>NC_060130.1:746601806-749101806 GCF_021461395.2 Schistocerca americana | reverse complement strand
CTTTGTTGTGTCCCGTCACTGTTTCCTCTAAAACTTTCTTGATCTCAGAGTAGCACGTGCCGGCCGGAGTGGCCGTGAGGGTTATAGGCGCTACAGTCTGGAACCGAGCGACCGCTACGGTCGCAGGTTCGAATCCTGCCTCGGGCATGGATGTGTGTGATGTCCTTAGGTTAGTTAGGTTTAAGTAGTTCTAAGTTCTAGGCGACTGATGACCTCAGAAGTTAAGTCGCATAGTGCTCAGAGCCATTTGAACCATTTTTTGAGTAGCACGTCCTCAATCATTTGTTGCATGTATTTCGACCTGGCGGCCGCTGTGGCCGAGCAGTTCTAGGCGCTTCAGGCTGGAACCGCGCTACTGCAACGGTCGCAGGTTCGAATCCTGAGTGATGTCCTTAGCTTGGTTAGGTTTAAGTAGTTCTAAGTCTAGGGGACTGATGGCCTCAGATGTTAAGTCCCATTGTGCTTAGAGCCATTTGAATTTATTTCGACCTCTATATTCCCCTACAATTTTTGCCTTATATGGCTCCCTGAAGTCTTAATGCACTCCGTCTTCAGGCCACAAGTGGCCCATCGGGACCATCCGACCGCCGTGTCATCCTCAGACGAGGATGCAGATAGGAGGGGCCTGTGGTCAGTACACCGCTCTCCCAGTCGTTTTGATGGTTCTTTGACCGGAGCCGCTACTATTCGGTCGAGTAGCTCCTCAACTGGCATCACGAGGCTGAGTGCACCCGAAAAATGGCAACAGTGCATGGCGGCCTGGATGGTCACCCATCTAAGTGCCGGCCACGCCCGACGGCGCTTAACTTCGGTGATCTGACGGGAACCAGTGTATCCACTGCGCCACCTGAAGTCTTAATAGGTGTATTCTTACCCTGTCCTTTCGACACCGCGCGACACAATTAAAGGATCACTTTTTCCAAACTCCATAATTGTCTCGCATTGCGACGCAGAAGTTTGAAAATTAGCTCAAAGGTACCTAATATCTTCCTCTGTAATGCCGCAAAAGCGTGGCGCTCTGCGATTTCACAATCGAGGTCTTCAACGCTTCAAACAGCAAGGCATCGACACGTGCGAAAAAAAGCACTGGGCTCCGAAGTTCATGAGACTTGTCATGTGGATTAATGATAACACGTTGGCACTACGTTTCATCACAATTCTGCGCTGCACCACCGCAGCCCTGTCACACGATAGGACGGTCGTCACACTCCCTGTTACATTTCATCCCTTCTTTTGACGCCTCTGCGGTGGAGATCAGAAGCGCTACGTCCAGCGTTGGAATCAGGCAGTTTTCTTACGGGTGGCAGAGAAAAACATTTCAGACGCACCGCCCCTCAGAATCGACAGAAAAGGTATCAGAGGGCGGCATAAAGGGCGTCAATGATAACCCCCTTTCCTTGGGGCGTTAATTCCCTTGCATTTCTCAGACGAAAGCGACAGTTCTCACCGTAATAAGCACCTGGACGTCGTTCTTGTCAACCTTTCACACTGCTGACACCACCCAGTTTCTGCCTCCTATTAACTGGCTAATAGCTGATAATTTTTGGGAATGAGTTCATATTATTAACAACAAACGACATTAGAGAAAACATATACTGAGAAGTCAGTGATAGAATTCCCAGGATTCTGAACAGTGACTGACAAGAGGTTCGAGAACTTACACCACATATTGATCGAACTGCTGAGTTCTGTGCCAATTACGCCCTTTGTGAATGGTAAGAATTACCCCAGGATATAATGCCGTGTGTCATAAGCGAACAAAAACAGTCAAAGTAGATTAATTTTCTTGTTGGACTATGACTTACTGCAGAAATGTCTCTAATGGTAAATATAGCAGAATTCAGTTTTTGAACAAAATCATCACCATGGCCTCTCGATGACAGCTTACCATCTATCTGACACTCTAGGTATTTTAACTGTGGAGACTCACTAATAATATGTCCATTCAGTGTAAACAAAATGGCAGTTTTAGTTGAATTGTGTGTTAGAAACTGCCAAACTGAGTTTTACTGTGATTTAACACAATTTTTTATCTAAAAGCCATGAACTTATGTCTTCAGCTGCACTGTTTGATATACTGCTCATGTTGCACTCAAAATCTGCCCTTCGCTATCAAGCTAGCGTTATTATCAAACGGAAAAATCTGTTTGAAACACGAAAGGGCAAATGGACAGATTGCGAAAAAGAGTAGAAAGAGAAAGAGAAAGAGAAAGAGAAAGAGAGAGAGAGAGAGAGAGAGAGAGAGACGAATGTACTGCTCTCAAACAGAAAGTTTTAAACTGAGAAACATAGGCATATTTAGGGAAAATAAGAACGAAAAATGTTGTTACATATTTCTTTAACGTCTTACTGCTACTAAAAATGATAACAGATGATACGCCTGAGTAATTCTTCAACGACGCTTATGAAAAAGAACCGTAGCTTCCATTCAGGTGTCACGAGAACATCATATCGTAGAGAAAGCGAGAATATGAAAGAGGGAATTCAGCCTGTTTCATCCCCACATACACATTCAACGTCGTTTTCATGATCAACTCGCTGATAAAGTGAAGTTGAAAAGCTAGAAAAAACGAACAAGAGTGAAATTTGGGGACAATGTGCAACCTGTTTATCTGTAAACGAACAGGACACCTAAATAAGGTAGAAAAAAGATAAATGAAACAGATACGGGATGTGCAGTGCGGAGAGAATGGAGAGGAAGGACGTAGAAGTAAACGTTGCTGATAGGGCGCAGCGCGCGCAGGGCGATGCGTTTTGGGGGTGTGTGTGGCGCGCTGCTGTTTGGCGAGGGTGAAAGTGCGGCCGCCGCCGCCGCCGCTGCCGCCGCCGGCTCTCGTCTCGTTTCCATGGCGACGGTCGGTGTCTGGCGTCGCGACGTCAAATGCCAAGGTCTGCCAGTGATCCCGTCTGCCCGCGCCCTCTCCCCGCTTCCCCGCCACGCCCATCCCTCCCGTGCGCATGCGCCCTGCGCGCGTTTCCGCCATGGCGTCCATTCAAACGGCGTCGCCGACTTTTTTTCTCCTCCCACCCACTGGACACCCCTGCAACCTATCGCCAACGCCCCTGCATACTGTGCGTACCTCGGAAGCACAAATAAATTAGCAGTTCTTAGTTTTTCGAGAGAAACAATTTTATTAAATGTACTTCTGAATGAAATTACCGCCATTCGACGAAGTCTTTAATTATTCATTTATTTCACACTATCCCGATTTCAGATTTATAGCAAAAGGCGAAAAAAAAGTCACTAAATATTCGACATGTCTGAATGACGCATCGTCGTCGAAATATGGATCAACGGCTTCACACCTACTTTGAGGTCCACCGATGACATTGTAATTCTGTCAGAAACAGCAAAGAACTTGGAAGAGCAGTTGAACGGAATGGACAGTGTCTTGAAAGGAGGGTATAAGATGAACATCAACAAAAGCAACACGAGGATGGAATGTAGTCGAATTAAGTCGGGTGATGCTGAGGGAATTAGATTAGGAAATGAGACACTTAAAGTAGTAAAGGACTTTTGCTATGGTCGAAGTAGAGAGGATATAAAATGTAGACTGGCAATGGCAAGGAAAGCGTTTCTGAAGAAGAGAAATTTGTTAACATCGAGTATTGATTTAAGCGTTAGGAAGTCGTTTCTGAAAGTATTTGTATGGAGTGTAGCCATGTATGGAAGTGAAACGTGGACAATAAATAGTTTAGACAAGAAGAGAATAGAAGCTTTCCAAATGTGGTGCTACAGAAGAATGCTGAAGATTAGATGGGTAGATCACATAACTAATGAGGAGGTATTAATTAGATTTGGGGAGTAGAGGAGTTTGTGGCACAACTTGACTAGATGAAGGGATCGGTTGGTAGGACATGTTCTGAGGCATCAAGGGATCACCAATTTAGTACTGGAGGGCAGCGTGGAGGGTAAAAATAGTAGAGGGAGACCAAGAGATGAATACACTAAGCAGATTCAGAAGGATGTAGGCTGCAGTAGGTACTAGGAGATGAAGAGGCTTGCACAGGATAGAGTAGCATGGAGAGCTGCATCAAACCAGTCTCAGGACTGAAGACCGCAACAACAACATGTGGTCATAATAAAAGTTCAAATGAAACAATTATCTGCGTCAGTCACTCTTTTTATTTCATCCCACGATGCGTTTCGAGAGTTTACACACTCATCTTCAGCTGGAACAATTATATTATGTTACGTTTTTGTTAGTTGGATGTAGCTAGTTGTTTGTTGTGGTTTCATTTTGCTACAAAAACGTATAGCAGGCACTCGTTAGCATAATATGGCACTTATAAATATTAAAGGGTGATAGAGTTACTTAACAATCTGTTTCAGTGCACAGAGCCCTGTGGTTCGTCATAAATATACATTTTTAACTTTATTTCCCTTACAGAACACGAACCACTAACACAAACAAGCCAAAGATTACTGTGATGTAAAGATACAGTGCCTTGCGTGAGAGATCATTTATTACCAACTTACACTGTGGGCCATACGTGCATATAACAATTATGAAATTTTTTCATTCTTTGCAACGACTTGTTAAAAGTACTACTATTGCAAATACAAGACAGTGAAGACACAAATAAAAATAAAATAAAAACATGAAAAATTTAAAACTTGCAGACTTAGTGTCAACATAATTAATTCGTGCTCTTTCTGTGCAGTGCTTTGAGAGCTATCTTCTCTTAAGGTTACTCAAGAAGTAAAAATCTGAAATAGTTATAGTGCACCATGTGGTATATCTGCTAAGTTTTGAAAGAAACTCATTGCTATGGTCTCAGCTTTTTCATTTAGTGTGTTCTGTCCATGTTTTCTATTGCGAATGAAAATTTCCAGTTCTTCATGAAGATTGATTTTGTGGCCGTTGTTCATTTCGTGAAGTATTATTAAATTGTCCTCTCTGTTATAAAAGGAATATTCTGTGTCCTGAATGTTTGTAAGTACGGCAGATTTATTGGGTATGTTGTATGTAAATGCATTAATGTGTTCTACCACGGATAATTGTTTGATTTGAATTTTTATTGTCGCAAGCAGTAGCAGTTCCGTACAACAGTTCAACATGGGCGTCGTTGGGTTATTATCAAGGTCGTAGAGTTAACATATGCCGTCACATATATCAGTTGTCGCATTATGAGACCTGATTGTGAGTTAAAGGCAGGTATTACAGGAGGGCCGGCCGCGGTGGTCTAGCGGTTCTAGGCGCGCAGTCCGGAACCGCGCGACTGCTGCGGTCGCAGGTTCGAATCCTGCCTCGGGCATGGATATGTGTGATGTCCTTAGGTTAGTTAGGTTTAAGTAGTTCTAAGTTCTAGGGGACTGATGACCACAGATGTTAAGTCCCATAGTGCTCAGAGCCATTTGAACCATTATTACAGGAGGCATTACGCACAACAGACACGTCTTAACGCACTATGCTGTCCTAATGATGGCCAATGCGGTGTTTTGGTAGGCATGAACCGTGTCAAAACATATTCAGTTTATCTTCGTACATGATTAATGCCTATCACAGCACTGTATTGGCCATAATTAGCACAACACAGTGCGTTAGAGTGTGCTCTGCGTAATGTCAGCTGTAATAGGAGATAGTGTTGTAGCTTTCGCCTCTACCCAGCCCTGTAATAGAAAGTTAATTCATTTTCTTATTCAATTTTGGAACGATAGCATTCGCTTTCTGGGTGCTGCAGTATTTTTTGTGAAATTACAGAAATTACTCCGGAAAACTGAGGTTTTTCCAAATGTGAAAAACTGTTCCAAGGTAAAATATGGTCATGTACCTAGGAAAAATAATTCTATTCAAATTTAGAAGGGTTTCAATAGAGAAACTCTAGTCAATACCGTATTTAACAATCTATGCGTTACATAATTACTCTGATACACACAAATAATCGGTAAGTGAAATCAGATTAAGAAGAAGTACGAGAACGTACTGAAAAGTAAGACCTCTGAATTTTTTTATTCTGTTCTCAATATCGGTTGAGCTATTACATGTCATGCGTATTACTCGGTCGACTTTTCTGCTTCGCTGAAGCAAGTTGCAACCCTCCGACGCCAGAGGGCTCCGAACTGCAACGTATAATGTGGGGATGTGTAAAGTTAACTATGTCAGAAAACTGAAAGCATGGATTTCCAGAGTTCGTCCACACATGGAACATCCTCTCGTTCAGAATGACAACGGCAGCCCAATCACACACGAGTGCTGCGACATCTGCAACAATTCAGTGCCTTGGGTTTACTGTCATCGATCTTCTTCGATACAGTCCCGGCTTGGCCCCATCCGGTTTTCATCTGTTTCCAAAACATAAAGATCACCTTCGAGGACTTCGCTTTGATAATGATGAGGAGGTGCAAGTAGAGGTGAGGTTTTGGCTCCGTCAGCGAAGTCAAACATCCTTCAGTGAGGGTATCAACAAACTGGTCTCTCGTTCGGAGAAATGTGTTCATCGACAGGGTGACTAGGTTGAAAAATAAATGTGTAGACATGAAGAATAAAGATACAGAATGTTATAGACGTTTGTTTTATTTAAAAATCTTTAACAATTTTCACATAAGAAATTTGGAGGCATTACTTTTCAGCA
The DNA here is from genome assembly GCF_021461395.2 of Schistocerca americana. Classification (NCBI taxonomy): domain Eukaryota; kingdom Metazoa; phylum Arthropoda; class Insecta; order Orthoptera; family Acrididae; genus Schistocerca; species Schistocerca americana. The sequence goes on along the minus strand of NC_060130.1, from coordinate 749,095,230 downwards.
CGTCGTCGTATTATCAAACACTAATTATAAGTTTAAAACATTTTGAAATAGGAGCTATTGGAAACTAACCAAATTTTCGTTTTAGAGACAGGGAAAACTGTTGAGACATAAAAAACTCAGTTCATTTGTCAATATTACGTGTTCCACGGTATGAAAACCTCCCGCTTGAAGGTACAAGATGGCGCACGAGTGACGAATTATTCCTTAACTGTTCACACATTACGTAACTAGTTTTAAAAAATGTACAGGATTTTGCTCACCAGAAAACTCTGTAACTGAAAAATTAACAACGTTCTCGAAGTAGCTTTAATATATCACACACGACTGTAAAACGTAGAACTCTTAATAATTATAGTTGCTGCTCAAAACACAACATCATGTCTCAAAATACCAAAAAAGGCAGAAAATGACGCTCCCTAGTACCCGTTCCTTCGTGTGATTATGAAATCGATCACTAGACTGAAACACGAACTAGGAAACACCGTGTGTTCCTAGGTGCACTAGTCTCCAGATACAACACTTCCCCATATATATATTTTTTTTAATTTACGTTCAGATCTCATAATGGGGCGACTGGTATGTGTGACCACATACGAATTATTTTATTTGAACGAAAACATGTCATTCAGACATGTCGGGTATATAATGACTTTTTTTCACCTTTGAACTTGATAACGGCTTAAAAGCCGAAATAGCGATAGTGTGAAATAAATTCATAATAAAAACTTTACAGTCCAATGGCGACAGTTTAATTCAAAAAGTACATTATGACTGTCATACCGAACAAAGGTAAGATTTATTAAAATTTGTTAAATAATCGCTTCTCTGTAACTGTCCTCCGGCGCGTTGAGCTCATCTCTACGAAAGAATTGTCGACGTAACACTCTCAGTCGTTGGGTGATCCTGCAAGAGGCGGTCCATACACACCCTTCGGAAGACGAAATGCATCAGTATGTTAATGAAAAGGAAGGAAGATTAGGGTTTAACGACCTGTCGACGACAAGGCCATTAGAGACGGTGAACAAGCTCGGATGGGGAAGGAAATCGGCAGTGTCCTCTCGAAGGAACCATCCCGTCAGTTGCCGTAAGCGATTTGGGGCTTCTCACCACTGCACCAACTCGAACCGAACAAGCTACATTGAGTCAGAAATGGAATATGGACTCGGAAAAATGTGACTATGTAGAATAAAAGATTAGTGGAAACTTCTCAGTTAATGAGATACTCCCTATTTCCGCCGTAAAAAAAATGAGATATCGAACTTTCCGAAACCATCCGCCTGCTTTGACCCATGACGTCATAAAAATCGCAACCTAGATCTTGCGCTGCGTTACAGATGTTCGTCACCACGACCTGCAAACCAAAAAACAATATTGAAGCTAAATAACTATTCTCATTATTCTGTTCCATATCTGTCTGCGCACCTATGGCATTACACGGCACATCACTGCATCACGGGTCGTGTGCTGCCTGACACAGTCATGTCGATTAAATATATAGACGTATCGTCGCAGCGCGATGTGAAATGGAAGCACGTAAGGAGAGTAGTCGGGACTGCTCGAGTGTTTGGGATCGCCACCCTGTCGGATTAAAGGAATATGTCGAAGCAATTCAGAAGCGTGCTGCTTGGCTGGTTACCGGTAGGTTGGATCAACACGGGTTTTACGGGAATGCTTCGTGAACTGAAATTGGAATCCCTGGAGGGTTCAAATGGCTCTCAGCACTATGCGACTTAACATCTGAGGTCATCAGTCATCTAGAACTTAGAACCACTTAAACCTAACTAACCTAAGGACATTACACACATCCATGCCCGAGGCAGGATTCGAACCTGCGACCGTAGCAGTCGCGCGGCTCCAGACTGAAGCGCCTAGAACCGCTCGGACACACTGGCCGGCAATCCCTGGAGGGAAGACGACGTTCTCTTCGCGAAACGCTTTTGAGAAAGGCTAGAGAACAGGCAGTTGCAGCTGACTGCAGAACGATTCTACTGCCGCCATCGTACATTTCGTGTAAGGACCACGAAGATAAATGAGAGAAATAAGGCTCGTTCGGAGACATTTAGGCAGTCGTTTTTCCTTCGCTCCAATTGCCAATGGAATAGAAAAGGAAATTAATAGTAGTGATACAAGGCAACCTGCATCATACACTATACGGCGACTTGCGCAGTATGTGCGTAGATGTAGATGAAAGCCGATGTCCGGTATCGGTAGGTTCAACCCACACAGAAAATTGCAATAATGATGACACTTTGCAACCAAGGACAAGCGTAGTTCTGATAATTTTAGCTATATTTTTGAACATAACAAAATAACTCCGTACCTTTTCCTGCTTTTTTACTTCCATGGTTAAAAATTCCTCTTTCTGACTTATTGCATTTATCTTATGTCTTCTATAGAAAGCTTGTTTAGAGGTAGAATGAAAAATCAGAATTTAACGTTTCATCTGAGTTGAAGCTATGAGTGACTGAATGCTACCTCAAATGGCCAAGGAATGGAGCAGCTAGTCGACGCTGGCCCATTTTAAACTGTTTATACAGCGATTCGCCTGAAGTTATTTCGGGAAACCACGTTACATGGACCCGTGTGTCTATGAATGGATATGGTCCTATTCGCTTCATTAACATCAAGCATTTCTGATACCACAAGAAATAGCTCTCTTTCCAGTTTCAATAATTACAAGAGGGTTATCATACCAGAAGAAAAGCAATGTCAATAACAGAATTATGAAGAATCAGTCGACAGGTTTAATCATTAGAGAAAAAGCAATCTTGTAATAATATGGCATATGAATGTGCATCGCCCGGTGATGTCAAGTGAATGATGTCTCCGACGAGTTGATCGTCTGAGAAATATACTTCACTACTGTTTACCAAAACCTTCGCTAACATAAAGAAATCATTAAATGTCTTCGAAATGAAGTCATGCTGTTTTATTTTGCTTCTCTTTAGAATAATAAATTACGCACACTCACACAGCAGAAGCAGACTGATCACAGATATAGAATACTCTCTTTTAAACAACTAATATTACTGTCTCTGCAATCGAGACTTATCAACTTTTTATAGTCGGCGACAGCGGCGCTTCAGCCTTTTTTTTTAAAAAAAAAATTAAATGTGAAGCTAGAAGCAAATTTTTACATGTTGTACTCCCATCGAGACCAGACTAAATAACCTTGGTATTCTCTCGAATAAATACCGTGTTTCAGATAACCACACAATCAGCGTCCAAATTTGCATCTGTGAAGTCATCATCACAGACAATAAACAATAATGATCCTAAGTCGTATCTTCAGATCTACCGTACGAATAGCCTGTGTCCACTAATGTCTTTACCCACTCGTTAGCTTAACATACTTTACACGTAAGAAGGCTAATTCGTTCGGCACATAGATGGTTGTAAAACTAATTAAACTCTGATATTTTGAACGTCAAGATATACGTAGTCAACCACCTGAGGCACTCTCAACGAAGTATGACCTCTTGGCAGGCGGTGTCTGTGATTTACTGGGCACAGAGAGCTGGCTCAGTGTAGCGAAATCTCTAACGAGACGCGCCACAGTTATCGGAAGGATAGTTGGTTTCCTTGGAAACGGAGTACACGTTGGCGCCCTCGTTACCAGTCGACTTTTGCGCACTGCCTTGCAGGCACTGGGGACCCCAGGCAATTCCCCCGTACCCTTGTAAGATGTCGGCAACCAATCCAACACACGGCGCCACCTTAAAACCTCAAAGGCAGACGAAAATCTCCTGCTGCTTATAAAAGCAAACATCTCTAACGATGGCCGCACGTTTCGGAACACGTGGAGCATCGATCGTCGGATATAAAGGTATTTTCTAAGCTGAAAACGTAGCGCTGGGAATAATTTCTTTTCATGGTTGGCAGAGTACAGCCACACAGCAGCTGTCACGTGGCTATTAGCGTCCTGCTTTAAGACATGGCTACGTATTCCAAGCGAATGTTTTCTTGAACTAACGGTAACATGGGCGCCCAGTAAAACGCCCGATGATAAATAAGTAGACAATGGTCAGGAAACAAGTATTGCAAATTAGATACGCAAGCTGAAGACGATAATATGCCAATAAATTTCCGAAGGAATGTATAAAGTACGAACATCTCTGGAAGATTCGTGTCCCACCGTCATTTCAGATTGTAACTAAAAGGCGGAATCATATATTTATAGTACAATCTATTCACGGGCGAGTTAAGAAACTAGAGGTAAGGATGTGGAAGATTGTCATTCTCCTGAGTTCAGCACGTCACTCATCATGGAGGCTTCCTGACTCAGTTTTTCAGTACTGAGGAGCATAGGCGTATAAATGCGGGCATGCAGCATGCAATCTCCTTCCTGATCACTACTTCTCCGGTGCAAAGGCGCAGTAGCACCTTCACAGTCCGGGAGTCTCCAACGGCTGTCCTTCGTGTGTTCGGCGATGTAAAACGTAACTATGTATTATAGTACGAGTTACATGAAACAGAGTGTGTATAAATCGAGGAACATTGTACAATAGGAACCAACTGAATGGGGCTCGTATTCGGAAGGATGGAGTTGCTCTGTCCGGCCATCCTGATTTGGGTTTTTCGTGGTTTTCCTGAATCACTAAGGAAAGTGCCGGGAATAGTTTCTTAATGAAGGCCACAGCCGACCATCTGTCCTGTTCTCTGAAAGCGTCTTATGTATATTGTGTGTTTATATTTGAGCTATTGATCTCTACAGTATTATCTTGACAATTCCTATATCACTGAGATGAAATTAATGATCAACATATTTTATAAAAATGTATGTATATATGTAACGTACCTCCTTTTAAGCCACTACATCGATTTCAACCAAACTTGGTAGACATACCACTTACTATCTGGAAAGAACCAAAGTGGGAGTAAGAACTACCTACCTCTCAAAGGGATAGGGTGGGGGAGAAAAAGAATCGTAGCTCACGACGATCGAATTGCTGGACTATATTCATCCAGTATTTGAGAATGAAAGCACTTAGTGACTTGCGACCCCTCTCCTCCTCCCCAACCCCCCCTTTCCGCAAAAATGAAAGGAAGAAAGTCTACAACATTTAATACATTTTCGCTGTTCATGCAGTAAAAGTGCTGTATCACGCATGGCCTTTTAATTCACTACTTCTTTACTACTAACTCTATTTACAGTTACAGCTCATATTGCAGACAGTATTCACACATACCACTGAACGTATTGGCAAGAATGTAGCATTCAATGACACAATTTAGCAGATATGACGTCATAAACACAGAGATGCGTGGAAACCTCCCGCATCATGCATGACGTTTTAATTTATTACTTCTTTACTGCTAAATTTTTTTCGCAAAACTTTTCGCAGACAGTACCCACATATACCGTTGGATGTACCTGCAAAGTTGTATCACTGTATGATACATAGTTCAGGAGATTTTCACTGCGAAATTCGCTAGTTATACAGGTGCACTATGTGTAGAAATATGTGTAAAATATGTTAAATATGCGTGACTTGTGCGTAAGCGGACACAGCCACGGTAAAAACTCTTCCTAAACCCCTGGATCGATTTTAACTTGGTAGAAATACTGTTTACTCTCTGGAAAGAAGTACTATGGGAGTAAGAAACTGCAACCGCCTACTGGGGTGGGGGTGATAACGTTTGGAGAGTAGAGGAAGGAGAAAATGGACAGACAAAAAAAATAATGGTTCAAATGGCTCTGAGCACTATGGGACTTAACATCTGAGGTCATCAGTACCTAGACGTAGAACTACTTAAACCTAACTAACCTAAGGACATCACACACATCCATGCCCGAGGCAGGATTCGAACCTGCGACCGTAGCGGTCGCGCGGTTCCAGACTGAAGCGCCTAGAACCGCTCGGCCACAGCGACCGGTGAAATGGACAGACAAAGGAAGAGGAGGTGATGGAGAGGAGGAGATGGAGGAGCGAGAAACGGAAGGTGAGATGGACAGAGAAAGGAGGGAGAAGGAGTTGGACAAATAGATAGATAGATAGATAGATAGATAGATAGATAGATAGATAGACATACAGACAGACAATATGCATGAGTAGGATTAAAATTACGGCATCGTTCGATTACAGGTTTGGTTGTATGTCACTAGACACTTCAATGTGTCACAAAGTGATATAAAATACGATGGAAGGTTATTACAGGGAGGGCAAATGGACAGTTTCGTCAACTCGGGAGAATTCTGAGAACGTTAAGGTGAACACTGGAAGGAAAGAAAAATAGAAAGGAGGTAAGCTCCAGGAGTTGAGAGTTTAAAGTTTCAACAGAAGGTAAGTGAGGGATAGACTATAGCACATCAATTTGATAGCGTGAAACTGAATGCTCTGTTATATTTTAATTTAACTATACTCTCTCTTACATACCCACTGAGGTGGGGTGCCGCAGCGCCTAAGATACTGGACCCACATCCGAAAGAAGAGTTCAGATCCCCGTCAAACTATCCAGATGTAGATTTTCCTTTTCGGCGTTGTTCAGTTCGAGGTTACAGTCTCCCTTCAGTGAATCAATCTTCAACGGAATGCTAAACCTTGATCTTCCTTCCTTCTCTTCTCCCTGGCTTTTAATGATTAAATAGCAATAGCAAGACAAACTGGTCTCAAACTAAAAACCTTGCTAACATCGAATAAAATTTTAAGTTTTAGGAAGTCTTTTCTGTAAATATTTGTGTAGCCTCGTACGGAATTGAAAAGTAGACGATAAACAGTGTATGCAAGAAGAAAATAAAAGCTTTTTGGATGTGGTGCTACAGAATAATGCTGAAGATTAGATGCGTAAATCGGATAACTGATGGAGAGGTTCTGAATGGAATAGGCGAAGATAGAAACTTATTGCAAAACTTGACTAAAAGAAGGGATCGGTTGATAGGGCACGCACTGTCGCATCAACGAATCGTAATTTGGTAATGAGGGAAATGCGGGGATAAAAATTTTAGAGGCAGACCAAGGCTTGACTACAGAAAGCAGTTTCGAACGGATGTAGGTTGTAATAGTTACGTGTAGATGAAAAGGTTTGCGGAAGACAGACTAGCGTGGACAAATCAGTCTTCGGGTTGAAGACGACGACGATGAGGACGACGAGAGAACTTTTATAGAGAGAAAAATTTTTTGAAGCACTTGTGGCTCAAATGGTTCAAATGGCTCTGAGCACTATGGGACTTAACATCTGATGTCATCAGTCCCCTAGAACTTAGAACTACTTAAACTTAACTAACCTAAAGACACCACACACATCCATTCTCGAGGCAGGATTCGAACCTGCGACCGTAGCGGTCGCGCGGTTCCGGACTGAAGCGCCTAGAACCGTCGGCCACAGCGGCCGGCAATCACTTGTGAAAAATTATACCACAGTTTTAATTATACTGTAAGAAAGTTTCGGTACGTTGCCCTACTTGTTTTCAATTCAGTGAGTGCACAGTGTAATTTAATGACCTAGCACATCCTCTGGTCTCCCACCTAGGGAAAATAACATTGTTTCCTCTTTGTGACACTGCCGCATACTGAAGCACAGTAAATTTTCCTAAAACGTATATAGAGCAGTTTGCTTTCAGTTCCGAAAATAATTGTGCCAAAATTTCGCCTTCGTCAGAACACCTGCAATACAAGGCGCGTGTGGAAAGTTTGGCGAAAGGTCTTAGAAAACAGAGAAAACAAGCGTTACAAACAAAACAACTTTACTGGCCTTCAGAGTAATCACCATTAGCTACAACGCACTTCTGGTATCGGTAGTAAAGCTGTTGGAAACAATCAGCAAACACTTCTGGAATCACTCGAAGCACCATGGTCACGCGTTGTTGTATAACCACAACGTCTGCATGCTTAAATTCTTCTCTCAACGCAACGTAACTGTTTCTGAGCACCCTCATAATTCTCCATATTTAGCACCATCAGACTTATTTTTGTTTTTCCGCCTTTTCTTAAAACGCTTTCGCTTCGCAGACGTTGCGCTTGAGCACGGTACTTCGAGTGATTTCACAAGAAGCGTTTGCTGACAATTTACAACATCAGAAGTGTATTGTGGCTAAAGATAATTACTTTGGAGGCCAGTAAAGGTATTTTGTTCTTAACTCATGTTTCCTTTATTTTCTGAGACCATTCATCGAACTTTTCAGACACACCTTGTAGAATCCGTTAGGAACAACATAAAACAAGTCATTGCCACGTAAATCTTTTCGCAGCTGAAGTTCATTCAAATAGATGTTACGCAGGGTTTAAAGTGTGACGTCGAGTGTGTGAACGCAGTGCTTGGGAAGGCAAGAGGTGTGCAGTCCCACGGGTTTCGTAGCTCCGCGGAGGAACTGTGGGCGCCAGCCAAGGACACAACCGACTTGCGATTTGCAAGAAGTAAGCTGCTCCCAGGGTTCCATTTTGATAGCTGTCAAGCATGTGCGTTCCACTTACACAGCCAAATTGGATAGTGTAACACCATGAAGCACCATCTGTAGAGGTGTTTAACACATAACGAGCACTAAATGATTAAACTTCCATTCCTTTCGGAACTGACGTCCATTAGCAACATTTCCCTTACGCCAATCGACCTTTCTCAAAGTCCTAAAGATGGCGATAGGTGGAGGTGCACGTGTTCTGGAAAAATGCTTAAAAGTTCCATTAAATTTAGACAGACACACACACACACACACACACACACACACACACACACACATACACCAAGTATACATTACGCACTCTCACCATTCTTCGTCTGTAGGAACGGTTTTTTTTTTCTGTACTTAAGATAAGCTCGTAAAAGGATAAAATTTTAATCAACAAAAATGGATCAAATGGCTCTGAGCACTATGGGACTCAACTGCTGAGGTCATTAGTCCCCTAGAACTTAGAACTAGTTAAACCTAACTAACCTAAGGACATCACAAACATCCATGCCCGAGGCAGGATTCGAACCTGCGACCGTAGCGGTCTCGCGGTTCCAAACTGCAGCGCCTTTAACCGCACGGCCACTTCGGCCGGCTTTAATCAACAAATTCAACGGGGTCGAAGTATTAATCGCGTAACACTTTCAATTTTCGTCAGTTTACTTCAACATTCTGAATTTAAATAGCTTCTGAGAGTGTAATGAGATAGTGCCTGAAACCACAACAGGAAATATGCGCGGTCACTGTAATGCGGCCACTGGCGCCTAAAAACTTAATGACAACTACAGTATCGTCGTCTGTAGCTGCGACTCGCAACTATCGTGCTTTGGCGGCAGTTCTTTGCACGCTGACGCTCTTTAACTGTCTGCCAGGCTGATAACTACACCTTCGTGACAGTTTGCTGATAGATGATCTAAAAAAAAAAAACTGCCGGCCGCGGTGGTCTCGCGGTTCTAGGCGCGCAGTCCGGAACCGTGCGACTGCTACGGTCGTAGGTTCGAATCCTGCCTCGGGCAGGGATGTGTGTGATGTCCTTAGGTTAGTTAGGTTTAAGTAGTTCTAAGTTCTAGGGGACTGATGACCACAGCAGTTGAGTCCCATAGTGCTCAGAGCCATTTGAACCATTTTAAAAAAAAAACTTGAAACTGAAAACTGAGTACCACTGCGAAACGACACACGAGATGGCTCTACGTTGTGAACACAAATTCCATCGAGAAAATTTCAGAAGTTTTTCAGGGTTATTTTCAGAGTATTTTGATATAAGGGACCCGTGGTTTCCGGTGGCTCGTTACAGCGTAATTTCTATGAAATTCCTTTCAGAACAGTAAAAATGTAAATGTCGTATGGAATTGTTGGCTGTGATACACCACGGACCGAGCGGGATGGCGCAGTGGTTAGCACACTGGACTCGGATTCGGGAGGTCGACGGTTCAAACCCGCGTCTGGCCATCCTGATTTAGGTTTTCCCTGATTTACCTAAATCGCTTCAGGCAAATGCCCGGATGGTTCCTTCGAAAGGGCACGGCCAACTTCCTTTCCCAACCTTCCCAAATCCGATGGGACCGGTGACCTCGCTGTTTGGTCCTCTCCCCGAAATCGTCCATCCATCCATACAGCATGGGGTGGGTTCGGCGTCTATTGGAAAGGTTGTTCAACTGCGCACGTGAGCCTCTTTCCTTGCGTATGTGTGAGAGTTGTGTCATATGCATATTCGTAGAGTTTAGGTGAGTGTAATGAATGTGTGTATGGTATGGTTTTATGTTTGTGTTGTATGATGATGATGATGATGTGATGTGGGAAGGAAGAAAGTGAAACTCGCTGCCGGTACATAGCCAACGCCTCTCGGATAGCGCCAACGGGACTGCCGTGCTTAACGTTTCCATCCGACGGACGAATTCAAAATGGTTCAAATGGCTCTGAGCACTATGGGACTCAACTGCTGAGGTCATTAGTCCCCTAGAACTTAGAACTAGTTAAACCTAACTAACCTAAAGACATCACACACATCCATGCCCGAGGCAGGATTCGAACCTGCGACCGTAGCGGTCTCGCGGTTCCAGACTGCAGCGCCAGAACCGCGCGGCCACTTCGGCCGGCGCGGACGAATTATTATTAACAGTACCACACAACCTCTCTTCTTGAGACACTGCAGAGAGGTTCGGACTTTAATCCAGGACATTGGCGCAAAGACTGGTGATGAAGAGGCCAAACACTGACAGAGAAAATTTCATCCACCAGCAGCATTCGAACCGGCCCACCTCCGAGTCGAGTGCCATCCCACAGGCGTGCATTAGTGAAAAAGTAATATGTAATAATCAAAACATAGAAAACAATTTATGAAATCAGGGGTAAAATTTTCATAGCGTTTTACCATCAGATGCGTATTAGCCCTTGCCCTGAGTTTGTTTTACAAACTCGTACTGTCTATCCACCAGCTTATAACAAATCAACTGATTTACATCCAGATACCGAACGGGATGTAGTTACCATGTGTCCTAAATGAATACTAAGAGGCGGCCGGAGTGGCCGTGCGGTTCTAGGCGCTACAAACTGGAGCCGAGCGACCGTGTCGGTCGCAGGTTCGAATCCTGCCTGGGGCATGGATGTGTGTGATGTCCTTAGGTTATTTGGGTTTAATTAGTTCTAAGTTCTAGGCAACTGATGACCTCAGAAGTTAAGTCGCATAGTGCTCAGAGCCATTTGAAGAATTTTTGAATACTAAGATTTCGAAAATACTATTTCGTTCGTGCATGTAACCATAGTATTTAAATTCGCGTGTCTACAAGATATATGATCTATCTGACGAAGCACCTCGCATCTGAATGATCGGTTTTATCATATCTGACCTTTTGCACAATTTTAATTTCTGATAATGACCTTTACATCTGTGAACGTTCGCAGTAAACTACTTTGCATAAGCTAAGAAGACTTCCACCAGTTAACTGAATCCAAATAAGAAGCCCAAACAGGCTGACTGCGATGTAATAAAGGCTATTGGACTTTCTGTAATAACGTTGGTTCTGACAAGAGACGTGACGTTTCAGATGTGGTGGACATTCCGTTTCAAAGCAAAACCAGGCAGCAAACGGCGCTGCGGTCGGCGAACTATTCCCCGCACGCTTTGACATGCAGGTAAACAAGCTACGCCATTCCTCCGACAAGGTTTCTGCGTGTGACGTTTAATTCCAGCAGCAATTGCAGTCGTCTACATCTCACCCTTGCTGGCGTCACGGAGAGCAGGTTGGCTGCATTCCAACACGTACCAAAGAATATAAACAAACGTTTTCGGCACGCTTCATCCGCAAACGAAGCGGCAAGGACCGCTAAAAACAGAGACGCTACAAGTGTCTTACGCCATGCGTTTCGCCTTCACCTGTGGAGTGCAGCCGGCTCGTAGAGATCATTCAACCGACTGGAAGTGTAATAAAGGAGATACTGAGTTCGTACCATACTAAAACATTTGTCTAATAGCAAGAAAGCTGATCTTTCAGCCCCGATCTGCCTTCATTAAATTTCTTTAAATCAATCCAGACTGCTCCTCTTCCTCATCATTGTTAAATCTGAACGAACATTTAAGTTATATTGTTAGCAGTACCTTAATGTTACTTTTATTTATCTTTGCTTCGAATGAGCAATGCTAACAGTGTAAAACAACGCAAACTAACCGTGCATGGTAGTATTGTTACCAGTAATCCCCCCAATCCCGATTCTTTAAAAAATCGAACTCCCGTGTATAGAATAGCTTCAAATGTGTGATTACTTTACAAATGAGCTAATGTCTTAACCATTTGATGTTAAGCGTGTGTAAGCTAGAAAACGTTTAGAAAAAGTTTGACATTATATTGAAAGTTTGTTGTAAGTCGCTAATTGCTTTCATTATCAAACACTGGATGACTATAGTTTGGGTACTCTGCGCGCTGTGAGTTACACTGCCTCAAGAGACATGCACAGTGTTTAACTGAAATACTTGCCTTACTATGTTAAACCTTTAACATACGATTATACCTATTAATGAGGAGACTGACAGCATTTTAAATTATCAATTGAATCAATAATTATATGAAATACTGAAAATTTTTGTTGCCACTGGAAGCCGTGATATAGTCAACCCCGGATTACCCGTTTAGTAATTTGGGTTAGGCTAATAACGAGAAAGATGATCTTTCATCCTCTATCTGGCTTTAAATCACTCTTAGGAGGGATATCAAAAATGGTTCAAATGGCTCTGAGCACTATGGAACTTAACATCTGTGGTCATCAGTCCCCTAGAACTTAGAACTACTTAAACCTAACTAACCTAAGGACATCACACACATCCATGCCCGAGGCAGGTTTCGAACCTGCGACCGTAGCGGCACGCGGTTCCAGACTGAAGAGCCTAGAACCGCACGGCCACACCGGCCGGCAGGAGGGATATACTTCAACTCCACAGGCCTCTGTATAGTGCATGCCAGAGGGTATATCGTACCAATATTACTGATTTTCTTTCCTATTCCATTCGCGTATTGTGCTAGGGAAAAAGTAAGATTGTCAGTATGCTTCCGTACACGCTCTAATATCTCTTATCGTATTATCAGGATCCTTGCACGCTATATGCGTTGGCGGGAGCACAATGGTTTCATAGCCTTTTTCAAATAAATGTTCTCTAAACGTACACAACAGTGCACAGAAGTACCAAAACTGCAGAAATACACATAACGGCGCTTCACACGATTTAGAAGTATATTTGACATCACACTGTCAGGCTGGAGGAATGCACTAGGAAACGATGTCAACTAGAATCTTGTTAAGAAGTTATGTCAAATATATGGGACGATCAAACAGTATCTGTTCGAAGGCCACAATAATACGCATCGGAGTAGCGCTGGGTTGCATACACGATGCAGCAACGCCCTCTAACGGAAACTTTTTGATCCTCTCTTATAGAAAGTGTTGCATAGAGAGATGTGAATCGACCATACAGCGATCTGGTTCAAATGGCTCTGAGCACTATGGGACTTAACATCTGAGGTCATCAGTCCCCTGAACTTAGAACTACTTAAACCTAACTAACCTAAGGAAATCACACACATCCTAGCCCGAGGCAGGATTCGAACCTGCGACCGTAGCGTACAGCGATCTCTACCCAGAGAAATACAATAAAAAAAGAACCTCGTGGACGTCGAGGAGGTATGATTTCCCAGTGCACTAAAATTCACAACGACTGTCCGACAAGGCAGTTCATTGTCACATTCGAGCTGCAGATCCCAGACGAAGGAAGGTTACAGTTTAACAACCCTTTTGACGACGATGTCGTTAGAGCCTTAGCTCATCTGAAGAAAAATGAGAGAAGGAGGCGGTCATTATACGCTTAAGCAGCGGTCTCAGTATTTTCGAGAAGCGATTTTATGAAACCGCAGAAAAACTTTCTCAAGAAATGAATGTAACATCTTAAGCGCTATGACTCTTCATTGATTCGACGTGAACATAGGTAGGCACTGTAATTAGAGACTGAGGAATAAAAGGGAGCTCCTCCTAGACGAGTATAATAAGCACATTTCTATTTACGAGAAAGCTGTTGAAACGTTCCTTTCGTCTGTGCCTCGGAGTTTCCGTAAGTTGCATGAAATCACACTCACGTTGGCGGGCAGCCTGCACTCACACTTGGCGACGTGCGGTTGGCGAGACGAATTACGCGAAGTACTGTTCCTCGGATTTGATTGGAAACGTTAACTGGCTGTTCCAGATTAACTGTCAGCACGGCTACATAACCGAATCAATATGCACTACTGGCCATTAACATTGCTACACCACGAAGATGACGTGCTACAGACACGAAATTTAACGGACAAGAAGAAGATGCTGTGATATCCAAATGATTACCTTTTCAGAGCATTCACACAAGGTTGGCGCCGGTGGCGACACCTACAACGTGCTGACATGAGGAAAGTTTCCAACCGATTTCTCACACACAAACTGCAGTTGACCGGCGTTGCTTGGTGAAACGTTGTTATGATACCTCGTGTAAGGAGGAGAAATGCGTACCATCACGTTTCCGACTTTGATAAAGGTCGGCTTGTAGCCTATCGCGATTCCGGTTTATCGCACGCGACATTGCTGCTCGCGTTGGTCGAGATCCAATGACTGTTAGCAGAATATTGAATCTGTGGGCTCAGGAGGGCAATACGGAACGCCGTGCTGGATCCCAATGGCCTCGTATCACTACCAGTCGAGATGACAGGCATCTTACCCGCATGGTTGTAACGGATGATGCAGTCACGTCTCGATCCCTGAGTCGACAGATGGGGACGTTTGCAAGACAACAACCATCTGCACGAACAGTTCGACGATGTTTGCAGCAGCATGGATTATCAGCTCGGAGACCATGGCTGCGGTTACCCTTGACGCTGCGTCACAGACAGGAGCGCCTGCGATGATGTACTCAATGACGAACCTGGGTGCACAAATGGCAACACGTCATTTTTTTTTCGGATGAATCCAGGTTCTGTTTACAGCATAATGATGGTCGCATCCGTGTTAGGCGCTTTCGGTGAACGCACATTGGAATCGTGTATTCATCATCGCCATACTGGCGTATCACCCGGCGTGATGATATGGGGTGCCAATGGTTACACGTCTCGGTCACCTCTTGTTCGCATTGACGGCACTTTGAACAGTGGGCGTTACATTTCAGATATGTTACGACCCGTGGCTCTACCCTTCATTCGATCCCTGCGAAACCCTACATTTCAGCAGGATAATGCACGACCGCATGTTGCAGGTCCTGTACGGGCCTTTTTGGATACAGAAAATGTTCGACTGCTGCCCTGGCCAGCACGTTCTCCGGATCTCTCACCAACTGAAAACGTCTGGTCAATGGTGGCCGAGCAACTGGCTCGTCACAATACCCTATCACTACTCTTGATGAACTGTGGTATCGTGTTGAAGCTGCATGGGCAGCTGTACCTGTACACGCCATCCAAGCTCTGTTTGACTCAATACCCAGGCGTATCAAGACCGTTATTACGGCCAGAGGTGGTTGTTCTGGGTACTGATTTCTCAGGATCTATGCACCCAAACTGCGTGAAAATGTAATCACATGTCAGTTCTAGTATAATATATTTGTCCAATGAATACCCGTTTATCATCTGCATTTCTTCTTGGTCTAGCAATTTTAATGGCCAGTAGTGTAATTAGCTCCCACATAACGCATTCATAATTACACAAAACACTGTTCTGACCACGACTGATACTTTCGACACCCTGAGAACATTGCACAAGTGCCGTTCGTGGTCAGATACAACAATGCAACCATGCAACGTGCCACCTTGGCTAACTTATGTATGTTCAAGTATGCTTTGCTCGCGGTATTTTTGTGCACTCCCTGCAGGTTTTCCATACGGGAAAGGTAATCTCGTTGGTCACGCCTATATCACTAACTGTAGAATTCCGTGAGATAACTAGGTTAAAACACAAACTCTGCGCCAAAGGGCCAACGACTAGCCACTTCAACCCCACGAGAGCTGCCGGTTGCCGCCTCGACTTCGCTTACGCTAAACCGCTTCAAGAAAGTATTTAACACTCAGGCGTGGCCGGCCGCTGCGACCGAGCGGTTCTAGGCGCTTCAGTCCGGAACCGCGCTGCTGCTACGGTCGCAGGTTCGAATCCTGCCTCGGGCATGGATGTGTGTGATGTCCTTAGGTTAGTTAGGTTTAAGTAGTTCTGAGTCTAGGGAACTGATGACCTCAGACGTTAAGTCTCATAGTGCTGAGAACCATTTGAAGCACTAAGGCGTTTCGGCTCAGTGGTCCAATGGGAGAATTTTTATTGGTCATTCCCTATTCGAGCTAATAGCGCTTCTGTAAGCTGCTGCCTCCTACTAGGACTATTAGAACTTTTCCCTGCTTGTGTTGGAAAACCGAGGCCGTCACAGGAATTACTCGCCATTGAGGCAAGCCTAGTTTTCCCCGTCTACTATCCATTTATGAGGATTGAGGAAAAACCCCTCCCCACTGTAGCCGAAAACTGGCTGATGCGACTACGAAAGCGAACAGGGCTAGCACACGTGGGCGGCTAGGAAATGATATGTTACACTGTGAGTTCTGTCAGCTCTTTCTGTGAGCGTGCACGTGGATGTACACTTGGGGCGGAGCAGCGACAACGTTTGTTAATGAAGGGAGACGCCGGCGCGGTGGCGAGCGTGCGTTACTGGGGCGTGACGCGACACATATTGCGGGGAAAGCGAGAGCTGGTCAGCGTGTCAAGGCGGTCTGCTGTCTACCCGGCTCGTGCGCACTTCCTCCACACGGGGAAGAGGCCGGCTCACGTCGAGCGCAATCTTCTCTTCTCAACACCGTCGCTTTTCATTAGGGGATCTACGCTTCCGTTGAGAACAATCGCTTTCTTTCTACCGAACCGATATTTAATATTCTGCAGATCCCATCGAAGCCACTGATTTCACTCGTCAGTACAGCAAAAGCCTGTCTGTTTAACGCCGGCCAGAGTGGCCGAGCGGTTCTACAGTCCCAGGTTCGAAAGCTGCCTCGGGCATGGATGTGTGTGATGTCCTTAGTTAGGTTTAAGTATTTCTAAGTCTAGGGGACTGATGACCTCAGATGTTAAGTTCCACAGTGCTCAGAGCCATTTTTGTCTGTTTAACAGACGACGCAAAGGAGACTTGCCTGCATGTCCTTTGTCACTGTAGCGTCTTGTGCTGTATTGCGGCAAAAGCTGTGCGTAGAGTCGTCCATATCACCATAAAGGCGTCGCGTGACTGTCTACTTTTTTGTGACTAAAGCGGTCCAGACCGCTTAATATGCAGAGGCTGGACAAATATATGGAAACATTGCGATAAATACATGTTTTCAGATACTAGCCAATCCTGCAGCTTGCGCTGTTGTATTTGAGCACGAACTGTGCCTGTGCAATGTCTTCAATACGTTGCAAGCGTTAGTCGTCGTCAGGACAGTGTTATATCTTTTGTATCCAGCCTAAAAGGGCGGCGCGTGGGTCTGCTCCTGAAAACTGGAGGGTAGGCCGAATGTAGGAAGCTAGGAGGAGCAGGTGAGGTAGAACACTTGGTACTGCAGTTAGGTTATAACTCTTTTACTTAACTTTGCGTACAGATGAGCACGTAGGTGCGAAGCCGTTAATCCATCAAATGTAACAAAGGATAGAGGTTACAAAGGCAAAATCTGTAGTGGCTCGCCCACTATGAAATAGAGCAATGTTGCTTGGTCGTCTCCTCGGAATCAACTGGGCTGAATCTGGAGTGGCGCTCGTATAGCTGCACAGCGCCGGCTAGAGGGCGCTGTCGTCGGTGTCGGTGTCGTAGTGCCAACCTAGCAGAGCACACCTACGCTGTGGAATCGTATCCATCGATACCACAATATGTAGTTGCGCCTGCATTACGTCGGAGCTCAGTGCATTCGAACGTGGGCATATCTTTGGTGCTCGTATTCTGGGTGCTTCAGTAACCAAGGTGGTGGTGGTGGTGGTTAGTGTTTAACGTCCCGTCGACAACGAGGTCATTAGAGACGGAGCGCAAGCTTGGGTTAGGGAAGGATTGGGAAGGAAATCGGCCGTGCCCATTCAAAGGAACCATCCCGGCATTTGCCTGAAACGATTTAGGAAAATCACGGAAAACCTAAATCAGGATGGCCGGAGACGGGATTGAACCGTCGTCCTCCCGAATGCGAGTCCAGTGTGCTAACCACTGCGCCACCTCGCTCGGTAGTAAACAAGGTAGTCGAAGTGTTTGGTGTTTCAACAGGCACCGCATCTAAGATTTATACCGCATACAGGGAAAGTGGGAAAACATCATCCGCTAAGTCACAACGCGGACGAAAGAACGTGTAGAGTTATCGTGAGAGACGGTCAATGAAGAAGATTGTAACGAAAAACAAGGGTACGGCGGATAGAAAAGTCACAACGGAACTGAAAATCGCACTAGCGAACCCTGGCAACACCAAAACAACACGAAAGGAGGTCTATAAGCAGGGAATTGCCAGACGAGGTGGACTTCCAAAACCACTAATCAGTGATGCAAATGTCCATAACTGGAAAATATGGCGCCGATACAATAAAACCTGGGATGTGGAGCAGTGGAAGATAGTCATTTATTGGATGAGTCTGTTTTCACGCAACTTCCAACTTCTGGCTGAGTTTACGTCTCAAGCATGGAACATGGGGGCGTTCGGTAATGATTTGGCCAGCCCTGTCGTTGTATTCCATGGGCCGCCTTGTTACTCTGCAACGTCGCATTACTGCCAAGGTTTATGTGATCAGTTGGGTTGATCAGGACCATTCTATGGTACAGTGTTCGTCCCCCAATGATGATGCTGTGTTCCAAGACGACAAGCCCCTGCTCACGCCGCAGTCAGCAGATATCAATAGTATTGGGCCTTTGTGGTGTTCTTTTCAGAGAAGGGTGCGCTAACGCTGTTCATCCCCATCACCGTTAACTACACTTGGCAGTATCTTGCAGGAAGAATGGTATAATATCCCCTTAAAACCCATGAAGTACCTGTATTTATCCATTCCGAGACGACTGGAAATTATTTTTAATGCTAACAGGTTTTCTACACCGTATAAGACATAGTAATGTGTTGTGTTTTTGGTGAGATATTTTTATGCACCTCCTGTGTTTCATTATTTATGACGACGTTTAGGCCACTGCTACATCAGATCAAAAGTTAGAGCAACGGCCAGTTTCAGTTTTTATTGAAATGTTAGCATCCGAAACCGTTATAAATAAATATACAAAGTGTTTGACTACCATATATGCAAACGATAGGGCGAGTAGAGGGCAATAAAACAAGCAAATAATCCTAACAAACATACACTGCTGGCCACCGTAAATGCAACACCCTGAAGGAAGCATCCGAATCAAGTGAAATTTACACCATGAGTTTGCAGCGATGAGATATGCAACTGATTAGAATTTCAGCGCAGACGCACATCACGCACGCCTGTGGCGCCACCTCATAGCGCCATTTAAGGCTTGGCGATTTCGACGAGTGTACGTTCGGCACGTGTGTTTACCTTGTGGTTGTTTCACAAGACGATCAGTTATGCCTCGTAGACAACAGCGAACATCTTTTGATCAAGTATCCGAGTTCGACAGAGGAAGGATAGTGGCTTACCGAGATTGTGGATTATCATACAGAGAAATCGCTAGTCGTGTTGGACGAAACCAAACAACTGTAGTGCGGATATGTGACCGTTGGATGCAGGAGGGTACGACGGACCGACGTGGTCGATCGCATTCACCTCGGTGCACCACTGCACGTGCTGATAGGCAAATTGTGCGCATGGCAGTGACGGATCGCTCAGTGACATCCCGAACCATAGCACAGCACATTGCGTCTGTAACGCACCATCCAGTGTCTGCGCGTACCATTCGACGCCGTTTACAGCAGAGTGGTCTGTCCGCAAGACGTCCATTGCTTCGTCTACCATTGACGCAGAACCACAGACGTCTCCGTCGCCAATGGTGTGGTGACAGACGGATGTGGACGGCAGAATGGAATGACGTTGTCTTTACTGACGAGGCACGCTTCTGTCTGCAGCACCACGATGGTCGGATTCGAGTGTGGAGACACCGTGGAGAGAGGATGCTGGACAGCTGCATTATGCACCGCCACACTGGTCTTGCACCGGGTATTATGGTATGGGGCGGTATTGGATATTACTCTCGCACGCCTCTAGTACGCATTGCCGGTACTTTAAATAGCCGGCGCTACATATACGAGGTGCTGGAGCCAGTTGTCCTTCCGTACCTTCAGGGCTCGGCCACAGCCATATTTCAACAGGATAATGCGCGACCACACGTGGCACGCATTGTCCAAAGGTTCTTCGTCAATAACCAGATTGAATTGCTTCCCTGGCCGGCTCGCTCTCCGGATCTTTCGCCGATAGAAAACATGTGGTCCATGGTTGCTCAACGAATGACCCAGATTACATCCCCAGCTGCCACACCAGATGATCTTTGGCAACGTGTGGAAGCTGCTTGGGCTGCTGTACCCCAGGAACACATCCAACGTCTCTTTGACTCAATGCTGAGACGTGTGGCAGCGGTGATCTCCAACAATGGCGGCTACTCTGGCTACTGATTCTGGCAGGAACCACATGTCACAGACGTCTGTAAACGTAATCATTTGATACTTGGTCAACATGTTATCTACAAAATAAATTTTGTTGTGCTACCTCTTGTCTTTCTTGGTGTTGCATTTACGGTGGCCAGCAGTGTAGATCCGGAAATCAGAGGCTTCCTCGATATGACGTATTACTTCTGTGTGCATGAACATCTTATAACAGAGTCCTCGCGGACCCAAACTACAGATATGCAATTGATATTACACGTGTTCTACATGGCCACTGCTCAAGTGAAGGCAGGGTTCAGAATGCCTCCTGGTAGATGCCCCTACACGTTCCAAAATCACCTTTCATGTTCAAAATGCATTGATAACTAACTACACTGCGTTACCCGGAGTTCATCGGCACTATTAACATGGATAAATACCCTCACACAAAAAAATACAACGGGTTTAAGTTGACAGGACCTGGGAGGCCAAGGTACTGGTGAGCCACGACTGATACATTTGTTGTTGAAACGCTATTTACTAGTACTTATGTATCCGGAATGGTGACAAAATCAAACGAGGACAGTTCATCAATTTGTAATTTACGTATCACTCTCGGAGTTTCGAAATAAAGATAAGCATTAACAGTGTTGTACCACTGGCATGGCTGCACTTCTGCATACGTCATATTGGGAAAACCATTGGCTTCCAGACCTATGTTTCTTAGGAACATTTGCTTGTTTTATTGTCCTATACTCGCCACTTTTGTTTGTACCTATATATTAAAATACCCTCTATTAAGCGATCAAAACTGCTTTATTCCAAAAAATCCACAACGATCGCTGAGTCACCCAGGAAATTTATTTCCTTTATTAATATTGATCATCTAATGTCTCCACGGAGACGTGGAAGTGACTGACGCTACACGTGGCAGTGTAGTCATCCTGATGAAGGCTGAGTTAAGGAGCCGAAACACTGGTAATTTTATTACATATGATGTGGTCACGCAACCAGGAAACCTTTACTGAAATAAACATAAATAGTTGAGATGTGAAGCTGCTCGCAGTACCAGAGTGAAACGGGCAATTAAAGTTTAAATAAATATTGTAAGTCACCCAGGTGGTGTTCGTTTATGATACAGTAACTGTTATCACATTCTACAGGCTAAGTTTAGTGACAGAGAGGGACTCCTGTTATCTTTGCTAGTAACATCACAAGGCATCAACTGTATCAGGCACGTTGGTCAATAAGCATTTAATGACTATTTGACAAAACTGAATGAATACGCAAGACAAATGTGCGGAAACCAAGATGCAGGACGTGCCTCAATGTGAGAATTTTACGACAGTTTAGTGGTAGAGGTGGCTTTCAGTGTAGTACTGTTGTGAGAGTCTTAGAGAGAGGTTTGAATAACAGGACAAATCGAAAAATCGAAGAAAGGAATGAATGATTCAAAAGACGCTTTTTCACCCTCAGCTGTTGTCTGTTGCACGGAAATGATTATGAAACGAAACAGTAAACCACAGGAAGGAGACGATTCCTCATGACAAAAAACAAAGCGTGCTATGAGCATAGTACTTCCTTCTTAACAGATTTCATGCGGAAGGAACGGAAAGGTAGGAGAATGACGAGGGCGAGAAGAAATTACTGAACAAAGTTTTCAAATCCAGTATTTCAAATTTGGGTAAACTAATTTTTTCTGTAAACATAAATACTTTAAATCAACAACCAAAGGGACAATCGCGACATGTTTCTTTATTTGGCATCCGCAGCATATATTATGTCACAGTAGGGTATTATGCAGAAAATTGGTAGACAGTATGCTGCTTCATATTTTATTTTTATACATGAGCTTATTTCAGCTTTATTGCCTTCATCAGCACATCTACAAACAATTGCATTTATTTATATTTTACGTAATGTATAATTTATGAAGGTTCTTTTACATTGGATGTTGTACTCCTGTCCTACTGTAGACGGACATATATCAACTTGGAGAAAACTGTTACTGCTGTCAGTAGTTGTTGGATGAAACACTTTTTCAGTATCGTTTTAAAGTTCTTCGATGATTTGATATTGCACGTGTATTACAATACGTTTTTTATTATTTTGATAGTCGTAGAAATTCAAGTTTGACAACTAGTTGTTTAATCAAAGGTATTTATGTTGTTGCTGGTCGTGTACCTGTGGAATTATTATTGATGAGTTTGTAATCTCTGGTGTTTTGGTTACCCTTTATCCCAATACAAAATTTCAATAATTTTTTTGAACTATGTGCACTTGAAATCGGTTTGTTCATTTACTATATCGTGGGGATTACTCTTAGGATGTATGTACACACCAAATTCCTCCAAAATGGCTGGGCCTTTTGAGCTTTTGTGAAGTATTTGTAGTGCGTTTTCAGTGTTGTCATTTCTGTATTTCTCATTTTTGAGTAAACAGCTGGCTGCCAAACTTGAATTTCTACAACTATCGAAATAATAACAAACATATTATATATACGTGCAGCATCAAATCATCGAACAACTTTAAAAGGTTACTGAAAAAGTATATCATCCTAGAACTACGGACAGCAGTAACAGTTTACTCAAAGTTGACATACGGCCATCCACAACGTCAGGACGCAGTACAATATCCACCGTAAGAAACCTTTATAAATTAAATACCATGTAAAATATAGATAAATGCGACTGTTTGCAGATATACTGATTAAGGCAATAAAGCCGAAATAAGCTTGTATACAAAAATAAAATATCAAGCAGAATACTGTCAACAAATTCTCTGCATAATCGGGATATGCTTTACAGGAATCTAAAATACGTGTACCGTATTATTAAGAATACTACACAAGCAGTATGTGTGCTCATTGAATGTGACTTGAATTATGGTTCAAAAGGCAGAGATGCGTCACTGGCGGATCCTGCTGCTGGGTCGATAACTGAAGAACTCGATTGCCACTCTGGTCAAGGTTCCCCGCGATAGAGGCGCGGGCGAGAACTCCGCGTGCGTCTCCAAAGAACCGCAGTGCCTATATCACCGTGTGTTTGTCGCGTCGTTATAGATCGGACTACAGGCGCCTGAACGTTACAGGACACATTAGGCAGAAGGTGTACCGCTACTAACTAAATAATGTTTTTTTTTCAGTAGACGTATGTATGACACATTATGGGGTGAAAGCAATGTTCGGCAATATCACATCTGAATGATTTATGTTTCAGATACGATCGTATTTCATCTAGGCCACAGTAATTCAATAAGTATAATACGAGTACTTATGTGCCAAACATATAACTAAACTAATTCTTCGAAATTAGTGGGGAGAGACAGCTCTTCATACTGATCAACAAACTGCGTGAAGGATAATTCATGTTCAAGATGCCATCAGAACTCATTACTTGTACCAGACGCCAAACCGGTCATTTTTCAAAGGGATTCTCTGTCTGAAAATTTATAGTTTAGGCCTGCAGGGGCGTCGGAATCTGTGTATCCAACTTACTTACTGCTAATGGGTTGCGTAAATAATTAAGATACCGAACACAATCTGAAGACACACGATATGATCAAAAGGATCCGGACACCTACTAATGGACTTAAATATGGCCTGTGTCCACCCTTCGCCTTTATAACAACTTTGGCTCTGCTGTACACACTTTCAGTGAGGTTTCATAATGTATGTGGGTGAAGAGTAGCGCGTTCTTCCTCCAGAGCGGAGTGAAGGCAGCGATGTTGGACGCTGGTGTCTGGAGCAAAGTCGACGTTCTGACTCATACCAAAGCTATTTTATTGGGTACAGGCCGCGACTCTGGGCAGGCCAGTCCATTTCAGGAATGTTGTTGTCCACAAACTGCTGTCTGTTTTATGACAGGGTGTATTAGCATGAAGTACAAATAATCATCGCCTCCGAGCTGTTCCTCTACCGTACACAGTACACAATAGTCTAGAATGTGTTCATATAATTCATTATTTATCCTTTTCTTAAGCACAGTATTGGGACCACATGCTAACCACGAAAAATACCCCTATACCGTAATTCACTGTTGGAACTGCACGTGATGACAAGTACCATTCTCGAACATTCACCAAACCTAAACCCTTTCACCGGATTGCTACAGGGTATAGCGTGATTTATCACTCAAAATCTCTTGTTTCAAGTTATCCACTGTCCAGCGGTGTCGCTTATCACTGACTACAGAAATCTGTGTCTTATGAGGAACTGCTCGACAACTGCACTCTATTTCTTTTAAGTCCCTACGCACAGTCACTGTGCTAGCTGTACTATTGGCAGCACTTTGAAACTCAGGAGTTATTCCTTCCGGGGGCTTCATGTGCTTATTTACAACTCTTCGCAATGCTCGACGGCTCATGCCGTCACTACATGATACTGCCCACCTCCTTTTATACTAGCCGGTCCGCCTTTAATGGTATCTAGTGATCAATTCAACATTATGTGGGGGCATCTGGAGAGGTGTGCTCATATAGTGTACACTGACGACACAGTTCTCAAACTTGAACACTCTACAGCGCCGAACTGTTAATTTCCAGATAGGGGTTCCCTCTTGAAAAAATGAGCGGTTCACCGTTTCACTAAACACACTAGGCGCTGCGAATGCTATTTTATACATGCTGTATAGCAATGGTGACCACGTCACTGGGATACTAAGCAGTATGTCGATCTTACATTGTTGTATCAAGTAAAATGTTTGTAAACACGTTTTACCACTTCATACTTTTACCTTAGTCGAGAGCTTTCTCAATAAATTGATAGGGACCAACAGCATGACATTTTACCCGACCCACGGCACCACTTAATGCTGTTTCTATCCATTCGCCGATATCGCATTAGCGATCATGTTTCCCTTCAAAATCGATCGAAGACACAGATACTCCTACCGGCGACTTTCCTAGCACCAGTCACGGAAACGAAACATTTAAGGTATTTACTAAAGCTCATAACTTGGCTTCTTTTTGTAAAGCAAAAAATTTATGATCTCAAATAATTCACCTTATACTGGCGAACGAATCACTTTGAAACAAGAACCTCTGTCACTGTTTTTCTGTGACAGTGCGATTCACTCTGACTCAATGACGCATTGCTGGAACGTCTAGTTAAGTCACCTGCCCCTTATTTTCCTGGTCATTATACATCCCGTGAAGACGTGCAAAACGCAAAACAAACAAGTTTTCCGCACAGCTCCGCTACTGTCGGACGAGTGTTGGTGCTCGTGCTGTTCTGAAGCGGAATGTCGCACGCGAGAGGGTTGGGAAAGCACTGCGGTCTGCGAAGTGGTATCTGCTGCTGCGTGCATTGTGTGGCAGCCAGCCACTGACAGCGCGCTGCGTCCATCGTAGCGGGTTGCATAAAACCCAGGAAAGCGGCGGCGGTCGCTCCACAACCTGCAGTGCTTTCCTGCGTGACCCTTCCCCTTATGCAGGGCAGTCGTTTGATGTAACCTGTCAGTGGAATAATTAGACGTCAGTGAAACGTAATGTCGCTAACTGATCATTTTAAATTTGCGAGATATGAATGAATCACAGTGCACCATCAAATGCTCACACAGCTGGGCTCTCCACGTAAAGTTGTCAGTGCACTATGAATTTGGTGAACTTTTTTCTCTGCTTCGGAGTACCACAGTGACTATCAGTGATCAAAAGGATATGTATTTACTGTTGGTGGCAAATCTGGCAAACAGCTGTTGTCGGCTTCTACTTGTTGTCTACGTCTGTGGTATCAGATGATATACTGCCACTGGCCTTACGAGTGTGAATTTGTAACTGTTGGGCAGTCTGAAAACTCGGTACGGATACGGTAGGAATGGAAGGCTTACTGTAAGCTGCCGTTTACTCCACTTTACGTTTTCAAGTTACACTACCCCAACTCCAAGATTTACATCTTATCATCATATACTGTGAGCTTCTCCATTCGTGCGGCACCTCAGCTTTGACATCTCGGCTGATCCAAGTATTGTGTGTCATCCCGCAATCAAATAATTGATGCAGCCTCATAAAGACCCGTTGCCTAAGATGCCGGTACATTTGTCCTAAATCGACTGTGTATTTGTTAAAGGAGACCTCGCAGGATTCGTCTGAAGTGATGTAGAGAAACCATTTAACCGACAGCTGATTATTTCAAGAATTGTCGTCAGTCCAATATTTCGTGTTCTCAGACGACACCAAACAACGGTTCAAAATGGTTCAAATGGCTCTGAGCACTATGGGACTTAACTTCTGACGTCATCAGTCCCCTAGAACTTAGAAATACTTAAACCTAACTAACCTAAGGACATCACACACATCCATGCCCGAGGCAGGATTCGAGCCTGCGACCGTAGCGGTCGCGCGGTTCCAGACTGTAGCGCCTAGAACCGTTCGGCCACCCCGTCCGGCACCAAACAACGGTCTTCTATTCGATATGTAGCAGAGAACACTTCCGCAAAGTTAGTAATCAGTTGTCAATTGGTCTGTAACTCAAATCGTAATGCTCCTTCCTTTCCCATCACGTTAGAATTCTCCTACCCTACTGCCACCAGATCCGTCAAAAAGAGTTATTAATAACAATAGCAATTATCATATGAAATTGTATTCGACGGAATGCTGGGACTCAAGAAATGGTACTCAAGTACTGCTAGGCCCTGGTGGGACTTTTCCCTGCAGCACCGGGAATGGAACCTGTGTCCTCCGCACGGCAGCGAGACACGCTGACCACTCAATTACAGAGGCGGATTCTTTTTTCTTATCAACATTCAAACTAGCGACTCATGGTCGGATAAGCGATTAATCTGCTTCCATACAGCACTATTCACTAACCACACATCAATGAAACTATCATCAGCTGCTATGCTGCTGTCCCCAGTCCCTAAGCTTACACACTACTTAACCTAAATCATCCTAAGGACAAACACACACACCCATGCCCGAGGGAGTACTCGAACCTCCGCCGGGACCAGCCGCACAGTCCATGACTGCAGCGCCTTAGACCGCTCGGCTAAACCCGCGCGGCTAAGAAAGTGAGAATTGAGAACAAATTAAATGATGCAAGGAGATGTTCTACCTTTTTCATCTCTCAACAATAATTTGCAAAGTCAGTACCGCCGTCCCTCACAGTCATGTACACTGGTTCTTGTGTAAATATTGCTTCACTCCACTCTGACATTTGTTCGTTATAAAATTTTGGAACATCATTTTTTTAATGGACTTATGTTTATACTTGGCACAGTTGCAAACTACGAACGCTGATTTGCTTTCAGGGATGTCGTTATCACGGACGCAATGTGTCTCGTAATACGACGTCTTTTCCTGTTCTTAGTTAATCTCTCAAACTTATCTCTCTCGGGAAAAAATGAAGAATTTACGAGCTAGATCGTGGCTGTCAGTGTTCTTTAAATTTCTGCACTGCGAACACGCAAACAAACAGTTCCACCAAGCCTCGATAGCACTCTTAACTGAGCCCTGGTAGGTAAATGACTACGGCTCGTATATTTGCTGTCAGGTCGAAATTGCAGTCGCTGAGAAATGGTGCGTGTTTTCCTGTTTTCGATGTTCTGAAACACACCAGACCTTAGGCAAAAATATTGAAACATTTAGCTAACGCCTAAATTGATTCTCGAAATATTCTTACATGCCTTGTCTTTTTGCAACAATGTTCCCATTTATAGCACATTTTGCAGAAAATTTTCTGGTCTGTGTATACCAACGACTATCCAGCCTTGTGACAGCACGTCCCGCAAGCACGTGAACTGACAAGACAACTACACCGACAGACGCATTCCACTGCAATCTAACTACAACGTTATCTCTCTTTTTTCACGTTTTACGTGTGTGCATAGCGCGTAAGTTATGAGGTCTTCGCTTAACATATATCACAGGAAGTTTCTTGCCGCCGGATGTCTTTTCTAACGGCGTGTCACATACACTATCAGATCAAAAGTATCCGGACACCTATTAGTGGACATTAATTTGTGTGTGTCCACCCTTCGCCTTTATAAAGCGTAGAGCTTTGCTGGGGACACTGAAAGTCTGTGGAGGAATGGCAGCCCATTATTCCTCAAGATCGAAAACCAGAGAGGGCAGTGATGTCTGACGCTGGCGCCTGGAATGAAGTCGACGTTCTCTCATTCATTAGGTTCAGGTTTGGACTCTGGGTAGGCCAGTCCATTTCAGAAATGTTATTGTCCACAAACCATTCACTCATAGATACTGCTTTATGAAGAGATGCATTGTCAGGCTGACACAAATAATCGCTGTCTGTGAACTGTACCTCTACTGTACACAGTACGCAGTGCTGTCAAATGTGTTTTAATACTTCCACATTTGGCGTTTTCTTAAGCACAAAATCGCTAAAATAACCCTCAAACCGTAGCAGCAACTCCTTCGAATTTTTGAAAGGGATGCGGATGAACGAAATTTCAGAAGGTGTGGCAGGATATTCTGAGAGTAATCACAAAGTTCTAATTATCATTTAAAAAATAATGTTACGAAATCAACTTTTTGTTTCTTTGTAGATATACCAGGATAGTGAGAATGCGATAAAAGAGATCAGGGCGTGGACAGAAGCATAATGACAGTCTTTCTTTTTCCCTAGTTGAGTACAGGAACGGAATAGGAAAGAAAATCAATAATATTGGTACGATATTCCCTCCACTATGCACTGTGCAATGGCTTGTGGAGTATGCAAGATGTCCCTCCTAAGAGTCAACAGGCAAACTTTTTCTGGTGTTTCGGCAGATATTTGGAGTCTTGATTTTACAACGTGTAGCCGAGTCATCCCAAACAAATAATGCTCATCACGTCTCCCATGCGACTCCCAGCGTCAACGGTAATCGGAGGTTTGTTTCCCATTACAAAAAAAATTATTTTCAAAGCGAAATTTTCTGTGCCCATTCGATAGAGAGCTCCCAAATTTGTCAATATTTACTAACCATGATTGCAAAACACGAAGAATAACCGGTACTCCAACAGCAGTCCTTGCGTAACTTGTCTCGTGTGCTACCCTGCACCGTGTTGTCTACCACCGCCATGCAGCAACGCTACACAGTAGCTGCTGGAGTACTGGTTATGCTTCTTGTTCTACTGTCTGTGTTAAGACATGTCGCTAAACCGAATACCCTACTACACTAATTTGGAACGTTCTATCGAATGTACTCCTAAAATTCCTCTTTAAGAATAATTTGATTTTAACCGGGAAACAAACCGACGTTTTCAGTTGAAACTTGAAACTGGTAGGCGCATGAAACATCTTATGAACAGTATTTGCTTGGGCCGATTCGATCTACACATTGCAAAAACGAAACTGCAAATATCTGCAGAAACTCCAGAGAAAATGCACCTAACGACTCTGACGAGAGACACACTGTATATCAGAAACCCTGGTACAGAATACCGTAGCACATCGCTAGAGGCGGCACAAGAAAATAGCGCAGTCGGTTAATAAAGTAAAATATCAAATGGTTCAAATGGCTCTGAGCACTATGGGACTTAACTTCTGAGGTCATCAGTCCCCTAGAACTTAGAACTACTTAAACCTAACTAACCTAAGGATATCACACACATCCATGCCCGAGGCAGGATTCGAACCTGCGACTGTAGTGGTCGCTCGGCTCCAGACTGTAGCGCCTAGAACCGCACGGCCACTCCGGCCGGCAAAGTAATCGTGCTGTGGTTCGCGTCTTGCGTTTGAAGCGGAACAACGCTGCGGAAATCCGTGCTGAGTTGGTGGAGGTGTTCGCGACAATGCACACAGTGGTTAAGGCGAATACACTTTTTTTTTTTAACTGATACGGTGTTGCGCTAATAAGTTTTTTTAGGTCCGATCGGTCGCGAAATGGAAATCACAGTAAAAATAAAAAATGTTTTATTTACAATATTTAGCTACACCTTCCAGCTACTTCGCCACATAGTCACCGCTCCGACGTAAGACACTTGTGGAAGTGTGGTATCGACTTTCCAATACCCTCGTCATTGAGGGCAGCCGACTGTGCTGCTTTCAGCCGATTCTCTGCACTGGTCTGCAGCTCGTTGCCTGTGCCAAAATGCTGTCCTCTTAGCCAGCGTGTCGTGTGAGCAAAGAGACGAAATTCAGATGGAGCCAAATTCCGGCTGTATGGTGGGTAATGAAACACTTCCCATCGAACAAGCTGCAGGAACGTCTTTGTTGCAGTTTCAGTGTGTGGCCGAGCATTGTCATGAAGATGATAACATTTCTGTTCACTTGATCTGAACTGCCCTACGTAGACATTGACGAGCCACGCTGTGTGAGGCTGCATCGATGGTCGTGCCACGTTCCAAGAGTTCCACCAGCAAAACTCCTTTTCGGTCCCAGAACACAGTAGCCATACACTTCATAATGGAGAACGTTCGCTTGCACTTCTTTACCTCACTCGGGGACTGAGAATGCATCCTCTGTTAGGATGGCCCTTTTGCTTCCTCATTTGCGAAATGGCCCATGTCTCGTCCCCTGTGACAATTTTGTTCATAAAAATCTTCTTCTTCATGACGGTATCCCTGAGGAAACGTTAAGGCGGCGCCAATTCGCTGTGTTCTGTCATAGTTGGCAGCATCTTGGGGACCCAACTCGCACAGAATGTGCGGTACTGAAGTTCGTTCACTCAGCGATGGTATAGAGAGCTGACCTTGAAAGTTCGAGAAATGAATAACCCCACATAGAAATTGTGAACCGGCGAATTTCTCGAATCGTCTGATCGACTCGCTTAACAAGATCAGCGGTTGCCACTCGCTTCCTTCTCTGAGCGCCTGCACTATGAACGTCTGTACGTTCTGCCTCAGTGATTCTGCACCATTGCAGCATTTTGCTGTCACTCATGAATGTTTCCCGCACACATTAGTCATTCGTCGATGAATTTAGGCTGCATTGCACATCTGAGCATGAAGAAATCAAATGACAGCATGCACTTCACACTTGGCGGGAGACTATTGTTCTAGGCATCTTTTACGTGCTCCCGCGCACCCAGAACTGCCAAGTGCAAAGTGAGGCGATCGCCGGGCGTACTGGAGACACTGCGCAAAGCCTCGCCGGATTCTCGCTGTAGTTTAAACTTCACGACCGATCGGACCTCGTAGATTATGGTCCTAATGGGCAAACCGCTACAAGAGGATACTACCGAAATCTCCCGACGGATTTACATGAGGCTGTAGAAGGGTTTTTTTCTGCGCCACGACAACGCCCCAGTTCCTTCTGATACATTCACACATGCTGCTTCATTGGACTATCAAATTTTGTCTCAGCCCCCTATTCTCCGGACAGGGTACCTAGGATGAATAAACCATTGCGTAGAATAAATTACTTTTATTTCTGTCCGTAATAACAATATTGTTAGGTCATTAGCCCACCGGTTTCGGTCAGCGAAGATCATCTTCAGACCTGCAGCAAAACATGGAAAAAAACCAAATACAACAAGTGGAATGTCTACATCTTGAAACAATAAAATAGGCCAGAAGGAAAAGTGTTACTGACATACATGTGGAAAACATGCGCTTAAAATATGACGAGGCATACTTGTTTTACAGTATGTGCTAATATGTTGCTGTCATAGTGGCATCGTCAAGAGAGACACACAAAATTAGCATAGCATCGTCGCAAATATTTAAAATACGGTATATACCACGTGACAGTGACGGCGGAATCATCTTGATCATAGAGCTACTGTTCATCACAAAATTCACTACAGTAGTTTGTGTCGTAACCTCGTTAGGTGTCGCTACTGTAAGCCTCCACATGTTCGTCACTTATACAACTGTACAAAATGCAATTAAAAGAAGAATACTATAGTTAAAGTATATGGTGGGCTTACCAGGTGTATGTGTTATTACAGTGATAAAATCCAATAAACAGAAACACAACTAGAAAAGTTAAATTTGAATGTTAATAAGAAATGGTTAAATTGCAATGTGTAATTCAGAGACACTCTTGTGACAATTTAGATAAAAGTATAATGACAATCATAAGCAAAAGCTTACAGAGCTAACAGAATAATGGAAAAATGATGAAATAAGGAGAGAAAAAAACCAAATGGATGAAACAATAGATTTTAGTAAGCAGTAAGGCCCTCTGTTAGCGTGGCCGCCAAAAGGCGAGAAGTGGTCGGAGGTACTTAGCGCTTGTACTCAGTGCCTACTTTGTTTCATTTGACAACCTTCTGCTTTAATCATCTTACGCCTGTCATGTATATTTGGTCTTTGTCTTTACCTATTATAGAGTGGACTTCATATTTGCTTTTACTGTCTTACGGTGGGCGTATTATACCTCTGTTGACTTGTCCCTTCTCAGTTTTATAATACATTTCTTAAACTAGGTAATCTTATTAATTCTTTTCTTGGAACGGCGTGTGCTGAGCTCTAAAGGCCCTCTGGCTGTTAAGTACCTCTGAGTACTTCTCGCCTATGCGACATTCTGGCGGCCAAGCAAAGAGAGGGCGTTGTTTATTTACTACAGTCTGTTGATTTATCCATTTAGTTTCTTTCCCTACTTATCTTTTCATGTTGTATTATTCTGTTAGCTCCGTAAACTTATTATTATGTTTGTCAGTATATTTTTATCTAAATTGTCACAAGAGCGTCTCTGAATTACATATCGTCATTTAACCATTTCTTTCTAACAATTTAAATTTAACTTTTCAAGTTGTGTTTTTAATTTATTGCGTTTTATCACTGTAATAGCTTATCCACCTGGTAAGCTCGTCATAGACTTTATCTATTGTATTCTTCTTTTTATTACGTTTTGCCGGCCGGAGTGGCCGAGCGGTTAAATGCGCTACAGTCTGGAACCGCACGACCGCTACGGTCGCAGGTTCGAATCCTGCCTCGGGCATGGATGTGTGTGATGTCCTTAGGTTAGTTAGGTTTAAGTAGTTCTAAGTTCTAGGGGACTTATGACCACAGCAGTTGAGTCCCATAGTGCTCAGAGCCATTTGAACCATTACGTTTTGTACACTTATATATACCGAGCGTGGTGGCGCAGTGGCTAGCACACTGGACTCGCATTCGGGAGGACGACGGTTCAATCCCTCGTCTTGCCATCTTGATTTAGGTTTTCCGTGATTTCCCTAAATCGCTCCAGGTACATGCCGGGACGGTTCCTTTAAAAGGGTACGGCCGAGTTCCTTCCCTAATCCAATG
The DNA here is from genome assembly GCF_021461395.2 of Schistocerca americana. Taxonomy (NCBI): domain Eukaryota; kingdom Metazoa; phylum Arthropoda; class Insecta; order Orthoptera; family Acrididae; genus Schistocerca; species Schistocerca americana. Next base: position 749,061,657 of record NC_060130.1, on the reverse strand, counting down.
AGATCAAAAAAATTGTTCATATGGCTCTGAGCACTATGAGACTTAAAATCTATGGTCATCAGTCCCCTAGAACTTAGAACTACTTAAACCTAACTAACCTAAGGACATCACACAACACCCAGTCATCATGAGGCAGAGAAAATCCCTGACCCCGCCGGGAATCGAACTAGGGAACCCGGGCGTGGGAAGCGAGAACGCTACCGCACGACCAAGAGCTGCGGACCCAATGAGATCAATGACCTCGCTATTTGGTCTCCTCCCCCAAACAACCCCCCCCCCCCCCCCCCCAGTTATATAATTGACGAATATGTGGAGGTTTACAGTAGCGACATCTAACGAGCTAACGACAAAAACATTCTGCGCCTATTGCACTGCATTTTGCCTTGAACAGTAGCGCTGTCAACAAGATGATTCCGCCGACACTGTGGCCTAGTATATAACATATTTTGAGTATGTGCGACGATGCTATGCTGATTCTGTATGTTTTCACGATGTCACTATGGCTGCATTATATTAGGACATCATTTAAAACAGGTATGCCTCGTTACATTTTAAGCACATGTTTTCCACATGTATGTCAGTAATGATTTTCATTCTGGCCCATTTTATTGTTTTAAGATGTAGACAGACCATTTGTTGAATTTTTTTCATGTTTTGCTGCAGATCTGGAGACTGTCATCCCCGCTGACCGAAACCGGTCGTCTAAGGACCTAACAATACTGTGATCATAGACGGAATTAAAAGAAACTGATTCTACACTTTTTGGATCACTGTTCCGTTCGCTACCATGGCGCTGGTTGTGAAACGACTGCGGGTGACGCATTTCCGTAATGTCGACGACGTCATTTTCGAGGCGGAACTTTTCCTGAACTGTCAAATTGCAGACTTCTAAAACCAAGATCTGCGCCAAGTCATCCATCGCTGGGAAAAATGTCGCACTGAAGTGTGAATATGCAGAGTAGGACTAACACCATCATCAAGTTTCGTGATCAAAGCTCGATTTTTTTGCGGTGATAATTAAAATTTGTGTGACTACTCCTCGTACCGTAACGGAAGGGACTACACCGGATACTTCACTTCATTCACTTCAGAGGTTTCACACAGAGGAGGAGGATTGCACGGCAACGCGTGGTAGCGGCATCACGTAGGCAGAGTGGAGAACGTAGGAAAAGGAAGTACTGCAGCTGGGTCTGTATCCGGGACGCGCGCCAAGATGTGACGCGCGGCGTTATGCACTGCTAATCAGTGCTAACTGTGACACTGAAGACGGCACTGGGGCCGCGAACTTGCCGGGCTCAGTGTCAACACGCTCCTCTGTACCGAGCTGCTCTGGGAGATTTCCACCACGCCGAAAACAGGAATCGCTACGTGTTGAGGCAATACCTTCGTGCAAACGTGGAGAGGCGTAACTGAAAATAATAACGCAAGTTCGAAACACACTGTCTCATTTTTTAATGCCCAAACAATTAAGGTCGGCTATTTTTGCTTTTCAAATAAATATCAGGCTCGGAAACAAACGAATCAACCTCCTAACATATTTTACATATTTCTACGTAATAACATCTTATGGAAGAGTTTTTTGGGGTAAATCATCACTTAGAAAGAACTGACTGCACAAAAGCGAGCAGTCAGAGTAATATGTCGTGTTCACCCGCAGGCAACCTATGTGTAACTGTGCGAGGAGTTACTCATTTTAACTGCTCCTTCGCAAATGAAATTCATTGTAAATAAATCATCATAATTTGAGAAAAATAGTGATTCCACATCTACAACATTCGAAGACAAAATGACCATTTATTGCCGGCCGATGTGGCCGAGCGGTTCTAGGCGCTTCAGTCTGGAACCGTGCGACCGCTACGTCGCAGGTTCGAATCCTGCCTCGGGCATGGATGTGTGTGATGTCCTTAGGTAAGTTAGGTTTAAGTAGTTCTAGGGGACTGATGACCTCAGATGTTAAGTCCCATAGTGTTCAGAGTCATTTGAATCATTTTGGCCATTCATTACGCATTATAAGGCTGTCAGTGGCTCGAAAAGGAGTTTAATACACGTCAACAAATATCTTTGTCTAATAACATAAAATGTCTGACAGGTATCTAAGCAAGTTTTAAGTTTAACCTAAAAACATTTCTTTTGGTCAACTCTTCTATTCCAAAGACGCATTTATATTTAAAAACTTGTAGTAAAAAAAAACTAGCTTTTGACGGTGATCGCATGAGCAAAACTGATAATAGGTTGATTAATGTTAGAGCTAATCATCTATACATATCTTGTTAACTGATTAGTTTCACATTTCGATAAAAAATTGTTCAAAAACCTATGGGACATGCAACTAATTTTGTGCAACTATTTATTTTTAGTTTGTTTTCCAGGGATACAAGAGAACAGAGGAAGAGCAGAGTACTTCCATATTTAGATACACTAGACAGCACGCAACTTCAAGAACGCAAATGGGAGGACAAGTTTCAGTGCTAATGATAACTTACAGTCGTCAAAGCTGAGGCATATCAAAAACCACACATTTACTAAATTAGCTGCGAAAACTATCAAAACTTTTACATTCGCCAAACTGGAAGGACGTTTAGCACTAGTTTTAAAGAACTTACAACGATGTGTGATAGAAACTCCTCCATCTTGGTAGTAAACAAAGGGGTTAGATGCAGTCAAAACACAAAGCACCCAGCATTAATCACTTGATACAGATTCTACAAAAAATACATAAAGCTCAATTAATAGATGTATTGGAAAAAGCAGAAATTTATAGCCATCTTAGACACCATTCCCATAGGGTCTTTAATGAACAAAAAGAGTTAAAAATTAAGAAATTCCTCGACAATTTTGTACCAATTATACGACGAAATACTTTGGAACCTTAAAGGTCGTAGGCGTTGTGACTGTGACACACAACCAACGTAGACGAAATATAGACCATTATGAAGATCCCCTAATGTTAAGAAGTTTTAATAAGCATATGAAAAACATTATTACATATTTCATTATTTTATTGAAACTGGTATATTATGAATTGGAATAGTAACTCCACTAGACACAGTCCGATATGCACGCTATTAAAAAAGAACGAAAATAAACTAAAAATTAACATTTGCAGGTAGCATGGGATCATTTACATTCTTAGCAAGTGTACAGCCAGGTTCAGAGAAAATCACTATCCCTTTGTTGATATTTTTATTTTGCAAAATGTTTCCAGTGGAATCAGTATATTTGGTTGACACACTCACAATCAGCACGTTTAGAGTATGGAGACAGATGCGGTGTAGTCACTTATTAATTCATCACAGGATCAACCAAAATGTCAAAGTGTAATTTATTTTCAATTGTAAATAAAACCGATGTAATCTGTTGTGATTTTTTATCAACTAATCTATCTCCGTGATAATGATAAACTGATTTACTCAGAAATTTTATCAGGAATTTCTGTATGCAAAGCTTGCCCAGCCAGTCTTTATTAGCAGAATTACAGATTTCAAAGAGCTGTCCTCATATGAACGGCCGTATAGTGTGAGTTGCAGTATAGCGGTAGAGCGGTACGGGCCTTAACGTTTGGTCCTTGTTTATTGTGTACGAGATATAAAATGTAACAGGATGCTATTGTGGGCAAATCTGTGAGCATGAATATTACTCGTTGACTTCTCCACACTACATGTAAGATCAGTGTTCAACTGCGAGTAAGTTACAGCTACGAATATGGAAATCAATCTGATTAGAGGTTCCAAAGAAGAAGGCTTCCTATCCGACGGTGCTTCAGCAGTACTAGATCACTGGAGACGGAGAATCTGCTCGGATTTGGGGGAAGAAATAGGCTGCAGTGTTTTACACAGAAGAATGGAAAAGCACGGAAAATGTCTTAACGAGTGCGCCACCTCGTTCGGTAACAGCATTTGAGCCGTAGTTGGGTCGGATGACTTACTTCATCTTTCCGTCTCTATTATGAGAAGCATCAGACGTAGAGCATATGTGCTCTACTGAAGAACAGTGTCCAAGTTGGTTGTTTTTTTTATTGCGTTTTTCGTAGTGAAGTTCATATTAACATTCAAACAAAAAATACTTTTCACGCCTGCGGAATTTCCGCTCGTTTAACTGTTAATGCTCATAGAGCGTTGGAATTATAGTTCTGTAACTGTAGGACGTACGCATCTAGATATGGACTATCTCCTGATTTTCACAGTGACCTATAATTTGTTTACAAAGAGAAGTGTCTGGAGTTTCGCCGAAATTGTTGTGCAAGATTGTAACATAATCGTCTATACTGTACGTTACATTTGTGTTAATGGGAGTTGAGGCTACAGTGTCTCCGTTCTGACCGGAAAACATTTTGAGTATTTCATGAAACAGTTCCATTCTCTTTCTTTTTCCTTAAAATTTTGCGTAATTTGGCCAGGGGCAGGCCACTGGTTCAGCTTGGCATAAATACGAGGATAAATTGGCAGATGCTCCGTTAGACAATCTATTGCAGCATGCAGATATAGTGATCTGGGAAGACCACGGAACCTTAAAACTTGATAGTTGCACAGGGATATGATCGTCACTGCTCTAGTACATGTCTGCCGCATGTAATCGTGGAAGACGTGAGAATCGCTTACTAATCACAGCAAGGCTGACTGGAATGGAGCTAGTCGTCTTATCTGAGTTAGCGTTCTAAGCCGTGTGAGACGCGCCCAGACGCGTCCAGGAAAAATCGCGCGGCTATTCCTGCCGGGTGAGGTCACGCGAAAGGAGTACTTCCGTTCACGTTTGGCAAGGTTCAGAGAGAGTACTGGCCCTGGCCTTGCTAAACGAGCAACACTCAACTTGCGCACACACAATAGTGATATAGGTGTATTAAGAAGGTTACATGACTATCACGAGGTCCTTATGAGTGTTGCAAGAAAATACCATTACATACAACATTGCGGTACGGAAACGAATATAAATCAGTTTGATACAAGCTCCTACCTTAGTATTTGTGTTTCGAAAGTAAACGAATTTTTTTCAGAGTCATTTGAAGAAAAACATTAAGCTACAATTGTGCTGGCTGTCGGTGCTCGTCTCAGGATCTTCGGTCGAAGGACGTTCAGTGGTTTTTCTGACGTATAGTCAAAGAATCGCACTCCACTGCTGATCGGCCAAAAGAAACGGAATAGTCTCTTGATTACCGTGAGTGAAATGCGCACAACCGGACGCGGAAGCTGCAAGCGTTGCAGAAAATTGTCTTACAGACATCGTTCGATTCGTCGTGCGGTTAGGACAGATATAGAAGCTACTGAGAACTGGTTACTCTTGGTCGACCCATTAACGGCCTATGACGAACAGTTCCAGTGTCTCGCAACCATCCCCAAAGTCTTTAGCCGGCCGCTGTGGCCGAGAGGTTCTGGGAGCTTCAGTCCAGAACCGCCGCCGGTCGGAGTGGCCGAGCGGTTCTAGGCGCTACAGTCTGGGACCACGCGACCGCTACGGTCGCAGGTTCGAATCCTGCCTCGGGCATGGAAGTATGTGATGTCTTTACGTTAGTTAGGTTTAATTAGTTCTAAGTTCTAGGGGACTGATGACCTCAGAAGTTAAGTCCCATAGTGCTCAGAGCCAGCCAGAGCCGCGCTGCTGCTACGGTCGTAGGTTCGAATCCTGCCTCGTGCATGGATGTGTGTTATGTCCTTAGGTTAGTTAGGTTTAAGTAGTTCTAAGTCTAGGGGACTGATGACATCAGATGTCAAGTCCCATAGTTCTTAGAGCCATTTGAACCCAAAGTCTTTAAGCGACGCTGAAAGCTGTTGACACTGCTGTCTATGTCTGACTTGCGTTAATGTGTCCAAGCATTCTACCATGCAAAATATTTTCGAAACGATGTCTTTGTGGCATTACTAAATATCTAGGGATTACAATTACGGACAAATTACATTGGAACCATCACATATAGAATGTTCACATGAAGCCGAACAAAAGACTGTGTTTTGCTGACAGAACACTTAGAAGATGCAAAAGAGATAAAAAATCTAGTGAGGAGGGTGCCTGTTCTCCGCTTATCCCTTGTTTTCGGGACTATTGCTGCGTCGTATGGGCATCTACCAATTACGACTGACGGAGGGCAATGAAAAAGAGCAAAGAAGGGGAGCTAGTTTTGTAGCATCACTCAAAAGGGAAGAAAGATCACGGATGTGGTAAGCGAGTTTGGGTTAATATCACTGAAACAAAGGCCTTTTTCCTAGCGGCGAGAACTTGTCACGAAATTTCAGTCACCCAACTTTCTCCTCCGAATGCGAAAATATTTTGCCTTCCTCCTACATAATAGCAAATGACCGTCGTAATCATTTTTCCCGCGAGCTGTTCGACAGTGGAACTGTCGTCCAATAGTACGAAAGTGGTTTTACGAATCTCTGCCAAACAGTTAAGTATGAAGTGCAGAGTAGTTATGTAGATACGTTGCGACGTCATCAAGATATAACACAACGGGAATGGTCGTTCTACAATTAAATAGCATAAGTGAACGTGTAATCAACTGGTGATTCCATCTCGTTATTTAGTTAACAGTTGTTAATTCTACGTCTCCAGATCCGTTATACGTCTGTTACAAGCACTGATAAGACTCCTATGTTGTTGCAGCATCGTGCGTTTGATGTCATGAGATTGCACTACCAGAGTGTGCGCAAGTTGAAATATGCGACACTGACGTATTTTCAGAGAACATTCGTCTATACAGCGTCCTACTCCGTGGCACGTGCGAAACAATTTCAGCTCAGTGACTGATATGACACAGTTCAAGGCTTATTCACATCAAAGTATGGTCCTCTAAATGTTCAAAGCTGGTATCACTCACACATTGTTTCACCAGCGACCCACAGGTTTGCGTTCATTTCACACTCTTTACTCAATACGAATCACTGTCTTCTGTAGTTCGCACCGATACTGTGCACTTATAATTTTAAATGATTTATTCGTGTCCTCAGACACCAGCCACGCCGTCACCTTAACAATCAGCGATCCTCGTCACTGCCCTTCCACACGACTGTTCAGTTTCGATAGTCGAAAGCTTACCTTCTTATAGCAAAGAATATAAAAATACCTTGTAACAGATTTTATAAAACTGAAACACTTTTTCGTGCTGCAATCTAAATTTATTTATGTTCTCGAAGCGTTTCGCCTTTTACATTAAGGAATATTCAATGGATATAATCTGGAATAATACATATTTGTTTTATATGTCATGCTTACAGAACTGAAAACAGTTCACGTCATAATTTTTACATTAATAAATTACTGTTTTCAGTCATTAGTTTTTCCGAACTAAATCTCCGTTTCCTCTCGTTATATGCAAGGTGAACCAATCTCAAGCAATGAACTTTCAAAGGTGGTAGTATAGACCAAAGGAAGGAAAAAGAAATCGCGTAAACGTGCGCTTTAAAATGCGTACCTTAAGAACTGTGAACACTTGTTCAGTACAAGAGATGTTTTACAGTAGGGACAATGAACAAGTGCTCATGGTTCTTAAGGTATGCAATTTAGAGCCCATGTTTTCTAGATATTTTTCGTTGCTTTTGTCCATACTGGCTCCTCTGAAACTTTTTCGGTGGATACTGCAGCAAGAAAAAGGCGTTTTAATTCAAGGAAGAATATTTATATACTTGCTATGGATAACGGCCACATCAACAAATTTGTGTATTAAAATATATGTAAGGATCTATTATTTGAATGTTTTGACATTTACTACTAAATATAATGAATAAAGCAAAATAATAAAGGGAGAATAATACAGCTATACCTTTATAAAGACATTGGTGACAACGAAAGTGCAGGACTGATTTATTACGGGCGTAAAGCGCTGCTTTTCATTATTCTGCGAAACATACATATTCGAAGCAATGAGTACTACTTTCCTATACCGCTAGCACAATTATAGTTTTTGGAAAGCTCTGATGGACATTCACAGTGATTTCATACTGTCTGTCTTCGTAGTTTCCTCTTTACCAACACTGTGCTTAAGTTTTGGACAGTAGTATATCAAGGTTCGCTTTCTGTGATCAAAGAGCACGAGGTAAAAAAGTAAAAGGAATAGATACTAGCCACGATCCAATATTCTATGAGATGGCTTGTCATCTCATAGAACATTGCACTCCATTTTCATGGGTGATCACTGGCGATATTACAATACCGAAGTAGTGTCCCCAATGTTTCCTCGGCGTAGAGCATTGAGCGTGCGTGTGTTGTGGGGGCGTCTGTGATGAAAGCTTCCACAGTGTAGCGGTGTGTTATGTTGATGTTGTTACAGGTAATTACGAAGATGAAAGGGAGGGAGATGAAACACTACGGCGTCACATAGCCTGCAGCTCTCGAATAGAACAGAGGTTTAGAGGTCATCCCCGGAGACTTGTACTTAATCTGGTTATCAGGAATTGTATACCATCCCGCCGGGTAAGTACTAGAGATGAAAGTGTCTTCCACACTGAGGACTCGCACCGCCTACGTCCAAGTGGAACACACCCTCATTACCGCGTATTAGTCACCTCGGCTCCAGAGACCGGAGAGCAAATGCGTCTTCAGAGGATTTTCAACGACTTATGTCGACTGAGCCCGAAGACACTTTATTTTATCTATTTATCGCAGTCCTTGAGACTGCGACGTAAAGTTACTTGGTCAAAGGACGAGTCAGTACACAGGGTAGGTTTGCTAAATGGGGACAAATTGCTGAAAACGGTATCTCATTGGATAAGGAGCAAAAATTGTCAGTTGGACATACGTCCGGAAATGTGTTCAAAGGGAAGCAGACCCACTTGTAGGTGGAGACAAAACTCTTTGTCAATGATTGAAAGCACACATGAGAACGCACTAGACAGCTGGAAATGTTCTGTCTGTACAAGCGTTTAACTCCACATTCAAGAAACGGTCGCCAATATTCTCCGCCCACACACTGAGGCCGAACCGGTGCTGACGGTTCGCTACGACAGCACCATGAGGATTCTCCGTAGCTAACTGCTATATACACTCCTGGAAATTGAAATAAGAACACCGTGAATTCATTGTCCCAGGAAGGGGAAACTTTATTGATACATTCCTGGGGTCAGATACATCACATGATCACACTGACAGAACCACAGGCACATAGACACAGGCAACAGAGCATGCACAATGTCGGCACTAGTACAGTGTATATCCACCTTTCGCAGCAATGCAGGCTGCTATTCTCCCATGGAGACGATCGTAGAGATGCTGGATGTAGTCCTGTGGAACGCCTTGCCATGCCATTTCCACCTGGCGCCTCAGTTGGACCTGCTTTCGTGCTGGACGTGCAGACCGCGTGAGACGACGCTTCATCCAGTCCCGAACATGCTCAATGGGGGACAGATCCGGAGATCTTGCTGGCCAGGGTAGTTGACTTACACCTTCTAGAGCACGTTGGGTGGCACGGGATACATGCGGACGTGCATTGTCCTGTTGGAACAGCAAGTTCCCTTGCCGGTCTAGGAATGGTAGAACGATGGGTTCGATGACGGTTTGGATGTACCGTGCACTATTCAGTGTCCCCTCGACGATCACCAGTGGTGTACGGCCAGTGTAGGAGATCGCTCCCCACACCATGATGCCGGGTGTTGGCCCTGTGTGCCTCGGTCGTATGCAGTCCTGATTGTGGCGCTCACCTGCACGGCGCCAAACACGCATACGACCATCATTGGCACCAAGGCAGAAGCGACTCTCATCGCTGAAGACGACACGTCTCCATTCGTCCCTCCATTCACGCCTGTCGCGACACCACTGGAGACGGGCTGCACGATGTTGGGGCGTGAGCGGAAGACGGCCTAACGGTGTGCGGGACCGTAGCCCAGCTTCATGGAGACGGTTGCGAATGGTCCTCGCCGATACCCCAGGAGCAACAGTGTCCCTAATTTGCTGGGAAGTGGCGGTACGGTCCCCTACGGCACTGCGTAGGATCCTACGGTCTTGGCGTGCATCCGTGCGTCGCTGCGGTCCTGTCCCAGGTCGACGGGCACGTGCACCTTCCGCCGACCACTGGCGACAACATCGATGTACTGTGGAGACCTCACGCCCCACGTGTTGAGCAATTCGGCGGTACGTCCACCCGGCCTCCCGCATGCCCACTATACGCCCTCGCTCAAAGTCCGTCAACTGCACATACGGTTCACGTCCACGCTGTCGCGGCATGCTACCAGTGTTAAAGACTGCGATGGAGCTCCGTATGCCACGGCAAACTGGCTGACACTGACGGCGGCGGTGCACAAATGCTGCGCAGCTAGCGCCATTCGACGGCCAACACCGCGGTTCCTGGTGTGTCCGCTGTGCCGTGCGTGTGATCATTGCTTGTACAGCCCTCTCGCATTGTCCGGAGCAAGTATGGTGGGTCTGACACACCGGTGTCAATGTGTTCTTTTTTCCATTTCCAGGAGTGTATGTTGTTAAGAATGACCATACTGACCCACGTAAAAGCAGCCTAATCCGCAAATAGGATGGATGGCATAAACCCCGGCACTGAAGTAGTCCGTGCGACGAACCAGCTGTTGAAAATTCGAAATATTGTGAATAGTGAGTACATTTACGTACAATGCTTACGGGAGTAGCATCTAAGCGTAAATCGTTTTTCTGTGTAGCGTTGATAAATGAATATTTGAGTTTCTTCTGAATGAATCAATTCTGTCAACAACAAATCCCATGATGGAGGACTTCGCGGGGTTAACAGAGAGAGAATTCCGAGATGCACCCTAAGTGAACAACGGCGCATATGAAGTTTGCGCACTGACACCTCAGATCTGCGTGGCCGCCTTTCTGCGGCCTGCGAACTTCCTTGACGGGTATAGGCAGTAGTTCTAAAATACAATTCCATAGGAGATAATACAGTGAAATAAACCAAGTGAACATGCCGTCACATTTCGGTGTCCGAGACAGCAGATATTATTCTCGCAGTGACGATAGGATCGTTCAGTTTCTGAACAATATCTTGAATGTGGTAGGTCTAAGATTGTTTTTCATCTACCCTCAGTCCAATGAAAGTTCAGCTTTACTACACCGTCCGTTCAAAAAGTTCCGAGGCTGATTTTATTCCTGGCGTATAAGTGACGTCAGCGCAGTAACTACGGTGGTAGCTCGAACTAACAACTAATAAACAACAAGTGTGCATTCGACCAGTCAGTTGTGAGCATGCAGCGTTAATTAATAGACGGGCGGCCGAAGTGTGTCAGTGCTGTTGTATCACAAATCGCAGTGGAGCAACATCTCTAAATCAAATGTTTAAGACATTCTCCAGAATTTTCGAACAAGATGCAAGTGTGTTCGAAGTCTGACCCGCACACAGTGACTCCCGCGCAAAAGCGACGCCCGGATGCCTGCGGCGACTTGATTGGAATACAAAACGCGGGCAATTCTTTTCTGGAAAAATCATCACAGGTGACGAGACCTGGTGTTATCAATACGAACCTACCATAAAATGACAAAGCGCAGAAATTCATATGAAGGATCAACGCTTTGACGACATAGCAGACATTCAGACCAAAGTGACGCGCGAATTGAACAAAATCCGGAATAAGGATTTTTCCAACAGTTTCACATATTTATATGAACGATTTGTTCAAAAATGGTTCAAATGGCTCTGAGCACTATGGGACTTAACATCTGAGGTCATCAGTCCCCTAGAACTTAGAACTACTTAAACCTACCTAACCTAAGGACATCACACACATCCATGCCCAAGGCAGGATTCGAACTTGCGACCGTAGCGGTGGCGCAGTTCCAGACTGTAGCGCCTAGAACCGCTCGGCCACCCCGGCCGGCGAACGATTCGTGCTTTGACCTCTAGAGGTGGGGGGGGGGGGGGGGAGGGGGGGGACGACACCATATAGAACACCTGAAGCATTAAAACCACCATAATAACTTTTCTTCGATTTTTATGAATCCAGGCTTGAAACTTTTTTGAATGGTTTCTGAAAGTGCTGATGTTACCGACTACCTTATTAGCTGGATCACATACATTATATTTTACTTTTTCTCTGTGACACTTGTGTCAACAAAAGCAATGGATCATGTACAGGACAGTTTCACCTGCCACATTACACGAATCCAGCCGAATTCAAATCATTTTTTTGCTGATGCTGTAAGTACACTGTTGTGCCAAAAGCAGTCAGCAAGGACTGTTACACTCCGTTGATGGGAACGAGTTTCTAATAGTCTGATATACGAGTAGATTAAGCAAGTCTTTGTAGCCTCGTAACTAAGCATCGTACGCCGCTACTAAGATACCTGCGAGAATGGGTAGGATTGTGCGTCTGCTCGTCTGCAGACGATATTTTTATGGACGTGGGGGTTTATTGCACGGTTCCCATGTTGTGTCTCGGCGGCCCCTGGCCGTTTCGTGGTGTGCGTGTGGCGGCCTGTACCAGAATCCAGAATGGGACCGCGCCACAAGCCGCCGTCCTTGGCAGCGGACTGCGCTCCACTTTTCCTAGTCCTGCGGCCCACTCCCCGATCCGATACGAGCCGAGGAAAGTCTTTTCACACAACTATTTTTGTAGTCCCAGCACGTCAGTCCTAACTGGGGGGGGGGGGGGGGGCGTACCAAGAGGTACGGGCAGTTCATTCGCGAGTCGTCAAAGATGTCAATGCCGAATGAATGTCGCAGTTCTTACGTAAAATTTGCAGAATCTTCCATTTAATTTCGAACATCTGGTGACAGAAGGATCTCCAGAAGTTGTCTCTACCGGAATAGTGCCGAACAGCATCCTGCATGTCCTGCCTATAGTTTGGCAACGTTCCTAATGATTCACAACATTGCATATCCGAGAAGTTCCCACTTGCTAGCGCATCAAATGGTTCAAATGGCTCTGAGCACTATCGGACTTAACATCTATGGTCATCAGTCCCCTAGAACTTAGAACTACTTAAACCTAACTAACCTAAGGACATCACGCACATCCATGCCCGAGGCAGGATTCGAACCTGCGACAGTAGCAGTAGCGCGGTTGCTAGTGCATCAAATGAGCATTTCAACAAACGAGTTGCATATACCATGTAGATGTATGGTCAATTGGTAGGTGCAGTTGGTTTACGTTCTTCCTTCTACGGAAATTTCGATGATATTCTCTCCGTAGAACAAGTTGAATATTGCGTTGCAGTAAAGTCTCTCTAGGTCTCAGTCATTTTTCTTTCTTTTTGTCTTAACAGGCGCATGAGAGGACTAAGAAGGCTCTTTAAATAAAGTCAGCACATCATGGCGAACTCAAGCTGCGAAATCTTGTCGCTGATAAACAAATTACGTTACTACTTACATTTTTTCCTCTCACTCTTGCTTGGGAATTCAGGTATTTCCGCTGCGGCAGACTAGAGAGTCGATGTCTGTGCCTCAGGTCTCGAATGATCTACTTGCCCTGCTGCGCAAATTGATCCATGCCGGCAACATGTTACAGGGTACAAGGACGCGATTTCTTATTGGAACAAACTTCTTCTCGTTCTGTCAGAACAATTCGCTTCTCAATCATCCTATCGACTTAATATACAGAGAGAGAGAGAGAGAGAGAGAGAGAGAGAGAGAGAGAGAGAGAGAGACTTCTGTATATAAAAACTAAGTTCTAACAACCGAGAGCCGACAGGTCGGTCGTAATCACTAAGGTAGCTCAAATGCGTCGCCTTTTAGTCTCGCCATCAGCATCAGTGAGATTTTAATTTGTGTCGTGTTGTCTGCTGGCGGCTATGTGCAGTGTTGACCACGTCAGTGCATAAAGAAAAAGCAGTTTAACGTTCCACTGACGTCGAGATCAATAGGAACGAACAAAATAACCGTATGAATCTGTCATTGTGTCGATGTCTGGTGTTGACTACTACAACAACGTCTAGCATCTCTGACCACCTGTGAGAGTAAAGTTCTGGCGACCGTTCCATTGCAAATTTTTTTTCGTTCCGCACATTCTGTCCTGTCCGAATAAGCGTCATTTCACGTGTTGTTGATCTGGATAACAGCTGGTGGAACTGCGTAATGTTGCAGATGAAGCTATATAGCCCAGTTAGAAAGAATTTAAGTTTAATACGGGTCATATAAAAATTCAAGCCATAAACAGTAAAATCTCTCAGTTATTGAAAACACTGCGATCAAGATAGTCGCTAAATATTTAGGTAGCATTTGGACTATCTACTATTAGCAAAAAAGTAGTCAAAACGAGATAAATGAATTCTTATAGTAATGTGTTTAGCAGGGTTTTTTCCCTCCTTGTTGTGCAACCAGCTACCGAAACTGAGGTGACATGTAACGACTGGCTGCTTCTTCAACTACATACCTTGTAGTAATCGACAGCTGATTGATATAATTAGAGAAGAGGAAATATGTATTATACAAGGTTTTGCAGTAAGTTTCTCATTTATGCTCACTATGTTTCTCGAGAGACGATTAATTTCCACCGCAGGTTGCATTTTGTCTCTTCGTAAACTCAACCGCACTTCCTTCTTCGATAAAAAATTTACTCCCGCACGTTTAATGCAGGTCAAAACGCGGCAGAACTGTGTTAACAGCGAAAAAGCGTCTGTTTCAGTTTTTTAAATTCTTTTATCAGACCGGCACGTCATCCCTGGTAACATGACTCAGTGTGTCCAGTGCCTCTGTTCTCAACACGAAACTGCACTAGACGCTATCAGTTGGGCGGCTTCGATACCGCACGAGCTGAGAGTAGGCGTAACTTCAGAAGTGCGGCTAACCTCAATTCAAAACGGCACTTTGCGCAAGCAACGACCCCAATTCCAAACGACCTTGGGCACACCTGTCGCAGCGACTGGATATGGAAGGAAGAGGCCTCGCTGATAGCAAAACCGCCGCGCCGCTAACCATCCCAGCACAATCGACTGCTCTACTAACGCGGGTGCCGTAACCAGCACGTCGCATTAGTGTTCAATCCACAATCATTGGGAATGCTTTCACCTTCACTGATGCAGGTTAGCGTATTTCGGAGTTTACGGGAAGCGGAAATCCATCGCTCATTTCAACACTTTTCGTTATTGTTTTTATTTGATAAAACAAAACTATTCTCGGCACAATATACTAGGGAAAAATGTGTCTGTGGTACAGAATAGACGCTTCTAATTGTAGAAACTCAAAGTATAATATACAACGGTAGCCTTGTATTCTGCACGTACGTGAATGTACGGATGGTTCTGAAGCAGGTGTCTATTCGTCAGATTGTGAGCTGTCTAATACAGACGGAGGAAAATGTTTCTTGTAATATCTTTTTGCCTAACGGGACGTTTTCTTTGAAGCTTCGACTACACTAGTTTATGGAGATTATTGCTTTAAATGGGAGAAACATTTGACCTTGCCAGGGACAACGGGAAGCGTATGTCTAAGGCGAATAAAGTATTTACGGTACGTTCAGAGTTAACGATGTCACTCTGTACTTATATTCAAAACAAGGAAAAAATTTGTGTGCACAATGTGTGTGTGTGTGTGTGTGTGTGTGTGTGTGTGTGTGTGTGTTTGTGTGTGCGCGCGCGTTGAGAGTTGGAATCAAAGATGTCGATTTCTGGTACAGCTTAGTACTCCAGGGGTAAACAAAATCTTATATTATTTTCGGCTCTCCCGTAAATTACATTGTGAATAAGAGCAAACTTCCAATTTTAAGAACGGTGATGTTATTCGGAGATGAAGCGTGCAATTCAACGAGTTACTCACTACGTCCCATAAAGTGAATCCAACAGCCTGGTGCAAACAACCAGCACGCAGTCAACAGGAATGGTGATTGCGTAGTGTAACGTTCTGCCGATTACTCGGAAGGTGCTCTGTACAGATCACAAAACTAACGATATGAGTTCTAGTAAGTGCACAAAATAGTACGAACCGTAGCGAGTATATATTTACGTAATTAATTGTGCAATGGAGAACTGCCGGTTGCGTTGACGCTTCCCTGAAATAGCAGTGTCTCTGCAGAGATGTCACCGCTAGAGCTATATTTCTGCCTAATCATTAATTCAGACATGAAGACTGCGGGCCATTTTCAGTGTTACTTGTCGGATATACTGAAAAGCAGAGGCGAGTTCCCCTCTTCTTTCCTCAGCGTAGATTGTCAAGCGTATGTCTATAACGTGTGGATATTTACAATGAATGATTGGGCAGTGTAGTGTTCTGATCGTGTTGTTACTGCTGATTATGGAAACAAAAGAAATCAACGGAGGAAGGGAAATCCGATGCTCCGAGAGCCCACTCCTCTCGAATGGCATTTCTACCCTTTTAATGCATACTCAGCAGCCCACTGTGAAGCGCATAACAGAGGGTAATATCATTGTAGCACACGTTTCGTGCCATTCTAATACCTTAAATTCCGCTGTGCGTGCTATAATTGGTCGAATCTTGTCTGCGAATACCCTATGGGAGCAGTACGTATTTCTAGATTCTTTCCTTTATACAGTAGCATCGCTCGCTCTGACTCCGTGGAACACTGTGGTGGATCGGGGGTTTATTCCGGGGCACTGACGCACAGCCTGGTAATTAGGAGCTGTACGAATCCTTATCAAATAGGCATGACCACAGGCATCGAACGAATTCCGAGGCGCGCTGCTATAGTTGGAGTCGCGAACGATAGCGATAGAGTTTAAGCTTGTTCTGCGCATCTACGTCACACATTCTCCGATAGCCATTGAGAATTCAGCAGTGTTCCGAACGCTCTGCTGTGAATGACGCAGCCAATGCGAGCAATAACCCTCGCAATACTAGAGTATTTTTAGTAACGTCCATTACCGAAAGAGGAGGTGTGGTACCTTACGCCCACTCTAAAAAATGTAAAAAGTAAAATTTGTTAACTGTTGTTGACATATTAACAACATACTTTTTAAAAAGGTATTAATGTGCAAGTAGAGTCCATAATTTGAAAATATCCTTTGGTGCACTCTTAGCGATACCAACACACTTTCAGTAATACGTACTACCAAGGGTAAGGGGGAGACGGCTGTATTTTGTGACCACTATAAAATTTAAAAAAATACAAATTTCGTGAATTATTGTTGACTTTTACTCACAACGTACTTTTTAAACAAATATTCATGTGTAAGTAGGGTCCTGAACCTGAAATTATTTAATGTGACGTCATCTTCACATTTACTATTGGGACTTAAATTTATGGTTTAAGTTTCACTGATAAATTTAAAACATTTATGGAATGTTGTAGAAGACTTCGTAATAATCAATAATTCCTTTTTCAGAATTTTAAAATATAACGTACCCGACTAGTTACAATATTTTCAAAAGGTGGGCACAAAGATCCTCACCCCACACCCCACTCCTGGTACTACGAGGTTTAAACGTGATCGTAGCGAGTTATTTAGTGAATTTGTATTCCATTTGTTGCGAGTTGTTATCGTCGATGGTGGTGGTAAACGACAAATTCAAAATAAGCAAGCGAGAGACACAATCTGCAGGATATACGCTTTCTTCGAGCGCAAAGCACGTGTAATGCGTATACCGCAACCGTCGCTTGGAATCGGCAACAATGCAATCCCCATCAGAGCCTCGACCGCCGTAGTTCGTGAATCGGACTAGAGGTCAGTATCGCCCACACGAGAGCGTAACAGAAATTCATGGAGAACTTATGTACTTAAAATGGAATCCATAGAACAAATACGTGGTTCTCGGGAATCACTGTTGGGTAAATTTCGGGACCTGTGTTCAAAGAAGCTGTACGACCATTACGCAGTTACCATTGTATACGTCATGTAGGGATAGTGAGAATAAGATCAGAATTTCTGGCATAAAGAAAGTCATTTTTCTTCATTCAATACGCTAAAAGAACAGGAGACAAAATCTATAATAATGGTGCGATGTGCCCTCCGCCATGCACTGTGTAGTGGTTTGCGGTTTACGTACAGGGTACCCGATTTATCTTGACCACCTCAAATAACTTTTTGTTCGGAAGCAAAATAAAAAAATGAATCAACCCAATTTTGCGTAGCTACCAGTGGGACGTTAAGACATTAAGCTACAGTTTGCCTTGCTTGAAACTTTGTTCGTTCCAAGGATACGAACAGTAATATGTCTTTTTCAAACAGCACTCTATAAATTTTGATTCGGTGATCCACTTCCTCTCCTCAACACCTGTTCGAAAACGTACCACAGTGTACCATTCACGTAAACATACCGTTATTAAAAAACTTGACACAAAACTGACATTGGCTCTTCTGTACTAGCACTGTTTCACTTGTTGAAACGGACAGCAGACAAATGGAAACATAAGGCAAATGCTGACTGGAAATTCAGTCTTCAGTTGAAAGTTAATGTGAATACAATAATAAAAAAGTTAAGTCTTACGGCATGATTGGCTAGTAGAGCCACAGGGGTAGATTCAGATGCCTAGTTGGAAAGGTTTCCCTATCCTTCACGCACATTGTCGCCTTTCCTTCGCGAAGTGTGGGATTCGTGCGTTCAGTGTATCTGATAAGTGTACGTGACTGTAATTGTGTGTGTGTGTGTGTGTGTGTGTGTGTGTGTGTGTGTGTGTGTGTGTGTGTGGTGTCATGTTTTCCTTAAATAGTGATGAGAGAAGGGAGAGGGTGTAACCCGGTGCTGGCACATCGCCCACTCCTCTCGAATAGCACCAACAGCACCAATGCGGTCACCGAGCTTAACGTTCCCATCCGACAGACGGATCACCATCATTAGTGTCACATGGTCTTACTCCATGAGACACTGCGGAGAGGTTTGGAATTTAATCCAAGCAACTGACGCAAAGTCTGTTGACCAGGAACTTTACACCACCATCCCTCGCCCCTTGCCGGGAAAGCAAACGGAAAATTGCCATCAGCACGTCACCTACCCAAGCGGTTACCCACCCAAGTACTGGCCACGCCCGGCATTGCGTAATTTCGATGATCTGACGGGAACTAGTGTATTCAATGAGGCAAGGCCGTTGGCGGGTTGTGAATACATTGTATACCAGCGAAGAAAAGGTATAAATGTAATAATGTTTTCTAGTTAACATTATAGGTACATATAGACTGCAGAGTATTACACTGTATTAAAGATACTGTTTTTGTTTCTTATTAAATTCCTTCTCTTCATTGGGGTTCATTAAACTCAAATAAACCTTCAGCTGAAGACGGTGTGCATTTTACTTGTGCTTACATTTGTTTACTGTCAATTACAACAAGTGAAAGAGTTCCCTTACCACAGGCTGTTGCACTGTGTACTAGTAAAGAAGAGCCAAAGTCAGTTTCGTGATAATTTTTAATAACGTCATGATTGCATGAATGGTGCAATCCGATACGTTTTTGAACAGGTCTTGACGAGAGAAAGTGGATTACCGAATAAAAAAATACACGGTGTAATTTTTTATAAAAGTACTGTTTTCATATCTTCATAACAAATACGGATACAAGAAAGTAATCTTGCTATTTGATGTCTTAATGTCACCCTGGTAACTAAACATTATTTACTTCACACAGCTTTTCAATTTTGCTCCATACAAAAGATTATTTGCGGTGATTAAGGCAAACAGGAGGTTATGTATGTAGACGCAGATCTACATCTACATCTGTATCTATACTTTGCAAGCCACTGTACAGTGTGTGGTGGAGGGTACTCTGTACCACTACTAGGCAGTTCCTTTCCTGTTCCACTCGCAAATAGAGCGAGGAAAAATTGACTATCTATATGCCTCCATATTAGCCCTAATTTCTCGTATCTTACCTTCATAGTCCTTAGGCGAAATGTACATTGGCGGCAGTAGAGCCGTTCAGCAGCCAGCTTAAAATGCCTGTTTTCTACATTTTCTCCATTGTCTTGCTCGGAAAGAACGTCACCTTCACTCCAGGGATTCCCACTTGAGTTCCCGGAGCATCTCCGTAATACTTGCCTGTTGATCAAGCCAAATCTAGCAGTCCGGCTCTGAACTGCTTCGATGTCTTACTTTAATCCGACCTGGTGCGGATCCCAAACACTCGAACAGTACTCAAGAACAGGTCGCACTAGCGTTCCATATGCGGTCTCCTTTACAGATGAACCACACTCTCCAAAAAATTTCTCAATAAATGGAAGTCAACAATTCTCCTTCCCTACGACAATCCTCATATGCTCGTTTTATTTCATATCGTTTTGCAACGTTACGCCCAGATATTTAAACGACGGGGTTGTGTCAAGCAGTACACTACTAATGCTGTATTCGAACATTACGTGATGTGTTGGCAGAAGAGCCAACACCGTGTTGCTAGAGGAGGCCGAAATGCACGCGTTTAAGCACACGTAAACTGGCGTGAGGTCTGGAACAGGACAATGTAATTAATATAGCCAATAAGGTACGTAGTTGATGTAATACTTAACTTTAATCCATAATTGGAGAACATCGCTCTTGTTGATAAATTAATAACAATCTCAATATAAACTGGTAATGGCGCCTTGCTACGTCGTAGCAAATGACGTAGCTGAAGGCTATGCTAACTATCGTCTCGGCAAATGAGAGCGTAATTTGTCAGTGAACCATTCCTAGCAACGTCGGCTGTACAACTGGGGCGAGTGCTAGGACGTCTCTCTAGACCTGCCGTGTGGCGGCGCTCGGTCTGCAATCACTGACAGTGGCGACACGCGGGTCCGACGTATACTAATGGACCGCGGCCGATTTAAAAGCTACCACCTAGCAAGTGTGGTGTCTGGCGGTGACACCACATTACGGGTTTGTTTTCCTACTCATCCTCATTAACTTAAATTCTTCTACACTTAGAGGTAGCTGCCATTCATCACTTCAACCAGAAATTTTGTCTAAGTCATCTTGCATATTCCTACAATCGCTGAACTACGACACCTTCCCGTACACCACAGAATCATCAGCAAACAACCATAAACTGCTGCCCACCATCTCTGACAGATAATTTACGTATCTAGAAAATAACAGCGGTTCTATCATACATTCCTGGAGCACTCCTGACGATACCCTTGTGTCTGATGAACTCTCGCCATCGAGGACAACGTACGGGTAGACCACACCGCCTTTATTTGTCAGTCTAATGTTTGTGATTAAAATTTCATCTCCCACCAAGATTAAAACTGGCTAACAACAGCGAGCGTTAGCGATCTCGACTTTGTGTAGCAGACGACCACTTTTACAACTCTCGAAATGTGTCACAGACGCCTCTAAAGAAGATGTGGCAACTCTTTCTCACACAAACAATGCAACATTTCCGAGGACCAGTCGGTGGATAGCGAGGCACATGTCATAGCAGCAGTCAGGAGGAGCAACGGAACGATGTCTGGAATGTTTTTTCTTGCTATCCACCTGTCAGAATACAAAAGAAAGCTGTGGACTCGCTAAGGAGAGCCCCAGGTTGCATCTGCATTATAAACGCAGCGGCAAAGCGTGCGGCGCGGTAGGTGTGACAGGTGTTGCGGGTGTGCGGCTGAGGCTGGTATCACAGGGCCGTCTAGAAACGGAAATGAAACTGTTGTCGGCGCGGCTTTCACATCCCAGTTGGCAGGAGAGAGTGGCTTCCTGTGCGTGCGACTGGCGCCAGCGGAGGCGGCCGCCTTTTACACAAGTGTGTCGCCACAGATTATAGATGCCAGAATCCACAGTGTTTTCGGCCGCGAATAACGTACACATATCAAATACAACGGAGTGGAGAGCAGCGGAGAATGTGTCTACCTTTTTTCGGATCTTCTTGCGTCTTTACACCCTTACATGCGTGCATGGAGTGTGTTCGTCAGCATATTCCAGTCTCCATATTCCCAGATTTCCGGAAAGCGTTTGACACAGTGCAGTATGGTAGACTGTTAACGAAGGTCCGAGCATGCGGAATAGGTTCCCTTGTATTTGAATGGCTCGAAGACTTCTTAAATACGAAGGCTGACTGAAAAGAAGAGCCTCTACCTTCGTAGCTCTTCAACAGTTGGCAGCATTGGTATGCGGCAGGTACTGGCTTGTTCCGTAGCCTCTTGTATACATCTCCAGTTCGCGGGAAGCTGTAGAATTGAACGGTTGTGTTGCTACAGTGTAAAGTATGGAACCCTGCGCAGACGGTCGCTCAATGCGATTTAAGCAACGTGCAGTCATTGAATTCTTGACAGCAGAAGGTGTCACCCCAAAGGATATTCATCAGAGAATGAAAGCATTTTATGGTGATTGTGTTGATGTGAGTGCTGTGCGTCTTCATTCTCGTAACGCGAGAGGAGTTCCTGGCAAATTTCAAGTCTGTGCGCTTTCATTTCAGGAGTCAGCATCCGGGGTACCTATCGTGGCTCTGAGCACTACGGGACTCAACTGCTGAGGTCATTAGTCCCCTAGAACTTAGAACTACTTAAACCTAACTAACCTAAGGACATCACACACATCCATGCCCGAGGCAGGATTCGAACCTGCGACCGTAGCGATCGCGCCGTTCCAGACTGTAGCGCCTAGAACCGCTCGGCCACCACGGCCGGCCGTACCTATCGTGCACAGATCTTCCGATAGCCAAGCGAAGCTATAATGTGACTCACACGTTCTTGTGAAATGTGTTTGTGCTTGCAATTGCTCTCTGAGTGATAGGTCCTGAGTCGTTCTGACAATATTTTGCTTCTGAAACTCGGTCGTTGCTGTCACAGGACGTCCAACTCTTTGTTTGTCACGCAGGCCAGATGTTGCCGCCTCAACATCTTTTAACTAACTTGCCCAACGACACACAGTACTCACGTCAACACAATGACCATAAACTGCTTTCATTCTCTGATGAATATCCTTTGGGGTGACACCTTCTGCTGTCAAGAATTCAATGACTGCACGTTGCTTAAATCGCATTGAGCGACCGTCTGCGCAGGGTTCCATACTTTACACTGTAACAACACAACCGTTCAATGCTAAGGCTTCCCGCCAACTGGAGCTGCAGAGAAGATGCTACGGAACAAGACTATACCTGCCGTATACCAATGCTACCAACTGTTGAAGAGTTATGAGGGTGGAGGCATTACTGTGTGTGTGTGTGTGTGTGTGTGTGTGTGTGTGTGTGTGTGTAGTGAGTGAAGTGTTGTGAAACAATGTGTGTATAGTGTGTGCAGTGACTGATAGTGAGATATGAGTGAACAGTGTGGCATTGCATTATTTGTAAAAAAAGTACTGTATAGCAGGAGTAAATCTTATGTTTGTCTCTAAGTATAAGTCTGTAAATATACGTGTAAACGAATTAGCTTATTTTAAATTTATCTAAATTTGTGAATACTTTGACATGTCCTACATCCTTGTAAAAAGAGATCTACGGATGAATAAAGCTACTACTGCTACTACTACTACTTTTCAGCCAACCCTCGTATCTATGCAGGGTATTCATATTAGGGAATGCAATGCGTTATTACATTTGACTGAGTTATCATTCAGTGTCTTTTAATTAGTAGTTTTTCATGTGAATCATGCCACCTTTCATCTAGAATCTGTATGAGAATATGCTCGGAAAAGGAGGAATGAAGTTAAGAGTTTTACGTTGCGTCGAAGCCGACACCATTTAAGACAGAGCATAACACGACTTGGAGGAAGATGGGAAAGGAAAATGAAAGTGAACTTTCCAAATGAATCGTCTCGGCATTAACCTTAAGCGATTTAGGTAAAACCTAAAAGAGATGACCAAACGGCGGTTCAAACCTCTGCCCTCTCGAATACGAGAATGCAGTGTCTTACCGCTGCGCAACTTCGGTAACCAATTGACACCTTCATATTTTATCATACATTGCTTATGCAATACGTAGCTCTTGTCAAAGCCATGCCCGTAATTCAGTAAATTCCTCTACCGAATAGGACGCCATTAAGATCTACAGCAGTGAGAAAAGAGAGAAATACAGTTTGCTCACTGCTGTGATTTGAAAAAAAAAAATTAATTCACAAAAATATTGACAGATATTAAGTCCGGCCTAATCAAGCACTTCTTGAGAGACACAAATACGTGCTGCAGGAAATGATCCAGTGTGGAAAAGCGACTTATGATGGAAACAAACTTCCTTGAGGGGAAACAAATGAGCAGCTACATCTGCCATAGACAGAGCGATGGTTCATTATGAAGTTAGATTTCATTTGAAAATCGAATAAAACTTTAAAACAGTTTATATGGGAGTGGTTTATGACACCCTTAGAACAGTGGATTCGACATAAATGCTGCTCAGTTGGAGAGTCTAGAATATTATCATCGACCCTCGCAGAAAGGTCACGCTCCCTAGAATAATAGATAGGCATCACTGGCTGATTTGATCCCGATGACGTCCAAGTCTTAATGTATAAGGGGCGATCAATAAGGTTACGTCTGAGGGCGTTGCTGCAGGGTATACGCAACGTAGCTCAAGTCTGATTCGGGTATATAAGCACCAACATGTGGGCAAGGGATTAAAATGCCATTCGCGTCTTTCCGACGTGCCTGTGGGTAACGCGGAAACATGAACTATGGTGACATTATTACCAAATAAAACAGACTAATGTGGTGTCATCCTTTTCTTGACTGCCGAAGGATAAACATCGGTAAACATCCATTGGAGACTGAAGAATGTGTATGGGACAGCACGTGTGCCGCAAAACACCGTTTTGGGACGGTGCGCCAAGTTCCAATATGTGCTGCTGCTTCATGATAATGTACGTCCCCATATCGCAAATGTCGTAACGCAGATGTACGCAGACTCGAGTTGGAGAGAGTCGAGTACTCGCCCTAGAGTTCTAATCTCTCCCCTTGCCTTTATCACGTCTTCGATCCCTTATAAAAGAACTTGAAAAGTCGACGGTTCCTGTCGGACGAGGATGTGCAGCAGGCAGTTACGGATCTCTTCACGCAGCAGGACACAGTGTTTCACCAGATGGGTCTCATCAAACTGGTGCTTCGTTGAGATGATTTTCCCAATGCTCACTGGTAACTGGACTATACGGCCTTCGAAGAGCAATTTTTTAATCATCCCGTATACAGGGTGCAACGGGTATAAGTGCAGATATTTCTACTGGTGACTGAAGACAGTGTGCTGAACAACGTTACATCAGCATTTACCTAATTTCAAGAGTAATAATTATAGCTATTACGGTTAGTATGTTTTAGATTGATTGGTACCTCCAAGTACACTACTGGCCATTAAAATTGCTACAACAAGAAGAAATGCAGATGATAAACGGGTATTCATTGGACAAATATATTATACTAGAAATGACATGTGATGACATTTTCACGCAATTTGGGTGCATAGGTCCTGAGAAATCACTACCCAGAACAACCACCTCTGGCCGTAATAACGGCCTTGATATGCCTGGGCATTGAATCAAACAGAGCTTGGATGGCGTGTACAGATACAGCTGCCCATGCAGCTTCAACACGATATCACAGTTCAAGAGTAGTGACTGGCGTATTGTGACGAGCCAATTGCTAGGCCAACATTGACCAGACGTTTTCAATTGGCGATCGATCTGGAGAATGTGCTGGCCAGGGCAGCAGTCGAACATTTTCTGTATCCAGAAAGGCCCGTAGAGGACCTGCAACATGCGGTCGTGCATTATCCTGGGGAAATGTAGGGTTTCGGAGGGATCGAATGAAGGGTAGAGCCACGGGTCGTAATACATATCAAATGTAACGTCCACTGTTCAAAGTGCCGTCAATGCGAAGAAGAGGTGACCGAGACGTGTAACCAATGGCACCCCATACCATCATGCCGGGTGATACGCCAGTAAGGCGATGACGAATACACGCTTCCAATGTGTGGTCATCGCAGTGTCGCCAAACATGGATGCGACCATCATGATGCTGTAAACAGAACCTGGATTCATCCGAAACAAATGATGTTTTACCATTTGTGCACCCAAGTTCATCGTTGAGTACACCATCACAGGCGCTCCTGTCTGTGGTGCAGCGTCAAGGGTAACCGCAGCCATGGTCTCCGAGCTGATAGTCCATGCTGCTGCAAACGTCGTCGAACTGTTCGTGCAGATGGTTGTTGTCTTGCAAACGTCCCAAGCTGTTGATTCAGGGATCGAGACGTGGCTGCACGATCCGTTACAGCCATGCGAATAAGATGCCTGTCATCTCGACTGCTAGTGATACAAGGTCGTTAGGATCCAGCACGGCATTCCGTATTTCTCTCCTGAAGCCACTAATTCCATATTCTGCTAACAGTCATTGGATATCGACCAACGCGAGCAGCAATGTCGCGATACGATAGGCTACAATCCGACCTTTATCAAAGTCGGAAACGTGATGGTACGCATTTCTCCTCCTTACACGAGGCATCACAACAACGTTTCACCAGGCAACGCCGGTCAATTGCTGTTTGTGTATGAGAAATCGGTTGGAAACTTTCCTCATGTCAGCATGTTGTAGGTGTCGCCACCGGCGCCAACCTTGTGTGAATGCTCTGAAAAGCTAATCATTTGCATATCACAGCATCTTCTCCCTGTCGGTTGAATTTCGCGTCTGTAGCACGTCATCTTCGTGGTGTAGCAATTTTAATGGCCAGTAGTGTACATGTGGCAAGAGGAAGTCGTTAATGCTTATTTTCCCCTGGGCAGCAGGTCAGCTGTTGAAGTGTGGACACATGGACGCAAGACGGTTAGTCTACACTGACAGGCATAGTCCATTTAGCGGAGTAGTTACAGCCACACAGAAAACAGGAGGTCGTATAGTTTGTGATGAGTTTGTGTGAAGACTGACGCAGAGAATAAACAACCAACACAATAATGTACATTAGGGTACTGCATATATAAACCCTGTATATTACCATAACCATATACCCAGAGCAAACTGTTTACGAAAGCAGCGAGGATCTCAACCTCATTTTTCTCGTAACATTTCGAACATACAGAACAGGAGCTATACCTAGAACACTGCGGTGCAGAGATTGTAGCCAGCTCGACGCCTGGTGCGGTCTCTGACCTTGTAAAATAAATTAATCTGCTGACCTGTGTCACAAGGAGGCGATTATACAGCACAGATAAGAATTTAACTTGCTAAGCACTCGAACGGCAGTATCACTTGATCTGTAAGTCTCTTGGACTGAAGTGGGTCGACAAGACGTCTGCGCCGCCCGCTGGTACTAAAAGCGGGTTACTATTCGTGGACCAATGGTTCAAAAAGTTGGGTCTAGTGACCTGGCGACGCCACTGGAGAAGCAGTAGGAGTTGATGTGACTTACAGTGTGATTTAGCACTCTGACGACAAATTTTAGAAGATTGTTCTAATGTATTTTCTGATTATTTTGATACAACGGAGTCGTCGTCTTCGGTGTGTCGTTACAGAATAATTGCATTTCGATTGATTTATTACCACCATTTATCCTCGTATCTCTGTTGGAATGAAAATATCTACACAATAGTGGAAGTGTAGAAGGTATAGGCCGTGTGACTTGTTTGGGAACAAACTTGTTCCGTTCACTCAATGTATCTTCTGTAGGTAACAGTAATGCGCACTTTACTCTTCGCTCTCAAGGTTTCAGTCAGTACTGCTCGGTTCTGAAGCATGGATAAGCTTGCTGATAAAAGAGTTGGCCGATATTCCCTGCGTGTATGAGTACACAGAATGCAGTGGGAAAGTGGCACGAAAACTCTACACCTAGGTGTTTCCGCAGCGACGGTAACCACATGACAATATTTCTGTATCTACAGGATGTTTCACAATTAATATTACACACTTCTAGAGGTTGTAGAGGGGAGTTAGTAGATCAGGTTTTACATAGGATCCCATGTCCGGAAACGTCATAGGCGCCGGCGCCTGTAAATGTATGTGTACACAGGGTGATTCCCTGATGATCTTACAAACGTTCGGAGATGATGGAGAAGGATAAATGTATCAATTTGAGGTAAGAGTCCCTGTACTGGAAACGAGCGAGTTGAAACTTATAAGCGAAAATCATTTTGTTACTTCTGATAGTGGAACACATGTACAGATACTGTTGTTGCTAAGAATGTAGGGCAGGCAACTTTCAGAGGTGGTAATATGGTATAAAACAAGAAAAACTGTCTGGTAAACATGGACTCTAAACTGTGTACTTTAGAAGCTATGAACACTTTTTGACTAGAGGAGATGTGTTTCACACTAGCGAAGATTAACAAGTGTTCATATACCCTCAGGTATGCATTTTAGAGCCGATGTTTACCTCTTTTCTTGTCTTGGTTCATACTACCACCTATGAAGGTTGTAGACCCTACATTATTAGCAACAACAGCACCGGTGAATATATTCTACCGTCAGAAGTATGGAATGATTTTCGCTTGCAGCCTTCGACTCGTTCATTTCCGAACGAGGGACATTTATCTGTCTCCATCATCCTTGTAAGTTTGTAACACCTCCACGGTTCAAATGGTTCAAATGGCTCTGAGCACTATGGGACTCAACTGCTGAGGTTATTAGTCCCCTAGAACTTAGAACTAGTTAAACCTAACTAAACTAAGGACATCACAAACATCCATGCCCGAGGCAGGATTCGAACCTGCGACCGTAGCGGTCTTGCGGTTCCAGACTGCAGAACACCTCCACGCAATCACTCTGTATAGACATACATTTACAGCCGCCGGCGCCTATGATTTTGGCGCCCTTAGCGTCGTTGGCAGACGTTTCCGGACATGGGTTCCTACGTAAAACTTAGTAGATTAAGTCCTCTCTACAAACTCCAGAAGGTTGTAACATGAATTGTGAAACACCCTGTATGAGCAGGCGTATACGAGAAACCGAATTCTTCTGTGTTGAAATCGAAGACGCAGGCCGTAAGCGGTATGTCAGCACACCCGATCTGGAAGAGAATGCGTTACACACGATTAGTGATAATCGTGCCAACAGCAGTAGGCGGCTTGTACGAGCTCTGAACAAAATCCAAGAATGTTTTAAGGATTACTGCATTACTCAGAATTTTGCGTTGTACGATTTGGTGATCGCATTTTGTAGGCCTCTCCGCTTTTGTGAAGGTATTTTCACAGAAACAAAGGTAATTAGCGTGACAAACCCAATAAACTGCAATTCGGTTATACTCTGGAACGAGCCAAATGAGACCGCGGGCCCCTTACTCCAAAGTACTCAAAAAATGTCCCTGAATAACCTGAAATTTTTGTGGTGGGATTCGGGTTCACCCTATAGAAACTGTGTACTTTTTTTTTAAGCAAAGGTGGCATACTGATGCTACCAGTAACATCTGTTTTCAGCTCGGAGATGTAGAAGCAGAGATCGAGCAGTCTCATTAGGCGTCCAAAGAGCTGAGACGGTACGGTCTATCTCTTCACGGACGTCCGTCGCAGCAAACGGACGCCAACGAAAGCGAAATGAGCTGAATGAAGGCGTGAGCGTGGAGCCAATAATGCAGGAACGAGGTCGCCTTATTAGCCAACCGGATGGGACCCATTCTTATAAACCACCCTTCACGGCCAGAGTAGCATTTTAATGCGAAGTTTGTCGCAGCATTGTTACGATAACTGCGGCACTCCTTTTAGGTCTATAACTTTGCTTCCGCCGTTTTGCAATAGATGGCAGTAGTGGTTAGTGGTGGTGCAGGTGGTAGGTCGTATATATCATACAATAAGCTTAGGCAATTGTAAATATAACGCCATCAACATATTAGTCGATTTGTGATTGCATCATATTGCTGAATACGTCAACTTGCGATCCCAGTTCTCTTCGTTTGCAGGAAGTTTTAATTTTCTACTTTAAGATGAAGAAATCTGCCACTGAGGCTCATAAAACGCTGTGTAACATCCATGGTAAGGTACCTATGACTCAAAGTACGTGCAGAGAATGGTTTCAGCGCTTCAAGAATGCCAAGACCGGCATGACGATGAAGAGAGAAGGTTTTCGCAGATACTGAAACCAACGGAAACAATCACAGGGGACCGTTATCGAAAGCAATTGATGCGTCTGAGGCGAGAACTGAAAGACAAATGGCCATAATACAGCGATAGACATGAAAAGGTGATTTTGCAGAATGACAATGCTCGATCCTATGTCAAACCCGTCAAAACATACTTGGAAACACCGAAACGGGAAGTCCTACCACACCCGCCGTATTCTCCAGACATTGCTCTCGCTGACTACCACCTTTTTCTTAACCAATGGCACAGGCCTGGCTGACCAGTACCACCGGTCTCACGAGCAAGTGCGAAATTGGATCGATTAATGGATCTCCTCGAACGACGCTCAGTTCTTCCGCTACGGAATTCCTGCGCTGCCCAAAAGATAGGAGAAAGTAGTAGCCAGCGATGACCAATACTTTGAATCGTAAATTTTTTGTAAGTTTTTCACAACAAAGCCTGAACTTCGTGAAAACAAAACCGCTGGAGGAAAAGTTGTAGACCTAATACTATGCTACAAAAACGCGGTTTTGATTTTTTATGGATTTTCATCTACAGATGATCATCTCGATGCTGAAAACCGCTGTCGGTTTACAGTGAATGGGATATGGCTGGTCTTTGCACAATGGAGGGCGTTAACTGGACGCATGACTAGACTAAGGTATCTAATAGCTATCATCTGTCGAAGATCAGACATAATAATTAGAGCATAGTGCACCGCGCATGGGGTCTACTAACGGAACACAATTTTTAATTTAGACAAAAAGGTTAAAAAATGAAGGTACTTCATAGCCATTTGGACGAGAAAGGTGACTGATACGATAGTACTCAGGTGACTGGGATGATATGTGCGTATGTGAGACTTCAGGTATCTACAGGGCACTAAGAGAATATTTTGACGGAACTTTAATGAGTAAGGTATCTTGAGAAAGACCTCACGATATTTTGGGTAAATAAATTCTCGCACACACTAGGAACACATGCACCAGAGTGAATAAGCAGACTTTAGTCGGGCAAGTCTAACTGAAGGAAAATCATTTACAGGAGTTTCCGACTTGATGGAGCGACGAACCGATGTCTATGATAATAATGGTGGTAGTGCTGATTATGATTGTACCGCTAACGATGATGATGACGAAGAACCTGATCGGGATGACGAAACGAAGAGGTAAATTCGTGTGTTTCTGATTTCGAGGGAGGGAAGGAAGGAAATTTAGGGTTCAATATCCCAACGATGACGAGTTCATTAGAGATTGAGCAGAGGCTCGGTTTGGGGAAGGATGGGTTAGGAAATGGGTCGTGTCCTTTCAAGGGAACCATCCCGGCTTTCGTATTAAGCGATTTATCGAAACCAATGAAAACCTAAATCTGGATGGCAAGACGGGGCTAAGAATCGTCTTCTGATTCAGAATGCAACAGCCCACGTCTGTACAATGTAACGCATCAGGAGAGGAAAGCGGTTTCTACAAAGATTTGCACCAGTAACATTTATGACAAGGTATATCGCCTGTTGTCGTCCCTTCGAGATCGGACTGCACACAAGAGTCTCCAGCGCTACTTGTAGCGGAAAAATCGTCCTCAGATGCTTGTCTAAACGAAAATCAATCAGGTCTGAGGAAACAGCGAATACGATACCTCAGCGAATTAGGATATAGTACAGAGGACATATTTTACACTAACTACCATTGCAGATACCCCACCCTGACGAAAATCCAAAATTTAAAGAAAAATGTAGGAGCGAGAAGAAAGGGTTCTATGCTTCTGCGTTCACTCACGTGTTCGTTTCCTGATTAGCCAACCGGCGTGCGCATAGGTCAATTACTGCCGAACCGTGCATTTGAAATTGCAAAAGAGTCGGGCGATGCTGCCGCACAATCAGTGGCACCGCTGTGAACAGTACGTTAATCAATGGCTGTTGAGAGCTGGGATACAATTTTCACTTGTTCTCTTCGGACCAAATTACGCGCTTTCATTTTTCGTAATTTATCTATAGGAATATTTTAAAGATGAACGTTTCGTTACAATTAACTTTTCGTAAACTTATCCTAACAAGTTTTACCAGTTTCTAAGAGATGAGCTGTTACTTGAAACTTCGGTTTGCAAATCATTTCCGGAGAGTGAAACTATTTTACGAACGCTCTCCTGTCGCTTTAACTTTCCATTAGCAGGAGTGGATCCAAATCACCGTCTGGTCGGCATAATTTTCTCTGACTTCTCTAAAACTCTCCAGACGAATGCTCCCCTTATCTTTCCTCCTCACGTGGGACCGGCACTTCGCCTTTACAAATATCGGTGTCCACTAAATGATTACTTCAAAGCTCCTTTTTTCCTTTCTAGTTTGGCCTTATTGAGTCCATAGTTAAGCGTGACATTATTAATTAAAAGAGTTCAAGGTTGGAGCCAAAGTCAATCCTAACATTTCAGGCGTTTAACGTGAAATTTCCCTATACCAGTTTTTTTTTTTTTTTTTTTTTTTTTTTTTTTTTTTTTTTTTTTTTTTTTTTTTTTTTTTTTTACAGCTGGTTGGGCGCGATGCCCCACCTCGGAGGAAGGTGGGAAGATACCGCCTAGCAAAGTACTTAACGGCATTTGTTCTTAATAATTGTAATTACCTCAGCTTCAATGTGCAACTAGATCAGCAGTGCCACTACAAGTGATGATGGACACAATTCTATTTCTTGTTTCACTCTTTCGCTTCTAACAGCCTAACAGTTTTTCGCCTTCAGCTCGCGAATCAGTCTTTGGCAGCTTACTATAGTCTGCATGCTCTCCAGAATTCTTGTACAGTGAATTCGTTGCAACAGCTGGTGGCAAGAAAAAAAGATGGGAGAGATTGTCAACTTGGCTCATTCAAAAAGAAGCGAGCCGGAGCCCGTAAACTGAAAACTGCTGACGGGATCTTAATGCTAGTGGAAGAAGGTATGGGTCGTAAAAGTGCGCTAATGCCCCATACTGGCCGCTAGAAGGACACGGGTGCATACCCGTGCGTCGACTGTCCACTGCGCTCATTGACGATGAAAACATAAATGGAGGCTTCCAAACAAGAGCAAAGGTGTGACGTTCGCTTCCTTACAGCGGAACGTATATTCAACGAAGAATCCAATAAGTGTTCGGAGAGCACTGCATGTCTTTGCAGTTCCGACGCTGAATCCGAATTCTGGGCCAATGGCTACCTTGTAATTCGCTGGTCTTAAGCAATGAGAGCATCCACCTCCAATGGTATCGATAATGCGGTGTGGCTTTCCATATCTTATGTCATCGGTCAATGATATCTGTCCTTCCTTGAGTCATTTGTGCCACGCCTTGACCCTTGCCACGGACTTGCGGTCCTCTTGATACACTTTTGCCATTCTTTCATACATTTCCACACACCGCTCTCCTTGCGCTGTCAGGAAGCGCCCTACACCACTTTGCTCTTCTTTTGAAGCTTCCATTTCTCTGTTTTCAGAGCGACAGTGTGGCTATGCGGCTCTCCTCCTAGCGGCGAGATTCGGGCCTCAGTGCTGTTAGAGGGACCACACCTTCATCCGTAGGCAATGGCATTAGGCCGCGTCAGCGTTACAGCCTCTGGATCGCTTCTTTTTGAATGACTTACATTTCTGGTGCACGTTCGTCGTTTGCATATTAGCAACGCGACACGTTTCCTAAGCACTTTGGCTCGCTGTCAAGCTTTGGGATCAGGACGAAGCAGTCAGTAGTGCGCGGACACTCTGGAGCACGGGAACAGTGTGCCGAGGAACGTTAACCGAAAATTGTGCGCTGCCGACGCGGAGGGCCGCGCATGTAAACGCAGCCATGTGCTCCGCACGTGTGCCACCCGCGCCGCCGGGCAGCGCCACGCCCGGCCACGGAACTTAAGCTCCTCTTTGTACGCCACTTCAATCTGCGTGTCGCCCACGTGACCAAGCAAACATAACCTGACACTGACATTCCAGGCAACACGTGGCTTCAGGAGAAAAAGTGCGGCAATGGAAGACGATGGAAGAGGGCGGGACGTATCGGATGAAGACAGGATCCGCACATGATACTACCAATTTTTTGCATTCAAAACTGTGGTGTCTGCAGATGACAATGTAACTTACATCTGTATCTACATATATACTCTGATTTAGTTGAAGGAGGAGAGGGGGAAACGAACAGAACGGGGAGGAATTATTGACATCAGCGACCCCAACACCTCGTGAGGCACCAGAAGAATCAAGTATATGAATGCGTGGTGTCTGTTCTTTCGGACAAGTCCTACCATGACGGACGATACGTCGTAGCATTGTTATTGATTTTCTTTCCCTATTTCATTTGCGGTTTGAGCGAGGGAAAAATTCATTTCTGTTTATGCTCTAATATCTCTTTATCTTATAGAAGTGATCCTTACACAGGATACACGATGGTGTCAGCAGATTGGAGGCACAGTCTTCTTCAAACAGACCTGCTTGTATAGCGCAGCACGCAGCCCTCTAACTTTTCAGACAGGAAAGTGAGCGGCGGACTAACGACCGTGGCTGACTCACCGGCCAGCCTAAGTGTGGTTTTTAGGTGGTTTTCCACGTTCGTTTAGGCAAATACTGGTCTGCTCCCCAATTTCAGCCTCACAAGTTAAGACACGACCACACGCAGAACAAAGTTTACAGAGTTCATGCAGAGGTGGCACACACGGATTCCCTCCCTTAGGTAACTGACGAATGCAGAGATAGGAAAGTCATCAGGTCGCAAAGTTGAATAAAATGGTTCAAATGGCTCTGAGCACTAAACATCTGAGGTCATCAGTCCCCTAGAACTTAGAACTACTTGAACCTAACTAACCGAAGGACATCACACACATCCATGCCCGAGGCAGGATTCGAACCTGCGACCGTAGCAGTTGCGCAGTTTCGGACTGAAGCGCCTAGAACCGCTCGGCCACAGCGGACAGAAAAATTGAATACAATAGATATGTCAAATCTTGAATACAGTGGACAATGTACTGGACGATATTCACTCGAGGAAGTAGTCTTCTTAAGTGAAAGTGCAATCTTTAAATACCCTGCCAGACTTATTATTTTCTTTTTAAACTTGAAACGAAGAAAACCACTCTATATTTCTAATCATCTCTACACTGTATTTTACATCCGTCTAAAATTCTGTATCCATAAAAATGTTTTGTCATTTCTTCATCTATTTTTGTAAATGTTCTAGGCTGAAGAGCGGGATATTGTACCGCTGGCAGCCCATCCAGAGCCCATATGGGGCGAGGGGGATTAGATAACAATAAAGAAAGAAATGCATTTCTATTTAAGTCAGAGACAGCAAAGGACTTGGGAGAGCAGTTGAATGGAATGGATAGGGTCGTGAAAAGACGTTATAAGTTGAACATAAACTAAAGTAAGTTATCTATGGCTATGTTGACGTGATTAGATTAGAAAATGAGACAGTAAATGTATTAGATTCCTTTCGTTTATTTGGACAGCAAATCAGTCTATGGTGGCGAAGTAGATAGAATAAAAAAATGATACCTGAAAATATCAAGCAACAAATTTCAGAAAAGATAAATTTATTAACTTCGAATATAAATTTAAGTGTTAGGAAGTCTTTTCTAAAGGTACTTATCTGGACTGTATAGAGGTAGGGGCGATGGCGATTGTAGAGGGAGACCAAGGCTTGATAGCACTAAGTTGGGTCAAGTAGGTATAGGCTGCAATAGTTATCCAGAGATAGAGACCTGCATACGATACACTTGCGTGGAGAACTGCATCAAATACTGGTTGCTGCTCGATTGTGTGGGGCCAAAGTTGAATCAACAGAAGACATTGGAAATACGGCGTGAATGGCCAAAAGTTTATTTGATTGCGGGTAAAAATGCTGAAAAATAAGAACCAGCACGCGCTCGAATAAAGACGCCTACCATCTCGCGAAAAGTTATACAGACAGTATCCTGCTGCTTTATAGGTACTTTTCCTGTGGAGGCCGTAGTAATAAGATTAGACTAATAGTGTTAAGACGGTTTAGATGGCTGAAGAAATGATAGATTGTTGGGAAAATGGTTCAAATGGCTCTAAGCACTATGGGACTTAACATCTATGGTCATCAGTCCCCTAGGACTTAGAACTACTTAAACCTAACTAACCTAAGGACATCACACAACACCCAGCCATCACGAGGCAGAGAAAATCCCCGACCCCGCCGGGAATCGAACCCGGGAACCCGGGCGCGGGAAGCGAGAACGCTACCGCACGACCACGAGCTGCGGGCGATTGTTGGGAAAGAAGGAAGAAATTAGGGTTTAACGTCCCGTCGACATCGGGGTCATTGGAGACGAGGATTGCTGGGGAGAGGAGAGAACGGTATGTGGCATGACCAATAAAGCTGGCGACACAGATGGCGGCGATTACTGATGATCATCAACATTTTATATCATCTCCCTTCCAGTTTCATACTCTGCGTATAAGAAAAGTATGACTAGGACTGTAAAAAATACTGTATTTTTCTAATTTCCTTTAAAAACTCCTAGAAGGTGCCAGGCATACGAATTCGCGCCTGGAAACACGATTCCTATGTTACAGGTACAAACATTTGAAGTAATGAGTTTAACTCGCTTCCTGGAAGAATGATACCTAATGTGGTAACACTGCCCAATGCTAACCGCTGTTATAGTTCTGGAATGGGATGCTGAGTATTAGAAGAAGTAGTGTCAAGTGAGTATTGTGACACATGAACAGCGCATGGGTACGAAGTTCTAGAACTTTTAAATGAGGGTATAGACTCTCCCCGTATAGCAAACATTCGACCATGTAAGAAAATTAACGTTACAGGAGACTGGGCTACCGTAACACAATTCGGCTTCTACTTTCAATGTATTTTTCACAGTGCCATCATTTGCACATTACATCGTACATGAATTTTGCGAAGGTGTCTATAGAAACCGTCCGAGGAGTTGCGGCTTCCGCGAGTTTCCTTGGATTTATATTAAAATTCGCGAGCTCTTTATAACTATTTCGACGATTTAGCTCCAGTGTTTAATGTACCAAGTGTAATGTTGCTCCAAATGTTTCAGCGCCTAACTAATGACGAGAGTGCAAAGAAACGTAAGAGCGGAAGATGACGTGTGTTAATCATTACATCTGAGCGGCCGGTTTAGAACGGGAGAGTCTGCAGCGGGCTGCAGCGCGCCAGGTCGTTTCCTGATGACGACATTTCGCTGAAACGTCGACGACGCCGTATTGGGAACTCGGTCACGGTGTGGCAAATCCTTTCCCCGCACTGGCAGAGGCTGGGTTTCCGCCTCACTTTCAAGCCGCCACGCACTGCTTCGTACCGCGGCCGCCATAACACAGCGGGCACGCACAAACTCACTTCGAAACACACGGGCGTCCATGCAGCGTATATCCATACATATTGTAAAAGTGGATGAATGTGTGTATGTTCCACATCTCCTCCTGAATCACTTGCTCAATATCAACCAAACTTAGTACACGTATCACATACTGTCTGTAAAGAACCACTGTGGGATTCGAAACCATCTGTTTTTCAAAGGAGTGGGGGTGAGGCTGAAAACGATGTGTAGCTAACGACGTGCAAATACCCAGTCTATATTTATCCTGTATTTGAGAATGAGAGCGCTTAGTGACTGGCAAACATCTGTATACATGATATCAAACCTTTACCAGAGTTTTTTTGCCGACACCCCCACAAAATGCTGAAAGGAAAAAAGTTTATCGCTTACTACATTTCCGCTGCTAATACAGTAAAACTGCTGTATCAAGAAAGACCTTTTAATTTATTACTTCTTTACTACCAACTATATTTTCAACACATTTTGTAGACAGTATTCACATATACCACTGAATGTACTTGCAAAAATATATAATTGTACGACACACAATTCAGGAGATATGACACCACGAAAACGGAAATGTGTGAAAAACTGCCGAAACATTCGTGACGTTTAAATTTATTATATCTTTACTATTAACGCTAGCCGCAGACAGTATACATATACACCACTGGAAGTTCCTGCAAAATTATGTCACTGTATGACAGTTCAGGATATACGCCGTCATAAACATTGAGCTGCGTGAAAATGAAAGAGTACATCGAAATTTGCTAGATACAAAGGTGAAATGTGTCAGATATGTTAAATACGTGTAAAATATATGTGACAAGAGCATAAGCGGGCAAAGGGAACGGGTAAAGAGCTTTTACTAAACCCTCGGTCGATTTCAGCCATGCTTGGTATACACATATTTCTTACTACATGGAAAGAAATACTGTGGAGGTAAGAACCAGCAACCTCCTACTGGGGTGGGGGTGATAACGCGGAGGGAAAAGGGGGGAGGAGGAAGAGATGGACAGACAGAGAATCAGTACCCAGCTAGCTGAGTATACTAAGAAACTGCCCGGGAACAGTAAGTCCGAGGTATAAATTAACGATTGACCTTCAGTCTTTGCACAGTCTGCTCGATAAATATGCAACCGCTATCTGTCCAAAGACTTACCATGCTGCCAAAACACCTGCCTCACCTCCCAATTCGAACAGAATAGTTGGTGTCCGTCAACAGTAAGAACGCCGATAGAACGCTACAACTGTCCAGTGAAGGGTAAAACATAGTCTTAAGCGGCCCTCACACGCTCATTATTATTGATCTAATAATATTTTATCAATATATTGTGCTGAAGTGCGAGGCCAAGAACGGTACAATAATACCGCGCAATACTTAATATGACCATCAACAAAAGCAAAACGAGGATAATGGAATGTGGTCGAGTTAAGTCGGGTGATGCTGAGGGAATTAGATTAGGAGATGAGACACTTGGAGTGGTAAAGGAGTTTTGCTATTTGGGGAGCAAAATAACTGATGATGGTCGAAGTAGAGAGGATATAAAATGTAGACTGGCAATGGCAAGGAAAGCGTTTCTGAAGAAGAGAAATTTGTTAACATCGAGTATAGATTTAAGTGTCAGGAAGTCATTTCTGAAAGTATTTGTGTGGAGTGTAGCCATGTATGGAAGTGAAACATGGACAATAAATAGTTTGGACAAGAAGAGAATAGAGGCTTTCGAAATGTGGTGCTACAGAAGAATGCTGAAGATTAGATGGGTAGATCACATAACTAATGAGCAAGTATTGAATAGGATTGGGGAGAAGAGAAGTTTGTAGCACAACTTGACCAGAAGAAGGGATCGGTTGGTAGGACATGTGAGGCATCAAGGGATCACCAATTTAGTATTGGAGGGCAAAAATCGTAGAGGGAGACCAACAGATGAATACACTAAGCAGATTCAGAAGGATGTAGGTTGCAGTAGGTACTGCGAGATAAAGAAGCTTGCACAGGATAGAGTAGCATGGAGAGCTGCATCAAACCAGTCTCAGGACTGAAGACCACAACAACAACAACAACAACAACAACAACTTAAATTCAGGAAACGTCTGTTAAATCTCTGCCTCAATAGCGAACACATCGGCGCTTGACAATGTGGAACTCGCTTGTATTGCGATTGGGTTGCTTGCCTTGCAAAACGCAAGCAGAAATTATGCAGGACGGGCGAAACAAGTGTGAAAAGTTTCCAGTGAACATTTCAATGGACCAGGGATTCATTCACGGTAGCATAGATTCGTATACAACACCAACAACACTGGCAAGAGCATTGCCCTCCACCGTGTCAAAGTTTCGCGGTCACATTGATGCCTCCTGGTTTCAACAAATCACGTAAAGCAAGGACGACATTACACCGAATACGCACTGGCCATGGCAGAAGTGCCGACGCCCTGGAAAAAAGGCTTAAGATACCACCACTAGAATGTGACTGAGAAGCCGAAAAGGATACAACCCGACATATAGTGGAAGAACGCTCGAATCGAGCCTATAAAGGACCTTCACCGATTTCCTTGCAGCAGCAGATGATGCGGTTAGGCGATCCAGCGCTTGAGTGTTAATTTGTAGGTATTTGGTACATAGTATGTACATGTGCCTACGACCTATGTTTACTGTACTGTCATATGAATATATATGTATCACGATGTACGCCATATGATAAGTAAATAAACAACTAATTACTAATTAAATAAGTGAACTATGTAATTTATCTTGTACATGTACTGTTTTATATGTACTTTTCTACTGCAACAACTGTTGCAAGCGAAATAAAACAATTATCTCATGGTTTCTTTCGGACATGTCAGAAAGAACAGGCACAACACACACACACACACACACACACACACACACACACACACACACACACACACACAAATGAGCGCTAACACAGTAGGGGAGAGAGGGGAGAGGGGTAAACATAAGT
Organism: Schistocerca americana; assembly: GCF_021461395.2. Lineage (NCBI taxonomy): Eukaryota > Metazoa > Arthropoda > Insecta > Orthoptera > Acrididae > Schistocerca > Schistocerca americana. The sequence goes on along the minus strand of NC_060130.1, from coordinate 749,021,692 downwards.
CAACGCTAAATGAGGTCTCAGACACAAGAGAGGAGCAAAAACATTTGTATCTTCAACGGTGTAAGTTAGTAGATGCACAGGCCAGAGTAGATGTACGGCTGTTAAGTTAGGAGATTCACAGACAAGAGTAGATGCTGTCGAACAATAATTTTCGCTACAGTTAACCAGAATTCCAACGGCCTTGCCGCAGTGGTAACACTGGTTCCCGTCAGATCACCCAAGTTAAGCGCTGTCGGGAGTAGCTAGCACTTGGATGGGTCACCATTAAGGTCTGCCGAGTGCTGTTGGCAAGCGGGGTGCACTCAGCGCTTGTGAGGCCAATTGAAGAGTTACTTGACTGAGAAGTAGCGACGCTGGTCACAAAAACTGACAACGGCCGGGAGAGCAGTGTGCTGACCGCATGCCCCTCCGTATCCGCATCTGGTGACGCTTAAGGTCTGAGGATGACACGGCGGCCGGTCGGTACCGTTGGGCCTTCAATGCCTGTCCAGACGGTGTTTTTTCAATCAGAGATAAGTTCAACTCTTGATGTAATGAACTGATGACGTCTCATTTTACAATATTAACTCTATGTGTTCAATGAAAGCTAATCATATCCGTTGCTTGACGAGTGTCAGACACGTTTGGACTTAGTACAAGGTCGCAACGCAAGCGTTACTCATGATACGTAATCTTAGTTTGCCGCAAAGTGACAGCAGACGTTATTTGCCGTCATAACCACTTACTCTGAACTAGCCAAGACGCAGATGCCAGCGCAATAACTGTTTTTGTACTTCCACGTTCAACGCCTACAGTATCTTCATAGCAGAAAAGAAGTTGCTTAACATTTAAAGAAGAGGTCGGTGTCACAAATTGTTAACAGCTGTTTCAGCGCTGCCAGTAGCTGCATCGGTATGTTTTGTCTTAATGGATGCGCAGTTAAGTCACTTTGCCCAACTGTAATTTACCAACTGTTTTGGCGGCAGGAGGGTAAGAGACGCTACCGAATCTAATGAGAGAGGGCAAGGAGCGGAGAAACGATGTTCTCTTTCTTTCAATAATCTGCAGTCAGCACTCTGCGAGTAATATTTCTCAAAATAACATGTGTCATTTGAGATAAATGTGGACAAAATATATCGTAAAGTTTGATGATCTTAAAAATAAGTACGAATACAGCTGTGGAAAGAAGTATGAAATTTAACGTGGTGTTCAACCAACAAGTTTTCTGTCTTTCATACACGTAAAGCAAGTGCTGAGAGGTACCAAGGGCGTCGCTTGGCATTCACTACAGAAATGTGTGGCAGATCAGGTGTCGTTCGACGACTGCATCCTACTCTTTGTAGCTCTCTGCAACATCTGGACTACTGGTAGCATTCTGCAACTCACGAGTGATTCCTTCTCCTAATTTTATGAAATTTTTTACAACCACCCTCCACACTGCTCGTCGGGCTCTATCTGCCGGTACATGAGGTTTGCTTGACCCTTTGTTTAGTTGTGGTTGTTTCTCCGTGTTTCCACTTCACAATCACGTCACCAACAGTCGCCCTAGGCAACTTTAGAAGGATTTAAGTGTCCCTCATAGATCTGTTACTCAGGTAACATCCAAAACGTTGTCCACGTTTTTAAGTCACTGAGGTCTCCTGATCTAGCCACTGCTGTTACTGCTTCTCTACTGACAACACAATTCTCCCCGCCTCCTTTTCTACTAGCGGGTCCGCCTCTAAGTAGTCATTTCAGAAAATACATAGTGATGTCCGGATACATTTGATCAGACAGAACAGACAGTCGATTTTCCCACTCTACATTTGAAAGTAGACCAGGACATGGTATCCTCCGCAAGAATGGTATGATGGCTTGCGGAGTATGTGCATAGATGTAGATATCTGGAGGAAGCCTTTACCAAGTAGCGAATATTAAATAGGTAATACACTGAAGTGCCAAAGAAACTGCTACAGGCGTGCGTATACAAATGCAGAGAAATGTAAACAGGTAGAATATGGCGCTGCGGCAGTCAACGCCTGTATAAGATAACCGGCTACTGCTGCTACAATAGCAGTTTATTAAGATTTAAGTGAGTTTGAACGTGGTGTTATAGTCGGCGCACGAGTGATGGGACACAGAATCCCCAAGGTAGCGATGAAGTGGAGTTTTTGCCATACGACCATTTCACGAGTGTACAGTGAATATCAGGAATCCGGCAAAACATCAACTCTCCGAAATCGCTGTGGCCCGAAAAAGATCCTGCAAGAACGGGACCAACGACGACTGAAGAGAATCGTTCAACGCGACAGAAGTGCAACCCTGCAGATTTAAATGCTGGGCCATCAACAAGTGTCAGCGTACGAACCATTCAACGAAACATCATCGATATAGGCTTTCTTAGCCGATGGCCCACTCCTGTACCCTTGATGACTGCCGGGGCCCGTCAACACCGACATTGGACTGTTGATGACTGGAAACATGTTGCCTGGTCGGACGAGTCTCGTCTAAAATTATATCGAACGGATGGACGTGTACGCGTATGGAGACAAGCTCATGGGACCCTGCATGTCAGCAGGGGACTGTTCAAGCTGGTGCATGCTCTGTAATGCTGTGGGACGTGTGCAGCTGGAGTGATATGGGACCCCTAATACGTCTAGATACGACTCTGACAAATGTCACGTACGTAAGCATCCTATCTGATCACCTGCATCCATTCATGTCTATTGTACATTCCGACAGACTTGGCCAATTCCATCAGGACAATGCGACACCCCACACGTCCAGAATTGTTACATAGCGGCTCCAGGAACACACTTCTCAATTTAAATACTTCCGCTGGCCACCAAATCTCCCAGACGTGAACATTATTGAGCATATCTGGGATGCCTTGCAACGAGCTGTTCAGAAGAGATCTCCACCCCCTCGTACTCTACGGATTTATGAACAGCCCTGCAGGTTTCATGGTGCCAGTTCCCTCCAGAACTACTTCAGGCATTAGTCGAGTCCATGCTCGCTGGGGCCCTACACGATATTAGGCAAGTGTACCAGTTTCTTTGGCTCTTCAGTGTAAATTATCGCGTATAAATAAAGAATGGCTTACCCACTGAAGTTAACCGTTCGCCAACAACTTTGTTAAGACAAATTACTCAAAACAAATATGTAAGTGACTACCGTACATGCCAAGTAGAGTAATTTTATGGCTCGAGGAAGTCAGGAGACACAGCTTCTTCGCTGTCCAAGTCGTATGCATTGCCGAGTTGTGCCGTGTAGCAACTACTGAAGTCAATGCAGTGGCGAGTGACGCAAACAGAGTAATGAAAACGCAAATAGCTTTCCTTACGGGAAGCTACTATGCCCTTTGTCCGCCAGTGTCGTACGGGAAGAAATAATAGCTACTGATGCGGCACGTTACGGCGAGAAACAGACATGGAATGCTCCACTCAGCTTCCTCTGGCGCTTTCCCAACAGGTGGGCACCACGACGCATATCTCAAATAAGTATGCTTCGAAAGTGGCTCATTATGTTCCGCCGCCTTAACCGCTGTTGCATCTCTGTCCCCAGATATGTTCCGCGCACACCTACTCGACGCGTCGGTCGTTGTCCCTTCTCGCCTAACTACCGACTCCTTGTTGCAGCCGAACTACTTTCCGACTCGGTTTACACTTTCTGAAACCGACCGTGAGATAACGACAGCGCGCCTGTGTTTACTTTTACACAATCCTGTCTCGTGCGCTGCCGTCACGAGAGTCCCCCCCACCATGTTGTAGAAAATCTATATGTCAGCTATTTGTTTTTATTACCAACGTATGTAACGTGTCGTAAAGGCCAAGGTGATTTCCGACATAAATTGACGGCAAATGTTTACACGCACTACGCCTATTGTAAGATGACGAATTCCTTGAAAGTTCAGTTTATTTGTTATAGAAGGACGTTGGAGAAATTTGCATCAAATTGTTTGAAGTAGATAAAAAATATAAGAGCGTAATTGTGACTATTTCTCTGAATATTTAAGCAGTACTACTTGCAATTTGGTTGCATAGTTGTTTTACGTTTTTCTGCACCCTAGTTTTATGCCATTTCAGTTTCTTTGATGTATTACATGAACATCAGTTTGTTCATATTCTAAGCGAAAAGAGAAAACAGGGGTAAAATGAAACGAAGATACACCATGTCGGAGTTACATTGGTTGGTTGGTGGATTTGGGGGAGGGGACCAAGCAGCTAGGTCATCGGGCCTATCGGATTAACGAAGGATGGGGGGGGGGGGGGGGGGGATGGGGAAGGAAATCGGCCATGCCCTTTGAAAGGTTTTGGTTTGTTTGGGGAAGGAGACCAGACAGCGTGGTCATCGGTCTCATCGGATTAGGGAAGGATGGGGAAGGAAGTCGGCCGTGCCCTTTCAGAGGAACCATCCCGGCATTTGCCTGGAGTGATTTAGGGAAATCACGGAAAACCTAAATCAGGATGGCCGGACGCGGGATTGAACCGACGTCCTCCCGAATGCGAGTCCAGTGTCTAACCACTGCGCCACCTCGCTCGTTCTGAGTTTAAAACAACGGTACTTCTGTCCGGTATTAGTCAACTGAACCGAATATTTTCACCTTCATTGATTGTGTACTGGAATCAAGAAATAGGAAATTGCTACCACTGCGAATACTTTGTGACTTACCTAAGATTTCTGACTGCGTGAGCTGTGATATTTTTCGTATATATATTTCTGTCATTATTGATTTAGATAGAACACGTCTTTTCATTCTCAACAAAGTGAAATCTTCAGATGTAAAAGTAACTTTGAAAGACCATTACTTTTCAAAATATGTACAAATAACGTAGTGCATAATGTCAGAAATTCCATGAGGCTTTTCGCAGACGGTGCTGTGTTATTATCGTGTGATTACAGGATTGCAGAACAATTTCTGAAAGCAGTTACATCCATAAAATATCTTGGAATAGCAGTACGGGACGATTTAAAGTGGAACAGCCACTTTAAACTACTCGCAGTAAAGCATATGCCACACAGATTCATTGGAAGGATCCTCAGGAAACGTAGTCGAGACACGAAAGGAAGTAGCTCACAAAATTCTCGTTCGACCAATACTTGAATATTGCTCGTCAGTCTGGGACCCGTAGCAGATAGGATTGACAGAGGAAACAGAGAAGATCCCAAGAAGAGCAGGTTCATTTAGTAAGAAAGAAAGCATCACGAAGATGCTCAACCAGCTTCAGTGGCAGGCGCTGCAAGAGAGGCGTTCCACACCACAATGTGATCTACTGTTAAAGTTACGAGAGCGTACGTTCTAGAAAAATTAATCGATATAATGCTTCCTCCAATGTACATCTCGCAAAAAGCTCTAGAAGGTACAATTATACAGATTCGAGCCCATGCGGAGGCTTACAAGCGATCGCTCTTCCCGCAAAGCATTCGCGAGTGGAACAAGAAAAGGGGAAATGGCTGTGGTACACAAAGTACCCTCCGCCATACAACGTGAGATGGCTTGCGGGGTGTAGATGTAGAGTCGGGATCACAGTAACGGCGCACCTAAAATCTACATACATGCATGTGTTGGGGGTCTGACTCGCAGGACCACGGAGGTGTCAATTTCAGTTTCATTACATTCAGATCTGAAGTTTCATCGGAAATTACATACTGCTTACGTGGATGTATGCCTGACCCGACTGACTGTTTTCTTAGTAGAAGGTAGATGTAGTGCTCCGCCTGTCTGTGAAAATAATTTTCTTTGAAATGACAACCTTGTCGCATGTTTCAGTGCAGAAAAAATGAATCGGAACCTGGAGGCCAGCTCAAGATTTATATAAACGACTCGAGGAACAGACCGAGAATCATACGAAACTGTTCCACGAAACCTTAGCTGGCAGAATTAGAATTGCTGTCATCGCATTAAGTCCGTTTTTCTTTGTAAATTGAGAGTTCAAGGACGCTTGTTTCTTATCGTCTTTCAAACGCTGCGTCACTAACAGTTTTTATTTTTTCTAAAACATCCTGGATGTGATTTTAGGCGGCTTCACGCATTCCATCATATGCATACCGGGCTAGTACCCCCAATCCCGCCTCAGTTACACGATTCGAAAACATTTAGCAAACTTTCGCACACTTTCACGCACAGTTGGGGTACACCCAATCCGTCCCAGGGGGTAACGAGGTGGTCACAGGAAGACCACCCCTTAAATTAACCATGCAAAATCCGTTCACAATCACACCGACCCTGCGCATAAGCGAGACAAAGGCTCAAGAAAAACTACAAAATAAGAAGATGGAAAACCTGGCTCTGGATGGTCGGATGGGGATTTCAACCGCCGTTCTTCCCAATACGGATCCAGTGTCTCACCCGCTGGTGTCATTTGAGAAGAGGAAGATATGTGTGGAAACTAAAGCGTCCTATCTCCATAGCAACGGTTAGCCCTTATTACTTGTAAGTTAGCTGTATGTCCCGTTTCTCTGTGCATTACGTAAGCTTTGCTCCGTGTTACCTTCATTCTTAGCGAAGTGTGTAGCTGATGTACTACTAGATATGCTCGATCGACAAAGCATTTCTATTTAGCCAGGAAGGCTTCTTGGTCACAAAGTACTAAGACACCTTGAGGTACTGTAAATTTCAATGTGAGATTTAAAAGTAGAGGTTTATGCAAGAACTGTAGATTTTTTACCAGAGTTGTCAGTCTGAGATGACAGAGATAGACTGAGGAGATTCTTCCTCGAGACTGTTCCGTCAACAACAGCCTCACTGTCAGCACATCATTTAGCTAAAACACGAAGAAAATGCTCGAGTGTATAATTTGGACATTGAGACAATACAGGAACTGAGTCCGCGACAGAGAAAAGACGCGAAAAACGCAAACCAGTATAACCACAAACTCTACAAAATTTTATACTAGTAAGAGTATTCTTAGAGTAAGTATAAGACATTCAGATATTTGGTCAAAGAGTGAGTACGCCTCAAAACCAAACGAACTATGGCAGGGTTTGTTAACAGAAAGATTAATTTTGGCAGTCTCAACGGCTGGATGTGGGAAGTTACAGAACGTGAGTTGGGTTCATTGTTACACCGTAGGACCCACAGTAACTGGTTGGGTGAACTGATACACAGGAGAAATACCATTTCAGTAGGACGGTGCCTGGTGAAGTACAACTTTCGGGTTGATGTCTGCCGCGCGGGAATAGCCTAACGGTCTCAGGCGCTGCAGTCATGGACTGTGCGGCTGGTCCCAGCGGAGGTTCGAGTCCTCCCTCGGGCATGGGTGTGTGTGTGTTTGTCCTTAGGACAATTTAGGTTAAGTAGTGTGTAAGCTTAGGGACTGATGACCTTAGCAGTTAAGTCCCATACGATTTCACGCACATTTGAAAATTTTGTGGTTGATGATTGCTTTACGCACTACCCAGGCAATTACACTTTTGTGACTGTTTTTTTCCATTTCTATTTTTCCTATTTCCTCTCGCTACACCGCCTGCGTTATGACAGAAGTAATGGTGCATCTGTAGAGAATTTTATGAGCGACGCAATAGTCGAAACACTAGAGGAACAAAACGTACCAGATTCACGAATGTAAACACGTCGTAAATCACTCGTCTTTTAGGTAATTCTGCTACAAAGAAATCTTACTGAAGTCGGTAGTAACACACAAACTCTTTATTCTTATGCTGCACGCAGCTGGAGAGGATGTGTTGGCTACAATTTCCGGGCTGGTAAACAGACACTTTGGCTGGTACGCACCGAATAAAAAGAGAGAAACGAAAAAGACAGGCGCGCGCTAAATTTAACAAGGATAGACGACTATCAGCCGGTGACCAAAATACTAATGGACCTGGCACGCGAACTACACGGGAAGAGGTCATGTTCGTCACAACTTAAACTACCTGACAAGCGGCCCTGTCGAGGGTCAAAACATTGTTTCTTTGTCCGTGGCTCCCATCTAGAGAGTACAGCGGACCTGTCTACCTCACCTCGGAACAGTGGAGAAACATACAGATAAATAAGAAGAAACCCGTTTCATGGGCTGCAGAGTGACTATTCTTATATGGATCTCATTCCGTTTCCGTTCAGTACATTCCGTAAATATCGCGCCTCCTCTCCAGCCGAATTTGTTACTCTATTACTGCGACTCACAAATGAAAGTTTCAACAGTTTTTATTCAAGTGAAGGCGCTGATTTCATTTTTGACCAGACCAAAGGTACATGTTGATGTTTCGGCACCCACAGAACACAGTAATGTTGGAAATTATCGGTGTAAATGCAGCCCTGGAAATTTCTCTCTTGTGTAAGACGGTAAATACCCCGTCTACGCTAAAGCCACTAGTTACAGCGCAGAGCTCCTGCTGAAATCTGTCAAAGAGAAAAGTTTGGATTTTACATCTCGTGAATGTCGGGGTCATTAGAGAAGACCTGTCTTACGAGAATAGGGAAACTGATCTTACGTGGATGGATTTATGGAATCAAGTGGTAGCAGTCCGAAATGAGCACGTAAAGAAAGGACCAGATCTCTCACTATTCCTTGACATAACTTTGAAATACTGTCCTCTGAAACGCGGATCCTCAGCTTACTACAGTTAACTAGTGCTGTGCATCCTACCCTAGCGCCTTCAGTTTATGTGACACGTGAAACTCTCATTCGAAACACCGGCCAAGAGGACCATGAATATAATATCGAGGATTTTTTGCAACCCTTGTTCACTTAAATACGAGCAGCCCTTAGCGGCTCGCCATCTTATTTGCAACTATTCATGACGTCGCCTTTCCGGCTTAGATTTTTTAAAATGTGACTTGTAAGTACTGCATCTCTCTCCAGTCAGTATGAACTTTAATTTTATTAATGTATTATATACCTAATATGTTTTCGAATAGTTAATTTAATTCTGAAGACGACGTTCATAGTAGCGGTCAATTTTAACTTAATATTTGTGAGCAAGGGCTTATTTGTTCTAAAATATCGAGGATATTTGCCGTGTGTCCTTTTCTCTTTTTTTCGCAAAGACATATTTGTGAAAGGAAAGACAAGCGAAAGAAAGAAGATGGGACACTAAAGGCGTGTAATTTCAAGACAGACGCACACGTATACATGCGTTTCAATGTGACCAAAGAGGAAACGTAAAACGCGAGGTGGAGTCGTGTCAAACAGGTTCTGAATGTGTCCCTGAGGAATGGCATTCCAGATAGCTTCTATCCGAGTCCAAAGTTCAGTTGTATTGGCTGCTGGACGGGCGGGCCACGTGCCATTCGCTGAAATGCTATACATGTTCGACGGGCGATATTTCAGGTGAGCGGACAGACCAGGGCAAGAAAGGTAGCGGTCGTGCAGAGGGGTCTAGAAAATGCCCTCCAACATGTACATGAGCACTACACCATTTGGAAAAAGTGCCGGAAATACGTTGAAAGAAGGATGCTATTGAATGCTTCTCTGCATTGAGTGCCAGTAATTAGAAACAGTCGGTATAATCCATGAGACTTAGTGGCCTCTTAAACCATCACGCTCCTACCTCGTCCGTCATGAGGCTGCACTGCACACTATATGAGACGGTATTTAACTCTATAAAATCTCACATACAATAGCCGTCAATGTAGTCCAGACTGAAACAAGACTTGAGACAAATGGCGATTTTTGGCTTATCGGACATCACTGTCTGACTGAGAACGTCGATACGTAGAGTTAAAAATACATTTGGAAGGGAACATGTCCGTGTACGCAATCCATGAGCCACTCCCTGCAGCAGGGCGACAGGAGAGTGGCACACCAACAGAAGAGCCTGGATGTTGTGCTGACACCCGATTCTAAGTTCTGAGGTCCGTCAGTGGGTCGCGAATGCCGTGCCTACTCCGTATTCGACATCACGTTTCGAGATACATTGACGCGTTTTTGGATTGTCCGGTTTTACTCAGCGACATCTTCCACACGGGGACAGCTCCAGAAACTTTACGGGCTACAGCTTCAAGACTCAACCATCTACATTTAAGAATACCTGCTGTCCTTTCCGTTCGTGTCCTGGTTAAGCAGCTGTCTGGATCGCCGAGCCACAGTGGTATCTCATGCATTTACTACCAGTGATCAGCCATACTTGAGATTCGGAGACCTCCTATAAGGCTTTACGCGAAGTATTCAACATACTGAAGACACCCCTAATATTTCATAAATAGTTCAAGGTCTCGGAATAAAAAAAAAAAAAAATTTACAGCGAGTGAGGGCGCGCAAAGGGGTGAATACATTACTGTATGATTAATATTCCTGATTTTTTGAACTGCCGAAATAATGTAGCAACTATGGCCTTATTTTTAAAGGATAATATAATTTTTTAACAATATTCGGTAACTCATTTAAGGAGAGTATAACGTCAAAAAATATCAATGATAGGGATATAACTAAATCGTTTTGTAAAGTAAATGACAATGTCATAAATTCCATGCCGAAGTACAACGGGATGAATCAAAGAAAAATTTGGAGAAAGAATTAAAGTTGAGGAAGAAGAAATAAATACTACGAGGTTTGTCGATGACATTGTAACTCTGTCAAAGACAGCAAAGGACTTGGGAGAGAAGTTGAACGTAATGGACAGTGTTTTGAAAAAAGAATATGAGACGAACGTAAACAAAAGCAAAACAAGGATAGTGGAATGTTGTCTAACAAAATCAGAAGATTCCGAGGGAATTAGGTTAGGAAATGAGACATTTAAGATAGTAGGTGAGTTCTGCTCTTTGGGCAATAAAATAACTAATGAGGGCAGAAATACAGAGAATACGAAATGTAGACTAGCAATGGCAAGAAAAGTGTTTCTGAGGAAGAAAAAATTGTTAACATCGAATATAAATTTAAATGTTTTCTGAAGGTATTTATCTCGAGTGTAGTCTTTTTCTGAAATGAAATGTGGACGATAAGAAGTTCAGACAAGAAAAGAATAGAAACTTTGGAAATGTGGTGCTACAGGAGAATGCTGAAGATTAGATGGGTAGGCATGTAAGTAATGAGTGGGTACTGAATAGAACTGGGGAGGAACGTCTGTGGCATAACTTGACTAAAAGAACGAAACGGTTGAGAGGTCACATTCTGGGGCATCAAGGAATCATCAGTTTAGTACTAGAAGGAAGTTCTGTCGGTAAAATTTGTAGAGGGAGACTAGGAGACGAATACAATAAGTCGGCGAGAGAATTAGTTTAGGAAATGAGACATTAAAAATAGTAGATGAGTTTTGCTATTTGGGCAAAACAATAGCTAATGAGGGCAGAAGTACAGAGAATACGAAATGTAGACTAGCAATGGCAAGAAAACTTTTTCTGAAGAAGAAAAAATTTATCGAATATAAATTTAAATGTTTTCTGAAGGTATATGTCTCGAGTGTAGCCTTTTTCTGAACTGAAATGTGAATGTAGGTTGCAGTAGTTATTCGAAGTTGAAGAGGCTTGCACAGGGTAATGTAGCATGGAGAGCTGCCTCAAGTCAGTCTTCGATCTGAAGACGACAACAACAACAACAATAACAACATATTATTTGCACGCTTCCTTCGTGGAGAGGCATTCGGAACACTATAATAAATGGCACGGGTTAATTACGCATAGAAGACGTCGTTCAAGCAACAGGGAACGATAAATGGGTCTCAGAAGCTGTACTAACGTTGGCCTAGACCACGGAATAGCTGCGTCCGAAACTGGATCTGGTGAGCGCCAATCAAACAGGGAGTGCTCGAAAGGGAAACCAGTCTGCGAGGGCCGCATGCAATCCTTTTTTTGTTCGTGGACACGGTTTACTCACCACGGTCACTCCATTTACTTCTCGATACACTTAGAGGTAACAAAGGGCGACGCATTCCAGTGTTATACAGAGAGATTAAAAAAGAAAGCGATTACGGAGGATGAGCAGTCTTACGGAAGAGGGGGCAGGCGGCGCGCTGGGGATCGATCTGGGATTGGGGTGTCGCGCCGCTGGGAGGCGTGCCTGCGTCACGCTCATGTCCTTGCGTAAGCGCGCTAAACTCGCGTTTCCCTCTTGTAGACCGTTACACAACCCGTCAGTTTCACGGTCCCCCTCTCGCAGCACGGGCCCCCGCAACCGCGTCACCTTCCCTCCTCCGGCACTCGTTTCCTTTGAAAGAGGTATAAATACGAATATCCGGCACGAGCCAGGCCGGATTCATTCTGTCGGCGATGGCAGCCCCTTCGACAGTGAAATCACTGTAGGCAAAAGCTTTACTAAGACGTGACGGGGTTCGGTGGTGGCCTTGCATAAGGACGTTCACACAGACGAGCGGACGTTCTGGCTTGCGCGTTCCGCAGTCGTGGTGGGGACGGCTGCTTCCCGCCACGTACTCCGCTCGTCTGTAGTTCCAGGTAAATTCTTTCCAGACGGACTCGATGCTATAGGCGGAACTCGCTTTTACTCTAAACTGCCATTCTGCAACGAACTTAACGACTGACCTTCCATGTTAGATACACAGGATTGAGAAAAACAACCTGATAATAAGGTCAAAGCAGTGTAGGGGACGTCGATCGAGCAATATTTTCCAGATAACCGTAGGTCGAAGACGCACCGTTGTGCAGCTATAGCCAGAAAACGGCAGCCAATCAGTGAGGAGCGCCCTGAAGTGCTTACACTTAAACTAACTTGCATCTCTTATGCTAAACACAGCAGTTACTCATTAAATTAGCTCAAGATAATGATTTTAGCTGAGTAGTCAAAGCTACGCAACCTATAAATTCCTATCCGTGCCTTGTTACGTTAGACGCGACTTTCCTGTGACGTTTACTGGGTAAAGTTTGACGTTTAAATCATCTACGCTAAAGATATCGTAACGTTAATAATATCTTAGAGAAATCGCATAGCTAGACTTACACAAATGCATACGCTTACCGGCTAAACCACCGCATGTTACGATCATCTACGCTGAAAGTACCGTGATGTCATTAACTCCTTAAAGATAATGTGAAACCCTGCTCGCTCTGTTCGTCCTCGAGACCCAGACAGCAGTGGATACAAGAGCACAGACAAATGCTGTGTGCCTTGACTTCCGGAAGACGTTCAACACCGATTTACACTGCCGCCTAATGAACAAAATACGAGCTTCCGGAACATTTACTTTTTATTTACCTAAGAAATTACAATTTTAATGTGACAAATAACATTAAAATTATTTGAATTATGTAGTGTCAATGTGAGAAAATGATACTATGAGCTAGTAAAGTTAATACTGGTAGTAGTTCTACTATTGTGGCATATATAAAAAGGATTTATAGCTGTACAAAAAAATGGTTCAAATGGCTCTGAGCACTATGGGACTCACCATCTGAGGTCATCAGTCCCCTAGAACTTAGAACTACTTACACCTAACTAACCTAAGGACATCACACACTTCCATGCCCGAGGCATGATTCGAACCTGCGACCGTAGCGGTCGTGCGGTTCCAGGTTGTAGCGCCTAGAACCGCTCGGCCACTCCGGCCGGTAATAGGTGTACAAAACACATGTCTTATGATGTAGTCAGTTGTGGGGAAAGGAAATTTAAGTAGACTGCACCAACTAAGAATACTGGGAAATGAGGAAGATTTGATTGGAAAGAAGGATGTACAAGGTTAACCAGTGTGTACATGGACAGTCGTAATCATTATTGTTGCTTTAGTAAACATGTCATATATCACATAGACCAGCTGTGTGACTGCACTGAAGAGTTTCTAGCGAACAGAACACAGCATATCATTCTGGACGGACAGAGGTATTCAGACGTAAAAGTAACTTCGGTTGTGTCCCAAGGGGGTTTTGTAGAAGCATGACTTTTTACATTACATATAAATGACGTATTCGATAACGTCGGAACTTCCATGAGGCTTTTCGCGAATAGTGCTATTGTATACAGAGACGTCGCAGAGCAGGAGGAATGTAACGAAATGCAGGAAGATCTGCTGAGAATCGACGCTTGGTGCAGGGAGTGCTTACTGACCCTCAGCATAAGCAAATGTAGCGTATTGCGTATACATACACTGAAAGACCTGTTACGTTATGATTACACGACTGGAGAACAATAACTAGAAGCAGTTACTTCCATAAAATATCTAGGACTATGCGTACGAAGCGATTTGAAGTGAAACGATCACATAAAATTAAACGTGGGTAAGGCAGATGCCAGACTGAGATCCACTGGAAGAATTCTCAGAAAATGCAGTCCATCAACAAATTAGATAGATTACAAAACCATCCTTCGGCAAATATTTGAATACTGCTCATCAGTCTGGGATCCGTACCAGGTAGGACAGAGAGGAAATAGACAACAGCCAAAGTTTGATTTAGCAAGCGCGGAGGTGTCACAGATATGCTCAGCCAACTCCATTACCAAACACCGCAAGAGAGGCCTCTTATCACGGTGTGGTTTGCTGTTAAAATTCCGAGAGCGTACGTTTCTGGACGGGTCAACCAATATAATGCTTCCTCCTTCTTATATTTCGCGAAAAGACCAAGAAGATATAATCTGGGATTCGAGCCCACATGGAGGATTGTCAGCAATCGTTGTTCCAGCGAATTACAGACCGTAGGGTGGCATGCCGAGTATAGATGTAGATGTATGAAGAAGCGTACTGCTAAACACACCCAAACACGCTCGCTTACCGGACAAACTTCCACGTACTCGTCGCTGATTGGCTGCCGTTTTATGACCGTAGCTGGACTTCCGACTTATGTTTATCTGAAAAATTTGCTGAATTCGACGTTATCTATACTGCTCTGGCCTTACTATCTGATTTCTCCACCTTGTACATTCATTCTCATTCACAACTCCTGTCATTTGTAAAGACACGTAAGATCATCTTCGATTTTTGGACTGCCTAATTGCGCATCTGTAGTTTCTACTTGTTCCTTCTTGAATTTTAAGATGCGAGATTGTTGCTTGTTGGACAATGGTCTGAAAATCAGTCGTGGTCGTATTGGTCAGTGAACTGCAGTGTCACTCAGGAAATATAGATGGTGTCCCAGTAGAAATGGTCAGTATTCAGGCATATGACAGGAACTTTCATTTGAAGCAAAATACTTTTTATGGACATCGGCGCTATTCCGAATGTTTTCCAAGATAAAAAACATTTAATGTACATTATTACGAGGGATATTCGGAAAGTAAGTTCCGATCGGTCAAGAAATGGAAACCACTGTGAAAATCTAACAAATCTTTGCACATATGTGTTCGACAGTGTCTCTAGTATCCCCGTCGGTTGCATCACTTCACTCTTTTCAGTTCTGAGCGCATGTTGAGCACATAAAGATGCGTAGAAAATAATGTCTCCCGCCAAGTATAAGGTCCTGGTGAGAGATTTCACCTGATGTTATGCAGCCCACATTACAGAACTGTCATACGGTTCCTACTTCGGGACAATTTTCGGTCGCAATCTCAGGGGCAATGGAAATGCTCCTGCAGCATTTTCGATGTGAAGTGATTGATCACAGCCGGTAATTGGCTCCGTCTGTGTTTCATCTCTGCTCACATTAACTACTGGCTATGAAGACAACATTTTCGCACAGACAACGAGCTATAGATGAGCGTAGAGAATTGGCGGGAAGCACAGGCAGCTGCCTTCTATGACGAGGGTATTGGAAAGTTGATACAACGGTGCGACAGATGTCCTAGCTGGAGCGGCGACTATGTGGAGAAGTAGCTGAAAGGTAGAGCCAACTGTCGCAAATAAAACATTTCTGATTTTCAATGTAGTTTCCATCTCGCGACTGATCGGAACTTACTTCCTGGACAAGCCTTGTAGTTATGGAGCAGATGGCTTTACAGAAAGCTGAATAATTCAAAAAAATATTGTCACGACAACTTTGACTGGAGAAATCCAAAGGAAATCCACTACTATTCCTATGACAGAAAGACATTCCCCGGCAAACGGGTTGAAAATAACGAGGTAGGTTGGGCTAGAATAAAATGTCAAAGAGGTTGGGTGGGTAAGACACATACTTGTATGCCGCTAGCCCAAAAACAAATGTATAATACATGTGTTCTGTGTCGGAAACCACTCGGAAGAGGGTATATGTCCATATGAAGACTTTTACTTCAAATTTTCATTCTTGACATATCCCTGAGTATTAACCATTCCTCCTGGAAAAGCCTGTATAGTCAGTATAGGTTTACGTGGGAAGGCTTGGAACGGCTCTTAGCAAACATACACTACATCAATAGAAGACCGCGACCAATCGATCTGTAGACGTGGAGGTCCTGGACTCATTGCCGAATGAGGCTCAAGTCCCTGTTCGGTCAATCTAATTTAGCTGTACTAAAAGTCGCCTAAGGGAAATATCGGTAAGGTTCGTTTGAAGAGACTGCGGCTTTAAACCGCATTCTGCGTTCATTTTTTTTTTTTTCTTAAAAGTTTCGAGCACACCTACTGGACTCATTCTGCATGCGTATGCATCGGAGGCTACATACTTGTAGGCACAATGCGTCAGCACCATAGATAGATTTGTTTACTGTCAGAAATAGTAAGCAAAAAGGAATGTGTGAGTTCTTACGGGAAACGACTGCTGGGCTCCAACAAGTTTAAGCAGCCTACCACGGTTTCCCAGTTGCTCCATGAGCCGAGGTCTGGTGTTATCGACGCCACCACACCAATAGGCCTAAGAAACTGAAAGGCTGAAACCACTGAACTGTAAAGTTTTGTTTTTATTTTAATTCACTGGCTTTCGGGCCGTGCCCATTCAGCCATCTTCAATGGCGGAATGTCAATTATGACGATACGAACGTAACGACGACACAACACTCGGTCCCCGAGAGGGGAAAATCTCCCACGCGGAACTGTGAAGATTATTGTGCGGACAAATCGTCACACTTCCGCGTCATCTACTGCAGGAAATTTCGGTTGCATCTCTGACTTAGAGGTCAGTGGCAGGAGCATCTGTTGCGAAGCCATACGACTCGGTTTTCATGGCCGTGCTACTGCCCAGAAGCCACTAATCACAAGAACGAACGCGTGACGTCACTTAGAGCGGTGTAATCAACGCCAGTAGTGGTCTGCGGAACAGTGGAATAAGATTTTATGGAGTACGTGATGTAGCATTCAAGTGGGTAAGTGTGGACCTTGTGCAGAGATAATTTGACAATCCGGGGTTGTTTCTCCTGTTTCAGATTCGGACCATTAGTTTGGATGACAAGATGAAATACGTGTTTATGTTAAAATTTTAGATAACAGCGTGCTTCCCGCCCTGCGAGAACAGTCTTAAAGCATGACCATGATAAGGCTCCTGCCTATAAAGGACGCACATTGTACAGTAGTTCCGTAGTAATCAAGAGGATTTCCTGGAGCGACCTGTCCATTATGCAACCTGGACATCCATCTAAAGCCTTTGGGATGTGAGATTTAAAACTTTCCCGGCGTATAGATTTTCCCGTGAAATTTCGGAGAAATTGCCGGAAGCCAGTATTTTCGCCATTATATCCCTGGAGATGGCCAGAAGACTCTGTGTCGAAACACCGTGACATGAAGTTACCGATCTCCGGCAGTTCGCCCGAAATTTCATGAAATAACCTTCCGGATGACCTAGAGCACCAGTTGGGTGGCAAATCAACAAGTCCAAAATTCCAACCACTGTTCATCGCACTTCAGGGAAGGGGAAGTAAATTAAACCCGCAGGACACCAGATCGTACAGGTTCTCCGAACACCAGACATAGTAACAGTGTCTTTGGTACGCAGAGCAATTCGTATCCGGAGACGTAAGTACGTACAGAGGTTGGACAACAATACGGAAACACCAAAAACACAACACATTACCTTGGCTAATACCGTGTAAGAAACCCGTGGTATTCAAAACAGCTTTCAGTCATCTCGAAATGGATAAATACGTGTCCCGTATAGTTTTCAAGGCATCGAATCCCATTATTCCAGAAAAATAGAGGGAAGTCTAGGTAATGATGATGGAAATAGATACTGGTCACGTACCCTTCTCCCCAAAGTAGACAACAAAGGCTCAGTAATACTGAGATACGATGACTGTAGTGGCCAGGGGCGATGCGAAAGTACATTCTCGAGCTCACAAAACCAGTCTTGGACGATGTGATCTGAGTGTCAGCATTGATGACCTCGCTGTTGAGGACAGCACTGATGACCTCGCTGTTGAGGACCGTCCCCTGTACAATTTTTCTATCGCTCTCCTGTTCGGTTATAGGCAATAAAACAAAGAACACGTTAGGCGACACCGTCTCTGGTTGGCTGCTTGAATTTGTGCTCGCAACGGCATGGTTTGGCTAACTTCAGTGCTAATTATCTCGGAAACGGTGCAAAGAAACGAATTTTTTCCTTAACAATTATTTCTCAGCAGAACGCACCCTGCAACACGCTTACAAGCTTTTCAGAGCGTTTCACCCTGTATTCAAACTACATAGCAGACAACACCGGAAGTTCCATGAGGATTTTCGCGAATGATGCTGTTGTATTAAGGAAGGCGCTACGATAGAAAATTGTGGCGCAGTACAGAAACTCAGGTTCGTCGCTTGATGCAGGGAATGTCAACTGACCCTCAACATACTCATATGTAACGTACTGTGAATACAAAGACAGAAATACCCATTATTCTTTGATCACATGGTTGGAGAACAATCGCTGGTTGCAATTACGTCCATAAAATATCTAGAAGTATGCTTACGTATCGATTTGAAGTGGAGTGACCTCATAAAATTAATCGCAGGTAACGAAAATTCCGGAGTCAGATTCATTAGAAGAATCCTCAGAAAATGCAGTCCGTTTACAGAGGAGGTAGCTTAAAAAACTCTCGTTCGACCAATACTTGACTATTGCTCGTCATTATGGGATTAGTAAAAGATAGGACGGAAAGAGGAAGTATAGACGATCCAAAGAAGAGCAGCGCGTTACAGGTTCATTTAGTAATCACGAAAGACTCAGGGACATGATCAACCAACTCAAGTGGCAGACGCTGCAAGGGAGGGAATCTGCATCACTCTGTGGTTTACTGTTAAAGTTCCTTGGGCGTACGGGCCTAGATGAGTCGACCATATATTTCATCCTCAAATGTACAAGGGTGAGTCACATGAAAACCTTAAATATTTTTTAAAGTATTATTTATTGTGCAGAAGTGGTAAAAAGCTGAATCCCTTTTCAACATAATCTCCCCCATGCTCAATGCAAGTCCTCCAGCGCTTAAAAAGTGCACAAATTCTTTAGAAAAAAATTCTTTTGATAGCCCACACAACCATTCATGCACCGCGTGGCGTACCTCTTCATCAGAACGGAACTTCTTTCCTCCCATTGCGTCTTTGAGTGGTCCAGACATACGGAAATTACTTGGGGCAAGGTCTGGTGAGTATGGTGGATGAGGAAGACACTCAAAATGCAGGTCTGTGATTGTTGCAACTGTTGTACGGGCAATGTGGGGCCTTGCATTGTCATGTTGCAAAAGAACACTCACTGACAGCAATCCACGTCGCTTTGATCTGATTGCAGGCCGCAGATGATTTTTTAGGAAATCTGTGTATGATACACTGGTGACAGTGGTCCTTCTAGGCATGTAATGCTCCAAAATGACGCCTTTTTCGTGCCAAAACAGAGTCAGCATAACCTTCCCTGCTGATGGTTCTGTTCGTAACTTCTTTGGTTTTGGTGATGAGGAATGGCGCCATTCCTTGCTAGCTCTCTCCGTTTTCGGTTGGTGGAAGTCAACCCAGGTTTCGTCCCCAGTAACGATTCTTGCAAGGAAGCCATCAGCTTCTCGTTCAAAGCACCGAAGAAGTTCTTCACATGCATCAACATGTCGTTCTCCAATTTCAGGAGTGAGCTGCGGCGGCACCCATCTTGCAGACACTTTGTGAAACTGGAGCACATCTTGCACAATGTGGTGTGCTGACTGATGACTAATCTGTAAACATACCGCAATGTGATTCAGTGTTACTCGGCGGTTTTCCTTCGCTATGGCTTCAACTGTTGCAATGTTCTTTGCAGTCACAACTCGTTGTGCCTGACTTGGACGAGGAGCATCTTCCACTGAAGTCACACCACTTGCGAACTTCCTACACCATTCGCAGACTTTCTGCAGTGACAAACATGCATCACCGTACTGAACCTTTATTCGTCGATGAATTTCAATACGTTTCACACCTTCACTACGCAAAAACCGAATAACAGAAAGCTGTTCTTCCCTGGTGCAAGTCGCAAGTGGGGCGGCCATCTTTATACTGATACTGCGACGGTATGTGTGCATCTGCACTATGCTGCCACCTACAGGCCATTCTGCACTCTGTTTGTAGCATGCTTACCAACTTACAGGATAACGGCGCGAAATTTCGATTTGTTATTACAAATTTAAGGTATTCATTTGACTCACTGTGGTGTGCGTACCGTAAGACCTTTGGTACACACACCATCAGATTATTTGACTTGTCGCTCTAACGAAGTAGGCGAATGTCAGCAATATGTCTCATGGTCTTATCGTGGCGTGTTTATCTTCTGCCATTAGGTCAGACGATAGAAATGCCACTTGCACGCTTAGAGTAGCAGATTGATGGTGATCAACTTTAAACAGAACTTGATTAATTTTCACACACATTTATTAAAATAATAAAAATCGTAGACATTACGTAACTTGATTGTGGATGGTGTTTACAACTGACAATCTGAAGTTCCTTTGGTCTTGGTACGTTAATCTTATTCTCACATGTCTCTGATACTTGACAAAGTGTCCATACATTTCTCTTCATGGCTATGTACAGGAATATGGTAATCTTATTAGGTGCAGACTGAAACTTGACTATAGACTGGTACAGATTAATGCAGACTGCTACAGACTGGTGCAGACAAATGCAGACTGACTAATCGGATGTCTGTACACTCGTTATAATACCTCACGCGTTCAGGTATCACTGTCCGAGTGTGATCTGCGAGGAGAAAAGGTTCTACGTTAGCAGCAATCTCATTGGCTGCGTTACATATTAATACGTGGATCGGCGGAAGCAGAATTTGGTCCGTCTCTAAGGCAGCGCCATCTCGTAGTGCGGAGACGGACGAACGCTGCGCCTGCGCTGTTGTGCTTAGCGGGGCGCGCTCTAGTGGGAAAGTTGCGTACGCGCTGACTACGCGGAACTATGTACACAACACTCACCCTCGTATATGCTGCGAAAAGACCAAGTACGTAAAATTAAAGAGATTCCAGGCCACAAGGAGGTTTATCTGCAATCGTTCTTCCCGCGAAACTTTGTGGACTGCAACAGGAAAAGGTGGAGGGGGGGGGGGGGGGAGGGGAGTGCCAGTGGTGCACAAAGCACCCTCCACTACAAATCGCAAGGCGGTTTGCGGAGTATAGATGTAGACGTAGAAGGTGGCATTCGGAGGCTCTTTGCTTCCGTGCCACAACGAACAGAAGAGAATATCTGTGCCTGTGGGATCACACTTCGTACAGATATTGATGATGGTCAAAGCTTCTGAATAGAACGAAAATTTACTCATTTCATACTCGTTTCGTGATGAATATACCCACGCAGTTTGACATATATCGGAATGGTGCTCCATGGTGCAACGCTTTCCATTTCGGTGAGGGTGCTGCCCCTCGGGTATGTGAGGAATCGCCCCGCGGTGTTGCAGCAGTGTGCCAGCTGTGTGTTGGGCAGCGGCGTGCGCTGGTCAGCTGTGCGGGGGCAAGCCGAGCCCCCGTGCTCCACTGCCCTTACCGAACGCCTTAAAAATAGCGCCGCTTCCTTGGCTCCGCCCGCCGCGCCAGGAAAACCTGCCCGCACGACAAACAAGTGGAAGGCGAACGCGAATGCTGTAACGGCGGCGCGCGCCCGCGCACAAATTCTCCTTAGAGCCAAACCGTTGACGTCAGTTCTGCCAGAGAAAACGCCAGAGGCTTGCCACACACTGAGGACTAGCCCTTCAGCCTTCTGGTGAGAAGCACTCTACGGCAGTCACTGCGATTTTCTCATTCCGAGTTAGCCGTAGATCGAATGCAAAACCAGTTCACTCGGGACTGTAATGATCAAACAGCTGTCACCATACAGAATCTGAGTACAAAGAATCCTAAGAAATTATTATTCTATTATACAACTTGACGAAAGAAATTTGCGACTTTTGCTGCACTGGGGACTGAAATAACTCGACGACGACAGCTGAAAATCTATGCCGCACCGGGATTCGAACCCAGATTTCCTACTTTACGCGATCAGTCGCCTTAACCTCAGATGATGTTGCCCGCAGCTGGCAACGAAACGTCAGGGAGAAGTATTTCTACTATTGGACCACGGCCTCTTAGCCCGGAAGTTATAATTACTGATTATCTACTTAGTCCCTCTATAATTTCTAGAAGTCTGTAAGGGGAATTTTAGAGTACCCTATATGTAATACTCGCAGAAACGTAACAGAGACTCAATGAAACAATAGAAAAATACCGACAAATGAGTTCGTTTTTTGAGCCGTCTGTGACACCCTTGTGCTGACTAGAAATACTTTCTGATGGTATATGTCTGGAATGTAGCCGTGTACGGAAATGAAAACTGGACGGTAAACAATTGAAACGAGAAGGGAATTGAAACGTTTGAAATGTGATACAGAAGAAAGTTGAAGATTAGTTGCGTAGATTGAATAAATAATGAGAAGTACTGAATCGAATAGGGGAGCAAAAAAACTTACGATACAACTTGAGTAGAAGAAGAGATTGAATGCTAAGACACATATTAAGGCATCAAGGAATCGTCAGTTTGCTAATGGATGGATGTGGGGGAGTATAACTTTTAGAGGGAGATGCAAGTTCTACTACAGTAAGCAGGTTCAAATGGCTGTACGCTTCCGTAGTTGAAGAGCCTTGCCCAACATAGTGTAAGAAGCTGCGTCAAAGCAGCCTTCGAACTGAAAACCACAACAACCTTCCCATTCCACCTGACTCGGATTTGCAGCCGTATATCATGGATAAAAGTTTTATGGAGACCGTGGTCATCTCCTTCGCGCAATCGTCAATAGCAACGTTTTCTCTAACACACCACAGCGTATATTCGATCCACCACAAAATATTTTCCTCGTAGCAATATATTCAGTCACCTCTTTTAATATACAGCGAAACACGGCCACACTGGTGTTGTTAACTACAATGCATATTTTTTTCCCCTTTACATGAACGATGAACTAGATTTCAATAGAATTACCATCGTGTCCTCTCAAACTGTCATCCTTCCCGACCATTTTGATTTTGGTTTTCTGTAGATTTCTTGAATGGTGAAGTCGAGTTGCACGATGTGCCACCTGTAAGTTCAAGATGAATCCTTTCGCCCTCCTTCTCCGTCGTTAGTACCTTCGATATGGAGAGGACGTTAAAGTCTAATCATCACACCTTCTGCCAGTTAGAACTGTCGCTGATTGCATTCTCGTTTGGTAGCACAGAAATCAATAAAAATTTCATTTTTGTGCAGGAACAACGCATCACGGCAGATACAGTAAATACTATTTGGAATTAATCGAAACGATTTGTTTAGGGAACACAGTTTGATAAACTCATAGCTGCGTTAACTATGAGTATTTAGCAACAATCACTCTCGACACAAAAAAATCCATTGTGTAGAAATAGATTGTTGTTTAGAACAGATAGAAGAAGCTTGTTTGGTTGCTTGTCTGATAGGCGCATCTTTTCCTGGCGGCACAGACCAAGATGCATAAGAGACCCGAGTTATGTTTCATAACGCAAATAATCGTGAGATAACCTCTCACCTCCTACAGAGTATGATATTCCTTATAGAAACTGTCCTGGTCGTCAGAGATATCTGGTTTAAACAAATTTGTTCTGTTACTTTTCGACGTCATTTAATTCGATACAAACTTCATGTCGATTTACATTTAATGGATTTTTATCTTATCATGACACTACTCTCTTTTCATGTCTCCGAATGCGGAATTTTGTCTTCTTGTACACTACTACCAACAACATCGTTATAATGAGACTGCAACACACGCAGGATACAGGCTGTACTTCGATAAGCCCTCTTTACAGACACTTTTTGTTCAGAAATCTTTATACGTCTTCTCATTTAAATATGAGAAAAACTGTTTTAGATGCCATTAGAATGAAAACTAGAAAATAAGCAGGCTTTAATAAAGGCAAACAAATAATGAACGAGTAATTTTGAATTTGGAGCGCATGTTTCACGTCCAGTGCATGATCACTTCTAGTATACGTTTGCAACGCTAACAGAGAGACATTTTCTTGTTTTACGAAATGAAGGAACCGAAAATGGAAAAAAGTCGGGAGAAATCGTTGGTTTGCTAGAAAAACCATCATTACTTGAACTACACAACCATATTTTTTTCGCTGAATGTATTGTACCCACGGGGAAGTAATTAACTACGAAAAAGAAAGACATCAATTTTCAGCTTCGAAACAGAAGTTTGAAATACCGGTACCGAACGATAGTGTCAACACCTCTCTTTATATGGCAATGTCAATCCACGCATGAGCTCTGCGACATATGCAACAATTCGGCGCCTTGCCATGGGCTAACTGTCATCGATAATCCCCGATACAGTCTCGACTTGGTCCCATCCGATTTACATCCGTTTCCAAAAGTTAAAGAACAACTTCGAGGACTTCACTTTTGATAGTGATGAAGCAGTGCAAGCAGAGGTGGTGATGTGTTTGCGTCAACAAATTCAAACGTTCTACAGTGACGATATCAACGAACTGTTCTCCCTTTGGAGAAATGTGTTCGTCGCCAGGGTGACTATATTGAGAAATCAACATGTAGACATGAAGAATAAAAATGTAGAAAGTTAATAACGTTTGTTTTATTTAAAAAGATTTAAGGGTTTTCAGATAAAAGTATTCGGTGGCATTACTTTTCAGCACGCCTTCGCATTAAAGTGAAAACACACATGGCGTGTCAACGTCCTAAAATTTTTGATACATAAGAACAAAAGTGCTTACAATTCAGCAGTATTGTCATGCCGTCGACTGAATGAATGTAATTTCTCGCGTACCATTGTGAGTGTGGCAGTAGCCGCTCATCGTACTAGAATAACTCATTCTTTGCGTCTCATTCGAATTAAAAAATACGGCGTACATTTCTATTGAGGGTTAACACTATTACTGACACTCTCATATTTCTTCACGACAGAGATCTTTTAATACATCAGTTTATCCTCCTCGTAGCATGAATGTCTGTTGACAATCTACGTTAGTTTCGAAACACATCCAGTGTCCTAAATCCTAATGGATTCGTAAACGAAAACTTCATCGAAAAAGGATAGTTCCAACGTGTGAAATGTGGCACATACCAGATAAACAAAAATATTGACAACGTAAGTGACTAGTTTTAGGTTTCGTAACAACTCTACTCTTGCATACCAGCATGGCCTCAGATAAGTTGAGGTTGAAGCTACCACACTGTAAGTGACGCAATGGCACATCGGGGCTCAGCACGTTTTTAGCCTACTGTAAGCTGATTACGGGCGACTGACGCAGGACGTGGTCCGACGGCCGTGCTTCTCTATTTCATGATCAACCGTGCGCCTGCTCTGCAAACGAGAAACAGAATCCTCCCGCCGGGCAGCTCGCCTGTTGACTCTGCGGCCGCATAGGGGAGCAGCCGGATCCCTGATGGAGAAGACACGCTTCCGCCTCGCGGATGAGCATCTTAACTTGACACGGAAAAGGGAGAGAGGAAAGTAATTACCCACAATTTTACAGTAAGTAGTTTCATGCTGCGGAAGATAATGACAGCAACAGAGTAGTTACGAACAATTGGATAATTTCATAAGGCTGTAATTTCTCGAAAACTGAACCCACATAAATAACCTTACCACCATCTCTAAAATAGAGATTTGATGTTGTTACATAGGCTGAGACACGCTTGATGTTAGCTCCATGCGTCCAGGCGACACCGCCTTATCACCGAGTTTCCTCAGCCACATATAGTGTGACGTTCTTCGCGGATGTTGAATGTTCTCATTGTTGATATTGCCAATGAAAGTGACAAAATATGGCAAGAATAAAACGCGCAGACGCGCGCTCGAACACAGTTCGAAACGACAGTTTCTGCCTGCTTTGAAAGTGTCGGACAGGGGAGCTCTTTCTCACGGAAGCGTAAGAAAATGTGTTCAGTAAATAAATTTTACCCCATAACATTTCCACATTCTTACGCACGCTCGCACGCACACGTACATACACACAGGTCTGTCGAGTAGGGTGTTCATGGATAAAAGAGGACATCTGCGGTTGATGTGCGAGCAAGCTATCGACAAAGCAGATTCCGATAAAACGAGGATTCCGTATGTTAAAATGGCGGACACCTTCTTGTTGTAAAACAGACGTCTTTTTCTGTTCCTTCGCCGTAAGTTGCGGTGAGTGTTCCAACATGTCCGAATACGCGCGTCCATAACAGTTCTCTAGGTAAAGAAATATGGGCCGGCCGCAGTGGCCGAGCAGTTCTAGGCGCTACAGTCTGAAACCGCGCGACCGCTACGGTCGTAGGTTCGAATCCTGCCTCGGGCATGGATGTGTGTGATGTCCTTAGGTTTAAGTAGTTCTAAGTTCTAGGGGACTGATGACCTCAGAAGTTAAGTCCCATAGTGCTCAGAGCCATTTGAACCAAAGAAATATGGGTGACTCACATGTCGGAAGAAAACACAATAACTATTAGACTGTCACGAACAAAATCCAAAATCCTTTTTTTAGGGTATGGTAGTAAAATGATGTATTTATATTAAAAGCTGGTAAAAGTACAGTCTTATGAAATCGACGAATAATTTGTAACCGCCGTGCTTGAAGCGCCAACAAGCAATTCGAAACGACAGCTGCTCTCTGCTTTGATAGTTTCGGACGTGGGAGTTCTTTCTCATGGAAGCATAAGAAAATATGTTCAGCAAATAAATTTTGTCCCAAATCATTTCCAAAATCTTACGCAAAAGATTCTGAAAGAATTATGTCTACCATCGACACCAAGAACATTAGAGACGGAGCACTCCCCCAGATGGAGGACAGTGACGGGTGGAAATCAACGGTAATATTGTTGAAAGAAATGCCTTTTCATTCGTCTGCAGTGATTTTGGGAAACCGTGGAAAACCTAAAACTGGATGGCACGGGGAAGATTCGAGCCCGCTCCTTCTAAATACTAATGCAGTGTCTTAACTAACCAGTCGTCTTGTTCGGTTAGTAATCTTCCTGCTATGTTGATGTTCCCTGATCTCTGCGATGAAATCTGTAACAGAGCAGCCGATTCTCTGATCGAAAAACGTGGTTTTCTTAAATGAGATATCAAAAATTGCTATCGTCCACTTGTGAGCGTAAAATTACCAGAATACAGAGCCCGCGTGTTCTGGCAACGCACACAACCTCGCTGGATGCCTTGCTGAAAATGGAACAGTTTCCGATCTGAAGTGCACGCCTTCCTGTGTCCTCGTCCATTGTCTTACTTCCCCGTTAGAGAGGCCTCTTGGTTTATGCTGAAGCGAAGGACGAGATGTGTATTTTAGTACACGTACACAGTTTGTGCTCCACCGGCCCAGATTGCGGCTAACTGGCGGCTTCCTCACTACTCCCAAACGAATGACGCGATGTGAAAGCGCAGTCGGACGCGTTGTCCAAGCTAACCGAGCAGTCACAAAGTTATCTAATATTCTAAATAACCGGCCCCATTTCCTGTTCTCTGCCTATCGCTGAAGTCCTTTTGTGTGTAGTTTCCCTGTCGTACCAAAAACGGAGTCTTATTCGTAATTTAACACTACTGACGATATTGTAATAATGTTACAAAAAAGACAAGAATCTTACGCAAGAACTGCACCTAGCAGCTGAGCCTTGATGTAGGCGCCAGTTACAGAGCTAGAAGGTTTAGGCAATCTATCTTATCTGATTAGTTTCTAGTGTCCCCTTTTTTGTATTGCTTGACAAAAATATCTAAAAATACGTTTATTATTTGTGAATACAAGTGTTCGTAACGAAGTTTGTGTATGCATATAGCTGGAAAATATATTGGCATCTCGAGGTACAGTAATTTTTCCTTTTTCTCACTTCAGAGTCATAATCATGTCTTCAGTCTGGAACCGCGTGACCGCTACGGTCGCAGGTTCGGATCCTGCCTTGGGCATGGATGTGTGTGATGTCCTTAGGGTAGTTAGGTTTAAGTAGTTCCAAGTTCTAGGGGACTGATGACCACGGATGTTAAGTCCCATAGTGCTCAGAGCCATTTGCGCCATAAACATGTCAAATGCAAATTCTCTTTCAGGATGTCGATTTTTATTGGACTCCGAGGTACCCAGGAGCATTTATCACAGAGATAAGAAAAAATTACTACCTGAGTGGTCTAGCGTTGAAAATACCCCTACCAAGTTAAAAGAGGTGCGTCCTTCCGAAGGCGTCAGGTGCTTTAGCAGAAAATTCGAGCTTTTTGGGGTGTATTTGGTAAACTTGCACAGATACATTATTATGAAAATTCAGTTATTTGAAGGAATGATAATCCTGGTGCTATACATGAAAAATAGCTACATAGCAAGATTATAAGAGTTTGGCAGATAGAAACAGCATGACCTCTCATGTTAGTCAAGGCCTTCCTTTCTCTATACAAAATGGGGATTTGTATGTCACTGCGAGGTGTCCATTCGTGGCAGGGGGAGGTTAATCGCCCGGGCACTTGGCCGTAATTTTATAAAATTTCTACGCTGATACCACATTTTTGTGCATGATGTGTTCTTAACATGGACAGAATGTACAGTTCAGAATAATTTTACACGCTTCGTCACCGGTCACATTGTATCTGTAAATAGTTATGACCGAAACTCATCTAACCTCGGCCGGGTCAATAGCTTCTTGTGTAGGTCAGACAGAAGACGAACTATGTTTTCCGGGTATGTAATCTGTTGTTTGTGGCAATATTTCCCTCCGAGAACTCCCGGCCTCAACTGCTACTATGCTTAAGGGAAGTAAAAAATGGCTCTGAGCACTATGGGACTTAACATCTGAGGTTATCAGTCCCCTAGAACTTAGAACTAATTAAACCTAACTAACACATCCATGCCCGAGGCAGGATTCGAAACTGCGACCGTAGCGGTTGCGCGGTTCCGGACTGAAGCGCCTAGAACTGCTCGGCCACTTCGGCCGGCAAGGGAAGTAACACTAAGTTCCCAAACAACCATGGCGGGTCAGAACCGAACCGAATTGTGTGTCAAAAAACGAGTAGCGTCGGACGCAGTGGCTAGTCTGGTTGTGGCTTTTCGCCACTTACTCATTCATCAACGGGGACGTTGAACAGATTCCGCAACACTCCAGATGTACATATACAGCAAAACAATGACATGTTTGATTGATATCCAGAGCCTGTTTTTGCGTGGAAGTCCTGATTTTAATTATTGGGTAAGTATGTTGGTACACTATCCACAGCATGGGCTGTTCCGTCACATATCGATATCAAACTAAGGCCTAAGAAGAAATATAGCACCTTTCGAAGAACAAAAATCTATGACTTGCTTGAGGACTTTTCTTTTCAACATAAAAACAAGGTGTAACTCTTATGTTGTCCTCAACAAGTTGAACAATGTATTTTTCGCAGACGACAGAATCGTATAAGGTATTATCTATAAAGAGAAATAATTACGTCAAGCTTTTCCTTACCATCGACAAAAAAAACCTGCTTAGAATATGAAAAGACTTAATCAGCCGTGACCTACACCAGATAACTAGTAAAATCCTTTTTGTTTATGGTGATCAGACTGCGATGCAAGAATCCGAATTGTATAAAGATGTCGCTTTAGAATTTAATAATAAAAGCTGTCTTTGAAAATAAAAACAGTGACTGTTGTAAGTAAACACTCAAACTGAATAAAAATAGAAATCAGTAACAAAATATATGAGAAACTGTCCCACTTCTCTTATCTTGACACAGTTTCCTCACTTAATAAGAGACGATAACACCCAGGTAAAGATGTGCGAATTTTGATAAGTGTGTGGTGCGCTAGAACGAACACTACACGATACGATCGGAAAAAACACAAACACAAAAATTCAGTGCTGTAATTTCTCGGTCGCTCTGGGAGATTCATCCTGTTTAGATTTTCAGTCAACAACAGCAGCCGTCGCGACGTAATTTAGGTCAGCAAAAGAGAACGCGGAATTAAACGAATTTGCCCTCAAAATACACGGAGCACACCTGTAATATTTATCTAGGCTAAAACACACAGTAAAGCGGTGTTAACAAGCAACTATGCTCTCATCTTCTGGCTTTCCGTCCTTAAATCATCAGTCACGAGTACTCGGATGTTTTCAAAACAGCGGTCATTTGTATACAAAATCATTAGGTTACTTTAAAATTAAATAACGTGCTCAATTGAGAGATTGTTTTACGGAGGAAATTACAGTGTATTAGAAAACTTAGTTCAGTGCATTAAACATAACGATAAAATATCTTTTCTTTGACTCCAATATTGGCGATCTCATTTCTTCCCCTGGTAAACTTTATTATCACTCTCATTCCATCCCATATTATCGATTACCTCACTTCCGCAACCTACTGAGTTACTCTGTTACCTACTGAGTTACTCTGTTAGTTGAAGAATGTAGAGATATTTCTCAGCCCCCTCTTACCGCTCCAATAGGAACCCTAAAGACAAGGTTAGACTAATTACAATACGCACAGTGGCATTTAAGCAGTGACTCCTCCCGCGCTCCATTCGCGAATGAAACAGAAAGAAACCTTGCCATGCACTTCACAGGGATTTGCAGAGAATATATGTAGATTTTTGTTTCGCTTCTTTCTCATGCCTTCTTTGTGCCCACCGTTACCACAGATCAGAACCCAGATCTATATTCCTTACCGCAGTACTATTATTACTAGTATTATACATCTTTTATAACTCGTACTAATAATTTTATCATCCGATTTTATCTCATTGCCACTTTCATCATTTGTGTTGCCAAAACCTAGAGTGATATTTCATGTTAGCTGATTTTTGAAGAATGCAAGCTTGGATGTTAAGCGAGGGTCTCATTGTCCTAACATTACCAAGTAAAGTAATCCACAAATAAATAAAATAAGAGCTGAATTACTCTCATGAGTCTGCATGAGGCTGAGGAGTCCCAGCTTCGTAAAGTTGCATGGCATCGTTACATGTGATCTCTAACAGAGGTTCGGCTACATAATTCTGAGAAGTGTTGTTTACTCTCGATCTTTTCTTTGCGAAGTATGGGTGTTGTGTCGTATGTGTAACGGTGAAGGTGACTGTGACAAGTGCGTGTCGGGTGTATAGTAATGTCTGCACTTTTGGTGACAATAAGTGGGGAGAAAGAGGGTGAAACACGGTGCTGGGAAATCGCTCAGTCCTCTCGAATAGCACCGAAGGGCCTGCCAAAGTCAAAAGTCCTCGTCTGGAGAGTGGATCCTCCACACATGCCCCTACTCGATGAGATACTGCTTTGTGCTTAATATGGTTATTGAATTGAACCAGCTACCCGGACGTGGAGCATCACAAAGTAAAGTGCTGTCACTAAGGCAGACATCATAGTTAGAGATGCGCTATACCTAAACAACGGTTCGGTAGTTTTGGTACGTAGCAAATTGTAAGATCACCGGCAGAATTGGTAGGGAAAGAAACATAAATGAAAGTGTAATAGAAAAAAATGAGAGACGACTACTTCTCTTTTGTTTGTTTTGTTTGTTTGGTTGTTTGTTTTGCACGTAATTAGAACCACACGTCATTCAGTATTAGTCCAATTCTAAGTAGTAAAAATTAGTTGATTGCGTAATTTTTGCGCTTTTGTGCAATCAAATCAATTTCTTTTGATGTAAGTACAATTTACATGCACACACACACACACACACACACACACACACACACACATATATATATATATATATATATATATATATATATATATATATATATATATGTTCTTCATCATGATCAAAGGTTCCTCTCATTACGGAGAAATGCGAAAGTTGTTCATGTTTTATGTAAGTTCCACAAAGCATGGAAGCAATATTTGGTATATTTTTGTTTTGCACTTTTATTTTACCTTTTTGTTGACTAAATTGCGTTTTCTATCGCTATATGATAAATTTGTATCGTTTTCTTTATTTTTACTACAACATCCCTCTGTTTCAAGTAACAAATCAACAACTTTCGAATAAAACCTGAATTGAACATTGACATATTCAGTTTTGCTGCAAGTACTGTTTATGCTGAAGTAATAGACAGAAGGATAATTATGCGTAACAAAAATTTTACACATGCTACCTGACTCATTATGTATCCTCACTCAGTTTCTAGACGGTTCACAACTTCCGATTTTTAAGGGAATCCAGTTAGACATCGATCGCATACCTAAAGAACGATATTGTTCTGAGTCAACGCCCGACGGGTATGCAACACACTTAACGTACAGGTAACACAGGTACAACTTTAACTGACAAAAGCAACTAGGAAAACTACCGTCGCCTACGTTTACTTATGGGAGTCTACGAGAGCCAATGGCAGTTTTACAACTCTAATCACAGTATATATCAGCAATGGTAACAATATGCTAGAAAATAATAGTTTCTCTGTGTTTACTTTAGGTAGCAAGCCACTCTCTCTGGTTCAGCGTCTCATTCGCTGACTACACTTTCCATTTACTGCAAACTGAAGACTGAATACGCGAAATTCGATTAAGTTTGTCCATCCTAAGGACAAACAAACACACCCTTGCCCGAGGGAGGACTCGAACCTCCGCCAGGACCAGCCGCACAAACCATGAGCAGTTATTATTATTATTATTATTATTATTATTATCCCTTGATGATTAGACTGCGTTGCAGAAACCCGAATTGTATAGTAGTATTATTTAGTACTACACAGACTATTATTTAGATTACTTTGAGAGTTGGCTTAGGCTACAGTGTAACTAAGGCAAGTTCTACTTCGTTTTTTGCCGTTTATAAAGGGATCGGTTTTGTTGTATAGGTTTTCGCACTTTCCGACGGCATCTCCCCCCCCCCCCCCCCCCCCCCCCACCCCTCCATTACCACCACAACCCTACGGGACAGAGTTTGTGTACTCTTATCTGATTGCATCTAGAGTAAATCTCGTATTCAAGTGTAAAAACGTTTTCTAAATGTTTGCGTAGTGTGTATCTGAAGTGGAAAGTGGAACCAGCCCAGTATTTACCTAGGTGGATGTGGAGAACTGCCTAAAAACCAGGTTGGCTGGCTCACCAGCCATCGTCGTTAACCCGAGAGGTGATTCGAGCGGGGAATGGCTCTCCTCCACGACTCCCGGAAGCGTCGCGTTAATGTGCTCGGCCATGCAGGCGTGTCTCAAACTTACATGCATTGTCTAATACAGAAGTTATGTAATATACAGTGCTACGATTGCGATAAACGTGTAATAAAATTTTTGCTTCAATATAATTGTCCTAATGCTATTTCGTTTTGACGAATGATTACTCAAATAAGATAAATTAGCGAAAAAATATTAAATACAGTATTTTAGAGCCCCGTGAAGAGTCCGTAGCGGATAATACAGGGTGATCAAAAAGTCAGTATAAATTTGAAAACTGAATAAATCACGGAATAATGTGGATAGAGAGGTACAAATTGACACACATGCTTGGAATGACGTGGGGTTTTATTAGAACCAAAAACAATACAAACGTTCAAAAAATGTCCGACAGATGGCGCCTCATCTGATCAGAATAGCAATAATTAGCATAACAAAGTAAGACAAAGCAGAAATGATGTTCTTTACAGGAAATGCTCAATATGGCCACCATCATTCCTCAACAATAGCTGTAGTCGAGGAATAATGTTGTGAACAGCACTGTAAAGCATGTCCGGAGTTATGGTGAGGCATTGGCGTCAGATGTTGTCTTTCAGCATCCCTAGAGATGTGGGTCGATCACGATACATTTGCGACTTCAGGTAACCCCAAAGCCCATAATCGCACGGACTGATGTCTGGGGACCTGGGAGGCCAAGCATGACGAAAGTGGCGGCTGAGCACACGATCACCACCAAACGACGCGCGCAAGAGATCTTTCACGCCTCTAGCAATTTTTTTTTTGTTCTAATAAAACCCCATGTCATTCCAAGCATGCGTGTCAATTTTTACCTCTCTATCTACGTTATTCCGTGGTTTATTAAGTTTTCAAATTTATACTGACTTTTTGATCACCCGGTATTTTTTTAACTCTCAAACACGGTAAATCCCTCGCTGTACAGGATGGCTGGCAGCCATCCCTAACTGTAGGTAACAAGGTAACATCTTTGATAGGACGTCTTATTCGCTACCTCAGTTGTTATAAAATGAAGATCGAATGGGCGAAATTCGAGCCCAAAGGGAGGCTTTTGGTTCTCCATTTTTCACTCGTACTTTCGTGGAGCGCACTGAAAGAGACGGAATATTGCAAAAGTCGCCACACGTTCCCCGCCGCCCACTTCGACAGTACGGTAATTATTTTTTTTTTTTTTTAATTTTCGAGAAGCTGCATCGGCAGTTGGTGCGTATGCGGAGCGCCGGGGCCGCTAAGGCGGGGGGGCGGCACCAGGGATGGCGAAATAACGGTGGCGGGGTAGCGGGCAGCGACAATGGCGGCCGGTGGGCGCTGCAGTGCAGTGCGGCGGCGGCGGCGTCGGCGCGTGCGCGCGACCTTGCCTCGGGCGTCGAACCCGGTGCCTGGCAACCGGCCCAAGGCCGCCGCCGCCGCCGCCGCTGCCGCCGCCACCGAGCCTCGCGCAGCGCGGTAAATATAGCGAGCCAACTGTTGCGCCGCTCCGCGAAGCGCAGGCCTGCGCACACGGAAGAAAACGCACACCGCCGCTTTCCTCCTGGCCACCCTCCCGTATCCTACAGCGGGGCCGCCTCCCCGTCAAGTGAATCTAATCGAGAGCGAGCTAAAACAACGCGTCATCTGTAGTCTCAATTTACCGTTCCTTCCCCGGTCTTTTTATCCGCGATTTCTGCAAGTGTTCAGTAGATATCTTTAGTCTACGATTCTGCAGAAAGAAAAGAAACTTACCTACTTCACGGGCCTGCTTGTGAAAAGAAAGGATTTGTAAAGGAAGAAAACGCCCGAGAAAACAAGCCAAGTGCAGCAAGCCCCCGACTATGTAAAGCTAGCTTCAGGAGTGGTGTGATACGTTCGTTAATGTTTACAATACATATATATGATCTAGTGGCTGTTGGCAGACAATGCAGTTGTCTACCGTAAATAAAGGTAACGCATTGCGCATAAACAGGGGAAGAAATCCACTATAGTTCTATTACGCTATTGGTTACAAATACAGTTAAATATCTAGGAGTAACTGAGCTAAAGTGAAATGACCACATAAAACAAATTGCAGGAAAAAGATATGCCACGCTGAGATTAATTAGAGGAATCTTACGGAAACGTAACTCATCCACGTAAAAAGTGTCTTCCGAAACACTTCTTCTGCCGATGTTTGAGTAAATCTCGTCACTATCGGACCCTCACCGCGTCACATTTAGTAGAAGAGATTGCGAAGATCCAACAAAGAACGGCACGTTGCTTCGCGAGATCGTTTCGTCGGTGCGAAAGCGTCACGAAGATGCTCAGCAAACTCCAGAGGCAGACACTACAAGAGGGGCGTTGTGCATCACGGACGGATGTACTACCGAAATTTCGAGAGCAGCTTCTCCAAGAAGAGTCGGGCAGCATATTGCTTCCTCCTGCACACGTCTCGCGAAATAACCACAACGAGAAAATAAGAGACGCGCATACGGAGGTTTACCAACATTTATTCTTCCCACGCGCTATTCGCGAATGGAACAGTGGAGTCTGGCGTTGCGGGAGGCAGCGCAATGGAAGCAGCCTGAACTGTCTGAGAAACGAAACTGACATTCGTCTGAAACGATGTCGGGAGACCCACAAAATCCGCTCGGTCGGACGGAAATCTGATGGCCGTTTCTCCGGAATATTAAATTTATCTTCATGACCCACTGCGCGGGGACAGATTGCACTACCGAAATATCGTATGAAATGCAAAAAAGAAAAAAAAAAAAATGTTCAAACGTGTGTGAAATCTGCTAAGGTCATCAGTCCCTAAGCTTACACACTACGTAACCTAAATTATCCTAAGGACAAACACACACACACACACACACACACACACACACACACACACACACACACACACACCCATGCCCGAGGTAGGACTCGAACCCCCGCCGGATTCAGCCGCATAAATGCCAAAAGAAATTGGCGCGGTTAAAGGGTACGTGCCTAGTAATGGAGAAAATGTGGAGTAAGGAAATTTCGAGAGAGTGTTTTCGCCAATGGGCGGAAAAATATTGCTCGATCGTAAGAAAATCGCGTTCCAAATCGTGCGATAACAATGCAAACACACACACGAAAAAAGACAGTTGCTCCGGCTTTTTGTGGTCCGCATTTAGTGACGTCGGCTTCTTTCATTTTCTCACTTTAGAATACATCGCACAAAGTTACTACTTTTGATATGGACAGCACGAGTTCTCAAGTCGTAGAAACAGTAAATTACATTCTTTCCGCAGTTAAGAATAAATTTCAAATCTTTCTTTAGTGTTGGACGGTACGCAGAAGCATATAGGGAGCCGCGCGGGATTAGCC
Organism: Schistocerca americana; assembly: GCF_021461395.2. Classification (NCBI taxonomy): domain Eukaryota; kingdom Metazoa; phylum Arthropoda; class Insecta; order Orthoptera; family Acrididae; genus Schistocerca; species Schistocerca americana. The sequence continues at coordinate 748,985,219 of NC_060130.1, read as the reverse complement.
GACCGGTCTCAGGCGCTGCAGTCATGGACTGTGCGGCTGGTCCCGGCGGAGGTTCGAATCCTCCCTCGGGCATGGGTGTGTGTGTTTGTCCTTAGGATGATTTAGGTTAAGTAGTGTGTAAGCTTAGGGACTGATTTCACACACATTTGAACTTTTTTTTTGTTTTTATTTTTTTTTTTTTTAGGAGCATATAGGGAAGATTTCTGAAGATCGAATTCTTCTGGGATAAAAATAACAAGATGAGCGTAGACATAAATAAATACAGCGGCGCCACTGTTTGCGACAATCTCTCTTCTCTGCAGGTTCCCAAAACCTGGCTGTTTCTTAAAAGTTACATTTAGGATTTTAAATAGTTTTCCACATATGTTACGAGTACTTTGTTCGTGTGACAGCAGGGAGCTCAGATCGGAAAGCTCCCATGATTACTGCATTAGTTAAAAATATGCTTTTATTTTAAAATTTGCAGAGGAGCTGTTTACACGGTTGAGAATTGTCAAGTGCCTGTTGCACGGAGAGGGTTTCCTGCCCTTAGCGCCAATTAGTTCCACGAAATTTCTGGAGATTTGGTCAGTGTGACAAGAGCGCGGGAACAGGTGGCGCCAAGAAAAGCCTGCGGAATGGCTCGGTACTGGCGAACAGAGAAGGCGCGGCACAGCGTACGTGGAACCGCAGAGCAGCTAAATAAAACGTCGCCAGGGGAGGGGTGCGGCGAGTAAAAATACTGGCCCGCAGAACCCCAAGCTGACGGCCGCGCCAGATTGTGCGCAGTTCGTCCAGCGAGAGCGACCTTCACCTTCTGAGACGGCGGCAGCGGCGCTGTGCCCCTTCGGCTGCGCTAGGCTAGTAGCATCCCACGTCAGTTCGCGCGCCCCACCACCGCACCAACTTTTTCTCGCACCGGCTCCAAGACTCGGTTAGTCGGTTAGGGGAGGGAGACCTTGCCAAGAAAAGCATCGCCGCTGTGGAATGGGATTTAGCTCTACAGCTGCACAACTAGGCACCAAAGTCTCATCAGGCACGGTGCTCAGTAAAAGACAAACCGGGGGAAGTAGTTGGCAGTGGGCTTGTTGGAGTAAGCTGTTTGTATTGCTGATAACTGTTACGTGGCATTACGCCTTCTACTGGAAAGACATGCAGGAGCAACGGATACTCTAAAAGAAGCAGTGGAAACTATAAATCGAGAATGGCATCTCTTTTGTCCGTTGCGAGTCGAACCTCTTTTTGTGGGTTCGCGATGGTAAGTATACGTCTAAAGGTGTCGCCTGCAAAGAATTAACGCTAATGATTGGAAGAAGGGCCGCGAACAAGAGCTGCACCATCTACGCTGTTAGTATGGAATACTGAAACAAGAGTTTCAACAAGCGATGAGACGCTCTGGACAACAACTTCGCTGACTGTTCTAAATCTAGTTCGTAAAACTTTTATCGACTAAGGGTTTAAGGGAACTTTGCACCTTTTAACGTCGTCCGAGAGCGTTTGAACAAAGTAATGTAATGATACGAATGCGTTTTACAGTTTTCTATACATGGTCTCTCTGCTAAAAGTGGTCAAGCGCATTTTCTCTCGTGGTTCAGCAGATATTTCCAATATCGTTCTTGCACTGTCTAGCTGGAGTCAGCCCAAACAAATAGTGCTCATCAAGTCTTTCACGCGACTCCCAGTGCCGACAGAAAGTACCGGTTTGTTCCCCGTTACAAACAAAATGATTAAAGTGGAATTTTGCGTGCCCAATTTAACCAACAAGGTATCGCAAGAATTACGTCGTCTCCCTTCCAACGATTCCTATTTAAGTTCTCCGAGTATTTCTGTTACACTTCAGTGTGGGCTATACCCACCTGTTATGATCAACATCTACATTTAAATAAATATTCCGCAATGGCGCATGGCTTACCTAGTACCACTACTAGCTACTTCCTTTCCTGTTCTACACGAAAATAGAGCGTTGTAAAATCGACTGTCTACATGCCTCAATACGAACCCTAATTTCTTATGTTTGTGGTCCTTACGCGAAATGTACGTTGGTGGCAGAAGAATCGTTCTGCAGTCAGCTTCAAATGCTGGCTCTCTAAATTTTATAAACAGTGTTTCGCGAAAAGAACGTTGTCTTCCCTCCAGAGATTCCCATTTGAGTTAATGAAACATTTCCGTAATATCCGCGTGATGATCGAACCTACCGTAAATAAATCTAGCAGGCCGCCTCTGAATCGCTCCTATATCTTTCATCAACGCGACTTAGTGGGGATCTCAAACACTCTAGCAGTACTCAACAATGGGTCACGCTAGTGTTCTACACGCCGTCTCGTTTGCAGATCGACCACACTTCCTAAAATGCTTCCAATAAACGGAAGTCGACCATTCGCCTTCTCTAATACCGTCCTTACGAGCTCGTTCCATTTCCTGTCGCTATGCAACGTTACGTCTACATATTTGATCGGCGTGACTATGCCAAGTCGCACACTACTCATACTGTATGCGGAAATACGAGATTGTTTTTCCTACTCAGTTGCATTAACTTACATTTTCCTACATTTAGTGCAAGCTGACACTCATCGCACCAACTAGAAATTTTGTCTAAGTCGTCTTGTATCGTCTAACAAGAACTCACCGACATCTTCCCGCACCCCACAGCGTCATCAGCAAAGAGCCGCAGATCGCTATTCAGCCTGTTCGTCAGATCATGTATTTGGATAGAGAATAAGAACGGACCTCCCACACTTCACTGTGGTACTCCTGACGATATCCTCGCCTTTGATGAACACTCGCCGTCGAGGACAACTTAGAAGGTTCTGTTAGTTAAGAAGTCTTCCAGCCACTCACATATGTGGGAACCTATTCCGTATGCTGGTACTCTGCAGGGCATAGTGGAACACCGTGTCAGACGATCCTAACAGCACGTATCTGAATTAGTTCGACAGCTGTTGTCACGCCTACTTGATAACGAAACCAAAACTCTGGAACAATACTCTAAAAATTTCCGTGCTAGTGTTTTGTATACGGTTTCCTTTACAGATGCACTACATTTTTCCAGGACCCTTCCAACAAATCTAAATGTCCCATTCGCCTTTCGTAATTTTGTTTCATTGTGTCCCATTCGCCTTTCGTAATTTTGTTTCATTATCTTCAACCTGTATTTAAGGGAAAAATGTGTTGGAGCATTCGTAGACAACAGTTGCTCTAAAGTCTGATTCTGTCTTTTAGTGGATTCGCTGTTTGGACAGAAACCTTCAGAGTAATCAGAGTGCCCAATACGAGCATTTGTGTTCGGCTTCGCTAATACAAAAACGGGTGGAAAATGGGAACTCGAGGCGTGTGTGCAGAAGCAGAGAAGCGCGCGCAGTCGTACGCCCGGCAGCGGAGGGGAAACTGGTTTCCTTGTCCGCCTAGCGCGAGTTCGCCATCTCGTTCGGCGATCGCGTCGGAAAGAATGCGAGCGTAAAAGTGGGAAGTGACGAAGGAGGAAGAGGCAGAAGGCGAAGCGCGGCTTCAGAATTAAGCAGAAGCCGTTGTTGTCCTTTTAGGGTCGAGACAGTGAGTGTGGGTAGGATCTGGGTGGTGGACGGCGAATCGATAGGCGTTTGCGAGACGCGGCGTGACGGCAGCCGAGGCGAGGCGAAGCGACCTTCAGCGGCGGCGGCGGCGGCGGCGGCGGCGACATTGATCCTGACCCCGGGTTCGGCGCGCAGCCTGTGCGTGGCGGGATGCGTGATGCGGCACGCAGCGCACCTCAGCTGTTGCTGCTGCCACCACTCTGCGGTACCCGCCGCCCACACCATCCATTGTCGGCTCGCGAGCCGACGGCTTAGCGCGCTACCATCTCACTCACTCAAACGCCTTTCGCCTTCTTTTTCGGCGTGCCAAGCAGTGCAGCTGTCACTGTTGCGGGATTATAGGTTGTCTATGTCTGCCTCTACATCTTTCAGTTAGACACTGTTCACATTCGAACACTGAATATGGCGCTCTGTGGTAAACTTACTGGACAAAACATCAGTCGCAGAAATCGTGAGCCATCTCCAGTCGGAGACTACAAGAAAGGCGTTGTCACCGCCTTGCTCTCAAAACTCTACATTCCCATACGGGTCGAGAAACATTCACAACCTGACAAAGAAAGTGAAGCCCTCGGAAGACACGGTCGGATGTCAATGTAACTTCGTACCCCTACACACCATTGGCGTGTCTGTAATTGATAGGATTTGCAATTCTCTGTGACAGGTAAAACAGCCACCACAGTACATTAATGTTGTTCATGTTTAGTTTTGTTACCAGGCCTGGTAGGGTATACAGGGTGTTATAAAAAGGTACGGCCAAACTTTCAGGAAACATTCCTCACACACAAAGAAAGAAAATATGTTATGTGGACATGTGTCCGGAAACGCTTACTTTCCATGTTAAAGCTCATTTTATTACTTCTCTTCAAATCACATTAATCATGGAATGGAAACACACAGCAACGGAACGTATCAGCGTGACTTCAAACACTTTGTTACAGGAAATGTTCAAAATGTCCTCCGTTAGCGAGGATACATGCATCCACCATCCGTCGCATGGAATCCCTGATGTGCTGATGCAGCCCTGGAGAATGGCGTATTGTATCACAGCCGTCCACAATACGAGCACGAAGAGTCTCTACATTTGGTACCGGGGTTGCGTAGACAAGAGCTTTCAAATGCCCCCATAAATGAAAGTCAAGAGGGCTGAGGTCAGGAGAGCGTGGAGGCCATGGAATTGGTCCGCCTCTACCAATCCATCGGTCACCGAATCTGTTGTTGAGAAGCGTACGAACACTTCTACTGAAATGTGCAGGAGCTCCATCGTGCATGAACCACATGTTGTGTCGTACTTGTAAAGGCACATGTTCTAGCAGCACAGGTAGAGTATCCCGTATGAAATCATGATAACGTGCTCCATTGAGCGTAGGTGGAAGAACATGGGGCCCAATCAAGACATCACCAACAATGCCTGCCCAAACGTTCAGAGAAAATCTGTGTTGATGACGTGATTGCACAATTGCGTGCGGATTCTCGTCAGCCCACACATGTTGATTGTGAAACTTTACAATTTGATTACGTTGGAATGAAACTAAAATGAGCTCTAACATGGAAATTAAGCGTTTCCGGACACATGTCCACATATAATCTTTTCTTTATTTGTGTGTGAGGAATGTTTCCTGAACGTTTGGCCGTACCTTTTTGTAACACCCTGTATAAGGTGCGAGGACAGCGACAGATGTTGAGTGATCACTGTGACGGACACGGAATCTACATCTACATCTACGTCTACATCCACATTCCGCAAGCCACCTGGCGGTGTATGGCGGAAGGTACTTTGAGTACCTCTATCGGTTCTCCCTTCTATTACAGTCTCGTATTAATCGTCGAAAGGAAGATTGTCGGTATGCCTCTATGTGGACTCGAACCTCTCTGATTTTATCCTCATGGTCTCTTCGAGAGATATACGTAGGAAGGAGCAATATACTGCTTCACTCCTCGGTGAAGGTATGTTCTCGAAACTTCAACAAAAGCCCGTACCGAGCTACTGAGTGTCTCTCCTGCAAAGTCTTCCACTGGAGTTTATATATCATCTCCGCAAAGCTTTCGCGATTACTAAATGATCCTGTAACGAAGCGCGCTGCTCTCCGTTGGATGTTCTCTATCTCTTCTATCAACCCTATCTGGTATGGATCTCACACCGGTGAGCAGTATTCAAGCAGTGGGCGAACAAGTGTACTGTAACCTACTTCCTTTGTTTTCGGATTGCATTTCCTTAGGATTCTTCCAATGAATCTCAGTCTGATATCTGCTTTACCGACGATTAACTTTATATGGTCATTCCATTTTTAATCACATACAATGCCTACTCCCAGATAATTTATGGAATTAACTGCTTCCAGTTGCTGACCTGCTATATTGTAGCTAAATGATAAAGGATCTTTCTTTCTACGTATTCGCAGCACATTACACTTATCTACATTGAGATTCAATTGCCATTCCCTGCACCATGCGTCAATTCGTTGCAGATCCTCCTGCATTTCAGTACAATTCCCCATTGTTACAACCTCTCGATGTACCACAGCATCATCCGCAAAAAGCCTCAGTGAACTTCCGATGTTATCTACAAGGTCATTTATGTATATTGTGAATAGCAACGGTCCTACGACACTCCTCTGCGGCACACCTGAAATCACTCTTACTTCGGAAGACTTCTCTCCATTCAGAATGACATGCTGCGTTCTGTTATCTAGGAACTCTTCAATCCAATCACACAATTGATCTGAGAGTCCATATACTCTTACTTTGTTCATTAAACGACTGTGGGGAACTGTATCGAACGCCTTGCGGAAGTCAAGAAACACGGCATCTGCCTGGGAACCCGTGTCTCTATGGCCCTCCGAGTCTCGTGGACGAATAGCGCGAGCTGGGTTTCACACGATCGTCTTTTTCGAAACCCATGCTGATTCCTACAGAGTGTATTTCTAGTCTCCAGAAAAGTCATTATACTCTAACATAATGCGTGTTCCAAAATTCTACAACTGATCGACGTTAGAGATATAGGTCTATAGTTCTGCACATCTGTTCGACGTTCCTTCTTAAAAACGGGGTTAACTGTGCCCTTTTCCAATCCTTTGGAACGCTACGCTCTTCTAGAGACCTACGGTACACCGCTGCAAGAAGGGGTGCAAGTTCCTTCGCGTCCTCGTGTAAGCTGCGTTATCAGCATCTTAAATAGGTTGAAGGGGGCTTCACTCTGGGTATCCATTTGGCCGGCTGGTCGAATCGTGGAATATCCAGATTTTTGGGGCGTTCAGATGTGACAGTGGGCCGATGTTGGACTGTACGGGAACGGAGGGAAGGCGTATTCGTCGTCTGACCACCAGAAAGGAGGATAGCCACATTGTGCACCAACCAAGCTGAAACCCTTTCATATCCGTGCCTGCCTTCCGAGGAAAAGTGATGGACTCACAACATTCTGCGTCATCCCGCACCAGTAGTCGGAGAATATCTGCAGCTGCACTAGGGAATTACCATCCCATGTGTAGGCTGCCGTTAAAACCGCGAAGAGCTGCGTTTGGAGTGGTGTCGTGACTGGGAAGCCTGGAATTTGATGAACAGTATCGCATTGTGGTCCCAGATGGTTCAAAACATGGTTCAAATGGCTCTGAGCACTATGGGACTTAACTGCTGAGTTCATCAGTCCCCTAGAACTTAGAACTACTTAAACCTAACTAACCTAAGGACATCACACACATCCATGCCCGAGGCAGGATTCGAACCTGCGACCGTAGCGGTCGCGCGGTTCCAGACTGTAGCGCCTAGAACCGCTCGGCCACTCTTGCCGGCGGTCACAGATGAATCTCCGTTCTCCGCTACTCAGGATGACCATCGTCGGCGAATATGGCGGCAACTTGGGGGAAGCTCCCATTACTCCCATGTTTTGGAGAGGCACAGCAGTATCATTCCTGGCGTTATGGTGTGAGGAGTCATCGGGCATGACTTCAGTTCACGGCTGGTAGTAGTGAATGAGGGAAATGTCGCGGCACAACGGTGCACCTCGAACATCCTGCGTTCTCATGTGTTACCTCTCATGCGACGCTATCAACGCGCCACTTCTCGTCAGGGCAGTGCTCGTCCACACATGGCACGTGTCTCTAAGGACTGCCTGCGTTATGTTGAAGTACTCCCGTGGCCAGGATGATCTGTCCACAATAGAGCATGTGTCAGATCACCATGGACGTCAATTCTGTCCCATTGCCAGTATCCAGGATATTAAGGACCATTTACTACAGTTCTACATCTACATCTACATTGATACTCCGCAAGCCACCCAACGGTGTGTGGCGGAGGGCACTTTACGTGCCACTGTCATTACCTCCCTTTCCTGTTCCAGTCGCGTATGGTTCGCGGGAAGAACGACTGTCTGAAAGCCTCCGTGCGCGCTCTAATCTCTCTAATTTTACATTCGTGATCTCCTCGGGAAGTATAAGTAGGGGGAAGCAATATATTCGATACCTCATCCAGAAACGCACCCTCTCGAAACCTGGCGAGCAAGCTACACCGCGATGCAGAGCGCCTCTCTTGCAGAGTCTGCCACTTGAGTTTATTAAACATCTCCGTAACGCTATCACGGTTACCAAATAACCCAGTGACGAAACGCGCCGCTCTTCTTTGGATCTTCTCTATCTCCTCCGTCAACCCGACCTGGTACGGATCCCACACTGATGAGCAATACTCAAGTATAGGTCGAACGAGTGTTTTGTAAGCCACCTCCTTTGTTGATGGACTACATTTTCTAAGCACTCTCCCAATGAATCTCAACCTGGTACCCGCCTTACCAACAATTAGTTTTATATGATCATTCCACTTCAAATCGTTCCGTACGCATACTCCCAGATATTTTACAGAAGTAACTGCTACCAGTGTTTGTTCCGCTATCATATAATCATACAATAAAGGATCCTTCTTTCTATGTATTCGCAATACATTACATTTGTCTATGTTAAGGGTCAGTTGCCACTCCCTGCACCAAGTGCCTATCCGCTGCAGATCTTCCTGTATTTCGCTACAATTTTCTAATGCAGCAACTTCTCTGTATACTACAGCATCATCCGCGAAAAGCCTCAGGAGAGGATATAATGGCTTTATGACACACTTCCCAACCCAGTGCACACATCCAGGCCACAGGAGATGCAACGCCATACTGATAATTGGGCTCATACTGCCAAGTTCTCTGTAAATTTGATTCGATAAATTGTAATCACTGAAATGTCGTCACAAACCATCTCAACCAATAATGCTTGATTTCGTTTCCTCCTCCCCCTGGGTGCTTCACTTTTCTTGTCAGGCAGTGTATTTCTTCTTGGAAATTATATGCACAGCGGACGAAATATCAGTCACTTCCTGATTCGAGAGGAGCGACGTTCGAATCTCTGTCCATCCATCCTGAAACAGGTTCCCCCTGATGTCCTCTAAATCATTTCAAGTGAATGTCGGAGTGATCTTTCAGGTCAAGTCGCATCCTTCCCCTATCCTCTTCCGCCTGAATAGTAATGCGTCTCTAATGACGCTGACATCGATGACATCATAAATTCCAAACCCTCTTCTTTCCTTCTTTCGTGCCCGATGGAAAGCAATCGCCAGCAAAAATTAACTAAAAGTAAACTCCGCCCGAACAGGCCACGAAGGCCCACTCAGCTCTTCTGAGGCAAACTGAGGAGCTACTTGATAGAGAAGCAGCGGCTCCGGCCTCTTAAACTGACATACGGCCGGGAGTGCGGTGTGCTGACCAAATGCTCCTCCAAATCCGTCTCCAGTGAGGCCTATGGGCTGAGGATGACACGGCGGCCAGTCGGTAACGTTGAGCAAAAATTAAGAGCAGTCTTATTAAGAGTTGGCAACTACCCTCCGTCATGCACAGTATGGTCACTTGCGGAGTATTGATACAGACGTACATGTAAATGTGCACTGGTCTGATCATCGTTTTTCTGTCGTTACTTACCTAACTCGTGGAGAAAATCTCCTTGATTGAGGGTACATATATACTATCTGACCAAAAGTATCCGGACACCCCTATGTAATGCGGAATTGACCACTAGGTGATACGAGAGGCGTACCTGCCAGCATAAAAGGGGAAGAGGAGTACCGTGTTGTCAGTAGGGAAGCAGTAACAGCATGATCAGGAGAGCTCAGTGCCTTCGAATGTGGGCTAGTGTCTGGATGTTACCCCAGTAACAAGTCAATCAGGGACTTTTCAGCCCTTCGAAAGCTGTCCAGACCGACTGTTGGTGACGTTATTGTGAAGTGGAAACGCGAAGGAACAAACACAGCTAAACAAAGACCAGGAAGACCTCCTGTACCGACGGACGGAGACCGTTGAGCACTGCAGATAACGATTGTCAAAAAATTGCATGAAATCAGAAGAATGAATCACTTGTGAGTTCCAAAATGCTGCCAGTAGTCCAGTTAACACACTCACTGTGCGTATGGAGTTAAAAAGAGTGCGGTACAGTCATCGAGTGACACCTAATAAGCTACATATTTCTGCAGTCAGTGATAAGTATAAAGGCCGACACCACTGTGCAGTGCATGACTGAAAACGAGCTACATCCTGTGGCTACACACTCAGGCTGTTATTTATGTAAACTTTTTTTGTTTCATAAAAGGTTTTGGCTCTTTAAGCCATTGGACAATGATTACGTAAAAGAGTTATCATATGTCTAAAAGAGCAGCGTCCTCATATTTTGTGCCTCCATCTATTCTGGTTTACAAAAATGTAACTGTTCTTGATGTTTTGACAGTTGGATTGTGCTCAAACTACCTGTGAAAACATAAAAAACAGTTACATTTTTGTAAACCAAAACAAATGGAAACAAAATACGAAAATACTTTTACAGATAGCTGCTGGACAATGCTTTGAAAGGTCGAGACAGGTCGTGAAAAGAAAGAAACGTTTTGAATAAAAAACAGTCTGAGTGAGAACAATGCCGCAATGATGTGGCACAAAGCCCATTTCAACAACATTTATCTTTTTTGGTATTCGGACATCAAAAAGCTTCAGTGTCATTAGTTCCTTCGCGTTTGAAGAGCGGTGCTGCTCCGCAGATGTGTACTGAATTGATGGATACCCGTTCCAATTGCTAAACAGGTCTTAATTTTATTTCGCGACCGGTTTCGAGTTTTATATTGAAGCCATTTTCAGATACCACCTTAATAGTATAAGAGCTAGGCAACTCCTTGCAAAACATTATCCCCGGATGGTGTTATAGTGTAGTTGTAATGAAGTACGTAATATCAGATTTCGAGCTCAGATATCGTTTAGATAACAAAGCACTGTTTTCCGTGTTATGTCTGATGGAAAAGTACAGTGCAGCCAGAGCGGTAAGATGTAACGGTACATGGATGAGGCTCCTGGACGTCGAGTAACGGTACAGGAAGGCGTTGCGATTACAGTCACGCTGTATATTTCAATGAAAGTCGCTTCTGCCATGATGTGAATGGCGACTAGGTTCATATGGAAGAGGTCTCATTGGTCTCGGCTGTTGTCAAGCATGGAACCAAAACCATCTACTTATAGCCCCTCTATGCAGGAACTGGTCATGTCAAAAGGCAGATCGTATACATTGCTTAATCAGGAGCGCTGTGGTATTATCATATCAGTGGGACTGTGCTGGATGAGAGTACCGGCACAAACAAATACAACCACATCACCGTAATGACGAAGTGGCTGCTTTGCTACCTTGTGGAGGAGACATGAAACAGCTTCAAAGGTTATTTTATGTGCCTTATTGCAGGTACTTATGTTCAGATGCAGCTGGTACGCAATTGTGTATTTTTTGTCAGAGTAATATTATATGTTGCTATAAACTTTTAATCGCTTTCTTATGTTGGCGTTACTGAAGTATTTCGCAGCCAGTAGCAAGAATGACCTCCGTCAAGCAAGACTACGAAACACACAACAAATTTAATAAATTGTAGCTGCTAGATCATGTGCCTTTCTCAGGCCTAGTAACAACACATTACGGAGAAAAAGTATTCCACATTTTACTTTGCCTGTTCTCAACGGAAAATACTGTAACTGCGAATACTGCGCTTCTGCTTTTTGCAGCGGAAATGATTCCGATTTAGTCACGGCATCGTATAATGTCTTGCCTTTGAGGGCACGGCTGATAATAAAATCACGAGTTATCATTTTCAGTAGCAGCTAATTACACCAAACACTTACGCGCCATAGCGAAATACTGAACATTTCTTCATAGTTCCTTAATGAACATTCAGTACTTCGTCTTCTTCCTGTTCTTTTGACTATCATATCATCAACAGTGAACACAGAAGTCACATCTCTGGATAGCATGAAGTACGCAGATAACTTTTTCTTCAAGGTGGAAAGCAGAAGTCTTGTATTTATGATTGCGATAGGTGGTAATACTTTGTTGTAGTTTTTATTTCTGAAGTCACACGAAGAAGGGGAAACTGAGAAAGATTAAAATGCGTCAGTTTAAATCTATAGATGACTCATCACGTACTTTTCCATGGACTGGTACATAAGGATTCCAAAGGAATCCTCATACGGGCAGATTTTGCAGAATGACAATGTTTTGATTGTACAAGGAAGTTGCAAGACTTACTCGTGTACACTATGTCCTAGATTCACGTACTTTATTACTAATATTGATATAATTTACGTAAATGATTTAAAAAGTATTTGCACGGGCTTAGTTAAGGTATTTTCGTTAAGGTTCATTTTCCCATCGTCATCAGCGCATTCTCAACGCGAAGCTAATAGTTCGTTACGCGAACACTTCTTTGCAATGCTGTGTTCCAACCTATGACTTAGAAAGCTGGAACATGAATATTCATAAATATTACAGATCGTTTAAAACAGCAAAAGTATTACTTCGTCCCAATGCATAAATCATTACGATACAGCAAAAGTAACTCTTCGTCCCAATGCATAAATCATTATGATAATCTTTTCTCTCTAAACTGAAACTAGTTACAGGACTGTAACGTTTAGCTATCTCGCTCGTGTCATGTTCTCTAAAGAGAATTTTACAGTGAACGTTTAGATAAACGAAACTGAGTCGCATTTTTAAACGGTTCTCCTATACAGGCGCGTGCAGTTAAAGGTTTAACGGACGGTACAAAATAAACAAAACAGAAAGTGCACCCTAGGAATGGATGCGAAGCAACAGCATCTAGCCATTAGCAAAAACCCACGCGTTGGATCGAGAACCGATTCTGGGCCTCTGCGTTTCGGGCGAACGTCTGAGTGACCCCTTCAGTGCCACAGCCGGTCTCCTTCCTCGCACTTTTCCAATCTGAGCTTGTTCTCAGTTTCTACTGATTTCGATCATTGACGTGACGTTAAGCTGCACTCTCGTTTCCTCTACCTCTAATTTAGCTTCTCTATTTTCATACACTCTCTCCCGTAAAGTTTGCAGTGTTCTTGTGATAGGCTTAAGGGTATAGCAGGAAGTGGCTTAATCACAAACAGTGAAAATAAACGATATTGAACCGACGTCCATTTCATTACGCTGTGTTTATGTTTGAGAGTACGGTACGGAAAAAAACAAAACATTTTGGACTTAGGTTGTTACAGAACATAAGGTAATCGCACTACATACGCGCATGCATATAGAAATTACCAATTCCCTATTACAACTTGATTAGTGTATAATGCGTTACGCCGTTTTCAATTTACGCCATGTGGTAAAACTAAGATCACTTGACGGTGAAGAATGTTATCTCAGAACACCCAACATTTATTAAGAACGTCCAAAAGAACACAAACCCACAGCTGTCACGTCTTCGAACCCCCGTTCTGAGAAGAAGAGATGCAGGAGCCACAGAGGTTGACGCTACAGGTGGCTGAATCTCTCTGTTACATCTTTGCCCTTCCTGAGTACAAGGTTGGAGATAAAAAATCTCGAAACTTCTTAGCCTTTCTATTTAAATATCATTTCTTCTGTAACATTTGGCCTGAGCAATTTGACTTCCAAATATTATACAACTGCTTTACCTACAACCGTCTCTTCAGTTAGAAGAGCATTTTCTCTGTAATCATTATGAAGGTAATCAGTTCCTTTTCCCGTAACCATGTTTACATGACACAAAATTTACTGCAAAAAATAAAATTATTTGAATTTTTATAGCCTAAACACGTACCGAAACAATAGCATCATTTTATGTGGGCTTTTGTTAGTTAATGATTTGAAACTGTTTTCCAAAATGTTTTATAAGACAAATCCGTAAACATATTATGGCCTGAGACTAATTACTTTTTTATTTTTCAACATCATCAAAATGTACGAATTGTGCATCCCAGTGACAGATGAAAATTTTATTTAAAATAAATTTGTATTTAGACGTAAGCCGTAATATGTTATTGTTTGTCTTACAAACTGTTTTTGAATAAAAAATTCCGATCACGCATTTGAGCTACAAAAAATGCAAATATGAGTAACTGTGATTTCAATGACGAAATTGTACCGATAAACTTTCAACTGCACGTCGAAAAAAGTAGACCGCAGTTGGACGGATAAAAGAAATAGGAAAAATACATATAGTATTAACGGTCGTTAGGAGATATGTTTTGTACTGGTTATACAACAAATACTGATCGACACTAGAAGTATATGATACAAGTTATTAAATGAACTTACATTGCTGCTGCTCCTCTTTTTTCCCTCCAGCTCATTCAGAAAGGCTATCGTGTAAAAATTTCACAAAAATGAATGGACTTCGAGAACAACGTAGGAGACTCTTAGTGATCCTTTGTCGCGAAATGAGAAAAGGTCCTATTGCGTGTGCCGAATGGCATCTGCTTCCGTGGTCAAGGACAATAAGCGCGGGTGACGTACTGCTTCTCGAATCGAGTGAGGGAAAGATTTTTCATCATCGTTATTTGTTCTGCCAGGCAAGAGAGATGATGCCAACAATTCCTCATCGGCACACTGTGTGCTAAGGTTCTTTGTTTGATTTTGAACTGCTCCGCAGTGCCTGGAGGAGTAAGTTCATAAATTACAGCAAGTGATAATTCGCTCATTGAACGGGAACTCTACGTTCGATTGTATTTCGGAGGCCAGCATGAAGAAGAGCAGGCCTATCACAGTTTACTCTTTCCATCCTTTCGCTAACAGAGCTTCGGTCCACATTCGACCAGATGATTAAGGACAATTGTGGAGATCCCTTGTTATTCTCGGCAAGGATTTGTGAACGATGTGACAGACTTACGGCTTATACATTTTCTCTGTAACAGGACACAAACGAAGTCATGTTGGATGCAGTCGGTGGTATGATCATGTAGCGAAATGTTCATTACCCAGCGGAGCTTGGGCATTTGCACAGCATGTAGGTTTCTTTCATCGCCCGTTTTAATCAACCAGTATTCGATAACATACAGCACAATGGGAGGACGAACGTCTCATAAGTCTTGGCCTTATGGAAACTGGTATGAGCTTCCTCCATCGCATCCTGGTTGCTTAATACTATCCTGTTTATTATCACTGATGCTGTTATCAATTTGTAAATAAGAAACAAGGCACCAAATGGGTGCTTAAGGCACTGGACACATATTGGGGATAAGTGCGCTTAATATCCCCATGGGTTCATCAGTTTTAGTTTTTACGTAGTTTCTCTGAATTATGTCAGGCGTGTATTCTCTATTAAACCGGGGACCTAGAAACGACGGAGAGGCTTCGTCCGCCGTAGCCCTCAGTGGTTCACAACCCCACAACAAGCCACACTAGTCCACCCACCCCTCCCCCGCCCCACACCGAACCCAGGGTTATTGTGCGGTTCGGCCCCCAGTGGCAAGACGTGGGTGGTTCGCTAGGTCGTCTCCAGGGCGCGAGCGTGGTATCTTATCGTGCGGCGCGGGTGCCATTGCGTCTGCAGCGTGGCCTTGCGCCGATTCCGCCGGTGTTAACTTCAATTGACGGCCTATTGGCTCTGCTAGGGCCAGACGGCTGCCCCAATTCGGCGGTCACTTACTTCTTTTTACCAGCTTCGTTCTTCCCTGAAAAATTCCGTGTCCCAAGTACGCATCGTGGATTCAGGGCCGGAGGAAGCGAATATGGTGACGTCTCTGGCGGTCTTCCTGGTCATAACTGCTTCATCCTAACTATGGGAAGCTTCGCACGTTGAGCTTGCAATACAAAGCAGTAACGCCAACAGGAAATTATTTTCTTCTCTTTTTTAAATGCTCGTTGTATTTGTCGTCTGCTGAGAGAGCGTGTATGTCAGTCTCCATCGCATCTAGCAGATTTTACCTCATTACCAGCAGCGACCCCACGCGAGCTAAGCAAAAGTGTAGTCTGTTATTATTTTTTATTTTTTTAATACAGATTTTTATTTAAGCCGGTCCAGAGATGATGACATGCTAAAAAATTTCCGAACACCATATCGGCTACACTACTTTTTCTTTTACACATTTTATACAGTCTTCCATAAGTGTTTATTGTTAACTGTTTTGACTTCGGAAGGTTCAGGTTTATGATTAGTTGATATTATTCTCCACTTCTGCATCTTCTATTCCCTTATTTATCATACGGTTCTGCTTTTTTCCTCTTAAGTTGTCAAGTAACTAGAATTTTTTCTTATCCGTCTCCGACACCAAATTTTCCTTCAATGAGATTGTACAGCTGACAGTTTCTTCTCAATAAGCAACCGATCCAGTCGGATATCATCCTGCACGTTAAGACCGACATCGATCTTCATCCTCCAATTCTTCTGGACACGTCAGCGTTTGAGATATTATCTGTTCATTTTACTTTTTTTCAATATGTTTTGAGTAGGTGGTGCCCACAGTTCCTAAATATTTGAACAACGTCATGATTTACCCATTATGTAGAATACCTTCGTTCGTAATGTTAATACTGACAGTTAATATAACTTGAATGAGTGCACTGTGTAGCACATTCTTATGACTGACAATGAAATTTTTTTACTATTTGACAACAGTGACGACTTCATGGATTTTATTATTTGAAGCCATTGATTTTATCGCCTAGTATGAAGTTATAAATGTTTTTATGAACCTGATGATCGTACATGGGTCGAAACTGGTTGTTCAATAAAGAAATTTTATCAGCAGATCTTGGCAGTAAGCCATGACGTTCTTCTTACTTTTCCCACTTTATCGAGTACATCGTTTCAAAAATTTCTTGATATTTCCTTGTTATTTTTTTTCACTGGCCAAGTTGCTGAGCCTTATAGGAAAACGTTCCAATTGTAAGATATCTGTAAATCCAGAGACAGTCTACTGATCATAAATAGTCTCTTTCGTATGAAATGAGCCTCGTTCTAGTTTCCATGTTGCTAAACACATCTTTTGTGCCTAGACTTCGTAAGTATATGAAGTGGTTACACTTCACAGTGCCTATTCCCTACTAAG
Source organism: Schistocerca americana (assembly GCF_021461395.2). Lineage (NCBI taxonomy): Eukaryota > Metazoa > Arthropoda > Insecta > Orthoptera > Acrididae > Schistocerca > Schistocerca americana. The sequence goes on along the minus strand of NC_060130.1, from coordinate 748,968,335 downwards.
GTTGTCAGTGGACTTTCTCGCTCAGACAGTCTCGTTACATTTGACTTGTTTATTTATTATTTATTTGTTTATCTATCCGAGTCCAAAAGGTCACTAAAACACAATATAATCCCAAACTCACAGTCTATTATTAATGGCTAAGAGTTTTTCTCACTTTGTGAGTCCAGTGTTCAGCAATCAGAACAGTATGGTCATTCGCTGCAGACAAGTATTCAACGACATAGGGTTCGCTCAGATCACTGAAAACCAACAAGAGTTCAGTGCCATTCCTGTCTTACCCCTCACTAATAAAGCTCATTGTCACTGATACCCTACTTCTTCAAATTAGTGTTGCACCTTGCCACCCCCGTTCTCAATCTGTTGAGCGTTTTCTAAGTACCGTGTTAGAGAAGGCAGTCTGATGGAAGCTTCTCTTTTGCTGTCCATAAACCTCCAGCGGAATTTGTGCTCGGCAGCTCAAATCTGCGGACTTCTGCCGATGTTGGAACGGTGCAGTTGTAAGGAGGAACCTTACTCTGGATTTCAATCGAGGGGATAGGAGTGAGTCCCAAACGATGGATACCTTGGATCTGTTTCTCGCTTCTTCTTTCCAATTTCAGCTGCTACCCTTCTTTTGACAGTTGGGGCTGCTAGTACTATAAGCGGAAAGATCTTACTGACTGGAGTTGGTCTTAGGTACCCAGTGACTCTGCGGCCTGTCTCATGAAAAGCCACGTCATCTTGATTAGCATGTACAGAGTTTCTTCCTATCACCAGCCTGTTAGTCAAATTTTGGAGATTTTCTTTCTGACTTGACAGTATGTCTTTATGAGTCTCCTTCCGGCTGCAAAATCTCTTACTCCTGTACCACCACCGCGTTACATACACACAATTATGGTTATTATGGCTTCAAATTGCTGCCCTGACGCTTATCTCCTACCACCTAGACAACTGTCGCCTGACAGACAGACATTTGAAAGTCGCAGAAGATGAATGCAGTTGTCTGAGACGCACAACGCAGGCAGACTCGTTTGGAAAGTTCGTGACCGACCAGGGAGAAGGCACTTGGAGCGCTTCTACGGTTCGCAGGCCAGGCTTCTCAGTTTTATTAAGCAAGGCCCCAAAGCCGCTTATCTATTCGTAGAATTCTTTCTGCCTAGCAGAGGAGAAAGTCCCGACTTCTTAAGACTCTCAAGAGAAATGAAATAAGGGCAGCGGCATTTCTGAAGTTTGCTGCACCAGTATTAGGTCACGTGGCGACCCTTCACTTTCTGGAGACGAACGTGCACACAACAGCCGCCAGAGTTCCGAAGTAGGCAGATTACGGGAATGGTTTTTTACATCTGCGATCTGGCCCCAGACAATACAGTACCGAGATTTGCCAGTCATCAATTCGGACACTGGAATTATGTATGGCCGTTAGGATATTTCCATATCCGCGTAGCAGAATGCTTTTCTTTTCTTCAAGGCTGTTCTCAGATGCCTTTCCCACGAACTTATACGCTTTACATTACACATTGTTGTCACGTGTGTGCATTTATATAAGATTGCACTTACAGAAGTCGCCGAACGTATGCGAACAAGGGCAGTACCAATGGTAATACGCGTATTTATTTACCGAAAGAGTGTCCCAGAAATATAGTTAAATTTTAACTCGATCTACGACGCCTAATATGCCAGGAAAACGGCTTTGAAAATTCCAACAGCAGCTGGCAAAGAGGTATATAAGCATTCCTTTTTTTGAAACTTCCTGGCAGATTAAAACTGTGTGCCGGACCGAGACTCGAACTCGGGACCTTTGCCTTTCGCGGGCAAGTACTCTACCAACTGAGCTACCCAAGCACGACTCACGCCCCATCCTCACAGCTTTAATTCCGCCAGTACCTCGTCTTCTACCTTCCAAACTTCACAGAAGCTCTCCTGCGAACCTAGCAGAACTAGCACTCCTGAAAGAAAGGATATTGCGGAGACATGCCTTAGCCACAGCCTAGGCTTCAACTACCGAGACCCGTACCTATCCCATGATGAGTTCAGCTGGGAGCCGACACCGAAGAGCCAGCACAAGTTATGCCCATCAAACTACAGTCTATCCCAGGAATCTGCGATCCAGCTGCTCCAACTTGACGGAACCGACAAAGACATATTTACTGTTTGGAATAAGTGAACCACCGTAGCGGTTTGCTGTTAGTGTGTTTAATTACCACTGAATAGTATGGGATTCGTACTGTGCTACAAGGAAATGTGTCATTTACACAAAGTATAACTCGCAATATGGAGCACTGAAAAATAAACCAGTCGCATTGACTATACTGTTCACAAGTTCATCAGCCTTATTATGTAGGATTAATAGAAATTTTTGAGAGGCTCAACAGAGAGCGATAATCGTCACAGGTACCTTTAGTGAGCGCGACAGGGTCACTGAGATGTTCATCAAACTCCATCCTTCTCCTTCTTCGCCTTTTCCCGTTTCTCTACAGGGTACGTATTTTCATATGGGTTGTGGCAAAGTTAGTAACAGTTGGTAACCGAATGCCCATCCTGACGCCAACTCCCCCCCCCCCCCACCCCCCCCCCCCACCCCACCGGGACAGAATCTGTGTTCCACAGATTTCTGCTTCCAGAGTAAATCGCACGTGTTGGGTGTGAGAACGTTGTCTAAATGTTTGCGTAGCGTGTATCTGAGGCGGGACGTGGGTCCCATCCAGGCTGGCTGGCTCACCAGTCCTCGTCGTTAATCGACGAGGTGGATTCGATCCGAGACAGCCTCGTCTCCCCGAATCCTGCAAGCAGCGGGTTAAAGCGCTCGGCTATCTGGGCGGAACTTCCTCAAATTACAGTGACAGACGCTAAAAGAGAGGTGTTGTGCACCACAGAAAGGTTTCTTCTGAGAACGAACGTTCCGAGAAGAATCAGACAGTACATTACTCCCTCCCTTATTCATGCCACAAAATGACTATGGCGGGAAAATCAGAGAAGTGAGAGCTCAAACGGAGTTTTATCTACAGTAGTTCTCTCCACACTCTATTCGCAAATAGAACAGGAAAGACGAGAAACGAAAGTGGTATCATAAGCACCTTCCGCCACACACCGAAGGTGGCTTGTGGAGTTTATAGCTAACAAGGAAACGTCGACTTGAGCTCCTATTTTAAGGAGAAAACAGTACACTTGCAATATATCAGCCTCAGCAATCGATCACGCGCGAAAATTTGGTTCATAACTGTGATGTTTCCAGAATGAGATTTTCACTCTGCAGCGGAGTGTGCTTTGATATGAAACTTCCTGGCAGATTAAAACTGTGTGCCGGACCGGGACTCGAACTCGGGACCTATGCCTTTCGCGGGCAAGTGCTCTACCATCTGAGCTACCCAAGCACGACTCACGACCCGTCCCCACAGCTTCAATTCGACAATACCTCGTCTCCTACCTTCCAAACTTCCCGAGTACGAGTCTCGGTCCGGCACACAGTTTTAATCTACCAGGAAGTTTTATATCAGCGCACACTCCGCTGCAGAGTGAAAATCTCATTCTGAAAACATCCCCAAGGCTGTGGCTAAGCCATGTCTCCGCAGTATCCTTTCTTCCAGGAGTGCTAGGTTTGCAGAAGAGCTTCTGTGAAGTTTGGAAGGTAGGAGAGGAGTCTGGCAACCGAGGAATGGCTATGAAATGAAGTTAACGATTTTCCATTTACAATTTAATCACACCATTCACGACGAAGAACAGCGCATCTCCTAGAGATGTACTTCAGTTTAACAGTGCCAGCTTTAAAATCCAAAGGATTCTTTCTTTCTTTCTTTCTTTCGCTTACGCCATAGTCCCACAGCGATCGCAGGGTCGGCGCTGTTAGAACGGATTTGGCAAGGTTAGTTTTAGGGGTGGCCGGATGCCCTTCCTGCCGCCACCCCGTACCCCCAGATATGGAATCAGTGTACTCCAGCTGTCTGCATCTAGTGTAAGTCGTGAAATAGTGCGGACGCGTTTCAAATGTCTGCGACGCGTGTAACTGAGGCGGAACGTGGGGACCAGCCCGGTATTCACCTAGCGGGATGTGGGAAACCGCCTAAAAACCGCATCCAGGTTGGCCGGCACACCGGCTCCCGTCGTTAATCCGCCGGGCGGATTCGATCCGGGGCCTACCCGAGTCCAGGAAGCAGCGCGTCAGCGCTCTCGGCTACCCTGCGGGGTCAACGCACAACAGAGATGTTAACAATTAAATACAACTACGGGACTGGGGGGGGGGGGGGGCGCACAATAACCCTCAGTTCGCTGTGGGGCGGCGGTGGGGTCAGTGGACTGCTGTAACCCGTTGTGAGGTTCTGTACCACTGAGGGCTACGACGGGGACGAAGCCTCTCCATCGTTTCTAGGACACCAGTTCAATACATACATACATACATACATACATACATACGTATAATTTCTATAGTTGTTCAGAATATGTTCTGACTATTACTCGCTTGGATAAAATCATTGTATGGAAATTTTAACCCGTATTATTCTCAAAGGGACGAACTCGATAGATGTAAAAGTAATTACGACCTTCCGCGGTGAAAAAAATTTGTAAGATTGAATTCAGCATTTAGTATTTCGCTCTGGACAAATGCGCCCATGTTGATGGCGTGTTCATTGATATTCGGAAGGCATTCAGCAGAGTTCTATTCTGTTGTTTATTCACTCGATTTAGGACTCCTACAAATTTAATTCTTTCATGAAAACATTCCTACATTTCAAATGCGGTTGCGGCTCGTAACCATGCATTCCACACATTCCAGTTTGCGAACCTATGTGTACTGGAATAATTTTGCTTCTATTATCGAATACGTTCACCAGTGTCAGTTTTCGTGAAAAACTGTGATACACCCGGTACATCATTCTGTATTGCTAAACGACACGGAAACGGAACGCATTTGCAGGTTGCCTATCAAACGGCTTCCAGGGACAACAAAAATTTGATTTTCAACATTTCGTGTAACTATTGATCGAATTTAAAATTTTAAAATGCTGTAATACTCCACTCATTAAGCTGTATAATCTTGTGTTAGAAGTTTAACACAATGAGGCAAGTATTACAGTTAGAAACTGTGTGTCTGTCTCAGCCGGCCGCGGTGGCCGTGCGGTTCTGGCGCTGCAGTCCGGAACCGCGGGACTGCTACGGTCGCAGGTTCGAATCCTGCCTCGGGCATGGGTGTGTGTGATGTCCTTAGGTTAGTTATGTTTAAGTAGTTCTAAGTTCTAGGGGACTTATGACCTAAGATGTTGAGTCCCATAGTGCTCAGAGCCATTTGAACCATTTGTCTGTCTCGAGGCAACGGAACTCACGGCGCACAAATGCCAGGACTTTATTTACCCACCATTTGAGAAAGAGAGCACTTAGCAACTACCAACGAACTTTACAAATAATTTCTAACCTTTTTGAAACTTTATTTCGCTGCCAGCTCCCACAAAATGTGAAAGGCAAAGAGTTTATCGCTCAGTACACTTCCGATGTTCATGCGGTAAAACTGCAGCATCGGGCATTACGTTTTAATTTATTATTTCTTTGCTACTAACTCTATTCGTAACACACTTTGCATCCCGTATCTACACATATCACTGAATGTACCTGCAAAATCATATCAGTGTACGGCACATAACCCAGGAGATAATGACGTCATAAACATTGAGATGCGTGAAAAAGTTGCTTTTGCTTAAAATGGAACAAAAATACCCACACTATATTCATCCAGTATTTCATAAAAAGAGCACTCAGCGACTTCTAACAAACTTTAGCGTAATTTCAAACCTTTCCTAAACTTTTACTCGCTTGCATGCTTGAAGCAAATATTTAAAACATTAACTCATCTGCAGCCAGATGTTTGAAGCTGTTTTACCCATGTGAGTTCGATTCTTTTAAAGAATCGCGGATTCCTCTGAGCTTTGCGCCCCAAGCGCCCGCTTGGCCTTTAAACCGGCCTTAACGTCTCCATCATTACTCCAGGAGAGTATCTCCTCCTCCTTTCCTTATGGGTTGAAGGTGCGCACATGTCGCTTAATTCTAAAGAAATAATTCTGTTAGTATCCTCCCTTAAATCGAGAAATATATTACGCAACTTTCTGGGAAGTGGAAGATAGAATCTGCAGACCAGACAGATTCATCTGAAGCGATGTGGAATAACCGCATATGATACAACTTTGCTCCGTAGGAAATGGTTAAAATTCCATTTCCTGTTCGCTCACCATACTTCAGGCTCCCGCAAATTAAAATCGATCCTCTATGGTAAGGAAACCGAATCAGAAAGTCGCAGTTTGCCACGCAGAAAAAACTGCCTTCTTAATTTTCAGCACCAACCTTCTGTTGGCTGAATTATATTTCTGTGCGCCTTTCGCCTGAAGCTCGCCCAGGGTCTCTTAAGAGCGGCGTCGTATGTTGTGCAAACCGTGTCTCTTGTGCACTCCGATCTCTAGGTCTGGGTCAACACAGAGTGCACGATCGAGTGTGGAAACTCATTTATCAGTTTGCGTAATAGATGATTACACTCTTTTACTTCACAGCTATATTCATTTGCTCAGCTTCGATGTGTGTGCAGAATAACACAGAATGTGGTTTAACTTTTCTTCAAACTTTATGTTGCTCTTTTCTCACTTCTCACTCTTTCCTGAGCATCATTTCGCGGTTCCGTACTGCCATATAAGGAAGATGTTGCATTTCGAGCTGATAGGATCCGTACGACCTTCCGCGTTGTCTTCGAGAGTGAAACTTTGCGAAGGCAACTTTTATTTTAGAATACCGTACTACAAGGCGCATTTTTGTGCCTGTGGGTTTTTATTTGTATGAAAAACCACGCGTCTTGTAGCATTTATCGTTTTTATTGTGATCCATGTTTAATCTCCTGGTGGGCTTGGGTACCTTGAAAAACACTCTAGGCGGGCGGGACGCCCACGCAAGCTCTGCTCGCAAGAAGATGGCCGACCGAAGTTTACTACACCTGCCGCAAAAGCGCTGCTGACTGGAGGCGTGCTGGAAGTTCTGCGAGGCAAACGCGAAACCCAGACAACTTACAGTCACGGGCAGCTTTATGCGCGAGCTTGTATCTGATATCAGGCGTGTTCTAGCCTTCCAGTCCCAATATGCGGTAAAAGCAGGGTGTTCCGTTGGCTAGCCCAGCATTGTCTCGCCCTCGTGATTTAGCGGGCATTTTTTTTTCTCATTTTCACACACTCGTAACGAAATCCATATTTTTAAAGTGTCGCCTGTGGCTAAGTCATGTAAGCTATTTAGAACTGACACGTACATGTTTTACTGACATTATTTGTTTACCTAATAGGCCTAGTAAACGAGCTCCACCGAAAACGAAAACGCCCTGAATGGCTGTATACGCAGTATAGGGGAGAGTGTTGTAGCTTGATACACTTTCCGACTTTCTCCTCTAGCCAGTCGCCATGTAACACATGGTTAATATATTTTCTAATTCCATTTTTAAATGATGGCATTCGCTTTCTATGTGCTGCAGTCTTTTTTTGTGAAATTATAAAAATTACTTCGTAAAAATTAAGGTTTTTCCAAATGTGAAAAATGTTCCAGGGTACAACTTGGTCAAGTACCTAAAGACAAATATTCAATCTCAATTTAAAAGCACTACAATCAACAACAGCTTCATAATATTGTACATAATCGCCTATCTCTTACATTATTACTCTACTACACACCAAAAATCAATAAGTGAAATCAAATTAAGCAGAAGTATTATCAAAAACCATCCACATGTTTAATACACTTTGAAATAGAAGCCAATGGAAAATAAAACAAATTTCCTCCATTTTCAAAACAGGTAAAATTATTAAGACAATAAAGAAGATCAGTTCATTTGCAAGTATCACATGTTCAATGGTAAAAGGTCTTGCACTGTTTCAAGGTACAAGATGGTGCACAACCAACAAAGCATGGCTCAACTGTCCACATGTTATACACATAGATCTACAAATATGTTGCATTTTATCCAGCATAAAAGTTTGTATGATAGCTGAGGAATTAAAAATTTAACCCAAACAGCTTTACTCTATTATTTGGCACTTAAATGTATAGAATGCAAAATATTTACAAATGCTACACAAAACAGAACCTCATGTTTAAGAACAAAAAACCTGTAGAAAACGATGGAAACTGCTTATTGTGATCTATAGTGCACATTCCTTCATGTGGTTCTAAAATCAATCACTAGACTGAAGCACTGACCAAAAGACATCACGTTTTCCTAGGTACAACATCATATTTTCCTAGGTACACTATCCTCTAGGTAAAACACGCTCTGGTAACTGTTATGCAAAGATATGTATGCACTGAATTGTTAAACTTTGACTTCTTATATATATTATATATATGTGTGCATCAATGTGTCAATGTCGTTGAAGTCCGAGCAGATGTATCTTGACAGCCACAGAAAATTGGATGCAAAACTCATACATTGCATACTTTCAATGCTTGAAATTTTTATATAACGTATATCTAATATGTGAGCTTCTAGAAATGACATGATTACCATTCAGTAGTGATTTACCTCAATGCGACATAGTAGGACCTACAGTTGGAATAATAAATCCAGCAACAAGAGGGTACTGGTACCCAGTATCTGTGATGATTTCTCTATATCACTTCAGGCAAATGGCAAAATGGTTCCTTTGAATAGGATACAATTGATTTCCTTCCCCATCCTTTCATAATCTGAACTTTTGTGCTGTCTCTAGTGACCACACTGTTGATGTAGCGTTAAACTCTGATCTTCTGTATTCCTTCCAGTATCTGGGAGTGGATGCAAGGAAGGGGGAGGTACCTACAATACATGGTAATTTTGTGTGGAAATACAAATACTTTTGATATTTCACTATAAATGGCATTGGTTGATGGTACACTTTTCACAAGACAATATCCAATACACTTTGTGGCTTTCTTCACAGAAACCAGTCAGTGTGGTGGGACAGGATCTCAGTCTATGAAGACTTTTTTTCTAGGGAAGGGAGGAAGAGAGGCAGCCGCCATCCCTTGCCCCTCACTGGGTACACCCTTGTCTAATGGGTATACTTATTTCACACAACTTTAAATCCTTGAAATAATGAAATGATCATATGGAATTGTTGGCTGGGAGGTCCCACTCCGGTTCAGCCGCCAAGTGCAAGTCTTATTTCAGCCGGCACCACATTGGGTGACTTGCAGCCGATGATGTGGATGAAATGATGATGACCACACCATACCCAGTCCCCGAGCGGAGGAAATCTCCAACCCAGTCGGGAATCGAACCTGGGCCCAGTGCGTGCGAGGCAAGCATGTTACCACCCAGCTAAGGAGGTGGACTTTAAATCCTTGAAATCTTAACAAAAAGATCCATGACAAGGAAGGATCCTGAATGACAATATTTGACTGAAAATGATAAATCATATTGTATTTGGAAAACATGTTGTCTCCTTTTCACTCTCTTTCTCCAGAACCAGTACACTTCCCGTAGCAGTAGAGTCTGTAGCTTTGTGAGTGCCGGTAAGTATCAGGCTACAGGTCCAAGGGCTTCAGTAGAATCAGACAATGAGGACTTGAGTGAGAGCCTTAAAAATCATTCATTGTAGTTTACAAGGCATCCTAAAATGCAAGGAAAAAAAGCAATAATAGGGAATGAATTACTTCTGTCTCACAGGCACTATTTTGTTTCGTGCTTCATCGAACTTTCCTTTATTGTGTGTTAATGATCTCTGTTTCTCCCTGATTTTCCATTTACTAGCATACACAGTTACACAGAACAGTTTCATCATTCAGGAAGGACCACAGACTATTAATAAATATCTCATTAGTTAACTGTCTATGCACCTGTAATTTAACAGACTAAAAATACTTCTATCTTGTGTCTTTACTGTTACTTTGTTTGAATAAACTGACAAAATGTTCACAAGGCTACTGCAAAGTGTGTTCAAACATGAACAGTTACCAAAGAAAGGATCACAACCATCAGCAATAAATATTATAACGCTCTCCACATTAAGACATAAACCGAGAACTCTCATCACAATCTTTTACACAAAAAAATTCACAGAAATTTATGACAAACCAAAAGAGGGCATAGGCAGGTGTGTGAAAGTAACAGGGAACAGAATACACCAATATCCTCTATGAGACAAGAAACACAATCCTAATACTTGTAATGGACAAAATGTAAATGATTAGATAGTATATAGACTTAAATGATGAGGGCTGAAGTATGAATTAACATTAAGGGATGAGTTAGCTCATAAATTAGCAGATGTGTGTGCTGAAGATGTAGTGATAAGGAGATATTAAGAACAACGAGAAAGCAGTGATAAGGAGATATTAAGAACAATGAGAAACAGGAATCAAATCAAAAACTTGATGAATATGTCCTATTTTTTTATACAACACGTACACACCATGTAATTATTATTGCTGTGAAAGTACTGTCATCTAAGTTGTTAGGGAGATGTTGGACTAGTTAATTTTGATTACTTCCTACCACAGCTCAGTGTTTTCCCTCTTCCATTTGTACCCTGTAACAGTACCTTAATTGTTTAGTTCTTTGTTGTAAACATTACACACTCATCCTGTTTTTCTGTGCATCCCATAGAGCCTCAGCACACATGAGGAAAGACAAAAGGTTAGGCTTTAATGTCCCATCAATGACAAAGTTATTAGAGACAGAGCACAGATAAGGATGGAGAAAGAAATGGGTTGTTCCTTTCTCAGAGGATTAAGCTTAATTATTGATTTAAACAATTCTGGGAACCTACAGAAATCCAAATATTGATGGCTGAGCAAGAATTTGAACTCCCATTCCTGCTGAATTTGAATCCAGTGTGGTAACCACTGTTCCTACTTACTTTGTCTGATATCTCTTCTTTCCACAGTAATATTCTTTTCTTCCTAATATCTTGATTATATGCTCATTTATTTTTAAGTAGCCTTTTCTTCTTTATGATAACATTTTCCTTCCTGTAATGAACTATTCTTTGGACTGTTTATAAACCTTTATGATTAATCTTTGGTTTATTCCCTGTTATTACTCTTTACTCCTGACTCCCCTCTGTATAATCACATTACTTCTCTGGTTACCAGTACCTTTCTCACTTCAGATTGTTTTGTTTTTCCCTCTTTCTACCTCAAAGTGTGGCCCATATAGTAACATGATTCTGCTTACATTACTTCTCAGCAAAACACTGATATTCCACATGAAGTATAACTATTGTTACACTTTAAATGCAGTGAACTATAAAAACTATGTACTTGGTCTGAACGAAAAGAGAGAATCTGTAACAAAAAGAAAAGCTACTGCTTTCCTTATACCAGATTAGCTTGTGCATGGGCTAAGCTACCAGTATGACAATGTGCATGGGGTATTAATATGTCACTAATGTGGCAAGGCTGAGAGATCTACCCATGGAAATGAAAGATATTTTTATATCATAGAAATCATAACTCACACAGTCATGCTCACTGAATTGATGTAGTTGCAAAACAAGTAGCAGACTATATGCTGATTTTTACAATCATGGTTGAGCCTAAGCTATTGACAACTTCAACTGTTATGATGACTAATTATGAACATGGGTTACTATGTAACTAACTTGTTTTTTAAGTGACCCAGTTGATTGAATAACTCTGGTCACACACATAACTCACACCCATGTGTGACTTTAACAGCTAGAAAATGTGTGTTTGCTATCACAATAATGGTTTAGTGCTTATTATGAAGGCCTCAGGTGTTATTGGTTACATTCTGTGACTGCCAGTTGTTACACGTAATTTTGTACAGCACTTTGTTAGTGATTGCTTTGTAACCAGATATGGCCTTGTTCTGTGCTTGACAGTGTCAGGAAAATACATTTGAAAACAATGCATGGATTTCTGAAATGTCGTACATGATTAGTTGGCTCCACATTTATTTTGATCTACATATTACAATGAAGCATGACACATGAAAAATAAGTGGAACATGCCTGCTCTTATACTTTTCTAACAGACTCCTCAGTTCATTATTATAATGAATATTCCCTCTATGCTGGAGCACCTTAGCAATTATTTCCTTATAAGAACTTATAGGTCCCCTTCCATTCAAAATAATTCTCTTAAGAGTGTTGTTCCTGACAGATTTTCATGCTAATATTCTTGTATATCTCTGAAAACACAAAATTGTGTTTGTAGCAGCCAGTGTACATACAATTATTTCAATATTTTTGTATCTGTGCAACAAAGCTATAGCAGAAAATTTAAAAAGCAAGCTATATTTCAAATTAATTCATCTGCATGCATAAATTTCCTGCAAGGCAACAATTGGAAGTTTCTGAAAGGCAAGAGATTAGTATCTTCCAAAAACCTCCATGAAATTCTTGAAAATAAATGCAAGATACATGTTGAATGAAATATTCTCAGACCTTATATTGTCTCAACAATTGATTAAGGTAGTATTAGAGATTGTCAACCATAAAAAGCTCAAAATAAGCAATGGTATTGCATATCCAGTTATATGTTAACTTCGCTGACCCTCAAAACATAATGAAACTATTCGTTGGCACTGAGGAATTTATGAATAATTTCCCTTGTCCTATGTGGAATGCAATAAACCTATTGAAATTGTTCACATACCTCCATACTCTACACAAATCACTCTGACATACACTGCAGAAACATTTTGTTATTTATTTTGTTGGTTAATAATCTATTACCATCATCTGCAACTACCCTTATTACATGGTTCACAGCAGGGTGGAAGCATTGAATGTGCCATCAATATCTTGAATAGTGTTACAGCAGCTGTGATGAGACAAGATTTTTATCAAAATTTGGTGACTTGGCTGAGGCTGAATTTCAACTGCCATATGTATATATCCACTTGCTACAGAAATGCACTGTTAAATACTGTATTCAAAGTCCAGGAAGCCTGTGTGGGGAGTCTGACACTCACATAAGTTTACTCACCTATTTCCGAGAATGTCAGATTTCAAATTAAAGCAGAAGTACCTCCACAACAGAAAAATCATTCAATTTCACCAATGCAAATTACTATAAAATTATAAAAAGTTGGCACACCATATTATTTGATAGTTCTTTCAGTCACATCTCTGCTCAGGTGTGTATATTTAAAAAATGTGTGCAATTTTAAATAAATATTTAAGCATCAATATATTACCGGTATGCATAAAATCAAATTCATGCACAAACTCCACGCTCTGTAGATACTAACAGAATGACAAGTATTTGAATAATGAATGTTAAAGCAAGTGTCCAATAAGTGTGAGATTACTGAGTAATATGAGTGTATCACCTTTTTGGCCCTTACCTAAAGGGTGCCACTGATGTATAATGGAGGTAAGACATACAAATTTCATGAAATTGTTGTTTTTGTTCTTTTGTGATAAAATATTTTTGACTAGTATAAACTTGGGAGATTTGAAATAAATAACTTTTCTATAAACATTTAGAAGTAAATTGAAATGGTCAAATATGAGAGCATTTGGAATACTTTTTCAGACTGGTAATTTTTTCAGGTTAGGGCATATGTCACTCTGTTGAAACCTTTTCTAATTACATAATTAAAAAGTCTCTCCTTGTAAGAAAGTGTAATATCTCAGCCGACACATTATGAATGATTGCTGAAACACTACTCAACAGCTTCAACTACTGTGGAAAATAATTACTACATTTTTATATAAATGATATACTACTCATGTCACTTGCACATGGCTTCATAATTCTATTTGAGCCACATTTTATGGACTAAAATATTTATGATCTGTTCTTCAAGAGCAATTAGATTTTCTGTAATAATATGATGAAGAAAACAGTAAGGAAAATGAAAACATATATTTAGAATCTTGTAATTTCAGATTCAGGGGCTCATTTTTCAGGAGCTAAAGAGGATGAGAGGAAAAGTGTAAAAATACAGAACTGTAATATTGAGAAGTTCCAATCAGTGTGGACACTTGGAAAGGGCAGATATTTAATTCACATGTTGGAATGAAAATGAATCTTTGGAGAGTAATAGCCAACAAGAAGCTATATAAAACTTGAAATAGTTTCATAGCTGTTATTTGTAGTATCCGTTTGTTGTTACATTCTGGCAATAAACAGTTTTTAGAATCAAGTAACTACTGGCAAGGAAATGTTCTTTTATTTGATGTAGATCCTCATGTTTAACGGCAAGATCCATATTTCACATATGATATTAACATTCATGCTATTTTTGCTGGAAATTGTCATAATTTTTTTTATACACCATATTCAAAAGTATTTATCAGTTTTAAGGAATTAGGAAAAGATATGTACTAAAGGGAGTCAATAATTCAAATTCAATAATATTTCTTGACAGCAGCACCTCTGCAAATAGTTTTGGATTTGTAAATAGGCAAACATGGACATAGTTTTGAGGTTTGTGAAAATGACTGATTATTTTCATAATATCACAAACTTCTTGTGATTGCAACAAAAGATACACATTAGATGAAATCTGTGTAAATTAATGGAGTGAAATTGAAAACATCATGAAATGACTTATTTCATAATGTTTTCACTGTCATTCCAGTAGATATGGTTAATTTTTCTTTGTTTAATATTATTCTTATGATAGTAAATCATGGGGCATGACAATAAATCCCTAATCCTTCACCTACAGGAAAATCTGAAGTCTGTGGTCCGTAATACAATAATTTACAATTGGCAGCTAATATTACAAATATTTTATGTATTTTCACTCATAAATAAGGATCTCCATTTCATTGCAACAACTATCTGAAAAGTGTTTATGCTGTTATGTAATAATGTAAGTGAAACAGATTATGTTAATTTTTACTATCCTTCTAGCTTGGTGAATGTATAATGTAAAATAAATATGTATTTCTATAAATGCAAATACACACAGGGAATGATCTACTGAGGATTTATTTATTTATTTATTTATTTTTTCTTTTTGCAGCTCATAAGAGCAATAATTTATTTATGTTCTCAGGAAGGCAATTCCACAAATTTAATGTCCTGAAGTGCTAAACCAATTGAGATCTAAAATAAAGACTTACCTTTACCTGGTAGGAGCTCAGTCTTGACCCGAGCATATGTGCATGCTGGAGGAACCGGTGGGATGGCTGGTATGCCTGCTGGAGGAGCTATGGAGCTAGGCGCTGACACAGGGGCAGAAGCCGAAGCAGAGGCTGACACAGGGGCAGGGTTGGGGGCAGGAGCAGGGGCTGACAGTTTCTCTGCACAAGACACACCAGCTCTTACTGTAACATCATGCAATAAAAATGTTTCAAAAACAGTGGCACATAGGCTTCATAAATAATAATGATGTCAATACAGATTCAGTTAAACAGTTATGTTAAGGTAGAACAAATTGAAAGAGGCACTCAAGAATCTGCAATTAAAATGCTTACATGCAGCGGGATTAGGGAAACAAAAAATTTAGCTCATGCTGACCACATGATGGTCATGCCTATATCATGTTAATTTATTAAGATTTGAATGGCATTTATTATCCCTTTCATGTATATTAGACTATAAAGGAAAAAAAAGATGATTAGTATTTTACATCCCACTGACAACAAGGTCTTTAGCTTCTGCCACCGGTAGTCAATCTGGTTACTTCTACTGACTAGTGGTAATTTTAGCTTTTTTGGTGGGCAGCAGGCAGTATGGATTTTAAAAACATTTTCATTAGGGCTTCATAAAATTTTAACATAAGGCATTTGGTAAATAATTATTATTATATGCTTTAATTTGCTGTGACTCTGCTTTATAATTCTTTTAAAGTAAAGTTGCTTCCCTACTTTGTAAATCACATTGCTGTGGAGCCAGTGGGCAGTCAGAAAATTTTACTACTAAGAGATATGAAAGTGCATGGTAGATAAAAAAGGCTGACTCCCCTTGGCTTATACCATACTAAATGAGTAACATGGATAGTGAAATCTTACTTCTAACAGTACAAATGCAAACTGTCCTTAATTAAGTTGCCTGAGTTGTATTCTGATTGATATGCAGTAACAAAAAACAACTATTATTGAATAATGTGTTACTGGACACTACCAGATGAAGTGTGTGATTCTAAGACATGAAGATTTAAATATAATGTAGTGAAATTTCAGGTTGCCAAGTTCCCATATGGGATGTTTTACAAAATTAGTGAGGTCATGAAAGTAATCAAAATTAATTTTCAGTTTTAGTACATAATTGAAAAGACTCTGGAAATTACACTACAGTTTGCATAATGTGTAAAATAAAGCCTCGAAAATGAGACAGAAAAGTTAAAATCAAATGACTAATTGGACAATACTTTCATTTTCACTGTAATTCATACTGGCTCTGGTCATATTACAGTGCAAAAGAACAGAAAACAGATAAAAATGAAAATGTAGAGGAAATGCAGATCTACACTGTTGCGAAAGAAAATGTTTGTGTGAAATAAAGCTACAACCAGCCATACCGTTCTTGAAACAATGTTTTATTGCTCTATAATAAGTTTTGGACTTTGGTCCCTCATGAGTCAGTTTCAAAGATTTCTCATATACTTTTTTTACATATTCATCTCAAGGGAACGTTGTTCTTTATATATTACATTAGAGAGGCAAGCTTTCTTCATATAATTTATAAAGTGCATCTTTTTCTTGAGATAAAAATGCAGAAATTTGTGCAAGAAATCTATGCTTTCATCTGATAATGGACCTAGGCAAGATACTAGTTATAAAAAAATAAATTATTGGTTAAAAACATGTCTGTTGCAGTTTTCTTCCTGCCTAATATTTACAAAAATAGATACAGAGTTATCAAGCCACTATGGATAAAATAATACAAAGAGATTTACGGAAACACTGGGGAAAAATCTCATAATCTTTATTTTTTAAGAAATAAACTATACAACTGCTTGGTCTTTGATTATTATGTACATCAAGATAAAGATTAATCCAGAAGAGTTCTCAATAGATTGTTCTCACAGTTCTTCTGTGTCAAATGATTAAATGTTGATGCTTTATGAGTAAATTTCTTTCAGTCATTGTTAAATAATAATTGTTGTGTGGTTTGTATTGTATCTCATGCCCGTAGCATACCCTGCAATATTATGATGGTGTCAGTGGTGCATTACCACTGAATTAGTTTAATTTGTGTCCTTACTATGTGTGTTATTTATAACTTAAATTTTGGTTACTTTTTTTAACAACATTGTGGAAGAACCTATTTCATTGTATGATAATACAGATATTATCAAACATAGTTTCGTCGCAGGTTCTATACTACATTTTGCCGCAATCAAGTATTCAGGGTAGCATCTTCATTACAGCGATGCTTTGTATCATACTGTCATCCTTGTCCAGCCTCAAGACTTGTTAAAATATGATGAGGGTCCTCATTAAATTGGTCTGAAAGAAGAAGTTGAAGGACATTCAGATGGAGTTGCAACATTTCATGGAAATGAAATTTAAACCACATGAATCTTGGCAAAATTTGGGAAACTAGTATTTCAGATGGACTATGAAACAGTTTTCCTTCTTCCATTGTATATTTTAAACAGGAACCACAAGGACAAGATAAAAGAGATCATGTTATGTATGGAGACATGCAGACAGTCATGTTCCCCTCACTTTGCACAAAAACAGAACAGAAAAGGGAGCAATTGATAGCAGTGAAAAGTCAGCTCAACCATGCACTGTAAAGCAGTCTTCAAAGTGTATATAAGACTGACTCTGTGTCATGCCTTTTCAGAGCTGATGAGACTCTGCATTAGTATGTTAAAATATCTTTGGATGGTTGTCAGATAAATTGTGCATCAATAGTCACCAGAATCTTACTTCCATGTGCCCACCCTGATAAATACCAGAGGATTGCTGGTATGCGACATGGAAACTTAACTGAGTTTTGCTGGGTGTGAAACACTGAGGCTTGTAAATTTTAACAATAACTGCAGTAATAATTGTGGAAACTGGAACATCAAAATGATATTTTTGACATAAATTAACTTTATATCACTGATAATGTACATGATTAAGTTAACAGAACTGTACTTGATATCTGATGTTGAGAAGCTAACATTGTATAAAGCTTGTATGTGGTCCATTGGAGCCTCTAAACAGCCTAGTATGTCCTTGGAGAATTTTCTTACACAAAAATCAATGAATACTACTGGAAAATCCTGAATAATAAGTCAAAATCCCAGAAATTAATATATTCTATAAAGTGAGTGCTACAGCTTTAGTAAATTTTAAAAAAGAACATCTTTTCATTCCATTGTAACTGAAATTTTATTTACTTTTAATAATGTTGTAGTTATGATGGAATGAAAAAAATGTATTTATTGTATTGCCTCAGACATTTTTAATGTGTGATGTTTTAGGCAATTGTGCAAATCTAAGAAGCTTTAGTATTCATTGTTCTTTGAAGGAGGTTTGTACATTTTTCAGCACATGTGGTCACTGAACTACGGCATGTGGAGTTGCCTGAATGAGGCAATGTACCTCGTGCTCTAAATGCTCCACAGTGCCCTGACATATCAGTTTCTGTTCAGATTTATCTCAATGTGCAGGCATAAATGTTACATGTTGCAATGGCGTCTCAAAAGATCACACTTGACATGTGTCCACAATGTTCTTCAGCTATGAAATGCAAGATGAGAGATTGAAATCACCCTCATGATGTCTAACATTACTATTGCTATCACAGTTGGTCCACATGAAGCAGAACTTGTCCTAAAACCCTACAGTTTGTTACTCAGTATGCCAGAAGTGGAATTCATTTAACACACACACACACACACACACACACACACACACACACACACACATGCGTACTGTTATCTTGCAGAATATCCATTATGACATTTCCATTTCCCAGAGATCTTTAATTTTGCCCTAATCAAACTACTTACTCACATGTTGACGATGAAAAATAAAACATAGATGAGACATACTGTTTAGTTTCTTTTTTTTTTTATTTCATTGGATAATAGTCACAGGTTTTTCTTCAGTTCCACTGTTGTGAGAAGTCTCATAACACTGAGGTACAGGCACTGTCACATGACAGTAAACATGCTTCAGTGTTAGGAGGCTTCTTGTCCTGCAATGCTGGATCTAAATGTTGAAAACAGTAGTCACATGAGTAAAACTTGTGATTGTTGTCCAGTTAAATAAAAGAAAGATAAAAACTATTAAATCAGCCACACTATTCTCCAACAGAACAATTTATGTTGTATTTCAAGAGATGTAGTGGTGCTATATTTCACATTTCTACCTCATTTGATCGCTCTTGACTGACTGAGTTCTGCATAACATGAATTTTTCTGGTTATACAAGAGAATTTGCTGATGGGTCTGCGTGTATGCCATCTCTCTGCAACATAAGTCATTTATTGTTGGTTCACTGTTCTATACATACTCTGAGCTTGGGTTCATTTGGGCCATTTTTTGTGATTATTTAGGATGGCTTCAGAATTACCCATCAAATAGAAACCAAGATTATTCATATTATTAGAAACATTGCTGAGAATGTAAAAGAAAATACACATTTACTTGATGTGCTCACAAGAAAGAACATTTTGTGTGTGTGTGTGTGTGTGTGTGTGTGTGTGTGTGTGTGTGTGTGTTTTTCATGTGCGGGAGAAAGGGTGAGTTACGGGAAGGTAGATAGAATAGATAAAAACTGAAACTTTTTACAAGATATTATATCTTCTGAAATGTCAGATGAATACATGGCACAGAGTGCACTGCATATCCTCCAGTTATCTCGATTTTCCTTTAATATACCAGTCGATTATGTATTTAATGAGGTGAGATTATGGCTTAGTTTCTATAACACAGCACAAATTATTGTAATTCTCATTATTTCTTACTATTATCTTCACTGTGTTGATATTGAGCTAATATGTGTATGTGTATGTGTATGTGTACTGATTTTTATCATCATCAGCCATTTGACATCTACCCCTCAATATAGGCTTCTTCCATTTATAATGGTCAGAAGTTTTATGCATCCACGTCTCCATGTTTTCTAACATCACCTATTGCCTTCCATTAGATAACTGTAGCAGACTATTGTAATCTGCCAAAGAACTTTCTTGGTCCATTTTTTCTAAATGTCTCGTTCTGTGTCTTATAACTGATTTGTCTAGTAGTATTTGATAAACAAAAGAAATATGAAATTGATAAAAATGCCCCTGTAAAATGATTATTATGATGATATATTTTCATTTAATTTTTCATTTACAGTAGTGGCTTTATAACAAAAATACACACTGATGTAAGCTGGAAGAGACTGTGTGATGGAAATAAAGAAATGAAAAATGAGCACTGTTTGTGGTGTATGAGGAGGCAGAGGAGTGATAGCAAGAAAGGAAACAGAAAGAGAAAATTTGAATGAAAGATCAAGTATCACATGGTGGATAAATGAGGAGGACTTATTGTAAGAGTATTTGTGCTTGCAGCTGTATGCCAAGAGGAGGCAATATTCACAATGTATTGTCAAAATATATCTACTTCTTCAGAATACTCTTATGCAGGTGTCAATGACCCATCTTGATATACTGCAGATATTTTAAACATAAAATTTAATCTTGCCTCAACAGAATATCTCTAATTGGCCTTATCGTCAATCAGCTATATCAAAACTATTTCATTGATTTCTGTGTCAATTTTAAAATGAAAAAAAATTTTATCATGCTGATATCACTATACCTAACATCCGTTAGTGGGGAAATTACACATCAGTGTTTTAGCAGCTGAATTATCACCACAAACATCTGTGCTTTGCATACACAACAGTTTCTTACAGTTCTGAAGACTGGAATTAAATCTTAAAGAACTGGTCAATCATAGCTTTTCATGCCATCCAGCAGGTGAAAGAGAATTGTGTCCTTTGTGCTATTCTCTATTTTTCCTACAAAACAGGCAATTTATCCCAGCCACAAAATATGTAATAAATCACCTGAATGTATAAACTTTACTCCAAGATGGGACCTGAGACAGAGAGATGGTAACAAGCAATCAAATAGCACATGTTACTGTAAGAAATTCTTTGTTCAGTGTGCATAAAAATAAATAATTGAAAAATGCTGGGTTAGAGTGCAATACTTTAGGGAAATCGACTTCCTTACAGTCCAAAAAAGAATTACAAGGATCATAGAGACAGTAGCTCCCATAAAATCAAACAAGAGATTTAAGGTTAGCAGACAGACAGACTGTTTGATAGCCTTAGGAGATACATAGCAAAAGGCAGCATTATTCTTGTTTTATAATGAAATGGTAGCTGTGTGATGGATATTCCAAGAAAGCTGTGGGGATATTTAACATTAATCTCTAGTCACTGACCCACCATGATGTCTTTGCATTTAATTGGAGTATTTGGATTAATCTTTGAATTCTGCCATTTGAGTTCAAATAAACATGAGAGTCATAAGATGATATTACATACTTACAAATTTTGAAGAGAACTTTCAATACTATCCAGCCTATTTAGAATATCTTGCTTTGTAAAATTCTATAAACAGACGTCTCTCTCTTTTTCCCATTTCTCCTCCCCCCTTATAAATGCTCTCTCTCTCTCTCTCTCTCTCTCTCTCTCTCTCTCTCTCTCTCTCTCTGTTTCATATATTTCACACAATTTCCTCCTCAATGCTCTTCTCATAACTGCCCATAGTGGGCCCTCACTTAGTGTCTCAAGTAACTGTTTACACTTTTTAGCAAATATTTAATTGTTATGTTTACATCTACATCCATACTCTGCAACCCACTGTGAAGTGCATGCCTACTGTAACACTATTCTGCTTTCTTCTGGTTCCATTCTCATATAGAGCACATGAAGAATGACTGTCTAAATGCCTGTGCATGCTTTAATTAGTCTAATGTTCTCTTTTCAGTCCCTATGGGAGTGATATGTAGAGCTGTAGTAAATTCCTAGAGTCTCACTTAATTGTGATACTTGGAACTTTGTAAGCATACTTTTGGAGGATTGTTGGCATCTGCCTTGAAAAGTCTGCTAGTTTAGGTTATTCAGCATTTCTGTGACACTCTCATCTCTGTTAAACAAACCTGTGTCCATCTTCAATATCCAGTACAAGGCCTATTTGGTATGACTCCCACACACTTCAGCAAAATTTTAGGATGGATCACATGAGACTTTTGTAAGAAATATTTGTAGACTGACAGCTTTTTCCCAGTATCCTACAAATGAACAATAATCTGCTGCTTGCTTTATCTATGAATGTGTGTGATCATTTCATATCCGCACAAAATGTTACATCCAGATGACTCATTGATACTGCGGACATAAAATACTACTTTTCTGTGTTTTGTGAAGTGTACAGTTTTAGATTTACAAACATATAAACCAAATTGCCAAGCTTTACACCACTTTGAAAACTTGTCAAGATATGACGGAATATTTGTGCAGCTTCTTTCAGCTAGCACTTAATTACAGATAACTGCTCATGTGCAAGAAGTCTGAGGTTAGTATTAACATCATCTGCCAAGTCATTAACAAACAAAATGAAATGCAAGGGTCTGACACACATCTGACATATCCTGAAGCTACTTCTGCATTTGTTAGTTTCTTTCTGCCAAAAATAACATTTCTGTTGTCCACAGCAAGAAACCCTCAATACAGTCAAAATGGTTCAAATGGCTCCGAGCACTATGGGACTTAACTTCTGAGGTCATCAGTCCCCTAGAACTTAGAACTACTTAAACCTAACTAACCTAAAGACACCACACACATCCATGCCCGAGGCAGGATTCGAACCTGCGACCGCAGTGGTTGCGCGGTTCCATACTGTAGCGTCTAGAATCGCTCGGCCACTCTGGCCGGCTCAACACAGTCAGAAAGATCATTTAGTAACCCTTGTGATCATACTTTCATTGGTAAGTACTGATGTGGTACTGAGTGAAATGCTTCTCTGGAGTCAATAAACACTACATCTGTCTGTTTACCTTGACTCATGGCTTTCAGGATGTCATGTGAGAAGAGTGCAAGTTGGGGTTTGCATGACCAAAGTTTTCGGTGTCCATGTTGGGTATCATGGAGGATGTCAGTCTGTTCAAGATACCTCATTATGTATGAACTCAGAATTCTGATTTTGCTATAACATCCCCAGTTTTAGTTTCTGCATCATCTGTGAGTGTCCTGGCACTAACTTTTGTGTCACTGACAGATTTTACTTATGACTGGAATTTCTTTTGGCATTTGTGAGAGGTCTTTTAATCAAACTATGCTACAGTACTCACTGAAGGATTTACACATTGCATTTCTGAAAGCCTGATGTATTTAATGTAGCATTTCTCTATAAGGCTATGCTTTGTTTTACACATTTTGTGCAATAGTTAGTATACATTTACAAAGACTGTGTACCATTGAAGATCTCTCCCTTCATAAACAATTCTAGTATGTATCCAGTACTTGCTCAATTATTTTTCAAATTTTTGCTACAGTACTTCAACACACCCCTACACATAGTTAAATTTTTTTAGTCCCTCCTTGGAATACAACACTACTGCTTTTCATCTTCCTAATTGTTTTAGTTGTCATTCATACTTTTGTAATTATTGTTACAAATGTGTCATGGTCACTTATACCAGGTTGAATGTGGACAACCTCAAAAAGGTCAGGTCTAATTGTTGTCTTTAGATCTAATGTATTTCTGTCACGAGTGGGGTTCCAAAGTATATGCTCTAAGTAATTTCCAGATAAAGTATTTAGTACTCTTTTGCAGGATGACTTGTCATGATCATCACTTACAAAACTGTAATTTTCCCATTCAACTGCTGAATGACTAAAGTGTTCATCATTGATGACAGTATTCCTTGGGAACAAACTGGATGGTTATAATTAAATTGCAGCTACTTACAGAGGTCCAGTGTGGGCTGTAACTATCGTATGTTAGTGAAACTTGGTAGATATGCTACTGTGTTAATGTGAAACCCATTTACACTGAAAAAAATTACTTCCAATTGTGACCACCAGGTGCAAATCAGGTGCTGTGAATGCAAGGAAGACGTATAAAAATGTTTACATATATAATAAATTAGGAAAGGGACATGGGAACAAACAGTAAAAAAAGTGAGAAAGAGATAGTGTCAATTTTATTATTAACTGCTGCTTACACAATTTCTTCAATATGAACACCAGAGATGTCAACGAGATGCTACATGCATAAAAACAACAGTTTTATGCAGCAGTTCTGGCAGAATCTGAGCAACTTGTAACTAGGATTTTAATAGTCTCATCTGTGAGGAGCATTTCTTTGAATCTTACACTAATGCTTCTTGGCCTCCTACAGCTAACGTTATTTGGACTGGATGGAAAGTTGGCCAGTTTAGCAAACCTTTCTGAATGCCTCGCACACTGCATGCTGCCTGGGTAGTGACTTCCAACATCTAGTGTACCCCTGGCACATTTAAGGAGACCATACAGTTGTCAACACTATGGCACAAGTCTAGTTAGTGGCAGCCTATCTTGTAACAGAATCTTTGAGGTACCTGGTTCAAGCACTCCACTTGATTTAGAACCTGAGAGCCAAAGTCAGTTGAGGGGGTTAAGCTGCAGGTTGTGAGCTTTATTGAAATTCCATGAGGAAGGCTTCTCTTCTTAAATTTCTCTGCCAGTTGCTGGAAAGTTCCAGCTATGGCCTATCAACCAAGATGGCAAGCATAACTTGTTCCAGTGTGCTCTGCAATATGCAGTTGGGTGCACACAGTTCACTCAATGGCTGCTAGAACATCATCTTCAACATCTTCAATGATGCCGCCAGGCACAAGGTGATACTCCTTATTGTATGCTGCCATTTCCCTAAAGGTTATCATTATTTACTGTATATGTAAACCTAATATGATAAACAGACCCTTACCCTTTTTCACACGATTCTCCCAAACACAGGACACTGCAGGCTTTTCAAAAGGTAAAGTGTGTTACATAGGCTAAGTTTTTGTTTTACTGGGAGACAGCAGTTCAAACATGTCAGAAGGATAGGTGTCATACCCTGGGCTCTCCATTGCCTCTCCTTCCCTGTGCATAACTTGCAGATATATTTCTGATGTGCTGTTCAGTGGTGATCAGTCCTGTATTACCTGCAGGGGAGACATTACATATGGAAGAAGATAGCACTTGAGGTAACTTTGGTGTCTCTGGTAGGTTTTCTCTCAGTAGCCCATGCAACAAACTTATTTTCAAAAGCTTCTTATACTTGATAGCAGTCAGGTCAATTTCTAGCTACTTATGAATTGTTGCCAATTCATCCCATGCCTTAGAACAATATTCACAGAAGGGTTGAACTGCAGGTGTTGCAATGTTTCATTGAACATTAAAAAAATTTAAAATTAATCTGGCTGATCCTCTTTTTAATTTCAGGGTCTGTTATGTTACTAGGATTGCAAGTTTCCTATGAGAACTGAAAAATATCCACTGGTGTTACATTTATTACTTACTTCATGTGGAAAAATCTGGAGCATAAGAGTAAATAATAGCCAGTTAACAGACAAGCCCTCCCACAAACCATGGACTTTGCTCCAGTGGGGTGGATTGCTTGCCTTAATGAAATATATAGCTGCACAGCAGATGCAATTATACCAGAGGGGTATCTGTGGAGAGGTAGTAACACATGGTTCCTGAAGAGAGGCAGCAGACTTTTCAATATTTACAAGGGCAACGATCTAGATGACTAACTGATTTGGATTTATAAAATTAGTCAACATGGCCTTAGTATGTTTGTATTGTGGATGGTTGAAAGCAAGGGAAAACTACTGCATTATATTTCCTGAGAATGTGCAGCTCTATTACCTATTATTCCAGCAACAACATGATTGCTAAAGTCCGTATAATCACTTCTTTAGGTGACAAATATGACCTGACCCACCACTGAAACCCTCTGGTTGAGTCATATACAGGGTGCTACAAAAAGGTACGGCCAAACTTTCAGGAAACATTCCTCACACACAAATAAAGAAAAGATGTTATGTGGACATGTGTCCTGATACGCTTAATTTCCATGTTAGAGCTCATTTTAGTTTCGTCAGTATGCTCTTCCACCTACACTCAATGGAGCACGTTATCATGATTTCATATGGGATGCTCTACCTGTGCTGCTAGAACATGTGCCTTTACAAGTACGACACAACATGTGGTTCATGCACGATGGAGCTCCGGCACATTTCAGTCGAAGTGTTCGTACGCTTCTCAACAACAGATTCGGTGACCAATGGATTGGTAGAGGCGGACCAATTCCATGGCCTCCACGCTCTCCTGACCTCAACCCTCTTGACTTTCATTTATGGGGGCATTTGAAAGCTCTTGTCTACGCAACCTCGGTACCAAATGTAGAGACTCTTTGTGCTCGTATTGTGGATGGCTGCGATACAATACGCCATTCTCCAGGGCTGCATGAGCGCATCAGGGATTCCATGCGACAGCTTGCTAACAGAGGACATTTTGAACATTTCCTGGAACAAAGTGTTTGAAGTCACGCTGGTACGTTCTGTTGCTGTGTGTTTCCATTCCATGATTAATTTGATTTGAAGTAATAAAATGAGCTCTAACATGGAAAGTAAGCATTTCTGGACATGTGTCCACATAACATTTTCTTTCTTTGTGTGTGAGGAATGTTTCCTGAAAGTTTGGCCATACCTTTTTGTAACACCCTGTATATTTGTGTGTCCAAGTTGCCATTCAAAAGTGCAGTCATAATGTGGAATTTCCCAAGCCTCACATTTTCTCCGGCTGCAATTGCTATTGGTTTAATGATGATGGCAGTATATTGGGTAAAATATTACAGAGGTAAAATAGAGCACCCTTCAGATCTCTGTGTGGGAGCCTGCTGCTACCTATGAAAATTTGTGCCATACCAGGATTCAAACTTGGATTTCCTGCTTATTGTGAGCAGTCATCTCAACCATAACCCACTGGAGCATGATTTTAGGCCTGTCTCAAACTTTCATTATGATTGATGTTCCTACCTATGATTTCCAAACACTAACATCATAGGTTCTCCCAAGGAATATGTGGGCACAGTACAATTTAGGTGGACTGTGGTATATCCTACTAAAATTGTCAGTACAGGTTTATAGAAACTGTAGTTTCAGTACATTCAAACCATTTGCTCTGATACCATTTAATGGCCCTGCATCTTCACTGATTTCTTCCAAAGGGATCCCTTCATTTAGCTTCAGTGCAGTAATTCATTTCATACTCAGAAGGATGTTCCCACCAGAAAATCCAATCTGACATTCTGTGGGTCACAGCATAGAATGTAAGGTCCCTTAATTGCTTACATAGGTTTAAAAACTTTCAAATGAGAATTGGATACACTGAACTTAAATGCAGTGAGAATTAGAAAACTGGTGACAGGAAGAGCAGAATTTCTGGCCAGATGAGTACAGAGTTATCAACACAAAATCAAATAGGTGTAATGCAGAAGTAAGTCTCACCATACACAAAAAAACAGAGGTGCAGTTAAAATTCTAGGAACAGTATAGTGAACAAATCATCATAGACGAGAGAGACCAGAACTCACTACCCATCACAGAAGTACATGCACCTAATACCTAAGCATACAACGATGATGTTGAAAAAATACATAATGAAATAAAATAAATTATTCAGTACATTAAGGAAGATGAAAATTTAATTGTGACAAGAGATTGGAATCTGATAACAACAAAAATAAGATAAGGAAAAACAGGAGGAGAACATGGACTGGGGCAAAGGCATGAAAGGGGAATTTCCATAGAGCATAATTTAATCACTGCTTACACTTCATTTAAGAATCACAGAAGGAGGCTGTATACATGGAAGAGACCTGAAAATTCTAGAAGCATCAGATAAATAGTCTAACGGTAGAACAGAGATTTAGAGAGCGTGAAAGTTTTCCAGGAGCACATGTGGACTGACCATAATTTATTAGGTATGAAATACACATTAAAGTTGATGAAATTGCAGTGAGGTAGGACCTGGATGAGTTGTAACAACAGAAGATTGTTGAAAGTTTCAAAGAGAGGATTACGCAATGACAGTGAAATACATGAAGGTGAAATAGTGAGAGTTGAAATACTCAAGACAGCCGACAATCAAGACAATTAAGAAAAAGATAAAACCTGGTAGCCATATTTGGATAATGCAGGAGATACTAAATTTAACTAAAGCAATCAGGCCTTGGAGGCCCAAAAGTACTGACCAGCTGCTGTGTCAGCCTCAGCCCTTAGGCATCACTGGATGCAGATATGAGGGGCAAGTGATCAGCACACTGCTCTCCTTGTCATTGTCAGTTTCTGTGACTGATGTCACTACTTCACAATCCAGTAGCTCCTCAATTGGCCTCACAAGGGCTGAGTGTACCCCGACTGCTGACAGCACTCAGCAGACCCAGAAGACGGTGACCTAATCAAGTGCTAGCAAAGTCCGACAGTGCTTAACTTTGGTGATCTGACAGGGACCGGTATTACCACTAAGGCAAGGCTGTTGGCAAATTTAACAGGTGCCAGGTGAAAATATAAAACATGCACCAAGTGATGCAGGCAAAGGGAATACAGATGTCAAAGTCATGAGATTCACAGAAAGTGAAAAATTACAGAGCAGGTATAGCTAGGGGAAAAATACAAAGCTGCTGTAGCTTGCATGAATGTACGGAAGATAGGTGACATGAAAAAGAAAATTAAATAAACCTGTGGAGAAAAGAGAAGCAGCTACATGAATATCAAGGATGTAAATGACAAGTCATTACTACGCAAAGGAGGGAAGGCTGAAAGGTGGAATGTACTGAAGTAAATAAATTGAACTTTGTGCTTTCTGTTCTCTCCTACTGTGGCACCTAGTTTCGTGTTCTGCAAAACCTCTCTACTTGAAAAGTGTAAATTCTTCATCCTGTTTATATTTAGATTCAGTGTGAAGTTAATATGTGCCCATGTTATTGCAATATTAGAGTCACTATTCTTGAAAGTGTTGAGTTCTATTGTTGTTACTAAATACATCCTTAGTTAACTGCAGCAGGTAATAGGTCCAGATTTTAACACTAAAGGTTGTGAAAATTGTAGTACTGGTTTACTGGTCATTTTTTTGGTTTACTAAGGTTATTCATGAGATTGCAAGATTTGTGGAATATGGCTAATATGATCTTCAGCAGCATGATACTAGTAGTTGTACAAAAATTTTGCAAGTAGTCAACTGAAGTTGAGTGAGAAACATCAAAGCGACAGATTCAAATGTATTTAAAGGAACATTATCTTTAGTTGAATGGAGATTAAATGTCAATGTCAATCATTAGTGAAGGATTAGAACCATCTGATCCATTTTGGTACTGGAAACAGGACAATGCATGATCAGTTATGATCAGTTTGTGTTATCATAACGGCACTTGAGGAGGAACCTGATATTCATATTCAAAGAAGACTGACGCAAAAGAAATATGGGACACCTTTTCATCAATGTTTCAACAATATTCATTGCAACATTTACATATGATGTTTGATCATTTCTTTGAAAGGAAAAAAATATGGCATCACATCTGTAACAAAGTACATTTTCAATGACCTTTACAATGAACTGAGAAAGGGTGATCCAACCACAACCTTGCCTCTCATTGTTTTATCACTGTAATTTCAAAACATAGGTCCAAAATATCAGTTTTAAAGGTTTGCATGATATTGTGTTGCTGAATCCGAGCAGACGACAAAGCTCCTTACTGCAAATTTGTGTTTGAGAATTTGCAATCTACATGTGGAAAGACTGAGGCAACTGATACTTTCTACACAAAATCAAAATTGAATGAGCAACACTCAGAACAGAGGAAAATCACAACAGAGTGAAATAAGCCAAAGAGGAAAGAAAATCATTCATATCTATATTGCAAGAAAATTGAACATGCTATTGCAAACTGCTAAAGGTGCAAGGCTCCAGATGAAAGAAGGGCGACAGCTTGCAATAATAGTTCTAGTTCCAGTTTAACAGTGAACAGCAAACCAGATACACCAATGGTAAAAAAACTGCAACACCAAAAAAATAATGTACTGTAATGAACTTTCAGGAGTATATTTATCTGGGTAACATATTTAAGTGATTAACATTGCAAGATCACAAGTTAGTGTAAGTGCGAGATAAGCTATTGCAAAGGTGAAATGCTGGTACATTAATAACCAGTCTAACCAGCAGAATATTGAATACAAGCATGCAAATGTACATGCATTGTGTTACACAGGTGGCAGATGTCAGTTTGTGGTATGGAGTTCTATGCCTGTAACACTTTGTTGGTCAATACTAGGATTGTTAATGCTATTTGTGGATGAGTTGTCATCTGATGATATCCTGTATGTGCTCGATTGTAGACAGATCTGGTGATCAACCAGTCCAAGGCAACATGTTGACACTCTATAGAGGACATTGGGTTACAACAATGGTATGTGAGTGAGTGCTATCCTGTTGGAAAACAGCTCATGGATGCTGTTCATGAATTGCAGCACAACAGGTCAAATCACTAGAATGATCTACAAATTTGCAGTCATGATATATGGGACAACCACAAGAGTGCTCCTGCTGTAATACAAAATCACACCTCAGACCATAACTCCAGGTGTAGGCCCAGTGTGTCTAACATGCAGACAGGTTGGTTGCAGGCCCTCAACTGGCCTTCCCCTAACCAACACCCAGCCATCACTGGCACTGAGTCAGAACCAGCTTTAATCAGAAAATGCAACAAACCTCCACCCTACTCTTGAATGGGCTCTCACTTGACACAACTGAAATCACAAA
Organism: Schistocerca americana; assembly: GCF_021461395.2. Taxonomy (NCBI): domain Eukaryota; kingdom Metazoa; phylum Arthropoda; class Insecta; order Orthoptera; family Acrididae; genus Schistocerca; species Schistocerca americana. The sequence continues at coordinate 748,937,640 of NC_060130.1, read as the reverse complement.
CGGCAGTGGATTGTGGTCAATGGAATGCACACTACGAGACATGTGGCTTGGAGCTGTCCTTGAAGTAACTGATTTGTAACAGTTCGTTGTGTCACTGTGGTGTCATCTGCAAGTCAGACTGCTGCTGTAGATGCAGTACAATGCACCAGAGCCATACACTGAACATAATTGTCTTCCCTCTTGGTAGTGCCCTGTTGTGGTCCGCAGCACAGTCTTCTTGTGTGAACACCACTGCCAGCAGTCATGTACAGTGGCGACACTCCTGCTAACAAGGGAACCTCCTCATCGCACCCCCGTCAGATTTAGTTATAAGTTGGCACAGGGATAGGCCTTGAAAAACTGAACACAGATCAATCGAGAAAACAGGAAGAAGTTGTGTGAAACTATGAAAAAAATAAGCAAAATATACAAACTGAGTAGTCCATGCGCAAGGTAGGCAACATCAAGGAGAGTGTCAGCTTGCGAGCGCCGTGGTCTCGTGGTTAGCGTGAGCAGCTGCGGATCGAGAGGTCCTTGGTTCAAATCTTCTCTTGAGTGAAAAGTTTAATTTTTTACTTTCAGACCATTATCAAAGTTCAGGCACTCACACATAATCAATTTCGCTCTCCTAAATTCCAGGACATGTTCACATTTGCTTGGACATATGCAGGATTTGGCGGCCTACACACGGAAACATTTCAAAACATAAAAAACATATGTTTTGACAGAGCACAGGGAAAACTGTGCGACTGTGAAACTGTTGCATTCATTTGTTGCAGTTTATGTGACAAACTCTTATGTTTTCATCACTTTTTTGGGAGTGATTATCACATCCACAAGAAAACCTAAATCGAGCAAGGTAGAAGAATCTTTTTACCCATTCGCCAAGTGTGTAAGTTGGGTGGGTCGACAACATATTCCTGTCATGTGATGCACATGCCGTCACCAGTGTCGTATAGAATATATCAGACGTGTTTTCCTGTGGAGGAATCGGTTGACCTATGGACTTGCGATCAAATGTTTTCAGTTCCTATTGGAGAGGCACGTCCTTTCATCTACTAATCGCACGGTTTTGCGGTGCGGTCGCAAAACACAGACACTAAACTTATTACAGTGAACAGAGACGTCAATGAATGAACGGTCAGATCGTAACTTTGCGAAAATAAAGAAAGTAAAATTTTCACTCGATGGAGGACTCGAACCAAGGATCTCTCGTTCCGCAGTTACTCACTCTAACCATGGGACTACGGCGCTCCTCAGCTTACAAACTCCTTGATGTTGCCTATCTGACACATGGACTACTCAGTTTGTATATTTTGCTTATTTTTTCATAGCTCCACACAACTTCTTCCTGTTTTCTCGATTGATCTGTGTTCAGTTTTTCAAGGCCTATCCACTGTGTCAATTTATAACTAAATCTGAGGGGGGTGCGATGGGGAGGTTCCCTTGTAAGTCTTTCTTCAATATTGCAGAGGGAACTTCCAGGTTTTGGTAGTCCTTTAACACAACCACATTCAAAGTCAGTGGGGTGTTGATAATGGTATCTTTGTCACCTTAAAGGCATTCTTAAGTAACATCAACTCACCACCTCCAATCTCAAAGATAACTACTGCTCACAACTGTTACAGGGTGTACTTAAAGCAAACCAGATTTGCACCCTAATAGTGGCATTACTAGTACCATTCTTAAGTGACTGGTGAAAAATTTGATTAGACATCATCTTTCACATGTTGAAACACACCTAGCAATGTCTGTTTATGTCACACAACTCCTTCTTGGTGTTGTAATTTTTTTCCATCTGTGTACATCTCTTGCCACTGACTCATTAGTTCATACTAATTTTGATAGCACTTACTCTGCGATTCTGACTCTGGCATGACACACAAAATTTCACAAAATAAATGGCATTTCACTATGTTTGAAAAGTTTCTGAGTCGACAATGTGTACAGACAGATTGACGTGATGTTTTTTTTGTGCATGAGGTTGGTTGTATTAATACTGAAATATGCGTAAACAGTAATTGGACATCTGCTTTGCAAGATAATGTTTGGCATTTACATGATATGAGACACCAAATTTTCTCTGTTCATGAAGTTGCACAATGTGGGTGTAACCTACTTAGGATAACAAAGCTTTTATCAATTGGGGACATAGTGAAAAAGCTGGCACAGGAGAACATATTGATTCAATGTATATTATGAACATGTGTCTTTGTTATCTAGATTTACAAATAAAGATTGACTTAGTGGCTTCAGAAGAACAATTACATGGTAAGCATGATGGATTTGGTCATTAAGACAAATGCCACACATGAGATGTGGTCTCTTTCTTTGTTATATCACCCACATGTTCTGAAACCAACTCATTCTGTGTTGTGTGCATTCTTGGCTTTATGAATTATTTTCAAAGATAGATTTTCAAAGATAATTATTCTTATTTTGCTTGGATATACATCATATAAAATAAATCTGAAACAGCTGACAATCTGAAAACATTTTTGAAGGAGTGTGATGCTACTGGTCAGAGAATAAATGTATTTGTTCTGACGGTGGAGGAGAGTTTAATTGCAATGTCGTAGCTGCAGTACTATGAGACTGTGGTAGTGAGTTTTGTTTTTCTTGACCAAGTGTGCTTGAGCAAAATGGTTTTTCTGAACAAGTAAATTATCAAATAATAAAATTTAGTCACTCCATGTTATCATCTAGCAAATTACCTAAATCTTTTTGGGCTCCTGCATGTAACACAGCCATTTTTATATTAAAGCATACTGGGGAGTTAAGTGTCATGGGAAAACACCTTTTGAGTTGTAGACTGGCAAAATGTTCAACACTTTTAGCTATTTACACATTTTTGTTTTGCAATGTTTATTTATTTTCCAAAGAAATTTCATGACAAGGCTATATCTGGCCATTTTATTGGTTATGTGAATGACAAAGATGCTTTCAAAGTGTGGAGCCCATCAAAACATCATGTAATCAAATCACATAACAAGGATAATGGAATGTAGTCAAATTAAATCGGGTGATGCTGAGGGAATTAGATTAGGAAATGAGACACTTAAAGTAGTAAAGGAGTCTTGCTATTTAGGGAGTAAAATAACTGATGGTGGTCAAAGTAGAGAGGATATAAAATGTAGACTGGCAATGGCAAGGAAAGCGTTTCTGAAGAAGAGAAATCTGTTAACGTCGAGTATAGATTTAAGTGTCAGGAAGTCGTTTCTGAAAGTATTTGTATGGAGTGTAGCCATGTATGGAAGTGAAACATGGATGATAACTTGTTTGGACAAGAAGAGAATAGAAGCTTTCAAAATGTGGTGCTAAAGAAGAATGCTGAAGATAAGGTGGGTAGATCAAGTAACTAATGAGGAGGTATTGAATAGGATTGGGGAGAAGAGAAGTTTGTGGCACAACTTGACTAGAAGAAGGGATCGGTTGGTAGGACATGTTTTGAGGCATCAAGGGATCACAAATTTAGCATTGGAGGGCAGCGTGGAGGGTAAAAATCATAGAGGGAGACCAAGAGATGAATACACTAAGCAGATTCAGAAGGATGTGGGTTGCAGTAGGTACTGGGAGATGAAGAAGCTTGCACAGGATAGAGTAGCATGGAGAGCTGCATCAAACCAGTCTCAGGACTGAAGACCACAACAACTACAACACTGTTGATCTTCAACCAGAGTACGTATGTACAACTGGAAATTGAATAAGCTGGAATTTAATTCTACACCTGAAAAAATAGAAGAGGGAAGTGACTTGAACAGTAATGTTTGATCAGATGAAAAAATTAAATCTGTTATTGATCAAACTGAGTCTAGGAACTAAGAATTTTACCAGTGAGTTTAGTTATTATGAATTAGGTTACCAGATTCATCAGTCTCAGAAAACAAATGTGTTAGTTTGTCTGACAAAAGAAATCCGTTAATAGCTTGCACCAGCAAACTTCAGTGAAGCCATGATTACAATAACTGTTTTAAGTCATTGACAGAAGAAATGAAGACCTTTGATTTGGAAGTTGGTAGAACTGCCTAATGGCAAACATGTGGCCAATAATCAGTGGATACTTCATATAAAATATAAACCTGATGGATCATCTGATAAATATCATGCTTGTTTGGTTGTTTGCAGCATGTTTAAACATACAGTACTTGAATATGAAGAAACTTTTAGTTCAGTTGGTCATTATGATGCTGTTCATATCTTAACAGCAATTACTGCTGAAGAAAACTTGAAGCTTGGTCAATTTAGTGTTAGAACTGCACTTTTGTATGAAAACTTGGATGCAGAAATATATATGACTCATGACTGGTGTGTTCCATTTTGTTCAGCTGGAGGATCATTAATGCTTCTGATGTGATAATCATCCAGATCTTGCTTATACTGTTTCAAAAGTTGCTAAATCAATGGCTAATCCCACTTCTTTTGACTGGACCACCATAAGATGCATTTTCAGGTATCTTTATGGTACCTCAGGCTTGGATTTATTCACCACTTCTTCCGGTGGTAAACTTTGTTTCTATACTGATGCTGACTTCACATGCTATTCTAAAACAAGACAATCAATAATGGTTTTGTCTCAGTGAACAGCAACATGGCTATATTATGGATGTCTTAACTGCAGAAATCAGTCACACTATGCACCACTCATGCAGAGTTCATTACTGCCAGTGAAGGAGCCCAGGAATTGGTACGATGAATCAACTGTTGCTGGAGATTAGCGGGAAAAGGGGTATGTCCATATTATTCATTGCTAATACAAACACCATTAAATTAGTGAAAAATCCTGAATTCCACAAATGTTCTAAGACCATTGAAGTACATTATTATTTTGTGCATGATCTCTATCAACATGGGGATATCAATGTAGAATATGAGCATTCTAAAAATTAGCTTGGGGAAATGTTTACAAAGCCTTCAAACTCAAACAAATTTAGAGCAATGCATACTAAGATAGGAATTTGTAACATATGTCTTCCATTCCCTTATTATTTTGTTTTTGTTGCTGGAAAATATTTTGCTCACCACAGACATATTTAGAGGAAAGTACTGAAGTAAATAAAGCAAACTTTATGTATTTTATTCCCTCCTACTATAGCACCTAGCTTTGTGTTCTGTGAAACCTGTCAACTTTAAAAGTGTATATTCTTTGTTTTATTTATGCTTTGCCTCAATATGATTCAATATGATGTTTATGTGTAGCAATGTTTTTTCACTATTAACATCACCATTCTTAAGTGCTTTGTTCTATCATTCCATGTAGGCTTTGTTCTATTCTTGCTACAAAATATATCCTTAGTTCACCACAACAGAAAGAATATTTAAAAGGATTATAACAAGGGAAGAAACATGAAGACAATATTCTGGAATGGGAAAAGGAAGGAAAGAGGTGTGGATGAAGAAAATACTACAATCTTCATACAGCCTTCCTGATTTATGTTTTCTGTAGTTTCCTTAAATAATTTCAAGCCAATGCCTAGGTGGTTCCTACTATAATGCCAGTGCTAACCATCCATTCACCCTTGTAATTCTAGGCCTGTAAGACTTTAAATGTCTGTATAAGTGAATTACATTATTTTTGTTGTTCTCAGTCACAATCCAAAGACATATCCAATATCCTTGTAAAAGAGATATATGGATAAATATTACTACTACTACTACTACTATTAGAATTGGACAGGACATGGAAAGATCTAAGTTAAAACAAGGATCCTACAGCAGAAACATTCCCTCAGAACTATTAACTTCCTTGAGAGAACCAACCATGACAGAACTATTGCACCTGGTATGTAGGCTTTATAAGACAAGGAAAATACTCTCAGACGTCAAGAACAATTTCAAAAGAAGGCAGGTGCAAACAGATATGAGTGTTACTGAAACATCAGTTTAATCAGTGATTGGAAAATACTGACAGAAATTATCTACAGAGGGGTGAAACGACTTGTGAAATTGGACCTGCAGGATGATCAGTTTGGGCTCCAGACAAATGTGAGAACACACAAAGCAATACTGATCCTATGATGTAGCTTAGAACATGGACTGCTTATGCAAATTTTGAATTTTTTTTCACAAAGTTGACTGGAATATACTCTTTGAAATTCTGAAGGTAGCAAGAGTAAAATACAAGGAGTGGTAGGTTCTCTACCCTCTTGCACACAATATAGACTTATGTATAAGAATCAGTGGTCATAAAATCGAGGCAGTATTTGAGAACAGAGTGAGACAGGTTTAGCCTAGCCTGTCCCTCATGTTATTCAAAGTGCCCACTGAGTAAGCAGTAAAGAAGACCAAGGAGGAATTTGGAAGGGACATTGAAGTTTACAGAGAATCAATGAAATCTGTAGGTTTGCTGATGACGTTGTAATTCTGTTGGCACAGGACTTGGACAATCAGTTAAAGAAAATGGACAATGCTTTGGAAAGAGGCAAAAAAAGTGTATTCTCCTTAAATCATGCAGTCCTGAGGAATAAGATTAGGGAATGACACCATAAAAGTAGTAGATGAGTTTTCCAATTTGGGCTACAAAATAACTAACAATAGTTGAATTTCAGAAAGTATAACATGCAGACTGGCAATAGCAAGAAAAACTTTCCCAGGGGAAAAAAAATTGGTAGTATACAATTAAAGTTCAGTGTTGGGAATTCTTCTATGAAAGTATTTTTCTGGAGTGTAGAGTAAAATAGAAGCTTTTTATGGTGTTAAAGGACGCTGAACATTAGATGGGTAGCTAAGGAAGAGGCACTCTATTAAAATGGGGAAAAAGAGCTTTATGGCATAAATTCAAGTAAAGAAGGAATGGTTTGATGGGACACACAGTGAGACACCAAGGAACAGTTAATCTAGCAATAGAGGAAAAAGTGTGGTTGAAGGATTATAGGGGGAGACCAATGCTTGAATACAGTAAGCAGTTTCAATTGGATACAGTTTGATGCAGTTATGCAAAGATGAAGATACATGTAGGGGATAGATTAGTATAGAAAGGTGCATCAAACTACTCTTTTGACTGGAGACCACAACAAAAATAATAGCAAATGAAGCTGTCACAAATGTTATACCAGTATGAATTACTCAGATACACAGTTGGAAACTGTATATCAAAAGACTGAGATACTCTACATATAAATATCTGTAGATCACAACTACTGACTGCACATTGACAAAAGATAATTATTAGATTCTTAAATGTGAAAGATCAAATAAATAGGAATCTTTCTTCACATATTACACATATAAATAAAAATAACAGTCCTGATAAATAATATTTATTACAGTTAAAGATATAATTAGCTTTAACTGAGCACGAACGGGTAAGAAAGCAGCCAGGACTTGTTCAGGGAATCATCTAGGCCTCTGTAAAATGTATTTATAAGAAAACATCAAAAATTAAACAATGGAAAGTCCAGGATGGAATAATAACAATATTATGAGAAGGATAGATTGCTATGGCCCATATAGTGGAAATGTTGAGTTACAGACAGGCACAACAAAAAGACTGCTAAACAAGCAAACTTTCAGCCAAAAAGCCTTGTTCTGAATTAGACAACACACACACACACACACACACACACACACACACACACACACACACACAGATATACATTTGTGTTGTTCAATTCAGAAGAAAGCTGTTTGACCAAAAGTTTACTTGCTTCACAGTCTTTTTGTTGTGCCTGTCTGCAACTCATTTCCACTATATGGTGGGTAGAGTCTAACGTTTCCATAACATTGTGATTAAATCATCGAAAATTTAATTGAAGAACACTATATGGGAATTTAAACTCTGATACTTATGAATTCGAGTCCTATGTCTTCTTTAAAATTGTGCTAGCTAGCTCAGTTTTAATATTGTAAGAACTGTGTGATAATAAATTTATAACTAATACATCAATGAAAATAATTGATTTTTTAAAATTGGGCTAAAAACAATGGGGAGAGATAATAGTGGATTAATGCAAAAGAAAATATAAATGCTCCTGAGAGAATTAAAAAAATTAAAAGGCAATTTGAGTGAATCATTCAAAGAATGAAAAGACAATTTTTGCAGTAAATTAAATAAGAGGAACATCATATCAAAAATGTATTATGAACTGTAACAAAATTCATAAAATTAAAATTCAGAACAGCCTTGCAATTGTTAAATCAGGAATTTGTGACTTGAGCATTTCTGTCAGATCAGAGCAGAAACAGTCAAATGTTCAGCTGGAAGTTGGTTTATAAGTACAGAAATGTACTGTAATTAATGTAGAAAACCTTGATGTATCTGATGTAGTTAAAAAAGTTGATGTTGTAATTATTTACTGCAATGAATGTGTAGAAATCAATGTTTTGAGTGTAGCAGATGGCATTGGTGATGAGTGAAACCATCCAAAATATCTTGTGTGTAAGGAATCTGTTTGGGATAGACTATCTAACTTTTGTAAGGAATTGCAATTTGACTGATCAGAGAGACATCAAAAAGAATTCTGTAACCAGTTTAAAAATAATTTGAAACAACTTTGTGGTAGTGTGATAAATTATGCCAATTTATGCGAAATATTTGATACTGATGGGAAATTTTGTAAGTTGAATTTGTCAGTTACATTAAGGAAATAAAATATATGACAGGGGAGCTATTTCTTCTGTTCAAAAGTTAGACAGTTTTGTTTTGACAGTTGCTTTAAGGAATAGGCTAACAGTAAAATGTAAAAGCAAGGTTATGTATAGTCACAAGAGTGTAATGGAAAAAGTAACTGAGGCTATGTTAATTAAGAGAGCTGAAACCCACTAGATAGATTAATGTGTGACAGAGAAACAATATTGATGTATAACTACACACGTTTGTCTCCAAGAAAGAACTAAAAGACTTTTTCAACTGATGAAACATGCATAATGGAATAATGACAATATTATGAAAAGGACAGATAGCTACTCACCATATAGTGGACATGTTGTGTTGCAGACAGGCACAACATAAAGACTGCTAAACAAGTAAGCTTTCAGCCAAAAGGCCTTCTTCTGAATTAGGCAAGTGTCAGTGGCTACTGAAGCCAGAGTCTGGCCTTGGCAGTGAGGGACAGTGGTCATGTGTGTGGAGTTGTGTTTGTATGTATCTGTGTGTTTATGTTGTCTAATTGAGAAGGAGGCCTTTTGACTGAAGGCTTACTTGTTTACCATTCTTTTTATTGTGCCTGTCTGTGACTAAAAAGACTTATTCGTTGATTTATTACTGAATGAACTTTTAACTTTTGCTATGATTATGTTATGCTAAGATTTATTCTGCACTATGAACACTATTGACTGATGATTTTTCTAGTGATTATTTGATTTATGTCTATCTTAGTGCTAGGATTTCTGTTGTTCTTTTTCATTTAACTTTAGTCTAGGATATGCCTTTTACTAGGAAGTTTGATTGTTACGTGGACTGACTTAGAGACCACCTGTGTTATTCAGTGGCTAGTACAAGGAATTATGTTGCATTATGATGACTCAATGCTCTCATAACTATGTTGTGATTCATATTTTGGTGCTTTGAACTGAATTACACTGTGTTTACTAAGAAGTTGCACATATGTTTAATTTTGCTATAATACTGAGGGTCTATTTTGTATAAATCCTCAGAGAGACATACACACTTTGTATGCTATTTTCATGGCATGCACAAGGCCTCAGAGTGTTGTAGTGGTGTTTCTGTTTTCATTTTCTGTGTGCATCTCTCTTCATCCAGCCTGTCTATCCATCAAAGCTAATTCATACTGTCATTGCTATCCATTTTCTATTAGTTTGTAGTCAAAAGTTAGTTATGCTACCATTTACTTTTGCAGATCAATACAATGTATCTTAAATGTTATTAAAGATTTTCAAATACGTAATGTTTAACTTGGTTGGTTGGTTGGTTTGGGGAAGGAGACCAGACAGCGTGGTCATCGGTCTCATCGGATTAGGGAAGGATGGGGAAGGAAGTCGGCTGTGCCCTTTCAGAGGAACCATCCCGGCATTTGCCTGGAGTGATAATGTTTAACTAATAATTAATTTTGTGGAAATTTTGCTGAAAGGATAGTTGAGTTTGTTGATACAATATGATCTAATTATCATTAAAGAATTTGTAAACATTATGTTTAGTTAATGAAAGCCAAACTATTTATTTATTTGAGGTAGAATACAAATATGGTACATACTGTCACAAACAAATGAAAGAAAGAATTACCAAGCTACACTACTGTTGACCAAAATTTTGCAACTTCAGTTGTACCTGGTTTAGAACTTCAGGCACTGAACTGAACATCAGCACTCCAGGAGCAAAATCCAAACGGATGTTTGTGAAGTTATTCGAAGATTTTTTAAGTTGTTATCTTTTTAGTTGAAGTGAGGTATCTTTTGCACTGTAATTGTGATTTGTGTTGGTTGTCAGTATGTTTCGCTACTTATTTCGGTTAAATTTAACTCATTATCATGTTACATTTGTGAAATTGTATTTATGGTGAAACATGTTAATGGGAAGAGGGAGGGGTCAGATTTGTTGTTTCTACAGTCAAGATATAGTTATGAAGTCAGCCTATATTATCCCTTCCTATGTCAGAGTAGAAGTGTTATCAAACTTAAAGGAAGTAATTAATAAGTAGATAGAACAGCTGTTACTAACCATCTACATCTACACTCTGAAAACCACTGTGAAGTACATGGCAGAGGGTATTTCCCATTGTACCAGTTACAAGGTTTTTTCTCATTACATTCAAATATGGAGTGCAGGAAGGATGAATTTTTAAATGCCTCCATATATGCTGTCATTAACATGGTCTTATACACATGATCCCTGTAGGAGCCATATTTAGAGGGTTCTGGTATATTCCCAGACTCATCATTTAAAGCCGATTCTTGAAACTTCATAAGTGGGCTCAGTCAGGAGAGTTTACATCTGTCCTCAAGTATCTGGCAGTTCCGTTGTTTCAAAATTTGTAACACGCTCCCACAGGTCAAACAAACCTGTGACCATCCATGCTGCCCTTCTCTGTACACATTCAATATCTGCTGTTAGTCCTATCTGGTAGGGGTCCTACACACTTGAGCAGTATTCTATGATGTGTTGCAAAGTGATTTGTATGCAATCTCCTTCCTAGATTGATTGCATTTCCCTACTATTGTACCAATAAACTATAGTTTGCTGCCGGTTTTATCCACAAATGAGGCCTATGTGATTGTTCCATTGCATGTCCATATTTTGGTCAACTGCTACCAAAAATGCATATAAGGACATAAGAATACAAACATGAAAACGTTGTGCACATGACAATGTCTAGGTGATACTATCACAAATAAACACACCAACTAATACAAAGCTTTGTTTATTAGGATTATGGTAGACAAGCAGCAAAACACACTAGTCAGTTCCCTGACACAAGACATTGTTCCACAGGGTCAACGAAACCCTCTCAGAGACAACAAAGGCAGCTTCTGATGTATTGAACATTGCACATGTGGTCACATGATTCAGTTTGAATACAAACTCAATCTGATTCAACATGCTGAAAGTAAAGTGTTTGAACAGCATAAAGTTGTGTGGCACTGTTTGTGATTTTGGAGAAAAGTTTTTCGAAACTGACAGGAAAATATAATTTTGTAAGATATGTGAAGTTAAAGTTAGTACAGAAAAGTGTTTTAATGTGCAAAAACACTGTAATACCACCAAACACAGTAGCTGTGTGCAGAGAAGTGCTCAAAATGACAAACACTGTTATTTTTAGCAGACAACCATGCAATCATTCTTCAGGGACGTGTTTGAGATGATGGTCACTCACAATATTCCATTGGAGAAGCTGAAGTATCAACACTTCAGACAGTTCTTGGAGAAATACACAACACATCCACTTCAAGATAAATCTAAATTCAGAAATAACTATTTATCTGTGTGCTATGAGGAGGTGCTCAACAAAATATGAATTAGTGCTGCTGATAAAAAGGTCTGGGTATCTACAAATAAAATCACCAATTTGGGTGGATGTTATGATACAAATGTTGTTGGTGGTGGTGTTCTGAAAGTTGAGAGACCTGGAGAAATGTTCCTCCTAACATATGAAACTCTCATGAGAGTAAACAGCTCAACAATCGCTATTTTGTTTGACAACTATATGAAGCCAATGTGGCCAGATGATGTGCACAGAGACAACATTTTGCTGCCACTAATAGATAGTGCTTCATACACGGTTAAAGCCGCCATGGGGCTTCAGATTCTCTACCAAATCATGGTGTATGTCACTTGCCTTGCACATGCATTACACAGAGTTGCAGAAGAGCTACAATCAAATTAACCCGATTTAGACACATTAATTTCCTGTGGCAAGAAAATCTATGTTAAAGCTCTGCTAGAGGTGCATAAATTCAATCAACAAGTGTCTTCACTGCCCCTCGTCCCTCAGCCTGTTCTTACACAATGGGGTTTTCGATTTAACTGTGGCAAAATAAAGACAATCTTTTCTGAGCTTGAGAGTCATGAATCAAGTGCTATCAAAATTGTGAAAGAGGTCTTTACAGATGACTTGTCCGGAAATTTCACATACATAAATGCCAATTTTTCAGGGATACCAAAAGTCATCACATGACTGGAAGCTGCTGGTACTCAAGTGTGTGACACTCTGGAAATTGCATAACATGGAGTGAGTTGGGTTGAGCTCATGGTTATGTGGTTGACAAAGTGACAACAAATTGCAAAGTGTTCTCCAGTAGAATCATGGATATTATGCAATGTAGTGTCATTTTTTCTGGGAATATCGCAGCATTTGAAGGCAATAAACCAAAGCTGGCCTGCAGTGAGCCCGCCACCTTCAGATATGCTTCTATGATGTCCTGTGATGTGGAAAGGAGCTTTCTGGGCTCAAAACTATCCTCAGCAACAACTGTAGGTCTTTGAAAATGGAAAACTGGAAAATGCACCTTGTGATCCAGTGCAATTCTGCAGAAACTGAAAACTGACAAACGTGATAACTATTTTGGAATAGTTTAAATAAGTGGTGGGCAGTAGAAAAGCAGTTTTATTGCTTGGATAGGTGGTGGTGTTTTCACTGTATTTCATTTTTTTCTCAGACACCTGCAGATATCTCAAAAATAAATGATGCTTAGTTTCAAACCCTGCAAAAAATAAGTACTATACTCACATTTTGTTCAGAAGTGAGTTTTGTATTATATGGCATATAAAAAAGCTAACAAGGATATTTCTAAATAAAATTTATGAAGACATATTTTATTATGCAAGATCAGATTTTCCAAGTTTTAGATCATACATGCTTGCATGTTTCACTGTGTTTAGATCATTAAGATCAGGGCACTAATGTTTATAGTATGTTTGGGGTACTTACAAGCAAACTGAGGTTTCCTCTGTAGTGTTTGGTTAAATCAAGAGCTGAGCCTGGTGGTCAATACACGAATCCAATTATAATTGTATCCCCAACCTTGATACTGAATCGTGCCCAACTAATTTCACATGCAGCTTCTATTTCTGTCTCATTGCATTTGAGTTTCTGATCTATTGTGACAAATACACTACCTCTGTTTCCCTCATTGAATTGAGTTTCTTGTCTACTGTGACAAATACACCACCTTCATTTCCCATTAGCCTGTCCTTTTTGCACACACTTAAATTTTCCACAAATATCTCACTACTGTCAGTTTCAAGTTTAACTAGGTTTTTGTACCTCAAATAATGTGAGTTTTATGGTTTTTAGGAGCATTTCAAATTCTGTCAATTTGTTGTGAATGTTTTGGCAGTTAAATGCTAGGATTCTGATACTCTCATCTGTGGTGGGCTTTTCTTTTTGTCTTACACTGATACTTCTGGATTTCCTATGGCTATCATTATCTGGATTGGATGAAGAGTTGCCTAATATCCTTAATTTGAGGTGGTATTTTATTTATTAAGAATGATCAAATATGGAACTTTTGTGAAAAGTAAAACCATGTAAAATATGGAATCTTATCATTTGTACTTCTGATAATACTGAGAATGTTCTGTCTGTGGTGAGGTCTTGATTAGATGAATTATGATGTACAATTATCATGATGTGGCAGTTACACGAGAGATAGCTACTGGGTTGTAGTAATCAGGATTTATTATGTGATATGTGTGTGGTGATATGTTACAGTTCTTTGTGAAGTATTTCAATGATGTTATGATAATGATGTTGATAATAATGATGATTATGAAGTATTATGGAGATACTGAAGTATTATGTGTATAACTGTAATGAATACCATCGAAGAATAAAGTAGAAAAAAGTTCTAACAAATAAAGGAGTTACAATTAATGAAGAATTTAAGAAAGGAACTTCGATTACTATCATTGGAGTGGTATGTACTGTAATAAAATAATCAGGTATATAATTATACTTTACTAATTAAAACCTTTTCTACAGCATGTAACATTTCTGGATTAGATTTGGTATCAATCATAAATTTCTCTACCCAAGTGGCTCAAGATAATAGTACACATACAGATAATCTAGATATAGATAATCTGAACAAGCAGAAGTTATAGAGACACAAGCTTATCTGGTGGTAAACAGAATGTCAGAACATGATGCACAGTTAGTCACATTATTCAACATAGGAGAGAATGGTCCAGTCTGACATATCAAGGGTACCCTGAAATTTTCCACACAGGAAGAATGCACCAAAAGAAATACACTGTCAAAATTTTAGCTGCTAAGGTGGATTGCAAGTGTTTAAAAGAAAAGTTAAAGCTTCATATTTTTGCCGTATGAAGAATTACTTGTAATGGAGGTTTGTACAGCCCTTCTTGCCTAGTGCGTAATGAGCAAATAAGCAGAGACAGCCATTACATGAGGACATAGTGCCAGACAGTGCAAAGTGGAAAGTACACACCCATGTATTTTAAGCACTTAAACCCTAATGAACATATCTCACATCATTAATTTTTTTGAATAACTTTCAGTTAATATCAACAGCTAAACTCTTGCAGATTTCTTACACAAGTGACTAGCCGAGAAACGAAAATCAAGGCAGTGTATGATGTTACATTACAGATAATTTGTTGACATTAAGTATTTTATAACAATTCCTGTAGCACAGTCCTTTGATAATGTTTAGCTTAAAACCTTTTTAGTAAGTAAAAGTTGTTATACTGTAAAATACTATTTAACATAGATGTAGATTATTAGCAACATATGACATTATCACCAAAATATTATGTAATTATAAATGCGTGTATGACTAGTTATAAAAACTACACAAAATATGAGAAACCTGTTTAATTGTAAATGTAAATGTGTGCTCATGTGTTGTAATCTGACGGCATCCATACAATATTTATTGTTCCATGGATGAATAAATAAATAAATAAATAAATAAAAATAATGTACATTTTGCTAACAATGAAACAGTTCCTTGTTTATTCCCTGTAATTGTCAGAAAAATGAAAATAAGCATTTTCCATACATCAGGCACACTTGACAAAATATTAATGCATTCAGGCACTCCACAGAAATTACTAGTTTTATTTATACAGAACTGGAATGGAGTAAGAGATGGTCATGGAAGTTGTTCTGCATATTGTGCTGTGTACCAGGCAGACATGATAAAATTTGTAAAATGTGCTGATGCAAACTGACAATGCATAAATGACTGAAGTTCAACAATACTTTTCCACTGATAAACCTGAAGTGACATAGAGCTACCAGAAATTATATTGTCCAACAATTTTCTGAAAAATGCTTTACACACTTGAAAAATTGTTTTATCAAGAGGTTGAATCACACAATTAGTTCCAGATGGAATCTGAATTATATTAGCAGTCTTTTTGTCTTCCTCCTAAAGACAGAAGTGTCATTATGCCCAGTCCAAGAGTCCAACAAAAGCACTGAGTTATTTTGTGCAAGTGGTAAGAAGGCGTTTGAGATGTGACATCAAAAATTACTGTTTCCCATGTTCTACAGATTTTGCTATGTAGATTACAAGGTTTTTGCAAGCAAATATTCATTTTTTTAAATTTTTGCTCTAATTTGCCTTGATGTTCCTCAGGTCAAAGACAAAGCTGCAGAAAAAGTAATCCAGTGATACTTATCAGTGGTATCATTGTATATGAATGTGTTGTAGTGTTCACTGACTGCACAAGAAACTCTGTCTTTTTTTCACTTGAAATGGTAATGTGCAGTTTGAATGCAGGTATGCAGCTCTTGCACAAAACCTGATTGATTGGTTTTATGCATAGTATTTTAGGAGAAAACAAGAAACTTAATTTTTATGTCAGCTGTGGATTGCTCTATGGTATTCACAAAAGTGTAGGAAAAGACAGATTGCTATTTACCATAAAGAAGACATGTTAAGTTTCAGATAGACATGTATTACCTGTTAATGACATGTTGACTTGAGGTAAACTTCATAATTTCTCAACTTTCTTTTTGCATAATTACCTGAATCTGTTTTATCAGATTGAAAAAGCCTGAAAATCAATATGTTCATCTCACTGGTAATTCAGAGTGCCCTATCTCATAGACATCCCTCGGTAACAGTGCATTGACACCACAAGCAGTTCAAAATGTTTCAAGTAGTTTTCCTTTTACTCTTTTGAGAGTTTCATTTTGGTGCAACTGTAACCACGAGATTATAGTACCTCACAGGGGAATGATAATCGATGCCTAGCAAGCAAAGAGAGAAAGCAAAGAAAGCTCTGCTGATGGATCTAAGTACCAGTACTCGTAAGGTAGTACTAAATAAAGTAAGATTTATCTTTGCTTTCATCAATATTTTTGCTACGACAATTTATTTATATTTTCTAGATGAGTACTCAATATATATATTGATAATGTGAATTCAGATAGATTGTTACTCATCACACAGAGGAAGGGTTGAGCAGCAAACAGGCCTCAGTGCCCAGAGAAAGCAAAGGGGCCATGTGTGTCATTTGGTCAAGTGAGTATCAAATTAAAGAAATGGCTAGTAATGTTACTGAGAAAGCTGTGTTTCTTATGCTAATGTTCTTCATTTTGTTTTTTAGTAGATGAAAAAAGGATCCCTTCTAATACTGCCTTATTGCCATTTTAAGCTACAATGAAAGATACAAGACAGGAAAAAGACATTTTAGCCTTTGAAAAGGAGTGTATTAACAATCCAGGTTTACAATGAAAGACATTTGATGATGAGGGTACAGACAAAGCAGCAATTAGAATTCTGCTTTCAGGTACTTTCATCAAAGAGGTTAAAATCTTCAGTTGCTCAACAGTTTTGTAATACATGGTAGTTAACACAAAATATAGAAAGCAAGCAAAAATATTAAACAATATTTCCCACTCATTAAAGTTTACTTCCACAAGTTAGAAGAAATTTTTAATGTGTTTCCACTACCATTTTCTGTTGACATGCACAATGTGGAAAATAAATTACAGTTAGAACTACCAGATTCCTGTTAGGATTTTCTTTAGCCTAAATTTCCTTGGCTTCACAAGCTTACAGCTATGGTTATGTCTACCTTCATATTCATGAACAGATGTGCCTTCTGTTGATTCATATAAAGCATAAATTTAAAAGTGATAAAGCGAGTACAGTTAAATGTTCTTTTTCTTACACTGGTAACTTGTGTAAAATTACCATGCATGCTTACACATCTATAAGCCTTGTGGGTGAGTGTGGTATGGCAGGAAGTTTCAAATGTTAAGAGTTGTGAATCATGTAATTTAAATGAATGGAAAATACAAGATGGAAGGAAAATATTTATTTGACAATAAATCATTACTCATTGAATAGAGCCTCTACCATATCCCTATCACACGTCCCTTCTGGAACCAACTCTCTGAAGAAAGAATTTGCCTAAAAGATCAGCTAGTAGTAATCCTGTAGTTTTGTTTAACAAGAAGGCCTTTTCTGTGCAATCTATAGCAATAAATAAAATAGCCTCAGGTTGAGTTACGGTGTTACAAGCTTAACTGCATGATCAGTTTTGAAACTTCATGTCTCATTTTCATATGTACCTGAACACATAATTTTTTTAAAAAATATTTTTTTAAACACTATATATGTCAGTAGATATGCAACATAATGTACATTTCTTGTATGCTAACCATTCTACCTGTCTTAAAGTTGGGTTAGAGATCTGTGCTATGTCCTAATATATGGGAAATATAATTATTAATAGCAAATGCCAACACTAATTCAACAGTATTTTCTGTCTTTAAATGTTAATGTAATTCCACAATGTTATCACTCAGTTTCCAGGATATAATGGCACTTTGGGTCAGAAAAGATAGTGGTTGTGAATATAGGAACTACTACATTCTTGAGACATTCCCACGGGAGAATATTAAATATATTCACTTTTCGAATGTATAACCTTTGTGGATACATAGCTAAACCCCAGTGTACTTCTTCAATTAATATTTACAAATGGTCAGTATAAAGGCTGTTGTCAGTGTCATACCATTTTTTTTACAATGTTTAATGACACAAACATTGAAAGACAGTAAATATAATTCAACTAGTATTGGCATGTGTCATGAAGACCTCTAACTTAACCTTAGGACAGGTAGAGTGATTAGCTTACAGTGTTACTCTACAAGAGATGTATATTATGTTGTATATGCATTGATGCATGTAATCTTAAAAAACAGTTTTTACTGTGTGCACAGATACATCTGAGGATGAGGAGTGAAGTCTCGGAACCAAACATGCAATAAAGCTTTTAACACCATAACTGCAGCCTGCAGCTATTTTATTTATTGTTACTAATACATGTGACTGCATTCCCACCTTCTACTATGATCAATAGTGAAGACAGTGGTCTATACTCACACAGGTGTCATAATGTATAGAATTTCATTTCTTAATGCAAGATACAGTTTAAGTGTTAATTCAGAAGTGATTATTAGTTTATGTAAACTAATTTATAATGAAAATGTGGTATGAAGCAAACTGCAAATTTGGCCTTGAATTATTAATTTTTATAGTTATATTTACAAAATGTTAATGACTTTCATGCCTTGCAAAATTAAATTTGTTTATGCTCTAGCTTTAAGTCCAAGGTTAAGTCACATAATGCTTCACATCAATGCTTATACAATGATCTTCTGTTGTGAGAACAAACAGTCAACTGGTCTGAATGTAAACAAACCTGCAAGCAGTGGGTTTGCAGCAATAATGTTCATCTTACGCGCAACTGCACTTTTGTTTGCGTTACTAGAATTGACTGATTCTGCAGAACCCGGGGACACATTGTTGTTGTTTTCTTCCTACAAAACATAAAATAGCATAATTTAAATAAGACATGAATGGCTGTAAAATGAGCACTAGTGAACTAAGATTTTAAAATTGAGTAAGATATTGACAATAATTAAATTTGTAGTGAAAGTCTTTACATAATGTGTTAGGTGTTTGACATATACGCACACATAATTCCAGATACAGGCTTTAAGCACATGACTCAAAATAACAAGTAATAAACTATACTAATGTATGAAATGTATATCTTAGAATTCTGAGTCCCTGTGACATAAACATGAACCAAAGAACAGATACATCACCTACATAATATATGTGTGAAAAAAGGCAGAAATATAGATGAAATTCATAACATATCTTAAATATACCAGAAAAGTGTAACACTGAATGTAAGTCACAATATTATTGTAGAAGTATTAAGTATTCGGTGAGAAATTTTATGCAGTAATCAGTGCCTGCAAGTATACTACAAAAATATATTTTCCTTGTGCAGATAGATCAAAATTAACAGTGCTTTGTTCAAGAAATAATGGAATCCTGTGTTAATTATAACTTTTTCCATCCAGGATGAAATTGTTGAAAAATATGATAGCAGCACTTGGAATGTATGTTTAATGGCATTAAGGAAGGCAGATATGAAAGATTCAAAGACTCTAGAAAATTATAAGTTAGGAATAAATATTCCTTGAAAATAAAAAAAACACACATAAAACACAAACATACACAACATAGATGCATTTCAAGTTTTATATGCTCTGGTGGACAAAATGACCTTACATGATATTGAACCAGCTTTCTGATTAAACTGAGGAGTTACTGGCCTGTAGAAATATGGACATCATTCTTAAGGAGGAGAAATTTTCAGTTATGAAAGTAGATTTCGATGTACCCCAAGAGATTATTATAGTATCATTAGTCTTCAAAATATTGGTAAACACCATGGTGGACAATATCAGAAGTTCCATGTGGCTGTTCATGGATGATGCTATTGTGCGTAGGAAAGCTTCAGTGACAGAAAATAATTAAAAACTGCAGGAAGGAATGAGTATTATTGACACTTGGAGAAAAAAAAAGTAATTTAATATGTGAAAAGAGAAAGATGGACCAGTTTTTGGTTCATTACATGATTGGTAACCAATCTCTGGGAACAGTCATAACAAAGGAGAATGCATCTAGAATAATATAAAATGGAGCAAACAAAACTAATTATAGGGAATTCTGGCTGAGTTTGAATGAAGCAATAATCACCAATGAAACAGGTTACTTGCATAACCCTGACCTGACAATTGTTGAGTACTCTTTGGCAATCTGAGACCCATACTAGATAGCGGGGTGGACAAAAATACATAAACACCAAAACCACAACATTTTATGATGCTTAATACGATGTAGAAAAACTGTTAGCACTCAAGTAAGTTTCCAGTCATCTCTGAATGGTAAATATCAATTTTCAAGGGAATCTTTACCATTCCAGCTGCAAAATAGTAGCAAGTTCAGGTAACAATCGTGGAGGTGGATAATGATTGTGCACACTTCTCTCTAAAGTAGACCACAAAGCTTCAATAATATTGAGATCTGGTGTCTGTGGTGGCGAAGGGAGATGGGACAATTCATCTTCATGCCCACAAAGCCAGTCCTGTCATCTTGGAACACAGCATCACCACTGGGGAACAAACACTGTACATAGGATAGATCTGATCATCCAAAAATGTCACATAATCCTTGGCAGTAATCCAACATAGTGGAGTAACTGTGGGGCCCATGGAATACCATGATATGGCTGCCCAAATCACCACCAAACACACAACTGGTTTCACTCTTGGGACATACACTTGGCCAGAAGTTGGAAACAGGATTACAAAAAGACTCATCTGACCAAATGGCCTTCTTCCATTGTTCCATATTCCATGTTTCATGGCTTCAGCTTCACGTTTTCCTGTTACATGCATTTATATTACTGATGTATGATTTTAGAATTCCAGCTTGCCCTGTAATTCCCAACATCTGGAGCACCCTTACAGTTGTTATGGTACTGACAGGGTTTGCAAATATGATGTTCAGTTCTGCTGTGACTTTTTCAGCTGTTGCGTTCTTTTTTTGTGACAGTCATCTTTAATGACCATCTGTCACAATCATTCAACACACACTTTTGTCCACATCCTGAATTAGGAGCTGATATTTTTCTGCTTTCCCTATACATGGTATAAAGTGCCTTTTGAAACACAAAACACTTGAGCTCCATTGGTTACAGAAGCACCCACTGTACAAGCACCAACAAGTTACCCATGTTCAAATTCATGTAGCTCTGACATAAAATACTCACAACTACACAGAATACCGTTCTAACCTTGACTGACACTTGGAATGAATTGAGGACATTGCACAGGTGCCGTTCATGGACAAATACAATCTACAGGCTTGGCTAGCACCTGCATTTATGTTCAAGCATGCATTTCTTGTGGTGTCTCCATATTTCTGTCCAAACGTTGTAGGATGTTACAGGTACATTATTATGAAATGCCTATCACACACCACACACCATGAGGCAGTTGGTACAGGGGTGTCTAAATGTGACATAAGAGACTATCATAATATTTACAAAATCAATAAAAGTCCACAGCTGGACAAATGAGATTTTAATTACATTAAAATTACTCTTATTTTACTGGTTAGAGTATCATTAAAAGGGACTATGAATTCTTGAGTAAAGATCTGATCACTACCACCCTGTTCAACAGAATTAGGGGAACAAGTGTATGAACATCCAGTATGTTAAATCTACTTTATTACAGGCAGTACCTGTAGTCTTATTGCATGGCTTGAGATCTTTGCTATCAATGTAGGCAACAATTAAAATCATTCACTATCTTCTGACTGTGTTATGCATTACAGTGTCAGGTGACCCCACTGAAGAAAGTGAGTACTGGTGTCCAAGTGTTCCCTAATGAGGTACAAAGATGGCAGTTTTCATTTGTGAATGTTGAATTCAACCAATCACATGCAAGGCAACATCTTAATGCAGTTCAAGTTGCAAGTTCAGTTTGTTTCATCTACAAAGGATGGACTTTCAGTCATGCTGCTGCAGATGCCAATGCCTCTCCATAGGCTGTTGATATGCTACAGGGAGACAGGTCAGTACATAAGGCAAGTTTGACAATATCACTGACTCATTGTAGCACCACATCTGGCCTCTCTGCACTTCAGAATTATATGGATACAGCTAGAACACTGCAAGACAATGTCAAAAGGGCCACTCGAGCCATGTGTCTGATGAGATTGTAATGGACAGGTTCTGAGAAAGGACCTTATGACTGAGACGTCCTGTTCAAGTACCCTGCTTCAAATGACAAAATCTTGCAACTTGCCTTCAGTTCTGCCATTTCCAACTTTGTCACTGGCCATTTCCAACTTTGTCACTGACCAAATGAGTTATTCACAGACGAGTCCAGATACCCTCAAATATATATATGTGTGTATGTGGGTAATATATATATATATATGTGTGTGTGTGTGTGTGTGTGTGTGTGTGTGTGTGCAGAGATCTGTGGTGAGTAATGACTGCCAAATGCTGTCATGAAAACTGAGACATTTCTGAGGTTCTTTGATGTTGTGGGGAGGCTTCAGTGTTGACAGCCATATGAATTTGTCATTGCCCATGATCACCTTACTGCCAGCCAGTACATTGAACAGATACTGTTAAACCCTGTTGTGGCTGCTACACACTGTAGTGGCCCTGAATTCCTTCTACTACTATGTGGCAGCCATCAGCAGGGATGTTTTATGAAGCATAGACATTGAAGTAGTGCGATGGCCAGTGATAAGTGCCCATTGTGCATAAACATGTCAGTTCTTTTTACGTAAACAATCAAGGGTGTAATGATGCTTTGTTGTCTATTTAATTTGTGAAAAATAAAGGTATAATTTGGTAACAGTCTTCAATTATTGCTCAGTGGAGTATGGCAGATGTTCAAAGTCATGTTCCCCTAACTCTTTCAAGGAGTGTGTGTTTATAAGGAGAGATGGAAACATAAATAGAGAAGTTACCATTCCATTTCATACATGGTTAATGAGAATGGAAATATGAATAATGATACAGTCAGGGTTGAAAGTGTTCAAAATTTCAAAAATCTGTAAGATAACAGAACAAAAGTGAGTGTAAAATATTCTCAAAAAAAAAACACAAAAGGTTAAACATAAATTTGTATGAAAAGAAACACAGATTTTCTCTTTATAATTATAAACACACACTCATACAATGGAAATAATGTGCAGAAAATAGAAATGGAGAGCATTTTATGTTCAGAAGTATACATACAGCACATATTAATATCAATGTTAAACATACATACACAAACCCTTGTTATTGTAGCATGTGTGCGGTGAAATTTAAAGAGAATTGCAGTATAGAATGTCCTCTGAATTTAAAAGATTAAGTTAATCTTTTATACTATGGAAGGGGGCTGGTAGTATCATTAAAATACCTTTGGGAATGGTGACCCCATCATAAAAATAGCGTATATATAGGTACAGTTGGTTCTGTGCAAAAACTGGAAAAGTATCATATCAGCACTGATACACCACTGCCTGGATAAATGGCACTGGAGAGGAAGGAAGGACTACTATGATTCAAGATACAGGATAACAATAATTAATAGTGGAACTGGGACTGGTGAAAATGTATTATAATGGAATCAAAGATACTGAGTAAAATAGATCTGCAAATGAACTGTTTGCAAGGTAACTGCAAGTGTGTGATTACCAGCTGCTATTGACTCCAGAATTAAATATTGAACTATTTAGTACAAATCTATTTGAAATGTAAACTTTTCATTTAAGGTACATCTAATTGGGCTCAAATATCACCCTTGGCCCATGTTTGGGGAATGTGGTAGATGCATGACAGGGCACCGACCAATTTTGATCCTTTTGTAAGGCAACATCTAATGCATCAATATGGTCCAAAATGGACTGGTTGAGCAGGGTCTATGCATTAGCTTCCAAGATCACTTGACCTGAATCCTCTGGATTTTACTTTGTCAGATCATCTCAGCACTTCCATTTGATGTGGTTGAAGAACTGCAGCAGTGATTTCTACAGTTTTGGAAATACGTGCAAGACAATCTGGGGGTATTTGAAGAATTTGTTGCTCACCACAGAGACAAATGCAGTATTGCATCCAAATGTGAGGATGACACATGGACCATTTCCTTTAACAGGGTTGAATGTACAGCAAATTGTGATGTGTAATATGCTGAGACAGTATTGTATTTCTTATTAAGGTAGGCCGTGGGTAAAAGTAGAGCTCCATAAGATAGAAACTTAATTCATATGTTCACATTTCATATACATTTGTGCTAAGTAGGACAATATTTCACACTAAATTTAGTGGTAGCTTTTACCTCTACAGTCATGAATGATTCATTTGCAGTCCCATGTCCACTGGAAATGTTTCGCTTCTACTGCATATGCTTTCATCCATGTCAGTTTTTGTCATTAATTATCATACAGCCTGTATATGTTTGAAATGATAGAGTTTGTATCTAAAAAGATATTATTAAATTTTTACCTCAAACTATATTTCCTTTACAATGCATGTTTTTTATAATCTTAGTCAAAATTTATCCTTGATTTGACAAATTATAAAACTTATTTCTCTGTGAGATTAAAAATCATACCTTCTAATTCCTATGTTCACACCATATGTCATCCTAATATTGTTTCTATAAAAGATCTAAGAGATCAATGTTGTGCAGAAGTAAGACAGTGGACTTATATTCAGATTGACAGTAGTTCAAATCCCCACTGAGTCAGCCACATTTAGTTTTTCTCAGCTTTCCCTAAACTGTTTAAGACAAATACTGGAACAGTCATTTTGGAGACCATGACAAATTTTCTTTTCCATCCTTCCCTAGTTTGAACTTCTGGTGTATCTTTAATAATCATCTATCAGCTGGACACTAAAGCCTATTTTCCTTTTCTACAAAAGTATATTAATTTTATATTTTTATTAGTACACACTTATACATATGATCATACTAAGCATATTCCTGCATCACCAGCTCTCCTCTAGGTACCACTTTAAAGTCCATGAGAGAGGGTAATTCACATTGTGGCCCACACTGAGAACTCTTCCACTCTAAATTATGAAGAATGCAATAGGAAATAATAGTGTGTGCTACTCTACACAAGAAGTAATTAATAATTCCCACAGTAGCAAAATAAAAAGTGTGTAGGTTATTCTGAACTTCATTACAGAGGAGCCGCTGGTAGCTGAGGGGTCAGCATGACGGAATGTCATGCTTAATGGCCCGGGTTTGATTCCTGGCTGGGTCGGAGATTTTCTCCACTCACGGACTGGGTGTTGTGTTGTCCTTATCATCATACTTTCATCCCCATTGACACACAAGTCGCCAAAGTGGTGTCAACTCGAAAGACTTGCACCAGGCAAATGGTCTACCCGACAGGTGGCCCTAGCGACACGGAATTTCCATTTACATTATAAAGGAAGTGTTTCTCAAGATTTTGCAAGAGATATTTACTTGATATCTGATAGTTTTCTTTGAGCTGTATCTGGGCTCATATTGTCTGTATATAGATTTTTCTCTTTGCACAAGAATGTTTGTTGTTATGAAACTTTCTGGCAGCTTAAAAAGTTCTGTTTACTGAATGAGGTAGCAAGGCATGCCTGGCAGCTCACATCACAGCTTCAAACTATCAGTACCTACCCCTACTTTCCAAACTCCTTACAAGCTCTTGGCCACATTTTGTTGGACTAGCATTCCAGTGAGAGTCTAAGTTCAATTCCCAATTCAGTTCATAATTTTTATCAGTCAGGAAATTTTTCTGTACTTGTTTGATATACTAGCAGCTGCATGTAAATGAGAGTGTAGTATCCATTGCTGGTGTAGTAATTAAACAGGCATCCCTCCAGGTGCAACATGGTGAGGGTATAATGCAAACATTGTTAACTACTTTTGTTCACAATAATGCAAAACCCCTGCACCATTAACCTCTTGTTAGACATAGAGCATGATTCTTTCATGTGTATAAAATGCATATTTGAACCATCAGATGCTTTTATTTTGGATCCAAATATCTACTGGCTTCAGTCTTGGACTATCTTCATAGATAAGAGCTAAAATGGTTTACGTCACCATATCGCACCAGTCATTACTTAAAATGTATAGCACAAGCCATGAATGTAAATATATGACACAAGACTTTAGAAGCAAACATACAAATAATAAATGTATACAGAGCAACTGATGGTTCAAATATGCATTTTATACATTACTTACCAGCTGATGACAATCACCTTCCAAAAATCTTTCACGTGTATTTCTGTTACAAAGAATACGAGAAATATGCTGAAAGGCAACTGAATACCATTTGAGTGCTAACTTATATCAAAAGTTGAGACTAATTTATACTCGTGTAAATTATATTAATGCTGTTGCATACTTCTGCGTACACTGTTCCTTCAGGCATAGACTGAGAATGACATAGCCAACACATCATGTTAAAGTAATTACCTTGGAAAAGATTTATCAAATATGAAATATCAAAGAAAAACAAGTAAATACACACTATTATGTTTATACAGTTCATGGCTTTTGTCTGCTATGCCAACAACGCTTTACACATGTAGGCATGTAATGGTACATCCAGATAAAGTACAGTACTAATTACATTACCTTGTCAACAAAGTCAGGGAAGAATGTATCCAACTCAAATGTTGTGTCTCCCAATTGCTTGAAGAGATCATCATCTACCTCCTCCTCAAATTCTCCTACCAGTCCTGAGAGATCCTGCTGTGACAGCTCACCCAGGCCAGTCCCCCCTCCTTCCTGCTGATTTCCAGAATCCTACATCAAACACAAATTATTGACTGTTAGCAGTATACAAGTAAAACCTGTTTTATCTGGAGAAACCAACACACATTCTAAATCGGCTTTTTTTAAAATTATTTCTACATTTTACTTTGTGTTGTACTTTCAAAATTGTACAGTATTTACAATTTATTTGTACAGCAGGAGAGCATCTGGAATGAGCTCATGCAACATGTTACATTAGTGCCACATGTAATTCATTTTCAACAAGAAGCCAGATTTATTCATATAGTTTTGCCAGTTTGATAATACACAAAATGATGCAGACACAAAACTTACCCTCTCACATGGAAATTAAAATGTGTTTCTTTCAATAGCTTATTCATTATTTCTCTTCTATATGTCCTTACAAATGTTTCCACAAAGTTACATTGTCTTACGTTTACTCATTCTTGATGGGGGATCTCTCAAGTAGTGAAAGTTTAATTATAACCACCATATATATACACTAATAATATTGGAGGATAATGATTACTCATCTACGATATATTGTAGGCCCATTTTAATATGCATATTATTTCCTACAATAATTTCAGAGATTTTCCTTTACAAAAATTGGATGAACAAATGATTTACAGTAGTAGTTGCTGATAAGACTTGCTATTAAGGTATTTTTAGTAATTTAAATAAAAAAAAACATTTGGCAAGACTATAAGATGACTGACCTGTGAATAAGTGGTATTATAAAATCAATAGACGGAGAAGTCTGGCAAGACCAAAGAGAAGCTGGACTAAAGCTTGAAAAAGGAAAAGACAGCTATCTGATTTCTAAAGTGCAGAAGAAGAAGAAGAAGAAGAAGAATGGTTTCAGAAAGTTATATCATACCACTGGGTACTGGATGACATGAGCTCAGCCCATTATTGTAAAAGCATTTTCTTGTATAAAATTGGACCAGTAGACTGTACTGTCCAGATATAGGAAAACTGACATAATATTTCATGAACTGCCTCAGTCTATCAACTGTCCCTCTTATATATTAGGCTTTAAAGATAGCAGGAATACATCTATAACACCCTTATGAGATACTACACATTAATGATGAATTCATTTCACATCCAGCAACAAACCAAATTTATTCATATTGTTTTACTAGTTTCGCAATGCATTTAGAATTGAAACAAGCAACATATCATCACAAAATGTATGTAAATAGTGAGATATGACACATCATATCTATCATGGAAGGATGTTGAAATGACAGACACTATCCAAAAGGTTTATGAAATTATAGACATTGTCATGTTTGAGTCATTTCACATAAGGCACAATACTGTTCTATTGTAAAAGAGCTTCTGGAGGCTACACTGAAATTAGTATAAAGTAAGTTGTGGTATATCTGCTATAAAGCACATTTTGAGGTTGCAGCTAACTTAGGAAATAAATATCACTGAAAAAATGAAAGTAATGTGAATTATGACTAGAGTTTAGAGAAGTACAGCTATAAATATCAACTACAGTCCTACAATATAGTTATTTGTGAATGAAGTTTATTGACAGCAATTCATTCATTTTTAGAGCAACAATGACATTTACTCATTAAATTGTACAGTAATAACTTATTGCAGTACTAATTGCAAGGTATGGAACACAGTCAAATTAAATTTTTTGCCATTGTGCACACAGAGACAAAACACCTGACAGACAATCATAATATGTTAAAATACTGATTAATTAATCTTCCTATATTATAGATGAAATGTTAAAAAATAAATAGTGAATTAATATCTTTTATATGTCTCAACTGATGTCATCATTATGTTTTTTGCAAACTCTATGTAGCTTTTGTGTAAACCACAGACCAAAAATCATTATGTTTGCAAATAATATGACCTATGGAACATGTAAACAAGTATTTAATCAATGTCTTTGTATAATTATGTTTTGAAAGACCTAAATCCAAACTTGCATAAATAATACACAGAATTTCTAGTTTCCCAGCTGCCTGGTTAAGTATCACACTACAAATGCAAAGGTTACACATTTGATCTGAAATTGTTAGGATTTTTCCAAACACCATAGCACGCTTTATGGAGACTGTTTCAGTATATGAAAAATATCTAGTTGTACCGTGATTTCTATTACATCCTAAGGTGCTTCTAGTGGCTCTATAGCTTAGTGGACAAGTGTCAGACTACAAACTTAAATGTCAAAGATTATGTTAGTCCTAGAATTTTTTTCTGTCACTTATCACATCTTTTACCATTGGAAATGATTTGTTAATGTGAAAAATGCCAAGTTACAACATTCTTTTGGGATCAAACAATCTTTGGTCCCCCCCCCCCCCCCCAATGACTGGCTGGGTAAGTCAATAAAAAGGTGGGAAGAAGCCTACAGCATACCACCTGCAATAAGGCCTAATAAAAGACTATAGAGTTTAATCCACCCTTCATCTTGATAACAGATTTTGTCATAAAACTGCCAGTGATCCATTTTACAGGATATAATATGATTATGTTTTGATTTTTGAAATGGTAACTATGATATGTTACTTAACCCATGTAGTGAACACCCTGCATAATACTGCTCATGAATGCTAATTAGGATTTTTCCTTGGTGTTTGAATCAGACTTTAATTAACCTTATAGTCATTCAGCTATACGGGCAGAATTTGAATTCTGAAAATCATTATATTTAAATAGCTATAAAACATTTTAAACAGTGCTTCTACTTTGGTCATGTGGAAAATTTTGTGTGGCACAATATTGCCTTGTGAATCCTGCACAGAGTGCACTTTTAAGGGATGAAAAATGAAAAGCTGACTGGAAAGCAGAAGTCACTTGCCAAGCATTGTGACAGGTCCACCATCTTGCCGTCGTTGTCAGGGCACCACAGCAGGTCGTCGTCAATGAAAGGCATGCTTACAGCAGACTTGCTGACTGGCCGCGCCGCCGCAGCCACTAGGTTCCAAGAGCGACCTGCAATACAATACAAATCTTATCAGATTCAATAGATCCTATAGTAGGCACCTATTTTCAATTAAGACAATCATAGGCCTGTAAAACGCTAGCTGTGTAAGTTCCTTACCTTTGAAAATCAGAACTGAGAGAAGAAGGGGCCATGATATTAGAAATTGAATAATGTATTACATCAGCCAAACATTTGAATAGCAAAGGGAGAATAATTGAAGAGTTTCATTCAAAGGTTAGAACTGACTGCAGGAAACAGTTTTGCCAAGTTACCTATGGGCATTGTCCACATTTATCAACAATATTAATAGTGCAACTACTTACGCTACTATAACTAGTTATACAAAGAAATTCAACCTGACTAGCATAATGCTGTCTGAAACTGTGTGCAGCTATTAAACATCTGATCTTTCAAAAACAGTCATGTTTTGCACACTGGCTCTTCAAAGAAGAACTTTAATAACAAACACTGACAAATAAAATAAAATAAACTGACAGTTGTGAATCTTACAATGGAAAAATAACTGAAATGTTTCTGAATTAAGAAAATGTGTACAAAAGTATTACAGTACAAAATGACTAACATTATCTAGAGACTATATACATGTGACCCTAGTAATTCCTGGACCCATAGTACACTATGTCCAGACTGTAACAGTGAGTGCCATTATGTTTTGTCAATGTCAAAGTAGGAAATATGAAAATGCAAGTCACTTTGATTAATGTAAAATGCTCGGTCCCCAATTAATCAATTGTCATGGTGTACATTCCAGTTTGTACAGGGCATGATACTGTGGTAGTGATAAATACATAGGACTAGTGGATGGAACAGGATGCAACACAGCAATGAGGTTGTACTACACCATCCAATGTGACTCCAGCACAGGAAGGACACCAGTTTGTTTGTGGGGCCATAACAGACCACTCATTTTTGTCTGCAGCATTGGGTTGGCACTATAACAAGTGGGAACCTGTTTGGAATGGTTTATCGTTGGCTGCTTCAGGCTGGACTGCTGTCCATTCTCCAGAAATCATGAACATCCTGGAAAGCACTGTGTGCACATTAACACATCATTGGCATATTGACTGGCAAAATGTAATGTTTCCACTTAAGCACAACGTACTACAATCATGGTCTCATACTTGTTAGATGCTACT
This sequence comes from Schistocerca americana, assembly GCF_021461395.2. Classification (NCBI taxonomy): domain Eukaryota; kingdom Metazoa; phylum Arthropoda; class Insecta; order Orthoptera; family Acrididae; genus Schistocerca; species Schistocerca americana. The sequence goes on along the minus strand of NC_060130.1, from coordinate 748,906,522 downwards.
GTGGTGACTGCAGTTTGGCAGCCAGTACTATTGAACAAAACAGTGCATAAGTACAAAGTGTGATGATTCGTAGAGTCACTGAAGACAATCTGTGACCTCAGCTTCCACATACTGAGAATAATCTGAACAACTACAGCTACATTAGTGCAGTTTTAAAGCTCGAGTCAGTGCCTCTCTTTCAGACATTCCACGTGCCCTATTTCAGTAGGACAGTACTGGCCAAATTTAACCTAGAATGTGCAAGCCTTCATTGAAGAACAAAGGCTGCCAGTTCTCGCCTGGCTTGCAAGTAAATATGATATGTCATCAATCAAATATGTCAGGAATATTGTAGGTCAGCAACTTATTTGTTCTCTTCTCCAGGACACTTTGTGGGTTCCTTTACCACCTGTGTATAAAAGAAATCCCCAGTGATATATCCACAGCCCCTTTGATTCCCTGACACTGTATTTAGAGGCTCAGGCTATTGCACGTGGGGCCTTCATACCATACTGAATTATACATGACAGAGAGCTTTTATAGTTCTGTAATCCTGATAATTTTTTCATTAGTGTAAATCTAACCTTTTACCAACAAGGGAAGTGTCCAGGTATCTCGGAGAGAACCAAAGCGATGTTGTTCGGGAATGGAGGAGATACAGAGAGACAGGAAATGTCAGTGACATGCCTGGCTCAGGCCGCCCAGTGTATGACCGCTACCTACGGATTATGGCTCGGAGGGACCCTGACAGCAACGCCATCATGTTGAATAATGCTTTTCGTGCAGCCATAGGATGTCGCGTCACGACTCAAACTGTGCGTAATTGGCTGCAAGATGCACAACTTCACTCCCTGCGTACATGGTTCGGTTCATCTTTGCAACCACAACACTACGCAGCGTGGTACAGATGGGCCCAACAACATGCCGAATGGACTGCTCAGGATTGGCATCACGTTCCGTTCACCGATGAATGCGGCATATACCTTCAACTAGATAATCGTCGGAGACGTGTTTGGAGGCAACCCCCTCAGGCTGAAAGCCTTGAACACACTATCCAGCGAGTGCAGCAAGGTGGAGGTTCCCTGGTGTTTTGGGGTGGCATTATGAGGTGCCAACGTACGCCGCCAGTGGTCATGAAAGGCGCCGCAACGGCTGTACGATACGTGAATGCCATCCTCCGATTGATAGTGCAATGATGTTGATAGCATATTTGCGAGGCATTCGTCTTCATGGACGAAAATTCGCACCCCATCGTGCACATCTTGTGAATGAGTTCCTTGAGGATAACGACATCGCTCGACTAGAGTGGCCAGCATGTTCTCCAGACATGAACCCTATCGAACATGCCTGGGATATGTTGAAAAGGGCTGTTTATGGACGACGTGACCCACCAACCACTCTGAGGGATCTACGCCGAATCGCCATTGAGGAGTAGGACAATCTGGACCAACAGTGCCTTGATGAACTTGTGAATAGTATGCCACGACGAATACATGCACCCATCAATGCAACAGGACGTGCTTCTGGTTATTAGAGGTAGCGGTGTGTACAGCAACCTGGACCACCATCTCTGAAGGTCTCGCTGTATGTTGGGTCAACATGTAATATGTGGTTTTCGTGAGCAATAAAAATGGTGGAAATGATATTTATGTTGATCTCTATTCCAATTTTCTGGACAGGTTCCGAAACACTCGGAACCGAGGTGATGCAAAACTTTTTTTGATGTTTGTATATTTAAGTGTTAGGAAATCTTTTCTGAAGGTATTTGTCTGGAATGTAAATTTGCTCGGAAGTGAAATGTGGATGATGAACAATACAGAAAAGAAGGATTTTGCTACAGAAGAGTGCTGAGGAGGAGGTGGGTAACTTGACTGAAAGAAGGGAACACTTGATAGCACAAATCATGTGGCATCAAGGAATCGCCTGCTTGTTAATTGAGGTGAGTGGGGGAGGGGCGTTAAAATTATAGAGGAAGACCACAGATTAACTAAAGTAAGCAGGTTTAAGTGCATGCAGCTTGCAGCAGTTATGCAGAGAGGCAGTATTTTGTACAGAATAGATTAGCATGGAGAGTTTGCATCAGACCAATGTTCGGACTGAAGAACCCAACAGCGTTGAGAAGAGCATGTGAGTTTCTTGTGCTGGATTTTGTAAAGCTGGAACAAGCTCCTTCAGCAATAAGAAAGCGCGAAATGCTTTCTTCCTAAACGTGGAAGTTAATTTTAGGCACCAAGCGAGGTAGCCCAACGACGGTTGAAATTTCTCCGTCCTGCTATCTAGATTTAGGTTTTCCGTGATTTCCCTAAATTGCTCCAGGCAAATGCTGGGTATGGCCAATTTCCCTCCCCCTCCCTACCGCAAACTTGTATTCCGTCTCTAAATGATCTCGTTCCTGATGGAGCGTTAAACTCCGTATCTTCCTTCAATCCTAATTTTAGGGTACATCTTTCATCACGAGAATATTATCTGGGCCGTGACAAACCGAAAGTTCTAAGGAAGACTGTGGAAGTATTTCGGAGTTTCTCGGTAGTGCGACCCTCTTCTGAACGAGCGATGTGGGCGTGAGACAAGGCCAGCCCAAGCGCTTCTCCGCTCGCTCGAATGTGGGTCACCGCCGTGCAGACTCATTGTTGGCGAGGTCCCTCCCTGCTGTAGCTCTGACCAAAGTCAACTCTTGCCGCAGTAGTTGCCTCCGCACGGGCGTGTGACCTCACGGTGTTTATCAACGGCGGCAGTCTGAAGGCTATTTACGATTCTCCAGTTGAGCGTCACTTTGGAACAAAGATTAAGGGCTGACTGTGTAAACTTCGTTGACTTGACATCAATTTTGACCTTACTTCATAAAATGAACCCAGTATATGAATTCGCTATGTTGTTAACACTAACAATGGATTAAACGAGCTTCGATTTTGATTTCAATTACAACAAAAAGCGCTTGGCAACACCGCTAAACAACTTTATACGCAAAAATGCAATATGGCGGCTGGTGCACTTAGCAGATATTTCGGTGGCGTATTAAAACACGACAGACCTGTATAAACGTGCTTAATAGGTAAAAATATTCGTGTAAAAGACAGAAAGTATGTATTGGATTTTTGTAAGTGCAAAATACAGTATTAAATGAAAAAAAAGTCTTGAACAGTAAAATTCCCAATTTTGGAGTGCCTACACGGGCGATGTGTCAGTGATAATATAGGGTATTGTGTTCATAGGAAACAAAAATGAAGAAGTCGCTGAAGAAATTTGGTATCTGCGAAGAATCATAGCCACGTTTTATGACAAAATAAGTGGCTTGCAGAAAGAACTGCGCGAACTTGATCCTGGAAACGGTGAGTGGGAATTTGTACAAGGGAAAAAAATTAGAACTATGAACGTACAAATGGTAGAAAAAGAACGCTGTATCCTCTACAAAAAGCAAGGAGTAGTTTGCAGCATAACAACAGAGAAGAAAGTCATGTGACTACACAAATAGCTCAGCAAAATGTCAAGAGGGTGCCAAGCGTAGTTCAGGAATGTGCAAGTGCCGAAAACAAATGTATAAAAAACAAACGAAAGTGTTCATGTTGCAATACTGACGTCATAAATGGTGAAAATGTGTCTATAAAAATAGCAATAGAGCAACTAAAACTTTTATATGTGTAGTAACAAAAAACAACAACCAAACCAGTAATGAAGTCCACAGAAACAGAAAGAGAGTTTACCTCAGAGCATTAAGAGAAACCAAACCCATGTACTTCAAGAAAGCAACGGAAAGTTCACATACGATAGCAAATACTGTCTGTGCTTTCATAAATGCAGATATAATAGAAATAAGTAGTACAAACAATGGAAACATAATACTTACACCGCAAGGAAAGATTTTTCGGGCCCACATGAAGCCAGTTCCATTTTCAATGAAAACTACACCACTTCATGAAATGGAGAAAAGAACTGGTCTGAATATTGAAAATGCAATCCAGTTTTCACTAGCAAAAATTCTTCACAAATGGAACAAAAACAATGTACATATATGTCCTTGTCATTATGAATCATCAAACTGAAAACATCATCCGTAAATTTGGGAACACAGACCTGCATGAAACAAGGAATTGCAATACAAGTGCTTGTCTGTAATGTATTGCAGTGACTGTTAGTCTGATTACGATGGTAAGTTCCTTTGGACATGCATGCATGCATGCATGAATTCGAAATTGCCAATAAGGATAACCATAACCGTATGGAATGACGCCAATGACAATTTGTGTCGGACCAGGACTCGAACCCGGATTTCCCGCTTAACAATTACAATTACGATGGAAAGTTCCTTTGGACATGCATGCATGTCCAAAGAACTGTACATCGTAATCAGAATAACACAGGCACTGCAATATAGTATTTCTCTGCCGATACCGAGCAAGCGACTTTCAAGTACAAAGTCTGGCCTGTACGGGAATATACATATGGGCGTACGAGTAGAGGTCGTAGACGAATGGTTGACGACATATGTAAGTTTGGGTCTGGCCTTGGGTCGTGCATGGATAGCCACCTGGTAAGACAACCGCTCGCGATAAGCGGGAAATTCGGGTTTAAGACCTGGTTGGTTGGTTTGTGGGATTAAAGGGACCAGACTGTTCAAGTCCTGGTCCGGCACAAATTTTCATTGTCGTCATTCCATTCTACAGCTGATGGTTGTCCTTATTCGCAATTCCCAATTCATTTCATATAAGTGCTTATCTTGTCTTGGGAAGGTCACGTAAATACTACATGTCCAAAAATTAGCTCAAACACATTCCTAATGAGGAAAATGTTCAGCATATTAAATGGAGGCGCATTATTGAAGATGTGATATGGTCTCATATACCAATACTTGTTACATTATCTACAGATATGGGGTGGTGTTGTCAACACACACATACAAGAAAGCTGTAAAGCGTATTGCAAATTACAGTCACGACAATGTTAAAGAGACAAATTTAGTGCTCTCAACAGTTCCAGCACCGTGATTATGTACTTGAAGAAACAATGCACTGAATCCTTAATAAATATCTGCATAGATATAATAATGATTACCATATGACAAGTAAAAGGCTGAAACCAACAAATCCGACAATAAGTTCCCACATTATATAAAGGATATAAAAGTACTGTTAGCATTTAAACAAAAAGTGTTACATGATCATAATATGTCCCTACAATATATCAGAATACCAACGCGAACATCGCAGAAACTAAACACATATTGTATGTACTTATAGGTAAATGTGTGTGACCAAAGCAAAGAGTTCCCGACAGAGTGAAAACTTACCACACACAGTTATATTAGCATATTTGTCATGCAAGTTAATTCTTTTTTCGTGTGTTTAATATTGGTGTTAGCAGACAATCATGAAATACTACTATACGTTATGTAAAAGAAATTACGACGACGTGTACAGCAAAAGGAATAAATCTCCGTGAAGACTTACCTCGTATGTGTATTTAACTGTATATGTGGATGCGAATGTCTGTAAGTACTTTTAGTGTTGGTAAATAGTGTGAATATTTCTATGTATGTGCGTAAATCTGTAGCGCCGGCTAGTGTGGCCGAGCGGTTCTAGGCGCTTCAGTCTGGAACTGCTACGGTCGCAAGTTCGAATCCTGCCTCGGGCATGGATGTGTGTGATGTCCTAAGGTTAGTTAGGTTTAAGTAGTTCTACGTTCTCGGGGACTGATGAACTCCGATGTTAAGTCCCATAGTGCTCAGAGCCATTTGCACCACTTCTCGTAAATTTGTATAACTCTAACCAGTCCAGTTATGCAAATCCTCGCTGTTTCTTGCTGGTTTTAAAATTTCCGTATCCGACGTCATATAAAATGAATTAAGGACAAATAAGTATATACATAAACAAATTATCGCGCTTCGACTGCAGTTGATCAATCGCATATTGTACGAGATACACGACCTATGTCTGGATATTGCACGAGTAGACTAGCCGCCAACTGGATAACCACAATGAGGCCCCTTCCAAAATCTGCCCGGCGCTGACTTGAAATGTAACGTTAATATGTATGAGGAAATGAATTTTACTGGTTCTCTAATGTGCGTACGATATTCCTATTCTTCCCGGCACACTTTAGTTGTCTAATGACGTGAGTAATTGCACAGTATGTTCTGTCAACACAGCTGAACATTTGGATCATTAACAGCGATGATGTGTCATTTGCTCAGAGAACAAAGTGCACGCACATATGAGGGCAGTTCAATAAGTAATGCAACACTTTTTTTTTCTCGGCCAATTTTGGTTGAAAATACCGGAAATTTCTTGTGGAATATTTTCAAACATTCCCGCTTCGTCTCGTATAGTTTTATTGACTTCCAACAGGTGGCAGCGCTGTACGGAGCTGTTAAAATGGCGTCTGTAACGGATGTGCGTTGCAAACAACGGGCAGTGATCGAGTTTCTTTTGGCGGAAAACCAGGGCATCTCAGATATTCATAGGCGCTTGCAGAATGTCTACGGTGATCTGGCAGTGGACAAAAGCACGGTGAGTCGTTGGGCAAAGCGTGTGTCATCATCGCCGCAAGGTCAAGCAAGACTGTCTGATCTCCCGCGTGCGGGCCGGCCGTGCACAGCTGTGACTCCTGCAATGGCGGAGCGTGCGAACACACTCGTTCGAGATGATCGACGGATCACCATCAAACAACTCAGTGCTCAACTTGACATCTCTGTTGGTAGTGCTGTCACAATTGTTCACCAGTTGGGATATTCAAAGGTTTGTTCCCGCTGGGTCCCTCGTTGTCTAACCGAACACCATAAAGAGCAAAGGAGAACCATCTGTGCGGAATTGCTTGCTCGTCATGTGGCTGAGGGTGACCATTTCTTGTCAAAGATTGTTACAGGCGATGAAACATGGGTTCATCACTTCGAACCTGAAACAAAACGGCAATCAATGGAGTGGCGCCACACCCACTCCCCTACCAAGAAAAAGTTTAAAGCCATACCCTCAGCTGGTAAAGTCATGGTTACAGTCTTCTGGGACGCTGAAGGGGCTATTCTGTTCGATGTCCTTCCCCATGGTCAAACGACCAACTCTGAAGTGTATTGTGCTACTCTTCAGAAATTGAAGAAACGACTTCAGCGTGTTCGTAGGCACAAAAATCTGAACGAACTTCTCCTTCTTGATGACAACGCAAGACCTCACACAAGTCTTCGCACCCGAGAGGAGCTCACAAAACTTCAGTGGACTGTTCTTCCTCATGCACCCTACAGCCCCGATCTCGCACCGTCGGATTTCCATATGTTTGGCCCAGTGAAGGACACAATCCGTGGGAGGCACTACGTGGATGATGAAGAAGTTATTGATGCCGTACGACGTTGGCTCCGACATCGGCCAGTGGAATGGTACCGTGCAGGCATACAGGCCCTCATTTCAAGGTGGCGTAAGGCCGTAGCATTGAATGGAGATTACGTTGAAAAATAGTGTTGTGTAGCTAAAAGATTGGGGAATAACCTGGTGTATATCAATGCTGAATAAAACAACCCCTGTTTCAGAAAAAAAATGTGTTGCATTACTTATTGAACTGCCCTCGTATATTCGATTTCTATTTCTTTTCTGAGGTTCCATCGGTCGCAGTGAGGACACCAAGGAAAAAATTTCAGATTCGGTCGTTATGTCTCTTATGGCCAATAGTATAAAGGATTGGCTTTATCGATCACCTGCCAAAAGATTCATTTCTTAAGTTACTGGTCATAAATGTAATTTCGACAACCGCATCAATACATCACTTGATACTTACCTAGTGCTCTGGCCACTGTAATGGGCAGCATTCTAGGCAACCTTAAGTGCTGAGAAATACATTGTTTCTTTTCGTTAACAAAGATCGAACTACTCTGATATGCCTGCTGAGAAGGAAAATGAGCCCCAACGAGCTCCCCGTCTGTTATGTGAACGAACGTATCAGTTCCAGAAAACGAATGATAAATCATTTAAACTGAGGTTTTTTTGGACAAAGCAGTATGCAACTATTAGAACTAATGTATTTTTTCTTAATGTCATCGTTAAACATTTTCAAAATTGTTCCCATGTTTCATGAACGGAAACTTCACTTCCGTGCCTTTCCTTTGTAGGTCGTAGTTACCTTACAAGTTTTTTTCCCGTACGTCCTTATACTGCTCCAGGACAATTTATAGCATATACAGGGTTGTTACAAATGATTGAAGCGATTTCACAGCTCTACAATAACTTTATTATTTGAGGTATTTTCACAATGCTTTCCACACGCATACAAAAACTCAAAAAGTTTTTTTAGGCATTCACAAATGTTCGATATGTGCCCCTTTAGTGATTCGACAGACATCAAGCCGATAATCAAGTTCCTCCCACACACGGCGCAGCATGTCCCCATCAATGAGTTCGAAAGCATCGTTGATGCGAGCTAGGAATTCTGTTACGTTTCTTGGTAGAGGAGGTTTAAACACTGAATCTTTCACATAACCCACAGAAAGAAATCGCATGGGGTTAAGTCGGGAGAGCGTGGAGGCCATGACATGAATTGCTGATCATGATCCCCACGACGACCGATCCATCTGTTTTCCAATCTCCTGTTTAAGAAATGCCGAACATCATGATGGAATTGCGGTGGAGCACCATCCTATTGAAAGATGAAGTCGGCGCTGTCGGTCTCCAGTTGTGGCATGAGCCAATTTTCCAGCTTGTCCAGATACACGTGTCCTGTAACGTTTTTTTTCGCAGAAGAAAAAGGGGCCGTAAACTTTAAACCGTGAGACTGCACAAAACACGTTAACTTTTGGTGAATTGCGAATATGCGCACGAATGCGTGAGGATTCTCTACCACCCAGATTCGCACATTCTGTCTGTTCACTTCACCATTAAGAAAAAATGTTGCTTCATCACTGAAAACAAGTTTCGCACTGAACGCATCCTCTTCCATGAGCTGTTGCAACCGCGCCGAAAATTCAAAGCATTTGACTTTGTCATCGGGTGTCAGGGCTTGTAGCAATTGTAAACGGTAAGGTTTCTGCTTTAGCCTTTTCGTAAGATTTTCCAAACCGTCGGCTGTGGTACGTTTAGCTCCCTGCTTGCTTTATTCGTCGACTTCTGCGGGCTACGCGTGGAACTTGCCCGCACGCGTTCAACCGTTTCTTCGCTCACTGCAGGCCGACCCGTTGATTTCCCCTTACAGAGGCATCCAGAAGCTTTAAACTGCATATACTATCGCCGAAAGGAGTTAGCAGTTGGTGGATCTTTGTTGAACTTCGTCCTGAAGTGTCGTTGCACTGTTATGACTGACTGATGTGAGTGCATTTCAAGCACGACATATTCTTTCTAGGCTCCTGTCGCCATTTTGTCTCACTGTGCTCTCGATCGCTCTGGCGGCAGAAGCCTGAAGTGCGGCTTCAGCCGAACAAAACTTTACGAGTTTTTCTACATATCTGTAGTGTGTCGTGACCATATGTCAATGAATGGAGCTACAGTGAATTTATGAAATCGCTTCAATCATTTGTAATAGCCTTGTATTTCGTCTGTGGAGAAGTTTGAAGAACGCGTCTTATTCCGCTTATTTTTCTCCATCCTTACGAAGTCTTCAGTACTAAACATTGCATATCTACCGCGCTTCTGCTCTACCCCGCATTGCTTCGTCCGCGAGTAAGGCGTCGACCTGTGGAGAGGTCTCATATTTCATTCTGGAGAAGCACGGCAGTGTTACTCAGGGCATAGAGAGCCACGCGTGTGACTTCAGTTCACGGTTGGTAGTGACTGTGGACTCTGACAATACAACAGCATGTCACAGACATCCTGCCTCCTCATATGTTACCTCTTACGCGACAGTTTTGTGGCGCCAATTTTCAATAAGACAATGTTCGTCCACATATGGAGTGTGTCTCCGTGAACTGCCTGCGAAGCGATGAGATTCACCGGTGGTCAGCAAGATCTCTAGATCTGTCCCCGAAAGAACGTATGTGGGACCAGCTGGGGTACCAACTCCGTCGCAGTGACAGTATCCTGGATATCAAGAACCAGTTACAACAGTTGTGGACCAGCCAAACCCAGGGGAGGATATCATGGGTTTATGACACAGTTCCCAACTGAATCAGTCCATCTATCCATACCAGAGGGTTGGTTCAAATGGCTCTGTGCTCTAGGGGACTTAACAGCTGAGGTAATCAGTCCCCTAGAACTTAGAACTACTTAAACCTAACTAACCTAAGGACATCACACACATCCATGCCCGAGGCAGGATTCGAACCTGCGACAGTAGCGGTCGCGCGGTTCCAGACTGAAGCGACTCTTCTAGGATCTCACAGCATTGTGCTAAATGAAAAATGCTTCTTAGTACTGGGTAACAAATTAGGAGAAACTGCCCGCGCAATAACTCAATCGAGCGACTGTTTGTCGGTAACGATGAAAATTATTCGGCTCATGCCATTTCTACGATTGCTACCTGTACGAAGTTCGTACACCGCGGTGCACATAATATGTGTGGCTGCTTATTGACAGTGCCGGCCAAATACCTGAAATAACTGAATATGCAGTATATGACATAGTCAAAGAAGGAAACTGTGTAGAGCAATTCGGCCGAAGTTCTCGAAACCGTAAAACAAGTGACTTTTCATGGTTAGAAACAAATGGAGCACTGCATAGTTCTAGAACAGCTTAGGTAATTACCTGGAGATTATCGTGGTCATGGGAATATCAGATTTCAGGACACAGTAGTGGTAACAAGAAATGCTATACGTGAGACAGTTTCTGACGAATTTCAGTTAACTGTGGAAGAAAATACGAGTAATAGACCTAAAACGAATTCCTGAGTGGAGTGGAGGAAGAGGAGAATGAAGAGAACGTTGTTAGCGAAATAAATGGAGAGATGAATCAAAATGAAAGGTCACGAATGATGTCACATAGTGCGTATAAACTCCACTGTTGCCCTCCTGCCCTTCAACATTTATGATTTGCTGTTTGCATACAATTTGCAATTTCCGTTCAGCACTCAGATCGTTCTTAAGATACTCTACTGTTAAATGATTCTGCAAGCACATTAAACAGTTTATCTTCTCGCATCTTCAAGGGCATTTCAAACATGCATAGGGAGAAGGCTTCGCTGATCTCCATACGAATTCGTAAGATGCATTTCTTGTGTTCCACTAGTCACTGTGTACTTGTCCTAACATTGTCATTTGTGTGCCGGCCAGAGTGGCCGAGCGGTTCTAGGCGCTACAGTCTGGAAACGCGCGACCGCTACGGTCGCAGGTTCGAATCCTGCCTCGGGCATGGATGTGTGTGATGTCCTTAGGTTCGTTAGGTTGAAGTAGTTCTATGTTATAGGGGACTGATGACCTCAGAAGTTAAGTCCCATAGTGCTCAGAGCCATTTGAACCATTTTTGTCATTTCTGTCCTACGATTTCGTTACAATCTGCGGTCGCATACTCTGTCAGGTAAATCATAATTAACTGCGATTCTAAAAGGTAAAATTGTAGACAACTTTGCGATCCGCTGAATAGCCTGTTTTCGTGGTTGCATATGACAGTTGCTTGCCTGACGACGTAATTCACCTCTCGCAATCAACACATATTGGAGTAGTATTACACAACGCGACTACACAGGAACTTATTCGTGGCCATTTCCATTTTACGCATAATTCAGTGTTCCGTTCTCATCTCTCAGTGCCCTGTATTTACCAAAAAACATGAAATCATTTCGAAATGAGATACTTTCAAAATATCTCAAAAATTGTAGCAAAGAATAGCTTGTTCTTATGTTGGTTGCTAAAAGAAGAATCCTATATTCTACTTATTCGTACATGATGTAAGAAAGAAAGCTGAGTTCAGCTTGAACAGAATGTAATCTGATTCATAACTTTATATTACACAGTTCATTGTAGGCCAATTTCCTCCGCCGAAAACCTACCGTCTGAGAAATTTTTGAATGCGAGGGTAAAGCGTCGACGACGACGTCATGAGGGATAGAGCACAAGCGCGGATAGGAGAAGGAAACGAGCCGTTTCCTTTTCAAAGAAACCATCCTGGTATTCGGATCAAGCGAGTTAGGAAAACCATGGAAAACCAAAGTCTGGATGAGCGAACGGGAATCTGAATCACCGTTCTCCATAAAAAAAAATGTTATATGAATGAAACCTTATTTTTTTATGTGTTTTACGTGTTTCGAAAGGCCGGCAGCTGTGGCAGAGCGGTTCTAGGCGCTTCAGTCCGGAACGGCGCTGCTGCTACGATCGCAGGTTCGAATCCTGCCTTGGGCATGGATGTTTGTGATGTCCTTAGGTTAGTTAGGTTTAAGTAGTTCCAAGTCTAGGGGAGTGATGACCTCTGACGTTTAGTCTCATAGTGCTTAGAGCCATTTGTACCATTTTTTTTTTTTTTGTTTTGTTTCGAAAGTGTCAGCTTGATGTATAGAATAGTTTTGTTTATGCAGCTATTTAAAACAATCTGGTGTGTTCGCTGCAAATGTATAAATTGGAGCGCAACACCAGTATAAAATTTACGTTGTAAACGGTTTATTGAATTCTGAAATTAATTAGAAGTATGGTCTGCACCATCGTTTTAAACAATTAAGAAATGGGTAACTGAACTAACCATTGTTGTACGTGTTCTGAAGGACGTCCCAGTACTACAATACCGCGTAATACGATGAGAAAGAGCAGAATATGGTACTGGAAGACTGACAACGAGAGCTGAATGAAACAGCCGATGGCAGTGGTTCATAAGAGGGGAATACAATACACAGTACATGAAGAACTCAGAATGAAAAAGCTTTGTGCGAAACGGATGCCCCATTTCTTGAATACTGATTAGAAGAAAATTCTAAAACAAGTTACTCAGAAGTGCTTCACAGAGACTGTGAACAAATTCGTTGTTTCACGCCAGAAACGGAACAGTGTGTGCAAGCCGGAGACTCAGTTCCAAAACAGAAGAATTCTATTTAGCCTGCCGGTATCGTTATGTTTTAGACGCCACGTTCTATTCTATTACGTGCCATTTAAATTTCAGCATCTGTGATATTTTCAACCACAATCAATTTGTGCCACTGCACGATATACATTAAATTTATAAGCGATGGAAACAACGGTATTTATATCCCAATTCATGATATCAGAAGAAGAACAGGTGAAACTACTAATACAACAGGCCTAATTATTCCACGTTTGGTGTCTCACACGCAGATTCAAGTTCAAATGTACATTTGTTTAGTGTGACTTCGTGATCACATTATATTTCACTCCCTCAGGCTTCACAGTCCACGACACACTCTTTCTACATCTACATCTACATCTACATCCATACTTCGCAAGCCACCTGACGGTGTGTGGCGGAGGGTACCTTGAGTACCTCTATCGGTTCTCCCTTCTATTCCAGTCTCCTATTGTTAGTGGAAAGAAGGATTGTCGGTATGCCTCTGTGTGGGTTCTAATCTCTCTGATTTTATCCTCATGGTCTCTTCGCGAGATATACGTAGGAGGGAGCAATATACTGCTTGACTCTTCGGTGAAGGTATGTTCTCGAAACTTTGACAAAAGCCCATACCGAGCTACTGAGCGTCTCTCCTGCAGTCTTCCACTGGAGTTTATCTATCATCTCCGTAACGCTTTCGCGATTACTAAATGATCCTTTACCGAGGAACGGAACTAAAAAAGTTAGATACAGATAATTTCTCACATTAAAATAATAAAAAATATTGTGCTCTTATTTACAGACAGATTCAATGACCTGTATGTCCCGGTAAGTGTAATGCGTTGAAAATTGTGGGCAGATGTTATTTCTCACGGGCTGGTCGATATTTCTCTATGTCTCCTTGATTTACTGCTTACATAACAACGAACGTATATCTGTGTTTCATGTCACGGGGAAACATAAGTTTTAATACGCGAGTATAAGCTGAAATGAGAGCAAACTCGCATGCATTGTTAAAATGGTTTGGTTGAGTTCACTGTTTCCATTATGCACGATCGAACGTACTAGCTTAACTAGACAATTGGGCATCATCAGAAAATACTTTCTCAACGCTAAAGCGATGTTCGGTAACATTGAATTCTGGCATAAATAAAGAAAGGGCAAGGAATTCCCTTTCAATTACAAGAGAGCCTCAAAATTAAATTACCGACTTTTTTTTTGGTAGACACTAGTGCTGCTGTTTCTCACAAACGAAATTCTGTTTCTCATGTAGATGTGATTTTACGCGATTTTCATGTTAATGTGGAGTAGTGTTTCATCGTGCCCAAAGTTCTACCTGGACTATTCTGATCAGAGGTTTGTACATGGTGGTTGAGAAGAGAGAATCTGATTTTAAATCGACGTAGTTTTGTTAATTATTACAATTTATCAAGGAATATTTGTTTATATGTTACATATTACAAGAGAATATATTTAGATAGTACAAACTCTTCTGTGCATGAATGAGAACTGGCAAAACAGATAAGGTTGCAACAGCGGACGCTCATATTGTTGTATGTTCTAAATTGTGTAGATTTGTATTCATAGTGCAGTACACAATTGAGTACCTGGTGAACCAAAAAGCAAGATCACTCGTGACAGTGGGCTCTTCAGACAAACAGTACTCACAGTGATTAACGAAGATCTCAACCATCGATCCTGGAAACATGATTGTACGCTTCATCTATTAAAATCTGCAATGAGCGCATGGAGAGTTGAGGAATTATGCTTGCAAACCTCAGTGTCTCACAAGAACTCCGTTTCGTTCCGCCACGTGAAGTTATGGGACATTTTTTCACGTCGCTTGTTTCGTGAACTTAAACAACTGCCATTACTAGGCAGATTATGATCCACAACAGGCAGCTGAAAGTGTAAAATCTGTCTAAGGTGACAGTTTTGTGTGGCATGCCATCGAACCATATCACTGGTCCCGTTGTCTAACGACGTACAATAGATAGTGAAAGGTTACTGCAGATGCTACTTATGGATGTGTGGAGAGTAGTCTCCACGTGGAGCAATGTTATAGAAGTTTATTTTCAGCAGGACAACGCCCCACCTCATTTTGCCTTTGGCGTTCCTGAGCGGATGGACGATAAGACGTAGACTTGGAATGCACGCCGCAGGTCCCGATCTCAAGAAATGTGCTTTGTAAAGATGTCAACCGAGCGAAGCTACATATATTCGAGGAATTGGAGAAAAGCATTAATGCTTTGGTATGACATTTGCTTCGAAAGGCAACTGACGAGACACTATGACGTTTAAAGCGGCTAGTCGACGATGCAAGCGTGAATACACATTCTCCTGAAATGGGAAGTATTTTTTTATATTCTATATAATGCTACGAATTTACAGAATATTAGAACTGTTTAAAGCAGATAGAACCTTCTTAATCACCGTATATGACATGACACTGGTACATAAAGTGCCTTCCGCCATACACTGTAAGGTCGCTTGCGGGGTATAGATGTAGATGTAGGTATAGGTATAGATGTAGTAGATGGAACGGCACAGGTGGTTTGTGATAACACTCCATGCAGGGTGGCGTACCGAAAACTGGGTGGAACGTTGTCGTCCCAAAGAAGGAATTGTGAAGAAAATGACGAAACTATTTTGTATTTGTCTCTATACTGAGGTGGCTGTTTCTGAGAGGTCGTTAAGCTAGTAACACTGGATCTGGAGTGATTACCCATCTGAGCTGGAAATAAGAAAAAGCGAGTCTGATTTGGAGTCCATTTGTCGGCTACCTCGGCGATTTAATTTCGACATCACGGCGATAAAAAATGTAAAGCGTAAAAAGGTGACATTGAGATGAATACAGAGTTCGGTGGAATGCAGAGCGGCCGAAGTCGATGACCCGGGGCGGTGCTTGGTAGATTCGTTCCGCCGGCGGTAAGCCGCCTAGCTGGCCTGTCCGTTTGCCGCGTCCGCGTAACGCCGACACCCAGGGAACCAGCCTCACTTCATGGTCCGCACTGGAGAAACTATACACTGAAATTCTCAAGACTGCGTCCTTTTCACTCACTATGGGTTGCGAAATGAGTCTTTACTTACGTATGAGTGGACACTGCTAGCCACTGAAAACGCGAAACTAAGAAGGATAGCAAATGAAGAAATTTTACTTATTGTGCGTAAATTTAAATCCGCCTCCGTCGCTGAGCGGCCAGCGCGACTGACTGCCTTTTGGGGGATCGGAGTTCGATTCCCGGTACTGTCAGGGATTTTTTTCTTGGTGGGAGGATTGGAAAGGGGTGCACTCAGCCTAGCGAGGTCAACTGAGGTGCTACTCGACCGATTAGTAGCGGTTCCAAGGTCAAGGAACCCAACATCGACTGGGAGAGCGGCGAGCTGATCACACGCCCCTCCACACAGCACCCGATGACGCCACTAGCAGAGTATGACACGGCGATCGGTAGGGTTCGACTGGCTCGTCTAGGGCCAGAACGTGGAACTTCACTTCTTATTTAGCGTAATTGGAAGAATAATTAATTACATTTGCAGGTTATTTGAGTATACAGGGTGAGAAATTCAGTACACAGAATGGCTACACGTGTCAGAAACTGCGATACACTTAAATCTAAAATGAAGACAGCGAATACAACGATTGACTTTAACCAGAAAGGTTCAATAGGACAACAACTGGGTTTCATAAAAGGACAAGTTTTGAAGAAGGACCCTAATAAATTTTACAGATATGACCAGTCAGTGGATATACTTCTCACCTGGCTGTGCATCAAGTCGAACTGAGCTTGGATTACCGATACGGGTACGTCATTCCTCGCTGCCCCACCTCCGTTAATGGTAGTGGCTGGTGAGTGGTGGGGTCCCAGTCTCTCGGGGACCAATGACCAGTTTGCTGCAGTGGGTGAGGGATCTAGAGGAAGTGCTGACCGGGGAAACAGCTGCAAACCACTGCATCGGGGTAGGGCGTGACAACACGGGCAACATGCAGTCCTGCGTTATCCTGTTGCGAAGTAACGTCATGGAAACCTCGAAGAAAGCGTACAGCAACCGGCCTTAACACCTCAGAAATCTAACACCTACTTGCATAATAAACCAAGAATTACGGCAACTTCCAGTGTTAACTGAAATCTGCAGTACCACCTTCTGCTCAGTAACGTTTATTCTGATTTTTTACTACAAACTACTAGATTCACGTTTCTCAAAATGTTGTGTTATGCATTGGTGCATTTGCGTGATCTTATGTCTACCAAATTTATCAAAAAAATCTTCAAATGTGTGTGAAATCTTATGAGACTTAACTGCTAAGGTCATCAATCCCTAAGCGTACACACTACTTAACCTAAATTATCCTAAGGACAAACACACACACCCATGCCCGAAGAAGGACTCGAACCTCCACAGGGACCAGCCGCACAGTCCATGACTGCAGCGTTTTAGACCGCTCGGCTAATCCCGGGCGGCTAAATTTATCCATAACGCAATAATATATCTGTGAGATAATACTGTACTATAAAAATTAGTTATCCTATAGATTCCATTTCACATGAGTGACAAAAAATGCCACATATTTCTGATATTTTTCAAATTATTATTTACGTAATTGTTCACGAAATTTATTTATTCACTTAACAGAAAATTATTGCTATGTTTCAAAAACGTTCTTAACTTTTCTTAGATACATGCGCATTGTATTAAGTCCTAAATATTTATTGTCTTATACATGTGACCTGTTTCAAAAGCTGTATTTCATAATTATTTAAAACAGTCTATGTTACTAATTTTATTTCTACATTTTTGTAAACTTGAAATGACGCAATTTTGTTTAAACTGTTCGCTACTAAAAAACAGAAAGTTTATGCAGTTATTAATTTGAACCATTACCGTTTCCAGAACATACTAGAAGCTCGTGTTGTAATACACAGAGTGGTCAGTAACAGTCGGAAAAGTTTGTAAAGGTGTTGCAGGGTAAGTTATGCTGAGAAATAACTGTTAAGAAAAAAATCGATATACTGCACCTTTTCCAAGTTATTTAGCATTAAAGTTGGCCAATCAAACCATTGCGTGCGCAGATTCAAGCGGCCTATCAGAGACGGTGTTCTTCGTTTGATTTCCTAAAATCGAACAAGAGAACGATACAAAAACTGGGCATAGGACAGTAATAAGGATCGAACCCGAACCAAAGAATGAGCAGTATAGTGCCCATCTACGCTATGAGAACAACTGATACTAATTGTAAGTGGCGGGCAGCTTGAATTAGCGCGCAAAACGGCATGATTAACTAACTACGACACTAATTAACTCGGAAACGGCGCAACGTATCGAACTTTTTTCTTAACAATTATGTCTCAGCACAACTTACCCGCCGGCCGGTGTGGCCGTGCGGTTCTAAGCGCTTCAGTTTGGAACCGCGTGACCACTACGGTCGCAGGTTCGAATCCTGTCTCGGGCATGGATGTGTGTGATGTCCTTAGGTTAGTTAGGTTTAAGTAGTTCTAAGTTCTAGGGAACTGATGACCTCAGAAGTTAAGTCCCATAGTGCTCAGAGCCATTTTTGAACAACTTACCCTTCAGCACGCTTACAAGCTTTCCAGACTGTTTCTGTCCACCCAGTATAATTCAGATTCATAACGACAAGAGTGATTGTTAACCCTAGGATGCCCAAGCTTTTTTTTTCTAACTTGGTTGCCTAAGGGGGAGGGGGGGGGGGGGTTCGGCGAGCCCACAGGTATTAAATAAGTTTACTGACGAAAAATTACAACTTTCAAAATGGTTTATGTATTTTAACTAAGGCATCGGTTTATAAATGTTGTTAATTGTTATAAATATTGGATTGAGTGAATAAAAAATTGACATATTACAATACAAAATACAGATGTGTTCATATACAATAGACTACTCTGAGTCCTCGACTCCAAGGCAAGAGACACACTTCGCAATTTTTTCTGAATGTGTGTACACACATGTTTATGACACTGTCCACAATACTTTTTTGGTTTACTTAGATTGTTGTACTTCTGATTCTTTGTTTTACCTTTTCTTACACAAATAAGGCACCGACCTTTCCCTGCAGGAGGCTGAAGTGTTTCTGTTGTCACTTCTTTGATTTTCTTTTGTAGAATAGTCTCCATCAATTGAACAATTTGGTTAGATAACCCTCTTGCATTGGCACTTCTTTCTTCTACCTGCAATTTCGCTAGTTCCATCCCAGCTTGCAGAATATAAAGTTTCCGTTTGTTGTGTTTCTTTTCATTCCATCTTGGATGTTGCTGGATGAATATGGTGGTTGCATTGATAGCACAAACGTCGATGAGAGAGTAAATTACAGATAGAGGCCATCTCTTTGTTCCCCTCTTGCAGGTGTACATGCGCGCCATTTGATCAATGGTATCAATTCCACCTTTAGTGGAATTATAATATGCATTTACCTCAGTTTTATTCTTCTCTCCTCCAACAGTGCCTTTATCTTGGTGCATTGTTGACAACACCAGTAAGTTTTTACTTGGTTCGTTTTTGCTGTGTAGGACACCAAAGTTACTGGAGGCCTACGTGTTGGGAACTGCACTAACTCACTGCAAGTTTACAAGATAAATAACAGCTGACTGACATCAACAATCACTTCCTCTGAAAGTAAACCGATTGTTGTGAATATCAAGAATACCAACCAACAAGAAACTAACTTGCATTGTTGTAAAGATGAGAAATACGAAATCCTACTAAGGGAAATTTTCTATAGCATGGAAGCCTAAGGGGGGGGGGGGGGTTGTTGGACCCATAATAAGTTTGTTTATTTTTTCTTTCAAAGCAGGAATTTTCTATAAAATATATTGACACTAACGTTTCATAAAATAGCCAACAAACAATAACTCAAAGGGACTATGTAGTATGAAAGTTACTTGGGCAAAAGCAGGGGACATAAAAAAATTGTGGGTTCAACGAACCACCTCCCCCTCCCCCCCCCCCCCCCCCCCCCTTAGGCGTCCTAGGCTTAAGTGAAAGAAGGAAAGGGCGACGTTGTACTGGTCAAAGTACCGACTATGCGAGGCGGAGATGGTAGTACTGTGTACCCAGTGGCACCTCATAGCATCACCCCAAGTGCTGCGCTCGTATGACGATGCTCAGCGTAATGTGGCAACTTTCATCATCCTCGGAGCCCTCATACTCGGATACGAACATCGTAATACTATACGCGGAAGCGCCTCCTTTGTCAAGTGTTGTCGCTGGGAGCACCACTGCCGGCGCACTTCTCTTTGCTGTAGCGTTAGGGGAAGCCGCAACGACTGCCACCAGTGCTCACTGTGCGCAGTAGTCCACACGTGTCCGCAGCGTCCACGTAGCCTTGCTGCGAACAAGCCCATTTCCTGATTCTAGGCACGTGAGGTGGCTGTATATTTCTGCGAGACTGAAGTGAACAATACGTCTGTGGGGGCCTAGAGATCCTGCATGGCGTTGAGAACGGCCATCCTGATCCCATCGATTGCATATTCGTATGACAATCGGGGGATTCCGACCAGCGCGAGCAGCAATTTCGCGGAACGATAAACAGTTGTCTCGATAGGCCACGACCCTGCTGCTGTCGAATTCAGACACGTGTCGCTACACGTTTCTTCTCTTTGTACGGCACATAACACGATCTCACAAACAAACAAAATTCAAATGAGATTTCTGAGCGCGCTGCGTATTCTTCATATGCAGAATCCGCAAGGCGTTACTGCTACATACTAAGTGCAGTTGCGCCGAAATGATCATCATTTACATTAAAAATGTTCAGATGTGTGTGAAATCTTTTGGGACTTAACTGCTGAGGTCATCAGTCCCTAAGCTTACATACTACTTAACCTAAATTATCCAAGGACAAACACACACACCCATGCCCGAGGGAGGACTCAAACCTCCGCCGGGACATCATTTACATATACGCTTCATGTCAGTATGACGTTTGTTGCATACCGCCGATATGACATTGCAACATTATTTGCCAGCGGTGTTGTTTAGAAGTGCAAATGTATGTTTAAGTGATTTTGTTTTTCACTGAATGCTACGGTCTTAAGTTTTTCATGCTGCTACCGTTACCGTTACAAAAGCAAAACGAGGATAATGGAATGTAGTCGAATTAAATCGGGTGATGCTGAGGGAATTAGATTAGGAAATGAGGCACTTAAAGTAGTAAAGGAGTTTTGCTATTTGGGGAGCAAAATAACTGATGATGGCCGAAGTAGAGAAGATATAAAATGTAGACTGGCAATGGCAAGGAAAGCGTTTCTGAAGAAGAGAAATTTGTTAACCGAGTATAGATTTAAGTGTCAGGAAGTCGTTTCTGAAAGTATTTGTATGGAGTGTAGCCATGTATGGAAGTGAAACATGGACGATAAATAGTTTGGACAAGAAGAGAATAGAAGTTTCGAAATGTGGTGCTACAGAAGAATGCTGAAGATAAGGTGGGTAGATCACGTAACTAATGAGGAGCTATTGAATAGGATTGGGGAGAAGAGAAGTTTGTGGCACAACTTGACTAGAAGAAGGGATCGGTTGGTAGGACATGTTTTGAGGCATCAAGGGATCACAAATTTAGCATTGGAGGGCAGCGTGGAAGGTAAAAATCGTAGAGGGAGACCAAGAGATGAATACACTAAGCAGATCCAGAAGGATGTAGGTTGCAGTAAGTACTGGGAGATGAAGAAGCTTGCACAGGATAGGGTAGCATGGAGAGCTGCATCAAACCCGTCTCAGGACTGAAGACCGCAACAACAACAACAACAACAACAATCGTTACCGGCATTTACATACACTACAATAATTTCAAAAAATATTTTAAACGTTCGTTTCTAAGTTTTTGTAACGTTATCATGTGCCCATTTTTGCCATGCACCAAAATTTTAAGGCACAGAGGACAACTGACAGGGCTATTACCACGCTTGTTACAAGTTTAGTTTTGCAAAATGTCACATCACCGCCTTCAGCTGCTGGCACAACTCTTTATTTTCTCAACCAGCTTTAGTCGGTTGAACGACATCATGTTCATAAAAGAATTCGCAGCATCATGTTAGACGAAATACACATATTAAATCAAGTTTTGCATCACCCTGGTTCCCAGAACTCCTGAAGATTGACGTTGACTGTGGGTATTGTATCACAGACACTATCCCTTTGGCTGTTCAGAGATGTCACTAAACCCGCTCAAAGTTGTATACAATCATGCATGAGCAGCGCCTGTTACACGAAGTGAGTCCAACAGCCGTTCAGTTCCACTCATTCCACCAGGAAGGAGGTACACGGCTCGTGTTGTCTGCTGTTCAACCATGCCTAGACGGTCAATACCGCGGTTCGATCGCATCCGCCTTGTTACTTTGTGCCAGGAACGGCTCTCAACAAGGGAAGTGTCCTGGCGTCTCGGAGCGTACCAAAGCGATGTTGTTCGAACATGGAGGAGATACAGAGAGACAGGAACTGTCGATGACATGCCTCGCTCATGCCGCCCAAGGGCATGACCGCTACCTACGGATTGTGGCTCGGAGGAACTCTGACAATAACGCCACCATGTTGAATAATACTTTTCGTGCAGCTACAGGACGTCGTGTTACAACTCAAGCTGTGCACAACAGGCTGCAAGATGCGCAACTTCACTCCTGGCGTACATGGCGAGGTCCATCTTTGCAGCCATGACACCATGCAGCGTGGGTCTAACAACATTCCGAATGGACCGCTCAAGATTAGCATCAGGTTCTCTTCACCGATGAGTGTCGCATATGCCTTCGGAGACATGTTTGGAGGCGACCTGGTCAGGCTGAACGCCTTAGGCATACTGTATAGCGAGTGCAGAAAGGTGGAGGTTCCCTGCTGTTTTGGGACGGCATTACGTGGGGCCGCTGTACGTCACTGGTGGACATGAAAGGCGCCGTAACGGCTGCACGATACGTGAATGCCATCAAAAAATGTGAGTGAAATCTTATGGGACTTAACTACTAAGATCACCAGTCCCTAAGCTTACACACTACTTAATCTAAATTATCCTAAGGGCAAACAGACACACCCATGCCCGAGGGAGGACTCGAACCTCCGCCAGGACCAGCCGCAGAGTCCATGACTGCAGCGCCTTAGATCGCTCGGCTAATACTGCGCGGCTGAATGCCATCCTCCGATCGATAGTGCAACCATGTCGACAGTATATTGGAGAGGCATTCGTCTTCATGGACGACAATTCGCGCTCCATCGTGCACATCTTGTGAAAGACTTCCTTCAGGATAACGAATCGCTCGACTAGAGTGACCGGCATGTTCTCCAGACATGAACCCTATCGAACATACCTGGGTTACATTGAAAAGGGCTCTTCATGGACGACGTGACCCACCAACCACTCTGAGGGATCTACGCCAAATCACCGTTGAGGAGGGACAATCTGGACCAACGGTGCCTTGATGAACTTGTGGATAGTATACCACGGCGAATTCAGGCACGCATCAATGGGTATTACAGGTACCGGTGTGTACAGCAACCTGGACCACCACCTCTGAAGGTCTCACTTTATGGTGGTAAAACATGCAATGTATGGTTATCATGAGCAATAAAAACTGCGGAAATGATGTTTATATTGATCTCTATTCCAATTTTCTGTACATATTCCGGAACTCTCGGAACCGACGTGATGCAAAACTTTTTTTGATGAGTGTACACAATCATTATTGTCAAATGATAAAATCATGAATTATTCACTGTCAGTACATCGTAATATAAATTACATCGTCAATCCATAAAAACTGTGCTAGATAGTGTATTCATTCACGTTAAAACTGTAATCGGCGTGATTTTTAACACGAATGAATAACACACTGCTTAGCACACTTCTTACAGTTTGATGATGTAGTTTATATTCCGCTATGATAACAGTGTATAATTTATGGTTTTATCACCTGAAGATGATTTTATATCTCGCCTAACATGATGCTGTGAATTCCTTTAGGAACCTGACGATAGTCAGATGACTGAAACTAGTTATGAAAATAAAGAACCGTACCAGCAGCTGAAGCCGGTAATATGACATTTTTCAAATATATGACAATTGTGGGGCATGACCTCATGAAAATGTAAGTTTAGTTTTGATTGTAAGATGGTCGCCTTTCTTAGGCAGATGTAAACGCGTAGTGTAGCTATGTGCTTGCTGCAAGTCTCATTAATATGTTCATTCCGCGCAACCTTTTCGGCACTTCTGAAGTCCCCATAATTCAAAGAGTTCGTTCAAACCGCTTCTGTTCAATTTAAATTGATATGGCGATCAGACATTATCATTTCATCGGATTCATTTTATTTCTGCAAATAATTACCGCCCTTTTTCGGTGACACGGCGATGTAATTTGTTGCGATGATGACATATGCCTCGCCCAACGACTTACCGTGCTTTTGTTCACTGCCAGGTCTCCGTAGACATCTGCGATGGTCTGGTTTTCCGCCAAAAGATACTCAATTACAGCTCTCTGTTTGGAACTCGTCTCCGTTACAGACGCGTATAGCGCCGCCACCTACCGGAAATTCATGAAACTATAAGAGCTGAAGCGAGACTATTCCACACTGCCCCACAAAAAAATCTGAATTTTTGTAAGGGAAGCTAGCCGAGAAAACAACGCTATTTTACTAGTTACGTTAAATATCGCCCATGCTTACCACTTCGTGATTCCTGAGGCACGTCTCCGGTGACAATGCATCTCTATTCGTCTCACGCACATGATGCCATTCTGGACAGGACTCCAACCCCGGCCGCCCCAACAACGTCGACGTTGTGAGCTGAGGCAGCCACCATTTAACCGATACAGAGCTGGAACTCGCCAAGTGGGCCTCATTCCAATGTCGTCCGTTTCCTGGCCAGCTCCTTCGTATACATCTACATCTACATTTATACTCCGCAAGCCACCCAACGGTGTGTGGCGGAGGGCACTTTACGTGCCACTGTCATTACCTCCCTTTCCTGTTCCAGTCGCGTATGGTTCGCGGGAAGAACGACTGTCTGAAAGCCTCCGTGCGCGCTCTAATCTCTCTAATTTTACATTCGTGATCTCCTCGGGAGGTATAAGTCGAGAAAAACAATAAAATGATAATAATTTTCCTGCCTAGGCTGTTTTTATTCTGAAATAATAACATTATGTCAGAATTTAGCTATAAGCTAATTTCGGTCCCTTGGGCATTTGCAAACTATCTCTGTTACCTGCATTACTGTAGAAAAATTGTAAGTATATAGCATCTTAAATTCTACACATTTGTAACACAAGTCGTGTCGTGGAGTTTTGCATACAGGCAGTCTGAATACAACTTCGGCCACATTGCCTTAACATTTTCTACTGATTATTCATTGCAACTTCAACGACAAAACACACAACTGATTTTATTCACAACTGGAAATGAGAGAAGCTAACAGTCTTTCCATGTTTAGACTAAGTAGTAATTTCAGAGGGTAATGGAGTTGAGTAATGTCTTTCTCTAAGAACTTAAGTAACGAACAGCAGGTAATTTGGTAGTTCTCCTCAGGTTAGATCGATTAAATAATTTGCCGATTTTGTAGTTCTTTCGTTCGAAATAGCAGCTCTGGCGTGGATTTATAATTAGTGCATCCAAGCAAATTGTGGTATTTATGATATCTAAGTGAGGTTTTCCTTGTGTAGTCCAAACAGTTTGTTTAAATACGTTGCTCTCTCACGGCAGGCCTGTTCGATGACCAGCGATTTCAACGAGCAGGGTCGTTACCAATACTGTGGATCGGAAAAAATACAAACAAAAATAGCTGTACCAAAGGTGGCGCCTGTCCTTTACGCTCAATCGACTTTGCTGGAACAATCTGATCGATTTGCGTAGCAGAGTCCTGCGGTTGGCCTATCATTTATTCAGAAGCCGCGTCCGAACTTGCCACGATTAATTAAGCAGAATCATGAAATGTCAAATAAGCCTGGCGGCTATGTAGTACAGTCCGAGTTCTTCGACATTTGGAAAGAACGGTATAAGAAGTTTGATTATTTTCTTAGTGCCAAGTCGGGCATGAGAGCAGGTGTTTGAATGACAACTCGCGTGTTGACAGAAAATTAGACGACGAGTCTATTCTATCGTTTTAGAAGCTACTTTTTTAAGTACTTGGGTCAGTGAACATCGTAGATAAATTTCTGATAAAGATAAGTTATTCGCTATAAAAACGAAACCAGTATACCAACATAGGAAGCAAAAAGAAAATGTCAGACCAAAACAAATACTGCACGTTATCAAACAATTCATCACGCAACTTAAGTATCAAAATTAGCATCGTAACAAAGTAAAATTGTAACAACTAGCTCTTAATGTAGAGAAATGTTTAGTTGTATTCTTCATGAAACGTAAAGATGTTGCAACCTTAATTAGGATTAATGAGTCACAACTAGAGTTAGCCATTTTGCTTGGGAATACTCATCGCCACGCATTTTACAGTAGTTTGAGAAAAATGTATGTAGTTTTCCCATGAACAGAACACGAAAATCCGTAACACGTGTGAAATAAGAGCTATCGTCAGCCACGCATTATAACGATTCAGAGTGTCGATGGACTGAAGGACCAAGCAAGGAAATAGTGACTTTAGAAAGCACTTTCCGGTTCGAATTTGAAACCACTCCCCGCCCTTGTTGTTATATTGTCTGTCTTCCGAGGCGAATAAAAGAGCTGTTTAAAAGAGGTGATTAATGCAAAACCTTTTTTTTTTTTTACCAGAGAAGACCAGCAGCTGTAGACAGCTCCTACGGGGCAGAGATAAAAAAAAAGAAAGAAAGAAAGAAAAAAAAGGGAAACACATTGCTTGAAGGACGGACCCCAGTTATCCAATACATCAGAAGACAACTCTGACACATAATGTGTACTGTATACATAATACTTTTTTAAAAATTAATATTCCTTTAGCTATAACTGAATCTAATTTAATTTTTGTACTTAGATAAGCGTAGCATATACACACATACAAATTTTATAACAATGATATATCTTTTCCTACAAATGGATTTAAATTGGTTGTATGCTCATGAAACCAAAAGCGAATAAATAAACAACAAACAAAAAATAATGCAAAACTCGTCGTAGCGCCATCAGTTTTGAATTACGTTGGGAGCGAAATGAGATTTTCCTTTCGATTTTACTAACAGTTCTACCACTTCACGATTCTGTTGCAAATATTGTGCGACAAACCACGCAACAGGTTCTAAGGTATTGGAGAGAAGTGATTGTGTTGAACATCGTGTACCGAGATTTTAGCTTATTCAACTTTCTAGCCGCTGTAGGAATGGATTTCTTCAGTTTCTTTACGAAAGATGATTCTATTTTGTTGGATGTATTCTGCACGATTCCTTGTCGCAGCAACGTTTTTCAAAGTGCTGGCATTTATTCAAAATTAATACATGTTTTATGTGTGTATGAAGCTGAAAAGCAGTTTTAAACTACAGAATTAAGGTATGAAACAGATCACACCCTGGCATTGAGGATAAAGCACATCTTCGTTCGGATTCAAGACACAGAAAACTCGAAGTACGCAAATATTCTGTAACTTGGGCTTTTTCATTGTTCTAAGAAGGGAACCGTTCTGTTGCAGAATTATATTGATATTAGCACCTACCAAAATGATTTGTGTGTTTACTTCGCCTACACGCCGATGTTTCTCATCGTTCACGTAATCTACTGTGATAAACAGAAAAGAAAGAGCCGCAGTACTGACGACGATGCACAGAATGAAACGTGGTAGTGGAATTCAATTAATTCCACTCAATCCTGTGAACTATGCTGTAAAGAAGCGAGCAGTTGTACTATTTTGCGATTTAAACAGAAGAACAACGAAAAGTTAGGAAAAAAAATCCACCGAGGATTTTTTTGCCGGAACCTTAGGGCGGAACATTTTTCATGAACGTGGTTGCGGTGAGTTTAAAGCTGTCTGATATGATGACAGTTTCCTACGTATACGTTAGTATGATTCTGCGTATTAACAATTATACATTTTTATTTATTTTGATCCTTTTAGAAATGGGTGCTGAAAGCCTTTATTTATATTTTGCACGACGTCTCCTGGGAATTCAATTCCCATTTTCAAGTGTGTTTCCTATGTGGTATGCCATTTATTCGTGTTTTTTCGATGTGTGAAGAGCCGCAGTGTTCTGTTACCTTTACCGGAATGTATAAAAAGAAGTTCAATTTTAATTAACGATCTATCTTTTACAGGGTTAATTGACTTAGAGTTAACTGAGAATTTGGACAGAACTACTACTTATGGTTTTCTTGTGGTCTACCTGTCCACAAACATACACACATATTAAACATCATACACAATTTTCAGTGTACAGTAGACAACGATGAACCAAAGATTAAAGCAAAACAGTTACAAAGATATTTGTACATGTAGTCAACAGAGATTTTGTCACATATTTGTATTTAAGTATGTTACTGAAGCACCCGAAGAAATTCACTGATTCACTTTCCAGTTTTTTATTTAAATTTTGTCTTCATATTGAACGAAAAACTGGAAAATGAATCAGTGAATTTCTTCAGAAGCTTCGATAGCATACTTAAATAAAAATAGTGAAACACAGAAATAAGTATCTCTGTGAATATTTATAATCAAATAATAACCCAAAATATTAAGATAAATACCATCGGTACTAAAGACTAGTGAATCATACTCTGTGGACGACCTGTTGTTATTTCTGTTGACTATATGAAAAAATATCTTTGTAACCGTTTTGTTTGTGCAATTGATTTGTCACTGTGTACCGTGCACAGAAAATTGAGTGTGATGTTTGTGTGAATTTCTGCACAGATGTACCACAAGGAAACCGTAAGAAGAAGTTGTTTCCAAATTATCAATTAATTCTAAGTGATATAAAGACCGATCTAAGTTCAAAATTGCGCATGTTTTTATACATTGCCGTAAAGACAACAGAACAGTGCAGCACCTCACACATCGAAAACATCACGACTAAATGGAATAGCACACGAGAAGCACACTTGAAAATGGGAATCATTTCTGAAACACACTGTACAAAATACAAATATGAACAAAATCGTGATTGGTGGCAGAAAAAGTTATTTTACAAAAAAAAACCAACAATGATGTCGATTCCGTAGTGCAACCTACTTCAAACATATTTAACTGTGAGTCGTGGACGGGAGAACGTATAGTATGTATTTATTTCGCGAATAAACCAAATTTAGCTACTTTCAAGTCGTACGACTTCAGCGGCAAAAGAAACCTGTGAATTTTGTTATTCATTTTATCGGACCTGCTACATTGTTAATGACAGACACATTTGACTGTTGTAATATTGCTGGGGGCTGACTGTCACCAAAACCCATCAACCCACATTTAGGAAAGTAAAACAGTGTTTTCTCTACATTATTCTGCCTTAAAGCGAACAAAAATTGTTTCTACGATTATATTTGTCATGCTTTAAGATAAAAATACGTTCCTATGAATAACTACATTACAAGTGCCTTAACAGTAAAGTATTAAAATACGACCTAGAATCTCTTCTGATCTGTGCAATAAGCTGCAAAAAAATTTTGAGCCTGTCTAGCAGAAATAACTGATTCAAATTATGATTTTCAATCTTTTAGTTTTCAGTGTAAGTACAGATATAATTCCTGCACATAATAGTACTTACAAATACACCTTGAGAGTTATTTGAAAGTTAACAACACCGTAATACCGTAGTATCATTTTTATTAAAACTTGATGTCGCCGACTACAGAATGCTTAGAAGTTTACTTATCGGTGGACATCCTAAAAGTCGGTGTGAATTCGCCTGCTGCTTGTCAGGTATGCTACGCGCGAAAGTTGAGTGCTCTGCGGTTCACCTAACCACCAGGGGCAACTTTCCAGCGCCGCCGTTTGGATGACTGCAAACAGGCACGCAAACGAATACGACTGTCGCTTAATGCCCACGATGCAATTGATGGTTATTACTACCGCTCACACGCAACCGTTATGTAAGGGAAAGTTATTGGTTGACAGGGAACGCTTGTAAGGACGGTATTACACTATCACATTTCTTTGACAAAGAAATATGATCAAATATTCGTCAAATTTCTTTGACAAAGATCTTAGACGTGGCGCTAAAAATAGGCATTACAATGTCATCATATTTTCGTCAAAGTTCGATATGGCAGACAACAACAACTTGTTACCATGCACTGCAGTTGCTTGTACCACAATTGCATTGTGTGTGCATTCGAAGTAGAAGCGGCGGAAAAAAGCATCATACTTGGGTGAAGCCGTGGCTTTTATGTCGCGATAGTAAAAGCATTCAGCAAAATATTTACGAGAGCTGCAAGTGAACGGCATCAAGTCTTACATAAATTACTTACGAATGGATGACAGTGCATTACAGTATTTGCTCAGTAAAGTGACTCCTTATATTACAGAACAGAATACTCAGTTCAGGAATGCTACATCTGCACACGACAGGCTTAGAGTAACACTGTGATTTATTGCTACGGCAGAGAGCTATTCTTGCTTACAGTACAGTAATACAATACCACAGAGCACATTAAACAAAATAATTCAAGAAACGTTGATTTATAAACCAATGAAGGAGGAATATCTGAAGGTAAATGAATGTTTAGTACACTCAATGTGGGCAATAAGAACTATTTTTATTTTTGAATAAATTAATTAATAAAATTAGTGTTCCACCAACTACAGACTTAATAAAAAGTAGGAAGCAAATAAGGCAATTTTTAACTTGCAGTATCCAGAGTTAAAAAATAGACAAAGTGGCCTGGAGAGTTAAGAATTTTCTTTTATTTTAGTGTGTTTCCCTCTCCTCTATTCTGGCTTGCTGAAAAGCTGCTTGGATGATTCCAGATGAAGAGGTGGATAGTTGTAGCTGTGATTGTTGATTTGAAGTCGCCTGCAGCATATCCCACTTGCCCATCAGCATACGATTAATAGCGTGCGTAGTGTCCCTTTCTCCCCCCCCCCCCCCCCCCTCCTCCTCTCCCCCCAACTAGTCAAAGCAAAGTCATTAAAATGAACTGAAGGAAATCACCAACTAAACTTTGCAGTCATGTTTACAACCATAGTACAGACGTTAAATAGTTGTAGCGATGGCAGTGCTCCAAGCGGTTACATTTCACATCGCACTGAACAGAAGAAGAACGACTTTTACTATCAAATCTGCGGCGAGGGCCTAGATTTGACCGTATTTCTTTCACGAAAGGCAAAATTCGACAAAGTTCCCCATTACATTATCAAATATCTTTGACAAAAATATATGACATATCAGCTTTAACACACAAATATGATAGTGTAATACCGGCGTAAGAGCTACAAAAGTATGTTGGTCGTCGAATACTCACTTGCAAGTTGTTATAAAGTGCAGCCCAGTGTTATCTGAAGTTTTTCAATACTAGAGAATGCTAAACGATAAAAAAATCTATACCAATGCTCTACATGCAACGCAGGAGTAAGAAATGACGAGTTAGTCCGACAGTTTTATCAGATTTCACCCCACGTCATCTACATAAGTCAACAAATGATAAATATGCATTATTACGTTGCAACGAAAGTGCTTTCCGTTGTGTCTTTTTAGAACGAAACTGCGTTGCTAATAATGAATCTATTTTCTATGAATAGTTATTGATCACTTTGTATGTGCTTGTCGCCGGAGCATAGCCTACATCGTCTCTATAATCCGTTCATCATAAGAATATACCTTATGTAAACATTGCACTATGTATTCTTCCGCGTTTTCTGGAACCTCATTGGATTTCCGCTTCGCGTCGGACTGCGGCAAAGCTGTCTCGAGTACTGTCCAGTAAGATAATAAGGCTACGTTTTGTGCTGTGCGTTACGCTCACATCGACTTAGCGATAATACGGGACAACAGTTTTACCAGCGCATTTAACTTGGACAGCTGGTACAGCTAGGCTGCAGTGGCATGGCCAGCTGCAGATCACACTCTAAAAGAGACGAGCAGAGGAGAAATACAACTTCGAATGTCATTTAATTTTTAAGCAGAATCAAATAATACGTTCCAAATCTCCCACAATACGCTCCTTAGACGACTAGACGAAAACCGCAACACGTTATCGCTTTTAGCTAACCTACTATTGTAATTAAAAACAAAAAGGATGAAAATTCCTGCCTTGAGAGGGTAATTTTTCTGCATAAGCTGCGTGTAACGTAAGAGAGTATTGAAGGATTTCACACTATAGTTAAATTTTGAAGCCACTGAAGGTATTACTTACAGTCAGTCGTCTGGTAATCTCTTAGCTTCTTCCATATCCGAATCCGAGAAATACATTTCAGTTCTGGAAGTATCACCTGCTACGTTGATAACGAGCCTGTCAACAACAGAATCCAGGAAGCCAACCAGGCGTAGCATTTTCTCTTCTTATTTTATGACGAGCCGTTCTATATCACGCCAGCGTTCGGCAGTGACGTGTGAAAAAGCTGCGTGCGTTAGTTGCAGTACGTCTGGCAACTTAACGATTTTGTTACTTCTCGGGCCAAATCCCGCAGCTTGGCTCCAGATCAGATCTGTCGGGTTTATATTGTAATGGTACAATAGCAAACGCAAAAATGTAGCATTTGTATGATGTGCTCGATCCTGTGAAAATGATTGTTTTTCATGTTCCTACGATATTTATCTACTTCTGTGGTATAAAACGATGGACATAGTCTAAACAAAGAGGATTTGAAACTTCCTGGCAGATTAAAACTGTGTGCCCGACCGAGACTCGACCCCGGACCTTTGCCTTTCGCGGGCAAGTGCTCTACCAACTGAGCTACCGAAGCACGACTCACGCCCGGTACTCACAGCTTTACTTCTGCCAGTACCTCGTCTCCTACCTTCCAAACTTTACAGAAGCTCTCCTGCGAACCTTGCAGAACTAGCACTCCTGAAAGAAAGGATATAGCGGAGACATGGCTTAGCCACAGCCTGGGGGATGTTTCCAGAATGAGATTTTCACTCTGCAGCGGAGTGTGCGCCGATATGAAACTTCCTGGCAGATTAAAACTGTGTGCCAGACCGAGACTCGAACTCGGGACCTTTGCCTTTCGCGGGCAAGTGCTCTACCAACTGAGCTACCGAAGCACGACTCACGCCCGGTACTCACAGCTTTACTTCTGCCAGTACCTCGTCTCCTACCTTCCAAACTTTACAGAAGCTCTCCTGCGAACCTTGCAGAACTAGCACTCCTGAAAGAAAGGATATAGCGGAGACATGGCTTAGCCACAGCCTGGGGGATGTTTCCAGAATGAGATTTTCACTCTGCAGCGGAGTGTGCGCTGATATGATACTTCCTGGCAGATTAAAACTGTGTGCCAGACCGAGACTCGAACTCGGGACCTTTGCCTTTCGCGGGCAAGTGCTCTACCAACTGAGCTACCGAAGCACGACTCACGCCCGGTACTCACAGCTTTACTTCTGCCAGTACCTCGTCTCCTACCTTCCAAACTTTACAGAAGCTCTCCTGCGAACCTTGCAGAACTAGCACTCCTGAAAGAAAGGATATAGCGGAGACATGGCTTAGCCACAGCCTGGGGGATGTTTCCAGAATGAGATTTTCACTCTGCAGCGGAGTGTGCGCTGATATGAAACTTCCTGGCAGATTAAAACTGTGTGCCCGACCGAGACTCGAACTCGGGACCTTTGCCTTTCGCGGGCAAGTGCTCTACCAAGTTAGCTACCGAAGCATATATCCTTTCTTTCAGGAGTGCTAGTTCTGCAAGGTTCGCAGGAGAGCTTCTGTAAGGTTTGGAAGGTAGGAGACCAGGTACTGGCAGAAGTAAAACTGTGAGTACCGGGCGTGAGTCGTGCTTGGGTAGCTCACTTGGTAGAGCACTTGCCCGCGAAAGGCAAAGGTCCCGAGTTCGAGTCTCGGTCGGGCACACAGTTTTAATCTGCCAGGAAGTTTCATATCAGCGCACACTCCGCTGCAGAGTGAAAATCTCATTCTGAAAGAGGATTTGGTTTTTCATTTTTGCCTTAAAAATTAAATTTTTGTTTTCTCAATTTAAAGAACTTTTATGGACAGTCTTTTAT
Source organism: Schistocerca americana (assembly GCF_021461395.2). Classification (NCBI taxonomy): domain Eukaryota; kingdom Metazoa; phylum Arthropoda; class Insecta; order Orthoptera; family Acrididae; genus Schistocerca; species Schistocerca americana. The sequence continues at coordinate 748,872,633 of NC_060130.1, read as the reverse complement.
AAAACATCGATATTTAAGAATTTGTATTTGAAATGGAAACAGGAATTTCGTGTCCAACATGTAATTAGAAACAAGAAGAGGTGCATTGTTCATAGGAAATGATGATGAGTTTTATAATTACGAGATGCAGATATTTCAGATTGAACGAGGGAAAAAAAAGAGGGAGACTTGAACCAATGCACGATTAACCCCATTTTGTTCAGATACCATTACGCTCCTGCCTGCGCTACACCGTCAGTATGGTATAGTTTATCAACAGCATTATACACTCCTGGAAATTGAAATAAGAACAACATGAATTCATTGTCCCAGGAAGGGGAAACTTTATTGACACATTCCTGGGGTCAGATACATCACATGATCACACTGACAGAACCACAGGCACATAGACACAGGCAACAGAGCATTCACAATGTCGGCACTAGTACAGTGTATATCCACCTTTCGCAGCAATTCAGGCTGCTATTCTCCCATGGAGACGATCGTAGAGATGCTGGATGTAGTCCTGTGGAACGGCTTGCCATGCCATTTCCACCTGGCGCCTCAGTTGGACCAGCGTTCGTGCTGGACGTGCAGACCGCGTGATACGACGCTTCATCCAGTCCCAAACATGCTCAATGGGGGACAGATCCGGAGATCTTGCTGGCCAGGGTAGTTGACTTACACCTTCTAGAGCACGTTGGGTGGCACGGGATACATGCGGACGTGCATTGTCCTGTTGGAACAGCAAGTTCCCTTGCCGGTCTAGGAATGGTAGAACGATGGGTTCGATGACGGTTTGGATGTACCGTGCACTATTCGGTGTCCCCTCGACGATCACCAGTGGTGTACGGCCAGTGTAGGAGATCGCTCCCCACAACATGATGTCGGGTGTTGGCCCTGTGTGCCTTGGTCGTATGCAGTCCTGATTGTGGCGCTCACCTGCACGGCGCCAAACACGCATACGACCATCATTGGCATCAAGGCAGAAGCGACTCTCATCGCTGAAGACGACACGTCTCCATTCGTCCCTCCATTCACGCCTGTCGCGACACCGCTGGAGGTTGGCTGCACGATGTTGGGGCGTGAGCGGAAGACGGCCTAACGGTGTGCGGGACCGTAACCCAGCTTCATGGAGACGGTTGCGAATGGTCCTCGCCGATACCCCAGGAGCAACAGTGTCCCTAATTTGCTGGGAAGTGGCGGTGCGGTCCCCTACGGCACTGCGTAGGATCCTACGTTCTTGGCGTGCATCCGTGCGTCGCTGCGGTCCGGTCCCAGGTCGACGGGCACGTGCACCTTCCGCCGACCACTGGCGACAACATCGATGTACTGTGGAGACCTCACGCCCCACGTGTTGAGCAATTCGGCGGTACGTCCACCCGGCCTCCCGCATGCCCACTATACGCCCTCGCTCAAAGTCCGTCAACTGCACATACGGTTCACGTCCACGCTGTCGCGGCATGCTACCAGTGTTCAAGACTGCGATGGAGCTCCGTATGCCACGGCAAACTGGCTGACACTGACGGCGGCGGTGCACAAATGCTGCGCAGCTAGCGCCATTCGACGGCCAACACCGCGGTTCCTGGTGTGTCCGCTGTGCCGTGCGTGTGATCATTGCTTGTACAGCCCTCTCGCAGTGTCCGGAGCAAGTATGGTGGGTCTGACACACCGGTGTCAATGTGTTCTTTTTTCCATTTCCAGGAGTGTATATAACGCTGAAAAAAAAGTTCCGAAGCCGATTATCTCCGTAAATTTATGAAAAAAAACATTAAGAACAGTTCTTTTCTCGGCAATTTTTAACCATGTCCCACGCGCGTGTTTCACTACGAAACAGAAAGCAGCCTCAGTGCATTAACAGCGCGACAATCAAAGCACAACGCTGCAGAGGCTGTGACTGTATACGAAGTTTGAAATAAAAACTACTAAGAAAATCGTTGATGGCTGTTAATACATTTGAATATCTTAAAGTGTAATTTAACGCAGCATAGTAATAAGATATCTAATACATATGTAGGACCTACTTCCAAGAGCGTAACAACACCAGTGTATGTGTGATACAGCTACTGACCAGTCATCGCGTTTGTGTTTGTTTACATCAGGTTTATTCTTATGATGAACGGTTATAGCTCTCTAGGCACTGTGCCTCGGTGACTGTACGAACAATTCTTACGATATAGCAAAACTGCAGATAAGTATGTGGCCACATTCACGAACGACGTCTCAAAAAAACTTAGCCTTTAACATTGTGAATAACAAATACTTCGTTTAAATGGCACAGGAACATAGATTATTGAAATGCATTTGTGTTACAGGTAACAAACGTGACAAAAATCTGAAATGGCAAGCAGGAGGAAGTGAGAAGAGAGGAAATGGGCAAGAATGCCTCGTATCTGATTTTATCGGCTTAGAGAAATGTTTCACATCCACGCAGGGGTATGTGACGAAAGGGAGCAAATAATCTACCTCTGAAGTATTCCACATATTTCACCGACGACGAAGCATAATCATGAAACGAGAGTACATTTCTTGAACAGGATGTCGGAAGGAACAAGTTACGACTTCCTCACAGGTTATCTGCCATAAAGCAGTGTCAGAACATGTAACTGTAGATGTTCTGAAACGGAAATACAAATATTGTAGAAAAAGAACAAAACCTTAAAATCTCTTTCACAAAAGTAAACAACACCGACATCACAGATAATGGGGGTACAGTTACCCCTAGCTGCCATATCTCCTTGGGAGAAATGTCGAGTGCTCAAAGTGCTGGTTCAAGAGCTCTATATGCAGCCGATCGCGTAACTAAAAAAAAGAGTTACGTTAAGGTCTAGAAGAGTCGTTGGTGACATATATATTTTTTTCGTCATACATCATGCATTTCAAGCACCCAGAATACAAGGTCGGATGTCAATGTTATTTCGTACACGCACAAACCATGGGCACAAACCATGGGCTGCTCTGAACATCAACGTTACACCCGCCTTTTTCAGCCAAGCAGTCCGCTATTGTTGAACATTGTATTTCTACTGGACATTCAATGGAGTATGAGAAAACAATGATTTTGTCCACAGCAACGTCCTTCTGGGACTCCATTATTAAAGAATCCGTAGAAAGACGACTGGCGGAAAATCTGTTAAACCGTGACAGCGGCTACCAGCTGGACAGTGCATGAAATCCCATCATCTCCACGATTTGCTCAAATCGAAGACGACAGAGTGCGTCGACGGCCGTGGCAAACAGCAACGCAGAGGGCGACTGAGTTCCGCTATTCCACCAGCGAGGGCGCTGCCGGCAAGCAGCGTGGTTCATCTATCAAGTTTTCGACGCATGCTCAGAATAGTTACAGTACGCTATATATTGCGGAACGGAGGACATTTCCGCACCATTGACCGTCACCTCACCTGGATACCTCATCTCCGCTCCATCCAATCCAAAGCCCACAACCGCCTCCGACTCCTCAAACTCCTCTCTGGCCGGACATGGGGGTTGCACCCCTCTACCATCCTCCACACCTACAAATCCTTCATCCGTCCCATCCTCTGTTATGCCAGTCCTGCCTGGATCTCTGCCCCCCCCCCCCAAATTCTATCAGTCCCTCCAGATCCTTGAGCGTCATGCACTCCGCCTCGCCTTCCATATCCGCCTCCCGTCCCCCACGCGGATCCTCTATGATCTCATTCCTTTCCCCCATCTGCTCCTATTCCTCGAACATATCCGCAACCTCTACACCTCCCGCCGTCTTGAACCCCCTCACCCCCTGGTTGCTCCTCTCCTCTCCCATCCCCGCCCCCTGCCACGTCTTCACCGTTGTGTCCCCCTACCCTCCATCTCCACACCCTCCATCTCCTTTCCCAAGGTGGCTTCCGTCAACTCCCCCTCCCGGATGATGCCCTCTCTCCCTCCATTTATCCTTCCTATCAACTCTGATCCTCAATCCCCCTCCTTTCCTCTGTCCTTTCCCTGGGCTCCCTCTCCCCCCCCCCTTCCGTCCTGTTTTCTCCCCACTAAACCTCTCCCTCCCTCCCTTCTCCCCCCAGTCCTTTTGTATTCCCCTCCTCTGCCTACCCCACTCCCTGTCGCGTCTGCCCCCCACCCCTCTTATGGGCCCTCATCCTCCTTCAGCTCCTTTCCCGGCTCCTCCCTTCGCTTTTACTCTCCTTTCCCCCCCTTTTTGTTTTCCCATCTTCTGTCCAGTTTCCCCCCACCTGCTCTCGACTGTGGTGTCACATTTGCCAACTTTTTAGTGCAGTGTTCCAGTGACTATTCAGTGTTGTTTGTCTTTCTCGTGTTGCGAACAGAAACCATGCTGTCGCTAGGTGTGAATTTTATGTGCTTTGCGAACAGAATCCAGACTGTCGCCGTGTTTTTATTTTTTTTTTTAATTGTCTATTGTTTTCCCTGTCTAATTCGTATGTATTTTTATTAGCGTCATCATCCCTGTGTTGTTGTTTTAAGTTCCACGATTTCTTTTCGCCTTCTTACTCTCTAAGTCTCCGATTTTATCGCCTGTTTTTTATTATTTGTTCTCTTGATCTTTGTCACAAAATCTGTCGGCTGAAGAGCGGCATACTGAGCTGCTGCCAGCCCGCCCCCTTTGGGGGGAATTGAAATTCAATAAATGAAAAAAAAAAAAAAAAAACATTTCCGCCAGTCTGCGACGGCTCACCTGAAGATGACTGGCAGGTGCCCAGTTGAAATATCGTGCGATGTATTGAACGACTACCGGCTGTAAGCCCGAAATTTGTTTGAACAGTCAATTCGCAGAGAAAATTTTAAAATACTTCTCATCTGCTCCTATCGTCCAAGAACAGGTAACGGACTCCCTGCAACACTGATCGGAAACGAATATCAGCCGGACTATGGAATTACTGTCCCACGCGTGGGCTGCCCTTAACACAACCTAAATGGTTGCTGAAGTTCTGTCGTGAACGGGAAGCACGGACTGCTGATGAATGGTGTCCAATTTTGTTGAGCAATGAATCACCCTTCTGCACTACGCCGGATGGCCGTCGTTGGCCAGTATGACGGCGACTTAGGAAGAGGTCCCATTCTTCCAATATTTCACTCCCGGCGTCATGGTGTGGGGACCCATCGGGTTTGACATCAGGCCACGCTTGATAGTCACCGAGGGAGCTTTGATGGCACAAGGGTTCGTCATGGAAATCCTGCGTCCTCGTGTGTTACCTATCATACTACAGTACTGTGATGCATTTCTTTCAACAGGACAATGTTCATACACACATGGCATGCGGCTCTATGAACTATCGGCGTGATATTGAGGTACTTCGGTGGCCAGAGAAATCGTCAGATATGTTCCCGATAGAACTTGTATGGGGCGTCAACTTTTTCCCATGGCCAGTATCCTGGACATTGAGGACTAGTTAATAGGTCGTGGGCCAGCTTGCCTCAGAATAGGATACAACGGCTTTAGGACACCTTTCCCAAACGAAACAGTGCATGCGTCCAGGACAGAGGGGGCGCAACGTCATAGTGATAAGTGACTTCACAATGCCAAGTTATTTGTAAATTTGACTCGATTTTTTAATCAATGAAATAACTTTACATACCCTTCATGGTGCTTATCTTTTTTTGTCAGGGAGTGTATATTTTGCATTATTTCTAGGGAGCTGAAATCAGACAGCTGTTTCTTCTATATACGCTAGGATAATCACGGAGTGCATAGAAGAGAGGAGCGCAAGTGAAAAAGTAAAATCTTTTTTTAAAAAACACGCTTGTTACCTTGTAGTGTCTTCTCCTTTTGCTCTGTAAGTTCTTTGACCTACTTTCGTTAAGCCGTTAACTGCAGCTGTAGCTATGAAATCTCAGCTATAATGGAGAAAACGATTGTAATTATTTCGCAAGAAAACACGGCCATTACCCAACAGTGTCATCTCCTTTTGCTCTTTGAGTTCTCTGGGCTATTTTCGTTGTGGCATTATTTCTAATTGTAGCTACGAAATTTCAGTTATAACGAACCATGCAACTGCAGTATTCTCACGCATGAGGGGCGTATAGAAATAATTTTCTTTACTTATAAGTTGGAGAGGTATTTAAAATTTATTTCTTTTCGATCATTATGAATACGTTTATTCAACTCAAAAGGTCTTTGGGATTAAAATATACTCAATAATGCCCGTAACAAGTTACGTTTAATAGAAGATACAGACGTCAATTGCGAAACCCGTCTCCGTAGATCAGAAAATAAAACTTTGCAATCGTCGAGGTTCAACGGCTCATGTTAAACTTTTCCTCGACCGTTTGAAAATATTTGGTCTAAATTGAAGCTCCGGTACTCAAAGGTTCCAAAATTCAGGTCATGTACTGACACCGACACGCCAATCATGGTAACTGGGAGAGAAACCTCACAAATGATTGAAGCCAAATACATTAGCGTCGCACATTTTGCTTGAGCAGGCGCTTCGTTATTGTGGAGCAACGTGTACGTGGAATTACAAAGCGCACTCACTTCACTTCAGTACTACCCGGCGGACGTGGCATAAGGACGTTAACGAAGTATCCAGGACGTGATGCGGCGCTGAACGCAACAGGGCTGCGCGATATTTCTCGAGTGTGTCCGCTAGCATTTTATGTTAACGGAGGTGGAAACGGTTGTGTCGTTCCTATGCCGAGGGTTCGCCCGCACTAACGTAGCTACGTACAGTACTTGTACTCTATTTAGTCACAATATTTCAGGAGCTATTCTTCCACAGTTAAACTTTATTTATTTATTTATTTATTTATTTACTCACAACTAGTGTGAAGCCTTATTATAAGGAAATCATGTTCGTTATATAGGAGTCAGATCACATCGAACGTAAAAGTTTTCTCACTGGTTTTTAGGATGTGGAAAATTTATTTTAGTTTTAATCTTGTGAACGGAGACCCTATAGAGGACCAGCGGCCGTTAATCCGCCGTACAGATTCCATCCTGATCAGGCTTACCTTCCTGTCCCGCAAGCCAGCGCGCTGCATATTACGCTTATACGAGCAGATTAATATACATTGACAGTGATCAAATCATGGGATCGCAATGTAAGACGGCACAAGAGAAAGGAGTCGAATGAAATGAAGTCATGTTGTTATTGAGTTAGCAATTTCGTCAGCAAGATCTGTCTTCGGAAACGTCGTTAACGATGGCATAATTACTTACAATTTTACTATCTCTGAAACAAATCCCAGTAGCCATTAATGAAAAAAATAGCTGTGTATCTATGTTGTCCCGCGTGCTAAGACACTAGTACAATCGTGCAACCTAATCGCAAGACGACTTGCTCTACCTCCACGTAATATAAGCACGATCAAAGCGCTGCAGTAACTTTTTATTGCCTATACTCTTTGATAAAAAAGACAAAAATATTTGACTGAACAAATTCCGTCCAACTCCTAAAAGATTGCAGTGAGACGCCGAATATGATTCATTTCTTTTTTGTTTGCACGTTTTCTAGCTCCTCGCCCAGGTCTTGATGGCCTAAGGGATGCCGACCAGCCGCCGTGTCATCCATGGCCCTGCGGCGTCATGCAGATGCCGTATGTAGAGGCATGTGGACAGCACACCACCCTCCCGGCCGTTTTGCCGACTTTCCAGACTGTGGAGCCGCTGCTTCTCATTCACTCAGTTGGCGTTAAGAGGCTGAGTGCACCCCGTATCATTCCCTCCACAAGGAAAAATACGTATTAGTACAGGAAATCGAACCCGGGTTCTCCGCATGGCACCCATGTACTCTCAACACTCAGACACGAAGTGGGACTTGTTTGCACATTACTCGTTTATAGATAGTAGATAAATGGACGAGGCTACTAGCTACAGAAGCTCCCCCTATTCCATGTACACCTCGAAGGTACAATTACAAGCCGCGAGGGGTTAGCCGAGCGGTCTTGGGCGCTGCAGTCAGTCATGGATTTTGCGGCTGGTCCCGGCGGAGGTTCGAGTCCTCCCTCGGGCATGGGTGTGTATGTTTGTCCTTAGGATAACTTAGGTTAAGTAGTGTGTAAGCTTCGGGGCTCGTGACCTTAGCAGTTAAGTCCCATAAGATTTCACACACATTTGAACATTTTTTTTTTTTTTACAATTACAAGGATTTTCAATGGCTTTGGAGATCTTGGCTTACACGAAAACAGTGAGACGATGCTCCACATCAAAGCCACACACAATTTTAAAGGAAATTAGAATCTTTTCAAGCGCATAATGTTTATGAAAGGCTTAATTCGTTTCTAAAACGGAGAAAGATTCTACGATCACGAAAAAGTGGTCTACTGGTAGCTGAATTTATTGCCTGTCTGAGTAAATTCTCAGTCGCTAGTAATCTCCCAACCAACGAGAAAGTAAGCACTCATAAAAATACGAGATTCTCCGTGCATTCTCAGGTACAACGGGGAAGTTTATCCAGTCACATCTGACATCACTCTGCCCCTTTCTGGCGTCAGCAGGTTTGTCAAATTTGTGTCTACGAAAACAAGGTTATCGCAACAACGTAACCTGATATACTCGCAAAAACTTGTCGCAATGAAGGAAAAAACCTATGATTTAATTTGCCAAGCTAAGCTTTATTCGCGTGTTTTAAGTTGACTAAATAAGGTGAAGTCGGTGACCAATCAAATATTATTAGGAATGAATGTGGGAAATGAACTAAAAGTATTATTTTGACAAAGCTGAACGTCTCGCCGAAATATCGAACTACGTCTCGTTTCACTGATCCACGAAAACCTGATACAGTGGTATTTTGTGAGGGAGCATTTTCTGTATAGTTAATAGACCTTTCTTTTCGAAGTACTGTTAACGTTAGTTGCTTTCACCAAAGCATCCGAAACGTTGTACACAATGTCATGATGCTAAATACACCTGCAACGTCGAAAGTCTGCGTATTATATATATATATATATATATATATATATATATATATATATATATGAATACTTTCGAAGTTATATACATTATATATCTAACACTTCTAATGAGACAGATGATCCTAGGAACTGATTTAAAGTTTGATGTCAACAGATTACTAAGTTCCCCAGTTGAAAACTGTAAACGATAAAAAGTAGCATCCTATCTAGGATTGTTCATCTCTGTCTAAATGCTCCGTGGATGGTCGTGGAGTGTTTTTTCCGTTTTTCTAAATTGTTAAGTTCCAAGCCAGTTGTGGATAGGAGGTCAAGAGCAGATATTTATAACGTCTCACGCAGAAGCGGCACACGGAATGTTGGAATCGGTTCAGTGGCATCAGACGTATCTACGAGGGCTTGCTGAAAAGTAGTGCATCTAAATTTTTAATGTAAATACTCTTAAATGTTTGAAATAAAACATTCTACATCATTATTCTTCACGTCTACTAATTATTTCTCAACATAGTCATCCTGACGAAGAACACATTTCTCCCACAGAGAGACCAGTTTGTTGATACCTTCAGGGTTGACAGAGCCACAACCTAACCTCTGCTTGCACCCCTTCATCACCCATAGTGAAGGTTTCGAATGTGTTCTATAAGTTTTGCAAACAAATGAAAGTCGGATGGGGCCAAGTCGGGACGGTACGGAGGATCATCGATGACAGTGAACCCTAGGCGTCGGATTGTTGTAAATACCGAAGCGTTAGTGTGTGGTATTGCATTCGTATGCTGAAGGAGAGGGTGCTCCATGTTTGGATGAACTCTACGAATTCGAAAAGTGGATTACAGAACACTGTTTCTCACGCACAGACGAAGTTACGTTCCCCCCCCCCCCCATGTTACAGGCTACAATTCGGAGTCCTCTAGCGGCAGGGGGATGCAAATACGTAAACATGAAGAATAAATATATATAATATTTATAAAGTTTGTTTTATATGAAATCTTTAAGAGTTTTCACATAAGAAATTCGGAGACATTACTTTTCAACACACACTCAGACAAAACATTCGTCCGATAAGGGGCAGTTTGTTAGTCTTTCGAAGGAAAAGTGGAGCGCTACACTTCCACAGAAGTTTAGAAGACAAAAAAACTTACATATGTTATAGTATAAACACAACATGTCGATATTTCTGACACTGTTGTATAAACTCAGAAGATGCCCTACAAAAAAAAGAGAAAAATATTTATGCCGAGTATTTAGACCTTCAAATATGGTTTTGTATCGGCCAATGGGCTTTCGAAGCGATTTGCAGAATTGGCCTAGGTATACATATTAAAGGTCTTTTACCATATTCCTATGAGATGCGCAGTCTCAACATCGTAAATAAGACGATAACACGCTTTTCAAGGCTTACGGTATCCGCTCGTTGAAGGGAAAGTGTCTTGACCCTTTAATTCTAATATTAAGTGTAAAGCGAGATGTAACAGCAACAAAAATCAGGCCACAGTGATTACTTAGAGTTGCACTAACCTGGTATAGGTAATACATGAAACTGATAACCGGATGCCAAAGTGGTGGCGCTTAATGCGTGCCGGTATATAGTCTAAAATTGATACGAGGTGCTAGCAAGCAGCGCCACGGCTTCATTCACTAGGACGGCTTGATTCAGTTTCAATGCCAGGAATAGCGGTGGCTGTGGGACTCTTAAACTTATTTGGAATGACGACCATTTAGAGAGAAAAACCAAGTTAAAAAGTTTGTAATTACATGCTTTTATCGCTTCTAATGAAATGCATTTCTGGAGGTATAAAGTCGGGGAAGTTCCAAAGTTCAAATGAACTGTACCACGGGGGCCAACAGCGGCCTGATACAACTGCTGATCTCCCTGCCTTGCAGGCTTAGATAAAACAGACGCCACGCAGTCTTTGTTTCCCCAACTCCTCTCTTGTACTCACGCAAACATTAGTGAATGAAGTCTGATGAGATAATTCTTATCACTTTTGTAGTTTTAGCAAGACAGTATTGCCGCGGCAGAAGACATTATTCTGCGTAGCCTTTAGAACTCCTTAAAATGTGCATTTTCATTCTTTGGACAGCTGAACTTAATTTATCAATATGTAGCGAGCTGAAATGAACGAGATGTTTTGCGCAAATGACCTGGAATGAACGATAGTGCAATTTCAGAAAAGCTAACCAAAAGAATGATTAAAACTACACAGAGACATTTTTGGAACAGTTCAATGAAACAGTAGACAACTTGTTTTTTCGATTTTTGTTGCATGCACGTGAAAGATATGTCACTTCTAAATAATTTTTGCGCACAGCATGAACAGGTTTATTATTTACAATGCACTGAAATTCATCGCCAGCAATCTTCTATTACACAGAAGCGGGATGTAACCTGTAAAAAGCAGTGTATAGTATGTTCTACATGCATTTCGCCTCTACTGCGACCGAAAATTTTCAAACATTTTATGTTTATTGCCGCTGATGAACGAGGTTTCGCAATAATAAAAAACAAATACGGCTATGATCCTTTATTTTTTATTTGCGTGCTACCATTATATGTATTTTTATGTCACAGGACGATCAGCTTTGTATTACTGTCCCCCACTCTCTCTTATTAGATACGGATCTGAAAACTGCCTGTAACAAAGGTCTACACCAGTAATCTGCATAAACGAAAAAGTTATCCATATGGTGTCTGTCTTCCATCATCATATTACAACTGGTTTCGGTGCCGTTATTCGTGATGTCTGCCTTATGAAAAATGTCAAACCGATGTCGAATAATTCCTCAGGACAGCGCTCAACCGGAAGCGCCTGCTCCACAAGCCATGAATGCACAATTAGTAGGCCTACAGTTATACAATCTTCTTGGCGTTCGACAGGTGAAGCAGTCGAAATCGTAGCTGTGCCTCATAACGAAACATTCGAGCAAGTATCCCACGTAATAAACTAGAACAGCATTTTGTGATACATGCACGGATGCTAAAGTTTTGAACTCTACAAACTCCGAAAGGGGCTCACCTGCATCTACCCTCTAATTTTAACAGGTGTACTTCTCCTGCAACCGACAACGCAGAGCCTGTTCAATAAGTGAAACAAAGGACCTTTTATTTTAGTGACATTTTTGAAAATGATAGGTCTGACTTGTATATAGAAAGTTTCCCGGCCTATTGGATACTCAACAGTGTTTCGGTGCATGGCAAAAAACGACGACCGGCTTCAGTCCCGAAACATCATAGAGTAATGACAGGTCTGCTTCCAGCAAAGAAGAAATTTTGGGCTTTAGGGTCCTGTCGACGGCAAGGGCTTAGAGACAGTACTTTAGACTTGAAACTGAGAAAATAAGTGCTTGCTTTCAACCTAGTGCTGCGAAACTAAAACAAACATCTTGTCGGAGGGTACCCAGATAAACGATACCCAGCTAGAATATGTACTGGCACTTAATAAGTTTGTAACAAGCATGTGCGTTTATTCTACCTATAAGAATTGTTGATGGATGAGGTTCTCTTACCTGGCTATATCACGGTACTTCTGAAACTTGATCCAAAACATGAACAGCGCTGGTTGGTGACCTACAACAGAAAAAAATCATGTTGTATTACTATAAAAACCGTCGTTGATTTTCTTCATCATGCAGAGCAGAAAACACCTAAGAAAGTATATGCCATGCAATTAAGTGTCGTCACAACTTGGTAAGACTATATCCTAGGCAAAAGGAAGGGAGGGAAGGAGAGAGAGAGAGAGAGAGAGAGAGAGAGAGAGAGAGAGAACACGAGATTGAGGCGAACTATGTGAAAAACGTAACTACCTTCTATCTATGTGCTGCAAGTTTTTTGTGGATTATGTGGCAATCGGCTCATATATTTTTGAAATTGCCCACAGCTTTGCGCTATTTTTCCAGAAACGAATCTCCGTTAATGGATATTGAAATCCTATTTATATCCAATATGGTGATCGGGGTATATGCTGGTGGGATCTGACATGTATTCTAGCTGTCTAAAAATTTATGTTTTATCTTAACTGTTTGAGGATTATACATTTGCTACGTAAATGGAGATGGTGAAACACCGGAAAACCGCTCTTAGGTTAGCCAGTATACAGTGCACCAGTCCAGAACTAATTGAGCTATGCGCAGCTTCGGTACGTCTATGGGCCGCCTCCTTGTCTCGCAAGTTAACTCTTAAAGCGATGCGATTACAAACTGGTTACATTGTGAGTAACCACTAGGTAAGAGCGGGTTGGTAATGTTGAAACGACTCTTCGTACGATAATGGTGTTAATGCAGTAATATTGTGATGTGTTGATTTAGCGACTTTTTATTGCGATAAATGAGTTAAGGAGGTTCACTGCAACATTTTTGCGTGATTTCAGATTTTCTGCGTAAGGAAGATTAACATGGGTTTAACGACATGAAAGGGGTCATTCAATGAACAAATCAAATATTCTACATCGCTGATTACTCTTCATGCTCTCAGGTTTATAATTCAGATTTCAAATGAAAATAATTTCAACACTCTGAAACCATCCGGACTGCTTTCTGAGACTCTTTGTGGACGTACACTGATTTTGTCGACGACATGGACGTTGCTTGTTCCGTCCTGTTCTCGAGAGGAGCCCTTTTTTTAAAAAAAAAAAGTTATAAGTCTTTCTAGTGGCTTGATACCGTCGTAATTTTTTCCGCTGGTCGTCCTAATCTCTTTCATCTCTACGTAACTCGTACACTCAACATTATCTACAATTTGTTTTGCATATTACGCTCTTTGTCAGTGACTACTATGTTTCCCCGCTACTGTTCATTCTGAATTAATTATTCCCGGATACTGTAGCAGATGTTCTATTAATATGTTCCATCCTCTGGTAAAGATATTACACTGACTTCTTTCCTCGCCCTGCTCAGGAAATACTTATCCGAAAATCTCGGGATCTGTTTTCGCTCACTTCACTAGCTCCCAAGTCAGAAAATACATAACAAACCTTATGAGTAACGGTAACTGAAGATTTTCTTATGAGATATCACCTATCAGAGCGACTAAAGCTTTTCAACTGGGAAATTTGCTCGTAACTATAAAACAAGAGCGTGTATATTGTGATGACACTAAGACAATGAGAATAACTAGGAACAACAGGAACAATATGGTTCAATGATAATCAAGAAGTGCCGTATTAGAGACACCAGCAGTTTTCCCTCGGAAAGCAGAAACCGCTTCACTGGCCGCCATAGCAGTGGCATACCTACGCAGTTTACATGAAGCTCACGCACTCCGGATTCTCTACGAATCACAAGCGCACGTATTTCTACTGTACTATCACGATCGCTTCTAAGGTCACATGTGGGACTACAGCAGTATAGACACTCATTTCGTGACTACCTCGAATGAAATACAAACTATGCCACACAATAACCTTCAGCTTCTTAAACGGCTCTGTAAGCGCAGTTTCCCTTCAGCTGTATACTAAATTAATCTCTAAAACATGTAAAAAGTATTGTTGTGAGAGATTGGTTCGAAATGCACCTGCGGAAAACTGATATCCGCTTCTTTATAGATTTAGATGGCAGTTTTTCTTGTCAGAACGAACAACCAGAAAAATATATTTACAGCCCGTTGTTTCGGTTGATGCTTAGCGACTTTTCTGCTTTAGATACTACGAGTGAGGCATCACTACTCGCGGAGAAGATAGATTATAACTTACAAGTGAAGGCTGCAGGGGACACACATCTGGTTTTGGGGACGCTTGTTCTCTGTAGCGCAAAAAATTGTAAAAATGAACGCATTGGCGAGCGCATTCGAAATGTCCATTGTCAATGGTACAATGGCTCTGAGCACTATGCGACTTAACTTCTGAGGTCATCAGTCTCCTAGAACTTAGAACTAATTAAACTTAACTAACCTAAGGACATCACACAAATCCATGCCCGAGGCAGGATTCGAACCTGCGACCGTAGCGGTCGCTCGGCTCCAGACTGTAGCGCCTAGAACCGCACGGCCACTCCGGCCGTCTGTCCCGTTGTCATCTGTCACATTGTTACATCACAGTAAAAGAAGTGCTCAGTGTCAACTGTCGTCTGGAGTCTTCTTACTGCTGTGGTAAATAAAAACACTGGATATACGCGGTTCATTCACATTAATAGCAGCACTAGTATTAGAGAGTGAAGCGTGTCGGGGGGGACGCGGAATATAGTACAGCCGCGTGTCGGGGGGGACGCGGAATATAGTACAGCTGTTGTAATAAGGGAACGGAGCGATTTATCTGACGTCCAAAATGACATGATTATTGGTTTTTGGGCCAACGGTGGAAGCATTTCCGAAAAGGTTAAGTTTGTATACTGTTCGTGTGTCTTACTGTGCATGGAAAAGTGGCGCTATCCAAAACCTACACCAAGGCAGTTGTGGTGCACCATGGGCCATATATGAGACCGGTAAACAATGGGTGCGGAGACGTGAATGGGCGAACACATTTGCAACTATCGAGCAACTGACCATTCAGATTACGCAAGGTGCTACGAACAGTGTCTCCTCAACGACTGTGCTGTTGTGTAATAGGTCATACGATAGTGTATTGCTGGTAGCATAATTAGTAGATTCGAGCGTGAGCCACCAGTCGTACACGCCGGCCCGAACGTGTTAAATAACTCCGTGACGAAGCACGCAGCTCTTCCTATGTGTTAGCACACGTTAATGGCAGAAAACTCTAAAGAATTGATATGATTCCTCCCGGCGACATCGCCGGTACGTCTGCTCCAGGCCCACAGCTATACCACTGACCGAAGGCCGGCCGGGCGCTTCTTGCACTGCAGCGACCGCCGCCTCTAATTGCCGGCTGTGAAGCACGCGCGCCTCGTATGACGGCAGTCTGCCGCAATTTGGTGTTAAATGCCGCCCCACAACCTCGTGCGAAAAACCTGCGCACCGTCGTTTGTTTTCTGCCGATTCCCCGTCTCCATAAAGCCAGCTCCTTCACGAACCACCCACTTGTATCGGAATTTACAGGACGATTTTACAACATGTGGTTACAATCACCACTAAGCTCTTGTCTGAAATTAGTTAGGATGCTACAGAATGAGCACCTATAGCTGCAAGAGATGCAGTTTTCTGTGCTTGCACTCAAGGCCAGATGTCAAACCTTCAGTGAGAAAAAGTTGCGTTATGAGACTCTGTTGCTGCTGTATGGCGATAGGTGTCGTTCTTGTGCAACGCAGCTAGCTCTTTATTCGCACGAAGTAATGGCCGCTATCGACAGGGGATCTCAAGTTGATTCCGTATTTCTAGATTTCCGGAAAGCTTTTGACACCGTTGCTCACAAGCGACTTCTAATCAAGCTGCGGGCCTAAGGGGTATCGTCTCAGTTGTGCGACTGGATTCGTGATTTCCTGTCAGGAAGGCCGCAGTTCGTAGTAATAGACGGCAAATCATCGAGTAAAACTGAAGTGATATCAGGTGTTCCCCAGGGAAGCGTCCTGGGACCTCTGCTGTTCCTGATCTATATAAATGACCTGGGTGACAATCTGAGCAGTTCTCTTAGGTTGTTCGCAGATGATGCTGCAATTTACCGTCTAGTAAGGTCATCCGAAGACCAGTATCAGTTGCAAAGCGATTTAGAAAAGATTGCTGTATGATGTGGCAGGTGGCAGTTGACGCTAAATAACGAAAAGTGTGAGGTGATCCACATGAGTTCCAAAAGAAATCCGATGGAATTCTATTACTCGACAAATAGTACAATTCTCAAGGCTGTCAATTCAAATAAGTACCTGGGTGTTAAAGTTACGGTCCGCAGCTCGCGGTCGTGCGGTAGCGTTCTCGCTTCCCACGCCCGGGTTCCCGGGTTCGATTCCCGGCGGGGTCAGGGATTTTCTCTGCCTCGTGATGACTGGGTGTTGTGTGCTGTCCTTAGGTTAGTTAGGTTTAAGTAGTTCAAAGTTCTAGGGGACTGTTGACCATAGATGTTAAGTCCCATAGTGCTGAGAGCCATTTGAACCATTTTTTTTTTAAGTTACGAACAACTTCAGTTGGAAAGACCACATAGATAATATTGTGGGGAAGGCGAGCCAAAGGTTGCGTTTCATTGGCAGGACACTTAGAAGATGCAACAAGTCCACTAAAGAGACAGCTTACACTACACTTGTTCGTCCTCTCTTAGAATATTGCTGCGTGGTGTGGGATCCTTACCAGGTGAGATTGACGGAGGACATCGAAAGGGTGCAAAAAAAGGGCAGCTCGTTTTGTATTATCACGTAATAGGGGAGAGAGTGTGGCAGACATGATACGCGAGTTGGGATGGAAGTCATTAAAGCAAAGACGTTTTTTGTCGCGGCGAGATCTATTTACGAAATATCAGTCACCAACTTTCTCTTCCGAATACGAAAATATTTTGTTGAGCCCAACCTACATAGGTAGGAATGATCATCAAAATAAAATAAGAGAAATCAGAGCTCGAACAGAAAGGTTTAGGTGTTCGTTTTTCCCGCGCGCTGTTCGGGAGTGGAATGTTAGAGAGATAGTATGATTGTGGTTCGATGAACCCACTGCCAAGCACTTAAATATGAGTTGCAGAGTAATGATGTAGATATAGATGCAGATGTAGAAGGAATGGTTACAGAGAAGGCTGAAAACTTCTACAATGAAAATTTTGTTCTTTTTGCTCTACGTGTTAATGACAGATTTTTTCGTTCTTGTTCACCAGAGGCAAGAAATGTTGATAACTGTAAGATAAAGTATATGACAAAGAGAAAGAACCCGATAGTATCTGGTTACGAGATTATTGGTGAACATCTTGAGCACAATGCAACGTATAAGTATTTAGGCCTAAAACTAAGAAGCGATATGAAATGGGACGTTCGCGTGAAATTAGCATTAGGAAATGGGAATGGAAGACGTACATTTGTTGGGAAAATTCAGGGAAAATGCAATGCAGCCGTAAAGAACATTGCATACAAAGCATTTGTACGTCCAGTTCTGCAGTATTTGGAAACGAAGCAACCATATGGAATTACTGGCCGGGGTTGTTGGACGCCTGTTGCAAGTCTTTCTATTTGACAACACTTCAGCGACGCGAGTCTCGACGAAGAAGACATGACATGAAATGAATAGAACAACAAAAGTACCCAGTGCCCGTGCGCAGAAAAATCTTCGACCCGGTCGGGAATCGAACCCGGGGCCCCGCGAGCTAGAGGCGGCGAAGCTAACCACTTCTTTTTTGTCTTCTTTTTTTCGATCTGTTTCTTCGTCTTTATGTCGTCAGAGGTTCTTTGTAGATGCCGCACGACATATTTCAAATTCTGTCAGTGAGGACATACTTAGTTTTTTTTTTTTTTTTTTTTTTTGCTATAGAAGGTGGTCAGTCCCCTGACCGAACACGCTGAGCCACTGTGACGGCTCCACGAGACCACGAGCTGCGGACACAGTGTTTGGAATCCTTACCAAGTAGGTATGACAATAGACATGGAGCGAATTCAGGGACACCCTGATAGGATGGTGCCTTGGAATGTACAAGGGAACTTCAAAAAGTAAGTTACACATTATTATAGCGCGATAAGGCAGTTTTACTGACTGCTACACTACACTTCAATGTAACGCAGATACACGACAATATTTTTCAACATATTGACCCAGTGTCTGTAAACTACGGTCGGAACCTTCTACCAATCGTTCAGTTGTATGACGATAGAAATCCTCTGCTTGGTACGGAGCTATTTGAGGACCGCTGTGTGAACGTCTTCATCGCTGGAAAATCTCTTATTCCCCAGGTGTTCGTCCTCGACTGCTTGGAAAATGTCGTCTGTGTTCGATGTTGGCGGCCTTCCTTCCCGACCAACATCAAATGGCTCTGAGCACTATGGGACTCAACTGCTGAGGTCATTAGTCACCTAGAGCTTAGAACTAGTTAAACCTAACTAACCTAAGGACATCACAAACATCCGTGCCCGAGGCAGGATTCGAACCTGCGACCGTAGCGGTCTTGCGGTTCCAGACTGCAGCGCCTTTAACCGCACGGCCACTTCGGCCGGCCGACCAACATCACCCGTGTCTCTTGGCCTTGGTGAAATTCTTGGCACAGTTTCACTACGGATGGACGCGACATTGCATTTGGTCCATATAACGGCAGTATTTCACGGTGAGCCTGTGTGCAGCTTACGTTAGACGTTTTGCCCTCAAGAACTGCTCTGTCACGAGTACTTAGACTCTTAAGTATTTTCCCACTGCCACACAATTTCACTCCTGCACAGTGATGCCCCTGTTATCCGTAACGCAACACAATTGTGCCTGCTGGAGACCTGGAACACGTACCCTCTTCTATAAATGTCGTGGGCCTACGGCTTCCCGTCATGTTGACGCCACGTCGGTGACTTGCGTGTCGGTGAAGATGATATGATGATGTACACACCACAACAACCAGTCCCTAAGCGGAGAAAATCTCCGACCCAGCGGGGAATCGAACATGAGTCTCTCGCATGGCATTCTGCGGCGCTGACCACTCAGCTATGAAGGCGGACTACACTCTTCTGACAATGCGCCACTCTTCTTATGCAATGGTCATAGCGTAGGACGACATGTGTAACTTACTTTCTGAAGTCCCTATAAATTTCGCGTCTAGGACTCTGCCGACAACTGACCTGTGATGTAATCTATCAGTATGGTAATGCTCCGCTAAACTGTTCCTCATGTTTCACCTAGACTCTTAGCCACTAGAGTCTTCACTACCCCTATGGGAACAGTTCGTCTCTGTTCTAATAAGTAAAATGGTGCTAGGCTAGTGACTAATACACCTAGAATTAAATGAGAAACTGACTTACTTTTACCTATATGTCTAGTCTTAGTGCCTCTTTAAAAAATATCAAGTAGTTTTAAGTGACTACGGTGTGTTTGTTCGCAAGTTGTCTGCTGTCGGGTGATTTTTGACTGATGCTCACCGTTTCTTGCGACAGCGTTTCGTAAACTGGAATCATTGCTTTTTTGACCCGTCTTTGTAGGCGAGGTTGTTAATGCACACTTGTGCTGTGGCGCTCGACTCTGAGGTAAGCCAGTTCGAATCCCGGTGGTAGATGAAATTACCAGTGCTAGTATTTGGCCGGCAAGGGGAGGAGAGGTGGTGGCGTGAAGTTTCTGATCACTAGACTTTGTGCCAATGTCTTGCATTAAATTTCATACCCCTCCGCAGTATCTCATGAAGTGAAGGCATGTGACACACTGTTGATGGTGATCCGTCAGTCGGATGGGGACGTTTATCTCGCCCCCTCCCCCCTCTCCCCCTCCGTGCTATCGAGAGGAGAACGTTACGTGAGAGCACGGGTTTCGCCCCTCTTCCTTCTCATCATCATCATACAACACAAACATACTACTACACTACCGACACATCGGTCAGACTCATCTATTAGTCGACCACAACATTACTGCATCTGAGAGTGAAGGCGCTTCGCTCGGCTTAACGTCAATTTTTATCGTCATTTTCACCAGGACAGGCAGAATCACTTGATAGTATATGCGCAACTATCTTGACATCATTCACAATATGAACTACACTCCTGGAAATTGAAATAAGAACACCGTGAATTCATTGTCCCAGGAAGGGGAAACTTTATTGACACATTCCTGGGGTCAGATACATCACATGATCACACTGACAGAACCACAGGCACATAGACACAGGCAACAGAGCATGCACAATGTCGGCACTAGTACAGTGTATATCCACCTTTCGCAGCAATGCAGGCTGCTATTCTCCCATGGAGACGATCGTCGAGATGCTGGATGTAGTCCTGTGGAACGGCTTGCCATGCCATTTCCACCTGGCGCCTCAGTTGGACCAGCGTTCGTGCTGGACGTGCAGACCGCGTGAGACGACGCTTCATCCAGTCCCAAACATGCTCAATGGGGGACAGATCCGGAGATCTTGCTGGCCAGGGTAGTTGACTTACACCTTCTAGAGCACGTTGGGTGGCACGGGATACATGCGGACGTGCATTGTCCTGTTGGAACAGCAAGTTCCCTTGCCGGGCTAGGAATGGTAGAACGATGGGTTCGATGACGGTTTCGATGTACCGTGCACTATTCAGTGTCCCCTCGACGATCACCAGTGGTGTACGGCCAGTGTAGGAGATCGCTCCCCACACCATGATGCCGGGTGTTGGCCCTGTGTGCCTTGGTCGTATGCAGTCCTGATTGTGGCGCTCACCTGCACGGCGCCAAACACGCATACGACCATCATTGGCACCAAGGCAGAAGCGACTCTCATCGCTGAAGACGACACGTTTCCATTCGTCCCTCCATTCATGCCTGTCGTGACACCACTGGAGGCGGGCTGCACGATGTTGGGGCGTGAGCGGAAGACGGCCTAACGGTGTGCGGGACCGTAGCCCAGCTTCATGGAGACGGTTGCGAATGGTCCTCGCCGATACCCCAGGAGCAACAGTGTCCCCAATTTGCTGGTAAGTGGCGGTGCGGTCCCCTACGGCACTGCGTAGGATCCTACGGTCTTGGCGTGCATCCGTGCGTCGCTGCGGTCCGGTCCCAGGTCGACGGGCACGTGCATCTTCCGCCGACCACTGGCGACAACATCGATGTACTGTGGAGACCTCACGCCCCACGTGTTGAGCAATTCGGCGGTACGTCCACCCGGCCTCCCGCATGCCCACTATACGCCCTCGCTCAAAGTCCGTCAACTGCACATACGGTTCACGTCCACGCTGTCGCGGCATGCTACCAGTGTTAAAGACTGCGATGGAGCTCCGTATGCCACGGCAAACTGGCTGACACTGACGGCGGCGGTGCACAAATGCTGCGCAGCTAGCGCCATTCGACGGCCAACACCGCGGTTCCTGGTGTGTCCGCTGTGCCGTGCGTGTGATCACTGCTTGTACAGCCCTCTCGCAGTGTCCGGAGCAAGTATGGTGGGTCTGACACACCAGTGTCAATGTGTTCTTTTTTCCATTTCCAGGAGTGTATTTTCCTTAATCATCACTGTAGTTGTTTACTGTAACGTCACTGGATGTTTCCGATAATGGCCACTGGAGACCATGTGCAATAATATCGTTGTCGGGTAAAAACAAACAAGACGCAACTCTCACATATCCGCAAGGAAAGTGGCCAATGTGCGCAGAGGAAGAAACTCCTTTCAAATTCGGCAGCTGAACCTGCCCCTTGTGATCTCCCAGCTAACATTACCATACGATTTGGATGCGCGCGCGGTTGGCCGTGAACCGGCAAGTCTGTGGATGGTTTTTAGGCGGTTTTCCATCTGCCTCGGCGAATGTGGGCTGGTTCCCCTTATTCCGCCTCAGCTACACTATGTCGGCGATTGCTGCGCGAACAAGTTCTCCACGTACACGTACACAACCATTACTCTACCACGCAAACATAGGGGTTACACTCGTCTGGTGTGAGACGTTCCCTGGGGGGGGGGGGGGGGGTCCACCGGAGGCCGAACCGCACAATAACCCTGGGTTCGGTGTGGGGCGGCGGAGGGGTGAAGTGAACTGCAGTAGTCGTCGTGGGGTTGTGGACCACTGCGGCTGAGGTGGGGACGGAGCCTC
This sequence comes from Schistocerca americana, assembly GCF_021461395.2. NCBI lineage: Eukaryota > Metazoa > Arthropoda > Insecta > Orthoptera > Acrididae > Schistocerca > Schistocerca americana. The sequence goes on along the minus strand of NC_060130.1, from coordinate 748,850,295 downwards.
TCTGTCGTTTCTAGGTCCCTGGTTAACATACAATACAATACCATACCATACGATACTTTACTTATCATTTTCTTCACACACTTCTTTCTCCTCACTCTACTCCTCGTCACATACTGCATTCTTTGCTTCCTTAACATCGAGAATCGATGAGCTTCATGGCACACTGCGGCGCCCTTCTGTGTGCTCCAACAACAGCTTACTGGAGATCCTGTTAGATGTTCTGCCGATTTCGCATCACGTGTTGCAGTCTCTTACTGCGTAGTGAAGGTTAGTTATTTCTGGTATCGATACTGAACAAAGCGCATTCTAAACTCACATTTTCTGGAGAACAATGTGTTTCACATTAGCAAGTTCCTCGCGGGAGGAGCTTGATCTTCTCAAATGGTTCAAATGGCTCTGAGCACTATGGGCCTTAACATCTGAGGTCATCAGTCCCCTAGAACTTAGAACTACTTAAACCTAACTAAGCCAAAGACATCACACACATCCATGCCCGAGGCAGGATTCGAACCTGTGACCGTAGCGGTCGCGCGGTTCCAGACTGAAGCGCCTAGAACCGCGTGACCATCGCAGCCGGCTTAACCTAAGGACATCACACACATCCATGCCCGAGGCAGGATTCGAACCTGCGATCGCAGCAGCAGCGCGTTTGCGGACTGAAGCGTCTAGAACCGCTCGGTCACAGCGGCCGGCTATTCGTGGTGTCCCTTTGCATATGCCTGAATAGTAAACCCAATAACTTTCTTAGTGAACGGGACTTTAAAAAAAGCGGAAACAAATTAAGGTTCATGTTAAGGAGGTGGGTAACGAAGCCAGTAGCTGACGAAATCTTATTACACGTTATCAGACATCTGACAGCTTTGTCCCGTTTCATCGACGACCGAGAGATGTGGAGCACTGGTAAGACAATGGACCTGTATTCTGGAGGGTGGTGGTTCAAATCTCTGTCCAGCCATCCAGGTGTAGGTTTTCCGAGTTTTGCCTAAATCACTTAAGGCGAATACCAGAATGGTTCCTCTGAAAGGGTACGGCCGATATTCTTCCCCATCTTTCCTAATCTTAAGCTGTGGCACGTACCTCATGACTTCGTTTTCAAAAAAATGGCTCTGAGCACTACGGGACTCAACATCTGTGCTCATAAGTCCCCTAGAACTTAGAACTACTTAAACCTAACTAACCTAAGGACATCACACACATCCATGCCCGAGGCAGGATTCGAACCTGCGACCGTAGCAGTCGCGCGGTTCCGGACTGAGCGCCTAGAACCGCTAGACCACCGCGGCCGGCACTTCGTTTTCCACGGGACGTTAAACCCTAGTCTTCCTTCCGACGTGTCGAAGAGTTTCTTATACATCATCATCTTGCAAAGTCGGTTCACTACAAGATAAAGAGTAAAAAACTATTCGAAACACAGGAGCAAGGGAAAGTTGTTTCTCAGCTGAATTCTGTCAGTGAAACTCTCCAAAATTGCTCTCATTTTCATACGGATGAGTTTATCATTTAAGGCAAATGATAGAGGTATTTATGACAATTAGGTGGTTCTAAATGGTTTTTAAGGTTACAAAAGGCTACAAAAGACCATCTCTCTGAGATTACTATCAGAAGAAATACCTCAAAATGTCTGAGAAATATTCAATACTCGGAAGACACAGGTCAGTAACATCTCCAGTAGTAGCACCCCATTGATTTGATATGGTGTAACAAGTTTACTCGTTTTTCTAACTGAGCAAGGTGGCACTGTGGCGTACTCGCATTCGGGAGGAGACTTGTTAGAATCCCCCTTCCGACACTGTGATCCAGCTTCTCTATGGTCTCGCTAATCACATTAAATACGTGCACTCCAGGTTGCCCTAAGGCTAGAGCTGTCTCTTCAAAGATTCCTTTGTAATATGAGCTACTGTTCTGTCTATCACGACCTCACTATAGATGCGGTGTTAATCGTGATATTTAGTTACCTACCGTAGTATCGCACAAATATGAGTCACTGGAGCCCACGCGTCTCTTATACCAAAATTATCAGAAAATATCCCTGAATAATCTCCGAAATTTTGTCGGTAGCTTTCAGGTTCACCAGGCATAAGTTTTCAAAATAATGGCAAAGTAAGAAACCTCTGCGTAAAAACCGAATTACTTTGTATACTGAGCAATACACACGAATTTCAAGACAGCTTAGACAACTTTTGCAGTAATTGGACGAAGCCTGACCGTTGTTGAACACTCTGCAGAACACAATCTCGGCTTTACCTCCTTGATGTTCATCATTTCATCTGCCTACGACATCCAAAAACAGAGTTGTTTTTCGGACATAATATTATATCGCAAGCATTGGCCGGACACGATCAGGGAAATGGTTCGAACACGGACATGTTGAAGAAAATATACAGGCGTCTACAAAAAATGATTATGGGAAAGTACTGAAAACCTTAATTAGGATGATCTAACAGGGATTTTTAAGTGCCCCCCCTCTCCCGTATCAGTACAGTTTCGTACCTAGTTTACCTTTTTGGTCTCTAGAATGTTTGGTTGGCTAGCATCGTTGTTCGGAGACAAAAGCACTGTCATCTTCATAAACATATGTGGTATGTGGCCAAAACTACACCTGAAAGGGTATTTGTCTTCATACTGTTACGTTTATACCCTCGTCTCACTAATGTCTCGTCTAAATCCATCTATTTATTTTAGATGTTATCCGAAGATTACAACGGAAGTTCGATAACCAACATCTCCGTTACCATAATACACTATCAGTGGTACGCTAGTGGCTTTAAAAACGAAGCTCTATTCTCATTAGTACTTTCTCCTTCTAATTGCGCTTGCAAGGCTCTTCTTGCTTCTATCATTTGATTATTTTCGACGGTTTTTAACATTTCTTGTTACTTTGTTACCACACACACCTCTCGTTCGGGCAACCGCTAAAATGCTTTGCGATTTTTTTAGCGACCTCAAATGACCTACAGGCCACACTGCGTTTTCTGTTTCCTTGCTATTGTTCTACACCTTGTTAAGAGCGTGGATGACCTGTGTGCAGCTGCTTTGCGGTCATATCCCCACAACAGCACAGTTAGAAGTACCAAGCCTTTCACAAATCACGCAAACAGTTGCGTGACCGTACTCAGCAGCTATAAATTATCGATCCGTCCAGGTCAGCGACTACGCTGGGCCGAGCAACTCGGAAGAAAAACAGTGCTTACTCTGTTGTCTAGCTCTAACAGGCCACTCTCCGCAAAAATAACGTCATCAGAACACTGTCAAGTTGCTGAAGAAACCGCGTAATGCTGGACAAAACTTTATCATGGATATTTTTTGTTCAAGTCAATCCAGCACTCAAACCACGAAAATGTAGAACGCTCTCAGTAGTTTTGTTATAAGTGTATATACTAAACTCCATTCTAGAAAACCATAAAACCATCATTGGTGGACGCTATACGTTTAGAAAATAACAACTTAGATATTGTGCAATAATGGAATAAAGTCTGAGAAGACACTGTGACTGCAGATCTCATGAAATTTCGATGTATCTCTGAAAAAACCGACTGGCTTTGACCTCCCAAGAAAATCCTGGATGATTCTTAAGCCAGTCAGAACCACCCTTGGTAGATGTGCGTACTCACTGAGTAAATGGGAACTAAACGCTACTCCAAAGTCTGACTGTGGAGCAGAGGGGCAGATAATCCAGCATTTGGCGCATACATGTTCACTTAGAGCCTGCACGAGACAATTTGAAGACTTCCTGAATACGATTGATAGTTCAGTTAACTATATTTGTAGACTAGATATTTTTTTGCATTTTATGCAGTCACAGGAAGCACCTGATGAAGACGCCGAGGTACGGCGTCGAAATATTGTTTTAGAAAAACACAGACCACCGGCAGTACACCCGATTCAATGAGATGTCATGTTATTCTTAGTTTATGTTCATTAATGTGATTTGTAATAATGCCATACTATAAGTAAATAAATAAATAAATAAATAAATAAATAGTGACACAAATAAAGTAAAAAGAGCCCATTCACAGTGGATATGCAGTAAATAAAGTTTAGTTAGGTCACAAGGTAGAGGTCCCTTCTTTCTTTCTCTTTTCTTCTGGCGTGGAATTACATTCGCGAAGTCCAGTATTAATTAGTATTTACTGATAGTGGATCTGAAACGTATTTCCTATAGCAGTGAGTTCTTCCCAATACTGCAATGTCACCTTGACATTCCAGATCGCGTATGATGTACACCTTACAGATGCGAAGGGTGTAAATCTGATCTGTATGTTTTCATATTGTAACTGTTTATGTATCGTGTATCAGAGGCGGCGATGGGAACTAGTTCGGTAATCGCGTAACGACTGTGTGTACGATCAGCAGTCGTTAATGTGGTGTGTGGATTTGATTTGGGTGTACCTCATACCCCTGTCCCCCTGCGTGCAAGTTATCGCATTATGGAGGCAACGAAAATTTGAATGGAAATGTTAACAAAAACTGTACGACTCATTCGACTTTTTTACAATTTGTATTCTTTATGATTTAATGTGATACTGAAATGGAGTTAAATTTGACAGGAATGAAAAATGGATTGCCGGCCGAAGTGGCCGTGCGGTAACGGCGCTGCAGTCTGGAACCGCAAGACCGCTACGGTCGCAGGTTCGAATCCTGCCTCGAGCATGGATGTTTGTGATGTCCTTAGGTTAGTTAGGTTTAACTAGTTCTAAGTCCTAGGGGACTAATGACCTCAGCAGTTGAGTCCCATAGTGCTCAGAGCCATTTTTTGAAAATGGATTCTACCATGGCGTCGACAAAAGCACAGATGTAGTAATGAAAAACACAGAGTAGAACAGGAACTTAAAACCAACTCGTTCAGAATGTGAGCAAATTGTCACCCCTCATTTTGTGTATGACAATTAAGTGTTTCAAAATGAAGTGGACAGCAGCGTAGAATTACGTGCCCCGTTGGTAACGGACGTAAAAACGGAAAATTAACGCTCTGACATGAACATAGTTTGGTAATACGTACACAGAAACCACCCTTCCTGTCAATAAGGTCTGATGTCATCCACCAGAACAGTAGGAGATCGATATTTTTTCAGTGTAGATAAACCTAACTAATGGGCAGATCTGATTCTTTTGATGGTGGGCAGTCAAAATGTTAAAGGTGCGTTTCACAAATACCTATGATCTGTTGAACCTTGAATTTCCTGCCAACGTGTAGGAAGGGTTTTCAACTGAAAGCTTCAGACGTCGCGACATTTATTCTTATATTCAGGCATGAAGATATTATACATTTAGTGTTGTTGCTTGCACTTATGACATCTACCACAACGGCCATTTGCTTTCTGTTATGTGCGGATTGGGCGTGATTAATGTTTGGGCGCTCTAAATCGAAAATGGCAGTACGTTCTCTAGCAGCAGGAGCAGACAAGTATGGCAGCCACGCAGAGGAGACGGTGAGGTCTTTGGCCGCGCGGCGGCCAGCTCACAACCGCTTTGAGAGAGGCGCCCACTTGGCTGACCACCAGCTCCCACCGGTTCGGAGCGAGCAAGCTACGGCGCTGATTAACACTCTGGACTCTTATTCGGGAAGAGCAGGGATCACATCCTCGACCGGCCATACCGGATTACTGTTTTTCATGGGTTTCGTAAATTACTACAAAGAATTCCTGAGGTTCCTTCAACAAGGCCAAGCCGATTTCTTTCCACATCCTACTTTAGTTAAATGAGAAGAGAGTGAGACAGAGTTGTAGGTTAACCCCGACGTTAGTCAATCTCTACGTTGATGACCTTCATTTACCGTTTACGCTCCGTGTTAAGAGTACTGACAAGGGACGTTTGGAACGCGGATTTACTGCGAACTTCGTACACTCGTAGTACTCCATGAGGACCACAAAATGTGTAAGCAGTAGCGCGTACTTCTCAAGCGTTATTGAGAAAATCGCAAGATAATTTCGGTCGTCAAATATATACCTGTGCGTGGCCATTTTTACCATGAAGCGGTGGCAGCCGAGTGGTTAGCGTTCAAGCCCCGTAATCACTGGATCGATGAATCGAGTCCCGTTCGTCAGTTTTTTTTATTTCTAACACAATAATTTTCTTTACAATTTATATTACAATTGATATAATGGGAAAAATACGTGTAATCGGATGAACTTCTATCAAATTTACGGTGTTATTTGGCAGTCTACAAATTTTTATCATCATAAATAATATTTCATAACTATCGACTAGTAAACGACCAAACGCATAAAGTGATACTGAAAATGTATGCTTGTTCGTGTCTTCAAAACCGTTCGTATTTAATCAAAACAGAATAAGAAATTGCTTCTCGTGTAGACACTATTAAAATACAGTCGAAACTGCATGACCAATTATCAGCGCCGATATTTAAGAAAATGCTGCGTTATGCATGGTTTGTTTCCAAATTATCCTCTGAAAGAGAGGTTGTTGAACATGTTAACGACGTGTTTTTCCACGGAAAACCTCAAAAGACCTTGCGTATGCGGAAACATAGCATTTATTCAGCTGGTGCCGTTTATATTTCCATGTTTTCACGAAAAATACCATCCTGCAACTCGTAATGTCGAAAGCGACGATTAATTGTAAATCTTTCGAAAGCAGTCTGTGCCGGTCAAAACTTGGAGGTAACAAGTCATTTAGGGCTCCTTCCAGGTATAAGGGATTTCTCAGATCACGGACAAGCATACATTTTCAGTATCACTTTATGCGTTTGGTCGTTAATTAGTCGATAGTCATAAATATTATATTATTTGTGATAATAAAAATTTGTAGACTGCCAAATAAAATTGTAAATTGAATAAAAGTTCATCCGATTACACGTATTTTTCCCATTATGTCAATTGTAATGTAAATAGTAAAGAAAGTTACTGTGTTAGAAATTAAAAAAAACTGACGAGCGGGACTCGATCCATCGATTCCAGTGATTACAGGGCTTGAACGCTAACCACTCGGCTGCCGCCGCTTCCTGGTGAAAATGGCCACGCACATGTTATATTTGACGACCGAAATTATCATGCGATTTCCTCAATAACGCTTGAGAAGTACGCGCTACTGCTTACACATTTTGATTTTGTTATCCTCATGGAGTACTACGAGTGCGCCAAGTTTGCAGTAAATCCACATTCCAAACGTCGTGGCCTCCCCTTGTGGGTCAAATATTTTCAATCTGTTAGCAGGGGGTCCTTTCGATAAATTCTGTAATAGATAAGGGGAGTTATCCCGCCCAAGGACCAGATTACAGTCATGCCAAACGATTTTCTGGTAGATAAAGTTTGACTGGATAAGAGTTTGAAATCTGAAGGTTGCAGGTTTGAAATGCAGGGAGCGAAATTTCTATACCTCGTACAGAAACCAGACTGCAGTTATGAAAGTCGAAGGACATGAAAGGGTGGCAGTAGTTGATAAAGGAGCGAAACAGCATTGTAGAATATTCGCCATGTTGAAACTTTCAGGCAGATTAAAATTGTGTGGTGGACAGAGACTGGAACTCGGGACCTTTACATTTCGCGGCAACCGCTCTAACAACTAAGCTAACCAGCCAGGAGTGACGACCGGTGATCACAGCTTTACTTCCGCTAGTACCTCACTTGCTCGCGCAAATCAAAGGTCCCGAGTTCCAGAGTCGGTCCGGCACACTGTTTTAAAAGTGTTTTTGTTATGCAAAGTGTTCATCTTAAATTGGAATTAAAACATTTCATAACAAAAAGATTTTTAAAGACCTGAAGATACAGCAGTGTCTGTCGAAATTCATTGTTTTAAACGAAAAAAAATATGTCATCTTGGATTTAGAATATTTTTCCCAAGTAAAACAGATCACTCCTTCTGTCTTCTGAAAATGAGAAAATTCAGTCCACAGTTCTAATCACCAGAAAGCTTCATATCAGCGCACATTCCACTGCACAGTGGAAAATTCATTCTGGAAACATCCCCCATATTATTTCATCACTACGTTCAGCAAGCTGTAAAGGAAACCGAGGAGAAATTTGGCAAGGGAATTAAAGTTAAGAGAGAAGAAATTAAAATTTTGAGGTTTGCCAACCACAATGTAATTCTGTCAGAGACGGCAAAGCGTTTTCTAGAGAAATTGAAGGGAATGGATAGTGTCTTGAAAACCAGTGAACATCAACAAAAGTAAAACAGGGGTTATGGAATGTATTCAAAGTAAATCAGAGCATGCCCAGGGAATTAGATTAGTAAATGACGCATTAAATGAGTATCTCTATTTGTGCAGCAAAGTAACTGACGATATCTAAAGTAGAGAGGATATGAAATGGTGACTGGCAACAGTAAGAAAAGCATTTCTGAAAAAAGAGAAATGTGTTAACATTGAATATAAATTTAAATGTTAGGATTTTTTTCCTGAAGGTATATGTCTGGAGAGTAGCCTCATACGGAAATGAAACAGTTCAGACAAGAACAGAATACGAGCTACTGAAATGTGATGCTGAAGGTTAGATGACTAGATTGGAGAACTAACAAAGATGTACTGAATCGAATTGGGGGAAAAATAAATTTATAGCATAATGTCACTAAAAAAAGGGGCAGTTGATAGGGCACATTCTGAAGAATCAGAGAATTGTAAATTTCGTAATGGAGGCATGTGTGTGGGGTAAGAATTATAGAGGAAGATAGAGGTTTGAGCGCATTTGGCAGCTTCAGATGGATGAAGGATGCAGTAGTTGTGCAGAGAAGAAGAGTCTGCACGGGATAGACTAGCGTAGAAAGTTATATCAAACCAGTCTTCGAAATGAAGGCCTAACAACGACAACATCATTCCCACTGTGCTTATGTTCCGTCTCCAGTGAGCTCGATGCTATTTTAGACCGTGCTAATAAACTTTCGGTACTTCAGTGACGTACCTGGCACGGCACACGGCTTTTTGTTGTATAGCCTGTGTGCTTAGATGATACGATAATATCATGCATAATTCTCAGACATCGTGCGGGATACGTTGACGCCAACGTTAACATCGATGCCGATACTAGGGCGCAAAAGTTTATAGCAATGTTTTTATACACTCGCGAAGAGAGCATCGTCTTGTCGCCAGAAATTCCCATTTGAGTTCTCGAAGCATCTCCGTAATATTTGCGGGTTGATTGAAACTACCGGTAACAAATCTAAGCAGCACGTCGCTGAATTGCTTCGACGTCTTCCTTTAATCGATCAGATGGCGATCCCAAGCACTCGAGCAACATTAAAGAATGGGTCGCGTTTGTGTTCCATACGCGGTTTGCCTTATAGATGAGCTACACTTTCCTAGAATTTTTCAAATAAATCCAAGTCGATGTTTCGCCTTCCCTACTACGGTACCGACTTTACGTGCTCGTTCCATTTCATACAGCCCTGCAACATTATGCTTAGATATTTAATCGACGTGACTGCGTCAGACGGAACACCACTAATACTGTTTTGTAACATTCGTTGCGGAAGAAATTTTTACCTCTAGTATTTGGCCAGCGAGGCGACGAGAGGTGGTGACGTCATTTTTCTGATCACCAAACTTCGCGCCAATATCCTGCGTGAATTACAAAGGTCTATGCAATGTCTCGCGGAGTGACGTGGATGGTGATCCGCCAGTGGGATATGGAAGATAACCTCGGCGGCCCCTTGTTCCTGGTCCGGAGTACAATATATACTGGCACGTGTCATACATAAATACACAACACCATGCTATACAAGCAGCCGCCGCAGTAGTAGTACAGTACGTATCATAATCACACCTAGTGGTGACAGCGTTCGAAATGCAGTGGTTAAAGGATTCAAATCGTTGCCGTGTCGACCATACAGTTACACACTCCACTAATGTTCAGAACTAGAGCATAAATGCCAAACGCTTTCCCCGTTTCACTCATGGCTTAGTGCATAACAAGGTACAGTTATATAATTATTTACTTTTATGGGGTACTTTGCATTACAATTGCTGTGGCTATCGTCTTTGCTTGACGCTTTAACGTTTCCTTCAGGCACAGTTGGGGTTCTCTCCGCGACCTTCGCTTAACAATGCCCCGCTATCGCCTGCCGTACTTAGACGCTTTCTCATAATTCTTTCACGACCTTCGTATTGTGGAAAGTCACAATTTTATCGTAACAGTGTGCTGGCTTCTCCACTATGCCTTCAACGGCGGCATGAATGTCCCGCTTTAGTTGATTTTTAACAACTTAGTATGCTCCGTTATGGAAGGCGTACGTGGTAGGAGATTGTCACCTGCTGGTGGCTTCGCTGTATAAATACACTCCTGGAAATGGAAAAAAGAACACATTGACACCGGTGTGTCAGATCCACCATACTTGCTCCGGACACTGCGAGAGGGCTGTACAAGCAATGATCACACGCACGGCACAGCGGACACACCAGGAACCGCGGTGTTGGCCGTCGAATGGCGCTAGCTGCGCAGCATTTGTGCACCGCCGCCGTCAGTGTCAGCCAGTTTGCCGTGGCATACGGAGCTCCATCGCAGTCTTTAACACTGGTAGCATGCCGCGACAGCGTGGACGTGAACCGTATGTGCAGTTGACGGACTTTGAGCGAGGGCGTATAGTGGGCATGCGGGAGGCCGGGTGGACGTACCGCCGAATTGCTCAACACGTGGGGCGTGAGGTCTCCACAGTACATCGATGTTGTCGCCAGTGGTCGGCGGAAGATGCACGTGCCCGTCGACCTGGGACCGGACCGCAGCGACGCACGGATGCACGCCAAGACCGTAGGATCCTACGCAGTGCCGTAGGGGACCGCACCGCCACTTCCCAGCAAATTAGGGACACTGTTGCTCCTGGGGTATCGGCGAGGACCATTCGCAACCGTCTCCATGAAGCTGGGCTATGGTCCCGCACACCGTTAGGCCGTCTTCCGCTCACGCCCCAACATCGTGCAGCCCGCCTCCAGTGGTGTCGCGACAGGCGTGAATGGAGGGACGAATGGACACGTGTCGTCTTCAGCGATGAGAGTCGCTTCTGCCTTGGTGCCAATGATGGTCGTATGCGTGTTTGGCGCCGTGCAGGTGAGCGCCACAATCAGGACTGCATACGACCGAGGCACACAGGGCCAACACCCGGCATCATGGTGTGGGGAGCGATCTCCTACACTGGCCATACACCACTGGTGATCGTCGAGGGGACACTGAATAGTGCACGGTACATCCAAACCGTCATCGAACCCATCGTTCTACCATTCCTAGACCGGCAAGGGAACTTGCTGTTCCAACAGGACAACGCACGTCCGCATGTATCCCGTGCCACCCAAAGTGCTCTAGAACGTGTAAGTCAACTACCCTGGCCAGCAAGATCTCCGGATCTCGTCCCCCATTGAGCATGTTTGGGACTGGATGAAGCGTCGTCTCACGCGGTCTGCAAGTCCAGCACGAACACTGGTCCAACTGAGGCGCCAGGTGGAAATGGCATGGCAAGCCGTTCCACAGGACTACATCCAGCATCTCTACGATCGTCTCCATGGGAGAATAGCAGCCTGCATTGCTGCGAAAGGTGGATATACACAGTACTAGTGCCGACATTGTGCATGCTCTGTTGCCTGTGTCTATGTGCCTGTGGTTCTGTCAGTGTGATCAAAAAATGGTTCAAATGGCTCTGAGCACTATGGGACGTAACATCTATGGTCATCAGTCCCCTAGAACTTAGAACTACTTAAACCTAACTAACCTAAGGACAGCACACAACACCCAGCCATCACGAGGCAGAGAAAATCCCTGACCCCGCCGGGAATCGAACCCGGGAACCCGGGCGTGGGAAGCGAGAACGCTACCGCACGACCTGTCAGTGTGATCATGTGATGTATCTGACCCCAGGAATGTGTCAATAAAGTTTCCCCTTCCTGGGACAATGAATTCACGGTGTTCTTATTTCAATTTCCAGGAGTGTAGTTCTCCTTACAGCTGCGTTCTTTTTGTTCCGATCATTTCAAAATGCTCATTTTATAATGAAACCTCATCAAATAATCGATGGAGAGCGGGCAAAGTATATCGGAAAGTGAGAAGGCTTCCAATCAAATATGTGTCGAAGACTTTCAATTGCTGCACACCGTTTAGGTACCAAGTAGAGGTCACTCAAAAGTAACAAAATGTATGGCAAGTCCATATATGACAAATTGTTCCCCATAGCGTGATCCAGCGTACACAGTAATATCCTAGTTTTTAATAATGAAAAAAACATATGACGAGGAAAGCTCCCTGCAGATATTGGTGTCAGAATCCTGCAGCTGATTTCGATATTTAATCAGATTCTTTAGCGGTTGTAAATGGGAAAATGGTGTGGAGCGCCTGTTGAATGTTGTGTGAACGGACGAGAAGCACTGTTCTCTCATCGGAAGTCCAAATGATCATTGTATACGGTATTATAAGAGCTAATGACGACACTGAAACGCTATCTGTTAAAGGAGAAGTAATCATCACCATTGTCGTCATCATTTCATTATCATCATTATCGTCTTCCATACGTAAGAGGAGTTCGTACCACCTGCTGTTTCGTTCATCGATCTTTTAATTTATATTAAATAGCTTTAATTCCCGTATGATGTTTCCGTTTCTTATTGCATGTCCAAGGGCAAATCCAGCAGGCGATCTTAGTAATTTTTCTTCCACTGTTGTAATAGTTCTCTTTTCCTTTCTATTTCTAAACAATTCTCACAATTATGTGGCAGCAAAGGCACTGTGAGTTCTTTATAAAATCCTATTTCTGTGTCCCCCCCTTTTTTTTTACTGGTAAGTGTTCAGCTTATAGCCCCAAAAATCAGTTTTCTCAGAAAAAGTACCTATTCCGCCAATAGATATTTACGATATAAGAAAGTCTCAGCTTTGGGCACGTATCTCCCAAGAAATACTGCTTGATTGACTGGAATGAGATTTTCACTCGGCAGCGGAGTGTGCGCTGATATGAAATTTCCTGGCAGATTAAACTGTGTGCCGGACCGAGACTCGAACTCGGGACCTTTGGCTTTCGCGGGAAAGTGCTCTACCAACTGAGCTACCAAAGCACGACTCACGCTCCGTCCTCACAGCTTTACTTCTACCAGTACCTCGTCTCCTACCATCAAAACTTTACAGAAGCTCTCCTGCGAAGGTTCGCAGGACAGCTTCTGTAAAGTTTGGAAGGTAGGAGACGAGGTACTGGTAGAAGTAAAGCTGTGAGGACGGGGCGTGAGTCGTGCTTGGGAGTTCGCAGGAGAGCTTCTGTTACGTTTGGAAGGTAGGAGACGAGGTACTGGTAGAAGTAAAGCTGTGAGGACGGGGCGTGAGTCGTGCTTGGGTAGCTCAGTTGGTAGAGCACTTGCCTACTTGATTGACTGACTATTCACTTTTTCTGTTACTTTCGGATGACCCGGTCCACAACTATGTGGCTCGAAAGAGGCGTAGAGTACTGCTTAGGCGGCAGCGATAGTGACGCTGAAAGAAAATGTTTCGATGAGTGGCTGGTGGCTTTTACGAGCTCACGGCGTCGTAACAGGTTCCGCTCGCTACACGGCCCTCGGCCACTCTCTCGGCATGTCGCGTTTCTTATACTCCAAAGAAAGGAACCGAAAAGTAATTTAATCCTAAAAGGCAGCGCAGCGATGGGACACTGCGGTTTGATGTGGGAGCGCAGGGCCGATAAGGGGCGGGCGCGATGAGGCTTGATAACAGGCGTGACGCTGGGTGTCAGTGACCTCGCGTGATACACAACCGTCTCTGCTCCGCCCGGCCCCGCGCGGCAGCCGTGCTCGGCGCCAGCGTCTTACACAAACGACGACGCAGTCTGGAAGGTACACCGAACCCTAAATAAAATGAGCATTTGTTGCGTACCCAAAAAAGTAGTAGCCTGATAAGGAATACTGGCATCCCGACATTATGAAAACATAAACAATGCAATACCAGAGGAAATACTCAGCTGCACTCTTCGTTAACAATAATGTCGCTGCAGGGGTGTTATCGCTCGCTATTTTAAGACTTATGGTTCACATCTTTAGTTACAGGAACAACTCGCGCACAAGAGACAAGAAATTGAAGACCCTAATCTCTCCCTATCCTTCACAGAGGAGGAACTTGTAATAATTAAATCCCTCTAAAATAGGAAAGCTGCCGGACTGGATGGTATATTTCCAGAGTTCATTAAACAACTAGGAAGGAAAGCATGACAATCGCTATTACAGTTTTACAATGAAATACTGGACAGCGCAAAAAATGCCTCAGAAATTTCGAACTGGAAAAACTACACTACTAGCGATTAACATTGCTACACCACGAAGATGACGTGCTACAGATGCGAAATTTAAACGACAGGAAGAAGATGCTGTGGTATGCTAATGATTAGCTTTCCAGAGCATTCACACAAGGTTGGCGGCGGGGGCGACACCTACAACGTGCTGACATGAGGAAAGTTTCCAACCGATTTCTCATACACAAACAGCAGTTGACCGGCGTTGCCTGGTGAAACGTTGTTGTGATACCTCGTGTAAGGAGGAGAAATGCGTACCATCACGTTTCTGACTCTGATAAAGGTCGGATTGTAGCCTATCGCGATTACGGTTTATTGTATCGCGACATTGCTGCTCGCGTTGGTCGAGATTCAGTGACTGTTAGCAGAATACGGAATCGGTGGGTTCAGGAGGGTAATACGGAACGCCGTGCTGGATCCCAACGGCCTCGTATCACTACAGTCGAGATGGCAGGCATCTTATCCGCATGGCTGTAACGGATCGTGCAGCCACGTCTCGATCCCCACGAGTCAACAGATGGGGACGTTTGCAAGACAACGACCATCTGCACGAACAGTTCGACGACGTTTGCAGCAGCATGGACTATTAGCTCGGAGACCATGGCTGCGGTTACCAAAAAATGGTTCAAATGGCTCTGAGCACTATGGGACCTAACTTCTGAGGTCATCAGTCCCCTAGAACTTAGAACTACTTAAACCTAACTAACCTAAGGACATCACACACATCCATGCCCGAGGCAGGATTCGAACCTGGGACCGTAGCGGTCGCGCGGTTCCAGACTGTAGCGCCTAGAACCGATCGGCCACCCCGGCCGGCGCTGCGGTTACCCTTGACGCTGCATCACAGACAGGAGCGGCTGCGATGGTGTACTCAGCGACGAACCTGGGTGCACGAATGGCAAAACGTCATTTTTTCGGATGAATCCAGGTTCTGTTTACAGCATCATGATGGTCGCATCCGTGTTTGGCGACATCGCGGTGAACGCACATTGGAAGCGTGTATTCGTCATCGCCATACTGGCGTATCACCGGGCGTGATAGTATGGGGTGTCATTGGTTACACGTCTCGTCACCTCTTGTTTGCACTGACGGCACTTTGAACAGTGGACGTTACATTTCAGATGTGTTACGACCCGTGGCTCTACCCTTCATTCGATCCCTGCGAAACCCTACATTTCAGCAGGATAATGCACGACCCAATGTTGCAGGTGCTGTACGGGCCTTTCTGGATACAGAAAATGTTCGACTGCTGCCCTGGCCAACACATTCTCCAGATCTCTCACTAATTGAAAACGTCTGGTCAATGGTGGCCGACTAACTGGCTCGTCACAATACGCCAGTCACTACTCTTGATGAACTGTGATATCGTGTTGAAGCTGCATGGGCGGCTGTACCTGTACACGCCATCCAAGCTCTGTTTGCCTCAATGCTTAGGCGTATCAAGGCCGTTATTACGGCCAGAGGTGGTTGTTCTGGGTACTGATTTCTCAGGATCTATGCACCAAATTGCGTGAAAATGTAATCACATGTCAGTTCTAGTATAATATATTTGTCCAATGAATACCCGTTTATCATTTGCATTTCTTCTTGGTGTAGCAATTTTAATGGCCAGTAGTGTACTTCTTTTCTCAAACCAGGAAAATCTAAAGACGACCCAGCGAACTACCGTCCAGTCACGATACTAAGCACCTGTTACAAGTTGCTGGAAAGACTTCTATATATCCAGTAATGATGTCATAACCCCCTACTCCAAGAAAGATTTCGTGCAGTTCGAAACTATTGCGTGCAATTTCTCGCCCTAACATTGTTTTGGACGTGGGCTTCCATAACACTAAGAAAACCTCAGTGATATTTACTGACCTCACAGCAATGTATGGCACTGTATGGCTGGATGGATTAACATATAAGCTAAATCAACCGTTACAAGCTCAGAGACCGCAGCAATAACGTAAAATATATTTAAAAACAATTCTTTTAAAGTTAACGTAGGAGAAACTAGAAGTAAATCCTACACGATAAAGAACGGTCTCCTTCAGGACTCGGTTTCAGTTCTAATTTTCTGTAACGGGTACACTTGCGTCATACTCGTCACTGATTCTGTAAAGTTTAGCTACGCCGACATCCTAGCGATAGCAGCTCAAAGCAAAGTTAGACACACATTTTAGTAACAGAGCAATTACACTTTTTTTTGGGTGGGGCATTTCAGCTCACTCTCCGGCGCTCTGTGAACATCTATATCTGTCTTTAGGTGTAAATGCAACCTCACTATCAGTTTTTGTTGTTGTTGTTGTCGTCTTCAATCCGAATACTAATTTCATGCAGCTTCCCACGCTATTCTTCCTGTGCAAATCTCTACATCTGTGCCTAACTGCTGAAATATACATCCATTTAAACCAGCTTACAGTAGTCGAGCTTTGGTCTCCCTTTCCTATTACCAGATTTGACGACAAGTTGATGCTTAAGAATATATCCTTTCAATCGACCCCTTCTTTTAGTCAGTTTCTATGATAAATTCATCTTCTTCTCATTTCAAATCAATATGTGTTCTTTAGTTATCCGATCTGCCCACCTAAACCTCAGTGTTCTTCTGCAGCACCACATTACGAAAGCTTCTGTTCTCTTCTCGCCTGAACTGCTAATCGTCCGCGCTTCACTTCCGCACAGGGCTACTCTCGAGACAAATACCTTCAGAAACGATTTCCTTCTACTTAAATTTATATTCGAAGTTACTTTTTCATAAATATTTTTGTTCCTATTGCCAGTTCGCATTTTGTATACTCTCAGTTGCATTGCTGTCCAGATAGGAAAATACGTCCACTACTTTTAGTGTATAATTTCTTAATCTAATTCCCTCAGAATCGCTTGATTTAATTTGCCTGCTGTCCATTACCCTTCTTTTACTTTTGTTCATTTTATAACCTGTTTTCAAGGCAGTATCTATTCGGTTCAAGCCGGCCGGTGTGGCCGAGCGGTTCTAGGCGCTTCAGTCTGGAACCACGCGACCGCTACGATCGCAGGTTCGAATCCTGCCTCGGAGATGGATGTGTGTGCTGTCCTTAGGTTAGTTATGTTTAAGTAGTTCTAAGTTCTAGGGGACTGATGACCTCAGATGTTAAGTCCCATAGTGTTCAGAGCCATTTGAAGCATTTGAGCTAATAACCTTCTGCACTATCTAGTAGAGAAAAACAAAACACTATTTTAGAAAAATCTTCAAATGTTCAAATGTCTGTGAAATCTTATGGGACTTAACTGCTAAGGACATAAGTCCCTAAGCTTACACACTACTTAACCTAAATTATCCTAAGTACAAACACAAACACACACACACACACACACACACACACACACACACACACACACACACACACACACACACACACACACGCCCGAGGGAGGACTCGAACCTCCGCCGGGACCAGCCGCACTATTTTAGAACATGGCTCATAGTTTAGTGGAGGTCTTTGACTATAGGACAAACGAAAATGTAAATGTAAAAGTAAAATAAAGAAACAAAATGCCTCTAGTGATCACAGGCTCCTTTCCTCATACACCAGCCAGCCGCTGTGACCGAGCGGTTCTAGGCACTTCAGTCCGGAACCGCGTTGCTGCTATGGTCGCAGGTTCGAATCCTGCCTCAGGCATGAATGTGTGTGATGTCCTTAGGTTAGTTAGGTTGCTATCACTTATTTGGTAATAATCTGGTAGTATTACAGGGCATTCAGACGGTGTTGAAATATGCACACAGACCTGGCGGGAAGCCGCGTCTTAAATTAATTAGTCAGACGAGGGAGACACTTCCTGAACAGCTCTCTTCACTTCCATCACTCCAAGGTTGCAGGCTGTGCACCGGCTCAGTGTATTCTAACCAAACAACGCTTTCTTTTGTGCCCAGTTAACTCTGAAAAATTCGTCTAACGTGTCAAGGGAGGGAGGCAGGGAGGAAGCAAGGGCATCCTGTCGACGTCGGAGTCATTAGAGACGAAACTTGTCAAAAGCATTTAGCTTGTTTTACGTATAGCGAAGATTTAAAAAATAAATATTTCAAAATGGTCGCGTTTTCACATCATGTTTGTCTCTCACTATCATTAGGTTATAAATTCTTTTGTTATGCTGTTGTGGAAATAAGGAAATGATATATTAATGTGTCAGGATTTAGTATTTCACTCAACAGCAATATTGAATTTAGGTAAGAACAACATAGGGCACATATACTGAGTTTGAAACACATCCTCGACTCCCGCACGTGAGACTGTACCCACTTCTGCTGAAACGAAGAGCAGACAACAATAAAGACTGTTTACTAGCTTCCGTTGGGATTCACTTTGCTCTATTTTTCAGCTACTGCCTAGTCGGGTGGAAGTAACATTGAAATAATAACTTCCAGGAAATGTTTTCATCTAGTTCTTACTGGGAACCAGAGAAGGACCTCTAGGAAGAAAGAACGTGTACCCGTTTACGCACCCTTCAAACTCTTATGAAGTTGTTTGCTATTGACGGCGCTTGCATGGGCGAAAGAAGGGGCACAGCAAGGAAGACGTTACGACGTTTATTTGCCAAGACATAATTCCATACGTAGAAAGAACTTCAACGTCTGGTTCGGAGAATATTAGTGCAACAGCGTTTTTGTCGGTTGCAAACTTGATGGGTATTTGGATGACCGAGTGAGGTGGCGCAATGTGAGACATTCGTCTCAAATGGGGAGGGACGGCGGTGCGAATCCCGTTACGAACATACGCTCTCGGAACTTTAGCAGTAAAGTACACCGTGAGCAGAACGCCTCTCTTGCATTGTCTGCCACTAGAGTTGGCTGAGCATCTCCGTGGTGCTCTACTCCATGCTTCACGCGCACGAAGGCATGGAGGAGCGGCGAATCCAGTTTTTCTAAGGGACTAACCCTGGAAAAGAAATATGGAATGTCATAAGGCCATTACATATGCGAGGCGTTTCGAAGCGCTGA
This sequence comes from Schistocerca americana, assembly GCF_021461395.2. Taxonomy (NCBI): domain Eukaryota; kingdom Metazoa; phylum Arthropoda; class Insecta; order Orthoptera; family Acrididae; genus Schistocerca; species Schistocerca americana. The sequence continues at coordinate 748,831,142 of NC_060130.1, read as the reverse complement.
CTTAGCCGCCGGTTCTAGGCGCTTCAGTCTGGAATCGCGTGACCGCTACGGTCGCAGGTTCGAATCCTGCCTCGGGCATGGATGTGTGTGATGTCCTTCGGTTAGTTAAGTTTAAGTAGTTCTACGTTCTAGGGGACTGATGACCTCAGAAGTTAAGTGCCATACTGCTCAGAGCCATTTGAACCATTTGAAGCGCTGACTTCGCACCCAGCCACAAAGACAACCAGCGATATTTCCCTTCTTACCGCTATTCGTGAAGTATGAGATGCCATTCTCCATAACATTTTTGTCTATCCAGTGAACTGTATTCCTACAACAGAAGAAGCTATAACTGAAAAAAAATAATAGGATAATCTCATCCTAGGTGACTGAGCCATTTGCGTGGTATTGTTACTAGCACATAACACATACTGAAAGCTGCACACTATACAGTATACTGATATGTAAATGGAAGTCATATCGGAGCGTAAATGCTCATGCTTTTCATGGCTTACTGTACATTCTATAAAATTTCTGTTACAAACGAATAATAAGAAACAGGTTCTAATAAATAATTTTGGTCTTCCTTTCTTGGTTGGAGCTTGACGGTCGCGGCCGTTCTCCAGTTATGCAGGGCGTTTCAAGAAAATTCAGGCGTTTTTACAGTACCATACGCTCAACATGAGTGAGTATAGAAAGCTACGTTGAATTCCAACTGCCGGCCGGGGTGGCCGAGCGGTTCTAGGCGCTACAATCTGGAACCGCGCGACCGCTACGGTCGCAGGTTCGAATCCTGCCTCGGGCATGGATGTGTGTAATGTCCTTAGGTTAGTTAGGTTTAAGTAGGGGACTGATGACCTCAGAAGTTGAGTCCCATAGCGCTCAGAGCCATTTAAACCATTTTTTTTTTAATTCCAACTTATTTATCGAAACAAGAAATTTAGCACGACGCCAGCTGTAAGTTGCCGGTTCAAAAAAAGAAAAAAGGCGTTCTGTGCTTCAACAACTGCAAATCAGCTACAACTGTACGGCGTGACATTGGTTCAAATGGCTCTGAGCACTATGGGACTCAACTGCTGAGGTCATTAGTCCCCTAGAACTTAGAACTAGTTAAACCTTACTAACCTAAGGACATCACAAACATCCATACCCGAGGCAGGATTCGAACCTGCGACCGTAGCGGTTTTGCGGTTCCAGACCGCAGCGCCTTTAACCGCACGGCCACTTCGGCCGGCGGCGTGACATTCGTCGAACCTACGGCACTGCACCTTCTACAACGTACGGATCTCGCATTCCCGCATTGGGCAGCCAAGATCCCCTGATCCCCAGATACGTGATGTTTTTGTGGGTGTCCGTGAACGAGTCCGTCTATGTGTCTCCCTCTCCAATATTTCAGAGTGAACTGTGATGCCGCGTAGCAAAACCAGTGAATGGAATTCCTCCATACATGCCAGCAAAAGCATGGGACGAGTCTGTATATTTGTTGTAGACATCGACCATTTGTGCAAGGTAAATGGAAACTTCGATCCTACAGGTAATTGTAAAACTTGTCTCACTATTGTACGTGCATGCTTGAAAAATATAAAACCTTGTAAAATCGGATGGTCCTCTCGAAAATAAATAATTTTTTAGTCCTATACGTGTACCAAGTTTCCGTCTGCATTCATTTGGAAGCATGGTTTTGTGAAATCGGATCAGTCTTATGGTACTGTACATAGTTCGTTTTTGAAGCTCTAACAGCAGCCGTGGTTGCAAATTTAGTTATTATGGTAAGTCAGGTCTGCCTATTATGAAAATAACTATTGCAGTCATGTTTCGCCCTAATTGTGCTATATTAATTGGGTACTTTCATTCAGGTCTCTAAAAATGCAGAGATATTTTAAGTAACAGTTACTGGAAGGAAAATTAGGCGTAGAAAGATTATATGTCCACTATGGTTATTATCCTATCCTTAAAGATTTTAAGCTCTGTAGGATAATCTTGACATTATTACATATCTTCCCACATCCAACGAAATAGTGTTATTGTGAAGTTAACTGTCGAGTTAACAAATCATTTCATCTGCAAACGTCATTATTTGTTACCTCGCCAACCAACCTCACAGTAACATCATTTCGATGCGGGCGGCAAGATATACGCCCGTCAAACCAAAATGTTTCGAGGCTGTAATATTAAAAAAATTGAGGAAAGCTAAGGTAGTGGTTTTAATGTATCAGATGTTTTGCATAGTCTTCCCCCAGTTGAGTACAACGCACATAGCGTCCGCGTGAACTGTCAGAAAATTCCTTTATTGAGATGTTATTCAACCTGCACGTCACATTGGCTTGAATGTCCGTTATGTCGCAAACCATTGACTTCCCAGGTGAATTTCTGCACTTGCTCGTTTGTGGTAAGTGGGTACTGATAACACCACGTTTCGTCAACAGTGATGACTTTTTCCAGAAAAAAACTGCCCGGATTTTGCATTTCAGTCAAGTCGCGGCAGCCGTCTACGGATCGTTGTTTCTGTTCGGGAGTCAAGGCGTGTGGGACAAACTTTCCACGCATTTTTCTCTTCTTCGAAAGATTCTGGAGAATGTATTGATATTTGTTGTAGAGGTGTTGCACCGTTGCAGTTTCTGACACAACAACGTTGACACACCACGGCCGCACGTCCACTACTTAACACTGCCTACTCACCACTGACAGGACACCTGTTGTTTACAGTTGTTCGCTCAAACTGCCACCGTAGTTACTACGCTGATGTCACTTGTATTGCAGAAATAAAACCAATCTCGGAACTTTTTGACGGGCGCTGTAACCGAGAGGCAGGACGACGGTTCAAACCGGCGTCCAGCCATCCTGATTTGAGTTTTCCGCGACTTCCGTAAATCACTTCAGGCAAATGCCGGGATGGTTCCTTTGAAAGGACACGGCCGAGTTCCTTCCCCTTCCCTCCCTAAACCGATGGGACCGATGACCTCGCTGTATGGTCCCCTCCCCAAAATCAACCAATCAACCAATCAACCAACCAGACGGTGTATAACAATGTGAAGAAGGTCCTGCACAACCTGTAGTTCTAGAAAACATGGTAATAATCAGAATAAACATACGGGGTGAACCAGAGCTCGACCGACAAACTTTCAGATCCAGCAGTATGGACCGGAACAAGAAAAAAGTTTCCAGTAAACGTGGGCTCTAAAGTGCATACCTTACGAGTTCAATAGAAGAATGGCTGTGAGCACTGTGGGAATCAACATCTGAGGTCACCAGTCCCCTAGAACTTAGACCTACTTAAACCTAACTAACCGAAGGACATCACACACATCCATGCCAGAGGCAGGATTCGAACCTGCGACCGTAGCAGTCGCGCGGTTCTGGACTGAAACGCCTAGAACCGCTCGGCCACCGCGGCCGGCTCGTTCAATAGAAGAGATGAGTTTCACAGTAGCGAAGATGACCGAGTACTCATTGCTAGTATGATGTTCATGTTACAGGCCATGTTTATTAAGTGTTTTTCTTGTTTCTGTCAGTACTACCACCTCTCAAAATACGGAAAGCAAAGAGCTTTCACTAGAGGAGAACAAGTACTTATAGCTCCTAAGGTATGTATCTTGAAGTCAACGTTTACTAAACTTTTTTTTTTCTTGTTCTGATCCATATTACCACCTCTGAAAGTTTGTCGGTGGAGTTCTGTTTCACCCTGTATAATACCGGGTGATCAAAAAGTCAGTATAAATTTGAAAACTGAATAAATTACGGTTCAAATGGTTCAAATGACTCTGAGCACTATGGGACTTAACATCTAAGGTCATCAGTCCCCTAGAACTTAGACCTACTTAAACCTAACTAACCGAAGGACATCACACACATCCATGCCAGAGGCAGTATTCGAACCTGCGACCGTAGCGGTCACGCGGTTCCAGACTGAAGCGCCTAGAACCGCACGAATAAATTATGGAATAATGTAGATTGAGAGGTACAAATTGACGCACATGCTTGGAATGTCATGGGGTTTTATTAGAACCAAAAGAATACAATATTTCAAAAAATGTCCGACAGATGGCGCTTCATCTGATCAGAATAGCAATAATTATTATAACAAAGAAAGACAAAGCAAAAATGATGTTCTTTACAGGAAATGCTCAATATGTCTACCATCATTCCTCAACAATAGCTGTAGTCGAGGAATAATGTTGTGAACAGCATTGTAATGCATGTCCAGAGTTATGGTGAGGCATTGGCATCGGATGTTGTCTTTCAGCATCCCTAGAGATGTCGGTCGATCACGATACACTTGCGACTTCAGGTAACCCCAAAGCCAATAATCGCACGGACTGAGGTCTGGAGACCTGGGAGGCCAAGCATGACGAAAGTGGCGGCTGAGCACACGATCATCACAAAATGACGGGCATCTGTCGGACATTTGGTGAACTTCGTTATTTTTTTTTTTTTTTTGTTCTAATAAAACCCCATGTCATTCCAAGCATGTGTGTCAATTTTTACCTCTCTATCTACATATTCCGTGGTTTATTAAGTTTTCAAATTTATACTGACTTTTTGATCACCCGGTATTTCTAGGTCTAATTTTCATTCCAATAGCTAGTACTTAAAATATGTTTGCTTTTTACACCCGAAAAAAGTACCCACATTTCTCCAAAAATACTCAGCTGGAAGATAATAAAGCCAATCACCAGCCAAATGATCGTGAATATCGAAGTAGAGAAAGCAACGGGTAAATAAAGCACGGAAATATCTCTAAGATCAGTAACAGCTCTCTCCTGAAGGTAGAGATAGCCGAAAATTACGTAAATATCGGTGCAAGATATTACGAGACGCAACCCTCAATTGGCCACAATAGCCAGCGAGAGATGTAGCGGGGCTGGCAGAGTAGCGTCCTTGCTGAAACGGAAGGAGAAAGCGGTCGAGGAGCGGCCACGCGCTGCGTTGTGTACTGGGGGGGCAGGGGTGGGAGAAGATGTGGACAAGATGCCGAATGGGGGTGGGGGAATGGGGGAGGGATGTGCGGAAGTATTGGGAGCGACTCTGGAGACGAGGAGGCGGCAAAGCGGCGCGTGTGCCGTGGTCGATAGGCGGCGGGCGGTGGGCGGCGAATATGTGTGCGGCCCGGAGGACAAAAGCCGCGCGCGGACGTTGCCCCAGAGCCGTGGCTGTAGCCACAAAGGCGCCGCGTGTTTACAGCGCGTGCCATTCATACTCTCTCTGTTAACCGCATTGTCGATGTCCCTACCTGCCGCAATGTGGCTGCGTGCTGTGCCCTGCCAATACTTCAATTCCGTCCTGTTTTACTATAAAGTACCTTCTTTCCACCTGCCGTTCATTGTAGGGATAAACGGACACAGACTTTCAACGATGTCTTTATTGCCCGGGAACAAACTCTCTACCGCCTCTTTTTCTTCAACTTCGTTACTATATTTATTAATTTTTACCTAAGGACATAGCAGTCTCCTCCAATAGCAGACCAGAAACAATCCAATCTGTAGAAGTACCCCATGAAATAGTGACAAAAGCTGGGCTCCAAATTTCACACGAAAGGACGCACTACAAATAAGCGACCAGATGAAGATCGAACGGTCTACCTTTAACCAACGAATTCAGCAATATGTCGCAAGTAGACAAACTCTAGTATCTAGGAGTAAATATTGAAATGACGGGGCTGAATCGGGAAGCTAACAAAAAGCTACAAAGAGTGTACAAAATCACCTGGAATAAATAAAAAATAACAGCTGTTGACACAAGAGCTCTTCACATATCTGAAAACATGTTAATCGGTGGCAGAGACCAAATTAAAAAAAAAAAAAATGGAAAACAAGAAAAATCTTAGGACCAAAATGTGAAAATGGAATTTATGTGAGAACAAATCACAGGAGTCCTTGAAAGGTCTCTGTTGGATTCCTTTCATGTTAATTTCTTAAATATGTTGTCATTTACGGCATAAATTCCTCTTCTAAATTTACTGTGGTGTTTCTGACTATCTGGGAGGAGACTGAGCAGTGGAACGTGTTACTTTTACACATAAACAAGAACGATCTGTCACACTACTACACGTTAAAACACAGTTTATCTGTAATTCATGTCACACAGTCTCACACGGAATCTACATCTGCTTTCTTTTATATACTGTATATGATAAGATACTGTCATACCCCTTCCTGTCTGTGTGAGAGGATGAATGAGCAAATGTATTTATAGTTGCATGCTTGATGGTAGCAGACAAGCCTGTCTGCTAGAGAACAGTAGGACCAACGTCGGAACAGGTAGCTACGCTTTCTAGAAGCAAAGAGGTTTCTGTTCTTAGTATGGTCCTGTCCGTCCCTTGTCATGTTGGTATAGGAAGCTGCCTCTCTGGTCACTTCCGTTTGTATTTGTGAAGCACGCCCGGTAGGAGCCCAGAGCAGACTGTCCGCGGCGAGCGTCTGAAGTGGTAAGATCTCCGGCTAAGCGCGTCTCTGCTAAGTCCGTAGGACAATGGATTTTTTAAGTTCAGCCTAACTGAAAATTTAATCACCTTTATTTCAGGTTTAGCTCTAAAATGTCTAATGTTATCTTAAATTGCAACGCAGTGTATTTCGAGTGTGAAGTTCAGAATATCTTTGAGTATTTGCTTTGTCACTATTTTGTGAGTAAAGTGGAACCACGTGTTGATCAGTAACTCTACCTAAGATCATCAATCTTAAATGCGAATTTGCGTGAGATTATAACGTCTCGTCTTGACAATATTTTTCAATATAGCAACTTTTCTTTATGTTCAACCCACGTGGGGTGTACTTTGTGAGACCAGTATCACGTGCTTATACAATTGTTTGACCCACCAGGTTAATAGTAAGACGATAGTAACCAGTTCGAGGTTTTTCTTTTGTAAATTGCGTTTCGAGGTAATTTATTTTAATTATCAAAATTATTGTGGAGTTACACTCTTTGTGTAAACCAAGTTGACCACGTGAAGCATGTGGTGTAAGCATCAAAGTAGCCCTCAGCTATTCTTTTCGGGAGTATTTCACAGAGAGTTAGTATGAATTTAGTATATCAGTGTGTGGTAATTTCATGACGGACAGGATTGCGCTACGAACGTAACTTCTTTGGGTGAAAGTTGAATCGGTTGGTTGTAGTTAATTTCCTCTTGCATATGTTTCAACGTTCTTCGTGTGTTATTATATGAATGCAGTGTTGTATGCAGTCCCCAAATCTTGGCTCCATATTTGATGTGTTCCATAAGATTACAAACTCACATTTTCACAATACTAAATAAGGCACCAGTTTAGTTATGAATCAAGTTTAATATGCTGAAATTTCAATGATCAATGTTAAAATAAATTTCCAAATATAAACTGATTTATTTCTTTTTATTTAAATTATCTTTGATATATATATATATATATATATATATATATATATATATATCTCACCGGTTGTCGTATGACCCTTAAAAGATTATAATTAATGTTAGTCTGGTTGCGAATTTGGTAAGCTAGACTGGATACCTCGTGAAACAGTTGCTCAGTAATGCAAGGTTGACTTCCCCAGACAGCTCACAGCTTTTAACCCGCTTTTATCTTGAATATCAGCACCGCTTTCATAACAAATGAAGGCAACAACATTACATCCTATCGAGATACAGAAGACACAGATGCCACCAGGAAATGGCGACTGCAGCTTTACTGTAACCAACGCAGGGTGTCCCAGGAGGAAACATCGATATTCAGTGATATGACGGGAACGATCATTTGAAGCATAGAACATGGGCTCTAAGATACATACCTTCAGAGCTACGATCTCCTCTTCACCTTTGATACTGTGAAACAAATCTCTTCTATTGCAGCCGTCCGAAGTGGCCGAGCGTTTCTAGGCGCTGCAGTCTGGAACCGCGCGACCGCTGCGGTCGCAGGTTCGAATCCTGCCTCGGGCATGGATGTGTTTGATGTCCTTAGGTTAATTAGGTTTAAGTTGTTCTAAGTTATAGGGGACTGATAACCTCCGATGTTAAGTCTCATAGTGCTCAGAGCCATTTGAACCATTTTTTGCATAATAATTGGCTGAGAAAGACGCAATACCTCTACTATTATGGTAGCTGTCAGTGCTGTTCTGTTTGTATCCCTGATCGCAGCTTCCACAGTCGTAGAAACTGATGATACAGTAAGGTAAACTATAATACAACTCCTTTTCGCTAAACATGTGCGGCGCAACATCGAAACAACGATGTCCCCCATCTTGTCAATATACTGTAAATCAAAATTTCTTTCAAACACGTCAAACACGCTCTTTGTTTGACAAACACGTCAAACAACAACGAACACGGTCAAATACTTGACAAATCTAGTAAATATTGACAAATTATTTGATTGTGTGCGGGGCGCTTAATAATCAAAGAACGTAGTGCTACCGAGAGAGGTGGCGCAGTGGTTAGTAGTATGTATTCGCATTCGCACAACGGTTCAAACCCGCATTCGGCCATCCTGATTTAGGTTTTCCCCGTTTTCCCTAAATCGTCTGAGGCAAATGCTGCGATGGTTCCTTTGGAAGGTCACGGCCGACTTCCTTTCCCGTCCTCTCCTAATCCGATGGGACCGATGACCGCGCTGTTTGGTCCCTTACCCCAAATCAACGAACTAACCAACGTAGTACTAAGAACTGTCAATAGTTCGCGCTGCCGGAGATTACCATCACGTGGAATCAGTTAAAAGTTGCAGTAGTGTAAACTAACGATAGATGACGTTGCTTGCGGTTCAAAATCTTATAACAAACCGTCGCTACTACTGTTATTGATTTTGCACTATACTACTATAGCAACAGTAGTGTGAGCTCTGACAATATACGAACTTCACAATACTTGCAGAACTTATTTAATATGCATTTCCCCAAATAATAAAGCACACTACTTAACTGCAGTGCCGATGTTATGTGTCTGCAGTGTTATATGCTGTCTCCGCTCTTACCTCTATTCGATGACGTGGAACAAGCGGACGTCGTTTTTCCTTTTGCTACGTCACTTCCACTCCATCGCGTCATCGGTTCTTCGGTTTCGCCAAAATGTCACATATAACGAATTAACAAACAAGACATCACGCAACTGTCTTACAGTCTTTTTATTACAAATTTGGTGGTACGTTCCTATGGGACCAAACTGCTGAGGTCACCGGTCCCTAGGCTTACACGCTACTTAATCTAACTTAAACTGATTTACGCTAAGGACAGCACACACACACACACACACACACACACACACACGCCCGAGGGAGGAGTCGAACTTCCCACGGGGGAGCCGCACGAACCGTGTCAAGGCGCCTAAGACCACGCGGCTACCCCGCGCGGCAGTCTTTTTATCACATCTACAGTCAAAGTTATTACGTAACAGAAATGAATGACAGACAGAGTGTTTATTTATCATCTTTACTTCGAGAATTGGTCCTATTACAGGTGTAATTCCGTTACCTTCCGCCAACCACTGAACTGACGTAACTAGCTAGTTTTAGTGAGACCTACTACGCTCCACGTGATCTTCGAACCACAGTGTAAGTCGGTATTTTTCACATTATCATATCGTCATCATTATAAGCGATAGAAAAAAACAACCCAGAGCCAACTGAGGAAAGAGCCCTCAACATTTGGATTTCAGTATGACACTCCCCCACTTTTGTAGCAGAGTCGCTATTACTCCTAATGAAATGTAGAAATGAGAAGAGCGTGGAAAATGTTCTGATGACTTAAGGAATTCCTCACTTAAGCCACTTCCTCAGCGGTCAATAGCGTTTACAATGGCCACGATAAATTTAGTTGATTGGGTTTCATTATTCACCACCATTCAATTTTTCAGTTACAATACCGCAGAGTCGTCGTCCCAGAGCCTCCGAATACACGAGTGCTCGCGAATACGTCATAGCAATTATTGTTCCTGTGACTACAGTATGACAAAGAGCGATGACGTTAGTAGATTGCAGTGTGGCATACGGTAATGAGGCAGAGAGCGTAGCAGCAACTGCGGTGAGTCAGCAGTCGCGCAGAATGCATGCGGTAAGTGTTCAGGTGTTGGTCTCCACGCCGTTACCAACGTGTATGTGCACGATGTTAGGAAATAATCTGGCGATAATTTAGCACAATGCCTGTCCTTTTTTTTCTTTTTTTCTTTCTACTACGGAGTCTTGTGATTAACATATACATGTATGGCGATGCCGCTTTCGACTTTTTCCGTACTTCACTACCTAACCCCAATAAACACAACTACGTATTTCACACACATTTCATTCTCTCATCGCACATGTCGATTTACATATTGCGAAGTTGTCTCCAGCATCTCTCGTGGAAAACAAGTGAATAACTACTGTTGGTAGAAACTTAAAAAATGGTTCAAATGGCTCTGAGCACTATGGAACTCAACTGCTGTGGTCATCAGTCCCCTAGAACTTAGAACTACTTAAACCTAACTAACCTAAGGACACCACACACACCCATGCCCGAAGCAGGATTCGAACCTGCGACCGTAGCAGCAGCGCGGCTCCGGACTGGAGTGCCTAGAACCGCACGGCCACCGCGGCCGGCCAGAAACTTATCTGTGATCGACTAATCTAAGGAAGGTCCGCTGCCAATACAAGTGAATGCTAAAAAAAAATACGAGCTTAAGGAATAACAGACTATCTGTGTGATTAGATTGAAAGGTGTCTAGCAAACAGAACGCAGCATGCCATTCTCAATGGAGATAAATCTTGAAATGTGAAAGTAACTTCTGGCGCACCCAAAGGAAGTGTTATAGGATCATTACTTTTGACGATATATACAAATGACATAGTGGATTAAGTCGGAAATTCCATGAGGCTTTTCGAGGATGATGCAACCGTATACAGAAAAGCTGCAACGCTAGAAAATATCAGCGAAATGTAGGAAGACCTGCACACGATCAACATTGCAGAGGATTAATCCTTCAACATAAACGAATGTACTAAATAGGTTCACTATGAGGTAGAAGGGTCTATTACTGTATGATTACAGTATTGAGAACAATCACCGGAAGCAGTAACATTCAAGAAATATCTAGGAGTAGGCTTACGGGGCGAGTTAAAGTGGAACGACATCATGAAACTAATCGCAGGTAAGGCAGATGACAGACCTAGATTCATTGGAAAAATCCTTAGAAAATGTAAGTCAGAACAAAGTCAACCCTCTTAGTTGAGTGGTCATCGCTTCTGACTACCGTGTAGCGGGCCCAGGTTCGATTACCGGCCGTGTCGGAGACTTTCTCCGCTCAGGGACTGGGTGTTGTGTTGTCTTCATCGTCATTTCATCTTCATCGACACACAAGTCACCCAATGTGGCGTCAACTGAAAAGATTTACAATCCGGTGGCCTAACTTCCCCAGGTGGGGACTCCCGGCCATCAATGCCATACTATCATTTCATTTCATCCACAAAGGAGATAACTTACAAAACCTTCGTTCGATCAGTACTTAAATATATTCAATCTGGGATTTGTACCAGATAGGTTTGATACAGGTAATAGAGAATATCGAAGAGCAGCGCGTTTTGTTACAGGTTCATACAGTAAGCACGAAAGCGTCACACAGATGCTCAGCCAATTCCAGTAACAAACACTCCAAGAGAACCGTTCTGCGTCACGGTATGGTTTAATATTAAAGTTCCGAGACCAATCGTCCCTAGAAGAATCGGCCAATATACTGCTTCCTCCTACGCATGTCTCGCAGAAAGACCATGACGGTAAAATTAACGGGATTGCAACTCACGTACTGGTTTACCAGAAATCGTGTCTTCCCGCGAACCACTTGCGACTGGTACAGGATAAGGGAGAAGTGACAGTGGAACACAAAGTACCCTCCTCCTCACACCGTAAAACAGCTTGCGGAGTATAGATGTAAATACAGCTGACGCAATATATAGTGGAACATTTTTGACCGAGAAAACTAAAAACCGTTGTAGCTGTTTAGCAAGCCAGTGCATTGCACTTTTAACTATATGAAAGAAGTCAGGGAGATTACGGCTTAACGTTCCGTCGATGACGAGTTCATCAGAGATGGAGTAAAAGCTCGAATTAGGGAATGACGGGGAAAAATACTGGCCGTATCCTTTTCAAAAGTACCACGCCAGCATTTGTCCTAAGCGATTTGGGGAAAACAAGCCATATAATAAATCTGAGTGACTGAACGGGATTTGAACCACCGTCCTGACTGTGTAAACTATACTAGCATGTCACGTAAAAAGCCCTCTATGTTGGGTAAAATAGGGATTGAAGGTACCCAGCAGGGATGGTGATACTTAACACTTTTTGTTTTTGTTTTTGGAACGTGTGATGAGTAAGGGAAAGGTGCATGAAAACGAGCAAAATAATATTTACTCTCGTTACAATACCAAATTTGTAGCAACCTAACGGTAAATACAAAGTCTTGGAGAAGCTATGCGTCGTTTATCCTTTCCTGTGTACGTTCCGAAAAGTGACATGAAAAATTCTACTGAAACCAGTTTGGCGATAAAACACTATTCACTGTCGGTCACGATAAGGAATTTGACCAAAAAAATTACAAATTTGGCAGTTCTGTAAGTGCTAGTAGCAAAACCGTGTCTAGTAGCAGGATGTAAACAATATTTCGAAAACACACACATTCTTGGTAAATGATCTCATGAAAGATAATTCTGCTTTTTCTTTACAAAGACTAGAAAGAGAGTAAAACGTCAAACAACACACTACGTCTTATAGAATATCGGGAATATGCATATACGTCGATCCGTTCTGCTGAAAATGTTACTGGATTTGGTAGGGAAAAAGCTTGGCCGGCCGGGTTGGCCGAGCGGTTTTAGGCGCTTCAGTCTGAAACCGCGAGACTGCTACGGTCGCAAGTTCGAATCCTGCCTCGGGCATGGGTGTGTGTGTTTGTCTTTCGGATAATTTAGGTTAAGCAGTGTGTAAGCTTAGGGACTGATGACCTTAGCAGTTAAGTCGCATACGATTTAACACACACATATAATTCACGTTTACATAAATATGTTTCCAGAATCTCTAAATCTATGAGAATTTTCTTAATGGGACGCAGAGAGCAAAACACAGAAGTCACATACAGTGGTGGACAAAGATACAGCAATACCAAAAACACAACACATTACCAAGCCTAATACGGTGCAGGAAAACCGTTAGCATTCAAAACAGCTTCCAGTCGTCTCATACTGTATGGTTTTTAAGGGAGCCGTATACCACTGTTCCTGAAAAGTAGTAGCATGTTCAGGTAACGATGGTGGGGGTGGATAGTGATCACGCACCGTTCTCTCCAAAGTACACCACAGAGGCTCAACAATATTGATATCTGGTGTATGTATTGTGTATTGAACCGGGAACCAAGGAACGACGGAGAGGCTTCGTCCCGCCGTAGCCCTCAGTGGTTCACAGCCCCACAACAAGCCACCCACCCCACCGCCACCCCACACCCAACCCAGGGTTGGTTGGTTGGTTGGTTGATTGTTTTGGGGAAGGAGACCAGACAGCGTGGTCATCGGTCTCATCGGATTAGGGAAGGATGGGGAAGGAAGTCGGCCGTGCCCTTTCAGAGGAACCATCGCGGCATTTGCCTGGAGTGATTTAGGGAAATCACGGAAAACTTAAATCAGGATGGCCGGACGCGGGATTGAACCGTCGTCCTCCCGAATGCGAGTCCAGTGTCTAACCACTGCGCCACCTCGCTCGGTCAACCCAGGGTTATTGTGCGGTTTGGCTCCCAGTGGAGTACAAGCGTGTCTGAACGCACAGTGCACTGATGACCCATGACCCATGCATGTGCCAATGCTACCACAACATCGGCAACTACGACTGAAATGGGAACGTCACCATCGGCACTGGACGTTGGCACAGTGGTAGAGCGTTGCATGGCCTGATGAATCCCGATATCTTTTTCGTTACGCCCACGGAAGGGCGCCAATCCGTCGTCTTCCAGGGGAACAGGTCCTTGACACCTGTACTACAGGACGGAGACAAGCTGGCGGCGGATCCATTATGTTCTGGCGAACATTCACGTGGGCACCCATGGGTACAGTGGAGGTTGTAATAGGCACCTTGAAGGCCAAGGAGCATCGTACACTGGTTGCATACTACGTACACTCCTTCATGACGATCATGTTTCCGGATGGCAGTGGCATTTTTCAACAAGATAATGCGAGTTCCAGTTGATGTGCTGACCCCCAACTCGACAGATCTGAACTGACCGAACACATCTGGGATGTGATTCAATGTGGTGGCAGAGCTCATCGCCAGCCTCCCAGTAATTTACGGGAAGCAGGTGACTTGTGTATCTAGATGTGGATCCAACTCATTCCAGCGACCTATCAGGGCCTTACTGCGAGTCGCCGCTATTATCCGTGCCAAAGGTGGACATACCGGCTATTAGGTAGATGGTCATAATGTTATGGCTGATCAGCGTATATGACATACATGACAAAACTTGTGGACAGTCTTCCGCACCGAAGTGAAGCCATTATCAGCACCACATACAATGTCACAATCCCGAGAGTGACTAACTTACACTGTCCAGTCACATTAATGTGACCACCTGTCGAAAGCCTGAATAACCAACCACTTTTAGCAGCGCAGACGTGCAGTAAGAGAGTCATTAACGTTGTGGAAGGTACCGACAAGGATGTGGAGCCATGCCGACTCCAATGCCTAGATTTCTCGGTTGAGTACCCATGGAGCGTACAATCCAATCGAGGTGGCCCTACAGATTCTCAATTGGGTTTAAATCTGGGGAGTGTTTGGGGGCCTGGGAGTACGGTAGACTCTTCCTGGTGCTCTTCGACGTGTCTGACACGTTGCATTGTCCTGATGGTAGATGCCATCGCCCCGAGGAGAAACAAATTGCATGTAGGGGTGGACATGGTCGCCGAGGATAGATTCATACTTGTGTTGTTCCACTGTGCTTTCCAGAACGTCGCGATGAACCAGCGAATGCCACAAAAACATCCCCCAGACCATAACATCCGACGACTGTTGCACTGTATTTGCTTTCAGTCCTTTCTCGCCGTACACGCCAACGGCCATCTGTCCAATGGAGCATGAAACGTGATTCATCTGGAAAAGCCACCTGTTGCCACTCGTTGGACGTCCAGTTGCGGCACCGCTGTGCAAATTCCAGCCTTCGTCGCCGATGGACAACAGTTAGTATGAGCGCACGAATCAGACGCCTGCAGCGTAAGTCTATACGCAGCAACGTTCGCTGAACGGTCGTTGAGGAGGCACTGTTGGCAGCTCCTTGGTTCACCCTGGCGGTCAGTTGCTCAATAGTTGCAGATCTATTCGCTTATATACATCTCACCAGGTGTCGTTCATCCATATTATTACTGAGCGAGGTGGAGCAGTAGCTAGCACACTGGACTCGCATTCGGGAGGGCGACGGTTCAATCCCGCGTCCGGCCATCCTGATTTAGGTTTTCCGTGATTTCCCTAAATCGCTCCAGGCAAATACCGGGATTGTTTCTTTGAAAGGGCACGGCCGACTTCCTTCCCAGTCCTTCCCTAATCCAATGAGACCGATGACCTCGCTGTCTGGTCCCCTCCTCCAAACAATCCAAATCATCCCTATTATCTATGGCCCGACGTGCACACAGCTGCCTCGGCATCGGTTGTGGGTAGCGCGACATTGCCATGCCAATAATTTACAAACCCAGCCATTTCTGAAATGCTTCCACAGTTGGCCCGAAAGAGGAAATGATCATGTCCTTTTGGATGTCAGATGAGATGTATTTATATATCCTCCACTGCTAGTGGTGCCACCTGCAGACCACCTTAATGTCGAACATGAGCGATGGTCATATCGATGTGACTGGACTGTGTATTTTGAAAGGTGGTCGTATGGACCAAAAAATAGACAAAAATGTCTAGTAAACTTTTGCCCCAAAATGCATACTTTAAGAGCAATGAACACGTGTTCTTTTCGCCTCTGTGAAGCATAGACTGCAAGCTATTTACTATTACGAACTACCTACAGAATTCTGTAAGGAAATGAGGGCACGATAAATGTGAACCAGGGAAAAAATGGACGTGAATGCGAAATAATGGTTGTGATAACAGACTTATCTGTTACGTAGCCCGATGTTTATGTTCGCAAGGTATTTCATGCACTTTGGTACATCAGAAGCTCTGCTGTTTCACAGAAACAGACGAAAATCCACCTTAGATGGTGTATAAGGTGCGACAGTTGCACCTTATACGCCGCCTAAGGTGGATCTTCAATTATTAGAACATGTCCAGCTAACGTAAACAGATGTTGTGCAGTGCATTTGATTGTGTACTGTGATTTTTATGACATAACAGCCGCCTGTGAGCGTCACATATCTGGACGCTTTTCGATTTTTAATGTTTTATTTATGACAAACCGTTGTATAATGTGCTAAACTCTATTCACTAAGATGACAACTTGGTGTGAGGTCACAACTCAAACACGTTTTGTAACAAAAATTTTTGTAGGTCTGAAGCTAAAAACAAAGGCTGTCGAAACCAGTTGTTATAAATAAAGAAATATTTATGCGATCTTGGCTTTAGAACGTTTTTGCCAAGTAAAACAGATCGCTCATTCCGATTTCCCAACACGAGAAAATTCAATCTGGTTAACACATGTTTTTGTGTATTTTCCCCTAGAAAACGAAGTTTTTTCCTCCGAAAATTCAAACTGAGCGTACACTAGCATCCGGTATGTTAAGCTGATTGTTAAGTTAGGTACTTGATATCTCTCCCACAATCGAAACGAAAACATCCTTACGTCACTGGCTGGCAGTTATCTCTCAAAATTAGTTAGTGTAACCTACTGCGTATAACAAAGCGAAAATCCCTATTAATGTACGAGTACAAAATAAATGTCCAGTCTTTGGAAGCGGTAACATCCGTCAAGTATCGAAGTGTGACTATTCGAAATGATCTCAAATGGTACGATCAGATTACACAAGTAACGGGTATGGAGAACTCTGATTTCAGTTTATTGGTAGAATCCTGAAGCGATGCAGTCCTTCAACAAAGGAAATTGCTTACAATACTTTAGTTCGTCCAGTCTTAGAGTATTGTTCGTCTGTATGGGATACTTACCAGTTGGGTCTGATTCAAGAGATTGAGAAGGACCAAAGAAGAGCGGCAAAATTTGTGACTGGTACATTTAGCCATCGCGAGAGCGTTACAAATCTCATAGAAAGTTTGAAGTGGGACACACTTGCAGGTAGATGACGCGCTAAACGGAAGGGGCTGCTTACTAAATTCCAAAATCTGTTCTAACAACCCTACCACAAAAAAGGTCAAAATTTAATAATGATTGTGGTGTTGCTCACGCTCCTAAATACTGCATTTTCGGGCAACAACAAAGTTATTATGTGGCAGGTGTCATTAGAGCACAGTTAATAAAGTCATTTCATGTAACAATGAATAAACTAGGCACTCATATTTTCATGTTTCCCACGCTGGTCCCGTAAAATCATGGCTCAATCGTCGAAAATCTAGGTGGTGATGATTCCAAGCTCGGATGCAAAGAGGCCTAGGTTTTATTCTGATATATTCAAAAGTTTAATAGATGTGTTTCACAAACCATTCTTGAAGATTAAACCTTTGAAAGTTAGCACAATGGCGATGTAAAAAAAGGATCAGCACTCCGAATTTAAGTTACACTTCCTTTTTATTGCTTTTGTTTCAGTATCACGTAACACACAAAACATCACTTCACAATACAAAACATACTTGAAAATATCTTCCTCACTGTTAAAGTTCACATTTTATAAGCTGACTACAATATGCGTCTGTTCATCATGATGTCCAAGACTTGACTTTCTCAAGGTCCGACTCTCTAACTCTAACTGTAACTAATAATCGCTTACGCGCCCAAAAATCGGAGTTACAAGTACGTCAAAGATCATAGTGACAAAAGAAAGAATACACACAAGAATAATATCATTGCAATATAAACATATCGATGTATCAAAAATGAAATCAAATCTGAATGTTCTCTCAGAAATATGTTAACTACCTAACAGAGACACAGTAGAATATTGCTTGTATCGAGAGGTTGAGTTGAGGTGCCGTAATGGTTACGTAATTCAAGTAACATTACAATGTAGAACATATATTATTAGCACCAACTCTCAAATCGCGCAATGATCACCATTCAAAGATAAGGGAAATTAGAGCTCGTACTGAGGTGTTCAGACAGTCGTTTTTCACTCGCGCGATCCGCAAGTGGAACAGAAGGGTGGGGAGTGGGGGGGGGGGGGGGGATATGACTTTGGTGCGAATAGTGTCCTCCAGCATACAGCGCTTGGTGGCTAGCGGAGTATATATGTAGATGTAGATACAAATCAGCTACTCCCAAAACTTCCCGTGGTCGCTCGTGACAGGCGTTCCAATACACTCGTGGAGGTCAGAGCGAGGACGGCTAGTCGTAAGGTTTTATCCAAATTCCTAGCGTACCTACCCGACAATGTTGTTGCGAGGCGTCGGAGCGCTCCGCGGTTGATGATAAAAATTGTAGTCGGGACGCAGATGAGTGTTTAGTGAGTGTATAAATGCAAATAGGTGTGAGGGGTGGGCGCTGGGCGCTAGGCGGTGCAGGCTGGCGGCGCGGCTCGGCTGTGCTGCTTGCTGGCGGCGCGGCGCGCGGACGTTCACCCCGGGCCGGCCCCGGTCTTTGACCCGCGGACATCTCCACAGCCCGCGCTGCGCTGCTCGCGCCCGAGCCCGCTACCGTTACTTCTCCGGCGTGCGCACAGCCGCGCGCCTACGGCCGCTCGCTTTGCACTCGCAGACTCCGCGCCAAATCCGCTCCCTACGAGGCGTTTCTCTCCAGCTTTTATGCAATACGGCGCCATCGCGTGCAACTGCACCTAACACGACCGGCGCACGCTACAGTCCAACATTAAGCTGTATCCGCGAATGGTTCGACTCTACTACAATACGTGAAATGAATCCTATTTTTGCCTCAGATACCCAACGCTCGCATCCTCTTTCACAAAGTAGTCGCCTTCGACATCTATATGACAACTCTGCAATTCACACCGAAGTGCCTGTCAGAGGGTTCGTCCATCCACCTTCAGACTAGTTCTCTACTGTTTGTAATAGTTCTTTATTTACGTGACCATTACGGCACTACAACCCCAGTTCTCGATACCAGTAATATCGAACAGCTTTTCTGCGAAGTAAGAGACATATTTTTGTGACAATAGTCACATTTGGTTTTATTAATGTATAGGTACTCCGATGTATCGATATATTACAGTGATATGGTTCTTGTGTGTATTCATTTCTGTGAGACTGTCATACTCTTTGACTTACTTGTAATCGTTTTGGGCGTAAATGCGCACAGAGCAGTCTTAGTTTCACTTTGCAGAAGTTATGTTATTATTTCGCTTTGTAAAAGAACAGTCAAGTCTTGTGTTTGGTTAAAGTGGAAATTAAATATTTGAAGATTGATACAAAACTGTTTTCTTGATGATGTGACAACTAAGAAGAAGTATATGTGAATTTACAAGAAGTTTATTAAAAATGTGGATCCTGAATACAAAGTCAAAAATTATTTCTACCATGCCATTATTCTGATCTGGGATTGTTTGATCATTAAGAATTTCCTGAAAAACGCATTTGTTAGGTCTTCAAATATTGCTAAAATACAAATCCGGACCTTCTAGCAGCCAAAGTGGAATCACCCTAGAATCAACAAGATGAGCCATAACGACTTCGACGAAATCTACGTGGGAATCCATTCAAGACTAGTGCCAAATTAATGACTTCTTTACAGTGACCTCATTATTTCGATTCTGACGATACCATCCACAGTCAATAGATTTGTTGTTGCCCGATAAAGCGAACATATGCTATGTGAGCAACATTATTCATCTGATTTCTAATCTACTTTGCAAGTGGTGGTATTGTTAGATGTTCCACTCACGAACATCGCGCGAGAACAAAAATGAACACTTAAATCTTTCATGCGAGATCGGATTCATTTTATACGACCATCATTTCTCCCTATACACTGAGGTCACAAAAGTCGTGCGATAGCGATATTTTCATATGCAAATGGCAGTAGTATCGCGTACTCAAGGTATAAAAGGGCAGTAAATTCGCGGAACTGTCATCAGATGATTCATGTATTCAATCTGTATATTGAGCAAGCAGTAAAGGAAACAAAAGAAAAGTTCGGAATAAGTATTAAAATCCATGGAGAAGAAATAAAAACCTTGAGTTTCGCCGATGACATTGTAATTCTGTCAGAGACAGCAAAGGACTTGGAAGAGCAGTTGAACGGAATGGACAGTGTCTTGAAAGGAGGATATAAGATGAACATCAACAAAAGCAAAACGAGGATAATGGAATGTAGTCGAATTAAGTCGGGTGATGCTGAGGGAATTAGATTAGGAAATGAGACACGTAAAGTAGTAAAGGAGTTTTGATATTTGGGGAGCAAAATAACTGATGATGGTCGAAGAAGAGAGGATATAAAATGTAGACTGGCAATGGCAAGGAAAGCGTTTCTGAACAAGAGTAATTTGTTAACATCGAGTATTGATTTAAGTGTCAGGAAGTCGTTTCTGAAAGTATTTGTATTGAGTGTACCCATGTATGGAAGTGAAACACGGACGATAAATAGTTAAGACAAGAAGAGAATAGAAGCTTTCGAAATGTGGTGATACAGAAAAATGCTGAAGATTAGATGGGTAGATCACATAAATAATGAGGAGGTATTGAATAGAATTGGGGAGAAGAGGAGTTTGTGGCACAACTTGACTAGAAGGAGGGATCGGTTGGTAGGACATGTTCTGAGGCATCAAGGGATCACCAATTTAGTACTGGAGGGCAGCGTGGAGGGTAAAAACTGTAGAGGGAGACCAAGAGATGAATACACTAAGCAGATTCAGAAGGATGTAGGCTGCAGTACGTACTGGGAGATGAAGAAGCTTGCACAGGATAGAGTAGCATGGAGAGCTGCATCAAACCAGTCTCAGGACTGAAGACCACAACACAACAACAACATGATTCATGTATAAATGTTTCCGACTTGATTATGGCTGCACGACGGGAATTAACAGTCGTTGAACGTGGAATGGTAATTGGAGCTAGACGCATGGGACATTCCATTTCAGAATCGATAGGAAATTCAGTATTCCGAGATAAACAGTGTCAAGACTGTGCCGAAATACCAAATTTCAGATATTACTTCTCAGCACGGACAGTGGCCGACGACCTTCACTTCATGAGCCGCGAGGTGCGGCGTTTGCGTGGAGTTGTCAGTGCTAACAGACAAGCAACACTGCGTGAAATAACCGCAGAAATCGATGTGAGACGCACGACGCACGTATCCGTTAGGACAGTGCGGCGAAATGTGGCGTTAATGGGCTACGGCAGCAGAAGACCGACGGGAGTGCTTTTGCTAGCAGCACGACATCGCCTGCAGCGCCTCTCCTGGGATCGTGACCTTGTCGGTTGGAGCCTGGAGGACTGGAATACCGAGGCCTGGTCAGATGAGTCCCGATTTCCGTTGGTAAGAACTGACGGTAGGGTTCGAGACCACTTGCAGCCATTGATGGAAGTCATGTTCCCAAACAACGATGGAATTCTTATGGATGACAGTGTGCTTTGGCACCCACTCTTTTCGCAATTGGTTTGAAGAACATTCTTGACAGTTGGTTTGGCCACCCGGATCACCCGACACGAATCCCATCGGACATTTATGGGACATTATCCAGAGGTCAATTCGTGCACAAAATCCTGCACCGGCAACGCTTTCGCAATTATGGTTTGCTGTACAGGCAACATTGCTTTATACTTCTGCAGGGGACTTCCAACGATTTGTTGAGTCCATGCCACGTCGAATGCTGCACTACGCCGGGAAAAACTAAGTCCGACACGATATTAGGAGGTATCCCATGACTTTCGTCACCTCATTGTATAAGTGGGCGAGAGCAAAATATTTTCCCTTTCAAAATGGTTCAAATGGCTCTGAGCACTATGGGACTTAACTGCTGTGGTCATCAGTCCCCTAGAACTTAGAACTACTTAAACCTAACTAACCCAAGGACATCACACACATCCATACCCGAGGCAGGATTCGAACCTGCAACCGTAGCAGTCACGCGGCTCCAGACTTTAGCTCTTAGAACCGCACGGCCACTCCGGCCGGCTTTCCCTTTCAGAAAAGAAAGTTGGTGATTGAAATTTCGTGCAAAGATCTCACCGCAACGAAAAACGCCTTTGTTTTAATGACTGCCACCCTAATTCGCGTGTCATATCCGCGACACTCCCTCCCAAATTCGCGATAATACAAAACGAGCTGTCATTCTTTAAAGATTTTCCATGTCCTCCATCAATCCTATCTGACAAAAGATCCCATACTGCGCAACAATGCTCCAGAAGAAGGCGAACTTGTGTTGTGTAGGCAGCTTCTTTAGTAGACTTGGTGCATCTTACACGTGTTCTGCCTGTAAAACGCACCCTTTTATTTCGCCTTTCGCACAGTATTTTCTATGTGATCGTTCCAGTTTAAGTTTATAGTAAATGTAATCCCTAGGTATTTAGTTCAATTTCCTTTAGAAATGTGTGATTAATCGTGTAACCGGAATTTAACACATCCCTTGTAGTACTCATGCCGATGACTTAACGCTTTCAATTACTTCTAAATAATGGAAAGTGGGAAGTCATCCGCATGAGTACTAAAAGGAAAGTGTTAAATTCCGGTTACACGATTAATCACACATTTCTAAAGGCTGTCAATTTAACTAAATACCTAGGGATTACAATTACTATTAACTTAAATTGGAACGACCACATAGAAAATACTGTGCAGAAGGCGAAATAAAAGGGTGCGTTTTACATGCAGAACACGTGTATGATACACCAAGTCTACTAAAGAAGCTGCCTACACTACGCCACTTTTCGCACCATACAAATACCTTATACAAATTATTTTGCATTTGGTTTAATATGCTGTCCTTGGTTCAATGGCTTTAGGTGAAAACACAAAGGTGACACTCGAAGAAGCATTTCAAGTGGAAACGTGAGGGCGGTTTTTTTTTAGCTACCTTTGTGCTGTAGCTGTCACCCAAGACGATAACCACGACCAAAGAATGAACGAGGAGGAATGACCCGAGATGACCCCTCCCGGAGTATGGACAGCCTTACAGAGATATGAGAATCATCTGATGTCGCCACAAAGCATCTCTGTTGCTAAGTGTCGATGAGGAGGTACTTTTCCTCCGATGTCTGTCCCATTGGGTTTTCTTGGGGGAAATCTCTAAAGATTTATAATCAGCATTTAGTGGGCAACTGGGGAAATACTTGGCTAGATAAGCAGTGATATAGACGCACGAGTTGCCAAAACTGTGCCGAGTCCAAAGCCTTGTTCTAAGCTATGAGCCACAAAGTTTTACTTATTTACTTTACTGACGGGAATAAATCATTCACTGAAATCATGTGATCAGTTTGAGAAGTAACCATAACGATTCATCAGAAAAGATAGATTAACGTAGCGATTCGCCAGTCTGAGAAAGGGTAAGGCAATAAGGTTGGAGGAAAGGGAAAAAAGAGGATTTAACATCATGCCAAAAACGAGTCCATTAGAGCCGAACATATAGCTGATTTGGGCAAAGGTGGCGGTGGATACAGGTCGTGATGTGGTTGAAGGAACCGTTCTGGAATCCACTGTAAATGTTTTAGGGAAAGACGGATATCGTGGAACTGGATCTTAAACTCACTCCTTCAGAAAGCGGGCGGAGTGCCTTAAAACTGAGCCACTTCGTCTCAATGTTGTTACCTCCAGTTCAAGGCAATAACATGTCAACTGAATTATTTACGCTGCTGGATTTCTGTAGTGCAGCTATTCCGGCTACTCACTAAAGTAGGAAAAGGATTTAGTGAAAACAGACAGTCAAAAATTTAGCTGAAGAAAAAACGAGTGTACTGTAGAAAGTGCTATCATGCTTGGAGAGACGTTCGGAGCTGATGGAGAGACTTGGAATTCGGAAGGTTCAAACGAAAGTCGTCAGAACAGAAGTCAACTAGCGACCCGGCCCAGATTCGCAACGCAGAGATCTAAATTTTTACGGCCAGACGACTTGTCACGCGTAGCCCTAATACACTGAAGCGCCAAAGGAACCGGTATAGGCATGCGTATTCAATACAGGGATATGTAAACAACATAAATACGGCGCTGCGGTCGGCAAAGCCTGTATAAGACAACAGGTGTCTGGCGCAGTTGTTAGATCGGTTACTGCTGCTACAATGGCAGGTTATAAAGACTTAAGTGACTTTGAACGTGGTGTTATAGTCGGCGCACGAGGATGGAACACAGCGTCTCCGAGGTAGGGATGAAGTGGGGATTTTCCCGTATGACAATTTCACTAGTGTACCGTGAATATCAGGAATCTGGTAAAACATCAAATCTCCGACATCGTTGCGGCCGGAAAACGATCCTGCAAGAACGGGACCAACGGTGACTGAAGAGAATCAATCAACGTGACAGAAGTGCAACCCTTCCGCAAATTGCTGCAGAACTCAATGCTGGGCCATCAACAAGAGTCAGTATGCGAAACATTCAACGAAACATCATCGATATGGGCTTTCGAAGCCGAAAGTCCACTCATGTACCCTTGATGACTGTACGACACAAAGCCTTACGCCTCGCCCGGGCCCATCAACGCCTACATTGGACTGTTGACTGGAAACGTGTTACCTCGTATGACGAGTCTCGTTTGAAATTGTATCCACCGGATGGATGTGTATGGGTATGGAGACAACGTCATGAATCCATGGACCCTGCGTATCAGCAAGGGACTGTTCAAGCTAGTGGAGACTCTGTAATGGTGTGGGACGTGTGCAGCTGGAGTGATATGGGACCCCTGATACGTTTACGACGCTGACAGGTGACACGTATGTAAGCATCCTGTCTGATCACCTGCATCCATTCGTGTCCATTGTGCATTCCGACGGATTTGGGCAATTTCAGCAGAACAATGTGACACCCCACGTGTCCAGAACTGCTACAGAGTAGCTCCAGGAACTCTCTTCTGGGTTTAAACACTTCCGCCGGCCGCCAAACTCCCCAGACATGAACAATATTGAGCATATCCTGGACGCCTTGCAACGTTCTCTTCAGAAGAGATCTCCACCCTCTCGTACTCTTACGGATTTATGGACAGCCCTGCAGGATTCATGGTGTCAGTTTCCTCCAGCACTACTTCAGATATTAGTCGAGTGCATGCCACGTCGTGTTGCGGCACTTCTCGTGCTTGCGGGGACCCTACACGATATTAGGCAGACGTACTAGTTTCTTTGGCTTTTCAGTGTATTAGTAAAAAATGTATCAAAATCCCTGCAGTAGCTCCTGAGATTAGCCTTCACATACTGACCTAAAAACGAGACGGAGGACTTTAATTTAGTAAAATGTACACGTACTAATTTCAGAAAGAAGGTATACTATGTGATCAAAAGTTTCCGGACACCCCCAGAAACATATGTTTTTCATATTAGGTGCATGTGCTGTCACCTACTGCCAGGTACTCCATATAAGCGACCTCAGTAGTCATTAGACATCGTGAGAGAGCAGAATGGGGCCCTCCGCGGAACTCACGGTCTTCGAACGTGATCAGGTGATTGGGTGTCACTTGCGTCATACGTCTGTACGCGAGATTTTCACACTCCTAAACATCCCTAGATCCACTATTTACGATGTGATAGTGGTGGAAACGTGAAGGGACACGTACAGCACAAAAGCGTAAAGGCCGACTTCGTCTGTTGACTGAAAGAGACCGCCGACAGTTGAAGAGGGTCGTAATGTGTAATAGGCAGACTTCTATCCAGACCACCACACAGGAATTCCAAATTGCATCAGGATCCACTGCAAGTACTATGACAGTTAGGCGGGAAGTGAGAAAACTTGGGTGCTCATAAGTCACAGATCGCGCCAGTCAGTGCCAAACGATGCCTCGCTTGGTATAAGGGGCGTAAATGTTGGACATTGAGCAGTGGAAAAACGTTGTGTGGAGTGACGGACGAATCACTGTACACAATGTGGCAGGGCAGGGTGCGGGTATGGCGAATGCCCATTGAGCGTCATCTGCCAGGGTGTGCAGTGTCAACAGTAACATTCGGAGGCGGTGGTGTTATGGTGTGGTCGTGTTTTTCATGGAGGGGGGGGGGGGGGAGGCTTGCACTCCTTGTTGTTTTGCGTGGCACTATCACAGCACAGGCCCACATTGATGTTTTAACCACCTTCTTGCTTCCCGATATTGAAGAGCAATTCGGGGATCCATTTAAGCATAATATGGTGTCTTTTTCACTACATGTTATTACTGGAGTTTTCTTGCAGCAGTAGATTGATGTCATATCTTGAACAAAATGAGAAATCAGCCACTTGGTGCGAAAGGCTGGAATCAGTAATATTTTTTGCGGTAGTTGCAGGACTTACAGAAGCTGTATTGAGGATTATGTTAACCCACGACTCACGAGGAACAGCGGTGCTGGCTACCATTATTGATAACATGTACTAGCAACAACATCGAAAACAAGTATCAGCGATTGCCACTAAGACATGTTTTTAGTTGCTTTCGCATCTGCGTCGGTATCGAGGCGTCGTGGATATGCCAGGGAATATCAAAGATTTGTGGAAATACCTTACAGCACAGAAGAGAAAGAAATGATCTCGTGCTTCCATACTGGCACACGAAATGTGGTTTCAAGCCTGCGGAAAATGATTGTCTGAATCAACCAGCAAGGAAGGACGGAAGATTAGGGTTCAACAACTCGTCGACGAAGTTGTTATAGACGGAACGCATATTCAAATTGAACAAGGATGTGAAAACAAATCGGCAGATTCTTTTTTGAAGGAATCGTGTCTGCACTCGCCTAAAGCAATTTAGGGAAACCACGGAAAACAGCATGGCAGGAATCTGAATCCCGCTCCTCCTAAATGCAAATCCAGCGTAAATTACCCACTGTGCCATCTTGTTCGCTAAATCATGGAGTAGTTATTGCGTTTTTCTCGCCGATTACTACGTTATTATTATGGTGGCTCATGTTTCGGGTAATGTGACTCCAACTCTGTATCTGTCTATATTACTTTTGTTGTTTTCACACACCACTTGAAACAGGTGGCAGCCAAAATGTGTCTGCTTGCCATAAAACACGTATATCTATTTATGAGAGACCAATGACTACCATCATCTCTCCTAGCAAGAAATAGACCGATTTCAAATACGATTATCGACATGGGAAGCAGACGAAACTGAGCGCTGGCTCTGTTATTAAAGAACTGCAGTCTTCAGCAAGGTGCTACCTTAAAGAAGTGCCAGTTGTACCTAATGCGGAGCCAGGAATTCGGTATAAGGTAAAGAATGCTTGCATTTTTTCATTAGCGATAGTTTAAGATGGTAGTCATTCTACTAGCGGTGAGGAACTAACTTTATTTGGCTGCATTATAGTACGAGTGGGTCCACGTGTTGTAGAGGTTGTTTAGAATACGCTGCAGAAGTTTCGCTGGTAAGCCCTTACACATCCTCCTTACAGTCACGATCTCTCCCCATGCGATTCCCATATTTTTGGAGCCTGATGAAAGACATTCCTGACTGTCAGTTTGCTTCGGACGAAGAGGTGAAGGCCTGGGTACAATCACGGTTCCACAGACAACCGGAAATGTTCTTCCATGCAGGCACTGACCGTCTTGTCTCACTGTGGGATAAATGTATTAACAGTTATGGCGGTTATTTTTGAAATAATAGATAGTTTGTTTCCTTTATCTCTACCTATTTCGTTTTCATTTGACTGCCCTTCTGATAGTTGACTTCGTTCCGTTATAAGAAAAGTTAACGGACTAGGCTATGCCGCAAGTAAATAACCAATTTCAAAATACAGTTCTAAAGATATGAAGTATAGTAATTTGCTGTACGAGAGAGATTATTTATACTTACATATCTGAAAGAGATTCTCGTCATCATCGCACATCATTTCAAACAAGCGGACAGTATAACACAGACAGCAGAATATGAGAACCGGAGACTAGTTTATTGGTATAGTATTATGACAGTATAGTTCCTTCCAGGCCGGCCGATGTGGCCGTGCGGTTCTGGCGCTTCAGTCTGGAACCGCGTGACCGCTACGGTCGCAGGTTCGAATCCTGCCTCGGGCATCGATGTGTGTGCTGTCCTTAGGTTAGTTAGGTTTAAGTAGTTCTAAGTTCTAGGGGAGTGATGACCACAGATGTTAAGTCCCATAGTGGCCGGAGCCATTTGAACCATTTGAAGTTCCTTCCAGGAGATAATAAATAACCTCGCTTTATCCACTTTCCACACTACTAGCGTGGATACGTCTCAGCTGGGCTACAAAATACAAATAGAGAAAATGTGCAAGGTTCAAATACTATCTCAAGCGATTAAAAGAGGAGAACGATGAAAAAAATGGTAAGCTTATTCAACAAAAAAGGAAACTTTTCTGGATTCAACATGAGAAATAAAAGAACGAGAGAAGCAATATACCAATGCTTCTAATTTATCACTTATCCGAACTCTGCAGACAACGTAAGGAAATTCGTATATGTGTAACAACCTAAGGTATCTTCCACAGACGATACAAACATAAGATCTCAGAGATGTAAAGGACCGGTTTTATAGACAGCCTGCTGTGGACTGAAAATACTGTGGAGTATCCGAAACTCGCTTGCGTGGAATGCTGGTGCTGCAGACGGGCAGAAATTCACGCTGGACTTCTGTATCAGGCGACTAAGCAATCAGCTAACTTGTCGACGCGTAACAATCAGGAATTCAATTGTGCTAACCGCTGGTCTGCATCACAGGGTTTATGTGCGAAACGAGTTCTAGCATCTGTTCCTCTGACTTCAGAACAGTTGCTGATATAACAAATTTTCTTTTATGAAGGTGTTCATTTACGGCATTACGCCAACCAGCAGCTTGGTGTCGACTGTGTAATTAACTGCAAATTTCGTGTAATATTTCACCATGTCATGCAGTCGATGTTTGTAAGATGTATAAAAGCCTCTGGGGCGAGTCTTACAATAAGCGCTCGTGTGTGTGTGTGTGTGTGTGTGTGTGTGTGTGTGTGTGTGTGTGTGTGTGTGTGCGCGCGCGAGCACAGATGACTGGAAAATAATTTCCCAAAAACGGATTGTAAGATGTGCC
The DNA here is from genome assembly GCF_021461395.2 of Schistocerca americana. Lineage (NCBI taxonomy): Eukaryota > Metazoa > Arthropoda > Insecta > Orthoptera > Acrididae > Schistocerca > Schistocerca americana. Next base: position 748,802,031 of record NC_060130.1, on the reverse strand, counting down.
TATATTAACTAGAAAACTGTCAACCAAGTACTAAGAATGGCAAAGTAACATATATTATCTCTTTTTTTTTTTTACTTTGTTAGTTGTTCTATCTATTACTGTGGTTGAGGAATCCTTGTGTTAGCGTTTCTGTTTTTGACCATCTGCTTTCGTACCAAGCCATAGCACTTACTTACGAAAAGCGAACTCTGATATGCTAGCTTAGGTTAATAATGAGACGCATTTAGCATCCTCATTACTTCCGAAGTCTTGTTGCCGTCTAGAGCGACCAAAGATTGCAGTACATCTTGCCATAATGAAATTGCTTGCTCTAACCTAAAAGTATTCTAGACTTTTCTTCGGTTCGTCGTAATTCTCGCACTGATCACTCATCTTCACTTTGATCTGTATACTAGGTCCCTCATTCCTATGCCTATAGCGCCAATCTTGCCCCTGGAGCGAACAATTCGTTTTGCGCAAGCTTTATCAAGCTCATAATTCTTCTCTTTTCGTTAGTTGTCGCCTTAATCTCAACACCCATAACATACTCACGCTTCAGATAAAAAATTTGCTAGAAATGAGCTGTAGTTCGAAGACGATTAGGAGATAAACTCTGTTTGTAATGGTTAGCACAAACAGAACTGAGCAAACGCCTTTTTGAACACAAGAGCCCTTGAATTATACCTCCTATAGTAACATAAAAGAAAAAGTGTCGTTCTTACAACCGGTAAATGAAGTTCATTTTATTCGTATTGATCCGGCCGCTACGGTCGCAGGTTCGAATCCTGCCTCGGGCATGGATGTGTGTGATGTGCTTAGGTTAGTTAGGTTTAATTAGTTCTAAGTTCTAGGCGACTGATGACCTCAGAAGTTAAGTCGCATAGTGCTCAGAGCCATTTGAACCATTTTTGAACCCTAAGATGTCAGACAAATGCATGGCTTAATATAAACGGACTCTACATAGAATACCTCCTAACTCACAAGTGCAGGTCGTATGTATTAGCAAGCATTGATGTTTCGCAGTAACCGGATAATGAGTTCTTATTTGTTTATTCATTTGTTTACTGCATGCTGTAGGTTGTTCGTAACAGCAAAGGGCTTGCAGTAGAATTGATGTTTTTGACAGCAGTGAAGATAAGCAAGTGATCATACCTCTTAAGGTATGCATTTTAGAGTCCACATTTACGGGACATTATTGTCCTGTTTTGGTCGATACTACCATCTCTCAAAATATGGAATACTTCCTTTTAACACCCTGTATTGTGAAAAGTAATGGTCCCACAACAGACACTTGGGTATGGCAGAAGTTACTTTTGCGTCTGAAGATTTCCCTCCTTACCCTCCGATTTTTTTTCTCCGGACTGGAAAGAGATAGAAACATGCGCATTGTTTTAAAATGAGGCCACGTTCATTGTCAATACGCCCCAGAGATGGCAGCACCGTACGGCAGATAGAATTTTACCGCCAGCGGCGAGAATGAGAACTGTTTCAAATACTTAAAATGGCGACGTTTTCCTTACTTGAACAGCATGCAATCATTCGTTTTCTGAATTTGCGTGTTGTGAAACCAATTGAAATTCATCGACAATTGAAGGTGAATGTGGTGATGGAGTTATGGATGTGTCGAAAGTGCGTTCGTGGGTGCGACAGTTTAATGAAGGCAGAACATCGTGTGACAACAAACCGAAACAACCTCGGGCTCACACAAGCCGGTTTGACGACATGATCGAGAAAGTGGAGAGAATTGTTTTGGGGGATCGCCGAATGACTGTTGAACAGATCGCCTCCAGAGTTGGCATTTCTGTGGGTTCTGTGCACACAATCCTGCATGACGACCTGAAAATGCGAAACGTGTCATCCAGGTGGGTGCCACGAATGCTGACAGACGACCACATGGCTGCCCGTGTGGCATGTTGCCAATCAATGTTGACGCGCAACGACAGCATGAATGGGACTTTCTTTTCGTCGGTTGTGACAATGGATGAGACATAGATGCCATTTTTCAATCCAGAAACAAAGCGCCAGTCAGCTCAATGGAAGCACACAGATTCACCGCCACCAAAAAAATTTCGGGTAACCGCCAGTGCTGAAAAAATGATGGTGTCCATGTTCTGGGACAGCGAGGGCGTAATCCTTACCCATTGCGTTCCAAAGGGCACTACGGTAACAGGTGCATCCTACGAAAATGTTTTGAAGAACAAATTCCTTCCTGCACTGCAACAAAAACGTCCGAGAAGGGCTGCACGTGTGCTGTTTCACCAAGACAATGCACCTGCACATCGAGCTAACGTTACGCAACAGTTTCTTCGTGATAACAACTTTGAAGTGATTCCTCATGCTCCCTACTCACCTGACCTGGCTCCTAGTGACTTTTGGCTTTTTCCAACGATGAAAGACACTCTCCGTTGCCGCACATTCACCAGCCGTGCTGCTATTGCCTCAGCGATTTTCCAGTGGTCAAAACAGACTCCTAAAGAAGCCTTCGCCGCTGCCATGGAATCATGGCGTCAGCGTTGTGAAAAATGTGTACGTCTGCAGGGCGATTAGGTCGAGAAGTAACGCCAGTTTCATCGATTTCGGGTGAGTAGTTAATTAGAAAAAAAATCGGAGGCCTTAGAACTTGAATGCACCTCGTACTTTGTAGTAACTACACTGGAGATTTTCCTGCAACGACCTAGCTACCGTCAGGTATGTGAGCTCGTTCCTGTGACAACAGACCAGCATTTATATTGTTTGAGAACGGAGCACTGAGGTGGTAAGTGCAGGGATGCGGTGGTACAGCGGGACCGGCCGGGTAACGTACAGTACGTCAGGAGTGAGCGTGAAAGTTGCGGCCCACTTTCTCTGCAGGACTTTCACTCGGCTCGACTTTCACGCGGTCGGCGGCTGCAGGGCCCATCCGAAAGCCCGGCGCACGCTCTGCCCGCCGCCACTCGGCCTTCCATTTCCTCGGATTAACTAATTAACGGCGTCGCACGGGAATGTGCCACGCGCACCGGAACACTTCCTTACGACGCGTCTGACTGCATCTATTGCGACACTGGTGCCTGTCTATTGCTATGCTTCCTGGCTAGCTTACGCCTTCTTCTTCTTCTTAAGTTGCCGTGTCTCTTCAGAGGTTGGCTATAGTAATGGTTTTTCCCACAATTTTTCCGGTGCCAGAATATTAGAATAATTAAAAACTTGTACTGGCAACAAATCGCTAGTACCAGTGGCGACGGAGAAATACAGGGTGATTCAAAAAGAATTCCACAACTTTAGGAATTTAAAACTCTGCAACGACAAAAGGCAGAGCTAAGCACTATCTGTCGGCGAATTACGGGAGCTATAAAGTTTCATTCAGTTGTACATTTGTTGGCCATTTCAGCCAATAAAGGTTTTGGTCCCTTTTTCTTCGAAGGTGCTACTGTAACTGGACTACAGTATCTGGAGATGTTAGAGAATTGGCTGTTCCCTCAGCTCGAACAAGAAGCACAACAATTCATATTTCAGCAGGATGGAGCGCCACCACATTGGCACTTATCTGTCCGTAATTACCTGAACGTCAACTACCCGAGGCGATGGATCGGCCGCCAGTCAGCCAGTGACAGAGCACTTCATCACTGGCCTCCAAGAAGCCCTGATCTTACCCCCTGCGATTTTTTCTTATGGGGGTATGTTAAGGATATGGTGTTTCGGCCACCTCTCCCAGCCACCATTGATGATTTGAAACGAGAAATAACAGCAGCTATCCAAACTGTTACGCCTGATATGCTACAGAGAGTGTGGAACGAGTTGGAGTATCGGGTTGATATTGCTCGTGCGTCTGGAGGGGGCCATACTGAACATCTCTGAACTTGTTTTTGAGTGAGAAAAGCCTTTTTAAATACTCTTTGTAATGATGTATGACGGAAGGTTATATTATGTTTCTTTCATTAAATACACATTTTTAAAATTGTGGTATTCTTTTTGAATCACCCTGTATTAGAAGATAATAAGACAATGCGAGGAATAAGACAAGCTCTGTTCTGTTCCCACTCCTATTTAAGTTCAAAATGGTTCAAATGGCTCTGAGCACTATGCAACTTAACTTCTGAGGTCATCAGTCGCCTAGAACTTAGAACTAATTAAACCTAAGGACATCACACACACCCATGCCCGAGGATTCGAACCTGCGACCGTAGCGGTCACTCGGCTCCAGACTGTAGCGCCTAGAACCGCACGGCCACTCCGGCTGGCCCTATTTAAGTGTTATTTGGAGAAAACCTTCAGGCAAGCTATATCAAACATAGAAATAGTTATAAAAGTTGTTGGAAATTAATAATAGAAGCTATGTTGACGACACACTACTACTGGTGGAAAATGCACTATAGCTAAAGACTCTATCTGAAGAAATCAATAGAGTCAGCAACGACTTTAGCCTCAAAATGAATTTTAGCAAAATCACATGATTATTAGCAAAATCCCGAAGATCTCATCAGGTATTACCATTAATACCGCACCCATTGAAAGAGTCTCACAATATAAATATCTCGGCACTTGGATTAATGATGAAGTCGCTCAGACCCTGGAAATCAACAACAGAATTGAACAAGTTAGAACTGCTCTATTTTGATGGTGGTTTTTTTTTTTTAATCGTTATTTAAACTTGCAACCAAGAGTCCGAATGACTAAATATCGTCTAATCCCAGTACTCTTATATCGAAACGACGTGGACGCTTAACAAAGCAAAAATGAAGATGACTGAGGCATTTGAAATGAGGCTGTATCGACGAGTGTTAAAAATATCTTGGACACAAGCATTTACCGATGACGACGTTCTAAGTGAATCAATAAGGACAAGAATTTAGAGAACACAATCAAAACCAAAAAACTAGAGGGGTTTTGCCATATCACGAGAGGAAAATAATACAATATTCTGGCTGATAAATGGATGGAAACATCATATTCCTGATACCCATAAAATCATGAGTTATTTCACGATTATTATCACATACACACACATACACGCGCGCGCGCGCACACACCTGATGCCTGTGGAGCAAAAACAAACCAACATGACTCTTGCATATCGATCATGTAAAACTACGGAACGCTACAAGAATTTTTAATCTTGTTCTCAGATTAAACAACGAAGTTACGCTGTTATTGGACCGCAGGTTAGTTTGAATACCCTTGCCTTCGGTCTTTTGAACTGACTTATCCAGCAACTTATAGAGAGACCTACTGTTCAATGAGAACTCTCAATCACGATGCAGCTCGTCATTTTTCACGTTAACAAACATACCCATAGGCTAACGAGGTGGTTACAGACAGAAAAATCCTGATTAGGGATGGAACACGAAACCTTGGTATCTGCAGTTCCAAGCACACAACTTTTCGTTGTAACTCTGAAGTCATTTGTAAAAATGGTTTATCCTACGCAAGAGCCCGATAACTTGATTGATTTGGACAACTTTCTTCAAGTTAACAATACTTCTCTTGATCGCGGATGTGTTAGAAAAATATTCAGTTTATAGATCTGTACAGTAATAAATAAATAAATAAATAATACTGTCATCAACCCGTAGATTGGTTTGAACTCCACACTGCTTTACTAGCCATAGTGCTACTGAAGCTGATTCTACATTGTATTCATTGAATGTCATCGCTAAGCAGGTAATTGGAACATGAGTAGGGTATACATACTACAAGTTCAGGAGAAGATTATAAATACGTCTATGATATTCATAACATCAGCAACAAAGGAAAAAACCCTGACACATAACGGTTTAATTTTCCTGATTACAGATGGCCAGTTGTGATTTAATACTGACGAATTGTCAAATTAAAATCCTGAGTCAGAAATGGTTTGCGTTTCGTTGTTCACAGTGACTCAGTTATTGTTCCCTGAACGGAAGATTGTAACTGACTTTTATTTTTTAAGTGTCAGAAAGGGAAGGGGAGTTACTACATGCAGCTTTTGTCGAGTTTTATTACTACATCTTAGTAAATTATCCCTTTCTTTGCTGAAGAAACCACAAATGTGTACCATGCGACAGTTCTGTCAAATTATGAACGCTAACAATAAAAACCAAACGGCCCTTTTGCTGGACAGAAATGTGTTAATGATCCAAGGACGAATGTGGAACTGACGAGTTGGAGTACGAATGGCGCACGTCAAGTTGCATAGCACCTATAAATATCCTTGAAATCGGCCAGAGGTGTGGAATGCAGGAGTCTAGTATCCGATTAATGTTATATTCGTTGGTCTGTTTATAAGCACTGACGAAAAAATCCTTTACTGTCACAGGAAGAACATCGGTTCTTATTTTTCCCCCACAAAATCTTTCATGAAATGAAATAACTTGCTCTGATTCATGCTGTCTTGTCGATAAATAAGATACCGTGGCTATTTGTAAATGCGTTTCAAAAAATGGTTCAAATGGCTCTGAGCACTATGGGACTTAACTTCTTAGGTCATCAGTCCCCTAGAACTTAGAACTACTTAAACCTAACTAACCTAAGGACATCACACACATCCATACCCGAAGCAGGATTCGAACCTGTGACTGTAGCGGTCGCGCGGTTCCAGACTGTAGCGCCTAGAGCCGCTCGGCCAAAAATGCGTTTCATATTTTATTGTAATAAAAACAGCTGTTAGTCATCGTTACTGTGTTATTTGTTTTATTTAAATTTAGCCATTTCGAACTTCATTTGTTCACATCCAGACGCCATGACCCATGTCACACAATTTCTTCTAAACCTGATAGACTGTGTTATGAATTCGCACCTCCCTGCAAACAGTCAACTTCAGAAGAAATAATATTGAATGCATACTAGCGTCTCGGGTGAATATGACATCGATAACAGCGCGATTTCCTAAAGATAAATACCGTAGATAATTGTATAGAAGCCCCTTTTTAGGTTGCTCTTATTTTTCCTCAAACATCTCGCTTTGATTTTTCTATATTTTGATACTGAATAAAGGTATTAATTCTAGGCACAGACGTCGATGTTCGTTTTTTAGCATATATCCTGCCTCTCAATTAAAAGCAACATGTATATACATGAATACCCAGCAGATACTAAGTGAGCGCCAACGCATTGGTTCACGATTCTTTGCCTTATTCTTTTCTCTTTCTTGTATCCCCGGTCCTCTGCATTCGCTTTGTGGTACGGACCACATTCGGGGACTGGTAGCCTGTGCGCGCCTGTTTTCGTGCTCGCTGCTGATCAAACAACACGACCGAGGAAGGGCGAGGCGAGCTGACACAACGCGATAAAGCGACTCGCCTGGGAATTGCGGAATAGCGCGTCCCACTAACCTTAACCCTCTCCTTTAATGAGTTCTTAACCCAAAATTCGCCGCTTACAGCCGTCCTTGGATCCAGGTGCGCGAGATCTCTCTGTTAATTACACAGTGGAGGCGCTGATGGAGAAACTGGCAGCGGTGACGCGTCTGTACCGCCGCCTTCTGTGCCCCTGATAGCTACCCCAGAACGCGAGTGACGACCCTCATGAATATCACACTGCTGACCACATCCGCCTGACTTTTTGGCCAGAGATCTAAATCAATTTAGACGAATACTGCGACAATAGAGCAGGCTAACCGGAGTGCGGGTCGGAAACCCGAGTAGTGGCAACGTACGATACTACCGTAGAGACTGAAGAAAGACCGGAGCCAGGACAGAGCAAACAAAGGAACTGTCATTTCACTGGCGTATAACTAGCGGATACCTTTGACAGTAGAGTAAATCGGAGTTTCCGACAGATGCTCTCCCTCAGGTTATCTATGGTTCTAACCTAGGAAGCGACGCCGGCCGGTGTGGCCGTGCGGTTAAAGGCGCTTCAGTCTGGAACCGCGTGACCGCTACGGTCGCAGGTTCGAATCCTGCCTCGGGCATGGATGTGTGTGATGTCCTTAGGTTAGTTAGGTTTAAGTAGTTTTAAGTTCCAGGGGACTGATGACCACAGCAGTTAAGTCCCATAGTGCTCAGAGTCATTTGAACCATTTAGGAAGCGACGAGGGCACGAATGAGGTGGTCGTTTACCAAAAGACAGCGGACTAACGCCGATACAGTGTGTTTCGTTAAACACGGTCCAGTCACATTAATGTGATCACCTGTCAAAAGCATGAATAACCAGAAAGAGAGTTAATGATCTTCTGAAATGTACCAGCAGGGATGTGGAGCCATACAGACTCCAGTTGACGATCCATAGCGCGAACAGCCAGATCGAGATGATCCCACAGATTCTCGATTGGGTTTTAATACAAGAAGATTTGTGGCCAGGGAAGTACGGTAAACTCATCCTGGTGCTCTTCGAAAGACGCACGTACACTGCGAGCTGTGTGACACATTGGATTATCCTGCTGGTAGATGCTACCGTGCTGTGGAAAAACAAAATGCCTGTAGGGGTGGGAATGGTCCATGAGATCACCCTGGGAATGCCACAAAAACATTCCCCAGATGCGAGACTACGGGAAAGCAGTAGCTCGGCATACACTAACAGTAGAGGGTTTGGAGAAACTGTACGGAATTTTTTCAAATAAACCACTACGTCTTTGTCACAGCGACACCCATCAGAGCCATTAAGCATTTCCGTAGCACTCTCGTGATGGCGAAGCAGAATGAATCACGCGCACTTTCTCCTGTCGTCTGTATTCTGATGCGGCGAGGCTTCTGGCCGACAAACTATGCCACCGAGACAAGTAAAACAATAACTAAGACCATGTAGACCTACTCGACAGTAATATGGTCCAATCAACGTCTGGCCATACTGATGTGTCGACAGAAGTGCCGACACAGTGTTATTTTGAGGGGGCCGATATGCAAGCTATAAGCTCACGCAGAATATCGGGAAGTCTGAAACAGGACGCTCGATAAATGCTATAAAGAAAAGTACGTTGCTTTAATCCATCCTTGTTGTATACATCGTTCTTGTTGAGACATGCTTTAGACGATAATTATCAATTGCTATGTAAGGCTAATGGCGCCTTGCTAGGTCGTAGCCAAGGACTTAGCTGAAGGCTATTCTAACTATCTGCTCGGCTAATGAGCGATGCTTCGTCAGTGTAGTCGCTAGCTACGTCGTCCGTACAACTGGGGCGAGTGCTATTCCGTATCTCGAGACCTGCCTTGTGGTGGCGCTCGGTCTGCGATCACACAGTGGCGACACGCGGGTCCTACATGTACTAATGGACCGCGGCCGATTTAAAGCTACCACCTAGCAAGTGTGGTGTCTGGCGGTGACACCACATATACAGATTTTTCTTTTAGTGTTTTTCCTAAAACATTTCAGGTCCACGCTGGACCAATACCTCCAAGGCCACTATCAGTTTCTTTTCTTATCATCATCATCGTCCAATCAGAGATAGTACTCTATCTATAATTAAGTTAACGTAGGCGAGTCATTAAGTTCTAACCTTGCTTGAACATGGTTTTGAGCACAGCCCTGCCCGAATGCGAGAATAGTGTCGTCATCGTAGTAATTACTGTATGAACTTCGGTAGCGCCGGCCGGGGTGGCCGAGCGGTTCTAGGCGCTACAGTCTGGAACCGCGCGACCGCTCCGGTCGCAGGTTCGAATCCTGCCTCGGGCATGGATGTGTGTGATGTCCTTAGGTTAGTTAGGTTTAAGTAGTTTTAAGTTCTAGGGGACTGATGACCTCAGAAGTTAAGTCCCATAATGATCAGAGCCATTTGAACCATTTTTTGAACTCCGGTAGTGTAGTTGTACAGAACTGGAAAGCACTGAAAACGCATACGGTCATGTCTTTTTAATAGCAGTGCCTTAAATAGTTTAAGCAAACCATGCATAACTAACTCCTTAATGGCAACCGGGGATTTGAACCCCGTTCCACCCGAACGAGCAATCAGTGTCTTAACCATTCAGCCCCCTCGCTGCTTGAACAACACTTGCCAAGTTAGATGCTACACAGAGGAGCGGCGCGCGATTCGTATGGAATTTTAGTCAGATGCTTAATGGCGCAGATGGCTGCCTCTACAATGAAGATGCCGTACCGGTATACAATTTGAGAAAATATCTCCGAATGTTCGGTTTGCCTTTATCCAACACTGACTTAGAACAGTATGCTGCTCCCGACATACGCATCGTTTAGGGAATACATTTATATTAGATTACTCGTATTCATGTGTGTCTGGAGAGGGTTTTTTGGGTCCCATGAGGAATGGTCATTATTCAAAGATATTGTAGGAACGACCATTGGAAGCAAAAATGTCTAGTAAACGTGGGAAATAAAATCCATACCTTGAGAGCTATGATGTCCTCCTGGGACATTCATAATACGTTAAAGATAGGAAATACGCAGAATAAACTACCTCCTTTTTTAAATCACCTGTAATAATACTATTGTGAACTGCAACTATAGCTGATCTGAGGTGCTTCATTAGTTACAAAGAGTGTTGCTTTTTTTTCAATTAAAGTTGTGACATACCTTCAGCCCCTAAAATTTAACACTACTTCTTGGTTTTATTGTTTTGGTAAACAATTTTTATAGCTTGAGGAGTTGTATTGGTAATACGGAACTGTATCGATTGATTCTTGTCAAAATGTAACGACAGTCCATTAGTGTTGCACCGTATATTGACGATTCAAATAATTCGTGTTGCCCTTTCGGTAAGAGAACTGGTAATATTTTTCGTTCCAATACTCGCATCATTTGCAAAACGGGTCGAATTTGCATCTTCTGAAAAAACGAGTAGGAGATCAAATTTTTTGAAGGTGCTGCCCCACAGTTCGTAAATATCTGGAAAAAGTCATACTTCAAAACCACCAAACGCTGCGTATGAAGTAAACATCTATTAACATGAGATCATGTATGAACATAAGAAACAACAGAGGACATAAAATAGAACCCTGCGGTACAGCACGTGAGAGTGCTTCAAATTCTGAGTGTGTGTTGTTATGTCATCAACAGGGAACTGATACGCTCTGCTTTCTGTCACGTATGTAAGTTAAAAACTATGGAACTGTTGTGTCGGCACTGACGAAGTTAGGGAACCCAGACTATCCACTTTTTTCACATTTCGTCCGTGTGTATTGAATAAGAAGCTAGTGATACATTGTCAGACAGCTAGAGAAGAGCATATGTCCACGGAATCGTGTTTCTGTTCTATTATATTGTCTGTGTTCGCTGTGTGAATCAGATCCCGACCAGAGTCAGCAAATACAGCAAATAAAATGACGATGACAAAAAGTCATGTTTTGGAAGCAGCGTGTGCTTACCGTAAGGTTAAAAAAGAACGACAGGCAGTGTTAGGTTTCGCGTTTCGGCAGCGGCGCTTGACAGCCGCAATCGTTTACACAGCGTCTCATTTCGTCAGAACAACGCACCACCATTACGCGAATCGTTGTTGCGTAAATTCTGAAACAAATATCGTCACAACACGCGTCGCACGTTTAGCCGTTGTTTACCGTGACAACACGCGTAATGGGCCATCCGACGAGCGGTGAGGTCACCCGGTAAATGTTTTATCAACAAAAGCTACCACAAAATAGAATCGGAAATAAATCGAAGGGGCAACTGCTGTGACCTACGTATACCTTCCTTTGGCATGCCTACGCGATTGGTCGCCAGTTGTTGCGATTTTTGAGTTAGTGATTTAAAAAAAAAAGAGTTATTCAAATATTATCAATAATTTCATGTAACGACGCATTACCTATCCCGCAGATAAACGTCTGACATGTTTGCATTACACAATGTGTGTTACATCGGAGGTGTAGAGAGGCTAACGGAGGAATGGGCCATTGTTCACATAAGGAAAAGGAATACGTCTTGACTTCGGAAAACTGCGCCATGTTTTACACACACACACACACACACATATATATATATATATATATATATATATATATATATATATATATATATATATATATATATTAGCGTTCGAAATGTGTTTTACAATTCAGTTCCAGTCGTTGGATCAGATATGGTGCGCCATATCCTTGCTTCAGAGACCAGGAGGTGAAGCACACTGAACCTACTTGCTGAGTGAACGGCATATGACATGGAGCACCATCCAGTAAGAAAGATATTCATCTGGTGTTTGTAATATGATTCACACGATGCTAAGTTTCTCAACATTTAAAGATCGATATGAAGGAGTCTGTCTATATCTGATCGATTGCCATGACTAAGAGCTTTTGGATTCACTAATCTAAATTTTCATATATTAAGAGAGTTCTAATGAAAAGCAACATAAACTTTCGACTACAACATTTAAATTACCTGTTTCTTTCCATATAAGTCATTTTAAACGTATTTACTTTGTCAGTTGCTATCATATGGTTATATTTCTGCTTTTTGCTTCCTTCTTAAAAATTATGCCGAAAGTAGCTAATATTTATTTGTAGTCAGAACCTTTTATTCTCAGTGAGATAATGGATTTTGTGGGAAATAGTTTCAACGAGCTATTCCCACCAAACCTGATATGTAAGGACCGCAGAAATTGGTTTTAGATATTTTTTAGAAACAGCCTTTAGAATTCTTGAGGTATCTCACTTGAAGAAGGAGGTCGCAATACCCCGATTTTAACATCAATTTTACCATATAGGACCATGCTTCAATTGAATAAATTTAAAAAAATACAGAAACATGGATTACTGCTCTCGACGAAACTGATACCATATTCGTATTCCTTAGATCAAATGCAGTCGTTTGATATCGATGTCGATAGAATTCCATTTATTTTTTGTATTAGGGTAAGTCTATGGTAAATTTCATTGTTTTATGTTCCTAGCACTACTACGCACGCGTCAATCTGGTTTAATAAACATCTTATAAATATAATTTTCATGCATATAGAGCTGGCACATTGCGAGGGATTCCCTTTTATATTATGAAACACATTACACAGGAAAAGGGGGGAGGGGAGAGACGGTGGGCAAATACAGTTTGACGATGAGTGCCAAACACATTACGTATGTAGCCGTCATTGTGTTCCTGTGACACAGATTTTTATGTTGGCAGCATTGTTTTTAGCTATATTGAATGTTCAGCCGATGTCTGTGTTAGCACGCTTTTGGTTTGCAAGTGATACACAAACAAATGTATTACGCAAGTCTACAATTTAATTTATTTTGCAACCACAGGATAAAGAAAGAACCTTAAAACCTGGATGTAGAAAAGAGACAGCGAGCTGACAGGATTACCTTGTTAGTACCAGTACATATCCACGGAAGTCGAGTATCTTTCGATCTGGTTATTCACTCGTGTCCGAAATATTTGCCAATAAACTTTAGGTAGATCGCATATTCTACAATCGTTAACGTGGAACATCTCCACCTTATACAATTTAAAGAAACACAGGACGTAACTTAGAGGATACTCACGAAAATAACAGTTCTTGTGGAACGATGCCGGCCGGAGTGGCCGAGCGGTTCTAGGCGCTACAGTCCGGAACCGCGCGATCGATACGGTCGCAGGTTCGAACCCTGCTCCGGGCATGGATGTGTGTGATGTCCTTGGGTTAGTTAGGTTTAAGTAGTTCTAAGTTCAAGGGGACTGATGACCTCAGAAGTTAAGTCCCACAGTGCTCAGAGCCATTTGAACCATTTGTAAAACGATAAACATTAATATCCTTATTGCAACACGTCGTATGTTCACTGCACCAATCGTTAACGCGCCTGAACTGCAATGCAGAAGGAGGTTCATTTCAGCTTTGTAACAAACAGTTACTGCGTATAAACGCGTGGCCATTCTTATGTCCTAGCTGCTACCTGTTCGTTTGTTAGCATAGAAATTTACCAATCTTTAGATGCCCGTCTTGATTTGTTTGCACTCATAACAGTTTCTGGAAGCTATGACGTTTTTCAATGTTTAGTGCGAAAAGGTCGTACTACCAACCTGGTATTGCTTTAGATTCGCGGGCCCTCGTAACCGGCACAATGCTTGCGATAGTAGCAGAATGAAAAGAACTGGCATCATCGTTTTGTAGTAGTACACACTGTGGGCATCAAGGTCGTCTGATGTTGAGGAGTTCCGCTCAGGTGCGGAGAAATTGTAGTCTCTGAAACGCCGACATCCGTCCGAATCGGTTTAAAAGAAATTGCGGAAGACTCGAACCAGCAAGGGAGCCGGATGTAGCGAAGATGTTCATAGTAGCGGGGTAGCGCCTACATAACAGGCGTAAAAAGCAAGATAGACGCCGGCCGCAGCGCAGGTTCTCCGAGCGACGGCCTTGAACCGACATTCGCAGCGCGCTGTCCGCCGTCCGCCTTCAGTCATGAATGAAATATGCGGCACCGCGGAGCCCGTGTCGCCCTGACGTGGCGGGCTCGCTCGCGGACGAGTCCACTTCCTCCTGCCAATACCTTCTCACGGTGCTTACGTCCTTGTGTCACCTACTCGCTTCCTCACTTGCGAGCTCCGTACATTAGACTGACAACAGCGAATCAGCTGTCATCGTGGCCATTCTTTCACGTGCAACTTCACAAGAATTTCAACTAATGTTAACTGCAGGGTCAATGTTAGACTTTAGAAGTGCAACGCAAGGAAGGATAGCAAATAACGAAATCTTTTATATTATGCGTACTCAGTATATTATGTAGGATATATGATTAAATTTGTACGTGGTTTGGAGGTATACAGGGTGCGGAATATAGCACACAGCTGCTACACCTGCAAGCAACGACGGCTCTGCCGCTAGGGATTAGCCGAGCGGCCTTGGGCGCTGCAGTCATGGGCTGTGCGGCTGGTCCCGGCGGAGGTTCGAGTCCTCCCTCGGGCATGGGTGTGTGTGTTTGTCCTTTGGATAATTTAGGTTAAGTAGTGTGTAAGCTTAGAGACTCATGACCTTAGCAGTTAAGTCCCATAAGGTTTCACACACATTTGAACATTTTGAACACACGGCTCTAGATCGGTTGGACATCCAGTGGATCTGAGCGTCGATGACAAATACGGGTACGATATTCCACGCTGCTTAAGCTATATGCTAGAGTTCATCAATGCTAGTGGCTCAAATGCGCAACCATGCCGGTCTCTCGGCAACCCCAAAAAATGGTTCAAATGGTTCTGACCACTATGGGACTTAACATCTGAGGTCATCAGTCCCCTAGAACTTAGAACTACTTAAACCTAACCAATCTAAGGACATCACACACATCCATGCCCGAGGCAGGATTCGAACCTGCGACCGTAGCAGTCGCGCGGTTCCGGACTGAGCGCCTAGAACCGCAAGACCGCCGCGGCCGGCGTTATCGTGTTGAAATACACTGTCCAGCCCCATTAATGTGGTCACAATAGCCACCTTCTGCAGCGTGGACGTGCAGCAACAGAGTCAATGAGGTTCTGGAAGGAACCGCCGGGGATGTGGAGCCATGACGACTCCATGGCACGAACAGACCGATGGAGATGGTCCCACAGATTCTCGATTGGGTTTATATCGAGGGGAACTTGGTGTCCAGTGGAGTATGGTAAACTCATCCTGGTGTTCTTCGAACCACGCACGTACACCACGAGCTTTGTGACAAGTTGCATTGTCCTGCTGGTAGATGCCGACATGGCGTGGAAAAACAAACTGCAAGTAGGGGAGGACATGGTCCACAAGGATAGATGCTCATTTCTTTTGATCCATTTTGCCTTCCATAATGACGAGATCACCCTGTGATTGACACGAACGCATTCCCCAGACCATAACGTTCCCTCCTGTTTGTAAAGTGTATTCTTTCAGACGTTTCACGCCGTACGCGCCAACGGCCATCTGTCCGATGGAGCATATAGCGTGATTCATCTGAAAAGACCACCCGTTGCCACTGAGTGGAGGTCCATTTGCAGTAAGAGTGTGCAAATTCCACCCTTCGTCGCCAATGACCAGCAGTCAAAAATTCAAATGGTTCAAAAGGCTCTAAGCACTATGGGACTTAACATCTGAGGTCATCAGTCCCCTAGAACTTAGAACTACTTAAACCTAACTAACCTAAGGACATCACACACATCCATGCCCGAGGCAGGATCCGAACCTGCGACTGTAGCAGCAGCGCGGTTCCGGACTGAAGCGACCTAGAACCGCTCGGCCAATTCGGCCGGCTCCAACCAGGAGTCAGCACGGGTGTACGAACCAGGTGCCTGCTGTAGAGGCCCATACGCAGCAACATTCGCTGAATGGACGCTGAGGAGACGCTGTTGGTAGCCCCTTGTTTCATCTGGGCGGCCAGTTGCTCAACAGTTACATGTCTATTCTTTTGTCCAATTCTCCGCAGCCATCGTTCACCCTTGTCATCAATGGCCCATGGTGTACCACAGTTGCTTTGGCGCTGCTTTTGGGCAGTGCTATTTTGCCATGCACGGTATACTTTACCACTGCGCCACGTGAATAGCTTACAAACCTATCTGTTTCGGGAATGCTTCCACCCTTGACCCAAAAGACAACGATCATGCTCCTTTGGACGTCAGATAAATCGCTCCGTTTCCGCATTACGACAACGACTGCACTGTTTTCCGAACCCCATCGTTCTCGCTTCCCACGCCCGGGTTCCCGGGTTCGATTCCCGGCGGGGTCAGGGATTTTCTCTGCCTCGTGATGGCTGGGTGTTGTGTGCTGTCCTTAGGTTAGTTAGGTTTAAGTAGTTCTAAGTTCTAGGGGACTTATGACCACAGCCGTTGAGTCCCATAGTGCTCAGAGCCATTTTTGAACCGAACCCCATCGACAAGCTTTATATAACCTCCACCGCTAGTGCTGCCACCTGCCGTCTGTGAGTTGTTATTGCACGTTGACGTCGAACATAGTATGGTCACATTAATGTGAATTTACCATATATATTGTCGGGGAGACCCTGAAGATAGGACAGATTAGAAATATAACGGCTGCTGTCTAAGCTATGCGAACCAGAGCTGATCGTGTTGTGTACCTAATGGCATCCCATACCATTGTAACGTCTGCTGCGGCTGTATAACGATGTGGAATGCAATCTGGCAACCTTCGTTCTCCTCGGAATCTCCCCTCACAGATACGTCCATCGTGGTGGTGTACTCAGAAACAGGCGGCGTGGTGCCACTCCTGTACATCACTGGCAGCACGCCCCTCTCTGCTGCCTTGTCAAGGGAAGCCGTAACAATGACCTCAATGTTGACAGTCCTTGGTTCTCCAGGCGTCGCACTGTCCGTGTTGGAACTTGTCTTTCTGCAAACAAGTCCATTTCCTGACCCTAGGTACATGACGTGGCTGTATGGTTCTGCATGGCCGAGCGAGCAATACACCTGTCCCCTCGGGCGCTAGACGCGTGCGGCCGTTGATGTCCTGCGTGGCGTTGGGTACGGCGCTCTTGAACCTATCGATTCCACATTCGCAAAACGGTCGTGGGACTCCGACCAACGCGAGCAGCATTATTGGAGAACAACAAATTACACTCTGGATAGGCCAGAATCACGACGCTGTCGAATTCAGACACGTGATAATAGAGGTTGCTCCTTCTTGCAACGGGTGTAACAGAATCTTCCCACAGACAAATAACATTTAAATGCGATTTCTTACTAAGAATAGCTCTGCTTAGTCTTTGTCTGGCCCTGAGCACTATGGGACTCAACTGCTGTGGTCATCAGTCCCCTAGAACTTAGAACTACTTAAACCTAACTATCCTAAGGACATCATACACACCCATGCCCGAGGCAGGATCCGAACCTGCGGCCATAGCAGCAGCGCGGCTCCGGACTGACGCGCCTAGAACCGCACGGCCACCGGGGCCAGCGCTTAGTCTTTCATTATACACAAAATGTAAGTAGGGTTCGTCCGACCTACTTATTGCGGTTGTCTTGGAATGCTAATAATTTGCTTCTCTAAATATGTAGTACAATTCATGCCAGTTTGACGTTTGTCGCACGCGGTTTTCATGGTGTTGCAGTTTCCACGGTCAGCAGTGCAACTCTGTTTCTGTCACACCTGGGATACGCGAAATTCATTAGTCGCTAATGACTAATAGACGATGTCACATCACTACAATATGTTGATTTAGTTTTAGTATTCCCTTTCGCTAGGTTATTTTTTCGCAACAGAACGAAATAGATACGTAAATACGCCATTTTCTTATGAGCGAAAACTATTTTCTAATGCTGACATGCGGCGACGTAGCAACATTTAGTAAATGAAATTATGGCCAAATAGTAAGTGCAGTACCTCGTCCATAAGTAAGGAACTCCACACGATAAAGGAATTATTCAGTTAAGCACTGCACTATACACAAAACCTACCAGAATAGTGATTTTTTTACATTTCCTCTCTATATCCGCAGCGTCACTGAAGTCACACGATGTTCTTGAGATGCAGAATATCAGATTTAGATAATATTTTTCCTACGCGTGTGCCGCTTTTCTAAGCAGTGACAACTGCGGAAGGAGTCATGGAGAAGACGAGGAACCTTGAGGCAGTCCTCTGGCGCGAGACGCGCGCCCGTCCCCGACTTGGCTGCTGGAAGGCCTTCCTGAGGCATTGCTAGCCTTCGTGTGCCAAATACCAATCTCTCGCTGCAAGTTCGATTTCGTGCGACCATCCTTGCACTGCCGACACTATTAGAGAATTTGCTGAACTATTGACAAACTTCGAGTAAAGCACACGAAAAAAGTGGTAATGCTGACTCTCGGAGCTTCACTGAGTTTCCAGGAAAATTGATGACGTAACCAAAAAAGCAACAGACTGTCGTTCGGTGGCACGAATTACGAAGAAGACGTAGCAGTTACATTACTATCTGCAAGACTCGGCTAGTAGGCGAAGAACCACCTGTGTGCCGTAGTCGTTAGTGATCGTAGTTACCGAGACACAGATTCCGAATTCGGTGCCCATGCTGGGAGTTCTCCAGCGCTAACTAAATTCTTCGTTGGTAGAAGTATCTTACAGAGGAGTAGCGTTAGGAACAAGACTTCCCAAACGTGTAAAGGAGCGTTGTGCCCTGTTACTGAGACAAGTAACGCTTTTGACAAACAAATGGTTTATACGATTTGTAAATATAATGGACGAGGTAAGACTTGTAGTTCAAATGGCTCCCCTAGACCTTAGAACTACTTAAACCTAACCTAACCTAAGGACATCACACACATCCATGCCCGAGGCAGGATTCGAACCTGCGACAGTAGCGGTCGCGCGATTCCAGACTGAAGCGCCTACAACCGCTCGGCCACTCCAGCCGGCTCTTGTAGTCCACCTCATAATATTCACATAAAGAAATGGGAGAAGTCCTAACCCTGCCATTAATATTTGATTACGTTCCAGAAATATAGGGACAGCTCGAATTTTATTGGTAGCCCTTGCTCTCGCAACATCAACCAAACTGTGTTGCGAACTGCTCCCAAATGACATAGATGTTTTTGTGTTTGCAAAGTCCACCTTCGGGTGTTACAGCTGCAGTATACTAATTTCAATGTGACTGTTCTTAATTTCTTCTGGCTGTTGATTTTATATCGGATACGAAAGCAGGAAAGAAGGTTTGAAATTCAACGTGTCGTCGACGTCATCAGAGACATATTACTATCCCAGATGCAGAGCGGGCATGGCCGTAAAGACCACTCTGGCATTAGCTTGAAGTCATTTTGGAGAAATTAAGGAGATCGTATTTCAAAATGGCTGAACAGAGATTTTAACGCTGCTCCTCTCGAATATGGGTCCATTGTTTTAATCAGTTCACTGCCACGCTCTGTAATGATGAAGAAGATGGATTAGGGCACTGTGAAATCCGCCACGGAGAAGGCGTGGCAACAGTGGCTGATTACCGTTAAGGACATCGCTCCTTAAGGAAAGCTCGAGAAAGTTATTAGCGGACTGCAGGCACTTTGATGTTCACACATGGAAGGGAGAAGGAGCTAATGCGACGCGTCTAGAAGGTTAAGATGTTAGTGACTGAGCTGAGGGCGACGGTTCATTGGCGCACATCACTCAGAAGCAGTTGGGAAGAAATCGGTAATTTCGCACTGTATTACAGCGAACGTAACGAGTCTAAGAAGTAACTCCGAACGAATTTCTTACGGCATCCGAAATTTGTTGACGAACAGAGCTATCGAACGCGATTAATAGGCAACTGCTTTACCTGGATCATGTGGGTGAACGTTGAGAGAGATTTTCGGTGGAAGTTGGCGTGAGGCTGATGAGATGTCGTCGAAATGTTAACTCTCGAGTTAATTTTGTCTGTTTAATGATTTTCACACCAATCAACGTCTGTCATTAGAAACAGTGTGCTTACGATAAGGACGAGGAGGGAACTGGTCCTGACTTCACAAATCTGACATTTTTTATATCAATTAAAACATGCTTTACTGTCATCTATTTTAATGAAGTTTGATGGATGTAGCAAAACGGTACTTTTATACGCCAGTTGTTAAGATTGGAATATATACGTGAATAGATATTCATCTAAAGCAGTACATTTAAAATAGAATTCAGTGGCGGTAAGGATGTCGTATTATGTTACATAATGAGGTAAGGCAATTTCTGATGATATATCTGGGTAGTTCTCTAGCACGCTACCATAACAAAACATTTACGTGATTGTACAAGGTAACGCTAGCGTGTGGGATAGCACGGTGAGCTAGATCCAGATTGAATCCGCGCGTCAGAATAACATTTGGCGTGGCACACAGACAAGCTTGAAGTCGGGTTCTAGCCCATTTCCCACGTCCATCCAAGCGTTTCCCTTTCGGACAACACCTATCGGCTAAAACACAAACGATAAAATCCACGCGAGTCGCCAACAGATGCAGTAGTAAGTGACCTTCCCTTAAATTTCAGATTAAAGTCGCAACAGAAATGGCATATGGTTACAGAAATAAAATAACGCAGAATCCAGAAGAAGGATACCCATCAATGGATCCAGAAAGTAACGCGAACTCCACCAGATAAAGAATAAGACTGTCGTGGAACATACGCCGTCAGTTCAACAAATTTCGAGACTGGATTAATAAAAATTAGAGAAAACACAAGATGCTTCAGGTGTTCTACATAGTACCACCCAACTTGAGTACGACGCACAGAACGTTCATACAACCAGGACATAGCGCTCAACTCGTGCGTCACATTGGCTTCAATATCGGTTAAATCGTCAACGCATTGAACCTTCGTGCGAATTTTGCAATTGTTCGTTTTGTGGTAAGTTCATATTGATATCAGTAAGTCTCTCATGACGACTTTTTCCAGAAATGAATTGACGGCATTTGTCATTTCAATCAAGTCACAGCAGGCGTCCACACGTATTTGTTTTTGTCTGGGAGTCTAGGTGTGCTGGACACACTTTGCACACACTTTTCTCTTCAAAACATTCTAGAGAATGTCCCGAATATTTGATTTAGAGATGTAGCTCCGTTGCGATTTGTGACACAACGACGGTGACACATAGCAGCTGCACGTCCACAACTTAACACTGCCTGCCCGGTAGAATGCCCATCTTTTGTTTACGACTGTTAGTTCAATCTTCTACCGTAGTTACAGCGCTGACGTTGCTTATACGCCAGGAATAAAATCGGTCTCGGAACTTTTTGGACGGACGCTGATAGATACCAGAAACAGCTTATGTACCTCGGTAACAGGGGACAGAGTTCACCGATGTCTGGTAAACAACTCTTTTAACTCCAGACCTTGCCTCCGATCTAAAAACAGTTCAGCAGTCGGAAGTTCGGTATTCGGTTATGCGCGCCATCCCGCACAGAAGAGTTAATTGAATATAAAGAGTTGGGAGTCACGCAATGGCACGCGAGGCGCGAGCTGTTCGAACCGAAACGGCAGGGCGGCCATTTGAGCGCACACAGGCCATCTGCCGGCGACCCGGAAGCGCCGCCTACCAGCAAACTCTAAACATTTACGCGAACATCTGCTGACGTCACTTCCGCGTCGTATCGCGGCATCAGTCCGCCCACGGCGGCCGTGCGGACAATGACACGGCTGCTGCTCCCTTCTCGCCCCCAACTTCGAGCTGCCACAACCCCTTTATTTCTTTACCGAAATACCTGGACGTTTCACTAATAATCTTTCTTCGTCGGCATCCAGTGTCATATTGCAAGGTAGGTCGTCTACACTACATGACGTTCCGCGAACGACGCAAGCGCTGAAACGGCGTTTCGCGGAAACTAGTACCCACGTATCCAGGCTGCAATTACTGTACGCCCTGGCCCGTTGTTCCTATCATCAAAATCCTCTCGTAATCTAAATCTTTATGCATGCACAGTCCGTCCAAAAAGTTCCAAGGTTTATTTTATGCTGGTGTACAAGCGACATCAGTGCGCTAACTAAGGTTCAGTTTGAATTAATAACTGTAAACAACAATGCGCATTTGATCAATCAGTTCTGAGTAGGCAGTGTTGTCCATACCAGGTATACAAATTGTTCGCCACGGAAGCTGCGCGATCAGCACAGCGGATTGCTAAGCGAAGAGTTCGCTTCCCAGCTGCGTCAAAGATTTTTCTTCGCTCGGTGATTGGGTGTTGTGTTGTCCTTACGTTTGTATCGCCATAACTGGAAATCCAGTATTGAAATGGCTGAACGGGCACGTCCTGAAAGCAAATAATAACAAAAAAATGTTCAAGACGTTCACCAGAATGTTCTGAAGAACAGGAAAGTGTGTCCAAAGTTTATTCCGCACACCCTGACTTCCAAGCAAAAACGAGGATGCCTATCGTTACTTGATTTAAATGAAAAAGGTGGACAACTGTTTTCTAGAAAAAATCTGTACAGATGAGAGTTTGTGTTATCAGTATAAACCTACCACAAAACGACGAAATGCAAAAATTCACATGACTGTTCAACGCTTTGACGACATAACCGATATCGAAGCCAATGTGACGCACGAGTTGAATAGCATTCCACACATGGTTGCATGAACGCTCTGCGTGTTGTACTAAAGTGGAGGGAGAATATGTAGAACACCCGAAGCATCTTGCTTTTCTCTGCTTTTTATTGATCTAGTCTCGGAACTTTAAAGACTGACTGGGTATATATTCTGCAAGTCAGCACAGGGTGCATGGCCTGTACATCTGTTAGTCATTTCCCGTCCTGTGCCGTTCGCAAATGGAGCGAAGGAGGAATGATTGTTAATTTGCATCCATATGATCCCTGATTTCTCTTATTTTTTCCTCGCAGTCCATATGCAAGGTGTATTTTGGTGGCAGTAGGATCGTCCTGCAGTCTGCCGCAAATGCTGGTTCTTTAAACTATCACAACAGCGTTTCATGAAAAGAACGTCTTCCTAGCTTCACAGATTATCTTTTGAGATTAAATAGTTTACCAAAATACTATCAACACGTCTCTGGTTTGCTTCGATGTTTTCCTTCAGTACGACCTGGTGGGGATCCCAAACACTCCAGCAGTACTCAAGAATGGATCGCACGAATGTTCTGTACGCTGTTTCCTTTACAGATAGCTACACATTCATACAATTCTCCCAATAAACCAAAGTCGACCATTCACGTTCTCAACAACTGACCAATAATGCTCATTCCATTTCATGTCACTTTGCAACATTTCGCCTAGATATTTAATCGACGTGACTGCGTTCAGCAGCGCCGGCCGTTGTGGCCGTGCGGTTCTAGGCGCTTCAGGCTGGAACCGCGTGACCGCTACGGTCGCAGGTTCGAATCCTGCCTCGGGCATGGATGTGTGTGATGTCCTTAGGTCAGGAGGTTTAATTAGTTCTAAGTTCTAGGCGACTGATGACATCAGAAGTTAAGTCGCGTAGTGCTCAGAGCCATTTGAACCATTTTGCGTTCAGCAGCAAACTGCTAATACTGTATTTTCAGGTCAGGAACAGTTTTGCCACTTTCTTATTTATAACCAGCAAAGTGGGCATTCATGTACAGCAGCAGCAAAATACCTTGTAATTAAAAACTTTAGACTGTTATTACATTATGGTAAGCTTGAAAGTGTCAGAACTGTTTCTAACCTGAAAGTACAGCGTGTAGTATATAAAAAGATAGTACACACATTAAAATGTACACATTTCTGGTCACTAATGATGCCTTTCGAAAAAAATGGCGAAACGCATATGGCATCATAAAACTGTTCTGTTCATTTGCACATAGAGGGATCTACTGTGACAATTATTACCATATTATTACATGCTACTGAGGACGGTAAGACAAACGATAGATATTACTACATAATGCATACTACGCCATCTAACAAAGGACAACTCAAGGAGTACTGATGCAGCCGTGTAAAGCACCGGATTGAACTGCGTATGACCCACACTACGAGTGATATTTTCAACTGCCTGATTTATCTGACTTCTACTGGGTGGTTGAGGTGCACTTGAGACCGAGCTCACCCTCTAAATCAGCAATTAGTGCTAAATAAAGTACGATGGTACTTCAAAAAGCAAGTTATACGTATACACCATTTCGCAACAAGAATATATATTCCGCGTTTCCTGCGGTTACAGATCTGCTGCTGGATGGATAATAGAAGCATCACAGTGTGCGAGTGAGGAGGAGGAGGAGATTAGTGTTTAACGTCCCGTCGACAACGAGGTCATTAGAGACGGAGCGCAAGCTCGGGCGAGGGAAGGATGGGGAAGGAAATCGGCCGTGCCCTTTCAAATGAACCATCCCAGCATTTGCCTGAAGCGATTTAGGGAAACCACGGAAAACCTAAATCAGGATGGCCGGAGACGGGATTGAACCGTCGTCCTCCCGAATGCGAGTCCAGTGTGCTAACCACTGCGCCACCCCGCTCGGTGTGCGAGTGAAATAGCACGGCAACTGGAAACGTACTCCAGAGTTGAAGGACGCGGGACAGTACGATTCTTGAGGCCAAAAGATCTAGATTTCACACGCATTCGCCGTGCATTTCTGGCGTTATATGGATCAAATACAATGCCACGTCCAGTTATAGTGAAATGATCCCAACAATTTGGGCGAGGCCATACACACGTGGGTCGTGCTGACCGGGAAGGAATGCCATCGACATCAGCAACAGATAGCGATGTCCAAGCAATCGACGAAGAACATCTGGGGGCAAAGACATTTTCCGACCATGAGGACGGTCACAAAGCGATTTTCGAGTGGCTCCGTGACCAATCAGTGCATTTCTACTGTCGAATAGTCGAAAGATTGGTAGAACTTCCAGATTGTTGTTTAGAGGCTTCGTGACTATGTTCAAACATAGTGCTACAGATCTGTGTCACTTTGAAATGCAGTGCAGAATTCAATAAAAGTTACTTGGGCTTTTGTAATAATTATAAGTGGAAAACACAATATTTTTTATGTTCTACAGGATTAATTTATTGAGTCAACCGGCTTTCGACTTACAAGACCATCATCATACTTTTGTTTTCCATTTATAATTATGTTGTTCAACAAGAAGCGACGGATGAATCAGTTAATATGTTATAATGATGTGTAACTTATTTTTTGAAGTCTTCTTGCATTAATTTAAAACAACAACCTAGTGGAAACTATGTCTTTCTTTAACGTTATTTACGACATCAATTAATTCTTTATGTCTTACAGTACAGTGACTGTGGCATACAGGAACTCCATTTTAAAATTAAAAGCAAATAGAGGTTGTAAGCTGTGTGTGTATTCTTTTTAATTTCTGGTCGCTGAGGATTTTCCCTTGTCAATTAAGGTTGGCTCTGAGCACTATGGGACTCAACTGCTGAGGTCATTAGTCCCCTAGAACTTAGAACTAGTTAAACCTAACTAACCTAAGGACATCACAAACATCCATGCCCGAGGCAGGATTCGAACCTGCGACCGTAGCGGTCTTGCGGTTCCAGACTGCAGCGCCTTTAACCGCACGGCCACTTCGGCCGGCGTCAATTAAGGATCTAAAAGTGTGTGGCAGAAAATGTAGTGTGTGTATCTGAAACTTAGAAAAACACGGATTGAACATAATAAGGCGTTGTTGCTGTAGGCATCATGAGGAGTCAGCTTTTTGAGGCACGTGTAACCGAGTTCCACACATGATGGTTTCATTTCATGACTCGACAGTGGAATTCGAAGGGTGTTTCCCTCTTCACGTAATTGTTGACCTAGACTGGAAAACAGGTAGCATCTCGGTGTGAGCGCTCAGCCAGATAACTTTCTCACGAGACAGTAAATAGCTCCGCACTTGCTTTCCAGAGATTTCACTTATTTTACGTAATTGAAGCGCTGCTGATCGTCCTATGGGCTGTAGAGAAAGCTACAGACTTTCTCTGCACTTCGAATCGTCGACAGTCGTCGACTTCAAGCTTCGAATTTATCCTTAGAATTGTATACTCTACCGGGGATGTGAGGCTATGACAATTTAGTTCTCTTACTATGGAGCAGGCTATATGTCACTATTTCAAGGTGCGCATAAAATTCAGCCCCTAACTTATTTCGTGTTTAAAATATTATATGTTTCGGTTACAGTCTGGTGAAGTGGTACAGCACAACTGTAATATTATATGAGGCAGGAAGGATGTATGACAACGGTAGCAATACTTCTTACAAATATGTCGTCTGTATCGATGTCTGTAGGTGTCAGCGGCGATGTCGCTCAACTGATCCATCCGTTCGGCACGCAGATTACTCATTTCTTTTACAATTCGCAGGCGAAGCTTCCATGTGAGACGTATTTTTCGTGTCATTTAATTCCAGATAGCGTAGTTTTGGAACTGTTGGTAATAGTTACTTCCTCAGACATTCCTGCTGGACATGTTTTCAAGTAAAGTTAGGACAGATTCAGATCTTAACTCTTTGATTTTGACAACGGATTTTTATTTTCATAGTATTTATAATTTGGAATTATAATTTACCCATTCAC
The DNA here is from genome assembly GCF_021461395.2 of Schistocerca americana. Lineage (NCBI taxonomy): Eukaryota > Metazoa > Arthropoda > Insecta > Orthoptera > Acrididae > Schistocerca > Schistocerca americana. The sequence continues at coordinate 748,775,372 of NC_060130.1, read as the reverse complement.
CGGAAAACATTCGTAGCTTTAAATTCCTACTTATTCACTCAATAAACTGTAGGGGCAGCTTTGTAGCCGTGCCGATTTTTGTTTTAACGGTCGCCGTAACAGTCAATCCATGGCACATTGGTTCCTCGAGAAGACTGTTGCCATGCAATAAGACTCCTAATTTAAGGATTGGAACCACTAAGAACAAACAAACATTCACTGTCCCCATCCGCGTTAAAATTCACGGATCAATATTGGATATATCTTCAGATACATTGTTCGCAGAAGTTTGGTGTTAAAAATTTCGTTCGAAAGTACTCAACATACCAAGAGGTAATCATCTCAGGTACTTTAGCCTCTGAGTAATGTATTGAACACAACCAGATCTTTCCAACTAGGTCACAATTTTATAATAAGGCTCTTCTGGAGTGAAGCGAGTAAAATTCCTAACCGTTGTCTTTAAATTCTTGGCACTTAATAAAGATTCCAGATTTATATGCAAGCTTTATTCTACAAAATATTCTATTGTAGAACAGTCATTATCTTATTTTAAGCAGAAAAATCTTATAGATATTAAATTATAATCTCGCTAGGCGTACGGTCTTATGACGTTGTGTGTAAGCGATAACTGTCGGGTCCCCATCACTGAGTTATAAACTGTCGGTGAACGCAGTATTTGTGTACCATCACTGCATGGCACGCAAACGGTTGCAATTGACATACGAGCTATACCAGTGCATGCTGGAATTGTCATGTTAATGGCTACACCGCTGGTGTTGCAGCTTCTCGAATTTCTTTGCGGTCCGTCGTCAGCACTGTCAAACAACTAAGGTGCCAGAAGCGTGTTACGTATACCTTCGCGGAGAGCCCACAACACAGGAAAGCTAATAAAATCCTCCTCCTTGTCTCGCCATCCAAGTATCTGCTGAAATATATTACACAGTGCTTCTGCTCGTTTCATGGATTAGATGTTTTCAACCGTTCCGGTCAACAAGGTCCGTGGTCTTCCCCTCTGTCTTGTCCCTCTAGGTTTGTAGTCAAGAATTCGTTTTGGAATGCATTCTACCTACATGTTCCCACCATCCGCATCTATTTCCTTGTGCATTGAATTAGTTTCTAATTCATTTTTAATGTCGTTTCTGAAGCGATCTTCTCTAGGACACCCTTTAACACTACGGAGAAATTTCATTTCAGCTGCCTGGAACTTGCTCCTATCCTTTTGCGTGGGAAGCCAGGTTCCACGTCCATAGAGCATAGTAGGAACTGCCATGGCTTTGTAAAAATTCATATGTGTCTCTTCCCTGGCTTTTTTAGCGTATTTCTGACTGTTCCAGATACTGCGTTAAATTTTAGGATCTTGCTATGAACTTCACTGTCGAAATTTCTTCTTATATCACAGTCGAGATACTAAAAGCAGGATACCCGTTCCAGTATTACATTATGTATTGTAATTTTCGATTGTATAGGTGATTTTTCTCTAAATGCCATTAACTTTGTTTTATGAGTGGAGACGTTCCTGTTATAGTTAGAAGCCAACAAATTAAGATGTAAAAGGGCTTCTTGATGATTGTTTTAATATTCCTGGATTGCTATTTGATCATCTGCGTACAGTACACCACTAAAACATTTCTCTCTATTGATCTTTACGCCATAGGTGATATTTTGTTTCCAAGCCCTGACTAGGTCATCTACGGAGACGTTGAATGAAGGTGGAGACAGACCACATCATTGCATTTTCGATTATAACTTTCGTCTCTTAGTAAAGAGCTTTTACAGAGTTAATTGGATGCGTTGCGAAGCGTGTTTTTTTCATAATCTGCCCAGTAGGTATCTTTTGACTTTGTGAAAAGCTTTTTCATTATCTACAAATGCTAAGTGCTTCTTTAACGTACATTATTTCCGTTTCTCTACTTGTCGTTTTATACTAAAAATACCATCCATACAGGATTTTCCTTTTTTAATTCAGGGATGAAAGAGAAGAACAAATGATGAATTTGAGCTAAGAAAGGAATATTAGGGATTAAGCTCGCGTAAACGACATGGTAATGAGAGACGAAGCATAAGGTCGGATTTGGGACGGAAAGAGAAACAGTATCGTCATTAGACTTAAACGATTTACAGAAAATGCGGAAAAACTAATGGCGGATGGCCGGGCTGGGTTTAGAACAACCGCCCTCAAGCGTCTTAGCACTGACCCACCTAGCTCGTTAAACTAAGTTAGGGAACCGTGATCCGGAAACGCCGGCCGCGGTGGTCTCGCGGTTAAGGCGCTCAGTCCGAAACCGCGCGACTGCTACGGTCGCAGGTTCGAATCCTGCCTCGGGCATGGATGTGTGTGATGTCCTTAGGTTAGTTAGGTTTAAGTAGTTCTAGGGGACTGATGACCACAGATGTTAAGTCCCATAGTGCTCAGATCCATTTGAACCATTTTGATCCGGAAACGTCTGAATCAGAAGTTACGAAGCCGGAATTGTTGTGGGACAACTTTGCCAGAGGAATACGAGAACTTGCAAATCGTGTTTGTACGATGTAATAAACCTATTTGATAGTTACAGCTCACTCTGTACGTCTGGTTAGTGTACAGCTCGTGAACGAACTCGATAGTGTGGTTCACGAAATCTTGGTCGATACTTGCTTTTCGCAAATTACGATACGACTCCCAATCATCTGTTATGGCTCTCGTATAAGGTAAAGTAAAATGCCTTATCGGGGGCACGAAATTTGCCTTTCCCCGATAGTAAATACGAACGACGAAGTGCTTCTTCAATTCTCTGTCTGTGCCCCCAAAGACACAAATGTGTTCGATTTCGCTTTTCAGGGGACGTCATTTGCTTACGAGTCGTGAGGTGCGACTCATCAATTTCTACGATTCTGTTCTGATCATCGATGGGTACACCTTCGTTTGTGACAATGACATATCACGCTTCGCGACAGACCCCGTAATAGTCACACACACTCTTGACAGACACTTCACTTTCAGAAGAAGTGCCTTCTAGTGTATAGCTTCTCACTCAGCAGGAAACGGTAACAGCTCTTTTCAGTGCTCAATTTAGACGTGTCAGGCCAAGTATTCCTTCTTATTGACGTCTTTTTCTTATATTTTGTGCAATACAGCTCGAAGGGGAACTCGATATAATAGGTTTTCTTGTACGGTTTAGCGCATGACTGGCCGTGACGTAAAACGCACTTTCTTTTTTTGTTCCGCATTTAGCAACAAGCTCTATTTCCACCAAAACTCCAACTACCTTTCCATTGTACATATTCGAGAAATTAACTTCCCTCACGAAAGTAAACTTTCGCTAGATATCAAGACTTTCATCCACTACTGTTTGCAGAGTTGTATGATATTCCCTCGGCAACGCAAAAAAACAACATCCAAATTCGCCGCCTGATCAGTGAGGTATTCGATATATATCGCTCGCTTTCCACACGCAACATCGATACCCAAGCCTTCTTCCGAGAGAGTAATTAGATTAGCTAAGGGCTTTCTATTATAGACACTGGAGCAGTGAGATGTTTAACCCTGTCTTGCGGGTCGAAGACCAGCGGCCCTTATTTTGGCTGATTTGATAGTTTAACAGAACAGAGAATTAATCTTATCCCGTCAGTTGCCGCTTCAAATTAAATCTGCAGATCAGTAGGCGTCGATTCTGGCAGCGACCGCGAGTGTGATTTCGCACGACGCCATGGAAGCTCCGAGGCACGGAAGAAACGAACGTTTCATACTCTAAACAGAGCACTGTCCTACGAATATGCAAGATTTGGCGTTTTGTCACATATCCACATTCGTCTTATCCCAAAGCGATTTGCGTCGGATGCGGCAGTAGCAGTGCTGATTTCTGCAGTGTCGGAATGAATTGAACCGTCAAGCTCTTTGGCACGGCGAAATATGTTACGTGTCGCTGTTTAGACTGCACGAGTCTTATTACACATTTGTTTCCCCCAGAGTGTCATCATTGTTGGTATCTCCTGTTGCGTCGTTCTTGGACTGTTTCCTCGCGTCCGTCGCGAGTAGCACGCACGTGCGAGCGCGTTCCGGACTCCCATTGTGTAACGCTTCCTGCGCAGCGGCGCCGGCACGTAGCATGTATCGCGCTCCTGTCGAAAGACTCCAGCGAAACTGAATGAACCGATTTCCACTTTCATATGACGACAGAAACGCTACAAATATCTGCCACCAGTTCATACAGCAAAATGCACCACACTGCGAACGATTTGAGGAACAGATACTTTTTCAAAACTTAATTTCTAACGTGCGGGTTCTCCAACTACTTTACAGAAGATTGTAGAGGTCGTATTATCCTTATTTTTTATTCAAAGACTGGGAAAAAATGCAGGCCTCGCGGGTAAGAAATATAAAATGGCAAGGAAAAGCAGAAAAAAAGTAACTACGTATTACAGCAAAGCTTTCGTATAAAAAAGCGGGTAGAAGGGTCACGACTGCAAACAAAGGTAACCCCACCTGCTGGAGACAGCTGGCTCAGTCGACAACGCCAGACTACGACGGAAGCTTACCTGCACAAGTTTAGCTGCACGGCACCCGTCTGCAAGCAGAAAGAATTCTCGTTAACAACACGCTCTGGAATGCAAAACACACGCCGCTACTACACTTTGTGATGTAACATGTGCTCATTTGGCCAATGGGCGTGCTACAAAATCGGAACAGCAGACGTATCAAGATGTATCACGGTATTCACTGTTGTCTGTGTACGCTGCCAGCTCCAGGCGGAGTGTGTTGGGACAGACCCATCATAACACTGGCACACAATACTTTCACGTCTCATTTCCATAAATTGTATCATTACACAGAGTTTTGCATCCTTATGTTTCCGAGGAAGGTACTAGCGATAGAGGAAACGCATGGCAAACGATGCTGAATCGCTCACACAATCAACGAAATTACATTTAATCCTGAATAATGATGCTCATCTATATGCAAGATTAGAGTCTGCACAAAATTTGCATTAGTCAATGTTCAGAAAATTGTTTTTCAGGATAGCTGAGCGAAAGTCCTAGATGGTGGCTCTCGGTACGGCATTCACAAATATAAAAGCAACAACTATAAATTGTTATAGTAGCCACTGTAACCAATTCTGAACTAAGAAAATAGAGTTAATTCATTACCTCTGTTTCTAAAATGAAATACTCTCAGTGACTAGTACACGATTTCAGAAATTATTGAGTGTTTTAAAGTTCTTGTTCAAAATTGTTTGTTGGCTCCCACATAAATATAGTCGTATGTCACATCCCAACACAAATGTAATCGAAAGTATTTCAGTTATGAAATTTATTAGAAGTATTCTAATCTTCACCTGACAAGTCAGCAAGCGGTTCAACGTGTTTTGTCAGGCCCGAGAACTTCCCAGAAGTTTTTTCATAGAAGACCCGCTTTGAGTACTATCGAGAAACGGAATGTGCAAGTTCCTCTTGAATCCCCGACCTTGGCTACATAACACAGCGCGATATCTGTCCAGTACATGGAATGAACAAATGCTGAAAGAAGAAAATTAAACACAGAGATTACAACAGCTACTTTCTATGTAGTTATGTCACTTCCCTATAAGAACAAACACAAAAACAACTGCTAAGAGGCGGATCACATTTGACGGACTATACTGGACTAGGTCGTGTAACTGTCAACCTACTCTAAGAGATAGTTACGTGACGAACTAACACTTTACGTATAATCTAGAGGCGTTCTCCATACGTGCCAAGTTCTATCATAGTTGAAGGTTACACTGACCGCCTGAAAGAAAATTACAAGCTACTGGAAATTGGATCTTGATCTTTGGATTGCATGTTACTGAAAAACCAGAGCCATGTGGCGTCACATAACATCAAAAAATTGCCCTTGCTCTACTTTCCGTCTCAGCTAATCATTTAGTCGTCCTAGCGTCCAACTTCGACTACACAACGCTTCTTATGTTCTCGGCATGTTGTGCCGGAAATGTTACTATGTTTTCTGCACATCTCTAATACAAAAATAGTCAAATGCAACAGAGTTCAGAGAAGAAACACTAAACAGCCTATACATGTCATTGCATATGCAATTTAAGTTCGATGGATCAAGTCAGCTCTGCGCATAATATTATCAGCTCTGCCATGATAATATTGATATATCGAGAAGCTGTACCAAGATGCTTCCCTATTTACCGATTCTGAACACCTGCATTAATCATTCCTTATTAAGTATTCATCCATATTATTTAGTTCTCTACACTTGTACTTTGTAGGAGAGTACCAGCACTACGTAGGTTTATATTATATTCGATGAAGTTAACGTCGCGGTTAAATCAATCCTGTAGTTCAAGAATAATTTTCTCAGGCAAGTTTATTGCGCAACTTTGAAAAATGCTTGTTCCGTCACTGAAGGCTTACGGCAAGTATGGTACGAATCAGCTCATAGCAAGATGTTTACATCTAAAACAGCTGCAGTTGTTGTGATATGATATTAGGTGCGATCCTCGGGAGTGCTAAATCAGATGTTTGTAATTGGCGATTTGTATATTTATAATTTACAAATGAAACGTATTTTCATAAACAATACCCCAATTGCCAGCAAGATCACAGCTTGTACAAAGTCAGTCAGAAGTTAACACGTTCACGTTCCCTCTGAAAGTCTGAAAAACCACAGTTTCCCTAATCAGAGGAAACTTTCGACCCTCCCGGTTACTCACGAAGTGACGAAAGTTTTACTGACTGACGTGGTGGCGGAAGGAAAACACCAACTTATGTTCATTTCAGAACAAAGCTAAATAGTAGTGCACGGGTTGGCTGCTGTGCATCGGCTACTTCTGGCTTCTCACTGGCAACCTGTGGACGCGCCCAGTAATCCGCAAAGCAAATAGTATTAACTAATCGTATTTGCTGGTGACATAACTTCGCATTTATAAGAAATCTGCAAGCGTCTTGCATACGTAACAGTCTTTACGCAACAGCAAGGTCAAATTTGCAACAGTCGCACATAGTTTGTGCGGCACTGTTTCCTGAAAACAAAAAAAAAAAAAAAAAAAAAAAATCGTAGACTCTTTATGATGCAGAAAGCTTCAAAATTTATGCTTCTAAGACTGTATTTCGACCCAAAGTTTCACCAAGACGATTCGGTTTGCCTATTCAGCATTTACACACTAGCTATGGTAGACAAGTCATACAAATAGTTTTGTATATGTGGATGATTTACAGAATGAAATTTCGAACTCTGAAGGAGAGGTTGTGGTAAAATGAAACTTTATAAAATATTTAAACTGTACCAGACTGCGTCTCAAACCCCGATTTTTGCACCTGCTGGGTATTTCTCTATTTATCAAGAAACGACAGTATATTTTACTCACTACCACGGATAGAAGCTCGTAACTCACCGAGTAAACAGTCCTCCAGTACATATACAGCCAAGAAATGCTGTATCATTACAGGATTGCTCTCCCCCTTAGTTGCAGTGAAGGCTAAATCTGTGATCTGATCCTTCAGAAGTCCGTTATTTATTCCTCTAATGTGCTTATTTTTCGATCTTAACTCAATCTGAAAAGAAATGGCGATTTCCAGTGTGCATTAGAAACATAGAATTTCGAGACGTTTGTTAGAAACGCATCTCTGTGTCGGAACACCAAGCGAGATAGTGCTGTGGTTTAGCACTGGAGAAGCGCCATTCGAATTCCTGTTCGGACGCCCTGATGTGAGTTTCCCGCGGTTTACCTAAATCAATTGGGGCGAATGCTGGGATGGGTGTTTAATCAAATTTCAGGCTTGCCGCCGGTCGTCGTTTAATTCATCCCACAATATTTTGACTGGGCACGTGCCAGTCATCTTCAGGTGATCCATCGATGTGAAGATGACTGGCAGGTGTCCAGTCGAAATATCGTGAGGTGAATTAAACAACGACCGGCTGCAAGCACGAAATTTGTTTGAACATTCAATTCGACGAGAAAATTTTAAAATTCATGCTGGGATGGGTGTTATTTCTGTGTCTACAGCTGTAGCTATAGCCTATAACACTATGTAACAAGAAATTGTTTATGTAAACTTAACAACACTTTCTGATTAAAACTGAGCTGCTGAACACGTAAATAACCATAGTTTTGCTCAAGTAAAATTTTCTTTGTAAATACTTAAGATATCCTTGTTTTTAGAAAACCTAGAGTAGAAAATCATTCATCCATATACTTCGATAAATAATCACTAGACATCAACCAATTCCATGTTGGTTGGTAATTTTAGCTCCCTTTTTTTTTTTTGTTAGTACCGTATGTTAGCATTAGATAACATTCAAGTGCAGAATTATTTCACTGTTTTCTAAATTATTGTATGGAGATTTTAAGATAAATGGATTTCTTCTAGGGCATGACAAAATACTCATGCTTGCTCTGCCTTCGGGACAGCAGCGCAACATCCCAATTAGGAAAGAATGGCCTGTGAGGGAAGAGTTAATTCCAGGCACAGCCTCTTGTAGCCGGGGAAAAATTTTGTTATCCCTCTGCGTATTAAAGTGGGACTAATTAAACAGCTCATTAAAGGCTTGGCCAGAGCTTCTGCAGCTCTTCACTTTGTAAGATAAGTGTTTCTCCAGATATCTCATACAAAAGTGAAAGGTGGAATATTTACAGCGCCCCAAATTCGGCTCATGTTACAATCAAAAGAACAGGAGGAAGCAATGAATCCAGAAGAATGTAATGCATGGGAGTCATTTAGAATGCTGATGCGTGGGTTTATAGGCAAGAAAAGAAGTAAAGTGACAATTACGCAGCACTTAAAGATTGATGCAAAATGTCAATTCAAATGCGCTACATATATTCACCTATTGATTTATTTAGACAGTATTTTCGAGATGTGATCGAATGACGTGGTGAAAGTTTAAATACAGACATTCGGTCTGTGGAGGGAAAAAAGAATACCAAAGATGGTGGGATACAGCTAAGATAGGGACTATGTTTGGATTCAGTACGTGAAACTAAAAGAGCACCGCACAAACTAAGAAGCCGTTGTGATGTTCGTTTTTCATTTAAATTCCCTCCAAAGTCACGAACATCCCTTTTGGAATGTTTGTTGTATATCATGAGAACAGCTATGCTCATAACTATTAGCTTTTTAATATATTCGTGATGACTGGCCGGCCGTGGTGGACAAGCGGTTAAAGGCGCTACAGTCTGGAACCGCGCGGCCGCTACGGTCGCAGGTTCGAATCCTGCCTCGGGAATGGATGTGTGTGATGTCCTTAGGTTAGTTAGGTTTAAGTAGTTCTAAGTTCTAGGGGACTGATGACCTTAGAAGTTAAGTCCCATAGTGCTCAGAGCCATTTGAACCATTTGAACCGTGATGACTGGGTGTTGTGTGATGTCCTTAGGTTAGTTAGGTTTAAGTAGTTCTCAGTTCTAGGGGACTGATGACCATAGATGTTAAGTCCCATAGTGCTCAGAGCCATTTGAACCATTTTTAATATATTATTGTTGATCGTTGAACACAGTAGTTACGTTAGTCTAGCGCCATTACAAGTGAATATTTTGAAATTACACCTAAAATTAGACAAAAATAGCTTTATATTCTTCATTAGCATGGAAAAGACTAATATAAACAATAAAAGTTTACGATAAAGGTAAATTTGGTTAAATTTTGTTACCCTGTGCAATCAATGTGAAGCATAATTAAAAATAACGTGTCGTCCACAGAGATTTACGAAGAGTAACGTTGCACATTTTTCATCATAATCTTGCACGGAGGGAATCAGAAAGAGACTGAAGGCAATGTGCCATCATTCATCGTTTCTATAACGTTATGAGCAAGAGCAATGGGATACATTCAAAAGTCAGAAAACTAATTAGGCAAATGGCCTTCTGTCACCGTGCCGCCTATTTCAGCTTGCTTTTTGCTGTTTAAGTTTTCATCTGCTGCTTACAATTCGTTCTAAAATTTCTTATCGAAAATACTCGTCGAGATTTGCATTTCGTGGAATCAGATAGTTCGATTACTAATTAACTTTGTAACCATTCCAGATGTGTACAAAAAAGGTCAGAAGAAGCACCCCGTGCTACCAGCAGAGGAACTGAGCACTAATAAGATAGGTTTTCTGCTAACTGAGAGCATACAGAAACGTACTTTGCTCTTCTACAGGACTATCTGCTCTAAATGGCACTGTTTTTATGTGGTCGTTCCACCCTACTGCTATCCGCATGGCATGTGAACTAAATGAGTCCGCGCAGCGTTCTCAGATGCCGTATAACCATTTTAATTATTTTCGTAGTCATTCCCAATACTTACAAGTTAACAGCAAAGAATTTATTAATAGCGCACTGAGATGCGTGGAAAATTAGCTTTTGCTCAAAACGGAGTGCAAATTACAACTACTATACTCTTCCAGTGTTTAATAATAAGAGCACGTACCGAATTTCAACTAACATTAGACGTAATTTCTAACATTTTCTAAACTTTTTCGCGTGTATATGCTTAGCATGAAATGTTTAACACATTAAGTCATTTGTAAAGTAATCAGATGTTTGAAGCTGTTTTGTACACGGGAGTTCGATTTTTTAAGGAATCAGAGATGAAAGTTTACTGGTACTCACTAAAAAGGAAGTACAGTCTGTAACTGATATTTTAGCCGATACACAGGAAGCGCAACAAAAATGGCGAGTTTGCATGCAAGACGCCTCAGAATCAGCATCGCGTTTGTGGGCATTAGAAGCACAACAGCGAAGATAAGCGGTACTGCATAAGTTGAAACCAGTTCCTATCAACAGTATTACCGCACAGGCGTAACTTGAGATAATTTCTTGTAGTGTCTGTAGACGTAAAGTGCTATGAAGAGCAGGCGCCTTAACTAATAATGACACAGCGAAACAGTGGAGTGCCGGATAGAGAAATGAAATCGGTTCCTCCAGAGTAAGAATCTAGTCATTAAGTGCTGTATCTTCTAGTTTGTTGGGGATCTCTGAAAGGATGCTACGGAAAATAACCGCAAGGTTGTGGGCTCCAGAGTGCAGGCGATCTCTGACGTTCGTCTTTCATAGCAAGTTGCTACCAGATACGCTACGGAAACTACGGTAGTGATAAATTAGCACCGAATACTGTTGCTCTGACCTGTTGTCGGGGCAGGCTTGGAGTCCGTGTGTGCAGAATCTTACACATGAGCGCTATTTAGCAATTAAATACTGGGGTCTGTAATAGCCAGTTTGCTTCGGTTGAGAGCATTTCCGATATCTGACCGCTCAGAATAAATTTGGTTTGTAATGTTCCGTTAATAATTTCGTCTGAATGATGTAGCAGTTACATTGACTAGACTTTGGCTGCGCTCAAGAAAAAAGCAATGTACGTTATCGAAGCGCGGAGCAGAAACGATTGAAACGATTTTCGTTCAAAAACTGATGCTTCACTGTGATATTCTACGTCCACCTAGAGAAACAGCTGTGCATGGCTACTGCGGTGCCATCATTCGTCACAATTGTTATCTTCAATCAGGATCGACCTAGCTCTTTCAGTGCGACACCTACAAACGATCTACACTGTCAGGAGGTATAGAAGTGCATGCAGCAATTACGAGCAAAGACAACAGATTCATTCGTTAGAAATGGAAATACCGTAAGATAGCTCTACTTATGATAACACTGTACGTAAATGTATACCCAACATAGCACAGCTCCTTCTTCTGAGCCGGCCGAAGTGGCCGTGCGGTTCTAGGCGCTACAGTCTGGAGCCGAGCGACCGCTACGGTCGCAGGTTCGAATCCTGCCTCGGGCATGGATGTGTGTGATGTCCTTAGGTTAGTTAGGTTTAATTAGTTCTAAGTTCTGGGCGACTGATGACTTCAGAAGTTAAGTCGCATAGTGCTCCGAGCCTTGAACCTTCTTCTGAGGTTTCCATTCTCGAAGAATTTTCTATTTCATTTTCTTCTAATTTGTGATTTGGATTTTCATTCAAACGGCCTGTTTCGAAATGCGACGACTGAATGCTAAGTATTCTACACATTACACCGTAATGTTTTTCGTCGGTACGCACCTATTACAGATTTGTTCGCTTTTGTAAAATTTGATCTTTACCTACGTAAGACACACACAGTATTGCCACATTCAAAGCCCTCATCCATACCCAAAGCAGCCATTTGATGTGAGACATCCTCATTCGGCGCGTTATGTTTTGAAAACACAAATCCTCCGTCAACAGAGATACGTCCACTTCTGTAACTGAGCAGATGACTGCCATGCGGAGGACCCGCGTTCGATTCCCGGTACTGCCAGGGATCCTTCCTTGGTGAGAGGACTCGAAAGGAGTGTGTTGAGCCTCGAGATGGCAACTGGGGAACTACTTGACGAGTGGTAGCCGCTCCAGATCACGGAAACACAACTGCTAGAGAGCGGTGTGTGGACCCCCGCTCTTTCAGATCCCATCCAAAGACGCCATTGGCAGAAGATAACAAAGTAGTCGGTCGGCACCGACGGCCCGCCAGGGCCAGTGCACGGAATTTACGTTTACGTACGAGACACACTTTATTTGTCCTTTCCCAGGAAGAGTGAGCGTTGGGAGAACGTGGTTATTATGTTATCGGTTTCCAACCGCCGACGATGAAAGTAGAACTTTCCTTTCTAAAGTTAATAGCATCTCGTCGACTGAATTTACTGGACACATGGTACGAGACGCAGTAAAATGCACTTTCTCTTATCCGTAGCCCTTTTCCCACCTTGAAGGGAGGCTAACGAGACAGTGGTCTGAGTGTAGGGAAGTGAGGAGGGGTACGGGGGTGGGGGGGGGGGGGCAGGTTAGGTATGGTCTTTGGAGCAAGATTAAAATCTTTTCCCCTTTCCCGCACTCACCATTACACTGCAGTGTAAATCACCGTGTGTATCCAATCTGTCCCTCATGTCGATAGTGGAACCCGTAAACACTGTTACCTCAATTCATTTCTTAGAAAAACATTTAACTGAATCCAAGTAGTAAATTGGTGACAATTTTAATAAAGGGATGTGGATAAGTGCAATCAAACCTTGACCTACGACTAGAGCTAAAAGAGGTGGCGTCCGCAAACCATATTTAAGTTCGTCGTGGTTTCCCTGAATCGTTTAAAACAACTGCCATAGTCGATTTCTTTCCCCCATTCCCGCGTGTGCTGTGTCTCAAATTACCTGTTCGTCAATGGGACACAAACTCCAATCTGCCATCTTTCCTTCTGAGACTAGAAAAATCGGACAATATCTGTATCATTCACAGAGTTTTAAAATCTCTTTAACAATACTGTATAAGTAACAATCAACTAGGGCTCCCAGCATCAGCTTTGATGGGCTATGCTATTTTGCTATTAACACTCAAGGAAATTGCTAGACAGTAAAATTTTATGTTGCTGAGATTGTACATACAGGTGACACTCAAGTCACTGGAGATAGATATCAGGCTCATTTGGACAATGACTGATGGTTTTGCCAGTGGCACTACTGAAGGAAAATCCCAACATGAGACAGTGGATACGAAAGCAGACAGATGGCGATGCCAGTATTATGTCAACCTCAGTAGACAAAGGACTGTTAAGAGAAGAGGAGACACGACAGCAAGTGACAGTATGCTACCTTGATTTCATGTTGGTGCCAGACCGGAGTATGAGTGAGTACGAAAGATTCAGAATGATCAGGTTAACTGTAGCCTTCGACACTACTTCGGCAACTCACAACCAGATTGTCACCTTTCAGTCTAACCTATACTTAGAGCCGCGTTACAGATCAGTCTGTCACCACAACCTACACTAAAAATATTTTGTCAGTGTTCTGTTCACTTTCTGTTTGTACTCGTGCAACGCCACATGCCAGAATATCATTACGTCACTGAACTAAGTTGACATTCGGTATCCAGGAAACGTGCCTGTCGTACCATAACATATGGGCTAGTACAGGTCCTGCTCCTAAGCGGATGAGGCTGGAATAGGGCCTTGCGCAGCGCCGAGTGGGCACTAGGATACAGCACGGAATGAGCGTTAACTTATACCCATGGCCATAACACACCTCGCAGGTTCGTTTTAAATTGTGTTTTTGAAGTAGAGGTGTTGAAGAACCCTAGAGTTTACCCAACTGATGTAAGAAACGGTCTGAAGAGCTCACCAGAGATGCAGTACGAGATACCTATTCTCGGTCGGCTGCCGGGTTTCCACCTGCAACAGACAGAGCGAGCTGGTGCATTCGGCAGGACCACGGTTAAAATTCCAGTCCCGCCATCCAGGTTTACGTTTTCCGTGATTTCCCTATTTCGTCCCAGGAAAATGCCCGAATTTGTGCTCCGTCTCTAATGACCGCGCTGTCGACGGGACATTAAAATCTAATCTTCCCTCCTTCCATATGCGACTGGCGCATTCCCCTCTTTCCTAAACTAGTGATCGATGTGATAAGCTGTATGAGCTGTAAGATAAATAAGTAACAGTGACGCCAACTGCGATGGCGATGAGGATGATGATTACGGTTTTAAAGAGACTAAAGATAATACTGTATATTGGTAAACAGTCTTTTATCCCCCCCCCCCCCCCCCTCAGGACATATTCCCGCCACTCAGGACACCATGTGTCTGTGTCTAGAATAAATTACGCAAGTGTGAGAATGAGTTGTAAATAATTGCTTAGCGTGCCTCTAAGGATCAATGTGGGTATCAGAACGGTATTTACCTAGCGGGGTGTGAGAAACAGCCTAAATCGCACATCCAGGCTGGCTGGCTCGCTAGTCCTAGTCATCAATCCCCTGGGCGAATTCGATCTGGAATAGGCTCGCCTCCCCGTGTCTCAGAAGCGACGCTTTAACGCGCCCGGCTATCTGGGCAGGTACCAAGTGTGAAACCAACGCCAAGACTCCGGTCGTGCTTAGGGTTTGTTATATGCATTTGCGACAAGAGCAATTGAAGCTTAACCTCTGAAAATTGGCATTATGTAGGGTGTAGGAGAACCGGGCGACGTTTGTTGCGTGCGATCAATCTAAGAGGGGCGTTCAATAGGTAATGCAACATTTTTTTCTAAAAGCAGGTTGGTTTTATTCAGGATTCCGATACAACATATTATTCCTTCCTCTTTTGGCTACAAAACCCCGTTTTTAAGCCGGCCGCGGTGGCCGAGCGGTTCTAGGCGCTGCAGTCCGGAACCGCGTGACTGCTACGGTCGCAGGTTCGAATCCTGCCTCGGGCATGGATGTATGTGATGTCGTTAGGTTTAAGTAGTTCTAAGTTCTAGGGACTGATGACCTCCGATGTGAAGTCCCATAGTGCTCAGAGCCATTTGAACATGTTTTTAAACATAATCTACGTTCAATGTGACGGCTTTAGCCACTTTACTGGGAGGGCCTGTGTACCCGCTTGTTACCGCTCTATTGGTCGACGTCGGAGCCAATATCTTGATGCATCAATAGCCTCGCCACCATCTACGTACTGCTTCCCGCCGAGTGTATCCTTCATTGGAGCAAGCAGTTGGAAATCGGATGGTGCTAGATCCGGGCTGTATATTGGATGAGGAAAGACAGTCCAATGAACAATGAAGTTTCGTGAGCTCTTCTCGGGTGCGCAGACTCGTGCGAGGCCTTGCGTTGTCATGAAGAAGGAGAAGTTCCTTTTCATTTTTGTGGCGACGAACACGCTGAAGCCATTTCCTCAGTTTTTTGAGGGCAGCACATTGAGATTCAGAGTCGATCGTTGCACCAAGAGGGAGGCCATCAAATAGAATAACTCCTTCAGGATCCCAGTAGACCGTAGCCATGACTTTACCAGCTGACGGTACGGTTCAAAATGGCTCTGAGCACTATGGGACTTAACTGCTGTGGTCATCAGTCCCCTAGAACTTAGAACTATTTAAACCTAACTAACCTAAGGACATCGCACACATCCATGCCCGAGGCAGGATTCGAACCTGGGACCGTAGCGGTCGCGCGGTTCCAGACTGTAGCGCCTAGAACCGCTCGGCCACTCCGGCCAGCTGACGGTACGGCTTTGAACTTTTTCGACGGAGGATATGTGGTGTGGCGCGACTCCGTGCATTGCCGTTTTGTTTCCGTCGCCTGCGACGATGTTTGACAAAACATTGTCACCATCGTAACGCGCAATCAATTCCGCGCAGACGGTCCTTCATTTCTCTTTATGGTCTTCTGTTACGCGGCGAGGAACCCAGTGGGCAGACACCTTTGAGTGGACGAGTGTGTCAATGCTGCCAACAGAAACGTCCACTGGAGCAGCGAGGTTTTTGATTGTGATCAGTCGATTACCTCGAACGAGAGTGTCCTCACGTTCCAACACTGCAGGAGTCACAACTGTGTGTGCCGGCTCGCACGCTGGAGATCGAACAGGTTTGCGCGAACTTGTTGCGATGATGAAAGATGCCTCGTCCAACGACTCACCGTGCTTTTGTTCACTGTCTTCGATGCTCCGGTTTTCCGCCAAAAGAAACGCAGTGACAGTTGTCTGCTTGGAACGCACCTCTGTTACAGACGCCATTTTGAAGGATATGTATGTCGCCGCTACGTATCGAAACTACATAGGTCTGAAGCGGGAATATTACACGAGGCCCTACAACAAATTCCTAATTTTTTCAACCGAGAACGGCCGAGAAAAAAATGTGTCGCATTACTTATCGAACGCCCCTCGTAACAGGTGCGCGGTGACCTGTTGATTTCACCGTCTCCGCAGCTTCTGGGCGACTTGCGCTTCATTGAAAATAGTATTCTCTATAAGGCACTCGTTTGCCCGGAGGACTGTTCTCGCATTTGGTGGTCTGCGCGAGCGCAGCTGCCGAGTCGGCCGGCGGCCTTGCCGCTGCGACAATCGCGAAGAGAAAACGCGACCTTGGCCTATTACTTGTAATCGCGGCCGAAGGCTGCCAGATGAATTTGAATACCGGCTACGGCTGTGGCTGGCGGTGACCGCTTGGACTCTCCTTCCGGCGCGAGGTCAGCCAATCGAACGCTGCGAGGCCGCTTCTTACGACTCCGGCTGCGTCGCGCCTTCCAACAAACAGTGAGCTGCGGCCGGCATACGCCCCTCCTCTCCCAGCAGCGGGCGCCTCCGCTGGCATGTTTCTGGTCACCGGCCCAATAACGAGTTCGACGACCTTGGCCTAAGAGCCTCGGTAAACACCGAACATTCCCCTTATATCTACCTTTCTGTGTTTCTCTCTCTGTCTCTCTAATTCTGAGGATTGTAAGGGTTTTTTTGTGTTCATCAGAGAGGAACAGAGACAGAAAAGATGTGACTAAAACTGGGAACAACTGGGCGAAGATATCCAATTCACGTGTCAAATCACGTTGAAATGAGCCTGACTGGCATAATTTCTTACACTGTCAATGTAGTTGAATTGGCTGGATTTAGTATAAAACGTTCTCGCTTCTCTCCCCATATAAAATTTAGATAATTTCTCAGGCCTTAGATGATTGCTACCATGCTGCCACGCTCCTGGCTCCACGTGTCACCTTCTTTACAAATCCATACTTTTCCCAGAGTAATTTCAACCGTTTCTCAGCTCCCAGACCAGGAAGTTCAAATGTGTGTGAAATCTTATGGGACTTAACTGCTAAGGTCATCAGTCCCTAAGCTTACACACTACTTAAGCTAAATTATCCTATGGACAAACACACACATCCATGCCCAAGGGAGGACTCGAACCTCCGCCGGGACCAGCCGTCAGCTCCCAGACCAGGAAGTAATTGCTGAAATCTATCCATTCTATCAACTATAAGCTACTTTACCCCTTTCCATTTCTAATGAAGACTCCTTCCTCTCATTTTTTGCATTACTGCAACGCTTCATACTTTCTACCACCTACGTCCCGTTTCTCGGCCCCTCTCAATACTCTTTCCACATCATTCTTTCATGTTACTTACTCCTCCCTCCTACCCCATCTACATCCAAACCCCTTACCTATAAAATGTTGCCAGGAGCCGATAAAACCATCATTCTCACAAGATCCAAAACTACAAGTCGTCTACGTGTTTTTAATTGTTTTGTTCAGAACTGAAGAGTAGCAACATGGCTTCTGCATTCCTCCCGTACCTTGGGAATGTAAGTAGCAGGTAATTAAAAAAACGAACTTCCTCATGGGCAATCAACTTTCTCTCTTTTAGAGTTGTAGCTTGCATATGATGGGAACTTGCCCAGAGTGGATTTATTAATACCGTAGTAGATCTGTGGCCTGAAAAAAGAACTTCGAGTCCCAAACAATTTAAGTCTTACTAGTGATGTGACGTTTCACAGAAAATTTCATATTCATGTTTTCACGGTCAGAAATCTTTTACCCATCAATATATCTACATAAAATATGTTGCGAATAAAAGTCAGCGACAGTTAACGGAATTTGTAGTTTTTTTTTTTTTTTTTGTGCTCATGAAGTATCGATCCTTGGTTTGGTATTGCTAAGATTGTTCTATTGCTAAGATCGTTCTACTTACGCATCAGTTCGTATTTTAAAAGTGTGTTGTTACTGAAAGTAAACAACACTTAATGAAATTTGTTGTTACTGAATCTTTTTGTTTTTGGCATAATGTAGCCCCCCCCCCTTGGTAGTACGTGTTATGGAAAATACGTTGGTATTGCTAGGGTTAATTACCGAACACAAGCTCGAGTTGCACGCGCAAGTAGAAGCAAATCAGCCGCGACATTTACGAAGGAACCGTAACGGCACACGCTTGAAGTTCCTTAGGTAAGCTGTATTGGGATGGTCGGGCATGAGCTGGAATACTGATCCTCAAAAATACGACTTCAGTGCCTCAACGAGTACGAAACCGTTTATGTGGTCAGACGCCGTTCCCACTGTGACCTCGGCATTTTAATCTAAGCTGAAGTAAGTACGTAATTTTGACCCCTGTGTGTGACTCGTATGAATGCAGTTCTGTGACAAGTTTTCAGGATCAGCGATGGTTATTCCGAATCCGATTCATGTCTCGGTGACTTGATAGCAAGCTATCGCGTTACACATTTAGCCACAAGAGGGAGATCAGTAGGAAAGAGCTAGTGAATGTCAGAAACACATTTAGATATTCTTTGTGAACTGTGGTAAGTATATGATTGGTTCAAACACGTCATGATGACGTCAAGAAGATTGCGAGAATTTACATATTGTTAAGAGCTAGAAAGAGCTTTACTCGTGACCAACGATTACACGGTCAGTCGCAGTAACAGTTACCTTTCCCCTTTTCCCTGCCCTATGGTACGCATTTCTGTTCACAACTTATAGGCCTCTAACTGTTAGTTTCTCCTTTGTCTAAGGTAGAATGCAGGAGGGGGCGTCTTCTGCTACTGTCGTCACAATTTGCCTAAGCGCTTAAGCTTGAGATGGAAGACAGCGTTGTTACCTCTCGCAAAACATCTGCCCTTGGAGTAGAATTTTTTGTCCAAGTTAAAGGGGATTGGAGTTAAGCGTCTCATCCACTGGAGCGTATTTGACATGAAACACTAGCTTTGACAGGACAAAAGGAAGGAAGAAATTTGAGCTCTTTCTGCAAGGAACCGTGCCGGGATCCGCTTGAAGTGCTATAATGTGTTAGTTGTTATTGCAAATCTATGAAACACAGTTAAATGGAAGAAAGTGACTCTGTTTTATATTTTCTGTCACGAGCCTCGCCGACGAAAAAGTGCGTGCACAGGTAGTATTTCCTGGGCCGATCTGACGGGAGTCAACCTTTGCCTTGCAGCTCCTCAATCGTAGCTGCTAGGTCTCTCTCTGTCTGTGGCTGTGTGTGTGTCTCTGTTACTGTCTCTCTAATTCACCCTCTCTCTGTCCCTCGCTCGCGCGCACACACACACACACACACACACACACACACACACACATATACACATTGTCCCAGAAGGATCTATTAAAAAAACAAAAAAAGAAAAACAAAAGTTCAGATGGCTCTGAGCACTATAGGACTTAACATCTGAGGTCATCAGTCCTCTAGAACTTAGAACTACTTAAACCTGACTAACCTAAGGACATCACACACATCCATGCCCGAGGCAGGATTCGAACCTGCGACCGTAGCGGTCGGGCGGTTCCAGACTGAAGCGCCTAGCACCGCTCGGCCACACCGGCCGGCCTATTAAAAAAGGTATTCCATATTTTTCAAGGTGGTAGTACGGATCAAAACAAGACAAAAACGTCCAGTACTAGCCGCGCAGTTTTAGGCGCCATGTCACGGACTGCGCAGACGCACTCGCCGGAGGTTCGAATCCTCCCTCGGGCGTGAGTGTGTTTGTTGTTCTTAGCATAAGTTAGTTTAAGTAGTGTGTAAGTCTAGGGACCGATGACCTTAGCAGTTTGGTCTCTTAGGAATTCACACACATTTGAACATTCGTCCAGTACTCATGCGTTCTAAAATTCACACCTTAACAGTTATGAGCACTTATTCATCTTCTCTTCTGTGGAACACATCTGCTCTACTGCAAGCTCTTTGCTATTACGAACGACCTGCATAATGCGGTAAACAAATAAGGTCACATTCTCCTGCTACTGTCCATGGATACAGCATGTTATAAACATCTGTTAATGTTCTTACATTAAACCGCTTTCGCAGTTCTGAGTAAGAGCAGAACATACAATAGCCTTATGGAACCAGTCCGTGTTTTGATACGCTTGTGAATTGCTTTTCCACTGCAGTTTTATCTTTGCACTTACCAGCACAATGGAAGCCTGTTATTACATACGGCGAATGGACACCATATTGAGCACCTCCTTTAGCGATGGCTTATAAGTGCAGATCATGTGTAACAGGAAACAGATTACATCAGATGCTTTCCTGCTTTATAGTAACAGAATACGTGTTCTCATTTGTTTACTGCATCCTGTAGATCGTTCGTTACAGCAAAGAGCTTGCAGCACTTATTCAGTAGAAGAGATGTGTTTCACAGTAGCGAAGATGAACAAGTACTCATAGCTCTTGAGATATGCATGTTTGAGTCCATGTTTATTCGGAATTTTTTTTCTTGTTGTGGTCCATATTACCACCTCTCAAAACACGGAAAGCAAAGAACTTTCAGGAGGAGAGATGTGTTTCACTGTAACCTTTTAGGGTACCCATTTTAGAGCTCATTTTGTGTGTGTGTGTGTGTGTGTGTGTGTGTGAGAGAGAGAGAGAGAGAGAGAGAGAGAGAGAGAGAGAGAGAGAGAGAGAGAGAGAGAGAGAGAGAGACTTTTCTACTGAAAAGTAAGCTGTTGTTGACAATAAGTAACTTAGTTCATTTCATTATATTTTGATAGTTTTTCCCATATACATAAATTTACAAACGATATGAGATTTCGGGTAGCACGGTGCTACATATAACCACCGTTGGCAGTACCCGTGAACTGAAGGTTGTTTGCTGCCTATGACCTCGAGAGAGAATAGCTCGCTAGTGCGTACGAACTTCACAAAGTTCCACGACAACACCGCGGGCTGTTTGAAACAGCTGCGTAGCTCCAAGACGATAACAGATGACGAGGATTATCCGTGCAAAAATAGAGTCAACATCCTGTCTGATACGAATTCGCCTTTTTTTCCCTATGCACCTGGCTCGTTCCATTCAATGCTACCGACATTCGTTTGAGAGTTGTTGGTACGGAAGAACGAGCTGTGCTTTGGAAAGATTTGCACCATTGACTCTGAAAGATCAGCCAAACGGAGGGCTAAGGAAAAGTGGAAGACGCGAAAGTTACAAGCCTGGCTGCTTTGGAGTCGAACCAAGAGAACGTTTTCCAACGAGCACTGAGTCTGCAAGTCGTGCTGTTGTCAAAGTGCCTAGAAGGCAACAGCTAAAAATTTCATCTCATATACGCAGCATCCAAAGTGTTAAGTTTTTGACTGCTTTGACAGACGACGCTGATTAGAACGTTGTCGACGACTGCAAATCCTTCTCGGCGATTTGCCATCTTCTTTCACTGTACTTCCTGTTTCTTTTTTTTCTTTTATTTTTTGTAAATTTGGAAATTTCATGATTAGTCCACGTATAAACCGAGTGAGGTGTTGCGACAGTTAAGAAACTGGATTCTTTCTCGAGTGAAAAGGCTCTCAAATCAACTTGTGTCCATTCTGAAGTCGACGATAGTTCACAATCTAGAATGTCTGTCTCAAAACTACGCTAAGCCTGCTCTTCATTTTTGTAATTTAGAATTTATTTATAGAAGTTGTTTCGCTGTTTCTCACTTGATTCAGTCGTGTACAAAAGACACGACTCTAAATAATTTTGCTTCAAACAAGAAAGTGAAATTTTCAGTTCCATTGCTATTGATTTGATATCTGTAGTCAGATCACGTAATATCGGACGATAGTAACTTCTCCCTGTTCTGATCAGTAACTATAGGTGACTGTAACTTGACACTGAAAAAAGTATGTTTTGATTTCTTTCTTTATTTTTATTAAAGCTGATCCCACAGTTCATTTGTAAACGGTTCCACTTCAGCAAACCGTGCAACCTGAACAGCCCCTATCGAGCAGGTGGTAATGACTGCCAAGGTAACATATAATATTTACGCCATAACAAACTACTGAGGACTTCGAGCATTGCCGAAAAGGAATCCAGCGCTGTTCATGGGCAAGTCGCTAAGAGGTGCAAGGTCGCCTACTGAGCTGTGCCACTTTGTCCGTATAACAAGCTCAACACTGTTAAATGTTCCGGCAAGGTAAAGAGTACAAACTAGCCACGTCCACTTATAGTCTCTCACTCCGCATTTGTAGCCCTGACACTGTAAGTTTTACGTTTACTGTCACTGGCGAGGCAGTCAGAGATGAATTTAATGAAATCTTTTGATACTGGCGTCATTGCTTGTAATACCGACCTGCGAGGATAGTCTCCCAGTATGCAACGGGTGGTCATATAAGGACGGGAACCGATTTCCGTTCGGTACAGCATAACAGAGGTAAGAGATTTCTAATCTATACTACTATGCAAAGACAAAGCATTGCTACCGAAAATCTCGAAAAGTTCTTGACCGATTTACTTACATTTTTTATATGATACTCTAGTAAACGTTTGGACGGTCATAGACTATATATTTTAAATATATACTACCTCAGGTTAGCAGAAACCTCGAAAAGTTGGCCGATTTACTTCAAATTTTTATATATATATATATATATAGAGAGAGGGGGGGGGGGGAGGGAGGAGCTGGAAAGAGAGAGGTGGAGGATACGATGGACAGAGAGAGTGTGAGGAGGTTATGGACAGAGAGTGGGGGAAGGAGCAGATGGGCAGAGAGAGAGGCGAGGAGGAGGTAAGAACGTATGTCAAATTCCAATACATATTTAGCAATCCCGAAGCAATGCCGGGGTCGCTTGAATAAAAGCAGTTAACATCGGAACTCAGTTTAGATGTATTCAAAGGTGCCTGAAAGGAAAGAGTAGCACATGTAAAGGGGAAACAGCTTTTGTAATATAGATGTGGGGTGAGTGTATAGCTATCGCGTTGCTCTCCATCCTCCGAGAGCGAGATCGTTGTGCGAGGCAGCAGCGCACGGATTTCGAGAGGAGGGCAGCCGACCTCCGTCCACTTTCACCGAGGTGGACAGCTCATGACCGTGGCCCACATGCGAGCACCTTGATAATTCCTACTTCCTGGGAGACCTTGCCTTCACGCACCGCAGCTAGCTCCAGATGCAGAGCCGAGACTCTGCAGGCCGAGATTTCAGCTAAACACACGAAATGCGTATTTTATCAACAGGATTGGGTCTGTCTTAGAGACCCCCCCCCCCCCCCCCAGGTTAGCCGAGAGCGCTAATGTGCTTTCTGGACTCGGGTAGGTGCGCCGGCCCGGGATCGAGTCCACCCGACGGATTAACGACGAGGACCGGTGTGTCGATCAGCCTGGATGTGATTTTTAGGCGATTTTCCACATCCCACTAGGTGAATATCGGTCTGGTCCCCACTTCCCGCCTCAGTTACAAGACTCGCAAACATCTGAACATGTTCGCACTTTTCCATGAATTACACTAGACGAAGACAGCTGGGGTACACTAATTCCGTCCCGGGGGGTACGGGGTGGCGGCAGGAGGGGCATCTGGCCACCCCTTAACATTAACCTTGCCAAATACGTTCCCAACCATACCGACCCTGCGAAACCGTGGGATAAAAGCACCAGTGAAAGAAGATTGGGTCTGCCTTAGAGCTGGAAAAATTGTGCGTCAGTTTTGCTTTTCAAGACGTCTCGATTTTTAATTCGGCAAACGCCCTGCCCTTAGCTAATGAATAGTCTTTTGTGGTTTCGTGAATTTCGTTATATTTACGTCTATACAGTATAGAGCATATCTGAACGTCAGACGTGGAAATTTAAAGACAGCATTCTACTTCGTTGATTGCGTCTGCCATGTGAAAACTCGCCACAAAGATCAGTAGCAAGCTTCTGTATCAATCTGTACAGCAAGTCGATATCAGATATTAACTTGATAAAACTGGTCCATGTGTTACAGTACATATCGTGATGCACATCACACTTCGCCATTTATAAACGATGTCAAATCATGAATCGAATGGCATAAGCAAGTGACTTAATATGATAGCGGTGTGCTCCTGTCTGTGCGCGGCTCACTAATAGAAGTTCTGATCATTTCTGAACAGGGAGAAACTAATAAGCACAGCAGTATTTTACAGAATCCACGTGATATGAAGCAGCTGGTCATGAACGAAATACATTAGTAACCAATATACATCAAATACTCTATTTACATTCTTGAGAAAGCTAGGCACCTACATTTTCGGTAACTATTTTTAGATATCATGTATACAAAACTAACCCTCACCCGTAGACAAAGTCGCGAACACACGCCAGTGCGATAGCACTCGACTTGGAAGTTAGCCGGGTCAAATCATGGTGGTGGAAAATTTACACTGCCAGTATTTGGCCGGCAAGCGGAGAAGATGTGGTGGTGGGGGGTTAAATTCCATACCACTCCGCAGCGACTCGTGACACAGTTGAATGAGGACGTGAAGTTCAACGATCCCCTTCGTGCTATTCGCTATGTACCGGCACCGAGTTTCACCCTCTCCGTTCCCTTCATCCATAAAAACACAAATTCAGCACTATACAGTTACCCGCACGGCACAGATGATACACTTGAAACTTCATCATGAGTGGGATAAAGGCAACTCCGTTGGGTTCTTGCCCAGAACGGCGATACAAGAGACCTGAATCTGCTCCCCTAGACTCACTTACCTGAGTATCGGAGTACCCCGATACAAAACTAAGAAAGACCCTTCACAAACGAAAGAAACTGTCTCCAAGCAACAAACGATTCTGCTGTGAGAATAAAACGCGACACGTGAAATAAAAACAACGTGTAACTTGTTTAAGTAGCACAGCTGAAGATGAAAATAACGGCAAATCATTTATTAACAGGTGCTGAAACTACGTAGAAAGATCGCAGTGTATTTTAAACATGTAGATAATTTCTTCCTTTACGCTTTTCCATCGCACAAATACAAGAACAAGTGTTATAGACTGGAATTAAGGGAGGGAAATGAGGATTTAACAACGAGGTCATTAGAGACGGAACACTAGCTCGGATCGGATAGAGCAAGCGTCGGTAAGGAAAGAAGAAGAATAAATCATATCCGCATCCGCCTTAGTCAAATTGGAGAAACTATGGAAACCCTGAACCAGGATGTCTGGCCGGTGATACGAATACCAGTCTTCATGAATGTACGTTCTGTTGGCTAACGACTCCGCCATCTCGCTCTGTTAATATATGGAACTCATAAAGCACTTTTCTGTAAAGGAAAGTGGCACTGCGTGGCATACACGTCCGCCACCTTAGCCTCTTCGTTGACAAAACGGGAAACTATAAGGCTCGTCTCTATAGTTTTATAACAAGTGTGTAGTTCTCTACAGCTCCAACCGTTGGTACTAGATGCGCATTGCTGAAGCTTCAACTGTACATGGCTCCGTATCTTCTTATATTTTTATACATTACACTCGTTTTCCTTATGCTTTTAATAAGTTGCTCGGGCTGACGTTGTAGTCTTTGTGACTAGCTGCAGCTCGAATTCGGCAAGGGGAACGTTTCTGGAAAATGTTGGCTCGGTTAAAGCCTGACGAACGTTTGCAAAATGTTAACGTGGTTAAAGCGCTCCTTCTCTAATCACAATTACGTAGTCCACCGTTACATTCCGCAGTCCATTCACATGCTGATAATCAGACACACTCTCCTCCGCTCCGTGACTTGGATTTTCTTTTGATTAACGACAATTTCAACTGTAGCAACTCTGACTAATCATATTATGGACCTCGACGCAGTACGATTTGTATCAGAATAAAGTAATAAATGTCTGATAACAGATTTCGAGCAGACAGGCTGTGTGTACTTCTTTATGCCAAGACCCCTTAGTAACTGCGCGAGTCAAGAAAAACAAAATACTAGAGTTCGGAGATTCATTAGAGAGCTTATGTAGCGCCCAAGGACTGCTCAGAAACGCTCTCATTAAGAGCCCGATCCCTTCAAGAGCGCGAGCGAAGGGTAGGAGGCAGGACTTCGGAAGTCCTACAAAAAATTTAACCCACGGCTAAAACACTTGGGATAAGAAAAACACTAGCCAACACCGTCACTACTCCTGAAATACCGTACTTAGATAAGTTCGTTATAATAATAATAATAGTAATAATAATAAAAACATAATGTACGATCAGCCCCAAAAAAAGCCAAAAGAATGCCAAAAATCTGAAGGAAGCTCAACACGCTTTTCTCTTTTCATAAACATTAATGTGCTCTACTGAAGTGACCAGGAAATTCTTCTGCAGACTGTAGCAAAACACAAACGTAATATATTTACTATTTCCTGCGTATAACAGAAAAGTTTGTCTTCCTAAAAAGGTATTAACAAGGTATGCGGTAATTCCCCAAGCAGGACCTGTTTACACAATACGTGGGATAGTATGGACTGGAATTCTTCGCAATTTACTTTTTTAACAGTACAGAACCAATTCGAATCATGGCTGCTTTCGCTAAATACCTCAATTCCACAGTGCAAAATGTTATAGCCGTATTTAGTTCCTACCTTTTACCAAGCAGTTAAGCATCGTTATACGCACTGTCGAAAACGGTCAAATACTCTCTTATTTTACTGTAAAAATGCTTTTGCAGCCTTCCATTAGTACCAATACGTACGAACAGTGTAATAATATTGTTATATGCCACTGCCGACAAATTTCGTTATTCTAGTTGCTCTTGTGTAAACTACTGACGAGAAATATGTTACTCTATAATGGAATGTACTTCGAACAACGAGTAAGTTGCTTCGAAATACCTTATACTGCCTGAGAAGGTACACTTGTGTTACAGTTCTGCTAATCTCTCAATGGTACTATACAAGCACGCCATAAGTACCTGCAGAATACTTGAAATCTTTCAATAGTAACTGCTTCAGGTATCGCACTGCAACAGGGTCAGACAAACAGAATAAACCAGTGTGTCACTTGTTCCTAGTATTCTCGTAGCATCAAATTAATTTAAAAAAATCTATATTCCAACGATAACCTCCACCATACTCGCCAGGACAACTTCCTGACGAGGAAAATGGAGATTATTGTGAGATGTTAGAGTCTTTATTCTCGACAATAATGCCAAAAATATTTCATAAAGTTGTCGTCGCGAGAAACTTCATTCCCATGCATAAGCCAGCATTTTAACAGCACCGTGTTAACGAGCAGAGCCACGGATTCCACTCAGTACTCTCTAACAAAATGGTATCTATAAGTATTCATTTGATGTGGCCAGTCCAGCAAAGCTTGTAAATAAGCGCGAAGACGATTAAAACTTGAATGAAGCAAACAAAAAAAATTATGTGGTACTTCCACGCAAAGTACATTGTTCTACCCACTAATGTCACAATATTATATGGTCAGTAATCGGTCATTCCGGTCCCTTAATGGTGGCCTTCGAAAGCAGAGCCACTTCTTCTCCTAAAAGTAAACTCCATTCACAGGCCCTAGGAGGTCCATCGTTACAGACCGACCGCCGTGTCACCCCCCGCCAATGGCGTCATTGAATGCGGTATGGAGGGAGATGGGATCAGCACACCGCTCTCCCAGCCGTTGTCAGTTTTCGGTAGTTAATCACGTGTTATATAGATCATTTGAACGCTTCTTTTATCTAACCGATGTGGAATGAGTAGGTTTTCAGGTATTAGTGTTAAGATTAACGAACACATTTTTCAGTCCTACTCAAGACAGTACACTTAAAGCAAAGTGTTCTTTTTTTACTGGCTATCAGTTCTTAAACAGAAATTCGTCAATGGAGTAGGAGGAGGAAATAGGAGTTGACCAGGACAAATGATTTTAAGTCGGTTTTAAAAACTTGGTTTGCTACCCGTCAGACATTTTATAGTATTGGACAAATGATCAAAGCATTTTGTTGTTGCATACTGAACTCCTTTCTAAGTCACTGACAGCCTCATTAATGAGTAATATAGGTATTTTTCTTTCTAGTGTTGTAGGTACGAACATCACTGTTCTCAAGTTGTGGTAGATTATTTATGCCTATCTCCTTGACGAGGTACCTACATGACGTCTGTGGGTGAATACCACATATTTTCTCACTGCTCTCTTTAGTGCAATCAATAATTTGTTTCTAAGTGATGAGTTACCCCAGAAAATTATTCCATAAGACATTAAGTGGAAATATGCGAAATATGTCAGGAGGTTACTTCGATTTATTCGAAGATTAGCAATTATACGAATAGAAACTTCATTTTCTGGAGAGGTCAGTAATATGATTCTTACAGTGCAAGTTTTCATCAATATCTACACCCAAAAACTGAGAGCATTCTACCCTATTTACTGACTCCTGCTCATGTGCTACGTCAATGGTTGGTAGGACTTTATTCGTTGTACAGAATTGAATATAGTTTTTTTTTTAAAAAAAGCATCTGTCTCGTATAACTAACTTTTCGATATTAATTGCGAGGCCTTTACAATCCCTCTTGACGGTACTGTGGGTCAAGACCATATCCATCGGCAACCACCCGCGCTGACCGCTTGAGTCTCGCAAGTGGACATTAGAAGCACATAGCCGTATTACGAAGACGCGCTGAAAAGTAGTGTTTATGAAATTTTTTTGTGAAAACTCTTAAAGATGCTCAAATAAAACAAACTTTGTTAACATTTTACATTTTTATTCTTCATTTCTACATATCAGCAGCCTTTTGCCGATAGAGGACTCCGAATTGTAGACTATAACATGGCGGCGTGTAGTGTAACATTGTCGATGCATCAGAAACAGCGTGCTGTATTCGAGTTTCGAATTCGAAGGGTTCTTCCGTACATGGAGCGCCTTCTCTTTCAGGATAACCATACCAGACCACACACGAGTGTTAGGTTCACTGTCAGCGATCATCCTCCATACAGTCCCGACTTGGCCCCATCCGATTTTCATCCGTTTCCTAAACTTTAGGAACACCTTCGAGGACTTCAGTACTAGTGATGAAGTGATGCAAGCAGAGGTGATATTGTGACTCTGTCAACAAAGTCAAACATTCTATAGTGATGGTATCAGATGTAGAATATTAATAAAATTTGTTTTATTTGAAAAACTTTAAGATTATTCAAAAATGAAATTTGGAGGCATTACATTTTAGCACGCCCTCGTGCGTGATACGAGGTGGAATAATTTCACTGATAAAAAGCAAATATTTGAGACAGACGGTTCCAACGGGAAATACTGTGAGGTGTCTTTTATCTGACTGAAAAATACAGCCGGCCGGAGTGGCCGAGAGGTTCTAGGCGCTACAGTCTGGAACCGCGCGACCGCTACGTTTGCAGGTTCGAATCCTGACTCGGGCATAGATGTGTGTGATGTCCTTAGGTTAGTTAGGTTTAAGTAGTTCTAAGTTCTAGGGGACTGATGACCACAGAAGTTAAGTCCCATAGTGCTCAGAGCCATTTTTTTTTTTTTGTTTGAAAAATACAGTTTTAGAGGACTAAGACAGATTAGATGCTGTGCGGCATCGTAGCCAACTGTTTTCAACAGACACTCAATAACGCGAGGCTAAAATTATCTAGCGAATAGCAGCTGGCGGAATTATGGGAATCACTCGTGAATAAAGGATTCGGGAATCGACTATATGACCGTTACATGCTCTCCAGGTAATTGCAGGACGAGGTGGTGATGCAGTTAAACTACTGGTTTCGTATTCAGGAGGCGCGGGACCCGAAGCCTCTCATTTAGGGTTTTTGTAGTTTCTACACTCCTGGAAATTGAAATAAGAACACCGTGAATTCATTGTCCCAGGAAGGGGAAACTTTATTGACACATTCCTGGAGTCAGATACATCACATGATCACACTGACAGAACCACAGGCACATAGACACAGGCAACAGAGCATGCACAATGTCGGCACTAGTACAGTGTATATCCACCTTTCGCAGCAATGCAGGCTGCTATTCTCCCATGGAGACGATCGTAGAGATGCTGGATGTAGTCCTGTGGAACGGCTTGCCATGCCATTTCCACCTGGCGCCTCAGTTGGACCAGCGTTCGTGCTGGCGTGCAGACCGCGTGAGACGACGCTTCATCCAGTCCCAAACATGCTCAATGGGGGACAGATCCGGAGATCTTGCTGGCCAGGGTAGTTGACGTACACCTTCTAGAGCACGTTGGGTGGCACGGGATACATGCGGACGTGCATTGTCCTGTTGGAACAGCAAGTTCCCTTGCCGGTCTAGGAATGGTAGAACGATGGGTTCGATGACGGTTTGGATGTACCGTGCACTATTCAGTGTCCCCTCGACGATCACCAGTGGTGTACGGCCAGTGTAGGAGATCGCTCCCCACACCATGATGCCGGGTGTTGGCCCTGTGTGCCTCGGTCGTATGCAGTCCTGATTGTGGCGCTCACCTGCACGGCGCCAAACACGCATACGACCATCACTGGCACCAAGGCAGAAGCGACTCTCATCGCTGAAGACGACACGTCTCCATTCGTCCCTCCATTCACGCCTGTCGCGACACCACTGGAGGCGGGCTGCACGATGTTGGGGCGTGAGCGGAAGACGGCCTAACGGTGTGCGGGACCGTAGCCCAGCTTCATGGAGACGGTTGCGAATGGTCCTCGCCGATACCCCAGGAGCAACAGTGTCCCTAATTTGCTGGGAAGTGGCGGTGCGGTCCCCTACGGCACTGCGTAGGATCCTACGGTCTTGGCGTGCATCCGTGCGTCGCTGCGGTCCGGTCCCAGGTCGACGGGCACGTGCACCTTCCGCCGACCACTGGCGACAACATCGATGTACTGTGGAGACCTCACGCCCCACGTGTTGAGCAATTCGGCGGTACGTCCACCCGGCCTCCCGCATGCCCACTATACGCCCTCGCTCAAAGTCCGTCAACTGCACATACGGTTCACGTCCACGCTGTCGCGGCATGCTACCAGTGTTAAAGACTGCGATGGAGCTCCGTATGCCACGGCAAACTGGCTGACACTGACGGCGGCGGTGCACAAATGCTGCGCAGCTAGCGCCATTCGACAGCCAACACCGCGGTTCCTGGTGTGTCCGCTGTGCCGTGCGTGTGATCATTGCTTGTACAGCCCTCTCGCAGTGTCCGGAGCAAGTATGGTGGGTCTGACACACCGGTGTCAATGTGTTCTTTTTTCCATTTCCAGGAGTGTATAAATAAAATTAAGAGAACTCTCGGATGGCTCTTTCTGTGCGGCCTCTAATGACTAACAGCAATCTTGGTACGGTGCAGTGCAGGGCAACGCCAAGTGGCGCAGGGATAGAAGAGTGCCGACGAATCCGGCGCCCACGCGGCTGCCGGGCCCGCAGTGTGGGTGGCGCTCTGTGAGGTACTTTGCTGCGCCCCCACCTCCTAACTCTCGACACATGTATAGCATATAAGCTGTTTTCCAATAACCTCTCTCGGTAAGTGGCATCAACAACGTATAAATCTTTCATGCTGCTATATGCGACTCTCGCGTCCGTTATTGTATGCGCAGAGGTAAAGACTACACGACATCGGTTGCCTTAACATGCGATAAATTAAATTTCTATAATACTTTGGCTTCCGTCACTCTGCAAGGATTACTCTCATTACATACTTCCGTTACTGGGGCAAATATTGTACATTTGCACATCAATTAGAAAGCATCAGTACAGAGGCACCCAAGAATTCAGTCAGTGGGGGAGAGTGCTAGATTTGTCACCGATAGGTTCGAACAACATGTAAATGTTACGGAGATACTTCGGTAGTTCAAATGGAAGTCACTGGAGAGGAGGCGACGTTCTTCTCGAGGAACGATATAGAGAAAAATTAGAGAACCGGCATTTGAAGCTGACTGCCGGATGATTCTACTGCCGCCAACATATATTCCGCGTAAGGATCACGAAGATATGATACGATAAATTAGGGCTCGTACAGAGGCCTATAGATGGTCGCTTTTCCCTCGATCTATTTGTGAGTGGAGCAGGAAAGGAAATTACTGGTAGTACAGGGCACCCTTCGCCACGCACCATACGGTGGCTTGCATCTGTGCAGATGTAGACATAGATGTAGAGGATAGAGTACCTAGGAATACGCGGTGCTTTTTGTTCTTGTGACTGATTTTAGAATCGTATGAAGGAATGACCACTAGAGACCACCATTAGCAGTTTCCATCATTTTCTGCAGGTTTTGTTCTTGTTGTTAGACATGCGTTAGTGTTTTGCGCAGCATTGTAAGCATTCTGAGTTCTACACATTCCAGTACGTATCATATTTTAAAGCTATCTGGCATGTATTGTGTTTTCTCTGCCTCGTGATGACTGGGTGTTGTGTGCTGTCCTTAGGTTAGTTAGGTTTAAGTAGTTCTAAGTTCTAGGGGACTGATGACCATAGATGTTAAGTCCCATAGTGCTCAGAGCCATTTGAACCATTTTTTTGGCATATATTATTGACTGTTCAGCTACACAATCGGTCAGTAAAATTCTGTAATTGGCTCTGAGCACTATGGGACTTAACTTCTGAGGTCATCAGTCCACTATAACTTAGAACTACTTAAACCTAACTACTCTAAGGACATCACACACATCCATGCCGGAGGCAGGATTCGAACCTGTGACCGTAGCTAAAATTCTGTATATTTTTAGAACTATTTATATAACATGTGAACAGTTACGCCACATCAGGTTACCTTCCATTCGGAAGTGGGTGCCCTCAGCGACTGTATGTGACTTATAAATTACAGAATACAGCGATCAGTCATCCTTTTTAGATTTTATTATGCAAGTCCAGATTTCGGCTAGTAGCTAGCCATTCTCAATGCGCTATTTTTTTATTCTCAATGCATGTAAGTCCCTGTCGTTCGGGCGTCAGTCACAGTTCTTTGAATACTACTCAAAGAACTGTGACTGACGCCCGAACAACAGGGACTTACATGCAACGAGAATAAAAAATAGCGCATTGAGAATGGCTAGCTACTAGCCGAAATCTGGATTTGCATAATAAAATCTAAAAATCTAAAAAGGACGACTGATTGCTGCGCTCTGTAAGTCACATCATACTTCGTCGGTAGAGTGCTACTTTGCACTTTGAAACAGAAGAAGGTCTTTTACCATGGAACATGTGATATTGGCAATTGAAGTGAGTTTCTTTTGTGTCTCAACAATTTTACCTGTCTTGAAAATGGAAATTTGTGTTAATTTCTAATAGATCCTATTTCAAATCGTAACTGGTTTTTGATAATACTTCCGCTCAATTTGCTCTCACTTACATATTATTACTGGTGTGTAGTAGAGTAATGATGTACCAGATAGACTATTAAATACAGTACTAACAAAATTTTCTCGACTGCAACGCTTTTTAATTTCAACTGAATATTTGGTCCTAGGTACAGGATCACGTTTTCTCATTTGGGTAAAGCTTAATTTTCCGGAGTACTTTTTGTAATTTCAGGAAAAGATTGTAGCATATAAAAAAGAATGCAATAATTTAAAAATGCAGTAAGAAAATATACTAAACTTCAATTACAAGGCTGACTAGAGGCGAAACTTTGAAAACTGTACGGAGATACAACACACTCCCCTACTCCACGAAAAGTTTCTATTCCTCTGGTTGAGCAACCTTCACAAAACAGTCCACTATTTAAGTGGTGCGAGCTTTCATACTACATTTTATATTGTGTACTTTTAAATAAAAAAGTTACGACAGATTATGTAGGCTGTTCCAGGAGGAATGCTTAACATTCAGGGATGTGACAGGAACTACTACTCGAATCAAAAAAATGTGCAAAACATGGGCTCGAAAATAATTAAATTAAGAATCATGAGCATTTGCTCAGTAGAATAAATGTCTTTCAAAGTAGTGACTATGAGTAAATGCTTATTACTCTTAAGGTATGCACTTTAGAACCCATATTTACTGTATATTTTTCTCTTGATTGGTTCGTGCCACCACCTCTCAGAATTTGGAAAGCAAGTAGCTTGCAGAAGAAAAGATTTGTTTCTTAGTATCTAAGACAAAGAAGTGCTCATAGCTCTTAAGGCACGCATGTTTTATAGACTTCTTTGCTACGAATAATCGTTTCTGTCTTATCCCTGAATATTGACCATTCCTCCCCGGACATCATGTATAGTAAACAACTTGAGCGCGTAAAAATCGACGAAATCATACTTACGTGAGGAACCTCTAATAATTAACATAAAAGGAACCTTGGAACTCGAGCGTGAGTCAAAGAAGCCTTAACTTGTGCTTATTGTTTCCAGAATGAATCAGCTACTTATAGAGTTTTGTGACGAGGCTTAATCTCAGACACCCTGCGTGTCTAAACACCATGAGAACAGTTTTTCAAAACACATCGCACACGCTCGCGGCTAACTTTCTGCCATCTGACCTTGAATATCTCCCATGGGGAAATGCTCCGGGGACCAGGGGTTCTGCTGCTCGTGGGCATTAAAAACAGAGGATGAATGATTTTTTCTTCGTGACATTTCCCCATCTTCGTAGCAAACTGCAGCAGGACGTCTCCATGATTTACTCCTTGGTAGGGACGTACAGAAGAAAAGCACGAGACTTTCTGTGGAGTACGAACAGAGCCGTCTTTTTGGTAGCGCTATAACTGTCTTCGATGTTTTCATTATCATCATCATCATCTAACAAGCTGTTGCGCCTTTCATAATCTGTATTCGTATGCAATGTGCGGACTCATACGAAGTTAGATAAATTAGTTTACCTGCGTATTCTTTCGGTAATGTAAGAAGACGGTTACGCATTTTTGTAGGTTAAAATACATCAGGGGTCTATCTCAAGGCTGTGTCAGAATTACATGGTGGAAGAAAGGTCCGGAAGTGGTAGGGCATCTTACGTCAAGTATCTGAGATGTAGGGTAAAGGCCTAATGCATATACTCACCATTCTGTGGAAGATGTTGTTTACGTTTGGCCGGTATTAGAAGAACTGGAAATTAAATCTGGCTGTTATGAAAACACCTCCAGTAATTTTATCAGCAAACCCGGCTATTGCAAAAAAAAAAAAAAAAAAAAAAAAAAAAATGTGATTGGCGAAGTAGAAAAATATTCCGACATTATTGCTTCCCAAAGAGTTTGGATGCAGTCATCAAACTGTCGCACCATGTTTTGATTTCACTTAAACAGCGTGAATGATGCTTCTTTGCATGTATGTGAATTTCTGCGTAACGAAGAAGGCAGATTACCTGTGAACTGATACACAAGAAGTAGTATTCTGTAACGTTAGTGTGTCAAAAATGCGAAGATAAATATTTTACGAGCGCAATAAAGCCAACAATGACGACTTCAGGGAAAGATAAGCAGAACAACACACACACAGACATAATATGTAATAAGGATATATGCTTACTCTTAAAATGAGAATAAAGTCCTGAAATGCGTCGTTCTACGCACGAAGAAAACGTAAATGATGCAGTATTATTTAAATCGTTAAAAATTTATTTCTTTAATAATAACGAATTAAGCGGGTTTTAATTTCTCGACAACAGGGTAACTAGTTCTTTAACTGCATTTCCCATCCGAGGAAAGTTACACGAGATTTTTCGCTGATAAATGTCACTATCATTGGTTTAGCTACCCGTAGTGTTTACTATAATATGGAAAGAAAAAGGAATATTTTTAAGCCCGCTGTACATATGCAAAAAAACAAAAATTTTTAATTGGCTTTCGGGACGTGCCAATACATCCATCTCAACAGTGGAATGTCATTTATGACGATACGAACGTAATGACAACCCAACACACAGTCCCCGACAGGAGAAAACCTCTGACCCGAGCGGGAATCGAACCCGGGACCCTTCCCTTTGTAATCCGCCGCGCTGAAAGGTAACATGAAATATTATTGCATTTCTCTGCGGTTAAGTGACACGGAGTGGTATGAAGAAAGTATTCTTCCTAATACAATGCAATGCTCTTGAGGTAGACGTAGAAGTGAGCACAGAGACGAACGAAAACGAGTGCACGAGCCCCCTTCTTCCTCAGGTAGAGTTGTTCTCAGGCCGAGTTTGAGAGGTTTCGGGCGATGAGCGGGCTGGCGAGGCTGACAGGAGATGTTTAAGGAAACTGGAAGAGGATGGGCGCAGCGAGCAGCGGCAAGTGCACAGCCTGCCAAGTCGGAAGTGAGTGCAGGTACGGCCGACCCTGTGGCCAATGCCAAGCTACTACGCCGCAAGGCCACTGACTCACAACCAGTCCGCCTGCGCTACGACAAACCGAACCGAGCCGCTCTGCGCACCGCGCCGCTACAATTCGGTCAGCTGACACTCGCAAATAAACACGGCGTTTGCTGTTCCCCGGTCTTCCTTACAGAAGCATCCTCCACTGTCTGCGGGTGGGCCATCTACGTCCTCGATTTGCTGTCTTCCATTCCTCCCCGGACATCAAAGTACTATCTACATCTGGCGCTAGACACAGCTCCGCTGTTATTTCCCATGAAACAGACTGGCTCTCGTTTCCCTGGAAGAAATAACAGTCATGCAGTGTAGTGCTCAGCTGCAGTAGTGCAAGTCCCTAAATTGCGTTGGTATTCAACAACTCGGAAGAGCGTGTATAGTAGCAAAAAGAGAAACAGGAAGCAATAAAAATTCTTAACATAGATTACTTACATGCGAGTCAGGATTAATTTAAATTTCAGCTGGAGTTTAATGGTTATAATACAGACGCTGAAGTGCACTAATTCAGCTACACGACCCGAATCCATGCGTACCTTCGATCAATGTTGAGATCATCAAGCCTCTACAAGTGAGCCACGGAGGAGGACGTGCCTGTTTTGAACAATAAACTTTCTCTGCGGATAGCCTCGAGTAACGTAAAGCGTAGAACATTGCGCTGCGAGACTGAGAGGTAATCCACAAGCGGATCGAATCAGCGCGTCGGATTAAGAGTCGTTAGTCTGGTACATTGACCAGTGTGTGTGTGGCGTTTCGCACTTCCGTTTATGGGAATGCTGAGCTGGTTCTCCAATGCGATTTAGAAATGTGACACCGAAACAGAACACGGAAACAAACAGGACAGAATTCATCCTAACTATATACAAATTCTGTACAAGACATTCAGAATGTCCTCCAGCCACAAAAAATAATGTCAAATCAACTGTGCGCAAAGTTTCGCTAGCCTTTGACCCTGAAAAGCGGTATAACGCCTGGAAAAAAAACTGCAGTGCAACTGACACGTTTATTTTACAAGACGAGCTCACAGCAGGTTGAGCATTCCGAAACGAATGTTGTAGCGTATTTTCTCAACCTCAGCGCACTTCAAGTCAAAGAACAGAGAGGAGCAATGATGACCGTGCTTAGCAAAGAGGTGCGTGAGCAACATTTCTTCCTCATGTAATTTTCAATAGTGGGATTCGATCTCTTAGCACAGGCTGCGGAGTAATGGCACGTAAGTCGGTGCAGGGCACATCTGCGAAGTGATCTTTCTTCTAGTATCAAGTAAAGGGGCAAGATGATAGAAAATGGACTCATATTATAGAGAAAGTGCGCTCTAATTCCAATCCAGCCAGCCTGTTCAGATCTGTCATGTTTCCCAAAATCACTCCACAAGGATCCTTTTCCCAAGGTCACATATATCTTTTTCGGTCCAACTGAGCTACTCCTCCTCTTACAATTTAGTCGTTCTAGATGCAGTTTAGTTCAAATAGAAAGAGAGAGCGTTATTTCAGGGTATTTATACAATTATGAGCCGACTTGAGACTCTCGTAGATCGATTCGTATAACAGAAAAGGTCATGGAAGGAGAAAGCTGTCGGTGTCAAGTAGATAACTTTGGAAGAGTTGACTCGGGTTTGGGCTACTATACCAAGTATCTCTCCTATGGGTTGTCAGGGCATTTTCTCTAGTGTTTCGGCAAATATTTGCAGTTTTGTTTTTGTAACGGGCAACGGCCTTGCCGTAGTGGATACACCGGTTCCCGTCAGATCACCGAAGTTAAGCGCTGTCGGGCGTGGCCGGCACTTGGATGGGTGACCATACCGGCCGCCATGCGCTGTTGCCATTTTTCGGGGTGCACTCAGCCTCGTGATGCCAATTGAGGAGCTACTCGACCGAATAATAGCGGCTCCGGTCACAGAAAACATTCATAACGACCGGGAGAGCAGTGTGCTGACCACACGCCCCTCCTATCCGCATCCTCATCTGAGGATGACACGACGGTCGGATGGTCCCGATGGGCCACTTGTGGCCTGCAGACGGAGTGCTTTTTTTGTAACGCGTAGCTGGTGTCAGCCCAAACAAATTCTGCTCATACGTCGTTGACACGACGCCCAGCGCGAACGGAATGCTTCGGTTCATTTCCCGATTTACACAAAATTATTTTTAAATCGGAATTTTTCGTGCCCATTCGATAGACTGCTACCAGGTTAGTCTAGTGCGATATTTGCTTTACCGATAAGTATTAACATGAACAGTAAGACACGAAGAATAACCAGTAGTCTAGCAGCGACAGAGCAGCGTGTTTGTGCATGGCGGCAGCGGTCAGCATCAGCCAGGCCGGTGCTATCGATGCTGGAGTACTCGTTATTCCTCGTGTTTCACTGTCCCTGCTAATACATATCGGTAAAACGAATATCGCACCGGACTAGTTTGGGACCGCATGTCGAATGGGCACGTAAAGTTACTAAAATTCCACTTTAAAAATCATTTTGTTTGTAACGAGAAACAAACCGACGTGATCGACAGAATTTGTTTGGCCTGACTCCAGCTACACGTTACAAAAACAAAACAGCAAATATCTGCCGAAACACCAGAGAAAACTCGCTTGACGATTCTTACGAGACACCCTGCATAATATTCTCTTTCTACGAGCAGAATGTTCAACTGCTCCCCCTCTCTTGCATTTCAAGTGTGGGATTTTGCTTACACAATGCCGAAATTTTTTGTAGGAAAGTACAAGACTATGCGACAAAAATCTCACTTGATTAACAACTCAAAATGAGCTGCACGTCTACGATCGCAGGTTCGAATCCTG
Organism: Schistocerca americana; assembly: GCF_021461395.2. Lineage (NCBI taxonomy): Eukaryota > Metazoa > Arthropoda > Insecta > Orthoptera > Acrididae > Schistocerca > Schistocerca americana. The sequence continues at coordinate 748,736,071 of NC_060130.1, read as the reverse complement.
CTTCGGGCATGGATGTGTGTGTGATGTCCTTAGCTTAGTTAGGTTTAAGTAGTTCTAAGTTCTAGGGGACTGATGACCTCAGGAGTTAAGTCCCATAGTGCTCAGAGCCATTTGAACCATTTTTTTGAGCTGCGAAGTCTTACGCCGAAGAAAGTCGAAACCAGGGTTGCTAGGATGGCACATGTAAGACATGTGCTAACGCAGTTAACGATGAATAAAACACGATTGACGCTGCAACTGAAAACAAGGCCTTCTGTATTACGTCAGTTTCCGTCAAAAGGGCAGACAATTGAGCAAATAAATAGAAACTGCTGGAATCAGGTTACTACGCAACTACAAGGGGAAAGGTAGAAATGCAGACACTCAATAGCAGATGGCATAGCGAATGCATTCGAAGAACTGCAGCACTGATGTTACAAAGAACCATTTGGTCTGCGTGGGACTAGAAATACGAGGAAGAGCTGCGCGCCTGTTATAGATGAAAGAAAGGGAGTGCGCTACAGGGCCGATTGTGAGTTGCGGAAGTGGAACCATTGTAATTTCCAGTGGGCAAAACTGGCCGCGTCGGGTAGTTCGCTCAGCCGCGAAGAAATGATTCACAAGGGCATCATATGTCATGCTACCGACTCCTCATTGCCACACTCGCGCTGACTAACGTCGATTCGTGCTCGCCGGCTCCGCCTGCTACCGGCCAAGTGCACGTACACCCATTTAACTCGGGACACAGACTGACTTTTGCTGTCCTTAAATCAAGGATAAAGGAACAGAAATTTGACCTTCGCGGGTAGTCGAAACGCATAGGAGCAGCATAATAATGTTGCATAGTGCCGCTGTTTGCAGGTAAATAAAAGCATTTGCATCGAATTACAATCTGTAATGTATAACGGTCTGTGCTCGTGGTCTCGCGGTAGCGTTCTCACTTCCCGAGCACGTGGTCCCGGGTTCGATTCCCGCCGGGATCAGGGATTTTTTACCTGCCCCGAGATGACTGGGTGGTGTTGTGTCGTCTTCATTATCATCATTCATCCCCATTACGGTTGGAGGAAGGCAACGACAAGCCACCAGCATTAGGACCTTGCCTAGTACGGCTGTGCGGGTCTCCCACATCGTTCCCCTTCGCTCTTTCAAGTAGCATGGGACTTCATTTCAAGGTATGCTGCGTCTCCAGTCAATGATTCTTGGCGAATAACGGAATCCCGTAGAAACACTTTGCTGTCCGTTTGTTAAGGTCCCTTTTACTCAGGAACAAGCTGAGGTACAATCCTGAAATTTCTGTGAAACACTAAATTCCACGGTTACTTTGCGCTGTAAAAAAATGGTTCAAATGGCTCTGAGCACTATGGGACTTAACTTCTTAGGTCATCAGTCCCCTAGAACTTAGAACTACTTAAACCTAACTAACCTAAGGACATCACACACATCCATGCCCGAGGCATGGATGTGTGTGCAGACTGTAGCGCCTAGAACCGCTCGACCACCACGGCCGGTTGCGCTGTAAAAATTTAAGCTTCTAAGTCAATGCAATCATTTATGTCTCATATTTTAATACCCGCAAACACACTCATCAAAACCTATAGATGAACAATATACACACAAGTTTCTGCGGAACCCTCGGAGCGTGAGTGCTACTCGCACTTACCCAGCAATTTTCCTCCTCAGTCCGATAGCTGGTGGACTCACACATACCTCCTACCTTCTTGATGCTCTCCTAACGTCTGCCAGCTATAAAATCATCCATGAATCCCCTCATCGATTGGTTAGTATACTGGACTTGCATTTGGGAGGACGACGGTTCGAAGCTGCGTCCGGCCATCCAGATTTAGGAATTACGTGATTTTTCTAAATCGTTCCTGATAAATTCTGGGATGATTTATTTGAAAGGGCATGGCCACTTTGCTTCCCCATCCTTGAAACATCAAAGCTCTTGCTCTGTCTCTAATGACCTCCACGTCGACGGAGCGTTAAACCCTAATCTTGCCGCGCGGAGCGGCCGCGCGGGTCGAGGCGCCATGTCACGGATTGCGCGTCCCCTCCCGCCGGAAGTTAGAGTCCTCCGTCAGACATGAATGTGTGTGTTGTCCTTAGCATAAGCTAGTTTGTGTCCAAGTCTAGGGACCGATGACCTCAGCAGTTTGGTCCCTTAGGAATTCACACACATTTAAACATTTTAAACACCAATCTTCCTTCCCTCCTGTATCTGTCACCCTCTCTGTCTTTGTCCCCTCCCTCGTTCCGTGGACCAGAATAGTTAACTGGTGCGAATGGCGGAGTAGGTGGTTAAACATGTTATTTCTGCTAGCAGCGACCGTTTTCAGTAATCTCTTTGTATCTGGTACTCTTCTCAGCACTTCTTTCGTTTGAGATTATATCATACCACGGTATTTTCAGAATTATCCTCCAGCATCACATTTCGAAACCTTGCATTCTTTTCATTTCCAGCTGCGCGGGGTAGCCGTGCGGTCTATGGCGCCTTTCCACGGTTCGCTCGGCTCCCCCCATCGGAGGTTCGAGTCCTCCCTCGGGCATGGGTGTGTGTGTTGACCTTAGTGCAAGTTAGTTTAAGTTAGATTAAGTAGTGTGTGAGCCTAGGGACCGATGATCTTAGCAGTTTGGTCCCATAGGAACTTATCACAAATTTCCAAAATTTTTCCTTTCCGGCTGGAAGCCTTCCACATTTCTGGCCCATCCACACAGCTCTATAGGAATAATTTCCTGGCAGACAACAATCTGTGGTTAAAACCACGCACAGAAAACTTTACAGCCTACGCTTTCGAATACAACCGTCCAGTGAATGCTGCGCTCGGGTGTGAGGAGCGAAGAGAGGACGTGACCACCTCCGAAAGTGAACTGCGGCACACGCCGGCCACACTGAGATTCGTTCGCGCGCACTGTTTATACCGTCTCTCCCGGCAGCAACCCAATTTGTTTACTACAGTAATTTATTATTCTCAGTTAGTACATTATGCAAATATGTGCGTTACACTTGACTGTACAGCTAAGCGACAAAATGTCAATAAATAATCAACCAAACTAACGCACGGAGGCAAAGATAAGATGCCAAGATATCGTATATTCCGAAACATTTTTCTTACTTGTGTAGGCAAAGTCTGAGATGATCTTAAGTCCAATCTTACCTTCTCTGGAGAACAGGTGGCGCATAATGAAACAGGGAACTAGCATTCCACTGAATCCGCACTCATGTAGTTACCAGGTGAGAGTGATTCAGATTACATAGTATTTCTAAACTAGATGATCACACCAAGATGATGTCTTTTTACAGGGTTGTAGAAAAAGCTGAGCTTCCGGTCAAATGTAGATAGGAGCTTAACAAACGACGATCTTTCTGCCTCCGCCTCTCCAAATCTCAAAGATACACTCAACTATTCATATGTGTCTAAGGAAATTTTCAGTTCAGAGAAGTTAAAACATTAAATACAGAAAGTAAACTGTGCTTTCCTTTCCAAAAGAAATGTACACCAAATCTCACATGTGATAATACAAACTACACATAAATTTCTCTCTCTCTCTCTCTCTCTCTCTCTCTCTCTCTCTCTCTCACACACACACACACACACACACACACACACAAACCTCGGACATGGGAGTGGATTTAGATGTGCCGTGTATGTATATGTCTTCTAGAATGAAATGCTTTCAAAATGTTGGATTCTAGGTTGGAGCTTGGTGTGTAGTGTATCCTGTGCGTATTTTGCGTCTTTACAATTGTTAACAGAGAAATTCACAAAAATTCTTATAACCTGGCTGTACTACTAAGCTGCGAAGGCCAAATTTAGTTTTGAAAATAAGGTTTAGTCAGCTTCCAGTCCCTCAGTAAGCCTCTATGTCCTTTCCGCACAGTAACGTAAGATCCTTGACGTTTCGGCAGATAGTGCACAGTCAAATGATATTTTTCCAATGGAAAACTTATTGTATACAGTATTATCGAATTCAGTAGCAAGGTTTGTAAAATAATTCGTACTCAGTGTTACACAATAGTATCAGACTCTCAGTCCTATTTTCTAAAAGAAAATGCTAAGCTGATATCAGCCATTCTAGATTCATCTCTGCATCTGTGAGTATCGTCAACAAATTGGAAGATATCAACGGTACGGCTATGTTACAAATATTTAGCAGCTGTCGCTGGGCGAGCAGTAACGTGTATAAATTTCCTGATAGCGATGATGACCAATTCAAGGCATCAGGTGCGAAATGTCTGCTACAAAATTATTAATATTTAATTAAAATTATGCAGATCAATCACGTTACGTTGCTTACACGTTCACGACAATAAAAATGCGTTAAATAGGATTACTCTAAGAGGCAATCGCCTTAAACCGCCATATTATGTTCACTGAGGTGTCAAAAGTACTTATCGTGAAAAACCGTTGTGCCATACACCTTGCGAGGTCAGAGAACTGCACTGAGTTTACATTGCTGACTCATCGCCGGCGCAGGTGCCACATTTTACGTGCTGTTACCTTGAAGATATGCTTCCCACCCGTTTTTAAATACAACTTCACATTTGACACACTGTACGACTTGGTGACATGAGATCGTTTTGCGCTACTCCAATTCTTCATATTGGACGAAGACTGCATGCAGTACCACACTGTTCACTAATTAGGGGTGTAACATCTTTGGAATATGAATGATCTGAATAATATAATCTACTTTCTTTCAAAGGATAAACGGTGGACAAACATCTCAATGGTCGCGTCCACAACAGTTTTACTGTATTTCAGCTTCACCGATAGATTGTAAATTACTTCCCTAATAAATAAATAAAATGTAGTAGCAACAATGCTTGGCTCTGCTTCCCAAATGACCATCTGATAACTCTTCCTTTCCTACGCGTTAGTGTTAAGAGGTACGTCGTTTTCTACCACAGCTCGATTTAAAATATTTGTTGATGGACTCTTGCATATGATTAGCTGCGGGAAGTTCACTGCTCTGTCAGACCGATCACTATTACGCTTACTCACGAAAGGACGCAATCCTACTGCCTTATCTGCAGCATTTGATCAGGCGGAACTTCAAAGGATCATCGAGTAGCTGCATACAGTATCTGCTGCACATTATTCAAGCACACGGAAGCAAAACGATGGTGTAGGAAATGGTTGAGAGCTGTACTTTGTTCCTAGGCATTTGGAAACTTCCGGACAGCGATGAAACAATTCGGCGGGAGATGCAGAATTTGGGCAGCTTTCGCAGAAGCCAGAGTCTAATATAGAAACCAAGATCCACATCTGCGCGTCGCGTCTCGTTTGTCAATGTTGCACAAGGGCTGGCTATTGCAACGTTGGAAGAACCTTGGCGATCAAGGTCTGCTAGCTATTTGTCTAGCCGCGCGTCTATGCACCAGGCTGCACTCCACTCACTTCCCAAGGATCGCGCTAGTTTAGTTCCTAACTTCGTCGCCCTTACCACTGTTCACACCAGACAAGTCTTATAAGTAACAGTGCTGTGAAAGTTTCCAAGATCCTAACGGTGAATGTTTGATTGTTGTGACACTCTCTTCTTTTTTTTTGTTCAAATGTATAAAAACTTCGTGTGGCGCCCATTCTATAAATTTTCTTGTACGGGCTCACATTCTTTTAATTTAAAAATCACAACAAAATATAAAATGTTATTCTCACTTATGTAAATCATAAGACTCACTGTCGGAGATGTCGTCGGAACGTTTTCTTTCTTGTTGCACTGAATCGATTTACTCTTTTGTCGTCTTTGGCTCAATCAATTTTGTTCAAAGACTATTAGAGTGGGGAGAAAATGCAAAAGTCTCTAAGTATAGTTCTCAAACGATGACAGCCAACACACACATTTGAAAGTGACGTATCGAGTCCTTCCACTATTGGAACCCGCGGGCGCACGTGTCTTCTGCTTTGACAACACACAACACTCGCACGGCAAAACAGTTTAACAACACTCAAAAAAGGAGCGCAAGTGCGCACGACGATTGCACTGCTTACCTGCCAGTTGCGGGCAGACGCGACGACGGTAATCCATGAACGTAATCCATGAACAAGAACGGGAGGGACACGGCACAACACACGCTCAGCGCTCTACGCTCCGCACACAGCCGCAGTCGGCATTGAAATGGAGTTCACTTTCCCGCTCGGCGGTGCGCGCGCAGGAGTGGGGGTTCCCCTCGGCTGCCCTCATTCGGCGGCGACAGCAGCGTCGGCGGCGGCGGGCAGAGAAACTGAGTAGAAAAAACTCCTGCCGCCACTCCGCGCTGCCCAATGCGTCGGGTCACGTCGCCTGCTTATCTGCGCTATCACGCGGCGCCTCGGCCGCTTCGGCTTGATCTGGCCGCCAGAGCCTGCGCGCTCCCGCAGGTCAGTTGTTATCTCTGCCACTGCGCGTGCGCCGAAGTCTGCGATCGGCCGCTGCCCACGCCACGCGGTTCGCGGTCGCTTCCCGTCACAGCCCCGAAGTCCCGACGACGTGCGGCTGCAAACCTTTCGCTTACACGGAGAGCGAGGACTGGACCGATAGCTGACTAATAACTCGGTGTTATATCGCATTTCTCGACTGTAGTCCTGTTTCCTCAAGAGTCAATCAAGCTGGCACTGACAAGTAAAACACTTCAAATCCCACAGGGACGCTGGTAAATTTATCTGCCTCAAAATTGTTCAGCATGCCTGTAACCCGGTCTTTGTGGGAAATAAATCTCCTCACGTGTTAACAGAGTTTGTCAAAACGACTCCTTGCTAACAAATTGAAAGTATTTGACTCTAAATTATTTAAGACGAAGCATAAATAGCAAATGAAGTGTTTAACTGGAAACAGCCGAATACTGACCATAACAGAGCTATAAACTTGCCTCTTAATTTTCAGTCAGCCATTGTGGCAAGAAAAACATGTAATGTAGAAATATGGATTTAAAATGTAAACATTCACGGCGGAAAATGTCACACTCACTAAAATATTTTGGGCTATAACGCTGTGGGCGAATGAATTTCTCGCATGAATCCTATGTTTCGTCTCCATCTGTGGAAAATATTTTCAAGCGGATTGTAACTTCTGTGAATCTTCGATTCTTGCTACTAACTTAAGTAAAATTTCGTTTCCGTATTATTGTTAGATAGCACTTTCGGTTACATAAATTATATTTCGTTATTTTATTTTGTTCTTGTCTTTGCATCTGATCAAACGTGTAATGTACAGTATCTCAAGATACGCGCTTGTGGGGTTAGCCTGTGGGAGAGTGCACACGGTAAAATTTGTTTCTATTATCCAAACGCTATCTAAGGGAAATGAGTGCTAACCCACAAGAGCGTATTTTGAGATCTTGTATGTTATATGTTTGATTAGATTCAAAGACAAGAAAATAAATACGTAAATCCTCCGACCCTGTGGGCACGATGCAGCAACTGTGACATATTTTCAGTAGCAAAAAACAGTCTAGGTTACAAATATAGCATAAGCTTTATTGACGCGTTTCGTCTTTTTGAGGCATCTTCAGAAATCGTATAGATATTGCGGGTAACGCGTTAGTCATAGGCAGTCGAAATTCTGCTGTGCATCTTCGGCATAGCTGCATGTCTTCGCCGAAGGTGCACACGAAAATTTCGGCTTCTTATGATTAATGCGTTAGTTGCAGTTTCTATACGATTTCTGAAGATGCCTCAAAAAGACGAACGCATCAATAAAGCTTACTATTTTCGCAGCCTGGGCTGTTTCTTCCTACTGAGAACATAAGTACGAGTAGACGAAATAATTAATATAACAGACAGTTCTTTCTAGCGATACATAGGGAACTACTACCTAAGAGCATGTGGTACGTTCGAAAACATAGCAAATGAAGCGGTCAGTCTAATCCTTACTCAATTGAGGTCAGCATTTTCTTCCGCCAACCCCTTTTATTGGCCGTTGTCGATAGCTGTTGTCCTCTGTTGTTATCGCTCCCCGATGGACGACTAGTATACATCTCTCCCAACACTGGAATCCAATTGTCATTCATTTTCCCTCCCTCCTCCTTCTTGTTATATTTATTTTCTTGCTTAACGTCTATATCGCCTCTGTGTATAGCCTCTCGTAGTAACCGTAGCAACCAGTGTGTGAATGGGAAGTTCGAAGAAGGTACAATTTCACTTGAAGATACCCTCTGCAGGTGGGGACGAAACGTTGGTTCCCGCCAAAACGTCGTTCGAACACGCCATAATAATGCGAAATTCTTTAATAACTGTTATCTCTATGAATTTCAGCTGAGAAGACAATATTTTCACTCCAAACAAAGTTGTAAAAAAGTAAATCCATACTTCCACATTAATATCATAAATGTGAAAGTGTGTTTGTCTGTTGCCTTTTGACGGCCAAACCATGGAAACGATTATGATGAATGTTGGTGTCAAGAAAAAGACCCCTAAGAGAGCGAAGTAGGGAATGGGATAGTGGGGCAGACTTCTTTGAAAATCAGTGAACATAAACCACGATGAAAGTTATTAAATTAGTTGTATAATGTATACGTCGCATAATGTGTAGTTACTTCAATAGTGCGATGCATAGATGCAGGCTCCTGACCACGTCTCTCCGCACGCGCGCAGCGCTCGCAAGCTGACGTTATTGCACGTACAGTAGCTTACTTATTCACCATCACTCATCATAACAAAACTAATGCTACGCGAGCGCAGCCGCGGTAAAAGCCAGTATTTACATACACTGAAGTGACAAAAGTCTTGGGATACCTCATAACATCACGTCGGACCTCCTTTTGCCTGGCATGGTGAATCAACTCGACGTGGTATGGACTCAATAAATCGTTGGAAGTCCCTAGCATAAATTTTGAGCCTTGCTGCCTCCATAGCCGTCCATAATTGCGAAAGTGTTGCTGGTGCAGGATTTTGTGCACAAACTGACCTCTCGATTACGTCCCATAAATGTTCCACGGGATTTGTGTTGGGCCATCTGGGAGGCCAAATTATTCGCTGGAATTGTCCAGAATGTTCTTCAAACCTATCGCGAACAGTTGTTGCCCGATGACACGGCGCATCATTGTTTGAGAACGTGAAGTCCATGACTGGCTGCCAATGGCCTCAAAAAAATGGTTCAAATGGCTCTGAGCACTATCGGACTCAACATCTTAGGTCATAAGTCCCATAGAACTTAGAACTACTTAAACCTAACTAACCTAAGAACATCACACACCCATGCCCGAGGCAGGATTCGAACCTGCGACCGTAGCAGTCCCGCGGTTCCGGACTGCAGCGCCAGAACCGCACGGCCACCGCGGCCGGCGCCAATGGCCTCCAAGTAGTCGAACGTACACATTTACAGTCACTGATCTGTTCAGCTGGACCACAGGACCCCGTCCTTTCCATGTAAACACAGCCCATACCATTATGGAGCTATCACCAGCTTGCACAGTGCCTCGTTGACAACCTGAGTCCATCACTTCGTGGGGTCTGCGTCACACTTGAAACCTACCAACAGCTCTTATCGACTGAAATAGGGACTCATCTGACCAGGCTACAGTTTTGCTGTCGGCTAAGGTCCGACCGACATGGTCACGAGCCTAGGAGAGGTGATGCCATGCTGCAAGCAAAGGCACTCGCGCCGGTCATCTGTTGCCATAGCCAAATGGTTGATTTGGCTCTGAGCACTATGCGACTTATCTTCTGAGGTCATCAGTCGCCTAGAACTTAGAACTACTTAAACCTAACTAACCTAAGGACATCGCACACATCCATGCCCGAGGCAGGATTCGAACCTGCGACCGTAGCGGTCGCGCGGTTCCAGACTGTAGCGCCTAGAACAGCACGGTCACTCCGGCCGGCTAGCCATAGCCCATTAACGCCAAATGCCGCCGTAATGCCCTAACGGATACGTTCGTCGTACGTCCCACATCAATTTGCGCGGTTGTTTCACACAGTATTGCTCGTCTGTTTGCACTGAGAACTCTACGCAAACGCCGATTGGCTTGGTCGTTAAGTGAAGACCGTTGGCCACTGAATTGTTCGTAGTGAGAGGTAAAGCCTGGAATTTGGTATTGTCGGCACATTATTGACACTGTAGGTCTCGGAATGTTGAATTCCCTAAAGGTTTCCTAAACTGGAATGTTCCATGAGTCTAACTACAACTATCATTCCGCGTTCAAAGTTAGTTAATTCCTGTCGGCGGCCATAACCACACCGGAAACGTTTTCACATGAATCACTCGAGTAGAAATGACTGCTCCGCCAATGCCCTGCCCTTTTATACCTTGCGCACGCGATATTACCGCCCTCTGTACATGTGCATATCGCCATGCCGTGGCTCTTGTCACCTCAGTGTACATGAATGAGGCCTCAGAACAAAAGCAAGTTCCTCATGTTCATTGCGAAGTTCTTGAGAACCCTTGCAGACAATACTGGTCACCTATGTATCGATGGTATCTCCTACTGACGAGCTCAGCATTCAATACAGTATCAACCAAAATACAGAACAGAACATTAGGCAGACGAAGGGTCCACAGGTTAAAATCGACATCTATGCGCGCCTCAGAACGCGATCCCGATACCCATACGTGAGTGGAAACGCGCCATGGCGAGTACCGATGAGTAGGTGTATACTTAGAATATACGGACTCCTACGTCCTGCTATGGTCCTCCAGACATGATGCGCAGACATGTGACACTTTCCGGCAATATCATGTAAGGACAAGCAATAGAGGCATTCCGATGCGTTGTTCCTACCTAGTTGGGTAAGTAACAAAAGCTTCTCCTTTCGTGGCTCAGTGAAACATAGTAGAGACAACAAAAAGGACAAAAAATGACAAACAATACTGAACAAAAATCTATTCTATATCTGTAATATAATGATATCTTATTTTTATTTCATTTTAATGACATTCGGCATTGGGGCATGTGGACTTGTTGAAGGAGTTACCATAGACGAAACAAATGTGGTAAAACAGAAACTGCTTTTATCCTGTTGTTCACAAAAATAACATCAAAATCGCTAATACAATTGCACAATCGCATTTTCCCCTTGAAGAGATTTAACAAAGCCATCTGCAACTTAAATTAGTGGCTGCACTGTTACTTTAGCCCCGCTATTCTGAACGCGGTTCTAGTGGCTTAAAGAGTCTGTTACTTTGTAAGGATGTAACACATAAAGAGAGACAAACTGGCAGAACTAAGAAGCACATAAACACGTCGTAATAGGCACTGCCTGCCTTTGTTAAGTGCTGTTTTACGGAGCGAAAGCATTTGATAGCGTAGATGGTCTTCTGTTCGTCGGACAAAGAAGTTAAGCCCAGCGGTCCAGATGCGTTCACAAGTAGGGACTATATACTGATAAAGAGTTCCAGCCTCATCCTTCCATCCACTTTCGTAGTCACCCATTGGTTTGCATTAGGGCTGCTCACAACCGTTTACAGGACACACACTGCACACGGTACTCTGAGGACAGAGGAGAGTCCTGTGTCAGCGTACAATTACGCTACGATGAAAACATCTGTTAAAAGGGATCAGAACAGCTGAGTTCGAAATGACCAGTGACGTAACTATAGAAACTGGCATCCATGGCAGACATCGAGTTTGCCTTCCCACCGCTGGCGCCCACATACCCCGTCTTACACCCCCCCCCCCGTCCCTTTCAATTAATATTTATTCTCATGCTGCTTTCCGTAATTAATTCGTTTACCGAGATCACCACGACTTCACAATGAAATAAAAAGCACACATTTCAGTCGCTATTTCTTATATGATACAATTCGAAACAGGCAACAACACACAGTCCAAAGCTGCGGTGTGTGCAAAAACTAACGAGTCCTTTATCACCGTTTCGGTATCGATTAATGCAAAGATGTAAACAAAAATCAACAGGGGCAAAATATAATTACATCTAGCAGGCGAAGACAAGAATGAAGCGTCCCTGTATCATGGAAAGGTAGTTCTTACAGAAACACTGTCTAGTCTGAATCTGTCATGATTCTCTTTCATACATCTCCATCACCTTCCCATGATAAAGCGGGCGTAGATTTAAAAAGGTGGGGGTGGAAGTGATGGGTGTCGCCACAACATTTTAGTAGAAGCCTTTGTATGTGTACATACGTTAATTTCCAAATTTCACGCTAACTTTCGGAGAACAAGCTAGCACGAAAACTAAAGTGTCTCGAAAATGGTGAGGAGTTTATGAGTTACAAGCTACGTTTCACACGGGACACTATTTAGTTGCTTGAGTGAAGACCTGTTCACGAAGATGGTATTTCGTCCTGACCGGGAACACTTCAAGCAAGTAAATGCACACAATCCCAGGCTGGCCTCATCTGCTGTCAACAACAAATCCGACACAATTCGCGAGTCCACAAGTAAAGCCGGGAAATACGTGAAGCTGAATAAAGAAAGACAGATTGGAAAGAGTCTCTACTAATACAAAAAATGACAGAAAAACTGACTTTCCGAACCTAGGCAGAAGCCGCTCATTTACACTCTCGTATAACCATAGCCTGCAGACCTGTGTTCATAATCGTAGTCCGTTGTGAAAAACTGCTAAAGTGCGTGCACACTTCAATTTTATAGCGTATAAATTATGATGTTGTAGCCGGCCGGGGTGACCGAGTGCTTCTAGGCGCTTCAGTCTGGAAGCGCGCGACCGCTACGTTCGCAGGTTCGAATCCTGCCTCGGGCATGGATGTGTGTGATGTCCTTAGGTTAGTTAGGTTTAAGTAGTTCTAAGTTCTAGGGGACTGATGACCTCAGAAGTTAAGTCCCATAGTACTCAGAGCCATTTTATTATGATGTTGTAAATGTTGTTGTAGTTTGTTGCTGGTAGGGTTCTTAAAGCGATTATATGATACACAGACTTCTCAAATTTTCGGAAGAGTGTCTTTCAGATGCTATATTTTTCTGAATTATAGTTTCTTGGACATAACGCTAAAACGATCTATTACGCACCTGCGTAAACAAATTATTATTATTGTTCTATTAAAACGTTATGCATTTCATTGAGTTTATTACTAAAACCTTAGGCATCTATTTTATACTAATACGAAACACGACGGCAGCCTGTATTTCGGAGAGCCGGGAGATTGGGGGGGGGGGGGGGGGGGGAGGAGGGTGAGAGAAAGAGTAACGTAACAAACGGTGCCCCCCGACCACCTCCCAACACAGAACCGAATCCTGGTACCGCGCCTGATTTAAAACTCTCCATTCAGTCCCCTTCTTCTTTTTCTTGCCCTTCCTTTTTCACCCTTCTCTTTTCCCCGTTTCTTCTGCCCTTCCTGATTTTTTTCATCTGTCTCAAAAATGCGCCTCCACGGAAACGGCGACCATAAAACTGGAACTAAGGACTGGGCAGACAGACGTCCTAAGACCACGTAAGTCATCTAGAGCTTTAGCTACTTTTGGCTATCGGTATAAGTTTGCATTTTACAAGGCCCAGTCACATTGATGTTACCACCTGGTCATCTGACATCCAAATGGGCAAGGCTTGCGGGCTAAGGCCGAAAGCATTTCCGAAAAGGCGAAGTTTGTAAACTGTTCGCGTGGTGCCGTGGTTAAAGAGTGATGTCCATGGGAAAATGGCACTATCCAAAGCCGGCGCCTAGGCATCTGTGGTGCACCACGGGCCGTACATGACACGGGTGAACCACGGCTGCTGAGACGTGTACAGCCGAACAGACGTGCAACTGTTGAACAACGCCCCCCCCCCCCCTTTCCCGCTCCCCAGATGAACCAAGGGGCTACCAACTGTGTCTCTTCAACGACCTTTCAGCGAACGTTGCTGCATATAGGCTTCCGCAGCAGGTGCCTGGTTCACGCACTTCCGGTGACTGCCGTTCATTCGCAACGTATGATGGAATTTGCAAGCCAGTACCACAACTGGACGTTCACAGGTGGCCTTTTCAGATGAATGACGTTTTGTGCTACATCGGACAGATGGTCGTTGGCGTCTACGGCCCTGCAACAATCGTCAGAAGAACCAGGCTGGAAGAGGGGGCGTTATGCTTCGGGAAATATTTTTGTGGCATTCCCTGGGTGATCTCGTCATTCTGTAATTCTCAATGCATCAACGTATGTATGATCTACGCTTGGGGACCATACTCAGGCTTTTGACAGGTGGTCACATTAATGTGTCTGGACAGTTTAATAGTGATTTTTAACTGTCTTACAATACAGACACAGATATTTCACAATTTTTGTCGATGGACTGACATTTGAGTTTTGTCAGCACTATAATCGATCGACACCGCGTTGCCTTAGGGCCTGATCGCGGAGTTTAGTTTTTAACAGTACTTCCCTACGAAACATCCTGCAGAGTCCTTACGACGAAACAAGGCTGCAGGTGATATATTGTATTCGTGATTCAAGAAGATGAGCATAAGATCGCGAAAGCAGCAGTGATTTTAGCGGCGTTTGCATTGAGCTGCGTGGGTGGTGCTGTGGCTGTGCCTGTGCTGAGCACAGCACGGCCCGCCGCGGCGCCTCAGCACTTTGCCAGCACGTAGGAGCAGGGCCGTTAGGCTCGTCTGCAGCCGACAGACCGCTGCTTTTTTTTCACTTTAATGTCTCATCGACTGACTGGCCGTTACGTACTACGAACTAGGTATATTTTTACTGTTTTTACAGTGGTTTACCTTCCAGGCCACGACATGCTTGTTCAACAAGATAAGGTTGGTAGAAGGTAACGCTTGTAGCTTTGTTGAAGGAGGAGGAGGAGATTAGTGTTTAACGTCCCGTCGACAACGAGGTCATTAGAGACGGAGCGCAAGCTCGGGTGAGGGAAGGATGGGGAAGAAAATCGGCCGTGCCCTTTCAAAGGAACCATCCCGGCATTTGCCTGAAGCGATTTAGGGAAATCACGGAAAACCTAAATCAGGATGGGCGGAGACGGGATTGAACCGTCGTCCTCCCGAATGCGAGTCAAGTGTGCTAAACCTTTATTGAAGAAGCCATTCCGACATTTCTGGGACCACGGAAATCTTACATCGACGCTTCAATACTTCGTCGAACTTACATAAAACATGTTTCTGTTGTTCATAATCAGAATCCCCTTCTAGCGAATACGAGCCATAGGCACTTCACTACCTCACCGCATCAGCAGAGCTAATGCCCTTTTTCTATTAACTCAACTTTTTGTAATACGTCATACTCCATTGAAGAATATTTTACAGGGTCCAAGTTTAACTTCTCATATTATACAGAGATCGGGCGTCTCTTGCAACGATGATACAATGTTCGGATTAGAAGATTTCAACTGACTCTACTCTATTCGAACCGGACAGCAACCTCTGGGACTTGGACGGTAAATAGGAGTAATTTGTGTAATGTCTTTTCTTAACAACAAGGTGAATACGTCTGTCGAAATGGCTTCATATAATGACAGTTCACTTAACTATAGACATTTCAAACTGTTATGTTTAGTGTCTGAATGATTGTCGGCGGAAGTTTGCTTATTGCGTGACCAATTGATACCTAAACTATAAATAAATAATACTGCTACCGTCTTAAACCTTTATATCTTTCTACCCCATACTATCGAGTTATGTTAAATTAAGCACTGAAATCTTATTACCGAGCACTTTCCTTCCCTCTGCGATCCCAGTAGTATTGAAATAATGTTACTACCCTCTACTGTGTTCTCTTCTTGAACGAGTTTTTGACATGAGGAATCACAAGTCGCTCCATGACTCATGTCTTACATAAGATTTTAGCCATCTCCATGCTGAATTAACGTGCTCATTACGGCATCGGAGAAAGAAAAGGACAAATTGTTTCCTTGTGACAATGTCTATAAGAGCACTGTTCTTTCCTAATCATCTATCGGTGAATGATATACGTGTTCTCTGTTCACAGTATGTACTAGAGACTGAAAGATTGACTAGAAGCGAAAACAATAAGCTTCCAGTATACATGCAGAACATCACTCCTATTTCATCAAATATTCTTTTGATGTGTGTATGACTCTTTCGAGGGTTGTATCGATCTGCAGAAGCTCAACTGATTGTCGAAAACGAAGCTATCTTCTTATTTAGGCTAACAAACCTTTGCACCCGAATTGCACTTTTACACTCTGGATGGTTCTAATCTATTATACGCGTAGACTTAATTATAGATTCTAGTCATTCCGAAGATACCACTCCTAATACTTCAACTACCAAAAGACAGCTAAACTGCGAGTATATAGATGCGTTAGGTAGTAAAGGCTGTACCACGTCGTAAGACTAAAGACGGAGGCGAAGCTGGCGTTAGCCGCAACTTCAAGAGTGCTTCTAGTCAAAGGCACCAAGCAGGGTACATAGGGTACTAGATTCGCATGTGGGAAGAGGGCTGAATTTCTGCCTCAGCCTTGTTCAGTCTGCATATGTGCTCCTTCACTAATGGAATCGCTGTCGATGGGCCATTATACCACAATTTTCTTCCCTCCTTATTAGTTAAAGTATATTTTCTGGCTTTTATGGAAGGCAATGGATGTATTTTTGCTCGTAAAAAGTGAAAGTCGACTAGACACATTTCATGCAATATATTCCTGCGTATATGGATAAGGACTTGCCTGTCTCAAAAAATCTATAGTCATTTATTCGTCTGCTAGAGTGGGTTATCTTTGGCTGCGAACTACAAGGCATGCCTTAAGCAAGTCGCCTATATTCTTGACGTGAGTAGGGCAATATAATTGCATCGCGGGCAGAATCGGCTAGAGAGGGCCGCATGGCCACTGGACCAAGTTAAGAGGTCTCGTTTGCTTGCTGCTGATCTTTTCAGTATTGGAGCTTTGTCTTGAAATAAACGAACAGGCATTTGAAGCGACATCGTTGTGGATTATGGTGAGAAGGTTGTTTGCTTGTGCTGCACTTGCGATGTACTTTGTGGAACATCAGACTGATTCGCGCGAAATACTTTGCAGTCGTATTCAACGAGAGTAGCATCAGTTCTTTGTCCGAGTTCACCTTTGTTAGAGCAAGTGAGACTCAATATCCAATTTCCTTTCAGTCACCGAGAGTTGCAAGTTGCTTACCTTATTGTTTTTCCTTTCATAGAACAATATTATGGTTGTTTATGTGAATACAACCAGCGGCCTTGCCGCAGTGGTAACACCGGTTCCCATCAGATCACCGAAGTTAAACGCTGTCGGACTGGGCTAGCACTTGGATGGGTGACCATCCGGTCTGCCAAGCGCTGTTGGCAAGCGGGGTGAGGCAAAACTAAGGAGCTACTTGGGAGAGATGTAGCGGCTCCGGTCTCGTAAACTGACGTACGGCCGGGAGAGCGGTGTGCTGACCACGTGTCCCTCCATATTCTCATCCAGTGACGCCTGTGGGCTGAGGATGACACGGCGGCCGGTCGGTGCCGTTGGGCCTTCACGGCGTGTTCGGGCGGAGTTTAGTTCAGTTTTTTACGTGAATATAGCAGGTAATTAGTGTTTAACGACCCGTCAACAACGAGGTCATTAGAGACGGAGCAGAACCTCGAATTAGGGAAGGCTGCGGTAGAAAATAGGCAGAGGCCTTTCAAAGGAACCATCCTGACATTTGCCGCAAGTGATCTAGGGAAATCACGGAGTGCCTAACTCAGGATGGCCGGACGCGGGTTTCAGCCGTCCCTTTCCGAATGCGAGTCCAGTAGGTCAACATTGTCTGATTTTCCTTGTCTTTTGTAAACGTATGTCCATGTAAAGTCAACGGCGGGTGGAACCTACCTCCTCTAATGTAATAAAATCCATGACACATGAGGAATCCTATAATATCAACAGGTATCGATATCTTCATTTACAAAAGTAAAAAGTTTATATAAAAAACTGTGCCCATAAAAATACCAGCATTTGTACCTGACAAAGATCTAATCTCTTTGATTTTTATAGTAACTCTGTTTCTTCTTCATCGTGTACAGACATGGCAGCAAATTGTGATGAATGATAGTCAAGTCTTTGTGTGAGGCTGCAGAAAGCAGGCGTATTGTTCGAATTCTTAGCTCAAATTGTGTCACTACAACGCGTCAAAAGTTTCAGAATACAAACGTTGAGAGGTTCAGATACTTGACTTAATTTCGTAATTTGAGAGTTACCAGTTTTTCGCCGGCCCGGGTGGCAGAGCGGTTCTAGGCGCTTCAGTCTGGAACCGTGCGACCGCTACGGTCGCAGGTTCGAATCCTGCCTCGGGCATGGATGTGTGTGTTTTTCTTAGGTTAGTTAGGTTTAAGTAGTTCTAAGTTCTAGGGGACTGATGACCACAGCTGTCCCATAGTGCTCAGAGCCATTTGAACCAGTTTTTCGTAACCCTTTCATCAGTTAATTTTCTACATAACAGATCAGCTTGCAGACGTTATAATGATTCTAAACAAGACAACTAAGCCAACATCACGACAATCAGCTGCGTAAAAATTTCGTATCTTTGTATGCGAATATCTCCTTCGATGCAGCTCACCTCAAAACAATGATTAACGTTAGGTCTGCGGACTAGTCATTGAGTATGTGGCACTGAAGAGGCATATTACATTCCTCACTATTGACTCCCATTCATTTCCTGACACAGTGATTCCTTCTATAGTTTAATGGTGAACTTCTGGGTGTGCAGACGAGGTTTTATTTCCATTTTCGCACTATATTTCAGCGACGGACACAGTCGTCTTCTTCAGTGGCTGCGATTTCTGGTGTTGCTTGTACTCTACTTTCGAGTTGTGGCAGCGAGCACATGTAACATACCTCGCAGCACCTGAAGAAGACGAGTGGGTCGGTCATCGAAAATGGAAATACAAATTCTACTGAACTCCCAGAAGTACACCATTAATTAATCACGCCAAGAAATCCTGAGAGATGGCAAGGTATAATTTAGTTCGGGTATTTCTCAGACGCCTAGAGATAAATATTAATAAAATCTAAACTAGAAAAATTGGTTCAAATGGATCTGAGCACTATGGGACTTAACTTCTAAGATCATCAGTCCCCTAGAACTTAGCACTACGTAAACCTAACTAACCTAAGCACATCACACACACCCATGCCCGAGGCTGGATTCGAACCTGCGACCGTAACGGTCGCGCGGTTCCAGACTGAAGCGCCTAGAACCGCACGGCCACACAGGCCGGCTAAACTAGAAAATACCTGATTAAAAAAAAAAAGTACATGGCGAATATGAGAAGCAAGCTGCACTGTATATGATGTGCACAAAATTGTTATCAGTGTGCATGTAAGACTTTTCTTACGGGAAGAAATTATTCAGAAAACTTTCCAACGTCGAGCACTAGAAAACGGCACTTTGAAATAATGAAACACGAGAACCGTGTATTGGAGATGTAGTGGTAAGATAAACACAGAAGATTACTTCATGTAGCTTAAAAAAGGATTTAGAAATCACTTTTCATACATCAAGATCTAGAACTGATTGATCATGTTTCCTTAGCAATAATTTTTGCTGGATCCTTACCGAACGCTTCGGTACCCGTTTTAGGAAGGGACAGGAGCATCGCAAGTCAGTAGAACGCAGATCCTGGATGCATAGATGGTCACAACAGATGGACGACGAACAAACTGATCGTTTAATTTCCGACGTACAGTACTGAAAGTCAGTTATAGTTCTAGATCCTCTGGCGGACAATGTGCTCTTGTGAATATCTTTGTGTTTTAGAAAGAATTCAAGACTCTGTAAATGTTAAAATTTGCAAAATCTCTCAACATGGGCCTGGTGCTATTGATCGTAATCTCTCCAGCATAAAATAAGATTACAGGCCAATGAACTGAAATTCCCCAGTAAAATAGCAGCATACACAGAGTCAGATTATAAAGGAAATGCAGATATTAGGGAGGTATGGAAAATATTTGATTTAAATGAATAAAGTGAACAAAATAGGTAAAAATGGATCTCCCATCTGTTGCGAACGAAGAAGTCTATGTGCACCTGATCCCATCGGAAGTTCGAGTCCTCCCTCGGGCATGGGTGTGTGTGTTTGTCCTTAGGATAATCTAGATTAAGTAGTGTGCAAGCTTAGGGACTGATGACCTTAGCAGTTAAGTCCCATAAGATTTCACACACATTTGAACACTTTTTTTTAAGTAGTCTAAGATTATCACTATGTTTTAAGCAATATATTCCGCAAGATAAAAGATTCATTGTAAAAAGATGAAAGAACGAATTGTAGATGTAAGATTACAGGAGAAGTAGATACTAAAGTGCTACTTTTGCAGATGTGCTACAGTACTTACTGGAAGTAATGTCAAAAATTTCAAGTATGTCTCTTAATTCATAGGTGTTGAATTGTTTTGCAGTCTAAATCTCGGGAACGTCAGAGAAGAAACAAACTGGTGGGGATTGGCGACGAGCCATCCATCAGCGATGATTCACTCTCAGTGGGAGGGCAGTGCTGTACCGTGCCCCGTGTCTAATGCACACTCGTGCTACTACTTTTCGCGCTGTATGTTACGTAATTTCCGCCATCTAATCGAACCGGTATCCTGTCGGCTCTAGTTCACTGACTGCAGTTACTACAGTCTAGTTTCTTAACACGTTATCGCCTCTATGCACAGATGAGGCTTGTTTTCGACTTTCTTCCGCAACGATGCTGCGAATTAATTCAAATGGTTCAAATAGCTCGGAGCACAATGGGACTTAACATCTGAGGTCATCAGTCCCCTAGAACTTAGAACTACTTAAACCTAACTAACCTAAGGACATCACACACATCCATGCCCGAGGCAGGATTCGAACCTGCGACCGTAGCGATCGCGCGGTTCCAGGCTGAAGCGCCTAGAACCGCTCGGCCACACCGGCCGGCAATTAATTCAGGAAGTGGGTTGGTGGCTGAGGATGCACAAACGAAACAAAGTTATGTTTTTCTTTCCGACTTTCCAGCCCACTGTTCACGAACTGACCTAAGGAACTTCAGTGAGGGAAAACAATATATTTTCGTGTTGACGGTCCAAAACTTCCGGGTATACCATACCTGAAGCCTTTGCGAGACGTAACGCAGTTGGATGTTACATGATCGATCAGCCCACACGGAGCACTGACCCTAAAGGAAAACAAGCGCTGACGCAGTAACATTTTTATCAGCGTTGAGCGTATAGACTAAATCTTAGCAGCGGGATCGTCAGACATAATTCGGAGAGGTACCAGGCGTATTTGCTAGAAATAAATTACCGCCTATATCCGAAGAAATGTTTTGGTGCTCAAATCGTAATATTCAAGAGTGTATTTGAAATGAAATACAGTGAAAACATCCAGCTATATCAGTATGAAACATTATCTACCGGACACACACACATAATTTAAATTGCTTGAATTATTCTTTATAATTCATCAATAATCGCTGCCACACACTGTCTGCAAAGTATGTAAGTTACCCAGTTTGAGCTCTAAATTTTTGTAACTGAAGCATCTACATTCATCTGTTGACAGGAAAAAGTATCTAGTATAATTTTAAAAGAGAAGGAACAATGTTCTTCGAACTTTGTAGAGTGATAGAGCTACGGGGACGCAGGAAAAATACGTGTGTATATCGTGCTGACAGCTACAGAGCGGAGCAGAAAAATCATCGCTTCCAGGTATTCTCCACGATAATACAATTTTCCTTTTTATATCTTTCGCTATAGCCCAGGACATGAATAATGACTCTGAGCTCAGACAGAAACTATATGTATCACAAGTAACACAGGGATTCAAACTTTATAAAGTTTTAGTACGAGGGAGTGCTGAAAAGTAATGCCTTCGAATTTGTAAGGTGAGCTCTCTTTAAGTTTTTTAAAGAAAACAAACGTTATTAACATTCTACATTTTTATTCTGTATGTCTGCACATTTGCAGCCATCTGCCGCTAAAAACCCTCTAACTGGAGCGTGTAATACACTACTGGCCATTAAAATTGCTTCACCACGAAGCTGACGTGCTACAGACGTGAAATTTAACCGACAGGAAGAAGATGCTGTGATATGCAAATGATTAGCTTTTCAGAGAATTCACACAAGGTTGGCGCCAGAGGCGACACCTACAATGTGCTGACATGAGGAAAGTTTCCAACCGATTTCTCATACACAAACAGCAGTTGGCCGGCGTTGCCTGGTGAAACGTTGTTGTGATGCCTCGTGTAAGGAGGAGAAATGCGTACCATCACGTTTCAGCCTTTGATAATGGTCAGATTGTAGCCTATCGCGATTGCGGTTTATCGTATCGCGACATTGCTGCTGGCGTTGGTCGAGATCCAATGACTGTTAGCAGAATATGGAATCGGTGGGTTCAGGAGGGTAATACGGAAAGCCGTGCTGGACCCAACGGCCTCGTATTACTAGCAGTCGAGATGACAGGCTCCTTATCCGCATGGCTGTAACGGATCGTGCAGCCACGTCTCGATCCCTGAGTCAACTGATGGGGAAGTTTGCAAGACAACAACCATCTGCACGAACAGTTCGACGACGTTTGCAGCAGCATGGACTATCAGCTCGGAGACCATGGCTGCCGCTACCCTTGACGCTGCATCACAGACAGGAGCGCCTGCGATGGTGTACTCAACGACGAACCTGGGTGCACGAATGGCAAAACTTCATTTTTTCGGATGAATCCAGGTTCTGTTTACAGCATCATGATGGTCGTATCCGTGGTTGGCGACATCGCGGTGACCGCACATTGGAAGCGTGTATTCGTCATCGCCATCCTGGCGTATCACCCGGCGTGATGGTATGGGGTGCTATTGGTTACACCTCTCGGTCACCTCTTGTTCGCATTGACGGCACTTTGAACAGTGAACCTTACATTTTAGATGTGTTATGACCCGTGGCCCTACCCTTCAATCGATCCCTGCGAAACCCTACATTTCAACAGGATAGTACACGACCGCATGTTGCAGGTCCTGTACGGGCCTTTCTGGATACATAACTGTTCGACTGCTGCCCTGGCCAGTACATTCTCCAGATCTCTCAACAATTGAAAACGTCTGGTCAATGGTGGCCGAGCAACTGGCTCGTCACAATACGCCAGTCACTACTCTTGATGAACTGTGGTATCGTGTTGAAGCTGCATGGGCAGCTGTACCTGTACACGCCATCCAAGGTCTGTTTGACTCAACGTCCAGGCGTATCAAGGCCGTTATTACGGCAATAGGTGGTTGTTCTGGGTACTGATTCCTCAGGATCTATGCACCCAAATTGCGTGAAAATGTAATCACATGCCAGTTCTAGTATAATATCTTTGTCCAATGAATACCCGTTTATCATCTGCATTTCTTCTTGGTGTAGCAATTTTAATGGACAGTAGTGTATAACGGTGTAACTACGTCGGTGCGTGAGAAATGGCGTGCTGTAACAGAGTTCCAAATTCAAAGAGTTCGTTCACACATGGAGCACTCTCTCGTTCATCATGACAATGCCAGACCATCCATGAGCGCTCCAACTTCGGCAACAATCCGACGCCTTGGGTCCACTTTCATCGATCATCCTTCATACAGTCCCGTTTTGGTCCCATCCGATTTTCAGCGGTTTTCAAAACTTAAAAAACGTTAAAAGACGAATCTCGTGCTTCGTTCTCGAAAAAAAACGAGGTTTCGCGAAAGCACGTAACATTTAATGAGTGAATTTACACTAAAGCGCCAAAGAAACTGGTATAGTTATGCGTATTCAAATACAGAGATATGTAAACAGGCAGAATATGGCGCTGCGACCGGCAACTCCTACATAAGACAACAAGAGTCTGGCGCAGTTGTTAGACCAATTACTGCTGCTGCAATGGCAGGTTATCAAGATTTAAGGGGGTTTGAACGTGGTGTTAAAGTCGGCGCACGAGCGATGGCACACAGCGTCTCCGAGATAGTGATGAAGTGGGGATTTTCCCGTACGACCATTTCACGACTGTACCGTGAATATCAGGAATCCGGTAAAACATCAAACTTCCGATATTGCTACGGCGGTTGAAGGATCCGAAAAGAAAGGGACCAACGACGGCTGAAGAGAATCGTTCAATGGGACAGAGGTGCAACCCTTCGGCAAATTGCTTGCAGATTTCAATTCTGGGCCACCAACATGTGTCCGCCCGCAAACCATTCAAGGAAACATCATCGATGTGGGCTTTCGAAGCCGAAGGCCCACTCCTGTACCCTTGATGACTGCACGACACAAAGCCTTACGCCTCGCCTGGGCCCGTCAACACCGACATTGCACTGTTGATGAAAGATATTGCCTGGGCGAACGAGTTTCGTTTCAAATTATATCGTGCTGATGGACGTGTACGGGTATGGAGACAACCTCATGAATCCATGGACCCCGCATGTCAGCGGGGGACTGATCAAGCTAGTGGAGGCTCTGTGATGGTGTGGTCAGAGTGCAGTTGGAGCGATATGGGACCCCTGATACGTCTAGATACGACTCTGACAGGTAACACGTACGTAAGCATCCTGTCTGATCAGCTGCATCCATTCATGTCCATTGTGCATTCCGACGGACTTGGGCAATTCCAGCAGGACAATGCGACACCCTAAAGGTCCACAATTACTGCAGAGTGGCTCCAGGAAAACTCTTTTGAGTTTAAACACTTCTTCTGGCCACCAAACTTCCCAGACATGAACATTATTGAACACATCTGGGATGCCTTACAAGGTGCTGTTCAGAAGAGAGCTCCACCACCACGTACTCTTACGGATTTATGGACAGCCCTGCAGGATTCATGGTGTCAATCCCCTCCAGCACTACTTGAGACATTTGTCGAGTCCATGCCACGTCGTGTTGCGGCACTTCTGTGTGCTCGCGGGGGTCCTACACGATATTAGGCAGGTGTAGCAGTTCGTTTGGGTATTGAGTGTATTTTCCAAAAGGTACATATCAGATCTGAGATACTTCCTCCTGTCATGTCCATTAGCATTGTAACTTTATCTAGCAAGCGGAGCTAAAGAAACTTGCAGGCATCTCGTATCAGTGCGGTAGTCTTTTTGAGTAGTTATATTGAGTGTCTAGTGGCCACGCAGTTCGCTAAGCCAGTACCGGTGTTTGTCAGCCTAGCCGTGAAAGCAGCGGCCAGTGGGTGACCTTACACCAAGGGCTGCTCTTTTACACCGTCCTCAGGACAACTACGAGACAAGGACAGCAAATCTGCCAATGTTTTCAGTCTGTCTTTTCGTAGAGTGCATGTGAAAGCAACGAATAACCTGTCGCTAGCAATGAAAACCACTGACATTTAATAAAGCCGGCCGGAGTGGCCGAGCGGTTAAAGGCGCTACAGTCTGGAACCGCACGACCGCTACGGTCGCAGGTTCGAATCCTGCCTCGGGCATGGATGTGTGTGATGTCCTTGGGTTAGTTAGGTTTAAGTAGTTCTAAGTTCTAGGGGACTGATGACCTCAGATGTTAAGTCCCATAGTGCTCAGAGCCATTTTTTGAAGTGACTTTTACTCTCCCGTCCTAGCATGCATTGCGAGTATCCGGGGTTCAGTACCTCGTCCACTTGCTGCAGCTGGTAATGAACAAAGTGATAAGAAAAATGTTTTCGGGTCATTCAATCGACAATAAAAAACAGTTAAAATGTAGTTTTTTGTCAATGCATCGTGTAAAAGTACTTCAATACTCTACTCCATGTATCCGTATTGTAATTAAGAAAACATTATTGCCATTGCTGTTCTGTTCACTTGCATTCTCTTTAGATGAGTATCATTTCTACCTTCTCTTCATTAGTGTGCACTGGACTCACACATACTTTCAACTGAATGGCCGGAATGCATTTTCCTTGCGTTTTCAATTTGTTTAATATCGCTCCAGCAAGTGGTCGAGTACCCTGCAAATTGCACTGTATGCTAGTGCGGGAAAGTCAGTTTTTGTGTTACGTTTTTAAGCATTTCACGTTTACGTGAATGGAGCATTGCCATACACGTCTGAATAAGTCTTGTCGAAATGAAGTGAATCCCAGAATTAAGAATATAGGATGCTATTAAAATAAGAGACGTACTGATGAATTCTTCTCGGGTTGTCAGCTGAGTGGTGGCGTCGCCTTGTCGCATCGTTTCAATGAGTTTCGTACACATCATCGTATCCATCATCTTCTCCAGGAGATGATGGGTACGAAACTCATTGAAACGTTGCGACAAGGCGACGCCACCACTCAGCTGATAACCCGAGAAGAATTCATCAGTGGAATACGCCGAGAAAGACTGCAATCGCATAAAAAGACGTACTGCTCTTCATGTCTGTGCAACGAACAGTATTACAAGAAAGGCACTCATCCTGTTTAACGCTCTCCTGTTACCTAAACAACATTTATCTGATAACTTTTTCCCGGAAACAAAATTAAAAAACGTATTTTGGGTGGTCAACATAAATGGGAATCCTGTATCTTAAGAAAAGAAATTAAACTCACATTTTATCTGTTTGAGCTAAAATGATAATAGCTGATAAGATGTAATTTATGCTACAGTCTAAAAGGCTGAAGAAATTTGAAGTTCTCGGCTCCAGGCATGGAATTATTTGAAAAATCTAACATTTGCGAAGAAAGGTAAATCATAACATTCCTTGATTCTGGACTGAAGTTGCTAATTCTAGACGTATCTTCCAAGAATAGCACGATATTAGTGCAGCCGTGGACTGGGTAAACACACAGCACAAATTGTGTGAACTTATCGACCAGA
Source organism: Schistocerca americana (assembly GCF_021461395.2). Classification (NCBI taxonomy): domain Eukaryota; kingdom Metazoa; phylum Arthropoda; class Insecta; order Orthoptera; family Acrididae; genus Schistocerca; species Schistocerca americana. The sequence continues at coordinate 748,709,563 of NC_060130.1, read as the reverse complement.
TCGTCCTGTCATCAGTAACGACTCCCAATAACCCATTAGGGTACAGGACGAGGTCTTCCTTGAAGAAGTTACTCTTTGAGATAGCCGATGAGCTCTATACTCCAGCGTCAATAATTAATTGTAGTTACAGTCCCTCTGCGCTTGCGTGCTTGCGTATGCAGTTATCCGTAAATGGGTGACAGTTCTTTTAAGGTGGAGTTCATTCGCCATTACGATCACCAGTGAAATTTACGGTTAGTAATTCGGTGTTCGACGGTTTGGAGAAATTAATATTAGTCCTGTTTCATCTTCATATGTGTCACTGTTGTAAAGAAGTAGCGTGATACAGATACAGAAACAATTGAATATTCCTCTACAGAGGCGACTGTGTTGACTACAGTGTGTGCTCTTGTTGTCAGTTGGTTTATAATGTTTACTGTCGTCTTGCAGGCTTGTCGGAACATGCAACTTACATTGTTGTAGCCTGCAGAAAAGAACGAAGTGTGTAAATTTTATTTAAACGTTCTCCAGACAGCCAAAAAAGCCTCCACTGAGATATTTATATAGGACATAACACGCTACGAAAGTTCAGTTTTCATTTCAATGGTCAGTATTTACATGAAGATCATGGCTGATATTAAATTGCAGACTCTTCGAACAGTAGTAATCAGGCACCTAGCAATCGAACACACTTTGTTTAATATGTTCGACTACTTGGCGCCTAGATTAGGCGATTGATTAGCGGAACTTGTGTTCGCTCCCGGCAGCTGAGTGGTCAGTGCGACAGAATGTCAATCCTAAGGGCCCGGGTTCGATTCCCGGCTGGGTCGGAGATTTTCTCCGTTCAGGGACTGGGTGTGGTGTTGTCCTAAAAAAAATGGTTCAAATGGCTCTGAGCACTATGCGACTTAACTTCTGAGGTCATCAGTCGCCTAGAACTTAGAACTAATTAAACCTAACTAACCTAAGGACATCACACACATCCATGCCCGAGGCAGGATTCGAACCTGCGACCGTAGCGGTCGCTCGATTCCAGACTGCAGCGCCTAGAACCGCACGGCCACTCCGGCCGGCTGTGTTGTCCTACTCAGCATCATTTCATCCTCATGGCGCAAGTCGCCGAAGTGGCGTCAAATCGAAAAACTTGCACCCGGCGAACGGTCTACCCGACGGGACGCCCTAGTCACACACACCAGGACTTGTAACGTTGGCACTTAAATGTCCAAATGCACCGTCGTAAGCATGTGCTCATAGTTTAAAATGAGAGATTAAATCTCGGAAGTAGATAGGCTTAAATAAATGGTTCAATTGGGCTGTTTGGAGAAAATTCACATAAAATTTTCAAATGTAAATAATCGCGTATTCCACCTCTAATGACGAATATGATCCTGCAATAAAGTGTGTTGTATTTAGAGGGTCTAGTATACATTTTCATGTTTTGTGGGAAACCGACCTGTAAATTTGTTTGAATAGGTAAGTAAAAATATCTCAAAATAACATCTAAGCCGAACTGACTGCTAGACGCTGTTAGGTAATTAGGATAGCAAATTTTAAGAGGGCCTCATCCACTATTCCGTCTTGTTTGAAAATGTTTGACTTTACAATGAATCGCCAATGCATATCACACAAAATTTGTAAACGTCGACAGCTATGCGCGGAAATCTTGAGAAACAAGCTAGCAGGTTCGGTTTATTCGCTTACAGAATGAGAATTTTTACTGTTCGATAAGAAGGATGCTCCTTTATTGACAATGTGTAGCGTGAAGTTTTTCAGGTGACTATCGGAGCGATGTCGAGTGTGCCGCGAGAAAAATAACACACGCGAAACTCTGTTCTGTCGATAGGTCCGCTGTTCCTCGGAGCTGAAACACAGCGAACAGTGTAGCTCGATTGACAAGAAAACTGCCTACAGAAGAGTGCTGACCGACAGAAGTATCTGCGCGGTGCTGAGCAAGCGATGTGGGTCAATACGATGCATAAGCTGAGGCGGAAGTGCAAGGGAAGGTCGTCAGTTCATGCATATGTTACGTAAGGCCACTTCCGTGAGTCCGTTGCTCCGCGATGAAACGGACAAAGCTAAGCGTCTCAGTTGTCGGCTGCATCACTGCGTGTACCGATTCTTTACGCGTTTCCTAGCTACAGTATGTTACACAGAACGAACTACAGTCTGGAAACACGCTGGTAATAACAATTCACTACAGTATACACAGTACACACGCTAGAATGTCAATGACATGTACAAAGAAAGCTCAGTCAAAGAAGGGAGCGACCTTTGTTATTTCCGTAAAGGGAAGCTGAGTCTGCTGGCATAAATTTATGTAGTGTATTAGTGTATATAGTGTATTAGTGACATATCTGTCGGTCGGGAAATATGGCGTAATAATATTGCCTTAGTTTGCGTGCGAATTTGGTTTAGTTCCGTGCCAGTTGCGCTGCCTAGGCGCTCTGACGTGGGCGGTAGCAGACGTCTTTAACAAAGGATACTCTAGATATCATTACTGAGTTCCCATCAGAACGTTTCTATGCCTCTAACAACCGGCTGGGTTCAACGACCTGCGAGTGGTGGATCCGCTGCACTTCACTTTCTCCGGCTCACCTTGCAGCTTTCGCTTAAGCGGCTTTCTCCACAAAGCTGAAAACAAAGAAGGTAAAGAAGGTCCACAGCCTCGTGCACCTGATAATGACGGCCCTGTCCATCCTAGAAAGGAAGACGACTGCCACTATCTTGTATTTGTTACACTTCCCCCTATAGTGGCACTGCCACTGTCACGTCTTTGTGGTTAGCGTCAGTTTCTTCCCCGCAAAAGGATTCAGTTCTTCGTGGAGGATTAGAGTTGAAAGTAAAAGCTGTACCGAGTATAACGGGTGTAATTTCAAAGTACAGAACAGGATTATTTCGGCAGATGAGTTTTGCATTTTTAAGCTTCTTAATTAATATATCAACTGATTTGCGAATCTAACAAGTACGAACATAAGGATTTATGGAAAACGCAGTTCATCCGGCTTCTGTTATTTTAAAGAGAAGTACCACCCGAGTACAGTTTTTAAAATGCTATGAATCAACATGACGTAAGCGACTTGCTGAATATTATACTGAAAAACTATTTTCTTTGTCAATTCGTATTTAAACGCATTTGCGTATTCCCTACATACTATTGGTTGTTACAGAGACCAACACAATCATTTTTTTTTATTTACAGTTGCACTTAAATTTTGTCAAATTACTATTGATTTCGGAACCAAGTACCAGCATCAGCGCATCCCACTATCAAAATATCACATTGTTCAATGAAAATATTCTTTCTACATCTATATCATTACCCTACAAATGCCGGCCTCTGTGGCCGAGCGATTCTAGGCTCTTCAGTCCGGAACCGCGCTGCTGCTACGATCACAAGTTCGAAACCTGCCACAGGCATAGATGTGTGTGATGTCCTTATGTTAGTCCGGTTTAAGTAGTTCTAAGTCTAGGGGACTGATGTCCTCAGATGTTAAGTCCCATAGTGTTTCGAGCCATTTGAACCATTTGAACTCTACAAATCAGTGCGTGGCAGAAGGTCCATCGAACCACCTTCAAATCATTTCTTTACCGTTCCACTCTCGAAAAGCGTGCGGGAAAAGCGAACACTTAAATTTTTCCGTGCGAACTCTTATTTCTCTTATTTTATTATGATGATCATTTCTCCCTATGTAGATGGGTGCCAACAAAATATTTTCACACTCTGAGGAGAGAGTTGGTGATGGAAATTTCATAAGAAGATCCTGCCGTAACGAAAAACCCGTTTATTTTAATGATTGCCACCCCAATTCGTGTATCATATTCATTCCATTCTCTCTCTCATTTCGTGATAATACAAAATGAGCTGCCCTTCTTTGAACTTTTTCGACGTCCTCAGTCAATCCCATCTCTTGCGGATCCCACATCGCACAGCAGTACTTCAGAAAAGGACGGACAAGCGTAGTGTAAGCAGTCTCTTTAGTAGGCTTGTTGCATTTTCTAAGTGTTCTGACAATAAATCGCAATCTTTGGTTTGCTTTCCCCATGACATTAACTATGAGGTAGTTCCAATTTATGTTATCCGTAAGTGTAATCTCTAATATTTAGCTGAATTCACAGCCTTTGGATGTGTGAGATTTATCATGTAGCCGAAATTTAGCGGATTTCCTTTAATACTCATGTGGATGACTTCACAGTTTTCTTTAGAGTTAGTCGTCACTTTTCGTACCACACAAATATCTCGTAAAAATCATTTTGTATTTGGTTTCCATCATCTGATGACTTTACAATACGGCATCATCTACTGGGCTGCTCATATTGTCTCCCAAATCGTTTATATAGATCAGGGACAGCAGAGGGCCTATAACACCTCCTTAGTGAATACCAGATATTACTTCTGTTTTACAGAAACATTCATCAAATATGTTTCTATTGATAGGTTAAGTATGGTAGAAAGTGCAGTCTTAAAATATAAGCAATTCCTGACCTCTGGAGCGGAGTAGTCAAAATCTCCATCCAAGAAGGAAAGCCCTGTAAGTACAAATTTTAAAAAGTCACATGGTAGAAAACACATAAAAAGTAATACATTATTTATCTTCTGGCATTAAATAGCCGTGTTGAAGTAATATTATATGTTCTACAACAATTCCATTTTATGCGATGTTTTATTATGTATATACATTGTGACTTAAAAAAAGAACACAATACAGAGCAGGCTCCTTTGTCACATCTGGCGGCAATATGTGCCCGTTTAACACATAGTATTGACCTTTACTCATCAGTATAATGACACACCAACTCGAGTAGCGATGTTGACGACTGCGCTCCAGGTACAAGAGGCCGTCTGTATTTTAAGATTACTCTTTCTACCATACTTTAGCTATCATATAGAAAATATTTTATTAATGTTTTTAATGTTTCCTAAGCAGTATTTTAATCGAACACTGTGATCTTTTGATTATAGGATGGCCTGATGATGGTACTTGGTGCCGAAACCGGTAGACATTTGACAAAATATACAGTAAGTGCGACTGTACACTGAAGCAAATGTGTATATTTTTTGTCGAAATGCAATTGATTCTGCATGATGACAATACAAAAAACTCCAAGAAGAAGTCTGAAACAAACTGATTATCATCTAAGAAGCAATGTTTAGACAGATTTGAGATCGGTTTCTTTAGATAGGTAATGAAACATTTTCTCATGCTCCACCACCAGGTCTTGTGATCTGTCTCCTACACCTCGATGTCGAGGAGATGTTAAACTGCCTGTCTGTCCTTTCCGTGATTTGTTCCTTCAAAGGCCAGGCACAAATTCAGTCGTTTCTACAGAAGTGGAAAATTTCCCAACGAAAACACCAGAAAACATATCTAACGTGAAGTGGAGAATTGACAGAATTGACAGAACAGTACAGTCTCACTTCCTTTGTCTCACGTTAAGCAACGTTTCGTGAACGTTACTTTGTCTGAAATACTGCTACGTTAAGGAGATACGAAAGCTGTGCCTGCTAGAAGATAATAGACGACATTTCTGCTGATTTCGTAATGTTCCCTCCATCAGCACATCCCCCAGTGCGCTCACTGCAAGTGTCTTACAAGAAACTGTTTACGGAAGACGCGTCGCAAGACTACGATAAGAGATGTAGGGCATCTCAGTGCATAAACTGATAAGCGGAACAAGACGAAGGCCACATCCCGACGTATCGCTGCTACTACTACTCCTTTATCAGCGTATAATTTCTTCAGCATGTTTTCAGCTTAAGACTTTATGTTCTTCGAAAGACATTTTACGCTTTCTCGTCGCACCGCCGTCAATCGCTGGCTTACTTATTCGGCTGTTTTTCTCTATTCTTCGAGATTCATCTAATGAGGAATCCTTTGCAGATGGGAACACCGATCGCTCTGTCTTTGCCTTTTCGGTCTCCGGAGACAGTGGGCATCGACGACAGCGAGGCCGGCCGCTGTGACCGAGCAGTTCTAGGCGCTTCAGTCCGGAACCGCACTGCTGCTACGGTAGCAGGTTCGAATCCTGCCTCGGTCAAAGATGTGTGTGATGCCTTTAGGTTAGTTAGGTTTAAGTAATTCTAAGTCTAGGGAACTGATGACCTCAGATGTTAAGTCCCATAGTGCTTAGAGCCATTTGAACCATTTTGAACGACGGAGACGCACAAGATCTTGCTACTAACGCAATGGCGGACTCGTTGTTTTCAGTATTTTAAGCGAGACAAATTTTGTAGAGGATCCTATTCACCAAGCCGAGATTAGGCAAATCGAAGAGTCTACGGATGTGGAAACATCTTCACCTGTCTAACTCGCTACGTGCTCTACAAAGCTTTACGTATTTTAGCGCCATCTCAGTTTTCAATTATGCCAGCTACCTTTACCGAAGGGCGACAGGTTACTGCTTTTTCTTTCACAGAATGAATTTTAAAATTCCAGTCACCTGTCAGAATGTTAATCTAAAGACCAGAGAGATTTATTAGATATTGCCGTATTGCCGATGGAATGCGCTCTTTTCCTCCGACCTACAATTAGTGGATGTGAGGGTTAGTAATCTGGAGGGGATGGGGCGGCATTACATTAACATTTGCTTCTAATCGCATTACTTGATTTCTACGTACTTTATTACGCTACCAAACTTTACGCATAAACAAGGTTTCCAGACACGAAAATCAAGGCACATATGAAAAACTGTTGAAGAAACGAGCTACGGATTACGGCCCTGACTGTAAAGCAGCTGTACCGTCAATTCCCAACACAAGCCATTATTAGTATGAAGATTATCTTGTGGTATTGTTATCTATGTGGGCACAGAATTATTCAGAGTCCATTGTTTGTAGTGTTCGACGCATTTCGATACCTCTTGGTCAATAGTCAGGAACAAGGAATTTTTACAATGCTAGACCCATTTGTGTCTTCAGACCCTTGCACTACCGAAATTAGCTCGGCATGTTATATTTTGACAGTGTTTTGCCATATTAGGGTGCTCGCACGATCGATACTGAGTTGTGCTGCGTCGAACTTACTTTCTGAAGCGCAAAGGTTATGATTGGTATATGAGATTCTGTGCCTAAGTATTGTACATCTGATCATTGGAGCTCAATATAAATTAATGGACATCATCTAGCGTATTTCCCGAATTTTACGTTTTAAGAGTGACATTGACTTGCGTGTCGTGAGAGTAAAGAATCTATTTTTGGAACACTATAAACAGAAACAAAGTTCAAACTTCTAAATTTCAGAAGAAGTTGATGATGTTCAAAGACAATTGTATTCTTTGTTCCTCACTTTGTATAACACTACACGCACTCGTTCGGTTTTCCGTTCTTTCTTCTTCATATTGTTACAGGTAGCGGGAATAAGAGTTTACTGTTCGTTTCTAAGATTACTTTGATTAATTAAAGCATTAACTTCAAAAAAGTTTTGCAGACAATATTAATTTCATTATAGTGAAGCCAAGACTTGAAATAAAAGAATTGGGGAACACAGATTATTTGGGGTGTTCGCAGGTCAGCATCCCGAGTGATAGAAACAGACGTATGGTAAAAGGCTTGGTACTAAAGATGGGTGCATCCAGGCAGGACTTCGGAAGTAGACAGGAATGTGACGTTATTCTAAAAAATTCGAATATACGATGTCTGTCATTATCTTGCTCAAATTGTTTAAATTAGTACTTCCTCAGAGTTTTGACCTAGGCCCCTCCGCTGGAAGTGCGAATATCTAGAGATTTCTGCCGGGGTGGAGTGTCCTTTGATACTGAAGGAAGAAGGTTAGGTTAGTGTTTTTTAACGTCCCGTCGACAACGAGGTCATTAGAGACGGAGCGCAAGCTCGGGTTAGGGAAGGATGGGGAAGGAAATCGGCCGCGCCCTTTCAAAGGAACCATCCCGGCATTTGCCTGAAATGATTTAGGGAAATCACGGAAAACCTAAATCAGGATGGCTGGAGACGAGATTGAACCGTCGTCCTCCCGAATGCGAGTCCAGTGTGCTAACCACTGCGCCACCTCGCTCGGTGAAGGAAGAAGGGTACGCTTCATATAGCAAGGGAACAGGGAGGGAAGGGCTTAACTGTGGTAACGTGGTGAATGCTGCCTGCGTTTCGTGCTTAATAGAAGCTGAAACTATCACACGTACGTCGGGTTAACTAGGATAACTGGCACCAGGGGCGAACTTGAAATTGTCTTTCTCCTCGCCCACTGTGACGTCACTCAATTTTCAAAGCTGTTTAGCCTGTTTATCCTTTTATTGGGATTAGTATAACTTTACAGTGAAGTAAAAGAAACACATTTTAGTAATTTTTTTTTGTAAGGTACGATTCAAAACATGGAACAACACATAGTCCAAAGTCGCACTGCTTATAACAGTAAAGCGGTTCTTTTTCATTCTTTCATTATCGGTCAATGGAAAGCAGTAACAAACGAAACTAGAAACGAAGAAACACTCTTTACACGCCGGCCGATATTGCCGAGCGGTTCTAGGTGCTTCAGTCTGGAACCGCGCGACCGCTACGGTCGCAGGTTCGAATGCTGCCTCGGGCATGGATGTGTGTGCTGTCCTTAGGTTAATTAGGTTTAAGTAGTTCTAAGTCTAGAGGACTGATGACCCCGTATGTTAAGTCTCATATTGCCCAGAGCCATTTGAACCAGCTCTTTACACGTTCATAACGTTGGCTCACTCAGCATGAGAGGGGCTCCATGTAGTAGTCTAAACCAATAAACAAGCGTCTCTGTACTACGCAAAATTCGGTCTTATAAAACTGTTGCTCAGCACAGTCGAATTCAAATCTTCTCGCAATTCCATTTCATTCAGCTCAGTCCCCTCTGCATTTTACTGCGCTCAAATGCATTCTCTTCATCTTCATCATCATCATCATCATCATCACCACCATGTCCATCCCCGGTAGCTGAGAGGTCGGCGCGACAGAATGTCAATCCTAAGGGCCCGGGTTCGATTCACGGCGGGGTCGGAGATTTTCGCCGCTCAGGGACTGGGTGTTGTGTTTCCTAATCATCATTTCATTCCCATCGAAGTGCAAGTCGCCGAAGTGGCGTCAAATCGAAAAACCTGCATCCGGCGAACGGTCTACCCGACGGGAGGCCCTAGTCTCACATTTTTTTTATCACCATCACATCTTTTTCCTTCTGCTACACCTTCTCTTTCTTCCATTTCTTGTTCTATTTCTACTTTTGTCTCTCTCATTTATTTTTCCTCTTCCCAGTTTTCTCTTTTTGCTCTTCATTTTTTTCGTGTCACAAAACTGCGCTCCAATGGAAACGGCGCTCAGGCCACGCACCCCAGTGACACTACTCCATTTGGAGAAAAGCAACCTTTAAATGATGTTTATTTGACTATATATGTGGTTTAAAACGCAATTTGTCCGAAGTCTTCCGATTTAAAATTGAGCATTAAATCAGTGCGGCAGACAAGGAAAGAAGTGCGCGTTTGAAACTTCGATATTAGGATCACATGATTGAATTGTTTCCGAAGTTTGCTAGAAGACCAGAGCACAAAAGGAATAGTTGAGGCCGCGAATTTTAGAACAATGCTAGGCTGTTACAGGAGCTGGCTAGGAAAAGCGCACGGCACACGTAACGGAGGGAGCTGAGCCGCAGTGAAAGCGCAGCGCCTACTTTCCACTGTTGCACTTCCTATGCACTTTCCCGGCTGCACACGGGGCTCTGTTACCGCAGCTTTGCTCGTAATGCTCGCGTCACGCACATCGCAACAGGAGCCTCCTGCAACAATGCACTGGCGAAGGGCGCACTGCGGTCGTATATTCGCCCCGACTCCGTCACACTTACCAAGCTCGAATGCATCAGTTGGAGATTGAATTTTATGCGTAGTAACCTCGTGGCCATTGCAGATTAAGTACATGGTACTTACTAACTTTGGCCTTACTGTCTGCAATGGGGCAGGGACATTCTTGGGAACTCGCAGTTTCTCTCTTCAGTTTCTTATATTTCAGAGTTTTCAGAGCTATTTCCCTTTATTAGAGATTGAATATTTATGTACTTTTCTGAAAACAGTTGTTCCACACCTACACTTCATTTTTTATTGATCTTTATTTTTTGCTTTGAATTGATATTTGTTTCTTGAGAACGGAGTTGCGGCCCCAAAACTATCAGTTACGGACCCACACATAAAATTCTCTTCCGAAAATAATGGAGTAGTTCGTCAGTATAGAGTCTCAACTTCATATTGCCACCAGTTCCCTGTGCGAATCCTCTCAGAGATCATCTCTTGAAACGTACTCAGTAATGCTCACGAAGCCAACCCATTCACGAAACGTATATCCGACTTCCCCTTCAGCAAAAGTCGAAAAATGAAGCTCAGTGGATTAGAAAGCTGGAGGAGAGAGGTTGAAACTCATGGCTGGAAATTCTTATCATTGTTTCTATAAATCATTTCAAATGAAGGACACGGCCAATGTCCTCTCTTACATTGCCCAAATAAGCTTGTGTTCCGTTTATAGTGCCGTAGTTGTCGACGTTGATACTTAACTCCAGTATCCCCTCATTGCTTTAGACACAGCGGTCGGGCCTGCCAAATTTGTGCCATTAACAGTAACAAGCGTATTTTCAGGTGACTTCTAGAAAATTCATTTGTTGGTAACATATGACTCCGCCGGCCGCGGTGGCTGAGCGGTTCTAGGCGCTTCAGTCCGGAACCGCGCGACTGCTACGGTCGCAGGTTAGAATCCTGCCTCGGGCATGGATGTGTGTGATGTCCTTAGGTTAGTTTGGTTTAAGTAGTTCTAAGTTCTAGGGGACCTAGATGTTAAGTCCCATAGTGCTCAGAGCCATTTTAGCCAACAAATGACTCACCCACATGCAAAGACAGGGGAAGAACAATAAAGGTCCTCTGAAGCACTACAAGAAAGCTACGTATTTGGATAGCGGAAGTTATGGTCAACATATTTCGGATCCACGTCCAGCCACTGTCTTTTTTTTTTGTGCTAAGATGGACACTTTCGGTTTCCTTCCCCATATGTCTCCAATCCCTTTAATGCATCCAATACTGACGGAACATTATTTCCTAAATATGTAAATGATACGTCTTCGGGCGGCCTAAATTTCAGTCGAAGTATGAGAACATTTTTTTCTCTTCTGTTACTGTCCTGCTATCGTTGCAGGGTAAGCACCTTATAACTTTTTGACCACTATGGATGTGGCACTTACCGATACCAACGTCTAAAGATCACCTTGATTTGAAAGAGGAATTTCATCTACAGTGCAGTACCACTTGAAAATGGCCCAACGTCGAAATTTCAATTGTGAAATAAATAACTTATACAGGCAACGTCGAATATGGTGTCCTTTAGACAGTTTACAGTTGTTCTACGAGACATTAATCATCGAGACTCGAGGGCTTAATGGGCAATGCAGATAGGCACCGTCGCAACTGGAGATGGAAATTTCGCTCTGAAAATATACAGTAAAAATAAAAAAAGGGAATGCAGGTAGTTGACGTAAAGTATGTATCTTTGAATAAAAGAAAAGGAATACAGGTAGCTAACGATTTTAATTCATAAAAGCTCTCAGAAGTTGGCAATTTACGAGGCTACACGACGAAGAATCTCTCAAATTCTGGACACACGTAGCTTATCGGCACATCTCGTACACTGACGTTTCTTGACCGCGCAACTAAAGGTGGTATCCTTCAATTGAATAGGCAGATACGCTCCTCGCATCTGTTGCGTCATTAAGCAGTACTTGGCGCAGTATGTGCACTGCGTGTCTCACGGGGAGTGGTCAGTATTCAGGGGTTTGACAGGAACGATCATTTGAAGCAAAAAAGTCTAGTGAACGTGGGATCCAAAATGTATACCTTAAGAGCTATGAGCACAACTTTATTTTCGGTACTGTGAAACAAACCTTTTCTACTGCAAGCACCTTGCTTTCCATATTTTGAGAGGTGGTAGTATGGACCAAAACAAGTAAAAAACGTGCCGTAAACATGGGTTCTGAACTGCCTACCTTAAGAGCTACGCATGAGCGCTTGTTCATTTTTGCTAATGTGACACACAACTGATCATAGCTCTTAAGGTTTACACTGCAATGTGCCCCTGTTTACGATCATTTTTTTCTTTTTTTGATTCATAACACCTCGTCCCAAAATCTAGAAAGCAAAGAGTTTGCACTAGAAGAGATTTATTTCACAGTACCCCTTAAAAGAGGCCTGTGCATTTTAGAGACCACGTTTACTCGACTTTTTTGCTTCGAATGATCATTGCTGTCATGTCCCTGTATATTTCTCCCGGGACGCCGTGTGTGTGGGGTAGTAGGATATGCGCTGCATGTGAAGACTATGGCAGGAGGGTAAGAGTCGAGATAAGGGAAGCTACTTGGCATTTTGCTGGCGGAGCTGGTGGTTTGTGGAAACGCTGCGGGCCCGCGATGAAAGCGGCCTCTCCGAGGGCGGACCAGAGAAAGTGTCGGCCGCTTTTACTTTCTTGGCTTGCACGGTTCGCAGCATCACAGAAAAAAAGGAAACACTCATAACGCGAGCAATCAACTTTCTCCTCGTGGAAAGCGCCGGCCGAGGAAAGCTCCTCTCTCTTTCCATTCTGATATACGCCGCGTTCATAACTGCAGCTGCACGCTGCGCCGCTGTCGCTCTCTTATAGCGTTATTTATACTCGCTGTGTTGCCACCGGGTTGTTCACCCCCAACCGCTTCTCAAACAGATCGTACATCGATATCGGGAACGGAGCGTCTCAGGTGCAACATGGCACTGTGACCAGCGGAATAGTCCCGGCAGGGAATGTCTCGGGTGCCCTCTAGGCCGGCGGTTGTCGTTGCAGTCAGGTTTGCTGTATCGTTCTGATGCACCCTATGTGGTACCGGAGTGACCGGTCAACCGGAATTTTACCTGTTAGGAGAGAAGAAGGAAAATCTAGGTTTTACGCCCTGTCGACAACGACATCATTGCATTCCGAGTACAGGCTCTCAATGGAGAGACGTCTACAGACGTTAAAGTAGCCTCTGGCGTACCACAGGGGAGTGTTATGGGACCATTGCTTTTCACAATATATATAAATGACCTAGTAGATAGTGTCGGAAGTTCCATGCGGCTTTTCGCGGATGATGCTGTAGTATACAGAGAAGCTATAAATTTAGATGTAGATGTAGAAAGGATAGGGAAAGAAGTCGGTCGCGTCCTTTTGAAAGGAACCATCCCAGTATTGCTTTAATCGATCTAGGGAATACTTGGAAAACCGAAGTCTGGATGTTCGGACGGAGGTTTATATCAACGTCCTCCCGAATGCGAGTCCGTTGTGATAACCACTGCATGACCTCACCTGGTTTTACGTTTTGGCTCTCTTCTAAATTCATCGAGATGAATCTTGCACTTGTTCCAGAGCACAGCCGCACTTGTTCTGTTTACAGACACCGCGAGGAACTGTGCCTTCCATCTCATAACAGGTGACGCTCTAAGAGCTTTGCTCTTATGAAGAGCCACAACACGTTTATATAACTAGGGATAACTTTGTCTCTCAGAAGTTCATTCTCAACAGCAATTTAAAATAGAAAACAGAAAGGCATACTTCTCTACGTACTGGATAAAAAAGTATGAAAGGTATTCTGTCTGTTATAGGACAAATAAGTTGACAAGTATCCTCGACTGTGTTTTTTGACACATTCCGATATTCACTAGAAACTAGTGGTGGAGACTTTTTCGGATCAACAATGAATTCTGCATCTCCCCACTCTCCCTATTTCTCGCTTTCCCCTTCGCTGGGTGTGATCTAAAACTGAACGATGTGGCGTTGTGGTTAGCACCCTGGACTCCACCATAAAAACACAACGATGTTAGCGTAAACGTAATGCAGTTTTATTTAGTCAGACGTCTTAATTTATCATTTTTTTTAAATAACATACATCGTATATATAAACAACAGAAACTTTTGCTGTTCTTTGTAATAATTCCTCTGGCTAAGGTTTGGCGTTGACAGCAGAAGAAATTAACAGGAAGAGAGCTTCCGAGGACAGAATTACATGTCGAGAATAGCAGTATCCGTTTGTATATACCAGGGCTAGTCATAAAGTTTCAATTATCGCCTCGAAGAAATAAAGTTACGTAACTAATTTTCTGTTGTTTGTGGGTAAATGTTTGTAGTTGTGGTAAACAGTGACCTCTCGGCGCCACAGTACGTTAGCACACCGCTAGAACAGCCAAAAACAGAACGAGGTGGCGTTGTGGTTAGCACCCTGGACTCGCATTCGGGAGGACGTCGGTTCAAACCCGCGTTCGGCCATCCTGATTTAGCTTTTCCGTGATTTCCCTGAATCGCTTAAGGCAAATGCCGGGATAGCTTCTTCGAAAGGGCATGGCCGCTTCCCTTCTCCACCCTTCCCTAGTCCGAGCTTGTGCCGCGTCTAAAGTGACCTCACCGAGCGAGGTGGCGCAGTGGTTAGCACACTGGACTCGCATTCGGGAGGACGACGGTTCAATCCCGTCTCCGGCCATCCTGATTTAGGTTTTCCGTGATTTCCCTAAATCCTTTCAGGCAAATGCCGGGATGGTTCCTTTGAAAGGGCACGGCCGATTTCCTTCCCCGTCCTTCCCTAATCCGAGCTTGCGCTCCGTCTCTAATGACCTCGTTGTCGACGTGACGTTAAACACTAATCTCCTCCTCCTCTAAAGTGACCTCGTTGTCGACAGGACATTAAACACTGATCTCCTCTAGAACTGCCAAAACAAAATGGCGTAGCCCATCTCCACTTCTGGACTGTACCACATCGGTTTGGCTCCTCTAGCGGCATGCTACAGAACTGTGCCATGGAGATTTCAGTGTGCACCAAAACTGCGAACATTTACCTGCAAACAACAAAAAACTGATTATGTAACTTTATTCTTTAAAACTTTAGACTATGCTTCGTATTATAACGCTCTTCAGAATTATGATGTAATAAAGAATTATTATTTTCTAACGACCCCGGAAATTGCTAAATATATACGGGAACTAGATATACATCATAAACTCGTTCTCTCCTTCTCTCTCCCTCCCCCTTCACATTGTCCATCTTCTCCTCCCCCCCTCTCTCTATGCATCACCTCCTCCCACCTCTCTTCGTCCATCTCCTCCTGCCCCCTCTCTATGTTCAGTTCATTGCCCCCACCCCTCTGTCCCGTTACCGTCTCTCTGACATTGATCCTTGTTGTTCTTTCTAAAGAAACCTTCATTGGGAACTGAAGTCCCTTAAGATGAATGTTTCAATCGGTTGGGATCATTGCTACATGAGAGACGCGTCTTCAGCTGCTAGGTCTGTGAGGATAGTAACTTCAATGACAGTATTTCGTATAGTTTTAATCTGTGATTGGATAGGATTACAAAGTTTCAGACGATTCGGTAGTAGTAGTAGTAGTAGTAGTAGTATTCTAATCTAAATACTAGTTTCCATTTTTCTTTAAAACCGACGGAGAGAAAGAAAACGGCACGTTGTTGTGTGTATAATTACTTGCGATAATATGTATAAGCAGAAAGAATATGTATGGGAGAAACAAACTGTCTAATGGTTTATATTCCCACCTATCCCAGTTGAAACTGTCAGTGAGAAAGATACCGAAACGGCATATTTTCACAGCACATCATTTTCTTTCTCGCAGTCAATTGTAATAGAAAAATTGTACATTTTTTTCCACGTTTTGTTGCCCAGTGAAGCACAGCTCTCCCTCTTTCGCCTTTCGCTCTATTCCTTTGAAACAAACACGTGCGCGTTCAATGCTCAGGGGCGTTGCACGCAATGTCACACCTCCCCCACCCCAAAAATGACTCGACGTTAGTAGGATATGATATTTGTTTCTACTCCTGGCTATCGTATTAAACTAAATACAATGCTTTCTGCTGGATCATGCCATATAATAGACTTATACCCCGCGTCGAGTAAATTCTTGACGTAGCGTTAATTTTTCTGGGTGTATCTCGAGTAATTTAACACTATTAGGAGCAAAAGCGTTATCAAGCTCGTCACAACAATCCAGTAATTGAAGGCTACTCGGCCAGCAAGAGTGTCGCGTGGTCTCTTCTGGGAAGGTTGGAAGAACGAGCAGACATATGCCTGCAGAGTGAACGTACTATTTTTCAGTGACCCTAGAACATTTCTGCCATTGCTTCTTTCACCTCTGGCAATGATTTTTAGTGTGAAAAAATGAGAAGTGGGACTGTGTTTCGTAGTCCACGTTAAACTGTAGGTCCGTCTATAATTTGGTGGGCACATCGGGCCAAAGGTCGGAAGAAGGCATGGCAGAGCATACCACTCTCAACAGGACCATATGTAGTAAAGCACTGTGATATTCAAACTAACCTACTTGTTGAAGAAAGCTTTACTATATAGAAATGTCACGATGAAGATTCTGGGCATGGTGCCGAATGGATGTAATTCTGAAAAAAGTGAGATTAATAACGGTGAAGTTACTGTATTTGAGATATATGCACGTGGCGGGAAGTATTTATCTATCGATTAGTAATGCAAGATAAAAGATCAACTGCATACAGAGCAGTGAAGTGTATTTGTTAATGATTCAACATCAAGAAAAATTATGCATTATTTCATTGTGGATACAGAGCTGTGAGTGCAGTAACAGTAAGCATGGGTGCATATGGCGATGATGTCGATAAAAACCAGCTGCAGATATCGACTCTCCGTTGTAGATATATCTGAGTTATTTAATAGTTGTGAAGTGTTTTAATAACGTTAGTCTTACTACCTAAGTATCATGTAATGAGAGTAAGGAACTGTTAATACATTAGGCGCCTCGAAGTTTTATGAGACTTTAAATATGCCAAACAAAAGCGGGCTATTTACTTAAGATTGTCATCCTAATAGTCCGATTGCCCACAACACTATAATTACGGAGCGGAAGAGGGGTAAACTTATTCTACGACTGTGTTGATCCTCTGCAATATTTCTTCTATTATATCGAAGAGTTTCACGAGTTTTTGAATACACGGTAAATTCAGTAATTCACTCCAGGTCATTTTAAATTACAGCTTGAAGGAAACTAGTATTTTTAATGGTGTGAGTAACAGCGAAGTCTTTCTCCTTATTTGAATTATATATGTTCTCTTTCTTATGTCTTTTTTTGTAGTTGCTAGATTAAGAGTTTATATTGTAATAACAAGTCATACAGCGTGAACAATGTCCAGTGTCTGGTTCTAAGTGAGCTGAAGAATAAACGGGAGGCCAGTCGCTTTGAGTAGAAATATCTGCCTATAAATTCGTCAGTGAGTTGTGTGTAACAATAGAATACAAAATTAATATGGAGACCTGGCAATAAAGTTTTAAACGTAACAATTGTAGAATTGTTAGCAGTCTGTGATCACAAGAATGTTTTATATTTTACTTGGTAAAAAATATTTAAAAAAACCTTGCGATCAAAGACAGAAATTCTACAATTTCAAAGGCTGGATCGCTTCCCTTCATTGTGATCATGCCACACTTTATTAAAACTATTCATTTAAAAGCAGATATCTGCGGTCTCGGGACAGCCTGGCTGCCTCGTAAGGCTGGGGTCACAGTTTCAGACATTAATGTGGTTTCTAAACGCGCCGTTATTATCTATGTGCTCTCTGAGCACAACGTTGAAACGTATCCGTGACATTTGCAAATTTAATCATAAAGATTAGTCGAACAATAAAGGTTAATATGTAACGTGTACTTTCAAAAAATTGTCGAGGTCCTCACATAAACATAACGAGTTGACTGCATGGCCAAGTTTCCGAATATCATGAATAAATATGTCATCAAACAACGGCCGGCAAACCGGCCCGTGTTAGCTGTCCGGACATCCCCAGTATCCGGCCCGCCAAATATTTGAGGTGGCACCTATACTGCCAACAATTGAGTTTCGAGGCCTATCGCGACCAATACACCGCGACATTGGCTCTGCTACTCGCTACAAGACTACATAACTAAACTTATTGTTGCGCCGCTCGAAATAACAATGCTTTGACATACTCTACCTCTGTTACGTCTTGCAGTAATAGTGTTGCTAACAATCATTTTGAGATTTCGTTAACTTTGCAGGACGCTTTCGTGAAGATTGTGCAGTGACATACATTTTTGTCGGTGAAATTCGCCAGAATAAAATACGCCAGAATTTCGGTCAGGTACGTCCACCAATCAAAATTATGTAATTAAATAAAAATCGTAGTTCGTTTCAGTGCTAGCAATTCCAACAACCTTAGATTTTTGTCATTTCATTTTTCCTTTAGCCTTACATTACGGTGATCATGGAATGCTAGGGTGCTTTAACCCCACTAGGTAGATCTTGGCCCTTATGACTTCGTGGAGGAGTCAATGTGGCCCGCGGACTAAAACGTTTGGAGACCCCTGGTCTACAGGATTGCACCAACTTTTTGCTGCTCAGTCATGGTTCATGATGGCTTCTTGGAGATGTGCTCAATATATTTTGATTTCTGCGGCCTCTTAATAGGTTGATACATGGGACAAGATTTGAGTTGAATAAAATAAAAGTTTATTTAAATTTGTCAGTAAACAACAAAAAAGCTGGACAGCGTCTATAATTTTAGTGGCGCATAGAAGCGGGCTCTCGACTTTGAGAGGCTGCAGAGAAATTTGTCGAGATGTTTTAAGTTCCAGCTGGAACGGTGGCGCCACTAGCATCACAAACATCGACATAATATCCGGCAGCATCAAGTCACGAAATATTTTACTTTGCTGTACGTTTATTCTATTCTCCTAAGTGCAAACTGACTATGTTGTTTTAAGATAAGAGTTGTGTTTTCATTACCATAACATTATCTCACTCTACGCCCTATTCGGGTTTTCTTTCTTGTCTTTGTCATTACTGTGAACTTATCTCTTGCGTAACATACCCATCGCCTTGGTTCTCCTACTTTCAGTTTTTTATGGTGTCCATATTTCTGTCCCGTCTACAGCGCTGTCGTTAGAGACGGTATTTCTGTTAAGTATGTAGTCACATTAACAAAGTAGCTATATTTGAGTCCTCTCGCACCTGATGCAGCTGACTGTGACATATTAAATCATTTCCCAATCTCCAACGTAGCCTTACGCTCGGAAACACACTGTAACCTAATTAATCAATACATTATTAATTAATTATTAGCAAAGTCAAGGCAACATATGTAACAGATGTAGCCACAAACAGAAGGTATAAAGGAAAGAACCGTCACTCATATCTAAGTTAAATTCCCACCTTTTATTTCTTCAATTACATACACTTTTAATTTAAATTTAAAATACATCCACATCCTATTATGTATCATATTTATTATTATCGTTATCTAAGTTAGTAACAAGTTTAAAGAAAATTGTATATATGCATTTGTACTTTTCTATATTTTTTAATTTCTTCATTTTATCGTTTTGTAAAATTCTCAAAATTTACGAGTAATAAAACTGAATGTGTATGATGTAACATGTCAAATTGACTAGGATAAAGGATCGGTTGCTAGGACATGTTCTGAGGCATCAAGGGATCACCAATTTAGTGATGAAGGGAAGTGTGGAGGGTAAAAATCACAGAGAGAGACCAAGAGATGAATACAATAAGCAGATTCAGAAGGAGGTAGGTTTGTGTAGTTATTTGGAGATTAAGAGGATTGCACAGGATAGAGTACCATGGAGAGCCGCACCAAACCAGTCTCTGGGCTGCAGACCACCACAACAACGGCAACAACAACAACATGTCAAATCACAAAATGTACGACCTGCTATATAACAATAAGCAGCAGGTCTTTACTTGAGAAATAAATGAATAAAAAGTAAGTAAGTCATGGCTATACAGTTTGTCACCTCATCTTCATCAGAATTTCTGTGAACACCAGTTATGGCGCCAGTAGGCTATCAGTAAAACCGTTTTTTATTACCTGTAATTCGTACAAAATGAAAGAATTATTTATGTCAGTCATGTTATTTTTATTATTATATTCGCCACATTTCGAGCGTTTTGAGAAGTTTTTGCATTACTCTGAGATGTACATCTCGATTTGTTCCTCTGCTGTAGCCGATTTTCCGCACTACACTGCAAGTTGCTATAAAACAGTTGATAAGTGTCATACATACGCCACTCCGGCAAGACTAATGTCTTTCATATAAAGAATTTAAAACATACTGGATGTGTGGATGTGATAACTAGCAGTTACCTGCTGTGTAGAACTCACTGCAGTATGTTTTAAAGAATTATGTTATTGTTTATAACGTATTAACTCAGTGCCATAACATTAATAACGCTTGACATATACTAACTGCTTTATAGCGCACTTCTCTAGTACATCTATGCAAATATCCCGCAAGACACTGTATGGAGCCTGGCGAAGGTTGCTTCAATCCGTTATTTATTTTTAACGGTATCACTTTTTACTGCATGAAAGGTCATGGTTGTAGCGTGTTTGAAAGTTGTCAGTTTCAACAACAAAGTTCAATAACGCAAATACATTAGTGTATGATACTGTGGTTAGCGTTATTGAACATTATGATAACAGCTGACAGATGGTTTCTAAGACTATAATACATCACTTCTTTCTTGTTGTTCTCGTGAATAGATCGTGCTTTACATAGCTTTATTCTTCGATGAACCTCCTAATAGCTCTTCCCCTCTTCTTGTAGTCCTCTAACGAGTTTGTGATGGCTTCGTAGTGGATCCGTTCTACAGTAGTGGAAATCGGTAAAGAGGCATGGGTATTTGGAAGAAAATTAACATTGTTGGTTGGAATAGTTGTGCATAATGTGTATGCAATAGTATGAAATTGAGTGTACCGACAAATACAGTCAAATGGTATCGCCTTTTATGTGAGTAGTACACTACATGCATAACAGGGCATCAACGCTTTAGGTGGCAGATGGATGAACTCAGTATAAATGCAGTCGGATCTGCACAGTGTTAGTGAGTGGGTACTTGTCTTTACAGCAGAGAGGGAACAGTTATTCTTCTCAACTTGTCGCTGATTTACAGTACCTACTAACTACGAGACGTGTACGATACATTTTGTCACATGGCAAACATCTTGCAATTAAGAAACGACTGCAGAAACCCGCTCTAACTCCCAAACATAAACAGGTTAGACTGGAGTTTGCTGATAAACATGTCATGGACATCAGGATGGGATAAAGTGATGTTCAGAGATGAGAGGAGGTTTTTTAGATGGGCAGTATTATTGGAATGATCTGAGAACAGAGTAGCAGGTAAGAACGAGTAGAAATTTTTGTGATGGAAATGTGATGATTTGGGCAGCCTTTTTGCGCTAAAGATAAGTCCCACTGTCCATGTCGTCCTCCTTTCCCCTCTCTCTGTTCACCTCCCACCTCCGTGTTAATTTCCTCTCCTCCCCCCCCCCCCCCCCCCCCCCCCCCACCTCTGACCATGAGCTTTGTTTGTTCAAAATGGTTCAAATGGCTCTGAGCACTATGGGACTTAACTTCTGTGGTCATCAGTCCCCTAGAACTTAGAACTACTTAAACCTAACTAACCTAAGGACATCACACACATCCATGCCCGAGGCAGGATTCGAACCTGCGACCGTAGCAGTCGCGCGGTTCCGGACTGAGCGCCTTAACCTGTGTTTGTTGTTATTGCAAATTTAGATTCTGTAGCAGTAGTCTAACCATAGCCATATAAGCCAGAATTACAAATACATATAATGAGAAACAATTTATATGGGAGAAACAATTCCCCTAACGGTCTAAAATCCCCACTATCGTTGTTGAAATTGTATGCGACAAAGGAAACAAACTGCACATTTTCACAGCAGAGCATTTTCTTTCTCGCTGTCGGTTTTAAGAGAAAATTTGTACATTGTTTCAAAATATATCATCAATAATCGTCTGAATGTTTTATAGAACATTGTTTAAAATTTGAAGTGAAACGGTTAAGAACATTTCGAGTCTCTTGCTTAGTACGTTTTTATGTCCTTCCGAATGTTCATTAGAGGATTATGTAAAAACTAGAATTAAATCGCTGAAGAACTTTCCGAAATTTTTGGTAACAGCGTTTCCCTATTACATATTTATTAAGATTATATATATATATATATATATATATATATATATATATATATATATATATATATATATATATATAACAAAACTCACGCGTTTTCGCATACAATGTTGTTTAAAACTTAGTCAATCGACAGACAAATTTTCCAGTTTTGCGAACACGAACATACCAGGCTGAATATTTTTATATATGGATTTATGTCAATATCACGATTTCGGGTGCAGGGCCATTTTCAGAGGCAACGGCGAAAACTCCATTACTAGTGGAATGGAGTTTTACAATGGAGTTTTCAACATTGGCCTCAAAAATGGCTCTACAGCCGAAATCATGATGGTGAAATAAATAGTAAAAATTTACAGTCAAATGGCAGCATGATTTCATTCAAAAATTAGTGGATCTCTTCGCCTATTGGGCGCACTACTTTATAATTATTTGCGTTCGGTTTCAACTTCCAGCCCTTGCACCGTTATAGATCGGCTGCGGTCTTCAATCGTTGCAGCCGTTCTACAGGCTGCACCATTGTCCGCAAAATGTCTCATACACTACTGGCCATTAAAAATTGCTACAACAACAAGAAGAAATGCAGATGATAAACGGATATTCATTGGACAAATATATTATACTAGAACTGAAATGTGATTTTCACGCAATTTGGGTGCATAGATCCTGAGAAATCAGTACCCAGAACAACCACCTCTGGCCGTAATAACGGCCTTGACACGCCTGGGCATTGAGTCAAACAGAGCTTGGATGGCATGTACAGGTGCAGCTGCCCATGCAGCTTCAACACGATACCACAGTTCATCAAGAGTAGTGACTGGCGTATTGTGACGAGCCAGTTGCTCGGCCACCATTGACCAGACGTTTTCAATTGGTGAGAGATCTGGAGAACGTGCCGGCCAGGGCAGCAGTCGAACATTTTCTGTATCCAGAAAGGCCCATACAGGACCTGCAACATCCGGCCGTGCATTATCCTGCTGAAATGTAGGGTTTGGCAGGGATCGAATGAAGGGTAGAGCCACGGGTCGTAACATATCTGAAATGTAACGTCCACTGTTCAAAGTGCCGTCAATGCGAAGAAGAGGTGACCGAGACGTGTAACCAATGGCACCCCATACCATCGCACCGGGTGATACGCCAGAATGGCGTGACGAATACACGCTTCCACGCGTTCACCGCGATGTCGCCAATCACGGATGCGACCATCATGATGCTATAAACAGAACCTGGATTCATCCGAAAAACTGAAGTTTTGCCATTCGTGCACCCATGTTCGTCGTTGAGTACACCATCGCAGGCGCTCCTGTCTATGATGCAGCGTCAAGGGTAGCGGCAGCCATGGTCTCCGAGCTGATAGTCCATGCTGCTGCAAACGTCGTCGAACTCTTCGTGCAGATGGTTGTTGTCTTGCATGCATCCCCACCTGTTGACTTAGGGATCGAGACGTGGCGGCACGATCCGTTACAGCTATGCGGATAAGATGCCTGTCATCTCGACTGCTAGTGATTCGAGGACGTTGAGGTCCAGCACAGCGTTCCGTATTATCCTCCTGAACCAACCGATTCCATAGTCTGCTAACAGTCATTGGATCTCGACCAACGCGAGCAGCAATGTGGCGATACGATAAACCGCAATCCGACCTATATCAAAGTCGGAAACGTGATGGTATGCATTTCTCCTCCTTACACGAAGCATCAAAACAACGTTTCACCAGGCAACGCCGTTCAACTGCTGTTTGTGTATGAGAAATCGGTTGGAAACGTTCCTCATGTCAGCGCGTTGTAGGTGTCACCGCCGGCGCCAGCCTTGTGTGAATGCTCTGAAAAGCTAATCATTTGCACATCACAGCTTCTTCTTCCTGTCGGTTAAATTTCGCGTCTGTAGGACGTCATCTTCGTGGTGTAGCAATTTTAATGGCCAGTAGTGTAGAACTTTCGACGTTATCCACTAACTGTCCGCTAAATATTTAAAATAATGGAACCTACGTCATTCAATTTGTAGTCTCCCATGTCTTCCATCTCTACCTATGAGTCTGAGTAAACATGGAGGCAGTGTGTACGAATCCTTACGCATCTTTTGCTTGAGGGCACAGGGGTGATAGTTTAGTCTGAAAAAGAACATTTGTGGCATTTGTTGGGCTGAGCTGGCTTGCAGAGAGCGCTAACCACCCTCTTTTTTAAAGACGGCGCCTGCGAGAGTCTGTGCGTGGCCCGTCACGTCGCGCTTCGCGACGTTAGTATCGGCATCCGATGGAATTGACCTCGGCCGGGAGCAGTAGCCTCGACATGATTTCGGAGGAGTGTGACGTGCCCGGGAGCCGCCCGGCGCTCGCCACATCGTTTGAACTTCCTGAGAAGGCCACTCCACGCAGCCGGCTGCCGCAGTCACGCCCCGACTTACAAACGAGCTCGACACACTTATACCTTGCAGTCGGGAATGCTTAGCATCATCATAACTTTCTCCAAGTTCAGGATCCGTCCTTCCGATTAAAAGATGTAAATAAAAACCTGGGCGAAAGCGATGCTCACGAAGTAGAGGAGGAATCGACATTAAATAGAATAGAAATGAAGGATTATTTATCTGTATTTTGTACTACCAGTCACTTTCATTGGTTTAATGTTTAATTTAACATAACGAAAAGCGTTTTGAACGTGTTCTGCCCGTCTTCTGGCGTTTATGTAAACAGAACATTCTTTCTTAAAAAGTCGTCTTACACTACATTACCATCGAACATTTTGTTTACTATAAGCTACTGGAAGGGTGGTAGGTGTATTTTAAGAGAGGGAGGGAAGCAGTGGTTGGACAGAAATTGATTTCCAGTGATTCCTTCTGCTTATGTGGAGCTATGTCTCATTGTTTATTATGATTGACACCAGAGTCTGTGTGTGACGCAGATACCTTTGCATCCCACACAGGCTGTGACCCCAGTCACAATAAGCAACGAGAGACAGCTCCACACAAACAGAAGAAATTACTGAATATCAGTTTCTGGCAAACCAAAACACCCCCACACTCCTTCCTTCAAAACACTCCAACAGCCCCTCCAGCAGCGAACAGTAAACAAACTTTCTATTTTATTCTAGTGTAAGACGATTTACTTTTCGATAACAGTTTTATGTACACGTAAAGCCTGAAGATAGACAGAAAAGTGTTGCGTTATGTTAAATTAACCGTAAAACAAATAAATGCCTGGTAGCAGAAAACACTAATAAACAATTATTCCACAAAGCCACGCTTCTCAAACGTAGCCAGCATGTCCCACAATTAATTAAATAGAAATGAAGGAATTAGAAGATCCAATGGGGAAAATGAAAAATAGGAAAACACTGGGCACTGATGGAATTAACACAGAACTATTTAAATATAAATCTCCCACACTGAAATCTAGATTTCTCAACTATATTAACAGATGCTGCATAAATAAAATACTTGCAGAGCACTAGATATTAGCTACAACATTAACTGTTTACAAGAAAGGAGACAGAAGTAATTGTGAAAACTAGAGAGGTACCTCCCGGAAAAAAGGTATAAGATGTATTGTAAAATAGTACCATAGAGCAAGAGTAATTGTGTTGAAAATATTCTGCTAAAAGATAATGATGATGTTTGGTTTGTGGGGCGCTCAACTGCGCAGTTATCAGCGCCCGTAGAAATTCCCAAGCGTTACTCAGTCCATTCTCGACACAGTCATGAATGATGATGAAATGATGAGGACAACACAAACACCCAGTCGCGGAGCGAAGAAAATCCCCAACCTGGTCGGGAATCGAACCCTGAGGCAGCCACTAGACCACGAACTGCGGACTGCTAGAACAGCAAACAGACTTTAGGAAAGGTAGATAGTGCACAGACAATAAGTTTGCTAATAGACAAATCGTCGAGAAACACAGCGAGTTCAATACAAAAATTGGAAATTTGTGGTAAGTTCTGTGGGATCAAATTGCTGAGGTTATCGGTCCCTAGGCTTACACACTACTTAATCTAACTTACACTAAGGACAACACACACACCCACGCCCAAGGGAGGACTCGAACCTCCGACGTGGGGAGCAGCGCGAACCGTGGCGAGGCGCCCTAGACTGCACGGCTACCCTGAGTTCAGTATAGAGACATATTTATTATTCATAGACTGTGTCAAAGCTTTCGATAAAGTAAATTAGATAAAAGCTTTGGAAGACTATGTGCAAAAGAGGAAGAACTCTACACGTAATAAAGGTAGTAGAAAGCAAGCATCAAATATCAGAAACCTCCATTGCAGAAAATGGAAAATCTAAGGCCCGGACAAATTTGTGAGTAAGACATGAATGCAGTTTCTCTACGATTCTTTTTAATTTTTGATACTGTTGATATGATGAGACAATGGATAAGAAAATTAAGTTTTTATCTTTATGTCATCAACGAAAGGAATTACACCGAAACATTTCTGTTTGATGATAATACAAACAGTTGTTCATGTATAAGCGCTGGTATTCTTATATGTGGTACCTTAATATGTACACACATCAGTGTGTTTTTTGTTTCTTTCTCTGTGTCGAACAGTCTCCCATCAAACACGTTACGTAATTTACGATGTGATGTTTTACGCACAGTCGTAAGTGCACCACTAAGTGGACTACACCTGTCAGTATAGATTAGCCGTTCCGCATCCAAGGTTCCACACTTCAACACCTGACCTGCTGCCCGAGGGAAAATAAGCATTAATGGCTTGCTTATGCCACATGTGCTTGGAGGTAATAACCAACCAAAAATTGTACGATTTGTAATAGCTATAATTATTATGACGCAGTACTGACGTAATGTTATTCAGTGCACCGTCCTCGGTCACAAATAGAAATATGTGAACTCATATCCATTACACCCTGTGTATCCAAAGGACTGCGAGACAACGTTTGTACAGTAGTTCTTGGTTGGTTGGTTGGTTGACTGGTTGGTTCACGGGAGGGGATCAAACAGCGACGTCATCGGTCCGCCGGATTAGGGACGGATGGGGAAGCAAGTTGGCCATGCCCTTTCAAAGGAACCATCCCGGCATTGAGCTGAAGTGATTTAGGGAAATCACGGAAAACCTAAATCAGGATGGCCAGATGCTGGTTTGAATCGTCGTCCTTCCGCATGCGAGTCCAGGGTGCTAACCACGGCACCACCTCGCTCGGTAGCAGTTCTGAGCCTGGTTGCAGATAAGGCAGTTGTGTATAGGGAGATCTTGTCGTTAGAAAATAGCTGCAAAATGCAAGGAGGTGTGCAGATAACCAATGCCTAAACAAATTTCTATTAATTATATGGCAACTAGGAATCACTTTAGAACAACGAATAAAACATGTACACAACTTACAAAATTTAATTGATCACATTTGCTGTTGTGTCCATGAAGTCCGAGCGGTTTCCAGCGTACGGATTTCGAGGGCGCGGTTCAACATTATGTCTCACAGTCTGTCTTGAATAATCACATGTTCATTACACAGTGGTGTTCTATCTCCATCTGCATAACAGGTCAACGCAATTCCCATGGTTCGTCCTGATCAGGTTGAGTGCACTTATAGGGTAGATCAAGTTCCTATAGTTTGTAAAAACTGTGCAGCTGTGTGGGAGTGTTAAGATACCATTTTTGAGTCCAAGCTTCGTGGAGACTGGAGTTATGGTTGACCAGTTTGCTAGTTGTTCCAGTAGGGGGTGTCTAGAGGGCACTCCGTCGATCCAGATAGCAGGTATGTTCTCATGAAATGGCCGCTGCTGGTTGTTGCAGATTTTCTCACATTTCCTCAGAATTATACTCTTTCTTCTCAGTTTACCACAGAACTGGGGTGAACTTAATCTTACCAGTAACAATCCGTATTCTTCGATTTCGTTGTGCATCTGCCAGCTCCGTGTGGCTACTGTTCACCCAGACGGAGCAGGAATAATCTGCCAGTGAGTAGACAAGGCCGAGGGCAGATAATCGTAAGGTCGGAGCTGCAGAATCCCATGTTGTAGCACATAATTTTTACAAAACGCTTTTTCTTGACCTCAATACAGCTGCAGTCTTTGTTAGATGCTGTTTAAATGACAGCGTTCCCTCAAGTATAACTCCAAGCTACCGCGCATGTTTGCTGTGGGTCAGAGGATCACCCTCGAAATGTATGTCCGTTTCACGGTTATCTAGGATATTATTCAGATAAAAGCATGTAGGATCGGTTCTGTTATGGTTCTGTTGAAGTCCCTACGTACGAGAATAGTGTCCTATTGTACTTAGGTCTCTTGTTAATATATCTTCAGTGACCTCGATTTGTTTGTGCTGTGTTGCTATCAACCAATCATCAGTATAACCAGACTTACTGAAATGTCTCTGGCATATCTTCATAAAAAAATAAGTAAAAGAAGTGCAAACCAATGCGATGCGCGTCAGTAGATGAAAATATCTGATATCGTTTGATCATACAATCGACTATTAATCAGTGTAACCAGCCACAGTTACCAAGTATTTTAGAGTATCCCTCCGGAGAGAGACTTCAGGCGAAACCACCACATAAATCTAGCCTTGAAGAAGACTGAGATTTATCAGAAGAATCCTTAGTAAATATAATCGACGCCCGTAGAAGGGCACTAACGAAATCCTCGTTCTACATCTACATGACTACTCTGCAATTTATAATTAAATGTCTGACAGAAGCTTCAATGAACACTTTTTGACTATTTCTCGACCGTTCCGCTCTCGAATAGTACGAAAAATGGACAACTAATCTGTCCATGAAAACTCTAATTTTTATTATTTTATTGCGATGATTATTTCTCACTATGTAGGTGGGAGTTATGCCAACGGCTTTGCCACGCTGGTAACATCGGTTCCCGCCAGATCACTGAAGTTAAGAGCTGTCGGACTGGGCTAGCACTTGGATGAGTGACAATCCCGTCTGCCGAGCGCTGTTGGCAAGCGGGGTGCACTCAGCCCTTGTGAGGCAAACTGAGGGGCTACTTGATTGAGAAGTAGCGGCTCCGGTCTCGTAAACTGACATACGGCCGGAAGAGCGGTGTGCTGATCACATGCACATCCATATACGCATCCAGTGACGCCTGTGAGCTGCGGATGACACGGCGGCCAGTCGGTACCGTTGGGCCTTCCAAGGCCTGTTCGGCCGGAGGTGGGAATTAATAAAATATTTTCGCATTCATGGGAGAAAATCGATGACTCAAATTTCGTGAAAAGACCTCGCCACAATAAGAAACGCCTTTGTCTTAATGATAGGCATCCCAAATTTCTTATGGTTCAAATGGCTCTGAGCACTATGGGACTTAACTTCTGAGGTCATCAGTCGCCTAGAACTTAGAACTAATTAAACCCAACTAACTTAAGGACATCACACACATCCATGCCCGAGGCAGGATTCGAACCTGCGACCGTAGCGGTCGCGCGGCTCCAGACTGTAGCACCTAGAACCGCTCGGCTGGCAAATTTCTTATCATATCCTTGATATTCTCTCTCCTATTTTGCGATAATACCAAATGAGCTGATCTTATTTGAACAGTATCGATGTTATCAGTAATCCTATCTGGTAAGGATCCCATACTGTACAGCAGTACTTTAGCAGAGGACGGATAAGCGGAGTGTAGGCAGTCTCTTCAGAAGACCTGTTGTATCTTCTTAGTGCTCTGTTAATGAAATGCGGTCTTTGGTGTAACTATAATCCCTCGTTCGACGAATCCTTGAATTTTCCACTTTGGTCTGGGTCCATTACCAAGTTGGTTAACGGAAGACAGCAAAAATTAAACTTGAATCAACGTGATTCGTCACGGGTCGGTCTAGCCAGATCCAAAGCCTCACAGGTATACTTGGCAAATCCTAGTCGGAAACGCTGCAAGAATGTGTTGTACATGACGTATAGCTTCTCAAAACACCGAAAGCTCAAGTTTAAAAATTAGCCAAGAAACACATTTTCTCCTCAAGAAACATCTCTGGTTATGACCACAATAGTGAAGTTGGGGAAACAGCGAATTAATACAGAAGGGTAGCGTCAATCTTTCTTTGCACGCAGGCCGGAGTGGCCGTGCGGTTCTAGGTGCTACAGTCTGGAACCGAGCGACCGCTACGGTCGCAGGTTCGAATCCTGCCTCGGGCATCGATGTGTGTGATGTCCTTAGGTTAGTTAGGTTTAATTAGTTCTAAGTTCTAGGCGACTGATAACTTCTGATGTCAAGTCGCATAGTGCTCAGAGCCATTTTTCTTTGCACGCTCCACCCACGATAGCAACAGAAAGGATGGGAAACGATATTAGTATAATCTGTGCCCTCCGTTACATATCGTTCTAGGGCTTAGAGAGCTTAGAGAGTACAAATGCAAAAACTGATTTTACATTCAGGGATGACGAACCGCTGACAGAGAAGCAAAAAAGCACAGAACTCGTTATCGAGGGGATCCGAACTGGAAAGAGGTTTCCTGTGATTTCTGTACACCATTTCTAGTCTACGTCTCGATTCTTCTTTTAACAAGGACACAATAGATTCCTTCCCAGTAGTTTCCTGACTAGGCTAGTGGCTTACAGCTAATGATTAAATGAGAACTGAAAGCTAAAAGCTATCAAGGAAAGTATGATATGTAAACAACTCACTGATCTCGTTACTCTACGTGATACCGTATGAGGAGGCAGGCCAGAGGAAGAGAAAAAGCTTCCGGTGACAATAACACGGTAGCATCGGTCAGCGAAGAAGCGACCACGTGACAATGCAACGAAAATAATTAAAAACAGGACAAACATGTCCCTGCCTTTTGCGAGTGAAGCCGGATGGCCTTCCTCTTGCAGTTCGCTGCAAGTTGTGCAGATATGAACTCACAGGCTGAGGCACTTATCATCAACATTGACACAGTTTCAGCGACCGAGTCGAACAGCGGCTTTCGTGCATATGCTCCAACACAAGGCCGGCGTTTCCAGTTCGCAACAGACTTCCGTTTCAAAGTTGTTCGCTATCTGCTTATCTGGTAAGGTTTTACTTCTTACCGAGCTGTCCTGCCTTGCTTACGGACACTGTTCTACTCTTGCGAAACAATTATGCTCTGTGAGCTTAACCGTCTATCATAGCGATTATTTAGCAAATTATGTGCACCGTGGTTCCAGAAATACTCTCTTCCATATAGCGTCAGGTGGATTGTGGAGTACTGATGTAGATAAAAAATTGATGAAATAAAGTCTTCTGCCCGCATCTCGTGGTCGTGCGGTAGCGTTCTCGCTTCCCACGCCCGGGTTCCCGGGTTCGATTCCCGGCGGGGTCAGGGATTTTCTCTGCCTCGTGATGGCTGGGTGTTGTGTGATGTCCTTAGGTTAGTTAGGTTTAAGTAGTTCTAAGTTCTAGGGGACTGATGACCATGGATGTTAAGTCCCATAGTGCTCAGAGCCATTTGAACCATTTTAAAGTCTTCTACAGGGGGAAAAAAATCTCAAGTTTTATACACAAATGCATTGTCTTTACACAGACTGCTACTACAGTCCTGGAGCACAAATTTTGTTTCCCCCTTTACTTGTATGATGTTTCTTCATCTGCAGCTGTTCCCACCGCTCAACCTATGAAGGTTCTCGAACTTGTTTTACGCTGATGCAGATTGTATTACTATAGGCGATACCCTCTCATTTATGTCCGGCATAGGCACTGCTTTATTCTCGGCGCAACAATGCGAAGTACACCATGTGAAGAAAATGTAATGCTATTTTGTCTGTATTAGCGTCTTTCGGTATTAAGTAATGACGAGCGAAACTCCTTGAAACAGACCAATACTGGTCCTGCCTCTTCTCGTGTTTATCTCCTACAATTACAAATTTATCAACGACCTTCACAGTAACTTCATCCGGTCTGAATAGTTGCATATCAAGGTTCACCTTTAAGTCATAATTGCCGTGGTATTGGGCTGCGTTGAGTTCTTTCTGTGCAGCTTCCATCT
Source organism: Schistocerca americana (assembly GCF_021461395.2). NCBI lineage: Eukaryota > Metazoa > Arthropoda > Insecta > Orthoptera > Acrididae > Schistocerca > Schistocerca americana. The sequence goes on along the minus strand of NC_060130.1, from coordinate 748,677,703 downwards.
GACTCAAAGTATCGAAAGCAAGATACGAGTGTACTGAGGGTTAATCCTCGGGCCCGGTTTCTTTGTGTCACCAAAAATCAGAGGCAGCAACGACATCGTGTAACAGAAGTTACGGAGAAGTTTCTCAGTATTCGTGTATCACTTCTGCAAATGTGTTCCAAGACTTTAGAACAAACAGAAATAACCACACAACAGTCAAAAGCGTAATTCTGGCATTATAAAATATGTCGACAGTTCATGAGAATTTTATTGTTAAGAGATGGGAAGTCATTTCATTAGTAATGAAGATGTCATGTAAATTTGTTGCTTACTTCCATATAATCAGTTCATAAAGTATGTACATAATGTTAGTCAGAACATCAGGAAATGGAATGAATACGGATTAGACTTTCTTACATAAAATGTTACAATAATTTTATACTAATATTTAGGTATTTTGACAAAAACTCAGAAAAATCCAGTACCGAAGCTTCGAGTGCTACAGCTTGAGAAGCCACGTTCCTTACGATGCTCAGAAAAGAACATTACTACAATTCCTTGTTGATAGTCATACAATAACGCGACCAAAATGTCTGGGACATAGAATGAATATCCAGTTTCTGTGTAAAATCTTATCTATATGAAAGATAGCTTACTATATCTCTTCTATGGGTACTGAAGTGAGTCTGCAATTCTAGAAGACAGGAAGAGTGGTAAGAGCGGTAGTAACATAAATCGAAGCAAACGAGCAAGTAAAACTTGTGTAAACAGAACACAAATTTAGTGGGGAGTATAGAAAAGGTCTTACCATTTTACATCCAACTTTCTACGCTGTATAGAAATTTGAATTAAATCACTCAGTCACAGTTGTCTGTTTAGCTGGTTTGTAATGATTGTATGTAAGTTTAGTTACGGAAATATGCCGTGTGTAGCAAAAGGCGTAACACGAGTAATCTCTTTCGTAAAAGTGAACGCAGCTATTGAGGCATCTCCAAGTTAAAACGCTCTAAGAGTGTTTTAATTTGTCCTTCTAACAGGGATGAGCACAAAGTCAAAATGAAAACGAGATTTCAATCGATAGAGCAAAAATGTAGATTGCTATGCAGGGTGGTCTTTTTCTCGCTGAGAATATACGAGTAATTCTTCGATGTCGGGTAACAGGATGCACTGTTTAGCTTAATGTAGAAATTCCCATACAGATTTATTGACGTTCACCAACTCTATCTTCGGCATATATTATGTGAGCGTTAAATGTGGAACTAAATCCGCTCCTCCTCGGTATTTTCCGCAGTTCACAATGCCTAGAATGGGACGTACTCGTACCGACAGGGCAGAATGAATTACAGGTAGGCGATAGCTACAATATGCATCATGGATTTCTCGAACCGGAAATTTTCAGTTGTAATCACTAGGCTAGTGCCGCTTTCATTTCGATTCCTTTCACTCGTCCGTTCTTTGTGGTTTCCTTAAATCACAGCAGACAAATGCCAAGGTGATCCATTCAGAAGGGCTCCTGCTGTTTCTTCCATTTTGCATGGCGTTTATCACCCATACATTTTACTCGTTATCTGGCCACATCATTCATGTAAAAATACAATTCCTGGTGGTTACAATGTGCGGGGTGTCGATGACTACTAAAAATTGACATCTGAGTTTGGCGACATATGAATCTGGTAGCAGGTGACTGTACTGTGTCGCCACATAAATGAATAACGAAGTTAAGCTTTAGTGACAATTCTAACGTCACCTCTTTATGGCTCTTGTAGATCTTTATGATTATGAGGTATCGTATGTCTAATGCAGTCGCCGTATAAATGTACTCATTGCCTTTCTTCTCTTGCAGTGTGTGTCCCAGGATCACCATCGTTGAAGTTGTCACAGTTTTCAACATACTACTCGTAATAAATAAAAATTTTATCCACAATACCTTGGTATCAAACTTGGATGTTCCCTAACACACAAAAACTTACAGCTAATTGCACAAAAACTAAAGACCAGAAATAACATAGTAAAGAAATTGGTAGATACAGCCTGCGGAGCGCAGGCAAGTATCCTTCACATCGTAACACAATCACTAGTGTATTCAGCTGCAGAGTATTGAGCGCCAATATGGTGCAGAAACAGATACATCAACGAACTAGATGTACATGTAAATAAGTCAATGTGCATTGTAACTAGAACGCTGAAATCCACATCGACACCTTGCAGACATCGCTCCGCCAGACCCGAGACGGCAACAGGCCACAATTAGCGAACGGAACAACCTTTATGATCCCATCCTCCCAACCATACTTCTAATCCACGCTGTACTGGATAAAGCTCCACACTCCATGCCTAAAGTCCCGCAGGCCTGTGAGGAAAGCTGATGGCCTGTTGAAGAGTCAACCCCTTCTGGAAGCAGCAGGGAATTATAATAAAACAAATTATAACAAAAAGTTCCATCGTAACGAAGATCCACTATACCAGTACCTGTTCCGAAATACCCAGGAAGATTAGGTGCGGCCTAAAAAAAAAAAAAAAAAAAAAAAATAATCCAAATAGACGACGCCATGGCCAGGGATACCCATGCAGATGAGGCATCATCGACAGCCCTGAATGCGACCACGGAGCAATAGAGCAAACAGTGGAGCGCGTCGTCCTACAGTGCTCCAATAGAAGATAATATGAGAAATAGAGACATGCCGAGAAAGCTACAGCTTATGCAATTAATTTGATATCGAATATTGGTAAAGGTCTTTGAATGTGGGATGACGTATCAATATAGTTTTATTCTAAGAATTTGTAATTTTTATTAATTTTTTTTTTTGCAAATTTGTGATTTGCAACAGATTTGTAACATTATTTTCTAAAATTTCCGATTTTTAATTCAATTACAGATTGTATGGCATTTATTAGGTGGTGAGGCCATGTATTCGAAACTTGGCATTCAGTGAGAGCAGATCGAGCAGAACAAGCGAACGTGGAGATGAGTGGAATTCAGAAATAACGCTCATTTCGTGTCATTCAACTCTAAGCTCTTCTTTGTCTAGGCTGCTGCGCTGGTTTCACAAGTAGGGTAAAAATTCCTTATAGAGGTTAGCGATCAGGTTGGTGGTACGAGAATGACTTCAATCTCACACCGTAAGGTGACATGATGAGAATAGATATAGAGATGTATATTGCACTATGTGATCAAAAGTATCCGGACACCCCCAAAAATATACGTTTTTAATACTAGATTCATTGTACTGCCACCTACTGCCAGGTACTCCATATCAGCGACCTCAGTAGTCATTAGACATCGTGAGAGAGCAGAATGAGGCGCTCCGCAAAACTCACGGACTTCGAACGTGGTCAGGTGATTGGGTGTCACTTGTGACACACGTCTGTACGCGAGATTTCCACACTCATAAACGTATCTAGGTCAACTGTTTCCGATGCGATACTGAAGTGGAAACGTGAAGGGACACTTACAGCACAAAACCGTACAGGCCGACCTCGTCTGTTGACTGTCAGAGGCCGCCGACTGTTGAAGAGGGTCGTAATGTGTAATAGGCAGACATCTATCCAGACCATCACACAGGGATTCACTGCATCAGGATTCACTGCACATACTTAGACAGTTAGGCAGGAGGTGAGAAAACTTGGATTTCATGGCCGAGCGGCTGCTCATAATCCCCACATCACGCCGGTAAATGCCAAACGACGCCTAGCTTGCTGTAAGGAGCGTAAATGTTGAACGATTGAACAGTGGAAAAACGGTGGGCAGAGTGACGAATCACGGTATACAATGCGGCTATCCGATGGCAGGGTGTGGGTATGGCAAATGCCCAGTGAACATAACTTGCCAGCGTGTTGTGCCAACAATGAAATTCAGAGGCGGTGGTGTTATGGTGTGGTAGTGTTTTTCATGGAGGGGCTTGCACCCCTTGTTGTTTTGGGTGGCGCTATCATTGCACAGGCCTACATTGATGTTTTTAGCACTTTCTTGCTTCCCACTGTTGAAGAGCAATTCAGGAATGGCGGTTGCATCTTTCAACATGATCGAGCACCTGTTCAGAAAGCACGGCCCGTGGCGGAGTGGTTAGACGGCAATAACATCCCTGTAATGGACTGGCCTGCACAGAGTCCTGACCTGAATCCTATAGAACACCTTTGGGATGTTTTAGTTCACTGGCTTCGTGCCAGGCCTCACCGACCAACATCGATAGCTCTCCTCAGTGCAGCACTCCGTGAAGAATGGGCTGCCATTCCCGAAGAAACCTTCCAGTACCCATTGAACGTATGCCTGCGAGAGTGGAAGCTGTCATCAAGGCTAAGGGTGGGCCAACACCACATTTATTGCAGTATTACCGATGGAGGGCTCGACGAATTTGTAAGTCATTTTCATATACGTGTCCCGATACTTCTGATCACGTAGTGTATAATAAATTGCCATCTACTCTGAACATTGATTATATCACCCTATACAGACGATCATCAGAATCAAAAATAAGTACAATAGATAAATATATCACGTCAGGAGATATATATATATCTCGAAGTAATGAACATTAAGTATAATCACAATATTCACGCGCACTTTATGAGAACTTAGTACAGTATATAAATTAAAAAGAACTATAAGCGCTGCAGGTTTCGTCTCAAGTGATGAACTGAAACAATGGATCAGAGAGCGATGTGTCAGGGATGCTTTATCTCACAGAAACCGAAGTGAAGACCACAAACAACCTCATTTGTGCTCCCCGTGAACAGAATCACTATTTTTACTTTTTGTTATTACTTACTATTTACTTACTATATATTATACTTACTTTATTATTACTTACTATTACTTCTTTGTACTTTGTTTTAGTTTACTTTGACAATGTTGACCAATAAACTACATCAGCTGAAGAAGTGACAGATATGGTGACTGAATACATTTGAGTAAAGTGCAAATGAAGATGATAATTAATGCCTGTGAAGTGTGGTAGCATCTCCCGTCAACGCGATGTGCACGCTATTATCGAAGTGACATGGTAGAGGAGAACAAATTTCTAGCAAACTTAGCGAAACGGATTAGCAAACCCGATGTAGCAGCTTTAAAGTCTAAGGGATTTCGTAGCATGTGACAATCCGCATAGTTACGGTCGCGTTATGGTTACTCAGTACATACATACCATGCCGTCAAGCTTACGTAGTTATAAAGAGAAATATGTACCATAACTGACACTTTCATTTTATAACTGCCAATTACTAACTTGACTACCGAACGTTTTTCCTTTTTTTAATGTGAGACCTTCCCTAATAGATAATGAGGTATATTTCTGCCTACAACGAATTTTGTCTTCGTTACACTGAGGCAGAGATGTAAGTAAAGAAATGTATTAGTTCTGATAAGTAAATACTTCTTTAATTCATCATAACAAAGACTGACATTGCTTACCATTCGCCTTACCTCACACCTCTGTTATAAACAGGAGCAAGAATTATTGCAGTTTGCGGCACAATATAAACTTGTACTTGGGGGTTAAGCTACATGGTTAACGAAGAAGATAAAATAGCGGACACAAATCCGTCGTTTCATGTGATGCAAGCTGGTAGTTAATACGAATATTGAATGGCTTTAAGCATAATGTCGTGCAGAAAATACAGAGATTGATACTAAACAAATATCACATTATGAGTCAATCAAAAGAGGTAGTTTTTATTGCTTGTAACTAGTTTTTATTCAATGATGTTACTCAGATGTCCAATGATGGTTTGTTTAGATCAAAGCCGATTACATGTAATAGAACCTAGTGATATAGATCGTTTACTTATAAAATATTCAATGCAGAAATATTTGTTGGAGTTTATAGTTGAAAAATACAGCTAATGGTGGTGTAGCGGCTTGCCACACGACTGATACGACTTCTCTTTCCGTCATTTAAGGCCAGTGATGCTACGGTTCGTGCTTGGCTGACACCCAAATTCATGACGTTTCATCGAAATAATTAGTAATTTGTATTTAAGCTCGAATCGAAATTAAATTCACAGGAAGACAATTTCACGTTGAGCTGCAAACTGTCGACAAATATACATCCTGGAAGAAAAATAATCCGTTGCCATCGTCAGGCAGCATTCGTCGCGACGTTCGTCCTAATTTGGTAACAACAGAGGTCGCAACCAAACGTCGACACTAATTTGTTGCCATTCTGGTCTCCGCGAACTGACTTGACAGATAATCTGTTATCGTCTTGCAATTATCTTATTAGGAGTCACTGTCATGTAGAATTGTCTAAATGATAATGCTTACTCCATTTGACTGTTCTTTCTGTTTTCTTCTGGATACACTACTGTAAATTCGGATGTTAGGTACTGTTAAGAGATTTTGCGATTAATATACGTGGCGGTTGCCCGACTCCAGACGGTAACGCCTAGAACCTCACGGCCACTTCGGCCGGCTTTCGTGATAATTGTTTGACAACTATTTGTGCTGTATGTTCACAGAATTTTCATCTTTGTTGCATAGATATTACTTGGTTAAATTTTTTTGTACATGGGTTATCTATGATTTCATATGTTCATTTTCTCGTGATCGAAAATCTCAATGAAATTTTCTACGTAGGACTTGAGTTACAGGTCAGTGTGTTCATTGAGTAAGAAGTCCGGGAAACTTCTCGTATGTGTGTATCTCTAATTCTAGAATGAGATTTTCACTCTGCAGCGGAGTGTGCGCTGATATGAAACTTCCTGGCAGATTAAAACTGTGTGCCGGACCGAGACTCGAACTCTGGACCTTTGCCTTTCGCGGGCAAGTGCTTGGTAGAGCACTTGCCCGCGAAAGGCAAAGGTCTCGAGTTCGAGTCTCGGTCCGGCACACAGTTTTCATCTGCCAGGAAGTTTCATCTCTAATTCTTCCAAAATATCCATAGTACGTCCTTTAGATATTTTGTGTAAAATTTGTACACTGGTTTTCAATGTGTTTTGCTTTGTGGGTTCCATTTTTAATATGTAGGTAGAAAGTTTATTTATTGCTTTCACATGCTCTCGTATATTCTTTCAATCCAAAGTTGATTTTCCTTACTTTTTGTAGGATACAGAATTTCGTACAGTTTGCACAAGAAATTTTGTAGACTCCCCAGTTCGAAAATTCTGAGATTTTTGGCTTTTCCTGGTCGAATTTGTGTTTTCAGATTACTGGTCCTGCAAGATGCTAATTTTACATTTGTCTTACGTAAAAGTTCGTTCATTTTATTCGTTACGTTGCCCAGACAATTTGTTGGCACATATGTTATCTTTGTTCTAGTTGCAGGTTGTTTTTTCAGTGTTGTATACTAATGTATGATTCGTATTTTAGGTTTTGTTTGTTGGTTGTACGTTCTGAGCACTATATCTGGGTGTAAATTATTTTTCTGTGCTACGTATTGTAGTGTTGTAATTTCTTTTTGTATTGCATGTTCGTCTAGGGGAAAACTTACAATTTTGTTGATCATTGATTTAAAAAATGCGTATTTATGTGCAGTCGGGTGACAAGAATTTTTATTAATGATGTTGTCTGTAGTGGTTGATTTTCTATATATTTCGAATGCATATTTGTTGTTTATTTTACTTAATTTTCAGGTCAAGGAAATTTACAGAGTTGTTGATTTCAGTTTATAAGGTAGTTTACTTTTGGATTTAAGTTGTTAAATTTTTGACGTATTTCTTGGATGTCAGCATTGTTATCATATATTAGCAGTAGGGTATCGTCTATTTATCTGAAGTAATAGACAATTTTTCCAATTAACTGGCTGTTGGTACAAAAAGAATTTCTTCTCGTGTATTTAGGAGTTTCTGCAAACGTTCCGGCTATGGAGTGCCCATTGGAACCCCATCTGCGTGTGCACAAAATTTCTTATTAAATTCAGAATAATTTTGAAAGAGCGTAAGCTGTAGGAGGTCTATGAATTCGTGGGCTGCTATGACAGATGTTTTTCTACACTGAAGAATGTTGCCTTTTTTTATATAACATCTACTGTTTCCGCTACTGGTTCTTTGATGTATAGATTTGTAACATCGAATGAGATTAATTTTACAGTTTGACGTCTTTTCTGTTTTTTACGATGTGAAGTTAATTTTCAATAGTTCTCTCTGACAATTCGGTTTTCTCAGCAGCGACTGCCTTGTCAGCTGACATGGCAAATGACATTCGGAAACCATCTTTTCCTTGCGCCTCTGTGTGAGTAGCGATACCGGCTGCTGAATGTGATGAATGCTGGAGGAGTCTGCGTGATCTAGCGTGCCGGTAGCGATCGCTTCCGCTACGGGCTGATGTATACTTCAGCTGCATCATTATGCGGCGACTCGCGACCTGTGTTATACAAACGGGAACGGGACGGGCTATTCTTGCATGCTGCAGGTCGCTTGTTAGATAACCACCCACGGCGTTTCGTACACTGGCGCCTCCTCGCTAAACAATGGTACTACCAGTGCACCGTACAGTTATCTGCACAAGCCCTTACAGTTACGTTAGTACTCTGTGATCCACTGTACGTCTTCTGAAATGATACTAACGTCGCTCAACAAGTACGGGGGAACTACATTCTGCCACAGCACTACATGAGAGTTGTGATAACAGAGAGCTGTATTACACTTGATCATCTTTTGTTGGTTTTATGCTGTTCTCTATGCTACTATTACCTGCACGAGTCTCTTCATTTACTAATAATTACTGCAACCCTCATCCATTAATTTAACCTGCCTACTATGCTTGTCTCTTGGTCTTCCTCCGCAGTTTTTAACAACACTTTCTTCCATTACTAAATTGACGATTCCTTAACGTCTCAGAAAGTTTCCTGTATACCTATCCATTCCTTTAGTCACGTTATGCCACAAATTTCTTTTCTCCGCAGTTGTATTTGGTACTTCATCAGTTAAGCGATCTACTCATTTAATCTTCAGCAGTCTTCTATAGCGCCACATTTCCAAAATTTCTGTTCTCTTCTTTCTTGAATTGCTTATAGTTCACGTTTCACTTCCGTATAAGGCTACACTCCAGATAACTGCCTTCAGAAAATGTTTCCTACCACTTGAATTTATATTCTATGTTAACAATTTCTCTTCTTGAGAAAAGTTTTTCTTTAAATTAGAAACCTACATTTTATATCCTCTAAACTTCGGTCGGCATAAGTTATTTTCCTGTCCAAATAGCAAAACTGATCTACTTCAGTTAATGCCCTACTTCTTAACCTAAATCCCTCAGTATTTCCTGATTTAATTATGTTACATTCCATTACCCTTGTTTTTCTTTTGTTAATGTTAAATTTACATCCTACTTTTAAGATACTGGCCATATCGTTCAATTGCACCTCCAAGTCCTTTGCTGTTTCTGACAGAATTACAATGTCATCGGCAAACAGCAAAGTGTTTACTTCCTTTCCTTAAATTTTAGCTTCCTTTCCAAGTTTCTCCTTCCTTTCATTCACAGCTTGTTCAGTATACAGGTTGAATAGCATTGCGGATAGGCTGCAACCTTGTCTCAACCCCTACTAAAGTACTGCTTCCCTTTCATGCCATCGACTCTACCTTTTGCTCCCTGTATTTTATCGTCACTGCCTTCAGAACTTCCAAGAGTCTATTCCAGTCAGCACTGTAATGAGCTTCATCGAAATCTACAATTGCTATAAAAGCAGGTTTCTCTTTCCTTGGCCTGTGTTCTAAGATAGGGTCAAAAATGGCTCTGAGCACTATGGGACTCAACTGCTGAGGTCATTAGTCCCCTAGAACTTAGAACTAGTTAAACCTAACTAACCTAAGGACATCACAAACATCCATGCCCGAGGCAGGATTCGAACCTGCGACCGTGGCGGTCTTGCGGTTCCAGACTGCAGCGCCTTTAACCGCACGGCCACTTCGGCCGGCAGATAGGGTCAGTATTGCCTCACATGTCCCAACATTTCTCCAGAACCCAAACCAATCATCTTCGAAGAATGTGTAACTCACTGTGAGGGAGTGTAAATTCTTCGTAACGTCACTCCCATCGCATTCCTTGAAACTAATGAGAGAAAATTTTCAGATTCAGTTTTTTTATTTTGATCCACCATGTGGCCACTTCGCAATATAAAGTGAACAAACTAATATACCAAATCTACAAGAGAAAGCCCTTGTTGCAAATACACGACTGATCCCATTAAGAAGTCTTACCCGAGTTTCCAAACCACAGTGAACCAACTCAGGGATGACGTTCTAGAAAATCTCAAAACGAACCATGAGAACTAGCTCTGCTACAGTTTGTCATAGTAATCTTCGCAGTCATTATCCCTATCCGAAATTCCGCCCAACAATGACTTTGTGCATGCATGATACCTTCCGATATTTTTGAGCGAGTCTCAAAAGAACAGCTTTCAATGAAGTTACGTACTACCCGATCAATATAAAAGTTTTCACCTAAATTCTACAAATCAATAACACCAAAGAAAAAGTAGTTTTCTAACTCAGATACGAAATGTTCCACTGGTCTCATATTTTATGCAATGCTTACCAAACAGAATTAAGTTTAGAACCACGTTTAGAACGACTGAACTGCGTTTGTGTTATCGACTGGTGGAAGGGATTCAGTAAGATCAACTCGAGTGCACCGCCGACAATTTAAAATGTGTTGGTATATACTGAAAAGATAGAAAGATAAAAAACGAGATGTACACAAAGAGAAAAGTGACAGAGTAGGGAATGAGGACACGAAGAGATGAGCAATGGAAGGGGTGTTTGGCGGGGATGCTTCCTGTCACCAAAGCTACAAAAAATATGTGGAGAACTGGTATGTAAGGCCATAGAGGGCGCAAGAGGCATTGTATTTGGTGGAGAAAGGATAAAGACTATAAGACGTGCTGTAATCTCCCCTCTCCTTCCTAATCCCATCTATTGTCCACGTTAGTCTTTCATGAAGATCTGAGAGGAGCGAAGATTACAATAAACTTTCTAGTTTACTAAGCTTTTCATGTAGAGTTGGCTTCAGTTCTTCTTGTCTAGAGGTCTGATTCTTGAAGCTGAAAATGTCACATTTTAGGTCCTCACGGTTGGATTGATCTAAATAAATATGAAGACTTGTATTGCAGAATTTTTGTTTTTATGTAAATGCATTGTCTCACATTTTAGTACGTCATACAGTCTTTTGACTTTTCACATTAACGAAGCCGAAATTACATTGTTCGCACAAAATACAAAAATACGTCCGCTCACATCAGTGTTATGCTTACGACTCTCTCAATCTGCGGCAATAACCACAGTCCAAAGGGTTTACAATTTTTCTTAACAAATGAATTTCTAAAAGTTTTTGCTACATTATTACTTTAGATTATTATTTCATAAATGAATCCAAAAATAAACGTGGTAACCAGTACAGTATTGCGTAATTAATAATTGAACTTTTAAGTGTGCCAATAATTCGTAATTTCTAATGTTTCTAAAAAAAATAATTTTTTTAACTGTACATTCAGAACTAGTACTTTTTGATTATAACATCGAAAATAAAGTAATTCATTTTCATAAATTTTAGCTTGACATATAACGTACTGTGTATAAAATTATATGAAAGCTTTCAGAAAAGCAACTGAGATAATACTGACCTGTCCAAAATTAAAAAAAATGCTAGAGGAGCATGTGGCGTCACAGTACGGATGATCAAGCAGTGCTGACGGAATCGGAACAGCAGCTATGGCAGACGTTGAACAGTATTGCTGGAAGGTCGAGGAGAATGGAATGAAGATAAATATAGGAAAGACAAAGTGATGAGAATAAAAAAAAGTAAGCTCTGGTTAACACATTCTTAGACGGAAATGCACAGAACACGTCAAATAGTTTATATACCTGAGCACTTTAATGACATGGAACAGAATCTGTGCAGAAGAAATAAGGCGGATGGTATCTACGGAAAAAGGGAGCTTTTGAAAATGTGGAGCTGTTACTGACATCTAGAAGAATCCCAACGGAGCTGAGAAAAAGATCTGCTAAATGTAGTGTCTGGAATGTAGTGTTATACAGCTGTGAATCACGCACAGTTAAAAAGAAAGAAGAAATATATTTAGATAGTTTTGAAATGAGGCTGTAAAGAAGAATGCTAAAGTGAATTGGACTGGCAGACTTAAGAATGAAAAGGTAATGAAGAAAACAGGAGATTATTGAAAGCAATCAGGAATATGGAAAAATCTGACCTGGGACATATATTGCATAGGAATCATACGCAACAAATAATTAAAGAGGGAATAGTGGGAGAAATAAGAGGAAATGGACGGGAGAGAATTGGAGTGATAGACGTCATTAGAAGAGGACGACCATTCAAACGATGAAGGAAGATGCTCAGAACAGGACACAATGAACAGTCTCCAGTTTAAACTTGTCATAAGACAGATACAATAAAGAAGAAGAAATGTTCCAAGAAAAGATTTCCTGTTGGAAAATTATTGGACGTAATGGGAATAGACGTAGAGCTCCAGATATAAAAAACTTATAGCTTTATGAAAAGAAAACCGAATCCGTACGCAAAGGGTACAACAAAACTCTCAGTTCAACAACAAAACATTCTCCGTGTGATTCTTTTGTATGAAAACAAGGTGAATAAAGTTCCTCTCTTTTAGCTGATATCGCTATGAAGGCACTTAGGCTTCCGTCGATTGATGCATATAGACGCAAATAATGCATTTTAAAACAGCTTTTTTCTGTTATATAAGGTTTCCCAAAGCAGCGGCAAAGTCGAAAACAGAATTTCTTCTACACACATCAAAAGAAGTTTTGCATCACTTCGGTTTCCAGAACTCCTGAAAATACACGTTGACTGTGGATACTGCATCACACAACCAGTCCCTTTGACTGTTCAGAGATGTCGGTAAACCCGCCCAAATATGTAAACAACAATGCATGAGTAGCGCCTATTAGACGGAGGGGGTCAGACAGCCGATCAGTTCGTCATTCCACCAGGAAGGAGGTATACGGCTCGCGTTGTCTGTAGTTCAACCATGCCTACACGGTCAGTACCGTAGTTCGACCGCGTCCGCATAATTACTTTGTGCCAGGACGGGCTCTCAACAAGGGAAGTGTCCAGACGTCTCCGAGTGAACCAAAGCGATATTGTTCGGACATGGAAGAGATACAGAGTGACAGGAACTGTCGATGACATGCATCGCTCAGGCCGCCCAATGGCTACTACTGCGTTGTATGACTGCTACCTACGGATTATGGCCCAGAGGAAACCTGACAGCAACGCCACCATGTTGAATACTGCTTTTCGTGCAGCCATAGGACGCCGTGTTACGACTCGAACTGTGCGCAATAGGCTGCATGATGCACCACATCACTGCCGACGTCCATGGCGGGGTCCATCTTTGCAACCACGACACCATGCAGCGCGGTACAGATGGGCCCAAAAACATGCCGAATGGACTGCTCAGGATTGGCATCACGTTCTCTTCACCGATGAGAGTCGCATATGCCTTCAACCAGACAATCGTCGGAGACGTGTTTGGAGGCAACCCGGTCAGGTTGAACGCCTTAGACACACTGTCCAGCGAGTGAAGCAAAGTGGAGTTTCCCTGCTGCTTTGGGCGGCATTATGTGGCGCCGTCGTACGCTGCTGGTGATCACGGAAGGCGCCGTAACGACTGTACGATGCGTGAATGTCATCCTCCGACCGATAGTGCAACCATATCAGCAGCATATTGGCGAGACATCCGTCTTCATGGACGACAATTCGCGCCCCCATCGTGGACACCTTGTAAATGACATCCTTCAGGATAACGACATCGCTCGATTAAAGTGCCCAGTATGTTCTCCAGACATGAAACGTATAGAACATGCCTGGGATAGATTGAAAAGGGTTGTTTATGGACGACGTGACCCACCAACCACTCTGCAGGATCTACGGCGAATCACCGTTGAGGAGTGGGACAATCTGGGCCAACAGTGCCTTGCTGAACTTGTGGATAGTATCCCACGAAGAATACAGGCAGGCATCAATGCAAGAGGATGTGCTACTGGGTATTAGAGGTACCGGTGTGTACAGAAATCTGGACCACCACCTCTGAAGGTCTCACTGTATGGTGGTACAACATGCAATGTGTTGTTTTCATAAGCAATAAAAAGGGGGGAAATGATGTTTATGTTGATCTCTATTCCAATTTTCTGTACAGGTTCCGGAACTCTCGGAAACTTTTTTTGATGTGTGTATATTCTGTTATGTTCACGCCGGAATACTTCATTGTTCACCCAGAAAATGTGATAACATTCGGAGATGGAGTAGCTGAGCACTGAATATGTAAATAGCGAACAGTCAACCTTGTAATGAAGGAATGATGTGTTGCCCATTCACAGAGAGATAAAATTCAAGCTCACGTTCCTTGGCTTGGTCCTATTTTCCACCGTGTAGGGAAACAACTGTTATTTTTTAATGAAGCGGTATTGGAGACAAGAATAATTTTCAGAGTTAGTTCTAAGAAACTACTAAGACTTATACGAAAACGTTACGAGTTACATGTGATTTTATTCATAAATATTCACGTACCGCATTTCTGGTCATTTTTTACGCGTGTAAAGAATAAGCACGTTCATTTCGTGCAGATATTTTCGAGAACTACGGTAACTGCATCAACAATAGTAATACTTCTCCTTTCGTTCGCAATTGCAAACAGCAGCGGTCCGTGGAGAGCAGAAGTGTGAATGGAAAATTTCGCAAATACTTAGGCACTCATTAAGACAGTTGGCGAACCACTCTAGGAGCATTTAATCTTTTAGCGCGCTAAAGGAACAGGAAAAAAGTAAACAGTAAATAATGCATAATGCTTAGAAGCAGCTTCATCTGATAAACCGACGAAAATTAATCCGTAGAAATGGCTCTGAGCACTATGGGACTCAACATCTTAGGTCGTAAGTCCCCTAGAACTTAGAACTACTTAAACCTAACCAACCTAAGGACATCACACACACCCATGCCCGAGGCAGGATTCGAACCTGCGGCCGTAGCAGTCCCGCGGCTCCGGACTGCAGCGCCAGAACCGCACGGCCACCGCGACCGGCAATTAATCCGTAGACATATGTGTAATCAATACTCGTTGAATCGCTTGCAAAACCAAGGCGATGAATTCGGTTCTAAGTCCACACAACACTGATATCTTACCCATTTACATTCCGTTCACTAAAACGTCAATCATGGAAAGTATTTTCGAGCGACATGGGTAACAGGGGTCACCGGATGTGACGTGACTGATATGAGACAAGACTGCCCAGTTAAGAGGGAGGAACAAAGAAGATATTCACATAAGAACCTTATGTTCTGTATTTCACAGTATCGATGAAAGCTCTTCCTTCCGAGAAGAAAACTAGGAATTATTTTACAGACCCCTGATAGTGTCGTCACGTATATATCTACCTCCTGCCTAATTAAGCAATGGCTAAGTATGGAAGGTAATGTGTGCATAACAAGATTGAAAATCTTTCACAATTCTTCTATATAAAACGTAAATAAGATATTCAGTGAAGGCTCGATATGAGTTCTATTAAATTATGTATTATGTGTCCCGGCGAAAATCGTAAAAATACTAGCATAAGCAAAATTTTTGTAAAATATGTTACAAGACGACAGAGTTGTATGGCAGTAATGTAGCTCCGTTATTCTGTAAATTATTCACAATAGATTTTGAGTATAGGAAGTACGATTACGATTATGATTTCTCACTTACGTATTATATTTTCCTGCTATATGAGAATAGCGTAAAAGAGTTAGCTCACACTGTGTTTATCTTTTGTACAAAAAGATTAAGATTTCGCAAGAGATGCTGTAGGGAAGCAGCCTACTCACGCCGTAGTAAATTCACATCAGTCTTTCCATTGTGTGCCAGCCAGTCCGCTGTAACTAGCCCTGACGTCATAAATGTTGCGCAATACTTTAAAAATCAAGCAAATAACCTAAAACATTTCTAGCATGTCAGGAGAAATACTAAATTAATGTGTGTTGAATATCAGTTCGATAACTTTAGCCATTTTCGAAATTTTGACGTTTTTCTGTAAAAATCATTGGCGCAACAGAAAA
Organism: Schistocerca americana; assembly: GCF_021461395.2. Classification (NCBI taxonomy): domain Eukaryota; kingdom Metazoa; phylum Arthropoda; class Insecta; order Orthoptera; family Acrididae; genus Schistocerca; species Schistocerca americana. The sequence goes on along the minus strand of NC_060130.1, from coordinate 748,661,724 downwards.
GAGCTAGAAAGTTAAAATTTTATATTTAGATTCATCTTTCATAATAATTTAATAAAAACAGTACTTTGGATTTCACAAATTAAAATTTTATTGGAAATTCATGATTTTGTGGTTGTCGTCTTAAAACTTAAGGAAGCAAGATAGATTAAGTAGGCTAATAAATAAGGCTAGGATGTTTATATTTAAGTAGAATGGAGATCCGCTATCACCATAAGGATGTGAGAAGTTTGGCCTCGGATGCCGTATTAAGTTACTCGAGATACGCGTAACCATGAAATCATTTGCGAGTGAAGTGTTAATTCTGGGTTGACTTTAACTATCGATCTTCAGTTTGCGTATTGTCGTATTTTCACGTGCCGTCGCGGGACAAACATTCTACCATTATTTAGCGTGGCGTTTGATGAACTTAATCATCAAATTATGGCGAGCATTCATTTAAACATTTAATTTGGACATTTATAGTTGCATCAGCGCATTAGACTCTGAACTGCTCTGTTAGTTAGGTTGTGTGGATTCTTGTTTTTCATCTGTGACTTTCAGAATATACTCAACTATTTTAGAAAATCGTTTTTGATTATAAATCCCGGACAATCTCCTAATTCCTCAGAGCTATGAGCTGTAACTATAAGTGCATTCTCAGATGAAGTGGGCACTAGGAATTCTAATTACAGGCTTCACGTTTTGCTAATTACTTTCTGGTTGCCAATATTGTAGTTAGAGAGCCAGTGTTGAGAACGGCGAAAGACAGCATAAATAACATTCTAAATAACGGGAAATGCAGTGCTTCTCCATTCAAACAAACATTTATGCAGCAGTTAAACAATTTAATTCTATCCGCCGCCCCACAATGCTGAGTGAATGGATGCGTAATTCTAAATCCTTCATCACATAATTATATTACTTGAAATGTTTGCAACGTCAGGGAAAACAGTATTACAGGACACAGTTAAAGGTAAAATTTTTAACTGGTGTCAATGATAAAGCAAATACCGGCAATAGTACGAATTAGTTCGTTAGAATTGGATGCACACCAACCTTTTCCTTTTGTATTAGACGTTGGTACGGTGATTTAAGACTTAGAGTTCTGTAGACCTCTTCAACAATAATGTGGTGGGAGGCCAATACAACATTATGTTGAACCTGTATGGTTCGTCGGTAGCTTAAGTCGAATCAAATCTGATTCTCTATGGATAGATATCATATTGAAAATTTATTGATACTAGAAGAGTTACTTAAAGCTAATGTAGTTCGATATGTGTGCTGCCTGAGTTCATTATTTTGCTTTTCTCGAAGATATGTTTCCAGCTATCCTATAAAGTGTATGACTTAACTGGCAAACAAAATATTCGCGATTCAAGTAAATTTCCTCAGACCAAATCACTTGATTTGCGGAATTTAAAAGAATGCAGGCGACCCAGTGAAGTACAAGTAGACGTCGGAAAGAAGAAGGAACGCGAATAAGGGACAATGGAAGAGTAGAGGTGGGGAAGTGATGTAGGAAAAGTGGATGCAATGCTGAGTTTCATTAGAAGAATCTAACACTTTCAAGACTCATTCACGGGTATTGATCATTAATAGAAGAGACAGAGAAGATGCAAACGAAGAACGATATGTCCATTGTGTCACGAGATCGTTCAGTAAGCGTCAGAGCGTTACGGATATGTTCAGCCGTCGTGCAGCGCGAAGTGAGAGTGGTTAAATGCGAATTTCCGAAAGCGTGTTTTCGAAGAAAAGTCTGGCAACATATTATTTCCTCCCGAATGGCTATGACGAGGCATCCAGAGGAGTAGAGCTCATACAGATATTTACCGACAAGTGAAACAATCACGGGTGCTTTTTGTCGAACGCAATTAATGCATTTGAGCAGAGAATTAAAAGACAAACGACCGCAATACAGCGAGAGGCACGATAAAGTGATTTTGCAGCACGACAACGCTCGACCCCACGTTGCAAAAGAGATCAAAAATTACTTGGAAACGTTAAAATGGGATGTCCTACCCCACCCGCCGTATTCTCCAGACATTTCTTCCTCTGAGTATCACCTGTTTAGATCAATGGCGCATGATCTGACTGACCAACACTTCCGTGAAGAAGTCACAAATTGGATCGATTCGTGGATAGCTTCAAAAGTTGATCAATTTTTTCGACACGGGATTCGTACACTGCCCGAGATATGGGAGAAAGTAATGGCCAGCGATGGAAAATACTTTGAATGACACATGTGTAACCAATTTGTTTCATTGAAGCCTCAAATATTGGGGGAAAACGGTGGAAGCAAAGTTGTGCACCTTGTACAAGCTCAACTTTTACCTGCACCTGCCTAGAGAAACCATTGAAAAACTGAATCAGTATGATCCATTTTACTTTTAAGTCTGTTCTTCTGATAACGCAACCAAGCATTTTAAAACCAGTACTCACGGCACGCTCTAGAATCTACGTGAATACTTCCCGTGAAGTTCTACGATACTGACAGGGACGAAAATTGTAGCAAGTCAAGAAAAGATATTTCTACAGAGAAACAAAAGAAAAGGAAATCTAAAGAATGAAGACATGTAGAAAAGAAATATGAATGATGCCTTGGTACTCTCTGCAAACATTTCGCAACTAGTATCGTATGGTGATATTTATAGTGTAGATTATTTGTATGGACTGTTAACTAAATTTAAGAGATTATTGAGAATCCTCTGTGTGGTTTGAGTAAGCAACCTATGGTATGAGGTCGCTCGTAACTGCATTTCGTTTGAATTGTTATTCCAACTACCTTTCGATCTGTTTACAATGGATACGTACGTGCTTGCAAGCAAAACGTTTCCATTTATTCGTGGAACTCGTTGTTGACAACAAAGTTCAATGACTCTGTTTCTCTCTCGCTTCCAGCCGTAACCTCAGTATTGCTTAGCACTGTTTTGTGTTGTGGTCTTGTTTCATCACCAGTTTGGTCAACTCAAGCAACGTCGTGTGACTTTTTATGAGGTCACATGAAGAAATTAGTTAACGAATCAATCACGTGGACATAGTGGCAAGGGCTGCAGCAGCTGCTTACGTTGTGCGCTAATTCTTTGTATGCTTAACCAGTTTGATAGTCTGTGAGGCGTCGCTACAAAATGGCTCTGAGCACTATGGGACTTAACATCTGAGGTCATCAGTCCCCCAGAACTTAGAACTACTTAAACCTAACTAACCTAAGAATATCACACACATTCATGTCCGAGACAGGATTCGAACCTGCGACCATAGCGGCCGCGCGGTCCCGGACTGTAGCGCCTAGAACCGCTCGGCCACTCCGGCCGGCGCGTCACTACAGATTCTGTCAGAGATCGATATTTTGCAAAATGAAAATATAACTTCTTCAAAGCAACGATTCAATAGGCTAATGCAAAAAAAAGTTAGCCGTGAGGGGGTTGGGTTGTTTTGGGGGAAGAGACCAGACAGCGAGGTCATCGGTCTCATCGGATTAGGTAAGAATGGGGAAGGAAGTCGGCCGTGCCCTTTCAAAGGAATCATCGCGGCATTTGCCTAAAAGTTAGACGTACTGAAACCATTGTATTCGTGTTGTATCCGAGGACTTGAGGAGAGCCTTGCATTGAAACGTACTATGTACTAATCTGAAATTTTTTGTATTTTTTATTTTCCTTTCTTGGTTTTTAATTTTTTTGTTAGGTTTGTGTGAAGGAAGTAGTGCCTTTCCATAATCACGTAGTTTTGACTCACACGGTCGATCGGAACCTACTGAACTAAGTTAAATTACATTAAAATTAATTCTTAGATTAACCATTTAATTTTTTTGGGTGATCTCGTTACCTGTTTCTGTATACATATTATTACAGTCATCAGAATACAATGAGTAGTTGCGTTCCCTTTAAAATCAAAAACCGTTTATACACTGTCTGTCTAAAATTTTAACATCAAATTAAAGGCGACGAGGAACGGGACACCATGGATGAACCGTATTAAAACAGTCAGCCAACGAACGTTGTTCCATTAATGGAATTAAGCGTCCTATTGATAAAAAATCTGTAATAGAAATGACGTCGTAATCAGATGGATAAACAGTTGTCCGTCAAATTTAGAAGCGGAATAGCATTAGTAATCACTATGGTAAGGAATGTGATGGTTAAATTAATTTAGTAGTCGGTCTTGGTCCGATGCTGCTATGTTCCTGTCAGCTGTGGCAATTTCAACACATCGACCTCTCTGTGCTCCAGTTCATAGCAAAGCTGGATACTAAAGATGAGATTCCTTGATTCGCGGCAACCACCTAATAAAATTTCCATTGTGGAAGGTGTGACGCAGTTCACTAGCAAATCTAGAGGTCAACTGAGAGCCTAAAGAGCTCCCATTTGACTTCGAATGTGGCGTTTTATAAAAGCAGTGTTCCTTAATGAAAAGCTAGGAACCATCGGCGACTGCAGTCCAGCAAACGATTTCTAAATAGTGCCCCAGCCAGGTAGGGTAGTGACATACGCCCTGTGGAGCAGATGAGACTTAGGCTGGTCAGCAGAGCAGATAGCTAGCAGAACAGGGTCATCACGGGAGGCAACTGAGCAGTACCGCGCCGCTCCAGCGAGGCCTTGGCCACTTTCTCTTCTCCAGTCTGCAAACAATAACCTTACATTCTCCATCCGCTGACACCGAAATTCTAATCGAGATACGTTCGCTCCTTTGCGTCCCTGGGCATGCGCTGTAGCAGCCTCCAGAAACAGTGTATGAACACACGCGCGCGCGCGCGCACACACACACACACACACACACACACACACACACACACACACACACACACACACACACACACACAAATGCACAGAAAATTGTAGGTTACGATTCATATCACTTGTGTTCGTTGTGCTATTTCCAGACGGTATAACGTTGCATGATTTCGATAACTTTCTGAAACAAATTGAGAGCTGATGTTTGTCCCACGAGTGGCGACAGTTTGTAGTTATGGTTTTCTTACATCACTTCAAACAAATGCCGGAATGGCTCCTTCAAAAAACCGATCGCCAATTTCCTCTGACTACCTTTGTTCAACTAAGCTATAGCTCTGTCTCTAGTGTCCTAAATATCGTGGCTTAAATCTAGCTTCTTGTGACTAAAACCGTTTAGATCGCTTGATATATTCCTTCACTTATAACTACGTTCAGGCCACTGCCATCAACATATTTGTAATTAGGAGTAAGGGAATACGAAGGAGGAGAGGCTTTTGTTATGTATTACATGAAGCTACAGAAGATGAAAATTTAAAAAGCTCCAAAAATTTGAAGAAATGCGCTCACCAAAACTTAGAGCGTGTGAAACTACATTCAGTGTCAGTATCAATAGAACCTATGTCTCACTGGAGAGTCAGCATTCAACATGGCCCACATTCACAAAATATTCACAGCAAGTGGACTAATTGCCGCCATCTGAACAGCTAATTTTATGAATGTACAACTATACTCATATAAATTTATTATATTTAATATAATTTGACTATGAATGTTCGCAATTTAAAGACTCACTGCCATTTTATAAGTATGAACGAAAAAAAATAAAAGGCAACATCACACACACTAGCGCGACTTGTCGGCTAGAACTTAAATATTTGTAAAAAAATTTTGAGCCAAGTTGACAGTTGACTCTCCGATTAGGTACGGGTTTTATTGATATCGACACCGAGCCTTGTTTTTGAGGCTCTAAGTTTTGGTGTGTGAACTTTTTAAAACTCTTTTTACTCCCTAATTTTTCATTTTTTATAGCTTGGTGTAATGTATAACAAATGCCTCTCGTTCTTTATGTTCCTCAATCTTAATGACATAACTGATGATTGCAGTAGCCGAACCGTCGTTACAAATAAAGTCTTACGTTAAGCGGTCTAAATTATTTCATTCACAGTGATAGGGGACTCGCACAGGCAAGTCTAACTACTTCCTTTTTCCACAATTAATTCATAAAAGTCTGCAAAAAATGGTTCAAATGGCTCTGAGCACTATGGGACTTAACTACTGTGGTCATCAGTCCCCTAGAACTTAGAAGTACTTAAACCTAACTAACCTAAGGACATCACACACATCCATGCCCGAGGCAGGATTCGAACCTGCGACCGTAGCGGTCACGCGGTTCCAGACTGAAGCGCCTAGAACCGCACGGCCACAAGGGCCGGCGATATTTTAAGTGTAATACACAAACAAAGATAAATGGGTTACGAAACCAGACGAAAAGCAATTACTCTGTAATATCCTTGAAAAACTCTGAAATTTTGTTGGTGAAATTCGGGTTCGTCATGCGTACCATTATGTAGAGGTATTTAAATGTAGTGTAGGTATTATAAATTTACTTTAGGTACATAAAAGATCAAGGTTTTGAGCGGCTAATAAATAAATAAAAGTTCAACTAAAAACGTCGACAGAACCTCTAAATAAGGAGTCACTAGTAATGAAAACTTTGCTATATTTATATTTGCTATTTGGTATTTACACGTGCATTAGTATTACTAATTACAATTTTATTCTTTGACTTCTTGGGTCACATGCGAAACCATTGCGTTACTCTTTTATTCTTCCGTCAAAACCCACACTTTCATTCACATACGTTTTGATGAGCCCCATTACAGGACGTCCGCAAGGTCCCGCTGTCGTTTCTAAAAATCAACTTGGAAACTATTAGAGACAGAGAATCGTTGTTTATTGTAAAACCGTTTAGTATCCCTCGAAGGTTTCTTCCCTTTGTCCTCTGTTACAACTTTGACTTGGAGTGCGTCTAAATAGTGACAGACCAGCAGAAGGCGCAATGTGCCAACAAGTACGCAGGATCCTAATCTGTGACTACGATACTACGGAATTATTGACGTCAGAATGAGGGGGCACCACTGACAAAAACAAGCATAACGAGCTTGTTAAAAACTTTAAAGAGACAGACAGTGTCAAAGAACTTCCTCAAGTGGATGTCCCCTCTCGTCAAAAGCACGAGTCGACAGAGTGCAAGATGCATTTCAACGCAGCCCCTAGAATTCAGTTCGTCGTGCAGCACGCGAATTGAAGAAAACGATGTAACGGTCCATAGAATCATAGACTGCAAAGTACAAATGATTCAAGCGTTCAGGCAAACGATCGTCCTCTGCCAGGCGCGGCCATCATACGCCGTGACACCCCCCACCCAGCTCCCCCACCTGCTCAGCTCTCAGGAAAAGGAAAACATATAGTGCAGTCAGACGTTTTTCTTTCAAGAAAATTATTATAAATCAGTATTACGCAGGTTTTGACAGCTTCGGTTCCATTTAGCCTCCATAGATACTGACAATGACTGCCTGAAAAAGTGAATGTTTCCAGGTGAAGCAACGTTCCACCTTTCTGGCCATGTGAATCGGAGCAACATTAGGATTTGGGGGCTCCGAAAACCAGCAAAACACACGTGATCACATCCGTGATAGCCCGAAGATTAATGTTTGGTGTGGCCTAAGGCACGATAGGGTAACAGGCCCATTTTTCTTCGCAGAGAAAACCATATTGGAAGGTGTTTACCCGAACGTGCTCGAACATATTTCTTGCTACCGCAGATCAAAGATTTGGAGTCGTCCATCATATTCCAGCATGATTATGTACCTCCAAATTGGAGTTTAAACGTGAGAGGGTGTGCCGTATCACACATTTCTTAAGAGGTGGATGGGCCGCGATGGTCCCGTCGCATAGCTTCTTCACACGCCAGATGTCACGTCATTAGACTTCTCTTTGCGGGGTTACGTCAAAGATCGCGTGTACACAACTCCAGCGACATTACTACCGATCGTGCATAGAATAGTTGATGCTGCAATGCTGACTGTAATTGGGCAGAGCTCGAATATCGTCTTGCTGTTCTACGAGTGGCGAGTGGGGCACACACTGTAATTCTGACATAACAGAGAAAAAATTATGAGACTTGCTAAAAGTCTCTAATAGTTTCCTAATTATGATTTTTTGAAACGATAGCGAGACTTCGCGGACACCCTTCATTTCGTGAACCGATCGAGATACCGAAACGAGGTTATGACCATACAATAATATGCACAATGGTAGATATTAATTTCACGTTGAAAGTTTTCGAAAAAGTATCGGTGAAATGAGCTGAAACTGACACGCTAGGGACCGATATCGCCTATGGCGATGTAAACACAGCAAATTTAGCCCGTAATGCCAGGTTCCGTCGTTGTTTGGAGCAAGTAAGTCGGCCTATGCTGCTAAGATTAAACATAATTCCTCTTGGAATACGGTAGAATGTCAGCTACGGTTGTTGTAACTCATAGTAATGCTAATTTCTAATATCACAATAGGAGCTTAGGAAAACGATTTCAGATATATGTACGTATTCATAATTACGTGAACAGAGCTCAACTAGGCACTGTTTACACCACAATAGCCAATTCGGACGGCCTCACATTTCAGTTTTTGCTCACTTCTTGGATGCCTTTGCCAAAGTTTCAACATCAGCATTAACAACAGCTATGTCACTGTAATCGTCTTTTCAAGAGCATTTTAATGCCGCAAATAAGTATGTAGTTCCATTTAAAAAAACACAAACGTCCTTCAGTTTCTCAGTTGATTCAAGAGTTAAGTCGATTGAGCATATAACACGGTTACGTGTCCCTCTGTTTACTATTATTTCCCGAAAACCTCCTTTCAATATCTCGAAGAGTCCACGAAGTACAGGTGCTGCGAGTTTTAGGTGGATCGCCCAGTATAACGTTTACATCAAGAACTGGGCAACATACAAACAAAAAGTGTGGAATTATGTTGGCATTGAGGAAAATTCCAATCATTGAATGAGGGAATTAGTGTGTCTTAGAGTGTCTTATAACTACGCTGTTCGGCAAAGAAATGAAGAACCTTCAAAAGGAGGGGAAAACGACACGAAACTTCACAGTTTGAGAGGGTATGTGATGTTATTTCAGTGATTACAATATAGATTTAAATTAACGAAGAGGTTGGCAGTATGAGCCTACTTATTAGCATCATGTTGCACCCCTTCTCGCGTGAATGCATGCACCGATTCGGTTGGGAAAGATGTCACAAAGCTGTCGTATCCTCTCCAGAGGCAACATGGCTCACACTTGTTGTAAATAGTCTCGATATCCTGCATACTGGCACTGGCTTGGAGTTGAAGCCCGAGCTGATCCGATACATGTTCTATCGGGGACAGATCTGGCGATCTTTCTGGCTACAGGAGTACCTCAACATCACGCAGACAGTTCATAGAGACACATGCCACGTGTAAACGAATATTACCTGTTGAAAAAAAAAATACCACAATACTGAAACTTCCTGGCAGATTAAAACTGTGCGCCGGACCGAGACTCGAACTCGGGACCTTTGCCTTGGCGGGCAACTGCTCTAACCGTCTGAGCTACCCAAGCACGACTCACGACCCGTCCTCACAGCTGCAGGTATGCAGGAGAGCTTCTGTGAAGTTTGGAAGGTAGGAGACGAGGTACTGGCGGAATTAAAGCTGTGAGGACGGGTCGTGAGTCGTGCTTGGGTAGCTCAGACGGTTAGAGCACTTGCCCGCGAAGGCGAAGGTCCCGAGTTCGAGTCTCGGTCCGGCACACAGTTTTAATCTGCCAGGAAGTTTCATATCAGCACCCACTCCGCTGCAGAGTGAAAATCTCATTCTGGACCACAATACTGTCGCATAAAAATGGCTCTGAGCACTATGGGACTTAACATCTTAGGTCATCAGTCCCCTAGAACTTAGAACTACTTAAACCTAACTAACCTAAGCACATCACACACATACATGCCCGAGGCAGGATTCGAACCTGCGACCGTAGCAGTCACGCGGTTCCGGACTGAAGCGCCTAGAACCGCACGGCCACCGCGGCCGGCACTGTCGCATAAAATGTAACAAATGAGGACGCAGGATGTCCGGGACGTACGGTTGTGCTGTGAGAACACTAGCAGCTGTTATCTGAAGTCATACTCGATGGCTCACCACACAACGGCACCACGAGTAAAACCGCTGTGCCTCTCCAAAACATTGGAAGAATTGGTCCCATATCTAGGTCGTCGCCATACTCGCCGACGATGGTCATCCGGGGGTATTGCAGAATAACGATTCATCGCTGAACGCAATGTGACGCAATTCGTCAGTAGTCAGCGCTTCCCGGTCGCGGTACTAAAACCAACGGAACCGCTTTTGTTGTTATGTTACTGTCAGCCTGCGCGTGGGGGGTAAGTTCCTTTTCCACTACTTGTACAAAGTAGTATCGGATGTATGGCGCAGGATGACACACCTTACTTGTTCTCGTATGACTGGCGCAGATGTGAAGGAATAATGAATGATGTGCACGGTGCACAATACGGCGATCTTCTCTTGTGGTGGCTAGACGTGGTTGACCAGAACCTTGACGATGAGTGTGACTGCCTTCACGTTCACATGCAGTCCCATATCGGGCCACTGTCACACCTGAATGCCCCAAAAATCTAGATACTGCACGATTCGACTAGCCGGCCAAATGGACTCTCGCAATGAGGCGCTGTCAAACTTTATCAGGTGCTCATGACGCTGTCTCAGATGAGTGTCCATTTAACATCCGAGGCTGTTCACTCCTTGGCCGAGCGGTCTCAGGCGCTGCAGTCATGGACTGTGCGGCTGATCCCGGCGGAGGTTCGAGTCCTCCCTCGGGCATGGGTGTGTGTGTTTGTCCATAGGATAATTTAGGTTAAGTAGTGTGTAAGCTTAGGGACTGATGACTTTAACAGTTACGTCCCATAAGATTTTACACACATTCGATTTTTTTGTTAACTCCCGTTATATACCCTAGTAGGCCTGATGACAACGCTACATACGAACAGCACTAAGCTACTCTGGTGGTCGTTGTACCTGTCACAGCGAATGGCAACTCCAATCATTTACAGAGTGAGAGTTATTGAACTATATGAAATAAAATCATCATAACGTCTGAACAGTTTGCGTTAGGACGTTAAAGCTGCACAGTTGGCGGGAGGGGCATGAGGGGAATTAGTGCGCGCACTCATGGTTTGGTTTAGCGACGAAGCCTACTTTCATTTGGATGAGTTCGTCAATAAGCAAAGTTGGGCCCATCTGGGGGACTGAGAATCCGCATTTCGCGATCGAGAGGTCCCTTCATTCTCAACGGGTGACAGTGTGGTGTGCAATGTCCAGTCACGGAATAATCGGTGCGATGTTCCTTGATGGTGCGGTGACTACCGAACGGTACGTGAAGGTTTTGGAAGACGATTTCATCCCCATTATACAGATTGACATGATTCGACAAGATGTAGTTTATGCAAGACGGAGCCCGACCCCATCGAAGCAGGAAGGTGTTTGATGTCCTGGAGGAGCACTTTCGGGACCGCATTCTGGCTCTGGGGTACACAGACGCCACTGGCAATCGCTTCGATTGGACGCCATGTTCTCCGGCTCCTTGTTATGAAGCTATATTAAAAACAAGGTGTACAGCAATAACCCCAAACCATTGCTGAGCTGAAAACAGCCATTCTGGAGGCCATCGACAGCGTCGATGTTCAAGCGGGTCATGCAGAATTTCGCTATTCGTCTGCGCCACATCATCGTCAATGGTGGCAGGCATATCGAACATGTCATAACCTAAATGTGAATATCTGTAGTGACATTTACATGTTGAATAAAGTACGTGCACGCCGCAGTTTCTAACTAATTTACGTTTTTTTCATATAGTTCAATAATTGTCACCCTGTGCATACTCACCGATGGTGTGAACGTGAACGGAGTTACATTGACATCCGACCATGTTTTCCGGGAGCTTCACCTTCTTTTCCAAGGCACTGCAGTTCAACATCCACAGTAGGCAGTAAAGTAAGTTGAGCGCGATGCAGTGAACTGCGTGAAATACTGCTCGTGTTGCGTAAGTTACTTTGGTGGGAGTGTTCTGTGGAATGCTAAGCCTGGGGCCAAAGCAAACTCAGGCTTGTCTATTTCTAAGGCAAAGCCCGATGGTGTTGGTAATTGTGATGAGGGCCATTACGAGGGAATAGAAAGCTGAGAGTGGCCAGGACCGCGCTAGAACGGCGTTAGTCCCAGTTAGGCGAGGTCGCTGGCCACTTTAACGGCGTCGTATTTTCGCCATGGCTAGCGTTTTACGATCGCGCTGACGCGAGTTCACTCCTCAAGTGTTACAGCTAACGCTCACATCAGGCACCCCTCCACCGACAGGGCCTCGCAGGGTTATCCCTCCTCAAGTCTTTATTCTATATTCTATCTATACCGTGGCAGCTATAGAGGCAACAGAAAGCGACTGTATGACGCAACCTGCCTCATCTCGTTGCTCTGATTTTCCGAACTCATCGTACACCATATTTCCAAAAAAACAAAAGGTTAATATTTATCAACAAATGCTAAGATTTACTGTTTCGCTATTTCCTGCTAGTCTTGTCAGTGGTTTCCAAACTATTGTGGCACACTGCTGGTAATAATCGGTTCTCAAGTTTCGTTTTCTGTTGCGAAGCCTCGTTATTGCTACTGCCTCTTGTCGACTGTTCTTGCTGCATCCTGATACCTTCACGTCTGTCGGCATCCCAGCGAGAGATATTTTGGTGTCTCATATCTGGCACTGAAATGTTTCCTTGAGTCGAACGGCGTCATTTACAGCGTGTGACGTGCCTCCGTTTCTTTTCTAATTGAGCGATTTTCAGTGTTATTGCCTCAGGCGTACTAACCTACTTTTTTTTCAAAATGCTTCGCTAAAAAGATTGACAATAACCAGTCGCAATACATAAATAACTCGAATCTGTCACTTTTATTTACATTTTCACTGTGTATTTTGAAGGAATGCTCCTCCATTTTCATCTCTAATGATCTCGATGTCGATGGGACGTTAAAGCCTAATCTTTCTTCTTCCTTCCTCCGTCATTAGTAGACATATTTAAATGATCGTGCATGCGATTTTATTGGTGCATGATGACGGAGAGTAGAAAGACAAGTGGAAGTGAGTGGTTACAGTTATTTGTGTGTGTTGAAAGCCGTCTGCTATTAACCAATTTCGTGTTAGGAATTCTTACGTGAGTCGATGCTCACATGTGTGTATCAAAGAACCTATAGTGAATATTCCCCTCTGCTAAATTAGCTTTATCTTTGGTTAGAAGCTGCTAGGCATGTCTCTTGCAAGTAACTTGAACCCTGAATCTAGGTAGTCAGTTGTATTGCTTTATGTGGATAACTCGGTTAGCTAGGCCGGTGTGGCTTGGTGAATACAGAAACTTCCGTCTTCCGCCTGCTGCCGTGAACGTGTAGTCTAGTAAATTATGACGCTTGTCTTGTGATATTTAAATTGGCCCACTGAAACTACATCCTCCATGAATTTCTGGTGAGGTTGTTGCTTGTTTGCGTAACCTTTGTATAATTATACGATATCCGATATTTCAGGTTTATTTACCGGAGGTACTGAACTGTCGTATTTTCATATGAGCAACGCTAACTCTTCGTTTCAACTCACATCTTTGTTAGAATACATGGAGATAGATATATAATTTCCATTCAGTCATCCGAGCGTACAAGTCGCTTATCTCATAATCCTCCTGCCCATTAAAAATGTTACTGGCAGTAACACGAATCTGGGGTATTTTCTGTCTTTCGTAACTGCATGGTTTTGTAAGGACACGTGGCCGCTTGAAGGACAACTGTGTGTATTATTATGAGCTTTTATATCCACTTTCCGAACACTACAACAGCTTAAATTCAGTTCTCAAATAAGTTGGCTCTCTTACGGAATTATTTTTCAGTCATCTGTTCGTTGTTCGAACTCCTTACATGTGCTGACTTAAACCTTGTTCGTGAAAGTATATTTAAACATAGGAGAACTTAAATTGCCTTTAGCAGAGACAACATTTCACTAATTGTAAACGAAAATTTAAGCAAATAAGGTAAGTGTGGGACGCACTGGGTCTTCACGGCAAGTATTTTGCAGCCATGAAGACGTCGAGCCCTTGCCTTTAAATTAGTCATTCTCAGTTTGTTAGATATTACAGCGCGACTGCTACGGTCGCAGGTTCGAATCCTGCCTCGGGCATGGATGTGTGTGATGTCCGTAGGGTAGTTAGGTTTAAGTAGTTCTAAGTTCTAGGGGACTGATGACGACAGCTGTTAAGTCCCATAGTGCCCAGAGCCATTTGAACCATTTAGATATTACAGAATACACTGTGCAGACCAATCTGCATTTCAGGTATCGCTTCTACAGGAACGTCACATTAATGTGACCACTTGTTAGAAGCCTGAATAATCATATTTTCCATCGTGGACTACTGCGAGACGTGCAGGAAGGGAGACAGTGAGGTTGAGGAAGGCACAGACAGGGACGCGCCGCCATGCCGATTTCAGTGCCGTGGCCAGCTGCGTTAGGTTTGTCGGTTGACAATCCGTGTCTCAAACAAAATGGCTCTGAGCACTATGGGACTTAACATCTGAGGTCATCAGTCCCCTATAACTTAGAACTACTTAAACCTAACTAACCTAAGGACATCACACACATCCATGCCCGAGGCAGGATTCGAACCTGCGACCGTAGCAGTCACGCGGTTGCGGACTGAAGGGCCTAGAACAGCTCGACCACCGCGGCCGGCTGTCACTAACAGACAGATTCTCGATTAGGTTTAAATTTGGAGAGTTTGGTGGCCAGGTGAGTACGATAAACTCATCCTGATGCTCTTCGAACCATGGACGTACGCTGTGAGATGTGTGACACGTCGTATTGTTCTCGTGGTTGGTGCCATCACGATGAGGGAAAACAAACTGCATGTAGCGGTGGACATGGCACCAGAGGATAGATGCATAGTTGTTTTGATCCAATCTGCCTTCAAGAACGGCGAGATCACTCAGGGAATGCTCTCCGATCTGGACCGTTCCGACAACAGTTGCATCTGTACAATGGAGTATAAAACGTTATTCGTCTGAAAATGACACCTCTAGCCATACTGCAGTGAAATTCAGCCTTCGTCGCCAACGAACAGCATCCAACATATGTTTATGAACCAGGCGACTGCTGCGAAGGCCCGTACGCAGCAACATTTGCTGAACGTCGAGGAGGCACTGTTGGTAGACCCTTGGTTCATCTGGGCGGTCAGTTGTTCAACAGCTGCACATCTATTCGTCCGTACACATCTCCGCAGCCGTCGTTCACCCCTGTCATACATGGCCCGTGGTGCGCCATAGTTGCCTCAGCCTCGGTTTTGGATAGCGCCATTTTACCGTGTACAGCAGCACGTACGCAGTTTACAAACTTAGCTGTTTCGGAAATGCTTCCACTCTTGGCCTGAAAGCCAATGATCATGCCCTTTTGGTCGTCAAATAAATCACTCCGTTGCCGCATTACGACAAAGACTGCGTTGTTTTCCAGGTCCCCCGATACGCTTTATTGTACCCTCAACTGCCAGTGCTGCCACCTGTGAGTTGTTTTTGTACGTTGACGTGGAACATAAGCAGTGGTCACATTAATGTGACTGGACAGCGTATAACCCTCTACACACAGCCCTATATAGTGTTTCTCGATGTCTATTGGTTAGCAGGCGTTCCTTATTGGAATTCACTAGAGAAGAAAACGAGCAAATCGAATTATCTAGGATTATTCTTACCTATGCTATTAATAATTCAGTGTTGTATTGCACAGTATATTTATTTGGTAGTAAGTGCACGTTGCGAAGTCGGCTTCCGGGAGTTAGACATAGCATTTGTTAGCGAAAACCAAGGTACGTAGAAATTTAACGCAGTTACTGTCAGTTATCGTAAGCTGTGTGCTGCCCACCAGCCACGCCTTCAACTTACTCCCAGAACTACTACACTTTCGTCTATGTCGTTGACATCGATGACTGTTTTGTAATATGATTATAATGGAAAAAATGGTTCAAATGGCTCTGAGCACTATGGGACTCAACTTCTGAGGTCATTAGTCCCCTAGAACTTAGAACTAGTTAAACCTAACTAACCTAAGGACATTACACACATCCATGTCCGAGGCAGGATTCAAACCTGCGACCGTAGCGGTCTCGCGGTTCCAGACTGTAGCGCCTAGAACTGCACGGCCACTTCGGCCGGCGATAATAATGGAGATAAAGATCTTAATTTCCTTGTTATTCGTTTCTCCCTAGAAGAAGACACATTTTTGCAATATTGTTCACGCTTCAGGTGCGGACAGTTTGCGTTGAGTACGCTGGCAACAGCGTGGCTGCCAAGATTCCCGCAACACATGAGGCATACGAACCGTTTTTATGCGTTTCCGATTATGTTTATATATAGCGTAGCTCTTTTCGCTAACCAGTCAGCAGCCATTGCCTTTTCCCTATTTTCGTTCCACTGCACCGTAATAGTACTTACTGAAGCGACCTTTCTCCAAATTAAAGTGAAATATGAATCTGTTTTGGTAGACAGTTTGTTATCATTTGCAGTTATATCACAGTCATTTCCTCCGAGTATATTTGCTCACATTTACCTCTAGACTGCACGTCATTTATTTACGTTTCGTAACTCAGGATCAGCCTTCAACGTTGCAAGCAGCTGGTTCGATTGCTGCGGGGAGTTCTGAGTCTGACAGGTCGGCTGTGGGCCGGCGTGAATATTTTTTGGGGCGGCCAGCTGTCAGACGGACAGCGAGCTGAGCGCAGGAAAAGCGGGCTAGCAAGCTGCGAGGCGCAGCGCCCGTCGTGGTTTACACGTGCAGAAACAGGAGTGTTCCGACAGCATGGTCGCAGGATGAGCTAAGATGGAGGGACCTGTGACTTGGAATATCGTCACTAATATTATTTCAAAGAAAATACGTAAAATTCCTTACAAGCACGCTAGAAAGAAACCAACGACAGCTTTGGGCGGCGGCAATAGCGTGAGCTCATTGAACATAAATCCATGCCTGAAGCTTTAATAGTTAAATAATTGACATTATTAGCATTATTGTTTATAATAAGGTCGCAAACTGACCGCAGTGATTTTCTACATGTCTTATCACAAGTATTTATATGAACTTTTTGTAAAAATTATAAATGGTGGCCAGGATGAAAGTATCTGCACTAAATCGAAGATTGGTTAAGTGACAGAATCTTTAAATGAGCGTACAGGTCGAGGCCTTTTTTGGTCTGTCGTCTTGCGACTGGAGATTTTCTTTTTGTGAGGAATTTCACCCTGGTTTCATCTGGAGTCAGTAAAGCTATGGGCGGTTTGTATTCCACGAATGTTACTTTCATGTGTGATAATTTGCAGAGCTCACGAATCCGATTTCAGTCTTTCGAGGCAGATTCGCTTGTGACAAGATCTCGCGTGAGCGACTTTAGCTCGTTGAGAGACAGATCACGCTTTCGACAGTTTACTGCACTGTCTTACTTTATAATTTAGCGCACGCTGCTGGGTATAAGTGCTATGTCTGCACAAAGTAATTCTATAACTGTGCTCTGCCGATAGATCATGTAGTTATTGTAGTATTGTGTTGAGTTACACTGCGAATTTCTGAAAAATAAAGGGATTTGTATCAAAGTTAAAATCAATCTGTCTTGAGTAATATTATTATTATTATTCGGGGTTTCAACCAACAGGTTCAGCCTCGTTCATTTTTTATTAAATTATTCGTTTATGTGTCAGACTGCTAGTATAAGTTTCTGACATGAACATTATTGTGTTGAGTAACTGGGCTATTGAACGAGGATGTACAGCCACCCACTACTGATGATAGCTACACTCAATGTTAATGGCCGCACAGCAGAATCAGTCGTGTATTTCATTCGAAAGATGGACAAACAAGATATTATGGTCATATTGTTTTGGCTCATCAGTTCAAAATGGTTCAAATGGCTCTAAGCACTGTGGTACTTAACATCAGAAGTCATCAGTCCCCTAGACTTAGAACTCCTTAAATCTAACTAACCTAAGAACATCACACACATCCATGCCCGAGGCAGGATTCGAACCTGCGACCGTAGCAGCAGCGCGGTTCCGGACTGAAGCGCCTAGAACTGCTCGCCACAGCGGCCTCCTCAGTGTATGTGGACGATACTTTCGCTTTACGGCCTCATGGTGAAACGGAGCTACACAGGTTTCACCAATATTTGAATGAAATGCACGGGAAGGTGCAGTTCGCACTCGAGGAAGAGAAGAATGGCGCAATTCCATTCCTAGACGTGCAAGTATATAGGACAACGGAGGGCACACTAGGACACTGGGTGGAAACCTACACATATGGACAGGTTTTGCACGGCTAAGCCGGCCGGGGTGGCCGAGCGGTTCTAGGCGCTACAGTCTGGAACCACGCGACCTCTACGGTCGCAGGTTTGAATCCTGCCTCGGGCACGGATGTGTGTGATGTCCTTAGGTTAGTTAGGTTTAAGTAGTTCGAAGTTCTAGGGGACTGATGACCTCAGAAGTTAAGTGCCACAGTGCTGAAAGCCATTTCTTTGCACGGCCAATCCAACCACCACCCAGCACGTAAGAACTCAGTTAGCCGTTCTTTGGCTATCCGTGCGCAGCGCCTAGCGATGCTCAAAATATAACACGTCAGCTCAAAAGGCTGCGTGCCACGTTGATGACTAATGGTGACAACCATATGTCGACCCAAACAGCCATTGTAAAGAACAACAGAAAGCGAGAGAGGCAACAAATTGACAAACTGCACCCAGAAGAGTGCTTACCATAAATGAAAAATGTCACAGACTGGACTTGTAAACATTTTCGTCGGATTGGTGTCCAGCCTGTCTTCCTCAGTAGCCTGAAGATCCATGATGTGCTAGGCTGCTCCAAGGAAAAGGTAGATGCTTTACACACTGCAGGTGTGTACGAGGTGGAATCTCAGTGTGGAGAAGTGTACATCGGTGAGACCGGGAGGGCAATTGCAAAGTGCAAACGGGAACACAGCAAATATGCAGTTGTGGAATACTAACAAGACAAAGGCAAGAAAATAAAGTATAACGATACCTGGATACTTGGAAAGCAGACGAGTGTGATAAAACGCTAGATCAGAGAAGCCATTGAAATACTAAAGCACCCTAACAACATGAACAGAGAGAATGGACTCAGACTGGCCCCATCCTAGAGGGTCCAATAACACGAAAAGCGAGCGCTACCGGTAAGTTACTGCCGAAGGAACACATGACCCCATGTCTCATTTGCTGATAACCACCAATCATGTCACACAATGCAAGAAGCAAGACAACAGCAGATCCCCACTCTTTCCACCGTAGTATTACCATAAAGTTCCCTCTCCTTCCCCCTCAAGAACCAATCGTAACAAGGCTTTTTTTTTTTAAACTGTGGCGTTATGTCATGCTCAGTGGCAGTAATAACAATTATATAAGTGACCCTTCACAACTAAAACACAGCAGTAGACCCAGAAGATGGCCACTGTAACAGTGTGAGAAACTTCGGTTTGTCCAGTATAGTTTTTTACAATACCATATTTACAGGGGGAAACACGCCATCGCACTACCCCTCAGATTTAGTTGTAAGCTGGTCCACTGGATAGTCCATCAAAACTTACACACAGATTAAGCACGAAAACAGGAAGGAGGTGTAATGAATTGTGGGAGAAAGAAGAAAAATAGGAACAATGGACGGTCCACATTTAATATATGCAATATCCAGGAACGCGAATGACCGTCGTGTCGTGGTTGTGTGGTCATGGTGAAGGACTGTGAGAAGGGAGATCTGCGTTCAAATCTCACTCAGTCCCATTTTTTTCACAAAATTACGAATTTTCCGTTCGGTCATCGACGTGCCTGTTGGCTGTATTCAAATTTGTGTGTGTGTGTGTGTGTGTGTGTGTGTGTGTGTGTGTGTGCGCGCGCGCACATATACCACGTGCTATGCCTCTTGCTTTCCGTTTTGGAAGTTTTGACTCTTGAATTCCTTCCTTGTAACACAGTTCACGCCCGTTTATTTGTTATGTCCATTTCTGTGAGGGGTCTATACGGCATCTCGACTGCTATCACTATTCATCACATTTACTTGCAACTGATATTCTGTGATGAACAGTGAGAACAGGCGAGATGCCACATACACCTTGGGACAGAAATGAACATAACAAATAAACTAGTGTCATTTATGTTACAGCGACGGAATTCAAGAGTCAAAACTTCCAAAACGGAACGCAAGAGGAATAACATGCGGTATATGTGTAGAACAAATAGGAAGTACGTACGCCTGGAGGTCCCTTCGTTACACGTTGCAAACTGACATTACGCCATGACACATACACAAATTTGAATACAGCGAGCGGAAACGTCAATGACCGAACGGCAAGTTTGTGATTTTTCTTAAAAAAAAAAAAAAAAAAAAAAAAGTAGAAAATTGGAACTGAGTCGTTGCCAACGGCCTTGCCGCAGTGGTAACACCGGTTCCCGTCAGATCACCGAAGTTAAGCGCTGTCGGGCTGGGCTACACTTGGATGGGTGACCATCCGGTCTGCCGAGCGCTGTTGGCAAGTGGGGTGCACTCAGCCCTTCTGAGGCAAACTGAGGAGCTACTTGACTGAGAAGTAGAGCGGCTCCGGTCTCGTAAACTGACACGGGCCGGGAGAGCGGGGTGCTGACCACATGCCTCTCCATATCCGCATCCAGTGACGCCTATGAGCTGAGGATGACACGGGGGCCGGTCAGTACCGTTGGGCCTTCATGGCCTGTTCGGGAGGAGTTTAGTTTAGTTTCTTCCTCTGTCGTTGTCCAGCACCATGACCACACAACCACGACACGATGGTCATTCACGATGCTCGATATTGCACATATTAAATTTTGTGCCGTTCATTGTTTCCATTTTTCTTCTTTTTCCCACAGTTTACTACACCTTCTCCCTGTTTTCGTGCTATATCTGTTCACTTTTTGACGGGCTATCCAATGGACCAACTTACTCTTAAATCTGAGGGGTTGCGATTGGGCGTTTCCCTTGTTAGAAAACTTTTATCTCACCTGACTGGCCGCGGAAGCATAAGCAGTTATACAAACTGTTTATTGTTTCAAAATTGTCATAACTGTTAATACATTTATACCAATGTGGGAGAAGACGATCAGTGCCTTGATGGAAAAATTTTTGCGACTGTCTGCGGAACCACGATTGTATCCAAGGGTAATCGAAGCAAATCGACGGTCACGAATGTCTTTCTTCAGGGCTCCAAAGATATGAAAATTTCATGAGGAGAGATCAGGATTGTGTGGACGATGAGTAAGTGATACTTAGCAAATATGAAGCGCGTCATGGGGTCCAAACGCCCAGAAATGTTGACTGCGGCATTAGTCTGTTGTAGGATGATGCCTGTCCACATGTCGCCAATGTTGTTTCCTCTACGCTGCAGAAGTTTCAGTGGGAAGCCCTTAAACATCCTTCACATAGTCTCAATGTCTCCCCTTGTGATTTCCATATTTTTGGAGCCCTCAATAGAGATATTCGTGGCCGCCGATTTGCATCGGACGAAGTGTTGCAGGGTACAATCAAGGTTCCGAAGGCAACGGCAAACATTTTTGCATGAAGGGATTAACCGTTTTGTCTCACAGTGGGATAAGTATATCAACAGTTATGGTGATTACTTTTGAAATAATAAACAGTTTGTTTACTTTTTCCGTTTGTCTCGTTTTCATCTGGCTATCACTTATAGGTCACAGCTAAGTTCACAATATATGACGACTCTATCGGAGCGTGTGAGGGATCTGCACAGATGCAAACGTGGTCGGTGTCTAAGGATACCGGACGCCCGGCGCGAGGACGCTAGGCGCTTGCTGAAGGCAGACCTGTTGGAGGCCTTTGCCATCACTTAGAGCTGAGAAACTAGCTACCTCTCCTTGTCTCACGGTCTCACCTTTAAAGACAGTAACGAGTTTTAGAAACACACACACACACGCATACACACACACACACACACACACACACACACACACACACACACAAACGCAAGTACACGGACATAAAAACCCCCTACAACAATAATTGAGATATTGAGTCCACCAACCTGAGCACTGTGGCTACGCCTGCGTTGGGCGTAGAGGCCTGTTTCCATCAAACGGGATGTTAGCTTTCTGCTCTCTAAGCAGGTGCTTGTTGTCCGAAACGGTCCTAAAAGAAAAACAAAATGTATTATTTTTCTGTCAGCACATGTAATGTAAATTAGCACGTCAACACACAGCTTTCATGCACGTGAACCAACATAACAAAACAATGATATACTACAAACGAAAGAATTTGTTCGCTAAGGAATCTACTTTACGCGGAATTGATAATGAAGGTGCGTTTAGGGCCAAGTGTGTCATATCCACATTAGAATTTATTTACTGCTACTTTTCAGCTTGAGATATAAATAAATCACATGTTTATTAACAATGCAAACAGTTCTGTTTAACTTGTAAAATTATGTAGGATGATGTTAAAAATTGCAGTTGTATTGAAATTAACGAAAACAAAAGGGTGTGTATGTAGAAAGTAATTTGAGTTACATTGAGATAGACCTACGCTCTGGAAAAAAACGTATCTTGTAGGGTATACGTGCGCATAAAGTAAAACACTAAAAATGAGTATCACAGAGGAAAGCCATGAGAAACCGGAAACTGTGATGAGTATGAATGCCGAGTGTCAGAAACCGAAAGATGTTACGCTGTAGTAAGTAAATACCGGACTCACAATAGGAAGGACAGGTACTCAAATTCGTCTCCATTCATATAACTTAAGGTTTTCCGCGGTTTTCCTAAATTGCTTAATGCGAATGCCGGGATGGGTCCTTTGTGCTCCGTATTTAATATCTCGTAAACCTTAACGTATCTTTCATTTGAGTGGCAGTATAGGAGAAGTGTGCCTTCTCATGGGAAACGAGATAAGTAGAAGGAAGGACGATCAACAACATACAATATAGTTTGAATCTAATGAAAGATCCGTTTACTTGCAATTTTAATTTTTTCGCTTTCATTTTTTGTCTTCGTCCTCATAAACACGCTCTGGTCAGAAGTATCGGAATTGACCACTACATGGCACGAGATGCGGACCCATCACTGTAAAAAGACTGGGATTATTCCCACTAACAAGGGGAGGCCGCCAATTGCGAAATTCAGATTCGATTCATACTGCGCATAATAAAAGCGCATGGCCAGAGGTATAATGTGGCAAAGCACCAAGATGCACTTCTCAGCCGTTGTCGAGAAAATCGAGAGTTAAAAGAAACCGTTGCAGTGAAATACTCTCTACGACGAGTAATTCTCTACAGCGCCGTGGCGTAGCGGTAAGCGCTATGGTTCGTAATCCAAAGGTCGCCGAATCGAATCTCGCACGACGCAACCTTTTTTTTTTTTAGTATTTGTTTTTTATAATTCAAATATATATATATATATATATATATATATATATATATATATATATATATATATAATTCCCGGCAATCAGTTGCAACAATTATGCATATAATAAGTTGTTGAAAGTCGTTTGTCGTGGAAAAACTGGCGACTTCGAACATCATTATGTTTTCCGCAAACAAAGTTGTGTTTCACAAATGTTATTAATTGTCTTCATAATGTTAACCACGCATAGTTAACGGAAGACGTAGAAACGATATTCCGAAACGAATACGTATAGCGTAAGTCAAACGCTCGAATTAGAATATAGCCCCCACGAACACAAATTTGCTGTGGCAGGTATGAAATATAAACTCCGTTACTCGCTCGTTACACTTGAATGACAGATGTTGAATGGGCCGCATAACAGCGTAGTTGCCTGCTAACTTCGAATGAAGGTAGATGCGGTCCCTAGCGCAACTTATAACATTGTCGAAAATCAGTGCGGACGGGAGAGCTTTGGTACATCCTGTTAAAAAAAACGGAAAAATGGAGGCGGTACAATTGGAGAGCGATCCGTCTTCACCAACATGCATAAGCAATTCATTAATACTTATATATATATATATATATATATATATATATATATATATATATTTGAATTACAAAAAACTAATAATAAAAAAAAAATTGCATGGCGCGAGATTCGATCCGGGGACCTTCGGATTAGGAACCCGAGCCCTTACCGCTGCGCCACGACGCTGTAGAAAATTACTAATCGTCGAGAGTATTTCACCGCAACGGTTTCTTTTAACTGTCGATTTTCTCGACAACGGCTGAGAAGTGCATCTTGGTGCTTTGCCACATTACACCTCTGGCCATGAGCTTTTATTATGCGCAGTATGAATCGAATCTGAATTTCACAATTGGCGGCCTCCCCTTGTAAGAGGGAACTTAATACCAAGAGAAATCAACAAGCTTCTCTCTACACGCAGTCGAATCTTTACTGGTGATGACTTTAACACAAAGCCCTCTGAGTGGAATTCGACTTTAGTGGTCGTCACCAAATGTGAGCAACGGAGGCGCACGACGAGGTAGCAGTTGGGCCCTACGACCCGACTATCTACCCTCCCCGTGGTCGCCCCGATGTCTTAGACACAGCCATCTTAAAGGGGGCGGGACATCAGACGCATGCATCGACCAGATGTGCACTCTCGTCTGATCACGTTCCAGTAATTTTTGATCTAGACCTGGACGGACATACCAAAGCGAACGACCGCCAACAACTATGGAATGTGGACTGGGATCACTTTCAAGGGCGTGTAGCAGACACCCTTGCTGTTATCCCAAATCCCGATGAAGCCGGAGTGGATGACAAGCTGACAGTGTTCACACACCTCACATTGCAAGCTGTTGACGCAGCCATTCCGGGGCATCCGCATAAACCGAGAGATTTCTCCAGAGAATTTCCACCAAACATCCTCAAAATCATTACGAAGAAAAACCGATTATTTAGAGAATGGCAGCTGACACGAAAACCTGCGACGAAACGACGTCTAAATCGCCTTCGCGCGAAATAAAAGTCGTTGTCGATCAACACAGAAATCGGGACTCGGGGGAAAAAATTGCCGGCCTCAGACTGGACGAAAACAGTGCGTGGTTCGTGAGAGAACAGTTTCTACTGACGAAACACGGCATTCCACCGCTGCAAGTCGGGCGTGAAATTGTCTGCTAGCCGGATACCAAGGCAAATTCCTTGGTGGATGCGTTCGCGAAGAATTTCACGCCTATGGACGCCGTAGTTGACAAGCACGTTACACTAGTGGAGGAGAGATTACCTGTGTTTATGGGCAATCGGGATGAGGATGACTTCATTGATGAAATCATAGAGGAGGAAGTACAAAACCAGCTCTCCCACCTTAATCAACGTAAGGAAGGCGGTGTTGACCAACTAGAAAAGATTATCATAAACAAATACCGCCAGGAGCAGTCCGGATTCTGACTGCGATATGTAACAGCATTCTACGGACCGGCAGATTCCTCTCCGTGTGGAAACTCGTGGAGGTAGTTGCAATTTCCAAACCGGGTAAGGTCTGAGACTTGCACATCACTGTCGGCCTATAAGCGTTCTGCTGACACTTTCAAACATTTTTCGTTGGTTCACGGGCATCGCGTCGGATAATGTTGTGGAATCTGTACGATATTATCCGACGCCCGCGAACCAATGATGCAGTTACTACGTTGGGAAAGTCTTAAATAGCACTCTCAAAAATAATTGAAAGGTTACAGCCTAACGACCGCACAGGCATGTCAGGGAGGAGCGCCTCTTACCAGATGAGAGGAGCGTTCCGATTTCGGAGGATGTCAGCAGTAACTCCTTTGGTTAGCTGAGCAGGCAATGGGAGTGCTGGACCATCGAGAGCACCTAGGTGCGGTAATCCTAGACGTGTCCAAGGCATTTGACGGCGTGTGACATGACGGCCTCCTATTCAAACTTTTCGCATTGGGAGTACCGGTGTCCACGCCAGCCTTACGTAATTGGCCACGTAGCTTAAGCGCGCAAATTATGAGAAGTCGTATGCAAGAACCATGTGACAACTTAATATCTTGGGCTACCAAGTGGAGGCTCAATACGAATGCGGCCAAGAGCCAAGCTCTGGTTATTACTAGAAGAAGTCTTCCAGAAGATTTAGTCTTGCCTCGTATCGTGGGAAGCCACGTCCCATCGTCACGAACCGGGAACTACCTCAGCGTCACCTTAGACAGACATGTGACCTGGAGACCTCACGTCCGCGAGGTGAGAGGTAAAGCATTGGGTCGTCCACAAACGCTTCACCCACTTCTACATCCAGTTTCAACGCTCCCGGACACTGTGGAGTCGCATTATACCTGGCGCTCATTCGGCCAATGATAGAGTATGGGCCAGTTCTCTGGTGCAAGGCTGCCCATGTCTATATGGAACCACTGCAGAAAGCGCAGAACAGAGAAATGCGTCTTGCTGTGCACTTGCCCAAGTGCTACCCCACAAACGAGCTTCAATAGCAGGCAAGCGTCACCCTGCTGAGAAAATGCATCAACAGACAGACCGCTCGCCAACAGACAGACCGCTCGCCAAATCTATGAATTGGCGAAGCGGTCGGAGAATCTGCTCATCGACAGTCTGGGTGTCCAACTACATTGGCGTCCGATCACACGGTGGCCAGGCCTACTACGTGAGTAGAAGTACCTAGTAACCGCAGTTAACAGAAACATGGATGACAACAAGAACTGACGTACTAAAACGAGGAGAAAAACAAATGAACAAGCAGGAATTAAGTAAGCAAGGCACTGCGAGTGTCAATACCACAAACAAACGAGGTCAAGCGATCTCCAAAAGTCAAGTGGTTTGTTGTCAGCAGAGGAACGGTAACAGCAGAATGGGTAGATCAGGAGAGCTCGGTGACTTCGAGCATGGACTTGTCAGTGTATAACAGGATGTCACCTGATTAACAAATTCATCAGGCACATTTCAATTGTTCTAAAGCTAGCCAAGTCGACTGTTAACGATGTTATTGTGCAGTGGAAACGCTGAGGATCAACCAAAGCTAAATCAAGACTGGGTAGATCTTCTGTAGTGGTGGACAGGGAACGTCGAGCATTGCGGAGAGTGGTTGTAAAAACTCCTCCAGCACAGGCCATGAAGGCCCAAAGGTACCGACTAGCCGCCGTGTCATCCGCAGCCCACAGGCGTCACTGGATGCGGATGTGGAGGGGCATGTGATCAGCACACCGCACTCCCGACCGTATGTCAGTTTACGAGACCGGAGCCGCTACTTCTCAATCAAGTAGCTCCTCAGTTGGCCTCACAAGGACTGAGTGCACCCCGCTTGCCAACAGCGCTCGGCAGATCGGATGGTCACCCATCCAAGTGCTAGCCCAGCCCGACAGTCCTTAATTTCGGTGATCTGACGGGAACCGGTGTTACCACTGCGGCAAGACCGTTGGCAGTGGTTGTAAAAGATCGTATGAAATTAACAGAGGGAACACTCGTGAGTTACGAATGTCAGTCCAGCTAGAACAATGACTGTACATAGGGAGTTAAAAAAAATGGGGTACTATGGTAGAGCAGCCCCTCATCAGCCACATATTTCTGTAGTCAATGCTAAGCGACGCTTCACGCAGTGGGCAGAGAGACGCCACTGGGCAGTGAGTGACCTGGAAACAAGTGATTTGGAGTGAGAATCATACGATACGCTGTGGAAATCCTATGGAAGGCTTTAGTTTTGGGTAACGCCTGGAGAACGTTACCTGCCATCATGTGTAACTCCAACAGTGGAGTACGAAGGAGGTGGGATTACGGGATGGGATTGTTTTCCGTGGCTGGGGTGTGGTACCGTCATGGACAAATTTTACAGCACTGTATACCGCTGATAGTAGAGGAATAGTTCGAAGACGGTTACTTAGTGTCGGAATGACAACGCATCCTTCAGAAAGTAGGATCTGTGAAGCAATGATTCGTGGACAATAATATTCCTGAAGTAGACTAGCCTGTCCAGAGTCCTGACATGAACCCAGTAGAACATCTTTGGGATGAGTTAGAAAGATTTCGCTTTGTATCTCAGCGCCCAAGCTCATTTCCTTCTCTGGTTTCGGCTCTTATAGAAGAATGGGCTCCTATTCTTCCACAGACATGCAGACATATTATTGAAAGTGTCCCCAGCAGAGTTCAAGCAGTCATAAAGACGAAGCGTGGACACACCCCATCTTAATGTCCGTATACTTTTAATCAGATAGTCTATTAACAACATGCGATAAGCTAACACCGGCAATGCGGAGAGGCACCCGTCGTATACTTTTATGAGGCATTCGTTGGTGAACGGCTTAATTGATAAAGGAAATTACAGGGTTACACAGTTTAATTTAGCTGACTTGGCAAGAACACTTTCTTTCGTTTAGCTATATTTTTACTTGTATGTTTTTACTTGAAGAGATCTCGCATTACCGAGAAAGTCTAAAACCTAGCAGAAATACAACGTTCAGCTACTTATCTAACGTGACAGGCGTTCATACAGTGGACTATCGGAAGTAATCTTGATAGCTCCATCGAATCGCCGAGGTACTTCACTGTGAAACATCGGTGGCATTCGGCACGAGGAGGACTGTTCATGACAGTCCAAACGCGTTATAGCCTGTGTAGACATGTACAATACAACAGCGAAGGATGGCGTCGGTGATATTCGGCGGCGAGGTCGCTCCAGTCTCTTGTAAGGGTGGCCAGTGACGTTGGCACAAGTGTTGCCTCATACTTTCTGTCATCGACATATATTTCGTCTATTTATTTTTTCTGGTTCCTCGGTATCATTTGAGCCGAAGCTACCTGGAAATAGAACGAGTCACTGTATATGCAATTCACACAAAACTGATAAAAAAATACGTGTTAAAACAAGAGCTTCAAGTAGAAGTTTACTGCTAAGAGTCTGAGAGCATGCGTTCTGAGAAGTGTCATTCGACATATTACTTGCTCCCACATATGCCTCGCGAAATGACCACGACTTGAAAAACTGTAGGCATTAGAGCTCATATAGAGTCTTAATCGTCCGGTGTCCTTCCCAAACACCATTCGCGAAGGGAACAGGAAAGGGGAGACTAACAGTGATACAAGTACTCCATACCACACTCAGTAACATGGCTTCTGGAGTGTTGATATACATTTACATATACATCTGCATCTATACTCTGCAACCCATTCTGTGGTGTGTGGCTGAGGGTACTTTGTGTACCACTGTCACTTCTCCACTTTCCTGTTCCAGTCGCGAATGGTTCGCGGGAAGAATGATTGCCGGTAACCCTCCGAGTGGGCTCGAACCTCTCTAATTTCATCCTCATGGTCTTTCCGCGACATATATGTAGGAGGAAGCAATATGTCTGTAGTTTATCTAGGAACGTACACTCTCGGAACTTTAACAGTAGACCACATCGTGATGCAGATAGCCATCTTGCAGCATCTGCCACTGTAGATGGTTGAGCATCTCCGTGACGCTTTCGTGCACACTAGATGAACCTGCAACGAAAAGCGCTGCTCTTTTTTGGACCTTTTCTATTTCTTCTATCAATCCTTTCTGGTACGGATACCATACAGCCGAGCAGTATCCAAGTACTGGTCGAACGAGGGTCTTTTAAACTACCTCTTTTGTTGACCGATTATATTTCTTGAGGATTCTCCGAATGAATCTGTCTGGCATATGTCTTTCCTGCGATTAGTTTTATGTGGTCGTTCCAGTTTAAATCACTCCGTACACATACTCATAGATACTGCATGAAATTAACTGTTTCCAGTGATTGTTCTGCAATTGTGTGATAGTATAACAAAAGGGCTTCCTGTCTACGTATATGCAGTAAGTTACGCTGAAGGTCAGTTGCCTCTCCAGTCAAGCATCGGCCCTCTGAAGCGCTTCCTGCATTTCGTACAGTTTTCTAGCGTCGCGACTTCTCTGTGCACATCAGAATCATCCGCAAAAGCCTCATGGAACTTCCAGCGTTGTCTATGTCATTTATATTCAGTGCATCCGAGGAGCAATGGTCAATATTCAGGGGTATGACAGGAATGATCATTCGAAGTTGTTGATCTTCGATACTGTGAAACAAACCTCTTTTTACTGCAAGCGCTTTGCTTTCCATATTTTGAAAGGAGGAAGTATGGACCAAAACAAGCAAAAATTTTCCTAGTAAACAAGGGCTCTAAAGTGCATACCTCAAGTCTTAAGAGACATGGGCACTTCTGGAAAAAATTGTGTCACAGTAACGTAGATGAAAAAGGGGTCGTAGCTCTTAAGGCAGGGATGACGAAGATTTCGGCTTGCGGACGATGCCCGGACCCGAATGCCAAATCGCTCAGCCTTGCTTCACATTTCCCCCACCACCAAGCGACGCTGCGCTGTCTGAGCGCGAGGAGGGGGAACAGGGGAAAACAGCGAACGCGCCTCATTTAAACGGTAGTGTAGTCGTGCAGCATGAGACTTGGTTTTCTGTTTCACATTTCTCAACAACACAGATCACAAACAAAACACGTTTTTTGTATTAATTAATTATTTTTGGCGTGCTGAAAATATAATTTTTATCTGGTACAAACCGTCGGCATACGAACAGACGCAGAAAATTTCACAGAGTGTTGCACTCAAACAGCCACGTAATCGTGACTTATTTAGTTTCATAATCGATGAAGCTCTTTCACACAAATATGTGGATCGAAATATTGTCGCACTTTCGCAACTTCATTATGCAGACATGGGAAATCTACCTGAGAAAAGCAATGTAGACGTTCTGGACCGCATTAATGTATAAAGATTTGTAATTGAAACTGGAATTACCCTGCAGGTCAGTCAGTTACATCTGCACATGCACAGGAGCGCTTTCACTGAAATGGCAAAAGGTCTCTAAAACAACTCGAAAATAGATGTAAGACTGACAGTGTGATCAAAACCTTCATAAAACTATCGTTGTAATTCTTGCAACGTCACAATGAATTCTTCAAACCTAGTATTTTCCTTAAAGCCAGTGAGCTTGGAGGACTGGATTGCCTTTGTCAGAACAGGTCCCTTCTACAACAAGATTTTCTTTTTAATGTGTCCCCATCACAATAGAAATAAGTTAACTTGCCGTGTCTTACTGTGGACAAAGTACAGTAAAGTCCACTTAAAATACGAAGTCTGCAATCTATTTCGGATGTTCTAATTTTCGTTCCTGCAATCATTTTTCCTTTATAAATTCAACAATAGCGAGATTTAAATCGACAAATTGTTCCAGGCATGCCCCTTGACTTAACCAACGCACTTTGCTGTAATAAAGAAGTCTCTACACTCTTCGCTCATTTCCATTAAAAACTGTTGCAACTGAAAATAGAATAATGGGGGCGACTTCAGAAATTTTACTATTTGTACCACCAGTTTCTTCAAGTGCTCCATGCCTGCAAATTTAGCACCAAGTGTTTCTTGACATGCAGAACAATGAATCCCGTCTGTCAATCGTTGTGATTTTTTGCTCTTTCGTTGTCATCTAAAAATTTAAATTTTTTCTGCATGGTACTGTAATGCAGTTTCGTAGCAAATAAGTAGTACCCGTCGCTTATGTGAATTTAGAATTATCATCCCTCTCATCTGTCATTCCTATTCACTTTAAAGGATTGTGATGACAGATCGCTAGACTGCCTATTTTTGTGCAAACAGCCACTGGACTTATGAACGTCCTTCATACCACTAACAACAGCGCTGACACCACCGTTCTGCCGAACTCAGAGAGATGTGCCGACCGCAAAATGCCGCACCTCATTGCTAAACGAAATGTCGCGCAGTACGGGAACTTCCGAGAAAGACCGAGCAAAGCTGAGTGGCAGTTCGGGCCTTGGCCCGCACACGGACCGCATATGCTGCACACGTGAAATTTGGCACACCGTGGCCGGCCATGTCTTAAGGTATATACTTAACTTACGTTTACTGGATTTTTTGTTTTTGTTTTGGTTCATACTAACACGTCTCAAAATACGGAAAGGAAAGAGCTTGCAATAGAAGAGATTTGTTTCACACTGTCGAAGATGAATTGGTGTTCACAACTTTTAAGGTATGCGTTTTAGACCCCATGTTCACTAGACTTTTTTTCTTCTAATGATAGTTTGTATCATATCCCTGAATATTGACCATTCCTCCTGGGACACCCTGTATATTGTGAAAATAATGCACCTGTAACAGTCCCTTGGGGGTTTTACGTCTGAAGATTTCCCTCCATTGAAAATGTAAATGTGGATGAAGAAATTTGCAGTAGTTAACGAATGCAAGTAACAGTTACATAGAATAAGAGGAGTGTGCCACAAGGGAGACTTTCAACTTCAACTGAATCTTGGATTTACCATTCACATTTAACCATTCTACTGGAACCATACTGGAAATGGTAAGTGTAGAGTAGTGCGCACCTTTCTTTGTGTTTCTCTGCCTTTTGTTCGGTAAGTGAATATGCACTTTCTTCTGAAAAAATTCCACATAACCTGGAATGGAATATATTTACAGGGATGACAAAAGCAGAAGTCCGAGACACTTACGGTCGCAGGTTCGAATCCTGCCTCGGGCATGGATGTGATATCCTTAGGTTAGTTAGGTTTAAGTAGTTCTAAGTTCTACGAGTAGTGGACTGATGACCTCCGATGTTAAGTATGTAAGTAGGCTGTTTAGGTTTTTATGTGGGTGACGTCAGGTAGCGCTCTGTATGAAAATCACTGGCTGTGCTGTGTGTAGTCTGTGGCTGGTTGGCATTGTTGGAATATTCACCATTGTACTGTTGGGCAGTTGGAGGTGAGCCGCCAGCAGTGGTGGATGTGGGGAGAGAGATGGCGGAGTTTTGAGAGCGGATGATCTGGACGTGTGTCCATCAGAGACAGTAAATTTGTAAGACTGGATGGCATATACAGGGTGTTACAAAAAGGTACGGCCAAACTTTCAGGAAACATTCCTCACACGCAAATAAAGAAAAGATGTTATGTGGACATGTGTCCGGAAACGCTTAATTTCCATGTTAGAGCTCATTTTAGTTTCTTCAGTATGTACTGTACTTCCTCGATTCACCGCCAGTTGGCCCAATTGAAGAAAGGTAATGTTGACTTAGGTGCTCGTGTTGACATGCGACTCATTGCTCTACAGTACTAGCATCAAACACATCAGTACGTAGCATCAACAGGTTAGTGTTCATCACGAACGTGGTTTTGCAGTCAGTGCAATGTTTACAAATGCGGAGTTGGCAGATGCCCATTTGATGTATGGATTAGCACGGGCCAATAGCCGTGGCGCGGTACGTTTGTATCGAGACAGATTTACAGAACGAAGGTGTCCCGACAGGAAGACGTTCGAAGCAATTGATCGGCGTCTTAGGGAGCACGGAACATTCCAGCCTATGACTCGCAACTGGGGAAGACCTAGAACGACGAGGACACCTGTAATGGACGAGGCAATTCTTTGTGCAGTTGACGATAACCCTAATGTCAGCGTCAGAGAAGTTGCTGCTGTACAAGGTAACGTTGACCACGTCACTGTATGGAGAATGCTACGGGAGAACCAGTTGTTTCCGTACCATGTACAGCGTGTGCAGGCACTATCAGCAGCTGATTGGCCTCCACGGGTACACTTCTGCGAATGGTTCATCCAACAATGTGTCAATCCTCATTTCAGTGCAAATGTTCTCTTTACGGATGAGGCTTCATTCCAACGTGATCAAATTGTAAATTTTCACGATCAACATGTGTGGGCTGACGAGAATCCGCACGCAATTATGCAATCACGTCATCAACTCAGATTTTCTGTGAACGTTTGGGCAGCCATTGTTGGTGATGTCTTGATTGGGCCCCATGTTCTTCCACCTACGCTCAATGGAGCACGTAATCATGATTTCATACGGGATACTCTACCTGTGCTGCTAGAACATGTGCCTTTACAATTACGACACAACATGTGGCTCATGCACGATGGAGCTCCTGCACATTTCAGTCGAAGTGTTCTCAACAATAGATTCGGTGACCGATGGATTGGTAGAGGCGGACCAATTCCATGGCCTCCACGCTCTCCTGACCTCAACCCTTTTGACTTTCATTTATGGGGGCATTTGAAAGCTCTTGTCTACGCAACCCCGGTACCAAATGTAGAGACTCTTCGTGCTCGTATTGTGGACGGCTGTGATACAATACGCCATTCTCCAGGGCTGTATCAGTGCATCAGGGATACCATGCGACGGAGGGTGGATGCATGTATCCTCGCTAACGGATGACATTTTGAACATTTCCTGTAACAAAGTGTTTGAAGCCACGCTGATACGTTCCGTTGCTGTGTGTTTCCATTCCATGATTAATATGGTTTGAAGAGAAGTAATAAAATGAGCTCTAACATGGAAAGTAAGCGTTTCCGGACACATGCCCACATAACATATTTGCTTTCTTTGTGTGTGAGGAATGTTTCCTGAAAGTTTGGCCGTACCTTTTTGTAACACCCTGTATATTATGACTTTTGAACACTATTAAGGTAAATACATCGTTTGTTCTCTATCAAAATCTTTCATTTGCTAAGTTAGCCGATCAGTAGTTAGTGCCTTCCGTAGTTTGAATCTTTTATTTAGCTGGCAGTATTGGCGCTCGCTGTATTGCGGTAGTTCGACTAACGAAGATTTTTTTGAGGTAAATGATTCATTAAAGGTATAGGTTATTGTTAGCCAGGGCCATTCTTTTGTAGGGATTTTTGAAAGTCAGATTGCGTTGCGATAAAAATATTGTTTGTCAGTTTAGTGTTGATCAAAATAAGTAAAGGGAGAAATGTCTGAATACGTTCAGTTTTGCTCAGCTGTTTGAAAATTAAATAATGTAAGACGTTTACCACCACTGTCATTCTTAATTTTTCTAAGGGGACGTTTCAAGCCCCATGGTGCTCAGAGCCATTTGAACCATTTTTCCGAGACACTTAAATAGCAATCTACTCGAAGTTCGCTAACGGATACCCCAGATCCTTGTGATCTCCACTTGTTTCTTCATGAAAACACAGAATTGTTCCAAAGCCGCCAGTAATTAGGTAAGCGCGCTCTCGCTTCTGACAGGTCGGTTATATCAAATATGAGCGGGCACACGGTGTTGGTTAACAGAGTGACTGGAGCAAATGTGCTGGAGTCCAGAAGCAGAGATCCTTCGAGCTGGTGCTGGAGGTTGTTTCCATTGGGCCGCAGAGGCCGGGGCCTCGACGAGACCTTGATGCGCGCGCCGCTCACCTCTGCCACCGCCAAATCTGGCACCTCGTGGCGACTACCAGCCATAAAACACCAACACTCACTGCGAAAAAATGTTTCATAATATGGAAATAGCAAAAGGCAGCTTTGTCGCTATAAACTGCTAAGTATTATGGGCCTGTCACGCTAAATGATTATGTCCTTCGGAGCCAGAAAATAGGTCACCGAGATATAGCTCAGGAAAACGTAGCTAACGGTGATTTAAAATTGTAATTCCATCTATGGTCATCATCCGAAAGGTATGAAACGAGGCAAATTCTTTTTTAATCACTATTCTGCTTGGCGGTGATTGAGTGACCTAATTTTTTTTCCCATTCAAGCCAAATTTGCAAGTACACTACAGAAAGCAGTACAGTTTTGTTGATGAGTGGGATACCCAGTCGGAAGAAGTAACTGGTCAAGCACTGAAGAAAAATATCACGTTCGAACAGCAAATCTAATTTCAGTTGCAGTCGCTTCCCATTGAAGACTAGTTTTCGCAAAACTTTACCAACCTCAAAATTTAGTGCTTAATTCAAGCTTGATGAACTGATGGAAGGAATTATGAAGAACTGCAGTTCACAAGGCTTTTTTAGGGAAAGGGAAATGCCTGCGTGGTCTGGAATGGGCAATCGTCAGGAGGATTGGGATACTGGTCATTTTACGGGTAGAGAAATTTCAAGTTAATGTTTTTTATTACTTCCATATAAGAGCATTTCGTACTTTATTGTAGAGTTTCGCTACACATACTGTGTCTCGTAGCTAGAGTAAAAGATTACTAATGTTTAATGCGGAAGAATCGAAGATCACCTTCAGACGAGATGACACCGTTGAGGACGCGGAATAACACCAGCCAACGATGATTGGCGTTCATCAGTTTTCGGCGATGTTCGTACATCCATTGTTTCCACTGGGACTCTGCAAAACTTTCCCGTCTTACAGTAACGGCAGTGGGAAACTAGTTTCGTGTGGATAAGGCACCAATGAACGCTGCTAAACTAACTGTCTAGTGTTTTAGATTTTATGTAGTATCCATATTTTTTTATTTGTCGGGATACTGGCACAATACTTCGCTAATGCCCATTGACGTTTGGCTTAGTGTATTCGAGACGAGATGAAACAACTGAACAATTATTACTGCCTATCGACCAGAAGATGACAGCTTTATACGGTTGAGACCGAGAATACAAGTAGTACTGTGTCATGAAATAAATAAAAATTTGATTTAATAAATAATCACGGGTGTTTTTGTATGGTTGTGGTGTTGTACATCACAAAACACGTCTGTTAGGGGCTCGAGAAAATAAGCTACAAAACGAGACTGAAAGCGTCCTAGCGTCGCAGCTAGAACGAAGTCATGCCTCTGAGCCTTCAAGCAATGGCTATCTCTGAAAGAGAAAATAGATGGAGACATTAATGTTCATACAAGAATAAAGGTCATGAAAGAAAACGGCACTTTTTTCTGAGAAATGCATTACATTCGATTATGTTCATAGACTGCTTAGACCACTAGTTGATGGAAAATATATATAATTACTGCGTCGTTCATTTATTGCCCGTACGGCTGGGAACGAAAAAAGAGACGGGATAGATAAGAGAGAAGGATGTGTTAGGAGGGAGAGGTGGAGGCGAGAGAATTGCTGGCAACCGTACAGCTCTCTCAGGAAAGAATCTGTGACATCTTACGGGCATTGCATGCGGTGGAGCGCCCATTGAACGCTCGTGAAAGGCAAATGAAAACTTTTATCCTAAACGCAATTTTAAAAATCACTCCAAGGTTTTATGTGCATGCATATAAAATATACACACTTGTAAAAACAGATGGGTCTTTTGAAAATAAATGCTTTGTATCTAATTCTTCTTCGTTGACGTATCTATCTTTTGACAGGTTTCAACTGTACGTTCTCCATCGTGTCCTGTTGTGAGCATTTTACATCACGTGTTCATGTGTTTATCCTCTTCTAACGTCGTCCATTATTCTGATTCTGTTCCTACAGCTTCCTCTCATCTTCTACCTTTTCCTCTACAATTCTTTGCAGGAGATAATTCCTGCGCAGTCTGTTACAGACAAGACTTTTTCCTCTTTCTGATCACTTCCAATCCTCTTTCTTCTCTATTTTATTCATTCCTAAGCTTGTCAGTTCACTTAACGTTAAGACTTCTTCTCCACACCTACACTTCAAAACTTTTTAATGTCTTTCTTCTTTCTTTTTAACTGTCCATGATCCACTGCTGTGTAACACTGCACTCCAGACATGAAATTTAGCAGATCTTATCCTCAGCTCATTTGGAATTCTTCTAAATGTTAGTAACTGCTTCACCTTTTGAAATGTTCTTTTTTCATAGGTATCCTGCACCTTATTTCTTCTACATAGCTTCCGTTCCATGTCATTAAACTTCCAGGGTACACAAAGGATTTTGCTTGTTCTTTCTTTTTCAATCTAAGAATATGTTTACTGGAGCTTCAAAAAAAAAAGGTTCAAATGGCTCTGAGCACTATGGGACTCAACTGCTGTGGTCAAAAGTCCCCTAGAACTTAGAACTACTTAAACCTAACTAACCTAAGGACATCACACACATCCATGCCCGAGGCAGGATTCGAACCTGCGACCCTAGCGGTCGTGCGGTTCCAGACTGTAGCGCCTTTAACCGCTCGGCCACTCCGGCCGGCTTACTGGAGCTTCCTTCTTAGTTATACTCATCACTTTTATCTTTCTTAGCTTTATCTTCATCCCATACTCCTCGCCCCGTCTTGCAAAACTCCTCAACATCTCCTGTAGCTCCTCTTCTGATTCCGCCAGCACTGCTTTGAATTTAACGAGTAGTCGAAATTTGTCTCAAGTTTCTAACATAATTCACCGTAGAGGATACAGTCACTTGAAATCTGATGGATCTTTTTCAAACGCCCTGTATTCTAGTGGTACCCTTATATTGTTGAATTCAACTTCCCTTCAACGGTGCGTGTGAGATCTTTTGACTTTAAATGCATATTGGATCACGCACAGTTCCTCTGCAGCCTGCGCTCTACGGAGGTAGAGTGGAACTCTACGTTCAATTCCTGAAGTTTTCGTCTCCAGACGAAGTAGTCTACTGTTCCGAAAGGCCCATTAGTGTTCCTCACCAGGGTACCGTACTTCAGTCGGTAACAACGAAACTGTAATAGCATACGCGTTTCTCTTGACGGGTTATTCATTGTCACGATAAAATCAGCTATAGCTATAAAAAAGTATTTATTTCTAAAAAGGAAATCACTGCCTGGTTTCGGGACATATGTCCCATTTCAGGTTCCTATTAAAATGTGAATCCACAAAGGATGCATTACTAAGGTTAAAATAGGTTAAAAGGACCGTTGTTCTCCGCGGCGTAGAGGTTTTCTGGAAGACCTAGTATTGAAGAAGATATTCTCTTGCATGCCATGTACCAGGCACACTTTATTTTAACCTTAGTTACACATTCTTTATGCACGTACATTTTAATATGCACCTGAAGATGGGACATATGACCTGAAACTGGAGAGGGCTTTCCCTTTCGGAAATAAATAATTTTTATAACTGTAGCGGATTTTATCATTGATAATCTAATAGGATAACTTCGTTGTTCGTCTTTGTCCGTTTGTTAGACACCTTTTTCTCAGGAATGGGTGGATGTATCAAGCTGACATTTTTGTCAAATACTGAAGGCTACGGTTCCTTGACCGTGTAAAAAATTTAAACTTTTAAGTCAATGCAGTCAAAAGATACGGCCATTTATGTCACAAAGTTTGACACTGGCAAACTCACTCACCAAGACCTGTATATGAACTATCTATATCCATAATTAAGTTTGTATGGAACCGTGAGAGTGCGAGTCGTAGTCACACTTATTCGGTTTTTCCCCTGCTCTGGTGTATTCAGTCCTGTTTCCTGGAAAAGCCACGTTTACGGCTTTCCTCGAGGCAATGTAGCGGTCTAAAGACATCGATTTTTCTGTGCTCCGCAACGGCAGGCGTTTGTGAATAAAGTAAATGAGCTGTTCACCCTATGCTCGTCCACATTATGCCTCCTCCAACGTGTAGTTCTCTATATCGGTCACGTGTTTACAGTGCGGCATTGGTGCAGTTCCCTTTCACGATATAGGAGCCACGCTTTTGAGCGCGCAGGTGGCTGGAGTGAGAGCTAAAGTGAAGCGGGAAGGCAGACAGCAAGAGTACCCGTGACACGGTTAGCTCGGCGGGGCCGGCCTTAGGTATTGACTGTGACACACTTGTGGTGCGAACTTGACCCACTGCCATAGCCCACGCGCATCACATCTCCGGCTGGCGCCCCTCCTTTCCCCCACCGCGCCCGCGTCAGCACACGCAATCATCCGCCGCCTGCCACCCACAGCACACGTATGAATTTGCACCACGTCTGTTTCACTGCTCCACCTCGTAAAATGATGACACGTGTCGGCCGCTACTCTTCTTAACAACGTAAGATTTCAATTTACTCAATAAAGAAATTATACGCTATTCACCACTGGTACGAAGTAATAACAGTACGTCGGGTATTATATCTGGTTAGTCGACATGAAGCGGCTATTCTTTGTCCTTCTGCACCGTATCTCGCAATTTAAAAGGTTGTTTTTCGATGAAGTTACAGATTCACACAACACTGCATCAGAAAACAAGAAGTACAGTAATTTTTAATCTGTTAAACCATTCATTTCGTTTTGCGAATGAGTATGACATTTTTTAAAAACTGGGAAAGTTCAAGTAGGACTCGCGCAGTAATGGTACCGTGTGAACTTAATTACCAATACAGATACTTCATCAACAGGCTTTGAAGAGTAAGTTTCCGAGTATCAAAGTATGTCACATAAATGGCCGTACCTTTTAAATGCATTAACATATAACTTAAGTTTAAATTTTTTACACCGCCACGGGATCGTAGACTTTAGGATTTGACATAAATTTCAACTTGATATCTTTATCCCTTCTCGAGAAAAAGAAGTCTTAAGGGGGTTAGGACGTCAAAAATTTAAAAAAATTCAATTTTTCAAAAATATGCCTGTTTTGTAGCGCACATCTTCCTGAATAGTTTGGTGTATAAAACATATGTATTTGAGACATTATGAGGCACGTTATTTGGTCTTAAGTGTAACAAGATGCAGTGCCACACCCTTTTGCAGAGCATTCTTCTGTCATACGCAAGTGTATTTCGCTCTGTAGAGTTCGAATGTTTATATTTGCCATCAAATCTATATTCAGGGACCTTGCAAGTGAAAACTGATTGAAGAAATGTCTTCATGGCCCTACCCAAAACCCAAATGAAAATTTTAACCAATGTTTATGGGAAAGATTGCCAAAAACCATTTTTGTGGGAAGAGATGCACATGCTATTCGTGTTTTGATGCAGTTTCATGTTTTAATGATGGTGTGCAAAGCAGGAAATATGTTTTAGACAAAATGGGAATCAATCGCGGAGTGAACTGCATCAAAGCTGCGTATGCGATAGACAGAGAGCGTGTAGTGAAAGCTGATAAATCATTTTTGGAGGTGATAAAATGAAGAAGAGTGCATCATAGGGATGTGAAAAGGAACAAAACTGATTTAGAAAATGAAAAATAACCTGCTTATGGTGCTGGAGAGTTCTAAAAGAATGCCAAATACAAGCAGAAACTTTAAGGACCATTTTCCGCAAAACACAGATTTCTGTACTTAGGTACATGTAACGTCCAAAATAAATATCCTCTTACGTTCAAACTGGTATGCTTATTAAACACAAACTCCTTAATGCAAAACTCTAGAATTTTCCAAATCCGTTAAAACTGTGGTAAAAATTGAGGTAAATGACTATAAAATTTGAGTTTTTTCTAAATATTAAGTTTAAAATATAACAGTTAATTCATTTTTTCTAAATTAAATAAATTCTAGACTTTCATACACCTGTAAGTATGGTTTGTATGTTACACAAAAATCATCGAAGAATCTCTCTCACTTATGTAGAAAAGTGTACCTATAGCAACAAATGCAGCCAATAGTAAGTGAGAAAATGATGAAATTTCACATGTAAAAAAAATATTTTGTATGTTTTTGAACTTACGCTGCTATTAGTGTAAATCCTGAATTCTCCCTGGTCATACTGACAAATTTTTATGAATTTATTTGTAAAAGTATAGACAGTGGAAATTAAAATGTCCTATGGTGCCTCTCCTGCTCCAAGTCGGCCCGTTTGACATCCTACCCCTCTTAACAGACGGTCAAGTAGATAGACGGACAAAAAAAGGTAAAACACGTTTTCTTTGTGATACAATTACAAATTAACAATTTTCAGATATTTTGCTTTACTTGTGCCGTGAAACCTTGCTTTTTGGCAAATTTCATGAGTCTAGGTCAACGGGAAGTACCCCATAAATTTTGATGAGAGTGTTTGGGACTGTCAGAATTTGTGATATAAATGGCCGTATGTTTTGATTACAATGATACAGAAGCTTAACTTTTTTTTTGCTCTCCAAGGAACTCTTGATCTCAGTATTTGACATGAATTTCAACTTGATACCTCTACATGTTCCGGAGAAAAACGCATCTTTACAGATGGAGAGACAGGCGGACAACAAAATGATTCTATTAAGGATTCAGTTGTTACCGATTTAGGTGGGGAACCCGTTTCTGTGATTTTATTATTGGAAACAGTAACAAGACCCTTTCCGCAGAAAAGCACCGGATTGCAGTTATCGGTTTTGTGCACCATAAATGCTACAATGTGGTATCCAGTGAACGCCACCGTTTCTCTCTTTTATTTAGCGCGGGGGTTGCTGGTCTCGGACAAAGATAAGATATGTGGTAAGGTACACTCCACTATGATGTGACAAATGACTGGGGAGGTAAGTTACTTAACTTCAGTGCTCGAAGACCCTAATAACGACGTTGCGTACATAGAAGAGTTTCTCGCAGCTCAAAGTCAAGAATGTGGAAAATGAGATCCTGCCGTTTAAACTTTAAATAACTTTTAATACATCAAATATGTTACTAATCGCCGGCCGGTGTGGCCGAGCAGTTCTAGGCGCTACAGTCTGGAACCGCGCGACCGCTACGGTCGCAGGTTCGAATCCGGCCTCGGGCATGGGTGTGTGTGAAGTCCTTAGGTTAGCTAGGTTTAGGTAGTTCTAAGTTCTAGGGGACTGATGACCTCAGATGTTAAGTCCCATAGTGCTCAGAGCCATTTGAACCATTTGTTACTAATCTATTTTCACCAATATAAACAACACAAAGGGCACGTAGAACAATCATTGAGCTTTTGTATTTACATTAACTACCCAGATAAGATACTGACGTTGTCTTTTGCCAAATTGAACATGCAGAAGAATATCAGAAATTTCAATTATAAATACATTTTAATCTGGAATTTCTAATCAGACCTGCAAAATACTTATTCATTGAATTTATTTAATCGAGAGCTGCTTTGCTCCACCAAAGAAACTAATACAGCCCCAGATTAATGAAAAGAGTTGTTTCTGCCATGGTGGTAAACAAGGTTACAAAAATGTGGTGATTATTATTTTATGGGTCCCTAATAAGTATTCTCCTAAAACGGGATGTGATGGTGAATACTAAGCTCCTGGATGAAGAGTAGACAACACAACATCGTGTGCTTTAATGACACTTAAAGCCAAATTGATAACTGACTGACAGACATGAAACTAAT
Source organism: Schistocerca americana (assembly GCF_021461395.2). Taxonomy (NCBI): domain Eukaryota; kingdom Metazoa; phylum Arthropoda; class Insecta; order Orthoptera; family Acrididae; genus Schistocerca; species Schistocerca americana. The sequence continues at coordinate 748,619,090 of NC_060130.1, read as the reverse complement.
ACTGGGCCTTCATTAACTCTGTTCCTTGACGATGCGAATTAAACTTCTGTACGTCGGGTTATATGTTAAATTTACTGTTGAAACATGGCTGACTATTAATTTACATCACAGAACGTAACAAATGCTACTATAATATTCGCTGCTCAGTAACACTTGAGCTATTAAGAAAAACTAACTACTGTTACAATAATCATTTATTTGTTCATTCATTGCCTTTCGCCTTGCGACAAGTTATGACTATGTAGAATGAATTTAGAGATTACGTCATTACAACCGTGGTGTATGTTTTTGTGGCCTTCTGATTTCGTAGTTAGTTAGCTAAGTATTCCATAAATTATTTGCACGATTTCTATCGAAACGATGCGAAACGGGGCTACATGCACAGGTTGGTTATAATTAAACTTTCGCTGCTTGAGCCGGTGTAAATGGAAAACTATTTACTGTGTGGTACCCAGCTCCATAGGAATGATGTTCAGACTGTGTTTTGCAGGATTTGCGTTGTTAGTAGTGTCAGTGTCATGACTTGCCATTAGGCGGCTGTGCTGATACGGCGACGTAGGGTTGAAACACAAGCATCAGCGTGCATTACATTTTCAGACAGTCAACATGGGTCTGGACAAGGTGAGCACGGCTTTAATTTTAAAGCTGTTTTATCAAAACAACAGCAACAGTGCTGTTGCTCTCACGCGACCTTCGACGCATTGAAGGAACACGGAGAGGTTTTCTTTCCGTACGGGATTGAAGATCACGATTTGGAAGTTCGAATTAGATGACGATTTGGGAATTGCTACTGGAAGAGGCCGACGTCAAATTGCGCCACAAATTGTTGACACAGTTACTGTTGCCATGGCTGAGAATTCTGGACGCAATGTGCCATCTACAAGCTGTGTACGAGCTGTTTCACAACAGCGGAACATTCCGTGGTTCACCATTCGGAAAGTGCTACTAACAATTATGAAATGTTAACCAGGCTGTTGCGGATGTAGATGATCGTCACACTGAGAAACATTTGTAACCTGGAACGCAAACACGGTACGCAATTAACAAATAATCTCTCATGTGGAAATTAAAATATTTTTCTTTCAATGATTAATTCGTTATTTCCCTTTCTCATATCGTTACAGATGGTTCCGCAATGTTACATTGTCCTACCCTCGCTCGTTTACCTGGGGAATCCTTCGAGAAACGAAAGCTTAATGATAATCAGACTGTACCTGAGATGTTTGAGAATGCATAATGTCCATTTACAGAGAATACTGCAATGGAAAAATTTAACAGCGCAATAATGAATCTCTAACGTCATTAATGAAAAATACCTAAATTAAATGACAACTTTGTCTGGAGACTTGAGGGGTCGGCTGGAATGGGTACTGGTGTTGCTGTGTCATATTTTGAGATTCAGAAGCAATCAAGAGTGCGCGAAGACCGCTGCGAGCATAGCTCATGCAGGGATTAGCCCTGTTGGCGTGTCTCTCTAAACTCTTCGGCCTTGGCAGGCTGGTGCACCACGGCTGTTATTTCTGCCGAGTGCGAGTATGTCGGTCGTCGGTATTTTGGTCCGGGTGAAAGAATATTGCAAGTAATGGACTAAGGGAACTCAAGCAATGGCTTAGGTTATGGGACACGCCCACCTACCTCTTTACGGGGATCTCGCTGCAGGAAGTTTGGATGAATAAACAGTACTGTGGACCTTAGAGACCCAGCTTCTTCTACCATTTATCACTTTAGTATTAGAAGATAGGTTAGGGGAGCTGTAAGAACTGAAACAAGATTAAAGGATGTACAGGGTGAATCATGTAAGACTTGCACTGAAAATGTTGCGGAAATGGAAAGCGCTATTGATGTGCGGTTTTCGTGGAATGGATAGGTAGTCAGGGGCTCTTATTGTTAGGCAATACAAAGATCGTAATAAAACTTATGCAAATGTGTTTTTTGTGCAATCATGCACTTTTTAATGGAACAATGTCTGTTGACATTAGCAGACTAAAAGTAGAGTACATTAGAATGTTAGTGGCGTTTGTTCCAGGATTCTAGTGCGAGTCGTTTACGAGATATTGTATTTTGAAAAGTTTACACTCCAACACTTGTTCGTGCCAGTCAACCTACGTAGTTACTGGGTACAATGTTGTTATGTTTGCTTACAGCGTGTATGTGTGTTTCTTGAGTGCAATGAGACTTGCTATTCAGTTAGTTGTGATAGACCTTGCAATAGTTCGTGAGTGGACGATAGGATTTCCCAATGCAGAAAAAGCCGACATGCTCATGGTGTGTGAAGAGTGTAGGAAGAAAGCAGTTCGTCCTTGTATGGTGTTCAAATGGTTCAAATGGCTCTGAGCACTATGGGACTCAACTGCTGTGGTCATCAGTCCCCTAGAACTTAGAACTACTTAAACCCAACTAACCTAAGGACATCACACACATCCATGCCCGAGGCAGGATTCGAACCTGCGACCGTAGCAGTCGCACGGTTCCGAACTGCGCGCCAAGAACCGCGAGACCACCGCGGCCGGCAAGTATGGTGTATGTGGCAAGATATCCCAATAGACGTCAACCATCTCGGCAATTATTTATCAACCTCTTCAACCAGATATGTGAAAATGGTAGTGTAACACATAGAAAACGTAACAGAAGGAAATAGGTGACTACAGAAGAGGGGGAACTTAATGTTCTCACTGCTGTTGCAGTTGATCCGCACGTTAGCTCCCGCTCAATAGCACGAGGGCGTGGCATGAGTGGGGCAAGTGTACTAAGCATTCTACATCGACATAGATTCCATCTTTATCACATCTTTCCTAATCAGGAGCTGCATGGAAACGATTATGAGAATCGTGTTAACTTCTGTACATGAGCATTAAGACAGGATACTACAGATGTATCTTGTTTAGTGATGAAGCCACATGTACCTATCATGGCCAGATAAATTGTCGAAACATACACTATAGGTCTGTTGACAATATCCGTCGGCTTCGTCAGCCGGAACGTCAGCGTCCATCGAGTCTAAAAGTGTGTTGTGGGATAGTGAACCGTCAGCTAATAGGCCCGTTTCTCATAGACGGAAGACTGAACGCGCACAAGTATTGCAGCCTCCTAATAGACCATCTTCCACAATTGCTAGAAGACGTTGCTCCGCAGACTAGGAGGAACCTGTATTAACAACATAATGGCTGTTCAGCTCATAGTGCACGAAGTGCGACAGCATGTCTTCACGAATTATTTCCAGATCGTTGGACTGAATTCAGAGGACCTGTAGGCTCTATCATGGTCGGCCCGTTCACCGGGTTTGACGCCTGTAGACATTTTTCTGTGGGGAAAGCTGACAGATGCTGTCAACAAGGACATACCAACTACACACGATGATATGCAGCGACGTATGACTACAGCGTGCTCCGACAACTTTGCTTAAATGCTAGCATGTGTGCAGCAGTCGCTCCATACCAGACTGGAAAAGTGTATTGTCGCTGCCGGTGGTCATTTTGAACACAACCTGTCATGGTCGGTTGTCCCGATACTGGTCAGAATACACATAATTAGCGTATGCACTCGTGTTGTTCTTTAGTGAGTGCTACCGCAGGTATTGTACAAGTGTCGGTGTGGGAACTTTCCAAAATACATCTTGTAAACGACTCTCACTTGAATCCTGAAACAAACACCACTGACGCTCTAACTTATCCTAATTTTAATTTGTTAGTGTCAATAGGTTCCATTTAAAAAACATGTACGCTTCCACAAAAATACACTTTCTAAGAATTATTACACTCTGTTGATTGGCCAACAATATGAGCCCCTGACTACCAGTCGATTCTGTGATGTGCTGACATCAATAGCGCTTTCTATTACCGCAGTATCTGCGGTGCAAGCTTTTGGTTTTCACCCTGATTAGTAGGATTATCAATCGTCTACGAAAAACCCGAAGAGCAAAGAGATTTAAAATCACAACATATATTTCACTACAGAGTAACAAGCCTGAAAGATATTCTGATGAAAGCTTTTTTGTAAATAAGATTTTGGGCATTGACGGGATCTCAAACAGAATTGTGATGCTTGTTTTGAAAATAAACAAAAATGTAAATCATTCTGGTCTATTTACTAGCAACGTTTTCAAATTCTGATGACAAAGTAGAATACCTCTCTACAAGATGTTGAAGTAGTACTAAAACTAAAGAAAGGTCTTCAATAGGAAATTTTCTGTGTGATAGTAGAAATGACACATCGTGCATCAGTACAATATGGTGAAAGGAACAACATGATTGTTCTCAACTCGTTCTTAAGGAAGAAAACAAATAGAAAATGACCTTTGCAAGGAGTAAAGAGAACTAAAATGAGAATTACAGTATTTTATCCCATATAACAAGGAAATTATAAAAGAGGTGATAACATTCAACCGTTTAGGGAGTCAGTGAATGTTAAACACCAAGATGTCGGGTGTCCAGAAACACCTGTTCAGCCACTGAAATTTTCTGATCATAAACTTGTAACATAAAAGGTAAAAACTTGTAGAAAGCTAGAAATCATAGAACGGAGTACTGAGTAAAAATTATCAATTTACCTAGGATTTATAAACGTTAAGAAAGCTTCTCACACAATCTGTACAAAAAAAAAAAAAACCTTGATAAAGAAGACAGATTCAATCAATGCCAGTATACTGAATGAAATACACATTAGTTAATGATAATGCTTAATGAAAACCACCTCAGCTATATTATTACACATTTATTGTGTTACAACCAGTCTCGATCGTTGAATATTATCAGGCTGCCAAGTTGTGGGCGTAGGACGCCGTGAAGTGTGGCACCCAACACGTGTGCCTTAACCATAATTTTAATCCGATTACATTCATTACACTACTCGAGTCCCTTTCTTATCTTATTAACTCACTGCTCACGTGTGTGAAGTGTGGTAGATTTTGTAACATGTAAAGTCTGTTGATGTAACAGAGTCGCTTTGCTCCCATTGTGTGATCAACATATATTGGTACATGTCCGGAGTCTTCGCGACTTTGACGCCATGTTTTCTACCGCAGCCAGAAACTGCACGAAAACAATTGTGGTACTTTATATAGCTTCTATGTGAATGCGTACCAGATAGTACCTAACAAAGCAATTAGCGATGAAGCTATTTGTGGCCCATCAGGATAAAATTCATTACTACAGATCAGTATCTTATTTGAACATGAGACTCCCTACAACACACTTTCTCGGAACTTTACTTCCGTGTGCCGTTTCTACCATAGCCGCTGAAAGGTGCGTGATGATGCAGGATTAAGATAAACATTCCCTCCCTCCACCCCATTCCCCTCACCATCCATCGCAATGCAGTGACCAGCTTTTAATTCCTGTTCATTCCTTCACCATGCGACACAGTTTCGTTTGACGGACTGCAGGTGCTTCTGCAAAGAAATAAACAGGGTACTAGCAGTAAACGGCAGCCTGGGTGGCTGACTAGTGGGATAAGGATATCATGTAGAACAAAGTGGGAATTATACCAAAATTTTAGAAAAAGTCACAACAGAGCTATAGTAGCCCATTACAGACAGTATTTTAAGGTGCTTAAAATGTTATTAGGAAAGCAAAGAGTATGTGCAACACAAATAAGATAGCTAATTCACAGGATAAAATTAAAATACTGTGGTCAGTCGTGAAGGAAGTGTCTGGTCAGCAGCACAAGGGTAACGATATAAAATCAGTTCGTAGTAAAAATGCTTCTGTTACTCATAAGTCAGATGTATGTTTTTAAAAATAATTTTCTGAGCATTGCTGGTGAGTAAAATAAAAACTTTGTTTCCTCAGGGAATCATATATCTCTCTCTCGGAAAATACCTTTCCGAGACTGGTGTCTGAAATACTCCTCTGTGATGCAGTCCAAGAGGCCAATCTCAGAATCCGTTCCCTATGGACCGGAACTGCATCACTGTAAAATTAAATTTGAAGAGTTCTTCCTGTTACGAAATTCTAAATTTGGTAATGAGATGTTGCCCTCTTTGTTAACTGATTCACTTGTGCTGGATGTATTTAATATTCTCAGGGATCAATAAAGGGACTGTTTAGTTTTGTTAAATATTTTCGTGGCCTAGACACTTACCGCTTGACCGAAATCTTCGTTGTACACGGGGAGTTAGATTCATTAAAGCAGGCATGGGTAACCTTTGGGTACCCGCAGGCTTGATTCACACAAGACAGAGAACCACATCGTCACGTAATGGGACAGCAGCACTCGTAGCGCAGAAAGTCAAAACGTTAGCGTCTGTGATATTGCCTATAGAATAACGCAACGATATGAATGGCGCCCCTTAACCGACAAGCCACGCCAACAAATTATGTTTAAAAATACGCGTTTTTGACAGTATTCCCATTTTATATTCACCACATCTTCAGACGTTTACATTTATTTACTCGTCGTGAACGTTGTTTCTTTACTTACGACGTTTTATAAAAGGTGTCTTCTAAACGCCATTAGTAAAGAAACAACGTAAATGAATGTAAACATCTGAAGGTCGGATGCCAGGCATCTTGAAATGTCATCAAGGAAAAATTAACTCCTATAAAAGCAATTAGTTGCAGCTAATTCATTATAAATGACATTCAGTTTCAATAGTTGCAGTGTTCTAATACATCCCGGGTGGAGTAGGTAAAATGCGAGCACTTGACTACGTTACGCGAATTTTTCCGCGGGTCGGATTAAAAGCAATCGCTGACCGCAACCGGCCTGCGGGCCGTCGCTTGCCCACCCGTGCTATAAAGAATCGGATTTGGAGGTTTTTCTGGTTGATGCTGAGCACACCAGCTAAAAAAAAAGTTACCCGCAAGAGAAATCCTGCTAATATTGTGGAACACCGCCTCTAGTCCTCAAAACAGCCTTAGTTCGAGGATGTGAAATGGTCACCAGTTTCTTCAGGTATGCCATGTCCAACTGAAGCCACTCGTTGGCGATTAGATCCCGTAGAGCTGCCAAATTGTGGATACGTTGACTGACACTTTTCACCCACTGTTATAAACAGTCCCAGACTTTCACCATGGGATTGTCCGCCCCCGGTAGCTGAGTGGTCAGCGCGACAGACTGTCAATCCAGAGGGCCCGGGTTCGATTCCCAGCTGGGTCGAACTGGGTGTTGTCCTAATCATCATCATTTCATCCCCATCGACGCGCAAGTCGTTGAAGTGGCGTCAAATCGAAAGACTTGCACCAGGCGAACGGTCTACCCGTCGGGAGGCCCTCGTCACACGACATTATTACCATGGGATTAAGGTCAGATGGCTTAGCGGGTCAGAGTTGCGATAGTACACCTTAATTTTTGTCAAATCGGGAATGTATGAGTGCAGGCTTGTGAACAATACTCTCGTGATCTTGGAAGACAGGAGTGTCCACACCATACTCGTCGTGAAGACGTAGGAAAATGGTGGCACTTGGTCATCGAGAATGGTAAAATAAACGTCCTTGTTCATGTTTACGTCAAGCTGAATGAATGGGCCCAAGTCATGGTACGAAAATCATCCCCAGAACATCACAGAATCACTTTCGGTCTGAACTACACAGTCCACATGCTGCAGCGTAACATGTCCTTGAGCCATCGGTCCACTCGACGCCATAGATCATTTGAAAATAGGCAGGATCTTAATGCGCTATTTCCATACCATGGACAGGCACATACACAGCATGTCACTACCAGGACTAGTGTCGGCTGGGGAGGGTCGTATAACCGCCTGGTACCAGTTTTATGCCTACAACGTTCCGAATCAACCAGGTTTCTGAAATTACCTGGCAGATTAAAACTGTGTGCCTGACCGGGACCCGAACCTTGCGCCGTTATCTTTCTCAGGCAAGTGCCTGATCTATTCAAACAGGACCCACGATCTGCCCACAAAACTTAGCTGCTGACAGTATCTCATCTCCTACCTTCCAAACTTCCGTGCGTTCTCCTGCGGGACTATCACACCGGAAAAGAAGAGGACCATTGTGGACAGATGGATTAGCTGTAGCTGGGGGCCGGGGGGGGGGGGGGTCTTTCCAGAATGAACTTTCTCTCTGTAGCGGCGTGTGCACTGGTTTTAAACTTGGTGGTAGATTAAAATTGTGTCCCTTACTGAAACTCGAACCTGGGGCGTTTGCCTTGCGATGGGAAGTGCTCTATTGAGTGAGATATTCGCCTGCCCTACAGTTTGGAAAGTAGGATAAGGGGTACTTGCGAAAGTATAGCTGTGAGGAAGGGTCAGCCTATAGATCCCTTGCTCACGAAAGGCAAAGGTCCCATCAAGTTCGAGTCCCGGTCAGCATACAGTTTTAATCTGCCAGAAAGTTTCAAATCAGCACACATTCCGCAGCAGAGTGAAAATTTATTCTTGAAACCAAGGCGCTCCTTCAAGGGTGTGACCAATGCAGGGTATAACGGATATAAGAGCAAATATTTTTGTATGTGGTACCTTAAGGCGTACGCACATCACAGTGTTGGTAGTTTTTTCCTCTGTGTCCAACAGTCTTCCCGGAAACAAGTCATATAGTTTGCTACCTGATGTCTTCTGCACGGTCGTTACTGCACAACTAAGTGGACTACACCTGTCAGTACAGCCTTACCATTTCGCGGGGGCGTGAACTAGGTCGCGTCCGTAATGGAATACTACACGTGCACCACAGGTAGCTAGAAAGAATCTGCAGCCAGACCAAATATTGGATTCGCTGGCTATAAAAATGCAGATCAAACAAAATAAAATCATTTCGTGCCCATACGTCCACACTTCGGTGCCTGACCTGCTATCCAGGGAAAACAAACAGTAATGGCTTCCTTTTGTACTTGGAGGTACAAACCAACCTAAAAACACAAAACTTGCAATAACAATAATTATTGGCCTGCAAATGACGTAAATACTGGTGTAATGTTAAGTACACCGACCTCAGTCACCAGTAAAAATATCTGTACTTACCCCATTACACCCTCTGTTTTGACCGGTGAGCGCTGCTAATTACATATACAACATTTTCACAAATGCTAACTTCTTCAGATTATGGGTGCAGAGAGAGAACACAAGTATCTTTCGATGAGGCTTCTCTATCTCTGAGAGCCTCATGCTTGCATTAGTAGTTTTCTCTGTTCCGAACGTTAGATAGCTGCAGTGCCCAGCCTCACAAACGGCCGTGTAATTATGATGCATGTTTTATTTGTGACACAGGTGCACAGTATTTGAGAGGTTTTGCTCGCATTTTTTGTACGAGAGAGAGAGAGAGAGAGAGAGAGAGAGAGAGAGAGAGAGAGAGATAACTACACCGGGTCAGCAGTTGCGACAGTAGTCATATGTAATTTCTCGGTCTGACAATAAAATTAGTGCTTTCCAGATAAGTAAACGCACTTGCTCCTCGATGTACTCCCGAGTGAGGTCAGCAAAATGTGTCCAAGTTTTTGTAATGAGTAGATTCCATTCTTGAAGTGGTATTCAGGATGATACGTAAAACAGCCACCTTCAATCCTAAATGTCTTTGAACCACAACTTTCTATAGATATGGCAACAGCAAAAAGTCAAAGGTTGTGTAATATAGTGAATAAGCTGGATATTCGGACAATTCGTACTTCTCATCCCTCGCTTTTCATTACCGAAGTGTGTTTGTGAGAATAAGGATGAACTTTTCTTTCCTCGCATAAATTTTCATCCGGTTTCTCCACAAACTTTGCTTGAGATTCACCACTTAGTAATTTTTAATACTATTTAATTAAAAATGTAAATGTCGTATGGCGTTGTTGACTGGAAATCTCACAGGGTAGGTTCAGCTGCCTGTCGGAAAGGGTGTTTTTCCTCCGCGCATATTGGCCGCTATTATTGCGGGTATGTGAGTTTTGTCGTATGTGTATTAGTGGAGTGTAGGTGAGTATAATACATATGTGTACAGTGTAGTATTGTATCTTTGTTGTGTGATGGTGACGAGAAAAGAGAGAGAATGAAACTCGACGCCTGCATGTAGCCTGGTCCTCACGAGTAGCGTCTTGGCGGCTGCCAAGCTTAATGTCCCCATCCGACGGACGGATCACCATCAACCTCACTCCATTAGACACTACAGAGAGGCTTCGAATTTAATCCAGGGCATTGACGCAAAGACTAGTGATCAGGAACTCTCCTCCGGTTTCAGGCCAAATACTGGCAGCGAAAATTTGATTCACAATCCGAGCCGTGTGCCACTGCACAGGCGTGGGTTAGCCACATCGGCTACATTGGTTCCAAGTTATTTCTCCATGTACAATGTAATGCACTAATTTTTTCTATAATTTTATGCCTTCAGCACTTGCCTATAACTTTAATCACCGACCTTCCAACAACATATTGTGCATTTCCTGATATTTTCGTTTGTACCACACAAGCGGCTTGTAGTCAAATTTCATGCTTATGGAATATCGTCTCAGTTATGTGTCTGGATTCGTGATTTCCTATCAGAGAGGTCACAGTTCGTAGTAATTGACGGAAAGTCGTTGAGTAAAGCAGAAGTGATTTCTGGTTTTTCCCAAGGTAGTGTTACAGGCCCTCTGCTGTTCTTTATCTATATAAACTATTTAGGAAACAATCTGGGCAGCCGTCTTAGGTTGTTTGCTGACGATGCTGACGTCATTGTCGAGTAAAGTCGTCAGAAGATAAAAAAAAATAGCAAAACGATTTAGAAAATATATCTGAATGGCGTTAAAATTGGCATTTGACCCTAAATAATGAAAAGTGTGAGGTCATCCACATGAGTGCTAAAAGGAATCCGCTAAACTTCGGTTACACGATAAATCAGTCTAATCTAAAGGCCGTAAATTCAACTAAATGCTTAGGGATTACAATTACAAACAAGGAACTTCCTAGCAAATTAAAACTGTGTGCCGGTCCGAGACTCGAATTCGGGACCTTTGTGTTTCGCATACTAGACGAGTGTAACCCCAAAAGTTGGTGTGGTAGAGCAGTTATGGTGTACGAGTACATGGGGACAGTGTTTGCGCAGCAATCGCTGACACAGTGTAACTGAGGCAGAATAAGAGGAACCAGCCCGCATTCGCCGAGGCAGATGGAAAACCGCCTTAAAAACCGGCTGGCCGGCACACCGGACCTCGGTACTAATCCGCCAGGTAGGTTCGTGCCGGGGACCGGCTCGCCTTCCCGCTCGGGAAGCAGCGCGATAGACCGCACGGCTAGTCGGGCGGGCCTGGAGACCCATCTTAAGCCCCTGTGAAACTCTGTCAGATGCTAACTACGCTGTCTCGCATGAGTACGCGGTATCTCAGTGTCATTCAGAGTGATCACGTAGCATCAAATGCTGTTCGCACCTCTTCTATATCCCACCATGGCTGGTAACAACACTCAACACGAACAATCGTAATGCGATTTAGTGGGCGTTCTACCTGTCACAGAGAATTACAACTCTAATCATTCACATACCTCCCAATGGAGTCTACATTTACGAACTTTAACATCCGACCATGTCTTTTCGGCATTCAACTTTTTTCTTTGGAAGGGCACATAGCTGCTCTTGACTTTCGGTAGAGTGATACTCAGAGTGGAACCAAATCTGATAAGCTACAGTTTTCTGCAATTAAACTTAAGATATTCTTGATACTGATAGAAGCTATTTTCGGTAATCTGCTGAGACTTGCAACGTATTGACGTTGGCATGGAATTTAGTTACGGCCGGCAGACAAATGCATGATTTCTATAGATTCAACAAATTGTTGAAAGCGATAATATTTTTTGAGATGAATAAATAGAATGTACATAGTTCTCGAGATACTGACAGCAACCACCTATACTGACGGAAATGGGAAGTGTGAGACTCTATAGTCGGTATTTATCAAAATTTGTGGCAACTTCGATTACATAACGGGTATTAAATCATGAAAGTTCATTTCATTCGGAATTGATGCCCATCATTAACACCAGTACGAGATGTGATCCCCACGGGCGCAAATACGCTATCTTATTCATCGTGGCATGGAATTTCTTGCCATGCGTGAAACACATCCTGTGCCAGTTCATGACGTTTGCTGGCTGGCGGATCGGATGAAAGTATGTGTTTACCATGGCATCCCAGGAATGCCCTATGGGTGACAAATCAGGAGACAGAGTGGACCAGCATCTATACATTCCTCAAGGCAATTGCAGCGTGAACCTAACGTTATCCTGCTAGAATATGCCGGTTGGTATCATGATCATGAAGGGTATGACAACAGAGATTACAATTTTAACCTCATACTGGCAGGTATTCAGTTTCACTTCAACAATTACCAAATCATTCCAATTGTCGTATCCAATAGCTCCGCACAAGATGATTCCAGATGTTGGACAAATATGGCTGTAGAGAATCGTTGCTACACATGGTCTGTTACCAGGTCGTCTGCGGATACATTGGTGTCGGTCTGATCGCCACCAACAGAAGTGAAACTCATCGCTGATTACCACTGAACAGCGCCCAATGTCCGAGTTGACGCCGACTACACCATGCAAGTCTCTGTAGCCTATGGTAGGGTGTGGGTCGTACACGACGCATGGTGACTAGAGATCACAACCCAACTTCCTGTAACCTGTCCCCGTCCTTTAGCGGTGGCACTCTGCCTATAACCTTTATACCCATAGTTCAGCTGTTGTATGTCTGTTTATTAGAGACAGTCGAATAATCCTACGATCTGCCCATGGTGTCGTCTTTCTACTGTTCTTAGTCAATCTCGTCATCACTCGTTACCAGGCACTGCACTACAACCAGTCTGCTAAATAAGCCGGTATGATGCTCCCATGTCCTTCGTGCCAGTGTGTAGACCTTTCTCAAACTGCGAACTATGGCGACAAGCTGCTCGTTCACATCCTCGGGACATGCTGTGTTGAGAGCTCCACTCGAGAGTTTCCAGCAAAAGCTAGACACACTCAGTAGCCACGATCTGTAGCAGAGTTGTAAAACTACCGTAAGCAAGCGTGGACTACCGTAACTTTCCTAGTAACTTTGGTCAGTTAAGACAGCAACTGCGTAGCCAGTGAGTTAGGTGTGTTGCATACATATCAGGCGCTACCTCATTTCGATCACTTCGCGTATGTGATCAGCGTCTTAGTAGATTCCCCTAGAAACAGAAGCGGTGAACCGTCTAGAAACAGTGACTGAATATATAAAGAGCAACGTAACTTACGGAGCAGTTTTGTTCTACATAGTTAACCTCCTATCTGTTACTTAAAGAAAAACAGTATGTACATCGAAATTGAAATTTTGCCGGCCGGAGTGGCTGTGCGGTTCTAGGCGCTACAGTCTGGAACCGTGCGACCGCTACGGTCGCAGGTTCGAATCCTGCCTCGGGCATGGATGTGTGTGATGTCCTTAGCTTAGTTATGTTTAATTAGTTCTAAGTTCTAGGCTACTGATGACCTCAGAAGTTAAGTAGCATAGTGCTCAGAGCCATTTGAACCATTTTTTTTAAATTGAAATTTTCATTGTTTAATACAGGTTTTAGTCGAAAATTGTAGATTTGTGATATTAACACAGAGATGTTGTAGTAAGAATAAAAAAATACACATTTATCATCTAGCGCTAAAAAACGCAATTTCCTCAAACAAGGTAAAATTTAAAAGAAAAAATGCAAAACAAAGACATATCAAACATCGTTTGAATGCTTCGTCGATCATATATAAAACATGTTCTGTTGTATTTGTGTTTGTAAACTGTACTTCCATCAAAAGTGATTGTTTTGTTTACATAAAAGCGCAGGAGTTACGTGAGCTGCTAATTATTATTGCTTATAAAATGCAATTTATATTTTGTAGGGATATAAAATACCCAATGGACTAACACTGAACGATGTGTGGTTTTAATTATGCACAGAACAAGCAAAAACAGTTCCTCTCACACATTCTTTTGCTTCTTTCCCTACCAATGCAACCAATACTACCGGTAATCCTATCATCTACTACGTCATTCTGCACTGGATCAGAACTAACGAACCATAGTTTTGGTAGAACGCAACTCGAACCTGTAGAGACGTTTTTTTTCTGAACCGAAAACACGCCTGCGTAATGATGAAATAGTAATCATCATATCCCACACTCATGAAAATGAAGTGTGTCACTTTGGAACCGTTCAGAAAAGAAGTTCACGGTGTAACGGTTTCCATTTCCGTCAGCGTATGAAAAGTCAAATTGTACCAGTTTAGTAGTAGGTAATACCACAAGAACAATGTCCACAGCATGTGCGTAGGCGAGTGCGGATAAATAGCCGGTCTTTTTGCCAGATACGTACCGTGAAACAACTCTGACTGAGGTACTACTTTGTGACAACAGCGCGCTCCCGCTTTTTACACTTAAATACTGTAGTCAACATCGAACATATAGCTCTGCCCCAGTGTTTTCTTGTACAGTACTACCATTAATGGTGGGAGCTACAGGTACGTGCATTACACTGACCTGATTACAAAGACATTTTGTTGGCTGGTAGAAAACTGCGTTTGTAGCTTTCGTGGAAACTTTCTGGTACTCCTGGCAACTCTGAGGAGCTGACACAATGAATGTAAGTTGATATAAAAAAAGTTGTGTTAAGATCATTTGGTATGAGAGTTAAATTTTACAAAAATTTTATTCAACCATTCGAAAGCAAGAAATTTATTTCGGCAGATTATTGGTGTAACTTCGTGACACCACACGTACTTGCAGAAACAAAAGTGACAACTGAAACTGTAGAAAACAAGTCTCATTAATGAAATTAGGGACCTTTGTGAACAGTTTAGTAGAAACGACAAACTTTTATTTCGCATTTTAACTTTGTTTCTAAATACGACGTAGAGTTGCTCAGACTATTGTATTGGAGATATCGTGACTTCTTTTTGTTATATCAGTGAACTTGTAAGTGTCTAACAGCTTCAACTAACTGTCTTTTTTGGAGGATATTGTGTTAAATACAAGTGCTCTGACCTGTTTTCTCTCATACGGTTGAAACCGAGCAGAAGCGTAAACAAGTGTGTAAAAGTTTTATTTACCTTGTTTAATGAAGTATACTTTTTTCGTTATTATTTTGTTTCAGTGAGGATGGGCCTATAATTATTTGGATTTTAAGAAAGTTAGAAAAATAAAACTCACTAAATTGGCAAACTTTGTCACAAATTTTTTCTGTGCATGAATAACACAACACTCATAAAATTGGGCAAATTTGTAACGAAGTTGTAACTGTGCCATAGAAAGCACTAGGTCAGCCCACCGTTGTGACAGATGAATTTAACTCTGTTTTCTTTGGCTCAGAGTTCATATCACAATGTTTCCATAGGCCTGGGGCAGCTTTGTGAAATTATTAGGTCTACAACTTTGCTTCCGCTGTTTTTTCTCGAAATTCGAGGCTTTATTGCGAAAAACACAGAAAAATTTACGATTAAAGGTATTGGTCATCGCTGACCACTACTTTCTCTCTTCTTTCGGGCATGCTAATCGCACGGCGGAAGAACTGGGTGTCTTTGAGGAGATCCATGAATCGATCCAATTTTGCACTTGCTCATATGACCGGATGTGCTGGTCAGCTAGGCAGTGTGCCGGCGATCGAAATAGGTGGTAGCCAGAGTGATCAATGTCTGGAGGATACGATGTTTAGAAGTGTTGTGCGACATGCTGCAAAATCACTTTTTCATGTCTATCGCTGTATTACGGCCGTTTGCCTTTCAGTTCTCGACTCAAAAGCAACAATTGCTGCCAGTAACAATATCCTGTGATCCTTTCGTCGGTATCAGTAGCTTCGAAAACCATCTTTCTTGCACCGCCTTGCCGGGCGGGGTGGCCGAGCGGTTCTAGGCGCTACAGTCTGGAACCGCGCGGCCGCTACGGTAGCAGGTTCGAATTCTGCCTCGGGCATGGATGTGAGTGATGTCCTTGGGTTAGTTAGGTTTAAGTAGTTCTAAGTTCTAGGGGACTGATGACCACAGCAGTTAAGTCCCATAGTGCTCAGAGCCATTAGAACCATTTTTTGCACCGCCTTGCCGCTCCTCGACGTCAAAATGATTGTTCTTGAAGCGTGGAAACCACTCTCTGCACGTTCTTTCACTAATACGTGCCTCACCATAGGTTTTACGCAGCATTTTGTGAGCCTCAGTAGCAGATGTCTTCATATTACAGCAGAAAATTAAAACTTGCCTCAAATGACGAGAAATGGGATCGTAAGTCGACATATTCAGTAGAGATTAATTTTAGGATGGTGTCTCACAACTCGACTAATATTTGGATGGCGTTATGTTAACAAATGCCCAAGCTTAGTGTATGACACTTACGACCTACCACTTGCACCACCAGTTGCCACTACTGCCAGCTACTGCAAAATTGCAGAAGCAGAGTTATAGTCCTAATAATATTCAATATTTCCAATACCTCACTGCACATAAAAATTATATTTCTGTCAAAATGAAAATGTAAAGTTTATAAAATTGGATGAATGTGGAAATTAAAGGTCGCAGCACATATTTGTGTAAGTCTGTGTAAGTTGCACGGTTTTATGGTACTATGAATTAGCATTTGGCCACATAGAAAGCATCACAATGGTCAGCTCCATAAACAGAGAGAGGGAGGAAAAGAAAGAGAGTGGATAGAGAAGGTGAAGCAGATTTAAAGACGGCAAGGAACGGGGGAGCAGGAGCAGGGGTGCTGAAGAGAAAAGTGTTGTTCATGGAAATGTCTGGATTCGAACAAGAGCCCCAGGTGCAGGAGACCACCCAGCTGGAGGCCGCAGTCTATTTTCTGCGGGACAGTTCCCAGAACGCTGATGCGTCCCCTGCTTGGCTGACGGAAGCCGTGGTCCTTGGCCGGCGCAGCCGGACTCTGTTTTGACAGCGGACCGCGATACAACGGTCTCTAGCCGCGCCCTCAATTCCACATTTGTCTCCTTCACGCCACATGAAATCGTCTCACATTCATTCCTTCCGCTAACACTATGAGTTGCAATCCCCTCTAGGTTTTCACATGTTCATCCACTGTAACAGAACCGATTGATTTTGATGACACACATACACACTTTATAGGTGCATAGTTCGATGAAATGAGCATTTTGTTTTATTTTATTTGCCACTACCGGTTTTGAGCGATGGCTCAATTGGTACCTTTACAGTCAGGCTATATATCGTTTTGACAGATCGCGCACGCGCTCGTGTGTGTGTGTGTGTGTGTGTGTGTGTGTGTGTGTGTGTGTGTGTGTACAATTTTTGGTTGTGTTTTAATATTTACTTATGTTGTAATATCTGAAATGTTATCAAATATGATCTACGTTTGCTTTGTCATGGTTGTTACAATATCGATTTATATATCACAGATAAGTTTTGTTATGAAATTTATATCTTTGACGAAAATCGATTTATATGGTATGTAAAATTTAGGATTGTTTTTTTCTGAATTATCTCTGACCGAGAAGAATTTTTTCGAAGTTTTAAATACGTTTCTATTTTTAAGTTCTGTGTATTTGGCTAACTTCAATGCTAATTAACTCGGAAACGGTGCAACATATCGAATTTCTTTCTTAACCATTATTTCTCAGCACAGACTACCCTGCATCATCCTTGCAAGCTTTTCACACTGTTTCTGACCTAACTTTAGTATTGCTCATCAGTGTGGGATCCATACCAGGTCGGGTTGACAGAGGAGATAGAGAAGATCCAAAGAAGTGCGGCGCGTTTGGACACAGGGTTATTTGGTAAGCTGATAGCGTTACGGAGATGTTTAGCAAACTCAAGTGGCAGACTCTGCAAGAGAGGCGCTCTGCATCGCGGTGTAGCTTGCTGTCCAGGTTTCGAGAGGGTGCGTTTCTGGATGAGGTATCGAATATATTGCTTCCCCCTAGTTATACCTCCCGAAGAAGTCACGAATGTAAAATTAGAGAGATTCGAGCGCGCACGGAGGCTTTCCGGCAGTCGTTCTTCCCGCGAACCATACGCGACTGGAACAGGAAAGGTAGGTAATGACAGTGGCACGTAAAATGCCCTCCTCCACACACCGTTGGGTGGCTTGCGGAGTATAAATGTAGATGTAGATGTAGAAACGTTATTCGGATTTCTTGCCAAATATATATTTCTATTTCCTCTAATTTGTCCATTTAGCTCTCTTTTTCGGCTGTGTGAAGAATGGTTAGGTTAATGGTTATGTCTACTGCAGAGAACCGTGTACATGGGAAGTATTTCTCGAAAAATAAGTCACACATTTTTAATACAAATGTTAAAAATAGCTTCTCCACATAGGATAAACTAGAGATGAAGATAATACGCAGAACAGACAATGCTTAAAAACACGATCAGTCAGGAACATACAGAATTATTTGCAGCAACTGTGACATATTCTACATCGGACAAACATGACTAAAATTTGTTACATGGTTCAGTTAAAGCGGACTGCTAGAGAGAAAACAAAACAACACATTGCTCTGTGTACAATTTTTGTTTAAAATTATGTTCAGGATGTCATTATATCTGGTTTACGTCACATTATAATTCATTTAATGCAAAACTGTTATTTTATTATAATTATCTGTCTGTTTTGGTATATATAACACAAAATTTGTTTGAACTGCTGGTTACAGATAGATTTCAACGGTACACAGGGCGCTGTTCATCCTCTATGACGTGCACTGTGACTCGTGGTATAGGTACGCAAGAGATTGAGTTAAGAGATATACATGGTAAGGTCTTGTAATAACACGTGCAGTTATAAGCCTGTCTACAGACCCACTTCGAACAGTACGTTACTACGGAGACACCAGATCCGTATAGCTGTGATATGGATGTCGCTTTGTGCCATTTAGTGTCTGAGTCCTTTGGATTTCTTATATTTTTACCACTGATGATAGCTATTATGCAGCTGAAATTAAGGTCTGCAGTACAGTACAGATTGAACTGCGACAGACAGTTAACTTTCTTCCCGTTTTTGATTACATCACATCTAACCTGGTGACATTTCACATTGGTTATAAGGTCGTACTACGATTCCTTCGATACTATGACGACAAACAACATTGCTTAGTCATTCCTGCAAACTGTATCGCTGTCTCCGCAACTTACCGTGGTACGTTGCTTCCTCCCTTCATGCAGGGCTCTATACCAGAGACTTCTTGATTCTATAATCTTTTAACAAGAGCATATACAGGGTGTTTCAAAAATGACCGGTATATTTGAAACGGCAATAAAAACTAAACGAGCACCGATAGAAATACACCGTTTGTTGCAATATGCTTGGGACAACAGTACATTTTCAGGCGGACAAACTTTCGAAATTACAGTAGTTACAATTTTCAACAACAGATGGCGCTGCAAGTGATGTGAAAGATATAGAAGACAACGCAGTCTGTGGGTGCACCATTCTGTATGTCGTATTTCTGCTGTAAGCGTGTGCTGTTCACAACGTGCAAGTGTGCTGTAGACAACATGGTTTATTCCTTAGAACAGAGGATTTTTCTGGTGTTGGAATTCCACCGCCTAGAACACAGTGTTGTTGCAACAAGACGAAGTTTTCAACGGAGGTTTAATGTAACCAAAGGACCGAAAAGCGATACAATAAAGGATCTGTTTGAAAAATTTCAACGGACTGGGAACGTGACGGATGATCGTGCTGGAAAGGTTGGGCGACCGCGTACGGCAACCACAGAGGGCAACGCGCAGCTAGTGCAGCAGGTGATCCAACAGCGGCCTCGGGTTTCCGTTCGCTGTGTTGCAGCTGCGGTCCAAATGACGCCAACGTCCACGTATCGTCTCATGCGCCAGAGTTTACACCTCTATCCATACAAATTTCAAACGCGGCAACCCCTCAGCGCCGCTACCATTGCTGCACGAGAGACATTCGCTAACGATATAGTGCACAGGATTGATGACGGCGATATGCATGTGGGCAGCATTTGGTTTACTGACGAAGCTTATTTTTACCTGGACGGCTTCGTCAATAAACAGAACTGGCGCATATGGGGAACCGAAAAGCCCCATGTTGCAGTCCCATCGTCCCTGCATCCTCAAAAAGTACTGGTCTGGGCCGCCATTTCTTCCAAAGGAATCATTGGCCCATTTTTCAGATCCGAAACGATTACTGCATCACGCTATCTGGACATTCTTCGTGAATTTGTGGCAGTACAAACTGCCTTAGACGACACTGCGAACACCTCGTGGTTTATGCAAGGTGGTGCCCGGCCACATCGCACGGCCGACGTCTTTAATTTCCTGAATGAATATTTCGATGATCGTGTGATTGCTTTGGGCTATCCGAAACATACAGGAGGCGGCGTGGATTGGCCTCCCTATTCGCCAGACTTGAACCCCTGTGACTTCTTTCTGTGGGGACACTTGAAAGACCAGGTGTACCGCCAGAATCCAGAAACAATTGAACAGCTGAAGCAGTACATCTCATCTGCATGTGAAGCCATTCCGCCAGACACGTTGTCAAAGGTTTCGGGTAATTTCATTCAGAGACTACGCCATATTATTGCTACGCATGGTGGATATGTGGAAAATATCGTACTATAGAGTTTTCCAGACCGCAGCGCCATTTTTTGTTGAAAATTGTAACTACTGTAACTTCGAAAGTTTGTCTGCCTGAAAATGTACTGTTGTCCCAAGCATATTGCAACAAACGGTGTATTTCTATCGCTGCTCGTTTAGTTTTTATTGCCGTTTCAAATATACCGGTCATTTTTGAAACACCCTGTATACAGATGTTCCTTTGGAAGCTGTGAAGTGTGTGACGCTACGGAAGGCAATAGGGCGTGTCCTTTCCCAAGTAAACATTCCGGCACCCGCCCCAATCGTTTTTGGGAGGAAAAAGAAGTAAAATAAAAAAATATTAATCAGAATGGAGCATCGAGGATTTGTACTTCCTTCCTGCTGAATACAGATACCTCACTCTACTTTCAGCTGTTTCCCGCATCGTCGCAACCCTCAACTGTCAGACATAGGTGGGTTAAAGTTACAACGCTACAGTAAACAGTGATTTTCAACGTCACATCTCGTTTAACTCGTGCTGCACCAGCGTTAATGAGGAACTCATTGCTCCAATTAACATACAATTGGAGAAAGATGTCTGTAATACCTACAGAATATGTAGCTAGAGCACTTTAAGGGAAACCCCTTGACATTAGTCCAGTCAGTAGAACACTACTTCAGTCAGACCTTTCTTGGGCCGCGTTGTTGTTCAACCATCAACGTTGCACGGCCTTTCACCACCTTTATTTATTTGCACGTCAAATTGAGTAGGGACAAATTGTGAAGCAAATCTCCAAGATCATGGCACGTGTCAACACATGAAATTACATCATAAAAGTAATAACAGATATTTATGGACGCAAAAAAGTCAAGCCATAAGTTCAAATAAACGCAGACAACAATGTAACATAAGAATCAGCTTAATTTTCCAAGGAACTCCTCAGCAGAATAGAAGGAATGACTCATGAGGAAACTCTTCTACTTCGATTTGAAAGCGCGTCGATTACTGCTAAGATTTTTGAATTCTTATGGTAGCTTATTGAAAATGGATGCAGCAGTATACTTCACACCTTTCCGCACAAGAGTTAAGGAAGTCCGATACAAATGCATGCTGGATTCCTGCCGAGAATTAACTGAGTGAAAGCTGCTAAATCTTAGGAATAAGCTCATATCGTTAAGAAGAAACGGCAGTAAAGAATATATACAGTGAGAGGCCAAGTACCCAGACTAGTGAAAAGGGATCAACAAGAGATTCGCGAACTTACATCACTTATTGCCCGAATCGCCCGTTTGAGCCAAAAATATCCTTTTAGAATGGGAAGAGTTACCTCAGCATATAATACCATACGACATAAGAGAATGAAAATAAGCAAAGTAGACTAATTTTCGTGTGGAAATATCACTTACGTCAGATACCGTTCGAATAGTACAAATGGGAGCATTAAGTCTTTGAACAAGATCCTGAACGTGGGCTTTCCACTACAGTTTACTATCTATCTGAGGACCTAGAAATTTGAACTGTTTAGTTCCACTAATCATATGCCCAACCTGTGAAACTAAAATGTCGGGTTTTGTTGAATTGTGTATTAGAAACTGTGAAAACTGAATCTTACTGTGATTTAGCGTTAGTTTATTTTCTACAAGCCATGAACTTATCTCATGAACTGCATTATTTGAAACCGAGTCAATGCAGCACACATAATCATTTACTACAAAGCTAGTGTCTTCAGCACACAGAAATATTTTAGAATTACTCATAATTCTAGAGGGCATATCACTTACATAAATAAGGAACAGGAGTGGCCCCAACACAGATCGCTGGGGGATCCCCCCATTTGACCACACATCACACAGACCCCACATCACAGCCATTCTCAACACTGTGCTGTCTTTTGTTAAAGTAAGTTGTGAACCACTTGTGAGCTACTCACTCCGTAATTGCCCAACTTCTGGAGCAATATTTTGTGATCAACACAATCAAACGCCTTAGTTGAATCAAAAAATATGCCCAGCGTTCGAAACCTTTTGTTTAACCCCTCCAGTACCTCACAGAGAAAAGAGAATATAGCATTTCCAGTTGCTAAACGACTTCTAAAGCCGAACTGTACATTTGATAGCAAATTATGTGCTATAAAATGATCAATTATCCTTACAAACACAGCCTTTTCAATAACTTTAGCAAACGCTGATGACATAGAAATAGGTCTAAAATGGTCTACATTATCGCTTCTCCCTTTTCTAAAGCGTCTTTACTACTGAGTACTTTAATCGTTCAGGAAACTGACCATTCCTAAAGGGAAAATTACAAATATGGATAACTACTTGGCTAACATGTGCAGCACAGTACTTTGATGTTCTGCTACGCACTTCATCATATCCATGAGATTTCTTAGTCTTCAGCGATTTAATTATTGACTCAGTCTCCCCCTTCTCTGTATCACAGAGAAATATTTCAGACATCAATCTCGGAAATGCATTTGTTGAGAGAGTTATATGATTCCCTGTAGAGACTAAGCTTTTATTTAACTCACCAGCAGTGCTCAGAAAATGACTGCTAAATACTGTACATATTCTGATTTATCAGTAACAGAAATATTCTTACTACCAACTGACTTTATATCGTCGACCTTGTGCTGTTGACCAGACACTTGCTTCACGAATGACCATATGGTTTTAATTTTATGTTGTGAATTAGGTATTCTATTTGCGCATCACATACTCTTTGCCCTCCTAATAACATTTTTAAGCACCTTACAATACCGTTTGTAATGGGAAACTGTAGCTTCATTGTAACTACTTCTAACATTTTGATACAATTCCCACTACGTCCTACATCATATCCTTATCCCACTAGTAAGCTGCCTTTTACTGCTAGTACCCCATTCTAGTAGTGATGAAGAGTAGGCTGGAGTTCAAGACATTAGTCAGGAAGAATCAATACGCAAAGAAGTGGGATACGGAAGTACTAAGGAATGACGAGATACGTTTGAAGTTCTCTAACGCTATAGATACAGCAATAAGGAGTAGCACAGTAGGCAGTACAGTTGAAGAGGAATGGACATCTCTAAAAAGGACCATCACAGAAGTAGGGAAGGAAAACATAGGTACAAAGAAGGTAGCTGCGAAGAAACCGTGGGTAACAGAAGAAATACTTCAGTTGATTGATGAAAGGAGGAAGTACAAACATGTTCCGGGAAAATCAGGAATACAGATATACAAGTCGCTGAGGAATGAAACAAATAGGAAGTGCAGGGAAGCTAAGACGAAATGGCTGCAGCAAAAATGTGAAGACATCGAAAAAGACATGATTGTCGGAAGGACAGACTCAGCAGACAGGAAAGTCAAAACAACCTTTGGTGACATTAAAAGCAACGGTGGTAACATTAAGAGTGCAACGGGAATTCCACTGTTAAATGCAGAGGAGAGGGTAGATAGGTGGAAAGAATACATTGAAAGCCTCTATGAGGGTGAAGATTTGTCTGATGTGATAGAAGAAGAAACAGGAGTCGATTTAGAAGAGATAGGGGACCCAGTATTAGAATCGGAATTTAAAAGAGCTTTGGAGGACTTACGGTCAAAGAAGGCAGAAGGGATAGATAACATTCCATCAGAATTTCTAAAATCATTGGGGGAAGTAGCAACAAAACGACTATTCACGTTGGTGTGTAGAATATGTGAGTCTGGCGATATACCATCTGACATTCGGAAAAGCATCATCCACACAATTCCGAAGACGGCAAGAGTTGACAAGTGCGAGAATTATCGCACAATCAGCTAAACAGCTCATGCATCGAAGCTGCTCACAAGAATAATATACAGAAGAATGGAAAAGAAAATTGAGAATGCGCTAGGTGACGATCAGTTTGGCTTTAGGAAAAGTAAAGGGACGAAAGAGGCAATTCTGACGTTACGGCTAATAATGGAAGGAAGGCTAAAGAAAAATCAAGACACTTTTATAGTATTTGTCGATCTGGAAAAAGCGTTCGACAATATAAAATGGTGCAAGCTGTTCGAGATTATGAAAAAAGTAGGGGTAAGCTATAGGGAGAGACGGGTCATATACAATATGTACAACAACCAAGAGGGAATAATAAGAGTGGACGATCAAGAACGAAGTGCTCGTATTAAGAAGGATGTAAGACAAGGCTGTAGCCTTTCGCCCCTACTCTTCAATCTGTACATCGAGGAAGCAATGATGGAAATAAAAGAAAGGTTCAGGAGTGGAATTAAAATACAAGGTGAAAGGATATCAACGATACGATTCGCTGATGACATTGCTATCCTGAGTGAAAGTGAAGAAGAATTAAATGATCTGCTGAACGGAATGAACAGTCTAATGAGTACACAGTATGGTTTGAGAGTAAATCGGAGAAAGACGAAGGTAATGAGAAGTAGTAGAAATGAGAACAGCGAGAAACTTAACATCAGGATTGATGGTCACGAAGTCAATGAAGTTACGGAGTTCTGCTACCTAGGCAGTAAAATAACCAATGACGGACGGAGCAAGGAGGACGTCAAAAGCAGACTCGCTATGGCAAAAAGGCATTTCTGGCCAAGAGGAGTCTACTAATATCAAATACCGGCCTTAATTTGAGGAAGAAATTTCTGAGGATGTACGTCTGGAGTACAGCATTGTATGGTAGTGAAACATGGACTGTGGGAAAACCGGAACAGAAGAGAATCGAAGCATTTGAGACGTGGTGTTATAGACGAATGTTGAAAATTAGGTGGACTGATAAGGTAAGGAATGAGGAGGTTCTACGCAGAATCGGAGAGGAAAGGAATATGTGGAAAACACTGATAAGGAGAAGGGACAGGATGATAGGACATCTGCTAAGACATGAGGGAATGACTTCCATGGTACTAGAGGGAGCTGTAGAGGGCAAAAACTGTAGAGGAAGACAGAGATTGTAATACGTCAAGCAAATAATTGAGGACGTAGGTTGCAAGTGCTACTCTGAGATGAAGAGGTCAGCACAGGAAAGGAATTCGTGGCGGGCCGCATCAAACCAGTCAGTAGACTGATGACCAAAAAAACCCCATTCTGTTTCACAGAGGAAGACTGCACTGTAGCTCCATCTCTAGATTGTCGCACAGATGACAAAATGGTAGATATCGAAACAGACGACAGAGGGATAGAGAAACAATTAAAATCGCTCAAAAGAGGAAAGGCCGCTGGACCTGATGGGATACCAGTTCGATTTGACACAGAGTACGCGAAGGAACTTGCCCCCCTTCTTGCAGCGGTGTTTCGTAGGTCTCTAGAAGAGCGTAGCGTTCCAAAGGATTGGAAAAGGGCACAGGTCATCCCAGTTTTCAAGAAGGGGCGTCTAACAGATGTGCAGAACTATAGACCTATATCTCTAACGTCGATCAGTTGTAGAATTTTGGAACACGTATTATGTTCGAGTATAATGACTTTTCTGGAGACTAGAAATCTACTCTGTAGGAATCAGCATGAGTTTCGAAAAAGACGATCATGTGAAACCCAGCTCGCGTTATTGGTCCACGAGACTCAGAGGGCCATAGACACGGGTTCCCAGCTAGTTGCCGTGTTCTTGACTTCCGCAAGGCGTTCGATCAGTTCCCCACAGTCGTTTAATGAACAAAGTAAGAGCATATGGACTATCAGACCAATTGTGTAATTGGATTGAAGAGTTTCTAGATAAGAGAACGCAGCATGTCATTCTCAATGGAGAGAAGTTTCCGAAGTAAGAGTGATTTCAGGTGTGCCCCAGGGCAGTGTCGTAGGACCGTTGCTATTCACGATATACATAAATGACCTTGTGGATAACATCGGAAGTTCACTGAGGCTTTTTGCGGATGATGCTGTGGTATATCGAGAGGATATAACAATGGAAAATTGTACTGAAATGCAGGAGGATCTGCATCGAATTGACGCATGGTGCAGGGAATGGCAATTGAATCTCAATGTAGACAAGTGTAATGTGCTGCGAATACATAGAAAGAAAGATCCCTTATCGTTTAGCTACGATGTAGCAGGTCAGCAACTGGAAGCAGATGATTCCATAAATTATATGGGAGTACGCATTAGGAGTGATTCAAAATGGAATGATCATATAAAATTGTTCGTCGGTAAAGCAGATGCCAGACTGAGATTCATTGGAAGAATCATAAGGAAATGCAGTCCGAAAACAAAGGAAGTAGGTTACAGTACACCTGTTCGCCCACTGCTTGAATACTGCTCACCGGTGTGGGATCCGTACCAGATAGTGTTGCTAGAAGAGATAGAGAACATCCAACGGAGAGCAGCGCGCTTCGTTACAGGATCATTTAGTAATCGCGAAAGCGTTACGGAGATGATAGATAAACTCCAGTGGAGGACTCTGCAGGAGAGACGCTCAGTAGCTCGATACGAGCTTTTGTTGAAGTTTCGAGAACATACTTTCACCGAAGAGTCAAGCAGTATATTGCTTCCACCTACGTATATCTCGCGAAGGGACCATGAGGATAAAATCAGAGAGATTAGAGCCCACACAGAGGCATACCGACAGTCCTCCTTTCCACGAACTATACGAGACTGGAATAGAAGGGAGAACCAATAGAGGTACTCAAGGTACCCTCCGCCACATACCGTCAGGTGGCTTGCGGAGTATGGATGTAGATGTAGATGTAGAACGTTCTAAAGGAAAGCAACTTTCAAAGAGCACGATAAATGTGTGAAGGAAAGTATTATATTTGTCATCTATGTTATCGGCACTATAAACATCCTGCCACTCTTGTTCCTTGACGAGTTTTAAAAAAACTCTCTAATGCCGTTGGATTAACTTTCCTACATAGTTTGTAATTATACGTGACATTTGAGTACAAAAGCCTGTTAGTGTTAAAACTTGTGCATCATGGTCACAAAGGCCATTCACCCTTTTACTAACAAAATTCCCGTCTAGTAATAAAGAATGAATAAAAATATTGCCTATGGCTGTGCTACTGTTCCCCTATACCGTAGTTGGAAAAAAACATAGTCTGCATCAGATCATATGAATTTAGGAGATCTACCAACATCCTTTTTCTTGCACAATCATATACAAAATTGATATGGAAGTCACCGCATATAACTAGTTTCTGGTACTTCCTATTTCTCTATCTTGAGCAGAAATCCTCTGAAGTCAGGGTTAGGGGACCTATAAACAACAAAAATTAGAAGTTTAGTTTCATTAAATTCAACTGCCCCTACAGAACATTCAAATATCTGTTCAGTGCAGTGCCGTGATACGTCTATGGGCTCAAATTGAATATTGTTTGCTGGGGTTGATTAAGGACAGAAGTACACAGAGAAAAAAATGCAATCAATGTGGAAATTGGTTACTAGGATTTTTAATGCTCATGAACACGTCATAGGAGGACAGAAACTGTCTCTGATCAGTAACGCTGAACCTGTCTATTTGAGATGCAAGATGCACTGACTTTTCTTTAACATGATTTGTAAATGTAAATTGATTTTAACATATAGCAAGTAACAATCTGTAAAATCACTATCGATTGTATGTTTTCCGTTCCCGGCAACTTCAAACTGCTGTATCTCGGGAACCATTGAGAAGAGAGCATATTTTTATAAGATGTTCTCTCTTCAGAATGACACACGCTAGCACCTCTTAGGTCATGCCAGTTTCCTTCTGGTAATAATGGCAGCAGAGAATTCTTCAATGTTGGGACTTGGTACTAAAACAGCAGCACTTCCTGAACATTCTTCAGGCACTGTAGCCAACGGTCAGAACATTCTAAGAAAGATTAACGAACTACCTCTTTTCTTTACAGCAGGAGAGAGCAACAAATAATACCGCTTGCCGACAAAAATATAGCAAAACTGAATGACTGCTGAATAAGCACAGCACACATTCACTTTAAAATGGCATTTATTTACGCAGTTAAATCTTACTGTTTACGATTTTCGTTCTTTTACGTTCATCACTTGGACTGCTATCACATTTTTATGTCTATGCAGACAGTATGCTGATCATAAAAGCTACAAACTGGTAACGACAAGATGTAACTATATAAATAAAAGCTGTTTTCAAGTGACTAGTATTGTACATAATTGCCAATCACTTTATTTGCCTTTAAATGAGAAATGCTAGTAATTACTATTAAATGAAAACTTGACAGCCGCAAGGGGAAATTACCATGTTTAATAATTACATAAAGGTTGTGGAACCATCGCACATAACTACTTATTTGCTGCAATTACGAAGTTCCATACAATGTTCAGTATTGACAAAATTACGTATGATATTTCAGGAGAAATAATAAATATTCAAGGAAGCAGCAGTATGGAAACTTTAGATTAAAAAATCCGTTTCAACATGTGTCTAGTGTGGATATAGAGATAGTTCACCCTGAAGTTGACGCAGTTCGTTTTGATACATATCTAACTCAAAGAAGTGACTATCACTCGCATCTCTGATGTCTGAATCAAACGAGATTGCAATTGCCACTTGTCTGTGTAATACAAGTATTTCAAACAATTCTGTACATATTTATAGATGCTGTATATGTGGGCAATGCCCTTGTTATAGTTCATGAATGCCGGCCGCGGTGGTCTAGCGGTTCTAGGCGCGCAGTCCGGAACCGCGCGACTGCTACGGTCGCAGGTTCGAATCCTGCCTCGGGCATGGATGTTTGTGATGTCCTTAGGTTAGTTAGGTTTAAGTAGTTCTAAGTTCTAGGGGACTGATGACCACAGATGTTAAGTCCCATAGTGCTCAGAGCCATTTTTTTTTAGTTCATGAATGATAATGCTCTTGTGGTTTGTGAAGAATATAGAGACGGTTTCTTAACGTCGCAGTACTTGACGGAAGAGTGTTTACACTTGTTATCAATAAAATGTGTGAGGCTGTTTCAGTTTCCAGTTGATACATTCCTTTTGGTCTTCTAATTAAACAAAATATTTACGAAACATTAGTTATTAGTTGGTCGGCAGATCGTAATCATTTCATAACAATAATTTATGGTATTTCCATCCTCAGATAATTTTTCGTAGTTTCTTGCTGTCACATCAGTTATACATCTATCTCATTCACTTACAGAACAGAAGAAATTGATGATACGAGAAACGTTGGCAACTAGTCTCTGGGTTATACTAAATGGAACGGTTTCTCCAATGGCATGTCTTTTTACCAACGTGGGACACAGAAAAAGTTCAAAGAAGGGCAGCTCGTTTTGTATTATCGCGAAATAGAGGAGAGTGCCACGGATATGATACGCGAAATGGGATGGCAGTCATTAAAGCAAAGGCTTTTTTCCCGTTGCGGCAGGATCTTTTCATGAAATTTCAGTCACAAACTCTCTCCTCCAAACGCGAAAATATTTTGTTTGCACCCACCTACATAGGGAGAAACAATTATTGTAATAAATTAAAAGAAATAACAGCTCGCAAGGGAAGATTTACGTGTTAGTTTTCCCCGTATGCTGTTCGAGAGTGGAACGGTAGAGAAATAGCTTGAAAGTGGTTCTATGAATCCTCTGCTAAGCACTAAATTGTGAACTATAGAGTCATCATGTAGATGTAGATGTAATAGCTAAGTTTCTTGTGCTTCGCAGTGCAGAGATTTTGTTCTTGGAATCTGTATCTTCATCTACACTAATGAAGCCCTCCTTTTCCTGTTAAATCCGCTAATGATGCCAGTGAACAACGTTCGTTAGAAACACTCCGTATGAGCCCGAATTTCCCGGTTTTTGCAGGCGCATAGATTTCCTGTGATTTACGAAGGGTGTGGAGAGCGGGTGGGGTGGAGAGTAAGAATATGCCCTTTGACTCTTCTTGGAACACATGTTCTCGAAATTGTTAGCAGTAAATCTCTAAGTGACTCTCCACCGCTCTCTTATTACGAGGAACTTCAAAAGTAAGTTACACATTATTATGGCAGACCAAGTAACTATTATAGAACGCTGCAGTACACTTCAGAGTGACACAGATAGATGACACCAGTTTTCAATAGTCGCCAGGTCTCTCTAAAAAACGAGGGAACGTTCCACCAATCTTTCAGTTCCTCGACAACATAAATCCTCTTCTTGGTCGCGGAGCCACTCGAGTAAAGCTGTGGAAGAGCTGCTTCCACCTGATATTCTTTCAGCTTTGCCGAAGAGACTGCCTGAACACAGTCATCAGTAATCGATGTCGATGGCCTTTCTGTTCGATCAGCACCACCCACGTCCAGGAGGCATTCGTCAAACCGTTGGCCCAATTTCACTGCGGCTTGCGCGATATTGCATTTTGTTCATATACAGTGAATCTGTTTGAAATTTAGATGTTTTGCCTGTAAGAATCGCACTGTCCCGCTTACTTCAATTTTCGAGTACGGTTTCAATAGGAGCACAATTTCATTTGCACACAGTGATTCACCTTTTATCTGTACCAGATCATAATTGCGTCTGCAGGAAATCTAGAACATGTACTCTGATCTGACTATGCGCCACCCAAGTTGAGCAATGATCTTAGCGTGGGACGACATATTACGTAACTTACTCTCTGAAGTCCTTTCGTATGTCTGCCACTTAATTTGGACGAGAATCTCCGTGACGCTCCCGCGTTTAAAGAAGAAACTTGCTGCACTTCTTTGGATGTCTATAGTTTCTCTACTATTCCTAACTGGTTAATGTCTCACACTGACGAGGAAACCGCAAGAATTGATTGAACGAAGGCATTGTTAGTGATTTATATTTCCTTACGATGCAATAGGTCTATCGGGCATATTCCTCTCCTGAAACTTATTTTATTGGGTCGTTTCACTTTAAGTCACTAATGGTGCATGTTATCAGATATTTGACAGTTGTATCCTTTCCTGTCTGTTTACAATTCCGTTGGTGTCCGAATTCATAGATACACTGCCTGATAAAAAAAATTAAAGTACATAGAAGACATGGTTGGATGTCGAAGTAACTTGTACACGAGCCCGCCCGGTTGGCCGTGCGGTCTAACGCACGGTTTTCCGGGCGGGAAGGAGCGCCTGGTCCCCGGCACGAATCCGTCCGGCGGATTTGTGTCGATGTCCGGTAAACCGGCCAGTCTGTGGGTGGTTTTTTGGCGGTTTTCCATCTGCGTCGCCGAATGCTGGCTGGTTCCCTTTATTCCGCCTCAGCTACACTATGTCGGCGATTGCTACGCGTACACCACCATTACTCTACCACACAAACATAGGGGTTACATTCGACTGGTATGAGACGTTCCCTGGGGGGTCCACCGGGGGCCGAACCGCACAATAACCCTGGGTTCGGTGTGGGGCGGCGGAAGGGTGAAGTGGGCTGCAGTAGTCGTCGTGGGGTGGTGGACCACTGCGGCTGTGGCGGGGACGGAGACTCTCTCTCGTTTCTAGGTCCCCAGTTAACATACAATACAATACAATACAATACAATACAACTTCGTACACGAACACACTTTCGGTGGGTATGTAAATGATTTAGAGTTGCAATTCTCTGTGTGTGGCCGAGCGGTTCTAGGCGCTTCAGAAAATGGCTCTGAGCACTATGGGACTCAACTGCTGAGGTCATTAGTCCCCTAGAACTTAGAACTAGTAAACCTAACTAACCTAAGGACATCACAAACATCCATGCCCGAGGCAGGATTCGAACCTGCGACCGTAGCGGTCTTGCGGTTCCAGACTGCAGCGCCTTTAACCGCACGGCCACTTCGGCCGGCTAGGCGCTTCAGTCTGGCACCGCGCGACGGCTACGGTCGCAGGTTCGAATCCTGCCTCAGGCATGGATGTGTGTGATGTACTTACGTTAGTTAGGTTAAAGTAGTTCTAAGTTCTAGCGGACTGATTACCTCAGAACTAAGTCCCATAGTGCTCAGAGCCATTTGAACCTTTTTTTTCCAATTCTCTGTGTCCACCAGCGTGCATTGGTGTTTAGTTTTGTCAGGCTTGGTAGGGTATAAAAGGGGCGTCCACAGCATCAGATGTTGACTGAATACAGCGTCTGATTACCTCAGAACTAAGTCCCATAGTGCTCAGAGCCATTTGAACCTTTTTTTTCCAATTCTCTGTGTCCACCAGCGTGCATTGGTGTTTAGTTTTGTCAGGCTTGGTAGGGTATAAAAGGGGCGTCCACAGCATCAGATGTTGACTGAATACAGCGTCTGATTACCTCAGAACTAAGTCCCATAGTGCTCAGAGCCATTTGAACCTTTTTTTTCCAATTCTCTGTGTCCACCAGCGTGCATTGGTGTTTAGTTTTGTCAGGCTTGGTAGGGTATAAAAGGGGCGTCCACAGCATCAGATGTTGACTGAATACAGCGTCTGTAAGGGGCTTCATTGTGGATCTGCAATTGGTTGGCTGGTCGAATCGCGAAGTATCCAGATTGGTAGGGCATTCGTATGTGATACTGGCCCCAAAATTGGACTGCATGGGAATATCAGGGCAGGCTTGCTCATCGTCAAGGTTCCGATCAACAACATCTGACCACCACAAGCAAGGATCGCAGTATTATGCTCCAGGCACATCGTAATCCTTTGACATCTGCAACGGTCAACAGTAAGTAATGGACTCGCTGCAACATTCTGTGTCATCCCAAACCATAGGTCGCTGACGAATAGCAGCTGGACTACTGAGTTAGCGTCTGATACGTAAGTTGCTATTAACACAAATTGCTGCGTTTGTAGTTGTGCCGTGATCGGAAGCATGAACTGCTGATTAATGGTGTTGCATTGTGTTCAGCGATGAATCGCTGTTCTGAAATACCTCGGATGACCAACGTCAGTATGGCGGCGATTTGGTGAGAGATACTGTTCTTCTAATGTGTTGGAGAAGAATAACGGTGTTATTCCTAGGGTCATGGTGTGGAGTGTCATCGGGATGACTTCCGGTCAAGCTGGTAGTGACTGAGGGAACTCTGATAGCACAACAGTAAGTCACGGACATTCTGCCTCTTCATGCGTTAGCCCTCATAAGACAGTATGGTGGTGCCATTTTTCAATAGGACAATGCTGGTCCACACAAGGTACATATCTCTATGAAGTGTCTGCGTGATGTTGAAGTACTTCTGTGGGTAGCAATACCAGCAGATGTGGCCCCGATAGAAAGTGTGCAGGGCCATCTCGGACGTCAATTCCGAACTGGGCTGGTATACACGCTATCAAGCACCGTTTACATCCGTTATGGGGCAGCTTGCCTCAGCAGAGGATACATCCGTTTCATCCGAATTAGTACATACATACATACAGGCCAGAGGGTGTGAAACGTCATACACTAAAGTGCTCTCATACTGCCATGTTCTTTGTAAATTTGAGCCGATGTTGTAATCCTTGCAATAATATCACATGCCTTCTCAACCCTCGAAGTTTCATTTCGTTTCCTACTTTCATTCTTTTTCTTAGCAAGTGTATTTAGCTGTAGCTTATTTGGAGAAGGAAATGGATGCAATAAAGACTTGTCAATAGCCTTTTTAAAAGGGTCGTATCGGCAACTACCTGAAGTTATACAAGGAACTCACCGGAAACATCAGCGAAGACGAAACTTCGTCACAGATAAAACAATGTGACGGACGGGGACTCGAAGCCGGTGCCTTGGATTTCTAATGAGCGTGCTATCCACGTACATCTCACAACCCGACTTTGCAGCTTCAGTTCTGCCAGTACCTTCAACCTGCTTTCGAAACTGCAAAGAAGTTCTGCTCTATGCTTCGTTAGACTATTGCTCCTAGAAGGAAGAGTATCACCGATAAATGGTTCGGCCAGCGCCTAAAGTTTCAAGTCCTGGTCAGTCACACAGTTTTAGGAAACGACATTCCATTTCAGGATGATGATGTTTGGTTTGTGGGGCACTCAACTTTGCGGACATCAACGCCCGTACAAAGTTCCAATTTTTACACAGTCCAATTTTTTCCCAGTCCAGTCGAGCCACTGTCACGAATGATAATGATGATGATGATGATGATGATGATGATGATGATGAGTACAACACAAACAGCCAGTCCCCAGGCAGGGAAAATCTCCAACCCGGCTGAGAATCGAACCTGGGACACCTTGATCCAGAGGCAGCAATGCTAGCCACTAGACCACGAGCGGCGGACTCCGTTTTAGGAGATTGACGATTCACTCATTATAAAATTCTGTTTATTTCTGACACAATCAGTTTTTATGGCACAACCATAATCGGTATCGTCCTACAATGACCTCCTTCAGATGTGAAACACAGCAGATATACCTACAACGAAATTATGTAGGTCACAGTAGTTTAGCTCCATACATCTTCAAGTCGAAAAGAAATGAATCCTTTTTGACCAAATTTTGAAAGTGATGAAGATGAATGTTAGTTTCACAAAGTCACAAGCATGGCGCTACTTTTTTCAAAATTTTGAATCTCCTCCGACACAAACAGGCAGCGTGGTGAATGCAGTTTTAAAATGCATGGCGCTGGACGACTGTGACCTACTGAATTCCATTGCAGTCTTATCTGCTGTGTTCTGTATCTGAAGATGACTACTGTGAGCCGAAACCGCTTATGACTGTCATAAAAAGTGATTCTGTCAAAAATAAAAAGAACTTTATAACACAGTTTTAATCCGTCAAGAAGTTTGCGCACACACTGCTACAGATCGAAAGATTTGTTATGGATAACTGAGAGCAATATGAAGACAAGTCCCTAAATCTTTCTTCTAAGCTTTAAACAGAAGGAATTATAAAGCTGGTGGAAGCTTAAGATATGACGGTAAAAGCAAAGCACCCGGTCAGGCAAGGCCTCCAATAGCTGCAGTCCCTTGCTTCTTTAGCTGTTGCTTGCTGCCCAACTTCACCATACAATGCAAGGTGTAACCGGGTTAAGGTATTCTGTTCAGCTGAGACAAGAATAACACCATATATTTCTGTCAGCTTACGCCGTTAAAGGCCTGTTCGATAATTCAGTTCTGATGTCTTCGGTGTCGAAGAAAAGTCGATCGCAAAGCACGAAGAGGTACGTATGGCACCGTGTTCTTGGAACGGTAAGACGCGTAGGACAAAGACTACGGCAAACAAAATTACTCTGTGGACGCGCTTTTACAGACTCCCTCTGTCCAAACGGAGATAATAAAGGCATAAGCTCCGGGTGTGAGTTACATGTCCTCAATTGAAGCCTTATATGGATTGGGGTATTTTCCGGAAAACTTCTCAATCAGTATAATATAGAGAGTGCTTACGTGTTTAAAATCCAGAAGTATTTTGTCCTGAAATACAAAGTAGATGGTTCAGTACTAGGCTCACTAACATACAAAGGTCCATATACATCATTACGACTTCGGAAACAGAAGTATAGTAATGGAGTATTGAAAAACCTGACACTCAACAGTGGCCTTTAATGCAGTGAAGCCAGAAAAAGAAAAGGTTGTCAGAGATTTATTTACGTTCATGGATGATGAAAGTATTTCGTGGTTACACAATAGACTTAAAGGTAGTCACCAAAATAGACATCTATTCAGGACAGGAAGAACAAGAAGAGAAACAAAAGATCCTCCAGAAACCGGAAACCATAGTAGAGAAACTGCCCATCATAATGTACGGACAGCAGGACAAAGCCGTAGTAATTTATTTGTATTGTTGTGTTTCGTTATCAATTTACTTTCTGTTATTTTATTTTTGCATCTTTCTGGGGGTTTCTTGATCGCAGGTATTATTAAAAATATTACTGTTATGTTTTACTGTATTTTGAGCAAAGAAATTTTTGCTAATTATAACTTAATGACGCTGATTTATGGGAAAAGGACCTGTAAATGTTTAAAGGAAACATTATTTTCAGTAAAAACATGGGTTAAAACATCTAGTATTATGAGAAGATTTACTTAATAGTAGTACACATCCTATTCAAATATACTTGTGTATTAGAATTGGGTTGTTATTCAAATATGTAGAAAGTATTTAAGCTGACCTGTCTTAAACAACCATTTTATCTTATGAGCCTTTTTTCCGAAAAATGCCTCAATTATAACGAGAGGCAGTCACATCAGATCTGAAAACCACTAGCAAACCAAGTAGGTAATTACTATCTAAAAAAGGCGACGATACGCTTCCAAGAAAGTTAACTATGCCTTTGGCATCTGTTGTAAAATCCTATAGAATTTACTATTAGTTAAACAGAAATCAGTGGGGGAATAAACAGTAAAAAATTTCATCACTTTTGACAAGAAGTCTCTTAGGAGATCTACGACCATCTTAAGCAATGAACAGAAATTCACTGTTCTTGGTCACCAAAGTAATTTTTATTGACATCTGATCATTACGCATTTTGAGATGTCTCCATCATCAGATGTCGGGTATAAACATACAATACAAGACAAGAAATGAATTTTAAAAATACGCGTTACAACACAGTAAATGCTTCTGTCAGGTCCGCAGCTCGTGGTCGTGCGGTAGCGTTCTCGCTTCCCACGCCCGGGTTCCCGGGTTCGATTCCCGGCGGGGTCAGGGATTTTCTCTGCCTCGTGATGACTGAGTGTTGTGTGCTGTCCTTAGGGTAGTTAGGTTTAAGTAGTTCTAAGTTCTAGGGGACTGATGACCATAGATGTTAAGTCCCATAGTGCTCAGAGCCACTTGAACCATTTTTGAGCTTCTGTCAATTTGGGCACAGATGGCCTGATGGAATATAGTAGGAGGAGACACAGGACTGTGTATGGTTTTTGATAGGTATAGTTGTCAGCTTTCCTATGTTGTTGAAATATGTACTTTTAAAATTTATTTCTTGCCTTACATTGTACGTTTATACCACAGATCTGATTATAGGGATATCGCGAAACGCATAATGATGAGATCGTAATAAAATTTGGAAATTTGTGGTAAGTTCCTGTGGGAGCAAACTGCTGATGTCATCGGTCCCTAGGCTTACACACGACTTAATCCAACTTAAACTAACATGCGCTAAGGACAATACACACACTCATGCCCGCGGGAGGACTCGAACCTCCTTGCGGGGCAACCGCGCGAAGCGTGACAAGGCGCCTAGGACAAAGCTGCTACCCCGCGCGGCTTCGTAATAAAAATTATAGTGGTGACTACGATTAGTATACTTCCATTCAGTAAATAATTTCATTTGGAGACGTTTAAAATGGTTGAAATGGCTCTGAGCACTATGGGACTTAACTTCTGAGGTCATCAGTCCCCTAGAACTTAGAACTACTTAAACCTAACTAACGTAAGGACATCACACAACACCCAGTCATCACGAGCCAGAGATAATCCCTGACCCCGCCGGGAATCGAACCCGGGGACCCGGGCGCGGGAAGCGAGCGAATGGTTGGAACGGCAGCTGTTTTCAGATGGCAACTTCGTCATTTGAGTCTTGCTTTTTCGGTGCTTTGGTAATGATGGTGTTCCTTGTTTTTAGATTAAAATAATGGAATAAGATTTTAAGATGTAATATTTGTTTTATAGAGTCGTTCACTTCGCATTTCATCATTGTAAAGTAAATTATTTTTCTCGAAGACTCGATCATCAAATCTCTATATAGTAGATACCGTTCGTGAACAAAAGCTAATATTTGCTAGAGGCTATATGTCACTATTCCATGTTTAAAGTACTCCCGAAGTCCCGATAAATAAAATACATATTTACTGTATTGTTGAGATCGCAATAAATCCGGGCACGAATTACTTTACTGAAACTAATCACACAACTGTGTTAAAGAGCCTCAATTAGTTTTCCTGATTCACTTGAACAAAGTACATGCCTGGAAATAGTACATTTGTAACCATATTAAAAAGGCAGTTCATTGACCCTTCGAATACAGCGCTATACTTACCAACTACACCGCTTCACAAGGTTGACAGTGTGTTAAGCCGTCGGCACACGGATCGTGCTGTCGAACATTAACGTTGAGCGTGCCAAGTTCAACGTGCTCCTGAACGCTCAGAACGATGCGACTTGTGTATACGGTACGTGGGACCCAACGTGGTATACGCGATCGCAACGCACTCCAGCGGCAGTTGAGGGATGTTTCTAGTTCGTAGATCACACTGTTTACTCAACGGGCGCACGTAAATTTCCCACGTTATCTGTATTAAAACGCTCATTTCCTCCATCGTCCACGAAGAGGAAAGTACCTTGTCCAATCAATAAGGACACAGGCTTATAAAAGTTCCGCTACAAACAGTGAATTACAAATATGGAATACTTCTCCGCATAAGATATACATTATTTCATCACTCCCCCTTTTTAGTAAAACCCCCAAGGTTTGATCACTGTTCCCGCCCAGTAGCAGAATCTTTGCAACATGAGAATTACGAAGCGTAAAAGAAAAAGGAGCAAAATATCTTTATACAAGTAGCGCAAGCTGTCCTGTAGATTAAGCCAATAGAACAAAGTCAGCCCTAAAAAAAAGGTGAACTTATATTTACATAACATCAAATATTATAGTATATATTTATATTAAACTAATAATAAAGTATCAGAACCTAATAAAAACGCGAATGTTAGGAAAAAAAATTTGGTATTGCCAATACGCGAACTCCTGACATAAGTAACAACTCCATAGAAGACAATGACGCTACACATTGCGCTACACCAACACCATGGTACACGTAGATAATCATATTATATTCACCCTTGGTGAAACCCTTAATCGTAGTTATGTTACTAATTGAAATTTAATTATAACAAATTGCGCCAAGAACAATACGTTTCCAGTGATTCTCAATTTGCTGGTGCTCAGAAACGGCATATATACATATAGGCTTGAAATGAATGCCAATATGGCGCCTCACAACTCTGTACTGAAGGGAGACAGCGTGCTTGTGACGTTGTGCCATCTCATTGGTCAACGCTCAGACGCACGCTCAGAATATCTGATATGCCAGATACTGCTCTGCACGTTCGGGAAGACTCCCGAGCGTGCTATTCCACGCCATGACGTCAGAAACTCGGCACGTTCAACGCTCATCTTTCGGATGCACGGTCCGTGTGCCGAAGGCTTTACTGCTGCGAACGCACTTTGTGCAACACACTGCGTACGTTTAATACCTGACATCTAACAAAATTTCAAAGTTTTTACTTTGAGATTTCGAAGAACCTCAAACGATACTAGTTAAGAAAATACAAGGGCTTCCCTCAAAGACACTGTTACGGTAAACGTGCGAGTGGTGCAAAGAGCGCGCTAGTGTACGGCGGCGTGCTGCTCGGCAGAGGCCGTTAGCTTTGATTCGCGCTGCCTGGCCGATGTTTAGCCAGGCGGGTGCCAGCAACGCGGAAGCACTGCTTGCGGTCGTCGCCACGAGGTGCGCTGCGAACGCCTCTATTTTTAGCTGCATCTCACGCAGCGAGCCGTTGTCCAAGGTTTGTTCACAATAAGAGATCCACTTTGCTTCGAGACACAAAATAGCCCCCGACCAAGCGAATGCCCTGTTACAAACTTCCGCCGCCCAACCACGAATAGGTGTTAGTTTAACTCCATAGTGAAAACGTTCCCTTAATAAGTTCACGTCAATGGGGCGACACCTATTTCTTTCCCACGGACTGTACGTGAACTGTGCTATTTCTGTGGTCGGTTATGTAAGTACGCCATTCGGGCTGGATTTTCTCGTCTCACGTGGCCAGTAACAGAGTATTTTCTTCTGCTACGCGGGATTCCTTAGTAACGTCTGCATTCACACAGAGAGAAAAACATCGCAGTAGTTCTCCTCAAAAGGTCTCTGAACTGAGTTCTCGAACAGTAACAGAGACTTTTTGAAAAAATACACTTTTTATTCTATGTCGGTTTTAGTGAAAGTACGGGACTTCTCTTCAAAACACATGTTATGGAGAATAAAAAGATGAGACTAAATATGTTACATGCCCTGATTCCAATCTTTCTGAGTAAAGATCTCAACACGCCAACGGAGATGCAACGCGGTGGTACAGCCCACCCTCCTATACGGCAATGCCGCATGAGGGACGACCTGCAACTCTAATATACACCTTATGTCATGTTATCCGGCAATTTGAACACTCAGATACCATCGATACACGTCCTTGGTATAGATACAATATCCCCAACAACTGATGGACTGTTAACACAAGAATCTGCCCTGCCCTGCCCTACGCCCACCGAGATGTTCAGCTACGTTCATTCTTAGTGCAGTTCATTGTTCAATCGTTTTACATTTACGATTCCAGATGTGGAAAGGACACACTTGAGTGCCCACTCCCCTCTGAAAGCGCCAAATAAATAGAAAATTTCCTTTTACCATCTATCCTAGAAGCAGAGACCGCTGACGACGATAAGGCTTCAGTACTACCACACACCCAAAAAAGTACATTCACAAATATAAGTAATAGTGCAGTTCATCAACTAACAGTCCTAAATTTCATCCAAAACTGACATAAAAGTTTTTTTCTTCCTTGCTATTATCAGACCAGTTCTGTTTTGAGCCGATATTGTTTCTGTAACAAAAAAACTATCTTTATGGCAAACTAAAAATAATGCTGCATAGTGATGTGTTAATTTAGTGAACAAAGTAACCTTTTATAGAGTGCAATCTGTTGCATCTCTCCCGGCACAGTCACTTTATGAGCAGCAGTACGAAAAACAAAAATTACGCTAATCGGGGTGCTACTATGGAATTGCAAACACTTACGCTTGTCGTCAACCAAGAAGTAGAAAAATGTGTGTTTATTTACCTGAAACGAGCGAGACAGCTTATTAACTAGCTGTCAGTGCTATACACAGAAAGAGATGAGCGAAGAAAAAATTAGAAAAACGCCAAAGTTTTTTCGGATTCATAGTGTGATGTTTCGGGGTAAGCGGGTTTTTTTAAAAAATGTATTTCTCTTTCATTCTCTCTAGTACCGTATGAGCTTGAAGAGGAATGTTCAAATGTGTGCGAATTCCTAAGGGACCAAACTGCTAAGGTCATCGGTCCGTAGATTTACACACTACTTTAACTAACTTAAACTAGCTTGTGCTAAGAACAACACACACATCCATGCCCGAGGGAGGACTCGAACCTGCGGTGGGAGGGGCCTTGCTTGAAGAGGACTTATGTACAGAGTGATATTACTGTAGAGACAGCAACCGTTCCCACATTTTGGTGGCCGTCAACATCCTGGCGTCGGTGCATTCGGGGATGGAGAAGCTTAATCCCACGTGAAACTTTTCTATCTCAGTTACATACAGCGACACAATAAACTGGAAGATCATCCTCCTCATCATCATCATCGTTATCATCATCATCATGTTCCCAGATTGAATTTTTACTTTGCAGTAGGAGGTGCACTGGTTTGAAACTTACCGGCAGACTAAAACAGTGTGCCTCCGGGATTCGAACCTGCGACCTTTGCCTTTCGCGGGCAAGTGCTTAGGCTCCTCGTCCTGCACACACTTTTAATCTGCCAGGAAGTATCATCATATACATTTTCAGATTAGACATCTTCACCTGTTTCGAAATATCTCTTCATAGCAAATGTGACTTAAAAGAAAGGTAGTAAAATATTTCTGCTTAACAAATATGACTGCAGATTATCAGTCAACATTAAGATTCATCTCTAGGGATGAAAACGTGTGATATTACTGACTAAAATTCAAAAGTTTTAATCAACCAGCTGCCGTAGTTCAATACCCGTTTTAAAGTTTTGCTATAAAAGCAAAGAAAGCTTCATCGCAGCTTTCAATTAAACCAAAGCCATATTGACAAACGAATGGTGAGAGAAGCCAAAGTGAGATAAAACACAGAAACACGAGAAGAGTTAAGTAAATCTGAAAGAAAGGTTCTCTTGATGTATGTGACAAAAATCCTAAGACACTTTTGATATTACTTGAAATTAATCAACGGATTAAAATAATTTAAACGGCGTTCCAGTGACCGTAATGGGAACGATATCGAGAATATCATTGAAAACCCCTAAATGCTGAATTCAGTTTTCCGATAGTATTCCACTGCAGAAGATAGTAAAACGGTTCTTCCTTTCAATTATCACACGAACATAGAAATAACAGATATTGAGACAAGTGATCACGTGATGGGAAATCAATAACAATCGCTGAACAGAAAAAAAGCGGCTGGCCTTCGAGAAATATTCCAGATGTTCTATAACTGATTGCATAAAAGAACTGGCTTACCTTCAACAAATTTTATCGTAGGTCGCGGGACCAAGGAGGCGTTCCAAGAGACTGGAGAAAGGAACATGTCATTCCAATTTTCAAGAAATGTTATAGGACAGGTGCTACTATAGTACGTATAGGCCTGTTTCACTTACGTCAATCTGTTGCAGAACTGTGAAATTCGTTTTACGCTAGCGTGTCCCTCCATGAGATTTTGTAGCCAGTATACAACGGTGTCTGAGTCCATACCGGTATCCCGACATCCGGAAGGTATTCGGTACAGCTTCGCACCTGATGAACAGATTACGAGCTTAGGGGGAAATCGGACAGTTTTTATGAATCCATTCAAATCCTTATCGGCTAGATCTCAACACGTCATTCTTAACGTGGCGAAACTGATAGACTTAATAGTAACTACGGGCTTATCACAAGGGATTGTTATGGGCTTGATATAGTTCACGAAACACACAATCTGATCAAATGTACCTTAACACCTATTAGTAGACATTACTACGGGATGTGTCCTCCCTTTGCCTATATACCGGCTTGAAATATGCTGGGGGCACTTTCAATGAGCTATCTAAATGTCTGTGAAGAAATGGCACCTCATTCTTCCTCAAGAGCCGAAACCAGAGTAGGTAATGATGCTGGACTCTGGGATATGGAGCAAAGTCGTTCTGACTCATCCCGAAGGCATTAAATTGGTTTCAGGTTAGGACTTTGGGCAGGCCAGTCCATTTCAGGAATGATACTGTCCAGAAACCATTGCCTCACAAATGGTGCTTTATGACAGAGTGCACTGTCATGCTGATATAAGCAATCATCGTCTCCGGGCTGTTCCTCTACCGTACGCAATAA
The DNA here is from genome assembly GCF_021461395.2 of Schistocerca americana. Lineage (NCBI taxonomy): Eukaryota > Metazoa > Arthropoda > Insecta > Orthoptera > Acrididae > Schistocerca > Schistocerca americana. Next base: position 748,575,848 of record NC_060130.1, on the reverse strand, counting down.
ACAATACTGTAAAATGTGCTCATATCCTTCCACATTTAACGGTTTCTCAAGCTAAATAAGGGGACCACACCCTAACCACGAAAACTACCCGCACACCGTAACACCACCTCCTCCGTACTTCACTCTTGGCATTACACATGATGGCAGCTAATGTCCTCCAGGCATTCGCCAAACCCAAATCCTTCCACGGATGTCCACGGGGTATAGCGTCATTAATCACTCCAAATCATTCGACTCCAGTCATCCGCTGTCACTGCTGTCGCTGGTTATACAACCCCAAGCAATCTATAAAAAGGGTAGAAAACCGGATGCACATAATTACCGGCCAATTTCACTGACATCGATTTGTTGTGGAATCATGGAACATATTTTGTGTTCAGACATAATGACCTTTCTAGACTCTGAGAAGCTCATCTGCAGAAACCAGCACGGTTTTAGGAAACAGCGGTCATGCGAGACACAGCTGGCCGTCATTGTGCATGATATACAACAGGCTCTAGATACTGGCTCCCAGGTTGATGCCATGTTCCTGAACTTTCAAATGGTTCAAATGGCTCTGAGCACTATGGGACTTAACAGCTATGGTCATCAGCCCCCTAGAACTTAGAACTACTTAAACCTAACTAACCTAAGGACAGCACACAACACCCAGTCATCACGAGGCAGAGAAAATCCCTGACCCCGCTGGGAATCGAACCCGGGAACCCGGGCGTGGGAAGCGAGAACGCTACCGCACCCTCAGCTTTCGAAAGACGTTCAACTCAGTTCCGCACTGTCACTTGCTCCATAAAGTGCGAGCTTACGGTGTATCCGATGAAATATGCAGTTGGATAGAAAGTTTTCTAACAGACAGAGAGCAGTATGACGTCCTGTATGCGGTGACTTCAACAGAAACAAGCGTAACTTCAGGTGTGCCCTGGTCAGCGTAATAGGTCCGCTGCTTTTTACGATTTACATAAACGATCTGGTTGATGGTATTGACAGCGGCATTAGACTGTTTGCCGACGATGCTGTAGTCTACAGGAAAGTAGTATCACACGAAAGTTGTGAACAAATCAATGAGGATTTGCAGATAATAAATGCGTGGTGTAATGACTGGTAGTTATCTCTCAATATTAGCAAGTGTACCCTACTGCGTATAACCAGGCGAAAATCCCCATTAATGTACGAGTACAAAATAAATGCCCAGTCTTCGGAAGCGGTAACATCCGTCAAGTATCTGGTTGTGACTATCCGAAATTGTCTCAAACGTAATGATCAGATTACACAAGTAACGGGCAAGGCGAACTCTAGATTGCGGTGTATTGGTAGAATCATGAAGCGATGCAGTCCTTCAACAAAGGAAATTGCTTACAATACGTTAGTTCGTCCAGTCTTAGAGTATTGTTCGTCACTCTTACCAGTTGGGTAAGAGACTGAAAAGGTACAAAGAAGAGCAGCAAGATTTGTGACTGGTATATTTAGCCATCGCGAGAGCGTTACAAATCTCGTAGAAAGTTTGAAGTGGGATAGACTTGCAGATAGACGACGCGCTAAACGGAAGGGGCTGCTCACTAAATTCCGAAATCCGATCTTCGCGCAATAATCACCATTCAAAGATAAGGGGAATTAGAGCTCGTACTGAGGCGTTCAGACAGTCGTTACCCCCTCGTGCGATCCGCGAGTGGAACAAGGGGTGGGGGGGAATATGACTTTGGCGCGAATTGTGCTCTCCGCCACACACCGCTTGGTGGCTAGCGGAGTATATATGTAGATGTAGAAGCGTCACTTAGTTTTGACTACAGAAATGTGTGACTTATGAGAAGCTGTTGTACCGTTGCACCCCGTTCTGTTTCACTCCTAAGCACAGTCATTGTGCCAGGTGGACTGCTGGTAGGCTCTTGAACTCACGAGTGATTCTTTTCGCTGATTTTATGCGAGTTTTTTTTTTCAAGCATCCTCCGCAATGTTCGACGGTCTCTGTCCCTCAGTACATGAGCTCTGCCTGGTCTTGGTCCAACTGTGTTTGTTCCGTCGCGATTCCTCTTTACAATCGCACCACCAGCATCGACTAGAACAGCTTTAGATGGGTTGAAATGTTTGTGGTGGACTTATTACTCAAGTGAGATCCAATGACCAGTCCACGTGTGAAGTCACTGACTTCTGCTGACTGTTTCTCTACTGACAACGCAAAACTCTCCGGCTCCTATTATACCGGTGGATCCACCTCTCGTTGACATGTAGTGGTCAGTTCTGCATTACATGATAGTGGCTTGGGACTATTGATCAGATAATGCATTGAAGTGAGCTAATGGACAGCGTCACAAGATCCGTGAAGCTCTTCGTGCGTGTGACCGTTATTTATAGGAACGTAGCAACGCGTGAAATTTGTGGCATAATATCTGAAGGTCCATTAGAAGTCTGAAACTTGATAGTTGTCTCTCAAGGTAAACAAATGCAACGTATCGTGAAAAAATTGTTGGAAAGATCCGTTATTGCTGGGTCACACGATTGGCGATCGGTTAGTGAAAATAATACAAGAATCAAAATATCTAGGAATGTGTGTCCTTAGCTACCTAAATTGAAACGACCATACGAAACCACTTGTAGGAAAACCAGAAAGCAAACTGAGATTCATTGGAAGAATCTTAAGGAAATGTAATTGATCCACGAAAGGAGTAACTTGCGAAACAGTAGGTCGACCAATTCTTGAATATTCGTCGTCATTTTGGAACCTGTAGAGGTATGACTAATGAATGAGATAGAGGAGATCTGAGAATAAGACACTTGGGAACGTCCCGGAATTTCTCATCAAACTCCGGTGCCAGCTGTTACAAGATAGGCTTACATGGAGGTCATACGGCAGGCGGAGTTTTGTATTTTTTTGTATTTAGGAGACGTGAAGTTCAGAATTCAGACATATATTTTGCAGAGCAGTTCAATGCAACTCTCAAACCTTCTCGAGAAAAACGACTTCGAAGTTTTCCGAGCGTGTTTAATTCCTTAAGTCAAGGGCGCCTTTTCGACAGGTTGTGTGGTTCTGGGGCAGAATAGTTGCCTGCCACGTGTCTGGCCTAAGTTCGATTCCTGGCCAACGCAAATTTTGAAACAAACGTGCACCTTCTACGAGCACATGAACCGTAAAATACATAAATACGAAAAAAAATTAGTGCTTTTTTAAAAATTTAAACAATCTTTTGTAGAAGTTCGGTAATTAAGAATTTATATTTGGAATGAAAAACGGATTTTGGTGTGTGGTTTGTCATTATAAACACGATGTGCATTCTCAGAAAAATGACAACTTATATGTGTTAATTAGCATATGCTTCATGAATTGTATATTTAAATGACAGATATTCGAAATCGACAAAAAAATTACCGAAATGAGACTGGGACCACTGATCCAGCGATTACCAGTCTTGACCGCTAATGATCCTTTTTCTTTTACCTATACGTGCTTTATGCTTCAGGAAAATGCTCCCAGAACATGGGCTTTTGTTTAAAAATTTGTATAGGTCGGTGGATGGAGTACAGGCCGCTTGGCAAGCAACCATCCTAGCAAAGAGCAATGCTGAGCCTAAAAAAAGGAATTGACGGCGATTTAAGTAATTAAACACTCTCGGGAAACTTCAAAGTCGATTTTCTAGAGAATTTTATGAGTGCTGAATCGATTTGCTCTGGGCAACTGATATTTGAATTCTGAACTTCAAGTACCATAAATATAATTGCCGTGTGCTCTCCATATTAGTGGGCCACGGAGAGATTTGCTGCTAAAATTCGGAGAACATAAGCGTCAAGAAGAGTCAGACAACAGCTTACGTCCTTTACATATATCTCGCTAAATTACCATGACTGTAGAAATCGGAAAAATTCGAACTCAGGCGCCGTATACCGACAGTCGATCTTCAGTATTCTCTTGCTCTCTTCGCACGAACTGTTAGACCTAGAACACAAAATAAATAGGACCTTTCCTGTAGGAAATTTAATGTAGTTTGATTTTTTAATGGGATACGTCTCCGCTAGAGGCTGCGATTTTCAGGTCATTCAAGAAAAACTTACAGAAGTGACTTTCAAACCACTCCGTTCTACCACTGTACGAAAATTTTCGACTATAAGAATTATTTCTCATATTCGCCGTTTTCTGTTCTTCATTGGTTGGGCTGTTACGCCACCGGCTTTGTCAGTTATTTCGTTGACATTATTAATTTAATGTTTGCCGTAAGGGGAATAAAAGAAAAAAGACTTTTGTAAACGTTATGCAAAAAGTAGTTAATTTTACAATTCGATCTAAACCTATCACTTACAAGCACAGTAGTTCAGTCGTAAGAAGGCCAGACAAAGAAAAAGATTTAATTGCTAATTTTATGCTGTTAAAAGTCGCAAAATTGTGAGGTAAAATTTTCAGAGAAGCCAGCTTTACAGTTTGTAAGTGCACGAATAGGCCGGTGACCTAATAGCTCAGTCAACGAGTACAAAAAGAGGTCGAATGTGGAAAGTAATTCGCGTAGTCATAAATTTTTGTACAATGGTAGGACGGAGTTCCATGAACAACATATTAGAATTCCTGAATGATAGGGAGTTGAGGTAGGCTACAAAAATTATCCTATGCATTTTTTCTATTGGACTAATGACTTATGAGCCGGCCGAAGTGGCCGTGCGGTTAAAGGCGCTGCAGTCTGGAACCGCAAGACCGCTACGGTCGCAGGTTCGCATCCTGCCTCGGGCATGGATGTTTGTGATGTCCTTAGGTTAGTTAGGTTTAATTAGTTCTAAGTTCTAGGGGACTAATGACTTCAGCAGTTGAGTCCCATAGTGCTCAGAGCCATTTAATAATTTATGCAAAGAAAGGAACAGAATACTGAAAATCTTGCGCGAACCGCGTACGCTGTAGCTTAGATGGATTTTGTAGGCCGATTTGAGGCAGTTTTCAGACTTAATGGACCACAAGTGTCCTGTATAAAACTGCTTGTCTGGACTTTCTCTACACCACTGTGGTACGTTGTAGACAGTTATCGTTGCACCCTGTAGACGTAAATGTAGGGAGAGATCATACTCACGCAGACGTAGTAGTTTGCTTCTGTTGAAAATAACGTGATTTCAAAACATACAGGGGTTATTTGTAGCGAAAGTTCCCTGAACTAGGAATAAAACATGACAACAAGTGCGGTAGACGTTCAATCCGCGATATACCGTGCTTCTGTTACGCCTGAGACGAGCGCTTTCAGTACTTTCTCCTGCTACTCAGTGTCCTTCCCCTCACCACCGTATCTCTCCGCAATTCTCTCACGCTCTCATACTAGCGATGTTAGAACCACTGTCTTACGTATACCCCAGGATACCCACTTACATAGATAATGTTGGTAATGCACGCCATAGAGGTGGTGCTACATCGTGGTGCAGCAGAATCGAATCCTAGCGGTGCAAGAAACTTTCATCCCCGGTTTTCGATAGTACATCACACTCCGATGCTAAATCCTAAGCTATGCCTCTGTGTTTCATAGAGTGGGGCCATATGACGCAGTTCATTATGACCTATCCATCGGGTGTGGCCATTAAACTCAGTTCCCCCTTTGGTGGCATTTAAGGAAAGCAAGCTACCGGCAGTGACTTCACCCCTCTTCTTCCTTGCACTCTTTTAATCTTTAACATCGGCGCAAACTTAAACAAGTGCTTGCGTACTACAGTTTTAAATCATACATGTGGCAGATACACGCTTAACAAATTATACCTGTCTGCCTTAGTATTTTAGTACGTCTAAAGAACGCCCATAAAATTTATCACTATGATCAAGTTGCACCTAATGGCCAAGCTATGACCCAGAACACGGAAGACGCAATTTTGAACTGCCTCTTAGATTTTCGGTAAGATTTTCTATCGAAGGGGACTGTAAGACATCATTCATTGTCCTTCAAAACCCTGCATACGCAGACTCCAGACTCTGTCACAGAAAAATCGATATAATTTCAAGTAATGGGGAGACAGACGCTGCTTGAAGTTGTCTGAAATTAAAAGGTTGAAATGTAAACTATGTTAGGATGTCTGAGGACAGAGCAAGGAGGTGGAATTTGAAAAGCGGAGAATATTGTTCACAATGGCTTGTGCGCCCATTCTAGGCAATAATGAACCTGCAGTTCTATCATAATCATCATATATGGCCAAGTCATCGTAGATTAACTGAAGGAAAACACCCATACTATGCATTATTGAAGATGCATAACACCCATAACGGAGTGATGGATCTCCAGTTTCAAATACCCTTTCCCTAAAATACGCTAAGGAAAGGTCTGAGATTACAGGGAGATATAAGTGCACTGTCTCGCCAGTTGATTGTTGGTGTGAACATTTCTTGTATCACCAAGACTCAAAAGGAATACCTTCGGGTCGAGTGCCCCAAACTCCCGGGCATTAGGAACCTCGTTTACAGAGACGGGTAAAAAGAAGCTGACTTTATTTTTTCGAAGAATCTTAATGTGTTCATCCACATTTTCCACGAAAAATAGATCTCTTCGCGTCCATACAATGAATTTACTAGGTGGCCATATTATATAAAAACTTCGCTATGTTTCACGCACCCGTAGTTTCATTAAGTTTTTACTGTAACCAAATTAACAACGGAGAAATAAAATTCTTGTGTGCAGCACAGATATGAATACGAATCTCGCTGGGTTGTGTTTGCAGAGGACGAGTTGCGTGGGCAACAAGCAGACATTTTGATCAACACCCTGCATTATTATTATTATTATTATTATTATTATAAATCAGCATACATTGCCCCAATCTAGTTAGGTAAAAAATTTATAAACAAATAAACTTTTCCTCTCGTAATGAAACAATTACTATCAAATTCTAAAATTATCAGTAGTGAAGTACAGGGAACGAAGGAATTTTTACAACTTTTACAGAAGTCAGACTGCAGTTCTAAGAGTCTAAGGAGATAAAAAGAAGGCAGTAGCTGAGACGAGACTGAAGCATTATTGTAATTCATCCCTCAGTTTATTGCAACTGTACACCGAGCAAATAGTATAGGAAACGAAAAAGAAATCTGGAAAAGGGATAAAATTTCAGGTAGAAGATACAGAAATTGTAAGGTCTGCAGCAATGTAATTCTTGTACAGACGGCAAAATATTCGATCAGATCAGCTGACCGAATGGTTAATGTCTAGAAAAGAGGTAATAAGATGAATTTCACCAAAAGTAAAATAGGGGTAATGCAGTCGAATTAAATCAGGTGAAGAAAGACAATAAAAATAGTATAGGAGCTTTCCCTGTTCGGGCAGCTGAATAACTGACGACAGTAAAAAAAAAGAGGATAATCGCTTGGATAGCCGCTTGCGTTAGCACGCCGCTTCCCGGATTCGGGATGCAGCGAAAGTCCTGGATCGAAACCACCCGACCTCAACGACTATTTCCGGTATGTCGGTCAGCTGGCATGGGATTTTTAAGCGAATTCCCACATCCGACCAGGTGAATACAAAGGTGGTACCCATGTCCCAACTCAGTTACGCGTTTCGCAAACATTTCAAAAAACAGAAGGGGTGCACAAATTCCGTTCTGTTTGGGGGGGGGGGGGGCAGGGGGGAGGCAGGAGGCAGGATGGGCATGCATGGCTACATATGTTGCTATTTCTGGCGTATTTTGAGACCAAACAATATTTTCTGCTTGTTTATAGACTAGAAACCCTGGACTATTACTTGCACAATTTGCCTTTTTCATTTAAACACCACTATGTCCTTCTCTTGTTTCGGATGCAAAGCAAGCACAGGAGTTTGTGTTTCTGCCAGCGCGAAGGTCACACCGCTCTTGAGGGATAGGGAAGAGATAGGATACTGATATACTGATTACTTCGGAACAGGTATTTGTTTTTCATCCGGATTTGTTTATATTTGCATATTATTCCACAACAGAATCGATCTTCATCTCATACAAAATAATAATCATAAAACACAAAAAAAGTTTCTTCACTTTTCGTTATTTTACAAAAAACCTTATTGCAGGACGAATATAATTGCTGTGTAGGTCCTCATGACTATCATACATATTAGGCTACAATAATAAACCTCAATCAAATGACCTTCCTGTCATCAGTAACTACTAACCCTTTTTCAAGTGCAATTTCTTCTCTAATTATTATGTTTTCTTTCTTTCCCGTGACATAATCAAAACTTTTTCGTAAGCAGCGGGAGACACCGGATTACAGTGAGCAAATTAACGTGGATTATGTCGTTCTTTCTCGCAACTATTCACTTATTCATTTTTTTGTTTTTGTTTTTTGACAGTCATAGTTAATAAAATAGTGACAAACTCTTAATCGTTCTTCGACATCTTGGTTTCTTGAAATCGCGTTTCCAAATGGAAATACTGACAGAATTATTGATGACGTGATGGTGGCTTCCATATATCATGGGACTGACTATACAGTATTGTCAATAAACGGTGAACGTCTGGAGGCCCCTTGTGTATTGGCGGTATCGTGAAAGATGCGAACACGACGGCGACTTGAAAGGGGAGATTTGTGGACACAGCACCCTCGACGCACGCATCCCCTCGTCCCGAGGGATGGGTGCCCGAAGTACCCAAGGCAGATGGTGTCCGCCCATCTCTGTCAAACCCTGCTGTCCGCCTATCTCCGCGTCCGCATTCCTCCGACATTCGTGAAGATACGGGATAGGGCCCGGGAAAGAAGAGGAATAAAAAGGGTATAAAATGGAGATTGGCAAGAAAGGAATGCTCATCAGAAAAAGAGAAGAATGTTAATAGTGATTATACATTTTAGCCTTTTCTGCAAGTATTTGTCTGGAATGTAGTCTTATAAGGAACTTAAACGGGGACAATAATCAATGTAGACAAGAGGAGAATACAAACTTTTGAGATGTGATGCTATAGAAGAATACTGGAGATTAAATGGGTAGATCGGTTGACTAATGAAGCTTACTTTTTTTAAAAAAAAAGAATATTTGCACCATCAGCAGTCCATCTGAACGTAATCCATATAGACGTGCTGTGCATTAGCACAATTGGAGTAATATACACGTGGTGGGAAGTTCACACTTAATAACTTCATGCTTAGTGAAAACTTCAACTTAAAAACTTAGCTAAAGTTATTAAATGTGAAGTCCTCTCTACGTATACATTACAGCACCTTTATCTGGATTATGTTCAGGCAGACTTATGACAGTTATGTATGTTTCACATTTCATTTTGTCGTATTTGATGAAAATGTATTTTTGATCCATGGACGTACAGTGTTTTTCTCCCGTGAAGATGGCTGTTAAACTGAAATACATAGGGAACAAATAATGGCGCAAATATGTCTTTCTTTTTTCAAAATACTGAACAGCCGTAGACAGTCTCCCAACAAAAGTTTTAAAAATGGAGAAGAACTGAATCAGACCTGACAGAAACGAGATTTATGGCACAATTTGTGTCTTCCCAACCTACGCCTCGTTTTTGCTGAAACTGTGTCTTCGAGGAATAGTCGATATGGTTATGGAGAGCCCTATAGGAGTTAAAATTTGTGGAGGACGACCAAGCATGACAAAAATTAAGAAGTTCAAGAGGGTGTTGGTAGCAGTAGTCACCCAGAGGTGAAGAGGCATGTGGAGGATAAACTACCAACCAACGACAAGAACTAAATGGTCCCACAAGAAAAGTAATCAGTGTTGCAAATGGCTCTAAGCACTATGGGACTTAACATCTGAGGTCATCAGTCCCCTAGACTTAGAACTACTTAAACTTAACTAACCTAAGGACATCACACACATCCATGCCCCAGGCAGGATTCGAACCTGCGACCGTAGCAGCAGCGCGGTTCCGGACTGAAGCGCCTGGAATCGCTCGGCCAAATCAGTGTTACCAAGCGCTGTCAGGAAACAGAACAAGATGTTGCTTAGATGGAACCAAATTTAAAAGTAAAGTCTTACGCTTCTATGGAACCATTCCCAGCACATTGTTAAGAAATGACAATTTTAATATAAAGAATACTGGAGCAAACTAACTGATGATGGTCGAAGTAGAGAGGATATCAAATGTAGACTGGCAATGGCAAGGAAAGCTTTTCTGAAGAAGGGAAATTTGTTAACATCGAGTATAGGTTTATGTGTCAGGAAGTCGTTTCTGATAGTATTTGTATGGAGTGTAGCCATATATGGAAGTGAAACATGGAAGATAAATAGTTTGGACAAGAACAGAATTGAAGCTTTCGAAATGTGGTGCTACAGAAGAATGCTGAAGATTAGATGAGTAGATCACATAACTAATGAGGAGGTATTGATTAGAACTGGGGAGAAGAGGAGTTTGTGGCACAACTTGACAAGAAGAAGGGACCGGTTGGTAGGACATGTTCTGAGGCATCAAGTGATCACAAATTTAGCATTGGAGGGCAGCGTGGAGGGTAAAAATCGTAGAGGGAGACCAAGAGATGAATACACTAAGCAGATACAGAAGGATATAGGTTGCAGTAAGTACTGTGAGATGAGGAAGCTTGCACAGGATAGAGTAGCATGAAGAGCTGCATCAAACCAGTCTCAGGACTGATAACCACAACAACAACAACAACAATATAAAGAGGCTTCGTCTACTACTTCACTCACGTTTCACATCAGATGGCGAAGCAACGATTAACTGACATACGGTACTGTGATACAGGGCGTTTATTTTTTGACGAAAGACGAATAAGGAATTTCATACTGTGTCTTGTGACTGCGTAAACCATTTAGAGGCTACATTGACGACATACTGGGAAGATTTTACGCACTGATAATTATCGACAGTACAAATGTTCTGCACATTAATTAGAACTTGTAACTAGCCTGTGATCTTGCAGCGCCTAGACACACTATCGATAAATGATAGTCGATATTTACTCTTGCAAGGCGCAGTAACGCGGAAACCCAGCACGAGCACAATATGTACGAGGCGCGCTGAAAAGTAATGCCTCCGTACTTTTTATTCTGCTTTCAAGATCGGCTGTGGTATTACGTGTCACGCATATTACTCGGTCGACTTTCCCGCTTCGCTGCCGCAAGTTGCAACCCTCTACCGCTAGAGGGCTCCGAATTGTAGCGTGTAACATGGCGATGTGTAACGTAACTATATAGGTATGCTGCAAAGCCTCAGAAAACTGAAACAACGAATTCGTAGAGTTCGTCCACACATGGAGCACCTTCTCCTTTAAGACGGAAATGCCAGACCTCACACGAACAGTACAATATCTGCAACAATCCGATGCCTTGGTTTCATTGTTATTGATCATCCTCCATACAATACCGACTTGACCCTATCCGATTTTCATCTATTTCCAAAACTTAAAGAAGGCCTTCGAGGACCTCACTTTGATAGCGATGAAGCCGTACAAACAGAGGTGAGGTTGTGGCTACGTTAACAAACTCAAACATTCTACAGTGCTAGTATCAACAAAGTGGTCTCTCTTTGGGAGAAATGTGTTCGTCGCCAGGACGACTATGTTGAGGAATAATTATGTAGACATGAAGAACAAAGATGTAGGATGTTAATAACGTTTGTTTTGTTTAAAAAGCTTTAAGGGTTTTCACGTAAAATATTCGGAGGTATCACTTACCAACATGCCTTCGTAGTACACAGCTTCCTTGCCCGGTAAAATTTATTAAACGGACCGTTTCTGATGCCAAGCATCTGTTTCCAAGCTCCAATTAACCCGCCACTAAGTGGTTCTCTCACCACTGTCAGAGATTTGGAAACGGATGCTTGACAAAAATCGCTCTTTTAGAAAATTGTACTGTCCAAGGTGGGAATGTGTACTACGTACTGTAATTTAACAAATTGTGTTGCTCCGTGCCACAATAGCGAATGTTACCAAAACCCGAGTACATTCCCGCATACTTGACACCACTGGAAGTGCAGCTAATTTCGAAAATAGTATCTGACATCAAAACTATATAAATTGTGTTATGGAGAAAAGTTACAAACGTCTAAATACACATAGTTGAGATAGCGTATAGGCTAACAAATTGGCCCAGCATTCAGAAGAAGTGAGGTTCAAATCTTCACCTGATCATTCTCATTCAAATTTTCAGTTATTTTTTTTAAAATCACTTTAGAAGGATTCCCGGAAAATGCGACAGCAGACTTCCTACCACATCCTGTTCCAAGTGGGAAACAGCCCGTCTCCTTTCGAGGATGACCTTGACGGGACGTGTATCTGTAGTATGCTTGCCATCCTTACACATTTTTCTTATCGTGGCGAATTCTACTGAAAGTGAAAAAGAGAAAATCATTAATTCCTGTTACTTTTCATTTGTCAGTTATGTCTCATTTATGGCTCATGGGAACTGCGTAATTAGCCGTCGGTGGAGAGAACCAACCAGCCATGGATTTGCATCAAACAGCATAACATGCAGTACAGCAGAAACACATTAAATGCCTCTACGCCCGTGTATCATGATGTACTGAAATCCTCATTTCGAATCGTGGTAGCATCGCGTATCAAGATTTAGCAGCCATAATCCAGTCTGCAATATTTTAGCATCAGTTTGAGAAGAGCTATTATCATTAAGTTTCTGACAAAGAGACTGTTTACCTGCGCCTTAGCTTGCATTGTTAAACTCCTCGTAGTGTCTAGTATGGAGAGGGCAATTAGAAAGTTGTCAATGGTTCGTCTGTTCGTTCTGTTCTTGGTGGTATTCGATAGGAGTAGACTATCTGATTAAAAGTATTAGTGGACATTAATATGTGATATGTCCACCATTCGCCTACATAACGGCTTGAAATCTGCTGGAAAGACTTTCATGAGGCGTCGCAATGTCTGTAGAGGAATGACATCCCGTTCTTCCTCAAAATCCGAAACCGGAGAAGATAGTAATATTAGACGCTGGGGTCTGGAGCGAATTCGACATTCTAACTCATCCAAAAGGTGTTCCACTGAGTTCAGGTGAGGCCTATGGACAGGCCTGTCCGTTTCAGGAACGTCGTTGTCCACAAACCATTGCCTCATAGCTGCTGCTTTGTGACTGGATGCATTGCATTGTCACCGTCTTCGGACTGTTCCTCTACTGTACACAGTGCTATAAAATATGTTCACATGCCTCAGTATTCGGCGTTTTCTCAAGGAGAGTGAGGAGACCACACCTTAACCACGAAAAACTGTAACACTACCTCCTCTGTACTTCACTATTGGCACTACACATGATGGCAAGTAACGTTCTACTGCCATTTGCCAAACCCAGAAACTTCCATCGTATTGCCACAAAGTATGGCGTGATTCATCACTCCAAGTCATTAATTTCCACTCATTCACTGTCCATTAGCTACTCTCTTTATACCACCTCGAACGTTACTTAGCATTTACTAGAGAAATGTGTGGCATATGAAGAGGTGCTCGACCGTTGTACCCCAATATATTTAACTCCCTACGCACGGTCATTGCGCTAGATGCACTGCTGGCATCATTTGGAAACTCACGAGTATTTTCCTCCGCTGTTGTCATGCGAATTTAATAACCACCCTCCGCAATGTTCGACGGTCCCTCACAGATCTCCCTGGGCTTGGTCTAGCTGTGTTTGTCCCTTCGGTTTCCACTTTACAATCACATCACCAGCCCTCGACTTGGACAACGTTAGAATGGTTAATATCCCTGACTTACTTAGGTGACAGCCGATGACTAGTTCACGTTCGAAATCATTGAACCCATTCCGCTGTTACTGTTCCTCCACTGAGAACACAATACTCCCCGTCTCCTTGTATACTGGCGAATCTGCATCTGTTGACATTGATCAGATAGTGTAGGGACGAGGCTTCACCCTCTCCTTTCCCTTCACTCCTTCAACAAGATCACGGCCGATTTCTTGAAAAGACTTGCCTAGTCGGTGTAGGCGCCCCATTTCCCCATCTCTAATAACATCGGTGTCGGAGAGACGTTTAACTGTAATCTTTCTTCCACTAATTCACAGACTTTCACTAGCCTTTCCTACGGATAGGGACAGAGACAGTCCTGAGTGAGCCTGATTGATACACACACACACACACACACACACACACACACACACACACACACACACACAGACAGAGAGAGAGAGAGAGAGAGAGAGAGAGAGCGGGGGGGGGGGGGGGGGAAGATGGAGGGAGGTTTTTTTTAAACTACAATCTCATATGAAAAGCTGAATAGCAGGTAGGTGGATACCAAAGCGGATTAGTGTTGTTTAGTCCATTCGAATGGATCATATGCACTACACTTTCTTGTGCCGTGTAACTTGTTAATATGTTACAAAGTTAATATATTAGCTACCTAATTCGAGTACATTTATGAGATAATGGTGGCCTTTACATCGTGGTTGTACTGCAGCATACTTTCCCCGGTATTATGACTACCATTGCAGGGCAAAAAACCAAACAAAGCTTGATCATTTTACTATCATTCTCAAAATTTTGTTCTGAGGAATCATTATACTATCATCCTTAAAATTTTATTCTGAGGAGTCGAAATAGATGTTGGGCAGATTTGATTTTAATATGCTTTTAAAATTACCTTACTTGTTTCTTGGAACTTCAGAATGATTCGAATGGCTCTAAGCACTATGGGACTTAACATCTGAGGTCATCAGTCCCCTAGAGTCAGAACTACTTAAACCTAAGTAACCTAAGGACACCACACACATCCATGCCCTAGGCTGGATTCGAACCTGCGACCGTAGCAGCAGCGCTGTTCCTGACTGAAGCGTCTAGAACCGCTCGGCCACAGCGGCCGGCGGACCTTCAGATCGGTGAATAAATGTCTCAAGATTTTAGCTGCGTGTCAGTTTTCCTAAAACAGTTTCCGAGACCCACTGATTCCACTACCTAAATTGTCTTACGACGACGCGCTATTCCTATCACGACTAGAAATTTCCTACTAGGTTCTACAGAAAGGAACCAAGAGGAGTGGCCGCGCGGATGGAGGCGCCATGTCGCGGACTGCGCGGCCCTTCCCGCCGGAGGTTCGAGTCCTCCCTCGCGCATGGGTGTGTGTGTTGTTCTTAGCATAAATTAGTGTAAGTAGTGTGTAAATCTAGGGACCGATGACCTGAGCAGTTTGGTCCCTTAGAAATTCACACTCATTTTTTTCTACAAAAAGGGCCTGCACGCAGTGCTGCATGTTTCTTTGATAGTCCGTGAGCATATGGCTTGTCGGACAGTATCTGGGAACCAGATCTAGCTCAACGATTGGATTAGTAGCAGCCGCTTCAACGCCACGTGGGAAGTATCGCAAGTTCGCAAGTTGGAGGACGACCACAGCCTTCTTTTTTTTCGATAACGCTTAGAACGATAACATATTGTCGTCTGCGAACGCAACAGAGACGTGACAGCTGATACCGATAAACAACGTGAAGGCCACTTGGTTCTGAACACGCTAATATAGTTTGCTGTCTCTACATATTTGCATTTACCCTGCTCGTGAACTGGTCGATGTTCATCCTATGTAATGTGTGGAGAACTTTTTCTACTCTTCTCTGTATACCTCCATAATCCTAGCACCGTCTTAGTGCATTGTTTATAAAGCGCATCTACCGATGTACTGCACTAGATTCGACTCGTGTTCGGGAGAAACGGGATTCAGTTTTTCTGATTGGCTTTTTCCACACTATCCCTGAAAACAGGGCAGGTGAATGCCAGAAAGATTTCAAGCAGGCAACTGAGACATCCTTTCCCATCCTCCTTCAAATAATCCTGTGCAAATGTACATAGTCTTGCAAGTCTTGCACTTTTACGTCGATTAGTAGGCGCTTAAACCGATAATGTACATAACTCGAGAGTGAGCATTTAGATATGGCAGTTGACATTTCAAACACTGCTCGACAAAAGAAGTGAAACAACCAGATGAGAGAAGGAAACGAAATCAAACTTGATGGACTGAGAAGGTGTTTGATGTTATTTCAGCGATTACAATACCGACCTAAATTTATGAAGAACTTGGCAGTAAGAGCCCGCTTATGAGTATCACGTTTCATCCCCTCTGGCCTGGATGCATGCAGTGATTCGGTTGGGATGGATGCCATGAAGCCGTTGCCTCCTCTCCTGAGGCAGTCTGTATCACAACTGATGTAAATGGTGTTTGATAACGTAAATAGTGGCACTGGGGTGGATTTGATGTCTGAGCTGGTCGCAAACGTGTTCTATCGGGGACTGACCTGGGGATCTTGCTAACCACGGTGGTACCTTCAGCATCACCCTGACAGTTAATAATAAATGTGCCATGTAAGGACGAGCATTGTCCTGTTGAAAAATGGCACCAGGATACTGTCGCATGAGAGGCGTACATGGGAATGCAGGATGTCCATTACGTGCCGTTGTGCCGTAAGAGTTTCCTAAATCACTACTAGCCATGGCCTAAAGTCATCATACCAAATGGCTTTCCATAGTAAGACGTCACGACTGAAACCACTGTGCCTATGTAAAGAGTTGAGGAGAGAGACTTTTCCCTCAGTCACCTACATACTCGCTGACAGTAGTCATCCGAGGTAGTGCAGAATTGCGATTCACCGCTGAATGCAGTGCGACGCCTTTCACCAGCAGTGCATACTTCCTGGTCGCTGTACCACTCTAAACGCAGCCGCTTGTCTTGTGTGTTAACAGCAACCTACCCATGGACGGCTATTCCTTAGTTCGGGTGTGGCTAGTCTTCGACCAATGTTACAGGATGACGCAGGATGTTGCAGGGATTCCATAACTTGTTCCCGGATGGCAGGCGCAGATGGAAAGGGTTGAGATATATTGGGTGAACAGTAAGACGATTTTACCTAGTGGTGGTCAGATGTGGTCGACAGGAACGTTTTCACTAGTATGTCTGCCCTCACGTTTCCATGCAGTCAAACATGGAGCCACTGTCGCATCCGAAAGGCCCACAAGCCTGGATATTGCACGATTCGGCCAGCCGACCAAATGGCGAACATCAATGGGGCCTGTTTCAAATTTTATGAAGTGCTGATAACTCTGTCTCTTTTGAGTAACCAGCATCTCAGTGTCCTTCACAGTGAGCACTCAACATTTAACGCCTTTCACGTCCCTTACATACCCTAACAAGCCTGATAACACTAAACACGAATAACAGTTACACATTCGGGTAGCCCTTCTATCTTGAACTCTAATCATTCGCGTACCCGCCGATGTTGTGTATGTCTGCAGAGTTACAATACCATCCGACCAAGTCTTCTAGGTTATGTTGTGTTAACCGGGGACCTAGAAACGACGGAGAGGCTCCGTCCCCGCCGCAGCCGCGGTGGTCCGCAACTGCACGACGACTACCGCAGTCCACTTCACCCCTCCGCCGCCCCACACCGAACCCAGGGTTATTGTGCGGTTCGGTCCCCGGTGGACCCCCCAGGGAACGTCTCACACCAGACGAGTGTAACCCCTATGTTTGCGTGGTAGAGTAATGGTGGTGTACGCGTACGTGGAGAACTTGGTTGCGCAGCAATCGCCGACGTAGTGTAGCTGAGGCGGAATAAGGGGAACCAGCCCGCATTTGCCGAGGCAGATGGAAAACCGCCTAAAAACCAACCACAGATTGGCCGGATCACCGGACCGCGACACAAATCCGCCGGGCTCCTTCCCGACCGGAAAGCAGTGCGTTAGACCGCACGGCCAACCGGCGGGCTAGTCTTCTACGTACTTCAATTTTTGTCAGCAGTGTATATTGACTCATCCTGTCGCTTTCCCGCCGGCCGGTGTGGCCGAGCGGTTTTAGGCGCTACAGTCTGGAACCGCGCGACCGCTACGGTGGCAGGTTCGAATCCTGCCTCGGGCATGGATGTGTGTTATGTCCTTAGGTTACTTAGGTTTAATTAGTTCTAAGTTCTAGGCGACTGATGACCTCCTCAGAAGTTAAGTCGCATAGTGCTCAGAGCCATTTGAATCAATAAAGATAGAAACTTGGAGTAAATTTTAACTTATCCATCAAAATTAAAAGTTCGGTAAGTTTCCAGTTCATGTCATCGCTGGTAAGGATCTGCCTGATGCAACCAGCTCGCTCACTAGCATGTTAATTATCCAATGTACGTCGAGGTAAGCTGGTGACAGCGTAGCAACAACGGTGTTTTACATGCTCCGTTTCAATAGGTGCAATTCAGTAAAAACTCTGCGGCATGATATTCGTTGAGAGCAGAGCCCTGCACCTATTATATCTCAGAACTTTCGACGAGGGTACCAACAGTTGATAGCACTGGTTGTTCGTGTGAGAGGAAATCCACAGGTTGCTCACGTGTTCTCGTTCAAGACGTAGAGCGCGTCCGACTAAATTTTGCACGTAGTCCACACAAGTCTACAAGACGCACCAGCCGCGAGTTAGCCATTACGATTGTGTCTGTCTGGCGTGTTTTGCGACCACGTTCATGTTTCAAAACATGCAGGATTCAGTTGTTACAAGCCATTCTTGACTGAGATAAACAACAACGTGTGACAAAGTTGTTCTGACGATTATTTCTATGTTTCAGTATTTTACAGATGGCTAACTAAGAACCGTATTCAGAAAGAACGGCTATTGCGATCGAGATATGAAGTTAGCCATCTATAAGAAACAAAAACATAGACATACTCAGTCACCAAAAGATGATCAGCCCAGAGGAGTCCTTCCTTGCTTTGGAACTACAACAAATAAAAGAGGCAGATTCCTGGGCAGACACGATATTCAGTCCTTTTCGCGACCATCCAAGAAATTTAAAGAGCTGCTGCGTATAGTAAAAGATAGCCTTGGTCTTGGTATTCATGGAATTTATTAAGTACCCTGTGACTGTGGTAGTAGTTACATTTGTCAGACAAGAGCAATTTCAGAAAGCTGCACAGAACACCAACGGCATATTAAATGTCGCGATTTCGATATATCTGCTATTATCAAACACATCCTCATGAACAAACATACGATTGTTTGATAAAACTAAAGTATTATCCCATGCGTCTACCTATTGGTATTTTGTCATCAACGAAGGCGTTGAAATCAAAATGAGCGACAACTGTAGCCTTGACAGTTGGTACACCCTTATTGATGCATGGAAACGAGTGCTTGATGCTGAACGGCAACAGAGAAATATGTTAAGTCTCTCACCATCTAACGAAATCAGCAAAGCTACCAGTACCAGTGTTCTTCAATCACAGACATGGAGATAATTTCTCGTAGCGTATGTAAGTTCCGTGACTTCATCACGTAGTTCGACCAACGTAAGTACCTAATGAACTCCTCGTCCAGGCCTTGAAGGCCCAAAAAATGTCGACCGTGTCATCCTCTGCCTTTCGGCGTCATGCGGATGCGGTATGGAGGGATATATGGTCAGCACACCGCTCTCCCAGCCGTTTTGACGAATTTCCATATTGTGCAACCGCTACTTTTCATTCCGGTATCTCCTCAGTTGGCATCACGAGGCTGAGTGCACCCTGTACCTGCCCCATCCCCCTCTCCCCGCCCCCTCCCCCCCCCCAAGGAAAAATCCTTGGCAATATCGGGAATCGAAGCCGGGTCCTCCACAGCCGCCGCGGTGGCCGTGCAGTTCTAGGCGCTCCAGTCCGGAGCCACGCTGCTGCTACGGTCGCAGGTTCGAATCCTGCCTCGGGCATGGGTGTGTGTGATGTCCTTAGGTTAGTTAGGTTTAAGTAGTTCTAAGTTCTAGGGGACTAATGACCACAGCAGTTGAGTCCCATAGTGCTCAGAGCCATTTGAACCATTTTTGGGTCCTCCACATGGCTGTCATGTATGCTGACCACTCAGCTGCAGCAGTGGACGAAGTACCTAGAGGCCTACTAAAATCTACTACTGTAACTACGAAGACGGAGGCAGTCATCAAAAGCTTGAAATTGACATACTGGGTGATTATAATTAAAGTGCAGGTACTCGCTGCCGTCTAGTGTGGCTGTAATTATCTTTCAGCAGCGAAACGTAGCAGATATGCTAATGCGTTAATGAGGAACCGATTTAAGCTGGAAAAAAATTAGTTCCGGTTTTGGCCACTAGTTGCAAATCTGGCGCTGTACACTGTTTATATGACGGTATGACATCCGCACTGTCATTTGACAAGCCATAACGTGAGTGAACAGCATGGCTATCGAGAAGAGAGACCGTGCGCTGTTACTGAAACTATTTTATGTGAAGCGCATCAGTTAAAGTGCTGAATTGAGAGAGTATCGCCAACTGAAAGGCCTGGGAGAGGTCTGATGTCATTAAATGGTTTAAGGAGGATGATAATGAAGTTATAAAACTCGGGTAAGCTTGGTGTGGCATCTGGTAGAGGAATGCGTCCTATCCCCGTGGAAGTCACTGACGAGGTTGCTGTTGCTGTAACTGATTAGTCAGCACGTGCATCGAGTAGTACTAGTTCTCGTGAAGATTAATGAGAATTGTCTATGCTATGGTCAACAGTACGGAACGTTTTGCAGTCTATTTTACACTGATACCCGTGCAAGATCCAGACCGTGCAGCAACTGAAACTTTATCATCTGAGCAACGTTCTGAATTTGCTCTTCGGTTTCTGGCACGGATCGAAGTTGATGATACGTGGCCGGGCATTAACGCACGAAAAGCCATTACACTCGCTGCATGTGACCATGAGGTGTGGATTCACAAGCACCTTTATTCTCGGTCCGTTCTTCTTTGAAGAGAATACACATAGAGAGCCTGTCACGCGAAGCGTGAAGTCTGCACGTTATCGAGGCGTCCTTTTGCAGAATGTGATCCCTGCTAGGGAAAAGCGCAACTGTGTGGAAACCACTGTCTTCATGCAAGATGGGGTAACACCTCATGTCGCATGCCCAGTGAAAGATCTGCTTAATGCAACCTTCCACAAACGTGTTACCTCCTGAGGTTTTCGAGGTGCATGTCCTGCAAAATCACCTGATCTGAATCCCTGTGACTTTTGGCTCTGGGGATACCTAAAAGAACGCGTTTCACCAGGGACACGTTGGGTCTATACCTGATCTGAAGGTCAGTATACAGAAATACGTTGCTCGGATTCCACCGAAACTGCTGTGAGCAATTACTGATCACGTCGTTTTACGGATGCAGCATCTCGTTGGCGTCTCCAGTTCTCATATTAAATAAATTGTCTAAGCGGCTGTTGGTGGTTAGTAATAAAATCAACATTATGCCTTTCTTTCTTGTTTGACCTTTTCTGACCATGCCCCGTTCGTAATCCATTACACATGGAAACATTTCTGTACGTCTTTCTTACACTCACAGCGCCAGATTTGCACGTGTCGGCCAAAATTGGAACTAATTTTTCCAGAGTAAATCGGTTCCGAATTAACGCATTAGCGAATATACAAAGTTTCACTGCCATACGATAACTACAGACCCACGGTAAAGTTTTGTGAATGCATTCTTGACGGTGAGATGGAAGATAACAATAGCATTTCATGTTTGGTATTCAACAAATTCGCTAAATTCCTTTTCAGTGGAAAAGTGAACCAACACGAGGTAAGAATATGGGCACACAACAGCTAAACACCATAGTCTTGCACGAGAGTGAATATCGAAAGGTTCATGTGTTTTTGTTACACGACGAAAGATTTACGGATAATATCTTTTTGCTGAAAAGACAGTTATATGAATGACGATAACTACGAGAACATCCTGGAAATTTAGTTTTTCAGCAAGACGGAGTACCACCGCACAGACTTCTGCACGTAGGAGCGTTTAACAGTGAGCTGCAAAATCATAACTGTGATTGGCTTGCACAGGGGATAGCTCCGTGACGTAGCAAAATCGGCGCAGAAATTGGCGCCAAGTATCTCCATTGGTGGAATAGTAATGCGTCGGCAATAGAGTGGAATTTTCCGCTGGTTTTCGAGTTGCTGATTGGAACGTTTAACCACGGCCACTGTCGTGGGGGCGGGAATGTTCTGTGTTCGGCTTGTACGGGTGCTCTTGAGGGGTCGGCTCTCGCCTTTCGGTCGGAGTAGGTTACAAGACTGAGCTCTCGCTGCTCTGGACAGCCTGCCTTCCGTTGGCTGTCTAATATACTTTCATTTAATTGTAACTGTTTGATGAAGTTGCTGAAGTTTCGACTTCAACATAACTTTCCGAGTACAGATGGCAATTGAGCGTTCTGCGTACAAGCGGCCTATGTTGTCCATCTTGAGCATTTTTGGCTAAAGTTGACTGTATCGGAGTTACTGTGTAGCTTCGCTTGTTAAAATCAATCACTGTACCGTCAATGATTGTGAGGCGAGCCTTCTTCGTCTCCCTCAGAGGCGCATTTGTATTGATAGGAAGTCTTTAGTCTCGAACAACCAGACCAGGATAATTTGTTTCGAGGTATACTCGCGACATTATCATCACCACGACGAGACCTCGAAGCAACCAGCCATCGCCTCCGGTACGCCAGATCGTGTCCTTGCAGTTAAGAAGACAGCTTGGTAATGTATGTCCGCAGCACCGGCAGACTAGGGAATTTTGCTCTGTGATAATCAGAGCTCAGCAGAGCGCGCCTGTTCCCGTCTTTTCTTACGTGGTTCTGTCTTGGATGTACATTGTCTGAGTTCTCACTACTTAGCAGCAATTAATGTTGGGTTGGCTGGGTTTTTCTCTTAAGATATGAGTTGCAAGGAATTGGCTCCACATACCATTTGGTCATAAACGTCACAAGCTAGTTTATGGACAACTTCACCTTCACAGCATTTATTTGAGTATCCAATTTGACGTATTGTAAATGTTTCATGTGTTTTGTTTATTATTTTGAGTTTAGTCATAATAAATAAAATTGTTATTTTGGACAGAACTTTCATTCCGTGGATCGGTAAAGCAACCCTTTCATTTCTCACTACGTTAATGAAACTTTCCTTTATCAAATTAATTTCTATCAAATTAAATTATTGCAGGTGCCAAACTCTTTTCTACTCCACTTGCAGGGTCGATTACAGTCAGTTCGCGTTTCTTCTGAATCCATGTGCAACAGCAAAAGTCGGAGTTAGAAAAGGGGGGGGGGGGGGGGGGCTTATAGCATCATTTCCATATGTAGATTCTAGAAGAATTTAGTGTTAAATGCACTGCTAGCCCCGGCACCTCGCAAGGTAGTACGAATATCGCATTACGCCACAGACCTCTATCGTCGCCTGATTCACGGTATGTGAAAAAATCCACCTACGTGCTTCCCCATCCAACGATATCGGTGAACTGCGGCGGCACATCGAGAGCAGTAGCTCCTGGCGTGCACGCAAAAGTATAGAATGAGTTTTACTATCGCCTGGATGTATGTCGTGCGTCTAGTGAAAAACAGACTAAACACTTGTGAAAAGTAAATCACAATTTATGTCCTAAATTTAATTGTAAAAGTCCAAAAAGATTATGTGTACGTGCGCGTAAAAGGTGTGCCCTTGCAAATCGGATGATCCTTTCGAGAAAAAAAAAATTGTAGTCCTAAGTTAAAAATTCCTCCGTAGTTTCTATCTCGATTCATGTAAAAGATAGTCTTGTGAAATCAAATGAATCTTATTGAAACACTCTGTATATGAAACGTCTCGTGATATGTTGCCCTGATAAATTCGACTGGCGTGTTAGCATCGTGACCACAATGCATATTGCATCTAGCTAGTGAATATACTTTTAAAGGGTTAATGAAGATATTTTAGAAGAGTAACGCGGTTAAGGCTATTTGCACATAGTAAATGTGTAAGCTTTCAGCGCAGCGCTGTGGGAGCTAGCGGCTGTGACGCGTTTGCAAACAGGAGTATCCCCCTGGTGACAGGGAGAGGAACACCTGTTGCATCTGTGCGCTGCGGCCGGACCACCCTCCGTCGCTCAGCGCTCGGCCAGGTTATGGCTGTACCTCAGGGACGGAACACTTAAATAACAACTTTCTGTCTGCAATGTAGCTCTGATTTTGTTACTGTCATTTTCCCGTTATATATACATACGATACCCCACGTAACGTTCAAATCCCTCTATAAACCGCGCAAGGATATTGGTAATTGCTAGTACACAACTTGCGGGTAGTTTTCCGTGTGGTTAAGACAGCACCTTTTCTACCTGACAAATCAAACCTGACGCTACAAATTTCTAAGGGAACCTCACACGTTTTAAGGGCATACCACTGAAAAGCGGTGTAGAGATATAATACTAGTCAACATTTAAATACACTGGACTCGCATTCGGGAGGACGACGGTTCAATCCCGCGTCCTGCCATCCTGATTTAGATTTTCCGTGATTTCCCTAAATCGCTCCAGGCAAATGCCAGGATGGTTCCTTTGAAAGGGCACGGCCGGCTTCCTTCCCCGTCCTTCCCTAATCCGATGAGACCGATGACCTCGCAGTTTGGTATCCTCCCCCAAACAACCGACCCCAACCAACATTTAAATTGAAAGTTCTGCAGAAATGGGTGAGATGTATGCTAACGATGATAGCCATGGCTGGCTGTAAATTTAGAATTTCAGGTGCACTGTCACGCAAAACATCGTGTAACGAAACTGAAATATGACCATGTCATCCGACTTCGGCGTTTCGTTTTGCTTAGGCCCCGGCTACTTTTTGCTATATATTTTATTACAAAAATGAATGAGAATCACATTGACGTTTTTTTTCTCGTGAGCTCTTACGTGTCGATACAAATCCACGTAGTTACATTCAAGAAAATATTGTTGTATTAATCATACGTCAATACACTGATAAGCCAAAACATTATGACCACTGCCCACCAAGAGGTTGGATGCCTCCTGGTGGCTTTGCGGGCACGTGATGCGGTGAGAAATGTACGCAAACGGAGCAGACGTGGGCGGGGCATCACCCTAGCAAAGATATGGCTTGCAAAAGGGGAAATATATTGAGATAAGTGACTTTGATAAAGGGCAGATTATTATCTACATCTGCGTGATTACTCTATCATTCACAGTAAAGTGCCTGGCAAAGGGTTCAATGAACCACCTTCAAGCTGTCTCTCTACCGTTCCACTCTCGAACGGCACGCGGGAAAAACGACCACTTAAATTTTTCTGTGCGAGCCCTGATTTATCTCATTTTGTCGTGATGATTATTTCTCCCTATGTAGGTGGGTGCCAACAGAATGTTTACGCAATCGGAGGAGAAAACTGGTGATTGAAAATTCATGAGAAGATCCCGTCGCAACGAAAAACGCCTTTGTTTTAATGATTGCCACTCCAATTCACGCATCATGTCTGTGACACTATCTCCCCTATTTCGCGATAATACAAAACGAGCTGGCCTTCTTTGTACTATTTCGATGTAATCCGTCAGTCCCACCTGATGCGGATCCCACACCGCACAGCAATACTCCAGGATAGGGAGTACAAGCGTGGTATAAGCAGTCTCTTTAGTAGACCTGTAGCACCTTCTAAGTGTTTTGCCAATGAATTGCAGTCTTTGGTTTGCTCTCAAAAATGGCTCTGAGCACTATGGGACTTAACATCTATGGTCATCAGTCCCCTAGAACTTAGAACTACTTAAACCTAACTAACCTAAGGACAGCACACAACACCCAGCCATCACGAGGCAGAGAAAATCCCTGACCCCGCCGGGAATCGAACCCGGGAACCCGGGCGTGGGAAGCGAGAACGCTACCGCACGACCACGAGATGCGGTTGGTTTGCTCTACCCACAGTATTATCTATGTGATCGTTCCAATTTAGGTTATTTGTAATTGTAATCTCTAAGTATTTAGTTGAATTTAAAGACTACAGATTTGTGTGACTTATCGTGTAATCGAAATTTAGCTGATTTCTTTTAGTACTCATGTGAATAACTTCACACTTTTCCTCATTCAGGGTCAATTGCCACTTTTCGCACCATACAGATGTCTTATCTAAATCATTTTGTAAGGCGTTTTGATCATCTGATGACTTTACAAGACGGTAAATGACAGTATCATCTGCAAACAATCTAAGACGGTTACTCAGATTGTCTGCTATGTCGTTATTATAGATCAGGAACAATAGAGGGCCTATAACACTTGCTTGGGGAAAGCCGGATATTACTTCTGTTTTACTCGATGACTTTCCGTCTATTACTACGAACTGTCACCTTTCTGACAGGAAATCACGAATCCAGCCGCACAACGGAGGCGATACTCCGTAGGCATGCAGTTTGGTTAGAAGACGCTTGTGAGGAAGGATGTCGAAAACCTTCTGAAAATCTAAAAATATCGCATCAATTTGACGTCCCCTGTCGACAGCACTTATTACTTCATGAGTATAAAGAGCTAGTGAACGAATATCTCTAAAACGGCGAAACTGGTCGAATGTTTACTAGCTACTGTCGTGAGCACCTGCGGAAATAGGTAGGACAGTGAAACTACCACTAGGGGCTAAATAGTTGGACGTCCACGACACTTCACAGAACGTGGGTTGGCTCTGAGCACTATGGGACTTAACATCTATGGTCATCAGTCCCCTAGAACTTAGAACTACTTAAACCTAACCAACCTAAGGACATCACACAACACCCAGTCATCACGAGGCAGAGAAAATCCCTGACCCCGCCGGGAATCGAACCCGGGAACCCGAGCGTGGGAAGCGAGAACGTTACCGCACGACCACGAGTTGCGGACCAGAACGTGGGATTCGGAGGCTTGTCTGATCTGTAAAGTAGGATAGATGGTGATCTGTGGTATCTCTGCTGAAAGAGCCCAATCCTGGTGCACGCACGAAGTGTTTCGGAGCACACCGTTTATCGCGCATTGTTGAACATGGAGCTCCGCAGCAGACCACCCATATGTGATCACATGTTGACACAACGACATCGTCAGTTACGATTGCAGTTAGCACGGGACCATAGGGATTCGACCATCGATCAATGGAAACGTGTAGGCTCTTCCGGTGATTCACTTTTTTGCTCCACTAGGTGTATGGTCGCCTCCACAAACGCCGTCATCGAGGTGAACGGCGGCTCGAAACGTACATTCATGGTGATATATACGGACACACAGTAGAAGGAAGAAATACACTACCGACCATTAAAATTGCTATACCATGAAGATGACGTGCTGCAGATGCGATATTTAACCGACAGGAAGAAGATGCTGTGATATGCAAAAGATTAGCTTTTCAGAGCATTCACACAAGGTTGGCGCCGGTGGCGACACCTAAAACGTGCTGACATGAGGAAAGTTTCTAACCGATTTCTCATACACAAACAGCAGTTGACCAGCGTTGCCAGGTGAAACGTTGTTGTGATGCCTCGTGTAAGGAGGAGAAATGCGTACCATCACGTTTCCGACTTTTGCGGTTTATCGTATCACGACATTGCTGCTCGCGTTGATCGAGATCCAATGACTGTTATCACAATATGGAATCGGTGAGTTCAGGAGGGTAATACGGAACGCCGTGCTGGATCCCAACGGCGTCGTATCACTAGCAGTCGAGATGACAGGCATCTTATCCGCATGGCTGTAACGGATCGTGCAGCCACGTCTCGATCCCTGAGTCAACAGATAGGGACGTTTGCAAGACAACATCCATCTGCACGAACAGTTCGACGACGTTTGCAGCAGCATGGACTATCAGCCCGGAGATCATGGCTGCTGTTACCCTTGACGCTGCATCACAGACAGGAGCGCCTGCGATGGTGTACTCAACGACGAACCTGGGTGCACGAATGGCAAAACGTCATTTTTTCGGATGAATCCAGGTACTGTTTACAGCATCATGATGGTAGCATCCGTGTTTGGAGACATCGCGGTGAACGCACATTGGAAGCGTGTATTCGTCATCGCCATCCTGGCGTATCACCCGGCGTGATGGTATGGGGTGCCATTGGTTACACGTCTCGGTCACCTCTTGTTCGCATTGACGGCACTTTGAACAGTGGACGTTACATTTCAGATGTGTTACGATCCGTGGCTCCTCCCTTCATTCGATCTCTGCGAAACCCTACATTTCAGCAGGATAATGCACGACCGCATGTTGCAGGTCCTGTACGGCCTTTCTGGATACAGAAAATGTTCGACTGCTGCCCTGGCCAGCACATTCTCCAGATCTCTCCAATTGAAAACGTCTGGTCAATGGTGTTTGTTGTGTTTGTTGTCATGCGACGGTGCGGTAGTGATATTTTTGAATAGTACAGTGCCCTTCCACACGTGGCACATGTGTGTCTGCATGATGTTGAGGTAGTCCAGTGGGCAGGAAGGTCCCCAGATCCGTGCAAGGTAGAACATAAGGGCGACCAGCTCGGAAGTCAACCCCCTCCCATTGCCAGTATTCAGGATATGAAGAACTAGTTACAACAGTTACGGGTCAGCTTGCCTCAGGGTTGCCAGTCGAATCAGCGGATGTATCCAACCCCAAAGGGGTGCAACATCATACTGATAAGTGGGCTCATACGGCCAGGTTCTCTGTAAATTTGGGTCCATATCGTAATCACTGCAGTAACATAACATACTCTCTTAACTGCCGCGTGGGATAACCGCGCGGTCTAGAGCGTCTTCTCACGGTCCGCGAGGCTTCACCCGTCGGAGGTTCGAGTCCACCCTCTGGCATGTGTGAATATGTCGTCCTTAGCCTAAGTTAGTTGAAGTTAGATTAAGTAGTGCGTAAGCTTAGGGACCGATGACCTCAGAAGTTTGGTCCCATAAGTCCTTACCACAAATTTCCAAATTTTCCAATTTTCTGTCAAGTCGTCAAATTTCATTTTACTTCCTCCTTCCTCTCTGCTTCACTTTTTTGTCTGGCAGAATACCAACAAAACGACCAGCTGATTATTTCACTTCATATCAACATGCATGGCGAATTTATTACGTAGCAGGCTTCAGTATTAAGTCATAACTTGAGCTGTCGTTATCTACCTACAGTCTTGCTAATAAGGTAATGGTGAAGACCATTTTATCTGGTATTTACACATTGAACTGTAGGTTTGCGTATAACTGAGTGGGTAAAGCAGCTTAGAGATCGAAGGAAGGCAAAGACTATGCCATCTGGAATATGCCTGGTACCCTGCTGTGGAGCGAACTTACGGGCTGATGGGAGTTTCTCACGTACAGGTCTGAATGTGTCTTTCTTCGTGAAACTCTGCTAGCAGGGTTTCTAACCCAGCTACGACGTGTCCTTCAGCACTTTTGGGGTCACAGGTTTTGAGAAGCCGAGAAAGCGTTATTTGACCGATAGCCTGGTTGACATCGCGTACGTTTATACGCTGTCCGATCAGAAGTATCCTGACATCCCTGCGTAATGTGGAGCTGACCAGTAGATGTTACGACAGGTGGACGCGCCGATATACACTCATGCTCATAAATTAAGGATAATTGCAGAATGTGGTGCCACACAACGTGGCACTACATAAAACTGGCGCTAATAGCATAGGCACATAGGGAACACACTCGACACAGATCTGTAAGTCCACGGTATTGTTGATAAGTTGAGAAAACCGTCCCGAAACACATGTGCTACAAAACACCACTGTTTCCTGCGCATGTACCCTGACATCAATTCGGATATGATCAACATGCTCCCAACGGGTTGGCATATTCTGGATCAGGTGCTAGGGTATAGCCTCTCATTCTTGCACCAGTACCTGTCAGAGCTCCCGAAGTGTCCTAGTAGTTTGAAGACGTGTAGCCATACGTCAACCGAGAGCATTCCAGACCTGCTCAATGGGGTTTAGATCTGGAGAACAAGCAGGCCACTCCATTCGCCTGATATCTTATGTTTAAAGGTACTCCTCCATGATTGCAACTCGGTGGGGCCGTGCGTTGTCATCCATCAGCATCAAGGTGGGACCCACTGCACCCCTGAAAAGGCGGACATACTGCTGCAAAATTACGTGCCGATATACCTGACCTGTTACAGTTTCTCTGTCAAAGACATGCAGGGATGTACAGGGTGTTTCAAAAATGACCGGTATATTTGAAACGGCAATAAAAACTAAACGAGCAGCGATAGAAATACACCGTTTGTTGCAATATGCTTGGGACAACAGTACATTTTCAGGCGGACAAACTTTCGAAATTACAGTAGTTACAATTTTCAACAACAGATGGCGCTGCAAGTGATGTGAAAGATATAGAAGACAACGCAGTCTGTGGGTGCGCCATTCTGTACGTCGTCTTTCTGCTGTAAGCGTGTGCTGTTCACAACGTGCAAGTGTGCTGTAGACAACATGGTTTATTCCTTAGAACAGAGGATTTTTCTGGTGTTGGAATTCCACCGCCTAGAACACAGTGTTGTTGCAACAAGACGAAGTTTTCAACGGAGGTTTAATGTAACCAAAGGACCGAAAAGCGATACAATAAAGGATCTGTTTGAAAAATTTCAACGGACTGGGAACGTGACGGATGAACGTGCTGGAAAGGTTGGGCGACCGCGTACGGCAACTACAGAGGGCAACGCGCAGCTAGTGCAGCAGGTGATCCAACAGCGGCCTCGGGTTTCCGTTCGCCGTGTTGCAGCTGCGGTCCAAATGACGCCAACGTCCACGTGTCGTCTCATGCGCCAGAGTTTACACCTCTATCCATACAAAATTCAAACGCGGCAACCCCTCAGCGCCGCTACCATTGCTGCACGAGAGACATTCGCTAACGTTATAGTGCATAGGATTGATGACGGCGATATGCATGTGGGCAGCATTTGGTTTACTGACGAAGCTTATTTTTACCTGGACGGCTTCGTCAATAAACAGAACTGGCGCATATGGGGAACCGAAAAGCCCCATGTTGCAGTCCCATCGTCCCTGCATCCTCAAAAAGTACTGGTCTGGGCTGCCATTTCTTCCATAGGAATCATTGGCCCATTTTTCAGATCCGAAACGATTACTGCATCACGCTATCTGGACATTCTTCGTGAATTTGTGGCGGTACAAACTGCCTTAGACGACACTGCGAACACCTCGTGGTTTATGCAAGATGGTGCCCGGCCACATCGCACGGCCGACGTCTTTAATTTCCTGAATGAATATTTCGATGATCGTGTGATTGCTTTGGGCTATCCGAAACATACAGGAGGCGGCGTGGATTGGCCTCCCTATTCGCCAGACATGAACCCCTGTGACTTCTTTCTGTGGGGACACTTGAAAGACCAGGTGTACCGCCAGAATCCAGAAACAATTGAACAGCTGAAGCAGTACATCTCATCTGCATGTGAAGCCATTCCGCCAGACACGTTGTCAAAGGTTTCGGGTAATTTCATTCAGAGACTACGCCATATTATTGCTACGCATGGTGGATATGTGGAAAATATCGTACTATAGAGTTTCCCAGACCGCAGCGCCATCTGTTGTTGAAAATTGTAACCACTGTAATTTCGAAAGTTTGTCTGCCTGAAAATGTACTGTTGTCCCAAGCATATTGCAACAAACGGTGTATATCTATCGCTGCTCGTTTAGTTTTTATTGCCGTTTCAAATATACCGGTCATTTTTGAAACACCCTGTACGTGCACCAATCGTAATCCCACCCCACACCATCAAACCACGACCTCCATATAGGCCCCTTTCAAGAACATTAAGGGGTTGGTATCTGGTTCCCGGTTCACGCCAGATGAAAACCCGGCGAGAATCACTGTTCAGACTATACCTGGACTCGTCCGTGAACATAACCTGGTATCACTGTTCCAATGACCA
This sequence comes from Schistocerca americana, assembly GCF_021461395.2. Taxonomy (NCBI): domain Eukaryota; kingdom Metazoa; phylum Arthropoda; class Insecta; order Orthoptera; family Acrididae; genus Schistocerca; species Schistocerca americana. The sequence goes on along the minus strand of NC_060130.1, from coordinate 748,544,387 downwards.
TGTACTGTGTTCTTGACACCAGGCTTCACGGGCTCTCCTGTGACCACGGGTCAGTGGAATGCACCTTGCAAGTCTCCAAGCGAATAAACCATGTCTGTTCAGTCATCTGTAGATTGTGTGTATTGAGACAATTGTTCCAGTGGCTGCGGTAAGGTCCCGAGAAAGGCTACCTGCAGTACCCCGTGGCCGTATGCGGGCACTAATGGTGAGATATCGGTCTTCTTGTAGTGTTGTACGCTGTGGGCGTCCCGTACTGTAGCGCCTGGACACGTTTCCTGTCTGCTGGAATCGGTGCCATAATCTTGAGATCACACTTTTTTGGCACACGGAGGGCCCGTGCTACGACCTGTTGTGTTTGACCAGCCTCCAGTCGCCCTAGTATTCTACCCCTCATAACGTCATCAATAGGTGTTCTTTGAGCCATTTTCACCACACAGTCACCATCAGCACGTCCGAAAACGTCTGCATACTAACTCGCTGCACCGTACTCTGACATGCACCAACACACCTCTGCGTATGTGGACTGCTGCCAGCGCCACCGTGCGACGACCGCAAGCCAGATGCACCGCATGCTCATACGCCGAGGTGATTTAAACCCGCAAACTGCCCGCGTGAGCGTTGTTTTATCATGTATCAGCATTATCCTTAATTTACGACCATGAGTATAGAAGGAGGCGGGAAGTATTGCGTTGTCGGTAGAGAAGCGATAACAGCAGACTGGGTCGGTCAGGAGAGCTCAGTGACTTCGAATGTGAACGAATCACTGGATATCACCTGAGTAAGAAATTCGCCACGGATATTTCACTCCTTCTACAGATACTCAGGTAGACTGCTGGTGATGTGATTGAGAAGCAGAAACGCGAAAGAATATCCACAGCTTAACCAAAACAAAGGGAGACCTCAACTTCTGACGGACAGGGACAATCGAAGTTTGCGAAGAGTGGTTCTAAAAAATCGCTTGAAATCAGCGGAAGGAATCAGTTGTGATTTCCAAAGCGCTACCGGCAAGTCATCTAGCAGAATGACAGTGCCTGGGGAATTAAAATAAATGGGGTACAACAGTCGAGCAGCTCCTCATAAACCACGTATTCCTGACGTCAGTGTTAAGCGACGCTTGAGGTGCTGCAAAGAGTTGAGAAATCACACTGTACGTTGTGTCAGTCCGATGAAAGGGTTCGAGTTTGCCGAATGCCCGGTGTACATTACCAGCCATCATTGCTTGTTCTCGATGGTAGGGGCAACAGTGAGGTACGAAAGAGGTGGTGTTACCGTTTTCCATTTTCAGGGCGTTGACCCTACGTTGTACTTAAGAAAACGTTAAATTTGGAAGGATGTGAACATATTATATAGCGTTGTGAACTGCACGCAGTTGAGGAACAGTTTGGAGTCGATGATTTCTTGTGTCAGTATGACAGTGCACCCTGTCGTAAAGCAGCATCTATGAGGCAATGATTTGTGGACAACAACATTCCTGAAATGGAACGGCCTGTCTATAAAATGGTTCAAATGGCTCTGAGCACTATGCGACTTAACATCTGTGGTCATCAGTCCCCTAGAACTTAGAACCACTTAAACCTAACTAACCTAAGGACATCACACACATCCATGCCCGAGGCAGGATTCGAACCTGCGACTGTAGCAGGCCTGTCTAGAGTCCCGACCTGCATCCAGTGAAATACCTTCGTGACGAGGTAGAACGTCGACTTCACTCTAGACCCCAGCGTCAGACAAGACTACCTCCCCTGGTTTCAGCTCTTGAGGAAGAATAGTCTGCCATCCTCCACAGCCATTCAAGCACGCCAGTGAAAGTGTACCCAGTATGGTTCAAACCGTCATAAGGCGAAGGGTGGTTCAAATGGCTCTAAGCACTATGGGACTTTACATCTGAGGTGATCAGTCCCCTATAAATTAGAACTACTTAAACCAAACTAACCCAAGGACATCACACACATCCATGCCCGAGGCAGGATTCGAACCTGCGACCGTAGAAGTCGTGCGGTTCCAGACTGAAGCGCCTAGAACCGCTCGGCTCTGATCAGTCCATTTGAGGTAATTTCGGATAGTCACATCCTGATACTTGACGGATGTTACCGCTTCCAAAGACTGAGCATTTATTTTGTACTCTTACATTAATGGGGATTTTCGCCTTGTTATACGCAGTGGGTTACACTTGCTAATATTGAGAGATAACTACCAGTCATTACACCACGCATTTATTATCTGCAAATCCTCATTGATTTGTTCACAACTTTCGTGTGATACTACTTTCCTGTAGACTACAGCATCATCGGCAAACACAATAATCATCCACAGATGCCACCGACCACTGTGACAGTGGACAACTATAAATTAGATAATAACAAAAACAAACTTACAGTGAATTTCTCACCATATCAAAACATACATCTTGCAAATGGTGCCATACATGACTCTGCAGTACTGGACGAACTCGTTAGGGAAGTGGAAAATGATAAGTGGTTTCAGATTTATCTCTGACATGCATCTACATCTATATCTACAGTTGCATCCATCATTTGCAAACCACTGTGGAGTGGGCACTTACATTCTACCAGTTATTAAGGCTTCTTTCCGTTCCGCTCATGTATGGAGCGCTGGAAGAATGATCGCTTAAACAGCTCTACGCGCGCTTTAATTAGTCTAATCTAGTCTTCTCGATCTCTACGGAGCGATACGCAGGGGGTTGTTATACAGTCTTAGATTCAGCACTTAAAACTGGTTGAAACTTACTTAGTAAACTTTCACGGGTTAGTTTGTGTCTATCTTCAAGCGTCTGTCAGTTCAGTTTTTTCAGTATCTCCGTGGAGCTCTAACATTGGCCAGACAAACATGTGACCATCGTGCTCCCTTTTTTCTATACGTTCCAAATCCCTTGTTACTCCTGTTTAGTAAGGGGCACACACGCTTGAGCAGCAGTCTATGATGGGTAGCACGAGTGTTTTGTAGGCAGTCTCTTTTGTAGACTGAACCTAGTAGTCTACGAATGAACTCAAGTCTGCCACCTGCCTTACCTAAAACTGAACCTATGTGACTGTCGCATTTCATATCGCTGCAAATTGTTACATCCAGTTATTTATGTGAATTGACCGCTTCTAGCTGTGACTGATTGTCACAGCCATATGATACTACGTTTTTCGTTTTTGAATATATAAAACTGACTGCCAATACCTACGTCGGTCTTAAATTTCATCCAGATCTGACTAAATATTTGAATAGCTTTTTTCAGACAGTACTTCATTACAGATAACTGCATCATTTGCAAGAAGTCTGAAGTTACTGTTCATATTACCAGCAAGGTGATCAATATAAATCATGAACAGCAAGGATCGTATCACACTTTTCTGGGGCACACCTAAAGTTACTTCCAGATTTGCCAGTGGCCTTCCATCCATAACAACATGCTCCGTGCTCTCGATGCAAAGAAAACCTCACTCCAGACACAGACACAAATTTAGCTTGTCACCCCGTACGATCGAACTTTCGACAATATCCGTGGATGTGGTACTGAGTCAAGTGCTTTTCGGAAGTTAAGAGTCAAGAAACGCTGCCTTGATCCACAGGTTTCAGGATGTCATGCGAGAAAATTTGGTCGATGTCTTCAGAACCCTTGCTGATTGGCATGGAGAAGGTCATTCTGTATAGAAACCACATTACATTTAGCTCAGAATATATTCGAGGCAGGTACAACAAATGGATGTTAAGTATATTAAAGGTTAGTTCTGTGGAGTGCTTATCGCAAGGAAACAGAATAAGTAGAAATTATTTTTGGTAATGCCAATTTGGCAACATCTGTCTTTGTACACTCATGTCTTTAGGTAAAAGGATTTCAGAGAGCCATGAAAAAGCACTGTGTCTTGGCGACACTACTCAGACTAAATTGCGGTGAGGAAACACAGAAACTAGTAACGTACATGATACGCCGGTACGAGAGCACTTAGTGTGCCAACAACCATCAGACAATACAAATTGCGTGTTGGAGTGGAGCTTATCGTGTACCCATGAAAGGTAAAAGTTCTATTCCGACTAGTAGTCCCGATCTAACATTTAATTTCAATTTGCAAGGGATTAACATTTCAGCGTGCATTCATCTTTCATTCCTGGGTGGCTAAATCATGCTCCGCTGCATCCATTCTTCCAGGAGTGGCCACTCCAGCAAGTAATGCAGAAGACCTGTCCAGTCAGGAAGAGAAACTACTAACAGAAAAAAAATCAGTTCTCCTATAGCCTAATCAAGGTCCAGTCATTACTACGTTAGGATTTACAGAGCGGCCCTAGAAATTTAAGAACACAAAACCGATTCCACCAGAAATGAAGAAGGCCGAAGGTAGACAAGATGTGGACCTCAGTGTTAAACCATTAAACCACATTCTTTAAGGGATCGGACTCCGATCTATAGAAAAGCTTAAGGTGTCTGATTACTTTACAAATGAGCTGGTGCGTTAAATATTTGACTTCATCCATATTAGCGATAAAAAGTTTAGAAAACGTTGAAATTGTGTGTAAAGTTTGTTAGGAACAGCAGAGTGCTCCCGTTCTCAAATACTGGATGAATATAGTTTGGGTAATTTACATGCCGTAAGTTACGTTACCTCAAGACATATACACAGTTTCTAACTGAAATACTTGACTTATTATGTTAAACCTTCAATATAACATTATACCACTTAATGATTAGATTGTGACAGCATTTAAAACTTTTCTGCGGTACAAGCTCCATGTCGTCTCATCTCCGTGATCTTTGGTAGCGATCGGATGACTTCACGATCCGACCATTGTGTGGTTACGTATAAACAGTTCGGCTTGATGAGCTTTTTAAAGTTTCACAATCACCTAAATACATATTTAAAGCCCATGACGATGTTTCCAACATTAGGAAACGAACGTTAGGCAGAGAAACATGCCTATTGTCCATAAAATAAAAATCAACAATAATGTAAATACTAGTCGTGAAAATCTGCATGTACGAGTGAAAGTTTTTGTTGTTTTGTATACCTAATACGAATATTGAAGTGTTCAATTTTTTTTTTTTAAATTCCGCATCTTCGTCGAAAACAAGCATCGAACTTGATCGTCTAGCGCAGTTCAAGGCAATGTGTCGGCAGCGTAACTCATCGGCCTTGGATTAATTTTCCACAGTTATGATTCACTTAAACACTTATTTTCCCACAAAGCTGCGTAAAACCAGAAGCCTTTCTCTCTGATGAGAAGAAAGTAATTAGGAGGACCTCAGGCAGTAGGAGTCATTGACTTCGCTCTGGGAATATTTCCGCATGCACTAACACGAGCTTTTATTCGACGAGATCTTTCTGTTTTTCTTGACACGTATGACGAGCCCCTGTGGAATGGCGTACATTTTTTGGAGGTTTTGTGTTAACTCAAGAGAGCGGCGCTGACACGAACCCTACTGGTTAATACGTATGAGCTACGTTTCGGGGCATAGCTTTGTAACAACTTCATAACAGCCGAAGTACACATCGGTTTCCTCGGCACGAGGAATTGATTGCCTTAACAAATTACTCCCCACATTAAAAAATGAGGAGCGTCTGATATCGACTTTTATGTACAGGACGGCTGATTGGTTCTGAAAACTGTGTCAACTCTCCAGGTTATAGGAAGTCGAGAAATGTAACAGCGACAAGCACAAACAAAGAAGAAGTGCCGCCAGAAGAATTTCACGATAAAAAGGTGACGCTAAAGAATCAGCATCCAATAATGTCGAGATCCTACCTCGGGATACATCACAGGGCGATCAAAAAGTCATCACGTCGGTCTAACGTGTTATTTAGATTGAATTACAGTGGCAATGACTGCATCTTATGTCCCTGTATTACGCTGTAATCATACTAACAGCGAGCTGCGTTTCAGGTGGCATGGCAGATGTGCTTTATTCTCAAGAGCAACAAGTTTTCATTGTATAACAGTATTTCGCCAGCAAGTGTTGTTGACAAATTTCACCATAAATATGCAGATGTAGCAGGACATAAAAATTTTATGATCCTTTCTTCGGGAATGGTGTTTAGTTGTAGACGGGAAGAGACCCGAGAGAACGGGAATTGCTCTTGCGGGCAAACTACCGGAAGTTGATAACGACGCGTCTTCAAAACGCACGAGGTGTGTATCAATGCAGAAAAATGAAGTTTTACATACACTAATATCACATCTGCTGCGGGCAAGAACTCAAGGAACTAGACAAACAAATATTAGTAGCATACACTAACTGGTGTGGATAGTTTTGGTAGAATGTAAATACTTTTGGCTCAAAGGAGACCACTCTCCGATAAGCAGACGCACTAAGTCGTCTATAGGCACACACAAAAGAAAAAAAAAACTTGCTAGCTTTCGAAGTAATCCTTTCCCAAGTTACGGTAAAATACACACAGGAAACTGGTGTCAGTCATCTGGTGGCCGCCATGGATTTGCAGACACTGATCAGGTGCTCGTTATTAACGACGTGTAGTTCCATATTATCAGCTACTTAAATATTTAAAACAGTAGATTCTAGTAACACAAAAATTTACGTTCGCTACGTTAATAGCTCTGGCGTTGTAAGAAAATTGGCATATCCTCTACTGCGTCACAGCTGCATCTACACTCACATTCGCATCTGCCCTCTAGAAATTACTATAGAGTATATGGGAGACGGTACTCCTTAGGTTAGTTAGGTGTAATTAGTTCCAAATTCTAGGCGACTGATGACTTCAGAAGTTAAGTCGCATAGTGCTCAGAGCTATTTGAAACATTTCATTTGCTTGTTCGTCATCAATTGTCTCGTGAACAACAACCACCATTCCTATCCTGTATCGTTACTGGTGACGAGAAATTATATCTTGATACTAACGTAGGGAAAAGGATGGGGTGGCTGAGTCCAAAAAAAGTAGCAAATCCCTGAGCAAAGACCTCCGCGCATCCACAAAAGGTAATGTTATGCATCTATTGGAACAGTGACGGTGTGATGTGTTCTACGAATTGCTTCCCCAAGGTGTAACCATCACTGCTGACATTTATTGTCAACAACTGAGACGTCTTGCAGACCTGCAACGCAATCTGAGAACAAGGGCCAGGAAGACTGCGTGAAGTGATTCCCGCATTCTGATAGACAAACAGATAACACTATTCTGGAGCTGGGTTGAGAAGTCAGTCCGCATCCATCTTATTCACCTGATCTTCCACCCTCAGATTTTCACCTCTCCCGTTCTCTACTGAACAATCTTCATGGCACTTCCTTTATTGATGAAAATGCGCTCCGAACATGGTTCGACGAGTTGTTCTCCTCAAAACCGCGTGACTTCTACAGTCGCGGAATCGAGAAGTTACCCCAGCGTTGCCAGACTGTTGTAAATAGTGAAGGAAAATATATTATATGACCTAGGACGTTTTAGACCAGGATGAAGCTGTCCTGACAAAATTATTAATCTTACATGGATAATGAAATACCAAAGGGTCAGGAACAAGAAACTAGGGATCATCTTCGTCGATTTAAAAAAAAAGTATATGATAGTATCCATCGTGAATCTCTCCTGTCTATCCTTGCAGAATTTGGTTTACATCAGAAACTTGTCAGTCTCAGTGCAGTCATTCTTCGAAATACTAAATCTATAGAAACGTATTTTCTGAACCTTTTGAGATTCGACCTGGTCTTGAACAAGTTGATAAATCGTCTCCATTGTTGTTCAATTATGTGCTGGAGAAAATCACGCGCGAATGAGATATGTACATCATCTGATAAGACTGGAAGAAAGATTCGACTTAACTGTCTTGCATTTGCAGATGATTTGGCCTTATAATCAAAAAGTATCGCTGAAGCATAGTTTCAAATATAAGAACTAGAACGATTAGCTGCAAATTTCTTTTGAGAAAACAGAAATGATGCCCACCTTCCCGTCGACACAGTCCATATTAAACTCAGCAGTGCTCCAAAATTAAGGTGGTAAAAAAAGTTTGTATATATTGTAGAGATTATTACTTGGAATGTCAATGAACGAGCTTCTATAGATAGTAGAAGATTAAAACTACATCGAGCACGGAGAACTACGTGACCAACTTCCAAAAAACGATCTCTTTCAATAAACTCTAAACTTCGGCATTATTCCTCCGTTGTTAAACCAGAGGCAACATATGCAAGTGGAACGCTATTTATATTAAACACTCCAGCAACAACTAATAAACTGAAAAAAAGTTGATAGAAGAATACACAAACATATCAAAAATCGTTTGAATACTTCGTAAAGAGTGTATGAAACATGTTTCTCTTAACGCTAAACAGCTCTCTTAGTTATCAGTTATAACAGCAAACTCTTGACTTACACCATGATGAAGAATGTTCTATTAAGGACAAAATCAAAACAATAATTATATAGATTTTTTATGTTTGTGTATGTAAACAGTACTTGCATCAAAGCTAACTGTTTTGGTTACATCAAAGCGCGGAAGCTACACGATCGACTACTTTTTATTGCTTTTAAAATGCAGTTCATGTTTTGTAAGGATATAAAATACCCAATGAATTAACACTGAACAACGTGCTGTTCTAATTATTTGCAAAACAAACAAACAAAAAGAGAGTAGTCGGCTCCCAGTTTCTCTCTCACACACTCATTTATGTTTCTTTTCCTATCAATGCTACCGGTAATTCCACCATTTACTACGTCACTTACGTACGCTACCAAACCTACCTAACAGCTGTTTTGGTAGAGCGCAACTCTAGTCCGCAGCGGACGTCGTCCTACCGCATAACAGGCAGCTTCCACAGATGCTGCAGCGTTCCAACGTCCAACCGAGGCTGTGCGCGAAGATGTACGTTTCTTACGGCTATGCAGACAATACTGGGACATTAGAGCACTACAGGCAAGTGGCCGTTCGAGCGGACTTCACTCTTCACAGTGGTGCAAGCGAGAGAGAGGGCGAACAAATGTCGGGTAGCTGACGGAATTTGTCGAAGATGACCAATACTACCTCGCCTAATGACGCACCTTCCTGCTCGGCGTGTGTTTCACGGGGTTGTGCCCGCTTGCACATAGGTTACGAAGCCTCTAAGTGCGCTTGTACTAAGTGCTTACTTTGCTCATCAGTATACGTTGCACTACGTTGTTTCGTTTGCTACGTGGTTGGGCCGCGCGCCTGTTACGTCGCACTGGCCGAGTGTACGTTCGCGTGCAGGCGAATGGGGGAACTGCCGCTCGAACGAAGCCTAGCTGCTTGAAAAGTGAGTGGTGGGAAACGTGGCTTCAGTGCTCTATTGGAAAACCCATGCTGTGATAACATAGCGCAGTCCAGTATCCATCCATTGCTTCGTACGGCCACCTCCTGTGTATATGTTCCCCAGATTCATCAATACCTATTCAGTGTTCCCAGAACGAGCAGAAGTCATTTCTTGGAGACTTTCCATGTTGCTCTACTCGCACTCACTTGCATGCCAGTATTGCCCTCTGGGACGTGGGCGTGACATATTGACCCTAGAGATCAGAAACTGGGGAGTGCGGGTTTAATGTTCGGGTTGCATACTTCACAAATCAAGGCGCCGCTGTTACATCAGTAGTAACGGGCTTCCTTCGTTCTCGCCGTCGTTCCTCGAGTATGACGAGTCTGATAACAGAGACGCTGCGGTCGCTTCATACACGACGACTACTTCTCTCTTACTGAGGCATGCAGAAGTGTAAGGCTAGTCATGACTTAAAGTTAATACACAAGATTAGTACACGGTTTTTCTGCTGTAAAGTAGCAACGACAAGACGAAATGACCGACCATCAGAATCAGATGGCTTTTAACTGAGCTGTGTGTTGTAAGACTCTAGAGGGTGCAAGATGAAAATTAATTGACGCAAAGTATACAATTGTAAATTTGACCCATTAGAGGATGAGTGATACGCTATATTCCACGCTTCAGACGAAAAACATACAAATTTCGTCCAACGGAAACAAAATGGTTGGCCGGCCGGTGTGGCCGTGCGGTTCTAGGCGCTTCAGTCTGGAACCGCGTGTCCGCTACGGTCGCAGGTTCGAATCCTGCCTGGGGCATGGATATGTGTGATGTCCTTAGGTTAGTTAGGTTTAAGTAGTTCTAAGTTCTAGGGGACTGATGACCATAGGTGTTAAGTCCCATAGTGCTCAGAGCCATTTGAACCATTTTTAAGTCCCATAGTGCTCAGAGCCATTTGAACCATTTGAACCAAACAAAATGGTTGTATTCTTGTTTATTCCACCTAGATATGTGCTGCGTCAAACGTAAACTTGTTACGGAGCAGTGTCACTGTTATCTACGAGTACCTGTGACAAAAAAGCGCGCTATTTCTGCATGCATTTGGTCATGACAACTTGTGCTTATGGGCTAACAGCAAGTCGTATAGCTTAACGTACTTTATTTTAATAATTAATCATCATTTAGAGATTGAACGTCATCATCTCATGTTTTCTGGCATTGTCGTTACAGACATGGTAACGTCTCGAAGATGTATGTGTCAACGTATTATTAGACTTTTCTGAATAGACAACAATATTAAAATAAATTTACAGCAGAATACGCAAAAGTTTTTATCTGTATAAATGTATGTATAAACGGATAAATATTGACTGCTAACCGATGAGTCGTTATATTGGTATATAGCTTGCTTCTGTCACTTAGTCAGGTCGGACATCTTGTGACATTTCAACTTGCACTTGAGATGTAAATCATAATTGTGTGAAATAATGAGTTACAGTTTACAGTCCCGGAAAGGTCTTTCAAAACGGTTGCGTAAGTAGCGCAAATGGCGCGAGTCCGCTGTTATACTTGCCAGCTCGTGTACTTGCTCTCTTTTCTGAACGAGTCGCATCCACTTGTAACCGACAACAGACTCAGATGACGAGTGAGCTGTGGCAGAGACTCACGAGTCGTGTCTACGGCCCATGGAGAGGGCGAGTTCGAAGATGACGTCACAGGACTCTCTGGCGAATTTAAAGTGAGTATGCGAAGCTCATTTCTGATCTGTAATTGAAACTTGCTTTCACATATCTGCCCTTCGCTGTCCTAGATTGATGTAACACTGACCTTTGCGTCAAAGAGGCTGGTACTGGGCTTATGTGGCTGCCAGGAAGGTAGGAAGACTGGAGGTCATTAGAGACGGAGTACAAGGTCGGATTGTGTCAAGAATGGGGAAGGAAATCGGCCTTGGCCTTACAGAGGAGTCATCCCGGCATTTGCCTGGAGCGATTTAGGAAAATCAAGGAAAACCAAAATCTGTGTGGCCAAACACAGGTTGAACCGTTGTCCTCCCGAACGCGAGTTCAGTGTGCTAAGCACTGCGCTACTTCGCTCGGTATATATGGTTGCCATCTCTCTCAAGTTTATCAATTATTACTAATAAACTGTTTCACATATTCTCAGAATTTATATTTTTCCAGGTTATTAATTTGGCTTCTTTAATTTTCACAAGCATTACTGCAATAATGAGCATGACTATGCACTTGGATGGGTGACCATCCGGTCTGCCGAGCGCTGGTGGCAAGAGGGGTGCACTCAGCCCTTGTGAGGGAAACTGAGGAGCTACTTGATTGAGAAGTAGCGGCCCCGGTCTCGCAAACTGACATACGGCTGGGAGAGCGGTATGCTGACCACATGCCCCTCCATATCCGCATCCGGTGACGCCTGCGGGCTGAGGATGACATGGCGACCGGTCGGTACCCGTTGGGCCATCCAAGGCCTGTTCGGACGGAGAACATGACTGTTTCTGAAGTCTCTATGAATAAGTACTTCATTTCATTTCACTGTACAGTCACTCTGACATAAATTTTTAACAAATTGCTTTGAGTGCTATGAATGACTGGAGCACTGTTCTGTACCTAGACATAGTCTCCAACTGGATCTACAGTCTTCGAGGAGAATTACTGCTGGGTATTGATTGCTCTATAATTAGTCATAATTATAAGTTGAGCAGAAATTAGGGAGAAGAATACTGCAACACCAGTACAACAGTGCAATGTTAACCAGGAATAACTGCATGGAGAACAAACGGAACGAAGTAGAGAGAACGGAGTGGAAGAGTAGCTACCCGGATAATAAAGGTAGAAATTCCGAGAACGGAATGATAATATATATTCTTATGTTTCCTGTTTCTCCCCACATCTCTCTCTAACAAGGAAGGAGGGTAGGTCGTTATACTTCAAATACATTGTACGATGAAATACTTATTTATTCTGTCCATTTTCTTCCGTAACCAGTTCTGTTCAAACTGAATTATACAACAACTATCTGTCCGCTCTAGCTTCGCACAGGTAGCACTAAGATGGCCTATCTACTACCGGATGCGTTGTTTGGCACAATGGTAATAAATCAGTCTATCTATTAGAAAAACCATATCAAAATCCCTACAGTAGTTCCTGATATTACCCTTCACATAAAGACAGAAACACGGGGGGAGGGGAAAATTTACAGTAACATTTATAGAAGAAAGCCATTAGAACGTACCGACGTCAGTTCAATTATGTTATGTTAAAAATTGTGGAGTCTGGGAACAAAAGAAAGCTATTTTTACACGATCCAGTCACATTAATGCGACCACCTGTCAAAAGCCGGAATAACTACCTTTCACAGCGCGAACGTGCAAGAAGAGGGTCATTGAGGCTATGGAGGTACCGATAGGTATGTGGAGCCATGCCGACTGCAGTGGCGTGGCCAGGTGCGCTAGGTTTCTCGACTGAGAACCCATGGTGCGTACAGCCCGATCGAGGTGGTCGCACAGATTCTCGAATGAGTTTAAAAATCTGGCGAATTTTGTGGCTAGGGGTGGACGGTAAACTCATCCTAGCGCTCTTCGAACCACGCACGTACGTCGTACATTGTGACCTGTGTTACATGTTGCATTGCCAAGCTGGTAGGTGCCCTCGTGCCGAGGAAAAAGTAAATTGCCTGTGGGGTTGGACGTGGCCACCAACGATAGATGGATACTTGTGTTGATCCAATGTGTCTTCTAGAACGACGAGCTTACCCAGGGAATGCCACGAAAACATTGCCCAAATGCTCCCTCCTATGGCCTGGACCCTCCCGACAATTGTAGCTCCATACAGGCCAACTGACATCCATCCGATGCAGCATAAGACGTGATTCATCTTAAAAGCCCACCTGGCGCCACTCAGTGGGCGTCCAGTTCCGTTACTGACGTAGACATTCCAGTCTTCGTCGCCGACGAATAGCGGTCAGTATGGGTGCATTAACCAGCGGAGGCCCATACGCAGCAATGTTCTCTGTACAGTCATTGAGGAGACACTGCTGGTAGCCCCTTGGTTCATCTGGGCGATCAGTTGCTCAACAGCTGCACGTCTATTCCACCGTACACCTCTCCCCAGCCGTCGTTCACTCTTGTCACATATGGCCCGTGATGCGCCATAAGCCGGCCAGTGTGGCCGAGCGGTTCTAGGCGCTTCAGTCTGGAACCGCGCGACCGCTACGGTCACAGGTTCGAATCCTGCCTCGGGCATGGATGCGTGTGATGTCCTTAGGTTTGTTAGGTTTAAGTAGTTCTACGTTCTAGGGGACTGATGACCTCAGAAGTTAAGTCCCATAGTGCGCAGAGCCATTTGAACCATTTGATGCGCCATAGTTGCTTCAGCCTCTGTTTTAGGTAGCGCCATTTTACCGTGTACAGCGGCACGTAAACAGTTTACAAACTTAGCTGTTTCGGAAATGCTTCCACTCTTGTCCCGAAAGCCAATGATCATGCCCTTTTGGTCGTCAAATAAATCACCCCGTTGCCTCATTGCGACAAAGACTGCATCCTTTTCCAGGACCCCCAATGCGCTTTATTTTACCCCCAACTGCCAGTGCTACCACCAGCCGCCTGTGAGTTGTTTTTGTACGTTGACGTCGAACATAAGCAGTGGTCACATTAATGTGCTTGCACCGCGTATGGCCCTCTACACACAGCCCTACATAGTGTTTCTTGATGTCTGTTGGTTAGCAGGCGTTCCTTATTGGATTTCAATAGAGAAGAAAACGAACAAATCGAATGTTTATCTAGGATTATTCTTACCTATGTTATTAATAATCCAGTGTTGTACTGCACAGTATCTTTTTTTGCTAGTAAGTGCACGTTGTGAAGTTGGCTCCATGAAGTTAGACATACCAGTAACTGTCAGTTATCATAATCTGTGTGCTACCCATCAGTCACTAAAAAAATGTTTAAATGTGTGTGAAATCTTATGGGACTTAACTGCTAAGGTCATCAGTCCTTAAGCTTACACACTACTTAACCTAAATTATCCTAAGGACAAACACGCACACCCATGCCCGAGAGAGGACTCGAACCTCCGCTGGGACCAGCTGCCATCAGTCACGCCTTCAACTTATTTTCAGAACTACTACACTTTCGTCTATGTCGTTGACATCGATGACTGTTTTGTAACATGCTAATAATGGAGATAACGATCTTAATTTCCTTGTTATTCGATTCTCCGTAGAAGACACAGTTTTGCAATATTGTTCACGCTTCAGGTGCAGACAATTTGCATTGAGTGCGCTGGCAACAGCGTGGCTGCCAAGATTCCCGCAACATATGAGGCATACTAACCGTTTTTATGCGTTTCCGATTATGTTTATATATAGTGTAGCTCTTTTCGCGACTCGCTAAACAGTCGGCAGCCATTGCCTTTTTCCTGTTTCCGTTTCACTGCACTGTAATAGTACTTACTGAAGCGACCTTTCTCCAAATTAAAGTGAAATATGAATCCACTTTGGTAGACAGCTGGTTATCATTTGCAGTTATATCACCGTCATTTCTTCCGAGCATATTTGCTCACATTTATCTGTAGACTGCACGTCATTTATTTACGTTTCGTAACTCAGGATCAGCCTTCAACGTTACAAGCAGCTGGTTCGATTGCTGCGGGGAGTTCTGAATCTGACAGGTCGGCTGTGGGCCGGCGTGAATATTTTTTGGGGCGGCCAGCTGTCAGACGGACAGCGAGCTGAGCGCAGGAGAAGGGGGCTAGCAAGTTGCGAGGCGCGGCGGTCGTCGTGGTTTACACGTGCGGAAACAGGAGTGTTCCGACATCCTGGTCGCAGGATGAGCTAAGATGGACGGGCATGTGACTTGGAATATGGTCACTAATATTATTTTAATGAAAATACGTAAAATTCCTTACAAGCATGCTAGAAAGAAACAAGCGACAGCTTTGGAGCGACGACAATAGTGCGAGCTCATTGAACATAAATCCATGCCTGAAGCTTTAATAGTTAAATAATTATTGACATTGTTAGCATTATTGTTTATAATAAGTTGTAACAACAGAGCTCATCAAGAAAGTCACACGGTATACCAAATGAAGAAGATAATGCCAGCAATATAATGAACAGAATATTTTTGTAATTGAACAAATATAAGAAAAATTTTAAACAATTTAGTTTATTTACGTAAATAATGCCATAACTATGGAATCCTCTATATAGACACAACTGATCTTATCAGCTTGAGATTCCTTTTTTAATATTCCAATAACTTTCAATGAATATTTAATTTTAGTTTTGATTTATAAAGTTATTCAAGTCAGTGTTTAACTCGAGAGCCGTATGTGGCGATTTATATGTTTGAGATTTGTCTAATATGCTTAAAAATAATTTCAGTATGAGGTGGCAAACTGACCGCAGTGGTTTTCTACATGTCTTATCACAAGTATTTACATTAATTTTTGTAAAAATTATAAATGGTGGTAAGGATGAAATTACCTGCACTAAATCAAAGAGTGGTAATGTGACGGAATCTTTAAATAAGAGTACAGGTTAGAGCTCGAGGTCTTTTTTGATCTGTCGTCTTGCGTCTGGAGATATTTTTGTGAGGAATTTCACCCTGGTTTCATCTGGAGTCAGTAAAGCTATGGGCGGTGTGTATTCCACGAATGTTACTATCATGTGTGACAATTCGCAAATCTCACGATTCCGATTTCAATATTTAGAGGCAGATTAGTTAGTGACAAGATCTCGCATGAGCGACTTTAGCTCGTTTAGAGCTAGATCACGTTTTCGACAGTTTCCTGCACTGTCGTACTTTATTATTTAGCGCATGCTGCTGGGTGTAAGTGCTATGTCTGCACAAAGTAATTCCAGAATTGTGCTCTGCCGACGGAAGATGAAGTTATTCAATGAGTTACATTCGCGTAAATTGAGAATTTCTGAAAAATAAAGGGCTTTGTATCAAAGCTAAAATCAATCTGTCTTGAGTAATATTATTATTCGGGCTTTCAACCAACAGTTTCAATCTTGTTCATTTTTTATGAAATTATTCGTTAATGTGTCAGACTGCTAGCATAAGGTTCTGGCATAAACATTATTGTGTTGAGTAACTGGGCTATAGAAGCAAGATGTACAGCCACCCACTACTGATGATAGCTACACTCAATGTTAATGGCTGCACATTGCCCACATTCTGGGCATAACTTACTACTGCATCGTAATTGTTTGTATCAAAAGGGATATACGGTGTGAGGAGTAGGAGCAAGAATACTGTCAATGATGTTTTAAGCCATTTCAAGTTATCTACACAAAAAGTAAATAGTGCACTGTAACCATTTTCTGACATTTACAAAGAAGGAAAGTATAAAGTAGAAGCGACAAAATTAATAGTCATTGTTCTCGGTGAAGCAATGACTAATATTTTGAGACGTAATTTCAACCAAATGTTCTGGAGGAATCAATGACGTCTCCTCACATTGTAAGCGGATGAAGGAATTAAATCGTAGTTTCGACACTGCTGCGTGAATTCCCTTGAAACATTCCTTCCGTTTTACGCTCGGAGTTACCGCGGCGTCCCATCCACGACCGTGAGCAAAATCCTCCCTGTCTTGACGGTGTACGGCGCAGCAGACAAATTACGCTACATATTACTCCGCAAATATAATAGGAAATGATTACTGGCGGACCCGGATTAATCTTCAGCACTTCTACGGTATTAAAACCTCTTAAAATAGAGGTCACCAGCCTCTCTCTGGCCCGTGGGGCAGATTTAAAATTCTACTACTCCGATGTCACTATTAAATACCCCGTAGCAATCCAAATAAACAAATTAGAAAATAAATAAATTATTAAGAACGTTCCAGGTGCAAAGACAAGCAAATGACTTGTTCTAAGTGTGAATAGGAAGATTTTCGTTTAAAGTGCCATTAATACTGAGGCACTAAGTTTTATTTGTGATAATACACGTACAGAAATACAGCAGTCATATTTTAATTAGGATGACTGAAGTCATCCTAAACCATTTCTCAAATATTTTAAATTTTTTACAGGAGAAAAACAAAATTAAATTAAAGAAAAAATCTCTCAGTATTGACTTTTGTTTCTTGGACATCTCCATTCTTGGGGTCAGGTGTTGCAAAGATGAAGTACAACAATAGTCTTTCTTTTTTGAATATGTTTACATTTTCCGATTCTTCTTTTTCAGAGTAAGAGTTTTTGACAGCTACTTGAGATGGATGAATATGAGACACTTTGATCATACTGTATTTGGAGACATTAAGCATCTGCATTGACACTACATTTCCAGCCGCATCTTTAAAACGAAGGAACTCAGTTGTAACACTGAAATGGGTTCATAGCGTTGACTGACTCAACAATTCTGTGTAAATCTTGCAGGACAAAGACTCTGAACCACAGCATTTGAAACTTCAGGAAGAAGTAGTGCTTGTCACAAAGTCCTTGCATCATATAATAATAAATGTTTGAAATATTTCCTCCATGATTTGGCACTCGGAACAAGTCTGTGGACATGCAACAGAGTACCGAGAAAAAAGTACCATTGAAAACGCGTTTTGTAAAAAAGGGCACTTAGAACGTTTGACATTTCCGCTCTTGAAATGTCGTTTATTGCCTTCAATTACACCTCACCATGTCTGTAACTTCTTCCCAATTTAGTGAGCACCAAGGCGCTTCGCAGTGTTATCTTAATTCCACACCTTTCAGCCAATCAATCTCAGTAGCACAATTCAACCATGAGATTGGTTAATTCCTGCCCCCACAAAAATTCCTCTGGAATATGTTGGTTCTTACTGCGACTATTTAAAAATTTATTTCCAAACGATGCGGGAAAATCATCTATCATAATGGAAAAAGGAACTGGCCACTAAGCTTGGATAACATGCCTCGACCATGGCCTCCTTAGAATGATTATGGAAAACTAGCCCCTCATCTCCACACTGGAGGAAGGTTCCCTTCCACAGGATTCCAGAAATTGCCACTGGAGTCCTCAGTAGTTTACATACGCGATCAAGAATGAATTCTTACAAGATTTTCGTCATGTGGGCTACCGCAGCCATATGTTTGTTGAAAGACGTATTGAAGTACTCCACCATGGCTGATTTAACAAGTATTCACTTTATTACATCTTGCACGATTGGTCGTTTTCGGTCATACATGCCTTTTCAGGCACAGTAGGTATCGATGTACAATACATTCGAAGTGAATTACTTCAATATGTCTTTTGATATATTACATCTTTCCTCATTTAAGAGGCCATCTGATGCTCTTTGACCATCCCTGTCTGTCACTTGTGTCTATGGACCGACTTGTGTCTATGTGAGACTAAAACTACGCGGTAGCCACCTCATTGTGACCGTAGAAACACCATTACACCACATAATTAGGTCAACTTTGTTCTGTATGTTTTTGTCTGTAACTCTTTGTGAGTTTTGTCCCAGAGATGAAAACCAGCCCGCATTTGTCTAGGTGTGTGTGTGTGTGTGTGTGTGTGTGTGTGTGTGTGTGTGTGTATCGGAACCACATAGAAAGCCCACCCATGCTGGCGGGTGTGCTAGGCTAACGGCCGTTAATGCGGCGAGCATTTTCAATACATCTCCCTGTCCTACTAATCACTGATTTACTCGTTGCTCTACACCAGCAGATTATGTAAGTGCGCAACACAGCTTCACAAGTTTTAGTAGCAGATATATTGTTCCTCCACCATTTCTCATTAAAAGAAACATCTAGACGAAGTGCCACAATGATAATGGCATTGGACGACTATTGTGAAAGAGGGATATTCAAATTCCTCTCCACTCGCCTAACTGGAGGTTCACTCGGATTTAATAAGTCACTTTAGAGGAACGTATACACGATCCTTTCAAAATGGCTATTTGCCTTGGTGTCACACAAAATTGTAAGCTTTTTTCTTGATTTAAGAAATCGGTATTCAGGGACACAGTGTTAAATAACATCTCGTACAAAGACCTTGACTTGGACGCGCAGTATACCTGGAAAACACTACTACCTTACAGAGCAAAGAGACTATCGTTCGTCTTAATTAGACAGTGTTGTGTTATCGGAAGTGGTTATCACAGTTGCGAGGGAAAAACCCTGCAAGAACAACGGGCTCATTTATCGGGCACGGCATGTTGCTTACGCCATTGGCTGGGAGTTGGAAGTTGTATTACGGTTTGCTCTCTTCATACGGCCGGAAGGGAATATGTCGGCTAGTATCGATGTGAGATCCTAATTCTTCATTATTCGCCATACTCGTGATGTTTAGTCGGAACTATAGATAATACATTGTCCAGTCCCGTTAACGTGGCCACCTGTCAGAAGCCTGAATAACCACCTTTTACAATCCGGGCAGCTGCGAGACTTGCAGAATGAGAGTCAATGAGATGCTCCAAGGTATCGACAGGGACGTGGAACTATGCCGACTCCAACGCCGTGGCCAGCCAGCTGCACTAGGTTTCTCAGTTGAGGATCAGCCCGATAGATGTGATCCCATAGATCTCGACTGGGTTTAAATCTGGCGAGTATGGTGGCCAAGGGAGTAAGGTAAACTCTTCCTGGTGCTCAAAATGTTCAGATGTGTGTGAAATCTTATGGGAGTTAACTGCTAAGGTCATCAGTCCCTAAGCTTACACACTACTTAACCTAAATTATCCTAAGGACAAACAAACACACCTATGTCCGAGGGAGGACTCGAACCTCCGCCGTTTCCTGGTGCTCTTCGAACCACACAACTACACTGCGAGCTGTGTGACACATTGCAACCGTGAGACGTGTGGTCGGTGCACACTGAACTTCGGGCTGCGGTCAGGTGACAGGCGCACCTGAAGCCGAGCTATGGAATTTCGTAGATCGGAGTCACGTGCGGCTGTTAGCCGCCCGTAGCCCAGCGTTCAGTGCATGGTGACCACGGACCTCACGGTTCATGTACACCTGAAGATCGTATTGTAATCTCCCGAAACAGGTCGTGATTGAACCAATGAAACTATTTACAACGGAAGCGGTTGATTGTCTGATTCTACCATGAAGCTCGGTTGTGGATGTCTTCTCAACCAAATCTTGTGGTTTGAAAATGTTGGGTCTGAATACCGTTTTCTGTTCATCGTCAACTGATGTAAGCAGTGAACTTTGATACGGCAAACTTGAATGTACTTTTGAGCAGACAGAACGTGTCTCAATGAAAAATAACAAATCCACTACTGGCCATTAAAATTGCTACACCAATGAGATATGCAGATGATGAACGGGTATTCATTGGACAAATATATTTTACTAGAAGTGACATGTGATTACATTTTCACGCAATTTGGGTGCATAGATCCTGAGAAATCAGTACACATAACAGCCACCTCTGATTGTAATAACGGCCTTGATACGCCTGGGCATTGAGTCAAACAGAGCTTGGATAGCGTGAACAGGTACAGCTGCCCATGCAGCTTCAACACGATACCACAGTTCATCAAGAGTTGTGACTGTCGTATTGTGACGAGCCAGTTGCTCGGCCACCATTGACCAGACCTCTTCAATTACTGAGAGATCTGCGGAATGTGCTGGCCAGGGCAGCAATCCAACATTTTCTGTATCCAGAAAGGCCCGTACAGGAGCTGCAACATGCGGTCGTGCATTGTCCTGCTGAAATGTAGGGTTTCGCAGGGATCGAATGAAGGGTAGAGCCACGGGTAAATACATCTGAAATTTAACGTCCACTGTTCAGACTGCCGTCAATGCGAACAAGGGGTGACCGAGACGTGCATCCAATGGCACCCCATACCATCACGCCAGGTGATACGCCAGGATGGCGATGACGAATACACGCTTCCAATGTGTGGTCACCACGATGTCGCCAAACATGGATGCAACTATCATGATGCTGTAAACAGAACCTGGATTCATCCCAAAAAATGACGTTTTGCCTTTCGTCGTTGAGTACACCATCGCAGGCGCTCTTGTCTGTAATGCAGCGTCAAGGGTAACCGCAGCCATGGTCTCCGAGCTGATAGTCCACGCTGCTGCAAACGTCTTCGAGCTGTTCGTGCAGATGGTTGTTGTCTTGCAAATGTCCCCATTTGTTGACTCAGGGATCGAGACGTGGCTGCACGATCCGTTACAGCCATGAGGATAAGATGCTTGTCATCTCGACTGCTGGTGATACGAAGTCGTTGAGATCCAGCACGGCGTTCCGTATTACCCTCATGAACCCACTGATTCCATATTCTGTTAAGTCATTGGATCTCAACCAACGCGAGCAGCAATGTCGCGATACGATGAACCGCAATCGCGATAGGCTACAATCCGACCTTTATCAAAGTCGGAAACGTGATGGTACGCATTTCTCCTCCTTACACGAGGCATCACAACAACGTTTCACCAGACAACACCGGTCAACTGCTGTTTGTGTATGAGAAATCGACTGGAAACTTTCCTCATGTGAGCACGTTGTAGGTGTCGCCACCGGCGCCAACATTGTGTGAATGCTCAGAAAAGATAATCATTTGTATATCATAGCATCTTCTTCCTGTCGGTTAAATTTCGCGTCTGTAGCACGTGATCTTCGTGGTGTAGCAATTTTAATGGCCAGTAGTGTATTTTACCGTAAGATGTGTTCAGATTTCGCATTGCACCATAGGCCCCCCAAGATCTCCTGATCTCACTTTATGTGATGCTTTTGTGGTGGTTTGTGAAGCTCTCCATCTACGTGTCCTTCCAATGATTTTGGCTGAACTGCGGTAATGCAGAGCAATAGCAACGAAGGCATGAACTTATCTTCATACATCTCACACCTAGAAGAACAGAAACACACAGCCAGCAACATAACACAACGCTTGTTGGTCTTACTCGTCACCGAAAAACGAAACGTGTTACATATTTTAGAAGGAATATAAATTCTCATATATTTAACGAACATGCTGAAATTATTTTCAACGAACTGACTTGAAAAAACACAAAATTCGACGAAAATTTCATCAATATTCTCATAAATTTTTAGTGTTGGAACACATTCAGACACATTAAATTATTTCGTGCTAATATGCTGTAGTCGGAGGAGTTTCTTGTTGAAACCTAACGTTTCCTCCCCATCCACGGATAACATTTTCAAGGAGGGGTATGTGGGGGGGGGGGGGGGGGGGGGGGACTGTAGCGTTTTCGAAGATTCAATGCACGTTCAGGCACGCCTACTGCTCTCGTATAACACCAAGGAAGAGCCGTGTTGAACTACCCGATCCGTCAGGGTCCCAATCAACAGGGTGTGCACTGAACCTTCGGAAAAGCTGCAACACCCCTTGAAGATGTCCTCTAAAGACGGGAACGAAACGTTGGGTTGGAACGAGAAATTCATTCGACCACGACATAATAGCTCAGAACATTTTAATTTAATGAAGGGTGACTTTTCAACCGCGAAAGCTTACATTTTACAATACATTCTTTTGTTTAGATATTCCGTTAATATCAAAAAAGGTTCCAATGGCTCTAAGCACTATGGTGCTTAACATCTGAGGTCATCAGTCCCCTAGAACTTAAAACTACTTAAACCTAACTAACCTAAGGACATCACACACACCCATGCCCGAGGCAGGATTCGAACCTGCGACCGTAGCGGTCGTGCGATTCCAGACTGTAGCGCCTAGAACCTCTCGCCCACCCCGGCCGGCTACAAGTGTTGGTTCTTTTATTTTTTAATATGGATATGGTTTATAAGTTAGTAATTCCTACTCACCACCTTACACATTACAAAAATAGAAATTTTTCTGCGCAGTATAATGACTTGTCAAGGATAAATTTTCAGTTCATTTGGTAAGTGATTGAAATGTTTGGGGACAGCATTGTGCATTCCATTTTGCTGCAAGACAACCTTGATGTGGATTAGTGAATGTAATTTTTTCTTCTGATATTGCAGTTATGTCCACCATTATCCCTTTTGAACTGCATTGAATTTTCAGCAGCAAAATTAATCAGACAATAAATATACTGTGAGACAGTAGTCAGAATGCCCAATTCCTCAAACAGATGTCTACAACACTATCGTGAGTGAGTACCACATTCTTACAGCACGTTATTGAGCAATGAAGACTTTATTTCCTAAAGAAGAGTTACCGCAAAACATTATTCCATATTACACTGTTGAATAAAAATAGCCTAATATGCCACCTTACTGATTTGTCTCTCTCCAAGATCTGCAATTACTCATAGTGGAAATCTGGCTAAACTAAGTTCTTTTAGGGTGTCCAATATGTGTTTTTTTACAGCTTAAATTACCATTAATATGGACACCCAAATATTTGATGTTTCGCGCTAGTTATTTCCTCACCATGTGTTACACTTATCATTGATGTAATATATCTAGATGTGCAGAACTGAATATGTCATGTGTTACTGAAACTGATAGTGAGACCATTCGCGGAACATCGTTTACCACTAATTCTGTTACTGTACGTACGAGTATGTTTGGATTGATTGCAATACCTGTATCGTCTGCAAAGAAGTAATTCTGCTTGTATATTAGATGGAATGTCATTTACATGTAAGCGAAACAAGTAAAAGCTTTGTAGTCCTATGCGTAAGTTATAACTGACCCAAAGTTTATATATTCAGTCGAATAGAATTATAATCTTGTGATATCGGATGAATCTTTTTGAAACGCCCTGTATATGAAAAATGAGGAACACACCTATGCTTTTAAATGGATCTTTATTCTCCCTTGCTGTTCGGAATGTAATGGCAAACAGTGTTGTGAATCATTCCCTGTTATGCAGATCGCAGCTGAAATCCTAAACCTAATATGTGAGTTGGACTTTAGTAATGGATGCGGTTGCGCTACCGCCAGGCGCCGGGGCGGTCTCTGTCATGGGCGAAGTTCAACGGCTTCTGAGTGTCCCAAGCTGGTGCAGTGCAGCCGTAGAAACGGGTGCGCCTAGACCGTGCCAATGCCACGAGCTACCAAATGACACAGTGAAAGTTGAAATGACTTGGACTCTCAGACATCGCTAGCAACACGAATGCGGGAAAGTCTCTCGGATTTCGAGACGAATTAGTTGCGAATTTTCGCTAGACGCCCCGGGGACTTTCACCAGCGGAGTCGTCAGAAGCTCAGCGACGCGGGTAATTAAAGGCTGCAAGGCGCACGGCCGCGGCGACGAATACTGTCATTCACTCGCTAATCAACACGCCGGACTGCTGTGTTTCCGCCCTGAGCTTCTAGTGACTTGATCTCATATCCGAATTGGTGTCGCGCTTTCTCCAGTGCATTAGAGCAGGGGTTCTCAAACTTACTCCGTCGCACTACTCTTCTGAAAAAAAATTTATTTTAACCCACCCTCCCCCCCCCCCCCCCCCCCCCCGCTTTGGTTTCCTTCCTCAACACTTCTCATACTTGGTACAAAAATGGCCCTCAATACCTGTTTACTTCTAATTATTGCAACTAAGAGTTACAACAACAACAACAATATTATTATTACCGTTATTATTGGATAGAGTCATTCCAGTACATCGGAGATAAACCTTTTAAAATTATGATACATTTGTGTTATTCAAAGGTGGTGCACGACGGCAAGCACAACTAACTTAGAATGACCACGACTGTGAGTGCAGCTATTGAAATTAAGCAAATATGTGTACTTCACTAAATGTTTTTTTACAAATCAGTTCACAAATTCGTTAGTTAAAACTTAACTATTTCAATCTGTAATGATTTTAATTCATTTCGAAAGTTTTAGTATTTGACGTACAAATAACAACAGAAGAATATTCAGCAAATAAATGCCAATTTTAAAACTGTTCTATTCATTTCCTTTTTCATATGATCAGTTTGAATATGAGTAAAATTGCACACGATTCAAAATTAGGATTTTTTTTTTTTTTTTTTTTTTACATTTGCACATTTAGTGTGCTGTGTGTGCTTGAACTGACGACGAAGGTTTTCCAGACGTACTATGCCAACTACGACAATTTTATTACTTTTATCTACATCCAACTCATTTTCCCCTATGAAATAATTCAGATGAGAAAATATCTCGCAGTAATTCTTCTCCGTCTGTCCAAGTTATCTCTTAAACACAAACATTTTCTTGCTTATAAAGACAATGTTACTATTTCGACCTTGAAGTGATATGTGAAGATCATTGAGTTTCTCATAAACGGTAGCCAGGTAGCATAATATTAGAAGCCATTTTTCATCCAGGAACTGAGCTGCAAGTGTGGGACAGCTATTCAATTGGAAAAGACGAATTATGGGGCTGCTATTCAATTGGAAACGACGAAGTTCATCCCTCAGCTCCACAACGCGACGAAGAACTTTACTATGAGACAACCAACGTACCTCCAAGTGCAATGAAAGCGAATCGTGAGTAGAGCCCATCTCCTGGCAGAGAATGGAAAACAGTCTACTGTTTCAAAGCTCGTGCTCTTACCAAATTTACAACTCTGGCTGGATCGTTCAGAGAATCCGAACTCCAGAGATGCACTTGAGGATAAACACATTAAAAGTGTTCCACGTGGCCACCGTTCATGTGAAGGCAAGCTTCAGCGTGCCTTCTCATCTATGTCCGTACACGTTCGAAAATCTCAGGCGTGATCCGAAAGAATTAACAACCACCCACAACGCTTTCCCGGGCTTCAACGGCACTATCAGCAGGGCTGGAATACACCAAAGCTTTTGAATATACCCACACAATGAAATCAAACGGGTTCGAGCCAGGACTCCTAAGAGGCCATGGTACAGGCGAGCCAATACCGACACACCTGTTGTCGAAACGCTATTTACCAGTACTTAGGTATCCGGAATTATGATAAAACCAAACGAGGGCCGTTTATCCGTTTCTGATTTAGGCCTCACTCGCTGTATTCCGAAATAAACATAACCTTATACATTAACAATGTTTTACGATTGGCATGAATGCACTTGTGCATACATCTAATTTGGGAAACCACTGGTTTCCGGACCAATATTTATTAGGGTTATTTGCCTGTTTCGTTGGCCTCTGCTCGATCATTTTGTTTTTACCTATAATTCTCCAACAACTTGTCGTTCAAAGGTTTTTAAATGATGTTAGCAGCATTTGGGCACTGAAATGTATCAATGGTAAAGGGTGAAAATTTGTACCCGACCGGGACTCGAACCCCGTTTTTCCGCTTTACGCAGGCCTTAACCGCCTCGGCCATCCGAGCACGCTTCCTTTTCCAACCATATTCTTAATCTTTTACTACTGACGTAGTGACACCTACCCTTGAAACCCTTACTCGCAGTCATTGATTCCCGTTAGAGATCGGGCATGGCGTGCATCGGCACTGAAAGAAAGTGACGCTGGTCTTCGTCATCTTATATATAATATCCACTTCATATACATCAGTACCTTGTATTTTGAGTAATTTGTGTTAGATGCCGTATTTGTATTACTAAGCGACTATCCCAGAACCCGAAACCAATTGCAGGGTGCCCGTCTACCGGCTGGCAGGGGCAACAAAAATTTCATTTTTCATCATTGTACTGACCGAATTGGCAAATTTGAAATGTTGTCATAGTGTACTCATTAAGAGGTATAATCTTACATGAAAACTTTAACACAATTACACAAGTATTACAGTCAGAAACTGTGTTTTTGTCACAAGGCAACCTAACTCACGGCGCGCAAATACCCGGACTTATTTCATCCAGAACTGGCGAATAAGAGCACCTAGCGACTTCAACAAACTTTCCACATAATTTCAAACCCTTGCGATACTGACCTTGCTGCCACTCCCTACAAAATGATGAAAGGAAAAAGTTGTCGCTTACTACATTTTCGCTGTCCATGTTCGCTGTCCATGCAGTAAAACTTCACCATTGGACAAGACTTTAATTTATTACTTCTTAACTACTGATTCTATCCGCAACAAAGTTTGCAGACAGTATCTAATTATGCTGTTGAATGCACCTGCAAAATTACGTCACTGTACGACACATAATTTAGCAGATATGGCGTCACATAAACATTAAGGTGTATGAAACTTTTTTTTTTTAATGGAGGACGAATTGCCCAGACTGTATTCATCCGGTGTTTCATAAAGAGAAAATTTAGCTACTTACAATAACTTCAAGAATAATTTCAAACTTTTTTAAACTTTCTCTCACTTGCATGCTTAACGTCATATATCTAACTCGTATGTAAAGGAATAAGAAGTTCGAAGCTATTTCATGGAGGGGATTTCGATTTTTTAAGGAATCGGAGGTTTACTGGTTTTGTATAACAGGCAACTTTTTGGCTGGGAGGCAATAGTGAATAGAAGTTTGTAGGAGTAACGAGCGAGGCCGAAAGGCATCCAGCCGTCGTATATCAAACGAAATGTCATGGAAACACACGGGTACGTTGTAGCCATATTACACCTACACGCAGGTGACTAGATAGTCAGACGTTCTTTCCACACTGTCAAAGGGGTTTTTCGAAGGAAAATGAAGGAAGGGAGAAAAGTGTTTTGCGTATCGTCAGGAGTGCCCCAGGGAAGTGTGATAGGATCACTGTTGTTCTCTATAAACATAAATGATTTGACGGAAAGGGTGGGCTGCGATCAGCGATTGTTTGCTGATGATGCCGTGGTGTACGGTAAGGTGTCAAAGTTGAATGACTGTAGGAAGATACAAGATGACTTCGACAGATTTACAGTTGGTATGATGAATGGCAGCTAGTCCTAAATGTGGAACAATGTAATTTAATGCGGATGAGTAGGAAGTTAAAACCTGTAATGTTCGGATACAGTATTGCTAGTGTCCTGTTTGATACAGCCCAGTTGTTTAAATACCTGGGCGAAACTGTGGTAGGAATGGCAAATGGTCGCCTTCGTTTTATTGGGAGAATTTTAGGAAAGAGTGGTTCAGCAGCAAAGGAGACCGCATGTAGGACGCTGGTGCGACCTATTCTTGAGCACTGTTCGAGTTTTTGGGATTCGTACTGTTGTGGATTGGCAGGAGACCAACCCACTAAATGGAGAGGAAGCCGAAAGGCACGCGTTTAAGCTCACGCAGGCTGGCGTGAGGTCTGGAACAGGACAAGGTAATTAGAACTTAGAAAAAAGGAGGTAACTGGTAGAATACTTAGCTTTAATCCATTAATGTTGAACGCAGCTCTTGTCTGTACATTCATTACAATATCAATAGCAACTGATAACGGCGCCTTGCTAGGTCGTAGCAAATGACGTAGCTGAAGGCTATGCTAACTATCGTCTCGGCAAATGAGAGCGTATTTTGTCAGTGAACCATCGCTAGCAAAGTCGGCTGTACAACTGGGACGAGTGCTAGGAAGTCTCTCTAGACCTGCCGTGTGGCGGCACTGGGTCTGCAATCACTGATATTGGCGACACGCGGGTCCGACGTATACTAACGGACCGCGGCCGATTTAAAGGCTAGCACCTAGCAAGTGTGGTGTCTGGCGGTGACACCACACGTACCACGTCGGATTGAAGGAATACATCGAAGCAATTCAGAGGCGAGCTGCTAGATTTGTTATCGGTAGTTTCGAACAACACGTAAGTGTTTCGGAGAAGCTTCGGAAATTCGAATGGAAATCCTTGGACCGACGGCGACGTTCTTTTCGAGAAACACTATTAAGAAAGTTTAGAGAACCAGCATCTGAAGCTTACTGCGGAACAGTTCTACTGCCACCAACATACATCGCGCGTAATGACCACGGAAATAAGATACGAGAAATTGGGGCTCATGTGGAATCCATAAATTCGTGAGAGTACGAAGGGGCGTAGTCGTTTTTTCGTCGCTCTATTTTCGAGTGGAACAGGAGGGGAAATGACAAGTAGTGGTACAGGGTACCCTCTGCCACGCACCGTACGGTGGCTTGCGGAGTATCTATGTAGATGTTGATGTATATGTAGATGTAGATATCTCGTTGACGACGAGGGACTTAGACGAAAGTCGGCCGAGTGCTTTTCAAACTAACCATCCTGGTACTTGCCTTCTGCGGTTTAGTGGAAACAAAGAAAAATCTGATTCTGGGTGGCCTTTCTCCCGTTTGCGAGTTCATTGCCTTAGCATCACGCCATCTCGAACGGCTGGTTGCACTCGGGCGAAGCAGTGGGTGTATCAGCACGGATTTGTTTAATAATAGCTAGAGCGACACAGGTATGCTAACAATCTCTAGTATGAGACGGTGCTAGAAAGATGTTGCCCGTCGCGAAAGAGCTTATTCTCAAAATTCAGGTAGCACGAGTTCCCAGAAGAGCTGAGAAATGTAATGTTTTCTCCCATAGACGTCTATTACACTGAAGAGCTAAAGAAACTGGTACACCTGCCTAATATCGTGTAGAGCCCCCGCGAGCACGCATGGCATGGACTCGACTAAAGTCTGAAGTAGTGCTGAAGGGAACTGACACCATGTATAATGCAGGGCTATCCGTAAATCTGTGAGAGCACATTGCAATGCATCCCAGATATGCTCAATAATATTCATGTCTGGGGAGCTTGGTGGCCAGCGGAAGTGTTTAAACACAGAAGAGTAGTCCTGGAGCCATTCTGTAGCAATTCTGGACGTGTGGGGTGTTGCATTGTCCTGCTGGAATTGCCCAAGTCTGTCGGAATGCACATTAGACATGAATTGATGCAGGTGATCAGACAGGACGCTTACGTACTTGTCACCTGTCAGAGTCGTACCCAGACGTATCAGGAGTAACGTATCACTCCTATTGCGAACGCCCCACACCTTTACAGAGCCTCTACCAACTTGAACAGTCCTCTGCTGACATGCAGGGTCTATTGATTCATAAGGTTGTCTCCATACCGACGGCCGCTGTGGCCGAGCGTTTCTAGGCGCTTCAGTCCGGAACCGAGCTGCTACTACGGTAGCAGGTTCGAATCCTGCCTCGGGCATGGATGAGTGTGATGTCCTTAGGTTTAAGTAGTTCTAAGTCTAGGGGACTGATGACCTCAGATGTTAAGTCCCATGGTGCTCAGATCCATTTGAAACATTTTGTCTTCATACCCTTACACGTCCATCCGCCCGATAAAATTTGGAACGAGAATCGTCCGACGAGGCAACATGTTTCCAGTCGTCAAAAGTCCAATGTCGATGTTGATGGATCCAGATTAGGCATAAAGCCTTGTGTCGTGCAGTCATCAAGTGTTCACGAGTGGGCCTTCGGCTCCGAAAGCCCGTATCGATGAAGTTTCGTTGAATGGTTCACACGCTGACACTTGTTGATGGCCCAGCATTGAAATCTGCAGCAATTTGCAGAAGGGTTGCACTTCCGTAACATTGAACGATTCTCTTCAGTCGTCGTTGCTCCCGTTCTTGCAGGATCTTTTTCCGACCGCAGCGCTGTCGGAGATTTGATGCTTTACCGGTTTCTTGATATTCACGGTACACTCATGAACTGATCGTGCGGGAAAATCCCTACTTCGTTGCTGCCTCGGAGATGCTGTGTCCCATCACTCGTGCGCCGATTGTAACACAAGGTTCAAACTCACTTGAATCTTGATAACCTTCCATTGTTGCAGCAGTAACCGATCTAACAACTGCGCCAGACACTTGTTGTCTTATATAGGCGTTGCCAACTGCGGCGCCGTATTCTGCCTGTTTACATATTTCTGTATTTGAATACGCATGCCTATACCAGTTTCATTGGCCTTTCAGAGTATAATGATTATGATGCTAGAATTGAAAGAAGAAGAAAAGGAATTTCACAGACTCGTTTCGGCAGTCGTTCTTCTCACTAAGTAATTTGCAAATGGAACAGAATGGGGATAACGGATACGAACACACTAGGTTGCTTTCACCACACAACGTATAACACGTTTTCGGGGTACACTTGTAAATTAATGGCTAATCAGATGTGTTGTGGTTAGAACGAGGATCAAGACAGAGACTTTCACTGCGGCGGAAATTACATCCGTAACTGCCACCTACACTTCAGACAGATAACGTAGAAGAAATCTAGAAGTTGATATACGAGTATCTTGATACCTTTGTATTGCACTAGCTCACTGCTGGCCTCACTGTGTACGTACAACAACATTGACCAGTAATTATTGTTGTTGGAAGTTTGACTCAGTTACGCAAAGAAAAATAAAATATAGAAGATTTTATTTTATCCATGGTGGACCCTCCGATCTCTGAGATTACTTACCAGTTAAAAATTGTTGGAAACACGAAACCGGCAAATCTTTTATTGAGTCGCCATAATTAAGTTCCGGCTGAAGACCATTAACAGATGGTTACGTGGGACTTACACAATTATTTCGCGATATCTTAAGTGACCAGCAATTGAGGCACGCGACAAGTATTATGAAAGTGCGCTGTATAACAAACAACTATTCTTTTCAGTACCTCATGTTCGATCATGCTATTTAGTTACCTCCCGTCATACTGAATTCGCACTGATTTCACAGTGTTTCCATTCCATATACTTCTAAAATACGTCACTGGCAGGCAGTGTGCTCAGCACTTGCTTCGCAATCTATGTTATAGAGGAAACGTGCAGTCGAAGATATATCTGACCTCAGCTGTAATTGTTAGCAATACCCACAAGGTCGCAGAAGAGAGATAGAAATACACATATAACCATGTGAGGATGGGTTTTGGTTCGAAAATGAATTGCAGTGAGGCAAACAAATTTTGGTTGGTTCCAGATTTTTTTTTCAACAGTCTTTTAAAAATTGTAGTGTCATGAAGAAAGCAGAGCCGCTTAAATGTCCTCCAATTCCAAGGCAACGAAAGCGGCCTTTGTGCATGGTTTGCATGACACACTAAAATTCCCGCTTGTAGCTCACAGATTAGATTATGGCGCATGAAGGACGTGCGATTGTGGAATCCCGAAAATCCGAAGGTCAGGGAACCACTGAGAGTTCGTGCAAGTTATCAGTTGACATTGGTGGTAAGTGGAATACGTTAGACTGGTCGGAGTGGCCGAGCGGCTCTAGGCGCTACAGTCTGGAACCGCGCGACCGCTACGGTCGCAGGTTCGAATCCTGCCTCGGGAATGGATGTGTGTGATGTCCTTAGATTAGTTAGGTTTAAGTAGTTGTAAGTTCTAGGGGACTGATGACCACAGCAGTTAAGTCCCATAGTGCTCAGAGCCATTTTTTTTTTTGAATACGTTAGGACACGCATGATGTGTTTAATATGTAACAATAATGATCATAATCTGAGTCTACCTGACTTCTTTAACACGTGTTACCAACAAATTAACACACATCTAACCGGAGGTTTCCCAAGCCTTTTAACTGTCATCACCCAAACGCGAAAATACATCTGTTTTTCAGCTCTGACTTCTTTGGAGTTGCCACAGATGACGATGTGATTACAATACTGGGGCAACCCTTAGGAAATATTGAAGCTTCTCGGCAAAATGAAAGACAAGAACAAAAGAATGATCTATTATTCAGCTTTACAGTGAAGAAAGGGATTATAATATCATTGTGTGAATTGAAGCGGTTGATATGGCAAAACGTTTGGCTCGAAAGCAGATGTTTTGAAGTTAAATCTACCACAACTGTCTAAAAGAACAAGAAGTAAAGATCCGTAACCAGTCACAAACACCAAACCAGTCCAGATCCTGTATCTCATCTTCGTGTACATTCCATGCACAAAATCTGACTTTTTGTCCAAGTGTACATGAAAATGAGATATTAGAAGCAGAAACGCATCGTACAGTAATAAAAAGCTAATTTGGGGCTGGTTACGGAGATTGTCGATCGTGTCCATTCGGGACTAACAATGTCCAGACAATTTAGTAACTATCTTTCGCGACACTACTACGGAGGGCCGATGTGAACTCTTAGGGATACAAGCACAAACTTTCAGTATAGTTGCACAAGCTCTAATTACGAATGGACAGAGAATGAAGTTGGCCGTGCCCTTTTCAAAGCCAACCCAGCGTTTGCCTGGACCGATTTAGGGGAATCACAGGAAACCAGGACGCGGAATTGAACCGTCGTCCTCCCCTGCGAGTCCTGTATGCTAACCACTGCACCACCTTGCTCACTCATGAAGCAGTAGAGCATTGATACAGCACTTCGACTAGTATCTGGCGTTCCGACCTGTAAACCGAGTTAACAGAGATCTGATACTTTGCCAGAAAGCTATCTAGACTGCAAACGGGTCATTAGAATACTCCTCGACTACTACTTCATCGACATGAAAACAGAATTCAAATTACACAGGCGAAAATGGGAAGTGTTATCTTATGCCATGAACATCTTCATCAACGTTAACGAATTGGTACTCCAGTATTTAATACCTGTGAGGTTTTTTGATTAAAATTTCACCCTCATGCGAAGTTATTCTCATCATTTTCAGTATAGAACAAAAAAATCCAATTCTACAGATGAACTATAAAATGACATGGCAAAACCCATGGGATACCGATATGCACATATACAGATGGCGGTAGTATCGCGTACACAAGGTGTAGAAGTGCAGTTCATTGTACTCAGGTGATCCACATGAAAAGTTTTCTGAAGTTATTATGGCCACACGATGGGAAGTAACAGGCTTTGAACGTTGAATGGTACTTGGGAGCTGGAAGCATAGGATATTACGTTTCGGAAATCGTTAGGGAATTCAATATTCCAAGATCCATTGTGTCAAGAGTGTACCGAAAATACCAAATTTCAGGCATTACTTCTCACCACGGCAACGCGGTGGCCGACGGACTTCACTTAACGACCGACAGCAGCGGCGTCTGCGTAGAGTTGTCAATGCTAACAGACAAGCAACACTGAGTGAAATTACGACAGAAATCAACGAGGGACGTACGACGAACGTATCCGGTCGGACAGTGCTGCTAAGTTTGGTGCTAATTACGACAGCAGACGACCGACAAGAGTGCCTTTGCTAACAGCACGACATTGCCTGCAGTGCTTTTTCTGGGCTCGTGAGCATAACGGTTGGAGGCTTGACAAATGGAAAATTGTGGCTGGTCAGATGAGCCCCTTTTTCAGTTGGTAAGACCTGATGGAAGGGTTCGATAGTGGCGTAGACCTCACGGAGCCATGTACCCAAGTTGTCAACAATACATTGTGCGGTGGCTCCATAATGGTGTGGACTGTGTTCACATGGAATTGACTAGGTCCTCTGATCCAGATGAACCGATAATTGACTGGAAAGGGTTATGTTCGGCTACTTTGAGACCATATGCAACAATTCATGGACTTCATGTTCCCAAAAAACGGTGGAATTTTTATAGATGCCAATGTGCCATGTCACTGTGCCACGTTAGTTCGCGATTTGTTTGAAGAACATTCGGGACAGTTGGAGCGATTGATTTGGTCACCCAGATCGCCAGACATGAATACCATCCAACATTTATTGGACATAATCGAGAGGCCAGTCCGCGCACAATATCCAGTACAGGCAACACTTTCGCACTTATGGACAGCTATAGAGGCTATATGACTCACTATTTCTTCTGAGACTTGTTGAGGCTATGTCACGTCAAAATACTACACTACGCCGGGCAAAAGAGGGTGTGTGTGACACGCTGTTAGGAAGAATCCCACGACTTTTTTCACCTCGGTGTAGTGTAAGCACTGGATGGCTGTTAAGTGTGTGTAACGTTACTGGAACGTATCAGTTGGAAATCACAACACAACATGCCCACAGGACTTATACGAGCAGCTTATCGCAATCTTTTGGACTCTGAGAAAGGTTGACTGATTGATACGTGGGACATAGTAGCGTAGTACGAGTTATCCCACAGGCATCTGACTGTATTGAATTGACTGCAGATCGAGTGGTAACGAGGTGACTCAGGCCAACAGAGGGGAACGGGTCCTTCCTCAAGCTCTACACCACGAGAAGCTCGTAGGATTGGTCGACTGGCTGTGACGGACAGCTGGATGTCAGCAGGTGAAATCTGGGCGGAAGTTACAGGCAGCACCACCACTAACCGAGGAGAATTGTTACAGGAAGCAGGGTTGAGATTTCAAGCTACCATGCGTCGTTTACCGCTGACACAATACCGCAGACAAGAGAGACTTGCGTGATGTCGACGAGTGCCGTTCAGTGGTGTTCGGCGAAGAGCCTCGCTTCTGTTTGTGGAGGTCAGATCGATACCAACGTGTGCCGTAGACGACCCGATGAAAGGTCACAGGAAGCAGCAGTTCTCGTGACCTATACCTCTCCAACTCCTATGATTCATGGTGTTGGGAGCTATTGTATACGGCAACACGACTCATTTGGCAATTGTTAAGGGGAGGCTGAGCACTCGCCAATATGTGAGGGAAATGGTAAACTCTGTTGTCATACCTTTCATGACGAAGGTTCTAAATGGCATATTCTAGCAAGATACTGCAAGACCCCACATCGCAGTTCACGCCACAAACTCCTTGACGAATATAGGGATCACTGACTGGCCTTCCAGGCCACGATTTGTCACTTATAGAGGGTGTGTGGGATGAGATGGGGAAATATATACTTTCAGCACAGCCTCTGCCCAGAAAATGGCACAAACTGACACAGAATGTGGTTCAGGCATGACAAGAAATTCCTCAAGATAGTATTCCGAAGCTGTCTGTTTCCAAAAAAATGGTTCAAATGGCTCTGAGCACTATGGGACTTAACATCTGAGGTCATCAGTCCCCTAGAACTTAGAACTACTTAAACTTAACTAACCTAAGGACATCACACACATCCATGCCCGAGGCAGGATTCGAACCTGCGACCGTAGCGGTCGCGCGGTTCCAGACTGAAGCGCCTTTAACCGCGTGGCCACACTGGCCGGCTGTCTGTTTCCACGCCACAGCGAACAGGAAAGTTTAGTCGTGCTCCTGCGGGTAACGCTTCATACTGAGGTTGATGATGGACATAAATTCCGAATGGAATGAAACTTTAATCAATTAATACTAATCATCTGATGAACATCTTCACAAAGACTGACAAATGTCGGAGTAGCGATTCATGGCGCAAAGGCTTTCCATTTCCTCCACTGTATATTGAGGAAATAATCACACAAAGAATAAACACCTTTCAACTGTGACGAGACAGGCAAAAGTATCGTGAAGTAGTAGTAGTAGTAGAAATTTTATGCATCCGTATATGTCTTTTACCAGGACACTGGACATGACTTGTATTACAATCGAAGAACAACAAAAATAAAGTAATTCACACATACAGACATTCACATACTTACAGATCTAGTATGACAAGGATGAAACAGGTAGTTGGCCGTGGCCTTATAGTGGGAACCATTGCGGCATTTGCCTGAAGTAATTTAGGGGAACCATGGAAAAACTAAATCAGGATGGTTGTATGAAGATTGGTGCCCCTACCCTCCCGAATATACGGTCACTCTGTTTAAAACAGTGCTACCTCATTCGGTTTATCCGTAATGTACAGCACTGTTTTGCAAATTATCAAATTATAACGTAAAAGGTTAATGCTACACTGTTCATTAATTGCTCAATCGCAGTCACTGAGCACACTATACACCATTGTTTCGTAACACTGCACACACAATACACGCGGTCCGCTGATGTTAGGACCAGTTTGTGTACCGCAGCTCCCCATTTGCCAGCCTGAAAAACTGAGTCAGCATCCTTCTACAACGAGTGAGATGTAGAGTTCAGGAAGAGGATAAGATGTTAGTATTATACATTACATAGTTTTACCAGAAAAAAAAGAATGAAAAATATAGTGTGAAAGAGTCATACGGAATGATAGATGTTTTATAAACGTTATTATTATCTATTCGTGTTAAGTTCTTTACCAAACCCCTACTGTGTTCCCAACGTAATTCTTCGATGTTTCGAATGTATTGTTTAATAGGTACTTTTTAACTGGCTTTTTAAATAAACTGATGACTATTCTCACCGAATCTCACAGGAAGTATATCACTCACCTTCACACAGTATTTCGACCTAGCGTAAAGCTGAGAGATGAACCGTGAACACACAGCCAATTAAGGGAAAGGAGTCTCGCTTTGGAAAAACGAACCCCGTGGGTTCGAGGCGGAAACAGCAGGAGAGGCCGCCACGTGCTGCTTCATGCAATTAACGCGAGAGAGAAAACGGAGCAGAAAACTCTAAATCACAGGAGTCGGAACAACTCGGAGGTGAAGTGCGCTGGCACGACTTGCTAATAACAGCCTAAATTGCCGTAGTATTGGGGTGTGGAATGCAAGGAGAAGCCAGCGCATTACTTTCTCGAGATAGCTAAATCTCTCGCAGAAACACAATTTACGTTTAGACAGTAGAAGGAAAAATGGGCAGGAGCGTGGAAGGAGGGGGGGGGGGGGGGAGGGGGAGGGGGAGGGGGAGGGGAAGGGGAGAAGGAGGAAAGAGATAAACAAGTACGGATGCAGACCATGTCAGCACTTTATTTTTATCAGGAATTCACCATCTGAATTTGATTGAATGATAGATTAGATACTACATTGGCGCCACTGGTAATTGCAGATTCAGTTCGTAGGTGGTGTGGTAGTATAAATGTGGGTTTTGGCTGTATGGTCTCCAGGAAAAAAGAATAATTATGTGGTTTTCACACTGCTTACAAAATTTGTCTTGTCAGTTGTTCAGGTAGTCGTAGTTATCGTCTATAGAACTCGTCTCTAGAAGTAGTTTTATCATTGCTGGCAACTTATTTTCATTATTTCTAACTTTTCTGTAGTTACATAGCACTGAGATTTTATCAATTTCATTCTCTGCTTCCCTTCCATCTTTCCTCGGTCTCTATATCACTTTCCTTAAATTCTTTTTCTCCTTTTATATAGTTAAGTCGTGTAATGTGGTATTGAGTTTCAGGGATCTGTAGAGAAGGAGGAAATAATGTTATCAGTGTACTGTGGATTTCAACTATTATGGTATTAACTGCGAAACACGGTGTGCAGTTGCTTCTACGATGCACATAATACATAAAAACTGCAACTAATAAATAAATGAAAACATCATCTCCAGATGTCCCGTGAAACACATAACTTGACAAAATAGTCCTACACGAATTTTTACAAAGTTTTATAAGAAAATTAAACATGGTTTGTACTGCGAGCTGTTAGATAGAACAGGTACAGTGGAGTATCCCAACTCTTTTCTATGAATATAATACGTTCACCGAAAAACACACGATGAGAATAATTACTTGCTGCAGGGTTAAGATCTGTGACGATACATAGCCTCCTGCTGCTGTGCAGCTAATGTGATTGCTCATCTAGGGTTTCTAATCTAAATCCTCCTGTAGGGTTTAACGCTCTGACAACAATGCAGTTGCTGGATGAGGAGAATTAGCTCGGATTCGATGAGGATGGAAAAAGCAGTCGGACGTCACTTGTTGAGGGAACTATTCCGGGATTCGCAAAGACGGCAACGACTGCCGCTGTTGACTATTACCCGGCGATTGTTTCACCACTGAGAAATTGCAGATAGTGAATCCTCTAACGAGCACAGGCTTTGAATTCTTTTGCTTGATAACTGCAATAAGCAGGTATTATTTTATCTACAACTGTACACAAAGAAAAGAGGGAAGCGGTAGTGACTGGACTTACTATTTGTCGACTTGAGGTCGTAAAAGAAGAATCTACGCATTTAACGAACAACGCTTTGTAACTGTATAACAGATGTTGGTACAACTTAATACTTGTAAAAGCGTTTTGGCTCGTAAAGCACGATGAACACGCAACAAATTTTAAGTCGGTAATTCGTAATACCTAATGACAGTTGCATTGTCAATGGAATAAAACATTTGTCATGCGTCTCTACGTCAACAAAACTAATCCTTAAGATCCTTCGTCTCCTATAACTACTAGTTCCTTTGTCTATCATGACTTAAAAGTCTGCACATGGTCGAAGACTCAAAACCCGGCCCGAGTAGCCGTGCGGTTCTAGGCGCTACAGTCTGGAACCGAGCGACCGCTACGGTCGCAGGTTCGAATCCTGCCTCGGGCATGGATGTGTGTGATGTCCTTAGGTTAGTTAGGTTTAATTAGTTCTAAGTTCTAGGCGACTGATGCCCTCAGAAGTTAAGTCGCATAGTGCTCAGAGCCATTTGAACCATCTGAAAACTCAAAAACATTAATCTAGTGATCACGCTCTTCACTTATGGTTAGAAAATAAAGCTCCCACTCTTCTGCTATGTTTGTGCACTAATGAAACTTGCTGTCCGACTAAGCCTGTATATAGGACAAATACTTCTACTCCACTGTTAATAGTCTTATCATGTGAGGTATGTAGCCACGTGTCGCCGATTAGAAGACGCCAGTACCATTCTAAGTTCCACACTCTTTATACTGCAGCCTGTGAAGTACACTCAGATCTCTTATAAAATGAAGCGCGAAAGAAGCTGGTGTTGGCATGCGTATTCAAATACAGAGATATATAAACAGGCAGAATACTGTGCTGCGGTCAGAAACGCCTACACTATGTGATCAAAAGTGCCCGGACACCTGGCTGAAAATGACTTACAAGTTCGTGGCGCCTTCCTTCGGTAATGCTGGAATTCAATATGGTGTTGGCCCACCCTTAGCCCTGATGACAGCTTCCACTCTCGCAAGCATACGTTCAATTAGGTGCTGCAAAGGTTCCTTGGGGAATGGCAGCCCATTTTTCATGGAGTGGTGCACTGAGGAGAGGTACCGATGTCGGTCGGTGAGGCCTGGCACGAAGTCGGGGTTCCAAAACATCGCAAAGGTGTTCTATAGGATTCAGGTCAGGACTCTGTGCAGGCCAGTTCATTACAGGGATGTTATTGTCGTGTAACCACTCCGTCACAGGCTGTGCATTATGAACAGTTGCTCGATCGTGTTGAAAGATGCAATCACCATCCCCGAATGGATCTTCAACAGTGGGAAGCAAGAAAGTGCTTATAACATCAATGTAGGCCTGTGCTGTGATAGTGTCACGCAAAACAACAAGGGGTGCAAGCCCCCTCCATGAAAAACACGACCACACCATAACACTACCGCCTTCGAATTTTACTGTTGGCACTACACACGCTGGCAGGTGACGATCACCGGCCATTCGCCATACCCATATCCTGCCATCGGATCGCCACATTGTGTACCTTGATTCGTCATTCCACACAATATTTTTCCACTGTTCAATCGTCCAGTGCTTACGCTCCTTACACCAAGAGAGGCGTCGTTTGCCACTTATCGGCGTGATGTGTGGCTTAGGAGCAGTCGCTTGACAATGAAATCCAACTTTTCTCACCTCCCGTCTAACTGTCGTAGTACTTGCAATGGATCCTGATGCAGTTTGGAATTCCTGTGTGATGGTCTGGATAGATGTCTTCCTATTACACATTACGACCCTCTTCAACTGTCGGCGGTCTATTTCAGTCAACAGATGAGGTCGGCCTGCACGCTTTTGTGCTGTACGTGTCCCTTCACGTTTCCAGTTCACTATCACATCGGAAACAGTGGACCTAGGGATGTTTAGGAGGGTGGAAATCTCTCGTACAGGCGTATGGCACAAGTTACACCCAATCACCTGACCACGTTCCAAGTCCGTGGGTTCCGTGGAGCGCGCCATTCTGCTCTCTCACGATGTCCAATTGCTACTGACGTCGCTGATATGGAGTACCTGGCAGTAGATGGCAGCACAATGCACCTAATATGAAAAACGTATGTTTTTGGGGGTGTCCGGATACTTTTGATTACACAGTGTATATAAGACAACAAGTGTCTATCGCAGTTGTTAGATCGGTTGCTGCTGCTACAATGATACGTCTGATACGGCTAGATACGACTCTGACAGGTGACACATACGTAAGCAACCTGTCCGATCACCTGCATCAAGTCTTGTCTATTGTTTATTTCGACGGACTTGGGTAATCCCAGCAGGACAATGCGACACCGCACACGTCCAAAATTGGTACAGGGTGGCTCGAGGAACACACTTCTGAGTTTAAACACTTCCGCTGGCCACAAACTCCCCATACAAGATCATTATTGAGCGTATCTGGGATGCTTTGGAATGTGCTGTTCCGAAGAGATCTCCACCCCATCGTACTCTTACAGATTCATCGACAGTCCTGCAGGATTCATGGTGTCAGTTTCCTCTAGCACTACTTTTAGTCAAATCCATGGTACGTCAAGTTGTGGCACTTCTGCGTGCTCGCGAGGGCCCTACACGATATTAGGCAGGTGTACCAGTTTCTTTGGCTCTTCAATGTATAATGGAAGTTGTACCTTAAAAGGCAACGATTCGATTCTGCTACACGTTAATCGTCTGGCAGAAGAGTTCATCTAATAATTTCGTTTTTGTAAAATAATACTACAAATACTGAAGTCTAAGAATCAACTGAACATTTTTGTTAAGAACATGTTGTTTCAGTTGCTGTGATATTTGCGTGGCGCTATGTCAATAATTTGTCTAAGATTTACTGGAAAAATTATGCACACGGTACCGAAAGTGAAGAATAACGTTCTTGGGAAGTATTTCTGATGGTATTATTAGACAAATACATTGAACAACTAATCCGACAGCCCACAGGCGAGAGTTGTACACTATCTGATCAAAAGTATCGTGAGATCTATTGAAGCATATCAATACGGGATGTGTCACCCTACGCTGTTATGATGGCTTGAACTCTTCGATGAGACTTTCAGTGAGGTGTCTGAATATCTGTGTAGGAATGGCAGCCCACTCTTCTTCAGCTGCCGAAACAACAAACGGTAGCGATATTGGACGACGGGGTCTGTAGCGAAGTCGACGTTCTAACTCATCCCAAAAGTGTTCCATTGGCGCCAGGTCAGGACTCGGGAGAGGTCTGTCCGTTTTAGAAATGTAATTGTCCACAACAGATGATTATTTATGACAGGATGTACTGCCATCGTCTCCGAACCGTTCCTCTACTGTACACACCACACAATGCTGTAAACCCGCTTTTAGCGTTTTCGGAAGTTTGCTAGGGGGACTAAACCCAAACCACAAAAATCACCTCCATACCATAACAGCATTTCCTCCATAATTCGCTGTTGGTGCTACAAGTGGTGGCAGGTAACGTTCTCCAGACATTCACCATTTCCCTCGGATTGCCACGGGGTATAGCATTATTCATCACTCCAAATAACTTGCTTGCAGTTATCTACCGTCCAGTGACGTCGTCCGTTGCTCCACGTCAAATGTAACTTAGGACTGACCACAGAAATGTGCGGTTTCTGAACAACTGCTCGATCATTATACCACACTCGTTCTAACTCCCTACAAACAGTCACTGTGCTAGTTGGACTGATCTACATCTACGCTGATAGTCTGCAAACTACATTTAAGTGTCTGGCAGAGGGTTCATCTAACCGCCATCACAGTAACACTCTATTATTCACTTTCGGACAGCGCACGGAAAAAAGGAACACCTACATCGTTTCTCCCTATGTAGGTCGGCATCAAATAAATATTTATGCTTTCGGAGGAGAAAGTTAGTGATTGGAATTACACGAGAAGGTCCGCCGCAAAGAAAAACGCCTTTGTTTCAATGGTGTCCCTCCCAAACCCAGTATAATGTCCGTGACATTCTCTCCCCTATTTCGCTGTAATACAAAACGTACTGCTCTTCGTTGAACTTTCTCGATGTACTCCGTCAATCTTATCTGGTAAGGATACCAGACCGCGCAGCAGTAGTCCAAAAGTGGACGGAGAAGCATAGTGTAGGCAGTCTCTTTAGTAGACCTGTTACATTTTCTAAGTGTTCTGCCAATAAAACGCAGCCTTTGTTTAGCTTTCCCCACAACATTTTCTACGTGTTCTTTCCAATTTAAATTGTTCGTAATTGTAATTCCTAGGCATTTACTTGAATTTACAGCCTTTAGTTTAGACTGATTTATAATGTCACCGAAGTTTAACGAATTCCCTATAGCACTCATGTGGATGACCTCACACTTTTCGTTATGAGGACCAATTGCCAATTTTCGCACCATTCAGATATCTTTTATAAATCGTTTTGCTATTTGTTCTGATCTTCTGATGAGTTTACTAGACGATAAATGACAACATCATCTGCAAACAACCTAAGACGGCTGCTCAGATTGTCTCCTAAATCATTTATATAGATAAGGAACAGAAGAGGGCCTATAACACTACCTTGGGGAAAGCCAGAAATAACTTCTGTTTTACTCGACGACTTTCCATCAGCTACTAGAACTGTAACCTCACTGACAGGAAGTCACGAATCCAGTCCCATAACTGAGACGGTATTCCATAAGCACGCAATTCCATTACAAGCTGCTTGTGTGGTACAGTTCAAGTGGCTCTGAGCACTATGGGACTTAACATCTGAGGTCATCAGTCCTCTAGACTTAGAACTACTGAAACCTAACTAACGTAAGGACATCACACACATCCATGCCCGAGGCAGGATTCGAACCTGCGACCGCAGCAGCAGCACGGTTCCGGACTGAAGCGCCTAGGACCGCTTCGGCCACAGCGCCAGGATGTGGTACAGTGTCAAACGCCTCTTGGAAATCTAGAAATACGGAATCAATTTGAAATTACTTGTCAATAGCATTCAACTCTTCGAGTGTGTAAAGAGCTTGTTGTGTATCACAAGAACGATGTTTTCTAAATCTCCGTTGACTGTTTGTCAACAGACCATTCTCTTCGAGGTAATTCACGATGTTCCAACA
The DNA here is from genome assembly GCF_021461395.2 of Schistocerca americana. NCBI lineage: Eukaryota > Metazoa > Arthropoda > Insecta > Orthoptera > Acrididae > Schistocerca > Schistocerca americana. The sequence continues at coordinate 748,500,634 of NC_060130.1, read as the reverse complement.
TAATATATGCTCCAGAATCCTGCTGCATATCAACGTTAATGATAAGAGCCTGTAATTTAGTGGATCACTCCTACTACCTTTCTTGAATATTGGTGTGACCTGTCTAGTTTTCCAGTCTTTGAGTACGGATCTTTAGTCGAGCGAGCAGTTTTATATAATCGTTAAGTATGGAGCTACTGCATCAGCATACTCCGAACCGAAAGGAACCTTATTGGTATACAATCTGGACCAGAAGACTTGCTTTTATCAAGTGATTTAAGTTGCTTCACTACCATGATGATATCTACTTCTAAGTTACTCACGTTGGCAGCTGATTTTGATTCGAATTCTGGAATATTTACTTCGTCTTCTGTGATAAAGGAATTTCGAAAGGCTGTGTTAAGTAACTCTGCTTTCGTAGAACTGTCGTCGATAGTATTTCAATTGCTATCGCGCAAGAAGGCACTGACTGATCTTGCCGCTAGCATACTTTACGTACGACCAGAAACACTTTGGATTTTCTGACGGGTTTTCAGATAAAGTTTCGTTGTGGAAACTGCTATCAGCATCTCGCATTGATGACCGCGCTAAATTACGAGCTTCTGTAAAAGATCAATATTCTTGGGAATTTTGGTTTGTTTAAATTTTGTATATTTTTTTTCGTTGTTTCTGCAACAGTGTTCTGACCCATTTCGTGTACCAAAGGGGATCAGTTCTGTCGTTTGTTAATTTATTTGTTATAAATCTCTCGATTGCTGTCGATACTATTTCTTTGAATTCAAGCCACATCTGGTCTACACTTACTGATGGCAGCGCTTTGGAATTCGCAAGTGATTGCTTCCGCTGAGTTTATTACTGCCCTCCCAGTGATCGAACGTCCCAGTCCGCCTTTGCATTAAGTCTGTTTGGTCTCAGTTTAGCAGTGGTTCTTCCTTCGTGTTTACACTTCGTTACCACATCACCAACAGTTGACATGAGCGGCATTAGAAGAGTTGAAACTTACCTGATGGATTTGTTACTCAGATGATATCCGGTGACTAGTCTTCGTTCGAAGTAACTGAGATCCCCTGACAGATCCATTCTGCTATTACTGCTTCTCTGCCGACCACACATAGCCTGTTTTCCTATGTTAAAAATGCGGTTCGGATTGCTGTTATTCTGATTAAAACATTTAAATAGCATTTACGGTCAATATTCTCACAAAATATCTGTTATTTTTGTGTAATTAAAGCTTAGAAATCATTCAATCTCAAGGCTTGGTCACATGATCTAAAACGCTCTGTTATTGGCTGAAGCTCTGGTGACGTCACAGACTAGGAGTAAGTCGAAGCTATACGTGTGTTGTAGGAGTTTTAGCCAAATATAGTAGGTTTTTACATAGTTTGTCTGCATTCAGTTTAGCTATTTAGTGCTGGAAAACGCAATTGCAATTTTTAATTAATAATAGAAAGGAATTTTGCGTACGCTCATAGTATAAACTTTGCGAAAGTTGATGCGTTAATGGTCCACCCATTTAGATCGGCGATATATGCAACGACGGACATTCTTTTCCCTGCTCCCTGCAACATAATCAAACTCGCTCTAAACTAAGGAACTGTAGACCTTTTGGAAATACATTGGTATATTATAACTAGATTGTCGACTGTTAGTCATGAGCTACGGTCCAAAGCACAAAAAATTATTCTTGGCAAATCTTATTACTGATTACCTCTATATAACAAGAAGACGCTCAGCAGAGGGACATCCTTGAGCAGGCGCGCGGTGGCGCTACGAATAGGGCAAATAACTACAGAAAAAGAGGTTGCAAGTGAGTATCCTGCAAGTGTCACACGTTTTTAAAAATTTTACACGAAAACGAAAATAGCGTTAGCAATAACTGATAGCAGCTGTTGTTTCGTAGAGGGATCTATTATATATAGCTTCACATTGACCTTAGTCTGAGAAATGGACAACAGAGCATAAATGCATTTACTTTGCGAACCAATAGTTCTTCAAATGGCTCTGAGCACGATGTGACTTAACATCTGAGGTCATCAGTCCCCTAGAATTTAGAACTACTTAAACCTAACTAACGTAAGGACATCACACTCATCCATGCCAGAGGCAGGATTCGAACCTGTGACCATAGCGGTCGCGCGGTTACAGACTGAAGCGCCTAGAAAGTAGAAACGCTCGGCCACAACGGCCTGCCAAACAGTTCTCTTCTTTTGGAGGGCTTTGCTAGTAGTGAAGATACCACCATACTCCCACAGTACAACGAGGTGTAGGACGACGAGGTTTCCTATACGGAGAGATATAAAGCATGTACAACATGCAAGTAAAACAAACGTAGCAGCTGTGAAGTTTGTGTGTGTTCACTAACGTCAATGTCTGAAGGAGATTTACATCTTCTTTATGTAAGATGATGAAACTTCAAAAGCTTAAACAATAAGGATCCTAGCTGAACAGTACGAAGATAAAAGCGTTGTTTCTAATAAAGTAAAAAGTGCGTGGTCACATTAAGTAGAAAACATCTTTTTCAACGTGGCATGTGTGAACAGCCATTGCAGATGTAAGCGTATGTAAGCAGCATGAAAAACGCAATAATATCCTTTTTCTGATCAGTGCTGTGAAATTTTGTACCTGTGATTTGGTTTTCATAGGAGAAATGTCGTGTCGTTTTACAGTTGAGTTCAAATATTGTTTCGCGTGGGATTCAAACCAACGATTTATGGATATGATCATCTAAAATTCGACTGTCAACTGCTTTAACAACTGAGCTACTGAATAATTTTTCTAAAGGTAGGTATAACGAAGTTTTCAGTAAGAGGTTAATTTCGTTGAATGACGCTATCCTTCCATGTAACAATGGGAAATCATATCTCGGAGGTAAATGAATGTTAACTTCATACTGCAACGCATTTTTAATTAAGATAGTGAACTTGCGTGCCGATGTGGTGGTAATTTTCCAGTGCAGTGGAGCAACATTTTACGCAACGTCTCATTGTCTGGAACACTCAAAAACTACTTTTCATGAGATTTTATACAGGGTGTTACAAAAAGGTACGGCCAAACTTTCAGGAAACATTCCTCACACACAAATAAAGAAAAGATGTTATGTGGACAAGTGTCCGGAAACGCTTAATTTCCATGTTAGAGCTCATTTTAGTTTCGTTCTTCCACCTACGCTCAATGGAGCACGTTATCATGATTTTATACGGGATACTCTACCTGTGATGCTAGAACATGTGCCTTTACAAGTACTACACAACATGTGGTTCATGCACGATGGAGCTCCTGCATATTTCAGTCGAAGTGTTCGTACGTTTCTCTACAACAGATTCGGTGACCGATGGATTGGTAGAGGCGGACGAATTCCATGGCCTCCACGCTCTCCTGACCTCAACCCTCTTGACTTTCATTTATGGGGGCATTTGAAAGCTCTTGTCTACGCAACCCCGGTACCAAATGTAGAGACCCTTCGTGCTCGTATTGTGGACGGCTGTGATACAATACGCCATTCTCCAGGGCTGCATTAGCGCATCAGGGATTCCATGCGACGGAGGGTGGATGCATGTATCCTTGCTAACGGAGGACATTTTGAACATTTCCTGTAACAAAGTGTTTGAAGTCAGGCTCGTACGTTCTGTTGCTGTGTGTTTCCATTCCATGATTAATGTGGTTTGAAGAGAAGTAATAAAATGAGCTATGACATGGAAAGTAAGCGTTTCCGAACACATGTCCACATAACATATTTTCTTTCTTTGTGTGTGAGGAATGTTTCCTGGAAGTTTGGCCGTACCTTTTTGTAACACCCTGTAGATGTTTTTATACAGTATGGTACTACAAACCATTAGTAATCCATTTTCCGAAACGTAAATTCCAAAACAATGCGTCACTATGAATTAGCATTATGACACAGGAGCAGCGTGATAGCCAGTGACGTCATAGGCATCACATGACTCGAATGGACCGTTTTAGCGGGATTTCAAATTATTTTATTTCATTCTCATTTTTATAAGCGAATACTGAAATTCAATGGGAGAAAAAGCGTGTTAGAAGCACAAAATGGCATTGTTAAATATTTAAGACGATTTCTAGAAAACAGTTAGATACCCCATATGCCCCGCCGCCTTTTACACTGGCAAGTCCGTCTCTCCTGACATCTAGCGGTAAATTGCGCATTACGTAGGGATGGTCACGTACTTTTGATCAGATAGCGAACAGTCTTGTGAAATCGGGTGACTGTTTCTGAAATACCTTGTATTATGTAGCTCTCCTTCGAAACTCTGCACGTAACAGACTGCGGCAAAATAGATCTCAACTAGCAGTTGCCGAAGACTTCCCGCGTGTATACAAGTGTCTGACTTGAAATGCAGGCCCAGTAGTTGGCACTGGAGACCGTGGCATACCAGCCGGCGCGGCGCAGCACAGCTGTCGTGCTACGCTCGTTGTGGACATTAAAAGAGCTATTATGGTGGCCGCTGTGTATGAATGGAAGCGCTGCGTGGCTGACCCCGCTTGCAGCCCTCCCGCTCCTTTGCCTGGAGCCGAGCTGCCACATCACGACACGTTCCACTGTCGCCTTACCCCGTAAAATCTAACTTTTTCGTTGCGTAACATTTTGATAAGCTCTATCGAATGCTCGGCTGTTTTGGTAAATAAAAATTAGATTGAGAGAGCAAGATCCGTACCTAATCAATCGCATCAGAAGATGGCGCTTTGTTTGTCATAACTTAAATTTTCGTATAATAAAAATGGATTCCGATGTAACATGACAGATACTTTCGGCTACTACATAAGCTGCTTGAATTTATCCGTCTCTTTCTTACTGGTCTCTCAAGTTGTATTTACTTTATCGGACTTCTTGTGATTTATGTTTCTGCTTTCGATTTCCCTTTTAGAAATTATCCTCAGCAATACTAACTGACGATCAGTTTGGCTTTAGGAAAGGCAAAGGCATCGGAGAGGCAGTTCTGACGTTGCAGTTGATAATGGAAGCAAGACTAAAGAAAAATGGAGAGACGTTCATGGGGTTTGTCTACCTCGAAAAAGCGCTCGACACTGTAAAATGATGCAAGATGTTCGAAATTCTGAGGAAAATAGGGGTAAGCTATATGAAGAGACGGGTAATACACAACATGTACAAGAGCCAAGAGGAAATAGTAAGAGCGCAATACCAAGAGCGAAGGGCTCGGATTAAAAAGGGAATAAGATTGGGATGTAGTCTTTCGCCCCTACTGTTCAATCTGTACATCGAAGAAACTGTGAGGGAAATAAAAGAAAGATTCAAGAGTGGAATTAAAATTCAAGGCCGGCCGGAGTGGCCGAGCGGTTCTAGGCGCTACAGTCTGGAGCCGCGCGACCACTACGGTCGCAGGTTCGAATCCTGCTTCGGGCATGGATGTGTGTGATGTCCTTAGGTTGGTTAGATTTAAGTAGTTCTAAGTTCTAGGGGACTGATGACCACAGCAGTTAAGCCCCATAGTGCTCAGAGCCATTTGAACCATTTGCCAAAATTCAAGGTGGAAGGATGTCAATGATAAGATTCGTTGATGGCATTGCGAACCTCAGTGAAAGTGAAGAACAATTACAGGATCTACTGAATGGAATGAACAGTATAATGAGTACAAAATATGCATTGAGAGTAAATCGAAGAAAGGCGAAAGTAATGAAGAGCAGCAGAAATAAGAACAGTGAGAAACTTAACATCAAATGGCTCTGAGCACTATGGGATTTAACATCTGAGGTCAGCGGTCCCTTAGACTTAGAACTACTTAAACCTAAGAACATCACACACATCCTGCCCGAGGCAGGATTCGAACTTGCGACCGTAGCAGCAGCGCGGTTCCAGACTGAAGCGCCTAGAACTGCTCGGTCACAGCAGCCGGCAAACTTAACATCGGAATTGATGATCACGAAATAGATGAAGTTAAGGAATTCTGATACCTAGTCTGCAACATAGCCCGTCATGGACGGAGCAAAGAGGACATCAAAAGCATTGTCAAAAGGGCCATTCCTGTCCAAGAGAAGTCTACTAGTATCAAACATAGGCCTTAATTTGAGAAAGAGATTTCTGAGAATATACGTTTGGAGCACAGCACTGTATGGTAGTGAAACATGGATTGTGGGAAAACCGGAACAGAAGAGAATCTAAGCATTTAAGATGTGGTGTTAAGGACAAATGTTGAAAATTAGGTGGACTGTAAGGTAAAGAATAAGGAGGTTCTGCGTAGAATCGGAGACGACAGGAATATGTGGAGAACACTGACAAGAAGAGGGACAGGATGATAGGACAAATGGCTCTGAGCACTATGGGACTTAACATCTGAGGTCATCAGTCCCCTAGAACTTAGAACTACTTAAACCTAACTAAACTACGGACATCACACACATCCATGCCCGAGGCAGGATTCGAACTTGCAATCGTAGCGGTCGCGCGGTTCCAGACTGAAGCGCCTAGAACAGCTCGGCCACACCGGCCGGCGATGATAGAACATCTGTTAAGACATCATGGAATAACTTCCATGGCACTAGAGGGAGCTGTAGAGGGCAAAAACTGTAGATAATGAAAGAGATTGGAATACTTCCAGCAGATAACTGAGGGCGTCGCTGCAAGTGTTACTCTGAGATGAAGAGTTTGGCACAGTAGAGGAATTCGTGGCGGGCCGCATCAAACCAGTCGGAAGACTAATGATTAAAACAAAATGAATACTATCTTTTATTGGAATTCAGAACTGCATTTTATTCGCAGTGAGATAAAGAGTTTTGTTTGGGATAACTTCCATGAACCAATCCAGAAAACATACATGCGAGTCTGAAGAACAGACAGTGTTCACGATCCACAGCTGTAGGAAATACTTTCAATATAAATTCGCTGATTGCGAATTCCGAATTAGGTGTAGATGTGCTACCCAATAGTGACATATGAAAATTTTGTCGGGCCTGGTCCAGTATAAATTTTCTTATGTCACTATTGGGTCGTAGATCTATACCTAATACAGCTGATGTGATGGAATTAGCAATCAGTGAATTAATTTCTGAAGTAATCCAGAAAAGCCTGTTAGGAGTGCACTGCTTAACTTACTTTTCAACTTTTCTTTGAAAAGCCTTTTGAAACATTGGAAGAATCACAGTCGATGTACAAGATCGAAATACCGCGATACAGGGAATTAGTTTCGTCCAAAATACAAATTAATCGAAATATCTGTACAGATGCATCGGTAACTTTCCACAAACTTTTTGAAAAATGAAGAAACGCAGGAAAGTTGCTCAATCCACAATCCTGAGCAACTGTCCTGCGGTTTCTCCATTTTTCAAAATGCAAATCTGCAGCTGCCCCATAAAAAACCTCTTTGTGGAAATACTTTTTATTTGGAAAATCCAAGTCCAGATTTGTAACCTATAATTAAAATATAATCTCTAGATATACATATGCACCAAACGTTAAATTTTGTTTTGATATTTTTGTAGTGATTTTCGTTTAGTATATATTTTACCCTTGCCTACACATGTCAATCTGGTTCAACCACTGTATTATAAACATGATTTGCATGTGAATAGAACAGTAGAACTTCAGTCGTTCTTAGTGTTATTTTGTCACTAATCGGTTCATTCGCCTCTGGCAACGATTTTTGGATAAGTCACTTCAAAGGACGGTGGAAGGCGAGACGCACCACCTCTATTAGTAAAATACTGTGGCATTCCAACCACTATTCGTATTGACAATGACTGATATTTTTGCAGTTTTCTGCTTAACCCTGTAAATGTTCTCAGCATATGAAACTTTTAAAACACAGTCGCCAGTGGAAAGTGATATATTTAGCACAAATTTCTTTATAAATAATTGCTAGAAAAATGATTTTTTCTGAGAGTTTTACGCCATTGTCAAAACTCTTGTTCATTCTGGTGTGACATGTACCATTACACTGGCATCTGTAGTTCCATACTTTTTCTTGCCTACTTTCTGTTAGTGTTTAGATATGTATTTTGATTCAGTAAAATTAATGGTATTAGTATTTGTGTAGCCGGCAAGGTGGCAAGCATAGTTGTCACTATTGGGAGAAAGATAGAGAAGGAGAGAGGCAAGAGTTTAAAAGTTCTAGTGGCGAACTGCTGGTTCAAGACTGAACAGCTGCTCAGTTGACCAAGGATGTAGACGGAAACCGGTAGTGCGTGTTCGAAGGAATCATACTTGCTTTCATCTGAAGTGATTTGCCGCCATCAGCCATAACGAACTGATTTAGGCAAAGCATGGACAGCCTATGGCTATGAGGGTTAGTCAAATTGTAAGTAGGCTGTTTAGGTTTTCTACGTAAGTAGGCTGTTTATGTTTTTATGTTGGTAACGCCACGTAACGCTCTGTATGAAAATCACTGACTGTGCTGTGTGCAGTCTGTAGCTGGTTTGCATTGTTGGAATATTTGCAATTGTAGTGTTGGGCAGTTGGATGTGAACAGCGCGTAGCGTTGTGCAGTTGGAGCTGAGCCGCCAGCAGTGGTGGATGTGGGGAGAGAGATGGCAGAATTTTGAGAGCGGGCGATCTGGACATGTGTCCGTCAGAAAAAGGAAATTTTTAAGACTGGATCTCATGAACTGCTATATATATTATGCCTTTTGAACACTATTAAGGAAAATACATTGGCTGTTCTCTACCAAAATCTTTCATTTGCTAACTATGCCTATCAGTAGTTAGTGCCTTCAGTAGTTAGAATCTTTTATTTGGCTGGCAGTATTGGCGCTCGCTGTATTGCAGTAGTTCGAGTAACGATGGTTTTTGTGAGGTAAGTGATTCATGAAAGATATAGGTTATTGTTAGTCAGGGCCATTCTTTTGTGGGGATTATTGAAAGTCAGATTGCGTTGCGCTAAAAATATTGTGTCAGTTTAGTGATGATCAGAATAAGTAAAGAGTGAAATGTCTGCGTACGTTCAGTTTTGTTGAGTTGTTTGAAAATCAAACAACGTAAGAAGTTTACCAGCACAGTAATTCATAATTTTCCTGCCCGCATCTCGTGGTCGTGCGGTAGCGTTCTCGCTTCCCACGCCCGGGTTCCCGGGTTCGATTCCCGGCGGGGTCAGGGATTTTCTCTGCCTCGTGATGGCTGGGTGTTGTGTGCTGTCCTTAGGTTAGTTAGGTTTAAGTAGTTCTAAGTTCTAGGGGACTTGTGACCACAGCAGTTGAGTCCCATAGTGCTCAGAGCCATTTTTGAACCATAATTTTCCAAAGGGGACGTTTCAAAATGAAAACCGAACACCCATCACAGCGGGACCGTGGAATAGCTCCATTCAAAAGTAATCACCACACTTGTTGTCCGCCCCTGGTAGCTGAGTGGTAAGCGTGACAGAATGTCATACCTAACGGCCCGGGTTCGATTCCCTGCTGGGTCGGAGATTTTCTCCGCTCAGGGACTGGTAGTTGTGTTGTCCTTATCATCAACCTTTCATCCTCAGCGACACGCAAGTCGCCGAAGTGGCGTCAACTTGAAAGTCTTGCAGCAGGCGAACAGTCTACCCGACGGGAGGCCCTAGCCAGACGGGACACCCTAGCCAGACGGGACACCACACTTGTTAGGACATTTATCCCACTGGGTGAAGAGACAATCAACGTCAGAACGCTGTCAGCTGCTCTCGGATCCACAACTGCTCTCAATCTTGCGTTTCATCTTCCGAATGAAACCGACGTCCACGCATATCTTTCTTAAGGTCGCCAAAAATGTGAAAACCACACGGTGCAACTCGACGACCAGAGGGCTCCTGCAATCGAAGAAGGAGGTCGTCAAGACTTTACCGTAACTTGTGTGAACAGCTTTGGATTTCTTTGGCGGGGGATGGTGTGGGGCATTTCCACTGTTGGCTTTGCCGTTTACCCTCGGGCAGTCGAAACGGGACCCGTCAGCGGCTAACCGCGTCCTACGAAACAGGAATTGATTGTCCCACCTCCAAGTGGGACAAATGTCTTAGCACATGTGGTGATTACTTTTAAAAGAATCCATTCCATGGTCCTGTTGTGGCAGGTGTTCGGTTTTCATTTGATTGCCTCTTATAGATGGCTGGACGGGGATTTACACCTTATGCCTCCGGCGTACATTGTCTTGACCACAATGTCACCACAGTCGGCCTCACGATTAAACTGTTCTGTGCAGAAGAAAATACTATCGGTCGTCGGCAGGGGATGAGTGTATTTACCTGCATTGCCCCGTGAGTACGTATGCAACAAATGTCATCTTACATACCATTCCGCACAATAGTGTAGATCACTAGCCGCGAAAATATCTTTATTATAATTTGCATCCTCCGCTAGAGTTGCCAAGTGAGAAAACTTGAAGAGTAGGTGCTGTTGTGATAATTAATTAAAACTGTAAGATTTGAATAATAAACAGAAAGTATCTACAGAATAGAGCAATAGGCTGTATGGTGACGAAGTGCAAAATCTTGAGGCTACGTGTCTGAACCAATTCAGACGAATTTCAGGCAACACATCTGAGGCTGTATTATGGAGTATGGAAGTTAGTAATCTGGAAAAAAATTGAGATATAGATAACTGAACTCTACTTGTTTCCATAACTTAATTGCCAACATTGTAGATACAATTAACTAATTAATTAATCATATTCTTGGCTTGTATGAAGTATTTAGAGGATTTGTAAGTTGGGTGTTAAATGTCACGTTTTATAAAGTCGAACTAAAGGAACATCTTCATCATTAATAAGGACGAACTGACACACTTAGTGTAGGCTGTTATGAAAGAAGTCAGGTGAACGAATCCTGGGGGTACACGTTCCAAGCGTAAGAGCACAAGACTTTGTTAAAGACTAGCATGATCTATATATGTGCCGCTGTTGTGAATCCATCCAACACCTGAGGTGCTGTAAATAGATACACCAAAGCTAGACAACTAGTTTGCAAAATAACAAGAATAATCGAGAAAAAAATATTACACCATGCAATTACTTGTAACGAACTTTTTATCAAGTGTCAATATTTACAACGCTTCCTCCTTTTGTTCCCTTACTCAACGATCAGTCTTCGTAAAAATTCATAGTAAATCTCTAAATATCTTACAACAACGAAATAAATTCTGTCTGTGTTTGTATTATGTGTCCCACAGTAACAAATAAATGAAAACTTCAAAAAAAAAAAAAAAAAAAAGGTTCAAATGGCTCTGGGCACTATGGGACTTAACATCTGTGGTCATCAGTCCCCTAGAACTTAGAACTACTTAAACCTAACTAACCTAAGGACATCACACACATCCATGCCCGAGGCAGGATTCGAACCTGCGACCGTAGCAGTCGCGCGGTTCCGGACTGAGCGCCTAGAACCGCTAGACCACCGCGGCCGGCTGAAAACTTCAAGATTTTCATTATTTGCCAACCTGGTTACAATAGGTATCAGATGCTTCTACTTTTATTTAGGTATCACCACTTCAAACAACAAAACTAATAAGTGCTTGAAGACCAACTCGTTGGCTTCAAGGATTTTCATCTGCAATCCTTTGTTACAAAATGGTTGCATTAACTTTTGTAGCTGAACAGTTGGCCTTCCTAGGAACTACAAGCCAGTCTTTAGAAATGTTCGAACAAAATTATCCCTTAAATGTTAAAGTCATCGTTTCTGTCTCAGTCGTTCGTTGCTTTATTTGTCGAACTTTGTTCAGTATTTATACACGACTGTCTGGTTTCTGACTAAGAGACCATTTTCAAGTACGATAGGTATAAAGAATCCAGGAGAGCATCTGAGGACATTAGAAATAATGGCTCTCAGTATCCACCATGGCAGGTTGATGCACAAAAGCCACGACATATGGTAACTACCGTTACTTGTATTATTAAAACTTTTGCCTTGTTTTCGACGTCTTTACTTACGCTTCAATCAACAAACTGTCGATTTTGAAAATCACACATTACGTCTAAATTGGCCATGCGTGTATATTATGCATTTTAAAAATGCGCAGATAAACCAATAAACAGCCAAGGCGGCAACAATGACTTTAACGTTTAATAAATTCACAGCTATGGTGACGACCTTTATTAAAGTATCTCTTATTTATGGATTCTTCCGTTACTTCTTAGTAAAACAATTCCATATTTAAGGTTAAATAACAAATACCCTTTTTTTGCTCTACTGATTTTTGTTTCTTTTAAACTAGTTTTCGGCTTACTGGGTCATCTTTGGGAAACAACTGACTAGCGTCTTGAGAAGACACTAGTTCTTAGGTAACCAAACATTTCAACAAATACACAATCCACTGACATCAACTTGTTTTTTAACATTGTAAATTAAACTTTAGGTAATCGACAATTTTATATACAATAATTAAAATGAACACTCTTACGGTATTACAGGTTATATGGTTATGACGCCATAATTTGTGAGGTTATGACATTCGCTGAGAATTGTCTAACTGAGGACTGGTCACTTATGTTATGCAACAAACATATTTTACATTGAAAATTACGTTTTATCCACTGGGCAATATTAAACACAGTATTTGGTTAAAAAGCACAGTGTTACAGTATCACAATTTAGATTTGCTTTGTGGGGTTCACAAGGTAAAGAATCGGAAATTTCATTGTGTTTTAATTTTGTGAATTTTGTGTAGCAGTACGTGTCATTGTGCTGGTTTGTTGGTATGTGGCTGATTGATTGCATCAAGCGAAGCTTAAAGGTGGGCATGTGCTCACACGCAATTGACCATTTAGAACCAGCTGGGGATTTTAAGCTAAATACTAGTACTTGTTTACCTCAGATGCTTGTAACATACTTAGGTTTCTTCCTAGATGATTGAATATGAACGCAGCAAGAGATTAAGTATATCTGATGCCAACTTTGCTGAACATGTGCTGAAGGAAGGACATAGATACCAAGTCCATGCAGAAGTACTACCTATAGCCAACAAAGGAAGAAAACAAACCCTGTTAGGAGAAATTGAAGTAAAGAAACATTTAGCTCAAAATCTCCAGCTAGTTCTAAATGATCAATTATAACTTTGTACGTCCTTATTTTTTAGTTTCACTTGATGCAGTCAACCAGACACATACCCACAAACCACCACAATGACATATACTGCATCACAATATTAAAATTTCTTATTATTTACCTTATGCGCCCCACAAGCTTCTATAGCACAATCTGTAAAACTATAATATTGTTTAATTTAAACATGTACTGTCTTTAACATTGCCCGGTGTATAAAATGCAATTCACACTGTAAATCATATTTGTTGCACAACATAAATAAAGAATGCTAAGTTTAATAGTTTCTCAGCCAATTTGAAGACCTCACAAACTTCAGCGTTGCAACCATTTTACCTGTAATATTGGGTACTTTAATTATTTATTATGCTTAATATTGTTCACTGGGTAAAGAGTGATTTAAAGATTAAGAAACAAGTTTGATGCAATTAGATTGTGTCTTTGCTTATAATGTTTGGTTAACGAAGAACTAGTGTCCCTTCCAGAAGCTAGTCAGTTGTTTCCTGAAGGTGGTCCAATAAGCCGAAAACTAGTTTAAAACAAAGAAATCAGTAGAACAAATACAGTGTAGTTGTTAAGAAATCTCAAATAAAACATTCCTGTCGCATAAAATTACGCCATGGCTCTATTAGTGTCAGCTGCAATTCATCAAGTCCACTTGAAAAGGAGTTCCATATCGCCTCGCAAACAGCTCAATAATTAGTGAGAAATGACATTCTTTTTAAAATGTTTCGTAAGTCACAGATTTATTTCTACATCTGCCGAACCACACTGACGAAATTATCGGTTCTATGGACATAACCCGTAGTAATTAAGTAATAAATTTTGGTAGCTGGCAATATACAGCTGCGTATAAAATACTTTTTATTTTCGTCCTGTCTAGGGAAAGAAACTGTTTCTAACGCCTTATTAAGTAACGCCAACGTGCAACTTCCGTCTCCGAGTTTCTCTGGCGATCTGTTTAGAATATTCGTATGTAAGCCTGTATCATGTTTTGTTCGGCTCTACACACGCAAGTTGCCACAGCGAATGAACCACCTGGCTTCTCCCATCCTGCATAATTGTTAGCAGGCCCGGCTGGGCCTCTATACGCCCACATGCATGCAGCCGCGCTTGGTCTCCAAACGTATTCTCAAGGGTGTGGAGTTGTTGCGCTCCCCTTGTTTATCGCCTGATACTAACCACTGTACCCAAAAACTGGAAACTTTACATTTCAAAATACGAGTCACTGTACTGAATTTTTAATGCAGTAGCTCGACGAAAATAGGAACGGCGATATTGTATAAGGTTATGATATACTGATGGGAAAAAATCGCAATGCCAAAAAATAATTAATGTAGAGTATGTCAAAGTTAGCGTAAGGAGGGCTATGCGTGAAGCGTTCAGTGAATTCGAAAGTAAAATTCTATGTACCGACTTGACAGAAAATCCTAGGAAGTTCTGGTCTTACGTTAAATCAGTAAGTGGCTCGAAACAGCATATCCAGACACTCCGGGATGATGATGGCATTTAAACAGAGGATGACACGCGTAAAGCTGAAATACTAAACACCTTTTTCCAAAGCTGTTTCACAGAGGAAGACCGCACTGCAGTTCCTTCTCTAAATCCCCGCACAAACGAAAAAATGGCTGACATCGAAATAAGTGTCCAAGGAATAGAAAAGCAACTGGAATCACTCAACAGAGGAAAGTCCACTGGACCTGACGGGATACCAATTCGATTCTACACAGAGTACGCGAAAGATCTTTCCCTCCTTCTAACAGCCGTGTATCGCAAGTCTCTAGAGGAACGGAAGGTTCCAGATGATTGGAAAAGAGCACAGGTAGTCCCAGTCTTCAAGAAGGGTCGTCGAGCAGATGCGCAAAACTATAGACCTATATCTCTGACGTCGATCTGTTGTAGAATTTTAGAACATGTTTTTTGCTCGAGTATCATGTCGTTTTTGGGAACCCGGAACCTACTCTATAGGGATCAACATGGATTCCGGAAAAAGCGATCATGTGAGACCCAACTCGCTTTATTTGTTCATGAGACCCAGAAAATATTAGATACAGGCTCCCAGGTAGATGCTATTTTCCTTGACTTCCGGAAGGCGTTCGATACAGTTCCGCACTGTCGCCTGATAAACAAAGTAAGAGCCTACGGAATATCAGACCAGCTGTGTGGCTGGATTGAAGAATTTTTACCAAACAGAACACAGCATGTTGTTATCAATGGAGAGACGTCTACAGACGTTAAAGTAACTTCTGGCGTGCCACAGGGGAGTGTTATGGGACCATTGCTTTTCACAATATATATAAATGACCTAGTATATAGTGTCGGAAGTTCCATGCGGCTTTTCGCGGATGATGCTGTAGTATACAGAGAAGTTGCAGCATTTGAAAATTGTAGCGAAATGCAGGAAGATCTACAGCGGATAGGCACTTGGTGCAGGGAGTGGCAACTGACCCTTAACATAGACAAATGTAATGTATTGCGAATACATAGAAAGAAGGATCCTTTATTGTATGATTATATGATAGCGGAACAAACACTGGTAGCAGTTACTTCTGTAAAATATCTGGGAGTATGCGTGCGGAACGATTTGAAGTGGAATGATCATATAAAATTAATTGTTGGTAAGGCGGGTACCAGGTTGAGATTCATTGGGAGAGTCCATAGGAAATGTAGTCCATCAACAAAGGAGGTGGCTTACAAAACAATCGTTCGACCTTTACTTGACTATTACTCATCGGTGTGGGATCCGTACCAGATCGGGTTGACGGAGGAGATAGAGAAGATCCAAAGAAGAGCGGCGCGTTTCGTCACAGGGTTATTTGGTAACCGTGATAGCGTTACGGAGATGTTTAGCAAACTCAAGTGGCAGACTCTGCAAGAGAGGCGCTCTGCATCGCGGTGTAGCTTGCTCGCCAGGTTTCGCGAGGGTGCGTTTCTGGATGAGGTATCGAATATATTGCTTCCCCCTACTTATACCTCCCGAGGAGATCACGAATGTAGAATTAGAGAGATTCGAGCGCGCACGGAGGCTTTCAGACAGTCGTTCTTCCCGCGAACCATACGCGACTGGAACAGAAAAGGGAGGTAATGACAGTGGCAAGTAAAGTGCCCTCCGCCACACACCGTTGGGTGGCTTGCGGAGTATAACTGTAGATGTAGGTGTAGATGTAATGAAATTTCGGAGATATATTTGTTTGGGTAACATATTTAAGTAGTTCACATTGCAAGGTCACAGATTAATGTAATCGAGAGGAAAGTCATGGTAAATGTGAAATGCTGGTACATTAATAACCGGTGTAACAGCCAGAGTGTTGATTGTAGGTGCGTGAATTGTGTTGTATTGGTGCCGGATATCAGTTTGTGGGATGGAGTTCCATGCCTGTTGCATTTTGTCGATTAATGCGGGAACGGTCAATACCGTTTGAGGATGACGCTGGCGTTGTCGTCCGATGTTGTCCCCATATTTGCTCGACTGGAGACAGATCTGGTGATAAAGCAGGCCAAGGCAACATCTCGACAGTCTGTAGAGCATGGTGAATTACAACAGCGGTATGAGGGCTAGTGTTATCCTGCTGGAAAACACCCCCTGGATTGCTATTCATGAACGGTTGCACAACAAGTCGAATCACCAGACTGACGTACAAATTAGCAGTCAGGGTGCATGGGATAAACACGAGAGAGTGCTCCTGCTGTCATACGAAATCGCACGGCAGACCATAACTCCGGCTGTAGGTCCAGTGTGTCTAGGACGCAGACAGGTTGGTTGCGGGCCCTCAACTGGCCTACTTCTAACCAACACAGTACCATCACTGGCACCGAGGCATAACCAGCTTTCATCACAAAACACAACGGACCTCCACCCTGCCTTCCTATGAGCTCTCTCTTGACATCATTGAAATTGCAAATGGCGGCGGTTGGGGGTAAGTGGAATGCACGCTACAGGGTGTCTGGCTCGGAGCTGTCCTTGAAGTAACCGATTTGTGACAGTTCGTTGTGTCAGTGTGGTGCCAACTGCTGTTCAGATTGCTGCAACAGATGCAGCATGATACGCCGAACACGATGGTCTTCCCTCTTGGTGGTGCCACGTGGCTGTCCAGAGCCCGGACTTCTTGCGATCGTACATTCTCGCGACCACCGCTACATCAAACATGTACAATGGCTATATTGCTGCCAAGTCTTTCTGTAGTATCTCACAAGTAACATCCAGCTTCTCATAGCCTTATTACACGATCTCTTTCAAACTCAGTGAGGTGCAGATATGGCGTCTTTGCTACGTTAAAGGCATTCTTCACAAACATCAATTCATCATGTTCAATGTCCGCCCCTGGTAGCTGAGTGGTCAGCACGACGGAATGTCATGCCTAACGGCCCGGGTTCGATTCCCGGCTGGGTCGGAGATTTTCTCCTCTCAGGGACTGGGTGTTCTGTTGTCCTTATCATCATCATCGTTTCATCCCCATCGACACGCAAGTCACCGAAGTGGCGT
The DNA here is from genome assembly GCF_021461395.2 of Schistocerca americana. NCBI lineage: Eukaryota > Metazoa > Arthropoda > Insecta > Orthoptera > Acrididae > Schistocerca > Schistocerca americana. The sequence continues at coordinate 748,483,216 of NC_060130.1, read as the reverse complement.
CAACTCGAAAGTCTTGCACCAGGCGAACAGTCTACCCAACGGGAGGCCCTAGCCACACGCCATTTCCATGTATCATGTAACGAAACCAACGCTCACGACCGTTAGGGCGTCTATTTAAAACAAACCTGATTTTCATCCTCATAGTGGCGCTACTAGCACTACTCTTATGCGACTGGCGCGAAATATGAATAGACATTATCTTTCAGATGTAGAAACAGGCTTACCAACTACCGTTTATGTCGCACAACTCCATCTTGGTGTTGTGATTGTTTTCGTCAGTATACATACAAGCCTCTCATTTATCAAGCTCTGGCCACCTATACTTTCTCCACGCATGATCACTAGGAAGTTGATTATCACTCGCTCTTATGGGAGAGCAAATTGAAATATTATCGGCCTTGTCGGAGGAGTCGTCCAGTTAAATTAGATTTAGTTTCTATTGTGTTTGTACATCTTGCGCAATAACATTAAGTTACGTGTGAATTTGAACAGCGTAACAGTTCTACTTTTACAGTTATTTAAAACAGTGTATGTATAGATCCAAGGGATAAAGTGGAGTACTGGGACATATGTTTCGCAACAGTGTGATCCATCAGTTTTAAGCAGTTAAGAAAGAGGGGACTGAATTCAAACGTTCTTCTCCTGACTATGATTCACATAAAGGACATGCCAAGAATGCAACCACAGACGAAGCGTTCATAACTTTCAGAAATTATATAATATGGTGCTAGAAGCTCTTCGATTGAAAGTGTATCGAGCAGCTGAAGAAATAGCAAGTCAGAAGAAAGATAGCGGTTCATTTTATATGAAGACTTAACTATGAGGAAGCTTTGTGTCAGATGCGTATAGTATTTCTTGAATGCTGTCCAAAATCAAATACGAAAACAACTTTGTCACCATCGTTTGGGCCGTTTTAAACGCATTTCAACGAACGTTGTGCTCTCATTTGCTACTGTGGATAAGGTATGGGTTCACCATTTGTTGTGTACATAGTTCCGCGTAGTCAGCGCGTACACAACTTTCCCAATACAGCGCGCCCCGCTAAGCACAACAGCGCAGGCGTAGCGCTCGTCCGTCTCCGCACTACGAGATGGCGCTGCCATAAAGACGGACCAAATTCTGCTTCCGCCGATCCGAGTATTAATATTTAACGCAGCCAATGAGATTTCTGCTAACGTAGAACCTTTTCTCCTCGCGGATCACACTCGCACAGTGATACCTGAACGCTCGAGGTATTATAACGAGTGTACAGATCTCCGATTAGTCAGTCTGCATCAGTCTTCATTAGTCTGCGTTAGTCTGTACCAGTCTATAGTCAAGTTGCAGTCTGTGCCTAATAAGATTATCCTATTCCTGTACATAGCCATGAAGATAAATGTATAGACACTTTGTCAAGTATCAGAGATATGTGAGAATAAGATTAACGTACCAAGACCAAAGGAACTTCAGATTGTCAATTGTCAAGTTATTCTTATGCTTATTATTATTTTAATAAATGTGTGTGAAAATTAATCATGTTCTGTTTAAAGTTGGTCACCGTCAATCTGCTACTCTAAGCGTGCAAGTGGCATTTCTATCGTCTGACCTAACGGCAGAAGATAAACACGCCACGATAAGACCACGAGACATATTGCTGACACTCGCCTACTTCGTTAGAGCGACAAGTCAAACAATCTGATGGTGTGTGTACCGAAGGTCTTACAGTACGCACACCACACCATTTCACGCCAGGGATGAATAGTGGCTGAAAACCGTGAAACTGCACCAAGCAAGAAGTTAGCCGTGTAAATTATGACAAATGTCTTCAGCGCTGCCGCAATTATTGTGCTTATTTAATACTTTGAAAAGTGCTGTATAATAACTAGTGTATGAGGTGTAAGTTTTCTAGATAAAGTAGGTGTGAAAATATGTGAAAAGTGACTAGGCTGCAACAGAAAAGAATCACTTTTTTCAGGATGACGTAGCAGATAAAAATGGTTTTAGTAACAGAAAATTAGAGGGATTTTATATACAAATTGTTGAAACATCTATCTTATTCGCCACAGTTGGAATTCTCACACTTTGACCTATTCACACACATAATGAAATGTGTGTATGGAAGACGTTTTGAGTCCAGTGAAGAAAATGTGTCTGCTGTGCATGGTTGGTTTGCAGATATTCCAGAGTAGCTCATCACTGATGCAATGTATTCACTGTAAAAACATCGGACATTGTCCATTGACCTAAAAGGTGACAATACAGAAAAATATCTGAATTTTAACTTAAAAGTTTATTATTTCACTGTCAAGCTAAGAAACATTCAGTTCGTCCTTGCACAGGTTATCAGATAAATTATGGTACAAAACTGGGATCTAAAGGCGACGAATAGTCTATGCAAACACATGGCTCAAAACTGCCTCCATTTTGAGAAAATCTTCTTGATACAATTGTGAAAAATCCATACTTCTTTCAATTTCATATCTTAGATACACTCGTTCAAAAGATAGATGAAACATTTCAGTACAAAGTTTTCAACCTCGTCACATTGGCTGCCTTATTCTTGCCAGGTTTCTAGGCTTATTACGGGTCCCGATAATGCGTGGCTAGCCAAGTTAAGATATCGACCACACTGTGGTCCTCACAAGAAAAGATCCATGATACTGAATTCCGGTGAGTGAGCTACAGGCTTATCGCGATCTAAAAAACAGTGGTAGTAAAAATTAGTCCATATCGTAACATTTTACGAAGGAAACAGCCTGATGTTCCATAGTACACGAATCATGTTGCACCACATCCTACAAATCATAATAGTTTACCGTGTTGTTGTTCACTCGAACCATGTTGTCATCACATTCCTTATGTTTCCATTGATTGTGGCTTATTCTCTCTCCGGCTAACACACAGGTAGTACTCAAGCTGCGCACTTCGACGTCACTTTTCGAACTAAACCACATTTCATGACTTGATACATGCATACACGTTTCACCTCAAGATTTTGCCATGCGTATCCACGCCTCAACACATTATTCCAAGTGCTGTTATTTCGAAATAGTTCAGGACTTGGCCAGACCGTTATTTAGACTTCTCTTCTTGATCCCAGTTTGTGTCACTGTTTGTCTGACACACTGTAACGTCTTAAATGTCAACTTAGAGGTTGTGACCACGTTGAATGACCAACTGACCACTGCATGGAATCCAAAGCTGTCCGATAAGATTGAAAAATGGTGAATGTCTAGACTCCTCAAGATAATACCAACAACCTGTGCTGGGTCCATTCAATCACTCGTTTCTAGAGCGTACATGATGACTAGATATGTTGTTATCCTTGAAGATGCTTTTGCCGTTTGAAAAGTAAAAAAAAAATAGATTTATTTTTTAGAATACCGATTAGTAAGGAAACTGCGATGTCGGAAACCAGTCGTGAGTTCGCTTGTAAGAACGAGAAATCCTAATTTCTGTCAAATAGGGAATAAGCACACCACACAACCGTCCTCCACCCGCCGTTGACTTGTATATAATGTATAATGTCGTCATAGTGTAAAGCTTTCGACGCCAGCCCGTGGAGTGTAGAAAAATCCCACTTTTCAAATACACACCCTTTTCTAATCACAAGATAACCACTTATCAAGACGTTTGTGGTGAATGGTCAATAGATTGTTGATTTGATCACTGTTGTGTTGTATTGTGTAGTTTTTGATTGTCAGCTCCACCGAAGAGCTATGACTTTGGCACATACCAGTCGCTGCCACATGGCCAATAGATTGTCGATTCGATCATTGTTGTATTGTAATGTATTATACTGTACTGTCCTGTACTGTACTGTCAACTCCACCAAAGTACTATTGCTGTTGGCACATACCAGTCGCCGCAACTATCAGCCGTTTGCTATTTCCCACAAGTTTACGCTTATCCTATGGGTACTGTAAACGTGACGCCAACAGCCCCACCGTATCGCTTCTGATGTCAATAAAGGTACCTTCCCGCGGCTATGCGGCGAATGTCCCTCGTTACTTCCATAGTGCAGGAAATTATGTCATTACCTATTCAATATTTTATTGTGGGAAGTAAAGACTATTCTCTTACAATTTTTTTCAACTTAGCTGTATTTATTGTTTTTTGTTCCTTTGTTATAGATTTCTAAGCACTACAGCTTCATCTGCAGGCGCTTTGTGATTGATGTGACATTCTACAGTAGGTGTATTTGGTTAATGTGGTGTGGCGTGGTTACTAAAAGACTGACAAGTTCATCTAAAGCAGCAGGTTGAACATTCAAAAGCCAAAGATAGAATGTCTAAAAGACGACATTGTTGGCGAGACGTTAAACTCCAATGTATTGCATATGCTAGATTACATTAACTGGATGTACATGCGGTGGTCTATCATATGTCACACAACCGGAGACAGACAACATAGTAATAGTGTAGTCTTTATTCCCCTAATAAAGGGACATATCCACCTCCCCACCCGCAACTCCGAATGCCACGACTAGGCACTCTCCACATCCCTTCCCAACCAAAATTCAAACTCTGCTCTCCACGAAGTTCATTCTGATATCAGACCAGCTAAACATATCTAACGAACTTGTCTTCTATACCAGGGAACAAGCAAGATAGTGCGCTGGTTAAGAAACTATACTCAGATTCAGTACGAGCCCCAGTCAAAGTCCCCCTAGCCTATCTGATTTAGGTCCTAGGTTTTTTCCCTAAATCACTTTAGTCTGTTCCCTCAAGAGGTCACGATCGTTTCCTCAACCCACCCTTCTCCAATCCAACTGATTGGCTTCTAAATGTCTAATCATTCTGATGTAGACAAGATGCTAAACTTCAGCCTTCCTTCTGTATGAAGAGCCGGCCGTTGTCGCCGAGCGGTTCTAGGCGCTTCAGTCCGGAACCGCGTTGTTGCTACGGTCGCAGGTTCGAATCCTGCCTCGGGCATGGCTGTGTGTGATGGCCTTGGGTTAGTTAGGTATAATTAGTTCTAAGTCTAGGGGATTGATGACCTCAGATGTTAAGTCCCATAGTGCTTAGAGCCATTTGAACCATTTTTTCTGTGTGAAGAGTCTCCTCCTTATCAGTTCCAAACCTTGTTTCTTGATCCGTGCCTAATCTATTCTACGCCCTTCACTCCAAAATCCTAAATAACGTCCATAGCTCTTTGGCTAAGGGAGTAAATGTCAGTTCCGAAAACGAAACGCCTGCTGTTCAATATTCAGTCATTCCTGAAAGTTTCCATCTCTTCTTTCGCGTTTGATAATTATTGGTTCACTGAAAAATGGCAAGATGTACCAACCCTCGAAGTCAACGTTAGACACTAGCTTCCTCTGTAAGTAGCTGGACAAGTCAATCAAAACGTCGGAGGGAGGCAGGCATACGCCACCTCCAATGGAATTATGCCTAGTAAAGAAAAGTGGTATCCAAACCAACCTTCATGTTGGTGACAGCTCCATTCAAAGCCATCCATTCCTCTACGGTTTACATCCTATCCTACACATTACTTTACCATTGCGTCATCTTCTCCTTCTTCCCAATTATCTACACCTCCAGTGCAGGTCTTTCTCCGAAAACAAACAAGTCACCAATTTCCTCCTTCGAATAATGAAAAGCACCACATTGTGATAACATAAAAAATTAAGTAAAAATGGAACGGACAGTGTCTTGAAAGGAGGATATAAGATGAATATTAACAAAAGCAAAACAAGGATAATGGAATGTAGTCGAATTAAATCAGGTGATGCTGAGGGTATGAGATTAGGAAACGAGAATCTTAAAGTTGTAGGTGAGTTTTGCTATTCAGGCAGCAAAATAACTCATAATACTCGAAGTAGAGAGTATACAAATGTAGGCTGGCAATGACAAGAAAAGCGTTTCTGAAGAAGAGAAGTTTGTTGACATCGAATATAGATTTAAATGTTGGAAAGTCTTTTCTGAAGGTATTTGTACGGAGTGTAGCCATGTATGGAAGCGAAACGTTGATGATAAACAGTTTAGACAAGAAGCGAATAGAAGTTTTTGAAATGTAGTGCTACAGAAGAATCCTAAAGATTAGATGGGTAGATCGCGTAACTGATGAGGAGGTACTAGATAGAATTGGAGAGAAAAGAAATTTGTGGTAGAATTTGACGAAAGGAAGGGATCTTTTGACAGGACTCGTCTTGAAATATCAAAGGATAAAAAAAAAATTAAAAAAAAATGGTTCAAATGGCTCTGAGCACTATGCGACCTAACTGCTGAGGTCATCAGTCCCCTAGAACTTAAAACTACTTAAACCTAACCAACCTAAGGACATCACACACATCCATGACCGAGGCAGGATTCGAACCTGCGACCATAGCGGTCGCGCGGTTCCAGACTGAAGCGCCTAGAACCGCTCGCCCACTCCGGCCGGCCATCAAAGGATCAGAAGTTTAGTATTGGAGGGAAGTGTGTGTGTGGAGGGTGAGGTAAAAAAATCGCAGAGGGAGACCAAGAGTGAATACAGTAAGCAGATTCAGAAGTATGAAGATCGCAGTAGTTATTCGGAAATGAAGAGCCTTCAACAGGATAGAGTAGAGTAAGAAGACCACAAAAACGACAACAAGTAAAGCACCTAATTAAAATGTAATCTATAAACAGACAGATTATGGTTCCAAAAGCTGTAACTGAAATCAATTAAAAATGTATTTATTTATTCTGTTTAAATGCTTGGCTAAATATCTAACGACCACAGCGATTGCAGTCCTTGCAGCACGAGAGAAGAAGACTTAGCAATAAACGAGCTACGTAACAGTGGCATCTGTGCACGGCCGTGAGCAGAAGGAAACAGATTGTTGGTAAGTGTTGCCCTGGGAGACCGGACAAGGAGCGAGGAGAGAGAAGCCGGCCGCTAGCGCGGCGCGTCCTCGCTACGGCCTTCGCTTAATGTGACGGCCGACGCTGCAGGTCGCTGCGAACCGCTGCTGCGCCACAGATGTCCAATCAGCAAACAGACACCACCTCGTAAACACGCCACCAATAAGAATGAAGCCCATGACATTCAATACGGATCAGACTATACGAAATACGTGGTATCATTATTGTTATTTATTCATTTTTTTGCGACATAAGTCAATATTTGCAGTTAAAATGGAATATGTTGTTGTTTTTGTTACTATAGTTGTTGTGACTTGGCAAGACAGCCAAGTCACAATGAGAGGAAGCCGAAAGGCACGCGTTAAGCTCACGCAGATTGGCGTGAGGTCTGGAACAGTTAAAGGAATTAATAGTAGAAAATAAAGTACGTAGTTGATGTAATACTTAACTTTAATCCACTATTGTAGAACATCGCTCTTGATTTGTACGTGCTTCTTAAGATAAATATCAAATGCTATGGCGCCTTGCTAGGTCGTAGCAAATGACGTAGCTGAAGGCTACGCTAACTATCGTCTCGGCAAATGAGAGCGTATTGGTCAGTGTAGCATCGCTAGCAAAGTCGGCTGTACAACTGGGCCGAGTGCTAGTAAGTCTCTCCAGACCTGCCATGTGGTGGCGCTCGGTCTGCAATCACTGACAGTGGCGACACGCGGGTCCGACGTATACTATCGGACCGCGGCCGATTTAAAGGCTACCACCTAGCAAGTGTGGTGTCTGGCGGTGACACCACAGTGGTCTTCAGTCCAAAAACTAGTCTGGTGCAGTTCTCCACGCTTCTTTATCCTGTTGCTAGACTTTTCATCACCGAATAACTATTGCAACCTACATCCATTTTAACCTGTGTACTATATTTATCTCTGGTCTTCTTCTACACTTTTTATCTCCTTAATTCTTTGCGTTACCAAATTGATTATTCCTTCATGCCTCATGTTATGTCCTATCAACTGAATTTTTCTTTTACTCAAATTAGCCCATACATTTATTTTAACCTCCAATTCGATTGACTACCGCTCATTAGTTACTCGATCTACCCTTCTAATCTTCAGCATTCTTCTGCGGTACCGCATTTCAAAAGCTTCTGTTCCGTTCCCTGCTTATCGTTCGCGTTTCACATGCATACAGTGATGCACTCCATACAAATACCTACAGAAAATGCTTCCTAACAATGAAATCTGTATTCAATATTAACGAATTTCTCTTTTTCAAAACTGATCTTGGTGCTATAGCCCATCTCCATTTTATATCCTCTCTATTTCGATCATTACTAGTTATTTTTCTACCCAGATAGCTACTATTTTAAGTGTCTAATTTCATAAATTAAATCTTTCAGAATCGTCTAATTTAAGTCGATTACGTTCCATTACTCGTTTTTACATTTGTTGGTGTTCATCTAACATCTTCTCAAGACGCGAGCTGAGCTATGTGATCAAAAGTATCCGGACACTCACAAAAGATACGTTTTTCATATTAGGTGGATTGTGCTGCTACCTACTGCGAGGTACTCCATGTCAGCGACCTCAGTAGTCATGAGACATCGTGGGAGAACAGAATGGGGCCCTCCGCGGAAATCACGGACTTCGAAAGTGGTCAGGTGAATGTGTGTCACTTGTGTCATACGTCTGTACGCGAGATTTCCACACTCCTAAACATCCCTAGGTCCACTGTTTCCGATGTGATAGTTGAGTGGAAACGTGAAGGGACACGTACAGCACAAAAGCCTACAGGCCGACCTCGTCTGTTGACTGACAGAGACCGCCGACAGTCAAAGATGGTGGTACAGTCTAATAGGCAGACATGTATCCAGACCATCACACAGGAATTCCAAACTGCATCAGGATCCACTGCAAGTGCTATGACAGTTAGGCGAGAGGTGAGAAAACTTGGATTTCATGGTCGAGCGGCTGCTCATAAGCCACACATCACGCTGATAAGTGGCAAACGACGCCTCGTTTTGTGTAAGGAGCGTAAACATTGGATGATTGAACAGTGGAAAAACGTTGTGTGGAGTGACGAATCACGGTACACGATGTGGCAGGGTGTGGGTATGGCGAATCCACGGTGAGCGTCATCTACCAGTGTGTGTAGTGCCAACAGTAAAATTCGGAGCCTGTGGTGTTATGGTGTGGTCGTGTTTTTCATGAAGGGGGCTTGAACCCCTTGTTGTTTTGCGTGGCACTATCACAGCACAGGCCTACATTGATGTTTTAAGCACGTTCTTACATCCCACTGTAGAAGAGCAATTCGGGGATGGCGACTGCATCTTTAAACACGATCGAGCACCTGTTCATAATGTACGGTCTGTGGCGGAGTAGTTACATGACAATAACATCTCTGTAATGGACTGGCCTGCACAGAGCCCTGACCTGAATCCTATAGACACCTTTGGGATGTTTAGGAACGCCGAATTCGTGCCAATCCTCACCGACCGACATCGATACCTCTCCTCAGTGCAGCACTCCGTGAAGAATGGGCTGCCATTCCCAAAGAAACCTTCCAGCACATGATTGAACGTATGCCTGCGAGAGTGGAAGCTGTCATCAAGGCTAAGGGTGGACGAACACCATACTGAATTCCAGCATTACCGATGAAATGCGCCACGTACTTGTAAGTCATTTTCAGCCAGGTGTCCGGATACTTTTGATCACATAGTGTATGTCCACTGCTGTCTTGACAGAATCACCATATCATCGGTAATATCTATGAAAAACTTAGTGTACTAAAACTGTCAAGAGCTGCTGATACATAGATGTTAGATATATTTTCATAATCTTCAGGCACTATGCATTATCAGTGATCGCTATGACACTTTTGGTTTAACTCACTGTTTGTTCAAATGTGAACCGAAACTTATCATACGTTTAATTTTAATTTGTAGTACGAAGGGATGTCTCTGTGCATTACTAAAATGTTTGACCCAGACACCGCCGCCATTTTTTTTTTTTTCACAAACGCGGAACTAACCAAATAGTTCCGTAGAGGTCGTGCAACGCATCGCCGATACAGCAAGTATTATATCTGCTATCTTATATCCGACAAGACAAAATTCATTCCACGCCAGAGTGGCACTCCCGACGTTTTAATATTCGAGGAAGAGAGTGACGATTACACAACATTCAGGGTCAAAGTTGTACGAACGCCACAGAGACTTAAACTGAGTACTTTGAAATAAGAAACTAATGGTCGGAAATGTATACTTTTTATTGGCATAAACATCTTATACTTTATTTTAACAAGCTCTTTGCAGCCATGACAACGGAATCCATTGACAGAACTGAACTGTTTCTTCGAAATCTTTTCGCTCCATTGCTTGCACACGTTGTTTATGATTGGGTGTAATTGGTGCTGCACCAATACTATCGACAGTGTATTCTTTGAAATGAATATTTCACGGGCAAGTTGACAGACGCTTGTTGATGAATCTCCAAAAATGGTTCAAATGGCTCTGAGCACTATGGGACTCAACATCTGTGGTCATCAGTCCCCTAGAACTTAGAACTACTTAAACCTAACTAACCTAAGGACACCACACACATCCATGCCCGAGGCAGGATTCGAACCTGCGACCGTAGCGGTCACACGGCTCCAGACTGACGCGCCTAGAACCGCACGGCCACACAGGCCGGCGATGAATCTCCTCCCGCGTTATCTAGTATCACCTACTCAAATTACACTGAGCAAAAACCATTATTTGTCGTCATCCTTCGTTGACTAGCACTCTGACTTGCTCGATTCAGTTTCTCCTATGTTTCTAAATGCTGATGAGTTTCTTCTTATTTGGATGGCGCTTATTGTAAAACTTACCAATTTGATTCTGCGTTCTGCTGCACTACGCGTTAATGCAATATGCAAGTTCCTGTAATAAGTAACGCTAGTTGGAAACTGCGAACAGTGAAAATTTCACAGACAATTGCGCGCTGGTTTGCGAGGAACAGCACCAACGTCGATGCTGTAGGCAGCTGTTTATTATGAGACGTAGGCATTTTACAAACTCTTGTCTCTCTCAGGACCTTCTATCGTCTGAAATATTAATAAATGGCCAGTGGTTACTTGTCACAGGATACTCAGTTTAGAATCCTCTGCTGACAGTATAATTTCGATATGTAAACTGGATGTGGATTGGTGAATAACGAAAGGAAAGGAAAGGAACTAGTGATGTCAGCTGCGTCGAGAGTTAATGCGGAATCAGCGACGAGGAGTGAAAATGTGTGCCAGACCGGTATTCGAACCCGGGATCTCCTGCTCACTAGGCACTTGCGTTAACTTATGCGCCACCCGGAACACGGTGTTTTTATCGCCACTGCGCGGACTATCTCTTTACGCCTCTCGGTCGACCCACACTCCCACTTATCCGCAGTCCCTGTCCATGTCTTCCATGCTCGCTACTCTGGGATTCCGGAAGGAGGCCTGACGTAGTTTTGCATCCACACTGAGAGGGTGGAGCTGTTGCTCATCTAGGGGAGTCAGTTATATGAATGCGTGGTTTCATACAGTTTTGTCCCTAAAGTTTTGGGGCACTCTGTGAAAAGAAAAATAACGATTTGGAATCTTATGTTCACCTTTAAATTATTTCCTGTGTTCTCACTTGGCCAGTTCTGCAAACTTTTAACATGAAATAGCTCTGGCAAAATGAACTCTCTGTTTCTGTCCTTGCTATCCGTAAAGTCTAGCTCTGTGAGTCAAATGTTGTAAAGCTTCCAGTGTTCAAAGCCCTGAGAGTCCACCGTGTTATAGAGATGTTCATAAAACAAACTTCTTTGTTTTCCTTTTTGGAGACGATACTGAAATTGCACTTACCATCGCGTGGTGTACCCTATTCCATATTTTTGGAAGTATATTCCATCGCCTTTTTCATCCTTCTTCCCTTTTCCCTTCTGCTGGTACTAACTTAGTAAAATTAACAGTAAACAGTGCACCTGTCCGTGAAGGCATTTTCTATTACTGCGTTCTGTGCATATACGGTACCACAAAGTAACAGCGCGTACCACCTGACGCTGGAACGCGGATATAACTGCTCACATGACCAAACCTAGATCGTGCAACATTCTGGAGTACAATTTGATTTATCCAGTAATACGCTGCAACTGTGTTTAGAGCCAGCAAGCAGAACATCTGACACCAGGTGCAGGAAACATAAAAAAATGATGAAAACTTAGATTTAACGTCCCGCCAACGACGGAGAAGAGTCTCCTATTCGGAAGGGAATAAGCCGTGCCCTTCCAAATGAACCATACCGGCTTTCGCCTTAAGCTATGTAGAGAAATTATGGGAAACCTACATCTGGATTGTCAAACGGCGATTTGAATCACTGTCCTCCCATATTCGAGTCCACTGTCTTACCACCGTGCCACCTCGTTCGATAACAAATGTCAAGGTTCGTGGCAAGTCTCTCTCGCCACTCTGGCTCTGAGCACTATGGGACTTAACAGCTGTGGTCATCAGTCCCCTAGAACTTAGAACTACTTAAACCCAACTAACCTAAGGACATCACACACATCCATGCCCGAGGCAGGATTCGAACCTGCGACCGTAGCAGTCGCGCAGTTACGGACTGAGCGCCTAGAACCGCTCAGCCACCGCGGCCGGCTCTCTCGCCACTCGAATATCTGCGGAGCATCTCCAGAAACAGAATCACTACCCAACCATAAAAGAAACAGAGACGAAGGTAGATATAACGTAAACAAACAGCACATCCTATCACTGCAAAAAATTGCTGAAGTCATAACAATAAACGAACAACACGCTCCATCACTGCAGGAAAACTATTAACTAGAAAACGTAGCAACGTAAGATAGAAATGCCGTAAAGGATCAAACACATATGAGGCGCTAAACAATATTTTAACTAATCATACATCGAAAGGAAATTAAATATGCCACAGATACTTTTATTCCGTCAATGAAAATATATCGTACTTGCTAAGATGTGCCGGCCAGGGTGGTCGAGCGGTTCTAGGCGCTACAGTCTGGAACCGCGCGACCGCTACGGTGGCAGGTTCGAATCCTGCCTGGGGCATGGATGTGCGGATGTCCTTAGGTTAGTTAGGTTTAAGTAGTTCTAAGTTCTAGGGGACTGATGACCCCATAAAATGGTTCAAATGGCTCTGAGCACTATGGGACTTAACATCTGAGATCGTCAGTACCCTAGAACTTAGAACTACTTAAACCTAACTAACCTAAGGATATCACAGAATCCATGCCCGAGGCAGGATTCGAATCTGCGACCGTAGCGGTCACGCGGTTCCTGACTGAAGCTCCTAGAACCGCACGGCCACACCGGCCGGCTCAGCTGAGGACATTCGCTCGCCCAGCGTAACGTCGTCTCTATGACTTGTTTACGTTACGGAGAAGCAAATCTGACAACAGATCAAACATATTCTCAATACATTCGCCAGCAGAAAGTACATAACCTTCCTACTCAAAACACACTTCATACTACTGAAACACCTATTTACATCTGTATCTCCTATGTAGATCAACTGCCCATGCGCACGCGTACACACAGCCGGCCGCTGTGGCAGAGCGGTTCTAGGCGCTTCAGTCCGGAACCGCGCGACTGCTACGATCGCAGGTTCGAATCCTGCCTGTGTGATGTCCTTAGGTTAGTTAGGTTTAAGTAGTTCTAAGTTCTAGGGGACTGATGACCTCAGATTTTAAGTCCCATAGTGCTCAGAGCCATTTGAACCATTTTTGAACACACACACACACACACACACACACACACACATACACACGTATGAGAGAGAGAGAGAGAGAGAGAGAGGGTGAGAGAGAGAGGGAGGGAGAGAGAGAGAGAGAGAGAGAGTTGTATACAGTGTGTCCCTCCAAATAAACGACAGGAGTATATTCTCTGGTGTTTTGGCAGATACTTGCAATTTTGTTTCTGCGATGTGTAGCTGGAGTCAGCCAAAACATATATTGCCCATCACGTCTTTCATGCGACACCCAGTGTTGACGGAAAGCGTCAGTGTGTTTCCTATTACAAACAAAATGATTTTTAAAGCGGCATTTTTTTGTTCATTCAATAAAACGGTCCCATATGAGTATAATGCGATGTCTGTTTTATCAATATCTATAAATAGGGACAGTAAAACACGACGAACAGCTCTGCTCCATGGCGCTATCAGTCAGCAGGGACAGGACGGTGCTGTCTCTGCTGTTTTACTGTTCCTCTTAACATATATCGATAAAACGAATAGCACACTAGACTAATTTTGGATCTGTCTATCGAATGGGTATGTAAAATGCTGCTTTAAAAATAAACCTGCCTGTAACGAGAAACAAACCAATGGTTTTGTCGACACTATAGCTGCACGTTGCAAAAACGAAATTGCAGATACCAGAGAAAATGCGCCTGCCGACTCTTAGGAAGGACACCCGGCGCAGAGGGTGGTCAGAAACAGTCTGAAAAGCTTGTAAGGGTGGTGCAGGGTAGGTTGTGCTGAGAAATAATTGTTATCAAAAAATTCGATATGTTGCACGGTTTCCAAGTTAATTAGCATTGAAGTTAACCAATCAGGCCGTTGTGAGCGCAAATTCAAGGGGCCCGCCACATACAATTAGTGTCAGTTGTTCTCATAGCGTAGATGATAGCTCATGAGACTGCTCAGCCTATGGCTCTGGCTAGATCCTTACTACCGACTCATGTCCGATTTTTGTATCGTTCTCTTCTTTGGTTTTAGAGAACACGCTTGGCGACACCGTCTGTAGCGTGCCAGTTGAATTTGCGCTTGCAACAGCCTGGTTGGCTAACTTTAGTGCTAATTGAACCTGAAATGGCGTAACGTATCTTTTCACATTGTTTCTGACCACCCTCTGTAACAGCATCATCTGCGAAAAGTTTCGAGGGGTTTTCGACGTTAACCACTTGCTTGTTTATCCAGCTTTCAACGGCGCTGTAGACCATGCTCCGCACCAACACTCAACCTCAACTCCATTCTGTCCGTTGCAGTTTCCTCCCAACTGGCTAAATTCAATACTGCCGCATCATTCTTTACGTCTTGTTCCCATCTACATCTACATGACTACTCAGCAATTCACACTTAAGTACCTGGCAGAGTATTCTTCGAATCACTTTAACTACTTTCATACTGTTTCTCTACCGATCCACTCTCAAATGGCTCTGAGCACTATGGGACTTAACATCTATGGCCATTAGTCCCCCAGAACGTAAAACTACTTAAACCTAACTAACCTAAGGACATCACACACATCCATGCCCGAGGTAGGATTCGAACCTGCGACCGTAGCAGTCACGCGGTTCCATACTGAAGCGCCTAGAACCGCACGGCCACACCGGCCGGCGATCCGCTCTCTAACAGCCTGCTGGAAGAGCGAACACTTAATCTTTCCGTACGAGCTCTTGTATCTCTTGTTTTATTGCGACGATCGTTTCTGCCTTTGCAGGTGGCGCCAACAAAATATTTTCCCATTCAGAGGATAAAGTTGTAGACTCAAATTTCGTGAAAAAATCTCGCCACAACGAAAAACGTCTTTGTTTTAACGTTTGCCTTCCCAGGTCGCGTAGCATACGTGACACACTCTCCCATGTTTCGTGATAATACGTCCTCTGTCAGTCGCATCTGGTAAGGATCCCATACTGAGTAGCAATACACCAAGAAAGAATGGACAAACGTATTGTAGGCAATCGTTTTAGTGGATTTGTTGCATGTTCTAACTGTTCTGCCAATAAAATGCATTCTTCGGTTTGGCTCTATTTATGTGATTTATTGTGTAACCAAAATTTAACAGATTCATTTTAGTGTTCGTGTGGATGATCTCACACTTGTGGATGACCTCAGAGGGTCTTTTTGTTGTAATGTGGACAATGGAACCTTGCTTAGGAAATGGGGTCTCTGGGATACGGATTACGTGACTCGTCCACAAGAGTCATCTGCTCTTTTGATATTGTAAAATGTTGGGTGGTTCACGATTTCATAAATTTGATTATTCTTTCTTGTTTTCCAAGTACCTTCGTCACTCACCGGGCCCCAGATTCTTCTCATCGCCTTTCTTTCAAATGTTAGAAGCTTTTCCATCTCGCCTTTAATTAGTGTTCTGCTTTCTGAGCCATTGAAGACAATTATTCGTAAAGCGGAATTATAGATATTCGTTTTTGCAGAATGTGATATAAAGTGAGAGGTGAGAGTACGTAGTGAACAGAAATAGGAAAAGGAGTAAGACAAGGTTGTTGCCTGTCTCATACCCTTTTAAGACTTTACTTAGAAAATACGATTGACCACCGCTCACTAGATGGCAATGGGGAAAAAATTGGAGGAAGGAAATATGGTGTTTGAGATTTGCAGACAACATGATCCTTCTAGCAACAGATGAAAACAATTACAGGATATGGTGGATACCATTGAAGCTAAGGCAGATATTTATAGAATGAATATCATACAAAGAAAACAAAAGTAATAGCACTAGGTGGATATAAAAGTGTAAAGATAATGTCGAATGCAGAAGTATTAGAACATGTGGAAAGCTTCAAATAACTCGGAAGCAGGATATAAGTCTAGTGGAGCAGCAGCACAGAAATTAAAACCAGGATAACAATGGCGAAAGACGCATTTTATAAAAAATGAGAATTTTCTGCAGCAGTATGGACAAAGATTTGAGGGAAAGATTAATGACATGTTTCGTATGGTGTGTCCTGGTGTATGGTGCTGAAACGGAAAGATAGATAGAGTAAGGTTGGTTGGTTGGTTGGTTTGTGGGGGGTTGAAGGGACCAGATAGAGCAAGGCTGAAGGCTTTTGAGATGTGGGCATGCCAGAGAATGGAAAGAATATGTTTTCTGAATAGAGCGAAAAATGAAGAGATATTAAGAAGAGTGTGAGTGCAAAGACAATTACTAAATGTAATAAAAAGAAGGAAAAGAAACTGGACTGGGCATATATTAAAGAAGGAGGGGTACGTGAAAAGGAAGAGGAGGCGAGGAAGGAATACATTTCAGATACTGGATGATGTGATGGACGGTAGTACACGCAACATTCTTAAGAAGGAAGCAATGGATCGAAGGAAACGGAGACGCAGAGGTACCTGCCAGTATAGCAGAAAACTGATGATGATGATGATGATGATATGGATCAGGATTTGAACGTGTCTCTGAGGGTACACAGAGTTACTAAGCCAGCAGAAATTTTTTCACCTGCAGCAATGGGTATCTATTATGGAAAAAATTGTCGCACCATCTCTTGTACTTGAACTGGTCAACAGTATTGAGCTTACCTACGTCAGCTGTGAAGTGCTGTCGAGCATATTTATCTCTGCCTACTTGCAGGTCATTTATGCAGGGTGTATCACAGAATGGTCAGTATACAGGAACATGGCAAGACGGCTCATTTGAAACAAAAAACTTCGTATGGACGTATGCTCCATTCCAAATGGCTTCCGAGGTAGAAGACATTTGCTTTTAGGCTGTTGGCCCGTCCGTATTTGTCATACCCACCCGGCCTCTTTGACGTTCCCCTATAGCCTAATCTATTTCGTTGCTTTCAACCTCCTAGCTCGGGATGTCTTTCTGTCATTAAGGGGCTCCGGAAAGGCTCAAAATCATGAAAAGTTCAATTTTTACTTTTTTTGCGTTTTCTGAATCTGCAGACTATTACCTTTTAATAGATATATAATTTATTCAATTCCGAAGACTACAACTATTTTTAAATTTTTTTTGAAATGTGTTCTACATGGGCGTGACCCACTGTGGCGCTGTTAAACTGCTGTCAAATGGTGTTATTATTAATGTCCGTGTTCATCAGGTACATTTTAGTGATGTGAGATAAAGTATGTGTTGTGGCTAACCTGTGATGGTTCAATATATATCGCTGGTGTGATTGTCGAATGTTTCATGTTTATTTACTCTGTCGTTATCTCGAAAATATTCGTGATTAATTCTGTTTCTTGAGTCTCTGTTTTGTTGAAGTATAATAATGAGTAAAAGTAAAGTTATTAGAAATCCTCTGAAGGCTTTTAAGAAAAGGAGAAATGTTGGAAAGCCAAAGGTATGTGTTATTACTGTAAACAATAAAGACGATAACCAAGTGAGTGAACTTAACCTCTCAAGTACACCTGCCCATAGCAGTCAAAGTGGGAAAGAAAATACTTCACAGAAGAAGCTTGGTTCAATGAGTGAAAACTATGAATGTTTTATGGGCGAATCGGATGTCAATGAAATATTTGATATGTCGGTTCTCAAAGGAATTTTTTCAAACTGTGTAAGATGTATTCATTGTGGTGAAGTTGGTCTGGAACTCTCCATAATAAAGCACGTAGGGCTAGTGAAATACAACTGAAATGTGATAAGTGTTCATACATGACCACCTTTTGGAACAGTGTTGCAGTAACTGCAACTGAAGAAAATGGTAGCAAAATCTACGAACACAACAACGAGCGATGCTTGCTTTAGACAAGGAACGCCTTCGGGCTGCAGACAGGGCTGTAAAGAGTCTAGAAATACAAGCAAGAATAAACAGGAGGAGGAACAAGAGGAAGCTGGAGGAGGAGTTTGCAGAGGATGAAGATAATCCATCCTATGGACCTGGAATGCACTAAAAAGTTAATCCAATCTTTGTCGCTCGATTTCCAAAACTTTTATTTTCTCATACTAATTACATGTTTTCTAAGGATCTTCCAAACATATTTGTTTCAAACTTTCAGTAAATGTTACACAGTACCTTCTGCATAATTTAACGCAGCCTTTTTCCAAAAAACTGTATATTTTTGAATATATAAATAAAAAATTGCAAAAAAATGTTGTGAATTTTCATTACAATTGAAAAAAAATCATCTTTAATAACTGAACTAAAATTTTGTAAAATCCCTGTGTTAAGTTGTAGCCTATATTCCAATAAATAATCTGAAAGTTCAACTTCCTACCTCAAATACTTTGTGAGGAAAGATGTAATTTATAAGCGTTATTTTAACATTGCAAGTATAGGGCGTTCCGGAGCCCCTTAAGCTAGCTCGTTAAACGCGCAGTTGAGTGAAGGAGTGCGGGGGACTGACAGTGTACCAGAGAGATACATCGATGAACTGTGTTCGTACACACGCTGGCTAAAATGCCACACATCTGCACTAGTGAAGAATATGCAGATATGGTTTATGTTTGCAGCTTTTACGATGGTAGTGCTTCTGCTGCTGTCGGAGAGTACCGGCGGCGCTTTCCGACCCATCGATTTCCTTAATGCTTAGAGGTGAATGTGCTAAAACTACGTATTTTTCGATTGACACTTTGTAAAATCCATGTTGTATAAGTGTACATGTGTAAACATGATAATGTATTGATTAATACAGAAAACAAATAGCAATGTGAATCAAAGCGCTCTACTGCGGAAACCCTTCGGAATAGAGTATATGTCCACTGGAAGTTTTTTGCTTCTAATGATCGTTCCTGTCATACCACTGAATACTGACCATTCTTTCTAGAACACGTTGTATATATTGCGAAAAGTAATGGTCGTATAAAACTCCCTCGGGGTACGGCCAGTGTTACTTCCGCGTCTGGAGGTTTCTTTCCGTTGAAAGGCATGCTGTGTTCTGCGCCCCCTTCTTCCGCGACGTCCCAGCTCTTATGGGGCGAGTGTGGTGCATTTGCGGTGGACTCGTAAGGTGTGAGAGTGTAGCTGGTAAGGAAGAGGAGAGGCTCGACCGTTGCAGTAGCGCACGAGCGGAGCGCGCGCGCCGACGTGGCAGAGGCGGGCCGGACTTTCTCCGTGCAGTGACCCGGCCGCAGCCCACGCCAGCGCCGCGGCGCGCCGCGCAGCGAGAAAGCCGCACCACGTGACGCACTCGTCAAAACAAAACAGCCTCCTCTCCACTCTTCTCGCTTTCAGCGTCGATAAAAAATGGTTCAAATGGCTCTGAGCACTATGGGACTTAACATCAATGGTCATCAGTCAGCGTCGATAAAACCCCAGGCTTTTCACGTTTGCCTTTACCGTCTTCGGTGGTTAATCACGATTGAGGATTTCCTTACGTCGCACCTGCAACAACCTTGACACATTCCACGCGTACTACTCAGCTCAGTAAGCAAACTACGCGTACGTTGCTTGACAACACAACGTACTGTCCGAATGGAGGTTCATTTGCTCCTCGGACAAACTGTCTTAACAATTTGTCTGAAACATATACTGACTCACTTTTTCAGGTGCGCTGGATGGAGACATGCAAAACGTACACGAAGAATAGTTGAATGTTTACTGGTCTGGAATCAGTTTATCGATTGGACTGCAGCGTGTAAGGGGAATAGCAGCAAGTTCGTGGTTCCGCAGTCACCACTGAGTGTCATTGACGAGTGCAGTGACGATGAGTAAACCATTTTTTAAGTCAAACAACATTGTAGAATAGCAACTAACCGAATAAGGCAGTGTAGTTGTTAAGACGCTGACCCAATATTCGGGACGGAGGAGTTTGCTCTATACGGCCAAATTTATTTAGGATTTCCGTGGTTTTCCTAAATTATTTCAGGTAAATAATGAAATGGTTCTTTCATCAACGCCACGGCTGACCACATGTTCTACCTTCAACAAGCATAGCCGGCCGGAGTGGCCGAGCGGTTAAAGGCGCTACAGTCTTGAACCGCACGACCGCTACGGTCGCAGGTTCGAATCCTGCCTCGGGCATGGATGTGTGTGATGTCCTTAGGTTAGTTAGGTTTAAGTAGTTCTAAGTTCTAGGGGACGTATGACCACAGCAGTTGAGTCCCATAGTGCTCAGAGCCATTTGACCCATTTTTTTCAACAAGCGTACTTAAATATTCTGTGTGTATACAGGGAGTTTGTTTTGCCGGCCGCTGGTGGCCGAGCGGTTCTAGGCGCTTCAGTCTGGAACCGCGCGACCGCTACGGTCGCAGGTTCGAATCCTGCCTCGGGCATGGATGTGTGTGATGTCCTTAGGTTAGTTAGGTTTAAGTAGTTCTAAGTTCTAGGGGACTGATGACCTGAGATGTTAAGTCCTATAGTGCTCAGAGCCATTTGAACCATTTTTGAGTTTGTTTTAACTTGGAATAACTACTCGTAAATATCTTGAGAAATATGCAAAGTAAGAAAAAAGTGTTCCGGATAAAAAGTTAATATTTTCAAAGGGGACATGTGTCTGTGCTAAAACTTGCCACGCTCTAACCTACCCCCCTCCCTGCCCCCAACATGGGGCCTCAACATTTTATTCACAAATGGGAGATCCCCTATCTTCCCACTCCAATTTTACTGCAGATTCGGATTCTTCACCAAAAACAATAGACCGTTCAAGTTTTACTGTACAGTCAAATTTGCAATACTGTTACCAACTGTCGATCACAGGACATCTATCACGAATGGAAAAAAATAAGTTATTTCTTTTTAGCCTCCAATGCAAATCTGTAATAAAAATGGGGGATTCCCCATTTTAAAACAGAAATGGTGCAAGAGGGTGGCCAGATGTTCCCTTTGAAAATATTAACTTTTCATCAGGAACTTTTTTTGTACCACGCATATTTTTCGAGATATTTAGTTGTTTCCAGTTAAAACAAATACCCTGTATATATTTTTGAACTATTTATTTTCATTGTATGATGATGACATGACACTGTATGGTGATCCCTGGATGAATGGGTACATTAATAAGTAAATAAGTAAATAAACACACAGCTTTGAGATTTACTGATTTTTAGGATTGTCAGTTGTTGTCGGACGCGACAGTCTATTCTTCCACACTCTGACACTGTAGGATTAAAATAACTTGTAATTTTACCCGTACAAAAATTCATCCGAATTAGGAAGACTATGTCGTATACATGACTGAACATAGAATGCTTCAAATGGCTCTGAGCACTGTGCGACTTAACTTCTGAGGTCATCGCTCGCCTAGAACTTAGGACTAATTAAACCTAACTAACCTAAAGACATCACACACATCCATGCCCGAGGCAGGATTCGAACCTGCGACCGTAGCGGTCTCTCGGCTCCAGACTGCAGCGCCTAGAACCGCACGGCCACTCCGGCCGGCACTGAACATAGAAACTTAGGATATATTTTAACTTACGCATAGGACTACAAAGTCTTTATTTTCATAAGAGCCATCAGACTTAACAAGGGAATTTCTTGCACATGCAAGCACGTAGTCTAGGCGTACTTTTCGCAATTATGTTTAGGATCAATCTCTGCATTTGGTTTATTCAAGTTCCCTCCATCGGGCGCACGACAAACATCCAGACCATAAAGAAACTCCAGCAGGGTCGCAGTTCAACCAAAATTTTTGGAAGGGGAGGTACATAGACGGAGTCCTTCACAATGACCGACGAATATATCAGAGACAGTGAAATCAGGTGACCGTGGAAGCCAATGCTGTACTATAAGGCCCGCAGAATATGCCATCGTCGACTGCTTTGAACTGGAGAAGGTGCAGTGCCGTACTTTCAATGATTATCACGTCACACAGTTGTAACTGAACTGCACCTGTTGAAACGGAGGACTCAGAACGCTTATTGTTGCTATCTCGACTCGACCAAACTGGGTAATGAACGAGCAAGCGAACTAACTGCACTAGGCAGACACCCACCTGTCATGCAAGCGTAAATGGATCATTTGAGGATTGTGGTACAAACACTACTACTACAGATATAACATTATGTGTTGGCGCGTTCTGAAATACAGTTAGCCAGTTTTAAAGAATCAGTACTGATAGAACGACAAATTAAATTCGAAGTCTTCCGAGAAAGTACTACTAAAGCTTTAGGTCTTTATCATTTTAATCATTTACATGATGTATTTCTAAAGTTGATTGGCTGATTTCCAGCCATTTTATACTGTTGGATAAGGAATTATTGGGTGCAATAGGAGACTGTTTCCTGTCGTGTGTAATCCTCTTTAGCACATGATATGTTAAACTATCTTTACTCTTTACATAAGAAACTGAAAACACCTAAGTCACAAATTCTTCAGATTATGCCATGCAGTCATGAAGTTGCGTTATTAATTACCCCGAACGCTGCACAAGTGAATATATAAAGATATGTAACCTGTCATTGGGATGGATGGTTATTAGTGACTGAAATACATAGCCAGCGGAGTAAGATTTCTCAAGTATTCTGTACAGTTCTTCTTAGCTAAATAAAGCAGCGATATTTATGTGTTTCGTTTTACATATACGTATACATTGTGCAGCCCACTAACATTTTGTTTGTTTTGTGTCAAGAACTTTGATGAACTTCTTGTGGAGTTCTAGGTGGGCAGAAGTTTTTGCTTCATCGACTTAGAATGAAAATCACAAATTGGTAGTACAAAATTTGTTTTATTAACTGTTATGCTCTGTCAGACGGAATAATCATGAACTGTGGGTCTATTTGATAATTTGTTGGAAATGAACTGACTATGAAGATGAACAATTACGAAAACTAGAAGGAAACGTAAATTAAAACGGTCGACTGAAAATTACCCTAACTTCTTCAATTGCATGTATTACCACCGACCGAGATATTTATTATCTACTACAAATCTGCATGCCAAAATTATTGGAGTTGTATAAATGAGAGAAGGAGCTTAGCTGAGCGCTTAGTGTTGACTTTGCCGCGTCGAGCAACAGAAATAGAAAGGAGTGAAAGTCTCGCACAGACCCGCTGGAGCTTACGTTCGAGAAGCAGTAGTCGCAGCACGTTTGGAGCACTGCGAATTTCTTCACTTGAGTCTTTTTCTGTAAAACGCGTGAAAATCGAAAATAAAGGTTTCAGAAATGACAACATGTGCCGCCTACCTGTTACTGGATTTATTTTATCTCACAATCGTGATTTTAGCGTGTGTGTCATTTGCAAGTGATAATGCAATATGTAGTGCGTCAAAGCGTACCATTTACTGTTAACAGAACATTGTCCTCACGTCTGCCGGCCGGGATGGCCGAGCGGTTCTAGGCGCTACAGTCTGGAACCGAGAAACCGCTACGGTCGCAGGTTCGAGTCGTGCCTCGAACATGGATGTGTGTGACGTCCTTAGGTTAGTTAGGTTTCAGTAGTTCTACGTTCTATGGGACTGATGACCTCAGAAGTTAAGTCCCATAGTGCTCAGAGCCATTTGAACCATTTTTTGAACCATTTGTCCTCACGTCTAACCACATTCATATATGCTGTTGAGACAAAATATTATGAAAACCAGGTTAATAGAGTGTTTGTCCACCTTTTGAATGCAATAAGGGAGCGACTCTTCGAGGCATGGACGCCACAAGGTTTCCGGAAGTATGCGACGCCAGATGCCTACGCACAGGTCACTCAATACTCGTAAATTACGAGCCACGTGGAGTGGCCGCGCAGTGTGCGTGTCACAGACTGCGCGGCCCCTCCCGCCGGAGGTTCGAGTCCTCCCTCGGGCATGGGTGTGTGTGTTATTCTTCGCATAAGTTAGTTTAAGTTACTTTAAGTAGTGTGTAAGTCTAGGGACCGATGACCTAAGCAGTTTGGTCCCTTAGGAATTCACACACACTTGAACATTTTCGTAAATTAGAGGTCGGTGGTCTGAGGGTAGGGAGCTGCCGCCCAATGACGACCCAGAAGTATTCCAGCGGGTTCTGATCAAGTAAATATGGTGGCCAAGATATCAACGTGCTTTCACTATCACGCTCCTCAAACCTTTGTAGTACAATTACGGCCTTGTGAAATGGCTCAAATGGCTCTGAGCACTATGGGACTTAACTTCTGAGGTCATCAGTCTCCAAGAACTTAGAACTACTTAAACCTAACTAACCTAAGGACATCACACACACCCATGCCCGAGGCAGGATTCGAACCTGCGATCGTAGCTGTCGCGCGGTTCCAGACTGTAGCGCCTAGAACCGCTCGGCCGGCACGGCCTTGTGAGATGGGCAGTTAACCTGCTGGAAGATACCATGCCGTCGCATGAAGGGATGCAGGTGGTCCGTGATAATGTTGATGTAGTCCATACCTGTCAGGGTACCTTCGATTGCTACCACATATCCCAGGGAAGATCAGGTTGAAGTCTCCCAATCACATAATACTGCTCCCATCAACCTGCACCCGTGGCGTGGTGCATGTGTCGAGCAAACCTTCGCCTGGATGACGACGTATCTGAATGCGACCATCGACCTAGCGTAAGAAAAAATGTGTTTCATCCAACCAAGTGACATCCAGTCTCGATGATCCCGTGCCCACTGCAGTAGTAATTAATGATGTACATGGGTCATCGTGGGAACCAGTAGGGGTCGTCTGCTGCAGAGCTATACGTTCAACAGCTTGTTCTGAACGGTGTGCTCTGAGACATTTTTGCTTGTACTAGCTATGTATTCTGTCGTCAGATCTCCCTGTCCTCTTCACAGAGCTGGATTGCCTCAGACCTCCACGTTCTGTGTTGAGACGTGGAAATTCAACACCTTGAGAACTTGTCGTGGTTTCATAGTCTTTGAGCCACTTTCCATGGATGCTGTCGACAGCAGAACACGAACAGCCGACTAGCCTCGCCGTTTCCGATGTACTTGTTCCCAGGTGCCGGGAAAAAATAATCTGTATCTTGTAGGAGTCGCTTATGTCACTGAACCGGCCGCTGTGACCGAACGGTTCTAGGCCCTTCAAGCCCGGAACCGCGGTGCTGCTACGGTCTCAGGTTCGAATCCTGCCTCGGGCATGGTTGTGTGTGTTGTCCTGAGGTTAGTCAGATTTAAGTAATACTAAGTCTTGGGGACTGATGACCTCAGATGTTAAGCCTCCTAGTGCTTAGAGCCATTTGAACCATTCTTTTTTATGTCAGTGGAAATCCTTCTTTTTGATCTCTAAAATGATTTACCATTCGTCTCTGATCCTCTTATATACTTCTATACTTTCTTTACCACGTCACGTGCCCGTAACGCCACCAGTCAGCATTCAGTCTCACTGTGGACAGTATTTTGTCTCATCATTTACATAATAATAAACAAATTTTTCGTCGACTTTGTGAAAACAGTAAGTAATTGCCATCGAGCTCAATGTAAATCATGTGCCATTTTTACAACCATATATTCTCGAGATGTATATGGCAGTGTGGACCAATATAGATAAAAGTAATCTCAAATTTATATTATTTTTGAAAACATTACTGGAGATATCAGCGATCCAAATATAATATTTGGAAATAATTGCAACAGTCTAGATCGCAAGGCACATTTATTGAAAGGCGACCGGTTTCGGTCATCACATGATCATCTTCAGACCTACAACTTATGTCACTACCACTGGATATAAATTATAGGGGTACATTAAAAGAGCTTAAAATTAGTTATAAAATTACAAAACGTAGATATACCTATTTTGATGGAGAGTGGCTATGGACCAGGAACTGCTGAATGACAATAGTCAACTGCTGGAGAGAGAAGTACAGCTATTTCTTAAATACTGGAAGTTCCGCCTGCAGCTGACAGCATGATGTCAGCGTTAGCCAATCAGGTTTAAGTCGAGAGAATTACGTACACAGAAGGTCGGCTGTTGGACATCACCTATCGATATTCACAGCCATCTCTTTGTAAATCGCCCTGATGCTACAACTTTGGTACAGAGTACACCATCTCCATAGAAACGAACAATATCTTAATTATTTCCCTAGAGGGCAATCTATACACAACTAATGTGATGTTTATTTGCTTCCTTTTTAAAGCTTTTTTCTATTTATTTAACAACATATGTATTAAGAAGCCTTTTTTTTCTTTATTGTAAAGCTACTTTAGCGTTCGCCGCTTCGCTCGCGTAGACTGTATGACCAGCAGAATTCTTTTTATTTAATAGAATTTTTATATTGTTCACAAATTGAAATACCTTCTACGTTTTTCATACTAATTAAGGCCATATAAACATGGCGTTTTTCGAATGTGCTTCTGATCAAAAAGCGATTTTAGTAGCTGCAGTCCAAAGTTTTCGTTAATCATGCCTTTTGCGTTCTTGTGGAGATATTTCTACAGAAACTTTCATCCCCTAACAGATATTTCTTTATATGTAACCGAGAAACGTAAAAACAATTTTCATAAATTTTGCCTTAAAAATTTTGCATGCAACGAAATATTTTCTTAAAAATTTTCATCCTGTATTATACTTCCTTCGGGGTTAATTTCCAGGAACATCGGAACACATTTTTTTTTTTATTTCTAACCGAGAAGTCAAATACCAATTGTCATAGATGCAACCATAAAAATCCTTTACTAGTTCTTCAGTAATTATTTATTTTCAAAAAATCTTTCGCCCACTATTCTACCTCCTTAGTGGTTACATTTCCAAAAATGCTGAAATGCGTATTTTTTATTTTATCGAGAAGCCAAACACCAATTTTCAAGGATTTAGCTTTAAAAATGCATTTGCAATTAAATATTTTCATAAAACGTTTCACTCCCTGCTTCACCACCCTTAGGTACTGAATTCCCTAAAACAGTGACATGCGAATGTTTTATTTCTAACAGAGAAGCCAAATACAAATTTTCATAGATTTGGTTTCAAAAACATTGTACAATGAAATATTTCCATAAAAGCTTACATCCCTCGTTTCACCCCCATAGGGATGAATTTCCAAAAACAATGAAACACGTATGTTTTTATTTGTAACTCAGAAGCCAAATTTAAATTTTCATAGAATTATCCTTAAATTTTTTTTCATAATAAAGTATTCACATCCCCTGTTTCATAGCATTGGAGGTTCCATTTCTAAAACAGTGAAACACGTCTTTTTTATTCGTAACCGAGAAGTCAAATATTAGTCTACATAGATGTAGCTTTAAATGTACTTTAGTAGTTCTTTAATAATGATATATTTTCAAAAAATGCTTTCAACTACTATTTCACCCCCACAGGGGTCTAGTTTCAAAATTGCCTTAATAGCGACATTTTTCAAAACAACCCGTCATCCCCTATTTCACTCCCTTAGGATTGGAATTTCGTAAAATCCCTTCTTAAACGGCGCCAACAGTATTAGGCCCTACATTCACGCCTTCTCCCTTCAAGTTTCTGTCCTTAGGGATTTGGGCTGGGCGATGATATGTCAGTCAGTCAGGAAATTGCCTTTTATATACAGAGATTATTTTACGTATTTCTGGCGTTTTATTTACTAATAAGTACATCTTTTTGTTCATAATTCTCTCGACTTAAACCTGATTGGCTAACGCTGACATCACGCTGTCAGCTGTAGGCGGAACTACCAGTATTTAAGAAATAGTTGTACTGTTCTCTCCAGCAGCTGACTATCGTTATTCAGCAGCTCCCGCTCCATTCACAGCCATTGTCCATCAAAATGAGTATATCCACGTTTTCTTTTTCATTTTATAGCTAATTTTAAGTGCTTTTAATATATCTCTCTAATTTATATCCTGTTTTATACTAAAGTTGGAGGCTGAAGATGATCATGTTATGATTGAAATTGGTCGCCTTTCAACAAATGTGTCTTGCGATCTTGAGTATTATAATTATTATGCAATATTGTATTTTATATTTGCATCTGATGCAGACGCGAGAAACAGCAAGTGGGCGATTTGTGGTGCATCTTCACGTATTCTTTGATCTAATCAGTTGTGTATAACAACAGAGAACAGTGATAAGTATATGTCCTAATAAGAACGACTAATTGTTCTATGTAAAGTGGTAAAGAAGTAGAATGATGTCATTCGTGTGTAATACAATCATTAATGACTGAGCAATAAAATTCTCAAATTGCGGCGCCAACCTGTGTGGAAGAGAATCATGGAAAACCTAAGACGAGAAGGAAGGGCATATTACAACAGGGAAAGATCGGTACAGTCTGTCCTGTGGCTGCGAGATTGGAGTCCGGAACACAAAACATGTGGAATGTGCTTTTTCATATCCACGGAGTATAAGAGATTGGCAGATTACAGAAATGAAAGGATCAAAAACTTGCCATGGGGGCTATGCTCCGAGCGTTGAATAAATACTTATCCCATATTCCTACACGTGGTTAAGACAATTAAGACAAAATCCAGCACATTCTGTGGAATCGAGAATATTCTGTCGAAACAGCTGTGAAAAAAATCTGAATCATGATAGTTATTCCTCGTAAAGAAGGTTGCAACACAGAGGAAACAATTTTACGTAAATAACACAAGAATTTTTTTTTCACAAAGTTGTGTATACACCTAACGTTTAAGGCAGATGCTGAAAACTTCATTTGATAGTATTTCAGTGAGGACAGCAGTTCTGAAAATCTTATTTCTCTTAAATGATGTAGGGAAACTATGGAAAACTAAATCTGGATGGGCAGACGAGAATTTAAAACAGTGAATGTGAGTCCAGTGCGTTATCAATGCGCCAACTCGCTCGGTTTTTGGTCCCCTTAGAGAATTTTCTGTTTTTTTGTTTTTGACTTATTCAACTGAGGATAAAAATATGGAAACGCCATTAACATTGGGCTATAGGAAAATTCGTTGGGTAGATGGGTTATGAAAGCAGCGGTATAATAGAAGAAATTCTATGGATCTACTTCTCTGCTGGTAGTACTCCATTTCAGTCTCCATATTTTAGCAATTGAGACATTGAGACCATGACCTAATGACGAGAATACCGGAACAATCAGCAAATCTGAAATTTTGCTGCAGATGCGGAAATAAGACTTGGTATCAGCACCTACAATCTGTGGTAAATTAACTAAACAATACGTTAGTTGTTCTCATTCGTTCGCCAACTAAATGGACATGCCGCTCGTGTTGTAGTACTAGTTGGAATTGCATGACCTAGTAATGTTTCCAGGTCAACAGTGCTACAGTCGATACCCTATGTCGAAAACGTAAATTATTTGTAACATTAGCCACGCGCCTTCGTGGATCACAAAAATCGAAGATATTGTTATGAACACTATTTGGTTAGCTGGTCTTTCCGATTACATAGTTTCCGTTAGTTCTATTACGATAACAGGAAACTTCACTCTCTCTCCCTATTTCGGTTTTATCCATTTTCTTTTGGTTCAAATATCGAGCTTATAAATTAATAGCTATTTGTCGTAAGAAATGAGCCTTAACGTTTATACTTGATTATGATGTAAATAAGTTGCACTGAACCTGAATAAAATTCTCTTACAAACGGCTGTTGAAATAATATGAATTGACACGTTCAGGGGGTATATTATACAGAGTGTCCCAAAAGGAATTGTCAATATAAGTGGAAATGACAGGAACGATCACAGGAAGCCAAAAAGGTTAATACACATAGGGTCTAAAATGCAAACCTTTAAGATCTATGAGCATTTCTTCAGCTTCGACACTTTGAAACAAATGGCTTCTTCTGCAAGCTCTTTGCTTTCCATATTTTGAGAGGTAGTAGTATGGAGACCATCTGCACTAGACAATTTCTTCTTGTTTTGGTCCATAGTACCTCCTCCAGAAATATGGAAAGTAAAAAGCTTTTAGCAGAAGAGATTTGTTTCACAGTATCGAAGTTGAAGAAATGCTCATAGATCTTAAGGTACCATTTTAGAACCTATATTTACTAGACTTTTTTTATCCTAATGATCGTTCCTGTCACTTCCCTGAATATTGACTATTCCTCCTGGGACACCCTGAATATTCGACTGTGGAATCGGCCCGAACTACGGATACAATATGGGAACCTCTTTGTCAATTTCTTCGTGGACTCACTGTGTGTTGGTTATATAGAAGTCATCGAAGTCCAAGGTGATGACAGTGATGTTCGCTACAGCTGAAAAAAGATATTATCGGCGGAATCTAATAGTTGTCGAAATCTAGTCACCAGCAACCGATACTGCCAAACAATGAAGAGGATAATCACAAGTAACTGAAGAGCGAAAGCGTAACAAGAGTCCTCATAACTTATTGAACATTACAGGAAACACATCTCCGCAATGATATTCCTACGTAAACTGCGTAGATATGAAGCTACAGCCATGTACCGTTCTCAAAGTTTATGGTCGCCATCTAGAGCGTATCACACGTGGTGCCGAGACCACGTCACTTGAACTAATAACAAATAGAAGGCAACTGGTCTTGTGTATATGTGCCGGACGCCCAAATACCATTATGTGTTGACAGTCCACTTCGTGTTGTTAAGCACAAGGGAAGTTCTGCGATGGTGTGTGCAGCTGTTTCTTGGTACATCATGTGTCTCATGGCTTCTGTCCACAGATAAATTACGACCACTGTTTCTGTAGACAGGTTGGAGAGATCCGCTGACAAGAACAGTGATAGCGGTGTCTCAATCCATTTTACTACCTCTGCTGAGGAGTAATTTGTCGACCACACGGATGGGCTTTTATATATCCCCTTGCCAACCTAATCGCCCGACATGAACACTCATATCCGTCTGAGTTCCAACTTAGACCATAGATATCGGTGAGGATGTTATCCCTTGTCATTGTTGATGGAAGTATATGTTACACTGCAGACGAACGGGACACTATTGCCCTGAGAAAAACTCGCGAGTTATATGTATCCAACAGCTGATGAATCGCAAATGTACGTCCCACTGAAAGTGGTTCACTGTCGTTTGAATCATGTTAGTTGAGGTGTTATTTTGGTAATGCTCCATATACTAGTTATAGCAATGTTTCACCAAAACTGCAAGACAGAATAGAAAGGAACAGCTCGTATAGAGAAGAGTTAGAGTCGTTGATAGCGCCTCTAGAAGTTCGACGACAGTTCATAACTCGACGTCATTCTTTCAAGATTCACATCTGCAGCAAACACGCACGCTGTTTGTTTCCGGTTTGCTGCTTTTCTGACTGTGAGCCATAGGACTCAGAGTGCATGATGACCTGTGAGTACTCGGATAACGAACTTGTGCAGTAAGTCAGGAGGAATCACTCATAATACTGGACGCTCTATGGCATTCGAAAAAACCAAAGGTAGCGTTCACACGGACTGAAACCCTGCTGTCTACAAAATATTGTTTAAAACGTACAAACTACGTCCCAGTCTGGCTGAACCTTAATTTATTGCGAAATAATGCAGCCTATCTATTCACAGTATATAATGTCTATTGCGCAACATACGCACTGTTTGCCTTGATTTCACATTCGACAGCTTAATTTAACAGACATTACATCTTGTAGCAATTCAATAACATTTGTATTCTCTGCAGACACTAGTTATGTACACGCTAAGACAAAAAAGAAAAAGAAAAGAAAGACGCACCTCGAAGAAATTATCCGAATGGGAGGAAAATCAATAGATGTGATGTACATGTAGAGTCAAACAAATGATTAATATTTCAGAAAAAATAGGAGCTTCACAAATTGAGCAAGTCAATAACGTGTTAATCTACCTCTGGCCCTTATGCAAACATTGATTGATAGAGTTGTTAGAGATCCTACTGAGGGGTATCGTGCCAAATTCTGTCTACCTGACGCAAAGACACGTCTTCGGCCTGGAATCTCATTGACTGGAGTAGAATTGTCTTCAGTGATTAGTCCCGCTTCTAACTGAGCCCAATGAGCAGCGAAGATATGTCTCGTGAAGCCCTAGATAGCGGTGGGATATTAACCTTACTGTCGCCCGCCATACGGACAACAACCAGGAGTGATGGTTTGCGGTACCACTTCTTTTGATAGCAGGACCCCTTTGGTTGTCATTCGCAGCACCCTTACAGAACAGCGGCACGTCGACGATATTCTAATCCCCGTTCTACATCTACATCTACATTTATACTCCGCAAGCCACCCAACGGTGTGTGGCGGAGGGCACTTTACGTGGCACTGTCATTACCTCCCTTTCCTGTTCCAGTCCCGTATGGTTCGCGGGAAGAACGATTGTCTGAAAGCCTCCGCGCACGCTCTAATCTCTCTAATTATACATTCGTGATCTCCTCGGGAGGTATAAGTAGGGGGAAGCAATATATTCGATACCTCATCCAGAAACGCACCCTCTCGAAACCTGGCGAGCAAGCTACACCGCGATGCAGAGCGTCTCTCTTGCAGAGTCTGCCACTTGAGTTTCTTAAACATCTCCGTAACGCTATCACGGTTACCAAATAACCCTGTGACGAAACGCGCCGCTCTTCTTTGGATCTTCTCTATCTCCTCCGTCAACCCCATCTGGTACGGATCCCACACTGATGAGCAATAGTCAAGTATAGGTCGAACGAGTGTTTTGTAAGCCACCTCCTTTGTTGATGGACTACATTTTCTAAGCACTCTCCCAATGAATCTCAACCTGGTACCCGCCTTACCAACAATTAATTTTATATGATCATTCCACTTCAAATCGTTCCGCACGCATACTCCCAGATATTTTACAGAAGTAACTGCTACCAGGGTTTGTTCCGCTATCATATAATCATACAATAAAGGATCCTTCTTTCTATGTATTCGCAATACATTACATTTGTCTATGTTAAGGGTCAGTTGCCACTCCCTGCACCAAGTGCCTATCCGCTGCAGATCTTCCTGCATTTCGCTGCAATTTTCTAATGCTGCAACTTCTCTGTTTACTACAGCATCATCCGCGAAAAGGCGCATGGAACTTCCGACACTATTTACTAGGTCATTTATATGTATTGTGAAAAGCAATGGTCCCATAACACTCCCCTGTGGCACGCCAGAAGTTACTTTAACGTCTGTAGACGTCTCTCCATTGATAACAACATGCTGTGTTCTGTTTGCTAAAAACTCTTCAATCCAGTCACACAGCTGGTCTGATATTCCGTAGGCTCTTACTTTGTTTATCAGGCGACAGTGCGGAACTGTATCGAACGCCTTTCGGAAGTCAAGAAAAATAGCATCTACTTGGGAGCCTGTATCTAATACTTTCTGGGTCTCATGAACAAATAAAGCGAGTTGGGTCTCACACGATCGCTGTTTCCGGAATCCATGTTGATTCCTACAGAGTAGATTCTGGGTTTCCAGAAACGACATGATACTCGAGCAAAAAACATGTTCTAAAATTCTACAGCAGATCGACGTCAGAGATATAGGTCTATAGTTTGGCGCATCTGCTCGACGACCCTTCTTGAAGACTGGGACTACCTGTGCTCTTTTCCAATCATTTGGAACCTTCCGTTCCTCTAGAGACTTGCGGTACACGGCTGTTAGAAGGGGGAGAAGTTCTTTCGCATACTCTGTGTAGAATCGTATTGGTATCCCGTCAGGTCCAGTGGACTTTCCTCTGTTGAGTGATTCCAGTTGCTTTTCTATTCCTTGGACACTTATTTCGATGTCAGCCATTTTTTCGTTTGTGCGAGGATTTAGAGAAGGAACTGCAGTGCGGTCTTCCTCTGTGAAACAGCTTTGGAAAAGGTGTTTAGTATTTCATCTTTACGCGTGTCATCCTCTATTTCAACGCCATTATCATCCCGGAGTGTCTGGATATGCTGTTTCGAGCCACTTACTGATTTAACGTAAGACCAGAACTTCCTAGGATTTTCTGTCAAGTCGGTACATAGAATTTTACTTTCGAATTCACTGAACGCTTCACGCATAGCCCTCCTTACGCTAACTTTGACATCGTTTAGCTTCTGTTTGTCTGAGAGGTTTTGGCTGCGTTTAAACTTGGAGTGAAGCTCTCTTTGCTTTCGCAGTAGTTTCCTAACTTTGTTGTTGAACCACGATGGGATTTTCCCGTCCCTCACAGTTTTACTCGGCACGTACCTGTCTAAAACGCATTTTACAATTGCCTTGAACTTTTTCCATAAACACTCAACATTGTCAGTGTTGGAACAGAGATTTTCGTTTTGATCTGTTAGGTAGTCTGAAATCTGCCTTCTATTACTCTTGCTAAACAGATAAACCTTCCTCCCTTTTTTTATATTCCTATTAACTTCCATATTCAGGGATGCTGCAACGGCCTTATTATCACTGATTCCCTATTCTGCACATACAGAGTCGAAAAGTTCTGGTCTGTTTGTTATCAGTAGGTCCAAGATGTTATCTCCACGAGTCGGTTTTCTGTTTAATTGCTCGAGGTAATTTTCGGGTAGTGCACTCAGTATAATGTCACTCGATGCTCTGTCCGTACCACCCGTCCTAAACATCTGAGTGTCCCAGTCTATATCTGGTAAATTGAAATCTCCACCTAAGACTATAACATGCTGAGAAAATTTATGTGAAATGTATTCCAAATTTTCTCTCAGTTGTTCTGCCACTAATGCTGCTGAGTCGGGAGGTCGATAAAAGGAGCCAATTATTAACCTAGCTCGGTTGTTGAGTGTAACCTCCACCCATAATAATTCACAGGAACTATCCACTTCTACTTCACTACAGGATAAACTACTACTAACAGCGACGAACACTCCACCACCGGTTGCATGCAATCTATCCTTTCTAAACACCGTCTCTACCTTTGTAAAAACTTCGGCAGAATTTATCTCTGGCTTCAACCAGCTTTCTGTACCTATAACGATTTCAGCTTCGGTGCTTTCTATCAGTGCTTGAAGTTCCGGTACTTTATGTTGCCCCTAATGGTAAGCCATCCTGGGCTTATGTTCCAGCAAGATAATTCCTGCCCACACACGGCAAGAGCTTCTGCTGTTTGTATCCGTGCTTGCCAAACCCTACCTTGGCCAGTAAGGTTGCTGGATCTCTCCCCATTTGAGAACATTTGGATCATTATGGGCAGGGCCCTCCAATCAGCTAGGTGTCTTGGTGATCTAACCCGCCAATTGGACATAATTTGGCACAATAGCCGCCAGGAAGACATCCAACAACTCTGTCTATCAATCCCAAATCGATAAACTGCCTGCACAGGGGCAAGAGGTGGACCAACGCCCGCGCGACCGCTACGGTCGCAGGTTCGAATCCTGCCTCGGGCATGGATGTGTGTAATGTCCTTAGGTTAGTTAGGTTTAACTAGTTCTAAGTTCTAGGGGACTGATGACCTCAGAAGTTAAGTCCCACAATGCTCAGAGCCATTTGAACCATTTGGACCAACGCGTTATTGACTTGTTCAATTTGTGACGCTCTTTCTATTGCATAAATCCTTCCTTTTCTTTTCACCCTAGAAGCGTCGCTCTCTGACGTGAGATGCACCTTCCAAATGTATGGATAACAAACTGTATTGAGACTTCCTGGCAAATTATAACTGCGTGCCGGACCGGGCCGCGAACGCGGAACCCTTGCCTTCCGCGGGCAAGTGCTCTGCCGACAGAGCTAGCCAAACACGACTCAGGACCAGGTCTCACAGCTTTACCTCCGTTGTAGCTCAGTCGCTAGAGCAGTTGTCCATGAAAAGCAAAAGTCCCAGATTCCATTCATGGTTCGGCACACAATTTTAAACTGCTCATCAGCGCTACCTTCGCATCAGAGAAAAAATTAATTCTGATAGATGGCTCGAGAACGACTATTTAGCTTGCGGACGACGTTGTCCACTATCTCACAAGTGAATACTGAGAGCTGAAGATACACTTTTAGATTAATGCCGACAGCAAAAAAAATTGAAAATTTTGGATCATTGTGCTATTGTTCGACTATTTTGAAGAAAGGAATTGTACCTGTGGCACATAATTACATATTTCTAAAATTATATGTGATAGTTAACATTGCATCAAATACCGATGAGAATGTATATCAAGTTTTCAGCTAGGCAGTGTACGCGCTGTTTCTGTCTCAGATTTCGGATATCAAAAACAGCTGCGCACCGCCTACGCATAGGCTATCGAAGTGGTTGAAGTATTCGGAACAAAAGGAAATGTGATGACGTGCAGTGATCTCAGCATTTAAAATTTAGTAATTCAGTAAATCTAATCAGACTCATTATTAAATTTTGCAAGAATGTATACTGGTATTCATTTCTTAATTAATGAAAACGTTGTATCATACTGATAACGGAACACGAATGTACAGAATGAATCAAATGTACCGTCATCACTTTGGAGCAAAAGTAATGATTGCACAATTTTTTTCCTCGACGATACGGTTACTAACTTTCGAGAGGGCTCGGGGTCAGTGTTCGTCTGAAGACTATAGTATCAAAAATCTTGGTACGAAATTTTGATTCAGGTTCACAAATGACGTGAGACGGATTACTATATTTTAGACGTGGTAATTAAACCAAGGCAAACAGTGCGAATGTACACGTTAACCATTTATCCAGCAGTGAAAGACTCTCTCACACGTATATAATAGAACAATGAATCTGTCATAAGATTCGACAGCCACTTTAAGAGAAAAGCAGAGAGCTTTAATTATTTACTAGCTGCGATGTTCCTAAGGTAAGCGTTAGCTGGACCATAGCAGTGTTTCATCGTTGTGATGCATTAATACAGAGCTGGAGGTGGGAGCAGCGGCGCGAGGGAGAAACACAGCCGAGGCGGAAGCGAGCTGGCAACTGAAACAGCGCTAGGTGAATGACACTTTAAAGCTAATCGCCCGAACCGCGCAGCCACTGTCAAGAGCTTCGCCCCACGCCGATAACCTGATCAGAGTGCTACAAAACTATTCTCGTTCGATGCTCGATTGCTACCCGGAAGCTAGTCTTCCGGGAGCTGCAGACTCAAATAAAGCTAGCAGCTTTATTGTTATTGCGACCAACACCACTTCGCGGGTGCTATACGCGTATCGCGTCGAAATCTGCATTGTCGTTTTGCTCTTCACGTATCGTGCTTACTAGACCGTGTTGGTCTCTTCCACACTCCTGTTATTGGATTCGTCAAACAGTTATTGTTGCCGTGCGTAACACTGAAGGTACGTTGCAGTTTTTTGTTTCAGCGTCTCTTCTGGGAAGCATCTGCAGTACAGTTTCCATCATATGTTGGAAATGCGATTGCCAGTATCTAACAACTAGATTTCAAATTTTCATTTGGTGTAATTCCTCATTATACACCAGACTCTAATTCTTCACTCGTACACGAAAGAGTTTGGTAGAATCTCACTTTAAGCGGAATCTGATTTGTACATAGCTTTCTTTAACCATATTACGTCAATTATAGTGATAAATTTCTTAATTACAATTCCTAATTCAGTTTCCTGTACAAACTGAACACAGCGAGAACTTATATTGGGGCAATTTAGTCAAGACTGTATTAGAAACAGAAAAGAGCTATAGGAAATGTTAATAAACAGTACGATTATGTTTTGCTGTTTCTTTCTCTGCAGCTTGGTAGCTTCCGCTTCGATGTGATGCTCTTTCTACTGACATGCAAACCGAGTGGTTATTTTCGAAGCATTTGTCTCGAATACAACTATCACAGGCGAACCAGAGCAGTTCGTCTGTTGTAATGACTAGACACGAATTTTAGAAGGCGGTGAGTGAAACGCATTAACGCATAGGGATACAGAATGTACTTCGGGTTCATGAACTGTTGCGTTGCGTAGCAGCGTTAATTGCATTAGCAAAAGATCGCACCTGCCTGAAATATCTCCTGAGGCAACGAAACGAAAATACTGACGTCAGCAACAGGCATGCTAGGTGATTTTGCAGCACAGCTTGCCCGCCAATTGCGTAATGCGTTTCCGCGGCGACAGCGACGCGATCTGCGCAGCGTCGTATACAAAACGAACAGCGTCGCACGGTAAACTTCGGGCGCGTTTAGTATTGTCGGCAGGTCGCAGGATCAGGAATTGTTGGCGCGGGAGAGAAAAGTCGTGCCTTATAAATAGCGTTCGATGCAACGTAAGGCCGCTTTAAAGAGATAGACTGTAGAAGCTGACATGAGCGCTAGCTAGGGCGTTGACCCGGCAGCGCGCCAGCGCTACAACACAGGTATAGCCAGCCGCCTATGCTCTCGCTCGCATGCCTACGGCTGCTGTTTCATTTCTTACGTTGCAACAACTGTACACACACTGAAAGCGTTATATACGAAAGTGGTGAGGTTTCGAAGCAAAGGCGCACTAGCCTGAGACGAATGCGGAGTTCTTTTTCAGGAGTTTACTTCGCAGTTATCTTTGCCTTTCGATGGCACTGTGAAGGTTGCTTAGTGTACAACTCCGTTCGTCGTCCACGGACAGTCTTTCGAATGACATTTGAATGTTGTTGACGAGAGTAACTGAAATAATGTAGCAGAGAAAAATTGCTAATAGATGCGCAAATTGTATGGAACTGAACTTATTTATTGCACTAAGCACAAATGCGATGTCTAAGTAGAAGTAACCGAGACAAAAAAGAAATTTATGAATGTATCACGACTCACTCGCAAGGCAACCCAGGAGCAGGGAATCTCAGAGAGACAACCCAAGAGCATGGAATCTCACCGTGACCTTGAGATAAGGACGAAATAATCCGATTTGCAAGGTGATTTGGGTTAAGCCGGCGAGGGGCTTCTGGCTGCATTCATTGCGGCTAGTCGTTACAGGCGCATCACTTAGCAGACTTCTCTGGCGCAACGGCGAGTTGCCGGCATTCCACGGAAAAATTACAAGCCAGCAACGACGCAGCCGCCGAGGTCATTCCTTCGGAGGTCAGACGCGCGCGCTACGAGATAACAAATACCCCGCGTGCTACCTCGCTGTGCGAAAGGCAGCTTTCTCTGCTCGGATATTATCGAAAGCTCTCTCGTTTGTGCACAGCGATAGACAGGGACGTGCAGCGTTTGTAGCGATTCGTTAATTTGCCAGGTTCAAAAATGGCTCTGAGCACTATGGGACTTAACATCTATGGTCATCAGTCCCCTAGAACTTAGAACTACTTAAACCTAACTAACCTAAGGACAGCACACAACACCCAGTCATCACGAGGCAGAGACAATTTGCCAGGCGCTGCCAAGTAAAGACGAGAATGCGAGGCGGAAGACTTGCAAGAAAAACACTCGGTGCAAATAATTTTTCGTTTTTCTTTCACGTACGTTAAGTCAGTTGATTTAACGCGATGCGTTGAGAAGATTTCCCGGCTGCTGTTGCTCACAGTCGCCATGCGGTTGTGCGAATCGAGAGGGAAGAGTAAACATTGTTATTATAAACAATGGCTGTAAATAGAACCTCTGCTTTTACATTAGAGGACCGGCATGGCAACAGCGTTCGTAGAACATTCCACGTGCCGACTAAAACTGTAGCTTGCAGCCAGGGCTAAGGTGTACAGACGCCCGAGCTTCAAAAAGTAACGTACGACGACCACGTGACCCGCACAGGATTCTACGTGGAAGCGTCTTTTGTCTATCGCCCACAGCGAAAGCTCAGTTTGCTTTAACTTGTGTGCGAACGATTCCCCACTTCTTGGGCACTGGTTGGGAAGGCAGAATGATGCTCAGTGTATCCCAAACATTAATCGGCGCGGACTGTCCCGCTTTAAACGGCCGTCCGGGTCATTGACACCGCGTGACAATACGTTTAGGGATTAGTGGTCGCGGTGCCGCGCAATTGTCAATCGCGCAATCGAGGCACAGACGTTAGTTCTAGACGCGTTCACTGCAAGCGCAGCGTAACGCAGTCGGTAATAGTGCGTGCTTTATGCGTGCACCGAGGACGCACGCCGAGTCACGTGCGCGCACCGCGACTTTCACACCGGCGGACGCGCACGTTATTTCAGCGGCGGCAAAACACTGTCGCGCAGTAGCACACAAAATAAATAAACGGCCGAGGTCGGGACGCGCTGCGTGTCGAGCCGGCGACGCGAATACATATATTCGGGCGTTATCTGGGGGCGGCCGATAAGAAAAAGCGCTCGGGAAGGAGCGCGGGTCATCGGCCGCGGCCGGCGGAAAACAGAAAAATTGCGTGCCGCGAACTTACCGGAGCGTGGAGCGTGGAGCGCGCCGCGCCGCACATACACACCGTACACACTCTGCCAACAGACTGCGCCCGCGCTCCCTCTACAGCTGCCCGGCTCGCCGTGACGTCACCAAACTTTGACATTTCAGTCATTCACCTCGGCGGAGGTGGTGGCGGGGGAGGGGGGCCGCGCGGCTGGTGAAGGGGGGAGGGGGGCGAAGGGGAGGGGCCGCTCCGCCCGCCGCCGCTGCCGCCGCCACCGACACTCAGCTGTTTTAGAACGCGCACGCATCGATTCGAGAGCAATGACTGATTCCCGCTCTATTAATAATGCGCCGGCGGCCGTGTCGTCACGCAGTGTCCTTCTGGTTTCCTCGGCCGGCGCGCGCACTGGCCTCTGCTCAGGGTGCGTCGCATCTCGCGCGCTGTGGGTGTCGGTCTTGGTCTGACCCTCACCTTTACAGGTTTGCGCTGTTTCGTGCGTGCACTGAGTATATGTGGGGCCGTGCGCTATTCACTATATTGCATCTCAATATCAGGCTCGTCGACTACAGCGTTTATTCTGCCTCTGCACGTCTTTTGACGGTGAAACGCCTTTTGTATTACAATTTAAAGCCATATTGGCTGTCAATGGACAGTGACTGTTTCAAAACCATGGAAAATATGTTGACTTACTGAAAGTGTTTAATGAATCAAATTTTCGAAATATAATTTTCATTCTTCAAGCTACTGTGGCTATAGCGAAGAATATAGACGGAACATGACACAGTGTTGAAGTAGACAACGACGTCAAAGTACTGCATACTTTAGAAGAAAGCTGGAAAATTTACATCTTGAAGGAAATGGAATATTTCAATCTAGAGCCAAAACTGGAAAAACGACAGCCTCAGTGAAATCACAGATTTTAAGAACTCACATTTCTTCACCAAACTGAACTGTTGAAACAGAAAATACGGAGAAGTTAACAGCATATATATAAATTTGAGGCCGGCCGTATGGCCGAGCGGTTCTAGGCGCTTCAGTTTGGAACCGCTCTGCTGCTACGGTCCCAGGTTCGAATCCTGCCTCAGGCATGGATGTGTGTGATGTCCTTAGGTTAGTTGGGTTAAGTAGTTGTAAGTCTAGGCGACTGATGACCTCAGACGTTGAGACCCATAGTGCTTAGAGCCATCTGAACCATTTAAATTTGGGCTCCAATAGCAATATCTTTGTAATACTTTAAAATAATTTTTATATTGTCATTCTAACATCAGATTGTCACCGCCTCTCCTCTACATATAAAAAAAGAGTGCCCGTTTGCTTGTTTGTTTGTAATTCAAACAAAT
Organism: Schistocerca americana; assembly: GCF_021461395.2. Taxonomy (NCBI): domain Eukaryota; kingdom Metazoa; phylum Arthropoda; class Insecta; order Orthoptera; family Acrididae; genus Schistocerca; species Schistocerca americana. The sequence goes on along the minus strand of NC_060130.1, from coordinate 748,441,515 downwards.
GTGTAGTTTTATTCCGATCTTGATGAAATTTTGCGACCTTCAAGGCAAGAAGATGATCACCGTCTACATAATATTTCGTAATCTGACTAAAACATAATGTGTATGCAATATATAAAGGAGAAAGGTTGTTACCAAAAATCTCTAACAGTTCTCGGTCGATTTACTTCAGATTTCTACTCGATCCCCTAATGAACATTTGGGAGAGCATAGGTTACATATTTTTAATATACGCAATATACGGGGTGCCAGTTACTGAACTATATGAAAAATTGTAAATTAGTTATAAAGTACAGCGTGCACACACTTTATTTGACATGTAAACGTCACAACAGATATTTATGTGCGATATGCATGCCATCATTGGCGATGATGTGGCGCAGACGAATAGCGAAACTCTGCATGACCCGCTGAGGTATCGGAACTTCGATGCTGCCGATGACCTCCTGAATGGCTGTTTTCACTTCAGCAATGGTTTTGGGGCTATTGCTGTACACCTTATCTTTAATATAGCCCAAAAAAGAAGGAGTCGCATGTGTTCAGATGAGAATATGGCAGCCAAACGAGACCCATGCTAGTCGCCTCTGGGTACCCTAGAGCGCCAGAATGCGGTCCCCAAAATGGTCCTCCAGGACATCAAGCATCCTCTTGCTTCGGTAGGGTTGAGGGCCGTGTTGAATGAACCACATCTTGTCGAAATCAGGGTCACTTTGGATAATGGGGATGAAATCATCTTTCAAAATCTTCACGTACCGTTCGGTAGTCACCTTGCCATCAAGCAGTTTCGCATCAGTTATTCCGTGACTGGACATGCACATCACACAGTCACCATTGAGAGTGAAGAGACATCTCGACCGCGAAATCCGGATTCTCAGTCCCCCAAATGCGCCAATTTTGCTTATTGACGAACCCATCCAAATGAAAGTGGGCTTCGTCGCTAAACCAATCTATACATGGATACACCAATTCCCATCATGCCCCGCCAACAACCGTGCTATTTGAAACATCCTAACGCAAACCGCTCAGAAGTTATGACGATTTTATTTCATATAGTTCAATAATTGCCACCCTGTATGTATAAAGGAGAAACTTTGTTACCAAACATCTCGAAAAGCATTCGACCGATTTACTTCAAAGGTCTTGGCCGATTTACTTCAGATTTCTACATTCAGATGAAACAGTGAAGAAAATTCATGAAAAATTAAACTTCCAAACAAACGATAGTAGCATCAGACGTCACTAACCGCGGGACGAGCGACAGCTCGAAAAGTGAACAGAAAAACGATTTGCCAACTCTTATTTATTGATTAGTTGCCGTTGTTACATTTACAGTGGAACAGGCTGGTCGTTAAAAACTATTGCCAAAAGTAAACTTCACGGAATATGCCGCAGGTGAAGACATATTCATTCTTCGCGTCCCGTGGATACTCAGTGGTTGAAATATGCCCTTCGATTTAAAGCGATTACAGTTTCCCATGGGGTCTGCATTCACTGTGAGTATCAACATGGCTCAGGGTCGATCACTTTGTGTAGCGGATATTAAACATTCCGGGCAACGTCGGGAACTGAAGCTGGTATTGTAATACATGTCGTTGATCAACACCAGAGATGGGACAGCAAGAAGTGCAGAAGACAGTGAAAGTGAATGCTAACACCAGGATCGACACATCGATAGTTAAATCGAAACAAGATTTGATTTGACGGTCATCTTGTTTCTATTGTACAATAGAGTTGATGGTGCTGTCGTGTTTTAAGTGTCCCTTGCAAGTTTACGACCAGTGGTTAACAAGATGCAGAAGCCATAAAAGTGGAGCTACCTGACTGCCATTTCATATAAACACACTGGGTGAGTATTTCAGATTTTTCATGTGAACAGCAGACCAATAAACGAAGTAAATATTCCCTCGTATTACGTATCCCTTCTCATTCTCCGCAAGAGAGCACAGAACATGCCAAGACTGTACAAAACGACTTCAATATCTATGCCCACTTTTGTTAAACGTTTTCGTATTACCACTGTAGCCTGAAGCTCTAAATTTGTTGCTACGTTATATGGTTTAAGAATGTCTACAAACTTTGTGACTGTTGTGGTCTCTGAAAAACCTTTACATACCTCCTATATTCACTGAGATAGTCAGCTATGGTACTGAAAAGGATCCAGATACTGTTTCACGTGTGGAGGATTTAGCCTTCATTCCTGCCATTTTCCAGCTAAAGCTGGTTGGTATGGAAGTCGCTAAAGAGACTAATATCTGGAGTGGCAAGTTCCAAGAACAATATGAGGAAATGTGGCTTTAATGTTGATGACACAAATTGTGAATGCAGACATGAGCGAACCACAAGCCGCATGCTTCAATGACGTCTGTGCCCGACATCATCCCCGGAGGATAGCTGTCATTTATATCCTCCCGAGATTCTCGTAGGTTGCAAAGTTATGAGCACATGTGTTATGAAGAAACAAGTTCACCACGTGTGTTCTATTTTCCCAGTCTAATTTGGCTATTTCCTGATCTGACTGTGTGCTGGTATTTTTCTGAGACGAGAATAATAATAATAATATCGACCATCCAAGTTCTGCTTCCATTTCTGCAAATGCCGTGTTACGTCTCCTGACAGGCAGATAGAGGAGGTTCTTTTTCTTGAGCGCAGGGTCGGCATGGTTATTAACGGATCTGGCGTGGTTAATTAAGAAGTGGGCAAATGCCCTTCCTGTCGTCACCTGTTACCCTCGGGGCGGAATGTGTGTACCACAATCGTCTGCGTGTAGCGCCAATCATGTGAAAATGAGTAAAACTTTCTAAATGCCTGCGAATCATTAATTGAGGTGGGACTTGGGTAACAGCCCGGTATTCTCCTAGTGGGATGTGGGAAACCACCTAAATACCACACCCAGGCTGGCCGACACACCGATCCCCGTCGTTAATCCGCCAAGGCGGATCTTATGCGGGCCCGGCGCATCTCCCAGTCCCGAAAGAGGCGCCTTAACACGCACGGGTGTCCATATGGATTAAGCAGATAGAAGAACTCGGCAGTATAAAATTCTTCGTATTACAACTTGCTAATAAATTCAGTTGGGAGGAACATACCACAGAACTTCTGAAACGGCTGAACAGATCTTTGTGTGCAATTCCAGTGTTCTCAGACATAGGTGGTATAAAAATAAAAAAGATGGCAAACATCGCTTGCTTCCATTCCGTAATATCATAATGAACTGCTTTTTGGGTAACTCGTCAAGCAAAGTTAAAGTATTGGCTCTGAGCACTATGGGACGTTATGGTTATCAGTCCCCTAGAAAAAGCTAAAGTATTCTGAGTAAAAAATACGTAATATGAATTATTTGTGATATGTACAAATGAACGTCCTGAAAGACCTCTTCAAGGAACTGGGGATATTAATACCTGCTTCCTAACACATTTATTTCACAATGGGTTTTGTCACAAATAACAGGTATAACCCTTCCCAACCAACAGCTCGGTTCATAGAATCATCTCTTCACTATGGGTATATCGAACAAAAGGTATATCTAACCGCCGGCCGCGGTGGTCTCGCGGTTCTAGGCGCGCAGTCCGGAACCGTGTGACTGCTACGGTCGCAGGTTCGAATCCCGCCTCGGGCATGGATGTGTGTGATGTCCTTAGGTTGGTTAGGTTTAAGTAGTTCTAAGTTCTAGGGGACTGATGACCACAGCTGTTAAGTCCCATAGTGCTCAGAGCCATTTGAACCATTTCATATCTAACCAAAAGTATAGCTAACAGCCATTATGGAGAACACTTTTCTGTTGTGGGTACCCTTGAAAAGATTACGTGTAGTCCTACTGTTAAACCATATACTGGTGTTGTCTACACAGGAAATCCCTCTTGTCTAATCTTTTCCATGTCACAGAGGGCAGTGGCGAAGTAACAAGAAACTCAACTCAGAACCTCACCAGTTCGAACTAAAGAAATCGAGATGATTGCTAACAGTCAATTAGTAACAGCGTGTAATTTAGATGCTTAGAGATTCTAAACAACAATCTTTGCAAGAAACAAATAATTTTAGCAATACATAATTTAGTCATTCTAAGGGTAATCATAATGTTGTAATTAGCTCCTCGCAAAAATGAAGTTAGATAATTAAATTTTTTATATGTTTCCAGTTATATATCACCAATATTGGTACACACTGAAAGTCTTGCACCACAGCACCATAGCACTCCGCCAGGGTAACCAAAACAAAAGTGGTGTATCATTAGGGCACTCGTTCTCTGCGTCTGAAGGGAAACAACGATGGAGAAATCCTTCCTGAGTTTTTGCAAGTCTACGGTAACAATACATCATCATATGGTGGTGCAGGTTATTTCAGTGTCGTCAAACGAGTCTAAAATAACGAAGAAGTGGCAGAGCATCCTTCCGACAATGGAAAGAGCAGTGGAAACCCTGATGCTTGAACACTTGCGTATCACAATCGAGACCATAGTGGAATCAATAAAATTCAGTCATGGATCAGTTTTCACCATCTTGCACCACTCTCTGAATATGACAAATGCCGCCATGCGCTGGGTTCCGCAATTGGTCACACGCATTTTAAAAGCCCGCCGACCCGAGGCAGCAGCAGAAATGTTGTAGCTGTGTCTAGCCAATCCAGATGGCTTCTTCATCCACGTAATCAACATGGACGAGTGCTGGCTGTATCAGTGTCACCACGAGACATAGGGGCTAAGCGAGCAGGCGAAAACCAACCATCATTGGACAAGGTGTTGCTAAGCGTCTTTTGGGAACGCCATGGTGTAGAAATAACAGATTATGGCCGTAAATGGCAAACGTCACAGGAGCATACTACTACCAGAATACTCTGACAAGGTTATGGTAAGCCGCAAGACGAAACATAGTATCAGCTTGTCCAAGGGGGTGTTTTTGCTCCACGATAACGCCTCTACTCAATCTGTACAGGATACATTCACACAGCCTGCATCCCAGGGCTATCAAAGTTTGCCTCTCGCCCGCCCCCAACAACCCACACCTCCCCATATTCTTCTGACATAGCGTCCAGTGACTTCTTCCTCTTTCCTCGGATGATTATCTGTAGAGTTGCACTCTGCCAAAACTACGGTTCGGTAGTTTTGGTACAGTACACAAACGACGCAGTAAATCGTAGGATTACCGGTAGCATTGGTAAGGAAAGAAACATAAATGAATGTGTGATAGAGAGACTGTTTATTGTTCGTTTGTTTTGTAGATAATTAGAACTGCACATCGTTCAGTCTTAGTCCATTGTGTATTTTATATCCTTACAAAATGTAAATTGCATTTAATAAGTAAAAACTAATAGGTGCTTCCGGTTTCTGGGAGAATCTGGTAAGACAGTGACGCCATGCACAAACAAAGCGATCAAAATAAGTTAACGTCCGATATGCATCACACCTAACATACAAGTAACGCGGCTACGATCTTAACTGACCAAAGCTACTAGGAAAACCACCGTAGTCTACGCTTGCTTGCGGTAGCCTACGGTAGTTTTACAACTTTAATTATCTGACATGCATCTCCACAATTTCGAACGGGCGACTTTCGACGTCTTTGTTTTGTGCAGTTATTATAATTCGACAACATAAACTATTTTTTACATAGTGAGTTGTGCACCTACGTTAATCTCTTAGATGCAGATAACTGTAAGTAATACCATCAAGTCAACATCGTGATGTAACTAATTCCAGACAAGACATCATGAGGTAGCTAATTCTGAATACTTACCCACATTCACTTCTTACTTGTTTCTATTTTATCTGTCTTGTCAAGCCCATACATCGACCTGAACAATGCTACAAACAAACATTAAAAACTGCATAGTCTGATGATGAGGCGCTATGCGACTCGAAACATAAAAAATACCTACCATCACAAAATGCGATTGGTTGGTATCTTTACTGATACCTTTGTTCTTCAAACTATTAACCTGCCAGACACCGTTGTATACATCAGTGGTGATCAACCTGTCGATCGCGATCTCCATAGCTTCATGAGCCAATCTTTCAAAACGTTTGCCTGGAATCTGTTTAAATGAACTGTTTTTGTAGGCGACCAGTCTCTTGACAATGAGTGTTTCGCATGGTATTTGTAGGCGGTAAATCTGACAACCCTGTCTGCGCCTCTTGCGTCTCCATCTGCATTTCACAACCTTTAATGCTCACGCCAAACAACAGTCATACGTCCTGCGTGCTGATGTTACTACTCACCAACAACTGTCAACGTGGCGCGTTGTGAGCAGGGGTTACGGTGAGCGGGCAGAGCGTTTGGAGTTTGCTGCGAGATGAGGTGCAGTGTACGATGCGGGGATGATCAAGCTCCGCCTGCAGTAGGCAACACAAGCATCTGTTTTCGAGCTTCCACGAAACAACAATGTGCGCAGCGGAGGTAATGATCAGTTTAATACTTTGTGTTATCGAAACTGAGATTGCTGTTTGTATTGACATGTCAAATAACCGCCTCGTCACTCCTTTTAGAAACCATCGCGACAAAGCAGTCAACACCGATTAATAGCATGCTGTGTAACTGGCAACGAACGTCTCCAAACCACTACTGCTCGAAGTCTCCCAACGACTATATGTTGTGTATGAATTGTGATTGGACAGTTGATTCCTTGATGTGCTACAAACTCCCAGGGATGGTGGAGGGCTGGCCGGAGTGGCCTAGCGGTTCTAGGCGCTTCAGTCTGGAACCGCGCGACCGCTACGGTCGCAGGTTCGAATCCTGCCTCGGGAATGGATGTGTGTGATGTCCTTAGGTTAGTTAGGTTTAAGTAGTTCTAAGTTCTAGGGGACTGATGACCTCCGATGTTAAGTCCCATAGTGCTCAGAGCCATTTGAACCATTTTTTTTTTTATGGTGGAGGAGGGTAGCTGTATCAATTTGAAGTAAGGGATCCTGGTCCAGAAACGACCGAGCTGAACGTTATAGGTGAAAACCTTCCTGATATCTCTTAGAATGGAATACATTTATCAATATTAGTGCTGCTAAGATTTTAGGGTAAGAGGCTTTATGAAAGTACAAGAAAAAAAATTACAGTAAAAAATGCATACTTGCTCAGTAAAAGAGACCTTTTTCACAGTAGCGTAGATGAACAAGTACTCATAGCCCTTAAGGTATACATTTTAGAGCCCATGTTTAATGGACTTTTTTTTCTTGTTTGGTCCATACTACCTCTTCTGAAAGTTGCCTACCCTCAAATCTTAATAACAACAGCACCGGTACATGTATTCCACTGTCAGAGGAATCAAAACGACTTTCCCTTATGACTCGGTCGTTTCTGGACCAGGGTCCTTTACCTCAAATTGATACATTTACCTTTCTCCATTATCCCTGGAAGTCTGTAATCATGGAATCATCCTGTATGTCATGATTGTATATGACGCTTTTGAATGTTTCGTCATTAACGTATTACGCTCGTCTTAGCTATCGTAGAATATAAGGTTCTTGCGGAAAATAAATGAATAAATAAATAAACGGACAGAATTTGGCTATTTTAAGAGACCAATAGAGATTGTAACTAGATTCCACTGATTCCGTAGTATCTCTCACAGAATGGCCATAAGAACGTGATAAGAGAAACGATTTTTTGTACGCACATAAACCTATCGTGTAACACGTTATAATTGGAATCACGTCTATGTTGGATCTGGACATGTGTTGACACTGTGATGGGCGGGGTGCCACCCAAGATAATTCAAAAGCTTTGGGACGATTAATAAAGCTCATTTTTATTCTTTATCCTTCTGGCCTATATCAAAGTTTACTTGTAACTTTTTACTAGAGTGACAAGATCTGCCGTGCGAGATTAGCCGAGCGGTCTAGGGCCCTGCAGTCATGGACTGTGTGGCTGGTCCCGGCGGAGGTTCGAGTCCGCCATCGGGCATGGGTGTGTGTGTTTGTCCTTAGGATAGTATACGTTAAGTAGTGTGTAAGCTTAGGGACTGATGACCTTAGCAGTTAAGTCCCATAAGATTTCACACACAATTGAACATTTTTGACAAGATCCCGGAGTATATCGTTGTTCGACAAGGAGAGTTCTTATTTTCAGATACTTACATAGGCTGTCTCAGTTCGGCATGTGATCGGTATTTTAGGGTGAAGTTTATCATTTAACAGTCTAGTAAAATGTATGATTTATTGAGTAACCATTGAGCATTAACAGTACACATATTTACATGTTTCGAGATCATGACTGAAAGGCACTTCAGAGATTGTGGCAGCCAGAACAATGTTAGAGTCGACTATAATCTCGTAAGACTGGCTCCTCCATACCCTCATAAGAGCTTGTCCATTGGAATCATATGAGGTGACGGTATCGGCCATGATCTCACTACGACAATTCCTAGCCTATCACTAATATCGTATTCTTGCTTCAGTATTCTTGATAAGAAATAAGTTACGAAATAACTGGTCGAGAGCTTTGACTTTTCTCATTGAGCAGACGTGTATTTAGTTACGTACAACCTCAAGAAAATCTCAATTTCACACAAAGTGGTCAAGTCAGGAGTGCGTAGTGCTGAGTCTTGGTACCTCTCCTTCAAATGATAGTCCTTCTGAGCCTGTTACACGATTAACACTATTGAACAGGTTACGTCGAATTAACATCCACTTACATTTACATCTACATCTACAGCGTGACAATTATTGAACTATATGAAATAAAATCCTCATAACTTCTGAGCGGTTTGGGATAGGACGTTCGAACTGCACGGTTGTGGTTGATGTCCTGGAGGAGCAGTTTGTGGAACGCATTCTGGCTCTGGGGTACCCAGATGCCACTGGCATGGGCCTCGTTTGGCTGCCATATTGTCCGGATCTGAACACATGCGACTCCTTCTTACCGGGCTATATTAAAGACAGGATGTTCTGCTATACCCCCAAAACTATTGCTGAGGTGAAAACAGCCATTCATGAGGTAATCGATAGCATCGATGTTCCGACACTTCAGCAGGTCATGCAGAATTTCGCTATTCGTCTGCTCCACATCACAATTGATGGCAGGCACATCGAACATGTCATAACCTAAATCCGAAAATCTGTAGTGACGTTTGCATGTCGAATAACGTCTGCGCACGCCGTAGTTTGTGACTAATTTACGTTTTCTTTTCCTTTTGGTTCAATAATTGTCAGTCTGTTAATGTATTTACTTACTCTGGAAGTCACCATTTGGTGCATGGCTCAGGGTCGTTCAAAAATGGTTCAAATGGCTCTGAGCACTATGGGACTTAACATCTGAGGTCATCAGTCCCCTAGAACTTAGAACTACTTAAACCTAACTAACCTAAGGACATCACACAACACCCAGCCATCACGAGGCAGAGAAAATCCCTGACCCCGCCGGGAATCGAACCCGGGAACCCGGGCGTGGGAAGCGAGAACGTTACCGCACGACCACGAGATGCGGGCCGGGACTTAACATCTGAGGTCATCAGTCCCCTAGAACTTAGAACTACTTAAACCTAACTAACCTAAGGACATCACACACACCCATGCCCGAGGCAGGATTCGAACCTGCGACCGTAGCAGTCACGCGGTTCCGGACTGAAGCGCCTAGAACCGCACGGCCACCGCGGCCGGCTCAGGGTCGTTCCCTATGCTCTCCACTCGCGAATGAAGCGAGAGAAAAATGACAATCCATATGAGTGCGAACCCTAACTTATCTCGTTTTCTCGGTCTTTACTCAAGGAGTCCGTTTGTGGCATAAAAACCGTCCTGTCGGTTCTCTAAACTTTCTCGATAGCGAAAGAGCGTCTGCTTCTATCCCTCTATTCCCATTTGAGTTTGCGGAGAATTTCCGTGATAATCGTGTGTTGATCGAACCTACCAGTAACAAATCTAGCAGCGCGCCTCTAAATTGCTTCGATCTGGTGAGGATCCCAAACACTCGAGTAGTACTCAAGAATGGGTCGCACAAGTGTGCACGAGCTATACTTTCCTAGAATTCTCCTAATAAACAGAAGTCGACCACTGGACTGCCCTACAAATTGCTTTTTGCACTTCTTACCGCATGGTTCTGTCAAGCTGTACACCAGTAATACTGCATTCGATAACTACATATTGTTTTTCGTACTCATCGACATTAACTTACATTTTACTACATTTAGAGCAAGTTGCCAGTCATACATCAAATAAATATTCTGTGTAAGTCATCCTGAATACCCCAATAATCACTCATCTACAACACTTCCCCGTACACTACAGCGTCATCAGCAAACAGTCGCAGATTGCTTATCATCCTATCAGATCTTTTATTGCATATAGAGAACAAAAGTGGCTGTAACACACTTCCCTGATGCGCTAGTGACGATACTCTTGTCTCTGAAGAACACTCGCCGTCCACGAGAACGTTCTGGCTTGTATTAGTTAAAAAGTCTTCTAACCACTCTCATATCTTAGAATCCATTTCGTGCTCTCGGTCTATCGTTAATACACTGCAGTGTGGCGCTGCGTCAAACGCTTTCCGGAAATCTAGGAATATGGAATGTCTGTTGTCCTTACTTCATAGTTCACAGAATATTGTGGAAGTAAAAAAAGGCGAACTAAGTCCAGCACGAGTGATGCTTTCTAAATTCGTGTTGATTTGCGGATAGAAGCTCTTCTGTCTCAACGACATTTATTATATTCATACTTAGAATATTCTCAAGGCATCCATTTCAGCTCCAAGAAATTACACAAAAAGTGACATTTATGGAGAAAATAATATAAATACGCAGTTGACTTACTCAAACTGGTGTGATTACTTGATTAAAACATTTAATAAATCCTTTAAAAATTCTTTAACTTTACTGAAATTCCGTATGATTATGCGTCTGTAATTAATCCAAATCAAATCTAAGCCTCTGTGGGCACGTCTACGTTCTACTCGTATTATCCGATAGCATAAACATTCTCAAAATACTCAAATACATGGATCTGCATTACTAGATTTTCATTATCTATGAAAGAGTAGCCAGAAGAAAAGGGACAATTCCTTTTCAGTGACAATATGTACAATTGATTAGGCCAGCTACCGGCTCAGATCGCGTTCGTTGCAAACATTTCCAAATACCAAGACGACAGCGCTCGCACTTTAGCATGGCTGATTTGGAAAGCAAAATAAAAAAAAATAATATTATTCTCGTCAGCCCAGCCTATGATGTAAATAATTTAGTCTTTAAAATAGAAAATTGAGAGAACCATCAAAATACAAATAATTTTAATGTGTCTACTAGCATAGACATCAAAACAAAATGTGTAATGACCCTCCACAGAATATATCAAAAGTTAAAATAAAAGTAGAGAACAAACAGACACGAATAATCATTTTGTACGACCTAAAATGACCGCTTCCCTATATACAGGGAATTTAAGGGAACCACAGAATATTGTGGAAGTAAAAGGCGAACTAAGTCCCACACGAGTGAGGCTTTCTAAATTCGGACTGTTGAAGATGCTACCTCATGTAAACATTGTCTCTCGTATGTAAAAATAAATAAACGGAAAAGTGCTTTCTGCTCATTGCACTGCGTACCGATTTGTAAACTCTACTCGGGTTGAAACTCAATGTTTGGATCATATGTGGATGACATTGGCACGATGGTAGCTCATCTGAGCTTATCTGGACAATTTCGGGGCTTACGCTCATTCCGCTTAACGTTTAGGTTATGGGAGGCTTACCTCATTACCAAAGATATCTAACACGTGAGGGAACAGTTTCCCCCTCCTAAAAGTCTACAAATTCCTTGGAATCTTAGCGTGACATACACTCCGCCTCGCCTTCTGTGTCTATCTACTATTCCCTCACCAGCCGGCCGGTGTGGCCGTGCGGTTAAAGGCGCTTCAGTCTGGAACCGCGTGACCGCTACGGTCGCAGGTTCGAATCCTGCCTCGGGCATGGATGTGTGTGATGTCCTTAGGTTAGTTAGGTTTAATTAGTTCTAAGTTCTAGGCGACTGATGACCTCAGAAGTTAAGTCGCATAGTGCTCAGAGCCATTTGAACCATATTCCCTCACTGGCATCCTATACTCTTTAATCCAGTTCCCACACCTTCATCTGATCCTAAAGTATCTAGAACCCGATACGTAAACCACAAAAGTTAATCACAGCACCTTATTTTCTACCGTGTTACCTACAGTTCAAGTGTCATGCTGCGCCATTAAACCCAAAATCTACCTCTCGTGCACCTTCGTATGTTGCCATCCACTCTCGACGGAACTTCAACCAACTCCCACTTCTCAACCACGAACTCGTTCCGAGGTGTACTTACTCTACCAACCACAGCCTACAACGTTAGATCCCCGTAATATCTCAACGTGTCTTGTTGTTTCTCGCGCGTTCTCCTTGCCCGCCGGTTAAATACTATATGCCTCCTACTTTTATTCATGGTTCCATACCTATAAAAATATTTTCGTCTCTTTTACTATTTTTTTTTTCAAACGTTCCTCGTTTTATCGCATGAACGCCAAACGTATGGAACTGACATAAGTAATCGCAGAATAGGAAATAAAGTAAAATGACACAGTAGAGGAAAGGAATATGGATCTGATGAGATACCTGTACGGTTCTATATAAAGGGCAAATATAGCAGAACTGTCAAAGTGGCGCTGACGAATGAAATTTCCTCTGACCGCGTGCTGTGTGTTCCTTCTGTTTTGCAGGCTTTGTGATTGACGGAGCGTACTGTAAGCAGTAGAACGGTCCGGTATTCATGTCGGGGAGAAGCCAAGATGGTGTTTGTCTACGGCGAAGTAGATGGAAATGTTCGAGAAGTAGCACAGCTATACCAAAGCAAGTACCTTCATAGAGACCACTCACATCACACAGCATTTCAAGCTCTTTTTGGGCGTTTGTATGATCATAGGTTACACCACATTGGTGGTTCACTTGCCTAGAGCTGTTCGTCTCAGTATCTTGTATAACCTGGTCCTATAAATCTGGTGTACGCATTGTCCGCCGCCTCGCTGCACGTTCGTCTGTCTGAAAGGACCCATGATCACACAAACGCACAAAAAAGGGCTTGAAATGTTATGTGATGTGGCTGGTGTCTGTGAGGGTACATTTTTCGGTATAGCCGAGCTGCCTCTCGACCGCTTCCATCTGCTTGGCCGTACACAAACACCATCTCAGCTTGTTTCCGACGTGAATACCGGACCATTCTGCTGCTTACTGTACACCGCGCCAATCACACAGCCTGCAACAAAGAACACACGGCACCTGGTTAGAGGAACTTTCATTCGTCAGCGCCATTTACTGTGGTAACGATGCATTTCCGGTCACATGTTCACAGAACCTTTTTTTTCTCCATTTCCAGCAACGCATCCGTTCCTGCAGTTCGTCGGATTTTTTTTTTTTTTACCGTTAAACCAAGCGGAGTTACCCAACATATATCTAGAACAAATAAATACATCGAGGTATTGCTTTCGCCAAGTTTTAGTCTTCAATATTATGAATATTCTGACGTACGCAAGCAATTTTTAATATACACTGGGGTGTAAAACTTAAGAACAAAAGTAACTTTCGCCTGATGTGTCACTGCTAAGTAACATAGCACAATGAAACTTGGACCATACACAGAAAGAACAGCTACAATATTGTACAGAAAATATCTGAAAGAAATACGCAATCAGACGAACAGAAATGACACTTCTATTCAACGACAGTAATTAAACTGAAGTCACCGCGATTCATGATGGCCGCCTGCACATTACAAACAACGCCATATGGTTCTTAATAGGGCATGTGATCACTTCCTAAACTAGCGCGACTGGCAATTGCTTTGGTGCATATGGACGAACTGTAATACACCTTCCCAACTCATACCATATATTCTTGATTGGATTTAAGTCTAACAAGGGAACCTCCCCATCGCACCCCCCTCAGATTTAGTTATAAGTTGGCACAGTGGATAGGACTCGAAAAACTGACCACAGATCAATCGAGAAAACAGGAAGAAGTTGTGTGGAACTATGAAAAAAATAAGCAAAATATACAATCTGAGTAGTCCATGTGCAAGATAGGCAACATAAAGGAGTACGTGTGAGCTCAGGAGCGCCTTAGTACCGTGGTTAGCGTGAGAAGCTGCCGAACGAGAAATCCTTGGTTCAAGTCTTCCCTCGAGTGAAAAGTTTAATTTTTTGTTTTCAGTTTATGTGACAAACTCTTATGCTTTCATCACTTTTTTGGGAGTGAGTATCACATCCACAAGAAAACCTAAATCGGGCAAAGTAGAAGAATCTTTTTACCCATTCGCCAAGTGTACAAGTTAGGTGGGTCGACAACATGTTCCTGCCACGTGACGCACATGCCGTCACCAGTGTCGTATAGAATATATCAGACGTGTTTTCCTGAGGAGGAATCGGTTGACCTATGACCTTGCGATCAAATGTTTTCGGTTCCCATTGGAGAGGCACGTCCTTTCTACTAATCGCACGGTTTTGCGGTGCGGTCGCAAAACACAGACACTAAACTTATTACAATGAACAGAAACGTCAATGAACGAACGGACAGATCATAACTTTGCGAAAATAAAGAAAGCGAACTTTTCACTCGAGGGAGGACTTGAAGCAAGGACCTCTCGTTCCGCAGCTGCTCACGCTAACCACGGGACCACGGCGCTCCTGAGCTCATATAATCCTTGATGTTGCCTATCTTGCGGATGGACTACTCAGTTTGTATATTTTGCTTATTTTTTTCATAGTTCCACACAACTTCTTCCTGTTTTCTCTATTGATATGTGTTCAATTTTTCAAGGCCTGTCCACTGTGCCAACTTATAACTAAATATGACGGGGGTGCGATGAGGAGGTTCCCTTGTAAGAAACGGGCAGGCCCATCCAGTCGTCTAATATTCTCTCGTTCCAAGAGCCCTCTACCTGCGCGTTCGATATGGTCGGGCATTGTCATCAATCAGTATGAAGTCATGGTGGAATGCGTCCCTGAAAAGACGCACGCGGGGATGGACTACAGTTTCACAATAATGTTGACTGGCAAGTGTACCCTGTTCAAAGATTTGGAAGGGGTTTTTTTTTTTTTTTTTTTTTTTTTTTAAGCACTATGGGACTTAGCTGCTGTGGTCATCAGTCCCCTAGAACTTGGAACTACTTAAACCTAACTAACCTAAGGACATCATACACATCCATGCCCGAGGCAGGGTTCGAACCTGCGACCGGAGCCGTCGCTCGGTTCCAGACTGTAGCGCCTACAACCGCTCGGCCACTCCGGCCGGCGATTTGGAAGCCACTACGCCCATGGATCAATATGCCTCTTCATACCGTAATACCTGGACCATCAAAACGATCATGGTTGACAGTGTTGGACGTACTCTCATATGGCGAGAGGTGGGAAAACGTAATGCAACTTGTAACATCGTCGAAAAAACGGTTCAAATGGCTCTGAGCACTATGGGACTTAACATCTTAGGCCATCAGTCCCCTAGAACTTAGAACTACTTAAACCTAACTAACCGAAGGACACACACACATCCATGCCCGAGGCAGGATTCGAACCTGAGACCGTAGCGATCACGCGGTTCCAGACTGAAGCGCCTAGAACCGCTCGGCCACACCGGCCGGCGAACATTGTCGAAGATGATCGTTTTTGTGTTACAGGTGTTATCAGGCGGACAGGCTTAATGTTGCATGGACGTACTGATTTTTAGATCTTTCAACACGACACACTCACAGGTTAACGTTATTGCGACACTGTGTTCCCTCCCCACGTGTGTCTTCCTTGGGGTACATTCGGTCCTGACTTTATTTGTACGGATGAAAATGCGCGACCGCATCGAACTGCGTAGGTGGAGCAGCTCTTGGAAGGAGAGGATATTCGGCGAATGGATTGGCCTGTCCGTTCCCCAGACTTGTAGTCTGATCTCCAGCTGAGCTGAAGTTTAGCTGCCACGTGGCTGTCCTCTATTCAATCCGCAGAGGTGGCTCTTGCCGGAAGCTGGTGGACGCCGGACCCAGCGGGCGCACATCTTTAGCCGTGGCGTTGACTTGCGCGACCATTATCGGTGTCCGCGAAATTCTCGCAATGTGTTACCTTCTATCACCGGGCGCCGCCTTCCTGGTATCGATTGCAACGGCACCACAATAACAGCGCCGCCAACAATTGTAACGCCGTCAGAAAGAGAGGTTCCACAAGCGTCTGCTCTACTATACCGGATGTAAAAAAAAACACGTTAACTCAGTTACAGTTCTTCTGTTCATTATTATTGTTAGTATCATATCCAGTGCTTAAATAGCTGCCCTGAAGCATTCATTCACTGCATAAAACTATTTCGTACAGACGATACTACACGTTCGACGCATCTTATGTCTTTGAAGTCCTCTTCGAAGGCCTTTCCAAAACAACAAAGAGAAGAATATAGCTCCTTTTTTTTAAAAAAAAAAAAAAAAAAGAAAGATAGGTAGTGTTGTACTTCGAAAGCTACAAAAGTTAAAAATCACTAGCGTCCGAAACTAAATTCGCCACATGGTCCTCTTGATAATGGGAAAGGACTTGTTTCCTTTAGAGCAACATTGGAGGAAAGAAGTGTTTGAAGACATTTACAAACGGTTCACGTCTTTCCTGTTTTCAAGAATGGTCGTCACACATATGTTCATAGCTACAGGGCGTTCGGAAATTCACGTTACAAATATCTAGGACTTGTATAGGGGAGTGAGTACATAATATTCTGAATAGGCACCCATGTCCGGAAACGTCATCCAATGATACTACAGAGCGTCAAAGCTAAAGGCGGCGGCACCTGTAAATGTATCTATATACACCGTGTTGAAATTAAAAGCTTTATAGGATGATGGAGAAGGATAAATATATCAATTTGAGGTAAGGGTCCCTGTAACAGAAAAGAACGAGTCGAAAGCTATAAGCAAAAACCGTTCTGATACCTCTGGTAGTGAAATACATGTACTGCTACTGTTGTTGCTAAGACTGTAGGATAGGCAACCTTCGGAGATGGTAATAAAGACCAAAACAAAAACAAAAATGTCCAGTAAACATGGGCTCTAAAATGTATACTTGAGGAGCTATGAGCAGTTGGTCATCTTTGCTACTGTGTAACACATATCCACTATTGAACAAGTGCTCATAGCTCCTAAGGTATGCATTTTAGAGCCCATTTTTACCAGACAATTTTTCATGTTTTGTTCCATACTACCATCTATGTAGTCGCCTGCCCTACAGTATTAGTTTCAGTACATTTGCTCCACTGTCAGATATATCAGGAGGGTTTTTGCTATGTTTCGACTCGTTCGTTTCTGGTGCGGGGACCTCTACTTTAAATGTATTCACTTATTCTTCTCTATCATCCTAGAAAGTTTATAATATCATCACGGAATCACCATGTACACAATGTGATCAAAAGTATCCGGCCGGCCGAAGTGGCCGTGCGGTTAAAGGCGCTGCAGTCTGGAACCGCAAGACCGCTACGGTCGCAGGTTCGAATCCTGCCTCGGGCATGGATGTTTGTGATGTCCTTAGGTTAGTTAGGTTTAACTAGTTCTAAGTTCTAGGGGACTAATGACCTCAGCAGTTGAGTCCCATAGTGCTCAGAGCCAAAAGTATCCGACACCACCAAAAACATACCTTTTTCAGATTTCCACACTCCTAAACATCCCTAGGTCCACTGTTTCCGATGTGACAGTGAAGTGGAAACATGAAGGGACATGTACAGTACAAAAGCGAACAGGCAGACCTCGTCTTTGACTGACAGACCGCCGACAGTTGAAGACGGACGTAATGTGTAATAGGCAGACAGCTATCTAGACAATCACACAGGAATTCCAAACTGCATCAGGATCCACTGCAAGTACTATGAGAGGTGAGAAAACTTGGATTTCATGGTCGGGCGGCTGCTCATAAGTCGATAAATGGCAAACGACGCCTCGCTGGGTGTAAGGAGCGTAAACATTGGACGATTGAATAGTGGAAAAACGTTGTGTGGAATGGCGAATCACGGTACACAATGTGGCGATCCCATGACTGAGTGTGGGTATGGCGAATGCTCGGTGAACGTCATCTGCCAGCGTGTGTAGTGCAAACAATAAAATTCGGAGGCAGTGGTGTTATAGTGTGGTCGTGTTTTCATGGAGGGGGCTTCCACTCTTTGTTGTTTTGCATTGCACTATCACAGGACAGGCCTACATTGATGTTTTAAGCACCTTCTTGCTTCCCACCGTTGAAGAACAATTCAGGGATGGTGACTGCATCTTTCAACACTTGTTCATAACGCACGGGCGGAGTGGTTACACGACAATAGCATCCCTGTAATGCATTGGCCTGCACAGAGTCCTGACCTGAAACCTACAGAACACCTCTGGGATGCATGGAACGCCGACTTCGTACCGGGCCTCACCGACTGACATCGAAACCTTTCCTCAGTGCAGCACTCTACGAAGAATGGCCTGCCATTCCCCAAGAAACCTTCCAGCACCTGACTGAACGTATGCCTGCAAGAGTGGAAGCTGTCATCAAGGCCAAGGGTGGGCCAACACCATATTGAATTCCAGCATTACCGATGGAGGGCGCCACGAACTTGTAAGTCATTTTCAGCCAGGTGTTGGGATACTTTTGATCGCATAGTGTAGGTGAAGAGATCAGTTGCTATTCGTTTACTCTGGTGGCGATCAAACATTGGATGCAGTAGAAACTGTAAAATATCTCCAGTATATCCATTGTGGATGACAAACTGCAACTGTGATTTAAATTGATTATTCAGTTGCCGGCCGCTGTGATCGAGCGGTTCTAGGCGCTTCAGTCAGGAACCGCACTGCTGCTGCGGTCGCAAGTTCGAATCCTGCCTCGGGCATGAATGTGTGTGATGTCCTTAGGTTACTTAGGTTTACGTAGTTCTAAGTCTAGGGGACTGATGACCTCAGATGTTAAGTCCGATAGTGCTTAGAGCCATTTGAACCATTCTGACTATTCAGTTGGGTATACACGTACAACCAGTCGCTTTTTGGATTTTAGATACTATTAATTTTGCCAGTAACTAGTTACCGAGCCATTGCAGGCTCATCATTAGATGGAGGTGTTACAGGCAGAGCGGTGCCTCGCACCACATATACCAACAAGAGCCCGGCTGCATCCGACCGATCCGTCATGTTGCCCCCACCGTAGGTAGCCGAACTCAGCTGTACTGGCTACGGAGTGCGCGGGCCGCGATGTGCCGTCGAAACCCGCGGCTCGTTAGGGTACCCGGCCGAACCCGGGTGTCAACAGGGCTCGATGCAACAGGGAAACAGGTAGCGCTGGGAGGGCGGTAATAACTGGCCACACATGTAGAGAACTGCTTCCTGAATCGTCCGTATTTCTTTGAGAATCGTGAAGGTTTGATATGCTAGGAACAGGGCATTCTTGATCGTTTACGAAGAAAAATAACGCGTATTGTAAAAGAATGCATGTAACACAAAAAGTATTCACTGTAACTTGGAAGTAACTGAATTCAATGGAAATGGTTTAATAGTCCTAATGCTTTTGTAACGCTTTACATTTCACTCGTAACCATATCAAAAGGGTTGATGAAGCTTTTGCACAATGGGTAGGTCTAGTATACGATATTGAAGTACAGTAATATCAGAAAATTGAATCCGCCTTGATGCAAAACACCTTGTTGTTCGTTTATTTCTTTATTCTCCCAAACTAGTTTCGGCGACAAATATCACCATCAGTGGGTTTTTTAAAATCTAAAACATGCAGAAAATAGCATGGTTAAGAAGAGAATAGAAGCTTTCGAGCCCGCATCTCGTGGTCGTGCGGTAGCGTTCTCGCTTCCCACGCCCGGGTTCCCGGGTTCGATTCCCGGCGGGGTCAGGGATTTTCTCTGCCTCGTGATGGCTGGGTGTTGTGTGCTGTCCTTAGGTTAGTTAGGTTTAAGTAGTTCTAAGTTCTAGGGGACTAATGACCATAGATGTTAAGTCCCATAGTGCTCAGAGCCAGAAGCTTTCGAAATGTGGTGCTACAGAAGATTGCTGAAGATTAGATGGGTAGATCACGTAACTAATGAGGAGGTATTGAATAGAATTGGGGAGAAGAGGAGTTTGTGGCACAACTTGACAAGAAGATGGGACCGGTTGGTAGGACATGTTCTGTGGCATCAAGAGATCACAAATTTAGCGTTGGAGGGCAGCGTGGAGGGTAAAAATCGTAGAGGGAGACCAAGAAATGAATACACTAAGCAGATTCAGAAGGATGTAGGTTGCAGTAAGTACTGGAAGATGAAGAAGCTTGCACTGGATAGAATAGCATGGAGAGCTGCATCAAACGAGTCTCAGGACTGAAGACAACAACAACAACATACAAACACAGTAGCACATTATTACATTTTTACTATTCGTTTTGCCGGCCGGTGTGGCTTAGCGGTTCTAGACGCTACAGTCTGGAACCGCGCGACCGCTACGGTCGCAGGTTCGAATCTTGACTCGGGCATGGATGTGTGTGATGTCCTTAGGTTAGTTAGGTTTAAGTAGTCCTAAGTTCTAGGGGTCTGATGACCTCAGAAGCTAAGTCCCATAGTGCTCAGAGCCATTTGAACTATTCGTTTTTTGAAATATAGTTTTCTGTGGACACTTTTATACTACACTACCTTATTTATTGTATGTTACAGCATGTTTTAAACAATCATTGTCGCTGTCTGCGACATATTTTCTTTGCGCTTTTTTTCTGTTGCCGTTTTTTACTTAGCTAACATCTTGTCATCTGCAACCATGTGAGCGGCTCTTTACTAACAGGTAATAAACTTGTTACCGCTTCATTTGATAGAATTGGAAACTTCGTCTCTAAGCTTAACCAGAATCTTATTGGTGACAAAGATTTATTTTCAGTACCTTAGTCACTAGAAGTTTCGAGTAGCTGCTCGTTTCAATTTACATTTTATGTGGATTACAGAATTATTGTATTTTCCAAGCGATTGCGAATCCAGCTGTTATTACTAGATAGAGCAAGGAAATAGTTTTTGAAATTATTTCCAAATCCCTTAAAATGTTGCTCAATTTTATCCTTGACATTTTTGTCCCAAATAAGATGATTCAAATGGTTCAAATGGCTCTGAGCACTATGCGACTTAACTTCTGAGGTCATCAGTCGCCTAGAACTTAGAACTAATTAAACCTAACTAACCTAAGGACATCACACACATCCTTGCCCGAGGTAGGATTCGAACCTGCGACGGTAGCGGTCGCTCGGTTCCAGACTGTAGCGCCTAGAACCGCACGGCCACTGGGGCCGGCAAGTAAGATGAATTGCTACTAGGAAATCGTGATGAGTATCGAAGTACTGAATTTGATTGAAATTTAGACAGATTCCCGAAACTATAAGGCTTTCAGTGAACGATTCGATACAGCCTTGCACATAACACAGGATTGCGTCTGGTCCCTGAAGTAATAAACTTAAACTGTTGATTTTTAACAAAATCTCCGTCAGATAAGCTACAGTCGGAATACAGACTTTGCCTACCTCGACGGAAAAAGATAAACGTCATACAGAATGAGAACAATTCTTCCGTGATATAACCATCTTACATCCTTGTGAGCCAATAAAAACTTAAGTTATTATTACAAAAATTCGCTAATTAGTAGGATAACAATTAATAAAATTAAGTGTTTTCGCTGCATCCTGAGATACAGGGGATTTTTACATGCACGTAATAATAAATTGATTTAACAATTACGAGCAACGGTGGCTATTTAAGTAACCATCTTGTTGCTGATGTTACAGCTTTCAGTTATTTTAATATAAGACCGGAGGTGAAGTACTGTGTCGGTAAATACCGCGCGAGGTAAAGAACTGCTTGAAAACGAGCTTCAGAGATTTCGTTTCGCGCCCGCAACAGGGTATCTGCTGACAGGCGCGACTTGACGAGCAACCGAGCCGCACGTGCGCCCTGGCGCCGGGGGAGCGAGGCTACGATCCCGTGCGGGACGCACATGCTCGGTGGACATCTCTGGTAACAGGAGCATTACACTGATCAACCAGAACATTATGACAACAGACCTAGCAGCCGGTATGTCCACCTTTGTCACGGATAACAGCGGCGACACATTGTGTCATAGAAGTAAAGAGGCCTCTGTATGTCGCTGGAGGGAGTCGGCACCACACGTGCACACACAACTCACCTATTTCCCATAAATTCCGGGGAGAGGGCGATGGTTTCTGACGCCATGTTCAGTCACATCCCGGATGTGTTCGATTGGGTTCAGATCTCTCAAGTTGCGGGTGGGGGGGGGGGGGGGGCACATAATTTAGAACTCGCCACTGTGTTCCTCAAACCGCTCCATCACACGCCTGGCGTTGTATCATGCCGCACTATCTTGTTGAAAAATGTCGCCACCGTCGGAGGGGGTACGTGGTCTGCAACCAGTGTACGATACTCCTTGGTCATCATGGAGCCTTGCACGAGATCCACTGGACCCATGGATGCCCGCGTAAATGTTTCTCAGACCACACTGGAGTCGCCGCCAGCTTTGTAATATTTCTGGCTTAGTCAGCCATCATGTTAGGCTCCAAGAAGCTGTTCCCAGAGCAGTGCAGATGCAAGAAGTATATAAATGACGAAATGTGGTGTGAGGTACCTGTGACAGATGTTACATTCGGTACCATTCCCGTGAGAAAGACCGCCTGCATAATGCTACTGCTCTGTGATTGGCTGCTGTGTTCGGAACAAGGGCGCCAAAACGTTAAAGTATAGTTATTATTATTAGTTAAACTACTCATTGGAATGACTTCACTTTTTAATATAAATATCTCTCAACAGCTGACGATCGATCAGTCATTTTAGAATTATCAAAAACAATTTAAATCAAAAACAAAAGACTGACGAAATTGCAGACGAAGCACTTCGGAAGCGTTCGGGTCATGCCTTTTCTGGCATGGCGCGCAAGTGTTTCGGGCTGTTCGTCACTCTGGATTAGGCAGTCGTGAAGAACAGACATGTTTTCTGTCGTAGGATGTGTTTCCAATTTTTACTTAAGTTCCTGTTCATCACTCTGGATTAGGCAGTCGAGATGTAATGTCATGCTGTCTGTGGCAGGATGTGTTTTCCAGTATTCAGTATTAAAAGATTCACTCCGGTAGTCATGAGGCACAGACACGTGCCACAAATAGTGTAAAAATACATTTTCGTAAACATTGTGTTTTATCGTGTACTTTGCTGTATCAGAAGGTGTTGTATTAAGATCATGTAGTCTTCTCGTGTGGCTGTTTTAAAATACGCGAGTGGCATCCCAAAGAAGTGATACATTATTTCAGAACAGAACCTCACTAAAAGCCAGTTTCAGGCACAAGATACAGAACCTACGACCTGCGTGCTGTTTTATGCGCTGGGGACATCAACTTGAAGACAGCACGTTAGTGAACTATAACAGAACCTCCATATTCCACACAGTGCAGTGGAAGCAACTAGGCGCTTCACGTGTACTGTATGCACAGAACAAATGTGCTCAGTGACACGTCATCTGCAGTAATGCATAGGAGGTAAAGGAGGATGATCGTTATTAACATCAACAATCATTTCATTCTTCCCTTCTTGCCGTAGCTTGTCTTCACCCCGTAGTACAGGTCTGAAGGAGCTGTTCCCCTGAAGACGACGGATTCGCGGACTCCCATCGGCATGATGAAGAAGGCATCGGGATTCATCAGACCATGCAGCGCTCTGTCATTGCGCCAATACTTGTCCGTTTCAAACGCAGTTGCCGATTAACAGATGATGACATTGGCACATGCATGTGTCGCCAGCTGTGGAGGCCCGTCGTTAGGAGTGTTCGATGCTCTATGTATTCAGGCACACTTGTACTCTGTCCAGCATTCATACCTGATGTTAATTCCGCCACCTTTGGCTGGCTATCCTGTTTCACCTGTCTGCCGTGTCCGCCCCGGTAGCTGAGTGGTCAACGCGACAGACTGTCAATCCTAAGGGCCCGGGTTCGATTCCCGGCTGGGTCGGAGATTTTCTCCGCTCAGGGACTGGGTGTTGTGTTGTCTTAATCATCATCATTTCATCCCCATCGACGCGCAGGTCGCCGAAGTGGCGTCAAATCGAAAGACCTGCACCAGGCGAATGGTCTACCCGACGGGAGGCCCTAGCCACACGACATTTCCATTTTACCTGTCTGCCCAGCCTATAACGTCCGACACATGTAATGAGAAGTAGCCGCCCAACCCCCGACTTCTTGTCGTGGTTTCACCACGTGTTGAAGACACTCACCACAGCGCTCCTCGAACTCCCGACAAGTCGTGCAGTTTCCGAAGTGCTCGTGCCGAGTCTCCGGGCCATCACAATCTTCCCCCGTCAAACTCAGATAGATCGCGCGCTTTCCCACTCGACACGCGGACAGCGCGCTCACTGATGTATACACCATGCGTGTGTCTGACTAGCAGTCGCCATGTGACGCTGCTATCATCTGGACGGGTTTATATCGACAGTAGCTCGATGGTCATAATATTCTGGCTGATCAGTGCATACCGTGAACCAAGTGTAGCTGGACGCTGTGGTTACGGGGATGGTGCTATGAAAAAAATTTTGTACCAAAATTTTGTTACGTTTTGGGTACTTACGGTGCACTGCATCGTGGTATTCATAGCAAATCCATTCTCGTAATGTACATTGTCAGGTGTACACACAAATGAACACACTATTTAGCTGCATGCGGTTTCACACTTATTCACAGAATGTAAACACTGGATGTAAATACAAAGAATATGTATGCAATAGATTTAACACTGCTACATCATGATCTTTGTCATGAGACGCATTATGATAAAATAAATATTTACAAGCACATATAATATATTTAAGTGAATCTTGCTGGCTGCAGGTGTTTCTTCTATTGACTATATACAAGTGACATGGATTAAAAAGGTACACAAAA
Organism: Schistocerca americana; assembly: GCF_021461395.2. Lineage (NCBI taxonomy): Eukaryota > Metazoa > Arthropoda > Insecta > Orthoptera > Acrididae > Schistocerca > Schistocerca americana. The sequence continues at coordinate 748,416,675 of NC_060130.1, read as the reverse complement.
GGTAAACAAATAGAGTGAACTATTTATTATGTAATTAACGAGTGAATGAGTGACAGAAAAGTCATAGACAGACAATAAATTACAAAGTAAAAGCCGGCCGGGGTGGCCGTGCTGTTCTAGGCGCTACAGTCTGGAACCGAGCGACCGCTACGGTCGCAGGATCGAATCCTGCCTCGGGCATGGATGTGTGGTTTACGTAGTTCTAAGTTCTAGGCGACTGATGACCTCAGAAGCTAAGTCGCATAGTGCTCAGAGCCATTTGATTTTGAACAAAATAAAATTTTTCACAATAGCAAATCCACTGAAGAATGGCATCAAAAGTCTATCATATACAAAGTCACATTTTCTGGTTCAAATGGTTCTGAGCACTATGGGACTTAACATCTGAGGTCATCAGTCCCCTAGAACTTAGAACTACGTAAACCTAACTAACCTAAGGACATCACACACATCCATGCCCGAGGCAGGATTCGAACCTGCGACCGTAGCGGTCCTGCCGTTCCAGACTGTAGCGCCAAGAACAGCTCGGCCACTCCGGCCGGCACACATTTTCCGCTCTTGCTTCTTTATATGCCGAAGAGACAGAAATTTTGCAATCTGCTACAAAGAACATATGGATGCCCTTCGACTCAAAAACTTAAATAAGTCCAGCTTTGCATCACATATAGCTCATCATGAACACGCTGTTGGTGATAACAACAATATTTCTGTTCTACATGTTGCTGGAAAATGGTTACAGCTGGATCTCCTTAAACAATAAGAGATTTACATTCACGAGCTAAAATCATTTCAAAAAATGTTTAACGAACAAATTGAAAAATGCAGAACTTTTTCTTCCATAATTTCCAAGACAACCTGGCACCAGAACACAAAAAAAGTTATTCATCCTCCTGCATAAATTATATTCTCTCAATCTTGCAACAACTATGGCATTCTGTAGCTCATTCACTCTTGAAGTACGTACCAAATATTTCACTCTCTTGGTTATATAACAACTACTATATGCTGTAACTTACTAATCCATATTACTTGTATATTGTCAATATAAGAACACACCTGCAGCTGGCAAGATTCGGTTAAATATTCACTGATGAGTAAAAACATTATGTCCACCTGCATAATAGCTTGTTTGTCGGCCTTTGGAGCGAAACACATAAGTGATTCTGCGTATCAGGGATCCGGCAGTTTGTTGGTAGGTATTTGGAGGTATGTAACATTAGATGTCTACGCACAGGTCATGTATTTCGCGTAAATAATAGGCCACTGATTTGCTCCCGATAGCGAAACAGATGGGTTCTATAGGATTTACATCAGGCGAATTTGGTCGCCGAGATATCAACATGAGTTCACTACAATGCTGCTCAAATCACTGCAGCACAGTTCTGGCTCCGAGACACGGACATTTAATACTGCCGAAAGGTGACGTTGCCGTCGGGGAAGACATCGAACATGAAGGGACACAGGTGGTTCGCAGCTGTCAACGTGTCTTCTATTACCACCACAAGCCCCACGCAGGCACAGGAGAATGTCTCCCATAGCATATTACTCCCCCCATGAACCATGGACCTTGCCGTTGGTGGGGAGGCTTGCGTGCCTCAGCGATACAGATAGCCGTACCGTAGGTGCAACCACAACGGAGGGGTATCTGTTGAGAGGCCAGACAAACGTGTGGTTCCTGAAGAGGGGCAGCAGCCTTTTCAGTAGTTGCAAGGGCAACAGTCTGGATGATTGACTGATCTGGCCTTGTAACAATAACCAAAACGGCCTTGCTGTGCTGGTACTGCGAACGGCTGAAAGCAAGGGGAAACTACAGCCGTATTTTTTCCCGAGGGCATGCAGCTTTACTGTATGATTACATGATGATGGCGTCCTCTTGGGTAAAATATTCCGGAGGTAAAATAGTCCCCCATTCGGATCTCCGGGCGGGGACTACTCAAGAGGATGTCGTTATCAGGAGAAAGGAAACTGGCATTCTACGGATCGGAGCGTGCAATGTCAGATCCCTTAATCGGGCAGGTAGGTTAGAAAATTTAAAAAGGGAAATGGATAGGTTGAAGTTAGATATAGTGGGAATTAGTGAAGTTCGGTGGCAGGAGGAACAAGACTTCTGGTCAGGTGACTACAGGGTTATAAACACAAAATCAAATAGGGGTAATGCAGGAGTAGGTTTAATAATGAATAGGAAAATAGGAATGCGGGTAAGCTACTACAAACAGCATAGTGAACGCATTATTGTGGCCAAGATAGATACGAAGCCCACACCTACTACAGTAGTACAAGTTTATATGCCAACTAGCTCTGCAGATGACGAAGAAATTGAAGAAATGTATGATGAAATAAAAGAAATTATTCAGATTGTGAAGGGAGACGAAAATTTAATAGTCATGCGTGACTGGAATTCGAGTGTAGGAAAAGGGAGAGAAGGAAACATAGTAGGTGAATATGGATTGGGGGACAGAAATGAAAGAGGAAGCCGCCTGGTAGAATTTTGCACAGAGCACAACATAATCATAACTAACACTTGGTTTAAGAATCATGAAAGAAGGTTGTATACATGGAAGAACCCTGGAGATACTAAAAGGTATCAGATAGATTATATAATGGTAAGACAGAGATTTAGGAACCAGGTTTTAAATTGTAAGACATTTCCAGGGGCAGATGTGGACTCTGACCACAATCTATTGGTTATGACCTGTAGATTAAAACTGAAGAAACTGCGAAAAGGTGGGAATTTAAGGAGATGGGACCTGGATAAACTAAAAGAACCAGAGGTTGTACAGAGATTCAGGGACAGCATAAGGGGGCAATTGACAGGAATGGGGGAAATAAATACAGTAGAAGAAGAATGGGTAGCTTTGAGGGATGAAGTAGTGAAGGCAGCAGAGGATCAAGTAGGTAAAACGACGAGGGCTAGTAGAAATCCTTGGGTAACAGAAGAAATATTGAATTTAATTGATGAAAGGAGAAAATATAAAAATGCAGTAAGTGAAACAGGCAAAAAGGAATACAAACGTCTCAAAAATGAGATCGACAGGAAGTGCAAAATGGCAAAGCAGGGATGGCTAGAGGACAAATGTAAGGATGTAGAGGCCTATCTCACTAGGGGTAAGATAGATACCGCCTACAGGAAAATTAAAGAGACCTTTGGAGATAAGAGAGCGACTTGTATGAATATCAAGAGCTCAGATGGAAACCCAGTTCTAAGCAAAGAAGGGAAAGCAGAAAGGTGGAAGGAGTATATAGAGGGTCTATACAAGGGCGATGTACTTGAGGACAATATTATGGAAATGGAAGAGGATGTAGATGATGATGAAATGGGAGATACGATACTGCGTGAAGAGTTTGACAGAGCACTGAAAGACCTGAGTCGAAACAAGGCCCCGGAGTAGACAATATTCCATTGGAACTACTGACGGCCGTGGGAGAGCCAGTCCTGACAAAACTCTACCATCTGGTGAGCAAGATGTATGAAACAGGCGAAATACCCTCAGACTTCAAGAAGAATATAATAATTCCAATCCCAAAGAAAGCAGGTGTTGACAGATGTGAAAATTACCGAACTATCAGTTTAATAAGTCACAGCTGCAAAATACTAACGCGAATTCTTTACAGACGAATGGAAAAACTAGTAGAAGCCAACCTCGGGGAAGATCAGTTTGGATTCCGTAGAAACACTGGAACACGTGAGGCAATACTGACCTTACGACTTATCCTAGAAGAAAGATTAAGGAAAGGCAAACCTACGTTTCTAGCATTTGTAGACTGAGAGAAAGCTTTTGACAATGTTGACTGGAATACTCTCTTTCAAATTCTAAAGGTGGCAGGGGTAAAATACAGGGAGCGAAAGGCTATTTACAATTTGTACAGAAACCAGATGGCAGTTATAAGAGTCGAGGGACATGAAAGGGAAGCAGTGGTTGGGAAGGGAGTAAGACAGGGTTGTAGCCTGTCCCCGATGTTGTTCAATCTGTATATTGAGCAAGCAGTAAAGGAAACAAAAGAAAAATTCGGAGTAGGTATTAAAATTCATGGAGAAGAAATAAAAACTTTGAGGTTCGCCGATGACATTGTAATTCTGTCAGAGACAGCAAAGGACTTGGAAGAACAGTTGAATGGAATGGACAGTGTCTTGAAAGGAGGATATAAGATGAACATCAACAAAAGCAAAACAAGGATAATGGAATGTAGTCTAATTAAGTCGGGTGATGATGAGGGAATTAGATTAGGAAATGAGGCACTTAAAGTAGTAAAGGAGTTTTGCTATTTGGGGAGCAAAATAACTGATGATGGTCGAAGTAGAGAGGATATAAAATGTAGGCTGGCAATGGCAAGGAAAGCGTTTCTGAAGAAGAGAAATTTGTTAACATCCAGTATTGATTTAAGTGTCAGGAAGTCATTTCTGAAAGTATTCGTATGGAGTGTAGCCATGTATGGAAGTGAAACATGGACGATAAATAGTTTGGACAAGAAGAGAATAGAAGCTTTCGAAATGTGGTGCTACAGAAGAATGCTGAAGATTAGATGGGTAGATCACATAACTAATGAGGAAGTATTGAATAGGATTGGGGAGAAAAGAAGTTTGTGGCACAACTTGACCAGAAGAAGGGATCGGTTGGTAGGACATGTTCTGAGGCATCAAGGGATCACCAATTTAGTATTGGAGGGCAGCGTGGAGGGTAAATATCGTAGAGGGAGACCAAGAGATGAATACACTAAGCAGATTCAGAAGGATGTAGGTTGCAGTAGGTACTGGGAGATGAAAAAGCTTGCACAGGATAGAGTAGCATGGAGAGCTGCATCAAACCAGTCTCAGGACTGAAGACCACAACAACAACAACAGCATATTACTGCTCCCACCAGCGTGGTCTGTGGTGCGCTGCACGTTTCGAACCGCCGTTCGCGTCGATGACAGCGTTTCTAGAGACGACCATCGACCTAGTGTAGCAAAAATGTGATTCACCCGAAGGATAGACACGTTTCCATTGATCGACGGTCGAATCCTGGTGGTCTCGTTCCCACTGAAATCGTAATTGACGATGTCGCTGCGTCAACATGTGAACGCGTAGGGGTGGTCTGCTGCGGAGCTCCATGTTTAACAATGCACGGCGAACTGTGTGCTCGCCGGCCGAAGTGGCCGAGCGGTTCAAGACGTTACAGTCTGGAACCGCGTGACCGCTACAGTCGCAGGTTCGAATCCTGCCTCGGGCATGGATGTGTGTGAAGTCCTTAGGTTAGTTAGGTTTAAGTAGTTCTAAGTTGTAGGGGACTGATGACCACAGAAGTTAAGTCCCATAGTGCTCAGAGCCATTTGAACCATTTTAACTGTGTGCTCCGAAACACTTGTGCGTGCACCACGGTTGTGCTCTTTCAGCAGAGATGCCACAGATCTGTCCTTCTTTACAGAGCAGATAAATCTCCGAACCCCACGTTCTGTGAAGAGCCGTGGACGTTCAACCATTTAGCGCATAGTGGTAGTTTCACTGTCTTACCTCATTCCGTAGATGCTTACGACAGTAGCACGTGAACATTTGAAAACCTTCGCCGTTTTCAAGATACTCGCTCACAGGCTCTGCGTAATAATAATCTGCCCTTCGTTAAAGTAGCTTATCTCAATGGATTTCCACATTTGCAACCCATATCTTCGGCAGCGTGATCCCCCACCCGTGTCTGCTCCGCTCACATACTTTCGTTACTACGTCACGTGCCCGCAATCCCACCAGCGTTGCGGTGAGCAGTGGTCATAATGTTTTGGTTTATTACTGTACCATCTGTACTTGTAAATATTTTTTTTGTAATACAATGCATCTCAGACCTAAGACCAAGATGTAGCAAAGTGTTATATCTATTGTAGAGACTAAACACATTCTTTGTATCTACAGCCAACGTTTACATTCTGTGGATAAGTGTGAACCCAGTGCAGCTAAATCTGTGTATATTTGTATGTGCACGTGATAATGTACGTTATGGGAATGGATTTTCTATGGGTACCACGATGCAATGCTTTGTAAGTACCGAAAACGCTGAAAGGGTACAGTACCGCCCGACATTGAAAATAGGTACAACATACTTCATTATTTTTGTCAGAACAACACTTTTTTTTTTGTAAAATAACTCAATTTCAATTAATACAGCGAAGCCGGATACCAGTGTGGGAAAGAATGACAATTTATTTATTTAATTGATCACATGTGCACTCCCACAAAGTAAATCCCTACATCCAGTTTGGTGAGATCTGTGAAATGAATGAATGTATGGTCGTCTGCTAACCGCAGATAGTGAATGTGAATATATGATCATCTTTGAGTCGATCCTTTGGCCACCTTTGGTGGGACCAAAGAGATGAAATTTACCAGAGTTTTGAGCGCCTGAAATGTGGCTGACCAATACGATAGCAAGGTGCTTCCCCCACCTCGACAGAGATGGGAGAGGACCTAGAGAACGGCCATGTTTCGGCACTCTGCCGCTGGATCTTGTGCTGTTAAGACCTTTTTTAGTTGTGCTCCGTAATGATGAAAGAGTGGAGATATGGTATGCATGTGGAATATTTAAGAGTAGTTTGAAATATTAATTTCTCTATTTCAGGAACTTTTGTGGGGAGAATTAAATGTCAGGCAGGTAATATTAAAGGGATTGTAGTAATCTTCGGAAGTGACCAACGGTCACAATGAAACCACGTGTAGCAATAAGTTGAAATACTTCCGTGTGCTTAAGTTAAGCTGAATTACTAGCGTGTGTACAATAAGTTGAAATATTTAAGAAATAGCGTGTGTACCATAAGTTGAAATATTTAAGAAATGGCGTGTGCAGGACTTGAAATTAGAGACGAGTACTTCCACGTGGTGAGTACTGTGTGAGTCTCAATCTGTGTATGAGACAAAGGATAAAGAGAAGTACTCGTCCATGGTATCAGTTGAGGACTCGCGTGTGTGATGAATACGTTCTTAATATTACTTTGCGTGATATGATTCCGTGTGACGCTAGATTCAAACTCTGAGAGAGAAGCAAGGTGAGTCGGCCGTCTATCCAGCAACGCCACTTGGCTTGCATTGCACAGGAAGACGTGCATATATCTCCAGAGTTCATAGTAGGAAAGTGGAATTATGAAGTGAGGCAGTGTCGTGTGAAACTGGGATAAATATTAATTGAAGTGGGATAGCTGAAAGTGATAATGTTGTGACTATTCTCTGTGTAGTATTTCATGTTGTAGTGTGATGTATGTCATGTAATTTGGGTATGTGTGGTTTGCATGGGAGAGTAGCAAGGTAGTTTCAAAAGATTAGTGGGTTATGCTTGTTCCTTCTGTATCTCTCGATCTGGAGGAAAGTTTCGTGATGATGATTGTGAGAGTCGAAGTGTGAGATATAATAAAAGATCCACCATCCTATCCAGAAAGTGCACTGTAGCGTTAAAAATAATTACGAGACCATAATATAGAGATTCACCATTGTAAAGCCATGCCCACTGGGCGCAATTTCTCTTGTGTTATTGTTGTAGGTTGTAGAATTTGTGTGTTTAGGTTAGAGAATTTATCGGAATAAATAAGATAGTGAAAAGAAAAAGATTGGTGGACTTAAAACTTCGAATTGTATGTTGTCGTAATGTCCCGAATTTATAATGTGTGCGCCATTCATATTCTGTGCGGTGGCCACGTGTTGACAAAAGCCGTTAAATAAATGACAAAAAGAAAATGTGGTATTTCCAGTGCGTAGTGTACAGTCAGAGTTCTGTAAATTACTGATAGTCAGATGCGTGTTTCCGCTGCGTATTATTCATACAGGAGGATAATTTGTAACTTAAGTGTGAGTACTAGAGTTCATGTTACTCGATAAATAAGAATGAATCCACTCGCTTGGCAGACCACTCATCTTGCAGGCCTGACTGCTTGATGCCACAGTATGAGTAAGGCATGTGGGAGCCTCTCAACGCAACAACATTTCCGTAGAAAATTTCCGTCATTTTCGCCAGCCACATCACCACAGCGTCTAGCTACACTTGGTGCACCATATAATGTTCCTGTAACACCGCCATCAAGTGATGAGCCTACATTGGCTCGAAAACTGGTTAGTCGTAAAAATGGTGTGTAAGCGACTGGTTGCATATGTATGTGCTGATAGATCGCCAATGTCTAGTTGTAACCGTCCAACGTGGCTTGAAGTGGAACGACCACAGGAATCTAATTGTAGGAAAGTCAATGGCGGAATTAGATTCAGTGGAAGAATTCAACTAGATGTAATTTTCACACGAAACAGGTACCTTACGAAACACTCTTTCGACCGGTTCTCGAGTATTGCTCGTTATTCTGGGACTCTCGTCAGCTAGGCTTAAGAGAGAAAATCGATAGAAGAACGGCGCGTTTCGCCATCGGTTCGATTAGCTTGCGCTAAAGTGTCTCTGGCATGCTCGTCAAACTCAAGTGCGAGAAGCTACAAGAGAGGTTTACCGTTAAAATCGTCGAGTGAGGTAGCGCAGTGATTAGCACACAGGACTCGCATTCGGGAGGAAGACAGTTCAAACCCCCGTAGGGCCATCCTGATTTCGGTTTTCCGTGATTTCCCTAATTCGCCTCAGGCAAATGCCGGGATGCTTTCTTCGAAAATGCACGGCTGACTTCCTTCCCCATCCTTCCCTAATCCGCTATTTCGTCCCTTTCCCCAAAACTAACCACGCAACCGTTAACATCCAGAGAGCGTACATTCCACGAAGAGTCTGTCAACATACGGGTGTAACTTAAAAGTTCGGTAAATGGTCTCAGAGAATAAAGGAGACAAGTGTAACAAACAAAATACATTTACTGGCCTTCAAATTAATCACAATTAGCTACAACACACTTCTGACATCGGTTGCAAACCTTTCGGAAACTGTCAGTAAACGTTTCTTGTGGAATCGCTCGAAACGCCGTAGTCACACGTTGTTGGATATCCGCATCATTACATGAGATGAGACCTGATGGTACCAATGCGATCCTGAGACCAAGCGACAATCAGTGGCATGGTGTTCATTGTTATTTCCCTCCTTCAAAAAATAGCCGGCTGACAAAAATCCAAGATTAAGACAATACTGATCGCCTTTTTCGGCAGCAGGGACTTAGGCCTTCATGAATTTCTACAGGAGGGAGGTGGGGAAGACCATTAACGCCATACCATTTACTGTCACTTGCTCTCCGGATCGTACTAGTACATCAGCGCTCTTAAGTATATCGTAGAACGCATTAGTTACAATTATATGAGGATAAGTGTGTAACAGAAAAAACAGTCACTGAATAATTGAGAAATACGTAATTATAATTCAATAAGTACAAAAATAGATTTACTTTAAAAAAAATTATATCAAAACAGAAATAACAGTTCTTATGGCTGAAAAGTAATTTGTAGGTCTAAGTATATAAGAATAAAACAAAACTATTTTGGAATCTGAAGAACAAAACAGTATTTCGTTGCATAACCATGGGCTTTGAACACATGCGTTTCTTATAAGTCAAGTGGGAGTTTTGGCCATTCGCTCAGTAAGGTAGCAGCAAACTGATCCTTCTTTCAGTAACTTCTACGACGAACACATCGATCCAACGCATCCCAGAGATGTTCAATTGGATCTGGCCACACCAAAAGTTTGAATACTTTTACCTGAAAATATTTTTTTTTAAATGGCCCTAGATGTGTTTTGAATCATTGTCCTGTTGAAATATCCAATTACGTGGCATTTTCTTTCTTCCATGTAGAAACGTATTCTTTTCTAAAATGTCGTTGTACACGAAACGGTCTATTTTGCCCTCCATTTAGACTAGAGGACCAACCCAACGTTTAGAAAATCATCCCCACACTATGACGCTGTCACTACCGTTCTCAATGGTCGGTACCCGATACTTTTCCTTGTGCCTTTGGTTGTTTGGTCGACTTATATACTGCATACCATCAGAAGGAAATACATGAAATTTACTTTCATTTCTCCATAAAACGTTAGATCAATCTATGGCATTCCACGCTTGATGTTTCTTTGCAAACATTGCCCTGGATTTCCTATTTTTTAATTTACGAGTGGTTTAAGTGATGTTCGTCTACCTCATAAATCAGCTGCTACCAAGCGACGTTTTACAGTAGGCACACGTAGGTTCAATCCTTGCTGTTGTTCTCGATCAACCCAAATCTGTTGAGCCGATTTTCTTTGATATTCAGTCGACTGCTTAAAAATCATTCTGTCCTCCCTCTTTTTTTTTTTCTTCGAGGATACCTGACATTGGTTTATTGGCTTCTGTACGTTCCAGTTTTTGCCGTCGACTCTATGCATAAAGTGTTGTGATGTGCCATATTCTCTAGCAATGCTAGACTGAGACTTTCCTTTCTTCAAAGAATGCAGAACAGCTTGAATCACATTAACCGAGTATTCTTTGTGTTTTGACATACTTCTCGTTGTCTCTACAAATAATCACAGTCTGAATCCTTGAATAACAGAATAACAATAGTTAATGAATACTGCACCAAAAAAGCAAATTAAAAAATACATTTGAGCTAAAGTAATACATACATCAAAAAAAAGTTTTACATCACCCAGGTTCCCAGAACCAGACAGACGTTGACTGTGTATGTTGTATCACAGGCATAGTCCATTTGACTGTTCAGAACTGTTACTAAACCCTCCCAAAGATGTAAACAACCATGCATAAGCAGCGCCTATTAAACGAAGGGTGTCCCACAGCCGATCAGTTCCTGTCATTCCACCAGGAAGGAGGTACGGCTCGTGTTGTCTGTAGTTCAACCATGCCTAGACGGCCAATACCGCTTTCGATCGCGTCCGCATTGTTACTTTGTGACAGGAAGGACTCTCAACAAGGGAAGTGTCCAGGCGTCTCGAAGTGAACCAAAGCGATGTTGTTCGGACATGGAGGAGATACAGAGAGGCAGGAACTGTCGATGATATGCCCCACTCAGGCCGCCCAAGGGCTACTACTACAGTGGATGACCGCTACCTACGGATTATGGCTCGGAGGAACCCTGACAGCAACGCCACTATGTTGAATAATATTTTCCCGTGCAGCCACAGGGCGTCGTGTTACGACTCAAACTGTGCACAATAGGCTACATGACGAGCAATTTCACTCCCGACGTCCATGGCGAGATCCATCTTTGCAAGCACGACACCATGCAGTGCAGTACAGATTGGTCCAACAACATGCCGAATAGACCGCTCAGGATTGGCATCAAGTTCTCTTCACCGATGAGTGTCGCATATGCCTTCAACCAGACAATCGTCGGAGACCTGTTTGGAGGCAACCCGGTCAAGATGAACGGCTTAGACACACTGTCCAGCGAGTGAAGCTTGGTGGAGATTCGCTGGTGATCACGGAAGGTGCCGTAACGGCTGTACAGTACGTGAATGCCATCCTCCGATCGATAGTACAAATATGTCGGCCGCATATTGGCGAGGCATTAGTCTTCATGGAAGACAATTAGCGCCCGCATCGTGTACATATTGTAAATGGCTTCCTTCAGGATAACAACATCGCTCGACTAGAGTGGCCAGCATATTCTCCATACATGCACCCTATCAAACATGCCTGGGATAGATTGAAAAGGGCTGTTTAAGGACGACGTGACGCACCAACCACTCCGAGGGATCTACGCCAATTCGCCGTTGAGGAGTGGGACAATCTGGACCAATAGTGCCTTGATTAACATGTGGACAGTATGCCACGACGAATACAGGCGTACATCAATGCAAGAGGACGTGCTACTGGATATTAGATGCACCGGTGTGTACAGCAATCTGTACGACCACCTCTGAAGGTCTCGCTGTATGGTGGTACAACATGCAATGTGTGGTTTTCATGAGCAATAAAAAGGGCCCAGGTGATGTTTATGTTGATCTCTATACCAGTTTTCTGTACAGGTTCCGAAACTCTCGAAACCGAGTTGATGCAAAACTTTTTTTGATGTGTGTATATACTTACAGTATTATTGTATGAACGTGCTTGTTTACTAGATATGTAACCACAGCGGCGTGAAGCTCTTGATGGAGTGACACTTTTATATGCGTTGCTCTGTTGTGATTGCGTGCAAAGAGTACTGCCAACACAACAACGCAAGAACATAATACTTTTGTAGCACCAGGTCTGATCTCCTGCAGTGCTGTGGATATCCATCAACGATTGAAAACGATGTTTCGAGCAATTCCACAAGAATGGTGTCCTGACTGTTTCCAACAGCTTAAAAACTGATGTCTGAAGTGTGTAGTAGCTAATGGTGATTACCCTGAAGGCTAGTAAAGATGTTTTGTTCGTAACTCTTATTTCCTCTAGTTTCTGAGACCATTCACCGACCAGATGCACCTTGTATTACGTTTTCCCACACGCTTCTCGTGAAATTACTGATACGGAAAAATCAGAGAATTATAGTTCATACGGAGGGCTACAGACAGCTGTTTTTCAGGTGCACCATACACTAATTTGATAGCAAAAAGTGGGAAATAATAATTCTAACTCAAATAAGCTCCGCCACGCACGCTACGTCTATGAATGAATGCAAGTGTGCTGTTGTATATATGGTACGGTGCACGGCTACCAAAATATTGAAATAGTGCTTGTATGCAAGTATACTGGAATAAACAGAGATCTGTGCTGCAGACAAACAACATAAATGTATGTGTAAGTATAGTGAAGTCTAGTAACAGTGAATTTAACAATATTTGTCAGAGAGTATCGTTTTCGCAATTATAGTCACAGGGTGTTTGACTAAAGTCTAAAAGTCGTTTTAAGGATTTTTTTCTAATCAATCGCATCCAATTAAATGTATGAGGACATGCTTTCTTCTGTTTCATAGAGTACCCACCTCCTTAGCCGAGGGCTCTAACGCAAGACTCTGCAGTGGCGCTCGACTCAATCTAGCTGGTTCGAATCCTGGTGATGGAAACTGTTCACTGCCATTATTTGACCATAAAGGAGAGAAAAAGTGTTGGCGTGGTTTCTGATCCCCAGGCTTTGCGCCAAAGCCCGGGATTGATTTCCAAACATTTCTCATGAAGTGGAGGCATGTGATACTCAACGCTCATCCGCCTGTCGGATTGGTACGTTACGCTCAGTGACCCCTTCGGTGCTATTCAAGAGAAGTAGGCTATATGCCAGCACCGTTTTTCAGTCTCACTTCATATACCCATAACACGTCAAAAAATGAAAAGTTCGACTACGGAGTTGCAAGTATTATTTCAGGTGACGCCACATTAGACGATATGCAAGTCGTTCATGATGATGAGGACAACACAACACCCAATTCATAAGTGGAGAAAACCTCCAACCCGCGCGGGAATCGAACCCGCGCCCGCTACATGGTAAGCAAACACTTTACCACTCAGCTAAGCAGGCGGACCATAACAACACGCACCCAACGCTATACTGAACAGGCACCCGTCACAGTCGTCCACCCGACACCGGTACACACTTGACTCTTCACAACAAGTAGGAGGAAGGCAACGGCAAACCACCTCCGCTACGAACTTGCCAAGAGCGGTGATGGAGGATTCCAGCTTCTGTTCCTTTGCGCTCATTTGCTCTGTATGGATCACTTTGATCTTTGACTTTATGATATGCGACGACATGAAGGATCTCGTGGGACAAATCAGCGAAATATATAGAAAGCGACCTAAATATGTCCTTAGCACCACCTTTAGTAAAACTAATTTTATGGTGGGAAGGAATCTTTGACGAAGAGAGCAGCAAGTTTATGGAAAATAAATAATTACTCAGAGCTTAGCGATGAATCAACGTAGTATTAGTCATCGTTTAAACTTCGTTTGGCACACATCCGTATCAATGATATGATTTTCGTTTACGTTGTTGACCACAAAGATGGTCGTTGAATCAAAAATGGTTGAAATGGCTCTGAGCGCTATGGGACTTAACATCTGAGGTTATCAGTCCCCTAGAACTTAGAACTACTTAAACCTAACTAACCTAAGGACACCACACACATCCATGCCCGAGGCAGGATTCGAACCTGCGACCGTAGCGGTCGCGCGGTTCCAGACTGAAGTCTCTAGAACCGCTCGGCCACACCGGCCGGCGTCGTTGATTCACGTAACCGTTGTCTTGATTGGCTAAAACCTGAACACCCTCCATTACTTCACAAGTGCCATGAGCAGTATCTCTAAAAAAAGTTGAACCTGGCCATCCTTTCTTGCCAGAAGTGAACTGGTCTAACGATCTCGATGCTGACTGTACTTCTACGAGGGCGTGCTGAAAATTAATGCCTCCAAAATTTTAATTATGTTCTCATTATCGGTTGATGTATCACATTTTATGCATTACTCGACCGAGCGAGGTAGAGCAGCGGTTAGCACACTGGACTCGCATTCGGGAGGACGACAGTTCAAACCCTCGTCCGGCCATCCAGATTTAGGTATTCTGTCATTTTCCTAAGTCGATTCATTCAAATGATAGGATGGTTCCTTTAAAAGGACACGGCCGACTTCCTTCCCCATCCTTCCCTAATCCGATGGGACCGATGATCTCGCTGTCTGGTCCCCCCCCCCCCCCCCGCCCCCCCCCCACCACCACCACAAATCAACTAAGTATATTACTCTATCCGCTTACCCGCTTCGGTGACGCAAGTTGCAACCCTCTGCCACGAGAGGGCTCCGAACTGTAGCATGTAATATGGCAATGTGTAACGTAACTATGACGGTGCGTGGCCGGCCGCTGTGGCCGAGCGGTTCTAGGCATTTCAGTCCGGAACCGCGCTGCTGCTACGGTCGCAGGCTCGAATCCTGCCTCGGGCATGGACGTGTGTGCTGTCCTTAGGTTAGTTAGGTTTAGGTAGTTTTAAGTCTAGGGGACTGATGACCTCCGATGTTAAGTCCCATAGTGCTTAGAGCCATTTGAATTTGAACGATGCGTGAGATACAGCGTGCTGTAACCGAATTTTTAACGGCAGAAGAGTTCGTCCACACATGGAACACTCACTCCTTCAGCATGACAATGCTAGACCACACACGAGCGCTGTGACACCTGCAATAATCCGATGCCTTGGGGTCGCTGTCATTTATCATCCCCATACGGTCCGGAGATGGCCCCATCCGATTCTCATCTGTTTCCAAAATTTAACAAACACCTTCGAGGAGTTCACTTTGATAGCGATGAAGCGATGTAAGCAGAGGTGAGATTCTAGCTCCGTCAAGAAAATCAAACATTCTACTGTGACAGTATCAACAAAGTGGCCTCTCGTTGGGAGAACTGTGTTCGTCGCCGGGGTGACTATGTTGAGAAATAAATAAGTAGGCACGAAGAATAAAGATTTAGAATGATAATAAAGTTTGTTTTATTTAAAAAGCTGTAAGAGTTTTCATATAAAAATTCGGTGACGTCGTAGCTGCAACAAGCACTGATGGTAAGATTTACTACACGTAGAAAAGGCATTTATATTCAGCAAGCCACTCTCGAAAGATAAGGAGACGTCAAGTGAAAACGTAAGTAAGTAAGCAAGTAAACTATTTATTATTTAACAAGTAATCGCCATAGCTCGTAATACATTTATCCCACTGTGAGACAAGAAGGACAATGCCTTCATGGAAAAATGTTTGCAGTTGCCTACGGAACCATGATTGTAGCAAGGTGTACACTTCCTCCTCTGAATCAAATCGACTGCTACGAATGTGTTTTTTCAGGGCTCCAAATATATGTAAATCTTACGGGGAAGATATGGACTGTGTGGAGGATGTGTAAGAGCTTCCCAACGAAACTTACGCAGCCTAGTCGAAACGAGGGCACATTTGGACAAATCAACGATTTCCACCATCATTCGACTCCGCTTTAGCCACACCTCTGTGCCTCTATATCTACATACAATCAACGTTTACGATCCTCCTGCATGTGAGTGTGATTATGAGTTGGATGCTGATGTAAACCACATTTTATTTTGGTGTCAGAAATGTGACTGTGAAAGATTGAAATTTTTGAATATGGTTCAAATGGCTCTAAGCACTATGGGACTTAACATCTGAGGCCATCAGTCCCCTAGACTTAGAACTACTTAAACCTAACTAACCTAAGGACATCACACACATCCATGCCCGAGGCAGGATTCGAACCTGCGACCGTAGCAGCAGCGCGGTTCCGGACTGAAGCGCCTAGAACAGATTTTTGAATACATTGATGAGTATGGAATATCACCTCCCTGTCAACTTCTTCTCTTTTGCTTATGAACATATTTGTCTTTATATAGTGACTGTAGATTTCCTTGAGAGTATAGGAAAAAATCTGTACCTTTTAATAGTACTCATCTTTTCATTCTTATACATTGCTTATCATTAACTTTAAGAAATAGTGTGACTTGATAACACGACAATGTCTAGCTTACTTGCAATATTAACTGTTAATAATTTAGTATGGTAAAACTGTAACAGGTTTAATTATATCCGCAAATACGCATTTATGTATTCTCTGCTGTTAGTCAAACAAACAATGTAAATTTGTGTTTTAATGCTAGCCCCGCAAAATCCGCTGGAGAACTTCTGTCAAGCGTGGAAGGTAGGAGACGAGCTACTGGCGGTAGCGAAGCTTGATGACGAGTCGTGTGAAGTGCTTGGGTTGCTCAGGCTGACACCTGAAACTCCCAACGCTATATTTCTAGTCGGTGAACATTAATAAAACGAACAGACTGCAGGGACGGATCCTCGACTGGAAATGGAGGAAAAAAGGTCCTACGAACATATTTCCGCAAATGAACGGTGTCCGTGCAACGATGAGAAATTGTCCCGGAACACACCACAGAGCTGCATCGTATCCAAATCACAACAGATTTTCAAAGTGGCCTTCTTGGGTTGCAATGCACACGTTCACATGTCACATCATGGATTGCCACACTCTTGTGCCGGCTCCAGCCTCTGTCCAAATAGCATCACGAGTGTCTTGAACACGCTGTAGAAGGGTCTGCACATCAGGAACTGGTTCAGCATACACAGCGCTTTTCAGATGCCCACAGAGGTAAAAATCCATGGGGCTTAAGTTTGGTGATATAGCAGGCCATGCTACAGGACTTCCGCGTCCTATCCAACTTCCAGGGAAGATTAAGTTGAGGAATCGGCGAACTGTAATGTGGAAGTGGTGTGGTGCGCCGTTGTACAGAAACATGTCGTATTGCCAAAGGAACATTCTCAAGCAGGCCTGGCAGAGTGTTCCGCAGGAGGTCCAGGTACGGTCCTCCATCGAGGCGTCGTGGAATAACAACCAGTCGAAATACAGATTCGCCAATACTCCCTGCCCACACGCCGATGCTGAACCGATGTTGATGAGACGTCACAACCATTCCTCGTGGATTGTCTGCAATCCAGAGATGACGATTATGTTGATTGGTGAGGCCAATTCTGGTAAAGATCGTTTCGTGAAGAGGGCTTAGAAACACCATAATGGTGATGGTCTGGTTCAAAAGCCATCGACAAAATTCTTCC
Organism: Schistocerca americana; assembly: GCF_021461395.2. Taxonomy (NCBI): domain Eukaryota; kingdom Metazoa; phylum Arthropoda; class Insecta; order Orthoptera; family Acrididae; genus Schistocerca; species Schistocerca americana. The sequence continues at coordinate 748,399,248 of NC_060130.1, read as the reverse complement.
TGTTGAGGGAAATATCCTGCTGATAATCCTTGCACTCGTTGCAGGTGATAGGGATAGTAGCGGTTGCCAAGAAGGACACACATACTACGGTATATTGATAAGTTTCACTTATGGACCGTCTGACAGCAGTTGCTGTCAGACGGTCCATAAGTGAAACTTATCAATATACCGTAGTATTACGCGCAACTGAGGAGGACAGGACCACAAAAGTTGAAGGATACACATAATCGTACTCTGGCTGACACTATGTTGGTGGACCACTTGCCTGTAACTTGTACTAGAGTTTGTCTCAATATCCTCCAAATATGGTGTACGCACAATCCGCCGTCTCCCTGGACGTTCGTCTGTCTGGAAGGACCCACGATTACAATCCGAGATGCCTTTAATAGGTTCCACAACGAAACAATGTCTCGACATTTGGTAGAAAATCCGAAGAAATTCTGGTCGTATGTAAAGTACACAAGCGGCAAGACGCAGTCAATACCTTCGCTGCGCAGTGCCGATGGTACTGTTACCGACGACTGTGCCGCTAAAGCGGAGTTATTGAACGCAGTTTTCCGAATTTCCTTTACCAGGGAAGACGAATGGAATATTCCAGAATTTGAAACACGAACAGCTGCTAGCATGAGTTTCTTAGAAGTAGATACCTTAGGGGTTGCGAAGCAACTCAAATCGCTTGATACGGGCAAGTCTTCAGGTCCAAATTGTATACCGATTAGGTTGCTTTCAGATTACGCTGATACAATAGCTCCCTACTTAGCAATCATATACAACCGCTCGCTCACCGATAGGTCTGTACCTACAGATTGGAAAATTGCGCAGGTCGCACCAGTGTTTAAGAAGGGTAGTAGGAGTAATCCATCGAACTACAGACCTATATCATTGACGTCGGTTTGCAGTAGGGTTTTGGAGCATATACTGTATTCAAACATAATGAATCACCTAGAAGGGAACGATCTATTGATACGTAATCAGCATGGCTTCAGAAAACATCGTTCTTGTCCAACGCAGCTAGCTCTTTATTCGCACGAAGTAATGGCCGGTATCGACAGGGGATCTCAAGTTGATTCCGTATTTCTAGATTTCCGGAAAGGTTTTGACACCGTTCCTCATAAGCAACTACTAATCAAGCTGCGGGCCTACGGGGTATCGTCTCAGTTGTGCGACTGGATTCGTGACTTCCTGTCAGGAAGGTCGCAGTTCGTAGTAATAGACGGCAAATCATCGAGTAAAACTGAAGTGATATCAGATGATCCCCAGGGAAGCGTCCTGGGACCTCTGCTGTTCCTGATCTATATAAATGACCTGGGTGACAATCTGAGCAGTTCTCTTAGGTTGTTCGCAGATGGTGTTGTAATTTACCGTCAAGTAAGGTCATCCGAAGACCAGTATCAGTTGCAAAGCGATTTAGAAAAGATTTCTGTATGGTGTGGCAGGTGACAGTTGACGCTAAATGACGAAAAGTGTGAGGTGATCCACATGAGTTCCAACAGAAATCCGTTGGAATTCTATTACTCGATAAATAGTACAATTTTCAAGGCTGTCAATTCAACTAAGTACCAGAGTGTTAAAATTACGAACAACTTCAGTTGGAAAGACCACATAGATAATATTGTGGGGAAGGCGAGCCAAAGGTTGCGTTTCATTGGCAGGACACTTACAAGATGCAACAAGTCCACTAAAGAGACAGCTTACACTACACTCGTTCGTCCTCTGTTAGAATACTGCTGCGCGGTGTGGGATCCTTACCAGGTGGGATTGACGGAGGACATCGAAAGGGTGCAAAAAAGAGCAGCTCGTTTTGTGTTATCACGTAATAGGGGAGAGAGTGTGGCAGATATGATACGCGAGTTGGGATGGAAGTCATTAAAGCAAAGACGTTTTTCGTCGCGGCGAGATCTATTTACGAAATTTCAGTCACCAACTTTCTCTTCCGAATGCGAGAATATTTTGTTGAGCCCAACCCACATAGGTAGGAATGATCATCAAAATAAAATAAGAGAAATCAGAGCTCGAACAGAAAGGTTTAGGTGTTCGTTTTTCCCGCGCGCTGTTCGGGAGTGGAATGGTAGAGAGATAGTATGATTGTGGTTCGATGAACCCTCTGCCAAGCATTTAAATGTGAATTGCAGAGTAATCATGTAGATTTAGATGTAGATGTGGACACAAACGCCCAAAAACAGCTTGAAATGTTGTGTGATGTGATTGGTGTTTGTGAGGGTACTCGTTTTGGTACAGCCTTTTGATAGTTTTCAGCTGCTTGGCCGTACGCAAACACCATTTCTTCTTGACTCGGCACGAATACCGGGCCATTCTGCTGCTTACAGTATACAGTGTCAATCACACAGCCTGCAACACACAAGGAACAGACGGCAGGTGGTCAGAGGAACTTTCATTCGTCGGCGCTATCTCCCGTGGCAACGATACATGTTCAAAGGACTTTTTTCCTCTATTTCCAGTCAGGAATTCGTTCCTGCATTTCGGTTTTATTTATGTTCGCCCTGTATATCGTACCTCACAGAGAGTAGGCGCATGGAAACGTATCGATTTCTGTTATGCACTATACCAGGCCAAGCAGGGCATTTCCCCAATTCTGCTGTCCCTCCTCCTTGGACTCCGATCTCCTTTCGAGCTGCTGCCCGGTAGTGGTGTCTGCACACCGTGGCCAGGCCTTGCATGTTGACCCCTCCCTAGTCCCCATTCTGCCCCCACATCTCGCCAGCCGAGCAGAAACATGCCTGCAAGTCTTACCCCGTTCCCGTCCCTTCTTCCCTTGTCACCTCTTTTTCTGAGGCGTCACACCTCTTAGCTTACTTTCATTTGTCCTTATTTACGGATGGACGTATGTTTATTGCACCCATACGTTGTTAACAAAGATTTTTCTATTCTTTGTTCCCAAATAAAAATAAAAAGTTGCTAGAGCACGGAAGGCGAAGGTCTCGAATTCAAGTCTCGGTCCGGCATACATTTTTAGTCTGCCAGAACGTTTCATATGTTTTAGATGGCTGAATAGAGTAAAAACAAAAAAAATTAACAGTGGCAGTAGTATGGATAGGTCTCCTGATGAAGTGATGGTCGATATGCAAATCGTGTACGGGTTCACAGAATGCAATATAGGAGCCGAACAACGAGTCTATGCTCAAAACACTGCATTAAAAGTGTACGCGTTTCGTGCTACGATTGTTGTACTAAACGTAATTGGAGTAACAAACCGAATTAATCATAATTACATTCTCACTCTATGACGAACCACCGGAGACCCAGGGCTCCTTATACCAATATACTCAGTAAATATCCCTAAACAACCTCTGAAAATTTGTCGAGTGAGTTCGGGTTCATCCTGTACACACGATATTGTTTTGGAATTACAGCTGGTTGTCATTTAATTTCAGTATAATTGTCATATTTCAACTGGAGACCTGTCAGTTATCTTCACAAGAGTGGACCCACTCCCTCTTGCATTTCACAAAACCATCGGTATCGTTATGACAAGCCCACCCTCACTACCTCCTGACACGGGCAACGCTATCGATAGTGTAAGTGCGAAACTCGCCTGGAGTTCGCCGTCTTCTGCTGTCTACGCTGAGAACACCTATCTTTATGGAATCTTTAATAATAGATTCCCGAAATAGTACTGCAGTAGTCAAAATTATGGTTTTGTCATATTCCGTTAAATGTCCCGTAGAGATACAGAGCTTGGGCAACTAGAAGATCGCAAAATTAGAGTGCAGTAGTTGTATTCACTGCTACGTTCTTTAACAATGCCTATAGTCTGAACCACATGCATGGTCCCGTCACATGAATGTGACCACCGCCTACGTTAAACGTCAACATGCAATAACCACTAACAGACGGCTAGTTGTATAAAGCGTGACGGAGGGGCGCGGTAAACAGAGCAGTAGTTATTGTAATGCATTAAAGGGGCTATTTATCAGCCCCTCAAAAGTGCATGATTATTTGCTTTCGGGCCAAGAGTGGAAGCATTTCCGAAACGGCTAAGTCTGAAAACTCTTACCGTACGGCCATGGTTAAAGAATGCCGTGCATGGCAAAACGGCGCTATCCAAAACCGGTGCCGACGCAATTCTCGTGCACGACGGGCCATAGATAACAGGGCTGAACGGCAGCTGCGGAGATGTGTACGGGCGAATAGACGTGCAATTGTTGTGCAACTGATGGCCCAGATGAGCCAAGGCGCTACCGAGGGTGTCTTCCTCAACAATCGTTCAGCGAAAGTTGCTGCGAATAGGCCTCCGCAGCTGGCGCCTGATTCATGCTCCCATGCTGACTGCTGTTTATCGGTGACGAAGGCTGGACTTTGCACGTCGGTACCGCTACTGGACGTCCACTGAGTAGCGACAGTGATCCTTTTTGATGAATCACATTTTATGGCCGTTGGTGTGTGTGGCGTGAAAGTCTGAAAACAAAGGGTCCAGGGTGGAGGAGGGAGCGTTATGGTCTTTGGAATGCTTTCGTGGCATTCTCTGTGTGATCTCGTCCTTCAGGAAGGCACAGTGGATCAACACAAGTTCAAAAAATGGCTCTGAGCACTATGGGACTTGACTTCTGAGGTCATCAGTCCCCTAGAACGTAGAACTACTTAAACCTAACTAACCTAAGGACATCACACACATCCATGCCCGAGACAGGATTCGAACCTGCGACCGTAGCGGTCGCGCGGTTCCAGACTGTAGCGCCTAGAACCGCTCGGCCACCCCGGCTGACGATCAACACAAGTATGCATCTATTCTTGCGGACCATGTTTATCCCCACATGCAGTTTGTTTCTAGTCGGTCCAAATGGCTCTAAGCACTATGAGACTTAACATCTGAGGCCAGCAGTCCCCTAGACTTAGAACTACTTAAACCTAACTAACCTAAGGACATCACACACATCCATGCCCGAGGCAGGATTGGAGCCTGCGACCGTAGCAGCAGCGCGGTTCCGGACTGAAGCGCCTAGAACCGCTCGGCCACAGCGGCCGGTTTTCTCATCGGCACGATGGAATCTACCAGAAGGACAATGCGACTTGCCGCACAGTTCGCAGTCACTTGCACGATTCGAAGAGCACCAGGAAGAGTTTGCCGTACTCCCCTGGCTACTAAAGTCACCAGATTTAAACCCAATCGAGAATCTATGGGACCACCACGATGCCATATAATTTATTAGTCTGTTGCTCAGCGTGTGATGAAGGACGTATTGTAACAAGTCAGTATTCCAGTATACAGAATGTATGCAATTTAGTAAATGCTAAGGCTTTTGTCAACTCCGAATTTTTATCCCTATGATAACTTCCAGCAGACATATAATCAAAATGTATTGATTATTGCTGCCTACGTAGCCGACGTCGCTAGCGCACGCTTATGAGGTGACGCTCTACTCGAAGGCAAGCCCATTCGAAGCGTAGTGGTGAATAAAATTTTCACTGCCAGTTTTTGGCTGGCAAGAGAAGGAGAGGTGTAGGCGTAAGGTTCTTGATGGCCGTTCATTTCACCAATGACCTAGATTAAATTCCAAACCGCTTCGCCGTGTCTCAAGATGCGAGGTCATGTGACACTGCTGATAGTGATGTGACCGTCGGGTCAAGATGCTGAGCTCGGCGGCCCCTTGGTGCTATTCGAGAGGAGTAGTCTATGCACCAGACTTCACACCGCCCCTTCTCTCATCATTATCACACAACACGAACATAACACTACACTCATCGTTTACACACACCTACACTAACAAATACACGCACGACAAAACTGTCAAATATCCTCAAGGAAAGGGGACGTCATGCGCCGAGGAAGGACGTCCGTTACCAGAGACATGTGAACACACCCGTGGGATATCTCAGGCAAGAATGCCGAACGAGATTTATATTTATATTTTTTATCCCTTCTTGCATGTGAAATGTATGATAGACTCCTTTACTCGTGCTTCTTCAATCAAAGACTAATGGGAACTGCATCTACAGGATTTCCACCTCTGGAAAAACATTTCCATATTTTTAATCACCACGTAAATGGCACCGAAAAGATGCAGAGACCGAAAGAGAATAGCTATTTCGGATGAATGACTCTCACCCTATTTCCAACAGCAGGTGGCCTTTATGTACTGTAGACGCACATAAATTCTTTAACATTTGAACGCCCGCATTCCACATTACGAAAGAGGTGTGGCTCTGTAACAGTGTGGACTGCAGTTTTACATACTCCGCCTGTCCTATTGTTACTCTCCAACATCAATTACAGCGAAAGGCTGTACAGAGCTTTCATGAGACCAATTGTATTGTATTGCAGCGACGTTGTTACTTCAGACTGAAGGCTATTCAGTACCGTAAAAATCATGTTCGCTCCCTTCTTGTCATTATTTTGTTAACCATGTGCATTTTGGTCCGCCAATTCTTCCTGAAAAACGCCTCTTTAACCGGCCTTTACTGATGATGACGGCAAGTGGGAAACAAAAACAAAAAAATGCTCTTTAAAAGGCAACGAAAACCTCCATTCGCAAATTGATAAGTGCCACGGACAGAATTATTCGCGCACTGAATTCATAGAAACATATGCACGTGCAGTATAAAGGGCATAGAGTGACAAATATAAGTCAGTGTGTTAGAAAAACGTTTGATTTCATACAATGAAGTCCCATTTTACAGAATAAGATTCGAGTGAAGTAGATGTTTGGCTAAATCACGGATATTTTTGCAAATCTTTGAGTAGTACAGTCGAACACAACTGATCGAGCGAAGTGGCTCAGTGGTTAAGATACTGTGGGAAGAACGGGGGTCCGCAGCTCGTGGTCGTGCGGTAGCGTTCTCGCTCCCCACGCCCGGGTTCCCGGCGGGGTCAGGGATTTTCTCTGCCTCGTGATGACTGGGTGTTGTGTGATGTCTTTAGGTTAGTTAGGTTTAAGTAGTTCTAAGTTATAGGGGACTGATGACCATAGATGTTAAGTCCCATAGTACTCAGAGCCATTTGAACCATTTTTGAAGAACGGGGTTCGAGTTTCAGTTCCACCAATTTGATAAAGTCTCCAGTGAGTTTCCTATATTACTTAAAGCAACATTAAGGATGGTTATTCAACAGTCCATGGCCGATACCTTCCTCCACACTTGTCTAATCCAAATTTGTGGCTCTTCACTCAAGACCTTAACGCCGACGGGGCTTTACTTCCTTCTTTGATTAAAGATGTTTATCATTCACTGGGGACAGGGGGGGGGGTGCTCTTAAACATTGTCTTTATATTTATAGACATCTTCTGGAGGCACATTACACAGTGATGTATTGGAGGGAAAACTGTGTACAGGTAACTGAAGTCTGTTTTTCATTACTTTTGCTTTATTTCAACAAAGCATGCTGAAATATTTATGTTCTTTCATGCCCGTATGCTACTAAATTAGAAAGAGCTCTTGGAGACGTACAACGCCATTTGCTGGGTGTGAATGCAACTTATGTTTCCATGGTATTCCTCTTACATTGGAAATTGCCTCTTTGCGATTTCTTTGTCCGTAATAATCTGGGGCAACCCAGACACGAATAACTCAGATAAATGTTGAAACAAGACGTAAAGAACGCATAAGAGACAGGATACAAATCACTCCACATATTGCTGACCGCATTCGCAGCCACAACCATAAAATAAGACGTGACTAGTCTCGGAAAAAATAGCAGCTATAGACTTATTACATTTAAAGAAATCTTCCACACATATAAGGACATTTATTAGCAGAAAAAATAACTAAATGCCGAAACTTCTTAAATTGGAGAGAAACAGATTGCTGACATTCAAAAACAGACTACGTCTGGCGCACTTGTCAGACACTCATGAGCAAAACGATCACACGTGAGAACGCTCTAAAATAAGATTGTTACATGCTACACACTTCTACTTTTTTTATACAGTATACAGGACGACATATTGGAAACACACGAGCGCTAAGTAGGCTAATAGATACATAAGCACAGCAAAAATAATTGTCACTGGAAAATTTCAAGTTTCCATCGTTTCAGATCACGGTATGCCGTCAAATAAGTGCGATAAATGTCGTCGGCTACAGCAATGATTACAGGTAAAGAAAACAAAGACCACAGACAACGTACGTTTGTACGTAAAAACGGACAGATTTGATAACGGGAGAGGAACACTAACGCTCATCGTACCCATGAACACTCAAGTCGCTCTATATTTGCAAACGTGTTACTTCTCGTCTGACATTATTCAGCCGCATTAGTGATATACAGGGAGACGAAACTGAAACTCGTTCCATACGTTTGCGAGCGTGACTGGAGTTACTTCATCTGTGCTTTTGCATGAGAGACAGTCTTTCACAAATCACCACAAAAAAATATCACATGCCATGAGATCAAGTTGAAAGTTGCCTTTTGAACAGCCACTTTCATTTCGTAATAATTTTCCTTCTGTAACTCGTGAACTTATTTTTGGTGATACCCTGTACCTCGCAAAGATATATCTCTTAAAAGTATCGATATATAAAGTACAGATTCTTTGAATTTGCCTCTTTGAGATGTGTGATTTCAGTCAATCAGCGCGCTGGTGTTAACAGTACATGCTTGCGGTTTGCTTTGAAACAGCCTGTCTTGTTCGAGGGCGCCGGGTATGGCTGGAAATTTGCTATGAATCGCGAAGGCGAGCGTGTATCCATGCGCGCAGTGTTAGAAAGTTAGTTAGTTAGTCAGCTAGTTTCATGTTTCATGGATGACGTGAAACGGGTCGTAGATGAGAGTTAAAGTGTTGATGAAGGTATGCAGCCATAATCACAATCACTATAAATATGGCTCAAAAAATGCTGATAGGCTGGTGAAGCGAAGGAGATCTAGATGGTAGTAAATCCTTTACTGAGCTGACGCATTTCGTGCAAAGTCTATGATCAGACCGCCACTTCTAGCAAAAGACGTTAAAATGGACGCATAATGACATCCATACAAATCTGACAAACAACATTTATTGTAGAATACAGTAAGTAATGTGGATCAGTTGTTTTGGTTTCAACTTATCTACTCTATTTACTGTATTCGACAACAAATTTTGTTTGTCAGATTTGTATGGACGTCATTATGCGTCCACTTTAACTTCTTTTCTAAGTTCCCGAAACGCGTCTGCACAATAAAGGATTTACTACCACTAGACCTCCACTTCAGCAGCCTATCAGCATTTTAACCATATTTATACGTGAAACGATTCATATTACATTCACATCGCAAATTTATTTGTAAATATGGCTACACGCTGAACATCTACAAGTTTTCTAGTTTATTGTTTTATTTTTTTAATGTGTATATGTGAGTTAGTAATTCGTACCCTCCACCTTTTATGCATTACAATAACAGAAATTCTCTACGGAATACAAGAAGTTTTCAAGGAGAAGCTTTCTCAGTTTGTTTTCATATTTTACGTTGATGTCACACATTTTATGTCAATAGGTAAGTGATCAAAAATTTTTGTTACAGCATTGCGCACACCTTTTTGTGCTAAGGACAAAGTGGAATAATGAATGTTATTTTTCCTTCTGGTATTGTAATTATGTACATCATCGCTCCGGTCGAACTGTATTGGATTATTTACAACAAACTTCATAATGGAATAAATATACTGTGAAGCAGTAGTCAGAATGTCCAACTCTTTAACAGATGTCTACAAGATGATGGTAGATAAGCGCCACATATTATTCTTACGGCACATTTTTGAGCAATGAAGATTTTCTCTCTTAAAGATGAGTTACCTCAGAATATTATTACATATAACAATATTAAATGAAATTATGCAAAATATGTCAACTTACTGATTTGTCTCTCCCCAAAATTTGCAATGAATCTAAGTGCAAATGTTGTTGAACTAAGTTGTCTTAGGAGTCCCAAAATCTGCTTTTTCCAGGTTTAATTCTTATCAATACGGACACTGTAACATAGCCCGAGTTTAAGGTTATTTCGATCGATGAATGTCACAGCCTTCCCCAATATGGATACCACGAGGCGCGCCTGGTATCAACATTGCTACTTTCGTCTATTTACGAATAGTTTACATAGGTCGATAGTAATAATTATTGTTGTTTTAAATTGTCATTATTACCCATTCGGGACGAAGTGTCATTATGTTGGCTGCAACGCACGGTGTCTTGGAGAGGACAGACACGTTATGAATAAGTGCAAGAGATAATACAGATGTGCGTGGGGCCTTCAAAAAGTAAGTTATACATTATTATGTCAGGCCAAGTAATTTTTATTGAATCCTGAGCTACACTACAATGTGAGGCAGATGCATACACCATTTTTCAACATTGTCAACAGTCTCTGTAAACCACAGCCGAAAAGTTCTACCAGTCGTTCAATTTCTGGACGACAGAAACCTCTCCTTGGTAACGGAGCCATTCGAGAACCACTGTGGCCACGTTCTCATCGTTGGAAAATCTCTTTCCTCCAAGATTTTCAGCTTTCCGCAAAGATTGAAATCCCATGGTGCAAGATCTGGACTTCCCCATCATCATCAAAATAATGGCTCTGAGCACTGTGGGACTTAACATCTATGGTCATCAGTCCCCTAGAACTTAGAACTACTTAAACCTAACTAACCTAAGGACATCACACAACACCCAGTCATCACGAAGCAGAGAAAATCCCTGACCCCGCCGGGAATCGAACCCAGGAACCCGGGCGCGGGAAGCCCCATCATCATCACCAACGTCTGTGTGACATTGGTCAAATTCCCGGCACCATTTTACTATGGTTGGACGCGACATTGTATTTGCTCCATATACCGCTAGAAGAATCGTACTGTCCCACCTGTTTCAACTTTCGCGTGGGTTTCCAGCTGACGTGTCGAATGGTTCAAATGGCTCTGAGCACTATGCGACTTAACTTCTGAGGTCATCAGTCGCCTAGAACTTAGAACTAATTAAAACTAACTAACCTAAGGACATCATACACATCCATGTCCGAGACAGGATTCGAACCTGCGACCGTAGCGGTCGCTCGGTTCCAGACTGTAGCGCCTAGAACCGCACGGCCACTCCGGCCGGCAGCTGACGTGTCATTTCAATCGCAGACTGCGAATCAGCTTTTCCCTTCATCACAGAAGAACTGTGTCCACGGGAAATCCGGGAAATGCGCTTTCCTTTGAGAATGCACTTCTCTTGTTGCGACATGGCCTTAACGTGGACGGCATGTGTAACTTACTTATTGAAGTCCCTAAGTAGATATGAGGTGGCAACGTGACCTCCTTCCTGTTTTCCACACAGTTACGCGTACATCCTGTTTCCATCGTACCAGCAGCTGCTCTATGGCGAGTTAGGCCTGTTTCGTTTGCACGAAGAGCTCCCACTTAAGCAGTAACCGAATACTACCACAAAGCGAAGTCATGACTCTTCTAAGACACGCCATAGTTAGGAAACTTCGCTCCATGTCACCAGTCCCCTGGAACTTAGAACTACTTAAACCTAACTAACCTAAGGACATCACACAACACCCAGCCATCACGAGGCAGAGAAAATCCCTGACCCCGCCGGGAATCGAACCCGGGAACCCGGGCGCGGGAAGCGAGAACGCTACCGCACGACCACGAGCTGCGGCACTCCATGTTCTGACTCATGTTTGAGTTTCACATGTGAATAAATAATGTACGGTATATCTCAACATTTCTCTTACGTATGCGTACAATTACACATAATGCTCTTTACACTGAGTTGCGTAGATGGTTAACGTAGTTTAATATTATGGTGAATTAACGTGCATTTGATAGACGAACTCCGTTACAGACAGAGAACGCTATGCAATACGTGACGAACACTTACTTGTAACGAGTTCGTTTCATTTCCTAATGTTGCCGAAAAAATTCACAAAATCGATGTTAGTAATTAGACAGTACGTTGTAATTTTTGGAAAGTATCAAGAATATACAGCTATGTTGTATTAAACTGTGGTAATTTTAGACTTTGACGTGCTTATTCATTGAAACTTAAAAATCGAGATCCGACTTCAACGACGAAAATTCAAGCCATGCGTATACATTGGATGAGCATCTCCGTGACGCTTGCGCTCGCTAAATTAACCTGTAACGAAACGCACTGTTCTTCTTTGGATCTTCTCTATTTCCTCCATTAATTCTATTGGTACGGTTCCAGAACTGATGAGCAATATTTGAATATTGATCGTATGCGTGTTTTGTAAGCTATCTCCGTCGTAGGTGGAACACATTTCATTAGGAGTTAGTTACTTGCATGTGCCGTAGATCGTTTCAACAATATATTTATCAAAATGATGTGGACTGAGTCAGTTTACAGAATATGTACACATGATTAATTCTGATGTAAATGAACATATTACTTTTCAACCCTACTCATACAAATGAATTTCTTTTTCAGGCTACCGAATTTTAATAAAAATTGTATATGGAATAGATAAATTTGTAATCAGAACTGATATTATGTTAAATTTTAAACTTTCTTTGCTACCTGCCAAACAATATATGTCACTGAGAAAATGATCAAAATTTCTTTTTATGCACATTGAACTCCTTTTTGAGCTACTGACAACTTTAATGATGGGCTATAAATCATTTTTCTTCTAGTGTAGGTATGGACGTCATTGTTTTTCTCACATTGTGGTGGATTATTTATAATGAATTTCGTTAGTGAATATAGAGAGTGAACTAGAACACCGACAGACTTTCAGAGGTGGTAGTATGGACCGAAACAAGAAAAAAATGTATAGCAAACATAGGATCTAAAGTTCATACCTCTGGAACTATGAGCACATGTTCATTTTCGATACTTTGGAACACAATCTATTTCAGTGACAGCTCTTAACTTTCTATATTTTTGGAGCAGGTAGTATGGACCAAAGCAAGAAGAAAATCTCGAAAACTTGAACTCTATAATGTATATTTTAAGAGCTTTAATCACTTGTTCAATAAAAGAGGAGTATTTCACAGCAGCTAAAATGAACAAGTACTCGTAGCTGTTAAGGTATGCGCTTAGAGCCCATATTTACTTTTTTTCTAGTTCTGGTCTGTACTACCACCTGTGAAATATTGTAGAGTTCTGGTTCGTCCTGTATACACCCTGTCTCTGCAGCCCACAGGTGACGATTATATAGATTGATGAAACCAGTTCTGGTAAAGAATGCTTCGTCGCTAAAGAGGACAGATGACAGAAATCCCATAATTGTGATGTTCTGGTGCAAAAACCATCGACGAAATCCTTCCCCTGGAGGTAAATCCGATGCTGACGATCCATGCACTCGTTGCAAGTGATAGGGATAGCAGCGGTTGTCATGCTGGATACACATGGTCGTACTTTGGCTAACACCATGTTGGTGGGCCACTTGCCCAGTGCTTGTACTAGCATTCGTCTCAATATCCTGTAGACCCCGGTCCTCCAAAGCTGGTGTACGCACAATCAGCCTCCTCCCTGCACGTTCGTCTTTCTGGAAGGTGTGGTGTCACCGCCAGACACCACACTTGCTAGGTGGTAGCCTTTAAATCGGCCGCGGTCCGCTAGTATACGTCGGATCCGCGTGTCGCCACTGTCAGTGATTGCAGACCGAGCGCCGCCACATGGCAGGTCTAGAGAGACTTCCTAGCACTCTCCCCAGTTGTACAGACGACTTTGCTAGCGATGCTACACTGACAAATACGCTCTCATTTGCCGAGACGATAGTTAGCATAGCTTTCAGCTATGTCATTTGCTACGACGTAGCAAGGCGCCATTACCAGTTTATATTGAGATTGTTATTAATGTATCAACAAGAGCGATGTTCTCCAATTATGGATTAAAGTTAAGTATTACATCAACTACGTACTTTATTTGCTACTATAAACTCTTTTAATTGTTCCAGACCTCACGCCAGTCTGTGTGATCTTAAAAGCGTGCATTTCGGCTTCCTCCAAACTCCGTGAATTGGCTCCTGCCAATTCACAACAAATGGCGACGAGTGTCAAAACGGTCTTCTTCTTTATACTTGCTTAAATTACTTGTGCCATGGCTTCGCCACAATCTCCAGATGTACTGTCCGAATTTTATCGCTTGCAGAATCAGCAGACGCAGGCCTTATTGGATGCCCTTGGACAGCTCGTCCAGGGTCAATGTGCAATGCAAAACGATGCGGCCGCCGCCGCTTTACCGCTCCCGCAGCCACAACACGCAGTTGCACCACCTTTTCGTTCTTTTAATGCGGCACTGGAAAGCTGGACGGAGTGGTTACGCCAATTTGGATTCCAACTCGCCGCCTACAGAATTCAAGGTAACAAGCGGCAGCCGTTTTCGTTGGCATGCGTCGGAGTGTCCACGTACCGTGTGATAGTGAAATTATTTCCCCGACGCGACGTAGCAACTCTGTCCTATGACGAAATTTTGTCTGCATTAGATGCATATTTCAAAGAATCAGTCAATGTCGTTGCCAAACGGTATACGTTCTTACATACCAAACGTACAGCCGGTCAAACTAATCGGGAGTGGGTTGCAACTTTGCAAGGCCTTACTAGGGATTGTGCTTTTGAGTGTGAATGTGGACTCCCTTATTCAGATACAATGGTACGTGATGCAATTGCACAGAACGTTTCTGATGTTCGTATAAGGGAACAGATTTTGAAACTAGTCAATCCCTCCCTTCAACAAGTGATGGACATATTGGATAGGCAGGACACACTTGACTTTGCACAGGAATCATTTGAAACTTCGCCAGCCGTGTGTCACATTAACCGGCCCACCAGGCGAGCTGCTCGGAAAAGTAAACAGCCCTCGCGCCCGTTCGGGCAGCTGCCGCCAAGCTCTCCACTCTGTGTGCCGCGCAAGCAAGCACATGCAGTGCTAAAATCTTGCCCGCGGTGTGCTACTCGACATTCGCGTGAGAATTGCCCGTCACGCCAAGCTATTTGCTTTTTCTGTAATAAAAATGGACATGTTCAAAGTGTTTGCCAGAAAAAGCTCAGAACGGACACTCACAACCATTCCAGGCCCTTTGCTTCGCGCCGGCATCGGAATCGAACCAAGAATACTCAGGCTCGTGAACCTTCGCCCATGGGCATTCATGTAGTTAATTCCACTCCGCCCAGTGCCACTCTCTCTAACAGTGACTCTGTTTGTCCCACAAATAGTGTGCGTCGACGTCGCAGGAAATCCCGTCAAGTCGCAGGTGATTCTGTACCAGTGTCAGTTCACGTTGCACGAGACAGTCGCTCTTGTCATCAGCAGGACAAACTTTTTTGTAGACTTGGACATTAATGGCAAGGTCCTACCATTCCAGCTCGATACCGGAGCTGCAGTTTCTCTGATCAATCACGACACGTACAAACAGCTGGGCACACCTCCGTTGCGTGCTGCAAATGTTAAGTTAACTAGCTATTCCGGTCAGGATATCCCTGTGTTAGGACAGTGCAGCCTTCTTGCAACATACAAGGGACAAACAAAACTTGTGTCATTTTACGTTCTTCGTTCTTCTTCTGCAGTGAACTTGTTTGGTTTAGATTTATTTCAGTTGTTTAACTTGTCTATAGTAAATCAGGTCCTATCAGTGAACCAGACTGTTACTTCAGCCAGTGTTTCTCGTCTATGTGAAGAGTTTGCAGACATTTTTGCACTGGGCCTTGGTTGCGCTAAGAATTATGAAGCGCATTTGGAACTGAAAGTAAACGCGCAACCGAAATTTTTCAGAGCGTGCAATGTTCCCCACGCATTGCGTGATGAGGTTGCAAGAACATTACACGATTTGGAATCACAAGGTGTGATTGAACGTGTGCAGGCTTCTCTCTGGGCTTCGCCCTTAGTAATTTTGCCAAAACCTTCCGGAAAGTTGAGACTTTGTGTGGACTTCAAGGCTACAGTGAATCCACAACTAGTGATTGCAACTTTTCCTTTACCCCGCCCGGAAGATCTTTTTGACAAACAGTGCCCGGGTAAACGTTTTTCGAAGTTGGACCTCGCAGATGTGTACTTGCAAATACCGGTGAACGAAGAATCCCAGCGCGTTTTGGTGGTTAACACGCATCTGGGTTTGTACCGATTCAAAAGACTGCCATTCGGGTGTGCATCCGCCCCTGCCTTGTTTCAGCAATATCTGCAAACTGTTTGTACCTCGGTCCCTACTGCAGCAAACTATCTGGACGATATTGTGATCTCCGGAAAGACGGAAGAAGAACATTTAGCCAATCTCAGAACATTATTTCAGGTCTTGCGACAAAATGGTCTTCGCTTGCGGAAGGACAAATGTGTGGTTTTTGCTCGTGGCTTACCCTATCTGGGACATGTAATCAATGCCCAAGGCATACATCCCAGTCCCGAGCACCTCCGTGCCATACAGGACTTGCCTTCGCCGCAGAATTTGAAGCAGCTACAGAGTGTGCTGGGAAAAATCAATTACTATAATAAATATGTGCGCCACGCCTCTTCCATTTCAGCTCCGCTTCATCGCTTACGCCGTAAAGGTGTTCCGTTCGTCTGGACGACGGAAATCGAACGCGCCTTTCGCCAGTTGAAATCGGCGTTGCTTTCTAATACTTGCCTTACGCCATTCGATCCCCAGAAACCCCTTTTGTTGATGGTGGATGCATCGGATTTCGGGATCGGTGCTGTGCTTGCGCACAAAGATGGTTCACACGATCGCCCTATTGCCTTAGCGTCCAAATTGCTCTCGTCTGCGCAAAGAAATTATTCACAGATAGAGAAAGAAGCTTTGGCTCTCGTATTTGGTGTTACTAAGTTTCATGATTTCTTGTATGGTCGTCATTTTACCATCATCACAGACCACAAACCTTTGACATCGCTTTTTCATCCGACCAAGCCTGTACCTCCACGTACAGCACAGAAATTCATTCGCTGGTCTATTTTCCTCTCGCAGTACCGCTACGATATCTTGTATCGGTCCACTGCTAAGCACGGAAACGCCGATGCGTTGTCCCGTTTGCCTGTTGCTGAGGATAGAACATTCGATTCCTCCGAACTTGCTTGCATGTTCATTGATGCAGAAACCGATGACGTGGTCGAATCGTTTCCGATTGATTTTCGTCGTGTAGCTACGGCCACAGCTGCTGACCCTGTCCTTGCTACCGTTCTGCGTTTTGTTGCTACGCAGTGGCCCTTGTCAAAGTCACGGATCGAGGATCCGTTGGTTCGCCGATTTTTTGCTCACAAGGAGAGACTTTTTGTACGATGTGGTGTTTTTCTGTTGCGTTCTGATAATGATCAGTCCAGGGTCGTGGTCCCACGTTCGTTACAGTCCTCTGTCTTACGGCTTCTCCACCAAGGACATTGGGGTATAGTGTGCACGAAACAACTTGCTCGTCAGCACTGTACTTGGTTCGGAATCGATGCTGCGATTACGAATATGTGCTCTTCTTGCATGGCGTGTGCCGAACAACAATCCGCACCACCGCGGAAATTCTTTGCATGGCCGAAAGCCACTTCCCCTTGGCAACGCTTAGACATCGATTTTTCTGGTCCATTCTGGAATGCTCGATGGTTGGTTGTGGTCGATTCTTTCAGTAATTTTCCTTTTGTTGTCCGGATGTCTTCCACGACGTCATCTGCTACCTTCCCAGCGTTAACCGATATCTTTTGTATTGAAGGTCTTCCACAGACTATTGTTTCCGACAATGGCCCACAATTCACGTCCGCAGAATTTCAGTCATTCTGCAAGGCCAATGGTATTCAACATCTGACATCCGCGCCGTTTTCGCCTCAGTCAAACGGTGCCGCTGAACGATTGGTCCGGACTTTCAAGTCACAGATGTTGAAGTTGAAAGTCGCATTCTCGGGAGGACGCGTTGTTGCTCTTTTTGTCTTCGTGTCGCTCTCAGCCCCGAGATGCTGGCTCGCCGACTGAGTTGCTCCACGGTCGTCCTCATCGAACCTTGATGTCTTTGCTACATCCGCCGCATCAGGTTCCTGTGCAGCGGCAGCCACCCGCTTTTGCTCCAGGCGACGTTGTATCCTATCGCAACTATCGAGGTTCACGGCGTTGGCTCGCAGGGCGCATTCTTCGCTGCCTCGGCCGCGCTATGTATCTAGTTTTGGGGGCCTCTGGTGAGGTGCGTCGGCATCTCAATCAGCTGCGCCTCTGTCGTCGCACAGGTTCTGCCGCTCCCCGTCTGCTTTCAGCGACGGTGCCGTCAGGTCAGCGCCCTGGGGACCCATCTGCTGGCTCGCCTCATCCCCAGGTGTTACCGACGCTGCCTTCCATTTTGCCCCATGGTGACGCGCCGCCGCCGCCGCCGCCGCCGCCGCCGGTCCTCCCGCCGGCGCCGCCCGCAGTGGACGCGTCGCTGCAGGCGCCGGGCGCCTCCTTGGGTCACGCGCCGCCGATCGCTTCCCGTGACCAGCTGTCCTCCGACATGGACCTCTTGCCCGCTCCGGACCAGATGTCGTCTTCGCCCATCGGGTGCCCCGACGCGATGGAGGTCGACCCTTCGGCCCCTCCTGTCTCTTTACGGGCGGATACACCGCATGTTGGCGTGCACACTGGACTAGGTTTTCAGGCGTTTCCTAGCTCCCCTCGGACCGAATGGCCGGGTGCGGGTCGCACAGCCTCGCCTGTTGTTAGGCTCCCCACCTCGTCGCATACGTCAACATGGGGTCCTCCCCACAGCAGGCGGAAGCCTTATAACACAACCGTACGCCGATTTGCGGGGGAGGAATGTGGTGTCACCGCCAGACACCACACTTGCTAGGTGGTAGCCTTTAAATCGGCCGCGGTCCGCTAGTATAAGTCGGACCCGCGTGTTGCCACTGTCAGTGATTGCAGACCGAGCACCGCCACACGGCAGGTCTAGAGAGACTTCCTAGCACTCTCCCCAGTTGTACAGACGACTTTGCTAGCGATGCTACACTGACAAATACGCTCTCATTTGCCGAGACGATAGTTAGCATAGCCTTCAGCTACGTCATTTGCTACGACCTAGCAAGGCGCCATTACCAGTTTATATTGAGATTGTTATTAATGTATCAACAAGAGCGATGTTCTCCAATTATGGATTAAAGTTAAGTATTACATCAACTACGTACTTTATTTGCTACTATAAACTCCTTTAATTGTTCCAGACCTCACGCCACTCTGCGTGATCTTAAACGCGTGCCTTTCGGCTACCTCCGAGTGGCTTGGCTGTCTAGCCAAGTCACAACAGAAGGACCCATGATCACACAAACGCCAAAAAAAGGGCTTGAAATGTTGTGTGATGTGGTTGGTGTCTGTGGAGATACTTGTTTTGGTATAGTATATACATATATGTATATATATATATATATAGTCATTTTTTTGTTTTCCATCGTTTCATCGTTGCTTCTACATACAAAAAATTCGCTTACTGTCGTTTTTGTATAATCAATACTGCCTTTCTAAGTGATGAGGTTTCCCATAAAATTATTCCATAAGACGTTACTGAGGGGGAATATACGTTACAAAATTTTGTGCAGCTAGGTACTGCGCTTCTTCCGGTTCAAGGTTCAAATGGTTCAAATGGATCTGAGCGCTATGGGACTTAACACCTGAGGTCATCAGTCCCCTAGAACTTGGAACTACTTAAACCTAACTAATCTCAGGACATCACACACATCCATGCCCGAGGCAGGATTCGAACCTGCGACCGTAGCGGTCGCGTGTTTCGAGACTGAAGCGCCTAGAACCGCTCGGCCATATCGGCCGGCCCCGCATCAAGGTTTCATCAACATGTACACCCAATAATTTGGAGCACTCATCCTTGTTCACTGTTCATGTGCTACATCAGTAATTGGTAAGACTCTGTTTGATGTACAGAATTGATTGCAGTGTGTTTCCTCTAAATTTAGGAAGAGTTCACTTTCAGAGAACACAATACGAGTACTTTGAAAAACGTCTTGCGATGAATCTCAGTTCGGCGTCTGCCTCATCTGCGATTTGTTTTATGGCATAGTTCCACATGAAGTACCTCCGCATGCAACTCCCGATATTAAATGGATGCTAACAATGACTTTTCTGCAGTAGTTTAGTCATAGAATATTTGTTCGCAATACGTTACATTTATTTATGTTGAAGGTCAACTGCTAATTCCTGCACCAAACGTCGATCCTCTGCAGGTCTCCTTACATTTCGCTAGAATTTTCTATCTTTGCGTCTTCACTGTATACAACAGCATCATCCGCAACAAATTTTGTGCAACTTGTGGCGTTATCCACTAATACATTAAAACTTATTGTGAAAAGCAGTGGTCCTGTGGACGAAGGGTATGTACGAAATTACTTTTATGCCTGAAGATTTCTCTCCGTTAAGCATAACATGTCGGTATTCTGCTTGGTAGGTAGTTTTCAATTAAATCACGAAGTTGGTTAAGAATGGCATTTTTTAATCTGTTTACTATTAAGTTTCCAATCAAAACACAAATCTGGTCTGATATTCCGTACGCTCGTGTTTTGTTCACTAGGCGGGAGTGCGGAACTGTATGGAATGATTTCTACAAAGATTTTCGATCTCCAGAAACGTCGTAATACGTGAGCGTAATACGTGATTGAAAATTCTACAGTATGCTGACGTCATTGATATAGACCTATAGTCCATACAGGAATGACCTGCTCGTTTTTCCAATCAGTGGGAAAGCTTCCCTGCTGCATCGATCTACAGTACACAGCTGCAAGAAGAGGAGCAAGTATTTTTGCGTATTCTATGTAGAAGCATATAAGTATTCCAGCAGGTCCATTCGTCTGTCACCTTTACTCTGTTGAACAATTTCAGTTGATTTTCTGTCCTGCAGTCACTTATTTCGATATCTACCATTTCTACTTTCATCTGACGATGTAAAGAAAGAACTGCAGTACGATGTTCCTCGGTGAAATAGTTTCGGAAAAAGGAATTTAGTATTTCGGCCTTCTGTCAACCTCTACTTCTATGCCATTATGGTGACATGGTGTCGCGACAGATGGCTTTGATCCATTTCCTAATTTAACGCCGGACCAAAACTTTTTAGGATTTCCTGCCAGATCAGAAGCCAGAACTTTACTTTCGAATTCGTTCAACGCTTTTCTTAATCTAATTTTGGTTTGGTTCAAATGGTTCAAATAGCTCTGAGCACTATGGGACTTAACTTCTAAGGTCATCAGTCCCCTAGAACTTAGAACTACTTAAACCTAACTAACCTAAGGACATCACACACATCCATGCCCGAGGCAGGATTCGAACCTGCGACCGTAGCGGCCACGCGGTTCCAGACTGTAGCGCCTAGAACCGTACGGCCACCGCGGCCGGCTAATTTTGGTTTTGTTCGGTTTTTGTTCTTCTGTGCGATTTGGTCTACGTTTAAATCTGCAGCAAAGCTCTCTTTCCTTTTATGGTTGTTGAACCATGACTGGTCTTACCTGTACCTCACATCTCTTCTCAGCACATACCTGTCTAAGGCATAGTACGCAATAATGGCTCTGAGCACTATGGGACTTAACATCTGAGGTGCCGGCCGAAGTGGCCGTGCGGTTAAAGGCGCTGCAGTCTGGAACCGCAAGACCGCTACGGTCGCAGGTTCGAATCCTGCCTCGGGCATGGATGTGTGTGATGTCCTTAGGTTAGTTAGGTTTAATTAGTTCTAAGTTCTAGGGGACTAATGACCTCATCAGTTGAGTCCCATAGTGCTCAGAGCCATTTGAACCATTTGAACATCTGAGGTCATCAGTCCCCTAGAACTTAGAACTACTTAAACCTAACTAACCTAAGGACATCACACACATCCATACCCGAGGCAGGATTCGAACCTGCGACCGTAGCGGTCGCGCGGTTCCAGACTGTAGCGCCGAGAACCGCTCGGCCACCTCGGCCGGCAGTACACAATACTCCTGGACTTTCTCCGTTCATACTCAACATTTTCAGTCTCGGAGATGAACGTTTCATGTTGATAGCTCAGATAACTTGAGATACGTGTCGCACTTCTATGAAGAAACATCTTATACCTTTGTCTACATTCCTATTTACACCCGTATCCAGTGATATTACTGTTGTATTATTATCACTGATTCCGAGACCTACATTAAATGAGTCGAAAAGCTCGGGCCCGTTTGTAACCAGGCGACATAAGATATTGCCTTCAGGTGTCAGTTCTCTGATTAACTGCTCAAAGTAATTTTCAGATAAGGCAATTTGTCGCTATTCCCTGTCCCTACTATCCGTCCCAGTCACCTGCGTCTCCCAGTCTGTAGTTGATAAATTTCACTCCCTCTACCACTATAACACGACCAGAAATTTCACGAGTTTCTCCTCAGATGTTCCGCCAATACTGCTCCTGAGGCAGTGTCTGTGAAAGGATCCCATTATAATGTCTGATCCACATTTAACGCTTAACCCAAATTATTTCGCATTCGGAATCGACACTGACCTCACTAGATATTATCTTATTACACTGTATAGATGTGACCATTGCCTATGTCCGAGTCAACGTGCAATAACCACTTACAGGCGGTAGGTGGCAGCAGTAGCAATGGAAGGTATATAAAACGTGTCAGGGGGGGGGGGGGGGAGTGGGGCGGAAATACAGTGTAGCGTTTTTGTGGTAAAGCGGAAACGAAGCGATTTATCTGACGTCCAAAAGGGCATGATCATTGGCTTGCTGCCATTTTTAAAGTACACTGCGTATGGCAAAATGGTGCTATCCAAAACCGGCGCCGAGGCAACGGGGTTGCACTACGCGCCATAGACGCTCACATGAACCGAGTAGCTACCAAGGGTGTCTCCTCAATGACCGTTCAGCGTATGGGTTCCACAGCAGGAGCCCGTTTCATGTATCCATGCTGACTGCTCTTCAGTGCATCTTGGTGCTCTTCGAACCAAGCACGTACACTGTGAGCTGTAATACACGTTGCATTGTCTTGCTGGTAGATGCCATCGTCCTGAGGAAAAATAAATTGTGTTTAGGAGTGGATATTGTCCACAAGGATAGACGCACAGCAATAACTGCATCGTACTTCTTAATAACACATGCACTGCTATTTCGTATACGGGGTGAAGAGAAATTCTAGCACGAAATTTTAACCCTGCATGGCCGATGCCAGTAGGAACCAAAACTATTAATGTTGTGTAGGTCGACAATGGACCATTTTTATGCTACGGTAACATGGCGCCACGCGCTCCGATTGGCCGCGGGATTGCCCTGTTGCTGGATGGTCTGGACAACGCACGACCGCGAATGCTTTGCCCGCAGATCGCGGTGTATCCAAGGCGGCCAGCACGCTCGGTGGTAGCGCGTCAGCCTTCCACTCTAGGGGCCTGGGGGCGAACCTGCCGGGGTCCCGACACGTCAATTGTACTTTCATGATAAGACGTACCGGGAACAAACCCGTCAATAGCTGTTAGTTCGAGAACAGAAAGTCTTTTACAAATTGTGTACGCGCTGAAAAGGGCCTTTTTTGTAGCTAGGACATTGTTTGCTTAAAGCAGGTACTCGAAATCACGACCCTCTAACGCGACACAGGCTTGACAACGTCGAACAGTGTTTTGCCGAAATCTTTCAAAGATTCCTGGCATTGCCTTGATGTGAGTGGCGGCATGTTGAATGCGATCCATTAATCCCTCTTCGTTTATAGGTGGGTCGCGCCCGGGTGTGTGAACTAGAACCTTGAACAATCTCCGCAGGAAAAATTTCGGTGGTGTGCGGTCTCGTTATCGCGGGGGCCATGTCCTACGAGCACCTCTGCCATTTATCCGACAGTCGAAGACTTCACTTAAATATCTGCGCATAGCACGACTGTTATGTGCGGGCGCCCTATCATGCTGCAACTACATGCATAGCCGTATGTCCAGCGGAGCATCTTCCAGCAGGCCAGGTAGTGTTTCTTGCGAAAAGTGAAGGTAGTTTGATCCGGTAAGTCGAAAAGGTAGACGAACCGGCCCAGTCAGATGGCCATTCACAATGCCTGCCCGAATGTTGAGCGAAAATCGTTCCTGGTGTCCGTGGACGTACGTGTCGTGAGGATTTCCCCTTGCCCAGTAATGAACGTTTAGAGTGCTGTAAAGGCCATTCAGATGGAAGGTGCACTCGTCGGTAAACAACGCAATGGCAGGGAAGTCGGGATCTCGTGCAACACGTCGCAGGAACCACCGGCAAAACCTTAGCCTGTGTTCATAGTCCGCCACAGGATTCAGGTCTTGGGCAAGGTGGAAACTAAATGGATGCTGGCTGCCGTCCCTCAAAACCTCCCAGACTAACAGCTGAGTGACCCCCAAGTCGTGTCCAGCCGCTCGCGTACTTGTCAAAGGTGCTTCCTCTAAGCGCTCGAGAACAGTCTCTTCAAATGCAGCATCCCGTCGTGTTCGAGACATTCCAGCAACACCATGATATCCCGCTAACTAGCTTGTTTCGCCGGTGAATTGCTGTGAACGTTTCCGGGTGTGGGTGGCGTCTTGCTAGGTACCGTCCATCATACAACAGTCGAGCTTCATGAGCATTACCGTCGGCAAGTCCATAAACAAAAACCATATCTCGTTGTTCTTCAAACGAGTACTGTGTAGCCATGCTTACTGTATGACTAAATCGCAGGTGACGAGTGTGTGCTCCGAAGCGAAGCTTACGTGTGAATGCCTCTCACGTGAGGTAGAAACAAGGGACAAGAGACGTTTGTGTGTGTGAACCGACAACCATAGCGCTGCCTGTCAACCGACGAACGGCAACAGGACAATCTCGCGGCCAATCGGAGAGCGTGGCGTCAAGTTTCCGTAGTTTAAAAGTGGTGCGTTGTCGACCTACTCAACATTAGTAATTTTGGTTCCTACTGGCATCAGCTATCCAGGGTTAAAATTTCGTGACACAATTTTTCTCCACCCTGTATATTCGCCAATACCAGGCGACTCTTTAAGTATGTCCTTCCTGGGTGGGAATATGTGTAATGTACGAGTGCAGGTTGTGACACATAGATGATGAGATATGGAAGCAGTGCTTGTGTTACTATGGAGTACGATGCAATGTTCGTTCGGACATACGGAAGTTTGAGTCTGGCCGTAATTCGAGCACGGACAGCCAGAGCGGTTAAGGCGATCACTAGCGTAAAGCGGGAAATTCGGGTTTGAGTCCCTGTCCAGCACAGACTTTCACTGTCGTCATTCCAACATACAGCCGATGGTGGTTGATATTCGCAAATGCGAATACGTTTCCTGTCTATCTCGACGGCTTTAATCGCTGCAATGCCTGTTTTTCGGACATGCGTGCATCTTCGAAGGAACTTTTCGTCGTACTTCTTAATAACACAGGCATTGCTATTTCGTATTCGGATTGCAGGTTAGTTTCAGAGTTACAGCCTTAAACCCAACTCTCGTCAACAGTGACATAGTTTGACGGAGTGTTTGGATCGTTTTGAAGCAGTTGTGTAAGTTACCTGTGTCCTTCCATACGCGAATTCCCTTCTGCAGTAGTCGTGGTACAAACTTCGCCACAGTTTATCTCTTGTTATATTCTTGTGACACGATACGGAATGATGTACCATAATGTATTGCTAAGGTACTACTGTGAGATCTTGGCTGCTCTGTTTAAGGTTTGCCAGAATCATACCCCTCACTTTCTGAACATTTTCTGGTGTGTTTTGCAAGTTGACAGCCGACTAGAGCGATCGTCATCATCAACCTTTGTTAGCCCGGTTTTGAAATGCATCTACAAGCCGTAAATCTGTGCCCGGTCTAATGCGTGGTTTCCGAAAACTTGCTTAAAGATCTGGTGCGTTTCCTCAACAGTTTTCTTAAACTTAAAACAATACTTTATATAGACGCGCTGCTCTTACAGGACAGCCATCGCAAAACAGCAAACTCACATAAATATGACGATGGAAACATGCTCACCATTTGTCACACTGATTCTAGAAGGACTTATGTGGAGACATCTGGTAATATTTCAATTTCCTCGCAACGATTTGCTTGCAAAATTCAAATTTCTGTTATATCACGTCGTGCATATGCATTTGCACTTCTCAGGCAACAATACGGTCGTAGAGCACATAGTTTAAGTATCTCTATCAGCGAATCCCGTACAGTTACGTCTGCTTGGACGGCTCCGTATAAGCCAGAGCGTCTATAATTGTACTGACATGGTCATTACTCGAGATCTACACAGTGTGACGGGAATTTTAATTTTTCTGATGCCTTCTTAAAACATGGGCCCTCATATTTGTAAGACAAAGACTTTAAGTAGTATTGTATTTCTTTCCTGCAGCATTTCCCGCCCAGAAATCTTGAAGCTCTCGCGCTTACCTGAAAAGTCCGAAAAGTACCATCTACTTATGCTCTGAATTTTCTTTACCCCTTTGATAGTCCGCACGGGTACACCTCATAGACTAACCAACAACAACCTAAAATCATATTAGACATAAAAGGCACTTCTGCAAAGTGGATAGGTCTCGGATATTGCGCATTACAGCGTGGTCTGTGTTCACCAATATTGATATTTGTGAAATATAACAAGCAAAGATATGACTTACAGTAACAGATTTAGTAATACAAAAATATTTTAGAAAATGGAGAAAGTACGGAAAGAATCGTCGGAAGAGTAGTGATCCCAGTAAGCAATTTAAGTTTCTCACCAATGAAACTCAAATTCAAATGGCTCTGTGCGCTATGGGACTTAACTTCTGAGGTCATCAGTCCCCTACAACTTAGAACTACTTAAACCTAACTAACCTAAGAACGTCGCACACACCCATGCCCGAGGCACCAATGCAACTAATCGCTAGCACGAAATAAATAGTATTTGAAGTAATAAGAAATTCAAATAATAACTTCTGCACGCAGTAGGTCTAATTACAAACTTTGTATGGTTCCCTTTTATTATTTCGTCGTTATGTATTTATATCCCCATTTTATTGTCTGTATTCTTGAGGAAGCTCAAGAATTCATTGCCTAGTGATATCAAGTCATAATCGTCCAGTATGACACTGATCAAGAAAAGCAATAAAATTTTGTTGGCCTTCACAATCTCCAGCACAGCTCCTTTATGCAAGTCGCGCTACAACAGTTGCGACCAGTTAACGATTTTATAGTTATTTGGTTTCATGATCCATGGATAGTTTACTCTATAAATCGTGGTGATATGGCACTAGTCATTTTACATTCAAATAACAAATTAGTTTGTAAATATGGCTATGCTGAACATTTTTTTTTAAACATACAGGCATGAGTTAGTAATTCCTTAGTAATTCCTACCCACCAGCTTTACACATTACAATAATAGTTCTTCTAAGAAATAGGACTTGTCAAGGAGAAACTTTTTCAGACTGTTTTCAAATTTTACTTTGATGTCTGTCAGACATTTTATATTCCTGGATAAGTTTCCAAAACTTTTGGCTGCAGCATTGTGCACCCCTTTTTGTTCTAGAGTCAATCTTAATGTGGAGTTATGAATGTTATTTTTCTTCTGGTATTGTAAATATGTACACCATTCTTCCTTTGGAACTGCAATGGATTATTTACAACAAACTTCACCAGGGAATAAATATTCTGTGAAGCAGTAGTCAAAATGTCTTACTCCTTTCACTGATGTTTACAGGATGATCGTGTGTGAATGGTTCAAATGGCTCTGAGCACTATGGGACTTAACATCTGAGGTCATCAGTCCCCTAGAACTTAGAACTACTTAAACCTAACTAACCTAAGGACATCACACACATCCATGCCCGACGCAGGATTCGAACCTACGACCGTAGCGGTCGCGCAACTCCAGACTGTAGCGCCTAGAACCGCCCGGCCACTCCGGCCGGCTCGTGTGTGAATACCACAAATTATTCTTGCAGCACATTTTTGAACAATGAAGATTTTATTTCTTAAAGATGGGTTACCCCAGAACATAACTGTTTTGTAGTTCCTAAAAATATCGGTGTTGTTAGGAACAGACTGGTGAGGTTATTAAAGTCAGGGTCAGTACTAAACATGTCAGTGGGGTCCATATTTGCATCAAATACGAAACAAGATAAATAAAGGCGGTATGGAGGACCACTAAGCGTAAAAGGGATAAAAAATGAAAGTTTTCGAGCCACTTCAGTACGGTGCATGTTGCCAGAATTTCGGGAGTAGTATCAACGTCGCTCACGAATAACCATTTAGCAGGTTTCGGTCTCTGATGAGTATGCGGGCCCGATTCATGTCGGAGGCCAGCGAAATACAGGTCGGGTGTTCCAACTTTTCGGTTAACAAGGTCCGTGGGCGCACCTTTTTGTGCGCTGTCCGAAGGGAGCCTTTGATGGGCTTCTAATGAATGGCTAGGCAACAGAAAGGCGACAAAACCTGTGGCCAGCGCTCGGCGTCCGCGTGTTCATCATTAACGTTCTCCCGCCTTTTTTTCGTGCTTACTGATAACTGTCCTTCAGCTCTCGTTAACGAGGGAGTTACAGACAGGCCGTTGTGCGCGCCTCTTGTGCGAAAGAGATAAAAATGCCTCTACAGACGCCCCAGCTGTACGTTTCCCGTTGACACAAACGGCCCGTGGCTGTCTTACAGAATGTATCGCTGGGGGACATTGACGCGCCGGTGAAACCGGATAGAACAAAGCCAAGCGGCGACGCCGAGCGCTGCGGCCGTGTCTAGGATCTGCCGGCTGACACATCCACATCTGCCCTGACATCCACGCGCAGTCCAGGGATTTGGCTTACTAACACTTCCCTCTGTCGTGTTATCTATTCCATTTTCATTGTACTACGGTGTCGTCACAGAGTAGTCCTGTATTAACCATTTCATGGTTAGAATTTACTTAGAACATATTTGAAAAAGTTAATGTCAAAAACTGTAGTCCTTTGTGATAAATAATACGCTTTCACTACCGAAGTAATTTTAAGAGGACCGATTTTGAAAATCGGTGAAGTGTGTCACATGATTTCCACGAACTTAACAATATCTATGTTTTCATGTGAACTTTGTACTGTCAGGGTTAAATTTTTAAGTCTGGAGCGATTCTCTCAGAATGGAAATTATAACAAAGCAGTGGCAAAACACTTTTATTCTCCTGACAAAGAAAACCATGAAATATCGCACACAAGTTTCCAACATAACATTTGAACGTGGCTCTGACGTGTCACACAACTATGTTTTCTACAACCTATCAAGTTTTCCGCAGTATATACGTCCCATTGCCGGCCGAAGTGGCCGTGCGGTTAAAAGGCGCTGCAGTCTGGAACCGCAAGACCGCTACGGTCGCAGGTTCGAATCCTGCCTCGGGCATGGGTGTTTGTGATGTCCTTAGGTTAGTTAGGTTTAACTAGTTCTAAGTTCTAGGGGACTAATGACCTCAGCAGTTGAGTCCCATAGTGCTCAGAGCCATTTGAACCATTTATACGTCCCACTATTTAAAAATTATGTACAAACCAGAATTACTGGCATGCGTAGTAATGTTTCAAAACAATGTCTGTGATATATAAGAAAACACAATTAGTTAATTCAGACATTCTTGTAACGAAGAAGATGGTGATTTGATCTAATTTTTGTGAAATAGGCACACTATAAGCACGCGCTGCCCCATTTGATGGCTCACATCCCAAGATCCCTAGTATTTTTCTTCAAGTTGCGAAAGCATCTCTCTACGTGCAAGCGCTGGACAGACATGATAAATAGACGTACAAACGCTCAAAACTGCGTTTACTTTAGTGTGACACACGTATCCCACCAACCACGAAAGGGTTAATATACTGTACATCCGCCGGCCGGAGTGGCCGTGCGGTTCTAGGCGCTACAGTCTGGAATCGAGCGACCGCTACGGTCGCAGGTTCGTATCCTGCCTCGGGCATGGATGTGTGTGATGTCCTTAGGTTAGTTAGGTTTAATTAGTTCTAAGTTCTAGGCGACTGATGACCTCAGAAGTTAAGTCGCATAGTGCCCAGAGTCACTGTACATCCCTCAAACAACAAATTGCTTCCAATAGAAAAAAACACAGGTTAAATCCCTCTACAAGAAGTATGGTACTATGCATCCTCATATTCAGTTCAAGCATTAGATATTTTATTATTTTGCCTGTTACGGTGCCCATCGCTTCCTCGGATTTCCTTGACTTCTTCTCCCAACTGGCTTAAATCTTCTTATCTGGAGAGTTAATCTTCCTCCACTCATAATTTCGATATATTCATTCCACTTTCTCCTATTTTCTTGTATTTTATTGAGGAAATCAAATACATTCACTTCTTCCCTGATTTCCGAATTTCGAAATCTGTTGGCTCTTGTGCATCCCTTTACTGCTCTTAGAAACCTCATTTTTCCTGCTTGTCTGCGACTTTCTTGGCGTTTACTTATAACCCACGATTCACTTCTGTAAATAGGCATGGGAGCAGCTACTGCCCTAAAAAATTTCAGTTTTGTTTCTTTCTTCGTTTTATTTTTTAGACATCTGTTTATTGCTCCACATATATTCTTCTCTGAAGTTAACAAAAGAAACTCTTCGCAAATTTTACCTTATAGATGTTTCCCCATTTTGAACTATTCATAATCATCTTCAATCCAAGCAGTGTGGCGTCATCTTCATATAAAGGCAATACAAGCGGATAGATAAGTAAAGAAGGTAAAGCTCCGCGTGCTGACACTAAATGAGCCAATCGAGCCCGAGCGACCAGCGTGTCATCCTCTGCCAATGGCGTCATCGGATGCTGTGCGGAGGGCGTGTGGACAGCTCACCGCTCTCCCGGTCGTTGTCAGGTTTTTTAACCTTGGAACTGCTACTAATCGGCCGAGTAGCTCCTCTGTTGGACTCACGTGGCTAAGTGAATCCCGAACCCGGGTTCCCCGCGTGGCAGTCAGCCACGCTAACCACTACGCTGTGAACGCAGACTAATTTCCCCATTAAAAATCTCCTTCTGTTTCCGAATTGCATCATCTAAATAAATGGTAAAAAGTGTGTGTAGTAGAACTACTTTGCGTACCATATTTAAGCTCCAGGTTACAAATTTTGTTCGATATGAGGATCATCTGCGTTCAAGACAGCCTGGAACAGCACTAGAGATACTATTTCACGATTGCCGCAGCACTTTTCGAACGGTGGACCGTGGAATGTTCAGCTTTTGTGACACAGCTCGTGCACCCCTTGAAGATCGTACATTGCGCTCATCATTCTCAGCAATGGCAACAGTAACTTCTTTAACAATCAGTGGCACAATTGGCCATGTGCCTCTTCCAGGAGCAGCTCCAAAATTGCCAGTTAACTCGAACTTCCGAATCACGTTCTTCAAGTCCGATGCGGAAAGAGGACCTCTCCGTTCTCCTCAAAGCGTCGGTACTTGTGAAGAGTAGCAGCAGTTTTGCTGTTGTTTTCATAAAACAGCTTTACGAGTAAAGTCCTGCTCGATTTGACCAGAACCGTGTTGACTGTCTGCAACTGTAATGCACACTGATGCTTGGGTTTCAAACCTACGTCATCCTACCAGTACTGGCACTTAGAGGCAAGTCGAGAGACTAACACTACTAACACCGCAAATCCTGTACTACACTGCCTGAACGTCATTCCTATAGAGTTTGGTGCCCATACAGTGAATAGTTTTCTGTCTACACGGACTCAAGTAGGGAAAGTTTAATTATAACCACCCTGTATATTCCATGCCTTGTAAGGGAATGGGCGAGTCGTCGCGCCCTGAAAATATTCTTAAGTGGTGCCAGACGGTGGCCGAAGCAAGAGGGGTCCAGCTGCGTGGCTGGGAATTCCATGGTGGCGCTATGTTGATGAAGGAGACACGCCGGGAGTGCCAAAGATGGCAGACTTTATGAAACTTTAATGGCAGACATTTCACACTTTGTATAGAAATTAATAGTAGCCAGATGAGTCATGATACCTCAAAAAGAAACATGTATATTACTATTATTTGCACGACGATTCTGATGGTGTAATCAGATTTTCAATATATTTACTAGTTTAAAGATTAGTGTCTGACCATAAATTATACAAGTAACACCCGGCAACGAATTTCCAACGAATTTCCAAAATCTAAACTGTTCATCCGATTTCGTCGGTCTACGTGTCTTTAGAAAGCTATTGGTGTAAACCTAAATTGGTATGAATTACAGGCATGTAACTTGAATAGTACATGAGTTATTGGAGGTCAAAGTGGCTGCTTCCTATCGATCGCGTCAGGCCATAAGTACTCCACAGTTACACGAAAAAAACGATAGCAGCATGCTTATAAATATATTTATTCATCTATGTCTTTGTTTATATCCGATATATACTATTCATGAAGAAATTGGTTAAATATTTACTGTGTTTTAGAAAGCACAGAGACATTAGGCTCCTGGCCTACCTTTTGCTTCTTTTCTTTGATATATGTTTATTTAATTGTTTATGTATTTAATAATGTGTGTTAGAGCGTGTTTATGGTCCAGCCGTAGGAATATTTATTTAATTTCAAGTATTTAAATTTAGATCCAGTATTTCGTATGTGCTTAAATATGTTTGTGGATGCGTTAGCTTGAAGACATGGCGCGAACGCCCTAGCCAATCACAGAGCTCGTGAATGGGGAGACTGGATGGAAGCGGGAGAAGAGCATCATTTCGAGAGAGGACAGGGTAGTGCTGGAGGACGAGACATGACAGGAAGTGCTGGACGCGACAGCGCGACGGACGCGGAGTCGCGGGAAAGACTTGGAGTGGAGCAGTTTGCGCTTGGTCGCGGGAGATAGAAACATTTCGTAGTGCCGACTTGTGTACTTGTGAGATTTCCGTGGATTCTGCAGTGAAGACGTAGTAAGCGTTTAGAACTGAATATCTCGCGAGCTATGTTGTTGTTCATGACTAATTACGTGCAGTAGGAATCTATTGTTTCCCTCTGATTTAACTTGTATTTTATTTAATTGCTGGACCACCGACAACAATAAGAGTTTTGCAGAAATATACTGCATTCTCAAAAGTACTTCTACTGTCGTAATCATCATTTAAAGTCGTTAAGAAAGTACCAGCAGAGTTTATTTAATTGAAATCTTTCATTTATAAACGTCTTTGTTACGTTCTAAATTCGCAATTGCTGAGTGATAGGAACCTTCGACAATTCCATTCATGTGTATATTCATATTGCATTCTGTAGACTCAGCAGTATTTGGCCTGTAATGCGGCAACTACGTATCCCAGCCCCTAGACAACGAAACCAGCCCAAATTTTAATATTGCAACGTTGAGCCAGAGGGTGCGTAGTTGTTTGAAAACCCGCAGCCTCCCTAAATATTTCCGAACTTTCTACTTCGGGTGCGTTTGGAATTCACTGTGGCTGTACATTGATCAGCCAGAACATTATGAGCGCCGACCTACTATCGATATAAACCCGTCCAGGCGATAGCAGCATCACCTGGCGAGGAATGGCTGTTAGACACACGCACGGTGCGTATAGTATCAGTGAACGTGCTGTCTGTGTATGGAGTGGAAAGGCGCACGATCTATCTGAGTTTGACTGAGGGCAGATTGTGATGACCCGGAGGATTGGCACGAGCGTTCCGGAAACTGCAAGACTTGTCGGGTGTTCGAGGCGTGTTTTGGCGTGTGTCTTCAACACGTAGCGAAAAAAAGGTGACACCTCGTCCAGACGTCATGGGGTTGGGTGGCCCACCTTCATTACAGATGTCAGAGTTCGTAAGCTAGGCAGTCTGCTAAAACAGGACAGGCGGCGAACTGTGACGAAACTAACACCAGACTTTAATACTGGGCAGAGTGACAAATGTGTCTGAACACACAGTGCACAGATCACTCCTAACGATGGACCTCCGCAACCGACGACCCATCCATGTGCCGATGCTAAAACCACGACATCGGCAACAACGACTGAAATGGTCATGTGACCGTCGGAACTGAACGTTGGTGCAGTGGCAGAGCGTTGCATGGTCTAATGAATCCTGCTACCTTCTTCATCATGTTGATGGGAGGGCACCAATCTGCCGTCTTTCAGTGAATAGCTCCTTCACACCTGTACTATGGGATGGAGACAAACTGGCGGCGGCTCCATTAGGCGCTGGCGATCATTCACGTGTGCATCCATGGATCTAGTGGAGCTCGTGCAAGGCACCATGACGGCTAAGGAGTATCGTACTCTGGTTGCAGACCACATACACCCCTTCATGATGATCATGTTTCCCGACGGCCGTGGCATTTTTCAACAAGATAATGCGCCATGTCACGACGCCAGGAATGTGATGGAGCGTTTCGAGGACCACGGTGGCGAGTTCCAATTTATGTGCGGCCCCCCCAACTCACCAGATCTGAAACCGATCGTACACATGGACTTACGGCCCCCTCCCCAGCGTTTATGGGAATTAGGTGACTTGTGTGTGCGAATGTGGTGCCAGCTCCCACCAGCGACCAACCAAGTCAAAAAATGGTTCAAATGGCTCTAAGCACTATGGTACTTAACATCTAAGGTCAT
Source organism: Schistocerca americana (assembly GCF_021461395.2). Lineage (NCBI taxonomy): Eukaryota > Metazoa > Arthropoda > Insecta > Orthoptera > Acrididae > Schistocerca > Schistocerca americana. The sequence goes on along the minus strand of NC_060130.1, from coordinate 748,364,971 downwards.
CAGTCCCCTAGACTTAGAACTACTTAAATCTAACTAACCTAAGGACATCACACACATCCATGCCCGAGGCAGGATTCAAACCTGCGACCGTAGCAGCAGCGCGGTTCCGGATTGAAGCACCTAGAACCTCTCGGCCACATCGGCCGGCACCAACCAAGTCCTCATTGTTTCCATGCTACGTCGCGTCGCCGCTGTTATCCGTGGCAGAGGTGGACATACTCCCTATTAGGTAGATGGTCATAATATTTTGGCTGATGGGTGTAGATATCGCGGAAATGAATAGTACAGTAAGCAGTTGTCCTGAGGAAGAAACGACATTCCTGAAAAGGGGTATCATAGAACTTGGACAGACAAATACGGGTACAAGGAAGATAACTGCCGGCCGAAGTGGCCGTGCGGTTAAAGGCGCTGCAGCCTGGAACCGCAAGACCGCTACGGTCGCAGGTTCGAATCCTGCCTCGGGCATAGATGTTTGTGATGTCCTTAGGTTAGTTAGGTTTAACTAGTTCTAAGTTCTAGGGGACTAATGACCTCAGCAGTTGAGTCCCATAGTGCTCAGAGCCATTTTTGAAGATAACTGCGAAGAAGGCTTTGATAACAGAATAAATATTTTAGTTGATCGTTGAAAGAGCGAAAATATAAATGTTCAGTAACTGCCAGGAATGCAGCAATATACGTCTCCTAGAAATGAAAGTAACAGAAAGTGCAGGGAAATCAAAGCAAAATGGCTTTAGGACAATTGTGAAGAAATCGAGAAGGAAGTGGTAGCGGAACGGGTAGTTCCAGCACATAGAAAAGTCAAAATAAATTTCAGAGAAACTGAAAACAAAGATATCAGTATTAAGAGAGTAAAGTAAATTCCTCGGTTAAAAGTAGAGGAGAGACAGACTACAGGAAAGGAGTACACTAAGGACTTCTAGGGGGGGGGGGGGGGGGAGGAACTGTCTGCTGACGTGATTGAGGCCGAAACAGGTATCGATGTGGAAGACATAGGGGATATGATACAGGAGTCTGAGTTTCATAGAGTTTTGGTATACTTGCAACGAAACATTACTCTCAGATTTCTAAAATCATTGAAATAGTTGTAACCAAATAATTATTCAAGTAAGTGTTTAGATTACATGAGACTGGAAACATACATCTGAGGAGTATCATCCACACAATTCCGAAGAAAACAAGGGAAGCTAAACACAAGAACTGACGTACAATCAGCGTAACAGCTCACACATCGAAACTGATGACAAGAATAACATGTAGAAGAAGAGAAAAGAAAATTGACGGTGATAATCATTTTGACTTTAGAAAAGGTAAAGACATCTTCGGAAATGCTCTTGATAATGGTGTCAAACCTTAAGAACTATAAAGACCTGTTTCAGAGGAAACCTCTCAGCCTGCAAGATCCGGACAGTCACAGAGGGCGGGACTATTGATAGTTGGGAGCTCCAACGTTAGGCGCGTTATGGGGCCCCTTAATGACATGGCTGCCAAGAATGGAAAGAAAACCAATGTGCACTCCGTGTGCATACCGGGAGGAGTCATTCCACATATGGAACGGGTTCTTCCGGATTCCATGAAGAGCACAGGGTGCAACCAACTGCAGGTGGTTGCTCACGTCGGTACCAATGATGTGTGTCACTTTGGATCAGAAGAGATTCTCTCTGACTTCGAGCGGCTAACATACGTAGTAAACGCTGCCAGTCTTGCTTGCAGGATGAAAGCAGAGCTGACCATTAGCAGCATAGTCGACAGGACCGATTGCGGACCTCTGATACAGAGCCGAGTGGAGGGTCTTAATCAGAGGCTCAGACGGTTCTGCGACCGTGTAGGCTGCAGATTCCTCGACTTACGGCAAAGGGTGGTTGGGTTTGGGGTTCCGCTGAATAGGTCAGGTGTCCACTATACGCAGGAGATGGCTACACGGGTAGCAGGGGCTGTGTGGCGTGGACTGGGCGGTTTTTTAGGTTAGAGGAACTGTGGAAAACACAAGAAGGGCTTCAGTCACAAAGGGTGCAGGCCGAACACAGGAAGAACGCAGATACAGCAACCATCGGTATAACAATTGTAAGTTGTCGTAGCTGTGTTGGGAAAGTACCCGAGCTCAAAGCGCTAATAGAAAGCACTGACGCTAAAATCGTTATAGCCACTGGATGCTGGCTAAAGCCGGAGGTACGCTCAGCCGAAATTTTTGCGAAGAACCTAATGGTGTTCCGAAAGGATAGAGTGTACACGGTTGGCGGTGGCGTGTTTGTTGCTCTAGAAGTAGTTTATCTTGTCGCGAAATTGATGTAGATAGTTCCTGTGAGTTAGTATGTGTAGGAGTCAACGTTGACAAACGGAATAAAGTAATAATTGGATCCTTTTACTGACCTCCCATTTCAGATGCTAGAGTTGCTGAAAGGTTGGAAGAAAACTTGAATTTGATTTCAAACACGTATCCGACTCATACGATTATAGTGGTGACTTCAATTTACCCTCGATATGTTGGCGAACGAAAAATATACCTATTCAAGAAAGCAGATAAAAATTCAGTTGACGACTTGCTGAGAGACAATCTCCACTCATTCCAAATTAATAATATAAGTGTATACCAGATGTGGCTTGAATTCAAAGAAATAGTATAGTCAGCAATCGAGAGATTTATACCAAATAAATTAACAAACGAAGGAGCTGATCCTCCTTGGTACACAAACGGGTCAGAACACTGTTGCAGAAACAACGAAGCAAACATGTCAAATTTAAACAGACGCAAAATCCCCAAGACTGGCGATCTTTTAGATACGCTCGAAACTTACTGCAGACTTCAATGCGAGATGCTTATAACAGTTTCCACAACGAAATTTTGACTCGAAACCTGGCATAAAATCCAAAGAGATTCTGGTCGTTTGTGAAGTATGTTAGCGGCAAGAAATAACCAACGCCTTCTCTGCGCGACGGTAATGGAGATATTATCGAACACAGTGCTGCCAAAGAAGAGTTACTAAACACAGCCTTCCAAAATGCCTTCACAAAAGAAGACGAAGTAAATATTCCAGAATTCGAATCAAGAACAACTGCCAACATGAATAACGAAAAAGTAAATGTCCTCAGAGTAGTGAAGCAACTTAAATCACTTAAAAAAAGCAAGTCTTCTGGTTCAGATTGTATACCAATTAGGTTCCTTTCGGAGCATGCTGATGCATTAGCTCCATACTTAACAATCGTATACAACCGTTCTATCTACGAAAGATCCATACCCAAAGACTAGTAAGTTGCACAGGTCACACCAATATTAAAGAAAGGTAGTAGGAGTGATCCACTAAATTACAGGCCCATATCGTTAACGTCGATATGCAGCAGGATTTTAGAACATATATTGTGTTCGAACGTAATGAATTACCTTGAAGAAAACGGTCTATTGACACACAGTCAACATGGGTTTAGAAAACATCATTCCTGGGAAACACAACTAGCTCTTTATTCACAAGAAGTGTTGAGTGCTATTGATAAGGGATTTCAGATCGATTCCGTATTTCTGCATTTACGGAACGCCGTTGACACTGTAGCATTAAAGAGGCTTGTAGTGAAACTGCGTGCTTATGGAATATGGTCTCAGTTATGTGACTGGATTTGCGATTTCCTGTCAGAGAGGTCACAGTTCGTATAACTGACGAAAAGTCATCGAGTGAAATAGAAGTGATTTCTGGCGTTCTCCAAGGTAGTGTTATAGGCCCTTACGTTCCTTATCTATATAAGCAATTTGGGAGACCTTCTGAGCAGCCGTCTTAGGTTTTTTGAAGCTGACGCTGTAATAAAGTCATCAGAAGATCAAATCAAATTCCAAAACGATTTAGAAAAGATACCTGAATGGTATGGAAATTGGCAGTTGACCCTAAATAACGAAAAGTGTGAGGTCATCCACATGAGTGCTAAAAGGAATTCGTTAAACTCTGGTTACACAATAAATCACTCAAATCTAAATGCCGTAAATTCAACTAAATACCTAGGAATTGCGGTTACGAACGACTTAGATTGGAAGAAACACATAGAAAATGTTGAGGGGAAGGCTAACCAAAGACTGCGTTTTATTGGCAGGACACTTAGAAAATGTGACAGATCTACTCAGGAGACTGCCTACATTACGCTTGTCCGTTCTCTTTTAGAGTACTGCTGCGCGATGTGAGGCCCTTACCAAATACTACTGACGGAGTACATCGAAAGAGATCAAAGAAGGGCAACACATTTTGTATTATCGCGAAATATGGGAGAGAGTGTCGCTGAAATGATACATGATTTGGGCTGGACATCATTAAAGGAAAGGCGTTTTTCGTTGCCGCGGAATCTTCTCAGGAAATTCCAATCATCAACTTTCTCCTCCGAAAGCGAAAATATTTTGTTGTCACCGACGTACATAGGGAGAAACGATCACCACGATAAAACAAGGGAAATCAGAGCTCGTACGGAAAGATATAGATGTTCGTTCTGTCCGCGCGCGACACGAGATTGGAATAATCTAGAATTGTGAAAGTGGTTCGATGAACCCTCTGCCAGGCACTTGAATGTGATTTGCAGTGTATCCATGTAGATGTAGATGTAGATGTAGACCTAGAAAAAGCGTTCGATTACGTAAATTGGTGCAAGACGTTGGAAAAATAGGTACATGCTATAGGGAAAGGCGGGTAAAATACAATGTGTGTAAGAACACAGAAGGAATAATAAAATGGAGTACCGAGAGATAATTGTTCGGACTAATAAGGGCGTAAGGCTGTATGCAGTTTGTCTCCTCCACTGTTTAACCTGTATATCAAAGAATCTATGACAGAGTTAAAAGGAAGTTTCAGAATGAGGATTAAAATTCCAAGTGAAAAAATATTAATAGTAAGATTAGCTGGTAATACTTGAAAGGAGAGACAGCATTGGTCGTATATTTTTGTTTATTATCGCAAAATCGATTTTCGGTCACTTAGTGACCATCTTCAGTGCTGTCATATATAACTTAAATTAGTAAGCACTGGTGTCAATAAGCTTACGGCGATCACATAGAGTCTATGTGATCGCCGTAAGCTTATTGACACCAGTGCTTACTAATTTAAGTTATATATGACAGCACTGAAGATGGTCACTAAGTGACCGAAAATCGATTTTGCGATAATAAACAAAAATATACGACCAATGCTGTCTCTCCTTTCAAGTATACCCATATAGTGCACAGGACACTATGGAGTCGCCAATCAATTAGCTGGTAATATTACTATCCACATTTAGGGTGAGGACATAATAGGAAGATTCATGACAAACCTACAATGACCGTGCGCCTTTGATACAGAGGTCCGACTGAACAAACGTTAAATAAACTTGATAAAAACAATATTCGTTTTTAAACGTAATATTAATATTTTTGTATATGTACCGTAGAACGCGAAAGGCTTGTTGTTTACAAACGAATATTTTCATATCTGACATGAAAATGGTCATTCCAACAAACTGGACATATAAACAAGCTCATCGTAACCTTTCACGAGAATTTTTTATGGAACTTCGCTAAGTATATTTCGCTTATGTTGCCCCAGAAAGTGAGTAATAAATATTAAAGATTGCAAACAACGGCGTGACACGGACGATGGCCTAACCTCTCATTTGGGGTATTATAACACAGGAACTGTCATAGGGCTTTGTTCTTGTCTCATGGTTTACTCCCACATACCCAAAAGAAACAGCCTACAACATGAGTACTGAGTCAGATGTTCGTTAACTGAAAATTACACGATATAATTATAAAAAGTCATCGGCTTAATAAAACTGCAAACAATACACAGTATTTGACTTAGTGCAAGAAAACAGTATCTGAATTTAAGAAACCAATAACATTCAGCGTAAAGTCCCCTTGCAAGTTAGAAATTCATGATCTACTTGGAAGCTGAATTAATCTATCTCAGTTATGAGAGATATTTCAATTATTACATGCTATGATTGTACGTTTGACTGTTTTACATACTTATATTTGTTGATTTGTTTTAATGTTTTGTTTTACTTAGGTTCAAGCACGTATTATCCTCTTAGATTAAAAATGAGTCAGAAGAATAATCTGCAGCTTTAACACAGGAACGCAACGTAGCGTCTTATGTGAGTTGCTAGGAATTTTGTCACAATCATCACAGTCACAGATCATTTTGTAGTGACATTTCCTTTTGACAGGTGCTTATTTTGAGACAGATCTATACGTTCATTCAACAAATGAAATAGTTATGATCAATTTGTATCTGCAGTATATAACATCAAATTATTGATTATAAAAGTGTATACTGCAACGCAGCACCAATTCTGCGCTGACTATTGCTGGAAATAAGGCTGTTTAGGTACGGAACTGGAGCGTTGGAACCCAGACTGAAAACATTTTCGACAGTACTATCAATCTGTTCGGCGTGACAGTACCTCATAAACAGCTATTCATTGTATTGTACACACATCAAAAAAAGTTTTGCATTACCTCGGTTCCGAGAGTTCAGTATCTGTGCAGAAAATTAAAATAGAGGTCAACATAAACATCATTTCCGCCCTTTTTATTGCTCATGAGAACCACACATTGCATGTTGTACCACCATACAGCGAGACCTTTAGAGGAGGTGGTCCAGATTTCTGTACACACCGGTACCTCTAATACCCAGCAGCACGTCATCTTGCATTGATGCATGCCTGTATTCGTCGTGTCATACTATCCACAAGTTCATCAAGGCACTGTAGGTCCAGATTGTCCCACTCCTCAACGGCGATTCGGCGTAGATCCCTCAGAGTGGTTGGTGGGTCACGTCGTCCATAAACAGCCCATTTCAATCCATCCCAGGTATGTTCGATAGGCTTCATGTCTGTAGAACATGCTGGCCACTGTATTCGAGCGATGTCGTTACCCTCAAGGAAGCCATTCACAAGACGTGCACGATGGGGGGCGCGAATTGTCGTCCATGAAGACGAATGCCTCGCCAATATGCGGCCGATATGGTTGCACTATCAGTCGGAGGATGGCATTCACGTATCGTACAGCCATTACGGCGCCTTCTATGACCACCAACGGCGTACGTCGGCCGCACATAATACCACCCCAAAACATCAGGGAACCTCCGCCTTGCTGCACTCGCTGGACAGTGTGTCTAAGGCGTTCAGCCTGACTGGGTTGCCTCCAAACACGTCTCCGACGATTGTCTGATTGAAGGCATATGTGACATTCACGGGCGAAGAGAACGTGATGCCAATCCTGAGCGGTCCATTCGGCATGTTGTTGGGCCCATCTGTACCGCGCTGCATGGTCTCGTGGTTGCAAAGATGGACCTCTCCATGGACGTCGGGAGTGTAGTTGCGCATCATGCAACCTATTGCGCACAGTTTGAGTCGTAACAAGACGTCTTGTGGCTGCACGAAAAGCATTATTCAACATGCTGGCGTTGCTGTCAGGGTTCCTCCGAGCCATAATCCGTAGGTAGTGCTCATCCACTGTAGTAGAAGCTCTCGAGTGGGCTGAACGAGGCATGTCATCGACAGTTCCTGTCTCTTTGTATCTCCTCCATGTCCGAACAACATCGCTTTGGTTCACTCCGAGACACCTGGACACTTCCCTTGTTGAGCGCCCTTTCTGGCACCAAGTAACAATGAGGACGCGACCGAACCGCGGTATTGACCATCTAGGCAAGGTTAAACTGAAGACAACACGTGCCGTGTACCTCTTTCCTCGTGGAATGACTGGAACTGATCGGCTATCGGACCCCGTCCATCTAATAGGCGCTGCTCATGCATGGTTGTTTACATCTTAGGTCGGGTTTAGTGACATCTCTGAACAGTCAAAGGCACTGTGTCTGTGATACAATATCCACAGTCAACGTCTATCTTCAGGTGTTCTGGGAACCGGGGTGATGTAAAACTATTTTTGGTTTGTGTATATTGTTCCACTCACTATGATGACGACGAAACACTGAGGGCAAGGAAGAAGGTGTCATGTGTATTATAACAGTTCGTCCATCATCTTTTATACACGGCCCAGTCACATTAATGTTACCACCGCCTATGTTCGACGTCAACGTGCAATAACCATTCACAGATGGCAGATGGCAGCACTAGCAGTCGAGGGTACATAAAGCGCGTCGTGGGGACGAGGGAAAACAGTGCAGTCGTTGCAATGCGGGAACATAGCGATTTGTCTGATGTTTTCGAAACAGCTAAGTCTGTAAATTGTTCGTGAGCTATGCATGGAAAAATGGAGCTATCCAAAGTCGGCCCTGAGGTAACTGTGATGCACCATGAGCCATAGATGACAGGGTGAACGATGGCTGCAGAGACGTGTACAGGCGAATAGTAGGGCAACTGTTAAGCAACTGACGGCCCGGACGAACCAAGAGGCTACCAAGGATGTCTCCTCAACGATCGTTCAGCAAACGTTGCTGCCTATGGGCCTTCGCAGCATGCGCCTGTTTCATGCACCAATGCTGACTGCTGTTTTTCGGCGACGAGGGCTGGAATTTGCAGCGCAGTACCGCAGCTGAACGTTCAGAGTGGCGACAGGTGGGCCTTCTAAGATGAATCAAGTATTATGCTCTAACGGACAGATGGCTGTTGTCGTGTACGGCATGAAACATCTGAAAGCAAACACTCTGCAACAACCGTCGAAAGGGTTGATGCTGGAGGAGGGAGCATAATGGTCACAGGAATGTTTTTATGCCATTCGCATGGTGAGCTCGTCATTCTGGAAAGCATAGTGGATCAAAAGAAGTGTGCATCTATCCTCGTTTACCATGTCCATCCCTACCTAAATGCAGTTGTTTTCCTCGGCACGATGACCTCTACCAACAAAACAATGAAACGTGTCACACAGCTCGCACTGTACGTGCGTTGTTCGACGAGTGCCAGGATGAGTTCGTGGTGCTTCCTTTTCCAACAAATTATCCAGATTATAACCCAATCGAGAATCTGTGGGAACACCTCGATCGGGTTGTACGCGCCATGCGTCCTCAGCCGATAAACCTAGCGTTGCTGTCCACTTCACTGGAGTTGGCATGGCTCCACATCCCTGCCGGTACCTTCGAAAACCTCATTGACACTTTTCCTGCATGTCTCGAAGCTGTCCGCTCTATAAAAGATGATTATTCAGGCTTTTAACAGATGTTCACATTAACGTCGTTGTTGTTGTTGTTTTGTGGAAGGAGACCAGACAGCGAGGTCATCGGTCTCATCGGATTAGGGAAGGAAGTCGGCTGTGGCCTTTCAATGGAACCATCCCGGCATTTGCCTGGAGCGATTTAGGGAAATCACGGAAAAACTAAATCAGGATGACCAGACGCAGGATTGAACCGTCGTCCTCCACATTAACGTGACTGGATGGCGTATATTTGGTGGTAATAATGTGATATATATTAAATGTATGTGGCACTGATCACAGGTGTCATCGTCATCTAGGTCGCTATCGTGTGCTATTCTCCTGTTACGTAAGTCTACGGTTACCGATTTGGATAGTAGAAATGGAAACAAAATGTTTTGTTAATATATGACTGCCAAGGGGAGGTGATGAGCTGTTGAATATTTCCTTATCTCCAGGTAAAGTACCCACTCGAGGTTTAAATCCCAATACGTCCACAGGGTCCCGTAGAGTAAAGGAACGTGACACATTATTAAAGGTATGTAAAGTATGTGACAACTCCGGATCTAGATTCTCTTTATTCCTTTCAACTCCTTAATCACCCACAAATATACCCAACACGTTCTGCACACTGCGGTGCCGATTGCGACCTTCGCACACCATGCTGACGAAGTAAGAAGGAATCTATCTCAGTTTTCATTATTTTCCATGAACGCTCGTGAAAATGGACATAACATTCCGATTCGTGCTAATGTGCAAGCAAGTTGACAGCGTTGTTCCTCCCATATCCTGCATATGACGATTTTCCACATTCAACAAACCGAAATTTTATACCTTCAACTTACCAGTCAATTTTAAATGAAAATAAATAAAATATTTTTAATTTCGTGTCGTCATTACTGAGTGTAATGGGTAAGATTTGCTGTAGCATCAGAGAAAAGCAATGCTCCAGAAAGGAAGTAATGATCAGCTGCTATAGCCAGTCACGGGCTGTCAATAGGTGTAACATTATGTTATATACTTTGATGTCTCAGTGAACTCTCTTAGTAACTAACTACTAAGAAACTCACGTCGCGATTTCACAAGAAATACCAGTGTCTCGCACCACAACGTTGGTAGATATCTTACAATTCAATCATTTCCGCGTATTAATTACGTTAGGGTTTCTACATAGATACTACTGGTATCGACTGCAAACAATTTAGTTCTCAGTGGGGTTACTCTTGGCATTCTGGAAGCATTCTTTGAGTTCCAGGAGAGCGAACCAATGAGATCACTGCCCACTCGCTGAGAAGGTTGGGGCATGGGTAGGAACAGCTACTAGGTGTTCCGTCGTGTGGAGAGAAGTCGTTCGTGGTGTCGAACGCCGCCGGTTGCAGTGTTGCTATATGATGAGCCGGTAATACGTACTATGGCTGTGTGCAGGAAATGCACGCTTGCAATGGAATCACGACGTACTTGTGATTCATGCTTAGCATTTTCTTGATTCGTGTCTCGTAAATGCTATAACTTTCACATATTGGACCCACGTCTCACATGTTATCATCGGCTCTTCGTGTCTTTATGAGACGAATATGTTTCGAGGTTGCTACACCAGGCGGGTGTAAAAATAAATGCGCGCAACGGAAAATAATAAACGCTAAAATGAAGATTTGGCCCTGTCTGACTACCCCTTGAAGCAGATCTTAGGAGCTCTTAATTCTATAAATTACAATCTGAACATAAATGAATGATGAAGGCGACTAATCCTACTAAATGATAAACGTTGTTCCTTGTTATATATTTACTTTAAATTAAAAAAAAACCTTTATATTACAATGTTTACATTTCCTAAGTAAAATTACTGATCAATTGTCCAACTCTGCTCCTTATCATGACTGCGTAGTCTAATATCAATAACGCGAAATGACTGACATCATCTTCGTACCAAATACTAGAAGACACTACCTTCAAAGATAATCTGCGGCGGTGTGGAACCTCAGTGGAAATAAACTTGCCTGATCACAACTGTTTAGCTTTTATAGCCCTAATAAGCCGAAGCAATGTGCGATATCACCGTATGTACTGCGTCCGGTGCGCCGAAGTGATGGTTCTCGTACTCGTCTGCGATGATGGAAGAACTCCAGCCACAAATAAACTCTTTCAAACACTAGGACGGCAGAAGGCAGTCCTCCGACTAATATACTCTAATACTGTCTTCTACTCTCTGTGTTCTACAGACGAGAAATGCGAACTCCCAACCACAAGGACGGAGTTGAGATAACATCTCAACGCAAGTATAGGCAGAGGAAGTGCTCTCAGTTACTAAACGCTGCGTACTTAACGACGACTTCCAACCCGGAGGTGAAGTCCAGAATCGTATATGTTCACAACAGTATAGTTCCTAACTGTTCTAACTATAAACTCTCGCCGGCCGGAGTGGCCGTGCGGTTCTAGGCGCTACAGTCTGGAACCGCGTGACCGCTACGGTCGCAGGTTCGAATCCTGCCTCGGGCATGGATGTGTGTGATGTCCTTAGGTCAGTTAGGTTTAAGTAGTTCTAAGTTCTAGGGGACTGATGACCACAGCAGTTAAGTCCCATAGTGCTCTGAACCATTTGAACCATTTTTTATAAACTCTCCTGAGAGCAAAGACATCAATTCCGCCTGTACCAACAAAAGCTGATATCGAGCGACCGTCACACATGGGCGCTCACAACGGAAGACCAAGTCTCTCCAGCTGTGGCTTCCCAGCAAGGCTTTGCTGCCCACCATCGTAATTCCGAAAACTAATCATATTCCCGAAACCAAGGAATATTGTCCCTCTCTACAGATTCTTCCGAACGCCGACCAACCATATTTTAGTCTTTTATCGTCCAGAGCGGAAAGTTTGCGAGGAAAAACCTATACTCGTACAATGGTGCGCTTCTGAGAAAAAGTCCTTGGAAATAACCCAGCCTGCATGGTTTCCGAGGTGCCACTTCTTCGGTCCTCTCACCTGCATCAAAGATTTTCAGCGTTCGGAAGCATTATCCCGTTATCCTTACGGCCCCTACTACACTAGCGGTCGGCCGTCACCCTATTATGCTCCAGAGCTCAGGTGCCACGACGTCCGTCTAGCTGCTTCCTGTGTTTTAGCAGGATCAACACCTGTGCGGGCCTTCCACCCAGAGCTTGAGGTCTACCTGCCGTTTCATCTCCACAGGCGTTCCAAACTCTACTAGTATTGGCAATCATTCATTACGCCGTTTTTATAATAAAGACACTCCGTCACCTTTCGAGCAATAAGCGTTAACAATTATTTACAAGACGTACGTGACAATGCCATATATATATTCATATATACGATGTACAACCTATCACATGATACCTAATTGTGTTTGTAGATCACGGCAAAGTATGTGGATGAGTTCTTGCAAGGTGCGAAATTATAGCCACCTTACAATCTGTGTGTCATGTGTTCTCTAGATCTCAGTAATACCTGCATAGTTGTGACTTATTGACTTTTCTGAGACCAGTTACGTTCTTTATAATCATTCTCCTTGTCACGCATTTTCTTATTTCAACTGATTAGACGGTTTGTATTCAACAATTAGTACAAGGTAACTTGATCTAAAACGTATTAGTTTGCTATCTCCAGTGGTAGAATTTTCTGTTCTATTCATAAAATTCACATCAAAAACAGTAGTAGTCACTACGAATGTCGTACTTAACATTTCTGTATATATTTTCAGCAGATAGGGTAGCTCTTGGTGGCGACGCAGGTGGTAAAGATGCAGTGTTTTCTTCTGCAGATAGTGTGTTTATTCGATGTGTTATACATTTTGTGTACCAATACATTGGGTTGAGCACCCTGCTGCTGATTGATATGAAATCTCAGATGAGTGCAGTGCCTGTTGCTATAATTGGGTCACTGGTCCCGGCGGAAGTTCGAGTCCTCCCTCGGGCATGGGTATGTGTGTTTGTCCTTAGGATAATTTAGGTTAGTAGTGTGTAAGCTTAGGGACTGATGACCTTAGCAGTTAAGTCCCATAATATTTCACACACATTTGAACAGTTTTGAACATATAATTGGGTGATGGGAATATATCATGTAAATTGCAGTTTACTCATGCAGAAATAACATGGGAAAAGGAGACAAGTATATTTTGCAGTGATCAGCATATATGAGTGTGTGTTTATGAATTAAAACTGAAAAATGCAGTAGATCACTTTTAATTGTAACTGTATATAGACCCCCATTGGGAAATTTTGAACTATTTATGAGAAACCTGGATTCCTTACTGTCAGATAGCAGCAAGCAGTTACACTACTGGCCATTAAAATTGTTACACCAAGAAGAAATGCAGATGATAAACGGGTATTCATTGGACAAATATATTATACTAGAACTGACATGTGATTACATTTTCACGCACTTTGGGTGCATACATCCTGAGAAATCAGTACCCAGAACAACCACCTCTGGCCGTAATAACGGCCTTGATACGCCTGGGCATTGAATCAAACAGAGCTTGGATGGCGTGTACAGGTACAACTGCCCATGCAGCTTCAACACGATACCACAGTTCATCAAGAGTAGTGACTGGCGTATTGTGACGAGCCAGTTGCTCGGCCACCATTGACCAGACGTTTTCAATTGGTGAGAGATATGGAGAATGTGCTGGCCAGGGCAGCAGTCGAACATTTTCTGTATCCAGAAAGGCCCGTACAGGACCTGCAACATGCGGTCGTAAATTATCCTGCTGAAATGTAGGGTTTCGCAGGGATCGAATCAAGGGTAGAGCCACGGGCCGTAACACATCTGAAATGTAACGTCCACTGTTCAAAGTGCCGTCAAAGCGAACAAGAGATGACCGAGACGTGTAACCAATGGCACCCCATACCATCACGCCGGGTGATACGCCAGTATGGCGATGACGAATACACGCTTCCAATGTGCGTTTACCGCGATGTCGCCAAACAAGGATGGGACCATCATGATGCTGTAAACAGAACCTGGATTTATCCGAAAAAATGACGTTTTGCCATTCGTACACCCAGGTTCGTCGTTGAGTACACCATCGCAGGTGCTCCTGTCTGTGATGCAGCGTCAAGGGTAACCGCAACCATGATCTCCGAGCTGATAGTCCATGCTGCTGCAAACGTCGTCGAACTGTTCGTACAGATTGTTGTTGTCTTGCAAACGTCCCCATCTGTTGCCTCAGGGATCGAGACGTGGCTGCACGATCCGTTAGAGCCATGCGGATAAGATGCCTGTCATCTCCACTGCTAGTGATACGAGGCCGTTGGGATCCAGCACGGCGTTCCGTATAACCCTCCTGAACCCACCGATTCCATATTCTGCTAACAGCCATTGGACCTCGACCAACGCGAGCAGCAACGTCGCGATACGATAAACCGCAATCGCGATAGGCTACAATCCGACCTTTATCAAAGTCGAGAACGTGATGGTACGCATTTCCCCTCCTTACACGAGGCATCACAACAACGCTTCACCAGGCAACGCCGGTCAACTGCTGTTTGTGTATGAGAAATCGGTTGGAAAGTTTCCTCATGTCAGCACGTTGTAGGTGTCGCCACCGGCGCCAACCTTGTGTGAATGCTCTGAAAAGCTAATCATTTGAATATCACAGCATCTTCTTCCTGTCGGTTAAATTTCGCGTCTGTAGCACGTCATCTTCGTGGTGTAGCAATTTTAATGGCCAATAGTGTAATAGTCTGTGGTGACTTCAGTGTAGATTTTCTTAAGGATTCTGGTAAGAAAAACGATCTGCAAACCTTATTTGGATCTTACAATTTGATTTCAGTCATTAAGTTTCCAGTATAGGTCGATAAATGCATTAGGAGGCTAATTGGTACTGTTTTCTTGGATGAAGTTCAGAGCTGGAAAATAACTGATATCGTCTCGGATCACGATGCACAGTTAGTAATGGTAAATAACATACTGCCTTACAGTATGGATGCTAATCAGTAGAAAACAGAATGATTAATGACTCCATGACAAACATTTTTAAGAAATTTCATTATTTGAAAATAGCTTTCCACATAAGCTAATCAGAAAGGACACTAAACAGACGTGTAAGAAACCATGGATCAGTAGAGGAATTAAAGTATGTCGTGAAAGGAAAATAGAAAAGTATCAGCCCGCAAGAGCAAGTAGGGATCATGCAATAGTTTCACACTGCAAAAACTACTCATAATTACTAAGAAAGGTTATTAAAAAATTAAGGAACATGAACATAATGTCAGAAATCAGTACTTCGGACATCAGACTTAAGGCCAAATGGAATGTAGTGAGACGAGAGACAGAACAAGATAACGTCACTATTGAACTGAATGGAAGGGCTATAAATGATGAGTCACAGGTTGCAAATGCATTTAATAATTATTTCTTAAATATAGTAGAAAGCACAGGGACAAACAGTTCAAGAGCAAAATCACAGTAGTATGCTGAAAATGTAACTCTAATAAAATTCAATCATATGAATGTATCACCAACATCTCGTTCCAACTTTAAGAAAATTATACATTATCTCAAGAGTAAAAGTTAATCTGATTTTGATGGTGTTTCCAATACAGTACTAAAGATTTGTTCGTATGTAATAAGCCCACCCTTATCAGAAATATGTAATGCCTTACTAACTCTAGGCATTTTTCCAGAGAGACCGAAAAATGCCATGGTTAAACCCCTCTTTAAGAAAGGTAATAATAGAGATGTCAATAACTACCAACTTGGTTTACTACTTACATCATTCTCCAAAATTTTTGAGAAGATTATCTATTCTACCATGGTATCTCACCTAAGCAACAGTGGCCTCCTTGGCAAATTACAGTTTGGGCTTCAGAAGGGTTACTCTAATGAGAATGCCATTTACATGTTCGCGCACCAGATTTTACAAATATTAAATAACAAAACAGCACTGGTTGGTAGTTTCTGCCACACCTGTAAGACATTTAACTGTGTCAATCACGGTATTCTCCTAGGTAAATTGACGTTTTATGGGATTGATGGTATAGTCAGCCAATGGATAATGCCATAGGTAACCAAAAGAATGTGGGCAGTTGTAATCAGTAATTCAAGAAATATACTCCAGGGACATAATTCTGACTGAGGAAAAAATCACATATGGGTTTCCACAAGGTTCAATCTTAGTTCCACTAATGGTTCCTCATATATGTAAATGATCTTCCATCTCATATGCAGGAAGCAGAATTAGTTCTTTTTGAAGATGATACTAGTATTGTGATCAATCAAATCATATGTATAGAAACAGACAAATAGTAAAAAGTGTTCCTAAAAGTATCGTTGGTTTTCTGCAAATGTCTCACACTCAATTTTAAAAATGACACAACATATTTAGTTTTGCACATCTAGGGGTAGTAAAATGGTTCAAATGGATCTGAGCACTATGGGACTTAACACATGAGGTCATCAGTCCCCTAGACTTAGAACTACTGAAACCTAAATAACCTAAGGACATCACACACATCCATGCCTGAGGCAGGATTCGAACCTGTGACCATAGCAACTGCGCTCTTCCGGACTGAAGCGCCTAGAACCGCTCGGCCACAACGGCCGGCTAGGGGTAGTACACCAATGATAAGTGTGAAGAAATAATAAACAGGGTGGAAACTTCAAAATTCTTTGGGGTCCATACTGATGAGAATTTAAATTGGAAAAAACACGTTTTGGGACTCCTAAAATAACCCAACCACTTTTATACTTAGATTCACTGCAATTCTTGGGGCGAGAGAAATCAATAAGTTGACATACACTCCTGGAAATGGAAAAAAGAACACATTGACACCGGTGTGTCAGACCCACCATACTTGCTCCGGACACTGCGAGAGGGCTGTACAAGCAATGATCACACGCACGGCACAGCGGACACACCAGGAACCGCGGTGTTGGCCGTCGAATGGCGCTAGCTGCGCAGCATTTGTGCACCGCCGCCGTCATTGTCAGCCAGTTTGCCGTGGCATACGGAGCTCCATCGCAGTCTTTAACACTGGTAGCATGCCGCGACAGCGTGGACGTGAACCGTATGTGCAGTTGACGGACTTTGAGCGAGGGTGTATAGTGGGCATGAGGGAGGCCGGGTGGACGTACCGCCGAATTGCTCAATACGTGGGGCGTGAGGTCTCCACAGTACATCGATGTTGTCGCCAGTGGTCGGCGGAAGGTGCACGTGCCCGTCGACCTGGGACCGGACCGCAGCGACGCACGGATGCACGCCAAGACCGTAGGATCCTACGCAGTGCCGTAGGGTACCGCACCGCCACTTCCCAGCAAATTAGGGACACTGTTGCTCCTGGGGTATCGGCGAGGACCATTCGCAACCGTCTCCATGAAGCTGGGCTACGGTCCCACACACCGTTAGGCCGTCTTCCGCTCACGCCCCAACATCGTGCAGCCCGCCTCCAGTGGTGTCACGACAGGCGTGAATGGAGGGACGAATGGAGACGTGTCGTCTTCAGCGATGAGAGTCGCTTCTGCCTTGGTGCCAATGATGGTCGTATGCGTGTTTGGCGCCGTGCAGGTGAGCGCCACAACCAGGACTGCATACGACCGAGGCACACAGGGCTAACACCCGGCATCATGGTGTGGGGAGCGATCTCCTACACTGGCCGTACACCACTGGTGATCGTCGAGGGGACACTGAATAGTGCACGGTACATCCAAACCGTCATCGAACCCATCGTTCTACCATTCCTAGACCGGCAAGGGAACTTGCTGTTCCAACAGGACAATGCACGTCCGCATGTATCCCGTGCCACCCAACGTGCTCTAGAAGGTATAAGTCAACTACCCTGGCCAGCAAGATCTCCGGATCTGTCCCCCATTGAGCATGTTTGGGACTGGATGAAGCGTCGTCTCACGCGGTCTGCACGTCCAGCACGAACGCTGGTCCAACTGAGGCGCCAGGTGGAAATGGCATGGCAAGCCGTTCCACAGGACTACATCCAGCATCTCTACGATCGTCTCCATGGGAGAATAGCAGCCTGCATTGCTGCGAAAGGTGGATATACACTGTACTAGTGCCGACATTGTGCATGCTCTGTTGCCTGTGTCTATGTGCCTGTGGTTCTGTCAGTGTGATCATGTGATGTATCAGACCCCAGGAATGTGTCAATAAAGTTTCCCCTTCCTGGGACAATGAATTCACGGTGTTCTTATTTCAATTTCCAGGAGTGTATTTTCCATATTTTCATTACATCATGTCGTATGGAATTGTTTTGGGGTAACTCATCTTTAATAAAAGAAGTTTTCATTGCGCAGAAACATGCAGTAAGAATAGTATGTGGTGCTCACCTACGATCACCTGGTAGATCTCTGTTTAAGGAGTTGAGCATCCTGACTACCACTTCACAGCTTATTTATTTACTCATGATATAACCTATAAATAATGCACTATAGTTTCAAAGAAACAATGATGTACGTAATTACAATACCAGAAAAGAGTGACATTCATTGCTACACATTAAGGTTGTCTTTAGAGCATAAAGGGAAGCACAGTGCTGCAAGAAAAATTTTTAATCACTTTGTCTGACACTCAGAAAAGTAAAATTTTAAAACAAACTGAAAAAGCTTCTTCACTGGGGACAGAACCACACATTAACCCTGGGTTTGGTGTGGGGCGGCATTGGGTGGGTTGACTGCTGCGGCCTTTTGAGGGGTTGTTAATTACTGAGGGTTACGGCGGGACGAAGCCTTTCCGTCGCTTCTAGGTCCCCAGTTTAAGACAATACAACACAATTTAGTTCAATTTCTTTTGCTCTCGTATTTCTGCGAGGAAGTGTATTTAACTGTGTAAACTAGCGATTTATAACTTAGTCTTAAGTTTTTTGCGTAAATCTTAGTGCATATCTGTGGAAGGCGCTCAGCCGTCTGAAGATCTGCGTCACGTGACTCTTCTTAAATCTCGTGCAAGTACACAGCGTACAGTTTAGACCACTGTTTTAGAGTTAGCGTATTTATTTCCTGTGCCGGCCAGGGTGGCCGTGCGGCTCTAGGCGCTACAGTCTGGAACCGCGCGACCGCTACGGTCGCAGTTTCGAATCCTGCCTCGGGCATGGGTGTGTGTGATGTCCATAGGTTAGTTAGGTTTAAGTAGTTCTAAGTTTTAGGGGACTGATGACCTCAGAAGTTAAGTCCCATAGTGCTCAGAGCCAGCAGCTTTCGTGTAAGCAGAGTTTCTAGTAAAAATCAGCTGTTGATACACCTATTTTCAGTAGAGAAATTTATTTCTGTGTTAAGAGCTAGCGGATCTTTCCATCTTAGGGTGTAGTGAGACCTCTGCCCAGCAGATTTTAGTGTTTGTCTATTCTCTCGTTTATATTTTGCCCTCATTCCAATCTCGTAGCGCCACAGTCGGCAGTGGCCACCTTCGACAGGCTTCTGTTTTGGCTACCTCTCGAAGCAGCACCGGCATCAGGGCGCCGGTGACAAGACCTTCAACACCCTTGGTACCATTGGCATTCCCAGGTGATCAGGTTGTCACTGCGTCTTCTGATACGCAACATCCGACCAGTTCGTTTCCGCTCGAGAGTGAATGGTGGACAGAGGTGGGTTCGCGTGTCACTGGCAGGGTCACTGACAGACAGCATCGGGTCCACTGCAGGATGTGTGATTGAGTCCCATCCCCAAATATAGCAATCCAATTTTATTACTTTTAAAGAAGGTTTAACGCGATTTAAACGTAACTGATGGAGCATTGGAATTACACAAAAATACTCATTAGTACGAAATACAGAATATAATTTCCTATCAATCAGTAAACATATATTCACAAATGCAATTTATATAATGGTACTATAGGTTGCACGAGATAATGCCGGCGGAATTCGAGAGAACTGATTGTTTTTTATGGTCCAGTAGGCTGAATCAGTGGTATGCAAACATGTATTGTCGATTGTCGAGACACTATTAACAGCAGAAGTTAGGTTTCATGTTGGATGCATTCTGTATTACAGATCCTGTAAACATCGAAGAAATTATACATACTGTAACATGTCATTGCATTGTATCTAGAAAGAAGACGACCCTGTAGAAATCACGTAAAGTTCTCCGACGAAGAGCAGAAAAGTTATATACAGATACGTCAGAATAACTGTTCCTAATTTTCTGATGTCGTAGAGTATGTGAAGATAAGCATTACTTATCAGTAATACAGTTATGCAAATGCTTCTTTTTCTATACAAATACCAGTGCTCATTAGCTAGAGTTAAGATTCTTGTGTTACAGCTGTTATTCTTACCAGGGAAACAATGAATTGCTGAAGTCAATTTATTATACGTCACAGAATATCTTCTGTGAAATTTGTTTACTTAGTTTCGGGTATTAAAATCAACAACATTGTTTTTCTACAACAACGTGGACAGATAGACTTTCTGATTACATAACTGACATTGAAAGTTAAGTTTCCTGCCTCCATTATATAACTTTTTCCGAGCGCATTTTCTGCATTCACATTTCCGGTTTCCATACACATTTGCACTTAGAGTTAGAACAGATAGCGGTAGCTACAAATTTAAATAACATTTATGAACATATTTGCAATTTTCATTATACAATTTCGTAAAAGCAAAACAGTTTATAGTACACTTGCGTGATGTGCCATTGCTAAGACCATGCCCTAAATTTCACACTTGTTTCACAATAAAGTCCTTCCAACAGTTTTATTACAATATACTGTTTCCTTCATCCCAGTATAAGTTTAAGACGACGCATTTCTGGACATTGCTTTATTAAGAAATACGTTTACTTTTGTGCCCTATATTACTTCTGAAAACTTGGAGCAGTTATTATGATATATGTTGTATAACTTCCAAATATAATCAAAAACGTTAAGAATGTATTAAAGCAAAAAACGGTCATAAACTGGCTTTGAGCATGGACGTGATGCCTCTGGCAGCTGCTTAAACGAACCTCGCCCTGTCCCCATTTTCCCATTGCAGCTTTGAAACAATTAACATTCCATTCGGGTGAATCATGAATAAATGTGCAAAGCTTAAATATACTGAGAAAATACACCATCCGTATGACACTTAATATAACAGAAGCTGAGAAAAATAGTAATGAATATTGATTTGGAAAGTAGTAATGGAGACAGTTATCAGGAGCCCAAGACCACCACAGCTAGGGAACTGGATCGATAGCTCTACCAAGAACTACAAGTAGTGATGCGACAACCGACTGTTGTCAACAATCGATTGTTTCTTCGTCCCGTTGGTATGTCAGTCGAGTGAAACAACTGATGTCTCTCCCAAGGTAGGAGTGGTTTCACTTACAAGGGGACGCCACGACGTTGGGATCACGGATTTACTTCAAACTTTGTACAGCTTTAGTAAGCCATTGAAACAACATAACGTGCAAGTAGCAAAGTGCACTACTCTGGCAATTCCGAAAAAATTGCAAGAGAAGTTTTATTCGTCTATTATGTAACTGGTGTACCTGTGAAGAAAAAAAAAACCACCACTGATTGAATGGATCAACGATGAACTTGAAGGCATGTCATGGAACGTCCACCCCTAACGAATGCAACGAACAAAATGACATAAAAACTGGTTAGCGTTCGCGCTGAGCAAGAATATCATGGATGAGGCGACGGTTCGAATCCCGCTAACACTTATTTTTTAAATTATTTTTTTCCACTAACATTTCCAAAATAGAATCGCCATTGAATCTGCAGAAATCGTCGGTGATTGTTTTATATCAATAAGGTACGCTTCTTGAATAAGAATTTCACAGTGCACAAATGCATCTTTTAACCGACATTTGTAACCGCATTATGCATCGAATTGTCATGACAGCCATTATCTGCAGTAGTCGAAGAACAGGGAGTTACCTTCATTTTTGTAGTACAAGTGTAAATTCAGTGATATTCAAAAAATTTGCACCTGCACTATTCGTTCTTGCTACAGTAGCAACGTCTCATTGTTACGCAACTGCCAAATGGGGGTCGCCTTTGTGTCTGAAGTTCGAAGCGTCGAGTTAAGTAGTTCCCGGTACCTTACCGGATTGCATGTATAAGGAATTTCGCAAACGACGACAGGCATACATTTTCAGGAAAATTCTATGCGTTTGAAATTTGTCATAAGTTCCTATGGGACCAAACGACTGAGGCCCTCGGTCCCTAATCTTACACACTACTTAATCTAACTTAAACTAATTTACGCTATGGATAACACACACACCCTTACCCGAGGGAGGACTCGAACCTCGGACGGGGGAAGCTGCGAGAACCGTGGCAAGGCGCCCCAGACCACGCGGTTTTCTTTCTTCTTCGTTTACTTGTCGATAGTTATAAACATGTTTGTTCTAATAACTGAATTTAATTAAAAATAGTAAGTAGTCAAATAACATGAAATTCAGTAAAACGACATGCAAATACACGTGTTTTCTTAAGTATATTACCTTTCAAATGTCGTATAAATTAAAAAATATGACCAGTGATGAAGAAAATGTAGGTTAAAAATTACGTTTGAGTGGGAGTTGAAGCGTCACCCCATACACTGTTGCCTTACGAGTCTCGACCGCTAACCACTTCATCACCATGAATTCTATCGTCCGCTCCTTTCCCACAGGTACAGTCGTGGACAAAACGAGGGGGACCCCTCGCCTTTTCGTTATGCTGATCCGCACAGCTTTAAAGTCTGCTACACAGCATAACAGGCAAGGCGACGAAGTGCTACCAACATACTATGCACAGGTGTGAAATGGAATAAACTATCCGAACTTTGTCAGACTGTTTTCAATCATGTGTAAGACTATATTAATGCTGATTAGTGTGTTCCATTTTTACCGAATTAGGTGACGAAATCCTAACAACGAAAATAGCTACGACAATTACTGAAGACGAGGGCCGCATAAATAATTCCAACTACTCTTTATTCGAAATGTTCTAGTTGCAGTCGATACATCAGCATATTAATCGTAGCTACGCTTTCGATCCAAATCACGTTTACAGGAATGCAAATAAAATCCATTTGCCTACACATGTTAACTCAGATCCTAGTATTAATGCCACAGCGTTTTAGAAGTGCGAGCATTCCCATTGCTAGCTAGCTTAAGAGACACTTCGGCTAATGAATGTTTTCTGGCTGTGGCGAGTCTAATGGAGGATTCGAAACATTGTAGAATAGCCTACATTTGGCAGCTATGTCACCGTTTACTTCCTGGTATGGTGCAGAATTATCCTACTAAATTTACTAGCTAATAACAGTATTCTGTTATTTCGATGAACATCCTTAATGAGTATCACATAAGCGGTGACATAAAGGTAGAAAATTCATGTTTTTGAGTCCGGACAGCTCTATGCAACAGAAACTGCAGATCATTTTGCCACTTTCATTGCGAAATTGCCGGCTTATTCATGTCTGGGTAATAATAGAGGGCTGTTTTCCTGGGTTGGTTCAAATGGCTCTGAGCACTATGGGACTCAACTGCTGTGGTCATAAGTCCCCTAGAACTTAGAACTACTTAAACCTAACTAAGCTAAGGACATCACACACATCCATGCCCGAGGCAGGATTCGAACCTGCGACCGTAGTGGCCGCGTGGTTCCAGACTGAAGCGCCTAGAACCACTCGGCCACAGCGGCCGGCTTTCCTGGGTTGTCTGCTAGTGTAGTAAAAGGTGTTTGCTACTGCAAGGGAGGTCTGGTTTGTTTTCGGTTCTGATCTCGATGGAGGCAGATAGACTTTCGGTAAAGCAATTTTAAGAAATTCTCGCGCCCCCAATATGTTTTATTGCTACCTTTATTCTGTACTGGCACCCTGTGGATGTCAATATGAAACTCTTGTAGAATTTCATACTTGTTACTGCCTACTTTTCCCGCTTGTGTCAGTAATAGAATTGACTTAAGTGTGGCACTGAATGATTTTAAACTGAATTTCGTTATGAATCTTCACGCATTGCTAAATTTGCACACTTTAATGGTAGGTCAGCAACGGTAATCCAGTATGAGTGGTCTGAATGTTGACACAGACCGTTTCGCGGCAAAATGCGCATAATATTTTACTAATTCGTAAAGATCTGGGGTACTTTGTCTTACTAAAACAGTTATGTTATCGCGATAAGCTGAAATTCATTTTTATTAGTACAGTTCATACTAATTAGCGTTTCTTCTTTCATTTATACCTTATATTTACGCGTTTTGTTTAACACACTAATCAGCATTAATATAGTCTTACACACGATTGATAACAGTCTGATAAAGTTCAGATAGTTTTTCAATTTCACTCCTGTGCATAGTATGTTGGTAGCACTTCGTCGCCTTGCCTGTTACGCTGTGTAGCAGACTTTAAAGCTGTGCGGATCAGCATAACGAAAAGGCGAGGGGTCTCGCTCGTTTTGTCCACGACTGTACATCAGTTACATAATAGACGAGTAAAATTTCTCTTGCAATGTTCTCGGAATTGGCAGAGTAGTACACTTCCTACTTGCACATTATCTTGTTTTAATGGCCTACTAATGGTGTGCAAAATTTGAAGTAAATCTGTGACCCCAATGTCGTGGCCTCCTCTTTTTAGTGCTGGACAACCGACTGACAGGAGTATCTGTCGGTTACGTCAGTTATACGAATTTTTTCACCCCGTCTCTGGGTTTGAGTGATTTCACTTACATACTTTTTGATCCTCTGGCCGCCTACACACTGACGCGCGACCCACTGTTCACCCGTCGGTCCCCGCGACTGCTCCTGGGGATTCAGCCGCGTTTGACCCTGCCACACGTGGCGACCTGGCAGCGCGGTTACAGAGGGTGGGGGTGAAAAGTTGCCACCTCGCGTCATTGTGCTGAATTTTTGTTGGCTCCTTTTGTGCTTTTTGAAGCAAGTGCGGTTCCCGTGTCGTGCTAATAAACCTTCTTTCTTGCTGCAAAAGCGACTTTCGACGTGGAACGTTTTGTCATTGAAATGGAACGTCGTCCTGTAATTTGAGATTCAGGAAATACGTATTACAGCAATGAGATGGAAAAGCGTAATGCTTGGAAAGAGATGTGCAAATAATTTGTTCCTGACATCGAAGATAAAACCGTATCGGAGAATGACGAATATAATATGTAATATTTTGTTTGTTACTAAGTAAAACACATTTTATATCTTGTTCATTTGCCAGTACTAACAAAATAACCTATGAATTTGTCTCGTATATTTGCGGCATAGCAGCTTATTTTACACCTGGTGCTCCGTACGTCTTGTAAACCAGTTACTTCTAAATTTTCGTCATGCTTCAATTTATCTCTTTTACGAACAGACCTGTTCAGAATGCAGCGTGCTCGATTTATTACTGCGCAGATGCCCGCTTTCAAATTTAATGGGGGATGAAATATTTACCATTTGTTAGGTAGATGCATAAGTGCTTTCTACGTAGCATCGCGCCATCGTCAACCTGTAATTATAAATATTTCTTTTCTCTGTCAATTTTTTTCCATTGCGCAGGCGTTGCATGTTGTCTACAAGACCAAATGCTTCATCTCCGACAAAGCAAAACGGCTGAGCCGAGTCAGAAAAAGCTCGAGACTTTGGCAAATTTAAATTATTATATTTCACTCTTTTATAAAGTGCACTGTATTTATAAACTGGCGAGCCGGCCGGGGTGGCCGAGCGGTTCTAGGACCTACAGTCTGGAACCGCGCGACCGCTACGGTCGCAGGTTCGAATCCTGCCTCGGACTTGGATGTGTGTGATGTCCTTAGGTCAGTTAGGTTTAAGTAGTTCTAAGTTCTAGGGGCCTGATGACCACAGAAGTTAAGTCCCATAGTGCTCAGAGCCATTTGAACCATTTGAACCGCTTTGTGTTAGTATTCGGTAACTGCTTAAGTTGGAACTCTTCGTGCAAACGAAACAGGCCTAGCTCAGCATAGAGCAGCTGCTGGTGCGATGGAAATAGGATGTATGTGTAACTGTGTGGAAAAACAGGAAGGAGGTCACATTGCCACCTCACACCTACTTAGGGACTCCAATAAGTAAGTTACACATGCCGTCCACGGCAAGGCCATGTCGTAACAAGAGTGGTGCATTCTCAAAAGAAACCGCATTTCCCGGATTTCCTGTGGACACAGTTCTGCTTTGGTGAAGGGAAAAGCTGCTTCGCAGTGTGCGATTGAAATGACACGTCTGCTTGAAACCGACTGGAAAGTTGAAACAGGCGGGACAGTACGATTCTTCTGAGGGTATATGGAGCAAATAACACGTCAAAAAAAAAAAAAAAAGTGGTTTAAATGGCTCTGATCATTATGGGACTTAACTGCTGTGCTCATCAGTCCCTTAGAACTTAGAACTACTTAAACCTAATTAACCTAAGGACATCACACACATCCATGCCCGAGGCAGGAATCGAACCTCCGACCGTAGCGGTCACGCGGCTCCAGACTGTAGCGCCCAGAACCGCACAAATATAACGTCGCGTCCAGCCATAGTAAAATGGTACCAACAATTTGACCAATGCCACACAGACGTTGGTGATGCGGATGGAGAAATCCAGATCTTGCACCATGGAATTTCAATCTTTGCGGAAAGCTGAAAAAACGTCTAGGAGGATACAGGTTTTCCAACGATGAGAACTCGCTAGTTTACAAATGGCTATGGTTCAAATGGCTCTCAGCACTATGGGACTTAACTTCTTAGGTCATCAGTCCCCTAGAACTTAGAACTACTTAAACCTAACTAACCCAAGGACATCACACACATCCACGCCCAAGGCAGGATTCGAACCTGCGACCGTAGCGGTCACGCGGTTCCTGACTGAAGGGCCTAGAACCGCACGGCCACACTGGCCGGCTAAATTTGCGAGTCTCCACTTTTTCCATATGAACCTACGACTATGAATGGGAGGGAACAGCGTCACAGACTGCTAGTAATACATTGAAAAATAGTGTTTGTACTTGTGGTGTAAAGAGCCACTGTGTTCAGGTTTAACAAATCTAAAATGCTTCCCATCAGCTGCACCAAGACAGTTCTGAAAATCAGCGTGCATTTTAAACATTTCTGCTATATTTATCCACCCTTCTGCCGATGCAGGTGGCATGCATGTGCTTTGTAGGGTATCCCACTCTTCCTGAGAAGTGTCTCTCACGATTTTGAATATAGTGAATGTACTACATTTGAAGGAATAATGCGACTCTGCAAATGCACAGCCTGTTACAAGGTACCAGAAATTTTGTTTTGTTGCAGCCATACAGTTAAAGAAGAAGTGAAAGAACATTCGTGACTTTTACACAAGAGAACTCAACAAGAAGAAAGCTTCAAAAGAGGTTCTCCTGCACAGTCAAGCAGAAAAAATATACATTTTGAGATGCTAACTTTCTCGTCACTTGTAATTGCCGCCGGCCGGTGTGGCCGAGTGGTTCTAGGTGCTTCAGTCTGGAACCGCGAGACCGCTATGGTCGCAGGTTCGAATCCTGCCACGGACATGGACGTGTGTGATGTCCTTAGGTTAGTTAGGTTTAAGTGGTTCTAAGTTCTAGGGGACTGATGACCTCAGAAGTTAAGTCCCCTAGTGCACAGAGCCATTTGAACCATTTTTGTAATTGTTCATACGTATATGGTTCAAATGGCTCTGAGCACTATGCGACTTAACTTCTGAGGTCATCAGTCGCCTAGAACTTAGAACTAACTAAACCTAACTAGCCTAAGGACATCACACACATCCATGCCCGAGGCAGGATTCGAACCGGCGACCGTAGCGGTCACTCGACCCCAGACTGCAGCGCCTAGAACCGCAAGGCCACTCCGGCTGGCTACGTATATGAAAAATGATTCTGATGTACAGGATGGAGATGCCTCCAGTTCTCGTAAGAGACAAATATGACAGAAGAGGAGAAATTGTTGCAGGTGCTTGCAGAAAAAACATCAAGAAAATAAATTCGTCAAAGCCTGAAGCAGATGATCCTAGTACTCATTTCTAATATCATCTGTGCCACAGCAAGTGATGATGGTCGCTAACTTTGAAATAATGTCAGTTTTGAGAAAGTATAGCAGGTCTTACAGTAAGTTCATTAGAAAACTGTAATTTTCAAATCATTCACACATACCTGTACCTGTATATGCAAATACACGCATAACTGTTCTTACGTCCAATCCGTGTCCAAGTACATCAGATCGCGATGCCACGCTTTCACCTACATCATCTGATTCATCAGTAGTCACTGATGTGTTCTCTGGGTAGCGTAAATATTAAATAGTTGATGCATTGTATTTTAATATTATCCATCGAAACAAACTACGGTTAAACCTACCTTAAAAAATAAGTCTATAGGTAAAAGAAGAATTTTATTTACCTTAAAGTAATCATTAGTCTTTCTTCTAGATCTGTACCAT
Organism: Schistocerca americana; assembly: GCF_021461395.2. Lineage (NCBI taxonomy): Eukaryota > Metazoa > Arthropoda > Insecta > Orthoptera > Acrididae > Schistocerca > Schistocerca americana. The sequence continues at coordinate 748,336,574 of NC_060130.1, read as the reverse complement.
TCCTCATTTGCGTGCTTTCCTTTGTTACATTAGCGCTCTGTACAGCAAAAAACTCATCAAAAGCCATCACAGACATCCCGAAGCAGCGAAACAATTTTGCAGTGTTTTCTCTCTCAATTCCTTATAAGTTGTAAAAATAAGAAAAAGTTTCTCTCGAGTAGTTAACATAAGATGAATCTAGTACTTCCGTTGACGACGGTGGCGTCTGCGTTTTCTTTTCAATAACAAAGCAACACCTCCACGTCCCATTTACTAGGGTTCTCAGAAGCGCACATACATCTCTTGCCACAGAGCTTCTGCCGCGCGGTTCAGTCGCGTGTCCGGCGATTCAACGGAGTGGCTCAAACCACGCACCGCGTCGATGCAACACCGACTCAAATGAAGGCCTCGGCGCTTGTTCGTGACGTCACGTCAGCTCGGCACGGCGAACGCCAGGTCTGTTGCAGGCAGAAACGCCTGGGCGTACTTATCACTATAGATCTCTTATTTTTGGACAAAATGTTTGGTATTGTTTTGGCTTCTGCAGTTTTATTTAGATGAAAGATTTTTTAACTATCGTAAAGCTACAAATGAAGATCATAGTTCTGTATTACTGAATCCTGTCCAAACAAACGTAGATCAATATGAGAAGATGCTTTGCCCCATTGCAAGCTTCGGAAATTGTACATTCAAGTAACTATATTTCCTTGATCCATTTTGCTATCGAAATTTACCCCAACCCCCTTACAATTAGCTCGTTTCTTTTATTTATTTTCGTTTGACATCGTCACTCGAAATGTGAACTAATTTACATGTGTAAATGTCCAACTGTTGCCAGTCATTAGATTACAGTCGTTTTCAACGAAAGGAATTCTAAACAGGAAACAAAATAGCTTCATACATCGATAATACTGCTGAGCTTAAACTTTTTTAAACATGCACATTAGAAAAGATAAATATTCCCCTCTTGCAACTGAAAGGAGAAACTTTATAAGATAAAAAAATTTATTTGATAAAACAAGTATCTCTATTTTGCCTCTTCTTCTGTCCCCCAGCCCCTCCCTCAACGTGTACAATCGCAAGATATTTCATTAACATTCAGTCCTCGTCACCCCATAGTCAACCAAGATACCTAAAGAAGAGCACCAATATGTTCACATTTTCTTGTAAAAGCAACCCAGTAGAAACGTAACTTCCTCAGATTTACAAATAAGGTAAAGAAGCACGAATTCTGTTGCTGCTGGACCATGAAGTTGTTTTTGTATGTCAATCCTTAAAACAGGTGGAAATTTAAGTTCAGGAGTACACTATTTGTTAAGAAGTGTAATGAATTGCACAGTTAATTGATTGCAGAAATCTTTCAGTACAATGTGAGTTGGTCAACTACCGCCAATAGCTTCACATTTTCCTGTGTCAAAGAGGGAGACACCACCATTATGAGTATGCTTGCAACAGACCTGGCGTTCGCCGTGCCTAGCTCACGTGACGTCACGAACAAGTGCCGAGGCCCTCCTTTGAGTCTGTGTTGGTCGATGTCGCCAGTGTGTGAAAGCAGCCTTCTTTTTCCGCGGGGGACGAAGTTTGTTGGTTGCGGCGGGTGCGCGGCCACGCCGCCGTACGTAGCCTCCTCCCGTTCCTCCTACGGCCAGGGTAACAGCCGACGCGAGGAGGGGCCGAGGTGCTCCGTGCGAGCAGCGGAAGCGAGGAGGTGGCGCGGTGCGACGGGCTACCTCCTCCTATCATCTGCCACCCTGGTCCTGGTAGCAGCAGTTCGCTGACGTGGCGCGTGCGAGACGCACGCGAATCCCTCCTCCCTCCTTCTCCTGCTCCTCCTTCACCTTTGAAGTACAACGGAATGCACAGTACAGTGGCAAAAATTCTTTCTTCTTCACATACTCCTAAGAGAACTTTAATGGTTGCTCAACACAGTACACCCACCGAAGCTTAATTAGTGGCTGGAATGAACGGCTTGACGATAACAACTGTCTCTTAATAAATTTTTTAACTTAACTTTTAAGTCAAAAGGTTTTAAAATTTATCTTTAGGACGAGAAGATCCTTTATTAGTTAAATGTTATTTACAACTGGAACAATTGCACAGTAGTATGTTTATCAGGTTTAGATGGTGAACAGAAGAATTAGTCTTTCAGTATATAACTAAATGAATATGTGTATCCATTAAGATGTCTTCTTGTACACTTGGGGGATGGGTATGTGTATTCCGGTTTGAACTGTATACCAGTGATTTACTTCACCTAATGAAAGTATTACAGATTTGTTTCACTCAGAAGAGTAACAGTGATTTCAGTTGAATGAACGAGTGAATACATGTTTAAGAGACAGAAAAACTATTGACTGTTTTCGCTTGAAAAGAATGAATGAATATCTCAGTCAGTATGCAAAACACCACCATTTGCAGATATGGACGACCAATAGCTCTGCATCAGGGAATGGTGACAATGACAATTTGTGGCGGACTGGGACTTGAATACCGGATTTCTCGCTTTAAGCGAGCGGTCACTTTAACCGTTTTGTCTAGCCGTGCAAGACCAATGGCCACAAAGTTCAAATGGCTCTAAGCACTATGGGACTTAACATCTGAGGTTATTAGACCCCTAGACTTAGAACTACTTAAACCTAACTAACCAAATCTCTCATCTATCCTATCTTCTTTTTATATTCTTCTTAAAAAACAACAAAATTTTATTTATATTTCAACCTTAAATTATTGTTATCTTGAAAAGTATCATTCTTTGTAAATGTTGTAGATAAAAGAAAAGGAAAGAAATTTAAAAAGATGAAAAACGAAAATTGTTAGATGTACGACCTGCTTTAAACATCAGGTAACAGGTCTATAATTTGGCAATAACTAAATAACCTAAGGACATCACACACATCCATGCCCGAGGCAGGATTCGAACCTGCGACCGTTGCAGCAGCGCGGTTCTGGACTGAAGCGCCTAGAACCGCAATTTTTTTGTTTATTTATTTATTTATTTTTGCTTATCGTTGGGTTTGGTCGTTACGGACGTCACATGACGTCCGTTAAAGTTCGTTTGTTGATCCTTCCACTGAGTTTTTTTATTGCAGAGACCAACCAGCTCTCTGACCGAACACGCTGAACTACCGTGCGGGCAAGAACCGTTCGGCCACAGCGGCCTGCCCACGGCCACATCCAAAATTCCATATGTCGTCGTTCCTGCGTCACAGCTTGCACTCATACACACATTATGTAATTCCCGTACAGGGGAGGACATTTTAATTGAAAGTCGCTGCCTGGTATTGGCGGATACATACGACATTGCAGTGCGTGGGTTGTTAAGAAGAACGATGAGTCTGAGGTAACATTGCATATTAATAACACAGGCGCTACAATAACGAACCATCGGATTGTGTCGACTGTTTTCATACGGTTGCTCCCAGACACTGGTTTCACGCGAAAGAAATTAATGACTAATTCAACCGATACGGAAAGCTACAACGGAATGAGTCGATTGTTTTCCAACAACCAACTGTAGCGATTGTTTTCATTCGGTTGTTCCCATTACTGATGAAATTACAAATTCGACTTCAGAAGCTGTTCAGTCACGAATTAACATAAAGTGTGTGTACGCTCCATTTAATTTTAATTTGTATATTGGCTTAATTTACTTTCACGTCACTTTTAAACGTAAGGCTAAGTACTATACTGATTCGTTCATTGACGAACGTCTGATGTCAGTAATGCTGCGGTGTGGAGAGTTCCCGTTCCCCCACGTCCCCTGACGTGCCCACACATTTCATTAAACAGGCATGACGGCGCTCTCATGTAACGGACAGTAAGTCGTGCAACAAGTATTTTATTGTAACGTAGTTGCCTATAACACTTTCAAGTGCGCTTTACGAGCCTTTTCTTCAGCAAAGGTTTGAATCACAATATCAAAGTCTAGTTCAGCAAATGTTTGAATCACATTATCAAAGTCTAGTTGTCTTGCGAAATTAGATACAATTGCCAAGATTCCCAAATTTGTGAGACGTTGTTGATTCACAGTTAACATAGACGGCTTTCAACACAAGCCAGATTGCTGAATTGTCTGTCTCCTTCAGCTACAGCCACGGGAAGGCTGCAAAAGATGCGCAAAAGTACACATATATTCGAAAATAAGCTTCTAATTTTAAGATTGTGCACCTTATTCAAGAGGTCTGATGGTTTCAAAGTAATGCCTCCAAAGTTTGAAGAATGAATTGTTTTCAAATATGTCATTTCTTCTTCTAAATTTGCTGTGACATCATTATGGTATTCGTTGTTAAGTAACTTGCTTGCATCACCGACCTGATCGTCGTTCATCTTTGAGTATCTCCATACAAGCCCAAGAAAGTCATCTAAAAATCTTCACTGCTACATACTGACTTTTCAAGTTAGACACTACACTGTTAATAATGACATAAAAACATTTATCTTGAATGCATTTTCTGAATTCATGTCTATCAGTTCATTCCTGGTTTCATCACGAAAGGATCTTCTCTTCTTAGTGTGCGCCTCCGGAAATTCTGGATCGGTATCAATCGCACAGGCAGCAACTTTGGATTCAGAGAGAATGGTGTCCATTTATCTTGAATACATTTTCTAAATCGACATCTGTCAGTTAATTCCTGGTTTCATTGAGAAAGGATTTCCTCTTCTTAGAGTGCGCCTCCGAAAATTCAGGATCGGTATAAACCGCATAGGCAACAGCTTTGGTTTCAGAGAGAATGATGTCCCGATATTCGCGAAGTTTCTTTGACCAATAAATAATACCACATCAAGTAATTGTCTCAGTATCTGTTTCCAAACACAGGCCTCGCGTTCAATCTGTCTCACGAGTCTTTGGAATACAGTGCCAGAGCGTTTTAATTGAATATCAAAGGTTCGCCATTTCAAGTAACTTTCTTTACGAAGGCTCCTAGATTACTGTTTTGGGGTCATGTTGCATAATTTTTTCCACTTTAATTAATATGAATATCTTGATTCTGAAGAGAAGTATGAGCGAAGTGTCTCAGCATAACTAGAAAGAATATGGCAAAGAAAACAATATACTGTTTCTTGACTTTTACTCCAAACTAACCAGTCATGCGGCATACATGTTCGGAAGTTTACACCGAAGTAGAGAGTTAGGAAATGCACGGAACAGACAACTGCTGTAAAATGTTTTGGATGGTTAGGTGGGTCACGTTTCACTACCTCTTCTATTTCCTTAGTTGTAGAACTAAAAGTACTGGAAGTTCCAGCATCAAAACGGCCATGGGAACACTTCTAACTAGAGCTCCGATGTTGTTGTTGTAAAAGAGTTTAAAAGTACGCTTAAAACTGTAGAAATAACTTCAATAAATTACCTGAATCTTAAGAAAATGCATTATAAAACGAAGAAAATTATTTATGTTCAAATATTTCGAAATCACACCGTAAATTAATACCTTAAGCATAAACTTAAAATGGGAACAACAGGGGCCTTCAGTACTATAAGCAACGTTTTTAATTCACCTTAGTCTGAGTTGAACTGCAGTGTCATTCTCAGGTTGTCGAAGGAGAAAGATCATCAGTTATTAACCAACAGGATTTTATACATCGAAAACTGCTTTGAGTACTAGATGATGAGATCAGAGCGTTTGACTGTTAAAATCTATTCATGCCTATCTGTGGATTATTTTTTACGTCAGAGTATGAGATCCGACTCAAAATGTTTTAACTGGCATTTTTGTCCAGCACTTTTTCTCAGTTTAGATGCAATAACTGTAGCAATTTCGCCACTGCTTCCAGTCAATACGATCTAAAACGGTGAGGCACAGCAGTAGCCACTTTGCAGTGAAGTGCTTATTGGTTGACCTTGAGCTGTCTTTAATTTCGTTTTGTTTCACATTCATTACTGCAACCAAGAGTAACATGTGTACTGATACGCACATCCACGAAACTTTGTTACCTGTGTGCGTCGTTTCCATGACAGCAAGTAGTCAAAATTTACCACGAGCTGAAAACGTTTTCAGCACCGCGTGAGATCTTCCCCCGCAATATGGAGCTCATCCCTTTGTTCCATACGCAACACATGGCTATGTCTCAAGAAAAAGTAAATATACTGACGGAAAAAATCGCAGCACCAAAAAATAATTAATGTAAAGTAACGAAATTTTGGGAATACATTTGTCTAGGTAATCTATTCAAGTAATTAACTCTGAAAGATCAAATGTAATGTATTGCGAATACATAGAAAGAAGGATCCTTTATTGTATGATTATATGATAGTGGAACAAACACTGGTAGCAGTTACTTCTGTAAAATATCTGGGAGTATGCGTGCGGAACGATTTGAAGTGGAATGATCATATAAAATTAATTGTTGGTAAGGCGGGTACCAGGTTGAGATTCATCGGGAGAGTGCTTAGAAAATGTAGTCCATCAACAAAGGAGGTGGCTTACAAAACTCTCGTTCGACCTATACTTGAGTATTGCTCATCAGTGTGGGAGACGTACCAGATCGGTTTGACGGAGGAGATAGAGAAGATCCAAAGAAGAGCGGCGCGTTTCGTCACAGGGTTATTTGGTAACCGTGATAGCGTTACGGAGATGTTTAATAAACTCAAGTGGCAGACTCTGCAAGAGAGGCGCTCTGCATCGCGGTGTAGCTTGCTCGCCAGGTTTCGAGAGGGTGCGTTTCTGGATGAGGTATCGAATATATTGCTTCCCCCTACTTATACACTCCTGGAAATTGAAATAAGAACACTGTGAATTCATTGTCCCAGGAAGGGGAAACTTTATTGACACATTCCTGGGGTCAGATACATCACGTGATCACACTGACAGAACCACAGGCACATAGACACAGGCAACAGAGCATGCACAATGTCGGCACTAGTACAGTGTATATCCACCTTTCGCAGCAATGCAGGCTGCTATTCTCCCATGGAGACGATCGTAGAGATGCTGGATGTAGTCCTGTGGAACGGCTTGCCATGCCATTTCCACCTGGCACCTCAGTTGGACCAGCGTTCGTGCTGGACGTGCAGACCGCGTGAGACGACGCTTCATCCAGTCCCAAACATGCTCAATGGGGGACAGATCCGGAGATCTTGCTGGCCAGGGTAGTTGACTTACACCTTCTAGAGCACGTTGGGTGGCACGGGATACATGCGGACGTGCATTGTCCTGTTGGAACAGCAAGTTCCCTTGCCGGTCTAGGAATGGTAGAACGATGGGTTCGATGACGGTTTGGATGTACCGTGCACTATTCAGTGTCCCCTCGACGATCACCAGTGGTGCACGGCCAGTGTAGGAGATCGCTCCCCACACCATGATGCGGGGTGTTGGCCCTGTGTGCCTCGGTCGTATGCAGTCCTGATTGTGGCGCTCACCTGCACGGTGCCAAACACGCATACGACCATCATTGGCACCAAGGCAGAAGCGACTCTCATCGCTGAAGACGACACGTCTCCATTCGTCCCTCCATTCACGCCTGTCGCGACACCATTGGAGGCGGGCTGCACGATGTTGGGGCGTGAGCGGAAGACGGCCTAACGGTGTGCGGGACCGTAGCCCAGCTTCATGGAGACGGTGGCGAATGGTCCTCGCCGATACCCCAGGAGCAACAGTGTCCCTAATTTGCTGGGAAGTGGCGGTGCGGTCCCCTACGGCACTGCGTAGGATCCTACGGTCTTGGCGTGCATCCGTGCGTCGCTGCGGTCCGGTCCCAGGTCGACGGGCACATGCACCTTCCGCCGACCACTGGCGACAACATCGATGTACTGTGGGGACCTCACGCCCCACGTGTTGAGCAATCCGGCGGTACGTCCACCCGGCCTCCCGCATGCCCACTATACGCCCTCGCTCAAAGTCCGTCAACTGCACATACGGTTCACGTCCACGCTGTCGCGGCATGCTACCAGTGTTAAAGACTGCGATGGAGCTCCGTATGCCATGGCAAACTGGCTGACACTGACGGCGGCGGTGCACAAATGCTGCGCAGCTAGCGCCATTCGACGGCCAACACCGCGGTTCCTGGTGTGTCCGCTGTGCCGTGCGTGTGATCATTGCTTGTACAGCCCTCTCGCAGTGTCCGGAGCAAGTATGGTGGGTCTGACACACCGGTGTCAATGTGTTCTTTTTTCCATTTCCAGGAGTGTACCTCCCGAGGAGATCACGAATGTAAAATTAGAGAGATTAGAGCGCGCACGGAGGCTTTCAGACAGTCGTTCTTCCCGCGAACCATACGCGACTGGAACAGGAAAGGGAGGTAATGACATTGGCACGTAAAATGCCCTCCACGACACACCTTTGGGTGGCTTGCGGAGTATAAATGTAGAATGTAGATGTAGATGTTAATGTAAGTGCGAGACAAACCATTGCAAATGTGAAATGTTGGTACATTAATAACCGGCGTAACCACCAGACTATGGGAAGCAAGCATGCAAACGTGTGTGCATTACGTTGTACAGGTGCCGGATGTCAGTTTGTGGGATGGGGTTCCATGCCTGTTGCACTTGGTCGGTCAGTATAGGACGGTTATTGCTGTTTGTGGATGACGCTGGTGTTGTCTTCCGATTGGAGGCCAAGGCGACATGTCGACACTCTGTAGAGCATGTTGGGTTACAACCACGGAATGTGGGCGATCGTTATTCTCTTGTAAAACACCCCTTAGAATGCTGTTCATGAATGGGAGCACAACAGTTCGAATCACCAGAATGACGTACAATTTTGTAGTCAGGGTGCGTAGGATAATCAAGAGAGTGCTCCTGGTGTCATACGAAATGGCCTCTCAGACCATAACTCCAGGTATAAGTCCAGTGTGTCCAGCACGCAGGCAGGCTCAAAATGGTTCAAATGGCTCTGAGCACTACGGGACTTAACATCTATGGTCATCAGTCCCCTAGAACTTAGAACTACTTAAACCTAACTAACCTATGGTCAGCACACAACACCCAGTCATCACGAGGCAGAGAAAATCCCCGACCCCGCCGGGAATCGAACCCGGGAACCCATGCGTGGGAAGCGAGAACGCTACCGCACGACCACGAGCTGCGGACTCATGCAGGCTCGTTGCAGACCATCAACCGACCTTCTTCTAATCAACACACGGCCATCACTAGCACCGAGGCAACACCAGACCTCCACCCTGTCCTCCAATGAGCTCTCGGTTGACACCACTGAAGTCGCACATGATGATGGTTCGGAGTCAGTGGAATGAACGCTTCAGGGCGTCTGGCTCGGACGAGCTGTCCTCGAAGTAACCGATTTGTAACACTTTGTAGTGTCACTGCGGTGCCAACTGCTGCTCAGATTGTAGACGCAGTACCCCCGTTTTGGGTGCAGCTGACAGGTAACACGTGTGCGCGAGGACGGTGATCTTAAGAAACACCAAGGGGAATCTCAGAGACAGCGAAGTTATAGTAATTCTTTACGTCGGAACTGGTGGATGCTATCTGCCGTTGGCGAAAAGAGAACCGAGGAATAGGAGTTAGAAGAACCAAAAGCTTTTTTAATTTTATAGACTAGTCTTTCAGTTGTTTTTTGGGTCCATTTATAGTCGCTTTTTTCATAAAAAAAGAACTTATAGCCGATAAACGGGGAAAGAAAACGGGCAAAAATTCAATTTAGTATCAGTGGTGCTGAAAACTGCAGATTCTAAATAAAGTGTTAATTAGTAATATTTCCATTGATTTCAAATAGTGCATTATTAAAGACAAAGTAAAAAAAGTGGCAGACGTTATTGAGCTAATACTGTTGTCGCCCTGTGGCGTCCATGTACTTAGACTAGCCTATTAGACGGCGGCGCTCGGCGCACGCATTCCCTTATTTGTTCGTAGAACGGCAGATTTAAAAGTGAACTGACACGTGCAACCTTATGTTGATGGAGGTGTAACTACAATATTGCTGACTTGGCAACACTGACGTCTATTATGAGCCGATGGCTGTTGAATGTTGTCATCTTTGAACATGTTGTAAAACACAATATGATAGAAAATATATTTTACAATAGCAGTCTGATATTTTCCAACTGAGCACCTTTGTAGATCCAAACCTCTGAGAGACCTGAGCCCTCCTAGAGGAGAGGCTTGGGCATTGTGTTCCCCCCTCCCCCATCCCGACACCCTCTCTCTCTCTCGTCGGAAGCGAATACAAGGGCAGCGGAGTACATGTGACATGTGCATGGGATTGTTGAGCTTAGACACCCCCCCCCCCCCCCACCCTTAGGAATCAGACACGAACTGCCTGCCAAAATCGAAGGTAAGTCAGCCACAATGTTCTCAAAGAATGCTCGTCCTCGCAGATCGGATATAGAAAATGTTAGTATGATATTAGTATTGTCGGAGCATCCAAGAAAAGAGCCCAGAATTAGTATCACTGATTGAAGGTTATAACGCCTAGATAGTTAGGAAGAGAAAGCTGATTGAAACCGGAAGTGAATATCAACGAAATTCAATTTTCAGATTCGAATATTTATCACAAGGACAGGTTAATCGCCAATGGTGGCGGCGTATTTATTACAGTAGAGAATTCGATAATATCTAGCGAGGTTATCGCGGGCCCTGAATGTGAATTAATCTGGATGAGGTTAAGCATCAAAAATCGGTCAGAAATGGTAATCCGATACTTTTATAGACTGCCTGGGACAGGAACTGTAAAGGTACAGCGCTCCAAAGAGAACTTGCAGAATATCCTTAGTAATCTTCATGATCATGTCGTTGTAATAAGGAGTGACTTCAACTTGCCAGGTATGCACTGGGAGTTATGCTATTGAAACTGGTGCCAGAGATAGGGACTTGTGTGTCATTAACCTGAATGTGCTGTCCGGAGAGTACTTCGAGCAGATAATTAGAGAACCAACACATGAAGCTAAAGTCTTAGACCCCCTAGCAACGAACAGATCTGAACTTATCGAATCAGTTAACGTAGAGGAAGGAATCAGTGATCATAAAGCTGTAATGGCGACTGTGACTACAGATATTACAAGGAATTTTAAGAAAGGTAAGAAAATATTTTTGCTTAACAAGAGTGACAGGATACAAATTGTAGAGTATCTGAGTGTTCACCATCAAATACTCAGTGCTGATGACGAAGATGTGCAGCGCAATTGGAAAAAAATTCAGAAACATCGTTCAGCATACCTTGGACAAATATGATCCAAGCATCGTGGATTAATAGCCGTGTTAGGAAACTACTACGTAAACAAAAAGAGTTTCAAGAGATTCAAGAGAATTTAAAACCTAACTGACAAGCAAAAGCTGAACGTAGCGAAAATGAGCATAGAGAGCAATGAGAAAAGCATTCAATAACTCTGAGAGCAAAATTTTGTCAACTGATCTGAGTAAAAGCTCTAAGAGAATTTGGTCATACCAAGTTCCAGTTCGGACGCAGTCATTCATGACCTGTTATCGTTATCCCCCTCTCTCCCTCCCTTGATTTATGGCCGTTGCTTCTCCTTCTCCCCTTCCACTTTAGGCTACCTGGGATGCTATCCAATTAGGCCACTGTGGGTGTTTATTTAGGATTCGATTTATTACCTAATTGGGTTCGTTTATGACCCAGTATGGTGGGCCCATTATAGCTGTGATGTCACAATCAAACATAATTGCTCAAGATGCGGAAGGTCAAAGGCTCACTAAGCTGGCGGATACATAAAGTGACATGTAAGTCCACTTGCAAGGGTTTTTCCCCCGACAATTCTCATTCCATAATAGTTGTTCGAATTTCCACAACACTGCAGTCGTCTAACCCCTCCACTAATCTGTAGTATCTGGACTTGCTAGCCATCAGGCACTCGTACTCCGTACACTGTAGCAAGTCGATCTTCTTCATAAAGCTCACCAGACATTTGCTATCTCCAGACAGAATAAAAAACTGACTCACACAGTCGAACTCAAGTATCATCCCTTTCCTCTGTCCCATTGCTCATTATTATTATTCATTGTGTGTTTTGTGTGTACGTGCGTCTGTGTGGGTAGGTTTTCATCTACTGTTATTTCTTCCTCAGTGCCACAGTTCCCTGATGCACTGGAGCAGAAGTCAGCAGACGGACTACCTGATGTATCTGAGTAGGACAAACAATTATCTCCAAAGTCTGCACCACCGCTCATCGCGCCACAGAAAAGTGGTTTCTGTACAGAGCTGTTCACCACAACTTAACAGTTGGTCAGAAACAAGGATTGCTGCACTCTTGACCATTGACTTGAGTTTCGACTACTTTTCACGGTCACCATCCAAAAGTTAAATATAGATTATCGTCAATAGGAGTAGCCTTTAGCATTTTTGACAGGGTAATGTATACGAAAACAAATATTTCTGTAAAAAACCTTTATTAGTTTTTGCATATACATTTAAACCCAGGAAACAGCCCTTTGTTTATGTTTGTTTAGTATAGTTTTAACAACTTCCTGTTCTATTTTTAAATTATAATTTTTATCTCTATCAGGATCATCTATTTCTTTCTGCAGCCAGTAATTTGACAATGGGGGCTATCGAATAAAAATGTGGCCCTCAACTACGTAACCTCAGACTCAGAGTTGAAATATTGAAAGTTATGGATGGTTTCGTTGTTTATGTTTGTTTAGTATAGTTTTAACAACATCCTGTTCTATTTTTAAATTATAATTTTTATCTCTATCAGGATCATCTATTTCTTTCTGCAGCCAGTAATTTGACAATGCGGGCTATCGAATAAAAATGTGGCCCTCAACTACGTAACCTCAGACTCAGAGTTGAAATATTGAAAGTTATGGATGGTTTCGTTGTTTATGTTTGTTTAGTATAGTTTTAACAACATCCTGTTCTATTTTTAAATTATAATTTATCTCTATCAGGATCATCTATTTCTTTCTGCAGCCAGTAATTTGACAATGCGGGCTATCGAATAAAAATGTGGCCCTCAACTACGTAACCTCAGACTCAGAGTTGAAATATTGAAAGTTATGGATGGTTTCGTTGTCTCGGGGCTGGGATACGTAGTTGCCGCATTACGAGCCAAATACTGCTGAGTCTACAGTATACAATATGAATATACACACGAATCGAATCGCCGAAGGTTCCTATCACTCGGCAATTGCGAATTTTGAATGTAACATAGAAATTTACAAATGAAAGATTGCAATCAAATAAATTCTGCAGGTACTCTTTTAACGACTTTAAATGATGAGTACCATAGCAGAAGTACCTTTAAGAATGCCATTTATTACAGCAAAATACTTATTCGGGTCGATGGTCCACCAATTAAATGGCTCTGAGCACTATGGGACTTAACATCTGTGGTCATCAGTCCCCTAGAACTTAGAACTACGTAAACGTAACTAACCTAAGGACATCACAAACATCCATGCCCGAGGCAGGATTCGAACCTGCGACCGTAGCGGTCGTGCGGCTCCAGACTGTAGCGCCTAGAACAGCTCGGCCACTCCGGCCGGTCCAATTAAATAAAATATAAGTTGCATAACAGGGAAACAATAGATTCCTACTTCACGCAGTTAGTCATGAGCCTCAACATAGCTCACTAGATATTCACTTCTAAACACATACTACGTCTTCACTGCAGGTGCCACGGAAATCTCACAATCCAGTCAGCACTACGAAATATTCCTATCTGCCGTAACCACCCGCAAACTGCTCAACACTCTCCAAGTATTTCCTGTGACCGTCCGTCGCGCCTTCCCGTCCAGCACTCCACGTGTCCTATGCGCATCCGATGCTCCTCCCCCACTTCCATACAGTCCCTCCATTGACTTCGGTAGTCGCCTACCGTAGTAACGAGCGCTGTGATTGGCTAAAGCGCTCCCGCCATGTCTCCAAGGCAATGCAAACTCACAAACATATTGAAACACATACGAAATATTGGATTTACATTTAAATAACTTGAAGTTAAATAAATATTCCTACGGCTGGACCATAAACACGCTCTAGCAGACAGTATTAAATACATAAACAAGTTAAATAAACATATATCAAAGGAATAGAAACAAAACTAGGCCAGTAGCCTAATGTTTCTGTGCTTTCTAAAACACAGTAAATATTTGACCAATTTCTTCATGAATAGTATATATCGGATATAAACAAAGACATAGACGAATAAATATATTTCTAAGCATCCTGCTACCGTTCTTTCACGTAACTGTGGAGTACTTATGGCCTGAGGCGATCAATAGTAATCGGCCACTTTGACCTCCAATACCTCATGTACTGTTCAAGTCACATGCCTGTAATTCATACCAACTTAGGTTTACACTAATAGCTTTCTAAAGACACACCTATCGGCAGAATCAGATGAACCAATTAGATTTTGGAAACTCGTTGCTGGATGTTACCTGTGTAACTTACAGTCAGATACTAAACTTTAAACTAATAAAGATATAGAAAATCTGGTTACACCATCAGAATCGTCGTGCAAATAATGGTAATGTACATGTCTCTTTTTAAGACATCATGATTCCTCTGGCTATTATTAACTTCTACATGAACAGTGAGATGTCTGCCATTATGGTTTCACAAAATCCGCCATCTTTGGCACTCCTGGCATACAAATCTCCTTCATCGACACAAAGTACAGTCCTTAACACAGCGTTAACATGGAATTCCCAGCCACGTGGTCGTCCTGGACCACGTGCTGGGGTTACCCCTCTTGCTCCAGCTGTTCGGCAACACGCGGTTGCCGACGAGCCCCAGCTTGCCGAGCGGCCCGTGCGGCCACGCCAACTCCGAATATTTTCAGGGCGCCACAACTCGCCAATTACCTCACAACAAATACATAGAAGGTATGTTCCAGAATTCTATTGTACATCCAATTTTTTTCTGTTAACTATCACTTTTGTGGGTTTAAGAATTAGCTCCATCCATTCTTGCAATTCTTCAGCATGAGAGTATTTGCAAATTTTAATTTTGCCTTTTATTTCTTGGATTACTCTATAATCACAGCATTTCACATTTTCTTGGGTTTACATTAGCAACACTTCTGCTCCAAACTCTTGAAGAACTTTCTTACAAAATTGTAAGATTGTAATATAAGCGAACTTATATTTGTTAAATGTTGTTATTCCGTCGGTTTTTAACTCCCCAAACAGCTTCTCTGTTGCTAGGAGCACAATGTCCCGTTCGCCACACTTAGATATACTGTAACTATCCTTTTTAAGGAGAACCAAATGGGAATGGGTGCTTATTAACATATTTTTCGTGTCTCCATTAAAAAAGTAAACATCTTCGGATCCACGGATTCCTGTGAGTACTCCAGTGCAGAGCCACCTTTCATTGACATTTTCAGTAAATGTTGATATCTAGTATTCCCCTATCATAGCCAGATTTTTCCCTACATGGTGCTTACAGTAACATGTAAGTCTTTCTCGCACATCTGCAGTGGCTTCTTCTTCTTGCAATTACAGTTTATATTCTTACATTAAAAGGTAGTTGTTTTCGCTATATACTCCAGTTTGTGTTCCTCGACTTCGATCTCCTTCATTTCCAGTATCGTATTTCCTACATACAACAGATTAATTGATGTTAAAGGAGCAACTTCTGTAATAGGGAATGGTTTGCCTGTTTGATATGTTGGTTCTCTTTCCTAATAACTATGGAATAACATTATTTGTGGGAACAAGTCATAATTCAGTAACATCTACAGGCTATTCGGAAATTCCCATAACAGATTTCTGGGACTAGTAGAGAGTGGAGAGTAAATAATGTTTTGAATAGAAACCTTTGTCTGTAAACGTTATGCAACGACGCTACAGAGCATCAAAGTTATGGGCGGCAGCGCCTGTATATATTTACATACAGGGTGGTCCATTGATAGGGACCGGGCCAAATATCTCACGAAATAAGCATCAAACGAAAAAACTACTAAGAACGAAACTCGTCTAGCTTGAAGGGGGAAACCAGATAGCACTATGGTTGGCCCGTTAGATAGCGCGCCCTAGGTCAAACGGATATCAACTGCGTTTTTGAAAATAGGAACCCCCATTTTTATTACTTATTCGTGTAGTACGTAAAGAAATATGAATGTTTTAGTTGGACCACTTTTTTCTCTTTGTGATAGATGGCGCTGTAATAGTCAAAAACGTAGAAGTACGTGGTATCACGTAACATTTCGCCAGTGCGGACGGTATTTGCTTCGTGATACATTACCCGTGTTAAAATGGACCGTGTACCAATTGCGGAAAAGGTCGATATCGTGTTGATGTATGGCTATCGTGATCAAAATGCCCAACGGGCGTGTGCTATGTATGCTGCTCGGTATCCTGGACGACATCATCCAAGTGTCCGGACCGTTCGCCGGATAGTTACGTTATTTAAGAAAACAGGAAGTGTTCAGCCACATGTGAAACGTCAACCACGACTTGCAACATATTTTAGCTGCTGTCGCGGCTAATCCGCACATCATTAGCAGACAAACTGCGCGAGAATCGGGAATCTCAAAAACGTCGGTGTTGAGAATGCTACATCAACATCGATTGCACCCGTGCCATATTTCTATGCACCAGAAGTTTCATGGCGATGACTTTGAACGTCGTGTACACTTCTACCACTGGGCACAAGAGAAATTACGGGACTATGACAGATTTTTGCACGCGTTCTATTTAGTGACGAAGCGCCATTCACCAACAACGGTAACGTAAGCTGGCATAATATGCACTATTGGGCAACGGAAATCCACGATGGCTGCGACAAGTGGAACATCAGCGACCTTGGCGGGTTAATGTATGGTGCGGCATTATGAGGGGACGGATAATTGCCCCCCATTTTATCGATGGCAATCTAAATGGTGCAATGTATGCTGATTTCCTACGTAATGTTCTACCGATGTTACTACAAGATGTTTCACTGCATGACAGACTGGCGATGCACTTCCAACATGATGGATGTCCGGCAGATAGCTCGCGTGCGGTTCAAGCGGTATTGAATAGCATATTTCGTGACAGGTGGATTGGTCGTCGAAGCACCATACCATGGCCCGCACGTTCCCCGGATCGGACGTCCCCGGATTTCTTTATGTGAGGAAAGTTGAAGGATATTTGCCATCGTGATCCACCGACAACGCCTGACAACATGCGTCAGCGCATTGTCAATGCATGTGCGAACATTACGGAAGGCGAACTACTCGCTGTTGAGAGGAATGTCGTTACACGTATTGCCAAATGCATTGAGGTTAACGGACATCATTTTGAGCTTTTATTGCATTAATGTAGTATTTACAGGTAATCACGCTGTAACAGCTTGCTTTCTCAGAAATGATAAGTTCACAAAGGTACATGTATCACATTGGAACAACCGAAATAAAATTTTCAAACGTACCTACGTTCTGTATTCTAATTTAATAAACCTATCTGTTACCAACTGTTCGTCTAAAATTGTGAGCCATGTGTTTGTGACTATTACAGCGCCATTTATCACAAAGCGAAAAATGTGGTCCAACTAAAACATTCATATTTCTTTACGTACTATACGAATAGGTAATAAAAAATGGGGTTTCCTATTTTCAAAAACGCAGTTGGTATCCGTTTGACCTTTGGCAGCGCCATCTAGCTGGTCAACCATAGCGCCATCTGGTTTCCCCCTTCAAGCTAGACAAGTTTCGTTCTTTGTAGTTTTTTCGTTTGATGCTTATTTCGTGAGATATTTGGCCCGGTCACGATCAATAGACCACCCAGTATATATAGGGTGATTCCGTGATGATGTTCCAAACCTTCTAGGATGATGGAGAAGGATAAATGTATTAGTTTGAGGTAAGGGTCCCTTTACGGAAACGAACGAGTTATAAACTCAAACGGTTCTAATGCCTCTGACAGTGGAATACGTTTACTGGTGCTGTTTTTGCTAAGACTGGAGCTTAGGCAACTTTCAGAGGCATGGACTAAAACAAGAAAAAAACTGTCCAGTAAAAATGGATTCTAAAATGCATATCTAAGGAGCTTGTTGATCTTCGCTACTGTGAAACACATCTTCTCTATTGGACAAGTGCTCATAGCTCATTTTCGAACATCACGTGTATTTGATGCTAATAGTGTACACGCCAATGCGTCTCAATTGCTAAATATGCGTAGGAATTGACTGTATGCCTTAAACTCCGCCGTCTCCCTCTCTCTCTCTGTCCATCTCGTTCGGCCCTTCTTCACTGCCCATTTCCTCCTCATTCTCCTGTGTCTCTACATCACCTTCTAGCCCCTCTCGCTGTCCATCACGTCCTTTCCTTCCCTCAGTCGATCTCCCCCTCCCCCTCTCCCTCTCTCTGTCGATCTCCTGCTTTCCTTTCTCTGTCCATTCCTTCCGCCCCCTCCCCCTCTTTGTCCATCTCCTCTTCACCCCTCTCTGTGGCCCTGATCCTTGTTTATCGTTATTGCAAACGAAACCTAGATTTGCAATTGAAGTCGCTTAGAATGAATGGGGAAATCGGCTGGGATCTTTGGTTACAGTATATGAGAGAAACCTCTCCACCGGCTAGATCTATGAGGATAGTGGATTCAGTAACAATATTTCACATAGTTTTAATCTGCGAACGCACAGGCCTATAAACTTTTGGATAATTCAGATTCCGTACTAATTTTTTAATGAAATGCCGAAAAGCCATAAATACATGGTGTCCAGCGAAGGAGTCACTGACTCCAAAATTAACTGCCTCGAAAAATAAGATCGATAGATGATTGCAACAAACGGCTGTTTTTCTTGTGAAAGTTGTGAGAATTTTATGTAGAAGTTGTACGGAAGTTTCGAAATAGTTCGAAAAGCTACTAACAGATGACGTTGTACGCTGTACAGCTCATGCAGTATCAGCGTGCATAATTAAACTCGTCCTGTGCAAGCACTCTTTGTAGTTACATCACAGTCTTTTCGAAATGCTCGCTACTCGTAGTACAGAGGTTGTAACGCCGGAAATGCATATCCTCCTATTTCCATCTATTGTACTATAAATTTTTTTCCTTATTTTGTTACGTGAAGACATGACGTTTCTGTGTCTTTGTATATTGTAATTGTTTTACTATTTGTATATATATATGCATTTATGTCGATGTGTAATTGGTTTGTTTTGTAAATATTATTTGTATTTTTACGCTGGGTCTGGCCTAGGGAAAACTATGCTATCGAACGACTACAACGATAGGTCGTGTGGAGAACCAAAGTGTTTAGGATCTTTGGTAGTGTTAAGTCTGCCGCGTAGAGCGCGGGCAGAGCGGAGTCTGGCTGGAGTATGGCGGTGGGGCAGGTGTGTTGTGTGACGCTCCCGCGAGTTGCCGCGCTTTCGGGGTTTGGCAGCATGTAATTGCGCTCGACTTGCTATGATAGTTTCTGACACGGTGTCGCGGACGGGAAGCATTAGCTGGCGCACATCGAGAGCCCGTTTCGCCTGGTGACCGTGTCGAGAAGAAGGCGCGCCAACATCCAGCTTCTGCAACAGCGACGGCCGACAATGAGTGACTGTCGCCACCTCCTCGATCGACGACTTCAAACTTTCAATCAACCAACAAAGAAGACTAAAAGCACGTAAATTTTTAGAACTGTATGGCAGACCTCAGCTTTTTCAAACTGTTGCATCAAAATTACAGCAACTTAGCATGAACCTTTGTTGCTCATTGTCCCAATTGCATTACCAAGCAGGGTCCCTTCCTTTTCCGGAATGAACCCGAGTGTCGTTGAAATTCAAACACCAGCATTAAAGTAATATCATTCCATTTCACTGCTTTAATTTCAAAGTTCAGTTAAGGTATTCTTAGCTGGCTACAATATTTAGATTACACAAGCAGAAATTAAGTGTGCGAGTTTTGTTACCATATTTTAGCTTACCTGTGACTGCAGCTCAGCTTGGTACGTACTAAATTTTACTATTGTTAATTGTTCAGAATCATTTAATTCAAGTTCAAAGTTAAATCTCTTATTTCTAAATTGCGTAGATTCTAGTAGCTTTTGAAATGATTGTTGAGGTAACCCAAGACTAACCTTATTTTATTGAATTTCGTAGTGCTTCAGAAACAAACTTCACTATTAATTTCAGTCACTAAATTAACTTTCAATTTTCCGGTTTTATTAATTCTTTTGCTAAATTAAGTGAGAGTGTAGCGAAATTTATTACTTCTGACAAACATTCAGTTTTCACACAACACGTGTCAACCTTCAGTTGCCACGCTTTTAGTGCTAAATATATGTGCACTAATCTTTCGTTTTCAGTTATTATAGTAGTTGTCCATGGGACTGGCGACCGTAATTTTTCCTAAATCTCAAATATCTAATTAACGCCAATTAATTGTTAACGTAACGACCGCACATTTACTTTCTTTATTAACTTTACCCCTTTTCAAAATTAATTTCCACCAATTTCATTTGCATTTTTCCTTTCATTTAGATGTAACCCTTTCCTCCCTCATTACCAACAAATTAACTTCGGTGACGATTGCTTTTCCCAAATTTCCATTAGGTGCACGCGGTTTAATTTTTCACTGTCATTAAGGTCGATAAGTGAGGGAGAGGTTACAAGGTGGCCCAAATGAACAATGAAATTTGCCTTGACATTCTGTAGTATCTCAAAGGAAATGGATTCAGATGCCACAAAGGTCGCCGATTAAAGCTCGTCCGGTGTGGTGGGATGGTTCTGGTGGACTGTTTTTCAGCGTTTCCCACAAAAAGTAGTCACAAGGAATCAGATTGGGCAAATCCATCCATGTTCTAATAAATTTACAATACGTTAACGCAGTGACTCTATTCCTGAAGTATCCATCAAGAAAGTGAAACAACTGTTTAGTGCGTTGCGGTCTGGCCCTATCTTGCATGGATCAGTTGGTGCCAGGTCGATACACCAACGCTAGCTGTGTGCCGACAAATTCTTACAAAATTGCCACGTCACGTTCACTAGTGATCTTTCTCACGTGAAAAATCGGCCAATAACGCCTCTGCTGCACTCCACCGTCCAAAAAGTAACTTTGGGAGAGTACAGTGGTTTCGCTTCACACAAAAGGGAATTTTGGGAACCCCAAAATCGCCAGTTTTTTTCTGTTTACGACTCCATTCAAGTGGAATTGTGCTACATCTATGGACGAGATATAGCCAATATCAAATCCTTCATTATCAACCATTGTGAGACTCTGGTTCGCAAAGTCAGCCCTTTGCCGCACGGTTCATACAGGTATCGCCTGGTGGCTTTGGAGTTTGAATGAGAACATGTTCTACCTCAGTATTTCCTGCATGGCCGAACACTTCAAACCAGTATCTGCTGCAATTCTTCGGGTAGACTTCCTTGTAATATGCTGAATAATTCCAGAAACCGTGACAACATTTTCAGGAATGACTACTGTTTGCCTGCTAGATCATCAACCACACTGCCTGCCCGTTGGAATTTGGCGAAGAGTTTGTGAATGATTTCTGCACCGGGTCCTTTTGGAACATTAAACCATGTTCTGAAACTGCGCCCTGTTGGCATAGGACTGTGTTCTAACCTGTGGTATTCCAGTTCAAGAAAAATATGTTGTTCAATGGTACGTACGATTTCAGCCTCTTCCTTCGTTAAACTAACTTCCTTTCACGTTTCAACGTTGGAAATGATCGCTCTGAACTCCGGCGCACTATTAATAGCCACTTCTGTCAGCAGATTTTCGAACTACTTCGAATCTTCTGTACACAATTCTTACAGTTTTCACAATAAACATACCGTTTGTTGTACTTGTCTATCGATCTTTGTGGTGTCACCGCCGGACACCACACTTGCTAGGTGGTAGCTTTAAATCTGCCGCGGTCCATTAGTACATGTCGGACCCGCGTGTCGCCACTGTCAGGGATCGCAGACCATGCGCCACCACAAGGCAGGTCTCGAGATACGGACTAGCACTCGCCCCAGTTGTACGGACGACGTAGCTAGCGACTACACTGACGAAGCCTCGCTCCTTTGCCGAGTAGATAGTTAGAATAGCCTTCAGCTAAGTCCATGGCTACGACCTAGCAAGGCGCCATTAGTAGTTTATTGCATGTATCTATGGAGTCTCACTTACATCGTCAATAGCGATGTACCAAGGATGGATTAAAGTTAAGTATTCCAGAAGCTACGTACTTTTCTTTATAGCATTCATTACGTATCCTGTTACAGACCTATCTCTTGTCTGCGTGCACTAAACGCGTGTTTTTCGGCTACTTCCGTGGCGTGGCTGTCTTGCTACGCCACAACAATCTTAGTTTTCGAGATATTTAATTTTGAAACCAGGGACTCCTCCGCTGGACACCAGTTTTCCTACATTCTACTAAAACTGACTGTGCGGAAGCGAACAAAACAGCACATTGTTTTGTACACAAGTTTTGTTTAAAATTTTATATGAGGAATACGAATACACTAGTGGAGCGCACATGAGGTTTTATAGGCTAGAGGGTAGTTTGAGGTCCTCTGATGAACACTCACCAGTTGACACACAGACAGCAAAATCAGACTGCGTTAAGAGTAAAAGCACTTCGACTGTCAAAATTTTATCAGTAAATTGTAGAAGTTTTCGTAACACAGTTCCTGAATGTACAGTTGTCGCGCTCAAATTATTCTCTGTACCAAGAGTTGGCTGAAACGCGAAGTAAAAACCTCCGAAATACGACGGGCGCTTAGGAAGTAATGCAACACATTCTTTTTCTGAAAGCAAGTTGGCTTTATTCGGGAGTCCAATTCACCAAATTACTCTTTTGACTACAAAACCGTATTTTTGAACGTGATCTCCGTTCGAAGCGACGGTCTTACGCCACATTACTGGGAGGACCTGTTATACCCGCAAGGTACCACTCTACTGGGCGAAGACGGAGCCAACATCTTGCTGTATCAATAACCTCCCCTGCATCAGCTTACTGCTTTCCATGGAGTACATCGTTGCCAGCCATGTGGCCGAGCGGTTCTAGGCGCTTCAGTCCGGAACCGCGCTGCTACTTCGGTCGCAGGTTCGCATCCTGCCTCGAGCATGGATGTGTGTGATGTTCTTAGGTTAGTTAGGTTTAAGTAGTTCTAAGTTCCAGGGGACTGATGACCTCAGATGTTAAGTCCCATAGTGCTTAGAGCCATTTGAACAATTTTTTGGGGTACATCGTTCATTGGGCCAAACAGATGGAAGTCGGAAATTGCGAGATCCGAGCTGTAGGATGGATGAAGAAGAACAGTCCAATCAAGTCATGTGAGCTCCTTTCGGGTGCGCAACTTGTGTGATGTCTTGAGTTGTCATGGAGAAGGAGAAGTTCTATCACATTTTTGTGGCAACAAACACGCTGAAATCGTTTCTTCAGTTTCGTGAGGGTACCACAATACACTTCCAAGTTGATCATTGCACCATAAGAGAGGACATCAAATAGAAGAATCCCGCCAGAGTCTCAGAAGACCATCTCCATAGCTTTACTGGCTGAGGGTGTTGCTGTGAACCTTTTCTTCGGAGGAGAGGTGGTGTGGTGCCACTTCATGGATTACCGTTTTGTTTCCGGTTCGAAGTAATGAACCCATATTTCGCTGTCTATTAAGGTGTTCGACAAAAAATTGTCACAATTAGCCTAATATCGCGCAAGCAAAGTCGCACAGATGTTCCTTCGTTGCCCTTTATGGTCTTCTGTTAGGCGGCGAGGAACCCAGCGGACACACACCTTTGAGAGCCCAAACAGAGACGTCCAGTTCTGCAGCGAGGTGTTTGACTGTGATCTGTCAATTACCTCGAATGAGAGTGTCAGCATGTTCCAAGATTGCAGGAGCTACAACTGTGTGCGGCCTGCCGGTACGCGGGAGATAAGACAGATTTGCGCGATGATGACAGACCCCTCGCCCAACGACTCATCATGCTTTTGTTCACTGCCAGGTCTCGGTAGACAGTCTGCAGGCGCCTATGAATATCTGCGCTTCTCTGGTTTTCCGACAAAAGAAACTCAACGCACTTCGGTTACAGATGCCATTGTGAAGGCTAAGAATAGCGCCGCCACCTGTTGGAACTTCATGACGCTATAGGAGCTGAAATGAGAATATTCCAAGATGTTGCACAAGCGAAACTGGACGAGAAAAAATATGTTGCTTTACTTATTGAACATCCCTCGTATACTATATATAACTGACAATTGAATTTTACTCCGAAATATTATATTTATACACTACTGGCCATTAAAATTGCTACACCACGAAGATGACGTGCTACAGACGCGAAATTTAACGACAGGAAGAAGATGCTGAGATATGCAAATGATTAGCTTTTCGGAGCATTCACACAAGGTTGGCGCCGGTGGCGACACCTACAACGTGATGACATGAGAAAACTTTCCAACCGATTTCTCATACACAAGCAGCAGTTGACAGTCGTTGCCTGGTGAAACTTTGTTGTGATGCCTCGTGCAAGGAGGAGAAACGCGTACCATCACGTTTCCGAATTCGATAAAGGTCGGATTGTAGCCTATCGCGATTGCGGTTTATCGTATCGCGATATTGCTGCTCGCGTTGGTCGAGATCCAATGACTGTTAGCAGAATATGGAATCGGTGGGTTCAGGAGGGTAATTACGGAACGCCGTGCTGGATCCCAACGGCCTCGTATCACTAGAAGTCGAGATGACAGCCACCTTATCCGCATGGCTGTAACGGATCGTGCAGCCGCGTCTCGATCCTTGAGTCAACAGATGGGGACGTTTGCAACACAACAACCATCTGCACGAACTGTTCGACGACGTTTGCAGCAGCAGCAGCATGGACTATCAGCTCGGAGACCATGTCTGCGGTTACCCTTGACGCTGCATCACAGACAGGAGCGCCTGCGATGGTGTACTCAACGGCGAACCTGGGTGCACGAATGGCAAAACTTCATTTTTTCGGATGAATCCCGGTTCTGTTTACATCATCATGATGGCCGCATCCGTGTTTGGCGACATCGCGGTGAACGCACATTGAAAGCATGTATTCGTCATCGCCATACCGGCGTATCACCCGGCGCGATGGTATGGAGTGCGATTGGTTACACGTCTCGGTCATCTCTTGTTCGCATTGACGGCACTTTGAACAGTGGATGTTACATTTCAGATGTGTTACGACCCGTGGCTCTACCCTTCATTCGATCCCTGCGAAATCCTACATTTCAGCAGGATAATGCACCACCGCATGTTGAAGGTCCTGTACGGGACTTTGTGGACACAGAAAATGTTCGACTGCTGCCCTGGCCAGCACATTCCCCAGATGTCTCAGTAATTGAAAAGGTCTGGTCAATGGTGGCCGAGCAACTGGCTCGTCACAATACGCCAGTCACTCCTCTTGATGAACTGTGGTTTCGTGTTGAAGCTGCATGGGCAACTGTCCCTGTACACGCCATCCAAGCTCGGTTTGACTCAATGCCCAGGCGTATCAAGGCCGTTATTACGGCCAGAGATGGTTGTTCTGGGTACTGATTTCTCAGGATGTATGCACCCAAATTGCGTGAAAATGTAATCACATGTCAGTTCTGGTATAATATATTTGTCCAATGAATACCCGTTTATCATCTGCATTTCTTCTTGGTGTAGCAATTTTAATGGCCAGTAGTGTACGTAGACTGTGGAAAACAGTGTCCAGGTCGAGAGAAATGTTTCTTCAGCTGTCATGTAATACTTCTATACAATAATTATGTTGTCTTTATTGGAGTCTCTGTTAAAAATCTCCACGTATTTTAAAGGTAAATAGCTATAATTGTAAGCAGACATGGCGTAGTTTATAATCTTTGCTCGGGCTTGACTGTCTGGGGGCTTACTTTCATACCTGTCTGCTTTTGTTTATTCTATTATCTCAATAGCCACATTGAAGTACACTGTTAATTATATCATAGCAGCTGTTCTGTAAGCTGCCCAGTAGTTTACACCACACAAAATCAATTGGCACAGAGTGCAGTGGAGCACATTGTGAAGACTATTTGTTGGAATGTAATACACTTAGTCTTCCATAAGGTGGAACACACCGTCCATTTTGTAGTTATAAATCGTTGCTTCAAATCCGGTAGTACCACGTTATTTAGCCAAGGAAGATGTGAAAGTTCTTACTGATGCATACCATTTGTATGTTCCATCTATCTCAGTATCTTCGAGATGGTTGATGAAATCGGTAATGGCATATCTCTTTACTTCTTCTTCTTTCTTTCTTCTTCTTCTTCTTTTTCTCCTCCTCCTCCTCCTCCTCTTCCTCCTCTCCTGCCTCCATCCATTTTGTTGGCTGTGTTCGAGGATGTTCTAAAAGTTTCAGTGATGGGTTTAAATGTTCCAACTGACCTGATTCTCACAATCGTAATTTCTGTTGAATAGCCTACCATGCCTTGATAAATATGCGTTTCGTTCATACGCCGTTGCATACTAAACAGGCTTTGATATAGTGTACAACTTACAAATTCTCAGACCAATAGTGGTGATGGTTTTTTTCTCTAACTTTTATATCTCAGCTTCATATTGATGGATTCTTTCATCCAGACGTTCCCTCCGGAATTCATACAATTCCTCTATTTTAGCTACGACCTTGATAAACCTATCTTCTGTTGCGACTTTCGTTGACTCCTTTAGTTTTTTCCTTTGCATATGGCTCACGTTGATGAATTCTTCAGTTACCTTGATAAGCCTAACTAATTCAGTTAGTTTTGGGTTGAGACATTTGTTGATTGTTTCAGTTTTTCTGTTGGAATATAAAAGCACCCCAATCCCACCCCCAACCCACTCCAGAATGAATGCATAACATATGTGTGAACTTAATTGTAGTGTACTGTATGCTGACGTGTACGTCTCTTTTTCAACTGTATGTTAATGTTTATCTTCCAGCCTTCCATATCTTGATAACACTGCGCATCGTTACACAACTTTAATACTCTCGGATGTGTCTTGGGAGATATTTTTTTCAGTTTCAGTACCTTTACAGTTAACTTATCAATTAACTTCAAGGTGGCACTAATATTGTCTGCATGCCGAGCTTTCATATCCCCAACACATTTATCAATGCGTTACATCCATAATACTTTCATTGTTGCTTTCTTTTCAAGCATTTGTATCATGGACACTTTCATTGAGGCTTCCTTCTTGAGCACTTATATAACTGATACTTTTACTCATGCTTTCTTCTTTGACATTTATATTCTGAATACTTTGACTGATGCTTCCTTCTTGAGCATTTATATCCCGGATACATTTGCTCACACTGTCTTCTCAGACATTTATATTCGTGATACTTTTGCGGATATCTTCAGGATGGAGTACTTTCACGTCTGCTTTGAATTCCATGGTCGTTGCAGGTAGTATATTGACTGTCTACAAATTCTCTACAGTCTTACATTCAACAGCTGTTCAGTCTTTCCGGAATTTGGGTTAATATGCTGATCAGCCCTCTCAGAATTTGTGTTAAATACTCTAATAATGCTTTCAATTTTTTTAGTACAGCTTTTAATGTTTTTAATTATTTTTCAATTTTCCTGCTATGAGGTTTAGAACTTTCATAGATGATTGACATTTTTGCATCAACGTATAAGAAAATGTGCATTATCGTCTAGGAATGAAGGCACAACATGTGCGCGAAATTGTCCATGTTATGCAATATAGTGACAAAGTTACATATTGGTACATTATCTTTTAAAAAGAAGCACCTGGAAATTTCGTCTGTATCGCTTGCCATTCAGTTTTCTTGTTTGATCAATACCAAAAACCCGCGCTATATGGGATACCAGCAAACACCGCAAACAGTTATAAATTCACTGTCTGTCATTTCAGTTCTTATACATGCATGATAAGTGTTTTTTAAATTCATATTCTCTTATCTGAAAGGGATAACAAGGCTTATGTTATTCCTTACCAGCTACTTCAGAATAGTAGAATATGTTTGACTCAAATAACAGCTGTCCTCCTCCATAGGACGACTGAAACAGAAATATTTCCATATTTCATTTCGGTTTTCCATAGGGACATTGTCAAATATAAACACAGTGTTTAGCTTTACTCTTTTGGATGATGGGATATTTCTGGTTTTGTTGAATGTCATGAATGTTAAATCATCAATGCCAGACAATATTTCCAATAATATCTGTTTGTTTGTTGTTGTGGTCTTCAGTCCTGAGACTGGTTTGATGCAGCTCTCCATGCTAATCTATCCTGTGCAAGCTCGTTCGTCTCCCAGTACCTACTGCAACCTACATCCT
The DNA here is from genome assembly GCF_021461395.2 of Schistocerca americana. NCBI lineage: Eukaryota > Metazoa > Arthropoda > Insecta > Orthoptera > Acrididae > Schistocerca > Schistocerca americana. Next base: position 748,308,522 of record NC_060130.1, on the reverse strand, counting down.
TCTGAATCTGCTTAGTGTATTCATCTCTTGGTCTCCCTCTACGATTTTTACCCTCCACGCTGCCCTCCAATGCTAAATTTGTGATCCCTTGATGCCTCAGGACATGTCCTACCAACCGGTCCCTTCTTCTTGTCAAGTTGTGCCACTAACTCCTCTTCTCCCCAATCCTATTCAATACCTCCTCATTAGTTACGTGATCTACCCACCTAATCTTCAGCATTCTTCTGTAGCACCACCTTTCGAAAGCTTCTGTTCTCTTCTTGTCCAAACTATTTATTGTCTATGTTTCACTTTCATACATGGCTACCCTCCACACAAATACTTTCAGAAAAGACTTCCTGACACTTAAATCTATACTCGATGTTAACAAACTTCTCTTCTTCAGAAACGCTTTCCTTGCCATTGCCAGTCTACATTTTATATCCTCTCTACTTCGACCATCATCAGTTATTTTGCTTCCCAAATAGCAAAACTCCTTTACTACTTTAAGTGTCTCATTTCCTAATCTAATTCTCTCAGCATCACCCGACTTAATTCGACTACATTCCATTATCCTCGTTTTGCTTTTGTTGATGTTCACCTTATATCCTCCTTTCAAGACACTGTCCATTCCGTTCAATATCTGGTATTTGGGCAGAAATGATGGTTCGGAAAACACATACGCATGGTAGAAGCAAATCGTATCAGTGTGTGTTAGCAATAAAATATTAACATTATTCTTGCCAAAGTCTGATGGACCAATAATTATAGATCATCTATTATCAACGAGTGTTACATTCTTATTCTTCTGGTGTTCTGTAGTATTGCAAGACCACTCAGTTACTACAAAGTCCTTGTGACGAGAGTGTTTCTCCCACTCAGCCATGGTGATGACTATATATTTATGTGGTGTCACCGCCAGACACCACACTTGCTACGTGGTAGCCTTTAAATCGGCCGCGGTCCGGTAGTATACGTCGGACCCGCGTGTCACCACTATCAGTGATTGCAGACCGAGCGCCGCCACACGGCAGGCCTAGAGAGACGTCATAGCACTCGCCCCAGTTGTACAGCCGACTTTGCTAGCGATGGTTCACTGACAAATTACGCTCTCATTTGCCGAGACGATAGTTAGCATAGCCTTCAGCTACGTCATTTGCTACGACCTAGCAAGGCGCCAGTATCATTTGCTATTTATATTGTGATGCATGTACCGTCAGACCGATGTTCACCAATTATGGATTAAAGTTAAGTATTCCAGAAGCTACGTACTTTTTTACTAGACTCAACTCCTTTAACTGTTCCAGACCTCACGCCAGCCTGCGTGAGCTTAAACGCGTGCCTTTCGGCTATCTCATAGTGGCTTGGCTGTCTTGCCAAGTCACAACAAGTTACGTACAAGCATACAAGCGATTATGTAGAAAAAACACATATATGTTGCTCTTACAATTTTTTATTTGTAAACTCTTACATATAGTTGAGTGCACATACGTGCTTAAATAAGAACATAGTTTAGTGCTTACATCTGCCATGGCGGGTTCACACATATTTCCACATACTGATTCACAGCATGTATGATAGAATTGAGCGATAATTTCTATTGATGGATGCTGAATTTGGCATGCTAACTCAATCAAACTGTTCCAGATTTTATGATAGAATCTGTACAGATGCGACAGCCATCTAACTCATCTGTCTAGAGCATGCTGGATGACACAACTGGCATACATTAAATTTTTAAACGTTTGCTCTTGCCGATGAGTCCACTCTCTCTCGTTAAAAAGTTTAACCATTTGTGGGAAATCTCCTGCGGAGTTGTACAGTCCCTCATATCACTGAGGGAGCTCGAGTACTTCCGCTGAAGATGGCAGCAGTTTGGAGCGAAGTGTCACATATATGAATCAACTCATTCACGAATAATGTCACTCTCGTATCGCTATATAAAGTATTTTCGACAACCACCTCTGAGTAGAACTCATGGTCCGACCTCACTCACGCACTAATGCATTTACTGTCATTGCTGTCTATGCTGTATGTTGAATTTAATAACAATATAGTCACATATGGTGACTGTGATGGCATTGTGTTACCTGAATGGAAAAGAAATACCGATAATGAGTTACAGGTATACAAGGTGTCACCCCTAAGAGTCGTCAGGATCATTTTCTCCAGTGTTCTGGCAGATATTTGCAATTTTTCGTTTTTGCTGTGTGCAGCTGCACTCAACCCAAACAAATACAGCACCTTACGTGATTCACATGAAACCCAGTGTCGACAGGAAGCATGGATTTGCTTACTGGTATGAATAAAATAATTCTTAAATCGGAATTTTAGGTGACTGGTCAATAGAACGACCCCAAATTAGTCGGGTCGGTTTGCAGTAGGGTTTTGGAACATATAATGTATTCAAATATTATGAATCACCTCGAAGGGAACGATCTATTGATACGTAATCAGCATGGCTTCAGAAAACATCGTTCTTGTCCAACGCAGCTAGCTCTTTATTCGCACGAAGTAATGGCCGGTATCGACAGGGGATCTCAAGTTGATTACGTATTTGTAGATTTCCGGAAAGCTTTTGACACCGTTCCACACAAGCGACTTCTAATCAAGCTGCAGGCCTATGGGGTATCGTCTCAGTTGTGCAACTGGATTCGTAATTTCCTGTCAGGAAGGTCGCAGTTCGTAGTAATAGACGGCAAATCATCGAGTAAACCTGAAGTGATATCAGGTGTTCCCCAGGGAAGCGTCCTGGGACCTCTGCTGTCCCTGATCTATATAAATGACCTGGGTGACAATCTGAGCAGTTCTCTTAGGTTGTTCGCAGATGATGCTGTAATTTACCGTCTAGTAAGGTCATCCGAAGACCAGTATCAGTTGCAAAGCGATTTAGAAAAGATTTCTGTATGGTGTGGCAGGTGACAGTTGACGCTAAATGACGAAAAGTGTGAGGTGATCCACATGAGTTCCAAAAGAAATCCGTTGGAATTCGATTACTCGATAAATAGTACAATTCTCAAGGCTGTCAATTCAACTAAGTATCTGGATGTTAAAATTACGAACGACTTCAGTTGGAAAGACCACATAGATAATATTGTGGGGAAGGCGAGCCAAAGGTTGCGTTTCATTGGCAGGACACTTAGAAGATGCAACAAGTCCACTAAAGAGACAGCTTACACTACACTCGTTCGTCCTCTGTTAGAATATTGCTGCGCGGTGTGGGATCCTTACCAGGTGGGATTGACGGAGGACATCGAAAGGGTGCAAAAAAGGGCAGGTAGTTTTGTATAATCACGTAATAGGGGAGAGAGTGTGGCAGATATGATACGCGAGTTGGGATGGAAGTCATTAAAGCAAAGACGTTTTTCGTCGTGGCGAGATCTATTTACGAAATTTCAGTCACCAACTTTCTCTTCCGAATGCGAAAATATTTTGTTGAGCCCAACCTACATAGGTAGGAATGATCATCAAAATAAAATAAAATAAGAGAAATCAGAGCTCGAACAGAAAGGTTCAGGTGTTCGTTTTTCCCGCGCGCTGTTCGGGAGTGGAATGGTAGAGAGATAGTATGATGGTGGTTCGATGAACCCTCTGCCAAGCACTTAAATGTGAATTGCAGAGTAATCATGTAGATGTAGATGTAGATGTAGTGAGACATTCGTTTTATCGAAATAATTAGGAGCAAGAGAAATCAGAGCTCGAACAGAAAGGTTTAGGTCTTCGTTTTTCCCGCGCGCTGTTCGGGAGTGGAATGGTAGAGAGATAGTATGATTGTGGTTCGATGAACCCTCTGCCAAGCACTTAAATGTGGATTGCAGAGTAATCATGTAGATGTAGTGAGACATTCGTTTTATCGAAATAATTAGGAGCAGTGTATCTAAAATTAAAACACAAAAAATTACAACTGTACTACCTATATTTCGGACGTAAAAAGATAGACTGAGCTCCATAGTCAGTTCATAACAATCGCTTGTACTATCACAATAGACGTTGTTGAAATCGAGTAGGGTTATGATACTTGATAAGACAGAGTGACAGTATTAATTGTTAATTTACGCGATGGCAACGAATGTATACTGTAGGCACTGAACAATGAAGAATCTTTCAGTAATCATTTACTGAGTCACTGCTAAAAGAGAATGATAACTGCAACAAGTTGTTTTTTCACAAAATCTACAAAGCCCAGTTGTCTTAAATATTCTGGAAGAAGTTATTCCCGAATATATCATGATCCTCCGACTGGAAGACTATAGATTCGAGATGAAAGAGATGCTTATTACTAGCTCGAGTGGCACAAATCTAAAAAATGTGGAAGCTGCTTTTTGAAATTTATAAAGAAGAATGTCATAATTAGAATGCAATTGACTATCATTTGTTTTTGAAACAACTGATACACTATTTATGTATTATTTCACACATCTTCACAACTTACCTCAAATATTATAGAGTAATGCCCTTGCTTGTTGTTAGCATTATGATTTGAATGGAGAATGTCAGATTAATGAACCTCCATTTATTAAACTGCGCTGTGAGGGTTGTAAAAGGGAAAAAAATAAAATAATTTTTTCAGTGTATTATTTTTGAGTGTTTTTCGTTTTCTTAAAATCCTTACAAGATTGGGCAATCATTATAACTTAGCCAGTTGGTTTTGGGTAGTAATGAGATTACTGTGTTTTGTATAAACCTTTTCAGATACCTTACTGACTGAGCTACGATAACTACGCATTTTTATAAGCTTTAAACAAAACGAGAAGCAAATATATGACAGAATCGGAGGAGGGCGGGGTCGGCAAATAAAACATACTACAATATTTATAGGGAATATTACTTTATTATTTTTTATTCAGTTATTATTATTTGTAAGCAGTAATTAGCCACAGCAGTAATTTGCGATTAATTGTTTTTATATGCGTAAATTCACCCCATATTATATTCAAAGTGATAGGAGCATCAATATACTTAGGTATGCCATCTGTAAATTCACCTTTTGTGGATTTAAAACGTCTGGGAGTAATAGTAGCAGACTTCAGAACTGTATGAATTTATGACTTTATACACTGAGCGAACTCTTCTACTCGCACACTATGCTCATGCAAACTGCACACAAAATCATCGAATAATGCTTTGACACACAAGCTGCCACCGACTCAGCCTGTCTATCACAATCCATAATGCATTATATTATATGTCATCCAAGTTCACAACACTTTAGTGATGTATGTAAATGCACTGTGAAGACTATCAAGATCTTAATTTCAGTGTCACAGCTCCATACATGATGATGTTGGACACCTTCTTGCTAAAGATTTAGATGTCTGGAGGAGGGTGAGACAGGTCTTACTCAAGCGTTATCAGTTCTTCGACCTACTGCATCGTGCTACATAGATGCTTCCACTCCATCCTTGTAAACTGCACTTTAGCACTACATTGAACATTCTTGATTTCTGTTATTACTTTGCAGTCATTATCTGGTGCTGTGCCTACATTTACACATTTAAATCCACTGGCAGTCAAATGATAAGTAATGATGAACAGCAGTATGCTGAAATCATTTAGGTGTGGTTCCTACTCTGATATATCAGGTAGTCTGTCTGTTGATTTCTGCTCCAGTGTATCAGGGAACTTGCTCTAAGGAAGAAATAACAGTAAATGAAAACACACGCACACACACAAACACACACACACACACACACACACACACACACACACACACACACAATGAGTAATAATAATGAGCAATGAGAAAGGGGTAATACATGCATATTAGTTTCTTATTCTATCTAGAGGCGGCAGATCTCTGGCGACGCTTCATGATGATGATTGACTGTTCGCTGCGGTGTACAGAGTACGAGTGCTGAGTCCATCTGATGGGTAGCGAGCTCAGATACTGCTGATGAACGGTAGGGGAAGACGATGACAGTTTTGTGGAAATTCAAATAACTATTTTCAAATGGGGTTGGTTGGGAGAAAACCCTTGAGGGTGAACTTATATATCACTTTACGTAACCAACATCTTGGTGAGCCTTTGACCTTCGAATCTTGGACAAATATGTTTAATTGTGACATCGCAATGTTTGCCATACTCTATCCATCGTATTGGGTCATATATTGGATGCTAAATAAACACCCACAGTCTTGAGTATAAATTTTAGTGATAAGGATAATAAATCAGATGAGGAAGGAAAGGGTACCCAAATTCGGCAATAAATTATAGTGACAAGGATAATAAACTAGATCCTAAATAAACAGTGGATGGCCAACCGCTGTAGCCAAGCGGCTGTAGGCGCTTCAATCCGGAACCGCGCTGCTGGTACAGTCGCAGGTTCGAATCCTGCCTCGGGTATGGATGTGTGTGATGTCCTTAGGTTAGTTAGGTTTAAGTAGTTCTAAGTCTAGGGGACTGAGGACTTCAGATGTTAAGTCCCATAGTGCTCAGAGCCAAACAGTGGATGACAGCCCAAGTGGTACATAGGTAGATAGGATAGGGAGAAGGAGGAAGGGAGGGAGTTCATAAATTAAGGGGGAGAGAGGAGGTTGTTCACAGGAGCTTCTCAACATCACTCAGGCAGTTGATAGACTCACATGTCATCTCTGGTTGACCATAGTCCTGTTGAAAAATGGCATTACGATACTGTCTCATGAGAGGGCACATGAGGACACAGCATGTCTGTGTCATACTGATATGGCGTCAGAATTCTGTCAATCACTACTAGTCCTGACCTGGAGTCATACTCGATGGCTCCCTACACTATGACGCCAGGAGTAACATTGCTGAACCTATCCAAAAAATTGGAAGAGTGGGACCGCTCATCTGGGGTTGTGCAGAGCCACGATTCGTTTGCTGAACACAGTGCGACGCTATTCATCAACAGTCCATGCTTCCCACTCACAACACCACTCCAATGGAGACCCACAATGAGCCGCCTTTAAAACTCTGTCAGGTGCTGACAACGCTGTCTCATACTAGTGCGAGACGTCTACGTGTCCTTCACAGTGATCACTCAACATCTGACGCTGTTCATGCCTGTTAATTTCCCCACTGGGCCTGATAATGACACTAAACGTGAATAACACTAATGTACTCTGATGGCTGTTCTGCCTGTCACAGAGTATTGCCACTCTGATCATTTACATACCTGCAAACGGTGTGTATGTGTGTAGGAAGCTACACTGACATCCGGCAGAATAATCTGGGTGACACATTCCAGGTATTCGTCGCTAATCTCATAACCGATGACTATAGGGTCACTTTCTTGGTTACGGGTGTTATCTGTATTTATCCACAATGAAAGCGACTTTTGATTCGTGCGTTCAAGTGCAACAGAGGAAAGGTGTAATACTTACATTCGATCGTGCGTGTCAGTTATTTATTGTGTCTAGAGGCTGTAAATGTCTGGTGACGCTTCATGATGATGATCGACTTTTCGCTAAGGTGTACAGAGTATGAATACCGAGTCCATCCGATGGTATTGGCAACAGCAGACAATCTGCTCATGCTGCTGCCTCTGGCTGACGTGTTGAAGCATTGGATACCTGTAGTCTTGAAAGCTACGAACTTGACCCCCGCGTGAAGCATTTTTCGGAAATAAGGAAAGTAGTTTTAAGTTTAACATAACGCTCACATCATCATCATCAAGGACAAAGCATTTTCTCGACTGGAAAAATGTGGGGGTGGAACCAGCTGTTGAAGAAACCATGGCGGCAGTCACCTCAAGGACTTCAGGTAATCCACAGGAAACCTAAATCGAGACGAAAGGACGTTTGGTGCCAACTCCTCCATAATACGAGTCCACCGTCTTAATATCTGCGCTGTCATGCTCAGTATCATCGTGGTTATGGAACTCCCTTGCCAATTAAAACTGTGTGTTGGACCGGGGCTCGATGCTTGGACCTTTACTTTTCGCAGGCAAGTGTTCTACCGACTGAGCTATCTAATCACAACTCACGACCCGTCCTCACACCTTTACTTCCACCAGTATTTCATCTCCTACCTTATAAATTTCAATGAAGTTCTCCTCCGTCCCTTGTGGGACAATCACTCCTGAAAGAAAGAGTACTGCAGAAATTAGCTTAGGCACAGCCTGGGGGATCGTTTCCTGAAGTTGAGGTGGTGGCGGCTATGAGGGCGAGTCCTGAGTCGTGCACTAAGCGTCATGTAAACCTAGAACACGAGTCCCTTCTATTTTCACAATGTGCTGGTACTAATGTGCACTTTCTGTATCCCTTAACATGTTGTCTGGATTTTTTTTTATTTTTCATTTATTCATTTTTTATATATTATTGCTCGAATAGCAGCGAGGCGTCAACAGTTTTTTTCAGTCTTTGTTAGATACAGCTACTGACAGCCAGATATTTACTGCGATGGACGTATGCTGTGTGGAATGAAAATCAAAAGTACATGATGTAGAAAAAATTTTCTGATTGACATAGGTTGCTACTAGTGTGTGCTGGTGGATTTGATTTGTGTCCACATCCATACTTTACAAAACACTGAAGTGCATGGGAGCGGGCACGTCCTCTTTTACCAGTTATTATTCTTCCTGTTCCATTTATGTATGGAGCGCGGAAAGATTGACTGTTCAAATGCCTCTGTGCGCGCTGTAATTAATCTAATCTTGACTTCGCACTCCCTACCGGACTGATACGTATGTGGTTTTAGTATATTCCCAGGGTCATAATTGAAAACAGGCTCTGGAAACTTTGTAAGTAGGCTTTCTCGGGATAGTCAGCGTTTATCTCAAAGTGTCTGCCACTTCAGTTTTTTCACTATTTCTATGCAACTCACCCACGGGTCAAACAAATCTACACTCCTGGAAATGGAAAAAAGAACACATTGACACCGGTGTGTCAGACCCACCATACTTGCTCCGGACTCTGCGAGAGGGCTGTACAAGCAATGATCACACGCACGGCACAGCGGACACACCAGGAACAGCGGTGTTGGCCGTCGAACGGCGCTAGCTGCGCAGCATTTGTGCACCGCCGCCGTCAGTGTCAGCCAGTTTGCCATGGCATACGGAGCTCGATCGCAGTCTTTAACACTGGTAGCTTGCCGCGACAGCGTGGACGTGAACCGTATGTGCAGTTGACGGACTTTGAGCGAGGGCGTATAGTGGGCATGCGGGAGGCCGGGTGGACGTACCGCCGAATTGCTCAACACGTGGGGCGTGAGGTCTCCACAGTACATCGATGTTGTCGCCAGTGGTCGGCGGAAGGTGCACGTGCCCGTCGACCTGGGACCGGACCGCAGCGACGCACGGATGCACGCCAAGACCGTAGGATCCTACGCAGTGCCGTAGGGGACCGCACCGCCACTTCCCAGCAAATTAGGGACACTGTTGCTCCTGGGGTATCGGCGAGGACCATTCGCAACCGTCTCCATGAAGCTGGGCTACGGTCCCGCACACCGTTAGGCCGTCTTCCGCTCACGCCCCAACATCGTGCAGCCCGCCTCCAGTGGTGTCGCGACAGGCGTGAATGGAGGGACGAATGGAGACGTGTCGTCTTCAGCGATGAGAGTCGCTTCTGCCTTGGTGCCAATGATGGTCGTATGCGTGTTTGGCGCCGTGCAGGTGAGCGCCACAATCAGGACTGCATACGACCGAGGCACACAGGGCCAACACCCGGCATCATGGTGTGGGGAGCGATCTCCTACACTGGCCGTACACCACTGGTGATCGTCGAGGGGACACTGAATAGTGCACGGTACATCCAAACCGTCATCGAACCCATCGTTCTACCATTCCTAGACCGGCAAGGGAACTTGCTGTTCCAACAGGACAATGCACGTCCGCATGTATCCCGTGCCACCCAACGTGCTCTAGAAGGTGTAAGTCAACTATCCTGGCCAGCAAGATCTCCGGATCTGTCCCCCATTGAGCATGTTTGGGACTGGATGAAGCGTCGTCTCACGCGGTCTGCACGTCCAGCACGAACGCTGGTCCAACTGAGGCGCCAGGTGGAAATGGCATGGCAAGCCGTTCCACAGGACTACATCCATCATCTCTACGATCGTCTCCATGGGAGAATAGCAGCCTGCATTGCTGGGACAATGAATTCACGGTGTTCTTATTTCAATTTCCAGGAGTGTATGATCACTCGTGCTGTCCTGTTTCAATATCCACAGTTAGATTAAATTTGCTGTACTTTTCGTTCCAATAGATCCACAGTGAGCAGATCCTCCAGGGTGCAAAACATGTCAGAAAATAAGAATGCACGATAAATATTTACAACGAACTACAGATATGGTAATGTACATTCCACCGACCACATGAGAAATAGTCTTCATAGACGTGAAATAAGTTAAAAAATTTTAAACGTATTTTCGTTTAAAAGTAATAACAAGCTCGCCAAAACACATGAAAAGGTTCCGTACACTGAGATGCATATGATATTTTGTAGTCATGCATGGAGTTGCGCTCTACCAAAACTACGGTTCGTTAGTTTTGATTTATTACGTAATAAATGGTAGATTAGCAGTAGTAATGGTAGCATTGGTAGGGAAGGAAACATAAATGAATGTGTAAGAGAGAATCTTGGAGCCGACGTCTTCTAGTTTTTTTTCGTTTGGTTGTTTGTTTTGCACATAATTAGAACGGCACACCATTCGGTATTAGCCCATTGCTTATTTTATATTTCGTATAGAATATAAACTGCATTTTATATCTAACACAAATTAGTTGACCACATAACGTCTGTGCTTTCATATAACCAAAGCAATTGCTTTTGATGCAATTACAGTTTCCATGCACAAACATAAAATTAATGTTATTTTGTACTCAATAGAATTTTCATTACCATGATCAAAGGTATGAGCTTCCTGTTATTGTAAATAAATGCAGAACTTGTTTATGAATAACAGAAACATGTTTTATACAAGTTCGATAAGGTACTGAAGCGACGTTTGACATATTTTAGTTTTGCGTTTTCTTTATGTTTTCCTTTTTGTTGAGGAAATTGTGTTTTCTAGCGATAGATGGTAAATCTGTGTTTTATTTATTTTTACTGCAACATCCCTGTGTTTTACGTTGCCAATCAACAACTTTTGTATAAACACTAAATTAAAAATTGACGATTTCAGTTTTATTATAAATAGTGTTTACTTTAAAATAACAGACAGGAGGATAACTACGTAGAACAAAAATGTTCCGTAGATTACCCGGCCCTTATTTTTATCCTCACTCAGTTTGTAGACAGTTCACAGCTTCCGGTTTTTAGGAGAATCTAGTAAGACACTGATCGCATGCGTAAAGAAAGCGATCGTTATGAGGTAACGCCCAATAGGTATGCAACAACCCTAAGCTACAGGTAACGCGGGTAAGACCTTTAACTGACCAAATCTACGAGAAAACCTACCGTAATCTACGCTTATTTATGATAGTCTACAGTAAGCTACGGCAGTTTTACAGCTCTAGACATGGATCTTCAAATAGAAAGATCATTTTGGAGCACTTTTTTACAATGATCGCGTTACTGCAATGAATGTGTGCAGAAGTCATATTGTATGTAATATTCGCATTATGTGATATTATTGGTAACTTATACACACCAGTCCATTCTATTAACAAATTCATGGTGGAGTAGAAGGAGTTGGCCATCAATAAATCCTTCAGGCTCCTCTTAAACTGAACATTATCAGTAGTTAAACTTTTTGCATGTGTGTCACACACTCTAACAATATTCGGGGATGGGTCACATGAGTGATTTGTAAGCACTCACGTGTAGACTGATTACATTTCCCTAGTATTCTTTCCTCAAACCTAAAGCTGCCACCTGTTTTACCTACCAGTGAGTCCATGTGATAATTCCATTTCACATCCCTGCAAAGTCTTACACCCAGGTATTCGTATGGATTAACCGTTTTCAACTTCATATCATTGATGCTTTATTTACATGATTCGATGTTGTTTGCTGCTGCTGGTGTTGACATTGTGGGAAACGGTGAAGCGTGTTACAACTGACTGCGAATGTGATGGAAGTGAATCAGCAGCTGCAGTGTTTAAGAAGATTCATACATATTAACTCTATCAGTAGAGATGGAAACTCTGGATGAATTTTAACTTACGTGTCGGGCTACAATCTTTTCTTAATTTTCAAAAGAAACTTCCAATTTTACGAGGATATATTTCTTATATGCATCCACACAAAACCTTGCCGTATTTTTTACACGTACGTTTAGAATCAAAGCTGTCATCTACCTTTCACAAATGCCCAATGTGCTCTCCACTGGACATACCATAAACATCCATACGATATCCAAACTCGATCCATACATTTTCAAGCATGTCTGGACATCTACATCTACATCTACATCTACATTGATACTCCGCAAGCCACCCAACGGTGTGTGGCGGAGGGCACTTTACGTGCCACTGTCATTACCTCCCTTTCCTGTTCCAGTCGCGTATGGTTCGCGGGAAGAACGACTGTCTTAAAGCCTCCGTGCGCGCTCGAATCTCTCTAATTTTACATTTGTGATCTCCTCGGGAAGTATAAGTAGGGGGAAGCAATATATTCGATACCTCATCCAGAAACGCACCCTCTCGAAACCTGGCGAGCAAGCTACACCGCGATGCAGAGCGCCTCTCTTGCAGAGTCTGCCACTTGAGTGTATTAAACATCTCCGTAACGCTATCACGGTTACCAAATAACCCAGTGACGAAACGTGCCGCTCTTCTTTGGATCTTCTCTATCTCCTCCGACAACCCGACCTGGTACGGATCCCACACTGATGAGCAATACTCAAGTATAGGTCGAACGAGTGTTTTGTAAGCCACCTCCTTTGTTGATGGACTACATTTTCTAAGCACTCTCCCAATGAATCTCAACCTGGTACCCGCCTTACCAACAATTAGTTTTATATGATCATTCCACTTCAAATCGTTCCGTACGCATACTCCTAGATATTTTACAGAAGTAACTGCTACCAGTGTTTGTTCCGCTATCATATAATCACACAATAAAGGATACTTCTTTCTATGTATTCGCAATACATTACATTTGTCTATGTTAAGGGTCAGTTGCCACTCCCTGCACCAAGTGCCTATCCGCTGCAGATCTTCCTGTATTTCGCTACAATTTTCTAATGCAGCAACTTCTCTGTATACTACAGCATCATCCGCGAAAAGCCGCATGGAACTTCCGACACTATCTATTAAGTCATTTATATATATTGTGAAAAGCAATGGTCCCATAACACTCCCCTGTGGCACGCCAGAGGTTACTTTAACGTCTGTAGATGTCTCTCCATTGATAACAACATGCTGTGTTCTGTTTGCTAAAAACTCTTCAATCCAGCCACACAGCTGGTCTGATATTCCGTAGGCCTTTACTTTGTTTATCAGGCGACAGTGCGGAACTGTATCGAACGCCTTCCGGAAGTCAAGAAAAATAGCATCTACCTGGGAGCCTGTATCTAATATTTTCTGGGTCTCATGAACAAATAAGGCGAGTTGGGTCTCACACGATCGCTGTTTCCGGAATCCATGTTGATTCCTACATAGTAGATTCTGGGTTTCCAGAAATGACATGATACGCGAGCAAAAAACATGTTCTAAAATTCTACAAGAGATCGACGTAAGAGATATAGGTCTATAGTTTTGCGCATCTGCTCGACGACCCTTCTTGAAGACTGGGACTATCTGTGCTCTTTTCCAATCATTTGGAACCCTCCGTTCCTCTAGAGACTTGCGGTACACGGCTGTTAGAAGGGGGGCAAGTTCTTTCGCGTACTCTGCGTAGAACCGAATTGGTATCCCGGTGTTGCTATACGGCGTTGCAGTTCACCTAATATTGTTGGAAGGGAAGTTACATAGAGCGAGTATTTCATTAAAAAAATGCCGAACAAATGCACGTATCCTGAGATCAGACGGCCTAGAACGCCAATGGTGCAACACGACATCCGCAGGCCCCTTAAAACCGATTGATGAGGCACGCTAATTGCTAAGAAACATTCCACATCCAGTTACCGGTGTGATAGTGCCCCTTTCTATTGAAAATTAAGTTCTTGTGGGGTTCTTGCAGTTGTGGAGAACGCTAAATCTCCAACACAGCCAAGTACTCTCACGCTGAAAAGTAATCGAACGACCCGAATTGCGATCCGCCTGATTTACATGCAGCCCACATAACGCGACTGTCGTGCAGGTTCTCTAATCACTTTTCAAATGGTTCAAATGGCTCTGAGCACTATAGGACTCAACTGCAGAGGTCATCAGTCCCCTAGAACTTAGAACTAGTTAAACCTAACTAACCTAAGGACATCACAAACATCCATGCCCGAGGCAGGATTCGAACCTGCGACCGTAGCGGTCTTGCGGTTCCAGACTGCAGCGCCTTTAACCGCACGGCCACTTCGGCCGGCCAATCACTTTTCGCAACATTCATTTGACTCTACAAAATGGTTACCACAAATGACCACGCACTGTATGGGAATAACTTCTGATGTAAACAAGTACTATGATACTAAAAATACCAGGAAACACCTTATAAGAGAAGAGAGAGTCCATACCACTTGTAAGCTCAAATTTTCGCAGTAAGTGATGTTTCTAGCATGTTTTCACTCTCATTAATCTCTGATACAACTAATGCCCTAACTCTACCACATAAATCATTCCGTCACCCTTACTTGAAACTCAATTCACTTGGTAATAAGGAAATCCTCAACAAAGTCTGAATAAAATTTCTCTGATAATTCGAAGTTCTCTCGCTCTCTAAAATGTCTCCCAGACATTTATTAACCGTCATTCGCTTGGCGACTGGTTTTATATAAGCTGCATAATGAACTAAGCAGTCAAGGAAAAAAACACGACTAACAGCGTGAAGTGGGTTATCATCGCCATCAACAAAGTATAGCTAGTAATTTCACTGTATTCACGATGGTACGTGGATCTATGTGCCGTTCAAAAGTCACCTATCGCCCTTGTCATCCAACACAAAGAACCATTAACGGTCTACGTTACTTGTGAGCGGCTACTTGTGCACTTGCCTGAACTTTAAATGGATTGACGAACTGTTTTACTCTGGATCTGCACTAGAATACAGCACCTATATACGATGCAACTAAGGAAAACTATTGATCTGACCGAGACTCGAACACAGGACTTATTTTCGTTGCGGACTAGATGTAAAGAGACGTGATATACCTCATTTTCAGCTATTATCAGTTAGCAAATGTGAACCTGATATTACACGACAAAAAGTTCTGTACTGGGCCGGGTCTCCTACTCAGCAACTATTGTCCCCATCAACCAACCACGAAATATATTAAATATGGTTTGATTCACAAGCAGTCAATTTGAAATGATCTCACGTAAATTTTTTTTGTTGGATAGGGTTTCGAACGCAACACCTAATCGAATTGTTAACTAAGTACAATCGAGTGTCAGATATCGAATTTTCTCAGCAGTAACGATATGTTTGAAACTGAAATGACGAGACACATGAATAATTTCTCCATTCCAGGGATTCGAGCTCAACACTTAATCGCCGTTGTTTTCTAGCCATGCATGGACATTAAATATAGGTTTCTTTGACCAGTCGCGATAAGTGCGCAACTTGGACTGGAAATAACATTACGATAAATTCAGTACTGACTGGGAATCGAATCCCTCACATATCGTCTTTAACTACACACCAAGAGATGTTAACTATCGAATTCTTTTTGCCATCAGCTAGGAGGGGCGTGTTTGAACATGAAATGATGCGACGAAAAGGTTTATGTCTTACTGGGAATCGAAAGCGTCACATATCGTTATTGTTGACAACGAATGGAGAGACGTCAAAAATCAAAATTATTTTCCACCAGCAGTTAGGTGTGCTCATGACAGAGCTTGAAAAGACATAATGAAAACTTTTTCGCCGGACCAGGATTCCAACCCAGTTATGCACCTTACGTGAAGATATTGAGGAGTTTGAAATCATGAGAAAACAACGAACTGATTGAACTGTATCGTCACGAAGGTACCAAATCCCGCGAATAGGAAGATCTGGGTTGATATCCCAGTCCGCAACCAATATATTCAACATCTTAAGCTGAAATAAAAGATGAAATAAGAGGTCTGTTACCTTACATGATATATGGTTCATTAGCTAATATAAAAGTACAAGTGTAAGAATGGTCACTGATGACAGACTTTCTACATGCCGCCACTTCCGCTTCTGTCGTGGCCCAACCTAATCTCTTGTCGGTAGCAAATGGACATGAGGTTTAATGTGAACTTGAAAACACGATGCAGTTTTAAGTTCTTCACTTTGCGTAACAACAGCTTAACAGGATTTGTATAAACCAATAATAAACCATTGCCTGATGTGGGAATCGACTCCAAACGTTGTGTGTACCATGCTAGCATCAATCCACCAGACCACCGAACTCAATTTCTGGAGGGCTCATGATTTTGTTACAACGCAGGTGTTGGTTCAAATGGCTCTGAGCACTATGAGACTTAACTTCTGAGGTCATCAGTCCCCTAGAACTTAGAACTACTTAAACCTAACTAACCTAATGACGTCACACACATCCATGCCCGAGGCAGGATTCGAACCTGCGACCGTAGCGGTGGCGCGGTTCCAGACTGTAGCGCCTAGAACCGCTCGGTCACTCCGGCCGGCCCACTTCATGTAACTTGGCAAGATTACGCCTAGACATTTAATTGACTGACTATGTCAAGCAGCACATTTCTAATGCTGTATTCCAACATTACGGGATTGTTTTTTCTTATTCATCTGCATTAACTTACATTTTCCTACATTTATAGCAAGTTGTGGTTCACTACAACAACTAGAAATTTTGTTCAAACAAACCTTTATGACCCTATAGTCACTCAACGACTACAACTCCCCTTGCACCACAGCATCATCAGCAAACAACTGCAGATCTTTTGTGTACACATTAAATAGGAGCGGTTTTATCACACTTCCTGAGGCACAACATACAATTATCTACCCGGTAACACAGGTCCAGAAATCTGCAGCCAAGATCGTCACACAATCGACGGATCCTTTGTTTGGGACCCTCCGCTCAGTTCCAAACCAAAGGAACCAGATGAGGTCTCGGAACGATGCTGCAAATTGTGAGCTCTGCTTGCAACACGCGCCCGAAGCCAGCAGTTTTCATAACTTGCGCCAACCGCCCGTTGGAGCCGAAGATGGTCACAGAACCCAAGCGACAGACGTCACTGCAGCCGAAGCGAGCCACAACTTGCAGACGACTGCACCCTGCATACTCGATACCGCAGGCAACGTCTCCTCGAAATCTCTCATGAGCCTCCTTCCTCACCCCTCCGGCAGACCTACCGAGTGCACATTGGTTTCCTTTCTGGCCGTGGACGCTGTTTCCCTAAGGGGCTCCACAGCGCTCCTAACATTGGACCTCCCAACTACTAGCAAAACTCTTCCCCCGTGTGACTGCTTCAACGCTGCCGAAGGAGCGGGAACCTGTTCTGTCATGGGGTGAATGGGCGAGGCAAGATGACCAGCCTCCACACTGACCTCTGCCTCGAGTGACACGAAATCGTTAGCACCCGCCGCTCACTCTGCGGTGAGGGCGGATCGACCGCGTCGGATACAATGCAAGGTGCCTCGGCAGCAGAGCCCGCGGACAAAACAAGCGACACCTGCGGTGACCGATGTGATGCGCCAGTTTCTGCTGATTGCCAGATGATTGGTGGTATTCCTCCGTGTGTGTTCGAACCTCTCTAACTTTATTTTTATGGCCTTCTCACGAGATATACGTAGCAGGAAGCAACATACTGGTTGGCTCTTCTAGGAACATACGCTCACGGTACTTATAACAGTAAACCACACCGTCATACAGAACACCCCTCTTGCAGCGTCTGCCACTGGAGTTGGTTGAGCGCCTCTACGATGTTTTCGTGCATACTAAATGACCCTGTAACGAAACGTGCTGCTCTTCTTTAGATCTTCTCTATGTCCTCTACTAGTGCTGTTTGGTACAGATCCCATACTGACGATCAATATTCAAATATTGGTGTAACGAGTGTTTTGTAAGCTATTTCCGTTGTTGATCGAGTATATTTCCTGGGGATTCTTCCAATGAATTACAGTGTGGTATCTACTTCACTCACGATTAGTTTCAACAAAGTTAATAAAAGAGTGTTCATGTGACCTAGTCATGTCTTAAGTTATTTGTGTAATCAATCATTTGTCACAGGAACATTCCCGGACTCGCTTAAATATGCTGAAGTTATATCTCTCCACCAGAAAGGGGACAAAGAAATCCCGTCAAACTACCGACCGAGTTCACTTTTGCCAGTTTTTTCAAAAATATTTGAAAAGGTTATGTTCAAGCGTCTACTTAAGCACCTTACTGAAAATAACATACTGTCAAAGTCACAGTTTGGGTTTCTTAAGGGTTCTGATATTGAGAAAGCTGTTTACACTTACAGCGAAAATGTCCTTAATTCAATGGACAACAAATTAGAGGCAACTGGCATATTCTGTGGCCTGTCAAAGGCGTTTGACTGTGTGAATCACAGCAGTTTTTTAAGTAAATTAAAATATTATGGCGTCAATGGTAGTGATGCAAAGTGATTCCGGTCATATCTTACTAATAGAAAACAAAGGGTGTCATTACGTAACACTTCAGCAGTAAGCAATCAGACATCATCTGACTGCGAAGAAATGACATGTGGTGTTCCCCAAGGTTCCATACTAGGTCCACTATTGTTTCTTGTGCATATTAATTACCTGTCATCTGTTACATTACCAGATGCCAAGTTTGTCTTATTTGCAGATGATACAAACATTGCAATAAATAGTAAATCAAATATAAATTTAGAAAGGGCAGCTAATCAAATTTTACTGACATTAATAAGTGGTTCATAGAAAATTCACTATCATTAAACTTTGAAAAGACCCACTATATGCAGTTGAGAACTTCCAAGAGATTTCCTTCTGGTGTGTGTATAAAATATGATGACATGGAAATAGAAGATGTTGAGAGTGTAAAATACTTGGAATTACAACTTGATAATAAATTAAGTTGGGAGCAACATACTAACGAACTGCTAAAGCACCTAAACAAGTCTGTGTTTGCAATGCGAATGATGTCAGGCATTGGAGATAGAAACATAAAAAACTGGCATATTTTGCTTATTTTCACTCCATTATATCATATGGTATCCTATATTCTGGTAACTCCACAAACAGAGAAAAAAATTTTAGAGTACAGAAGCGTATAATAAGAGTAGTGTAAATCCAAGAACATCATGTCGAAACCTATTCAAAGAATTGGGCATATTACCCGTAGCTTCTCAGTATATTTATTCCTTAATGAAGTTTGTTGTAAATAAAACATCTCTTTTTCCAACTAACTGCTTAGTACACAGTATCAGTACTAGGAATAAGAACAATATACATAAAGATTTAAAATCACTTACTCTTGCCCAGAAAGGAGTCCAGTATTCACCAACGCATATTTTCGATAAGTTACCAGCAACCATTAAGAGTTTAGTTTCAGACAAGGCACAATTTAAACATAATTTAAAAGAATTTTTGGTGGCCAACTCCTTCTATTCCATCCATGAGTTTCTCAACAAGTGCAGTAGACCATTTTAATGAAAATTTATTATACTTTAATTTTTGACAATACTTGGTTGTAACAGCCAAGTAACTACCTACTGTGTGAATGATGGATGTATGGAAAGCAGATATAAGTCTTAAGTCTGTAAGTAGTGGAAGTTTAATTTTAAATCTTGTACATAATCCGACTGCTCTTAACTCAGGATCACTGAAATGAATAATTTACTTTAATTTTTGACAATACTTGGTTGTAACAGCCAAGAAATTAGCAAATGTCTGAATGATGAATTTAATGAAAGCAGATTTGAGTATTAAACCTGTAAATATTAGAAGTTTAAATTTAGTTCATGTACAAAATTTTACTGTTTATTGAGTGAGGATCATTAAAATTAATGAAACTCAAGTTTTTCTAATTACATTTTTGTAATGTGTTTATCTGACATCTTCCACACGCAGGAGGATTCCCTCTTTTATGGGTCTATGGAATGAATAATTAATCTGATCTAATCTAATCTAAGTGGTCCTTCAACTTCAAATGGTTCCGTATGCATACTCCTAGATAATTTACGGAAACTGCTTGCAGCGATTGCTCTGCAAGTGTGTAGTCTTACAACAAAGGGTCTTTCAGGCTATGTATTCGCCATATGCTATATTTGTTTTTGTTTGGGTCAATTTTCTTTCCTTGCACCAACTTCGATCCTCTACCGGTCTTCCTCCATTCTAGTATTGTTCTTGCTATGGCAACTTCAGCGTCTTGAAGGTTGTGAGTAGCATTGTTTATAGGTTAAGAAACGGAGCGTTAAACAGAAAGAAGGTTAGCATTTGTGACATTTTGTTGTCTCTGGATTCCATAGAGGGATGAAGCAATTGTTAGAAAGCTCGAACATTCGAGCCGTGTATGGGGTGGGTGCTATCGAAGTAATCACATCATAAAATAGATTTATCTTATCGTATAAACGTTTTGACATGAGTTATTCGCCCAACGGCTGTAGCTCTGTTCCGTAAGAGTTAAAAAGCTGGTCTCTTGCAGGTCTGGAACCGCGAACCAACCCAGTTTTGGCTTTCTTTACTGCACGACGACGTTCCCACAGACCTAGCACGCAACTGTGATGTTCAGTGCTCCCTCAGTGTCCTAGCGTTGGCTCAAACAGATAATTCGCAATGAAACGACAAAATTGCTCATATTTTCTGGGTGGAATTACCTTACTGGACTAAAAACATGCCTTTCATAGTTATATTACACACAGTAAGTCCTGATTGTTGAGAATATTTAATTGAAATACCGAGAAAATATTAAATGAAATAGTATAATGATTCTGTGTCACTCCAGGAAGTAACTAGATTATCACATGGTTGCTGTATATATTCTATTATGTGCCAAGTACGAATCATCCTCACAGCAGGAAGGAATGCGTTTCGACGGCCGATGTGTGTCTTGAGCGGGCTAGCAATCATGGAATACAACTTGCACTTCGAAGACGCAGAGGAAGCAGCCGGCAGATTGACAGATGCCTGAAATACGACAGGTGTAAGCAAATGTGTTTAAGCCAACCGAAACGCCATAAATGAATAACAATGGAGTTTTGCCGGACGGCCCTCCCCATTATTTGTTTTCTTTTAGTCCCTAGGTTATCAGAATATTGTTGTCAAAATTATCACGTGGTAATTGTTAGAATAAATTGTTACGCTAAAAGTAAATAACAAAATAACTTAGCTATCAATAAGGGCTCAATGACAGCAAGTCCACCAGCGACCCATCGCAACATTTGGGGATACGAATTTGATGGTAAAGATCAATGGTCGCCAAACAGCAGACCGTGGGCCATATGTGCACAAATCAAGTTTCAGTGCGGCCCGCGATTCTCAGCCGTATTTTAGAAACTACCCGGATTCGCACGGGTAGCACTGAGTATCTACTGCGAGACAACTTGCCTGCCTTGGCGATAATCTTGTTTGCAGAAAACTGTGTAGAGTTATCGGTATGATTAACAATCGGAGAAGGACGTTAGGTAACTGAATATCATTAGTTCAACATTTTTATATAAATCAAACGGTTTAAGCAGCACACGCCACAGGCCGGCGTACTTCAGCGCCTAAAGGCATGAGCGGACCTGCAGGCCGCAACCTGCTAACAATGCGAGCCTTGCGCCAAAGGCGCCGCACCGATCACTTGGCGGCGGGGCAGTGGCGCCAGTCCGCAGCGAGCTATGAACGTCCCCACAGTACTTAGCCCGTGCACACAGATAGAAGCAAGTACGGAACTTCAGTTTATATGGAGAGAGAAGAGATGCATATCGCAACTAGTAGTCGAAAAAATGCTTAGAGAGACAGTAATAATTCTAAATGTATTAATTTTTAACTGAGGTTGGTAAATTCGCCTATGAGCTAAGTAAAGTTGGCCGCTTATAGGGCTACCATTTTTCCAAATCAAAGAATCCCCGAGGGCGGGGGGGGGGGGGGGGCGGGGGGGGGGGGGGGGAATATTACAAGAAGCCCTTATGTGAGACAAAATGGCTTACTTTTCTACAAGGCCATGCTTCCCGCGTTCTCGAACCTTCTCAAGAATTTCTTTCTTGGACTGGATGATATAATATTTTTGAGTAAAAGTGAGATCTCCGTCGTTATAGCTGACGATCAATAAATTCTTTACACATTGTATGTAAAGTCTACTTTTTTCATCAAAAAAATGGTTCAAATAGCTCTGAGCACTATGGAACTTAACTGCTGAGGTCATCAGTCCCCTAGAACTTAGAACTACTTAAACCTAACTAACCTAAGGACATCACACACATCCATGCCCGAGGCAGGATTCGAACCTGCGACCGTAGCTGCCGCGCGGTTCCAGACTGAAGCACCTAGAACCGCTCGGCCTTTTTTTCATCAGTCCTATGTATACAGGGTGTAAATTTTAAATTGACAAACGAGAATAACTCGGAAAATAAGCTTAACAAGAAAAAATGTGTAGAATGCAAAGAATTTTAGCACCAGCATCTGCTGGTGCTAAAATTAGCCCGCCACCCGAGCCCCCTGTGTTTGGGGCGGAGGCAACTTTGAAATTTCAAATGGGAACCCACATTTTTATTGCATAATCAGATTCTACTTAAAAAACTAGGCACATTTTGCCCTAAACATTTGTTTTGATTCTTCGTAGTTGGCGCTGTAATTCAAGAAAATCCATTTTTTTCGTGGAAAATGGTTAGGGATAAATAAAAAATACTTATTTACTTCGTAAATTTTGATTCGCTAAATCTAAAACTCTCCCTCTCTTCCCATACCGTGGCGTTTGAGAGAGAAGAATTAGAGCCTTACAAATGATGACCAATACTTATCCGAGTCTGCGGAAAAAATTAATATTTGGGTCAACATTTGAAAAACTCTCATCCCTCTCTCTCAAACCCCAACCTATGGGGAGAGAGGGAGAGTTTTAGTTTTAGCAATCAAAATTTACGAAGTAAATAAGTATTTTTTATTTATCTGTAACCATTTTCCACGCAAAAATGAGAACATGAATTTTCTTAAATTACAGAGCCAACTACCAAGAATCAAAACAGATATTTAAGACAACATGTACGTAGTTTTTTATATAGAATCTGATTGAGCAATAAAAAATGAGGGTTCCCATTTGAAATTTTAAAGTTGCCTCCCGCCCCACGCCCAGGGGGCTGGGGTGGCGGACTAATTTTAGCACCAACAGATGTCCCCTCGAAAATAACCAACTTTGGGTCCTACACATTTTTTCGTGTGAAGCTTATTTTACGAGTTATTCTCGTTTGTCAACTTAAAATTTACACCCTGTATTTAATAAGCTGCACTGTGGGCAGGGATTGCAGAAAAGAACTGCACAATTTCGAAAGTCTTTCGAGCCAGTTTGTTGGGAGAATCCATCGAGGTAAAACTCTGATCGTGGTTCATGCTGTGAAACGCATGTGCTGCCTCGGCTACTGCTAGCTTCAGACCACCTTCTCTGTAGGTTTGCGGAAAGAACCCACCGATTCTCCGCGTTGTGCCTTGTGCTTCTTTACTTTTTTGTGCTTTTTGATATTAACATGATCTATAATACGTGATGTATCACCACGTAATATAGAGAAGAAACATCTGGAAGTAAATAAAATTAAAATGAGACTGGTAATAAGCTATATATGAGATACCCATCACGCTTCGATGCAGTGCTGCAGCCTCTGCACGCGCTATTTTCTTGCACATAATTATATTTATTTATACACCCTGGAAATTGAAATAAGAACACCGTGAATTCATTGTCCCAGGAAGGGGAAACTTTATTGACACATTCCTGGGGTCAGATACATCACATGATCACACTGACAGAACCACAGGCACATAGACACAGGCAACAGAGCATGCACAATGTCGGCACTAGTACAGTGTATATCCACCTTTCGCAGCAATCCAGGCTGCTATTCTCCCATGGAGACGATCGTAGAGATGCTGGATGTAGTCCTGTGGAACGGCTTGCCATGCCATTTCCACCTGGCGCCTCAGTTGGACCAGCGTTCGTGCTGGACGTGCAGACCGCGTGAGACGACGCTTCATCCAGTCCCAAACATGCTCAATGGGGGACAGATCCGGAGATCTTGCTGGCCAGGGTAGTTGACTTACACCTTCTAGAGCACGTTGGGTGGCACGGGATACATGCGGACGTGCATTGTCCTGTTGGAACAGCAAGTTCCCTTGCCGGTCTAGGAATGGTAGAACGATGGGTTCGATGACGGTTTGGATGTACCGTGCACTAATCAGTGTCCCCTCGACGATCACCAGTGGTGTACGGCCAGTGTAGGAGATCGCTCCCCACACCATGATGTCGGGTGTTGGCCCTGTGTGCCTCGGTCGTATGCAGTCCTGATTGTGGCGCTCACCTGCACGGCGCCAAACACACATACGACCATCATTGGCACCAAGGCAGAAGCGACTCTCATCGCTGAAGACGACACGTCTCCATTCGTCCCTCCATTCACGCCTGTCGCGACACCACTGGAGGCGGGCTGCACGATGTTGGGGCGTGAGCGGAAGACGGCCTAACGGTGTGCGGGACCGTAGCCCAGCTTCATGGAGACGGTTGCGAATGGTCCTCGCCGATACCCCAGGAGCAACAGTGTCCCTAATTTGCTGGGAAGTGGCGGTGCGGTCCCCTACGGCACTGCGTAGGATCCTACGGTCTTGGCGTGCATCCGTGCGTCGCTGCGGTCCGGTCCCAGGTCGACGGGCACGTGCACCTTCCGCCGACCACTGGCGACAACATCGATGTACTGTGGAGACCTCACGCCCCACGTGTTGAGCAATTCGGCGGTACGTCCACCCGGCCTCCCGCATGCCCACTATACGCCCTCGCTCAAAGTCCGTCAACTGCACATACGGTTCACGTCCACGCTGTCGCGGCATGCTACCAGTGTTAAAGACTGCGATGGAGCTCCGTATGCCACGGCAAACTGGCTGACACTGACGGCGGCGGTGCACAAATGCTGCGCAGCTAGCGCCATTCGACGGCCAACACCGCGGTTCCTGGTGTGTCTGCTGTGCCGTGCGTGTGATCATTGCTTGTACAGCCCTCTCGCAGTGTCCGGAGCAAGTATGGTGGGTCTGACACACCGGTGTCAATGTGTTCTTTTTTCCATTTCCAGGAGTGTATTTGAGACTTATCTGCAAATCAAACATTCTGCCCCACAAACAGTTCTGCCTTCTAGTAGAAATGCGAATTCATTCACGCAATTTTCCCTAAATTTGCATTTAAAATTATCTCTAGGTATAGACGAAACGTTCTCTATTAACACAACAGTTAATATCAATGACGACGCCAAGACCACGTTCGACTCGATGCGCGGTGCGCTACTCTACGGGAGCCAGAAATGATTTATTGTTTGTCTTCCAGTACTGACAACTCACCAGCATGAGGTTCGCACTGATCAACTGCTGTGGTATAAATTTTGACACGGATGTAACATGGATTTGTGAGTGCCCATTACAGAGCCTGTCTTAAAAAATGTGGCACTTATTTATAGCAAGGGACATTGAATAAATTCAGGCTGTTGTAATGCAACGCAGTGAGCAGAAGAAAACTAACATTTATATCATTTATCAAACTTTTGTGACAGCGTCTTACATTCAGTAGTGCATTTATATATTACGATTACTGTTATTAATCAGAGTCGTTCGCGCACATAGTATAACCAACAACTATTCACTACACAATTGTTAGATAGCTAAGGCTGATAGAACTCTGAAACAGACAGCTGTAAGGTGCAAAGTAATTTTCATCCCACTATAACGAGAATGCTGTCTCACATGATAGTCAAAGTTTCGACATTTCGAAGACGCAGTGAGGATTGCGTGCAACTAAATAGGCGCAAATATGGACGAGATAACAAAAAGTACATCACAAGGCATAAAAAGTGAAATACTTTTATACTTAAATTTACTTCCTGATTTTAGAAAAAAAGATCCGGACACAAAACCATAGATGTAATTGTTTCACATAGCCATTCACACACGAAGGCTACCGGAGGAGTACGTGCTCCTTGTCTTTTTGTGATTTCCATTTCTAACAGCTTGGGTCCTATCACTGTGGGTACTAAGGGCACGCCACTATTTTCTGCAGAGCTCCGTCCATTACTGACCGTTGCCGCACTGCCAAATTGATATTCAGCCTTTCTCCTTATACCTTTTTCCTGTCATTTGTTTCTGCTTTTATTAAAAATAAAATTCATTCACCCGCTGCGAAACGTACTTTAACAATTTTTTAAATGTATCTAAAACAGCGCTAAGATATATGTGAATAGTTATGTTTCTGTATTCTTACCGTCTTCGCTTGTTTCGTTAATTGTTCATCTGAAATATTTAATTCGAATCTGTAAGCCTGCATCCTAGCTTTATCCATTTTATAATTGTTACTCAGAACCTATTACCATTTTTACAAAGAGCTGAATGACTTGCAAGGTACCTTTCCCAATTTTTCACACGACAAGAGACCTCTTAATGTTAAAAGAGTGCTTTCACTGACAAGATCTGAGGTTGAATACCGAACACAAGAACTAGTTGACATTACAGACGTACCTGGGGAGAAAGGCGCGAGGGAAACGCTAAGGATGGGGGCGCAGCCACCCCGTCGCCCGCTCAGCTTTGATATGTCACTCACAAGGAACCCCTGAGTGCGAGCTCGCAAAAGGCCAATGATGTTTACGGCATTCAGATATTGTCTACCATGCAACTACAATATTGGCTGCTAATTGCAACAGGTGGCGAGACTGGTGGTATCCAATGGTGAATACAGCATGAGGCTACGGAGCGTAGAAAGCAACTGCTTAGTCGACGAGTAACTGGCAACAGTGCTATAGTGCTAGTGGTGTTGATACAAAACAGAGCAATAGCAACGACAAACAATGAAAAATAGAATTATATCTACAGCAACAATAGCCGAAGTTGACATTTCGTCAGAAAGGGACCTACGGAATGTCGCAGAGTGGGAAAGAAGTGGCAGATGAAATATTAGCGTTTCTGAAGAATAAGTCAGTGGAATGTGAGGTGTCGTAAACGCTCTACTGTGCGGACAATCTACATGAGGAGAACAAAGACGACGACACGTGCTTAACAAGTGAAAGTGATAATGAAACAAGTGTCGAGCCATGTACTTCATCATTCTTGTCGGAGAGGGAGCCACAAATCCTGTCTCCAGTGAAACGTAGTAAAGGACAACCGCTGCCCAAGGAGCGGCACAAAACATAATTACGTTCATGGACGATCATCCAAAGCGCACTTAAAAAAAAAACAACCAATTATGAACATATTTCGAATGAGTCTGCAGCAATATGACCGTGTAGTGCATAAGAAAAACTATGCATATTGAAGAGAGGAAAAGTCTCACTTGTTACAAAAACTGGTGTTTGCGTGTTTCAAGGATGCTCGATGCAATTTACAGGATGTGCATAATAGTGGCCAACTACGTTATGCGCATCAAATAGCGGACGATATCAATGCTTCAAATGGCTCTGAGCACTATGGGACCTAACATCTGAGGTCATCAGTCCCCTAGAACGTAGAACTACTTCAACCTAACCAACCTAAGGACATCACACACATACTTGCCCGAGGCAGGATTCGAACCTGCGACCGTAGTGGTCGCGTGGTTCCAGACTGAAGCGTCTAGAACCGCTCGGTCACACCGGCCGGCGCGGGCGATATAGATTACAGTGATTTCAAGGGAAGCAGTGGACGGTTGTGTAAGTTCAAACAGTACTACAGAAATGGAGGACGTAAGATAACAAAATTTCAAATAAGGAAAAAATTGGAAATTTGTGGTTAGGACTAAGGGACCAAACTGCTGAGGTCATCGGTCGCTAGGCTTACGCACTATTTAATCTTACTTAAACTAACTTACGCTAAGGACAACACAAACACCCATGCCCGAGGGAGGACCCGATCCTTCGACGGGGGCAGCCGCGCGAACCGGGACAAGACGTCTAAGACCGAACGGCTACCCCGCGCTGCTTCAAACAAGGGGTCAACGTGACGATGCCCAGAAAACTGTGGAATTGGCCTGAAAATTTGTAGATGGGATGAACAAACCTATCCATCGTTCAGTAAAAAATTTGTTTTCAACTGCGACCAATCTGGATTTGATGAGAAAACTAATACCAAAGGAACCCTGGAAATTAGAAGTACGAAGAGGGTTGTATCAAGATCAACTAACATCAGTGCCTTAACGAATTCATATAAAATTATGCTGACTGTTAATCGGGATGGTAAACTGACCGAAAAGTTATTTATTGTGCTGCGAGATGTTGGTGGTGCTCTGCCTGCAACGATTCTTTCTCGTGTGCGTGATCTTGCAAGGTCAGTAGGGAATATTTACGTCCCAGCGAGCAAGATTGGGAAAATAGGCGTAATAGAACTTCAACTATCGTATGAGCACTGCTTTTGGCCACTAGCTGGTCAAAATAACTTGCTTTTACTTGATTCCTGGTCTCCGTATTAAAACCATGCCCTTTCAGGGCAAACTATCCTTCCTGAAAAGTGTGTGACATTGGAATTCATACCACCTGAAACCACTGGACAAATTCAGCCTCTGAATGTTTGCTTTTTCCGTGCCTATAAAACATGTTATCGCACTAGCTGCAACTACGCCTTAAGAGATAGCCAGATTTACGATAATTTACACGACAGACTGTTTCGCATTCGTTTACATGCCATCACATTCCGTCAGTTCTCGTCATCCTGTTACATCAACATGATTCTATATGTATTCCTCAAGAGCGGCTGAACGTCCTGTACGGTTTATAACTACCAAGGAGTTCGCCTTCGATCTTGGTGGTGCAAACCTATATGATCAGTGTGGCGCACCATTAATGGTTTGTTTTGAACATTTCTTGAATGTCGGCGCTGTCCATTTTTTGAAGTGTAATACTTACAACCAATAGAAGGTTGATCTCTACACCTCCATCACACTCATTTCCTGTCGTCTTTCTGATGCACATGGTGTGTCATTAGCAGTCAATATTTTCTCTGTCATAATTGTTAACACAACGCTTTCAAATGAGCGTTACTAAAAATTGAACTTGCAACCACGCACTCAAGGGGTTTCTAGTCAGTGTCAGTCGCGCGCTAAATTTCGGTGTTCCTTCAGCGTTCGCCGCATTGTGAGTGTATTACTGCACGTTTTTGGTGTGATTATCTTTATTGGAATAAATAATTTCTGATATTCCGTCAAAATAGTAACTAAGAGGAAGATAAGTAAAGAGAACAAGTTTCCAAGAAATGCGAACGAAAAATTTTGTTTTATAAATGCGCAGAAAGAAGGGACTGCTATTTGTTTAACATGCCGGGAAACGGTTGTGGGAATGAAGAAATACAATGTATTTCTCTACTACAGAAGTAAATACACTTAATTTCAGTAGCTTTTCCTTTAGATTCAAATTAAAGAAAGGAAAAATTCCTCATCTAAAGCCAACAATTCAACGTCAATGAAACGTTATGTTAGCAACAGTTGGGCAAAACGAGGTTGTTGCGAAAGTATTATACTATGTACGTAATATTCTGTTAAAAAACATGAAACGTTTCACTGACGTTCAGTTAATCAAGCAATCTATGATAACTGATTCTCAAACTTTGTTCCAACGTCTCTCAGAGAGTGAACAAGTATTGGCAGAAATATATAAGGTAATGCTTTCAGAATCTACGTGTCGCAATCGCATAGAAGACGTTTCAAAACTTATGGTTGACACGGTAATTAATCAAATAGAAATACGCAAATACTATAGTCTTGCATGTGACTACAGCACAGAGTTAACTTCTATGGTTCAATTTTCATAGTTTGTGCGTTACTGCGCAACTGACGGGGTAATAAAAGACTTTCTGGCATTTATAACCACGAGACTTCACACGAGAGGCTGTGATGTTATGGATGCAGCTATAGGTTTTGTAGGAATAATAGCTTACCTACGAGCAATTTATCATTAGTGTCTACAGATGGTTCTCCGTCAGTGATAGGTGTGAACAATGGTTTGATAGCATTGATTAAGAGGAAAGGAATTTACCAAATCTGCTCTCTGTTATTTACTGCATCAAGAAAGTTTGGTATGTAAAATTTCAAATAACAAATTGAAGGATGTTATGAAGACCGCCATACGCGATATAAATTTCATTCGTGCACGTGAACTTAGTCACGGAAAAGTTAAAGAACTACTGGAGGAATTGCAAGCTTGTTACGGTGATGTTCTCCTAGACACTGTCGGCAGTGGCTAAGCAAAGGGAATGTGTTGGAACGGTCTGTCAATCTGAAATCTGAATTTATTTTATTTGCATAAAAAGTGGTAAAAAATAAGTTGAACTTGATAATGATGAACGGTGGGCACTTAACAGTTTTTTGTCCGTTATTACATAGAAATTCAACAAATTTAATTTGAAATTGCAAGGAAAAAACAAGATAAATGGACAAATGACTAAAAAAAGTATTTGTATTTGAGGTCAAACTGCAGTTGTATCGCTGGCCGCGGTGGTCTAGCGGTTCTAGGCGCTCAGTCCGGAACCGCGTGACTGCTACGGTCGCAGGTTCGAATCCTGCCTCGGGCATGGATGTGTGTGATGTCCTTAGGTTAGTTAGGTTTAAGTAGTTCTAAGTTCTGATGACCACAGTTGTTAAGTCCCATAGTGCTCAGAGCCATTTGAACCATTTTTGCAGTTGTATCTAAATTAACTTGAAGAAAAAGATTTGTCTAATTTTCCAACTTTTGCTACACCCCTATCAGACTTAGCTATTGCCGAAAGTATTTGCCAAGGCTCCGTGTACTATTTGTAAGAATGTTTGGAAGAGATAAAAAAGTGATTTGCAGACATTAGAAATATTCGAGGCTGTTTCATTCTCATAGAGAAGCCTTGGCATGTTCAACATGTAGATCTCAAATTATTCTGTTAATTTGAGTTTTGTAAAACTCATTCGACAAATGAAATATTCGAACTTGAACACGACACCAAGCTTAAAGCTCTCTTTTATCCTCGTAGAGAAACGTTGGCATGTTGAACATGATGGTCTCAAATTATTCTGCACATCTGAGTTTCATGTAACGCATGTGCTAAATGAAATATTCAAACGTCGACACGATACATAGCTTAGAGCTCTATTTATACAAATTTTAGAGATGTGTGCCTAACAATTATAAAAATTTACGAGACCGTGCACAGTTTATTTTAACACTATTTCCTTCAACTTGCCTTTGTGAAATTTCGTTATTAAAAATGAACGACTTGAAAAAAGTATCGTAATTCGTTGACCAGTTATTTAGCTATTGTTTTGAGACCTGATTCTTCTGTACTAATGGTTTATTGTAAAATTTCAATCCCTATTCCTTACACGCTGCTTCCTGCACTCATGTGAAAGGATTTTGTAAATACAGGATGGTGTAAAACATTATTTCTCATTCGTTCACTTTTGAAGTTTTCGAAGTCATCCTGACACACTTTAGTCCAAATAAAAGCACTATTTTTCTAAGTAGGTTGTTGAAACGAGGACTATTAAAGATTACGCCTTAGCAAATTTGTGATAGAACCCGCAATTACCAAGGGAAAATTTAAGTTTCTCTTTGTTCATAGGTAGAGCGCATTTTTAATAGCATTTAGGTTTTCTAGGTCCTTGCCAATCCTAGAAGTGGTAATGATATGGCTCAGGAATTTTGTCTCTCATCACAAATTCTAAGTTTTTCAATTTTAATGTCGTCTCCATGCTTGAAGAGTAGAGAAGATTTTCTACAACAATTCGCAATGTCCTTGCTATTCTTCTGTGGCGATCAACAAGTCGTCTACATACATTGTCAATCTAACACTTAGTTTTCATTCTAGTACTGAATCTAAAGCTCTGATAAATACCGAAACAGATATATTGAGACCAAAA
Source organism: Schistocerca americana (assembly GCF_021461395.2). NCBI lineage: Eukaryota > Metazoa > Arthropoda > Insecta > Orthoptera > Acrididae > Schistocerca > Schistocerca americana. The sequence continues at coordinate 748,276,616 of NC_060130.1, read as the reverse complement.
GGGACAACTTTATGTTGGTAATACTTTCCAGCAAAGAAGTACATTTGCGAGATTCTGCATTCAACCAAATCTGTCAGTGCCCTTCCGTCAAATCAAGCCTGGTTAAGGACCGCACATTATGAAACTTTTGCAACATCTCACCTGAATTTTCGGGTTGGTCTACTTCTCTGTTGACACTCTTGTTTAAAGTTCATGTGTCAGCTATCACTCGCACATCTCTATCGTTCTTATTGAGAATAGTCAGAGGACTATTATATTCACTGTGGCTTCTTTTAATTCCTTCCATTTCTGCCTGCACATCTTGTTTCGTAGCCAAGGGAACCGAATGAGGTCTCATGAAAAATGGTTCATTTGACAATATTTTGATACGGTACTGAAAGTTCTTAACTAGCCCACGCTTGTCTGGAAATCCATTCCAGTTTCTTTCTAGCTGGTCTATGTTGAACAATTCAGATTTTTGTTCTGATGTCGTGTCCTTAGTTGTCACTGATTTCTTTAAAATCATGCTCTTTCTTATAATCATCAATTAAGCTTTTAACGTGGTACATTTCGAAAATACTAGACAAACCTTCATCCTCAGGGTCAATTTCTAATTGATATGACTCAAATTTAGTTTCTTCAAAGCCTGCTTCGAAATTATCGGATTTACTGTTAATTTTGACAACTGTACGACAGTGAATAATTACTTTTTCTTTATCCAACCCATCGGTCCCCAAAGTTATTTCGGCGTTCAAGTCTGGAATGGCTAGGAAATCATGTTCGAATTCTCGTCATTTAATTTTGAAGTCTGCCAATACTTGACTTTTAATTGGCTTGTTGGTTTACCAGTAGGCCTTACGACTTGGACGCCATTTACAGACATCATTACTATTCTGGGTTTGCCTGAAAGGTACTCAAGAAATAACTGCGATATGACACTGATTTGTGATCCAGTGCCTAAAAGGACTTGTAGTATAATATAGTAAATTTCGACAGGAGTGATGATTTGTTTAATGATTCTGTTTTCAGATTTATCCTTGTCCTCCAATAACAAATCTTAGACGACCATAAGATCATTCCAAACTCACATTTGTCTGGAGGTTTCTACAATTTTCGAATTTCAAAGTCCTCTGTGACTTGAATCCGCTTTTCGCTAGGTATCGTATTATAAGGGGGTTCTTTCTTTGTATTTTCTGTGCTTACATCTGGTTCTTGTTTTGAAATTGCTTCAACTGATGGTTCAAAACAGCATTTCGTCACGCATTGCTCGATTTCTGTTACTTCACCATATTCTTCATGCGAACTGTCTTCTGGTTCTGACCATTCTGCATCAGTGTTTTCTAGTAGAAAAGCTTTCCTTACACAGGTATTAATTTCCTCACTCGTTCCTTTGTCGGATGTTAAATACTCAGGGTCACGGTTTTCCTCTAATGTTATTAGTTCTTTTTCTTTCACATAGGTTCTTCCTCTGAGCTATAACCTTCATCGGTTCTAGTGATATCTACCTTTACTTTGTATTTTTGTGTAGTCGTCGTGAATTTACATAATTCGTAAGCAATAGTCCGAATCTACCTATTCTTTTCTATAGACGACAGTTTGTTTTGTAGGCTGGAATTCTTCGTCGGCAAAGCCGAAGATTTTATCTTCCTCCGTTCTTCTCTTCACTGCGACCGTATTTCTTTGCCTATTATTAACTTCAGTACTATTGGCGGCTGGTTACTGCACACGGCGCTTTTTTCCTCACTGTTTTCCACTTCTTTAACAATTGCTGTTTGTGAAATTTAGCGCCGCTAAATATTTACATTTCCTCCTTACTATCGGCCCATGTCCTATTCTTGATGTCCCTTTTTCTCTTTTCACTGCGACCTGTTTGTGGTCGAATAATCCCTTTTGAATTCCGCCCACTTGCATTGCTGTAGCCCTTGGTACAGATCATCGATCTGTTCGCACCAAGTTGCAATCGTTGACAACTCCTTTTCGCAAGTTTCATCGTTATTTAAACTTTTGTTGACGCTTTCTTCCTCGCCTACGAATATGTTGACGTTTTGTCTAGCTACAGCGTCGTTTTCTACCGAAGCAGGTTCAATGCTTTCTACTACGACGTCTTCATTCTGTTCTGCTGCCGCAACTACAGCTTCCATATGGAAAGCTGATCGATCGGATCTATTCGTTGCTGGCGGGCGCTCTGCCCGCCGTGGCTTTGCGCAAACCTGTCGCATCGCTTGTAGCGACCTGCGATGCTCCACAGGCGCTCTCTCGTGAATTTAATTCATTACATCTACGTCGGAACTGTTTATTATGTTTGACCTTGAAAATCTGTCCTCGTTAGTTTGGCCCGCAACATACGCGGCCGCCAGTTTTCCGCGGTGCTGCTGTCGTGAAAATGTCGCGGTGCAAATCCTCTACCGCGAACTGCTGAAATACCTCTACGTCTGCCCGTTCTTCTCTTAACCACGTTCACGCTATATCTATTGCCGTCATTTTAATCGTCGTCATTGTGATTACCTCTGTTGTTATTTTGACGACAATCACGATTATCTCGTCAATGATCTCCATACTCGACTCTTTTCAGAAACGCTGAAGAACTTTATGATTGCTTCTCACATGAAGGGCTTATTTCAATAGTGGTACATGTCCATTTTTGTTCATTCTGAGATACAGCGTCCTAAAGTTAAATGAGCGCTGAAAAATCTGCAGTTGAGATACCAGAAATATTCAAGCATATGGCTTCTTGCTAGAGATGAATCTTTCTTTCTGTTTGTTTGGGCCATTAACGTCAGAAGCATTATAGACAGAAAAGTGGAGGTAATGGACTTGTAAGCCCTTCACATAACTCTTCGAATCCTCTGGTAGCTTTTCCCATAGCTCCCAAGTAATCCCGGACTCGGAACGTCTATTTCTTAAATGTGTCAGTTTTCAGTACCAGGATTCGCAGATATCTTTCATGGAGATTCTGCGCCGGTTGTCATACTATCTGTCCATTATAAATTCTAGCCACAATGTTGTTTTTGCTCCAAACAGTATTCCTCGGCAAATTTTTTCTTAAATTCGTTGAATGTCATGTGATCAGTGTTCACATTTAGTCCCCACGGTTTAGCATCACCTGCTAATACACAGATAACGTGCGTTAATCTTTTCCTGATCTGTTAAACATTCAGGAAAAATCCTTTCACAATTTTTCAGGAAATACAGTGAGTTCCAACCAGTACGTCTTTTCACGGGGTCAATGCGTTCTACGCCATCTAATAGTTTGTTACCAGGTACTGTATCACACACATAACTGGGCTTGTCCCTAGTTTTCTGTTCATGGTTAAAAATTTTGCCTTAAATTTGTAAAGTATTTGGTCACACTTCTGTTTGAAATCTGTTACTTGTTTACTTAGTGACTTTTCAGAATCAGATACTGTATTTCTCAAAAGGCGAAATTTCATTTCTAGATGCGTCAAAATTTCTGTTTTTAGACGGAAAACTTTTTCATTCAATTTAATAATTACAAAAGGTTATATCGTTTTTTGAATCTTTATGACTTCTGGGTCGAACTTTTCATTGATATCACTGATTCGCCCCTCCGTAGCGGCCGAATTTGTATTTATGGTATTCATTTCAAGTTTCATCTCCTTCACTGCAGTACTCAAAACGCCTACATTTTCGTTTGCGTTTTCGATCTGTTTACTGATCTTTACACCCTGGGTTTTCAGTTGATTCTCAAGGTCACTATTTTGTACCTTGATGCTCTTACCTTGTGCCACAAGCTGACTATTAATGTTGCTAACTTCTACATTGATTTGTGCACATACAAATTTTAACAGATTGTTCATGGTCAAAGGTTTTTCACCTGCCCTGCTCTAACGTATCTTCACGCTCGGATTATAATGTTTCGACTGGCACTTTCTTTATTGGTGGCGAGCTGAACAGATCAATCGATTCATTCGCATGACCAATTTCTTCAACGTAATCTTTCTCATTTGTACCGTCCTTTTGTTCCTGTTTTCTTTATGGCGGGCTCATCATCTGAATCTTACCATTTACGTAAGCGTGGTATTCCACGTGAAGGAGCTTACACATCAGGCCAACGAATGACAACAAATAATTTCGTTGGCCGAGATTTACTTAGTGTGTACGGACGGCAAATTGGAACCAAGGAAACGGTTGGCCTTGTTTGCGGTTCGGGCTGCCAGCGGTAACATCAAAGGTGACGATGGGTTGGTCTTGGAATCCCTTACCTAGTGTCAACGCCGGGTCGAATTTTCGTTGGTTCAGTAGCGATTTTCTGTGCCTGTTGAAGGGCTGTGTATTTATCGATTTTAAAAATACTGGAATATGGAGTGGAAAACGGAGCCAGCATCAAAGCTGATAACTTTATCATGAACGGGAATGTTTATGGGAACCTACAAACTGCGATTATAAAATCCAGTTGAAAAGATGAGACGGTTGAAGGGAAATAAGTGAGCTGTGTAAAAGTAATGTGCACAATGAGTGAAAAGGAAACGGACTCCCTATTAAAATCTGTAGCTTTTATTCGGAAAAATTGTGAAATAGCCCATATTTCAGTTCACCTTTAAGGTCTGTCATTTTGCCGCACCGCACTGCTCCCCACTTTTTAAAAGAGAGATCGTCCACCAGTCATTTCTTCTTCTTCTTTTTCTGATGATCAGCTTCTTGCGGTAAAACAAATGCAGCACATGCAACAACTTCTAAATCATCCCTTACAATTACGGTTATCATATTTCCAAATGAAAAAAACTGTGAGTATTACAAACAATCTTTATGTGTAGTACAATAGGTTACATTTTTACAAAAGTGTATTTGTTCCTTCTTCAAGCTTTCTTAAGTAACTTATTCTTGGATTTGGTGTTATCATAGTACCGAGAACAAGTGAGATCTTCATAGTTTAAATTTGCATTTACAGCTGTCTTTAGGCATATTAGAAACGTTCTCTACAATCACAACAGCTAATATCAATGATGACGTGGCGACAACGTTCTACTCGACGCGCGGTACGCTAGTCTTAGAGGAGAGAAAGTGAAAAAATCTAGTCGCCGTGCCACGACAGAAGTGTAGCCAACCTGCTTTTATCTCTCCCAGTTTATGCCCAGTTTCAGTTTCAGCCGCCAGATGACACTTGACATAGCAGAAACAACAATTTGATATGAAGTCCAAAAATGGTTTTTAATGTATATATAAATTCACAACCCGGGGTTGAGACAGAACGTTAAAAACCGAATATGATCCGGATAAACCTGCTGATTTGATAACCCTATTGATAATATCGGCCGGTGAAATTGTAATTAAAATGCCACTGTATGACAATAACAAAAAGGAGAACCTCGACAAGTTGTCAGAGCAACTGCGATTCCACATGGTTGAATCCCTTGGCCCCCGCCCATTGCTTTAGTGAGGCAGAGAGGCCAGACGCCAGTGCGTTTGAGACCAACATTCCGCAGAATCGATTGGCTGCTGTTCGCTGGTCTTCGTTGGCCTAGCTTGTACGCACCTTAAGCTGTTTGCCGTTGTTGCAGCACTACCTATGTATTTATTTCGGTAAATACTATCGGGTTCCATGGCATTTCTCAGTACGCCCTGTAATCTCTCATTGTGTTCCATTTTACCTACTAATGTTTTTGTATCGATTTTAATACTGAATATGAATTACAGTTCACTTTCTAAACTCCCATAGTATTTGCTATTATTTGTTTTATTAAAAACGCTGCAAGTTTGTGCCTCTGGACTTTCAGTGCTCTATTACTTATGCTGCTGTCTGTATTTTGGTGGATAACAAGCCAAAGAACGCCTTGTCACGCGGCGACAAGTGTAATACTACTGGCTCTTACTATACTAGCAATACATCGATAAAGTTACTCTCGTGAAAAGTTTGGAATTGAACCTGACTGTGCTTAATAGATAAGATATCGGACTAAATTTCGGTTCACGAAAAGATTACTATTGAAAGAAAGCAATAATAGAACAAACGAGGTTCGAACCAATGTTCTGTTAGGTATACGTAAACTGCAGTTACGTAAAGTGTTCCTGGAGCTACTATACAGGGTGGTCCATTGATCGTGACCGGCCCAAATATCTCACGAAATAAGAGTCAAACGAAAAAACTACAAAGAACGACACTTCTCTAGCTTGAAGGGGGAAACCAGATGGAGCTATGGTTGGGCCGCTAGATGGCGCTGCCATAGGTCAAACGGATATCAACTGTGTTTTTTAAAAAAATAGGAACCCTCATTTTTATTACATATTCGTGTAATACGTAAAGAAATATGAATGCTTTAGTTGGACCACTTTTTTTGCTTTGTGATAGATGGCACTGTAATAGTCAAAAACATATGGCTCACAATTTTAGACGCACAGTTGGTAACACGTAGGTTTTTAAAATTAAAATACAGAACGTAAGTACGTTAGGACATTTTATTTCGGTTGTTCCAATGTGCTACATGTACCTTTGTGAACTTATCATTTCTGAGAACGCATGCTGCTACAGCGTGATTACCTGTAAATACCACATTAATGCAATAAATGCTCAAAATGATGTCCGTCAACCTCAATGCATTTGGCAATACGTGTAACGACATTCCTGTCAACAGTGAGTAGTTCGCGTTCCGTAATGTTCGCACATCCATTGACAATGCGCTGACGCATGTTGTCAGGCGTTGTCGGTGGATCACGATAGCAAATATCCTTCAACTTTTCCCACAGAAAGATATACGGCGACGTCAGATAAGGTGAACGAGCGGGCCATGGTATGCTGCTTCGACGACCAATCCACCTGTCATGAAATATGCTATTCAGTACCGCTTCAACCGCACGCGAGCTATGTGCCGGACATCCATCACGTTGGAAGTACATCGCCATTCTGTCATGCAGTGAAACTTCTTGTAGTAACATCGGTAGAACATTACCTAGGAAATCAGCATACATTGCACCATTTAGATTGCCATCGATAAAATGGGGGCCAATAATCCTTCCTCCCATAATGCCGCACCATACATTAACCTGCCAAGGTCTCTGATGTTCCACTTGTCGCAGCCATCGTGGATTTTCCGTTGCCCAATAGTGAATATTATGCCAGTTTACGTTACCGCTGTTGATGAATGACGCTTCGTCGCTACATAGAACGCGTGCAAAAAATCTGTCATCGTCCCGTAATTTCTCTTGTTCCCAGTGGCAGAACTGTACATGACGTTCGAAGTCGTTGCCATGCAATTCCTGGTGCATAGAAATATGGTACGGGTGCAATCGATGTTGATGTAGCATTCTCAACACCGACGTTTTTGAGATTTCCGATTCTCACGCAGTTTTTCTGCTACTGATGTGCGGATTAGCCGCGGCAGCAGCTAAAAGACCTACTTGGGCATCATCATTTGTTGCAGGTCGTGGTTGACGTTTCACATGTGGCTGAACACTTCCTGTTTCCTTAAATAACGTAACTATCTGGCGAACGGTCCGAACACTTGGATGATGTCGTCCAGGATACCGAACAGCATACATAGCACATGCCCGTTGGGCATTTTGATCACAATAGCCATACATCAACACGATATCGACCTTTTCCGCAATTGGTATATGGTCCACTTTAACACGGGTAATGTATCACGAAGCAAATTCCGTCCGCAAGTTTGTGACTATTACAGCGCCATCTATCACAAAGAGAAAAAAGTGGTCCAACTAAAACATTCATATTTCTTTACGTACTACACGAATATGTAATAAAAATGGGGATTCCTATTTTTAAAAAACGCAGTTGATATCCGTTTGACCTACGGCAGCACCATCTGGCGGGCCAACCATAGCGCCATCTGGTTTCCCCCTTCAAGCCAGACGAGTTTCGTTATTTTTAGTTTTTTCGTCTGATGCTTATTTCGTGTTTCATTTGGCGTGGTCACTATCAATGGACCACCCTGTATAGCAATTCTGAACGTGTTGGGTATCGCATTGTCCTGATGGAATTTCCCAAGTTTGCCAAAGTGCACGATGGACATGAATGGATGCAGGTGATCATTCAGGATCATTACGTACGTGTCACCTGTCATATTATTCCAACTGCACACGCCCCACACCATTACGGAACCTCCACCAGGTTGAACAGTCTCCTGCTGACATGCAGGATCCATGGATTCATGAGGGTGTCTCCATACCCGTACTCATTCATCCACTCGATACAATTTGAAACGAGACTCCTCCGACCAGGCAACATGTTTCCAGTCATCAACAGTCCAATGTTGGTGTTGACAGGCCCAGGCGAGGCGTAAAGCTTTGTGTATTACAGTCATCAATGGTACACGAGTGGGCCTTCGGCTCCGAAAGCCACTATCGATTATGTCTCGTTGAATGGTTCGCACGCTCACACTTGCTGATGGCCCAGCATTGAAATCTGCAGCAATTTGAGGAAGGGTTGCACTTCCGTCACACTGAACGATTCTCTTCAGTCGTCCTTGGTCCCGTTCTTGCAGGATCTCTTTTCGGCCGCAGCGATGTCGGAGATTTGATGTTTTACCAGATTCCTGATATTAACCGTTCACTCGTAAAATAGTCGTACGGGAAAATCCCTGCTTCATCGCAAGCTCGAAGGTGCTGTGTTCCATCGCTCGTGCGCCGACTATAACACCACGTTAAAAGTCACTGATAACCTGCTACTGCAGCAGCAGTAATCGATCTAACACATGCGCCAGACACTTGTCTTATATAGGCGTTGCCGACCGCGGCGTCGTATTCTGCCTGTTTACATATCTCCGTCTTTGAATACATACGCCTATAGCAGTTGCTTTGGTGCTTCAGTGTAAAACATATAAATGGTTCATGCAATTAATTATACAGTAATCAGCTGACTCTTTGAGATGATGTTGACAGCGTCGATCTCCTGTGGCTATTCAGAAAAGGCGTCAAAACTATCGATGGCTCTCGCTGATAACACGCTCAGAAACTTCTCGTCTTAGTGTCGTGTTTTCGAATTTCAGAGAAAATCACTCAATTTCATGAATAATGAGCCTAATTTCTTCACATCCGAGGCTATGTAAAACAATCTTGCTGCTCTTCTGGCCTCACTCCGCTCACAAGATGTGGACACTTTGCATGCTAGCCACCGAACAAATCTTGCCACGAAGGAATCTTGAAGCTTGACCGTCAAATTCACCTTTTCTATTCTGGCCAAGCCGGTTTCGTTGAGGAGGAACTTCCCTCCAAGTTTTACATCATTACGAACCTAAGCACCCTATGCACGAACCAGTATTGTAAGTACAGTTTTAACATTCCCACTCTTTTGTAAAATATTACCTTTAAAATTACATCCATAGGTTAGTTACAATTACTTAAATTGACTTAAGTAATGAATAAAACATTTACATAGATGTTGCATGAAAGAGCATGGTTATACAGATGTCACATTAAGTAAAGCAGACAAAGAAGTTATATGTGATACGTATAAATAATATCGATTTTGGTGTCATATCTTTCCTTCTTTAATGTTCCATTAATTCTCACTGTACCAGCAGCTTTATCACTCGTAAAACATCGCCAAATCATGTCCAACCCTCCTCCATGCTTCACCGTTGGCGTCACACATTAATTTTCATACTATTTCCACGATGTCGACGAACGAACATTCGACGGTGGCTTCCAAATACATCAAACTTAGATTCGTCCGTGAATAACACTTTGTACAATTGCTACACGCTCCAGTTTTCATGTTTCTGTGCCCATTACTATCTTTTCATCTTATTTTGTCTGCGTAATAAAGTTGTTTTGGCCGCTGTATAGCCATTTAAATCTTGTTCATGGAGACGGTGTTTAACAGTCGAGACAGAGATTGGAGCTGCTCGCACACTATTTACTTTCTCGCGAATTTCAGGTGCAGTACGAGTCCTTTGATGTTTACTCTGTACACATATCAGCTAATCTTCCCTGTATGATGTCGCTCGGGGTCTTCCAGATCGCGAAACACTTGTATTGGCGCCCGCATCTCGTGGCCGTGCGGTAGCGTTCTCGCTTCCCACGCCCGGGTTCCCGGGTTCGATTCCCGGCGGGGTCAGGGATTTTCTCTGCCTCGTGATGGCTGGGTGTTGTGTGATGTCCTTAGGTTAGTTAGGTTTAAGTATTTCTAAGTTCTAGGGGACTGATGACCATAGATGTTAAGTCCCATAGTGCTCAGAGCCATTTTTTGAACTTGTATTGGCACGAGTTTGCTTGGACCGCTGCAACGTATACACCACTATAGATTAGCCTACGGCATCTTTTATTTCTATTGTCTTAGTAGAATACCCTTCCTGACGGAGAGTTACAGTTATAGCACTTTTTTTTCAGTTCCTGCCTCCTGCCGCCGTCCCATTAGGAGTAATATGGTATGAATCCGTTAATGTATACAAACACACCGCTAGACGCGCACGATGTACTGTAAGCTAATGCGGACTGATTGCTACATAGACAGCAGAAGCAATGACGCGGCCGGCCGGTGTGGCCGTGCGGTTCTAGGCACTTCAGTCTGGAACCGCGTGACCACTACTGTCGCGGGTTCGAATCCTGCCCCGGGCATGGATGTGTGTGATATCCTTAGGTTAGTTAGGTTTAAGTAGTTCTAAGTTCTAGGGGACTGATGACCACAGATGTTAAGTCCCATAGTGCTCAGAGCCATTTGAGCCATTTGGCAATGACGCCTATTCGAATGGAGCCATCTTAGGTAAAGGCATGTCAGTGTTGTGGATAGTCATCAGCGCCCATTTAGGCGAACTACCACTCAAATATGCAGCAGAGGTGCTTGGTCTTTACATCCTTATACTTCTTTTATTATCGGAATGAGAATATGATAGAATATTCAAAACGAAAAGTCAGTTTTAATCACAAGTCCATAGTTCTGGTAAGCGATCGAAAATTTTTGATTGGCAATGTACGTCTGAGGAAGTAGTAAATTTCATGACTCGTTTTGGAGTGCAGCTCTCGAAATTCTATGACAAACGTGATGCGTAATACCTTTCCTGTAGCGTCTCCGAATGCAATTTTTTTGATCACCACTTTGTCACTGCCACGCTGACTAAACAAATCGTTTCTTTGAATAGTTTCTGTCTGTTCCGTTAGTGCAGTTTTGTAAGGATATTGTATTAAATTGACAAACAATACTCAAGAATTGTTCCATTATTTGAGGTCCTTGTCAAGGAAGCATGACAACAGACATCAAACGAATTCAGACACACGCTGCCAGGATCGTAACAGGTCGGTATGATGACAATGAAGTCCCATACTCTTTGACAGAGCGTAAGGGAACGATGCGGAAGACCCGCACCGCCGTACCAGGCAAGGTCCTAGTGGAGATGGTTCGCCATTGCCTTCCTCCGACCTTAATGCGGTTGAATGATGATGATGAAGACGACACAACAACACCCAGTCATCTCGAGGCAGGTGAAAATCCCTGAGCCCTCCGGGAATCGAACCCGGGACCCCGTGCTCGAGAAGCGAGAACACTACCGCAAGACCACGAGCTGCAAACCAGGTCGGTATAGTCTATACGAAATTGTAACAGAAATGCTCAGGGAACATAAATGGGAATCCTTGGAAGAAAGCCGGCTGTTGTGGCCTAGCGGTTCTAGGCGCTTCAGTCTGGAACCGCGCGACCGCTACGGTCGCAGGTTCGAATCCTGCCTCGGGCATGGATGTGTGTGATGTCCTCAGGTTAGTTAGGTTTAAGTAGTTCTAAGTTCTAGGGGACTGATAACCTCATAAGTTAAGTCCCATAGTGCTCAGAGCCATCTGAACCTTGGAAGAAAAACGCCGTAGTTCTGGTGAAACCAAGTTGATTAGATTTAGAGAACATGTATTCGAAGAAGACTGTGCGACCATTATCGTGTATTGCCACCAGCGTACGTATATCTCGTTTAGGGGTCATGAGAATGAGATAAGAGAGTTTAGGGCATGTACAGAGACGTTTAGGAAGTCATCTTTCCCTCGCCAAATATGAGAACGGAATAGGAGACTAGTAATATTGGAGCTAAGTACCCTCCGTCATGCACTGTACAGTGGCTTGGGAGATATTTATATAGCGTAGGTGTAGAACTGGTGGATTGAGGATTTCGTAAGCTACGTCTTTCGAGCGTTAGTTATACTTCCTTAGGATTCTTCCAATAAATTTAAATGTGGCATCTGCCCCCACCACGTCTAGACGTATGTGATTGTTTCATATAATTCCTACAGGACAGAAATTCCTAGGGTCTGGAATGTCGTGACTCCTTCCAGTGACTGATCATACGTCGCCTACTAAACTATATCTGATCTTTTCACCTATTTACGGTTATTGCATTACATTTAGGACGGTGTCCTTAAAAGTAAGCCTCCGATTTTTTTTAATTATGTTCTCAGTACCGGTTGAAGTGTTACATGTCAAGCACATTAACTCGGTCGACTTTCCTCGTCACTGACGCAAGTTGCAACCCCATGCCGCTAGAGGGTTCTGAATTGTAGCGTGGAACATGGCGGTGAGTAACGCAACTACGTCGACGCGTGAGAAACACCGTTATGTAATCGAGTTTCGAATTCGAAGAGCGTCCACGCATGGAGCACCCTCTCCTTCAGCATGACAATGTCAGACAGCACACGAGCGCTGCGACACATACAGCAATGCGACGACTTAGGTTCACTGTCATCAATCATCCTCCACACAGTGCCGACTTGCCCCATCCGATTTTCATCTGTTTCCAAACCTTAAAGAACGTCTTCGGCTATTTGACTTTGATAATGATGAAGCGGAGCAAGCCGGGGTGAGGTTGTGGTTCCGTCAACAAAATCAAACATTCTACAGTGACGGTTTCAACAAACTGATCTCTCGTTGGAAGAAATGTGTTAGTCGCCAGGGCGACTACGTTGAGAAATAAATATGCAGACATGAAGAATAAAGACGTAAAATGTTAATAACGTTTCTTTTATTTAAAAAGCTTTAAGAGTTTTTACAAAAAAATTCAGAAGCGTTGCTTTTCAGCACGCCCTCGCGTTTGTATTTGGAGTCAGGTGTCAAACTTTGCACTATGCTCTGATGGTCTGCAAGTCTTTCTGCATTTCATATCAAGTTACTAACAACGTCACGCTCCTGTACAGAACCGCATCATCTGCGAAAGGCTTCACAAGGATGCAGACGCAATACGTCAAGTTTTTGTATATTTTGTGAACAGAAGCGCCCGTACAATAGTTCCTAAATTATCTGATCAGTACTTTAATATCATCAGTTTTTAGACTGTAAGCTAGCGGTTGCTATACTACACTCCTGGAAATGGAAAAAAGAACACATTGACACCGGTGTGTCAGACCCACCATACTTGCTCCGGACACTGCGGGAGGGCTGTACAAGCAATGATCACACGCACGGCACAGCGGATACACCAGGAACCGCGGTGTTGGCCGTCGAATGGCACTAGCTGCGCAGCATTTGTGCACCGCCGCCGTCAGTGTCAGCCAGTTTGCCGTGGCATATGGAGCTCCATCGCAGTCTTTGACACTGGTAGCATGCCGCGACAGCGTGGACGTGAACCGTATGTGCAGTTGACGGACTTTGAGCGAGGGCGTATAGTGGGCATGCGGGAGGCCGGGTGGACGTACCGCCGAATTTCTCAACACGTGGGGCGTGAGGTCTCCACAGTACATCGATGTTGTCGCCAGTGGTCGGCGGAAGGTGCACGTGCCCGTCGACCTAGGACCGGACCGCAGCGACGCACGGATGCACGCCAAGACCGTAGGATCCTACGCAGTGCCGTAGGGGACCGCACCGCCACTTCCCAGCAAATTAGGGACACTGTTGCTCCTGGGGTATCGGCGAGGACCATTCGCAACCGTCTCCATGAAGCTGGGCTACGGTCCCGCACACCGTTAGGCCGTCTTCCGCTCACGCCCCAACATCGTGCAGCCCGCCTCCAGTGGTGTCGCGACAGGCGTGAATGGAGGAACGAATGGAGACGTGTCGTCTTCAGCGATGAGAGTCGCTTCTGCCTTGGTGCCAATGATGGTCGTATGCGTGTTTGGCGCCGTGCAGGTGAGCGCCACAATCAGGACTGCATACGACCGAGGCACACAGGGCCAACACCCGGCATCATGGTGTGGGGAGCGATCTCCTACACTGGCAGTACACCACTGGTGATCGTCGAGGGGACACTGAATAGTGCACGGTACATCCAAACCGTCATCGAACCCATCGTTCTACCATTCCTAGACCGGCAAGGGAACTTGCTGTTCCAACAGGACAATGCACGTCCGCATGTATCCCGTGCCACCCAACGTGCTCTAGAAGGTGTAAGTCAATTACCCTGGCCAGCAAGATCTCCGGATCTGTCCCCCATTGAGCATGTTTGGGGCTGGATGAAGCGTCGTCTCACGCGGTCTGCACGTCCAGCACGAACGCTGGTCCAACTGAGGCGCCAGGTGGAAATGGCATGACAAGCCGTTCCACAGGACTACATCCAGCATCTCTACGATCGTCTCCATGGGAGAATAGCAGCCTGCATTGCTGTGAAAGGTGGATATACACTGTACTAGTGCCGACATTGTGCATGCTCTGTTGCCTGTGTCTATGTGCCTGTGGTTCTGTCAGTGTGATCATGTGACGTATCTGACCCCAGGAATGTGTCAATAAAGTTTCCCCTTCCTGGGGCAATGAATTCACGGTGTTCTTATTTCAATTTCCAGGAGTGTATATAAATATTCATTACCTGCATTCAGCCACTTTAAAAGTACTTGATAGAAATCAACTACACGTTTCATAAGAGAGTGTTATCATCAGGATGATGATATTAATTTTGTGGTGTTCATTAAGAACAAAAAATAAATAAAAAATTAACTTAGAAAATTAAAAAAATTGGACCGTATTAAATAAAACCGTCCTCTTCATACAGAGCAAACACGCACCTGGCTGTGTCTTCAAAATGTTCAAATGTATGCGAAATCTTATGGGACTTAACTGCTAAGGTCATCAGTCCCTAAGCTTACTCACTACTTAACCTAAATTATCCTAAGGACAAACACACACACCCATGCCCGAGGGAGGAATCGAACCTCCGCCAGGACCAGCCGCATAGTCCATGACTGCAGCGCCTAAGACTGCTCGGCTAATCCCGCGCGGCGGCTGTCTTCTTCTTCAGCTGTGTGTACCAAGAGTGTCCACTTAACGTTTCTCCTAATGTCCGGAGGTAATTGTGAGCTACTATGTCTGAGGTACCACTGCGTAAGCGAGAGAATTCCAGTACGTCTCTTTTTTTAATTTTTATTTTATTTGTAAATTTAATTATTTTATTTAACGGGCGCGGTAAACCGAGTGTCAACGACCTGATGATGAGAGTATTGTCTCTTAACGTAGTTGAACCGTATCAAGTACCATTAAAGAAGTAGAATACAAATAAGTAAGTAGACTTTGTGCCTTGTTAAAGTCATAAATTTCTGGTTTGTGTCTAATGGGGCGAGTCCACGTGACACTGTTGATGTCATCTGCTGTTTGACAACCTTAAGCTCAGAGGCCGAAATGGTGGGGGGGGGGGGGGGAGAAGTGGCATTTAGTGACGAGTATGCAGTGCCGACAAAAGGGCTGACCGTCGTCATCTAGCACAACACTACATTACACAACCATTCAACACAGCTATTCACACTTTACAGATACATCCTTCACACTCCATGAGAGGCTGACGAAGACAAAGTTAAAACATTAGGTCCTTACCCAGATCAGCAATGCGGGGTTCCCGCATTATCCTTCATGCCTGTTGACGACTATGGATCTCAATGAGTTCTTAGCAACTACTTGGGTTTTCAGATCTCAAACTTGGGTGTTAAATGTCAATCACAATTAGTGACCCATCATTTTGTTTGTTGGGCTATCTGCCATGATTGATGCCTTCGTGCTTTCTCCACCGTGTACATACAGGGGGTGAGCAAAAATATGAGAACACCAGAAACACAACATATTACCATCCCAAATACGGTGTAGAAAAACAGTTGGCATTCAAAATAGCTTCCAATCGTCTAGAATGAATAAACATAGGTTCTGTATCTTACACCATTCTTTCTGAAGTATAGTAACAAGTTCAGGTAATGATCATGGAGGTGCATAGTAATCACGCACCTTTTACTATGGAGTAAATCACAAAGGCTCTATAATTCTGAGATTTGGTGATTGAGGTGGGCAGGAGAAATGCGACAGTTCATACTCGTGCTCACGAAACCACTGCTGGACGATGTGAGCCGTATGATCAAGGGGTCATATTGTCTTGGAACACAGCATCATCATTGGGGAACAAACATTGTACCATGGGATGGACATGGTCAACTAAAATGGTCACAGAATCGTAGGCAGTGATACGACCTCGCAGAGTACCCAAAGGGTCCCTGGAATACTATGATGTGGTAGCCGAAACCATCCTCGAACCTACGCTATGTTTCACTCTTGGGACATAAACTCCGTCAGAAGTTGGAAACAGTGCGCACCAAAACTCATCCGACCAAATGACATTCTCCCATTCCTCCATATTTCAGATTTTATGATTTCAGCACTAAGTTTTCCAGAAATGGCTCTGAGCACTATGCTACTTCACATATGAGGTCATCAGTCCCCTAGAACTTAGAACTCCTTAAACCTAACTCAGCTAAAGACATCACACACATCCATGCCCGAGGCAGGATTCGAACTTGCGACCGTAGCGGTCGCGCGGTTCCAGACTGAAGCGCCTAGAACCGCTTGGTCACAGCGGCCGGCACTAAGGTTTCCTTTTGCGTCACTGATAATTGGTTTTGGAATTTGAGACCTTCCTGCAGTTACTGCTTATGCATCTCCCTTCGCGTTGTTTCGGTGGTGACAGAGTTAGCGAGTGCTACATTCAGTTATGCAGTGACTTTTGCAGCTGTCGTGCTTTTATTTGTCATCACAATCCTCTTCAATGGCCGTCTGTCACGACCACTCAACATACACTTTCGTCCACGTTGTTACTTAGTGGGTGATGTTCTTCCGCTTTCACTGTATGTGGTATAAATCTTCGATACGGTGCAGCTTGAAATACCAAATACTTTGGCTCCCTTGGTTACGGAATCATCCACCATACGAGCACCAACACTTTGTCCCCTTTCGAATTCACATAGGCCCAACATAAAGAACTCGCATGTACAGGGTGACAGTTATTGAACTACACGAAAAAAAAACTAAATTAGTTATAACTGGCGTGCACACACTTTATTCAACATATAAACGTCACTACAGATAATGGGATTTCGGTTACGACATGTTCGATATGCCTGCCATCATTGGCGACGATGTAGCGCAGGCGAATAGCGAAATTCTGCATGACTCGCTGAAGTGTTGGAACATCGATGCTGTCGATTACCTCCTGAATGGCTGTTTCCACCTCAGCAATGGTTTCGGGGTTATTTCTGTTCACCTTGTCTTTAATATAATCCCACAAAAAGGAGTCGTAAGTGTTCAGATATGGAGAATATAGCGGCCAATCGAGGCCCATGCCAGTGGCCTTTTGGTACCCCAGAGCCAGAATCTAAACTAACTCTAAACTCCGTCCGAATAGGTCTCAGAAGACCCTAACGGTACTGACCGACCGCCGTGTGATCCTCAGCCTATAGGCGCCAGTCGATGCGGATATGGAGGGGCATGTGGTCAGCACACCGCTCTCCCGGCCGTTGTCAGTTTTTGTGACCAGAGCCGGTATTTCTCAGTCAAGTAGCTTCTCAATTGGCCTCACAAGGGCTTAGTACACCCCACTTGTCAACAGCGCTTGTCAGACCGGACGGTGACCCATCTAAGTGCTAGCCAAGCCCGACAGTGCTTATGTTCGGTGATCTGACGAGAACCGGTGTTACCACTGCGGCAAGGCCGTTGGCTCCTGAGCAAGGACGCGGTCCCCAAAGTGATCCTCCAGGAAGCCAAACACACCTGCTTCGATAGGGTCGAGCTCCGCCTTGCATGAACCACATCTTGTCGAAATCAGGGTCACTTTGGATAACGGCTATGAAATAATTTTCCAAAACTTTCACCTACCGTTTGGTAGTCATTGTGCCATCAAGGGATATCGCACAGATTATTCTGTGACTGGACATTGCTCACCACACAGCCACCCGTTGAGAGTGAAGAGAATTTTCGATCGCGTAATGCTGGTTCTCAGTCACCCAAATGTACCAGTTTTGCTTATTGACGAACCCATCCAAATGAAAGTGGGCTTCGTCGATAAACCAAACCATGGATGCGCATACTAATTCTCATCATACCCCGCGGCCAACCGTGCAGTTTGAACGTCCTAAAGCAAACTGTTCAGAAGTTATAACGATTTTATTTCGTATAGTTCAATAATTGTCACACTGGACACAGAAAACTCTTCTGACAACTGACATTTGTATCGTTGAGGACATTGCACAGGTACCGCTCGTGGTCAAATACAACAGGGCAACCTGGAGGATTGACTGGAATCTGCATTTATGTTCAGATATGCATTTCTCGAGGCGCTTCCGTGTCTTTGTTCAACCCTCGTATTTCTAGGCTCATGTCTCAGAGCGTTCGCACCACACGCAACGGAAGTGACCTTCATAAGAGGAGCAAGGGCAGACGTAAGGCATTACCGTGCACGCGTCTGCGGCATAAAGGATGTAATCATGTGGGTGCGGTCGAGACGAGGCGCTGCTACGAGCACTATAAAGGAGACCGCAGACCGCCGCTTTGTTAGTACACTCCACGCAGACTACCGACCGCCAACCTGCCGCATTTGTTCCGCTACGACGCAAACTAAACATTTCGGCTTCTTTGAAAACGAAATAACAAGTAATCTGCGTGGAAGCTGGAACCACTACGAAGGAAACAACGATACTCGAATAAATATACCGACTCGACAGCACACATTAGTCCATAACGCTGAATACTTAGCAAGTGTAGTAGCAAACATGGCTGCATTTCAGTTTCTATGTGTTTGACTATTTGAAGTTAATGATTCAGGTGTGTTATACACTACTGGCCATTAAGAGTGCTACATGACGAAGATGACGTGCTACAGACGCGAAATTTAACCAACAGGAAGAGGATGCTGTGATATGCAAATGATTAGCTTTTCAGAGCATTCACACCAGGTTGGCGCCGGTGGCGACACCTACAACGTTCTGACATGTGGAATGTTTCCAACCGATTTCTCATACACAAACAGCAGTCGACCGGCATTGCCTGGTGAAACGTTGTTGTGATGCCTCGTGTAAGGAGGAGAAATGCGTACCATTACGTTTCCGATTTTTTCTGAAGGTCGGATTGTAGCCTATCGCGATTGCGGTTTATCGTATCATGACATTGCTGCTCGCATTGGTCGAGATCCAATGACTGTTAGCAGAATATGGAATCGGTGGGTTCAGGAGGGTAATACGGAACGTCGTGCTGCATCCCAACGGCCTCGTATCACTAGCAGTCGAGGCATCTTATCCGCATGGTTGTAACGGATCGTGCAGCCACGTCTCGATCCCTGAGGCAACAGATGGGGACGTTTGCAAGACAACAACCACCTGCACGAACAGTTCGACGACGTTTGCAGCAGCATGGACTGTCAGCTCGGAGACCATGGCTGCGGTTACCCTTGACGCTGCATCACAGACAGGAGCGCCTGCGATGGTGTACTAAACGACGAACCTGGGTGCACGAATGGCTAAACGTCATATTTTCGATCAATCCAGGTTCTGTTTACAGCATCATGATGGTCGCATACGTGTTTGGCGACATCGCGGTGAACGCATGTTGGAAGCGTGTATTCGTCATCGCTAGACTGGCGTATCACCCGGAGTAAAGGTTTGGGGTGCCATTTGTTACACATCTCGGGCACCTCTTGTTCGCATTGACGGCACTTTGAACAACTGACGTTACATTTCAGATGTGTTACGACCCGTGGCTCTACTCTTCATTCGATCCCTTCGAAACCTTACATTTCAGCAGGATAATGCACGACCGCATGTTGCAGGTCCTGTACGGGCCTTTCTGGATACAGAAAATGTTCGACTGCTGCCCCGGCCAGCACATTCTCCAGAGCTCTCACCAATTGGAAACGTCTGGTCAATGGTGGCCGTGCAACTGGCTCGTCACAATTCGCCAGACACTACTATTGATGAACTGTGGTATCGTGTTGAAGCTGCATGGGCAGCTGTACCTGTACACGCCATCCAAGCTATGTTTGACTCAACGCGCAGGAGTATCAAGGCCGTTATTACGGCCATAGGTGGTTGTTTTGGGTACCGATTTCTCAAGATCTATGCACCCAAATTGCGTGAAAATGTAATCACATGTCAGTTCTAGTATAACATATTTGTCCAATGAATACCCGTTTATCATCAGCATTTCTTCTTGGTGTAGCAATTTTCAGTCATTAATCGAATATACACTTCATTGCGATGACCGGTTTCGGCGTTAGCTACTTTTCGATCTTTTATTGCAAATATAAAACAAAAACCACAATTAACGACTGCATCATAACAAACATAATAAACTACAGTTCATAGCAGGCTTTACGACTAATATACGCTATCTGAGCAAAAGCATCCGGACATACCTGTGTAATGCTAAATCGACCACTAGACATCACGAGAGGCGGACCCTTCAGAATAAAAAGAGGGGGGGGGGGGGTATTGTGTTGTCTGTAGAGTTACAGTAACAGCAGAATGGGTCAGTCAGAAGAGGTTCAAATGGTTCAAATGGCTCTGAGCACTATGGGACTCAACTGCTAAGGTCATTAGTCCCCTAGAACTTAGAACTAGTTAAACCTAACTAACCTAAGGACATCACAAACATCCATGCCCGAGGCAGGATTCGAACCTGCGACCGTAGCGTCAGAAGAGGTAAAAGACCTCGAACGTGGATGTCATTGGATGTCATTTGCTTAATAAACCTGTCACGGGCAGTTCAACCCCTCTAAAGCTTCCCAAATCGACTGTTAGTGCTGTTATTCTGAAGTGGAAACGTAAAGGAACAACCACAGGCAAACCAAGACGAGGCACATCACATGTGTATATACGGAGAGGGACCGTCGAGCATTGTGGAGAGCGTCTGTAAAAATCGCACGAAATCAGCTGACAGCTACCATCAGTCCATCTCGTAAAATGACTGTGCGTAGTGGTTAAAAAGAATGGGGTGTGATGGTCGAGCTTCTCATAAGCCACACATTTTTTGTAGTGACTGCTGAGCGGCGCTTGATGTGATGTGAAAAGCGACACCTCTGGAAAGTGGATGACTGCAAAAAGAGCAATTTAGAGTGATGAATCACCTGTGGTAATCCGATGGAAGGGTGTCGGTATGGCGAGTGCCTGAAGAGTGTTACCTGTCACCATGTGTAGTGGTGTTAGCTACTGGGGTACTTTTCGTGGTTTTGGTTTTGTCCCTTTATTGGCTGAAGAAAACGCTACATGTGGAGGAATTTGAACACATTTTACAGCAATGTGCACTGCATACAGAAGAAGAACAGTTTAGAGATTATGATTCCGTATATCAGCATGAGTATGCAGCCTGTCATAAAACAGTATCTGTGAGACAATAGATTGTGGACAATAACATTCCTGAAATAGACTGGCTGCCCAGAGTGCCTAACTGAACCGTTTGCCGGGTGCAAGTCTTTCGATTTGACGCCATTTCGGTGACTTGAGCGTCGATGGGGATGAAATGATGATGATGAAGACAACACAACACCCAGTCACTGAGCGAACACAACACCCAGTCACTGGGCGGAGAGAATCTCCGACCCAGGTGGGAATCGAACCCGGGCCCTTAGGATTGACATTCTGTCGCGCTGATCACTCAGCTACCGGAGGGGGGGTGGACATTTAAAGGTAGACACACCTAATAGTAATGCCCAACAATAGGTGTCTGGATACTTTTGATGAGATAGTCTAGATAAAATGTGCGAACACACCAAAATTTTACACTGCCCGATACAAAATGTATCATGTCGTAAGAGTTTGTTCTGTAAAGCGTGTACATGTCATAACATAAAAGTGCTGCAGATGGATGGTACTGGGATCTTTACACAGTCATACGAAAATAAAGAATTTGGCGTGCTTTGCAGTGTCTAATATTTTGTATAATATATTTTTAAAATAAGCAATTGTTTAAAAAACATACATGGCCACATTAAAATTGACCTGGAGATTAATTTAGGTTTTATAACTGTAAACGTAATAAATATAAAAGACAAGTAAAATGATGACAAATATGTATCCTAATTTGTTCTTATCAAAATAGCTGAAACACTAACTGAAACAAGTGCTGTGGTCCAAAATTAATTTAGACACGTACAACTGGACAACGTATTTATCGCTGGGGAAAATTGGTATGGTTGTACATTGTATCTATCTTACTCCTAGAGGCTATAGAAATGTGAATATTAGTTTGTGAGTTGTGACGCAGTCGTTAATTGTAATTTTTCTTTTACGTCTGTTGTAACAGTTCGGAATATGGCTAACACCGAAACAGGTAACTATAACAAAGTGAATATGTGATCAATGACTGAAAATTACTGTAGTAAATGTGTCATCATGTTCAAGGCATTTCATTGTGACATTATGGGCCTCTTTGAAAAAAAAATCAGTGGTTTAGTGTTGATATCTCCTGATGACAGACTACCCAACATCATTCCATTTAGCAGGAGGAACTTTAATCACTTGCTTAGCTCATGTTTACTGGGAACCTCTCGTGCTGAAAAGTGTACCAGGTAGCTGGGAAAGGCACAGTTCTCTTTGGATTATAAAAAAAAGCTGAAAGAAACAGACCAGTACCCTAAACATTTGTCTATTGCAGGACATTAGCAAATTTCTGTGGTCTTTTATAACTGTGTTCCTGGGCTAAAATTCTGCGGATGATATCAGGCTGGAAATTTAAGAGTTTGCGATTCGTCCGCCTTTTGACAGTGCAATTTATCTTCAGACATTCTATCAATGCTGTGAGCACGTGAAAAATGTGAAGTTGCACTTTTTTTAAATGTACGTTAAATTGTTGGTGATTCTATAAATGTATCCGTGCCTCCCATGGTGCAAAGAGACATATTTAATAGGTCTATTACTAGTAAAACACTTTGGAACTGAAATGAACAGTTGAATTAATAATTTTCGATCATTTCCAACAGACCCCAATCATCACCAACTGAAAAAAAGTAGCAAAATGCATGGTTGGATTGAAGATTTAATAACGAATCAAACGCAGGACATTGTCCTTAAAATGTGAGTTTTTTCAACAGAAACCGATAAAGAAGCACATATATTTTACATCAGTAGCATCAGTTCTGGTTGGATAAAACGTTCTCGGTACATTTTTCCGCTTCAAGAATGGTTAAAATCCCAAGTCTATGTTGACCAATAACGTCATCGTCGTCTGACGAAGCCCTTCACGACTATGATAGAAGCAGCCATCGAAAGCTTGGATTTTTGGCGCAGTAACTTTACCAAGAACTATTTTTTCATTGACTTTGTTGCGAAAAACCTCGCAAACATCCAGGATGATGGAAGCAGAGCACTTATGCTATGGAAAAATGTCAGGAAATTACAAAACAGTCCAATTATGTCATGATAAAATGGCGTGGAAGTCAAATTTTTGAGGAAAACTCGTTTGTCCTCCTCATTCCCTCTTTCACCTGTCCAGTTAGAGCCTGTGATTTTCACACATGGATTTTCTCCTGAGAGGCTGACGGTTTCATCAAGGCAATGACACATACACTCCTGGAAATTGAAATAAGAACACCGTGAATTCATTGTCCCAGGAAGGGGAAACTTTATTGACACATTCCTGGGGTCAGATACATCACATGATCACACTGACAGAACCACAGGCACATAGACACAGGCAACAGAGCATGCACAATGTCGGCACTAGTACAGTGTATATCCACCTTTCGCAGCAATGCAGGCTGCTATTCTCCCATGGAGACGATCGTAGAGATGCTGGATGTAGTTCTGTGGAACGGCCTGCCATGCCATTTCCACCTGGCGCCTCAGTTGGACAAGCGTTCGTGCTGGACGTGCAGACCGCGTGAGACGACGCTTCATCCAGTCCCAAACATGCTCAATGGGGGACAGATCCGGAGATCTTGCTGGCCAGGGTAGTTGACTTACACCTTCTAGAGCACGTTGGGTGGCACGGGGTACATGTGGACGTGCATTGTCCTGTTGGAACAGCAAGTTCCCTTGCCGGTCTAGGAATGGTAGAACGATGGGTTCGATGACGGTTTGGATGTACTGTGCACTATTCAGTGTCCCCTCGACGATCACCAGTGGTGTACGGCCAGTGTAGGAGATCGCTCCCCACACCATGATGCCGGGTGTTGGCCCTGTGTGCCTCGGTCGTATGCAGTCCTGATTGTGGCGCTCACCTGCACGGCGCCAAACACGCATACGACCATCATTGGCACCAAGGCAGAAGCGACTCTCATCGCTGAAGACGACACGTCTCCATTCGTCCCTCCATTCACGCCTGTCGCGACACCACTGGAGGCGGGCTGCACGATGTTGGGGCGTGAGCGGAAGACGGCCTAACGGTGTGCGGGACCGTAGCCCAGCTTCATGGAGACGGTTGCGAATGGTCCTCGCCGATACCCCAGGAGCAACAGTGTCCCTAATTTGCTGGGAAGTGGCGGTGCGGTCCCCTACGGCACTGCGTAGGATCCTACGGTCTTGGTGTGCATCCGTGCGTCGCTGGTCGATGGGCACGTGCACCTTCCGCCGACCACTGGCGACAACATCGATGTACTGTGGAGACCTCACGCCCAACGTGTTGAGCAATTCGGCGGTACGTCCACCCGGCCTCCCGCATGCCCACTACACGCCCTCGCTCAAAGTCCGTCAACTGCACATACGGTTCACGTCCACGCTGTCGCGGCATGCTACCAGTGTTAAAGACTGCGATGGAGCTCCGTATGCCACGGCAAACTGGCTGACACTGACGGCGGCGGTGCACAAATGCTGCGCAGCTAGCGCCATTCGACGGCCAACACCGCGGTTCCTGGTGTGTCCGCTGTGCCGTGCGTGTGATCATTGCTTGTACAGCCCTCTCGCAGTGTCCGGAGCTAGTATGGTGGGTCTGACACACCGGTGTCAATGTGTTCTTTTTTCCATTTCCAGGAGTGTATTTCAAAATTCTCAGTATATTACTTTCCACGATTTTTACAATTTGAAGCTATTGAAGAAGTGTATCATGTCATATGTGCGTATCACATCACGCATTCCTAAGGATTTTACGTTCCAGAGATGGTAACTTCAACATTTTTTCTTTATTTCACAATTTTGCATGGTTTGGTCAATTATTCATTTTTTCATACATTCTGAGCAATGCATGACTATCTCATTATTTCATTCTAATCCACTTTTTTCATTACACTCTACAGTTTTCACCCAGATTCATCCTGTTCAGCGCATTATGTCATTACAATAAAAATGAAAATCACAGAGACATATATGGCTACAAAAGCGATAAATCGTAATCTATGTTTCTGACAATTCCCCTTTTTTTCAACAATGAGTACTTCGACGCTGCTGGTTAGAGCTGTTGTGGAGATAGTTTCAAACTATTTTTACCCATTTCCGCAGAGCACAAAGTCATTAGCAGCAGAGGAAGTACTGCAGCTTTGCATTACCCGAAATCTTGCATCACCTGCACTGGGGGCGTTGGTATAAATTACGTATACCATACCATTACTCCTACGATTGAGGGTTTTTTCCGAAGAACGTTCACACTTTTCTACTTTCTTACTTCATTCAAAATACCTGCTGACGCGTGTGGGAGTCACTTGTCAGTTGGTAAGATAATTCTTGGGGTAGCGACCATGGGGCATACAGATCAAAAAATCTCGAGCAATCAATGTTGAACTCAGCCATCACATGAAACATACGAGGACGTGCTGAAAAATAACGCCTCCGAATTTTTTATGTGAAGACTCTTAAAGCTCATTAAACAAAACAAACGTCATTAACATTCTACATCTTTGTTCTTCACGTCTACATATTTGTTTCTCAACATAGTCATCCTGGCGACTAACCACATTGCTCACAACAAGCAGTGGTACCGTCACTTTAGAATGTTTGAATTCGTTGATGGAGCCGCAACCTCACTCTGTTTGCGCCGCTGCACCACTACCAAAGTGAAGTCTTCGAAGGTGTTCTTTAAGTTTCGGAAAAACATGAGAATCTGATGGTACCAAGTCGGGACTGTATGTAGGATGATCGATGGCAGTGAACCCAAGGCGTCGGATTGTTGCAGATCTCGCAGCACTCGTGTGTGATCAGGCATTGTCATGCTGAAGGAGAGGGTGGACGAACTCTTAATTCGGAACTTGACTACAGCACTGTGTTTCTCAAGCACCGACATAGTCACGTAACACACCACTGTGTTACACACTACCATTCGGAGCCCCATAGCAACACAAGGTTGCAAATATGTAGACGTCAAGAATGAAGCTGTAGAATGTTAATAACGTTCATTTTATTAGAAGAGCTTTAAGAGTATTCGCATAAAAAATTCTGAGGCGTTACTTTTCAGCACGCCCTCGTACATAAAGGATTCTAGTATTAATTATACCGGAAAATGCGTTCCTGCATTAATTTTTTGCATGACGTGGTAACAACGCACATAAAAATTGTAATAGTATACCCCTCCTTCACTATCAATGACACTTCGGCATGAAAACCGTAATGGAGAAAGTTTTCCATAGATATTCACCTCTTTTAAGTATCGCACAATTGCCTGCCACCTTTCACCCTCATGTTGATGAATATAAATACATAATAGGACATCTATTAATGGGCTTTGTACACGTTACCTGAATTTTACCGACAGGAGTTTTAACTTTTTGTTTCTACTATAACGTTACATGACTCGGGACTGCATTTGAAGAAGGACGAGTAAGAACCACGTTTCATTCTTGAGAGTCGTCATCTAACCTTGTTCTGTTACGATCGAGAGTCTTTTCTGAAGTATATGTACTTATAAGCTTTTCTCTATTCCTTCATTTTCTTCTTCTTCTTCTGCTGCTGCTGATTAGGGTTACCCCTTTTTGTCTGCCTCATTCCGTGGATGTACTCGACCAACAGCTGTCCCATCTCTTGGGTTGTCGTGCAGGTAGTCGTTTACCTTGCGGCCGCCATGTTAACAAAATTTAGCTAGTCTTGTGGAATCCATCCTTTCCACATGATCTTCCAAATTTCTTTTTCTTGTCTGCTGCCATTTAAATTATATCTTGTATTCCACTCTGTTCCCTTATCGAACCGTTAGTTCTTTTGTTCCAAATGATTACTCCTAGGATATTCGTTGGTACTTCCATTTCTACTGCCGTTAACTTGTATCTTCTTCGTTTGTCCTCTAGTATCTGATGCATGTGTCATGACAGGACGCACCATTGCTTTATATATTTCTAATTTCCCTACAGTTCTTGTTTTGTTTTGTTTCTCCATACAGTGTTTTGCACGCCTCCGGCTATACTTGCTGCTTCTTTGCTTCTTCACTTCCATGGTTAATTCTTTATAGCTGATGATAACAGTCTGTAGATAAGTAAAACTCATGACTTGTTCAAGTGACACACTATGTACTTCTAATTGTTTTTGTTTCTGATATTACCATACGCTTAATTTTTTAGATGAGATTTCCATTTTATATTGCTTACCTATTTTATTAAACCTGTGAAGTAGCCTTTGTACATTCTTTTCACTGTTCGCTATCAGTACAGCATCATCAGCATATCATATAAAATCTACCACTTTATTTCCCTTTTATAGGCTGCTGTCTTTCTTACGGCACCAATGATGTGGTCCATTACTAAGTTGAACAGAAACGGGCTAATGAATCTCCTTATCTACTTCCTTTCTTATTTCTAATCCTATCAAAGGCTTTCGACAAGTCTACGAAGCACAGGTAGGCTGGGATATTAAACTCTTTCGATTTCTTCAAATCTGTCTTAGAGCTAAAATAGCATCTACTGTGCTCCTGTCTTTCCTGAATCCTTACTGTTCTTCTTCTATTTCGATATCATTCTGCAATCTCTAATTACTCATGTTAACAGTTTTATCGTGCTATCAAGCAGGGCGCTTCCCCGGTAATATCTTATATTTGTTTGCCTTCTTTTTTATACACAGGAATTGTATGAATGTCTTTCGATTCTCTTAATATCCTGTCTTCCTTCATGAAATTGTTAAATATAGAATGAAGCTGTTGACGTAATACTTGTCCCCCCTCCCCCATATTTTATTAACTCATTCCAATTCTCTGAAATACTCATGGCACATACTATGAAAATCCAGCAGTAGTTGACAGGGGACCAACAGCATAAAAATACGATAGGAATTCAGCATAGTTTTACGAACTCCACTCAAGAGCAATTAGTGTAGCAAGAGCTGCTATCCAATAGTCATTTAATTAGAAAGAAAAACCTCTGTTCCATTCAAGAGCAGTAGTGTAACAAGATCTACTATCCAATATTCATCAAACCCTTAAAAAGAAAGAAAAACACTCTCACTCAAGAGCAATTAGCATTAGCTATCCAACAGTCATTTAATTCTCAAGGGGGGAAAAAAACTATGCTTCACGCTTGAACTTGAAAGATACATCGTTGTCTTTAACGCTATGACATTGTATCATCCTCAACGCATCGACACTCACATGTCCAGTAACATTTTTCTTGCTTCACACACACACACACACACACACACACACACACACACATGCACGCAAGTGCAAATGCCTGCAACAATCGTTTAACGCTCAAAGGAAAAAAGAACTTCTGCTTTTCATTTGACCTTGAAACATACATCTTTGTCTTTCACGCTATATCAGTGTATCTCTCTAATGCGGGGCCCGCACGGCGTGCCAAACCACAGGGGTGCCGGTTGTGCGGTCCGCTGACTGGCCTAGGCTCGGCATCTATCGGCTTAGGTCGGTTCTTCTCGGAAGTGCCTATGTAGCGCGATATTTGCTTTAGTACTGCGGTGCCGCATTTTTCGGTTGGCACAACTCTCTTCAGTTAGGCAGAATCGCGGTGTCAGCGCTGTATTCCTTTCCCTGTTAGCTGGTTCTATGGAAGACGTATAAAAAGAGCCAGTCGCGATCTGTCCACACAAGCCTTTAAAACTGAATGTGAATGACGGAAGAGAGGGACGAAAATTCTCAGTCGCATAATTGACTGGTACTCCAAATTTGCTATGAAACGACATTACAATACCATACAGAAATTAAGGATTTAGTTCTACATCTACATCTACATTTATACTCCGCAAGCCACCCAACGGTGTGTGGCGGAGGGCACTTTACGTGCCACTGTCATTACCTCCCTTTCCTGTTCCAGTCGCGTATGGTTCGCGGGAAGAACGACTGTCTGAAAGCCTCCGTGCGCGCTCTAATCTCTCTAATTTTACATTCGTGATCTCCTCGGGAGGTATAAGTAGGGGGAAGCAATATATTCGATACCTCATCCAGAAACGCACCCTCTCGAAACCTGGCGAGCAATCTACACCGCGATGCAGAGCGCCTCTCTTGCAGAGTCTGCCACTTGAGTTTATTAAACGTCTCCGTAACGCTATCACGGTTACCAGATAACCCTGTGACGAAACGCGCCGCTCTTCTTTGGAACTTCTCTATCTCCTCCTTCAAACCGATCTGGTACGGATCCCACACTGATGAGCAATACTCAAGTATAGGTCGAACGAGTGTTTTGTTGATGGACTACATTTCCTAAGCACTCTCCCAATGAATCTCAACCTGGTACCCGCCTTAACAACAATTAATTTTATATGATCATTCCACTTCAAATCGTCCCGCACGCATACTCCCAGATATTTTACAGAAGTAACTGCTACCAGTGTTTGTTCCGCTATCATATAATCATACAATAAAGGATCCTTCTTTCTATGTATTCGCAATACATTACATTTGTCTATGTTAAGGGTCAGTTGCCACTCCCTGCACCAAGTGCCTATCCGCTGCAGATCTTCCTGCATTTCGCTACAATTTTCTAATGCTGCAACTTCTCTGTATACTACAGCATCATCTGCGAAAAGCCGCATGGAACTTCCGACACTATCTACTAGGTCATTTATATATATTGTGAAAAGCAATGGTCCCATAACACTCCCCTGTGGCACGCCAGAGGTTACTTTAACGTCTGTAGACGTCTCTCCATTGATAACAACATGCTGTGTTCTGTTTGCTAAAACCTCTTCAATCCAGCCACACAGCTGGTCTGATATTCCGTAGGCTCTTACTTTGTTTATCAGGCGACAGTGCGGAACTGTATCGAACGCCTTCCGGAATTCAAGAAAAATAGCATCTACCTGGGAGCCTGTATCTAATATTTCTGGGTCTCATGAACAAATAAAGCGAGTTGGGTCTCACACGATCGCTGTTTCCGGAATCCATGTTGATTCCTACATAGTAGATTCTGGGTTTCCAAAAACGACATGATACTCGAGCAAAAAACATGTTCTAAAATTCTACAACAGATCGACGTCAGAGATATAGGTCTATAGTTTTGCGCAACTGCTCGACGACCCTTCTTGAAGACTGGGACTACCTGTGCTCTTTTCCAATCATTTGGAACCCTCCGTTCCTCTAGAGACTTGCGGTACACGGATGTTAGAAGAGGGGCAAGTTCTTTCGCGTACTCTGTGTAGAATCGAATTGGTATCCAGTCAGGTCCAGTGGACTTTCCTCTATTGAGTGATTCCAGTTGCTTTTCTATTCCTTGGACACTTATTTCGATGTCACCCATGTTTTCGTTTGTGCGAGGATTTAGAGAAGGAACTGCAGTGCGGTCTTCCTCTGTGAAACAGCTTTGGAAAAAGGTGTTTAGTATTTCAGCTTTACGCGTGTCATCCTCTGTTTCAATGCCATCATCATCCCGGAGTGTCTGGATATGCTGTTTCGAGCCACTTACTGATTTAACGTAAGACCGGAACTTCCTAGGATTTTCTGTCAAGTCGGTACATAGAATTTTACTTTCGAATTCACTGAACGCTTCACGCATAGCCCTCCTTATGCTAACTTTGACATCGTTTAGCTTCTGTTTGTCTGAGAGGTTTTGGCTGCGTTTAAACTTGGAGTGAAGCTCTCTTTGCTTTCGCAGTAGTTTCCTAACTTTGTTGTTGTACCACGGTGGGTTTTTCCCGTCCCTCACAGATTTACTCGGCACGTACATGTCTAAAACGCATTTTACGATTGCCTTGAACTTTTTTCATAATTACTCAACATTGTCAGTGTCGGAACAGAAATTTTCGTTTTGATCTGTTAGGTAGTCTGAAATCTGCCTTCTATTGCTCTTGCTGAACAGATAAACCTTCCTCCCTTCTTATATATTCCTATTAACAATGAGAGAGCAAAAAAATTACGAAGATCGACAGACGGGATTCATTGTTCTGTTCATCACGAAGCCCTTTGCACTAAATTCACAGTATGGGGAGTTTATTTATTACTGCACAGTATGTTGCTTAAATCAAGGAGCATGCCTGCAACGGTTTTTCGATTTAAAACCTGCTATTGTTGAATTTATGAGAGAAAAAGGAGTGCAAGAACGAAAATTAGAACATCTAGAGTGGATTGCATTATAAGTGGACTCGGCTGCACACTGCCCGAAGTAAGACAATGTTGAATTTATGAAAGAAAAAGGAGTGGAGGGATGAAAATTAGAACGTCGAGAATAGACTGCAGACCTCGCATTTTGACTGCACACTGCCCACAGTAAGACATTTCGAGGTGAGGAAAAAGTTTCTGACTTAATGGGGGCGCATTTAAAAAGAAAATCACATTGTAGGAGGGACAATTTCTGACAAACACAGTCCAGTTTCCTGCGCTGGCGTTCGTAAATGCGTGGGAAAGAGGCCGTGAAGTTGAATCCTTTGTTAGTGTGCCACTTAGAGCCTGTGCCAGTCACCTTCTGAACCGTCAGAGGTACTGCTTCTAGCATCACGCACACAAGAGTGATGCGTGGGTTTAATTATTTGTCTTTAGTCGGCCGTCTAAACATTTGACATATTCCGTCACGCATAGTCGTGGGACGGAGTCAAATTGGTTTGGCAGACCAGCAAACGGGTCCACCTGCACACTGGAATCCACCAGGGTTTCAGAGGCTCATAGGGAAGTACCTGCATTCCGAATTAGCTGAACGCGAGACCGTGTTCTTGAATTTTTCGCGCGCGTGCCATTGATAACAGATTCCTGCCGTCCATGACTTCAGTCGCCGAACGCATCGTGGTATGGCGCCCTGACCAGGAGAAGGGTAAATTATTGGATGCTATGGCTTAGGGCTCCAACATATGCTTCTCAGCACCCTGTTCTTTCGAACCATATTTTTCTTTTTTTGGAATAGTAGAGTATAGAAGATTGATTGTGGGTGTAGTTTTAGGCCATACCCCGGATTCACATGTATGAAGTCAGATTCAGCGATTAGTGTTCTGGTTAGTGTCGTGTGTCGATCCACAGCTTATCACTTTGTCCACCATAGACCCCATATTAGTGTAAGCGTTTGTCAAATGAAAATGTTTGTGACGTTTCTTTAGTCATTTTTTTTTTGTCTTGTGACTTTAAGAATGAATAAATCTATTGTCATTTAGATCACAACTTCTCCCTGTGTTCTGATTAACATTACCTTTGCCATTTTTATTTAAGTCCTGATTATAAAAGAAAGTATCAAGCTCGTAAGTTTTCTAAAGGTTTGGAGGATGCTGACAGTTTTACATCTTTTTTCCAGCTGTATTCGATACAGTTTGCTGTTTCAGTTGAATGCGATACTATGCTTGTGCATATATAACTGATTGATCTGCAGTGTAATTCCCGTTTTAAAGATGAATCCTTTTACGTTAAAATTCTCCAGGATATCCACATCGTTTTCCTCAGGTAGATTTTCCCCGTTTCCATAATGAGGTTGCAAAAGTTCTGCAACACTTCGGTCA
This sequence comes from Schistocerca americana, assembly GCF_021461395.2. NCBI lineage: Eukaryota > Metazoa > Arthropoda > Insecta > Orthoptera > Acrididae > Schistocerca > Schistocerca americana. The sequence goes on along the minus strand of NC_060130.1, from coordinate 748,243,757 downwards.
ACATATGTGTGTAAATAAGTCACGATTACGTGGTAGCTTGAGTGCGAAAATCTATGAGACTGTCTGCGTCTTTTCTTATGCCGACATATTGTCCTAGATAAATGTTATATTATGTTTTCAGAACGCCAAACATAAGTAATAATGAAAATATGTTTAAACCTTATTCGTGAAAAGCTCGCAGACACCAAATCAAAAGTAATGTTTCAGGGTGAAATATCAAAGGCATTAAACATAAAAACAGGTGTAAGGCAATGTGATAGTCTGTCTCCACTCCTCTTTAACTGCGTACTAGAGAAAATAGGAAGAGAATGGAAACAAAAACTAAAAGAAGAGAAGCTATCACCAATGAGACTGGGAACTAAAAACAAAGGTATTGAAATTCACTGTTTAGAATTTGCGGATGATTTTGCCATTCTTCCTGAAAACCTAACAACTTCTGGAATACAAATCAATCTCTTAGAAGAAATAGCCAACAAAGCAGATTTAAGAATATCTGTAGAAAAAACAAAATTTATGACAAATATAAAAAATGCTCCGGAATCCCTAGCAATAGATATAGGCCAGATAAAGAGGGTAAATAAATTTAAATATTTGGGAGAAATTATCCAAGAAAATGGCTTAGAAAAATTCACTATAGGAGAAAGAGGACATAAAATGGAGACAGCTTATGGAATAACTAGGAATGTCTGCAACAAAAGGTGTCTGTCTAAAAATTTGAAGATACAGCACTACAACACAGTAGTAACACCGGAATGTCTTTATGCAAGTGAATGTTTAGTACTGAACTACAAATTACACAAAGTTGAAGTCCTAGAAAGAAAAATAATTCGAAAAATACTTGGACTACCAAAAAATACAGAGGTATGGAAAATAAGAAGCAATGAAGAATTTCATCGCAATATAGAAAACATAAATGAAACACTACGAAATAGGCGACTGCTATTTTTTGGACACTTATAAAAATGAACAGCAACAGGTTAACCAAACAGATTTTTAAATATCTTTGGGACAAGAAGTCAACAACAGCCTGGATACAAGAAGTTAGGAAAGATTTGGAAAGAAACAATATAAGTGAAAAAGATGCAACAGAAAGAGAGTGTTTCAAGAGGAAAGTGTTAAAAATGGAAGGATTCCAAGGCAAGAGGGAGAAGAAGACAGGGTCAAAATGGTCCGAGGAGAGAAAAAGGATACATAGTGAAAAGATGAAAGAATACTGGATGAAAAAGGAAGAACAACAAAGAACGAAGCCTTGAAATTGGTGCGTGGTCCTTAGATGACCCAAACGAAGAAAGAAAGAAGAAGAAGAAAATATGTTTTGTTCGTGATCTATGTTCTTGAGAAATGTGAAATATAAAATGAAGTCGTATGCAGTGCGACTGAATTTCCATTTAAATGCGGTGCGTTCACAGTTTCCCCCTCTTCCTCCACTACACCCTCTGGAGTGGTTAGCACACTGGACGGGCATTCGGGAGGATGACGGTTCAAATCCCCGTCTGGCCATCCACATTTCAGTTTTCCGTGATTTCCCTAAACCACTCCAATGGTTCATTTAAAACGGGCATGGTCGATTTCCTTCCCCATCCTTTCGTAATCCCAGCTTTTGCTCCATTCCTCCTTTATCTTTCTTCACGCTCAGATAGCGTGCCGTGGCTATGGGGGAAATGTGCATACAGGCTGCGCGCTACGGCACTCATGCCAAGATATGGTTTGTGAGCCGAATTCTTGTTGGCCGCCTCTGCTCTAAGGGAATCAACACTTAAATGTTCAGTAACATTTTTCTTGCTTCACACACACGCACACACAAAAGCACACACCTGCACACACTCGTCATCAGTATAATGTGCTTCAAAATGTAACTAGTTTTCTTTTTTTTTCTTTTTTCGAGTGTTATTTCCACAGAGTATGTGGAAAGATCAAGTAAGAGACAGCGAGACGTTCAATCTTTCTCGCAGATTAAAGCTAAGTGCGGGATCAGGACCTTCGACTTTCTCTGGAAAGTGCTCAACCGACCAAGCTATCCAAGTGCGACTCTTTACCGGCCCCAAAGCTTTCCTTCCGCCAATATCTCTATTTCTACCTTTCAAACTTCACAGGAAAATTCAGTCCCTACACCAAGAGTGTAGATACTTGCTAGTACAGCGAGCCGCAAACCCCAAACTGCGAATACATAAGAGCAGCAATAAAAAATATATACAGTCTGTTAAGTAAGGGCGTGAATGGCATTACACACAGATGATAAAAGCTATCACCTTGTCTCTTTCACAGCCCAATAGAGGGAACCTTTTTCTTCGTGCAGTTTCCATAAAGCATTAATTCACGTTGAATTCGTGACTGAGATACGCAAGAGAAGACTGCAGCTTGCGCATCGCATTTTGAGGCTGTGCCTCTCTGTATCCACCACAAAGGCCCGAAGATTAGTCATGCCGTAGCGCCTAACTATATAGGGAAAGTAACATGCTATAAATTGGTTAAAAACGTGGATGGCTAAGAACGTGGCTCAGACACTAAAGTGACTCCAAAAGTGGACAAAATGATTAATAACCATTTTATGGGATATCCATTCTTAACATTGCTCCAAGTGTATTCAAAAGTAAAGAAAAAAGGGTTACGATGATCCGAAGCACCGCAGTAGGCCTTGCAGCGACTGGAAAAAGGAGAAAGGTGTGCCGGTACTGGATTGACCCTCACAGTCGCCTGACGCTAATCCTACTGAAAATGTATCGTCTTACATCAAAAATACGTGGCAGGGAAAACAGATCTTCGCTTTGAAACAGCTGTCAACGAAAATTCTACGCATTTGGAGGTCTCTCCCACGTGAATACGCGGAAAACTTAATATCAAACATGCCAGGGAGATGCCAAGGAATTATCGACGCCGTGAGTGACTGGACGTATTATTAATTATGATTGAATTTTTCTTTCGTTCATATATGATGTGTGAATATGTTTTAATTGGTTGTCAAATAGATGTGTCTACTGATTATCCGGACCACGATCTTAATTAACAGACTGTATCTAGCTAGAAGGAAGGGAAGAATCTGTAGTAAATTCTAATTTTTATTACGGATCGATTTCAGCTGCTGTGTAGCTATCTTCAGTACAGTTATACCCAAGTCACGATGACTCAACCTAAACAAAATCGCACATGGTACCATATTGACATTACAAATAATAGAGAGTTCAATTCAGTCGGTTGTTGAAAAACAGTCGACTCATTCGGTTGAAACGTTGCTTATCGGTTGGATTATTCATTCATTTCCTCCGCATGGTCCGCCTGCTTAGCTGAGTGAAAAGACTTTGATTATTATTTTTATTCAGTTAATTGGTTTAAGTAGATAAAAAATAAAATTTACGAGGTGCATTCAAGTTCTAAGGCCTCCGATTCTTTTTCTAATTAACTACTCACCCGAAATCGATGAAACTGGCGTTACTTCTCGACGTATTCGCCCTGCAGACGTACACATTTTTCACAACGCTGACGCCATGATTCCATGGCAGCGGCGAAGGCTTCTTTAGGAGTCTGTTTTGACCATTGGAAAATCGCTGAGGCAATAGCAGCACGGCTGGTGAATGTGCGGCCACGGAGAGTGTCTTTCATTGTTGGAAAAAGCCAAAAGTCACTAGGAGCCAGGTCAGGTGAGTAGGGAGCATGAGGAATCACTTCAAAGTTGGTATCACGAAGAAACTGTTGCGTAACGTTAGCTCGATGTGCGGGTGCGTTGTCTTGGTGAAACAGCACACGCACAGCCCTTCCCGGACGTTTTTGTTGCAGTGCAGGAAGGAATTTGTTCTTCAAAACATTTTCGTAGGAGGCACCTGTTACCGTAGTGCCCTTTAGAACGCAATTGGTAGGGATTACGCCCTCGCTGTCCCAGAACATGGGCACCATCATTTTTTCAGCCCTGGCGGTTACCCAAAATTTTTTTGGTGGCGGTGAATCTGTGTGCTTCCATTGAGCTGACTGGCGCTTTGTTTCTGGATTGAAAAATGGCATCCACGTCTCATCCATTGTCACAACCGACGAAAAGGAAGTCCCATTCGTGCTGTCGTTGCGCATCAACATTGCTTGGCAACATGCCACACGGGCAGCCATGTGGTCGTCCGTCAGCATTCGTGGCACCCACCTGGATGACACTTTTCGCATTTTCAGGTCGTCATGCAGGATTGTGTGCACAGAACCCAGAGAAATGCCAACTCTGGAGGCGATCTGTTCAACAGTCATTCGGCGATCCCCCAAAACAATTCTCTCCACTTTCTCGATCATGTCGTCAGACCGGCTTGTGCGAGCCCGAGGTTGTTTCGGTTTGTTGTCACATGATGTTCTGCCTTCATTAAACTGTCGCACCCACGAACGCACTTTCGACACATCCATAACTCTATCGCCACGTGTCTCCTTCAACTGTCGATGAATTTCAATTGGTTTCACACCACGTAAATTCAGAAAACGAATGATTGCACGCTGTTCAAGTAAGGAAAACGTCGCCATTTTAAGTATTTAAAACAGTTCTCATTCTCGCCGCTGGCGGTAAAATTCCAACTGCCATACGGTGCTGCCATCTCTGGGACGTATTGACAATGAACGCGCCCTCATTTTAAAACAATGCGCATGTTTCTATCTCTTTCCAGTCCGGAGAAAAAAAATCGGAGGCCTTAGAACTTGAATGCACCTCGTAAAAAAGGAAATAGTGGTAACGTGATTGCATATGATGCTGCGACACATGACTCGATTCCCGACCGGGTTGGAGATTTTCTGCGCCCGTAGACTGGGTGCTGTGTTGTCCTCACCATCATCTCATCATCACCAATGTGCAAGTCGCCCATTGTGGCGTCGCCTGAATTAAGACTTGCACCCAGCGGCCGAACTTCCAGGGACGGAGCCTCCCGGCCAACAGTGCGCACGATCATTCCAGTCACATTGACATTCCAGATAACAAACAGTTAAACTGTTTCTGTAATGTCAATGTGGTATTATGTGAGATTTTATTAACGATGAGTCATCATGTCTTGGGTATAACTACACTGAAGACAGCTACACAGTAGCCGAAATAGATCTCCAATAAACAGATTAAAAATTACGACAAATACTGCTCTTCCTCCTATCTTGTGTCTCATTAATACGGTCGTGGAGGACGCTGTTGCTGATGGAAAAAATGGTTCAAATGGCTCTGAGCACTATGGGACTTAACATTTGTGGTCATCAGTCCCCTAGAAGTTACAACTACTTAAACCTAACTAACCTAAGGACATCACACACATCCATGCCCGAGGCAGGATTCGAACCTGCGACGGTAGCGGTCACGTGGTTCAGGACTGAAGCGCCTAGAACCGCACGGCCACACCGGCCGGCCGTTGCTGATGGAAATAAACCTTAAATATACAGGGTGTCTCACCTAACTCTGCAACCTCAAATATCTATGGAACAACAATAGACATTCAAAAACGGTTTTCACCAGCATGAACGTACAGGAGGGGCTTAGGAAACCAAATACTATGCGAAATTTTAAAACGTAAACCAATGCTATTTTAACACAAACTAGTGTACTTTTTAATGGACACTCCCTATTACTTCGTATGCAATCAATAGCATGAAAAATCACAAAAATAATGCTGTTGGTTGCATCGCAATACGTCAATTACCTTATATATAATATTTAAAACTTTGCTTAACTCCGTTATAAAAAGTTCAGTGCACTAATGAATAGGCTAAGTAAGTTCACTGACACAGGGTATGTACTGTAGAATACACGAGCCACTTACCACTAAACAATGTTGTTCCTTGCAGGCCATGTGCAGTTCTTGTTATTGCAATTGCATAATTGCGCAGCTTGCGTGAGAGAAGTTGTTAGTCCGAATTACCAATCCCCTTGCCCAGTGCCAGTTAGACTGGCGAGGCTCAAAAGAACCAAGTTCTACCAGGGACTGATCTCTTCTTTCCGGTAGGGAATGAAAAATGAATTAACGAAATTACGAGAACGAACGGTGAGGCGCGGCCGCCGTCAGATCAAAGGTGAGCAGCATGGAACCCACGGGCCACATTTTGCGCGTCCCTGCCCTAGACGAACAATGTACACGTAGTGATGGAAACAATCGATTCAGTCGGTTGTTGGAAAACGGTGAACTCGTTCGGTTTTAGCTTTACGTATCATCTGAATTATGCATTAATTTCTTCCGTTTGGAACCAATCTCTGGGAGCAGTCGACACATTCCTTTGGTGTTTTGCGTACTGAGTGAGTTATCCATTCTTTCTCTTCAAGTGAAACCAGTCCTTAGTCTTTCTGTCGGTTGAAGTACGTATTCATATGTACATTTAACCGAAACCACTGTTTAGTGGTGTAGCTGACAGATTTTATCCTGTTATATACCTAGTCATAACATGTAACTAACAACTTCGTTGAGAGTACAAAGTTGAGCAAGCAAAAAATTCCGTTCAGGGTACGTGAAGAAAAAGGGAACATTGCCATATTTCTGCGTCTGTTGGAATTCCGCTTTACTGAAAAGGTATGATGTGCGTTCAATAATTAAAAACCATTTCTGTTGTGTCCATGTTGGATCTTATGAACGCCGCGGCTGTTAATGACATGCTGAATGACGCAACGAGCCACAAATACTTTTTAAATGTTTTATTTTTGTGCCATAACTTGTTTCGGACTACCATGCCCCTTCAGATGGCTAATATTTTGAGTTATGTAGATGTTTTGATCAACAGCATGTCATCTAACCCTATACTGCACAAGAATATCTAAACATTTAGTGCCACTTTAAAAGTTGTTTCATTAATAAGAACACTCTAAAGAGCTTGCATTTATTTAGATAAAACGTGAAATAGTTGTAGTCAGTTATATACGTTGTTGAACTGTAAACAGCACACATATTACAAATAAGTTACTGTGGCACACTTCATAATATTCTTAATATCAGTGTTGAGCATTGGATATGAGTTATGCACTTGATGTTTTTGTTTACAATGGAAAGATTATCGTTAAGCAAAGATACAATGGTATCAGTCATTTCCTATTGACCAAAAAGATGTAAACAGAGCAAACATTATGTGTGGAATGTGCAAACTGCACCATGTTAATAACATAAAATGTTTGCATTCTAAGAGTTAACTTATTAAAAGACAGTAGGACTAATTGTTTTTAGTATGTCATTTTGCTATATGGATAATGTGGTGTGCGTGCTGTAAGACCTTCGGTACACACACTGTCAGATTGTTTGACTTGTTGCTCTAACGAAATAGGCGAGTGTCAGCAATATGTCTCGTGGTCTTATTGTGGCATGTTTATCTTCTGCCGTTAGGTCAGACGATAGAAATGCCACTTTCACGCTTAGAGTAGCAGATTGACAGTGACCAACTTTAAACTGAACTTGATTAATTGTCACACACATTTATTAAAATAATAACAAGCAAAAACGTTACGTAACTTTATTCTGGATGCTATTTACAATTGACAATCTGAAGTTCCTTTGGTCTTGGTACGTTAATCTTATTCTCACATATCTCTGATACTTGACAAAGTGTCTATACATTTATCTACACAGTTATGTACAGGAATATGATAATCTTCTTAGGTGCAGACTGAAACTTGACTATAGACTGGTACAGACTAATGCAGACTGGTACAGACTGGTGCAGACAAATGCAGACTGACTAATCGGAGGTCTGTACACTCGTTATAATACCTCGCGCATTCAGGTACTACTGGGCGAGTGTGATCCGCGAGGAGAAAAGCATCTACGTTAGCAGCAATCTCATTGGCTGCGTTACATATTAATACGCGTATCGGCGGAAGCAGAATTTGGTCCATCTCTAAGGCAGCACCATCTCGTAGTGCGGAGACAGACGAGCGCTGCGCCTGCGCTGTTGTGCTTAGCGGGGGGAAAGCTATGTACACGCTGACTACGCGGAACTATATACACAACAGATATATAGAAATTTGAATGTCATTACATTTTATAAATTTGTTGCAGAAAATTCAGAATAAAAAATTTAGAAGGTGAGATGAAAGCAACACATTTATTCATCGTGAGGATTTATAAAATTTTACACTGACATCTTGAACAGGCTCCTTTTTTGTCCAGAGTTGTGAATGATTTCTGTGAACAGTGCAAGGAAATTATTTAGAAAGTTTTTACTGGATAGTTAGTGATACGTTATATCTGCAAGTTATCATTAATGTTAGAAACAGCCGAGTCATTCAGGTTGGTACAGATTCTGCTAGTCTGTCTGAGACTTGGGCAGTCTTGTAAATTCCCGATTTTTCAAGACAGGATGGTAGGTGGTTTTAGTTCTGTGGATAAACTTGCTCAGTGTTGTTATTGGTGCGGAAACTTATTTTATTATGTACTTTCTTTCCTCACGCTACACGTCAGCGTCCTACTGGTGCCAGGGCCAGGGCGGCAGACGTAGGGAGGAGGTAGCCAGTCACCGCTAGCGTTTGCAGCGGCCACTGCGCCCATCTCCTCGCGCCGGCTGTATTCCTGGTCCCGGCAGCAGCAGGACGACGCTACGTACGGAGGCGAGCGACGCCACCACGCTCCCACACCCCCAACGACCGTCGCCCCCCTGCGGCGGCGCGGTTCTTTCCGTCCTTTGACGACGAACCTGCACCTACCTCTGAACATTGTCTCAGCAGATCATCAGTAGGAAAGCCGAGTGAAACCTACTATACTTCGACGTGAACCAGGCTGCAATTAGTCACTAATCTACGTTTCGGGAGAAACACGAATAGAAAGGTTGGAAATTGCGTCCTCAATTAATATAATCTGAAACTTAGGTGACCAAGTATCACTGCCAGGCCCGTGCTAGTCTTAACAGAGTCACTCATAATCCCTTTCACTCACGTTAGCAAGTTTATGGTATTGCATTTCCCGAAAACGTAATAGCTACAAAAATACTGATTGTTTTTGATTGAGAATGCTATCCAAATATTAAGTCTGTCGGTACCAATGCAGTCACAGTTTTTAGCCACCGACCTGCTCAATACGCCCCGCGGAATTTATGTCTTTTCTTGTCACAAAATTCACTTAAAAATTCCGAAATTTCTACGCACACATCGGAATAATTATGCCGTCACTTTCCAACACTTTTGATGTATGAAACACTGCTAGATCCGACAACTTATCATTTCCATCGGAACTACTACTGCACACGTCCGATTTCTTTCATGGCTAGGCTTCCACTACCCTCTAGAACACTAAGTCTTCTCTACCAGCAGAGAAAGGCGCGCGAAGAATATTGCTTTACCATTGGTCAGTTTACTTAACAGCCAATAGCAAAACAACATTCTCCAGCGTCAGTCCGCGCTTTTCATCCATAATCAATCGCAAAATAGTAAACCTCACGACTGCACTTTTTACCGACGTAATTATCTAATATGCTGAAGTTCTGTTTATGCATAAAGTTATTTACTATTGTTATTTATACCTGAATTAACTTTCCCTTTACCATAAACTTACTTTACAAATCTATTCTACAAAAATCCCGTTTGTTCATATCCATACTTCTTGGAAATGTTCCCACACTAAATCCTACTACATAACTCGTTAAACAATTATCTTCATATTAACCTTAAACCACTTTCACGCATCATTCATACTGCTAAAACACATTTATAACATTTTACATGCACAAAAAGACATAATGACACTTTATGAAAATACTAGAACAGTTTATGAAAAACATTCAGTTACTTTAGTGCACTCTAGTGGGCACAATCGAAACTAAAATCACAGTCCCCCTATCCAATATTGTCCTCTATCGGCTGATACATAAACTATGTGCGCGTCCAGTCTCGCGTCACCATCTGTCACTGTCCAGCTCTGAGACACATCTCCCACTTAACCGCCTCCAAGGCAGGATCGTTATACGACGCTACGCCTTACCCCCACGGGACAGAGTGGCTCTGAGCACTATGGGACTTAACATCTATGGTCATCAGTCCCCTAGAACTTAGAACTACTTAAACCTAACTAACCTAAGGACAGCACACAACACCCAGCCATCACGAGGCAGAGAAAATCCCTGACCCCGCCGGGAATCGAACCCGGGAACCCGGGCGTGGGAAGCAAGAACGCTACCGCACGACCACGAGATGCGGGCGGGGACAGAGTAAAAAGGATGTAAGTGAAATCACTCAAACCCAGAGAGAGAGTGGGAACACATAACTGACGAAACCGACAGGTACTTGCGTCAGTGAAGCCACCTGGAGAGATGGACGTCGGTTGTTTCATTCGACTGAAAAACTGGTTGAACGAAGAAACAATCTACTGGCTAATCGGTCGTTGAAAACAGTTGGTTGTCCCATCACTAGTACAGAATCACGGAATAAACAACAATGCGTTGTCGAAATTTCATATTAATGAGACAAATTCTTTTGTAGATCTAACAAGAAATCAAAGCCGTTTAATAGTCAGCCACACCTACTGTAAGTTTACGCCACTTTCCAAGGAAACTCGCGCCACCAAGGTAACAGATATGTGATGTTTATGCAGCTCGCGGAGGAATCCTGAGTAGTCGAAACAAGAGATACGTCAGTAGTGCGTCGCCTTTCTGAGGAGTTAACTGAAGTGCGGTGGAATCATTGTCTATGTAGATCAGGTTTGTTAAGAGAAATGCTCCAGTTAATTTGCAGCCAGTTGCTTGAAAACATCCACATAGTCGAAACGTTAGTAATGATTAAACAATTTCCAGAATAACCAGGCATTTACACATGAAGCATTGGTCGACATGCTTAACAAAATGCATAAAAAGCAACAGAACTTTATGCAGAACAGTTGCTAGGTAGACGCTGCCCGACTCACCCCACCTTCGTTAATACCATGAAAAGACTCCATGAGACTGGAAGTTTTGTTCCAAGAAAAGTATAGAAACGAAGGCTTCTACCAACGATGTTAAATTTTGCTACATCAAGACCTACAGGGTGTTTCAAAAATGACCGGTATATTTGAAACGGCAATAAAAACTAAACGAGCAGCGATAGAAATACACCGTTTGTTGCAATATGCTTGGGACAACAGTACATTTTCAGGCAGACAAACTTTCGAAATTACAGTAGTTACAATTTTCAACAACAGATGGCGCTGTGGTCTGGGAAACTCTATAGTACGATATTTTCCACATATCCACCATGCGTAGCAATAATATGGCGTAGTCTCTGAATGAAATTACCCGAAACCTTTGACAACGTGTCTGGCGGAATGGCTTCACATGCAGATGAGATGTACTGCTTCAGCTGTTCAATTGTTTCTGGATTCTGGCGGTACACCTGGTCTTTCAAGTGTCCCCACAGAAAGAAGTCACAGGGGTTCATGTCTGGCGAATAGGGAGGCCAATCCACGCCGCCTCCTGTATGTTTCGGATAGCCCAAAGCAATCACACGATCATCGAAATATTCATTCAGGAAATTAAAGACATCGGCCGTGCGATGTGGCCGGGCACCATCTTGCATAAACCACGAGGTGTTCGCAGTGTCGTCTAAGGCAGTTTGTACCGCCACAAATTCACGAAGAATGTCCAGATAGCGTGATGCAGTAATCGTTTCGGATCTGAAAAATGGGCCAATGATTCCTTTGGAAGAAATGGCGGCCCAGACCAGTGCTTTTTGAGGACGCAGGGACGATGGGACTGCAACATGGGGCTTTTCGGTTCCCCATATGCGCCAGTTCTGTTTATTGACGAAGCCGTCCAGGTAAAAATAAGCTTCGTCAGTAAACCAAATGCTGCCCACATGCATATCGCCGTCATCAATCCTGTGCACTATATCGTTAGCGAATGTCTCTCGTGCAGCAATGGTAGCGGCGCTGAGGGGTTGCCGCGTTTGAATTTTGTATGGATAGAGGTGTAAACTCTGGCGCATGAGACGATACGTGGACGTTGGCGTCATTTGGACCGCAGCTGCAACACGGCGAACGGAAACCCGAGGCCGCTGTTGGATCACCTGCTGTACTAGCTGCGCGTTGCCCTCTGTGGTTGCCGTACGCGGTCGCCCTACCTTTCCAGCACGTTCATCCGTCACGTTCCCAGTCCGTTGAAATTTTTCAAACAGATCCTTTATTGTATCGCTTTTCGGTCCTTTGGTTACATTAAACCTCCGTTGAAAACTTCGTCTCGTTGCAACAACACTGTGTTCTAGGCGGTGGAATTCCAACACCAGAAAAATCCTCTGTTCTAAGGAATAAACCATGTTGTCTACAGCACACTTGCACGTTGTGAACAGCACACGCTTACAGCAGAAAGACGACGTACAGAATGGCGAATGGCGCACCCACAGACTGCGTTGTCTTCTATATCTTTCACATCACTTGCAGCGCCATCTGTTGTTGAAAATTGTAACTACTGTAATTTCGAAAGTTTGTCCGCCTGAAAATGTACTGTTGTCCCAAGCATATTGCAACAAACGGTGTATTTCTATCGCTGCTCGTTTAGTTTTTATTGCCGTTTCAAATATACCGGTCATTTTTGAAACACCCTGTATATGGCAGTGATTTTACAACATAGTTTTGAGTACTGTCGGTAGGTTCTCCAGTACGACAATAATTTCGTGGAGAAAGCATTGTTTACTGGTGAGACCACATTCACAAGTCACACGAATGTAGATCTGAGAAACATGCACTACTCAGTAATTAAAACTTCCGGGTTAAGAGGCCGTGGTCCAATAGTAGAAATACTTCTCCCTGACGTTTCGTTGCCAGCTGCGGGCAACATCATCCGAGGTGAGTCTACGACTGGCTGCTAGGTCGTGGAGGTCCTGTTTATATAGAGCGCGTAGAGGGCGCCACCACTCGTCACGTGTTGTCAACAGTAAAACTATCTCTGGCTGACGTCATTACTCTCGATCGAAGGTAATCGATTGTCACATCTTTGGTACAAAGTCGATCGCCATATCTTATCTAACTTCAAGTTTTACTGTTGACAACACGTGACGAGTGGTGGCGCCCTCTACGCGCTCTATATAAACAGGACCTCCATGGCCTAGCAGCCAGTTGTAGACTCACCTCAGATGATGTTGCCCACAGCTGGCAACGAAACGTCAGGGAGAAGTATTTCTACTATTGGACCACGGCCTCTTAGCCCGGAAGTTTTAATTACTGAAGACGCCGGCCGTGAAAGCCTACACGCTATGAACATGCACTACTGATCAACAGAAAACATACACTGGGTTCGTCCACTGATCAACAAATGACAGTGGGGTATGATCGTGTGATGTGGCATAATCGAACAGCATGTAATCTGCCCCGACTTCGTTGCTGTACGTTGGTCAGGGAAAATACGCACACTTGTTGATAAGTACTTTACCCTTCTTATAAGGAAATGTCCCTTTGAGGACTCGCCATATGAAGTGTTTCTGGCATGGTGGTGTCTTGAGCAGCAAGACATACATTAAACTGCTCATTTCGAAACTGCTGCGTGGGAAGAGACAGTTCACTTCACAAGTATCCAGTACAATCGCCTGACGGGAAACTGTTACACTTATTTCTCTTGGGAACTATGAAGAATGTGGTCTACAAGAAGATTCCGACTGTGGAGCCCATGAGAATTGCGTGTAAATCGATTACACTAGATATGTTAACAGCAGCGAATTTACCGGTCATGAACCGCGTATGAAAGTTATGTGCTGCAAATGGTTCTCACGTTAAACATAATTTTTCAAAGATTCACCAACGTAAGTATCACGGCTATTGACCAAGTATTCATGTTTTTTGTTCTCACCCTGGTTTCATTTATTTCATGTGTTATTTTAAAGGAAGATTTCTTCCGTGTGCGCAAATGACGCAGATTTTTTTTTTTAAGTGAAGAAATAATTTCATTTTTATTTGAAATAACAAAACTTTAACATGCAAATTCTAATAATTTTGATGTGATTCTTCAATTTCTCCAGGCGTATTTGATGACGATATAAATCTCGGGTGAACAGCCTGGTATGAGTGTGCATAGGACACAACATTTCGGCAATTGACCACGTTGGCATCATCAGGTGCGCTGATGTACTGGAATAATTTTGTCATTAACAAACATTCCTTTGTGAGTGTCTGATTTTCTTGTGGTTATCGGACCATTTGTTGATGACTGTGAGAGGAAAACAGCCGCGCAGGATTAGCCGAGCGGTCTCGGGCGCTGCAGTCATGGACTGTGCGGCTGGTCCCGGCGGAGGTTCGACTCCCTCGGGCATGGCTGTGTGTCTACATCTACATCTACATTTATACTCCGCAAGCCACCCAACGGTGTGTGGCGGAGGGCACTTTACGTGCCACTGTCATTACCTCCCTTTTCTGTTCCAATCGCGCATGGTTCGCGGGAAGAACGACTGTCTTAAAGCCTCCGTGCGCGCTCGAATCTCTCTAATTTTACATTCGTGATCTCCTCGGGAGGTATAAGTAGAGGGAAGCAATATATTCGATACCTCATCCAGAAACGCACCCTCTCGTAACCTGGCGAGCAAGCTACACCGCGATGCAGAGCGCCTCTCTTGCAGAGTCTGCCACTTGAGTTTGCTAAACGTCTCCGTAACGCTGTCACGGTTACCAAATAACCCTGTGACGAAACGCGCCGCTCTTCTTTGGATCTTCCGTATCACTTCCGTCAACCCGATCTGGTACGGATCCCACACTGATGAGCAATACTCAAGTATAGGTCGAACGAGTGTTTTGTAAGCCACCTCCTTTGTTGATGGACTACATTTTCTAAGGACTCTCCCAATGAATCTCAACCCGGTACCCGCCTTACCAACAATTAATTTTATATGATCATTCCACTTCAAATCGTTCCGCACGCATACTCCCAGATATTTTACAGAAGTAACTGCTACCAGTGTTTGTTCCGCTATCATGTAATCATACAATAAAGGATCCTTCTTTCTATGTATTCGCAATAGATTACATTTGTCTATGTTAAGGGTCAGTTGCCACTCCCTGCACCAAGTGCCTATCCGCTGCAGATCTTCCTGCTTTTCGCTACTATTTTCTAATGCTGCAACTTCTCTGTATACTACAGCATGATCCGCGAAAAGCCGCATGGAACTTCCGACACTATCTACTAGGTCATTTATATATATTGTGAAAAGTAATGGTCCGATTACACTCCCCTGTGGCACGCCAGAGGTTACTTTAACGTCTGTAGACGTCTCTCCATTGATAACAACATGCTGTGTTCTGTTTGCTAAAAATTCTTCAATACAGCCACACAGCTGGTCTGATATTCCGTAGGCTCTTACTTTGTTTATCAGCTTTGTTTATCAGGCGACAGTGTGGAACTGTATCGAACGCCTTCCGGAAGTCAAGGAAAATAGCATCTACCTGGGATCCTGTATCTAATATTCTCTGGGTCTCATGAACAAATAAAGCGAGTTGGGTCTCACACGATCGCTGTTTCCAGAATCCATGTTGATTCCTACAGAGTAAATTCTGGGTTTCCAGAAATGACATGATACGCGAGCAAAAAACATGTTCTAAAATTCTACAACAGATCGATGTCAGAGATATAGGTCTATAGTTTTGCGCATCTGCTCGACGACCCTTCTTGAAGAGTGGGACTACCTGTGCTTCTCATTTGGAACCTTCCGCTCCTCTAGAGACTTGCGATACACGGCTGTTAGAAGGGGGGCAAGTTCTTCCGCGTACTCTGTGTAGAATCGAATTGGTATCCCGTCAGGTCCAGTGGACTTTCCTCTATTGAGTGATTCCAGTTGCTTTTCTATTCCTTGGACACTTATTTCGATGTCAGCCATGTTTTCGTTTGTGCAAGGATTTAGAGAAGGAACTGCAGTGCGGTCTTCCTCTGTGAAACAGCTTTGGAAAAAGGTGTTTAGTATTTCAGCTTTCATCCCGGAGTGTCTGGATATGCTGTTTCGAGCCACTTACTGATTTAACGTAAGACCAGAACTTCCTAGGATTTTCTGTCAAGTCGGTACATAGAATTTTACCTTCGAATTCACTGAACGCTTCACGCATGGCCCTCCTTACGCTAACTTTGACATCGTTTAGCTTCTG
Organism: Schistocerca americana; assembly: GCF_021461395.2. NCBI lineage: Eukaryota > Metazoa > Arthropoda > Insecta > Orthoptera > Acrididae > Schistocerca > Schistocerca americana. The sequence goes on along the minus strand of NC_060130.1, from coordinate 748,227,771 downwards.
TTTGTCTGAGAGGTTTTGGCTGCATTTAAACTTGCAGTGAAGCTCTCTTTGCTTTCGCAGTAGTTTCCTAACTTTGTTGTTGAACCACGGTGGGTTTTTCCCGTCCCTCACAGTTTTACTCGGCACGTACCCGTCTAAAACGCATTTTACGATTGCCTTGAACTTTTTCCATAAACACTCAACATTGTCAGTGTCGGAACAGAAATTTTCGTTTTGGTCTGTTAGGTAGTCTGAAATCTGCCTTCTATTACTCTTGCTAAACAGATAAACCTTCCTCCCTTTTTTTTATATTCCTATTAACTTCCATATTCAGAGATGCTGCAACGGCCTTATGATCACTGATTCCCTGTTCTGCACATACAGAGTCGAAAAGTTCGGGTCTGTTTGTTATCAGTAGGTCCAAGATGTTATCTCCACGAGTCGGTTCTCTGTTTAATTGCTCGAGGTAATTTTCGGATAGTGCACTCAGTATAATCTTTGTCCTTAGGATAATTTAGGTTAAGTAGTGTGTAAGCTTAGGGACTGATGACCTTAGCAGTTAAGTCACATAAGATTTCACACACATTTGGACATTTTATTTATTTATTTATATATTTTTTGAGGGAAACAAAGTTATTGTCTGATTCTAATACTGGCTCAATGGCTTTCCAGTTTTATAATATTTTCTTTCGAACACATCATGTTTTGTACCTATATAAGGTGTCACGCACAAGCATGACTTTGCGCCTTAAATCGATCGGCATAACATTCCTTGAAAAGTGGCATGAACCTCATGGTGGCAGGCCGTTCAACGACCGCAATAGCAGCACAAAAATCCCTACATTCAGTGAATTTTTACTTCATGACATCGAGTTATATCTACAAAAGAGTTACGTCAAAAAATCTGTCTCATCGAAACATGCTATTCTATCAGCAAAAATAACATAGTTCTATTTTTTTTAAAAGTGGATACCTTTATGTCGGTTATTAATTAAGTTGCCAGAACGTTCTGCTGTTTGTTTCAGGAGCCTCTTGTCACAGTTTGTCTGGGTGAAAACAGTTTACAAATTTCTTCGAAGGATCTGAAGTGATTTGAGGCAAAAACGTTAGGAGCTTCAGCCTGTATGTCATAACTATCACCTTATTATATTATAATTATCATAATACAACAAACTTACACTGATCACCCAGAACATTATGACCACCGATCTACTACAGATTTAAACCCTTTCCAGGCGATAACAGCGTCACCTGGCGAGCAGTGACTGCAAGTCGGACACGAGCACGCTGCATGTAGAATCAGTGAGTGTGCAGTCCATGTGTAGAAAGGGGAAAGTGCATGATCTACCTGAATTTGATCAAGGGCAGATTGTGATGGCCTGGAGGCAAGGTACAAGCATTTCGGAGACAGCACGACTTGTCGGGTGATCGAGCAGTGCTGTGGTGAGTGTCTTCAACATGTGGTGAAACACAACTGAAACCCTGTCCAGACCTCGTGGGGTTGAGTGGCCACTCTTCATCATAGATGTTGGGTGTAGGAGGCTGGTCAGACTGATAAAACAGGACAAGAGGCGAACTGTGACGGAACTAATATCATACTCTAATGCTGGGCACAGCACAAGTGTGTCTGAAGACACAGTGCACCAAACGCTCCTAACGATGGGCCTCTGCAGCTGACGACTCATGCAATCTACCAATGTTAACAACATGATGTTGGAAACTACGACTGAAATGGACATGTGACCATCGGCACTAGACACTGGCGCAGTGACAGAGTGATGCATGGTCTGATGAATCCCAGTACCTTCTTCATCATGCCAATGGCAGGGCGCGAATCCGCCGTCTTCCAGGGGAACAGCTCCTTGACACCTGTGCTGCCGGATGGAGACAAGCTGGTGGCGGTTCCATTATGCTGTGGGAAACATTCACGAGGGCATCCATGGGTCCAGCAGAGCTCTTGCAAGGCAACATGACCGCCAATGAGTACAGTATACTGGCTGCAAACCATGTACACCCCTTCACGTTTCCTGCTGCCAGTGTCATTTTTCAGCAAGATAATGTACCATGTCACGAGGCAAGAGTGTGATGGGGTGGTTCGAGGGACACAGTTGCGAGTCCCAATTGATGTGCAGGCCCCCCAACTCACCAGATCTGAACCCAATCAGACACATCTGTTATGTGATTGAATGTGGCGTCAGAGCTCATCGCCCCCCCCCTCCACACCCGAAATTTACGAGAATTAGATGACTTGCGTGTGCGGATGTGGTGCCAACGCCTTCCAGTGACCTATCAAGATCTCACTGCTATCAAACCACGACGCGTCGCCGCTGTTATCCGTATCAAAGATGGACATACCAGCTATTAGATAGGTGGTCATAATGTTCTAGCTAATCACTGTAAAAAGACAGTAGGAATAGAAAAGTGCAAAGAGAAACAGGTGGCAACGAATTAAAATATATCTAAACAATATTATGGCTTGTGGCTTGTATGAGCTTGGTGAAGAGTGAAGCGAGAGCTACCATCATTTCAAGATATAAGCCAGGACGGGATATAGTGTCTCACGATTGTTGCCTGTGCTGTGATAGTGCCACGCAAAACAACAAGGGCTGCAAGCCTCCTCCATGAAAAACACGACCACACCATAACACCACCGCCTCCGAATTTTACTGTTGGCACTACACACGCTGGCAGATGACGTTCACTGGGCATTCGCCATACCCACACCCTGCATCGGATCGCCACATTGTGTACCGTGATTCGTCATTCCACACAACGTTTTCCCATTGTGCAATCATCCAATGTTTGCGCTCCTTACGCCAAGCGAGGCGTCGTTTGGTATTTACTGGAGTGATGTGTGGCTTATGAGCAGCCGCTCGACCATGAAATCCAAGTATTCACGCCTCCTGCGTAACTGCCACAGTACTTGCAGTGGATCCTGATGCAGTTTGGAATTCCTGTGTGATGGTCTGGATAGATGTCTGACTATTATACATTACGACCCTCTTCGACTGTCGGCGTTCTCTGTCAGTCAACAGACGAGATCGGCCTGCACACTTTTGTGCTGTACGTGTCCCTTCACGTTTCCACTTCACTATCACATTGAAAACAGTGCACCTAGGGATGTTTAGAAGTGTAGGAATCTCATGTGTAGACGTATGACGCAAGTGACACCCAATCACCTGACCACGTTCGAAGTCCGTGAGTTCCGCGGAACGCCCCATTCTGCTCCTTCACGATGTCTAATGACTACTGAGGTCGCTGATATGGAATAGGTGGCAGCACAATGCACCTAATATGAAAAATGTATGTTTTGGGGATGTCCGGATACTTTTGATCACATAGTGTATCTCCTGCAGAAAGTGTCATCACTTCTGTCTCTAAGCCGGTCGTAGATGGTGTTCAAAAACTGAACAGCATAGAGACAAAAGTGATGACACTTTTTGCAGGACCTGACCATCATTTTGCAGGACAATGCTCAAGCACGTACAGTGCAAACTGTTACTGAATTGTTTGATTGAAGGGGCTGCTGATTGCTATATCACCTACTGCACTCCCCTGACTTAAGCCCTCGTAAGCTCAACTCGATTTCTAAACTGAAGGGCCGGCCGAAGTGGCCGTGCGGTTAAAGGCGCTGCAGTCTGGAACCGCAAGACCGCTACGGTCGCAGGTTCGAATCCTGCCTCGGGCATGGATGTTTGTGATGTCCTTAGGTTAGTTAGGTTTAACTAGTTCTAAGTTCTAGGGGACTAATGACCTCAGCAGTTGAGTCCCATAGTGCTCAGAGCCATTTGAACCATTTTTTTTAAACTGAAGGAAACACTTCACGGCATTCGCTTCAGAACTGCTACAAATTTGCCGGGCAATAGACCGCACCGCTCGTACTGTCAACACAACCGGCACTGCTAAGAGTATCCTACGACTTCCACATCGCTGGCAACGGGTTATACAGAATGCTGGTGACTACTTTGCAGATCAGTAAAACTTTTTTGTATGAGCTGTAAATAAATAGTTGCTACTATTAAAGTTCCAACCCTCGTAATCATCCTGATACACTATCACGATACCCTGGGGGAATGTGCCAGAGTCATAGTACAAAAGATATTCCTAAAACATCACAGAACTTCCTCTGGCTCGAAATACACCTTCCACACACACTGTGAGTTAAGGACTTCATTGGGTCATCGACGCACTCGACGTCTTGCATCATTTAAAAAGAGGAAAAATCGCGACTCGCTAGTCCACTCCACATGCCTCCAGTTAGCTTCTTTTCAGTTTCTGTGTTGTTTGACCCAGTGAAGACATCCATCTTCATATGCCGCTATGACTAGTGGTTTTTCGTGAGGTACCTGACTCCACATATCCATTGTACATTCTTCCATTCTCGAACTTTGCAAGGGTTATTGTTTGAGGTAGCCGTGTATTCATTGACAGGTGCAGTTCCTGTCGGATTTGAAACCGATTGTGGTAGAAAAGGCGTGATACTTTGAGTATCCGATGGTGATTCGTATCCCCCGCCTAGCCCGAGTAACGAAAGACGGAGCATGTTAGAGTTACTCGGGCTCCAGGCGATAGTAGCGGCTAGCGCTCTCGCGGGGTGGTACCGCAGCAGCAAGCATGCCAGGTGGCGCCGCCCTATGACGAATGTTTACTAATATATCTCATCCCGACGTTAGCGGCCAGTCTCTCGATAGTTACTGAAGTCTTACGTATCCGCCATTGTATAGTAGAGTATTTTGACCTTGCCCGATTAACTTTTTATGAGTTCGACTATTCCCTGGTTGTGGTACACGCTTAGACGATTCGGCTACGCACTAGACTTGTGTTGGTTATTAAGTCACCTCGTGATCTTCGCTGTCAGTCACCATAAGATATGCCTGTTTCGTTCCGCCGATCTGCTCGTTACCAGCAGTGCCAGTAATCGTAAACTGTGTTTGTACCCACGCAGAGTATGATAGAAAAACACTTGTCTCCAATCCCTGTCGGTTACGATATTTTTACGAGCATTCTCTTCGCGCCATATTACATGACTGGGAGTGGTACACTATTCTCTGTAGACGTGGTGGACAGACCACGTCGATACATGAAAAAATCGTGCAATTTTATTCACGATGTGGGGGATGGGCACGTCCAAACACGATAGTTCCTTTCTGCCATTCTGTCACCTCTGTACTTCGGTTCAAAATGGCTCTAAGCACTATGGGACTTAACATCTGAGGTCATCAGTCCCCTAGACTTAGAACTACTTAAACCTAACTAACCTAAGGACATCACACACATCCATGCCCGAGACAGGATTCGAACATGCGGCCGTAGCAGCAGCGCGGTTCCGGACTGAAGCGCCTAGAACCGCTCGGCCACAGAAACTGGCTGTACTTCGGCCCATATTACTTTGCGTACTACCAACTAACACATACACATCTTTTCACTGTGATGAGTAGAACCAGGATTTTTATGTACTATCAACACCTAAAATATTACGTATTTACGTAATGAAAATAGATAAAATACGTACGCCTCGTGATGACTGGGTGTTGTGTGATGTCCTTAGGTTAGTTCGGTTTAAGTAGTTCTAAGTTCTAGGGGACTGATGACCATAGATGTTAAGTCCCATAGCGCTCAGAGCCATTTGAACCATTTTGAACCAAAATACGTACGAAAATTTGTAATATCACGAAAATAAATCATTAAAAATTTAACATAAAACAATAATTTATAGTGAAATCAACTTCTCAGCTACACAACAGACTCCTAGATTATTCCTGACATGTACTTAAACGTACTAGGAACACGAGAAGTACAGTAACAAGGTAATTACATTTTATATTACTTATTTACTGCGCTAATAAATAGAAATTATTTTCAATCACATCTGTTAACTAAAATGTTTATATTCATTTAAACTACTAAGGTATCCTACCTTAACTTTCTCTCTGAAACGTAATTAACAACCAGGTACTTCTCCAAATTCTCTGCAGTCACAGAATGTATCCGATCAGAAATAACATTTATTTTTTATTTTTATTTTTTAAGAGGACAATGATCCCAGACCATCACAGAACGTTGATCGTGCAAATTTTTACGAAATTAAATATTCCTGGAGAGATTTCCGCTGAATTGTCTTCTTTTCCAGCACTGAAGATATTGCAAATGTTAGCGAAAGTCGAGTATAGTGGATTTATTGGCAAAACCGCGTCAAACTTATTCACTTCCCTCTAACCAAGATCACTTCTAAAGTTGCTGAACTTCCTTACGACATTCTCACCCATTTCTGTAAAAGCAACCCGATACATTCTAAGTTTTTAATACTGTTGGCAAAGAAGTCGAAGTTGCTGTGGATGTATGCTGGAGCATTTTCGATTTTAGGCCTCTCGTACTGAAACTCAAGAGTCTCTCCGAAGCAAATCAGTCACAGATATCACAGATTTGAAATGTTCATTCCAAGAACTGACATCTTCACTTGATGTGGCCCCACATTAGGACAGACTCAGGCCGTTATGTTAGGTTCGACAGCAGTACTCTACAATATTGGCTGCTAATGGCAACAGGGGACAGCACTGGAAGTATCCAATGATGAGCACAGCATGAGGCTACAAAATGTAGTTGAACTGCTTCATCGACGAGTGCAACAGTGCTAATGGTCTTGTTAAAATCAAAGCAATAGCAACGGTAAACAAAGCAAACATTGCATTATATCTGAAACAACAAGTGCGGAAGTTGACGTTTCGTCGTAAAGGAATCCAAGGAATCTCACAGAGAGAAAGAAGAGGTAAATGATATACTAGCGTTCCTGCAACATGAAATGTATGGTGTCGTAAAAGCTCGACTGTGCGGACAGTCTACATGAGGTGTACAACGATGACGACAGGTGCTACACAAGTGAAAGTGATAATGAAACAGCCATGTACTTCATCATCCTTGTCGGAGAATGAGCCACAAATCCTGTCTCTAGTGAAACGTAGTAAAGGACAACTGCTGCCCAAGGAGCGGGACTAAACATAATTACGTTCATGGACGATCATCCAAAGCTCATTTAAAAAAAAATCGTGACCAGATTTCGAATGAGTCTGCAGCAATATGATCGTGTAGTGCATAAGAAAAACTACGGATATTCAAATGAGAACGAGGCGAACTTGTTGCAAAAACTGGTGTCTCCGCGTTTCAAGGATGCTCGATACAATTTACAGGATGTGCATGATGGTGAGTTACTACGTTATGCACATCAAACTGCGAGCGACATAAATTACAGTGATTTCAAGGGAAGCACTGAATGGTTGCGTAACTACAAGTAGGGCTACAGAAGTTAGATAACAAAATATCAAATAAAGCGTCAACTTAACGATGCACAGCGAACTGTGGAATCGGCTAGAAAATTTGTAAATGGGATAAACAAATTCATCCCATCGTTTAGTAAGCAATTTGTTTTCAGCTCCGACCAATCGGGATTTGAAGCGGAAATGCATATGAAAGGAGTCCTGGAAATTAGAATGACCAAGAAAGTTCGTATACAATCAGGATGCTAAATTGGTTGGAAAGTTATTTATTGTGCTGCGAGAAGTTGGAGGTGCTCTGCCCATTACGATTATTTCTCGTGTGTGTAATCTTGCAAGCGCAGGAGGCAATATTTACGTCACAGGTCAAAATAACTTGCTTTTGCTTAATTCCTGGTCTGCTTATAAAAATCATACTCCTTTTAAGCAAACTATCCCTCCTGCAAAATGTATGACTTTGCAGTTCATACCCCTGGAACCACTGGACAAATTCAGCCTCTGGATGTTTCTTTTTCAGTGCCTATAAAACATATATGTGAAGACATCGAAAAAGATATGATTGTCGGAAGGACAGACTCAGCATACAGGAAAGCCAAAACAACCTTTGGTGACATTAAAAGCAACGGTGGTAACATTAAGAGTGCAACGGGAATTCCACTGTTAAATGCAGAGGAGAGAGCAGATAGGTGGAAAGAATACATTGAAAGCCTCTATGAGGGTGAAGATTTGTCTGATGTGATAGAAGAAGAAACAGGAGTCGATTTAGAAGAGATAGGGGATCCAGTATTAGAATCGGAATTTAAAAGAGCTTTGGAGGACTTGCGGTCAAATAAGGCAGAAGGAATAGATAAAATTCCATCAGAATTTCTAAAATCATTGGGGGAAGTGGCAACAAAACGACTATTCACGTTGGTGTGTAGAATATATGAGTCTGGCGATATACCATCTGACTTTCGGAAAAGCATCATCCACACAATTCCGAAGACGGCAAGAGCTGACAAGTGCGAGAATTATCGCACAATCAGTTTAACAGCTCATGCATCGAAGCTGCTTGCAAGAATAATATACAGAAGAATGGAAAAGAAAATTGAGAATGCGCTAAGTGACGATCAGTTTGGCTTTAGGAAAAGTAAAGGGACGAGAGAGGCAATTCTGACATTACGGCTAATAATGGAAGCAAGGCTAAAGAAAAATCAAGACACTTTCATAGGATTTGTCGACCTGGAAAAAGCGTTCGACAATATAAAATGGTGCAAGCTGTTCGAGATTCTGAAAAAAGTAGGGTAAGCTATAGGGTGAGACGGGTCATATACAATATGTACAACAACCAAGAGGGGATAATAAGAGTGGACGATCAAGAACGAAGTGCTCGTATTAAGAAGGGTGTAAGACAAGGCTGTAGCCTTTCGCCCCTACTCTTCAATCTGTACATCGAGGAAGCAATGATGGAAATAAAAGAAAGGTTCAGGAGTGGAATTAAAATACAAGGTGAAAGGATATCAACGATACGATTCGCTGATGACATTGCTATCCTGAGTGAAAGTGAAGAAGAATTAAATGATCTGCTGAACGGAATGAACAGTCTAATGAGTACACAGTATGGTTTGAGAGTAAATCGGAGAAAGACGAAGGTAATGAGAAGTAGTAGAAATGAGAACAGCGAGAAACTTAACATCAGGATTGAGGGTCACGAAGTCAATGAAGTTAAGGAATTCTGCTACCTAGGCAGTAAAATAACCAATGACGGACGGAGCAATGAGGACATCAAAAGCAGACTCGCTATGGCACAAAGGCATTTCTGGCCAAGAGAAGTCTACTAATATCAAATGCCGGCCTTAATTTGAGGAAGAAATTTCTGAGGATGTACGTCTATAGTACAGCATTGTACGGTAGTGAAACATGGACTGTGGGAAAACCGGAACAGAAAGAGACTCGAAGCATTTGAGATGTGGTGCTATAGACGAATGTTGAAAATTAGGTGGACTGATAAGGTAAGGAATGAGGAGGTTCTACGCAGAATCGGAGAGGAAAGGAATATGTGGAAAACACTGATAAGGAGAAGGGACAGGATGATAGAACATCTGCTAAGACATGAGGGAATGACTTCCATGGTACTAGAGGGAGCTGTAGAGGGCAAAAACTGTAGAGGAAGACAGAGATTGGAATACGTCAAGCAAATAATTGAGGACGTAGGTTGCAAGTGCTACTCTGAGATGAAGAGGTTAGCACAAGAAAGGAATTCGTGGCGGGCCGCATCAAACCAGTCAGTAGACTGATGACAAAAAAAAAAACACAAAAAAAAAAATTATCTGACTGCCTGCAACTACGCCTTAAATGGCAGTCGGTTTCACGATAACCTCCACGACAGATCGTATCGCATTGGGTTCCACGCCATAATGTTCCATCTGTTCTCATCACCCCGTTACACCAATATGATTCTATATGCATTCTTTAAGAGTGGATACCTAGCTGAACGTCCTACACAGTGTGTAACTCCCAAGGAGTAAGCCTTCTATCGTAATGATGCGAACCTTTGTGATCACTGTGGCGTGCGATTTTTCATTGGGTGTTCATGGTGCAAGTTAGTGGCTTACTTTGAACGTTTCCTGAATGTCGACGATCTCCGGTTTCTGTAGTGCAATACATACATCCCACAGAAGGTTGACCTCTGCACCTCCCGGATACTCATTTTCTGTCGCCCTCCAGATGCACATGGTGAGTCATTTGCGGCTAGTATCTTTCTTGTCATAATCGTTAACACAACACTTTTAAATGGGCCATACTAAAAATTGAACTTGCAACCTCGCACTCAAGGGGTTCCTTGTTATGGATTTTAGCAGAAGCATGTTCTTCATAATCCGACTCAAAGTGCAGTTAAGCGCTTTTTATTTCACTACAATGTGATTGTTAGAGGTAATCTTCTATCTGTCTTCAACCTTTGTCGTAGACGGGAGTCACGTTTTTTTTTCTACAGGTGCAGCCCACCGAGGGAGCGGGGAAATATAAAGTGTAAAAAAGCAATAACATGTAATTGTATGAAGCAGGAAGTTAAAATATGCACAAAACGTGTAATTGTAGTGAAACATGTAAAAATATGTAGCAATAAAATTAAATATATCAATGGTGGCAACATGATTCATGAACATTTTTACTTTTAACGTAGGCAGGAAGGAAGAAAAGAAAATGTAATTACATAAAAACTCTACTCATGACTTCCATCAGCGGTAGAGGGTGACATGACTGTGTCCTACAAGTTCTACACCTACTACAACGCACAATCGCGGGTCACTAATACTTTGTCCGGTGGGATCATATTCCCAGTCTCGCCATGTGGTCCTCCTCTGAGGAAGAATGCCCAATATTTGCTTTCGGGAGGGTTTGCCGAACATTTTCAGTCACCCCCTCGTCCAAGCAGGTTTCAGCAGCGATCCTTAAAGCACGGGTGGCCCTTCCTCGTACTTGTGTCTGCTTTCAAGCCACCGTCTCCGCATCTTACCGACACAGCCAGTATGTAAGGGCCCTCCTCCTTCGACGTCTTGGCTTCTTGAGATCATGTTGCAAATGAAAATACTGATATAATTACTGATGGTGCCCACTACATTGATGGATTTTGTATAATTGTAGTAGTTTCACCTAATGTATTTGCAGCTACCTTTCCATTGTACCGAAATATAGAGCTTCTTTCCAATATCTGGAAATGGAAATATTTAAAACTTTTCGGAAACGAAAGCAATATCATGGACTGTGTCAATATGAAATGAGTTCTTCCAAGAATAAATGTAGCCCCATTCTCGCTGCCTCTGCACGATAGCTTCTTTGCACACTTATTGGCTAAGACAGAAACAGCCCATCACCATGGAAGGAACAGACAGTAACGAAGTAAAAAGAATGCGAATTTTCGTTAATAATTTTGAACGTAGCGTTTGTGACTATTTTAATTACTGTGACTGACAGTCCAAAAAACAGTAAGGAAAGAAGAAATCGGTACGTAAATCGCTGAAAAGAAGAGCGACATACTTTATATTATTTTACTCCTCACTAAAATCCACTATCCCTTGCAGTCAAAAATTCATTAATAGTTTGTCGCGGGACAAAAGAGAGAAAGAAAACATGTTCACTAAATAGGAAATAACGGGGGAAAAAATTTAGATGTACTGTTATTTCCGGTGACAGGACTTCGTTTAGCCAAAATCCCATAGCTTATTGGTTAAACTCTTGTGAACTGACCTGTCTCCATCTAGATTCATCATTAAGCTACTTAAAGACATTGTTGTGAGGTCTGAAACACTCTTTAATTTTTGCAACTAATAAAGGCTGATTTCCATAACACTTTGCACAGGCTTTGGACTGTCAAAACGATAAATGATCATTTTCCATTTTGGTGTGTTTAAAATCAGCCTAAATAGGATTCATCATTTTAATTCAAGAACTACAGTAACTTAACATTAGCGCCGATAATGCTGTTGCTACCGAGCGGGGTAGCGCAGTGGTAAGCACACTAGACTCGCATTCGGGAGGACGAAGATTCAAACTCACGTCCGGCCGTCCTGAGGTAGGTTTTCCGTTAATTCCCTAAATCGTTTCAGACAAACGCAGGGATGGTTCCTTCGAAAGGGCAGGGCCGCTTTCCTTCTCCATCCTTCCCTAATCCGAGCTTCTGCTCCGTCTCTAATGACCTCGTTGTCGACAGGACGTTAAACATTAATCTTCTCCTCAGATAATACTGTTTCAGTATACTTAATAATTTTAGCCAAATAATTTGCGAGGACTCAGTGGTCTACACAGCTTTTTAATACATTAGTTTTTAACATATTTTAGTCCAATTTCTGAATATGGGCAATGGCTTTCAAGCAGGACCTAGTGTTGCCAGTATCAGAGTTCTCTCTGTTCTTCTGACCAGCTTCAAGTATTTCTTCTCCCTCTTTTTCCTTTCAAGATTCATGTTCAACTTATTGTTCATGCAGTTTATGGGCTTTGCTTCCTCCTTCAAGCACTCCATCAAGTAGGTGATTCTAGGATGAGGGTTTCCAACAATGTTATTTATTACGTTGTGCCATCCTTCAAAAACATTCGTAGTTCGACGACTTTTTCAGTAGAAATTCCACTTCGCTCATTCTGTAGCCGGTTGTCCACAGATTAGTCAAACATTAAGAGAGTTTTTCGTTATCAGGAGATTTTCCATGGATCTCAACCCATCCGTTATCTACGTCCTCCGGTTTTACAAATTCCAGCGCAGCATATATGCTCACGTGAAGTTTTAAGTTTCGTTCTGGTGGTAATCGTCAGTTAGACGGAGATCATGAAGTATTCTGCATGTACTCTTCTTCATACGGAAACAACATTCATTTATTTCACTTGAGGGGAAAACTTGACGAAGCTGCTTCAAAATCGACGATCACTTATCTAGGACACCACTGAGGAACTGTTGTTTAATCAGACGAAATAGACTAACATATGGTTCTTTCCCTCTGTTAGGAAGTACTGCAAACACACGAGGAAAGAAGTCTGCTTCGTCACTTGGGCCTCCTAAGTCTGCATGTATGGCATGGATTCGTTCAAACTGCTTGCGGAAGCTCTTAAATGTTCCACCCATAAAAAATGAGAAGATACTTTTACCATTCTTATCCTTTGTTTGCAATAAAAATTATTATCCTCTCCACTAATCTATCGCCTTCTAGAAGAAAATTACTCCTATCTCTCATTTTTACGAGATCTTCGTGATGATCAGCTTCATAACAGTTCTTGGGCTCTTGTTTGTTCCCCGCGCTTGACTCCACTAGCTCCTCTTCATAGATTCTGAGTTAGGCATCACTGTAACAATGTCATAACCTTTATTATAAAAATTTCCCATTACATCCACGTATATCTCGGATAACTGCGTAGTTTCTAGAATGAAATTTTCACTCTGTAGATTAAAACTGTGCGCCAGACCAATACTCGAACTCGGGACCTTTGCCTTTTGTGGGTGAGTACTCTACCGACTAATCTACCCAAACACGACTCACAATCTTTTCTCACAACTTTACTTCCGCCAGTACCTCGTCTCCTAATTTCCTAACTTTCCGAGTTCGATTCTCGACCCGGCACACAGTTTTAATCTGCCAGGAAGTTTCATATTAACGCACACTTGGCTGCAGAGTGAAAATTTTACTCTGCAGTTATCTCCCAGGCTGTGGCTAAGCCATGTCTGCGCAATAACCTTTGTTCCTGGAATGCCAGTCTTGCGAGGTTCACCGGGGAACAGTGAATTTAGAAAGGTAGACGAGATACTGGCGGAAGTCAGCTGTGAGGATGGATCCCGAATAGGGCCTGCGTAGCTCAGTTGTAGAGCGCTTGCCAGCAAAATGCAACGGTCCCGAGTTCGAGGCTGTGTAACGGCACACAGTTTTAATTTGCCACGAAGTTTCAACTGCGTAGTATCTCTTTGAACCCTCCACTTCGCCCACTTCACTGGCTTTTTCACTTCCAGAGCTGCATAGTGAGGTGACCCGATTTTTGGAATAAGCACACACATGCAACAACTCCTCGTTTAGAGTGCTTTACTTTACAATACACGTACCCACTGTTAAGTGCAGAAGGCCTGCCCTTGATCGTTGTAATAAATTTCATGCTAATGGTCACGCTAGGAACTTCGGAATCAAAGTAAGTATAAGGATTTTAATTTACCCTCGATATGTTGGCGAAAATGCATGTTTAATTCCGGAGGTATGCATAAAATATCATCCGAAATTGTGCTAAACGCATTCTCTGAAAACTATCTCGAGCAATTAGTTCATGAGCCCACACGAATAGTAAACGGTTGTGAAAACACACTTAACCTCTTAGCAACAAATAATCATGAGTTAATAACGAGCATCAAAACCGACACAGGGCTGTCGTAGCAAGATTGAATATTGTAATCCAGAAATCATCGAAAAATTAGCGAAAAATATACATATTCAAAAAAGCAGATAAAAATTCAGTTGACGCCTTTCTGAGAGCCAATCTCCACTCATTCCAAATTAATAATATAAGTGTAGACCAGATGTGGCTTGAATTCAAAGAAATAGTATCGACAGCAATTGAGAGATTTATACCAAATAAATTAACAAACGACGGAGCTGAACCTCCTTGGTACACAAAACGGGTTAGAACACTGTTGCAGAAACAACGAAACAAATATGCGAAATTGAAACAGACGCAAAATCCCCAAGATTGGCGATCTTTTACAGAAGCCCGAAATTTAGCGCGGACTTCAATGCGAGATGCCTATAACAGTTTCCACAACGAAACTTTGTCTCGAAACCTGGCAGAAAATTCAAAGCGATTCTGGTCGTATGTGAAGTATGTTAGCGGCAAGAAACAATCAATGCCTTCTCTGCGCGATAACAATTGAGATACTATCGAAGACACTGCTGCCAAAGCAGAGTTACTAAACACAGCCTTCCGAAATGCCTTCACAAAAGAAGACGAAGTAAATATTCCAGAATTCGAATCGAGAACAGCTGCCAACATGAGTAACGTAGAAGTAAATATCCTCGGAGTAGTGAAGCAACTCAAATCACTTAATAAAAGCAAGTCTTCTGGTTCAGAATGTAAACCAATTAGGTTCCTTTCGGAGCATGCTGATGCATTAGCTCCATACTGAACAATCATATACAACCGTTCTCTCGACGAAAGATCGGTACCCAAAGACTGGAAAGTTGCACAGGTCACACCAATATTCAAGAGAGGTAGTAGGAGTAATCCACTAAATTACAGGCCCATATCGTTAACGTCGATTTGTAGCAGGATTTTAGAACATATATTATGTTCGAACATAATGAATTACCTCGAAGAAAACGCCCTATCAACACACAGTCAACATGGGTTTAGAAAACATCGTTCTTGTGAAACACAACTAGCTCCTTATTCACATGAAGTGCTGAGTGCTATTGATAAGGGATTTCAGATCGATTCCGTATTTCTGGATGTCCGGAAGGCTTTTGACACTGTACCGCACAAGCGGCTCGTAGTGAAATTGCGAGCTTATGGAATATCGTCTCAGTTATGTGACTGGGTCTGTGATTTCCTGTCAGAGAGGTCACAGTTCGTTGTAATTGACGGAAAGTCATCGAGTAAAACAGGAGTGATTTCTGGTGCTCCCCAAGGTAGTGTTATAGACCCTTTGCTGATCCTTATCTAATAAACGATTTGGGAGACAATCTGAGCAACCGACTTCGGTTGTTTGCAGATGACACTGTCGTTTATCGACTAATAAAATCATCAGAAGATTAAAACAAACTGCAAAACTATTTAGAAGAAATATCGGAATGGTGCGAAAAGTGGCAGTTGACCTCAAATAACGAAAAGTGCGAGGTCATCCACGAGAGTGCTAAAAGGACCGCGTTAAACTTAGGTTACACGATAAATAATTCTAATCTAAAAACCGTAAATTCAACTAAATACCTAGGTATTACAATTACGAACAATTTAAATTGGAAGGAACATATAGAAAATGTTGTGGGGAAGGCTAACCAAAGACTGCGTTTCATTGGCAGGACGCTTAGAAAATGTAACAGACCTACGAAGGAGACTGCATACACTACGCTTGTCCGTCCTCTTTTAGAATACTGTTGCGCGGTGTGGGATCCTTACCAGATAGGACTGACTGAGTACATCGAAAAAGTTCAAAGAAAGGCAGCACGCTTTGTATTATCGCGACATATGGGAGAGAGTGTCACAGAAATGATACGGGATTTGGGATGGAAATCATTAAAAGAAAGGCGTTTTTCGTTGCGACGGAATCTTCTCACGAAATTCCGGTCACCAACTTTCTCCTCCAAATGCGAAAATATTTTGTTGTCACCGACGTACATAGGGAGAAAGGATCACAAAGATAAAATACGGGAAATCAGAGCTCGTACGGAAAGATACATGTATTCATTCTTTCCGCGCGCTATACGAGATTGGAATAATAGAGAATTGTGAAGGTCGTTCGATAAACCCTATGTCAGGCACTTAAATGTGATTTGCAGAGTATCGATGTAGATGTAGACTTGTACTTCGACCAGCTTGGCGTTATCCCTTCGGGGCAGGTAAAACCGCACGTGTCCGGACGCAGTTAGGAATGCCATCTGGTGGAGTGGTGATTGGAGCTGATGGGCTGGTATTTCTCTAATCCGTTGAAAGAGGGATTTGATCGGACCCTATGATGCTAGCCTAAGGTTAGTGGCCTTTCCATGATGGTAGGTGTTTTCCAGCACCTATTGGAAATAAACTAGCAAGAAGCCCTGGCAGGAAACAGTACTTTTCCATAAATTTCTTTATTTGTGTAACCTTTCCATAAATGAAAGAAATGTATGATGAGATAAAAGAAATCATTCAGACAGTGAAGGGAGACGAAAATTTAATAGTCATGTGGGACTGGAATTCGATAGTAGGAAAACAAAGAGAAGGAAAAGTAGTAGGTGAATATGGAATGGGGATATGGAACGAAAAGGAAGGCGCCTGATAGAATTTTGCACAGAACGTAACTTGATGATAGCTAACACTTGGTTTAAGAATCATGAAAGAAGGTTGTATACGTGAAAGAGGCCTGTAGACACTGGAAGGTTTCAGATAGATTATATAATGGTAAGACAGAGATTTAGGAACCAGGTTTTAAATTATAAGACATTTCCAGGGGCAGATGTGGACTCTGACCACAATCTGTTGGCTATGAACTGTAGATTAAAACTGAAGAAACTGCGTAAAGGTAGGAATTTAAGGAAATGAGACCTGGATAAACTGAAAGAACCAGAGGTTGTAGAGAGTTTCAGAGAGAGAATTAGGGAACGATTGACAAGAATAGGGGAAAGAAATACAGTAGAAGTAGAATGGGTAGCTTTGAGAGATGAAATAGTGAAGGCAGCAGAGGATGAAGTAGGTAAAAAGACGATGGCTGGTAGAAATCCTTGGGTAACAGCAGAGATATTGAATTAAAGAAAATATAATAAAAATGCACTAAATGAATCAGGTAAAAAGGAATACGAACTTCTCAGAAATGAGACCAACAGGAAGTGCAAAATGGCTAAGCAGGGATGGCTAGGGGACAAATGTAAGGGTGTAGAGGTATGTATCACTAGGGATAAGATAGATACTGCCTACAGGAAAATTAGAATACCTTTGGAGAAAAGAGAACCACTTGTATCAACATCAAGAGCTCAGATGGAAAACCAGTTCTAAGCAAAGAAGGGAAAGCAGAAAGATGGAATGAGTATATAGAAGGTCTATACAAGAGTGATGTACTTGAGAGCAATGTTATAGAAATGGAAGAGGACTTAAGTGAAGATGAAATGGGGGATATGATACTGAACGAAGAATTTGACGGAGCACTCAAAGACCTAACTCGAATCAGGGCTCCGGGAGTAGATAACATTCCATTGGAATTACTGATAGCCTTGGGAGAGACAGCTAAGACAAAGCTCAACCATCTGGTGAGCAAGATGAATGAGACAAGCGAAATGCCCTCAGACTTCAAGAAGAATATAATAATTCCAATCCCAAAGAAAGCAGGTGTTGACAAGTCTGAAAATTACCGAACTATCAGTTTATCTGGTATCGTCAGTATAGGACATTTTGTACCTATTTTGTATCTTACACACCTTATAATTAACGAGTGCATAAATTATAGATTATGAATTCCTTTGAAGAAAATATGAAGTAGTAAAATTTATGATGGTTTAGTAACAATGTGACATTTTCCCCCATGTCTTGTTCCTAGGTTAAAGTTGCCGCACTGTGAGTAAAATGTGTGCGCTAACTGTGGTTTAGGAACACATCACAATAACAACACTGAGCTAATCATTTCTAGTTTATTAATTGCAGGCTGTCTCATATTTTTCTTTATGAGTGTGATATCACCCAGGTATTTTGCGTCTTTATTCTGACCACGTTAGTTAGTTGTAACAACACGTCTTGTTGTTGTGGTCTTCAGTCCAGAGACTGGTTTGATGCAGCTCTCCATTTTACTCTATCCTGTGCATGCTTCTTCATCTCCGAATAACTACTGCAACCTACATCCTTCTGAATATGCTTAGTGCATTCATCTCTTGGTCTCCTTCTACGATTTTTACCCTCCACGCTTCCCTCCAATTCTAAACTGGTGATCGCTTGATGCCTCAGAACGTGTCCTACCAACCAATCCCTTCTTCTAGTGAAGTTGTGCCAAAATTCCTCTGCTCCCCACTTCTATTAAGTACCTCCTCATTAGTTATGTACTCTACATATCTAATCTTCAGCATTCTTCTGTAGAACCATATTTCGAAAGCTTCTATTCTCTTGTTGTCTAAACTGTTTATCGTCCATGTTTCACTTCCATACATGGCTACACTCCATACAAACACTTTCAGAAAAGACTTCCTGACACTTAAATCTACACTCGATGTTAAAAAATTTCTCTTCTTCAGAAACGCATTCCTTGCCATAGCTAGTCTACATTTTATATCCTGTCTACGTCGACCAACATCAGTTATTTTGCTCCCCAAATAGCAAAACTAATTTACTACTTTAAGTGTCTTATTTCCTAATCTAATTCCCTCAGCATCACCGGGTTAAATTCGACTACATTCCATTATCCTTGGTTTTTTTTTGTTGATCTCGATTAACCCTATTAAACGGAAAAAAACATTAACATCAACTGCTCATCTGCAACTTTTACGGGAAGGTTTTGGCAGCAGTTTTTGATATCAGTCCTCGTAAGTTTTGGAATCGCTCTTTGCTGCGACTTCTGCCACTGTCATGCCCTAACCTAAACTGCTCACAAATTAACAATAGTGCAGAAGAACCAGCCCTCTATTAACAGGTTAATAATCAGCGAGTTGTTAATTTCCCATAACTGCTTGGAACCCGGAAATTATCCTGATCCTTTATCCGCTATATGTATAGGCACTCCTTATCATCGTAGCTCCGTAGATCATTACGCATATCAATGCGAAACCCTTGTGGAAAGTTCTACTTTTTCCGAAAAATTTGTTAGCTCGAGAAATTTCATAGCAAAGTACGAAGTTACTAGTTAATTGAATTGTTATTATTATTGTTATTATTATGTTTATTCGGCTGACGCTACAAGCGTGCTTGAAGAACGTATTTAGCGTTTTTGGATATTTTTAGAAGCTTCTAAAATGTTGCCCTTGAGACATTTTAAATAGCTTGTTGCTAACATATTGGACAGAAACTTTTAGTAGTCCATGCCGCCCGTCTCTATTAACATTCTACACCCCCTGTCAGTCTAATATGCTACATATCCCAAGCAATTGAATATTATTTCCCAGTAGGCCTATACTCGTTTTCGTATTCGGTGTAAATTCTTTCGGAGGAGAAACGTGACCTTTTTTTTTTTTTTTTTTTTTTTTTTGCTATCCTACTAATGAGGTGGTAGGATATGGCTGGTAGATGGTGTTATGCGAAGTCTCAGTCCGTCTGCAGTCGATATCCTGGAGTGAGAGATAAAAGAAGCAGTCTAATGCTCCGAGGATTAACTAGGAAACATTTATTCGCGTACCCGGATCCATTTAAGGCGCTGCCGAACTAAAAAAAAGTTTTAACGAACGTCTCCAGACACGCTACGACAAGCCAAACAGAATTGAACTTGTTTGAGTTACAAAAGCAGTTATAAATATCCCGGTAGTTGTATAACTGCTTTCAGAAAGTTTACAAGATTCGACCCCTGATTATGAAAACTTACACTGCTAACAGTCAACACGTAGGTCCCACCCTTTCCTAGCAACGTCCACCCAATATTTCCACCAAGACAAACCAAGACAACAGTTATTAGTTAATAGAGACTGTCATAAATTTACCTACTATCTGATAATGTTAATGCAACAAACTGCCCTACACTAACCATTTCAGCAAGGACCGATAATATAATCTGCAGTATTCCACTTTACTAGGGCAAGCACAGTTTTGTAGGATATAGGAACCCTCAAACTTTATTCAAGATAATCAGTACTCTCAAACCAATTACAAAGCAATTACTTCACCTACAATGAACACAAGTTGTATACTGCCAATATTTTGCCTTTCACAGTTAAATGTTTGAGATGGGAGGGCGACTTAAACTATTCTGTCTTGCAACTTTTTCTCTAACCAACACATTCAAGGGTAAGCACTAGTATCACGAACACATCAACATAAATACACAAACTGTACTTTCTATCTTACTCTGAGTAATTCGATTTTCCTCTCTAATTGCATGCGGTGAAAAGTTGCTATTCCTTCACACGTGGACTTCCCACGCAGCGTCTCTCGTCACGCGGGTGGTCCGGTTCCGCTGAACTTAAAAGGGTTAAGCAGCAGGGTGTGAGGGAGTCGAGTGGATGCTTTCCAGACGCCGACATTGCCATAAGAGCGGGAGCGACACGCACAGAGGGGCCAGAAGGGGCGGCTGGGCTAGAGATTCCGTTACTTCGCAGAAACTTAGTGAAAGCACTTTCTGGCGGGCTACCAGCGAGGCGTGGGAATGACTTGTGTTCCCAGGCAGTCTTGGCGGGCAAATTCCCGCGTTTTCTGCAAAATCGTAACTGTGATTGGTTTGCTCAGGGCATAGCTCCGTCACGTAGCAAAATCGGCGCAGAAATTGGCGTCAAGAATCTCCATTGGTGGAATGGGAGTGCTTCGGCAATAGAGTGGAATTTTCCGCCGGTTTTCGAGTTGCTGATTGGAACGTTTAACCATGGCCACTGTCGTGGGGGCAGGAATGTGTTCTGTGTTCGGCTTGTACGGGTGCTCTTAAGAGAGTCAGCTCTCGCCTTTCGGTCGGAGCTCTCGCTGCTCTGGACAGCCTGCATTCCGTTAGCTGTCTAATATACTTTTATGTAATTGTAACTGTTTGACGAAGTTGCTGAAGTGTCGACTTCAACGTAACTTTCCGAGTACAGTTGGCAATTGAGCGTTCTGCGTACAAGCGACCTATGTTGTCCGTCTTGAGTAGTTTTGGCTAAAGTTGACTGTATCGGAGTTACTGTGTGACTTCGCTTGCTAAAATCACTCACTGTACCGTCAGTGATTGTGTAGCGAGCCTTCTTCGTCTCCCTCAGAGGCGCATTTGTGTTGCTAGGAAGTATTTAGCCTGGAACAACCAGACCAGGATAATTTGTTTCGGGCTATACTCGCGACATTATCATCACCACGACGGGACATCGAAGCAACCAGCCATCGCCTCCGGTATGCCAGATCGTGTCCTTGCAGTTAAGAAGGCAGCTTGGTAATGTATGTCCGCAGCACTGGCAGATTAGGGCATTTTACTAGGTGATAATCAGAGCTCAGCAGAGCGCGCCTGTTCGTTTTTTCTAACTTTGTTCTGTCTTGGGTGTTCATTGTCTGAGTTCTCCCTACTGTAGCAGCAATTAAAGTTGGGTTGGCTGGGTGTTTCTCTTAAGATTTGAGTTGCAAGGAATTGGCTCCACATACCACTTGGTCATAAATGTCACAATCTAGTTCATGGACAACTTCACCTTCACAGCATTTATTTGAGTATACAATCTGATGTATTGTAAATGTTTCATGTGTTTTGTTTATTATTTTGAGTTTAGTCATAATAAATCAAATTGTTATTTTGGACAGAACTTTCATTGTGTTACTCGGTAGAGCAACTATTTCATTTCTCACTACGTTAATGAAACTTTCCGTTACCTAAGTAATTTCTATCCAATTAAATTATTGCAGGTGCCAAACTCTTTTCTACTCCACTTGCAGGGTCGTTTACAGTCAGTTCGCGTTTCTTCTTAATCCGTGTGCAACAGCAAAAGTCGGAGTTAGAAAAGGGGGGGCTTAGAGTATCATTTCCATATGAAGATTCGAGAAGAATTTAGTGTTAAATACACTGCTAGCCCCGGCACCTCGTATACTGATTAGGAGCCTGTTGCACACGTATAATTGGTTTAGGCCCTTAATCTGTTATGACCATTAACCCAACTTGTAATCGCTGTTTCGACTCAAAATTTTTACATAATGAAAAATAACTCTAATATCAGTTCTTTTTATTGTACTTTAAGTAATTATGCTTCTACTATTAAAAGAACTGATAATCTTTAACTAACATACGGAACACTTTGATTGTATGCCCATTTTCAAATCAGTGAAATGACTCCAATTACTTTAACACTTCCTTCTAAATAATTTTTAATTATTTATTTCAACGCTTTACCTTTGATTCAATGCTCAGACTATTCGTGGAATCGGATAGGTGTCTACCAAGGTTAGCGATTCACGACAAAGCAAAGTATGTTATAAACTGCTGTACTTTAACAATTCGTTTACAGAAACATCAGCAAACAATGGTTCATGCGTGAAAGTACAAAACTAAAACATTACGACAAAGCAAAGTGTGTTATGAACTGCTGTACTTTAACAATTCGTTTACAGAAACATCAGCAAACAATGGTTCATGCGTGAAAGTACAAAACTAAAACATTACTTTGCCTGAAGGTGTATGTGGAGATGATGTAACGCAGTATGGCGCAATAATGGCTCTCGAGGTAATGTGCTCTATACTTTTCTTCTTGGCCTTATAACTATAAATTTAGAGAAGACTAACAAATGCCATGTTATTGCTTCTAATATCCATTGCTATCCGCGGAATTTTAATTTGGTTTTACAATAACTTTAACCTCAACGAAAATTTGGGATGCTCACGCAGCAAAGGCTATCCGCGGACTGGCGCCGACAGAATCACTTGGCGCACTAACTTCGCGCCTCTACACTTTTGGTTATTAGGACGTTAACTTTTCAGGGGTGGAAGAGCATCCTTCTGTCTCTTCCTTCTACGTACAATACTAAAGTGCCTATGGATGAACCAGTTACATTACTTACACTACTGGCCATTAAAATTGCTACACCACGAAGACGACGTGCTACAGACGCGAAATTTAAGCGACAGGAACAATATGCTGTGATATGCAAATGATTATCTTTTCAAAGCATTCACACAAGGTTGGCGCCGGTGGTGACACCGACAACGTGCTGACATGAGGAAAGTTTCCAATCGATTTCTCATACACAAACAGCAGTTGACCGGCGTTGCCTGGTGAAACGTTGTTGTGATGTCTCGTGTAAGGAGGAAAAATGCGTACCCTCACGTTTCCGACTTTGATAAAGGTCGGATTGTAGCCTATCGCGATTGCGGTTTGTCGTATCGCGACATTGCTGCTCGCGTTGGTCGAGATCCAATGACTGGTGCTGGATCCCAATGGCCTCGTATCACTAGCAGTCGAGATGACAGGCATGTTATCCACATGGCTGTAACGGATCGTGCAGCCACGTCTCAATCCCTGAGTCAACAGATAGGGACGTCTGCGAGACAACAACCATCTGCACGAACAGTTCGACGACGTTTGCAGGAGCATGGACTATCAGCGGGGAGACCATGGCTGCATTTACCCTTGACGCTGCATCACAGACAGGAGCGCCTGCGATGGTGTACTCAACGACGAACCTGGGTGCACGAATGGCAAAGCGCCATTTTTTCGGATGAATCCAGGTTCTGTTTACAACATCATGATGGTCGCATCCATGTTTGGCGACATCGCGGTGAACGCACAGTGGAACCGTGTATTCGTCATCCCCATACTAGCGTATCACCCGGCGTGATGGTATGGGGTGCCATTGATTACACGTCTCGGGCACCTCTTCTTCGCATTGACGGCACTTTGAACAGTGCACGTTACATTTCAGATGTGTTACCCTTCATTCGATCCCTCCGAAATCCTACATTTCAGCAGCATAATGCACGACCGCATGTTGCAGGTCCTGTACGGGCCTTTCTGGATACAGAAAATGTTCGAATGCTGCCCTGGCCAGCACATTCTCCAATTGGAAACGTCTGGTCAATGGTGGCCGAGCAACTGGCTCGTCACAATTCGCCAGACACTACTATTGATGATCTGTGGTATCGTGTTGAAGCTGCATGGGCAGCTGTACCTGTACACCCCATCCAAGCTCTGTTTGACTCAATGCCCAGGCGTATCAAGGCCGTTGTTACTGCCAGAGGTGGTTGTTCTGGGTATCGATTTCTCAGGATATATGCATCGAAATTGCGTGAAAATGTACTCACATGTCAGTTCCAGTATAATATATTTGTCCAATGGATACCCGTTTGTCATTTGCATTTCTTCTTGGTGTAGCAATTTTAATGGCCGCCAGTGTAATAATTGGCACATATACAAGGGGCGTTCAACACGTAATGTAACGTATTTTCTTTTCTCGGCCAGTTTCGGTAAAAAAAATGAAGAATTTGTTGTTGGGCATTGAAGAAAATTCCTTCTTCAGTCCCTATGGTTTCATTTGTGTCCGATAGATAGCGGCGCTTTACCTAGCCTTCAAAGTCGCCCCTGTATCGGAGGTGCGTTCCAAGTTTCTTTTGGCGGATAACTAAAGTATCCTAGATGGTCATAGGCGCTTGCAGAATGTCTACGGAGACATAGCAGAGAACAAAAGCACGAGGAATCGTTGGGCGAGGCGTCTGTTATCATTGCACCAAAAGTCGCGCAAACGTGTACGACTACCGCGTGCTGGCAGATCTCACACAGCTGTGACGCCTGCAGTGTTGGAATGTGCACACTCTCATTCGAGGTGATCTACAGATCACAATCAAACGCCTCGCTGTATATCTGGACGTCTCTGATGGTAGTGCTGACACACTCGTCCCCAGAGCTGAGTTCCTCGCTGCCAAAAAGAAGACCATAAAGAGCAACGAAGGGTCATCTGTGAGGAATTCCTTGTGCGTCACGGTGCTGATGGTGACAATTTTTCTGCCGAACATCGCCACAGGCGATGAAACATTGGTTCACCACATCGAACCGGAAACAAAACGGCAATCCATGGAGTGGCACTACCCACCTCTCCTTCGAAGAAAAGGTTAAAATCCGCACACTCAGCCGGTAAAGTCATGGCGACGATCTTCTGGGCCTCTGAAGAGGTTATCTGTTTGATGTCCTCCCTCGTGGTGAATCGATCAACTTGGAAGTGTACTGTAAGAAACGACTTCAGCGTGTTTTTCGCCACAAGAAGTGAACGAACTTCTCCTTCTCCCTCACAATTCAAGGCTTCACTCAAGCCTGCGCGCCGGACAGCAACTAAAAATTTTGTTAGACTGTTCTTTTTCATCCACCCTACAGCCCGGATCTCGTACTTTCCGACTTCCATCTGTTTGCCACAATGAAGGATGCACTTCGCGGGAAGCAGCACGTGGATAATGGGGAGGTGTAGCAAAACGTTGGCTCCGACATCCACCAGTAGACTGGTACCATGTGGATCTCGCAGTTAGGCAGCATAAGGCCGTCATACTGAACGGAGATTATTTTGAAAAGTAGGGTTTCGTAACCAAAAGAGTGGGGAATAGTATGGTGTACTGGAATCCTGAATAAAACCAACCTATTATCAGAAAAAAAGTGTTGCATTACTTATTGAACGTCGCTCGTGTTATACGAAAGAACATTGTTTTTAAAGTGACATATACAGAAAAATACAAAATTACAAAAATGTACAAAATTGAAAAATAATTACACATTCATGTTTAAGTTAATGATTACAGATATTAATTAATCAATGTACACTACTGGCCATTAAAATTGCTACACCAAGAAGAAAGCCAGATGATAAACGGGTATTCATTGGACAAATATATTATACTAGAACAGACATGTGATTACATTTTCACGCAATTTGCGTGCATAGATCCTGAGAAATCAGTACCCATAACAACCACCTCTGGCCGTAATAAAGGCCTTGATACGCCTGGGCATTGGGTCAAACAGAGCTTGGATGGCGTGTACAGGTACAGCTGCCCATGCAGCTTCAACACGATTCCACAGTTCACCAAGAGTAGTGACTGGCGTATCGAACCAGTTGCTCGGCCACCACTGACCAGACGTTTTCAGTTGGTGAGAGGTCTGGAGAATGTGCTGGCCAGGGCAGCAGTCGAACATTTTCTGTATCCAGAAAGGCCCGTACAGGACTTGCAACATGCGGTCGTGCATTGTCCTGCTGAAATGTAGGGTTTCGCAGGGATCCAATGAAGGGTAGAGTCACGGGTCGTAACACATCTGAAATGTAACGTCCACTGTTCAAAGTGCCGTCAATGCGAACAAGAGGTGACCGAGACGTGTAACCAATGGCACCCCATACCATCACGCCGGGTGATATGCCAGTATGGCGATGACGAATACACGCTTCCAATGTGCGTTCACCACGATGTGGCCAACACGGATGCGACCATCATGATGTTGTGACCAGAACCTGGATTCATCCGAAAAAATGATGTTTTGCCATTCGTGCACCCAAGTTCGTCATTGAGTACACCATCGCAGGAGCTCTTGTCTGTGATGCAGCGTCAAGGGTAACCGCAGACATGGTCTCCGAGCTGATAGTCCCTACTGCTGCATACGTCGTCGAACTGTTCGTGCAGATGGATGTTGTCTTGCAAACGTCCCCATCTGTTGACTCAGGGATGGAGACGTGGCTGCACGATCCGTTACAGCCATGCGGATAAGATGCCTGTAATCTCGACTGCTAGCGATACGAGGCCGTTGGGATCCAGCACGGCGTTCCGTATTACCCTCCTGAACCCATCGATTCCATATTCTGCTAACAGTCATTGGATCTCGACCAACGCGAGCAGCAATGTTGCCATA
This sequence comes from Schistocerca americana, assembly GCF_021461395.2. Classification (NCBI taxonomy): domain Eukaryota; kingdom Metazoa; phylum Arthropoda; class Insecta; order Orthoptera; family Acrididae; genus Schistocerca; species Schistocerca americana. Next base: position 748,200,893 of record NC_060130.1, on the reverse strand, counting down.
CGATAAACCGCAATCGCAATAGGCTACAATCCGACCTTTATCTAAGTCGGAAACGGGATGGTACGCATTTCTCCTCCTTACACGAGGCATCACAACAACGTTTCACCAGGCAACGCCGATCAACTGCTGTTTGTGTATGAGAAATCTGTTGGGAACTTTCCTCATGTAAGCACGTTGTAGGTATCGCCACCGGCGCCAAGCTTGTGCGAATGCTCTGAAAAGCTAATCATTTGCATATCACAGCATCTTCTTCCTGTCGGTTAAATTTCGCGTCTGTAGCACGTCATGTTGGTGGTGTAGCAATTTTAATGGCGAGTAGTATATTACATTAAGTGTTAGAAACTCCGTCCCAGTGCCAGTAACCAGAATATAAAGGGTCATTTACAACAGTTGTGGGACAGCTTGCCTGAAGAGAGGAGATGCAAGAGCTTTATGACACACTTCCCAATAGAATTAGTGCATGCACCCGAGTGTGTGCAACGTCACAATGACAAGTGTGTTCTTTGTACATTTGACACAATTTTTTAATGACTTAAATAACATCACATACCTTCTGTACCCGTGAAGTTTTATTTTGTTTCTTGTCCCTCTTATGGGTGCTTCGCTTCATTGTTCAGTTAGTGTATTAAACACACTCTTCAGCTAACTATATGCTTCACACTGTGATATGAGGTGTCTTCAAAAAATGGTTCAAATGGCTCTGAGCACTATGTGACTTAACTTCTGAGGTCATCAGTCACCTAGAACGTAAAACTAATTAAACCTAAGTAACCTAAGGACATAACACACATCCATGCCCGAGGCAAGATTCGAACCTGCGACCGTAGCGGTCGCTCGGCTCCAGACTGTAGCGCCCAGAACCGCACGGCCACTCCGGCCGGCGAGGCGTCTTCCTACCAAGCTCATGCACATTCACTACACCGCAACACTCCCTTAGAAATCCGAAGAGGTTCCCACCTCTGGCGATATGGGGGTACGTAATGCACACCGGAACGTTGTCGAACATGATCGTTTTAATGGTCCCGGTGTTGTGATGTGGGCTATTGATATGAGAGCATATTCGGTGAATGGACTGTTATGCCCGTTCCCACGACTTAAATCCCATGGAGCGTGTGTGGGATGCGTTGTAGAGACGTATTACAGCAGATCCAGATGCACCAATGGCCATCCAGCAGTTGTCAATCGTACTGGTGTAGCAACGCAACGCCCCACGAAAAAAACTTACCAGCCTTGTGGCCAGTGTGGGTACACACTGCAGAGCATTCATTGCCGTGCATGGAGATCATACACGCTAATAAGGACGATTTGCCGCCGTTTGTAATGTCCAAGAGATCTTCACTAATCACAGTGACTTCACTGTAATTATTTTCGTTGAATACAGTGTCATTTCTGTTCGTTTGGTTGTGTATTTCTTTCACTTACCTTCTGTACTACACTACTGGCCATTCAAATTGCTACACCAAGAAGAAATGCTGATGATAAACGGGTATTCATTGGACAAATATATTATACTAGAACTGACATGTGATTACATTTTCACGCAATTTGGGTGCATAGATCTTGAGAAATCAGTACCCAGAACAACCACCTCTGGCCGTAATAACGACCTTGATACGCCTGGGAATTGAGTCAAACAGAGCTTGGATGGCATGTACAGGTGCAGCTGCCCATGCAGCTTCAACACGATACCACAGTTCATCAAGAGTAGTGACTGGCGTATTGTGACGAGCCAGTTGCTCGGCCACCATTGACCAGACGTTTTCAGTTGGTGAGAGATCTGGAGAATATGCTGGCCAGGGCAGCAGTCGAACATTTTCTGTATCCAGAAAGACCCGTACAGGACCTGCAACATACGGTCGTGCATTATCCTGCTGAAATGTAGGGCTTCTCAGGGACCGAATGAAGGGTAGAGCCACGGGTCTTAACACATCCGAAATGTAACGTCCACTATTCAAAGTGCCGCCAATGCGAAAAAGAGGTGACCGAGACGTGTAATCAATGGCACCCCATACCATCACACCGGGTGATTCGCCAGTATGGCGATGACGAATACACGCTTCCAGTGTGCGTTCACGGCGATGTCGCCAAACCATGCGACCATCATGCTGTTGTAAACAGAACCTGGATTCATCCCAAAAAATGACGTTTTGCCATTCGTGCACCCAAGTTCGTCATTGAGTACACCATCGCAGGAGGTCCTGTCTGTGATGCAGCGTCAAGGGTAACCGCAGACATGGTCTCCGAGCTAATAGTCCATGTTGCTGCAAACGTCGTCGAACTGTTCGTACAGATGGTTGTTGTCTTGCAATCGTCCCCATCTGTTGACTCAGGGATCGAGACGTGGCTGCACGATCCGTTACAGCCATGCGGATAAGATGCCTGTAATCTCGACTGCTAGCGATACGAGGCCGTTGGGATCCAGCACGGCGTTCCGTATTACCCTCCTGAACACACCGATTCCATATTCTGCTAACAGTCATTGGATCTCGACCAACGCGAGCAGCAATGTCGCGATACGATAAACCGCAATTACGATAGGCTACAATCCGACCTTTATCAAAGTCGGAAACTGGATGGTACGCATTTCTCCTCCTTACACGAGGCATCACAACAACGTTTCACCAGGCAACGACGGTCAACTGCTGTTTGTGTATGAGGAATCTGTTGGAAACTTTCCTCATGTCAGCACGTTGTAGGTGTCGCTACCGACGCCAACCTTGTGTGAATGCTCTGAAAAGCTAATAAAAAAAAATGGTTCAAATGGCTCTGAGCACTGTGGGACTCAACTGCTGAGGTCATCAGTCCCCTAGAACTTAGAACTAGTTAAACCTAACTAACCTAAGGACATCACAAACATCCATGCCCGAGGCAGGATTCGAACCTGCGACCGGAGCGGTCTTGCGGTTCCAGACTGCAGCGCCTTTAACCGCACGGCCAAAAGCTAATCATTTGCATATTACAGCATATTCTTCCCGTCGGTTAAATTTCGCGTCTGTAGCACGTGATCTTCGTGGTGTAGCAATTTTAATGGCTAGTAGTGTATATTGCAGCAGTTTTGTCTGTGGATGGTCCAAGTTTCATCGAACTATATTACTTGACAGTGACACATTATGCTAAGGCTACTTCCGTCCTTAAGTTTTGCACACCATTTATGGAAACAGCATAGCGAACGCATTATTGTAGCCAAGATATACACGAAGCCCACACCTACCACAGTAGTACAAGTTTGTATGCCAACTAGCTCCGCAGATGATGAAGAGATTGAAGAACAACACGTCTTAAACTACGATATTCCAGCTTACGTACTATGCGCTGAATATGAACTCGAAGACAGCAACAGTAGCATTAGCTTCACCTTCGTCGTATGAGCCTTTTGTGGTGAAATCAGATCTGAATTGCGCTGCTTTCATGCGAAGAATTTTTTTTATCCAGAAAACAGAAAGTTTGAACCGAAACGGTGCTGAAAGACACAAGATATTTTAAAGTGCAAGAATACTTTGCACTGTCGTAGAACTTGGAAAGTCCAAATATTATTGGAAAACCTCTTATTCACAAAAAAATATGTTTTGTCTTAGCGGCCGTCAACATAACGTAATAAAGTGATGACATGTTTGAAATGTCATTTAATTGTATGAATTTAAATGAGCAAAAGTATTTTCACGTACCAAATAACGCCTCCCATGACGTACGCAGTACCGTGGTATTAATTTATATCTGGATCGATTGCCATATGAAGCAGTGTACCTTTTTTTGCTTTTTTTCTATATTTATGGTGAAATGGCCAGCCAAATAACAGAGGAGGTATATATCCGGCATTGTATGCTCTTTGAGTCTCGCAATCGCAGTAATGCAACAGCGACTACCAAAACCATTTGCGATGTTTTTTCCGGTGCATTAGACATTCGTAAATGCCAAAGGTGGTTTGCTAAGTTCAAATGAGGTAATTTTGATCTTTCAGACTTGTTTCGATCAGGAAAACCAACAGCTTCAGATAGTAACGTGTTAAGGGCGGAAGTGCAAGCAAATCCCTGTCAGATAATTGAGGAACTGTCAAACGGCCTTAGCCACCCTTGGCCGCCCTTCCAAGAACATTTGCAGCAGATTGGTGAAGATAAACGAAGCTAACCGATCCACCACATGCAACTTACTGCTTCTGCGGCACAATACAGAAACGTTGTTTGATCGCATGACCACAGGGGATGAAAAATGGATCCTCTGTGACAATTCTGATAATCCAAAACCCAAAAGGTAGTGGCTCCTTCCAAATGAATCGCCACGAAATATAGCTAAGGCAGGTTTAGTCCCCAAAAAGGCCCTTTTGTGTGTTTGGTGGAGTATTCGCAGGGTCGTTCATTTTGAAGTGCTGAAAACTGGACCAACTCTGAAATCAGACCTTTACTATAAGTAACTGAATCGAGTAAATCAGTCTTAGTCGGAAAGCGCTCAGCGACTGTCAACGGAAAAGGCGTTATTCTGCAACACGATAACGCAAGACCGCACTGTGCAAAGCCAACGCAGGAAAAATTAATGAATTGGGCTGGGAGGTAATGCATCACATACCATACTCCCCCGATATTGTACCATCGGATTTTCATTTATTCCAATAGCTAGAACATTTTCTAAACAGCAAAAAAAAAAAAAAAAAAAAAAAAATGTGGATGACGTTCAGAATGCCAAATATTCTGATGAAAAATCTATTGATCTTTATCGTTCCGGCATCGAAAATTTTCACACTAAATATCCAGAGGTTGTTGATAACGAGTGTTATTACATCATTAAAAGTAAAAACTTATTGAAAGTTTATCTGTTTCAGTTTAATGTAAAAAAACGACGTTACTTCCAGTCCTCCTAATACTTGGAATTACTGAAATGTGGTGACAGGTAAAACAGGACTTCTGGTTAGTTCAGTAAAGAGTTATCAACAAAAAATCAAATAGGAGTAATGAGGAAGTAGGTCTAGTGTTACGTAAGAGAACAGGAATGTGGGTAAGCTACTACGAATAGCATAACAAACGGATTATCTTAGCCAAGACAAAAATGAAGCCAATACCCACTACAGTGGTACAAGTTTACCTACCAAGCAGCACCCCAGATGATGAAAAGGTTGAAATAATGCATGAAGAGATAAAGGAAATTATTCATTTCAACAGTATGAAAAGGAAGAGAAAGAAGAATAGTACGAGAAAATAGACTGGGGGAAAGGAATGAAACAGGGAGCTGCCTGGTGAAATTTTGCACAGAGCATAATTTAATCATCTATAACACTTTTTTTAAGAATTTTGAAAGAAGTTTTTGTATGTGGAAGAGACCTGGGGGCACTGGAATGTTTCAGATTAATTACGTAATGGTAAGACAGAGATCTAAAAACCAGATTTTAAATTATAAGACGTGTCCAGGGGCAGATGTAGGTTGACCATAACAAAATGAAAGGTTGCTATGGCTACGGCATGGGGCTGTTCGACCGTCTGGTGCAAGCCTTTTAATTTCACTTAACTTCGGCGAACCTGCACGTCGACGAAAATAAGATGAAATGATTTGGACAACACAAACACTCTTTCCCCGAATGAAGAAAATCTCTAACGCGGCCGGGAATGGATCCTGGGACCCAGCGTGATGGCGCTCGATCTTCCACCATAACCGAGTCCATCAACATGAGGTAGTAAATATGAAGTAGCCAAGGAGGTGGAAACGTAGGTTCTACTATGCAAAGACTGCTTGGTCGCTACAGCAGAAAAACAAAATTAATTAGCAGGAGTACAAAATAAGAAAGTATTAATTACTTAACTTTGTTGTAGTCCATGATCTTTTGGTTGACAGTTATAGAAGACGCGACTAGACTAAGCGTCTGTAGAATGACATAATTTACAAGTCACAAATCTTGCAGTGACGAATTAATCTCTCGTAATCATGAATGTCGAATCCGGTGAATTTAAAGACTAACTTGGAACTGGGCTACAAAGACTTGATGGCAGCAAAGACTGAGCTGCAGACGATGACTAACATCGGCGATGTCTGACCACTGAGTGCGGCTACGAACTGTAGACTGGCACTACTGCACTACACTCCTGCTACCCATGAAGTGGCCCAGCGGCGCCTCGCGGTGAGCATAAGTAAAGCGACTGTCTGTGTCCTCTTTGGCAAACACCGCCGTTCTTCTGTTTCGTTTATCGATAGAATCGCATCCGGCAGATCGATCTCTCAGGTGGCGGTGTGGTCGTATGACTGACGACATCACACAGCGATCTAGAGGCAGTGACGCTAAATACTTTTTTCCGCCTGTTCCTTTCTACCTGTTTCTTTGTTGTTTGTCTTTAGCAGTTCTGTACAACTGCATCATGGCACCTCTGATATTCTATACATGAGAACTTCACTCCGGATTTTGTTATAGAATTTGACCAAACACGCAGAGCTACCGTGCCAGCACCACAAGACAATCGGCTACGGAATACTCTGACAGTAGTTCATTAGTTGTGAACTGCAGATTAAATCTAATAAAATTTTAAAAAGGTAGGAATTTAGTGGAAATGGGAACTGAATAAACTGAAAGAACCAGATTCTGATGAGAGTTTCAGAGGGAGCAATAGGCAACGATCACTGAAACGGATGAAATGAATACAAAAGCATAGTAGAAATCATTGGACAACCTAGAAGATATACATGTAATTGACGGAACGAGAAAATACAAAAATGCAGCAAACGAAGCTGGCGAAAGAGAATCCAGATGGCTAAAAACTGACATAGACAGCCGGCCGGAGTGGCCGAGCGGTTCTAGGCGCATCAGTCTGGAACCGCGCGACCGCTACGGTCGCAGGTTCGAATCCTGCCTCGGGCATGGATGTGTGTGATGTCCTTAGGTTAGTTAGGTTTAAGTAGTTCTAAGATCTAGGGGACTGATGACCTCAGAAGCTAAGTCCCATAGTGCTCAGAGCCATTTTTTTGACATATCAGAAAATGCAAAACGATTAAGCAGGAATGGCCAGAAGATAAATGAAAAGCTGTAGAAACATGCATGACTAGGGAAGAGATAAATTCTGCCAATAGGAAAATTAAATAGATCGTTGGCGATAAGTAAAGCATATGTGTGAATATCTGGAGCTCATCTGGTATGCCTGTACTAAGCAAAGAAGGGAAATCTGAAAGGTCGAAGGAGTATACAGGAGGGCTATACAAGGGGTATGAACTTGAAGGCAATATAGAAAGATAAGACGAAGTAGATGAAGATGAAGATGTTACTACGAGAATTTGACAGAGCATTGAAAAACACAGGTCCAAACAAGGTCTCTGGAGTAGACGATATTCCGTCAGAAATGCCATGACTAAATTATTCCACCTGGTGTGCGAAATATATGAGTCAGGGGAAATAGGATTAGTGATAGCAGCTGCATTAGGAGTTTGTGCGGCATCAGCAACGACGAGTGAAAATGTGTGCTGGACCGGAATTCGAACCCAGGATCTCCTGCTTACTAGGTAAGTGCGTCAATAACTTTTTTTATTCTATTTGTATATCCTATGGAGGACTGCGCGTATCAGGATGATACTGGTTGTGGAAACATAGAAAACAATAACTGTTGCTACGTATAGCACATATAGTGGTAACCTACTTTCAAAATTTTAGAAAGAAGTGCAATTTTTCAGGGTAAAAATTATAAAATAATAACTGCTTCATTGGAGATTGGTAATCTGCACCGTCATAATAAATCTGTTGACAGAAATACTTGGGAATGAAAAAAAAAAAAAAAACCAGGAACGAGATTCGATTCAGAGACATCGCGCTTATGAAATTAAGTGCTTACACACTTTTTTAAAAAAAATTTAGCCGCAGTCTATCAAGTTTATTTTTTATATCTTTTTATTTATTCTTTTTTAAGTTGTGAAGCACTGTCAGCGGCAGGCCGGAGGAAGCAAGGCGGTCAAGGGTCGAATTCAGCGGTCTGGCCATAATGTCTTCTCCCTCCTATCACCGAAGTATGCTGTCACAATGTTTTTTAATCAACAAATACAAGGGAGCCATGCGCAAAATATTGTGACGATAATGTGAACGAAAAAGAGCCATCTTGCCTGCTGGGCTCAGCTTACCGAAGCGGGCGGCCAGTAAGAGGCAGTCGTCATTATAAAGTCAGAGGCTGTTTCTGTTGCCGTATGGGGATCGTGGAAACACCACGTATGCAGATTAACTTCTTCTCACACCTGGAACACCTCATCTGGGAAGTGGGTCCATGAACGGGAGACGCGAAATAGTTAGCAAAAATGTTCAAATGGTTCAAATGGCTCTGAGCACTATGGGACTTAACATCTGTGGTCATCAGTCCCCTAGAACTTAGAACTACTTAAACGTAACTAACCTAAGGACATCACACACATCCATGCCCGAGGCAGGATTCGAACCTGCGACCGTAGCGGTCACGCGGTTCCAGACTGAAGCGCCAGAACCGCACGGCCACACCGGCCGGCAAAAATGTTCCGGTATCGTGTTCTGTTCGTTGAGACCATGAACTCGTCCATCATGTATTGCCACAAATCGAGGACTTCCTTTTCGCCGTCGCGGTACATCTACATCTACATCTACATCCATACTCCGCAAGCCACCTGACGGTGTGTGGCGGAGGGTAGTTTATCGCCATTCCATTTACCCAATTGACCGCATTCATCCGGGTCATCGGGAAAGAGACGGCGTCGGGATGAAAGAGGTCCACGATCACAATCTAAGCAAAGTTGCGGCTCTAGAGGAAAGCCAGTATCTGGCTGATCGGTTTCCAGCATTCATGTGCGGTGCCGCAGCTCAGCCTATGTTCGTCCGCATCTACCACCGCGCAACGGGGGCACATGGGATCGTCAGCAATTCACAGCCTTCTAGACTTTGTAGTTCCCAAGATATGACTGCTCAACTGTGGTAGTATATGCATAGTCATGAAGTTTGACAGTCACACGTCAACATTCAAAATATTATTTGAAGGTCTCACAATTGCCTGATTTTAATGTATTATATACCAAAACGTTCAGGAAAGTCCAAAGTCCAATATGGAGCAGAAAACAGAAAATGTCAAATTTCAACGAATTTCACGTACAATGTCCCCTTAACAACTCTCATGAAGTACGTTCATGCTGCTAGGAACGGATTGAACTGCACTGGAATCACCGCGATTTATGACGGTCCTCTGGACAAAAGGATGATCATGATTCTTAATAGGGTGTATGATCACCACAGACGGCAGTGCATGTTCTGCAACGTCTGCAATGCTGGCCACAAGGTTGGTAAGAAGTTCTTGTGGTAGGGCGTTCCATTCTTCCACCAGCGCAGTTGACAACTGCTGGATGGTAGCTGGCGTATGTGGACGTGCTGCAGCACGTCTCCCCAGCGCACCCCACACGTGCTCGATGGGATGAAAGTCGGAATAATGGGCTGGCTAGTCCATACGCCGAATATCCTCTCGTTCGACCTGCGCTGTTAGATGCGCTCTCGCATTGTCATCCACAAAAATGAGGTGAGGGCAGATTGCACCTCTGAAAAGCGTCTATGGGACAAGAGTACAGCGTCACAATAACGTTGACCGGTGAGTGTACGGTTTTCAATGATCTGGAGGTCAATATGCCCACGCAACATATGACTCCCCACCCCATAACACCTGGAACACCAAAACGATCACGTTAGATAGTGTTCGGAGTGCACTACGTACCCTCATATCGCGAGGGGTGGTAACTTTTTCAGATTTCTAAGAGAGTGTTGCGGCATAGTGAACGTGCATAAGCTGGGTAGGAAGAGGCCTTATATCACAATACGCAACGGGCAGCAAGTTGAAGGGTGTGTTTATCACACTACATGAAAAAGAGCTAAGGTCTTATAAGAGGAGCAAGAAACGAAATGATTTGGAGGTCAGTACACCCTTGCAACATTATGCCATGCGACACCATAGCATCTGGACCATCAAAATGATCACGTTGGACAATGCTTCTGGGTGCATTACGCGCTCCCACCTCTCGAAATATGAGGGTACGTCCAGAATCATTACTCAGACTAATTCTGCTCTCGTCTGAGAAGAGCATGCAACCACTCTCTCCGTTGGTCCAGTCCATATGCTCTTGGTACCGCCGCAAACGGTGCCCCTGACATGCGCATGTCAACGGTCCACAAGGTACTGGTTGTTGAGCAAAGAGACTACCCCCACTCAGTAGCCGTCCCACTGTGGAGCGTGAGACTGCGAACCTTGTAGTCCTGTTAAATCTGCTTGTAACTGCACCCGCTGTTTGATGGGTCCCTTCTTGGCTGTTGCACGATGTATTGGTCACCTGCCGCTGTAGCTGGCCGTGGTCGACCACCTCCTCTTTCAATGCTTCCAATGCACGTGAAACAATGCTGTGAGCAATAACAAACTCTTGGGCTACACTGTTCATACTTCGTCTTTCGTTTAGTTTCCCGGTGATTCTTTCCCTTGTGGTGAAGCACCTAGATGTTGCCTCCGGGACATGTTGTAATTAAGTACTCTACCACAACTCACCGTAACTTGTCGCTGACTGACACGCAGTGTCTTTTCACGTTCCTTCAGTTGCCTCGTGTTGTGGTGCCAGCTCCATTTGACGGTGTAGTCACGCTGACCTCACGCCATGTGACATCCAACTTTCTGTGCAAGACTGGGAGACATCTGACAACGTGCTCCCGCACGAGTAGATAAATGCTATGTTACATTACCTAGCTCGTCCTTAAGTTTTGAAGAGCAATGTATTTCCTTAATTTGTGGTGGTTCTATCGGAAAAAGACAGGGAATACCGAAGACAGTCTTTCAGGATTAAAAACTACCACGTGAGCTCTCTGTATTTTATTTAATTTTTACCCACGAATGATTTCTAAAAGTCACTTATTTGCAAGTGACAGGCATGTATAAATGTTAGCATATACATGAAACTTATTGTAGTCTAAAGTAGTTGTAAGAGAAGTTTACACAGGGAAGCCATATCTTGAGCGAGAGGCAACAACGCCATCCGGTGTCCCAGTTACAAATGTGTGTGCATTAATTGCAAAGAAGCGTATACTTCATGTCACGCAAACAAAAGCTGGCAAGACTAACGCCTCCGAAATGATACGCTTGTCTGAAAAGGCGCATCCACAGGTATGAATACCTGTAGACACTTATTCCTCTTTATGGCTGCAGACACACAATCCTAAAGTTCGTTTTCACACCTTTCTGCTACTTGTGATACGTGTTATCGTCGGTGCTACGTTCCGATAAATAGAGAAGCGAGATGTTTGCTCGTATGGCTCTCTGATCTCGTTCTTTGGTAATGACTGTAGTCCCTCATTTCTGCACCTAAGGTCATTTCGCTAAGTTTGATAGTTTTCAAATAACCTTATCACATCAGAGGCGTAGACCATGACTGCCTTTTGCGTTTATTACTTGAAGAATGAGTTTTTTCGTCCTCAAGCTCGCAACCAATACTGTTCGGTTTTATTTCAGGTTTGTTCTTCCAGTAGTGTTCAAATGCTTCAAATGGCTCTGAGTACTATGGGACTCAACATCTGAGGTCATCAGTCCCCTAGAACTTAGAACTACTTAAACTTAACTGACCTAAAGACATCACACGCATCCACGCCCAAGGCAGGATTCGAACCTACGACCGTAGCGGTCGCGCGGTTCCAGACTGAAGCGCCTAGAACCGCTCGGCCACACGAGACGGCCCGGTAGTGTTCGTTGTATGTTAGTAGTGTCTACGGAATTTCATAATACTATTTTAGCCTACATTAGGACAGACTCTTATTTAATTTCTCGAGCTGTTGCTAAAGAGACTGTGGAGTAGCCATTGTAACTTGGGCCGCAAGCGAACTGCCTGAACTTCTTGATGCAATAATTTACCAACAGCCATATGTATCGTAGAAATTTATTTCATTTTATGAACTTCTATGTGCTACCAGTTTCGGCATTACATTGATGCCATCTTCAGACCCCACTCGTCATAGTCGTAAAATCGCTGTACACGGAAGGAGCCATATAACTGGATCCGTGAATCAATCGTCCTGCAACAGCTCTTGGTGGCCAGGCGACACAGACTGAAGCAGTCTGCAAACATCGATGAAGAACCAAGTGAATTGAGCTAGCGCGAGGTGGCTACAGCTTTTAGAACAGGTTAACACACGTCTGCAGCAGAAAAGGGTCGTTTCTCCATGTGAAAGTTTGACTAGGTACTTACAAAGGGCACTAGATTTCATGTATTGCACTCTACCATCTAACACACTCCAACTTGTTGAAAGTAGAGTATCAAAAAGCGGTTTTTCTACAGTTTAAACGTAAAGAATACCTCAGAATTCGACAGGTCACAAAAGAAGCATCTGTCTCAGTAATAGAATAAGATAAGACTCAGAGTAATAATTGATAACTTGTGTAAGATTTTACATATGTGTCCCAAATGGGCAAATAATTCCATGCTTCACTCCGAATTGCCACGCTATATTTCGTAGCAGAGTCGTCAGTGAAATACACATTGCTGGCTTCCGGAACAGCCCGATGCATTCTAACTTCGCGCCGACATCAAGGCAATGAAACACGGAGACCTAGCCTAGTACAGTTGCACAACTTTGCGGGGAGCAATCATCCGTAAATTTATTGCAGGAATCTTCCTGAGATTCACATGAAATAATTTAAGAAAACTGCTAGAATCCATTATCAAAATTGGTGTACGTGAATTATAATCCCGATTCCTCTGAATTTACATTCAAAGACTTAACCACTGTCCCACCTCGCTCGGAAATGAATTCCCACATTCGAGCAGACCAAGATTTAATAGAAATATAAAACCTTTTAGTATCACCAGAATTTAAATTCTTGAGTAAATTTAGAACATTTCCTAACGGCCTTCGGATGACCTTGTAGACAGAAATATAGTTTTATGACGTTACTGAAAGTTTTCAGATAAAATTTTCGAAAAATATAAGAAATGAAACTTGTAGAAAATGTAAAGGCGGAGACTGCGGACAGAAGACGGTTTCACTTCCATTGCCCGGTAAATATCGTCGAACTTGGCGCCTGGGCTCGTTATGCAATTTTTGCATCAACTTTCAGTGTGAATATTAACGAGGTTTATGTCACTATGCTATTATTCGTAAGATCTTTCGAACGCCGTTAAAAAGTACCGCGTTCAGTTTAAAACAACCGTAGTCACTTCAGTATCTTGACAGAAAAAAGGTACGATCATTAATTATAGAGCGATGTAGTTTGTCCTCTGTACATAGCGGAAAAAACTCAACATCAAAAAATAAGTAATGCAAGGTAGTAAAATTTCGGGAATACATCTGTCAAGGTAACACATTTAGATGATTAACACTGTAAGATCACAGGTTAATGTAAGCGGGAGATAAGCCATTGCAAATGTGAAATGCTGGTATATTAATCACAGATGTAATCGCCTGAATGTTGACTGCAAACATACAAACGTGCATGCGTTGAGTTGTACAGGTGCCGGGCGATACTTTGCGGATGGAGTTCCATGCTTGTTGCACGTGATCGGTCGGTACAGGGACGATTAATGCTGGTTGTGGATGACGCTGGAGTTATCGTCAGATGATGCCCCATATGTGCTCGATTGGAGACAGATATGATGATCGAGGAGGCCAAGGCAACACGTCGACACTCTGTAGAGCACTTTGGGTTAAAACAGGGGTATGTGGGCGTGCGTTATACTGTTGGAAAACACTCCCTGGAATGCTGTTCATGGACGGCAGTCGAATCACTAGATTGACGTCAGCCAGGGTGCGTGGGATAACCATGATAATGCTCCTGCTGTCATACGAAATCGCACCCCAGACCGTAAAAATGTTCAAATGTGTGTGAAATCTTATGGGACTTAACTGCTAAGGTCATCAGTCCCTAAACTTACAAACTACTTAACCTAAATTATCCTAAGGACAAACACACACACCCATGCCCGAGGGACCAGCCGCACAGTCCATGACTGCAGCGCCTTACTGGTAGACAGCTCGGCTAATCCCGCGCGGCCCCAGACCGTAACTCACGGTGTAGGTCGAGTGTGTCTAGCACACAGACAGGTTGTTGCAAGCCCTCAACTGGATGCCTTCTAACTAAAACACAGCCATCATTAGCACCGAGACAAATCCAGGTTTCATCAGAAAACACAACTGTCCACCAGTGAGCTCTCGCTTGACACCACTGAAGTCACGCATGGCCGTGGTTTGGGGTTCGTGGAATGCACGATGCACGGCGTGTCTCTCGGAGCTGTCCTTGAAGTACCTGATTTGTGACAGTTCGTTGTGTCACTGTAGTACCAACTGCTGCTCGAATTGCAGCTGCAGATGCAGTACGCTGCACTAGAGCCATATGTCGAACACGATGGTCTTCCCTCTCGGTAGTGGCGTGTGGCCGTGCGAAGCACGGTGTCCTTGCGACCGTGCATTCTCGTGACTATCCCTGCCAACAATCATGTACTGTGCCTACATTCCTGTCAAGTCTTCCTGCAGTGTCCCAGAGAGAACATCCAGCTCTTCGCAGCCCTATTACACCATCTCCTTCAAACTCAGTCAGGAATTAATAATGGCGTCTATATCGCCTTAAAGGTATTCTTGACTAACATCAACTCGCCACGTCGAATCTCAAAGGTAACTAACGTTCACGACCGTAACAGCGTGTATTTAAAGCAAATCTGATTTGCATTCTCATAATGCGCTATTAGCGCCGATCTTATGCAATTTAAACGCACATATCCTTTCAGGTGCAGAATCACGTCTACCGACTATCGTTTATGTCGCACAACTCCTTCTTGATGTTGCTATTTCTTTTCCGTCACTTTATGACTTGTCACTTGTTGAAAACCTTATTTAGGAATTATGCTATTATTATTATTATTATTAATATTCGATTACCATTATTATTTCTTTCTTGTCTCAGACGTTATGTCTGGTTAAAAATGGAAGGTGACGCGGACCTTGATCAAGCGTGACTTCCTTTTAACTGTACGGTATATGTTACATTGCATTTAGGAACTTTCGGGTAATTGAACAAGTGTCAATAATTACAGATTTCTGTAGTTGTATATATAAGTTTGGATGTAGCTGTATTGCATTGATGTACTGGTGGATATTGTGTGGTATGACTCCTGTAGTTGATAGTATAATTGGTATAATGTCAACTTTATCCTGATGCCACATGTCCTTGACTTCCTCAGCCAGTTGGATGTATTTTTCAATTTTTTCTCCTGTTTTCTTTTGTATATTTGTTGTATTTGGTATGGATATTTCGATTAGTTATGTTAATTTCTTCTTTTTATTGGTGAGGATGATGTCACGTTTGTTATGTGGTGTTGTTTTATCTGTTATAATGGTTCTGTTCCAGTATAATTTGTATTCATCGTTATTATTATTATTATTATTATTATTACTATTATTATTATTATTATTATTATTATTATTATTACCGTTACATAGTACACTACTGCTCATTAAAATTGCTACACCAAGAAGAAATGCAGATGATAAATGGGTATTCATTGGACAAATATATTATACTAGAACTGACATGTGATGACATTTTTACGCAATTTGGGTGCATAGATCTTGAGAAATCAGTAGCTAGAACAACCACCTATGGCCGTAATAACGGCCTTGATACGCCTGGGCATTGAGTCAAACAGAGCTTGGATGGCGTGTACAGGTACAACTGCCCATGCAGCTCCAACACGATACCACAGTTCATCCAGTATAGTGACTGGAGTATTATGATGAGCCAGTTGCTCGGCCACCATTGACCAGACGTTTTCAATTGGTGAGAGATCTGGAGAATATGCTGGCCAGGGCAGCAGTCGCACATTTTCTCTATCCAGAAAGGCCCGTACAAGACCTGCAACATGCGGTCGTGCATTATCCTGCTGAAATGTAGGGTTTCGCAGGGCTCGAATGAAGGGTAAAGTCGGGGAACAAGTTCTTTCGCATGATCTTTATAGGTATCTCATCTGGTCCTGAAGCGTTTCCACTACTACGCGATTGTAGCTGCTTTTCAATTCCGCGATCGGTTATCTCAATATCTGCCATTTAGTTGCTCGTACGACGATTGAAAGGAGGGACAGTGTTACGATCTTCCGCGGTGAAATAACTTCGAAAGACGGAATTCGGTATTTCGGCCTTCTCTCTGTTATCTTCCGTTTTGGTGCCGGTGTGGTCGCCGAGAGAATGAATAGATGATTTTGACCCAATTACTGATTTTACATACGACCAAAATCTCTTAGGGTTTTTACTCATGTCGGTTGACAACGTCTTACTTTCAATATCATTGAACTCTTCTCTCATTGCTCTCCTTACGCTCATTTTCGCTTCGTTCAGCTTTTGTTTGTCAGCTAGATTTTTACTCCTCTTGAATCTGAGATGAAGTGCTCTTTGTTTACGTAGTGCTTTTCTAACACGGCTATTAAACCATGGTGGATCTTTCCCATCCCTTATAACCCTACTCTGAAGCTACTTGTCTAGGGCATATTGAAAGATGCCTTTGAATTTTTTCCATTTGTTCTCCAGATCTTCGTCCTCATCACCGAATATTTGTTGCTGACTGCTAGGATATTTTGAAATTTGTATCCTGTCACTCTTGCTGAGCGAATATATCTTCCAACCTTTCTTAACATTCCTTGCAGGACCCGTCGTCATAGATGCTATCACAGCCTTATGATCACTGATACCTTCCTCTACGTTAACTGATTCGATAAGTTCAGGTCTGTTTGTTACCAGGAGGTCTAAGACGTTACCCTCACGAGTTGCTTCTCTATCTATCTGCTCAAGGTAATTTTCGGACAAGACATCCAGAACAATGCCACATGATTCCCTGTCTCTGGCACCAGTTTTGATGGTATAATATTCCCAAACTATACCTGAAAAGTTGAAGTCACCCCCTATTACAATGGCATGATCAGGAAAATTACTAATGATATTCTGCAGGCTCTGTCTGAAGCGCTCTACAGATCGTGACCCAGATGGTCTATAAAAGCATCCACTCACCATTTTTGACCATTCTTTGATACTCAATTCCACCCAGATTAATTCAGATTCGGAATCCGTGATAATCTCGCTAGATTTTACCGAAATTTTTTGCTGCAATAAACACGCCGCCACCACGATAAACATTCCAATCTGAACTTAGGATTTCGTTGGCATTGACGTATGGTTTCAACCCAATACTATTTGTGCGTTATAACCTTCAGTAAGCGATACTAATTCTGGAACCTTTCCTTGGATGATCCTGCAGTTTACTAAAATTATGTTAGTCTTTTCTATCTCTGATCTGCGAGGACCAAGATTGTCTGAAGTCGCTGTGGCTGATTTAACAGGCAAATCGTCTTTGACCCCAAGGGGGGTGGGGGTTTCTCTAACCTAAAAAAGCCCCATGTGCACGCCACACGTTCTCCGCTACCCTAGTAGCCGCTTCCTGCGAATAGTACACCCCAGATCTATTAAATTGAACCCTACAATTCTGAAGCCGATAGCGGAGGTCGAGAAATTTGTATCGGATACCGTCACAGAGTCTTCTGAGCCTCTGGTTTAGACCTTCCACTCTGCTCCAAACCAGTGGACCACGATCAACCCTCATTGTAAAGATCTTTTCAAAACATTGGGGATGTTAGCTGCAAAGTGTGAATATATTTTTCAATCAGTTGTACATATCAAAAATAACATTGATAATTACATCACAAGCAGATCTGTCCATGACCATGGACCAAGATCTACACTGAACTTACATTTCAAGTGAAAGAATATACATAAAACTCAAAACTGCGTTTTCTGCCAAGGAATAAAAGTGTACAATAAACTGACAAAGAAAATTAAAGAAATGGCCAAAGCCAACTAATTTAAAAAGCCAATTAAAAATTAACTGCTGAGCAATAAATTCTATTCATAGAAGGATTACTTAGATAACACACAGTAGGGGCTTGGTAAAAAAGTGACACAAATAAATAATAATAGCGATAATAAAAAATCTGTCACTCCACATAACACTTCCGCACTATATTTTTTCCTTATTCTTTTCTTTTCCGCAAAAACTTATCCTAAAGCTATGCAATGTATAACATTAACAGCTTATTCCCTTTCTGGGCTCAACATGTCACTCGTTATAGAGGGATACTGACTTACTTTTTCAGGCCAGCAAAGACGAAGCCAAAGTACAAAAACTACCCCTGACGTCGGCTAATAGTGTGTACAGAGTTATGAAACAGTATGTGTAGTGTGTGCAAGGGCTGGTAGTGAGAAATGAATAGGCAGTTTAGCATTAGCCTTTTACCTTATTAAATAAGTTTTTTATAAAACAGTATTGTACATTAGGGATAAACCGAATAAGGCAGCACTGTTTTAAACAGAGTTGCCTTACATTCGGTAGAATGGTAGCTCCAGTCTTCATCCAATCATCCTGATTTTCGTTTTCCATTGGTTTCTCTAAATTACTTAAGGCAAATACTGTGATAGTTCCTACTATAAGGCCAGACCGTTTGCCCGTCGCATCAGTGTCATACTAGACCTGTAAATATGTAAATGTATGTGTATGTGAATTACTTTATTTTCATTGTTCTTAAATTGTAATACCAAGACATGTCCAATATCCTTGTAAAAGAGATCTACGGATAAATAAAACTTCTACTACTACTATTCACGTATGAGCCTTATTGGATCACTCGATGTACGACAAGGGACATTTAAAGAGTTTTGTTTTAGCTTTTCTTTGCGCCCATATTGCTTGCATTCTCTCATTCTCTCAGAGTGGGCTCTTTTCCGCTCACCAGACCGAGATGTTCCACTATTTTTGTTTTTTTCTTCCATGCGAACTGTCCAGTAGTGAATTTCGTGGGTAAATTTTTTTCTGTCTCGTACTCCAAGTTGTGTTACTCCTGTTTCGTCCAGGTCTTCCTTTACTGCACCGATCCACTTCATTGGTTCAGTTTTAACATTACTCAGAGTTTCGTAGAATCCCACACCCTATCTAATTTCATTCTTTTAATAGAGCATAGAAAGTTGATATGGGTTTTTTCATACCCGAATAACTGTTGTACTTTTTAATTTTTTTATTTGCTCTTAGTAAGTATATTAATTCTTCGGTATAATTTTGATCTAAAAGTTTCCTTACTACCTTTCGTTCTCTTTTGAATTCCTTCATTTATATCTATAAATATTAAATTACGCGGACACGCTGATAAGTAACGACTCCGAATTTTTTGTATGAAACCTCTTAAAGATTTTAAAACAAAATGAACATTATCAACTTTCTACATCTTTATTCTTCATGCCTTCATATTTGCTGCCCTCTGCCGCCAGAGCCCTCCGTATTGCAGCGTGTTACATGGCGGTGTGTAACGTAACCATGTCGGTGCGTGAGAAACAGCGTGCTGTTATCGAGTTTCGAATTCGAAGAGCGCTGCGACAGCGGCAACAACACGACGCCTTGGGTTCACTGTCATCGATCATTCTCCATACAGTTCCGACTTGGTCCCATCCGATTGTCATCTGCTTCCAGAACTTAAAGGACACCATCGAGGACTTTGCTCTGATAGTGGTGAAGCGGTCCAAGCGGGAGTGAGGTTTTGACTCCATCGACAAAATCATGCATTCTACAGTGACGGTATCAACAAGCTGGTCTCCCGTTGGGAGAAGTGTAATCGTCGCCAGCGTGAGTATGTTGAGAAATAAATATGTAAAAACGAAGAATAAAGATCTTGAATGTTGATAAACTTCGTTTTGTTTAAAAAACTTTGAGAGTTTAATATTAAAAATTCGGAGATATTACTTTTCAGCGCGCCCTCGTTTTTATAAATGTGTATACAAGAGTATTTAATTCAGCTTGTTAAATTTTTTGCACCTCCACTACCCAATTACCTGAAATGGAAAAATGCAATGTCATTTGGTTATAGTCCACCCGATATCAACTTCGAGAGATGCCCCTAGTGATTTTATCGGTTTCCTGGACTTATATGGATGGATGTTGGGCCACAGCCGAAGTTTCACAAGACCCAGTCTGTCTATAAAGAGACGCAATATAACTTCTTTTTACAGATTTCGTTAACTAATAGCTGCATAATCTGTGACAGGCCCGAATACGTTACGCGTAAATGAAACGAACTTGTGTAAGAGGTCCATGACGGCATGTGGTTGCCACCTAACCAGCAAACAACATTTAGTGGGACTCTCCACATGAGGCATTTATTTAGTGCGACGCGACCATGACCCACCTTAGAGACAGCCGCAGATTTCTAAGGACACCTGTTGGCTGATTCACGCCGCGCGTTGCGGCACGTGTCCTCACTATGTGGTATTCTCCGCAGCCAAGATGATCCATTTTCTCGCAGTCATCTGAATCTCGAGGTCAGCATAGAAGGAGACTGCTATGTTACACCACGTCGCTTAATACGTGCATAGTGGCATTTTCGTGGTCATCGTTCTTCTCACTGGTTCCAGCATACCTCTGAGATGACGAGTTCTGAGAGCTGGACCACATTTCTCTGAATTTTGTTACTATAAGATGAAAATAGAGTGGTAAGTGGACTACACCACGGTGATATATTTAATTTCGTGGAACAAAACTGCGGTGGAGAAATATTGCACTATTTTGTTTCGGGATTTGACGACATGTATAACATATTGTCTCGTAATGAGTCACCGTTCACAGAAATTTACTGAAGCAATGCTGTTCTTTACCGGAAGGTTCGTCTGAACTATATAAAACATTGCTGAGCATAGTCTTATTGAAAATGACAAAGCCTTACCTTCCACAGTCCTGGAAGCTCCTCAACTATTCCACTGTTGCCTATAAGAGCCTGAAGGTAGTGTAGAAACCGAAGTACGCTGAAGTTTCATTTTTTAAAATATCCACACCACTGTCAAAGATTAAAGACACCTCAGCTTCCGGATAAAACTATCACAACAGCAATCGAGGATCAAACATTAAATCTTTGCGTCAGCATTAACCCGAGTTCCGCGTTCTGGCCCTAGACGGGCCAGGCCGTACCGACCGACCGCCGTGTCATCATCTGCCAATGGCGTCTTTGGATGTAGATGCAGGAGCATGTGGTCAGCAAACCGCTGTCCCGGTCGTTGTCGGATTTCTTGAAATGCACAAGGATTGGTAGCAATGCATATTATTTAATATTATTTTCTTAATACCTCTACTATCACTTCAGATTTGGTGTTTATTTTGTTCATCATATTACCGTATAATTTATCAAAGACTAGTGGCCAAAATCCTGCTACTATCTTGCGACCACCAAGTAGCATTACGCCTTAATCAAATACTTACAGAAATTATTTTTATTTTTATTTTGTCTGCTGACTCTTCCCACTAGCGCTCGACCAGGACACAGCCAGCTGAAACCTTTACAGCGAGAGGAATAGACTTGGAAAAGGTTGTAAGATGTGCGAGCATCAATACAAGCAGTTTTATCCTGCACTAATCAGTTAAGGTGTTGGAATTTACAGATGATATTATTATAATTTCAGGAGCGCCATGACCAATGAAGAAGTTTTTACAAACCTTGAAATGACTGCTAGAAAAATGAACCTGCAGATAAATGAATGGAAAACGAAGTACATATCTACAACCAAGAAAGATTATACTAATGAACCCGCTTTCATAGGAACTGGTTAATATCAATTTGATGTAACACGTGGCTTAACTTACTTTCGATCAAATGTAAGCTGTAAGAATATCAGCTCTAAAATTCATGTTACCATTTCATAAGAAAACATCTGAAATCTATGCTGCTGCTTAGAAACGTTAAAGTTGTGATGTATCAAGTTTTTGTGAGGAGGATATTAACATACAGTGCTGAAATATGGACAGCAACAACTTTTGATGAAAAGTAACATGGTATATTTGAAAGAAAGATCTTGAGAACAAATTCTTGGGGCAGTGGAAGAATGTGACGCCTATAGGAGGAGAATGAATTGCTCCGTGACAAAAAATGTGAGGCACTCAGAAGACATCGGTGGATGGCAATGTAACTTCGCACGAGTACATACCATCGGCTCATATGCAAATTTTTGACGTTGCATTTCTCTGTGACAGGTAGAAAGGTCACCAGAATGCTTTAGTGTTGTTCATATGTAGTGTTGTTATCAGGCATGGTGGGGTAGATAAGGGGCGTGAGCAGTACAGATGTTGAGTGATCACTGAGAAAGACACGGAGATGCTCCGTACTCCTGTGAGACACCGTTGTTAGCATCTTTCAGAGTCTGAAAGGGGCTTCGTTGTGGGTCACTATTTCTCCAGCTGGTCGAATCGTACAACATCTAAATTTGTGAGTTATTCAAATTTGACAGTAGCCCGATGTTGGACTGCTTATGAACGTGAGATTAGGCATACTCGTTATTGTGGTTCCAGTCGACCAAGTCTGACCACCACGAGGAAAGATCGTTTTCCTGTGCACCAAGCATATCGTAACCCCTGCACATGTGCGTCTACCACCCGAGAATAAGTCACTAACTCCCTGCAACATTCTGTGTCATCGTGCACCATTGCTCGGAGACAGCAGCACTCAGACCAGGGAATTACAATCCATTGCACAGGCTGACGTAACACAACACCACAAATGGATGTGTTTGTTTTGGTGCCTGGATGGAGAAGCGTGGACTACAGATGAATGGCGTCCCATTGTATTCAGAGCTAAATTGAGTTTCTGTAACTAGTAAGGCAAAGGGAGTTCTGGCCGATTTTGTTTGTCTGGGTTGCATACATTCAGGGGCAAGCATACATTCATGGGCAAATTACCATATTTCTCCCTCCCCTTAACCTATAGTTCTGCCAAGTGGTTTATGTCCCACTGGCGGTTGATTTATGAGACCATGGAGTAACCTCTCCTTCTGAGAAAACCCCCACACCTCACTCTCCCCATTCTCTATCCCACACCCCACCCCTCTGGAAAAAGGGGTACTTGTTCAGGTCTGAGCCACCTGTCTCCTCCTGAGTAATCTTGCAGCCCTCCCTTCCCCTCCCCCTCTTTCCTTCCTCATCACCATCTGGCAATTTGCAGGAAAAAACTCAATCTGTGCTGGAGAGGAAGAATTTCATGAAATAAAATTCAAACCAATGTCAATAATAATAATAATATATTAAGCATAATCTTTATCTAAATAGTTTGCAGGAGACAGAGCTTCCCCACTTGGGTAGAGCACATATCTGCCCCCACTTGTAATAACTGTAAGCACCGAGGAATGAAATTAATTGTGTTATATTAGCCACTGTTTTCAGTCACCTACACATATATTTATGGTCTGGCAGCCTCCGTAGAGGCCAAAAACCACCTAATGTCATAATTACAGATCATGATACTAAATATCACTGACCACAGTCTCGATGTTGGCCTCCTTTGATCTCGTGCCCAGAACAAAGCATCAGGTGGCAGGTACTCTGTCGATCAGAAAATTCCAGACTCACTTCTTGCTATGTTCCTCTCAAGCAGCTACTTCCCATTTGTGTGTGAACCAACATTTCCAAACACAGACAGATGTTGTCACGCATCCGCAGATTGCTGTGCGCTTATTAGCTAATGCTGAGGACAGGGGAAGAGATGGCGAGATTGCGATATCAAAATTAAAGGGAAATAGTCCATTTGCACTATCCTTTCAAATTAATTGTTCAACAATTTACAGGAGTCAAACAGATCGCTTAAAACACTGACTGCCAGCTTAAAATTATTGTTCTTCATAATAAAAAAGCATTTTCAACGTTTGAGAATCACACACAGACATTTTGCAATCAAGTAACTAAACTTCCAGCACAAATAGCTTGTAGCACTAAATATATCAGAGGTCTTGTATGCGCCATTGTTTGAGAACACAACCATCCTCTTCCACCCTCACAGCACATTTCCAGAGAAAACAAAACCTTCCTATCATGTCTTCAAACTGGCAGCAAGTCAGATGTGCCAGGAATTGCAGCTGCAGCCGGACATACAGTTCAGGAGAGAAGTCCACACATAGGTCTGGCTCATGAGCCATGCTGATCAGAAATCGAGCTAATCCCTAAACAAAGTGTCAGGTAGTGGCAACCCTTTGCACAGTTGAGCCGACAGGTAAGAGGTGATAGGAAGTACTAGCTTTCTACTTGCATGCATATCTGATGCGATGCCTTGCTCTTATTACAGTGCAACAGATTGGCGGTTCGAATAACATATCACAAAAGAAACATCGCTAATAAAAATTTAAACATTCCACCAAGATCGCAAAAAAATCGCCACCTAACACGTATATCGCAAATAGACTCTGTAAAACACGCATCCGCTAACAGCTCCCAGCAGATGCATGGTGCTAGAAAAATAGCTCCATTACTGCACTTCACTGGGACAATCTCAATAACATGTCAGCTTTCCACGGTGCCCGGAAGCATTGTTAGAACGACCACGGACAATTAACTAATTATCTCAGTGCCCCAAGCGACATCTGTGAGAACTAGTGACTGGTTGTCACATCACAAAGTGTGACATAGTCCATCCCCACACGTATAGACAGACGAAAGCAAATCTAGTAGTTAAAGTTCAACAACAAAATTGTTCAAATGGCTCTTAGCACTATGGGACTTAACATCTGAGGTCATCAGTCCCCTTGATCTTAGAACTACTTAAACCTAACTAACCTAAGGACATCACACACACCCATGCCCGAGGCAGGATTCGAACCTGCGACCGTAGCAGTCACGTGGTTCCGGACTGAGCGCCTAGAACCGCTAGACCACCGCGGCCGGCGACAGCTTCCACTCTCGCAGGCATACGTTCAATCATGTGCTGGAAGGTTTCTTGGGGAATGGCAGCCCATTCTTCACGGAGTGCTGCACTGAGGAGAGGTATCGATTTCGGTCGGTGAGGACTGGCACGAATTCGGCGACACATTATTTATCTCTTCTGTTTTGTTGCTCATATGTTAAGTTGATGTTTCAAAAGTTATTCTGATCTTTATGTATGTACTTATGTCGTAATTCTTGTAACACTGATGTACATGTTTATTTCTATTCTCTTGTAAAGCCTGTTTTACTACAAATGTTATCTGTATTATTATGTTTTAATGATGTTTTCTGTATCTTTGTAATTGTATTCTCATGGTATAAAATTGTAATTGTCGCCAGTTCATCATATTATTAACTTGTAAGTTAATATTATTAACTTGTAAGTTCACTGCACACGTTTCTGTTGGTCATAGTATATGGACAATATGTGAGAAGTAGGGACTGTTAGTGTTTGCACGTGTGTTAATAATTCAGCAAGGGACTGGATAACAGCATTGCTGGTTCTACGGACAATTCCAAAAACTTTGTGAGTGCACAAGTGGTGGTTATGGACTTGCTATATTATCCGCAAGACTCTTCAATGGTGATTGTGCACCTGCACAGTCACAACAGATGGCTGCTGGCCACCTCTACAAGGACTACAGTGGGTCTGCATCTTTGATGACCCACCAATACCATTATTTCTACAAGGACTACAGTGGGTCTACACCTTTGCTGACTCAGCAGTACCATTATTTCTACAAGGACTGCAGTGGCCCACCAATACCACAATCTCTACCAGGACTACAGTGGGTATGCACCTCTGGTGGCCCACCAATACCGTGATCTCTACCAGGACTACAGTAGGTCTACTCTGTGATGACCTACCTACCAATATTCTTCAAAACTTCGAATGACTCTGCTGTTGGTTTGCTCTGTTGTGGCCCATTACCTGTCTGCATGTCGAGAGTCAGCACTGTCTTTCCGTTGGAAGGACAACACTACTTCTTCAAGACTGCATGGAAATCCACTACTTCCGTGTGCATTTTCTTTTACTGCTCAGACTTTGAGAAAAACACTGCAATTTTACTGTGATGAATGATCAGGACTGTCTTTATGGACTGTGAGAAAATTTTAGCTTTTGACCAACATTGTATCAATAAGTGTGTGCATTTGATATCTTTGTTATTGTAACTATGATAAATTTTTTCAAATCTCTATTGCCCACTGCCCAAAACAATTTGTAAAATTTTTTGTGAGGAGCATGGGGGCTATGTAAGTAGGCTGTTTATGTTTTCTTATTGGTAACGCCACGTAGCGCTCTGTATGAAAATCACTGGCTGTGCGGTGTGCAGTCTGTGGCTAGTTTGCATTGTTGTCTGCCATTGTAGTGTGGGGCAGCTGGATGTTAACAGCGCGTTGCGTTGCGCAGTTGGAGGTGAGCCGCCAGCTGTGGTGGATGTGGGGAGAGAGATGGCGGAGTTTTGAAATTTTTAAGACAGGATGTCATGAACTGCTATATATATTATGACTATTAAGGTAAATACACTGTTTGTTCTCTATTAAAATCTTGCTAACTATGCCTATCAGTAGTTAGTGCCTTCCGTAGTTTGAATCTTTTATTTAGCTGTCAGTAGTGGGGCTCGCTGTATTTCAGTAGTTCGAGCAACGAAGATTTTTGTGAGGTAAGTGATTTGTGAAAGCTATAGGTTAATGTTAGTCAGGGCCATTCTTTTGTAGGGATTATTGAAAGTCAGATTGCGTTGCGCTAAAAAAATATTGTGTGTCAATTTAAGCACAGTAATGTATAATTTTTCAAAAGGGGACGTTTCGAAAGGTGCATCAACACGGATTTTCTTTAATGTCTATAATTGAAACAGCAAACAGCCACAAGAACAGTATTACAGCCACGGTTTTCGACCCAACGCGATGGGTTTTCTTACGGCCGGATAGCCTGAAACAGCAACCAGCCACAAGAATAGTATTACAGCACGGTTTTCGACAGAACGCGATGGATTTTCTTATTTACGGCCGGACAGCCTGTCTTTCCTTCATTAACACCCAATCCTGTTTCCTCAACGTTTTTTAGTAATTTTGCATCCGTCTGATTAATTTTGTTTTGGAACCATTTACTAATGCTACATCATCTCCGTAGGTAAGTCTAGTAACACGATATTGCACTACCTGTGTTATTCAGAAGTACGATGCAATGTTCATTCGGAAATCCATGCATGCCCGAAGGAACATTTCATCGTACTTCTGAACAACACAGGCACCGTAATATCGTATTTGTCCGCCGACACCGGACAAGCAACTTTCAATTAAAATCTCTTCCGTGTAGGGAATATATTCAGGATGAACTTTAATAAAACCGAAAAACTACAGAGATGGATTCCTGACTGAAAATGGAGTAAAAAAGGTCCTATTAACATGCCTCCGGAAATGCATCGTTACCACGGCAGATCGCATTTGTGTGATCATGGTTTACACCATGTTTGGGGGACACTTACCTGGAGCTGGTAGTAGGGTTCGTCTCAATGTCCAGTAGAACCTGGTCCTACAAATCTGGTTTACGCACATTCCGCCTCCTCCCTGCACGAGCGTCTGAAAGGACCCATGGTAACACAAACGCCCAGAAAGAGCTGTGTGATGTGGTGTCTGTGAAGGTACTCGTTTTGGTATAGGCGTGCTGCCTCTCGGCCGTTTCCATCTGCTTGGCCGTACACAAGCACCATCTCAGCTTGTTCCCGACATGAATACCGCATCATTCTGTTGCTTAAAGTACGCTGCGCCTATCACACGGTCTGAAACACACAAACAACACACGGCCCATGATCAGAGGAACTATCATTTGTCAGCACCATCTACCATGGCAACGATGTTTTTCCGGACACATGTTCATCGGATCTTTTTTCCTCCATTTCCAGGCAAGAATCGGTCCGTGCAGTTTGTCGGATTTATTAATGTTCACCCTGTATAAGGGATATTTTGTTGTAGACACATGGTTGACGACATATGGACGTTTGAGTCTAGCCGTGTGTCGTACATTGGATAACCTAGAGTTAAGGCGGCTGCTCGTGATGAGCGGGAAATCCGGGCTCGAGTCCCTGTCCGACACAAATTTTCACTGTCGTCATTACTTTATACAGCTGATGGTTGTCCATATTCGCAACTACGAATATATTTCAAGACTAGTAATGTTCACTCCCTGCAACTAGATCTCTTGTGGATTAGTTTTCGTAAACTCAGCATCGATCTTCCCTAACACACGATTAAATAAAATAGGAGTGCCCTCATTTCAGTACACAGTAAACCTTAAAATTTTCATTTCTCCCACTGGTGTCCTCATACGACACAGAGTTTCATCTATACGTATTTTAAGTAATCTGATTAACGTTGAGGGTATTTCAGATCCGTCATTACATTTAGGAGCTTCTGCCGGTGTATGCTATCATGGGCCTTTCGAAAATCTAGAAATAATATGTAGACATCTACACTGAATTCCCTGCCTATTCATAGTTGTCTTACAGTGAATAAATGATCTAATGCGGATGTATTTCTGCGGAAACGCATTGGTTGTCCCCAATTAGTCTTCAGTTTGGGGACCAGTCTGTTTAATAGGATTTTTAAGTGACATCCAGTAAAACAATTCCTCTCTAGTTAACGCACACAAGGCGATCACTCTTCTTAAATATGCAATATATAATTGTGGTTTTCCAGTCCGCAGGTATGGTTTCTATCTTCTAAATTGTTTCTAATTCCAGCTGTCGTCCTATACTTTTTAACCCAGCTCGTATCTTGTCTTCATCACAAGCCTTGTTATTCTTTAATTACTTTATTGCTTGCTGTATTTCGTTTGCCGGCCGCTGTGGCCGAGCAGTTCTAGGCGCTTCAGTCCGAAACCACGCTGCTGCTACGGTCGCAGGTTCGAATCCTACCTCGGGCATGGATGTGTGTGATGTCCTTAGGTTGGTTAGGTATAAGTAGTTCTAAGTCTGGGGACTGATGACATCAGATGTTAAGTCCCATAGTGCTTAGAGCCATTTTTTTTTTGTATTTTGTTTACTTATGGGGTGGTGACTTGCACTATTTCCGGTTCTTCAGATTTAAAGTAAGACTGTTTATCATTACAGTAGAGTAGTTGTTAAAAGTACGTTTCCTGTCTTTTATGTGTGTCACTCATCTTGGTCATTATTATCCCATGCTGATTCTTTACAAACGATTCCCTTTTGGTGAATTTATTAAAATATTTTTGTAACATTTTGATAAATCTGTCTTGCCCTGTGATGCTTGAAATCAGCCTCTCCTTCTCTTATCACATTGTTCTAGTACTCCCTTTTCTCTTGTCAAGGGATTCGCTGTGTTTCCTGGAAGATTTTACAGTATGTTTCATTCAGTGTCATTCGCTTCGTGGGTACACGGTTTTCTCGCATTTCTTTTCTCCGGCACTTTATTGTGGAACTTCGTGTAAAATCAAATTTTCTTAGGTTGTTTCCTTCTTCCTGTAACTTCGGAACTTATTTCTTGAACACTGTTTTTCATGTATCTCCAACTGCATTCCACATCTTGTTGCTCCCTTTGTAAAAGTCTAGGTTTTGTTTGGCTACTTTTCCATTTTTTTGTGACGTTACCTTTTAAATTTTCTGCCGCTAAATTTCCTATCAGCTAATTTCCACTATTTCTAATTAGCATGAGAGTGGCTTTCTGAAATTTATTTGTTGGGGGTTCATATTTAGCTCTTACTGCAAAGTCTCATAAATTGTACCACTTCCAGAATTTTTACTTTAATCGGCTACACATTATCTAAATTCAGTTTTAATAGTGTGTAGCCCATTCTCTCAGACACATATGCCGAATGTTTCGAAAATAAATTTCGTAAAATTTGAACGGTGAGACAGAGTAGGTAGACAGGTGCAAAGTGATAAAATTTATAAGCTTCTAAATGGTACCACTGACGTTATAGTTTGTATCACAAAAAACTTTCTCAGCTGTTGCAAGAAATACAGATATCTGGTGAGTATCAACAATGTTTTTTTTTTAATTTTTAAGACATTAGGAAAGAAGTTACAACTGTTAATACATATTCACTACCTAAAATATTGGGCTACTTTTCTGTTTACACAGAACAGGTTCAACATTCAGGTGTGCAGGTATCAGAATAAAATACTTGTTTCTTCGCACTTACTTTCGCATACCGGCTATAGAACCATACACAACATTTGACGAACTTAATCATTTCTTACTCCTGGTCAACTTAGCAGATCTTGCAGAAGCAGCTTGAAGATTTCTTTTCATTGTGTTGGTTCATACTGTTACCTCTGAAAGTTTGTCGGTAGAGTTTTGGTTTACCCTGTATGCCCCCAGTCCTCGCATACATTTAAACCCCGCACCATAGTACCGTAGCACGCCGCTAGAGCAACCAAAACTAAATGGCGCAACCCGTTGATAAATTGATACCGTATGGTAATTCGTTTTCTACAGTTGAAGGGGGACAATGCTGCAATAATCCATGCAGAGTTTGCGGAAGTGTGTGGCAACAATGCACGACCGTACGACATACTAGTTAGGTAATGCAGACGTTTCCAGTGCGGTCAAGCAAGTCTGAATGAGAAAGAACGAAGTGGCAGACAGTCTCTCTCTGAACAGCTAGGAATCGAAAGATAAGAGGAGTTCCTGGCGCTCGAAGATGGCGTATCACAATCTACGTGATAGAGGAAAATATGAAATCAGTCGTGGATCAGTTTTCAACATCTTGCATTACATTTGACGATGATAAAGTCTGCCGCCCGCTGGATTCCGTGACTGCTCTCACACATTCAAAAAGCGTGCGGAACCGATGAAGCTGTGTCACGCCGGTCCAGATGACTTTTTTACCGTCTAAGCACCACATACTCCGAGACACAGGAGCAAAGCAAGCAGTGGAAACACGTCGATTAACCACCGCCAAAAGAGGCAGAGGCCTAACCATCATTGGGTAAGATGATGTCATGGTGTGGTGCCAACAGATTACGCTCCTAAGGGACAACCCGTCCCTAGAGCTTACTACCGATATCTCCTGACGAGGTTAGGGGAGGATGTCAAAACGAACTACTTAAACCTAACTAATCTAAGGACATCACACACATCCATGCCCGAGGCAGGATTCGAACCTGCTACCGTAGCAGTAGCGGAGTTCCGGACTAAATCACCTAGAACCGCTTGGCCACAGTGGCTGGCATGGGCCACAGTGACACATGCATTTTCTTTGGGCTATCAAATTCTGCGCCCTCCCCCCCCCCCCCCCCCCCCCCCTTCGTCCGTTTTCTCCTGACGCGATACCGCGATACCTCTTCCTCTTGCTGTAGCTGAAGGAACCATTATGTGGCGTACTTTTCCAGAACGTCGACTAGGTAATTTTAGAGATGAAATGTTGAAATGCAGAGTTCTATAACTAAGGTTTCCTTCAGTCATCCATAGTTGGGAAATGTGTTTCGTATCGAAGAGTGGATATGCAGAGAACTTACATCATCAACACAGTTCATGGACACAGCCTGATTTCCTAGAGGTTGAAACAGAACTGGTCAGTGACCCTATTTTCACCACAAATCAGAACACGCGATACACACAAATAATCAGAGTGCTCGTTACGCACAAACACTAGAAGTACCTGAGGACAACCAGATCACCTTACCTGATATATAAAAATATGAAAATTTGCGTTCACTGTAATTTAAAAAAAAAAGCTTTTGTAGTGATTCATATTTTACTTGTTCCGTCCGAAAC
Organism: Schistocerca americana; assembly: GCF_021461395.2. Taxonomy (NCBI): domain Eukaryota; kingdom Metazoa; phylum Arthropoda; class Insecta; order Orthoptera; family Acrididae; genus Schistocerca; species Schistocerca americana. The sequence goes on along the minus strand of NC_060130.1, from coordinate 748,169,415 downwards.
TCCGTCCGAGCAGGCCTCGAAAGGCTCAACAGAACCGACCGACCGCCATATCACCCTCAGACGACAGGCGTCACTGGAGGCGGATACGCAAGCGCATGTGGTCAGCATTTCGCTCTCCCGACCGTTGTCAGTTTTCGTCACCGGAGACGCCACTTCTCAGCCAAGTAGCTCCTCAATTGGCCTCACAAGGGCTGTGTGCACCGCGCATGCCAACAGCGCTCGGCAGAGCAGGACTGTCACCAACCCCAAACCAAGCCCGACAGCGCTTAACTCCGGTGATCTGACGGGAACCAGAGTTACCACTTACCACTGCGGCAAGGCCGTTGGCTTTATACTTCTTGCTGTTTAAATAAAGATTAGATTGTAATTTGCAGAATTTCTGCAACATAAACATCACAAAATATTAGTGACTTACAAATCGATATGTAATTGTGACATCTCTGAGCTACGATGAGACCCGATCATCGCTGATCACTTCGTAATTTAGCTTAATTTTTAGCATGAATCGATGCTGGTCAGTAATTTGGACTCTGTCTTTCTCTGTTGTAAGAAGTAGCAGGTTCTGGTTGTACTTATGAATTATGATTGGAAATAGATGTGTATGGAATATTTGCAATTTTTAATTCAGATATTAATATGGAGCACAAATAGGAAACCTTTTCATCCCACTATAGTCAGCAGCAAGGAGTTATATTTCTTATACCATCGAGACTACTTGAAGACGAAACTACAATGGATTGCGAGAGAAAAGTTACGTAGATCTTAACAGAATTAATAGTTGTTATCCCACTGATATTTAAACAATACTGTTCTCGCTTTTATGCTTCACTTGTTTACAATTCTGAAGCATTGCAGAACAAACGAACTCGTTGCTGAAACGAGGTTATTGATTTAATTTTTACAAAGCAATAATTTCAGTAGCATAGAAACTAGCCGAAGGGCAATATTCGAAGGTGGGTATTAAAATTTTTGACTACTCTTTGTTTACCTTGTTCTCGGATTATACTCGACAGACGCCACTATTAGGTGCAACACTGGTCCATACTGCACAAGGCATTCCCAGAATGACGATGAGTTAGAACGTTTCCTGGACAGCCAAAATGCCGAGTCTACAAAGAAAGTCTCCGCCCAGTCATCTATAGTTGGAAAAAATGTCTCACAGAGTTTCATGGTCGGAGCTTCATTGTTTCGAGGTGCTGAAAAGATCTTTATGACTGTTCCTCGTAATAATAAACAACAGTGAATACTGGATGCAAAATGACAACTGCTACCAGTCTCATTTGTGGTGCTTGACAATTCTATGATTATCGCAACCACATTGCTTAGCTTGAGGACTGTAATTTAATTAATCTATAAAGTTTCCATTTGAGGACGCTGCTGTGGCGTATATGCAACGTAGTGTGACTCCGATGCTGGTATATAAGCACCGACTTGTTGGTAAGGGATTAGGGTGGCTTTCGTGTCTTTCAGACGTGCGTGCGGCATATGCGGAAACGTGGTCTATAGCGACGTTAGTACCAAATGCGTCCAAATAGGATCAACGTGCTGTTATTCTTTTCTTGGCTGCCGAAGGACAAACAGCGATGGATATCCACCGGAGAATGAAGAATGTGTATGGAACAGCATGTATGTTGTAAACCACCGTCGTAGAACGGTGCGCCAAGTTCCGTGCTGGTCGCAGTTCGATAGAAGATGCGGGTCGATCTGGGAGACCAGCCTCATCCATTACGGACAATCTGCTCTCTCCATCACTGAGGAGCGATACTGCACAGGGCTGGAGAAATTACGGCGTGCAATTAAGGCGAATCGTCCGGGAAAATTGTGACAAGGGCTGATGCTGCTTCACGATAACTCACGTCACCATATCGAAAATTTTGTAACACAGAAGTGCCAGTCAATCGAGCATCCGCCCTATAGTCCGGATCTCTCGCCATACGTTTATGACGCCTTCGGTACGTTGGAAAAGGCCTTGAAGGGTTGTCGATACCTGTTGGACGAGGTAGACAGTCCATCACACCGAACGACACGTTTTACCAAAAGCGTGTCTTCAACCTAGTACCACTGTAGGATGATCGTCTCAATACTCGCGGCGATTTTGCCTGACTGGCATACCGGTTCCGGACCACACGGCCTTCGAAATTACTTTCGTCAGCAGAAATTTAGTTAATTGGACAGAATTTCTTGACGCATCGAAAAGGGAGTACTCATGCCATCTGACTTCTTTTACAGTCCACTGACTTGTGAGAATTGAAAACTATTGCTATGCAGCCGTACGTCGTGTATGACGTCTTCACCTGAAATGTATCTAATTGAATTAGGCGATGTCGAGATGTCGAGATGTGAGATTAAGGCACTGAACACGTATTTGGGAGAAGTGAAATTTAAATCCAGGTCGAGCGAAAAGCCTATCGCTGATTCCTGTATCCGATCGAACTACTTCCCTATATCTAATGGCTCAATGAAAATTATGCTCAAGGGATCTCCTCGCACTAGGAAGAAGTTCTCATAGCAGACTCATGTTACGAGAGTAGTGATCTACTTGAATAATGACGTGTTTCTAGTGACTTACGTTGGGCATCTGCGCTTCAGTTTAAACAAGCTTCTCACGAAACACTCCTTCATTTATTCAAACTCTCGGCCTTGGTACGATCTTCACATATTTGAAGTTCAGTATGGGGTTCCGATTTTTGACAGAAGTGATTTTCATCCTGTAATTTTGACCGTCTACTTTTTCTCGATTTAATATTCCTGTTTTATGAACCAAGTGAATATGCATAGTAGTATAGCACCAGAGTCTTTCCATACAGAACTCAGATTTATACAGAATCATATCATCCTTATTCTGCTTTCCTGTAGTTTCCCTTAACAACTTCAGTGAGAAATGAAAATGGTTAATTCAGCGCTGACACATCCTGATTATACCGAGAGAGGGGGCACATTCGGGAGGAGCGAATGCAAACACCTTTCCAGTCTCACAGATTAAGATTTTCCGGAGCTTCCGTAAATTCCGTCAGATAAATACTGTGATGGTTCCTTTCTTAAGGGCACAGTGGCTTTCATTGCCCGTCGTTTATCTAATTCGAGCTCGTGCTTAATCGCTATTGCCTTGAATTAGAGAAAAACTACTGCATCGCTGTCCAAGACTTTCAGCTGCTGAAGTACATTTGCATCAAAATAAGTATGGTGCCGCGCCTAATGCTACGGCTGGCAATGCTCTCCCTTTTTAGTTTTCACCTAATCACACTGACCTACACGGAAAGACTTCGTAGTTGTGGTCGAACGCAGACTTGATTTGGAGCTTTCCCATATTTTGAAAATATGGTCGGATCCTGTATGGCTAGAACATCCGACTGGACACCGTATTCAGGCTACAGCCTGTGCACCCTCAACTGAAAAAAAAAAAATTTCTTACGCCTTGACTCTTAGCCACACTTATCAATACTGTGTCAGTATTTTGCTTGTAGTGGTCTAATGGATTTTTTATTTAATTTATTTATCTAACCTGATCTGATTAGGGCTATCAGGCCCTCTCTTACCCCGAGCCAGGTTTTCACAAGTAGTACATCGTAGTTACCTAAGAAATAACGATTTTAATACGACATACACACAAACGGAAAAAATTACTACGCCCTTTTAGAGGTTTCTAATTCCTTCAAGATTTATTGTTGCAACAGTGCATATGGAGTACATGAAATGACTGCATTTACAGATCAATAACACAAACGGTCCCTAGGTACCAGGTATCGACCCACGATAAAAAGCCCGTATTAGCGCGTGGTGTAGCCTCCACAGAGGGGAATGCAGACGCTAACTCGGGCATCCAGTTGATCGTACAGATGGCAGTTACGTTATGACATATCTTCTCGACCTATTTATGTAGTTGTGTAAGAGTAGTTGGTTGACAAGTCACACGAGTCACTTCTGGCCCCACTATATCCCACTCGTGCACGATTGGATACAAGCTGGGAGATCGTGCTGGCCAGGGAAGCTGCTGCACGTCTTGCAGAGCACGTTGCCTTTAACGGGCGGTGTGTGGGCGAGCATTATCCTGTTGGAACAACACATCAGCTTCTTTTTGCAAGACTGGCAAAAAAACGAGTCTAACAACATTCTGCACATACAGAGCTCTGGATAGCGTTCCCCTCCGGAAACACAAAACGTGAACGAGAGCGATAGATATAGCATATAGCACCCCAGACCATAAGGCCTGGGTTGGGGCTAGTGTGTCTTGCACGAAATCACTCTACGAGACAGCGCTCACCAGATCGGCTAACGACCATCACGTGCGTGCAGGCAGAGTCTACTTCTACCTACATCTACATTTATACTCCGCAAGCCACCCAACGGTGTGTGGCGGAGGGCACTTTACGTGCCACTGTCATTACCTCCCTTTCCTGCTCCAGTCGCGCATGGTTCGCGGGAAGAACGACTGTCTGAAAGCCTCCGTGCGCGCTCCAATCTCTCTAATTTAACATTCGTCATCTCCTCGGGAGGTATAAGTAGGGGGAAGCAACATATTCGATACCTCATCCAGAAACGCACCCTCTCGAAACCTGGAGAGCAGGCCAGACCGCGATACAGAGTGCCTCTCTTGCAGAGTCTGCCACTTGAGTTTGTTAAACATCTCCGTAACGCCATCACGGTTGCCAAACAACCCTGTGACGAAACGCGCCGCTCCTCCCTGGATCCTCTCTATCTCCTCCGTCAACCCGACCTGGAACGGATCCCACACTGATGAGCAATACTCAAGCATAGGTCGAACGAGCGTTTTGCAAGCCACCTCCTTTGTTGATGGACTACACCTTCTAAGGACTCTCCCAATGAATCTCAACCTGGCACCCGCCTTGCCAACAATTAATTTTATATGATCGTTCCACTTCAAATCGTTCCGCACGCATACTCCCAGATATTTTACAGAAGTAACTGCTACCAGTGTTTGTTCCGCCATCACACAATCATACAATAAAGGATCCTTCCTTCCATGTATTCGCAATACATTACACTTGTCTATGTTAAGGGCCAGTTTCATCGCTAAAGATCGTGGCGCGCCATTCCATCTTCGAAGTGACCATCTGATGGTACCAGTCTAACCGTGCACACAGATGCTGCGGCTCGAGTGGAAGACGGACTAGAGAAGGAGGAGAGATTGGTGTTTAACGTCTCGTCAAAAACTAGGTCATTAGATACGAAGCACAAGCGCGAATTAGGGAGGGATGGAGAAGGAAAGCGGCCGTGCCCTCTCGCAGGAACCATCCCGACATTTGCCTTAAGCGATGAAGGGCAATCACGGAAAACTTAAATCAGGATGGCTGGACGCGGGTTTGAACCGTCTTCCTCCCGAATGTGAGTCCTGTGTTCCAACCACTAAGGTAGCCCTCTCGGAGACGGGCAAGAAGTATGCGTGCCTTTAGTCCTACTGCTATACAGAGTTCGTGTTGACACGTCTGGGCGCACAAGCACTCTCATCTGTGCTGTGGTAGCTGTACGATCTGCCACTGCTGCCATTACAACACGGCGATCCTGGCGGGCGTCTGTTCTGTGTGGAAGTCCAAAACCTCGTCTAAGGGTGTCAATATGTTCACATGACCAGTGATACCAGCATCATTGCAAAACTGACGCAGCATGTCCAGCTAGCGTGGCAGTTTTACGAAAGGACGACCCCGCCTCTCGTAAGGCCACGATCTGGGACTTTGAAACCCTCACAGTTGGCTGTATTAAGAACGAGTGTTTTTCCGTGGCATGGTTCCCTGCTTGCTTCCCACGTTCGCATCACACTGAGCCTTCTGGCTGTGAGCATTCCCTATTAAAGGGTAGATACAGATGGCACTCTTCTAGCTATGCCACTACGCTATCTGTTGGGGGATCCAAATGGTTCAAATGGCTCTGAGCACTATGGGACTTAACATCTGAGGTCATCAGTCCCTTAGACTTAAACCTAACCAACCTAAGGACTTCACACACATCCATGCCCGAGGTAGGATTCGAACCTGCGACCGTAGCAGCAGCGCGGTTCCGGACTGAAGTGCCTAGAACCGCTCGGCCACAGCGGCCGGCTGTTGGTGGACAATCTTGAAACCATTATCAGTACATCTACTATCCCTCAGATGACATATGTCGTCATCGCATCAAAATCGACATCGTCTTTCCACATGTACTAATTTTTTTCCGGTGTTGTAGTATTAAAATGATTTGAGAGCCTATAGTAGCAATGTGAGTATACAGGGCGTAAATCTTATGTTGACAAACCAGAATAACTCGAAAAATAAGCTTCACACGAAAAAATGTGTAGAATACAAAGTTGATTATTTTCAAGGGGGACATCTGCTGGTGCTAAAATTAGCCCGCCACCCCAGCCCCCTGGGAGTGGGGCGGGAGGCAACTTTAAAATTTCAAATGGGAACCCCGATTTTTTATTGCAGAATCAGATTGTACATAAAAAACTACGTACATTTTGTCTTAAACATTTGTTTTGATTCTTGGTAGTTGGTACTGTAATTCGAGAGAATCCATGTTCTGATTTTTGCGTGGAAAATGTTACGGATAAATAAAAAATACTTATTTACTTCGTAAATTTTGATTCGTTAAAACTAAAACTCTTCCTCTATCCCCATAGGGTGGGGTTTGAGAGAGAAGAATTAGAGTTTTACAAATGTTGACCACGAAACAATCAAAACTTATCTGAATCTGCGGCAAAAATTATATGTGGGTCAACATCTGTAAAACTCTAACTTCTCTCTCGCAAACCCCATGTTATGGGGAGAGAGGGAGAGTTTTTGTTTTAGAGAATCAAAATTTACGTAGTAAATGAGTATTTTTTATTTATCCGTAACCATTTTCCACGCAAAACTGAGAACATGGGTTCTATTGAATTACAGCGCCAAATACCAAGAATCAAGACAAATGTTTAAGACAAAATGTATGTAGTTTTCTATGTAGAATCTGATTCTGCAATAAAAAATGGGGGTTCCCATTTGAAATTTTTAAAGTTGCCTCCCACCTCTCACCCAGGGGGCTGGGGGTGGCGGGCTAATTTTAGCACTAGCGGATGTCCCCTCGAAAATAATCAACTTCGATTCTATACATTTTTTCGTGTGAAGCTAATTTTTCGAGTTATTCTGGTTTTTCAACTTAAAATTTACACCCTGTATAATACTGACCATGAACTAATAAAGTTAATACTGGCAGTACTTCTACTACTGCTGATGACGTCACTAATAATAATAATAATGATAGTAACACAGACCTAGAAGCACTCAATACACTTACACGATCACAATGCCACAAATATAGAATACATCACATACATTCAGCAACAGAAAGATTCACATTAAGCAGAAAGGAAGGAGGAAGGGGATTTATCGACATAAAAAACCTACATTATGGACAGGTAGACAATTTAAGAAAATTCTTTCTAGAACGAGCAGAAACTAGCAAAATACACAAGGCAATCACTCATATAAATACATCGGCTACACCACTGCAATTTCATAACCACTTCTACAACCCTTTAGATCACATAACATCAACAGATACGAAGAAAGTAAATTGGAAAAAGAAAACACTTCATGGCAAGCACCCGTATCATCTAACACAGCCACACATCGATCAAGACGCATCCAACACATGGCTAAGAAAAGGCAATATATACAGTGAGACGGAAGGATTCATGATTGCAATACAGGATCAAACAATAAACACCAGGTATTACAGCAAGCATATTATTAAAGATCCCAATACCACAACGGATAAATGTAGACTTTGTAAACAACAAATAGAAACAGTAGATCACATCACAAGCGGATGTACAATACTAGCAAATACAGAATACCCCAGAAGACATGACAATGTCGCAAAAATAATACATCAACAGCTTGCCTTACAACATAAACTTTTAAAACAACACGTTCCTACTTACAAGTATACACCACAGAATGTACTGGAGAATGATGAATACAAATTATACTGGAACAAAACCATTATAACAGATAAAACAACGCCACATAACAAACCTGACATCATACTCATCAATAAAAAGAAGAAATTAACACAACTAATCGAAATATCCATACCCAATACAACAAATATACGAAATAAAACAGGAGAAAAAATTGAAAAATACATCCAACTGGCTGAGGAAGTCAAAGACATGTGGCATCAGGATAAAGTTGACATCAATTATACTATCAACTACAGGAGTCATACCACACAATATCCACCAGTACATCAATGCAATACAGCTACATCCAAACATATATATACAACTACAGAAATCCGTAATTATTGATACATGTTCAATTACCCGAAAGTTCCTAAATGCAATATAACACATAACGTACAGTTAAAAGGAAGTGACGCTTGATCAAGGTCCGCGTCACTCCATTTTTAACCGGACTTAATGTCTGAGAAAATGAAGGAAATAATAATAAAATGAAAACAACAACATTAACGATAATGGCAGATATTAAAAGATTTTATAGGTCTACAAAATGGATGTTTTCTGATATATCCAGTTTTTCGGAAAGGAAATTTAAGGAAACCACCCCAGCTAAGTATATTGGGAAACGAGGAAGATCTGGTTGGAAACAGGGATTTATCAAGGGTAACGAGTGCTTACAGATATCAGATTAGATTAGATTAAGTTTTCATTCCATACACCCAAAAATGAAGTGGTTCTCGTGGGTGTGGAACAAGTCAGAAGGTATAATATAAAAAACATAAAACAACTGAATATAATACTCACTACCCTGGTCAACTGTCAGGATATAGTCAAAACATGTGAATACAACACAGTAAACTGGAACTGCTAATATCTACAGAATTAATACACTGTCGGAACGAAACATAGTTATGCCCTTTTAATAAATTTATCACAAATAAAATACCTAATTTTGACTGCTGTGACCATGTGCTGTCAAAACTGAAATCTAAGAGTCAATTTTACTTAAGTTGGTCTAACAGTCCCATTTAAGATATTCATCTATAGAACAGAAGGAGTTGCAGATCAAAAAGTCTTTCAAACTCTGTTTAAACTGTGCTTTATCTGAAAACAAGTTTTTAATGGTTGCTGGCAATTTATGGAAAATATGTGTTCCTGAATATTATACTATGTATTGAACTATTGGTTGGAAATAGAGATATATTACTTGCAACAAATTTCATTAAGGAATAAATATACTGAGAAGCAGTGGCTAGAATACAAATTTCCTTGAACAGGTTTCTACATGATGTTCTTCAATTTACATCACAAATGAGTCTTATTACACGCTTTTGCACGCTGAAAACTTTTGCTCGGTTTGACGAGGTCATTAATGTACACAAGAAGAAGCAATGGACCCAAGATGGAACGTTGAAGAACACCACATGTAATTAATTCCCAATCAGGTGAAGACTGACTGCTTACTGCACAGGTATTTCGCAATAACGTCCTTTATTTCCTGTCAGTTTGATAAGACTCACACCATTTAGCAGCACTGCCAGTGACACCACAATATTCTAATTTAGGTAATAGACTGCTGTGATTCACACAGCCAAGGGCTTTTGATAGGTCACACAAAGTGCCAGTAGCCTCCGATTAATTATCTGATGAATTAAGTACGTTCTCACTGTGCTTGTGAATAGCTTTCTCTACATCAGAACCCTTCAGAAACCCAAATTGTGACTTGGACAATATATGACGTGCATTCAGATGCTTAAGAAGACGTTTGAACACAAACTTTTCAAATATTTTTGAAAAAGCTGGCAAAATTGAAATTGTTCTATAATTTGATGGTATCTCCTTATCCCTCTTCCTATTAAGAGGCTTAACTTCAGCGTATTTTAGCCAGTTTGGAAACGTTCCGCTGATAAGAGAGTGGTTACACAAATAACTTAAGAGAGAATTCAACTTGCATGAGCACTCTTTCATTAACTTCGTTGATATGTCCATTTTACTGAAGTTATTTGTAAAGACTGGTCTCAGATACTCAATCGCACAATTTACCAAATCTGATAACCCCAAGCTGTCTGTAACAGAAACTTATTTACTATTGAAAGTTACTTATTTAGGAGGTTTGCAACACTGCGCGCACTTGTTACCAACGTTTCATTTATTTTTAGAGCTATATGTTTCTCTACCTTTTTGGCCCCACCTGTTTCTGTCTTCTCTATATTCCGTACAGATTTTATTCCAATATAATTATCGTTTTCTCTTAATGAAACTGCTTAGATTTTTGAATTACTTGCTTCAATATTTTGCAGAATTCTTTGTAATGCATGACAATGCTAACTTCAGTGCTGTTCCTAAATAGTAGATGCAGTCTCCTGCTTGTTGCACATGATATGTTTATTCCTCGTATAATCCATGGTTTATTTTTAGACTTCTGTTTGATTTGAGTTGCCTAAAGGCGAAAACAATTTTAGAAAGTGAAAGTAACTTTATTAAAGAATGCTTTGCATTTTCCATTTGAGTTAGAAGTATTGTCAACATCTATCTAGTTCATGTCTTTGAGCAATCTTCTAAAATTCTCAATTTTTAACTGGTTTATTGACATTCTGTGCTCAGATTTAATAGATTTTTTATCCCGACATGTTTCAACATTTAGAACAAGATGCTGTATGTCGTGATTAGATGTCAATGTGCTATGACTTTTTTTCCTAGATTTGTGTGCAAAGATATTATAAATAGCAGTCTCAGAGCATTTACATGCCTTGGTTGCAAAGTTCACAGTAAGAACCAAATTGAATGACAGTGTTACTGATTGCAATAATTGTTCAGTGACAGAGCTTGTCAATAAATCCACATTAAAATCACCAGCAACTACTATTTCCTTGATTTTTGCTGTGAGATGGGACAACAGAGCGTCCAGTTTTTTTTTATGAAGAGACTAAAGTTTAATGCAGGTGCTCTGCATATACTTACTATTACACTGGAGTACCAGAGGAAGTAGTATAGGCATGCACAGAGTTATGTAAACAGGCAGAATACGGCGCTGCGGCCGGCAACGCCTTTATAACACAACAAGTGTGTGGTGCAGTTTTTAAATGGGTCACTGCTGCTACAATGGCAGGTTATCAAGATTCAGTGGGTTTGAACTTGGTGTTATAGTCGGCGCACGAGCGGTGGGACTCAGCATCTCCGAGGTAGCGATGAAGTGAGGATTTTCCCGTACGACCATTTCACGAGTGAACCGTGAATACCAGGCATCCAGTAAAACATTAAATCTCCGACATCGCTGCGGCCACAAAAAGATCCTGCAAGAACGGGACCAACGACGACTGAAGAGAATCGTTCAACGTGACAGAAGTGCAACCCTTCCACAAAACGTTGAAGATTTAAATGCTGAGCCACCAAAAGTGTCAGCGTGCGAACCATTCAACTAAACATTATCGATACGGGCTTTCGGAGCCGAAGGCCCACTCATGTACACTTGCTAACTACACGACACAAAGCTGCACTTCAACACCGACATTGGACTGTCGATGACTGTAAACATGTTGCCTTGTCGGACGAGTCTCATTTCACATTGTATCGAGCGGATGGACGTATACGGATATGGTGCGAACTTTATGAATCCATGGACCCGCTTGTCAGCAGGGGACTGTTCAAGCTGGTGGAGGCTCTATAATGGTGTGGGGCGTGTGCAGTTGGAGTGACACGGGACCCTTGATACGTCTAGATATGACTCTGACAGGTGATACATACGTAAGCATCCCGTATGATCACCTGCATCCATTCATGTCCATTGTGCATTCCGACTGCCTTGGGCAATTCCAGCAGGACAATGCGACACCCCACACGTCCATAATTGGTACAGAGTGGCTCCAGGAACACTCTTCTGAGTTTAAACATTTCCGCTGGCCCCAAAAGTCCCCTGACATAAACATTACTGAGCATATATGGGATGCCTTCCAACGTGCTATTCAGAAGAGATCTTGGCCCTCTTGTACTCTTACGGATATAAGGACAGCCCTGCGGGATTCACGGTGTCAGTTCCCTCCAGCACTACTTCATACATTATTCAACTCCATGCCACGTCGTGTTGCGTCACTTCTGCGTACTCGCAGGGGCCCTTCACGATATTAGGCAGATGTAGGGTTTCTTTGGCTCTTCAGTGTATAAAGGATTATTATGAAATACTACTTCTGTTGCAGAAGCTTCTAAGAGCTGCTCTGAGCAAAATTTATTAGTATCAATATCCTTGAAATCAAAACAATTTCTGATAAGTATGACTCCTCCTTTTCCCATATTTTTTCTACAAAAGTAAGAACCTATCTTGAATCCTGTAACATTTAACATATCTATACCAGTGGTCGCATGATGTTCAGAGAGGTAGATTATATCAACTGGTTTGCTCAACTCTAGTTCTTCAATACAAGAAGCAACTCATTAAGCTTATCCCCTTAGTCCTTGGATATTCTGATACAATAAGGATATTGTTGCTTTAGTAGATATCACTATCTAACTTCTGAAGCTGGAGATGTTATTCACTTCTCTAATATAATGCGGGAGGTCATTCCAGAGTCGGGTTCCTGCTACTGAGAAGGACTTCGAGAAAGTGGCTGTACGATGTCGTGCAGCAGGAAGGATTTTACACTGATGGGAACGGGTGTTTCTGGCATGTTGTTCAGACAAGAGCGTTAAGGCCGAGGAGAGATATCTACATCTGTATTCTACGAACCACTGTGAAGTGTATGACAGAGGGTACATCACACTTTACCTGTTATCAGGGCTTTTTTCCTTTCCATTCATGTATGGAGCGTGGAAAAAATGATTCTTTAAATGCCTCAATGCGTGGTGTAGTTAGTCTACTTTTTTCCTCACGAGCTCTGTGGAAGCGATATGTAGGGGTTATATGATGGACTTCATACGTTGACGAGACAACAGAGAAGACACAGGATATGGGAATTTCTGCACATGTCTGCACGCAGATGGGATAGCTGTGCACATGACGGTGAAATATGATCAAAGAGTCGAACACAGACATTCATAACTAATTCCAAACGTCGTGAGGCTGCTTGAAAAAGATCTTGCAGTATAACACCACTGTAATCAATGATTTGGATTATATGTGTTTGTACTAGTTTCTTTTTCAGGTCACGAGAGAAGAGCTTTTTAAATTTTTGTAGGGCATGGAGAGATACTGATGCCTTCTTGCGCATTGCAGTTACGCCCTCAGTCCTGTTTAGATTTTCCTCTATTATTACTCCCAGACTCTTTGCTGAAGGAGAAAGGATAAAGATGGTAGAGATTCCCGATATTTCGTGGTAATATGCCTAGACTGACCAACGAATACCACTTGGGTTTTGAATGGTTTGAGCTCTAAAGTAAGTATGAAATTCGGAAAGGTTTGGAGATTACCCACAGCACGGCACGTTACCTAACGGATACAAAGGTGGAGCTGACTCTAGTGAAAAGCCTCGCTCAAAGAGTGCAAGCCTTCGGACATGGCGTAGCCGTTCTTGGGCGAATTGAGAGTAAGTTGCGGTGCATGCCACAGTAAGCAAGAGACTGAGTTTTCTCGCTGCTAGCTCCGAAGACTTCCCCGGATAGATTTGTAGCGTTGGAGGCCTTGTTTTCAAGGAATAATGAATTCCCCTTATGCAAGAGTAACTAACTTGGCCGATCAATTAGCAGAACGCTGCAGGAAATTACATTTTAAATTGTTAAGCACACCGCCGAAGAAAGTCTCAAGAGACAGTTAGTTCTGAGGTGTAAAAACAAATGGGAATTGCATCGCCGGTGACTTTGAGAAAAGAACCCACTCGAGATTTGCACGAAGCGACGTGTCACACAATCGACAAACATGTACGCAAGAGTCGTGCAAAACTGATCGCGGTACATGTCCTCGCTCGCGCTGCAGTCCATACTTCAACTGTTTGTTCGTCATCGCGAACGAGAACATAGACTGTGCCCAGTTTTGCACGACTCATGATAATATCTTTTTCGATTAGGTGCCCTGGATGTAATTTGAATGTCATATGACATTTACTAATAAACTGGTCCATTTGTAAGTGCTTATATAAACGTAATTGGTCAATGGTTGTTTAAACAAACACTGTTTTTTGCAAATATACCGTGTCAGAGGAAAGAATATCAGTTTTCAAGATATTTCTAATGACTGCAGAAACAAATCTGAAAAAATAATAGATCTGATAATTTAGATCATGACTTTTCCATCGAGAGTATTTAAAGATAGAGAATTTCGATTATGCGATAACTCACACAAATCTGAAGGCTGTAAATTCAACTAAATATTTAGGGATTACAGTTACAAATAATCTAAATTGGAACTATCACATAGATAATGTTGTGGGTAGAGCAAACCAAGACTGCGATTCACTGGCAGAACACTTACAAGGTGCAACAGGTCTACTAAAGATACTACTTACACCACTCTTGTCCACCCTATTCTGGAGTACTGCTGTACGGTGTGGGATCCGCATCAGGTGGGGCTGACGGATGACATCGAAGAAGTACAAAGAAGGGCAGCTTGTTTTGTATTATAGCGAAACAGGGAAAATGATGTCACAGAAATGATACGTGAATTGGGAGTGGCAATCGTTAAAACAAAGGCGTTTTTCATTGCGAAGGGATCTTCTTATTAAATTTCAATCACCAGTTTTCACCTCCGATTGCGAAAACATTTTGTAGGCACCCACCTACATATGGTAGAAATAAGGGCTCGCACAGAAAAATTTAAATGTTCGTATATGTGATTATAAAAATATGATACTGCCTTGATCAATCACAAATTATTCTTATTTAACACTCAGACATGTTTCGGTGAAGATTGTCAGTGGTTTCATTTATTTTCAGTAAAATAATATGTAAAAATGTTGCGTGATAATATACAATGTTTTGGAATTATGGTATTTACTGTCATGGAATTATCAACAAAATGTATGCCTCAGTATTGAATACTGATGTCATTTGCAGTACAGCTGATATTTTGCTTCAGTTGGTCGTCTGCAGTTAATAGGGATTTCTCATAACTTTATTACAGCCATTTACGGAAGTGATAGGCCAAACGCCAGCTTAGTCGTACCTTAGTGTACGTATATCACCTTAATTTTGCGCAACGATTTTTCGAGTATGTGGCATCTTTGAAATTAAAGCACCCGTGAGCGATGGTCGGGGACTCGGAGGCCGGTAAATGAATCGTTCCCCGATTTAGGTGGCTTCCTGCATTCATTCCTTCTATCCTAACAATCCTACACATAAAGGCTCCGAATAGTGAATACATCTGAAAAAATTGGTCAGATGCGAGTAGGACTCGAGCACTGTGGATTCCGTACAAACTTAATTATGTATATAGACAGTTCATCCATTTCGGGAATCGAGAATCTCGATCGTTTTTGCCTGTTATCGACATTGATACTTGGAAGATATCGGTTCCAGAGATTCTTAGATTTTCGAGGAAGTTTTAATTTCAAACGTAAAGTCATGCAGGAGGCAGTCCACCATTATTGTAAAAACAAGTAGTTCTCCATTGAGGTTCACTGGTTTACAATGGTAAAAGACAAACATTAGACGAGGAATAACTTTATTTTTCATACGACTCTCTTCGGAATTTATCCATTTTCAGCTGTCCTGGAGAGATTACTGCAACCAGACATGACGTTTCATGTTGTATGTGACACAAACATTCGCAGACTATGTATGAAGCCTTCATGGGTTGTCAGCGGAGTAGCGTCGTCGTCTCGTAGCAACGTTTGGATGGAATGCGTCTCCATCTTCAGGCGAAGATAATGGAGACGTATTCCATCGAAACGTTGCTACGAGACGACGACGCTACTCGGCTGACAACCCGTGAAGACTTCATACATGAAATTCGCCGAGAAACCCTGCACACACATTCTCAGACTAGTCTACGTAGCTTTTGGTTGCATTGACTTAGAAGCTTCAGTTTTTCACGCCGCCAGGAGACCATAGACCTCAGTATGTAACATAAATTTCAACTTGAAACGCTATATCTACGTGCAGTAATCGCTCCTGGATATCTCATGATGGATAAATTCCGAAATGAGTCATATGAGCAATAAAGTCATTCCTTGCCTGACGTCTGTCTTTTACCATTGCAATTCAGTCAGCCTGAATGCAGAACTACTGGCTGTTTTAATTTCACGTTTGACGTAGAACAACAACTGACAAAAGTATTTTTTCCCGCGATATAATTACAAATTTAAGTTTTCGAGTGTTTTACTTTGGTTGTACTGTAAAACCTTGCTTCTTGCCAAATTTCATGATTCTAGGCCAACGGTAAGTACCCTATAGGTTCTGAGAGTGAGTTTGTGAGTATCAAAATCGGTAACACAAATGGCCGTAGCTTTTGGTTGCATTGATTTTGAAGCCTCAGTTTTTTTACACCGACAGGGGCTCATAGACCTCAGTATATGGCATAAATTTCGACTCGATATCTCTATCCGTTTCGGATGGCAGGATACATTTGAGGCATCGAGGGATTACCGGTTTAGTACTGGAGGGAAGCCTGGGGGTGAAAATGGTAGAGGGAGACCAAGAGATGAATATAGTACTCTGATTCAGAGGGATGTAGGTTGCAGTAGTTAATCGGGGATGAAGAGGCTTGGACAGGATAGAGTAGCATGGAGAGCTGCTTCAAACCAGTCTTTTGACTGAAGACCACAAAAGCCATAACGTCTACCCGTTCCTGAGAATGAGGGTTTTTAACAGTCAGACAGACAGACGAACAGCAAAGAGATCCCATAACGGTTTCGTTTTTACCGATTGTGACACAGAACCATAATAATAACAGCAAATGCTTGTTCCGTCGCTACATACGTATAGTTTAGCTGGCCTGACGGCCGTTCATGTGACCGAAATGTTTAAACTCAGGACTTTGGATGATCCTAATTGTAGACGCCACAGCTAACGAAAGTTATCAGTGCATATGAGATATGCAGGAACACTCCGATGGCTTGGATATTATGATCAAACATTTGATTCCTACAGCAATATGGCTAAACTGCTTATGTTTTTTCACCCAAAGTTAATAAGGTCTCTAGCCTATTTAAACTATGTTTGTTGCGTCCCGCCTAACCAATGTCAGTTTCTCTTCAAGTAACTGAACTTCCAGACAAAGACAAATGTGACTGCACGTGGCAACTGTGTAAAGGGAACAAACAAAATACAAGGATGTGTAATTTTACCATTTTGAACGACACGACCATCGATCTAGTGTGACACGAAACGGGAATCATCCTAACAGGCAACACGTCTACATTGATCCACGGTCCAATCTTAATGACCTCATGCCCACTGCAATCGTAACTGACGATGTCGTTTTGTCAGCATGGGAACACTTACACGTCGGTTGCTGCGGAGCCCCAGTTTCCAAAAATGTGCTCTGAACGGTGTGTTAAGAAACACTAGTTCCTGCACAAACATTATAATCTGTCGTTATCTCTGCCACAGAGCGCCGCTTACCATAATTTACGAAGCGGGCAAACCACGACATCCCCGTTCCGTAATAAGGCATGGAAGTGCAACACCTTGGCGCCTACTCTTTGTTCCACCACCCTTCAGCCATATTCCGTAGATGCTGACGACAGCAGCGCGCGAACAGACGACCACCTTTGACATTTCCAGGATGCTCGTTCCCAGTCGCCGTCCCATAACAAGCTGCTTTATGTCGAAGTCTCTTACCGCAGTGGATTTCCCCGTTTCGACTCATATCGTCGCTGTAATTATTCGCCATTCATCACTGGTCCGTTTATACAGATGTCCCAGAAATGTTGCGACAGACTTCGAGGGGTTGTAGAGAATGTCGTGAGAAAAAATCGAGAATACTAACCCATGTTCAGAAACGTTATCCAGCGAAGCTACCTAGCGTCGATGTTATACACTCCTGGAAATGGAAAAAAGAACACATTGACACCGGTGTGTCAGACCCACCATACTTGCTCCGGACACTGCGAGAGGGCTGTACAAGCAATGATCACACGCACGGCACAGCGGACACACCAGGAACCGCGGTGTTGGCCGTCGAATGGCGCTAGCTGCGCAGCATTTGTGCACCGCCACCGTCAGTGTCAGCCAGTTTGCCGTGGCATACGGAGCTCCATCGCAGTCTTTAACACTGGTAGCATGCCGCAACAGCGTGGACGTGAACCGTATGTGCAGTTGACGGACTTTGAGCGAGTGCGTATAGTGGGCATGCGGGAGGCCGGGTGGACGTACCGCCGAATTGCTCAACACGTGGGGCGTGAGGTCTCCACAGTACATCGATGTTGTCGCCAGTGGTCGGCGGAAGGTGCACGTGCCCGTCGACCTGGGACCGGACCGCAGCGACGCACGGATGCACGCCAAGACCGTAGGATCCTACGCAGTGCCGTAGGGGACCGCACCGCCACTTCCCAGCAAATTAGGGACACTGTTGCTCCTGGGGTATCGGCGAGGACCATTCGCAACCGTCTCCATGAAGCTGGGCTACAGTGCCGCACACCGTTAGGCCGTCTTCCGCTTAAGCCCCAACATCGTGCAGCCCGCCTCCAGTGGTGTCGCGACAGGCGTGAATGGAGGGACGAATGGAGACGTGTCGTCTTCAGCGATGAGAGTCGCTTCTGCCTTGGTGCCAATGATGGTCGTATGCGTGTTTGGCGCCGTGCAGGTGAGCGCCACAATCAGGACTGCATACGACCAAGGCACACAGGGCCAACACCCGGCATCATGGTGTGGGGAGCGATCTCCTACACTGGCCGTACACCACTGGTGATCGTCGAGGGGACACTGAATAGTGCACGGTACATCCAAACCGTCATCGAACCCATCGTTCTACCATTCCTAGACCGGCAAGGGAACTTGCTGTTCCAACAGGACAATGCACGTCCGCATGTATCCCGTGCCACCCAACGTGCTCTAGAAGGTGTAAGTCAACTACCCTGGCCAGCAAGATCTCCGGATCTGTCCCCCATTGAGCATGTTTGGGACTGGATGAAGCGTCGTCTCACGCGGTCTGCACGTCCAGCACGAACGCTGGTCCAACTGAGGCGCCAGGTGGAAATGGCATGGCAAGCCGTTCCACAGGACTACATCCAGCATCTCTACGATCGTCTCCATGGGAGAATAGCAGCCTGCATTGCTGCGAAAGGTGGGATATACACTGTACTAGTGCCGACATTGTGCATGCTCTGTTGCCTGTGTCTATGTGCCTGTGGTTCTGTCAGTGTGATCATGTGATGTATCTGACCCCAGGAATGTGTCAATAAAGTTTCCCCTTCCTGGGACAATGAATTCACGGTGTTCTTATTTCAATTTCCAGGAGTGTAGAAGCCGGCGCCTGCCAGTAGGCCATCCCTTCAGCAGCAAACGCTGACGGACCGTAGGCGGAACATCTCGCAATATTGTTTTCAATGACCGCGACTGACTGCCACGACCGCCAGTGGAGAAAATGCAGCTAGCTGCTGCGTAAACAGGACTTGACTGCTATGAATGCGATGGTCTGTTGCCTCGGTGGACGACAGCTTCGGACACAGGTTTCCATTTACGTACCGAAAAACACTGGAGATTTTAGAGCATTCCAGGAGGAAAATAAACTGTCGATGGGCACCCGTGTATGGAACTGTCACCTACAGCCCGTCAGCATACAGTCACTTTTGCTGCTGAAAGGGTGGCCTATTGGTAGGCGCTGGCCCCTATAACTTTGCCGCTCTGTTGTGTCGTTGGATGACGTTTCTGGACGTGTCTTCCTATCCTCGTTTTTATTGCTCAAGACACCTTCTATAGCCCCTCCAAGATCATCGCAAAATTTCTGGGTCACCCCTGTATATTTTCCTTACCACGTCATGTGACGGTGACACCACAAGGCAGCATGGTATGCAGCGGTCTTAACGCTTTGGCTCATCAGTGTAGTTACATAGTGATTTCGATTAAAAGCGTTTTTTCTGTCAATGGGGAGGAGAGACTCAGAACATTAGCTGTGAAGGCAAGGTTCCACGATCACTCAAACCTAAACACATTAATTCCAACAGAATTTGTTCACTTTACTCAAATACAGCCAGGTGGCTAGTAGCGAAGAAGATTTGATGGATCTGTTGAATGGAATAAACAGTTCAATAAGTATAGAATCTCGATTTAAAATAAACCGAAGAAAGACGAAAGTAATGTGAATTAGCAAAAATGAGAGCAGCGAGAAACTTAACATCAGAATTGTGTATCGCTAAGTAGAAAAAGGTTAAGGAATTCTTCTGCTTAGGCATCAAAATGAAGCATAGTGGGCACGGCAAAGAGGACATAAAAAGAAACTAGCACTGGCAGAAAGGATATTTCTGGCCAAGAGAAGTCTACTAGTATCAAACATAGGCCTTAATTTGAGGAAGGAATTTATGAGAATGTAAATTTAGCGCACAGCACTGTGTAGTAGTGAAACATGGACAGTGGGAAAATCAGAACAGAAGTGAATCGAAGCACTTGAGATGTGGTTCTACAGGATAACATTGAAAATTAGGTGAACTGATTAGGTAGGTGCTAAGGAGGTTCTTCGTAGAATCGACGAGGCGAGGAATGCGGAGGAAACACTGACAAGAAGAAGGGATAGGATTATACTACATCTGTTAAGATATTAGGGAAAATTTCCATGGTACTAGCGGAAGCTGCAGATGGTAAAAACCGTAGAGGAAGACAACAATTGGAATACATCCAGCAAATAATTGAAGACTTCGGTTTCAATTGACTCTCTGAGATGAAAATATTGACATGGCAGAGGAATTCGTGGCGAGCCTCATCAAACCAGTAAGAAGACTGATGTAATTAATAAAATAAATAGTAAGTTGCGCTATGACCTAACACAATGCTGCCACTGTTAAGTCAAGCTCTATTACGTCAGACCGTATCTACGTCCCTCCAGAGATCCCATCGACATCGGCCATAGTGTCGTAATCGCTGCTTCGGGGGTACTCTACGCAGTTGAATCATGTCAATTCTGACCCACAGAGAGGGAGAACTGTCCCGTGCCCTTTACCACGCACCGAAACACACACATTCACTACGTGAAAGCCCACCTTTAGCCAGTCAGTACTGCTTTTGAGGACTGATAGACATTTTTCAGAAATTAACATACTGTTGGTGCTAGTCCCCTCTTCCGGAAATTAAATATCTCTGCTTTGTGCTGTCTCTTGGCTGGATTTCTACTGATTGTTATTTATTCCACAGTGTCTCATCATAAGCTTCGTGAGAAATGCTCTGATATTGAGTCCAGCATGGACACTTCGCCAAAATCGTTCAGCTTCCTCAGAGAAATGTAAAATTGCAACCTTTACCTAAAACTAGAACGTCTAATCATTTATTCATTTACAAATGGTTCAAATGGCTCTGAGCACTATGGGACTCAACTGCTGAGGTCATTAGTCCCCTAGAACTTAGAACTAGTTAAACCTAACTAACCTAAGGACATCACAAACATCCATGCCCGAGGCAGGATTCGAACCTGCGACCGTAGCGGTCTTGCGGTTCCAGACTGCAGCGCCTTTAACCGCACGGCCACTTCGGCCGGCTATTCATTTACATTGCAACATTTACAGTTCTGTATTGTTATAATGATAGCCTTTGGCATAATATCAATATAATATAATCTATGGTGTCAAAGATTATAAAAGTAATCAGATTTTAGTCATTGAAGTTATAAATATTAAAGAGGCAACAACTACATTCCCACCAAACCATCTGTTTTCCGACGCTTCTTACTCGCTACGGTGTATCAGTAAAAGTTATCCTAGCACACTTTCGTTCACTGGAAGCACATTTTAAGTCACCAAAAAATTTCACACGTCCTCTTCGTTTATATGTCTGGTCCATATTATTCGTACTTATTTTAGTACCAATTTTCATCGAAATGGGTCTCTTTTCGTTGTATGTATTTTATTTTCATCCTAATCTGTACGCTTTAATTACCTGAAAAAGTCCTTGTATGACAAGGTATCCGCTGAGACTAATGGAAAACAAACATTTCAAGACAAATGGTGCGACTGATTTCTATTTTTCTCTAGAATTGTTCTTTATTTCGTTTAACTGATACTAGATGGATGACTGCTGACAGACCAGTTTGCGCCGAGAATCGGTGTCTAGAGGAAATAAAAACGTGTCCAGAAACGTGAACAACTGCAGCTACTTCTTTGTTCAGTTCACTTGGGCCCTAGTCCACTGCCACGTAAAACCTGTACACATCATTGTAAAGTATTAATATAAATAAAGTTATCATTTTATATGTGATAATATGAATGTAGTATACAGTAACATAGAAACATATAGCTGTAATTCAAATATCGCTGATATACGGTGCAGTTGTGACACATCATCAATATTGCACAGTATATAGTATACAAAACTCACAAGTACACTACCCAAAGAAACTAGTTTTATTCACAGTATATAGTATACAAAACTCACAAGTACACTACCCAAAGAAACTAGTTTTATTATACAAATAGGTATTTACAGGACTAATAATTAGGTTTTTTGAAGTGTGTTGTTTTTTCTACAGCCACGTAAGATCTATACATAACTTAAATTAGATCGTGGCTGGGTATTGTATCAAAACAACGCAAAATTTGCAACAAACCTAGTAGTAGTAGTAGAAGTTGTTATTGTTGTTTTGTAGACTAACAAACATTAACACTCATAGCACGCTAACAATTAACACCAACATAGATTAGATTATATCAGATTAAATCTGCATGGACTGAACAAATCGAGTTTTCCCGAGGAGAAAGGTTCATGTGTATAATACTAATACGGGTAGCATGAGCATGAGAAGGGGGCGCTGTACTTAAAGTTCGATAGCAATTTCTCTTCCCTGGGTTGTGTAGGTGTAGGGATATTTATATCTACTATTCTCTATCTTCATTTAGTTCTCTTCTCAAAAAATGCGATAAATTTATAATTTCATCCTTCCAAACTCATGTATTTTTCTTTTAAGGATATGTAAGTAAGTAAAAGATGATATCAAGAGCAGACGAGTGAACTACATGCAGCCCCATCTCTACATGGTGCGCCGGCCGGGGTGGCCGAGCGGTTCTAGGCGCTACAATCTGGAACAGCGCGACCGCTACGGTCGCAGGTTCGAATCCTGCCTCGGGCATGGGTGTGTGTGATGTCCTTAGGTTAGTTAGGGTTAAGTAGTTCTAAGTTCTAGGGGACTGATGACCTCAGAAGCATAATGCTCAGAGCCATTTGAACCATTCTACATGGTGCTGCACGGGCAACAGTGTCCGCGACCTAAACTGTGTAACACAATTGTGCTATGCGATGCGTGCTATCTAAGAGGTCTGTGCGGAGCACTGCAGCCTGCATAAAGCAATAAGATGGCAGACCCTACCAATCATAACGCAGTTTGTCTGCCTAAACTTACAACCCTCCAAGCCTTTACTCGCTATCGGTCTACAATAGCCGCCGCCAGTGAGATGCGAAGTATATCCATCTTAGTTAGCGTTCCTTTCGGGTTTCCCACAGTGGACACATTCAGCCATGAGCTCCCCATAACTGCTGAATGAATTCGTAATTTTGACTTTCGTGTCATAATACCACCTTCGTGAAGATGTTTGAAAACTGTGTCAGTCGGCTCATAGTAAGCACAACATCCGCAAGGAATATGTTTTGTCCTGCCGTTTTTTCAAGCTCTCGCGCGTTTATAGCGCTTTTATAACACCAGTCGGCCTCCGCTGTTAACTCCGCGAATCATTTTGCGCTAAATGGAAGTTTTCCCACAGCTCACAGGCTACCGAGGGACGAACAACGAACAAGATGTAGTTCCAAGTTTTATTTCCATTTATTCAAAGCTTGTAATTGTAAGTCACTGCAGGCAATAAAAAATATGATTTATGTTGTAAATTTTGAATGTTTTAATTCATCATCGCATTAAAAAAACAGTCGAACACAGCTGATTCGTTATCCTAAGTCGAGGACTTGCAAAGGCGTATTACCGCAGCACGTATTTTTGGCGGATATCTACTTTATAGATATGCCCTCAAAGCTTGTTAAGAGATGTTTGGTGAGTGGTTTGATGTGAATAATGCGTGGTCTCTAGGGGTTTGACACATATTTGTTTTCTTAAAAACTTACCTGATCAGCTATAGCATTCCTAAATTTTTCAGAGGATTCCTATGTTGTAGCCAGTATACATGAGTTAGAGTTTACAGATTAGTTCTTATAGGAATTTGTCGAAAATAGACGTTTTCTTACTTTCATGTTTTGCAGCGACTACCATCGAATCACGCAAACAATTGATGAATACCAAAACATGAAAAGTTTCAAATCCAGTGAAGAAGACTAAGAACAAGAAAGGATAAATTGCCACCGATATGCAGGCTATCTTTTGTACTTTAAGTGATTTCTGCTGTACCCTTTGTATTTTGCCCATTGATACACTACCTGAAGAAAAACTACCATAACTGGACACAAATACTGATTAAATAGCAGAAGTAATTAACACAGAGGCATAAACCGTGTAATGTAACACTAAGAACAAGAAGGCTCCTCTAAGCATAAAAAAATGCGGAAAATAGGGGGAAAATATATGTTACAAGCTATAATAAAACTCATAAACGAATGCATTGATTCTGGGATTGTACCAAATGTTTGGAAAATTGCCGAAGTGGCAGTATTGTTCAAGAAGCTGAAAAGAGAAAAGCTTGAGATTATTGTCGTTCTGTAAGCCTTCCAGCACATTTTTACTGGCTTCTGATTAAAGTAATAAACAACCGATACCTGAAGTACTATACATATAACATCCAGTCGAACAAGCAGACTTTAGTAAAAGTTTTCCAACTGTTAACCATATCCAGACCATTCACTTCTCCTTGAAAAGATAACAGAATACATCAACATACATTCAGTGCTAACTCACTATCGCAAAGCGTTTGATTCAGTGGCAATGAGGGTGGTCACGAAAGCCCTTAGGAATACCAATGTCAATCAGAAGAACGACAACGATAACGGCATGGACTCCCGGTGAATGACGTTGCTCTGTGTTCAGCGATGATTCGCGGTTCTTTACTACCCTGGATGACCATTTGAAACTGAGCACGAGCACATCTACCTGGTCAAAAAATTCCGTTTCGTGAAGCCAACAAAAATGCAGAAATTTCATGAATAATAGGTTTGAGTTGGCTAGCATTTGAACTAGTGCAGTTCATCCCGACAGACAAATATGTTCGGATGAACCAAAGAACGTGAAGACCTAGCAATCGACAAAATTCAAGTAGTCAAAGTGGAGACATGACAGAAGTAACAACTATGATTCAAGAACCGAAAGTTGTCTTTGCAGCAGTTAGTTTGTAAATGAATATGTGATAGTTCTAAATCCACACATCTAACCATTTAAAACTGAGCACGAAAACATCTACCCCGGTTATAAAATTCCGTTTCGTGAAGCCAACAAAAATGCTGATATTTCGTGAAAAATAGATTTGAGTTGGGTAGCATTTGAAAAAGTGCAGTTGATCCCGACAGACAAGTATGTTCGGATGAACCAAAGAACGGAAATGCCCTGTGTCTAACGGTAACAAAATTCGGTACAGAAATACTGACTCCGACAAAGGCGAGTGCTCATAAATTACTGACTACACCAAGCGCAACGGGAAGACGGAAGTTGGGCACCAGCCTCAGAGACAAGTTCAAGAACAAGGTCATCAGGAGAGACAGAGAGACTGAAACGGTAACGGGCTGGCCGCACAGTGAACCAAGACCCCAACAGATGGAGTAGTGAGATGGCGCATTGGAGACCTTAGGGACACAAAAAAAAAGCATTGGTATTCCCCAGAAGAGATGGTTCGATGATACCATGAGGACTGGTGAAATATTATGGTAGCTCACGGCACATAACCGAGTGAGATGGAAGACTATGAAAGAGACCTTCATTCAGCAATGGATGAATTATAGCTGCAGAATAAGAAGAAGATGGCACAGAAGAAACAATACCAACAAGAGATAGTACGTTCAGCAGTGGGCGAAAACCCACATGTGACACTTTGTCAAGTCTATCAACAAATACACTATACGATTTTGTTGTTACGCACCACAAACTTTATGATGGACAGAGTCATGACATCTCCAACATAACCATACATATATTCTCCTGCCATTCCAGGAAGATGTAGCCACAGACACTCGCAGTCGTAAGTGGCTTCAGACTAGCAGCTGCCGGACGAGAGAGCTGCCGTCCCATGCGTAGGCTGCCGTTTACAGAGCAACACAAACGGCTGAGTTTGGAGCGGAGCCGTGACCGGGAAGCATGGACTGCCGGTGAATGACGTTGCTCTGTGTTCAACGAGATTCACGGTTTTTTATTACCCTGGATGAGCATAGTCGACGAGTGTGGCGGCTGCCTGAGGACTGATCCCATTCTTACAATATTTTGGAGAGGCTCAGTGATGTTATTCCTGGCGTCACGGTGTGGGGAGCCATCGAATATGACTTCACGTCAGGACTGGTAGTGATTGAGGGAACTATGAGCTCACAACGTTACATCACGGACATTCTGCATCCTCATGACCGTTTTACCCCTCATACTAAAAGAATCGTGGTGTCATTTTTTTACATGACAATGCTCGTCCACACGTGGTGCACTGTCTATGAACCATCTGCACGCTGTTGACGGAAATTCACGGACATATGTTATTTCGATACTGGGAAGGCTGCTAAGAGTCGGGGCTTGGCACGAGCATCTCGGAAACGTCGAAGCTTGTCGCCTGTTCGTTCAATTCTGTCGTGGTCTTCGATGGAATATGGTTGAAGGACGGTGAAAAAATGAGTAGGTGACAAGGTGTTAGACGTTCATGCCTCATCACAGAACGGCAAGGTCAGTGGTTTGTCTGCTCTGTAGAGCATGGTAGGCGGGTATCTGTGGCAGAACTGACAACACTGGTGTAGAATCAAGTGTTTCTAAACAGTCGGTTCAGGGCACATTGTTGAATATAGCGCTCCACAGCAACCGACCCTAAGAGTTCCCATGTTCATACAATGACGTCATCAATTACGATTGCAGTGGACATGGTATCATTGGACTGGACTGTGAATCAATGAAGACGTGTCACATATTCGGATAATTCACATCCCTTGTTACACCAGGTGTGCCCATGTCCAGATCCGCCATCATACAGACGAACGGCTGCTGGGTCACGGACGCAGGCCGGCGGGGGCAGTACCACGTTGTTTGGGACATTCACCTGGGCTTCCATGGAACCTACGGTAGCAATCGAAGCCACCTTAACAGCTACGGAGTATGTTAATGTTATTGCTCATCACTTACATCTCCTCATGGTTGACGCCTTCCCCCAAAGGATCTGGCATCTTCCAGGAAGATAACTGTCTGTGTCACAAGGCTAGTGTCGTGTTACAGTAGTTTGAGGAGCTTGATAGTGAACTCACGTTGCTGTATTAGCAACCAAATTAGCCTTACCTGAACCCAATTAAACACATCTGGGCGCTGTCGTCAACGCTATCACCATCTCTACGCTCGCAAACCACTGGCTCATTCTTTATGGGAATTACGTGACCTGTGCGTAGACATCTACCTCCGGAAACCTACCAAGAACTTGTGGAATCCATGCCCGTCTATTAAACAGCTGGTCATAAAGTTTTGGATCATTATTTGAAGTAGAGTTAACAAGTGATGTGTATTTTTCGGTCCTGCGGTCGGATCCTGGGTTTTCTGTAAGCAGTTATACGGCACCATGAATCTAATTTGCGGTGCACGAGTAGGCACCTGTTAACCCTGCCTCATATTTTGTGATAGAAGTTTTACTAGTCGACCATGAAAACTTTCAGATTATGTCGTGTAGGTGGACACATGAGTTTAGAGTAATAGACGTGCAGTTGCTTTGTGTGTGTTAGGGATATCATCTTTCTTTAAGGTCGTGCTACCGTAACTATTATTAAATATAGGTATGACGGTTTGGATCGTTATATCAAGAGCAAAAGAGAAATCTTTATTCAACTGAATAACGCTCATCCATATCGAGCGAGTCTAGTGTCCCAGTGCTTCTGGAAAACGATATTCTGTAGGTGAAGTGGTCAGGTACTTCCTGGACTTCATTTCTATCAGTAAACATAATATGATAATAAGACGACGTACGGCTTACCTTGATCTCCAACAGTCATTACATTTAAAATACAATTGCAATAGGACGGCCATAAATGGTGATATAGAAGTCGAGGAGACGGAAGGAAGGGGTGGTTTTGCGTACAATGATCGCCTGGGTCTTGGAAGGATTGACCTTGAGCAACCATCTACTGCCTCAATGTAGAACCAATTTATCCTAGAAAAATATTAGTTCCAATTTTGTGCACCAGGTGGAAATCTAGCACTATACAGCATCTCGTCAACGTCTCCATTACTCTTATTGAAGAAAATGGGTTAGTGGCACTTAACAATAAAATCATCATGATGCCTGTTTGACCCTTTCTGCCCACATATCGTTCATAATCCATTACATATGGAAACAATTCTGTATATCTTTCATTCCAACGCCAGATTTTCACCTGCTGGTCGAAATTGGAACTAACTTTCATCTACATCTACATCTACATGGATACTCTGCAAATCACAGTTAAGTGCCTGGTAGAGGCTTCATCAAACAATCTTCACAATAATTCTCTATTATCACACTCTCGATCAGCTCGCGGAAGAAAAATCTCTATCTTTCCGCACGAGCTCTGATTTCCCTTATTTTATTATTATAATCGTTTCTCTCTATGTAGGTTAGTGTCAACAAAATATTTTCGCATTCGGAGGAGAAAGTTGGTGATTGAAATTTCGTGAGAAAGTTCCTCCGCAACGAAAAACGCCTTTCTTTTAATGATGTCCAGCCCAATCCTGTATCATTTCAGTGACACTCTCTCCCATATTTCGCGATAATACAAAACTTGCTGCTCTTCTTTGAATTTTTTCTATGTACTCCGTCAATCCTATATGGTAAGCATCCCACACCGCGCAGCAATATTCTAAAAGAGGACGGACAAGCGTAGTGTAAGAGGTCTCCTTAATACGAGGCCTGTTCAGAAAGTAAGCTCCGATTGATTGCCAAATTGAAACCACAGTGAACATCAGAAATGTTTTACTTGTAACAATTAGCTACACCTTTCAGCTACTTCTCTACGTAGTCGCCGTTCTGACTTAGACTTTTGTCATAGCGTTGTACCAACTTTTCAATAGCCTCATCATAGAAAGCAGCCGCCAGTGCTTTCCGCCAATTCTCCACGCTGGCCTACACCTCGTTGTCTGTGTCAAAATGTTGTCTTCAAAGACAGCGGTTCATGTGATCAGAGATGAAACTCAGGGGGAGACAATTGCGGACTGTATTGAGGGTAATCTAACATTTCCATTTGAAAACGATGCAGGAGCATCTTCATTGCCCCTGCAGAATGCGGCTGAGAATTGTCGTGAAGACGAAACAGCACGACAGTTATGTAATGTTAGCTGCATAGCTTCAGGCGAAATTTCTCACCAGGCCCTCGTACTTGGCGGCAGACACTATTTTCTAGACATCTTTACGCACTCACTGCGAGCTCAGAAATGAGAAGAGCGACGTGATGCTAACTGGGGTTATACTAGAGACACTACCCAACACATCTGTGCAAAGCTTTATCGGATTTTCATAGTCGTTTCCATTTCGCGACCGATCGGAGCTTACTTTCTGAACGCCCCTCGTAGATCTGTTGCATCTTCTAAGTGTTCTGCCAATAAAACGCAGTCTTTCGTTCGCCTTCTCACAACATTTTCTGTACGTTCTCTCCAATTTAAGTTGTTCGTAATTGTAATTTATAGGTATTTAATTGAACTTACGGCCTTTAGATTCGATTGATTCTTCGTGTAAAAGAAGTATTTACCACTCATGCGGATTAACCTCACACTTTTCACTAATTACAGTTAACTGCTAATTTGCGCACCATACAGATATCTTTTCTAAACCGTTTTGCAATTGATTTTGATCTTTTGATCACTTTACTAGGCGATAAACGACAGCATCATCTGCAAACAACCTAAGACGGCTGCTGAGATTGTCTTTTAATCTTTCATGTAGATAAGGAACAGCAGAGGGCCCGTAACACTACCTTAGAGAACGGCAGAAACCACATCTGTTTTACTCGATGACTTTCCGTCAGTTACTAGAAACTGTGACCTCTCTGTCAGGAAATCCCGAATCCAGTTACATAACTGAGACTGTATTCCATAAGCATGCGATTTCATTAAATGCCACTTGTGAGGTACGGTGTCAAATGCCTTCACGAAATCTAGAAATATGGAATCAATTAGAAATCCCTTGTCGATAGGACTCAACACTTCGTGTGACTAAAGAGGTAAATGTGTTTCACTAGAACGATATTTTCTAAATCCGTGTTGACTGTGTGTCAATAGACCGTTCTCTTCGAGGTAATATTCGAACACAATATATGTTCCAAAATCCTGCTACATATCGTCATTGATGATGTTATTGTTGTTGTGGTCTTCAGTCCGAAGATGCAGCTCTCCATGCTACCCTATCCTGTGTAAGCCTCTTCATCTCCGAGTAACAACTGGAACCTAAGGCCTTCTGAATTTGCCTACAGTACTCATCTCTTGGTCTCCCTCTACAATTTTTATTTTCCACACTTTTCTCCAATACTAAATTGATGACCCCTTTGTGTCCCTGAACGTGTCTTACCAACCGATCCTTCCTTCTAGTCAGGTTATGCCACAAATTTCTTTTCTCCCCAATTCCCTTCGGTCCCTCCTCATTAGTTACTGATCTACTCATCTAATATTCAGTATTCTTCTGTAGCACCACATTTACATTTCGAAAGCTTCTATTCTCTTCTTGTCTAAACTGTTTATCGTCCACGTTTCACTTCCATACATGGCTACACTTCATGCAAATACTTTCAGAAAAGACTTCCTGACACTTAAATCTATACTTAATGTTAACAATTTTCTCTTCTTCAGAAACGGTTTTCTTGCCATTGCCAGTCTATATTTTATATCCAGTCTACTTTGACCATCATCAGTTATTTTGCTGCCCAAATAGCAAAACTCATCTACTACTTTAAGTGTCTCATTTCCAAACTTAATTCTCTTAACATTACCTTATTTAATTCGACTGCATTAAATTACCCTCGCTTTGCTTTTCTTGATGTTCAAATTATATCCTCCTTTCAAAACACAGTCTATTCTATTCAACTGCTCTTCCAAGTCCTTCTCTGTCTCTGCCAGAATTACAATGTCCTCTACAAATCTCAAAGTTTTTATTTCTTCTCCTGGACTTTAATTCTTACTCCAAATTTTTCTTTTGTTTCCTCTACTGCTTGCTCAATATGTAGATTGAATAACATCTGGGATAAGCTACAAGCGTGTCAATGGTGGTTCTCTTTTCTCCAAAGGTCTCTTTAATTTTCGTTTAGCCGGCATCTGTCTTTCTCCTAGTGATATATGCTTCTAAATCCTTACATTTGTCCTCTATCCATTCCTGTTTAGCCATTTTCCACTTCCTGTCAAGCTCATTGTTTAGACGTTTGCATTCCCTTTCGCCTTCTCGTTGAACCATGGACAATGCCGTTGGTGGGGAGGAGTGCGTGCCTCAGTGATACAGATAGCCGTAGCGTAGGTACAACCACAACGGAGGGATATCTGTTGATATGCCAGACAAACACGTAGTTCCTGAAGAGGGGCAGCAGCCTTTTAAGTAGTGGCACGGGCAACAGTCTCGATGATTGACTAATCTGGCCTTGCAACATCAACTAAAACGCCCTTGCTGTGCTGGTACTGCGAATGGCTGAAAGCTAGGAGAAACTACAGCCATAATTTTTCCCGAGGACATGCAGCACTACTTGAAACATTCCAGAGGTAAAATAGTCCCCAGTTCGGATCTCCGGGCGGGGACGACTCAGGAGGATGACATTATCATGAGAAATAAAACTGGCGTTCTACGGATCAGAGCGTGGAATGTTAGATCCCTTAATTGGGCAGGTAGGTTAGAAAATTTAAAAAGGTAAATGGACAGATTAAAGTTAGATATAGTGGCAGTTAGTGAAGTTCGGTAGCAGCAGGAACAGGACGTCTGGTCAGGTGAGTACAGGTTTATACATACAAAGCCAAACAGGGGAAATTAGATTTAATAATGAATAAAAAAAATGGGATGGTGGATAAATTACTATGAACAGCATACTTAACGCATTATTGTAGCCAAGATAAACACGAAGCCCACACCCACCACAGTAGTGCAAGTTTATATGCCAATTAGTTCCACAGATGATGAAGAGACTGAAGAAATATATGATGAGATAAAAGAAATTGTTCAGATAGTTAAGGAAGGCGAAAATTTAATAGTCATGGGGGACTGGAATTCGATAGTAGGGAAAGGTAGAGAATGGAAAGGAGTAGCTGAATATGGACTGGGGGGAAAGGAATTAAAGAGGAAGCCACTAGGTAGAGTTTTGCACTGAGCATAATTTAATCATAGCTAACACCTGGTTTAAGAATCATGGAAGAAGGTTGTGTATGTGGAAGAGAAGTGGAGACACCAGAAGGTTTCAGGTTGATTATATTATGGTAAGATAGAGTTTTCTGTACCAAATTT
Organism: Schistocerca americana; assembly: GCF_021461395.2. Taxonomy (NCBI): domain Eukaryota; kingdom Metazoa; phylum Arthropoda; class Insecta; order Orthoptera; family Acrididae; genus Schistocerca; species Schistocerca americana. The sequence goes on along the minus strand of NC_060130.1, from coordinate 748,136,877 downwards.
TAAACTGTAAGACTTTCCAGGGACAGATGGGGACTCTAATCACAATTTATTAGTTATGAACTGCACATTAAAACTAAAGAAACTGCTAAAAGGTCGGAAATTAAAGAGATGAGACCTGAATAAACTGAAAGAACCAGAGGTTGTAAAGAGTTTCAGAGGGAGCATTAGGGAACGATTGACAAATACAGTGGAAAGGAATATAGTAGAAGAAGAATGGGTGGCTTTGAGAGATGAAATAATGAAGGCAGCAGAGGTTCAAGTAGGTAAGAAGACGAGAGCTTGTAGAAATCCTTAGATAATATAAGGGATACTGAATCTAGTTGATGAAACGAGAAAATATAAAAATGCAGTAACTGAAGCAGGCAAAAGGTGATACGAACATTAATGATATTGGCCTACAATTTTGTGGATTACTCCTATTGCCTTTCTTGAACATTGGTGTGACCTGTGAAACTTTCCAATCGTTGGGTACTGATCTTTTGTCGAGCGAGCGGTTCTGTATGATTGTTGAGTATGGAGATATCCAATCAGCATACTCCTAAAGGAACCTAACTGGTATACAGTCTGGACCGAAAAACTTGATTTAAGTTGCTTCACTACTCCGAGGATATCTACTTCTAAGTTACTCATGTTGGCAGCTGTTCTTGATTAGAATTTTGGAATATTTGCTTCGTTTTCTTTGGTGAAGGAATTTCGGAAGGCTGTGTTTACTAACTCTGCTTTAGCAACACTTCGATAGTATTTCCATTGCTATCGCGCAGAGAAGGTATTGATTGTGTCTTGCCGCTAGAATACTTTACATATGACCAGAATTTCTTCGGATTTTCTGCCAGGTTTCGAGACGAAATTTCGCTGTGGAAACTATTACAAGTAGCTCGAATTGAAGTCAGGACTAAATTTCGTACTTCTGTAAAAGATCAGCAATCTTGGGGATTTTGTGTTCGTTTAAATTTGTGCTTTTTTCGTTGTTTCTTCAACAGTGTTCTGACCTGTTTTGTGTGCCACGGGAGATCAGCTACGTCGTTTGTTAATTTATTTGGTATAAATCTGTCAATTGCTGTCGATATTATTTCTTTTAATTCTAGCCACATCTGCTCTATACTTACTTTGTTAATTAGGATGGAGTGGAGACTGTCTCCCAGGAAGACGTCAAGTGAACTTTTGTAGGCTTTTTTGACTAGATACATTTTTCGTTTATCTTTGGAGGATTTGGGAGTTACAGTATTCGGTCTCACTACGACAACCCTGTGATCACTAATCCCTGTATCCGTTTTGATGCTCTTATTAGCTTGGTATTATTTGTTGGTAAGAGATTAAGTGTGTTTCACAACAGTAAACTATTCGAGGGGGCTCATGAACTAACTGCTCGAAATAATTTTCAGAGAATGCGTTTAGCACCAAAAAAAAAAATTCAGATGTGTGTGAAATCTTATGGGACTTAACTGCTAAGGTCATCAGTCCCGAAGCTTACACACTACTTAACCTAAATTATCCTAAGGACAAACACACACACCCATGCCCGAGGGAGGACTCGAACCTCCGCTGGGACCAGCCGCACAGTCCCATGACTGCAGCGCCCGAGACGGCTCGGCTAATCCCGCGCGGCGTTTAGCACAATTTCGGATGATGTTGTATTCGTGCCTCCGTATTTAAACATGTATTTTCGCCTGCATATCGAGGGTAAATTGAAGTCATCACCAACTATAATTGTATGTGTCGGCTATGTGTCTGAAATTAGACTCAAGTTTTCTTTGAACCTTTCTGTAATTGTATCATCTGAGTTAAGAGGTCGATAAAAGGTTCCAACTATTATTTTATTCCGGGTTTCCAAGACTGACCTCTACCCATACTAACTCACAGGAACTATCTACTTCAATTTCGCTTCAAGATAAACTGCTTCTAACAGCAACAAACACGCCACCGCCAATTGTATTTAGTTTATCCTTTCTGAACACTGTTAGGTACTTTGCAAAAATTTGAGCGGAACTTATCTCCGACTTTAGCCAGCTTTCAGTGCCTATAACTATTTGAGCATCAGTGCTTTCTATCAGCGCTTGGAGCTCTGGTACTATCCCAACACAGCTACGACATTTTACTACTGTTATATCAATGGCTCCTAGCTCTACCTTCTTCCTGTGTTCGACCTGCACCCTATGAGACTGAAGCCCTTTCTGTGTTTTCTCGAGACCCTCTAACCTAAAAAACCACCCAGTCCACGCCACACAGCATAAATTGGTTCTGCATTAACCTATTACAATATCTATTAAAGTTTCGGTGCCATACGATAATTACCACCCGCACTGGACCTCTGTGAGTAGCCGAACTTTAGTTCTAAACAACCAGCACAATAAAATTTAAGTACAATAAGTACAATTGACAAAAAATTAGTTATCCACAGGAGGCAGCGCGCAAACGACGTGTAGCACCACCTCTAGCCTTCGTAATGTCCTCAGATCGACGAAGAAGAGTCTACAATTTCCTTTAGGTTCGCCGTATCCAGCTGAAGCCACTCATTCATGATTAGGTCGCTAAGAGCTACCAGACTGCAGGGATATTTATTTATACGTTTCATCCACTGATCCAGATAGTTCCAAATTTACCCATGGAATTAAGATCAGATGATTTAGGGAGCCAGTCGAAGTGCGATAGGGTGACAAAGATTTCATCAAACTAGGAACTCGTGAACTTGGCTGTCGTCATCTTGGAATGTGGCAGTGTCCACAATATACTCATCACGAAGATTTTAAATTGCGAACATTTTAGGTTAGACTTTACTCTCACTGTAATTGACATCGAATGAAACAAGTTTACTGTTATCAGTCACTGTTTACTTATCTTCTCGACGCCTTTCTAAGGTTTAAACCTCCATCATCACGTGGATTTAGATTTTTTGGTACGACATATGTGTGTGTTGTGTTACAATTTTTGGAGGGACTTGTAGCACTGTCTCCAGTGGTCACAGGTCCATTTCACTGCCGTAAACAAAAAAAAAAAAAAGACACTTTACATGTAACGTGTGACGGCATTGAAAGGAGACAGTGATACAAGTTCCCCCAAAAATCCTAACACAACACATACATATAAATGGCCGCCCGCGGTGGTCTAGCGGTACTAGGCGCTCAGTCCGGAACCGCGCGACTGCTACGGTCGCAGATTCGAATCCTGCCTCGGACATGGATGTGTGTGATGTCCTTAGGTTGGTTAGGTTTAAATAGTTCTAAATTCTAGGGGACTATGACCACAGATGTTAAGTTCCATAGTGCTCAGAGCCATTTGAACCATTTGAACGAATAAATGTAATCCTAGCTGATGGTCGAGGTTTAAATCTTCGAAACGCGTCGTGGAGATAAATGAGTAGTGACTGGTAACAGTAAACCTGTTTCTTTCGACATCATGAAGAGGAACATGAAAGGGCAACAGTTCGTCACAGAGACTTGAAACAGGTATCCTGGTACACATCCACGGTACCCTGAAAGGGTTAATGGTTTCACTGGGCCGTCACTGCACTCGACACCTTGCACCATTTTTTTTTTTAAGGGAAAATGGCGAGCCTTTGGACAACATTATACGCCTCCAGTCACTGATGGTCAGTTTGTGTGTTGTTTGACCCACAGAATATGTTCAGCATTATGTGCCACTGTGAGCAATCGACTTTTATGAGGTACTCGACTCTGAGTGTTCATTGTTTGAAGTTCTAGGCGCAAATTCGCTCTGAAACTAGTTGAGAAGGACCAGTATTCACTGACAGCAGCAATTCCCGTCGAATTTGAAACCGACTGTCATTGACAATACGTGAAACTCGTCTTCATTTGTTTTTACGTCGTGTCACATGGCCACGACTGTTACACCATTACTGGTACTCGAGTTGAACAAAATGGTTCAAATGGCTCTGAGCACTATGGGACTTAACATCTATGGTCATCAGTCCCCTGGAACTTAGAACTACTTAACCTTAACTAACCCAAGGACATCACCCAACACCCAGTCTTCACGAGGCAGAGAAAATCCCTGACCCCGCCGGGAATCGAACTCGGGAACCCGGGCGCGGGAAGCGAGAACGCTACCGCACGACCACGAGCTGCGGACTCGAGTTGAACACTCCGCGTTTCTACACTATACGACAACTGCCGTTCTAAGAAGTGAAGCTGTTGCTGCAATTCGTGTACAACTGCTTAATTGCTTCACTTTTGAATGCTTATTCTATACTGTAAGAACTGTCTGTTGATGTTCATGACGCTGTAGAAGTCATTTTTACTTCTTACTTGCGCAAAGGTTTTAGTTTTGCGTGATCTAACCTGACTGAAAAATGATTGAAAAAGACAATGCCAGTGAAAGGATCTGTGAGATGCAATAACTATTCTTGAGCACCGAATCCCTTAGTCTCTACGTCGAAGTCTACCATTATCTGCCTCGTACGCTTTGATTGGTGTTTACCGGAGAGTGCCGGTAATATACTCTGTTTTATCTGCATGATGGCGGCGAGCTTTGGTTGAGTATGTCACTCCTTTTATGGTGACGTCACTGTAAATTTTCGTTGCAGTAAGTTTTGTTGGAATATGCTTAAATTAGAGAAGGATCCAAAAATTAGTTGTTTTTTCAGATGAAAATTATTATTGCTCTCTTTCCTTCTCAGCATTGTCCAGTTACATTAATGTGAGTGTTATCAAAAGCCTGAATAAACATCTTTTGCAGCACGGACCGCTGCGAGGCGTACGGGGAGAGAGTCAGAGAGGTCTGGAAGGTACCAACAGGGAGGTGGAGCTATGCCGACTCCAACGCCGTGGCCAGCTGCGCTAGGTTTCTCGGTTGAGCATCCATTACTCGAACAGCACGATCGTGGTGGTCCCACATATTGTCGGTTGGGATCAAATCCGGGGGCTCTGGGGACCAGGAGAGTACAGTAAAGTTATCCTGGTGCTCTTCAGGCCAGCACATACAGTACGAGCTCTGTGACACCTTGCATTGTCCTGCTGGTAAATGCCACTGTGCCGAGGACAACCAAGCTGCATATAAGTAGTATTGTGTTTTCCTCAACTGGTACGTGGATCCCCGCCTCATTTGCCTCCTCCTTCTCCTCCCCCACCTACCCTACTGGTGGGCATTTCGAATTTTGGCGTGCATTTCGAATGTTGGTGGGAATGTCTTTGTCAAAGGGCTGTGCTGATGTCCCACCTCACCCTCCCTCGCCCCCCCCCCCACCCGGATATTGGCGGGAAATTAAAAATGGCCCTTTCCGAGACTCGAAGCCTGGCCCTTCCGAACGGAAAGCCCAAGTGCAAACCCCAGCACATGGAATCGTCCAGATGCAGGAGTGGGTGGTTATGTTAGTGTACTTTATTTATTTTGGTTGGGAAACTGATGGCTCTCGATCTTCCACCATAATCGAGTCCATCAACATGGGGTGGCAAATATGAGGTAGCCAAGGAGGTGGAAACGCGGGTTCTACTATGCGTAGACTGCTTGGTAGCTACAATAGGAAAACACAATTAGCAGGAGTACAAAATAAGAAATCATTTATTACTTAACTTTGCTGTAGTCCATGATCAGTTGGTTGACAGTTATAGAAGACGCGACTAGACTAAGTACTCCGTCTTCAGGCCACGAGTGACCTACCGGTACCATCCGACCGCCGTGTCGTCCTCAGTGGAGGATGCGGATAGGGGGGGGGGGTCAGCACACCGTTCTCCCGGTCGTAAGATGGTATTCTTGACCGAAGCCGCTACTATTCGGTCGAGTAGCTCCTAAATTGGCATCACGAGGCTGAGTGCACCCCGAAAAACGGCAACAGCGCATGGCGGCCTGGATGGTCACCCATCCAAGTGCCGACCACGCCCGACAGCACTTAACTTCGGTGATGTCACGGGAACAGGTGTAGCCATTGCGGCAAGGCCGTTGGCCCCGGACTAGACTAAGCGTTTGTAGAATGACGTAATTTACAAGTTACAAATCTTGCAGCGACGAATTAATCTCTCGTAATCTTGAATGTGGAGTACGGTGAATTTTGAAGACTAACTTGGAACGGAGCTACAAAGACTCGATGACAGCAGTGACTGAGCTGCGGTGACTAACATCGGCGTTGGCTGACCACTAAGCGCGGCTACGAACTGTAGACTGGCACGACTGCACTACTCTCCTGCTGCACATGAAGTGGCCTAGCGGCGCCTCGCGGCGAGCGTAAGTACTGCGACTGGCTGTGTACTCTTTGGCTAACACAGCCGTTCTTCTGTTCTGTTTATCAATATAATCGCATCCGGCGGATCAATCCCTCAGGCGGCGGTGTGATCGTATGACTGACGACATCACAGAAACTCAAGTAAACATCGGTTCTAATTACGTAATTAATCATAAAGGTAGGTCCTAATTATACAACTACATGCACAGCGCTACATAATAAGCACCTAAAAGCACAATACAGCTCCGAAATTGACGATGTCATAGAACTGGTGTCATCCTGCTGGGAAAAAATTTCACAATACCGCTCGAAACTAATGGCAGACGTACTCAGACTCTGCCCTTCACCTATAAGCTGGCGGGAAAAATGAAGGAATCGAAGGTATCAACTTTTTTTGTGAGAAATATGTTCCATTGACGAGATTCTGGTGTTGGACAGAGAGAAATTTAATGAGTGTATTGCTTGTCAGCACACAGCTGAGGACTGTATCTATCGCTGTTTGACGTCAGAGTTCCCTACAGACGCTTCGTGTTGCATTGTTCGACAATCACCACGCAACCCAGGCGCTGGAAGTTCAGGAAGGTCAATGCACGCTACCATAACTGTTGGCAAATACTTCACTGTTCTAATGACACATCGACATTGTTGTGAAAAAACCTGCACTCGTAAACAAAGATTTATAATGCAACACACGTACTGGGAGTTGGGATGAATCATCGTAATAACACAACTACCCCAAAAACTGACCCCAGAGATTGCATCAGGAGACAGAGGCGGAAGTTGCAGCTGTGTCCTACTCGATGGGCGGTCAGGAACTAACCATCTTAAAGTCAGTCTTACATTCTCCCCCCCCCCCCCTCACCACCACAACTCATCCCTCCCTCTCGTCACCGTAGGTAGGAATAGAGGCCTGCTTTACCTTGTCGCTGATGGTCCACAAAGACATCCTTCCGGTGGCATTCATGTACTGCCTCCAGTCTGCGGAAATCAGTCAGAGACAAAAAAAAGACAAGAACAGGTCGCTTCATATAGATTAAAAAAAGGGGGTCGCTACGATTTCAAATACCTAGGTTTAAAGATTAAGGACAGTCTTGATCGCAACTTTTTATTTTTATTGGAGTGACCGGTTTAGATTCTATTTAAGAACTAAAGTGCGCGTTATTTATGTTGGCGGCCGAGTTTAGGTTCGTTCTGCGCATCTGACGTCACAAAACATAGTCAGCCAATGAACAGAGAACGACGTTGCCAGATCTCGACTGCAGAGCAGAGCATGGACGAGTGTCTTCAGTTTTAGAAACGTTCAGCTATAAATAAAGTAATAGAACAAAAGCAATGTCTTGATAGCAGTCATTCTTTTATAGAAAGTTTGGATAAAGCATTCTTTATACCAATTGCTTCATATTCTATTAATTAATTAAACGAAACAAGCAATAAGACTCCTAATTCAGGCGATAGCAAGGAAAGGTGTTTGTATCACTCTCACGAACTGCTTTTTTGCAATAAAAAACAGCGGTAATTGTTTATTTCCTATTGTACTTCGACGAAGCGTGAGTAATTCATAGTCATACCAACAGTGTTTGTCAGTATTTTGCGTGACGTGTTATAGTCCTCATGGCGTTATGTAGTTAGACGAGGTGCGTTGGGGGAACGGTTAAGGTGTTGGGCTGCTACGTAAAAGGTTTTGAGTTAAAACTTTGTGCGGTGCTTAATATTTTCATTATTTAAAAACAATATCGAAGTGCCTTATTTCACGAATTATATTCGTTTTAATGCAATTTTTTGAAATTTCTAGTGCTTTGTCTCTTCATTAACCCTTTCGCTGCTGCAGACACGTGCTCGCCGCATTCCGCACTGTGCGCGATTTTGTCATCACTGCACTGCTCGCCTGTGCAGACACATGGTGTTCCCACTGCTTTGACACACTTATCATTCGGTTTCACAAAAACTATTTGGTCCAAAAATTTTATTTTTACACGTCTTCTTGACTGATACCTTCCCCCCATAAATGACTTAATTTTGTTTCGATGTTCAACGCAGTTATTATGCAGCATTAAATGTAGTAAACCATTGCACGAAATTTTGAAGAGTTTGCAGAGGTAGAAGTCCATAGAGTATACTTTCCGTATGGTCGATTTTAGTTGCCACAATGTTGAGAATGAAATGTGGACAAGATACCTAAATTTCATATAAAATTTACTGTATAACAATATCTCATTTAATTTAAGTATGACGTAGGTGTCGTATGTAATATTGAGAAATATTCCGTCTTTCGCGACTGTAATAAAAGTATTATTTACACCGGATGCGTTTGGCTTTATTTTGAAGCACTTCTATCAAGGAAAGGTATGGCACATACACAATGGTACTCATGTTCTCTTTCTTGTTTTTGTTCCACAGTCGCAGTTTTACCAATGGTACTGAAATATATTCCTCTTCTGCAACTGTAATAAGAGGCTTATTTAGACCAGACGCGTTTCTCTCTTTTGAAGCATCTTCAGTGGACAGTATTTTGTCTCCTCCATTGCCAGGTCACCTTTCGTAGTTTTGTGCTGCGGTAACACAATATTCAACGTTTGTGTTGGCAGATCAGTGTTTTAGCAAATAAATGATGTTTGTGTGCCACACACAAAAATTATATTTGACATAGCTCAGAGCACTTCACTGATAGACGGTATATTTAAGTCCTAATGTTTTTGTAAGTCCACAGTTTTGTTTAATGTATTTTGTCTACTTCCTTTTGATTGATTGAAGTGCTTTAAAATAAAGCCAAATGTGCTCAGTGTAAATAAAACTTTTGTTACAGTCGCGAAAGACGGAATATTTCTCAATATTACATACGACACCTATGTGGTACTTAAATGAGTTATTGTTATACAGTAAATTTTATATGAAATTTAGGTATCTTGTCCACATTTCATTCTCAACATTGTGGCAACTAAAATCGACCATACGGAAAGTATACTCTATGGACTTTTACCTCTGCAAACTCTTCAAAATTTCGTGCAATGGTTTACTATATTTAATGCTGCATAATAACTGCGTTGAACATCGAAACAAAATTAAGTCATTTATGGGGGGAAGGTATCAGTCAAGAAGATGTGTAGAAATCTAATTTTTGGGCCAAATAGTTTTTGTGGAATCGATTGATGAGAGTGTCAAAGCAGTCGGAACACGATGTGTCTGCACAGGCGAGCAGTGCAATGACAAAATCGCGCACAGCAGGGAATGCAGGGAGCACGTCTTTGTAGCAGCGAAAGGGTTAATGCGGCCGCGGTGGCTTTACTTCATGAACTGCGCGCTCCCCCCTAAACGTAAGCTTGCGAACTATGCTATACTATGGCGCTGCTTCTATTGGCTCGTGCAGCAATCTCCCACCTCTGGGCGGGCATGCGCGAGCCGCCAAGATACAAGAATTGAACTATAGAACGGTGGGTGGACTCCGTGGTGCAAGTAACGCCGACCTTCGAAGTTATTCCAGCGTCGAGGGTCGGCGCAACTTGCACCACGCAGTCCACCCACCGTTCTGGAATCTGAAGATGGTTCTGAAATAGAATCGATACCGGTCACTCCAATAAAAATAGAAAGTTGCGATCGAGACTGTTTTTAATCATTAAATTTTAATTTTAGAGATCGCTGATAATGTTTTCAAAAATTTTACTTTTCAAGGTCATCCAACCACCCCATATCCGATATACATGCACATAGATCGTTGTATATAGGAAATGTCGTAGGCTTTTTGGTAGGTTAGCGAATAAGACAGGTATATATTCTCGTACAAAATCTTTATCAACTTTTGAATATACATTTACACACAGAAAATAACTACTTCCTTATTTTTGTTAGGTGTAGTTTTACTAATCTCCAATTTAATTTTTAACTTATAACTGAAATCCACATCTGAATCATCTATTTCTTTCTCCAGCCAGTAATTTCACAAATACAGAGAAAGTATAGTCTCGATTTCTCATACATATCTATTTTTTTCCTGTAAAATACTTGTTTCATGGCTTTAACTATTAGCTCAGTTCCTTCCTTCAGTTCTTCTAGACGACAGCATTCGGAGATTTTAAGTTTTCCTTGTATCTCCTCCATAACACAATTGTTAAAGCGTTCCACATCTTCCTGTGTGCATGCCGGCAACTCTTCTGCTCCACATTCTTACGGGATTTCTGTATAGAACTTTACGTTTACAACTTTTGCAAACAAGTGGTCATTAAATGTAGCTATTCCTTCAGTTTTAAACTTGGCGAATGGCTGTGCTGTTGCTTGGTGGACAACATCCAGCTCGCCATACTTAAATAGAAAATAATCATGCTCTTTAATGCGATCCAAACGAGAATAGAGCTTGATAAACACTTTTCGTGTATCCATTAATATAGTCAACATTCTCGATTCCATTGATTTTGGCCAGTGTTCAACGCTTGACCAGTTTCCATTGCTGTTTACATAAATGCCAATATTTTATATTCCCCCTTCGTAGCCAGATCTCTCCATCCAGTGTGTTCAAATCCATATGTAAACCTGGCCTGCACATCCGCAACAGCTTCTTCCTTTCCCAATTGCAGCTTGCAAGGAGACATTCGAAGTCAGCATATACAACAAGCGGACATCGTTCCTGCTGGTGAGCATTCTTGAAGTTGTTTTCTTCTGCAGGCGTAAAAACACGTATGGTTCGTTGGATTCACAGTTTGCCGGATGCTTTTTTAAATACTTTTCTTCTGGAAAGGTATTTAGATACTTGAAGCAAATTTATTTTTTCTGTTCATGTTTCGACAATTGGCTGTAAAGGAGGCAGGACGAGTCTTTCATCCATACGTAACGCTGATTATCACCTTCAGAGAAGAGCAGCATGTTTACAGGAAGATCACGCTCACCTGCACATTTCGAAAACTGGGGTTGTCCAACTACAATAGGCTTGTCCTGCTCATCTGGCTTGCTTTTCTGCTTCTTCTTCAGGCCATAAACGTGAACCGATGTTCCGGAGTTTTCTGCCTCAAATTTTCGTGTATCCTGAATCTACACAGGCGACTCGATACCGTCAAAGTTGTAGCCCCCCGTAGAACGTATTTTTGCGCACTTCGTATTGACATGCACGATCTGGATGTACGTTGTAATTTCTCTCGTAAGCCAAGACTGGCCACGCAAAACAAACATTATCCTTTTCGTTTGGACATTAATACATTCCTACTTGTTCTTAATATTCTGTGGTAGATTGATATAAATGGATCCTCCATTTAACGAATCATAGACATGAGTATGGACCGAGCGAGGTGGCGCAGTGGTTAGCACACTAGACTCGCATTCGGGAGGACGACGGTTCAATCAAGCGTCCGGCCATCCTGATTTAGGTTTTCCGTGATTTCCCTAAATCGCTTCAGGCAAATGTCAGGGTAGTTCCTTTGAAAGGGCACGGCCGACTTCCTTCCCCTTCCTTCCCTAATCCAATGAGACCAATGACCTCGCTGTTTGGTCTCGAGCACCAAATCAACCCCAACATGAGCATGGATGTGGAGGTTTGGTACTTAGCTGAGTGCTGTAGCTGACCCTCTTACATCCATCTCGAAAAACCAGGCAGGAATAGCACCTCAGGTGGATTCACAATACTACTCGTAGGTCGATGTACTCCGAGATATAACGCCATTATCACCCAAGATGTACTGCAGACTTTTCTCCTCAGTGGCTCATTGCTGTTTGAGAGGGTGAGTCAACTCGCTGCGGAGTACTGCTTTACATTTAATTGCATTATATCTCAGATCATCTAGGGCTTTGAGCAGCTCTGCCTCCAGCACCGGGAGGCATGCTTCTAGAAACCTGACTTGGTCGCAGTACCCCTTTGCCGGATTCTCATCACAGTCTGGAACCGCACGACCGCTACGGTCGTAGGTTCGAATCCTGCCTCGGGCATGGATGTGAGTGATGTCCTTAGGTTGGTTAGGTTTAAGTAGTTTAAGTTGTATGAGACTGATGACCTCAGAAGTTAAGTCCCATAGTGTTCAGAGCCACTTGAACCATCTAATTGTGCCAGCATTTCAGGGATGAATGCTACAGTAGCAAGAAAAAGAACCTTTATAGCCACTTGTTACTAAAATGTATTACAGTCTAGAAACATTAGAATACTTTGTTATGAAATTATGAAACTGTCGCAATTTGAACTCATAATTTTTTTATAAACAGTTACATGAAAAGTTTGGACGTTTCCTATCACCACTGCTGCTGGCATTGCTATTGGTTGACCGTTTCATATAGTGAGAATCACACACGCACAACTAGGCACAGGGCAGATTGTGGTAGGAGGTGGGCTTTATGTACTTTCAGACTCCACCCTCTACTTTCAGAGGAGCAATTCAGAATGCCATAACAGCAAGTTACAATTTGCCTTCTTTTTCTTCAAGCAGGGTGAAGAAGGCTTGGTGCAGGTGTTTGAGAAAAAGAACGCTGCTGTGAGAGAGAAAAAAAATTCTGAGACAGATAGAGGGATCTTCCGAAAACCTCCTTCGTTTTCCGGCAAGTGGCTGCATGTGGCTGGATAATTGCATGCAGCTGCTAGCTATAGAAAAACATGCTTTGTTCATTCTGAGACAAACAGGTAGACTGACACTTCTGAGATCAGCTGCATCCCTCGAAATACTGGGTGTTGTTCATTGGGGTACAGCTGTGGGAGGAGGACATTAACCTTGCCTTATTTTTCTTCAAGCAGGCTGGAGCAGGCTTGGTGCAGGTGGTTGTGGGGGAGACGAAATTCTGAGGCAAACAGGTAGATGGGCCTTCCAAAAACATCCTTTATTTGCTGGCAAGTGACTGCCTGTGGCTGGAAAATTGGATGCATCTGCTATCTTTAGAAAAACACCCTTTGTGCACTCCCAACGCCAGCAGCGTCCTTCGAAATATATGTTGTTGTTGATTAGGGCGTAGCTGTGGGTGGCAAGACGCTGACCTTCGGAAACAAATCTATTGTTCGTAGTAGATGCCCATCCCCACGCGCCTTGGAAACAGCGGCTTACATTACAGTCATCTTCCCAGTTTCCATTTGACTGCTGCCTGCCGCTCCAGGCACCACCTGTGGCGCTGCATGGAAGTAGAAGGCAGGAAGGCTGCTGGTGTGGGTGGAGAGGTGGCCACGTGTGTCTAGTCACATTAGGCAGCTGTGGTCCAACCTGGTGGGTGTCTCCCGTGGGTTCGCTGTGGACACTGTGCCAAGCGGTGCGTGTGGCGTGGGGCATGTCACTGGTCATTCATCGTCAGGTTGCCGTGCAACCGACACACATTGCTGGAGAGTTATGAGCGATCAGTGTGCCACGTGCAGCAGCTGACAAAGCGAGAGGGGGTGGGGAAGGGATGGAGCCAAGCACACCACTAGTGGGAGGGGGAGAAGAGTGGGAGGGGACCTGCTGGCACGCAGCTAGTGGTGTCTTCACCGTGACAAGGCCTGTTCACTCATGAACAGCAGTGCTAGGCAGACACAGTCATCATGCTGCTTTCTCAATGCACTCGCAACCGGCAGCGCACTGTGGAGCGTCTTTATGACTTTGCAGTTGGAGTATACGATGCAGTCGGAAATTAAACAGGCATATCCCTGTCCTGCTGTTGTTGTTGTTGTTGTTGTTGTGGTCTTCAGTCCTGAGACTGGTTTGATGCAGCTCTCCATGCTACTCTATCCTGTGCAAGCTTCTTCATCTCCCAGTACCTACTGCAACGTACATCCTTCTGAATCTGCTTAGTGTATTCATCTCTTGGTCTCCCTCTACGATTTTTACCCACCACGCTGCCCTCCAATACTAAGTTGGTGATCGCTCGATGTCTCAGAACATGTCCTACCAACCGATCCCTTCTTCTAGTCAAGTTGTGCCACAAGCTCCTCTTCTCCCCAATTCTGTTCAATACCTCCTCACTAGTTATGTGATCTACCCATCTAATCTTCAGCATTCTTCTGTAGCACCACATTTCGAAAGCTTCTATTATCTTCTTGTCTAAACTATTTATCGTCCACGTTTCACTTCCATACATGGCTACACTCCGTACAAACACTTTCAGAAACGACTTCCTGACACTTAAATCTATACTCGATGTTAACAAATTTCGCTTCTTCAAAAACGCTTTCCTTGCCATTACCAGTCTACATTTTATATCCTCTTTACTTCAACCATCATCAGTTATTTTGCTCCCCAAATAGCAAAACTCATCTTCTACTTTAAGTGTCTCATTTCCTAATCAAATTCCCTCAGCATCACCTGACTTAATTGGACTACATTCCATTATCCTCGTTTTGCTCTTGTTGATGTTCATCTTATACCCTCCTTTCAAGACACTATCCATTCCGTTCAACTGCTCTTCCAAGTCCTTTGCTGTCTCTGATAGAATTACAATGTCATCGGCGAACCTCAAAGTTTTTATTTCTTATCGGTGGATTTTAATACCTACTCCGAATTTTTCTTTTCTTTCCTTTACTACTTGCTCAATATACAGATTGAATAACATCGGGGAGAGGCTACAACCCTGCTTACTCCCTTCCCAACCACTGCTTCCCTTTCATGTCCCTCGACTCTTATAACTGCCATCTGATTTCTGTACAAATTGTAAATAGCCTTTCGCTCCCTGTATTTTACCCCTGCCACCTTTAGAATTTGAAAGAGAGTATTCCAGTCAACATTGTCAAAAGCTTTCTCTAAGTCTACAAATGCTAGAAACGTAGGTTTGCCTTTCCTTAATCTCTCTTCTAAGATAAGTCGTAAGGTCAGTATTGCCTCACGTGTTCCAGTGTTTCTACGGAATCCAAACTGATCTTCCCCGAGGTCAGCTTCTACTAGTTTTTCCATTCGTCTGTAAGGAATTCGTTTTAGTATTTTGCAGCTGTGGCTTATTAAACTGATTGTTCGGTAAGTTTCACATCTGTCAACACCTTCTTACTTTGGGATTGGAATTAATAAATGTCTCTGAGCACTATGGGACTTAACATCTATGGTCATCAGTCCCCTAGAACTTAGAACTACTTAAACCTAACTAACCTAAGGACAGCACACAACACCCAGTCATCACGAGGCAGAGAAAATCCCTGACCCCGCCAGGAATCGAACCCGGGAACCCGGGTGTGGGAATCGAGAACGCTACCGCATTACCACGAGCTGTGGACTGGAATTATTATATTCTTCTTGAAGTCTGAGGGTATTTCGCCTGTTCCATACACCTTTCTCACCAGATGGTTTACCGTGATTTCCCTAAATCGCTCCAGGCAAATGCCGGGATGGTTCCTTTGAAAGGGCACGGACGACTTCCTTCCCCGTCCTTCCCTAATCCGATGAGACCGATGACCTCGCTATTTGGTCTCTTCCCCCAAACAATCCAATCCAGTCCTAGCGCCGGTCTAGTACTGTGCGCCGAGGCTGGCAGCAGCGGCGCTTTTATTCTCTTCTTGTAGAGGCCGCTCCTGTCGTGGTGACGTCCTGGTCAGCGCGCTATTGGCTGACGTCGTCTTACAGCCTTCTCTGCGGTTGCGTTCTTCATATTCGTGCCAGCGCTTTTCGTTACGCCGGAACACATTTTAAGAAAATTGTGTTCGGATAACCTCAAAAAAAGTGTACCAACTTCCATGAGTACCATGTATTAGCCGCGCGGGATTAGCCGAGCGGTCATTGGCGCTGCAGTCCTGGACTGTGCGGCTGGTCCCGGCGGAGGTTAAGAGTCCTCCCTCGGGCATGTGTGTGTGTGTTTGTGCTTAGGATAATTTAGGTTAAGTAGTGTGTAAGCTTAGGGACTGATGACCGTAGCAGTTAAGTCCCATAAGATTTCACGCACACACAAACATATCAGTAATATGCGCAAGCACCTCATATCTAGTAGGAACAAATTAATACGAGCATCAACAATAATGAATAATGGATAATGAAATAGGATTGCCGTTAGCTACTATGAACAATATAGTGAAAGTATTATCGTAGACAAAATAGAAACGAACCCAGCACTCGCCATAGTTTGAAAAACATGACGTTTTTAGCGCCAAGAGCTGCTGATAAATATTCTTTATTGAGCAACCAGTTTCGGTCCAAAAGCCATCATCAGGTTCATAAAACATTTACACAACGCTAAGCGATATAAAACCAATGGAACCAGATAGTAAACTCCATGAATTTGTCACAGTTATCAAATCGTAATATAAATTACATTGTCAGTCAAAAATGTGCCAAACAGTGCATTTATTCAAATTATATAAGTAATCAGCATTAACGTTACGGAGGCATTCTACATACTACGATGTTGACGACTTGATAGATTTTATTATTTGACGCAGCTGATCGTCATGATGAACAAACGTCACGAGTTTTGTATAACTTCCAACAGAAAGTTGTAACAGCGAATACATTATTGAAGAGGAGCGTGGTAAAGGTAAAAGAAAGCAGAGAAGTTTGTGGCACAACTTGACCAGAAGAAGGGATCGGTTGGTAGGACATGTTCTGAGGCATCAAGGGATCACCAATTTAGTATTGGAGGGTAAAAATTGTAGAGGGAGACCAAGAGATGAATACACTAAGCAGATTCAGAAGGATGTACGTTGCAGTAGGTACTGGGAGATGAAGAAGCTTGCACAGGATAGAGTAGCATGGAGAGCTGCATCAAACCAGTCTCATGACTGAAGACCACAACAACAACAACAACAACGGTAAACCTAAATCAGGATGGCCGGATGCGGGATTGAACCGTCGTCCTCCCGAATGCGAGTCCAGTGTGCCGGCACTAGGGGAGCCCTACGTTAGTAGTGATCTAATCCTCTGCTTGTATTGACGTAGTATATAGAGAAAGATACTGAATGTTTGCCTGTCGTCCATCGCTTGTGACACGTTCTTGTAATACGAGGGTATTTCGCAAAGTAAAGATACACCGTACGCCAGAGGAACAAAAGAGTTTTGGCGAGCAAGCTGGCAACACTGGTGTTAACCTTGAACCGTTACCTTTCTCCTCGCGGTCTTTCGGCAGTTGAACGTTGCTTCTGATTGGAGTAGGTCGTGTTTGAAATGGCTGGGCCAATTCAGAATCCCGCCAAATGCGAAGTGCACTCCGTCGTACGTTTTCTTCATGCAAAAGGTCAGCGACCAGTGGATATTCACAAAGAAATTGTTTCTGTTTATGGGAACATTATGAATCGTCAAAATGTAGGGTACAGGAAATTGTGTGCGCGCTGGGCTCCAAAACTGTTAGAGGAAGAAGACTATGCTGAAGCAGGTGATAAGTTCCTTGATCACATTGTGACAGGTGACGAGACGTGGGTTTATCACCATACACCTGAATCCAAGCAACAATCAATGCAATGGCGCCATCCGAATTAACCAAAAGCCAAGAAATGCAAAATGTCGATTTCAGCGAAGAAAATCATGGCTTCTGTTTTTTGGGACAGACAGGGTATTCTTCTGTTGCAATTTATGCCTCCTGGAACGACAATTAATGCTGTTGCATATTGCCAGACTTTGAAACGTCTTCGAAGGGCAATTCAAAACAAACGCAGGGGAATGCTGACAAGTGGAGTCCGCTTGCTTCATGACAACGCTCGGCCTCAAACAGCGCTCGTAACCAAAGCACTACTCAAACAATTCAAATGGGACATATTGGACCATCCGCCTTACAGCCTGGACCTTGCGCCCACCGACTTCCATGTCTTCCGTTACCTGAAGTCACATCTTGATGGAAAATCATCCCACGACGATGAAGAGATCAAAGATGAAGTTGAAATGTGGTTCCGACAACAGGCGATAGCCTTCTATGACTGTGGGATACAAAAGCTTGTGAACCGATTTAACAAATGTTTGGATAACGGGGGTGATTATGTCGAAAAATAATAAATAATCCAGTTAATAAGATGTAACTGACGTTTTCTAAATAAATGTTCTATTTAAGGACTGCGAGCCATTGTATCTTTACTTTTCGTAATGCCCTCGTACTAAGGTAATTACTGTCTATCTTCTTTATTGTAATAAAAACTATTAATGTGATTTTCTTCAATTGTTGTATAGCATTCCGAGAACGCAACATCCTTTAGGCACCCTATACGAGACGAGTGAGCAGGACCCCACAGAATGTAATTTGTATACAGGTATACAATCGTTATTTATTGATCCTTGAAGTTCTGGGAATGCAGCCAAATCATTTCTTCTCCTCTTGTGGTATGAGACTGTGTGCCGGGACTGGACTGAGATGAGGATGTATCAGTCTTTTATATTTGGTAAACAAGCACAGGACTCCACTGCCCATCGCCAGATTCGAACGTGGCTTCTCTGCTGAGAGTGTGGAAGAGAATGGTGGGGTGTGTTCACGGTTGCTCCTGCTCACACAGTAACAACATTTATTGATCAAATGCAATGCATTAATTGCTGGCCCCCTGGGTGAGGTTTGCTTATGCTCGTAATATTCTCTGCACCGACAAAGGTGTCCGGCGGATGCTCACACTTGCACCTGCTGCTGCAGCTCTAGCTGCGCTGGTGTAACTGGAATCCGCTGTCTCGGCAACGGCGCTACAGGCTTGCTGGGTCGCACCACGGCGCTGGAACCATCCACTGCGGTCATCTGTTGATAGTGGCGGGGGGGGGGGGGGGGGGCAGCAGCACTGGTACGGGTCAGTGCCCTGTCTCACCGACCATCCCCGGCAACGGCTATCTGGCGTCAGCGGGTCAGCGACGCCGGCTCCGTCCCTTTTGCGGTGTTTGTGAAGATAGCATCCCAGGACGACCGCGACGATGCATTACCACAGTGTACCTCAGGCGATCTCTCCCAGTACAGGTGGGTGCCTGCTTACGTCCTCAGACAGTGACGGTGATGACTACACCATCGGTGATGACTACACCAGCGACAACCTACACTACGACAGTGAATATTACAATAACTTCGATGATAGTGACGACTCCGAACTGGTGGCAGTGCTGAGTGAAATAGGCTCTGCGCCACTCCAACATCTCGTGACGGTCGATGATGACGAGATGGCTGACGGTCCTTAAATACGGCTTTCTGCCGCTGATGTTAGCGTTTCTTGGCTCTGAGCACTATGGGACTTAACATCTGTGGTCATCAGTCCCCTAGAACTTAGAACTAATTAAACCTAACTAACCTAAGGACATCACACACATCCATGCCCGAGGCAGGATTCGAAGCTGCGACCGTAGCAGTCGCGCGGCTCCGAACTGAGCGCCTAGAACCGCGAGACCACCGCGGCCGGCTGTTAGCGTTTCTTCCTCCCCAGTAGGTAGGTGGAGTATTCTGGCGTTGTTTGGCTGGCGTAACTGACACGATTACCACCCTCGGTGATGACACCCTGGCATGCAGTGAGCTACTTCTTGTCACACGCTCCGCTGATCGGTGATACAGTGTTCTCCTTCGTGTAGCTTAACTCGATGCTCCACCAACCCACTTGCCTCACAGTACCACACCACTGAGCTGCACAACAGATGTGGCACACATATGACTTCTGGGTCCCTGTATTCCTTCACATTTTACACTACTGGCCATTAAAATTGCTACACCTTGAAGATGACGTGGTACAGACGCGAAATTTAACCGATAGGAAGAAGATGCTGTGATATGCAAATGATTAGCTTTTCAGAGCATTCACACAAGTTTGACGCCGGTGGCGACACCTACAACGTGCTCACATGACGAAAGTTTCCAACCGATTTCTCGTACACAAAAAGCAGTTGATAGGTGTTGCCTGGTGAAACGTTGTTGTGATGCCTCGCGTAAGGAGGAGAAATGCGTACCATCACCTTTCCGACTTTGATAAAGGTCGGATTGTAGCTTATCGCAATTGCGCTTTATCGTATCGTGACATTGCTGCTCGCGCTGGTCGACAACCAATGACTGTTAGCAGAGTATGGAAGCGGTGGGTTCAGGAGGGTAATACGGAATGCCGTGCTGGATCCCAACGGCCTCATATGATTAGCAGCCGAGATGACAGGCATCTTATCCGCATGGCTGTAACGGATCGTGCAGCCACGTCACGATCCCTGAATCAACAGATGGAGACGTTTGCAAGGCAACAACCATCTACACCATCAGTTCGACGACGTTTGCAGCAGCATGGACTATCAGCTCGGAGACCATGGCTGCGGTTACCCTTGCTGCATCACAGACAGGAGCGATGGTGTACTCAACGACGAACCTGGGTGCACGAATAGCAAAACGTCATTTTTTCGGATGAATCAAGGTTCTGTTTACAGCATCATGATGGTCGCATCCGTGTTTGGCGATATCTCGGTGAACGCACATTGGAAGCGTGTATTCGTCATCGCCATACTGGCGTATCACCCGGTGTGATGGTAAGGGGTGCCATTGGTTACACGTCTCGGTCACCTATTGTTCGCATTGACGGCAATTTGAACGGTGGACGTTACATTTCAGATGTGTTACGACCCGTGGCTCTACCCTTCATTCGATTCCTGCGAAACTCTGCATTTCTGCAGGATAATGCACGACCGCATGTTGCAGGTCCTGTACGGGCCTTTCTGGATACAGAAAATGTTCGACTGCTGCCCTGGCCAGCACATTCTCCAGATCTCTCACCAATTTAAAACGTATGGTCAAAGGTGGCCGAGCAACTAGCTCGTCGCAATACGCCAGTCACTACTCTTGATGAACTGTGGTATCGTGTTGAAGCTGCATGGGCAGCTGTACCTGTGCACGCCATCCAAGCTCTGTTTGACTCAATGCCCAGGAGTATCAAGGCCGTTATTACGGCCAGAGGTGGCTGTTCTGGGTACTGATTTCTCAGGGTGTATGCACCCTAATTGCGTGAAAAGGTAATCACATGTCAGTTCTAGTATAATATATTTGTCCAATGAATACCCGTTTATCATCTGCATTTCTTCTTGGTGTAGCAATTTTAATGGCCAGTAGTGTAACTGACTTCATCTCTGTAGATCTTCTACCTTTAACTAACTTAACCGCTCTAATCATTCGGCCCTCTACATTCTCCCATTCTGTGAAACAACGTATCCCCGCGTTCTGCCTCTACATCTATTTACGCTTGACTCTATTTACATGGTTTTCAGCCCTCTACCAAAACTGCCAATACTGGACTTGTACCACATTTACACGGTTCACTGCCTTTGAAACTATATACTACGGCTTGTCACTAATAATCGCACCACAGTTCTCCCTCTTATACAGCAGTGTTCATTATGGTCCTTGAGCGCGCTTTGTCTTTGCCTTCATGACCGTTACCTCATTACATTGCCTTGTCAGGGGAGTGACAATCTGATGAGTTCGAACCCATAGGCTGAAGGATGGAAGGGATGGAATTTGGGAAACTCTTCCCTTGAGCAAGACATTTATAACTAATCACCATAATTAATACATAAGCAGCTGATGTTGATGAACCAGTGACTACCAATTGCTGCTGCTGCTTACTTCTGTAGCTTTTCACGTGTTCTAATAGATTTTCCATGGTAACATGACCATGTTAGGTGGCTATCATCTGATCCAGAGGGGTGAGTAGGGCTTTGTCAATGGCATCGTTAAGAAATGAAAGGTGTTTAGGGAGGGGGCAATAGTGAGGAAGGTAGGTCAGGTACATAAAATAAGGTATGGATCATACTGACGGTTATCGTTCCCGTTATCATAGCTGGCAAGCGGGAAGTGGGTCCAGATATTTCACAACGAGTTCCACAGACTATTAATCTTTGACCCTGCAGAACCAACATTCGTGTGCCATTTAACTTGCCCTGCTTGTAACATGTACAAATAACGACTGTCGGCTCTGCCACCAGAGGGGTGAGCAGTGCTGTCCTACCTGCCAGAAGTATTCCCCTCCACTGACAATACTTCCGTAGGGCATTCTGCGACCACCATCTCGGAACGAAACAACGCAAACTCCCAAGACTTCGGATCTGTATGCGCTAACTTTGAAGGGGAGAGGTTACTGGTCCGGGGCGACCGTCTAACAACTCTTGTGCACACATTAATGCATGACTGTGTCTGTTTGGTGGCACTAGCAAGATCTCCTGCACCACTAGTCGGCCATACTTCTTTAAAGACTCCCATGCTACTAGGTATGTGTGTACCAGATAGCACACCGCCAACGGTCTTGTTGCAGTGGTAACACCGGTTCCCATCAGATCACCGTAGTTAAGCGCTGTTGGGCTGGGCTAGCACTTGGATGGGTGACCATCCGGTCTGCCGAGCGCTGTTGGCAAGCGTGGTGCACTCAGACCTTGTGACGCAAACTGAGGAGCTACTTGATTGAGAAGTAGCCGCTCCGGTCTCGTACACTCACATACGGCTGGGAGAGCGGTGTGCTGACCACATGTCCCTCCATATCCGCATCCAGTGACGCCTGTGGACTGAGGATGACACGACGGCCGGTCGCTACCGTTGGGCCTTCATGGTCTGTTCGGGCGGAGTTTAGTTTAGTTTCAGACAGCACACCAAACAGCAGTCTCTACAAGTTAGTGATATTTGTACGCTAACTTCCAAGTGAGTCCTTCTCTGCTGGCTTTTAAGAGTAGACAAGCGATAGTACATAGTCAACTACCCCACCCTTTCCAGTTTAATAAGTCCCAAAGGTGCTGGCAACACAGTCTTGATTTCTTTCAAACACATCAACAATCGTTCCAGTGATATTAGAACTGGAGTAAGGTGCCCCTGCGTGGCATGCATCAGTGCTTCCTACAACTCCACAGTTACAAGACGAGCATCTGTCAGACTGTCAGCAAGATTGCATAGCAATGTGGCGATCATTAACTGTGCATCAATATTGTTCAAGCGGTCACCATTAACATGCAAGTCCCAATTGGTAGTTTCGGCAGATGACCTAACATGCAACATTAAAGCAGTGGCCAACTCACGAAGCTGCCGAGTGTTTTTCACCACATGGCTATCCATACTGGCGAGCTGGGTTGTGTTCAAATTCACTGCCTCCTGTTTGCTTTCTGCCTCCTTTTCCACTTCCTGTAATGCCTTATTGACGCAAGCTATGTCATCCACATTGGCTGTACCAAACATTCTCTTTAGGTTCCTACCACCTGCGTCCATCCTCTTCTCCATCTAACCCACAGGATCAACTGCGAAGTCTGTCATAGCTGCACGTGTAGCTTTGAAAACTCCGATCGTAACAGACGATACTATCCTTGTGTACCGTAATACATGGCTGATTACTCATCCTGTTGTGCAATTTCTCAGACGTTCCCAACTGCCCAAATATTGCAATTTACGGTTAATGTCCACTAGTGATCCGACATAATCACATTCGTCTGCTTGGAAAGCATGACACCTCCTGACACAGACAATACCTTAACTGCTTTGGCCACCTACGTGTAGTACAATAGGCCTAACACAATAAGACTCTGTGCTGCATCCTTCCTCTACGAACCGAATGGGCTCTCGGATGCTGCTTCAATCTTCTCCTGTCCTGGGGCAGGAGCGAGCGTTCTGTGGGGAAAGAAAATCATAATGTCAGTCCCACATCCCAGCTCTGGGTCTTGGTATATACCGATGATTCCCCATATTACTCCGTTTCCTTTGCTTTACTTTTTCTTTCGTCTCCTCCTCATCCACCGTTATTCCCCCCCTCCCCCTCCCTTCTATCGAAACTGGGGTAACATGAGGCAAATTGTCCATATCCTCCGTTAACGGCCGAATTCAGCTTATATGGACAGTCGAAGGGCGAGTGGGGAGCTGCAATTTAACGTTAACCGGCGAAATTGCCTCTATTGCCTGGTAAGGGCCAGTATACTGCGGCACGTAAGGATTCGATAACGTAATCCACTGACCCACATGATATTTAGGTAACATTGCTTTTACATCAAGCGCTCTCTCCTGTTTCTCTAAATATTACGGCGTAAAGTCAAGCGCCGGCACGCCACTCGGGAACGAAAGAGAAGAGACAGCTGTGAGAAGTCAGCCAATAGCACACTGACTGACCCCTCTCCAGGACGACAACGCAACAACAGTGGCCCCTATGTGAAGAGGACATAACCGACTGGTGACGGCCCAGTTCAATAGCAGCTTCAAGATTAGCGACATCGATAGCAGCACCAACTCTAGTCACTTTGCCTGTACTCTCTACATAGCACAGACTTGGGATTGTTTAGGCTGAAGAAGATTGATTATTTTGTAGGTCGCTCTTTGCTTGCGACACATCTGAGTAACTGCCAAAGTTAAGTATTGTAATTTTCTTATTGCAACAAAACTCATTGATACGACTTGTTTGATTGTTTGTCTAGCGAACCGAGTATGCAGGCTTCATAGACACTACACTAAAGCCTTCGTGTTCATGTTTTGTACTTGCCTCCAGATAACTTTCACTCTCCTAGCGAAACTCTTTCCTGAAGAGATGTCTCCTTGTGACGGGGCTTGCAAAACTCAAAGGACAACGACAAATTGCGCCCAAAAAATTAGTTCATCCTGTCTGATCACCTGCATCCATTCATGTCCATTCTGCATTCCGACATACTTTGGCAATTCCAGCAGGAAAATGCGACACCCCACACGTCAGAATAGCTACAAAGTGGCTCCAGGAACACTCTTCTGAGTATAAAGACTTCCGCTGGCCAAAAAACTTCCCAGATATGAACATTATTGAACTTATCTGGTATGCCTTGCAACTTGCTGTTCAGAAGAGATCTCCACCCCCTAGTACTCTTGCGGATGTATGGGCAGCCCAGCAGGATTCATGGTGTCTGTTCCCTCCAGCACTACTTCAGACATTAGTCGAGTCCATGCCACGTCGTATTGCGGCACTTCTGCGTGCTCGGAGGGGCCCTACGCGATATTAGGCAGGTGTACCAGTTTCTTCGTCTCTTCAGTGTATAATAATGTGTATTTAACAGCTAACAGCAGAATTAGGAAAACGTCAACGAACGTTAAGAGTTTCTTAATAGTATTGTTTTCCATCTCAGTAACAAACAAAAACAGTTACAGAGAACAATTTTTTATGATGTGTTGAATTTTAATTGACGCTGGTTAATTCAGCCGTGAGCTAAGTAAATGTTGCCGCCTGCCTCAGGGGCAGAGAGAAAACTGTCACGGCCACTGCAGAGTTACTGGATGTGAGAGAGGGAATGTTGTGTTGTTCGTCTTCCGTTACTGACAGCTCACGGGCGTGCGTGACTCCTACCTACCAGCTACTGTTGCGTAAATTTTGAGAGAGACGTAACACGGATTCGTGAATGTTCGTTAGGGAAGCGGTTATCTTCAAATGTGGCACTTATTTGTAGCAATTAACATTAAATTGATTAAGGCTGTTCTAATACAATGCAGCGAGTAGAAGGAAACTGATATTTCATTTATCAAACTTTATATGGACAAATACTATTATTAACCTAAGTCATTCATACACATGGTGAAACCGACAACATTTCACCACCCAACTATAGTGCGACAGCTGTTAGACTGCACAAGTTGGCAGCAGTCTGAAATAGACTACAATCAACACGAAGTGTTAGCCGGCCAGGGTGGCCGAGCGGTTCTAGGCGCTACAGTCTGGAACCGCGCGGCCGCTACGGTAGCAGGTTCGAATCCTGCCTCGGGCATGGGTGTGTGTGATGTCCTTAGTTAGGTTTAAGTGGTTCTAAGTTCTAGGGGACTGATGACCTCAGAAGTCCCATAGCGCTCAGAGCCATTTGAACCACGAAGTGTTCTGAATGGTACTGACATTTAGTAATCAATACCTGGTGGCTGGCGGCCAACTTCCCGCGTGTCTACTGTAGAATAATACTATCAATGACAAAAGTGACATAATTATAGAAGTGCAATTTTCGAGCGTTCTTCAAATTACAGAGACCTGCGAGGCTGAAGTTTTATTTGAAGTTTACTCGATGTGCTTACCACCGGACAAATGGCTGAGCACGGACAGAGAATTTCACCCAACGTATTGTAGGTGTTAACAGCAATTACAGGGAGATTAATATTGTATTGCACTTGATAGTTAAGAGTACGTGTCGCCTGTATCTGACAATGCCAGTCATATCTTGCAGTGGAGCGTACGATCTGCATTGTTGCCACCTGCCCGATATGCGCTCTGTTACTTGGTGCGCCCTTACAGGTGACAACGCAGTGCGTTCCTTTCGTTAGCTGGCAGGTACAAAGCAATTTCAATGGCACTATAATGAGAATACTGTCTCACATGATAGTGTAATATTCGGTATTTATAAGATACAATATTTATTGTGTACATTTGAATAGCTCAAATATGGACGAGAAAGTAAAAAAAGTACATGACAAAAACACATTAATTATTTTTTATACTTAGCTTTACCGACTAAGAATAAATACTTACAATTTGCAGTAGCTGGTTGTGCCTGACTCCGTCCTCCAATCAAAAATATGATGAAGGAATTATAGTAGGGGCGCAAGAAGTTTGCCGATCACCTCAGGGGCAAAGGAGGGTGCAGGGGCTGTAATACTGTATTTGTCGTTGCAGGTTGAGGGGGCTTCATAATGGGAAGGTTTTCTTGTTTCTCTTCCAAAGCTGACGACTCATGGGCATGTGTGCCTCATAGCGATCTGCTGCTATGGTACGAATTTCAAACAGAAGTAATGTGGATTCGTGAGTGAGCATTCTAGAGACGGTAATCTTCAAACATGGTACATATTTGTACCAAAAAATATCAAATTAAATTTAATGAATTTAAATTTAATTACAGTTACTGTTATTAATCAGTTAATCATCCGCTCACACAGACGACACACAAGACATCATCAGCCAATTACAGTGCCATAACTTTAGGGTCGCTGAGGATGGCAGCAATCTGACGCAGAGAAAACGGACACGCATTGTTTCTAATGGTGCCGGCTTTTAACGATCAATACTTGAGAACCAGCGCCCAACTGATTGCGCCCTTAGTATAGCTAGTCTATTTGGTGCGCCACAACGTACTAAGTTATGTAGGCTACCGATCAATAAGAAGATCAATACATTTGTGGTCCTAGGTGCCACTGAACAATGTCAGCATAGGCTCTTGAGCAAAAAAGTTTGTCGATTACTGTTACGTGCATAATGGGGAACCGGCACATGTTGCTGCTGATGTAAGACGACGTCAAACGCGCCAATACGTCCAAGATGCATAGGTCAAGTAGAGCCTGTACTTCGGCCTCCAACATCCCCTGATATCAATAGACAAAAATTACTAAATGTGCTTAGAGCCTGTACTTCGGCCTCCAACATCCCCTGATATCAATAGACAAAAATTACTAAATGTGCTAACAACCGTATTTGCGAATTACGTCCCCCCAGCATCTTATACAGCTACGGAGGGTCGAATGATTAGAGCGATTAAGTTAGTTAAAGGTAAGAGTTTTACAACAATGAAGTTAGTTAACATGTGAAGGAATACTGGGAGCCGGAAGTCGTATGTGTGTTACATTCTGAGCAACATTAGGATCAGGTGGATAAATTACAGGCAGAGGTAAATGAGCTGAGTGCGGCGGAGAGAGAACAGTCACATCCCAACCCACGCATCATGGGTAACACTGCTGCAGGACTGGTTACCCCGTTTTTACGGAAACAGGGGGAAGATGTTTTTATCTTCTTCGAAAATTTGGCTACAACCGCCAAAATGGGGAGAAGGAGTAAGGAACAATTTTACGTGTTGCTAGATTGAAGTTAACGGGAGACCCGCCAGGTTAGCCGAGCCCGCTAACGCGCTGCTTCCTGGATTCGGGTACGCGCGCCGGCCCCGTATCGAATCCGCCATGCGGATTAACGACGAGGGCCGGTGTGCCGGCCAGCCTGGATGTGGTTTTTAGGCGGTTTTCCACATATCCCTAGGTGAATACCGGGCTGGTCCCCACGTCCCGCCTCAGTTACACGGCTCGCAGACATCTGAACACTTTCCCACTATTCCATGGATTACACTAGTCGCAGACAGTTGGGGTACACTAATTCCTTCCCGGGGGGTACGACAGGGTGGCGGCAGGAAGGGCATCCGGCCACCCCTTCAACTAACATTACCACATCCGATTAACCATGCCGACCCTGCGTATCCGCGGGAAAAACAGCACAAGCAAAAGAAAAAGAAAAGAAAAGAAGATTGAAGTTAACAGGAGATGCTAGAGCTCATGTTACGTGTATTAAGAATCTGAGGGATGCTTAAATATTTGAGGATTTTCAGGAAGGGTTAAAGGAGAGATATCGGAAGAAGAATATGGGAAGAGATTGTCGGGAACAACTTAAGCAGGATGAATCTGCTGAAAGTTTCGCCGACCGTATTCATAAAATCAATGAAATTAACCTTCACGTACAGACAGTAGAACGCGGCAGGAGACTTTAATTTACGAAGTGTATACATAAAGTTACGCCAACGCTTTTTCCACACCCCGAAATACTTTTGCAACTCGATTTTTGAGACAGCTTTTAGCGGGATCAGCAACACGTTTTTAATTGCATCTGTACTTGTAAAACGACAGCACGTTCAGGATTTATTTGCTCATGTGAATAAAATAGTCACTTGGGGACATGTCTGCTGCGTATCAAGACTGTGGCATCATTGCAGTGTTTTATTTGGCCAAAAAACAAAGAAGTGCGAGCAAGTGCGTTATCGTAGTGAAAACGCTATTAATTGCTTCGTGGATAACACTCTCTAGATCGCTTAATATATTTCTTAATTTTTATCGTCGATTCAGCTTCTGCTATCATCAGATCAAAACTTAGTACTTTTAAAACAAGCTTAAGTATCATATCATAGCACTTCAACAACCACGAAATTGACAGTTAATGCCCTGATAAGGCATAGGTTTGTTTTATTGACACTGACACTGAACCTCGTTTTATAAGTTCTAAGTTTTGATGTGATGATACAGCAGCCGAAATGACGTTATAAATGAATACATGTATTAAGCGATCAAGACAGTTTCATTCACAAAATAATCACAACGATCACATGCTCGTTTAGAAAATTTATTTCTTTATTAATTCGTTGTTTCGTCATTCAATTTGTAAGCCCACGGTCCAGCCACGTTAATGTGACTTCACCCTATGTTCGACGTCAACGTGCAGTAAACAGTGGACAGTATACAAAGCATGCCGGGTGTGCGGGGATGTGGGGGATACGGAAAATGGTTCAAATGGCTCTGAGCACTATGGGACTTAACTTCTGAGGTCATCAGTCCCCTAGAACTTGGAACTACTTAAACCTAACTAACCTAAGAACATCACACACATCCATGCCCGAGGCAGGATTCGAACCTGCGACCTTAGCGGTCACACGGTTCCTGACTGTAGCGCCTAGAACCGCTTGCCCACTCCGGCCGGCAGGGGATATGGACATACGGACAGCAGGGCAGTCGTTGTATTGTGGAAACGGAACGAGTTTTCTGAGGTTCGAAGGGGCATGATCATTGGCTTTTGGGCCAAGGGTGGAAGCATTTCCAAAACGGCTAAGTTTGTAAACTGTTTTCATGCAGCCGTGGTTAAAATATATCATGCATGGCAAAATGGTGTTTTCCAAAGCTATGGCCGAGGGAACTGTGGTGCACCACGGCCCATTGATGGAGGTGAAAGACGACTGCGAAAACGTGCAAGGCCGAATAGATGCGCAACTGTTGAGCAACTGACCACCCTGAACCAAGGGTTACCAACAGTGTCTCCTCAACGACCGTTCAGTGAACGTTGCTGCATTAGGACCTCCATAACAGGCATCTGGTTTATGCACCCATGTTGAATACTATTTATCGGCGGCAAAGGCTGGAATTTGCACGCCAGTACCGCAACTGGACGTCCATTGAGTGGCGACCGGTGACTTTTTCAGATGAATCATGTTTTTATGCTACATCGGACTGAAATCAAACATCCTGGGGAGTGAGCGTTATGGTCTGGAGAATGTTTTCGTCGCATTCCCTGGGTGGTCTCGTGATTCTGGAAGGTAAAATGGATCAACAGAACTATGCATCTATCCTTGGGGATGTTGTATACATAGTTCCGCGTAGTCAGCACATACACAACTTTCCAACTAGAGCGCGCCCCGCTAAGCACAACAGCGCAGGCGCAGCGCTCGTCCGTCTCTGCACTACGAGATGGCGCTGCCTTAGAGATGGACCAAATTCTGCTTCCGCCGATCTGCGTATTAATATGTAACGCAGCCAATGAGATTGCTGCTAACGTAGAACCTTTTCTCCTCGTGGATCACACTGAAACGTCCCCTTAAAACAATTATACATGACAGTGCTTAAACTTACACACAATATTTTGTTAGCGCAACGCAATCTGACTTTCAAAATTCCCTACAAAAGAATGGCCCTGACTAACATTAAACTATACCTTTCACAAATCACTTACCTCACAAAAATCTTCGCTGCTCAAGCTACTGCAATACAGCAAGCGCCACTACTGCCAGCTAAATAAAAGATTCAAACTATGGAAGGCACTAACTACTGATAGGGATAGTTAGCAAATGAAAGATATTAATAGAGAACAAACAATGTATTTACCTTGATATCATCATATATAAATATAGCAGTTCATGACAAATTTCAAAACTCCGCCATCTCTCTCCCCACATCCACCACTGCTGGCGGCTCACCTCCAACTGTGCAATGCTACGCGCTGTTCACATCCAGCTGCCGCTGCCCAACACTACAATGGCGAGTATTACAACAATGCAAAGCAGCCACAGACTGCACACAGCACAGCCAGTGATTTTCATACAGAGGTGGCGTTACCAATAAAAAAACCTAAACAGCCTACTTACATAGCCCCCAAGCTCCCCACAAAAAAATTTTACAAATTGTATTGGGCAGTGGCCAATACAGATTTGAAAAAAATTTTTCATAATTACAATAACAAAGAAATCAAACGCACACACTTATTGATACAATGTTGGTCAAAAGCTAAAATTTTCTCACAGTCCATAAAGACAG
This sequence comes from Schistocerca americana, assembly GCF_021461395.2. Taxonomy (NCBI): domain Eukaryota; kingdom Metazoa; phylum Arthropoda; class Insecta; order Orthoptera; family Acrididae; genus Schistocerca; species Schistocerca americana. The sequence continues at coordinate 748,105,883 of NC_060130.1, read as the reverse complement.
TCCTAATCGTACATAACAGTAGAATAGCAGTGTTTTTCTCAAAGTCTGAGCAGTAAAAGAAAATGCACACGGAAGTAGTGGATTTCCATGCAGTCTTGAAGAAGTAGTGTTGTCCTTCCAACGGAAAGACAGTGCTGACTCTTGACATGCATACAGGTAATGGGCCACAACAGAGCAAATCCACAGCAGAGTCAGTCGAAATTTTGAAGAGTATTGGTAGGTAGGTCATCACAGAGCAGACCCACTGTAGTCCTGGTAGAGAGTATGGTATTGGTGGGCCACCAGAGGTGCAGACCCATTGCAGTCCTTGTAGAAAGTGTGGACAGGCCCACTGTAGTCCTGGTAGAGATGACCAGCAGCCATCTGTTGTGATTGTGCAGGTGCGCAATCACCAGTGAAGAGTCTTGCAGTTAATATAGCAAGTCCATAACCACCACTTGTGCACTCACAAAATTTTTTTTTGAAATGTCTTTAGAACCAGCAATGCTGTTATCCAGTCCCTTGCTGAATTATTAACACACGTGCAAACACTATCAGTCACTACTTCTCACATATTGTCCATATACTATGACCAACAGAAACGTGTGCAGTGAAATGTAACTTACAAGTTAATAATAAGATGAACTGGTGTCAATTACAATTTTATAACATGAGAATACAATTACAAAGGTACAAAATACATCATTAAAGAACATAACAATACAGATAACATTTGTAGTAAAACAGGCGTTACAAAAGAATAGAAATAGACATATACGTCAGTGTTACAGGAATTATGACATGAGTACATACATAGAAGATCAGAATAACTTGCGAAACATCAACTTCACACATGAGCATTTAAACAGAATGAATAATGTCTAACATCTTTACAAAGTAAATAACATATTATTAATGCCAATTATATTTGAGGATAACAGTATTCCTCATCATAGTGAATGTAGCTTAATATTAAAAGAGGAAAAAATTCTATGAAACTACACAGAGACAGGAAGAAAACAACTACACAAGGGTACACAAACACATAGTGGGATAACACCAATAGGAAAGGATAGGGTTCGTTTTCAGTGTAACATTTGGTACTGCAGTCCAACCCAAAACTTCATATATCTTTCCTCTTATTTCATCCTTTGTTTCCACCAAAAAAATTCTATGGAAGCATGCTTTCTGTATTTATATGTTCACACATTTCTCATCTCAACATTTATTTCCAAGAAAATCCTACCTAAACCTGTTTTCTGTACTTTTTTTTTGTATAACTTCTCAATGCATTCTTTACCTATTCTCCATAGTCAGTTTCTTATATAGTCTACCCCCTCTTAAGCTAACTTAAATCTACTGAGCTCAGATGCTAAACTAAGGGACGAGGCAATGCAGCATCACATAACAAATTATCACAAACAGCAATGACAAAAAAATGCCAATTTGCAAAGCAAGCAGCAGCAAATCTAAATTAACAGATAAAATGCAAAATTACAACTAATATGAGCCAATGTGCAGCAACAATAAAAATAAATCAATAGTAAAACTAGCTTAACAGAGTAATACAAAGTGAAATTTAGTAGCACTATGCCTGGCAAATAGCAGCAGAAATAACTTATATCTAAACATGACATAGCTCAAGCAGAAAAAATAGTACACTAAAGATAACAATGCAGATAAGGGAAATGTATAATCACATCTTAATGTCTAAGTAATTAAAGTGGTGCACCACAACAACTTATTGTAAAAGAAATATTACCATGTACTTGAAAAGAATATTATGTATGCAGTTACTGTTACTAGTCCCTTCTTATTGTTCTTTCCTTTCCAAGTGCTCCTTTTTTGAAGAATGTGGATCACAAAATTATTATTTAATAGATCCGTTGACAGAAAGTGTTCACATTAGCAAATGCATCTAAGTTTATTTTATAAAACTAATGCTGTAACACAGCTGGAAAACAGGTATCAAATGAAATAAGCAATTACGCAAACCAAAGCATAAAAACATCATTCAATAGCTATGTGGCATTTCGTAAGTCAGTAGCACTCAACTCTCATAGAAAGACACTTGTCATAATCAGGTGTGCAGATGTACGAATATTTTCCATCAATTCATAAGCATTGCAGTAATTAGCACAAAGTACGAGTAATCATATGTTTTCAGGTAATGAGCGTGTAATATTTGCGATGCTTTCTACAAAGGAATGTCAATAGCAAGGTTAATGGAAGTAATGAGGGTGTCGCATTTGCAATATTTTCTCTAAAGGAATGTTAATGGCGAGGATAAAGGCCTGCCTTTTTTCTTTTTTTTTTTCTACCTGTGCTTCTGGAAAGGCACACCCTAATGGCTTGTTCTCCAGGTGTTTGACACAGCTGCGTGCCCACAACGCATTACGTGCAGGTGGTCACTTAACTTTCTTTCGGAAATATTTACGACACCAGTTTCCGCTACAGTGACAGTCTCACATAAAAATATTTCACAGGTCAAGAATTAGCGTTGCAAATCTGTAGAAAGAAAATCCTATAAATATAAGTGTCCAAATAAAATATTCGTCAGCATTGTGATACAGTCACGCATTTACGCACATTTCATAACTCTTAAAGTACGAATCTTGGTTTCCAACAACCTTTTTCACAAACCAGAGTCCCTAAACACTACTCATTATTCCTTACCATATTCGTCGACACTTCTTCAATATTTCATCATAACAGCTACGTGGCTTAATCAAATAACTCATATACCATCAGCCTATTAATCATAAACATACCTCAGCAGCGTAATACACATCGTCGTCGTAATAATAACATCATAACACCTCAGTCAAATCTCAAAAACGTCGTAGCTTTCTGCAATAATTTCAAAACCTAAAAAAATTCTCTGCTCATGTCAAAAGTGTCATCTGCCTCAAACGTACTTTAAAAATCATGATCTCATACCAAATATATCATTCAAAGCTCTCATAGTATCACAATGGTTCCGAAAAAATATGAACAGATCACACAGTACAGACAAAATACAATTTCGTAAGTGTGAAGTAATCCAACTCTGTAATTGCGTAAACATATGTCACTGATGTAAAAAAAAAAAGTTTATCTCTCAGTTACATGATCAGATAGCTGTGTAATTTGTGTGTTAGAGAAATATGGTACCGATGTGTAAAGTTGTATAAGCAAATACCATATTAGCTAGGGTTCCTTGTGGTTGCCACACACATGGTACACAAAGTAAGCGTGTACCCCCCTGAGGATTAATGTAATTATACCCTCAGGTGTTACAGATTACAGCAATGGAATGAAATGTATCACGGAAAACTTTCTTTGTAATTCAAAAATCTTTAAAAATAAATGTTTTAAGTACAAAATTAATCACTGAAATGCGTGTCCTGTAGCGCCAAATGTGCATCTTGTTGTAAGATAATCTCTGTGGAAGTGTCGTAGTTATTTTCCTCCGATAGCTAAGTTCTGCAGAAGCCAATTTACTTACCTCATGATAAACAAAAGTGAAATGCTTTGCGTAGAGATATCTTAGTTATTACGCTTATTGTTGTGATGATGAAAGTACTGTGCTGTAACGTATTGTTGTGCTATGGAAAAGGCTGTCTCCTTGTAGCTATACCACAAAAGTTACTAATAAAACATGTTTTGATTTCCAGAAGAATTCAGAAAAACTGTGCAGATATAAAACAGATACACCGCAAAAGCAACATTGTAAATTGTCACTCATTAGTAGCGTCGTGATAAAACCGTGTAGTTGTCACTTAAACTAACCACTGTGTCGTCTGGTATCTCACAGAAAGTACATTAAACCCAGAATGTATTTTCAAGTAAACCAAAATGTTGCATTAAAATCTCATTAGCAGTACCAGTATGTGTCCTAAGTATGTAAGCCTGATAGTCGTTACGTAATCGTGCAACTAACAAGCAAGAATGTACAAATACAACACTTTGTCGTCTGTTCACTATAACAATGCATTCGTAATTTCTGTTTAAAAATGTTCCCTAGGTTCTAGACTGGATATTTAACTTCAAACATTGTTGCATGTTAACAGTTTCTTAAGTCTGACAAAGCATACTAGAAATGTGAAGTGAAAAGTTTTATGGCAAAGACAAAGTTAAAAAGCAGATTATCTTTCAATAAACGGTTTTACATGTGAAATATGGTGTAAACCTTTACTCTTCCTAGTACGCAGAGTTTCAACTTCAACGCAATTATCATGTGGTATACGTCGGATTCTGTATGGTCCATTGTAAACTAGAAAGAATTTGTGACTCAAGTGTTTCTTCTTATGTGACAATGAATGAGCTTTAATGAGAACTTTCTGACCAATATACAATTTCTTTGCATTTGCTTTACCGTGTAGTTTTCTCCTTTTGTCTGCTGCAGATTTTATATTTTTAAGAGCCAAATCAATTATGTCTTTGTGTCGAAGTTTACGTGTATTCGGGAGAGGTACAAGCTCTCTGATTCTGTTCGGTGGTTCTTCATTCTTCAGTACAAGAGTAGGTGGTAAAGCAGTGGAATCATGAGGCATTTCATTCAGCACGTTTTGAAATAAGTGTAAATATCTGTCCCAATGCTGATGCTTTCTGTGACAATAAAGTCTGCAAAGCTTATTGATTTCTTTCATAATCCTTTCAGACGGGTTGCAATGTGGTGAGTACAATGAAATAAAAACAGGTTTGATTTTATGATTCCGAAGCGTGCGTGACCAAACAGCTGATCTAAATTGCGGTCCGTTATCTGAAATGACTTTAGCAACGTGGCCAACTTCACGTAAGAAATTTTTAACAAAGGCGTTGGATACAGATCGTCCAGTGGCTTTACGTAACGGAGTGAAAGAAACAAATTTTGAAGTAAGTTCAACAGCGACTAGAACATACGAAAATCCATTGGATGTTCTGACAAGGGGTCCCAAGAGATCAACAGCAGCAAATTCTTTTAATTTAGAAGGAATAATAGGAAACAACGGAGCACGATGTGAGATAGTAGATGGTTTCGCCTTTTGACAAAGTTTACAAATAGACAAGACTCTTCGAATTCTCTTTTCCATATTGTTAAAATAACAAGTCGTTCGAAGAATATGATAACATTTTCGTGGACCAAAATGTGCGTAGCTGAAATGAATGTACCAAATGAGCTTATTAACAAAATCGTCTGGAATGCAAAGTACCCATAGCTTGTCATCAACAGTGCAGCGTTTGAAGAGTATGTTGTTTCTAACCAGATAATAATGCCGAATCTGTGTGTGTGTCTTTTCATGCCATTTGCTCTTGATGTCTTTCCAAATCGGATCTTTATCTTGTTCATGAGCAATGTCCTTTAAAGATGTGGTGATGAAGTTTTCAAAGGCGACTTTCTGAATGTAAAGAATACTGAAATTTTTCTCGAGGTTGCCTTCTGTGGTACTTTTCTCAAGCCCAGCCGGTGCGCGTGACAGCGCGTCCGCAACAATGTTCTCCTTGCCGGGAATGTAGAATATTGTAAAGTGGAATTCTTGCAGAAACAATGCCCAACGTTTTAACCTGTCATGATTTAATTTTGAAGACATAAGAAATTGTAATGCACGATGATCACTGTATACTTTTACGTGCTTACCAGAAAGAAAGAAACGGAATTTGTTAAATGCCCAAACGATAGCTAAAGCTTCTAATTCAGTAACGGGATAATTTTTTTCAGATTTTGTTAGCACTCGGCTAGCAAAAGCAATGGTTTTCTGAATGGTAGTGTCATTTTCTATGGCTTCTTGAAATAAATGGGCACCAAGACCGACTTTAGAAGAATCCGTGCTAAGGGAGAAATCTTGTGACAGATCTGGATGAGCTAAGATTGGCGCGTGAAGTAACGCTTCTTTCAAAGAATTGAATTCCAATTGTGCTTGTTCGTCCCAGTTCCAAATAGTATTTTTTCCAGTGAGAGAACAAAGTTTTGGTGTAACAAGAATTTGCATATTCAGAAAACGACGGTAAAAATTTACGAGACCTAGAAAACTGCGGACTTGTCTTTTTGTGGATGGAACTGGAATGGCTCTGATTGCTTCTAACTTTTCAGGATCCGGCTGAATCCCTTCAGAAGAAATAATATGTCCCAAAAACTTCGCCTTTGTGCTACCGAATTCAGACTTTTCCAAGTTAACTGTAATTCCAGATTCTGCAAAAATACGTAACAAACTGTTGAGGATGCGATTATGTTGTTCCCATGAAGCTTCTGCTATCAGAATATCGTCCACATATAAGGTGATGTGACGTTTTAAGAACTCAGGTAATATGGAATTTAACCCACGAATGAATGCTGCCGAAGAAATGTTCAAACCAAAAGGAAGTTTCCGAAACTGATAACAAACGCCGAAACAAAGGAAAGCTGTGTATTTTCTACATTCTGGATGAAGTTCGATCTGATAAAAGCTGGATCTGAGATCAATGGAAGACAACACTTTTACACCATTAAAATTTTGAAGAAGTTCTTCCATCGTCTGCGGCCTGTCTGTTTCAGGAATGATGATAGTATTGATTTGTCTCGAATCTAAAACAAGCCTGATCGATCCATTTTTCTTCTCAACAACATGTAATGGGTTGTTGTATGAGCTTACTGCAGGTTCAATAATGCCCTCTGTTCTAACACGGTCCCTATAATGCGCCGGAATTACGTATGGTCTAACACAAAATTTAGTATGCTCACGAACACGAAATTGGTATTGAAATCCCTTGATTGTTCCTGTTTTGTGAGTAAAAACTGTGGAATGTGCTTGTAAAATCTCAAAAAGGTCCTGCCTATCAGTGTCATTACAATTCTCAATTGTTTGAATTTTATTCTGAATTAACTTATTAGTGTCAAATGCGCCGTCGATATCATCCCTGTCAGTACTTGCAGAGTGATTGTTAGTGTCTAGTTCCGTAGAAAAGTCCGAACTGTTGTCTAACAGAAGGTAAAGCCGATTAATTTCCTCGTCATGGTTTGAGAGCCAATCTTCAAATTTCAAAGCTATTGACTTACCTTCTTTCTCTAAACTTATTTCAGCATCGTGAAAGTTTAAGATTGCTTTGAATTCATTCAAAAAGTCTACTCCCAATATAATTTCCGTCGACAATAATGGAACAATAAGAAAGTTCGTAGAGAAGCTGTGGCTTTGACAAAAGGATTCTAAGTTGGTTTGTTGGCGTACATCTACACTTTTCCAAAGATTGCACCTTGTAATTTAATCTTACGTAACGGAAGTGTGGGGCAATCGTTCGATTTGTTGCATTTGCTAAAGGCTGTTTCACTAATTACTGAGATGGGACTGCCAGAGTCAAGTACTGCCGTAAATTTTACGTCATTTACAGTAATGTGAATCACAGGATATGCAATGTTGTTAAGTTTTACGTCGTGTTCCTGGAGTAAGATGTCCCTAATGTCTTCCATTTTTACGTAATTACTAGCTACGGCAGCTGCGTCGTCAGTTTCATAAGTATGTTTTGTGGCTGCCAGCGGTGTGAGTCATTGCCTATTGTCTCTTTGTTGGCGCGCGTCGTTATTGGGGTTTGGAGACCTAACTTCTACAAATTCACCGTGACGAGAGGGCCCTGCTCTGTTTGAATCCCGCCAGTTCTGATGCAATTCAGGTCTGTCGTTACGATCACATCGTCTGTCGTCATGTCGGTAGTTCCTGTAGTAGTTGTCGGTTAAGTGGTGGAGAATTTCTCCCTGAATCGTAACTGCGCGCTGGACCGTTGCGTCTCAAGTTATTCTGTCTCCCGTAATAATAATTGTTTTGGTTCCCATATTGTCTGGTTCTCTGATTGTCTCTGTGATAGTCATTACTGCGGAGAGGTGATCTTTCCCTGTAATTGTTACTACTTTGCCAACGGTTGTCGTGCGGGTGGTGTCTGTTTTGGTCACGATTTGTGTTGTGAGAATAGCCTTGTCGCGTCCAGTTATTATCGAGGAATTGTGACGGATGTGACCTGTAATTGTTGTGTTCCTGTTTCCGCATTCCGCGATTGTCAGTGTCAATTTCCAATTCTTGTAACAGTCCCTGAAAAGCTTCAATGTCGTCTTTGCAACGTCCTGCCAAAATAATGTGTCGTAAATGTTCAGGCAATTTGATTAAGCAAATGCGGATGAGTTCTGAGGGGCTGTATGGGTTTGAAAGATACTGATTCTTATGCAACATGTCTTCAAAATATTTCATAAGACTGGAAAATTCAGATTGTTCGAAACGTTTCATCATTATGATGCTATGTTTTACTCGGTCTTGTGTGGCTTGAGACCAATATGCTGAGAGGAAGGCATGGTAAAACTCTCCTTCACTGTGGCAATCGTGAATTACCGATCGCATTCTTACAGCTGGTTCATTCTCCAAGTAGCCACACATAAATTCTAATCTGTGTTCTAACGACCAGTTGGGAGGAAAACAATGCGAGAATTGATGGAGCCATGCTTGTGGATGAATGTCGTTGCCAGAATTCTTAAATGTTTTGAATTTTCGTGTAGTAATGAACAGCTTATAGTCAAAATCATCATGTCGCCGAGTCGCATATCGGTCATTGTTAGGTCGTGTCGGCCGTTCCATCTCAAAATTCGGTGCACATTGCCAATTTCTTTCATAACTTCCGAAATGCCCTGTGTTATTATTTTGTGGCTGTTCCGTATTTCTGTGTCCCTCTTCCCGTATTGGGGCGCGAGTATCCTCTGAAATACGTAGTTCTTGTACTACTTGTGCCCACTGATCTTGCACTTCTTGGATTTCTCTTTTGTACTGTGTATTGATTTGATTTTGATTTTGTTTGAATTTTCTAATTTCTACATACTCTTCAGTGTCAGTGAAGGCTACAGGTGTTGTGTTATTCAGATCATCATCTACCTTTGTAGATAGGTTAGTGAATTGATCTGAAAGTTCGGCTACTTTATCCGATAGTGAAATTATTTCCTCAGTATGTTTTTCTGAACCAAGTTTCAGAGTATCTACTGCGTCCTTTAAGTTTTCCTGAGTTTTTGCAAGTTGCGTAACCGAATCGGTAGATGCAACTGAGTCAATTTTAGCTTGCAAGGTGTCGTGATTTTCATGAACAATGGTTTGCAGTTCTTTTATGGCTGCTTCGTGATTCTGTAATACATTTTCATGCCGCGAAAAAATGGGTTGAAAATGCTCACAAATTTGTGTTTTTACGTCATTACAGACTTTTTGACATTTCGATTCAATGTTATGTAACTCAGTAGTTAAATCTTCACGTGTTTGCTCAAGTGTTTGTTCCAATGAGTCTAACTTTTTAAGATTTTGTTCCATTGTGTCTAACTGTTGCTGTGTTTGTCTCTGATGTTGTTCCATTGTGTCTAACTTTTTAAGATTTTGTTCCACTGTGTCTAACTTTTTAAGATTTTGTCCCATTTGTCTCTGATTTTGTTCCATTTGTTGCATTAATTGCAATAATAATGTATTAGTGTCTGGAATTTGTTTCTCTACGCTTTTCGGCAGTACATTTGCACCGGCAACATTCACATTTTGACAAGCAGAAAATGTGTCTTGACTTATTTGAGAAAACGGTGATGACCCAAAACCTGAATCTACAGTATTTGCGAAATTGTGTCCTGTCATTTCGGATTTCTGAGGCGAGCTGTTGCCGACCGATCGATCGATAATGCTTCCCAGTTCACTACCTGTTTCACTGTCTACACCATTGTTTGCAGCCCGCTCCATTTCCCTATGCACAATTACCAAATTACTACTTTGAACATCAGTTAATTCATTACTCGGTGGCGCTAACACACTGCTTTCATTTTCACTGTCATTTCTCAGTTTACTTTGGAGCCTAGTATTACGTTTTTCACACGCCATTATTGTCACAGTATTTCACACGACAACACAGAAAAACACAATTTGAAGATCAAAAATAAGAGAACACATTAACATAGCACTGAAAATAATATCTAGTTAATTGCAGCTGCGAAATACTTGGTGCAAATCTACATGCATGCCACAACTGTTTTACTGTACAACAATGAAAGTCTGCAACTACAAAGGAGATTTTCTCTACAATTACGCGCTAGCAATAAACAAAATCTACACTAATTACACAAACTACAAGAAAAAATCAGAAGATTCCAGTGAGGTATCCTAGGCTAAGGGTCGACATATGAAACGTCCCCTTAAAACAATTATACATGACTGTGCTTAAGCTGACACACAATATTTTGTTAGCGCAACGCAATCTGACTTTCAAAATTCCCTACAAAAGAATGGCCCTGACTAACATTAAACTATACCTTTCACAAATCACCTACCTCACAAAAATCTTCGCTGCTCAAGCTACTGCAATACAGCGAGCGCCACTACTGCCAGCTAAATAAAAGATTCAAACTATGGAAGGCACTAACTACTGATAGGGATAGTTAGCAAATGAAAGATATTAATAGAGAACAAACAATGTATTTACCTTGATATCATCATATATAAATATAGCAGTTCATGACAAATTTCAAAACTCCGCCATCTCTCTCCCCACATCCACCACTGCTGGCGGCTCACCTCCAACTGCGCAACGCTACGCGCTGTTCACATCCAGCTGCCGCTGCCCAACACTACAATGGCGAGTATTACATCAATGCAAAGCAGCCACAGACTGCACACAGCACAGCCAGTGATTTTCATACAGAGGTGGCGTTACCAATTAAAAAACCTAAACAGCCTACTTACAACACTCGCGCAGTAATACCTGAATGCGCGAGGCATTATAATGAGTGTACAGACCTCCGATTAGTCAGTCTGCATTTGTCTGTACCAGTCTGCATTTGTCTGCACCAGTCTGTACCAGTCTGCATTAGTCTGTACCAGTCTATAGTCAAGTTTCAGTCTGCGCCTAATAAGATTACCATATTCCTGTAAATAGCCATGAAGATAAATGCATAGACACTTTGTCAAGTATCAGAGATATGAGAGAATAAGATTAACGTACCAAGACCAAAGAAACTTCAGATTGTCAATTGTAAACAGCATCCAGAATCAAGTTACGTAGTGCCATGCTTTTTATTATTTTAATAAATGTGTGTGAAAATTAATCAAGTTCTGTTTAAAGTTGGTCACCGTCAATCTGCTACTCTAAGCGTGCAAGTGGCATTTCTATCGTCTGACCTAACGGCAGAGATAAACACGATAGGACCACGAGACATATTGCTGACACTCGCCTACTTCGTTAGAGCGACAAGTCAAATAATCTGATGGTGTGTGTACTGAAGGTCTTACAGTACGCACAGCACAGGGGACCCTGTCCATTACTACAGTTTGTTTATCCTCGGCACGATTGCATCTACCAGCAGGACGATACAAGACATCACACAGCTCTCAGAGTACTTGCTTGGTCCGAAGAGCACCATGATAAGTTTACTGTACCTGCCTGGCCACCAGATACCCCAGATTTAAACCCAAATGTCAATATGTGAGACCACCTCGACCGAATGTTCACGCCATGGGCGCTCAACCGAGAAATCTAACGTAAGTTGCAACCACAGTGGTGTCGGCGTGGGTACTCATCCTTGTCGTTACCCTCCTGAAACTCACTGACTCTCTTTCTACAAATCTCGCAGTGGTTCACGCTGCAAAAAGTGATTATTCAGACTTCTGAGTTACATTATTGTGAATGGACAGTTTAGTACTCCTTGCTGATCGTTCGGCGTTGTAGCGCGAACACCTAGTGCACTATGCCGATAAAATCGATGAATACAGAGAGAGTAGCCTTCACATCTGCCCGCACCTGTCGATCTCGAGCTTTTTCCGCCTTGGCGGTCCACAGTGGTTCCATTGAGACGATTGAGCTATAGTTTCGAGGTCATGTCTGAAAACCCATGTTTCCTCACCACACTAGTTCGGCATCGATGTTTACTTCAGCTAGCGACTCCTGAGCAACCAGCATCCACCGCTGTTTTTGTTCGAAATTCATTAATTTTGGAACAAATTTTGCCGTCACACTTTTCATAGCCAAATTATCGAAAAACAAAATTGCATGCTATGAGTCGGTTGATATTCCAATCGACTGTCAATCGAAGATCGTTCGTGATGGTTACTTTCAGTATGTGATTATGCGCTGGGGCGTCCAGGGTGTTCATCATTTCCAACGGCTTCAAAGCTTTTTTCTCAAAGCTACTGGTAAACCCTTGTTTTCCTCATAGCAAACTCGCCAAAAGTAAATTTTAGTATTTATAAAACCTTGCTGGGCTTTATTCCAGTCTTATAGCAAAATGTAATACAAATTCCTTGAAGCATTTTATACGATCAAATAATCACCGATACTGTCAAAACACATGTAAACTTCTTAAAAAATGACGAACTAAATATCCAATATTATTAACATTGTACATATACTCTTCAGAGGTGCTTATTGAACCAACTACGAAAAAAATCACGTGAATCTGTCTGACACAACGCAAGAAGCTGCAAAATCCTCGTTACCTTTTTACACTCACATCGTGGGCAGTATTTAAGCACACTCCTTCTTATTCAGTAGCCTATTTTATTACTTTTCTCATATAAAGCAGAATCTACAGTCTTCCTGTTACTGTGTTACTTTCCGGTGTCAGGTAATGTTCCGCGGCCCGTCCATTTGTATTTATTTTAACAACCACGATCTCGTATCCACCATGGATAAAATCAAACCCCTGCAAGCTTCCAAGATTGGAGCTGTTAATGAAGATTTAACACCTTGGATATAGTGTTTTAGTGGGTGACCTATATCTACTCTTTGCACTTTATCACCCCCATTCATTATTATAGGGTGCAAAACTAACGTTACTCGCGAAACGGAATTAGGAATTGCTACATGGTCATTATTTTTACCTCTGCGAGTGCTCCAACCACTATAGAAAATTCCACGTCCGAACACAGGATTCGATTATAATAACTGTCTGCAGATTCACATATTTTTTCTAAAATTATCACCAATAGGCTCATCCAATGTTCCCAATGGAAAAGCACTACAATTGACGTGTTTCTGAGGAGCAAGCCTTCATCGTCGGAAGAACCTTATAAAGGCGATAAAGATAAAAATATAAATATCAGTACTAAAAATTCGTGCTCACTTCTCTCGTAATCGTGTCTTTATAAAATGTGCTTAATCATCATTCATAAAGTCAGTAAGACACTAAAATGAATCGATGTATGCAGTCTATGAATAGAAGAACTGCCACGCCTATAGCTGTTGCCGTTGAATACCTACATTCACTGAGTACATACGTTGATTCATTTTAGTGTATTGTACCGACTGGATGAATGACGATCAAGCACATTTCAGGTAGACGTGGTTGTTAAGGAAGTGTCCAAGAATTTTTAGTATTTTTTTGCATTTAATATTTATTATTTTTGTGAAATTCTTGTAGCAGAAATCTGATGACGAAAGCTTGCTCCTTCTGAACGCGTCAATTTTAATGCTTTTACATTGTGAAATGTGGTTGAACCTACATTTAAATATTGATTCTAGCAACCACGACCTAGTGTCCATCATGGATAAAATATAACACCCGTAGAGCTTCTGGAAAACAATAAGGACAAATATCCGAGCTAACTGGGACTGAAAAATCGCTTCATTATTACTTGAACCTTTCACAACTTTTTATTCTGGCAGTTATCCTTTGCCAAGCCTGTTACTAGATGAATCTAGTGGAAAAAATTGATATTAAAATGTTTTAATGCCGTAACAAAGCCATTAGTCCAGTTAATAGAGTTGGATTAAGTTAATGTCATCTAACTGCTGCTCGTACGCAGTCACCACTCAAAGACAGTTGTGTATGTTTGTGTGTGTGTGTGTGTGTGTGTGTGTGTGTGTGTGTGTGCGTGCGTGTGTGTGGACCGTAGGGACCGTAGAGGGATTACGCTGCATGCTGGGCGCATATAATCTATCCCTCCAACCACTCTGAAGTAAGCGTCGTGAACTCTCTCTGTTTAGCTACTACATAGTGCACAAGGCGGATGTGCTTGCTCTTTGTCGCATTTGTTTTGCAGACCATAAAGGTGCTCAAAAGGGTCGAGAAAAGGTGGATTGTAGCATTACGAAGAGGAGTGTGGGGAATAAGCTAGCAGGTACTCTCATATGAAGAGTGACTCAGCATATGTCAAAGTCGTAATTCTCGCCTAGTGCCAACACGGTTCATACTTGAACCAATTCGCGATATGAGCTGTCACGCTCTGCACAATCATCACACGAATGGTGATGCTCAGTCCGTTATCTCCTGTTGGGACGAGTCTATACATGAATACTTTGAAGCAAACGCACTAGAATCCGCGAAGTTCAAACAAAGGTGTTTCAATAGATACGTGGACAACACATTTGTGTTGTGGCCCCAAGGAACAAAAAGAATGTGAGAGTTTCTGGAACATTCATTGTGATAAAAAGTCACGACGGCATTTGAATAAGAGGGCCAGCCGCCATTCCTCTACATGTTATTTAAGAGAAGAGCAGATGGATTCGTGGCTCACAGCGTATATAAAAAAAAACCATCTACGTGTTCTCAGCAATCATCATCCATAACAAAGATATTTCGTGCTAGACTCCAGTCCATAGTGCTCAAACACTGTCAGACAAGAAGACCCTCGCCAAAGAATTACAACACCTACCATTAGTGAGTGCTCAGATCCACAAATTTAACTGGCGTTGCAGTCAAAATCAAGAAGCTTAGGGGAATCGTTGAGACTAGGAAAGAAGAAGAGAAGCTAAGGCTAGCATATTTGCCTTAACTGGCCCAATTTCCGGAAAGATTGATATTTTGCTCCCGTTAACGAAGATAAAGTCATCTTTGCAATGTTAAAGATGATTTAAGGTCCCCTGAGCCGAGTGTGTACCGCATCCCATGAGAATGTGAAACGTCTTACGTGGAGTAGACAGTCAAGCCACTCGTGGAGAGGTGCAAGAAACCTCAGCGACACGCACGACTAAAACAAACAAGCAAATGAGTTGTCTCCGAGGACTGTCGAGAATAAAATCATGAAATGAAATACGACGAGACGAGTACCGTGACGCAAACGGCAACTTCCTGATGCCGTGTAATTAAGGCGTCCATCGAAATAAAGTTGTCGCAGCACCTAATAAACTGTTACGGAGGTTTCCATTGAAACGAGGTTCGGGCTCTGGCATTCAGTCTATAGAGATCTCGAGGACATCTCATCCTCCAGAGAATGCGCATTTTGCACAATAACAGTGCGGGCTCCGATAAACAAATGAACATGGAAAGGTGTAGTGGGTGCCGGCAGTACGTAGCGGCATGACAACAATTATTAACAGTCTAGTTGGAGTCCAGACTGCGAGTACTCTTAACGAAATATCTCGCAACTGCTGAAGAAGATACCTGGTCTGTTGTAGAAATATCGTGCGTAACATCGAATCAACATCTTGGACGAAAACCCGAAAGCACATCATTTATAGTCGAAGAAAACACTCTGCAGACTTATTGTCTACCACTCAAGAAGAATGTATAAGTTCTAACATTGAACATCTAGCCCTATACGCCACAAGCATGTGAGCAGAGAAAAAGGTTTTATCCCGAAACAGCCCAGTAGCCAGAGATTCCTCACAGTTCTACGAAGAATCAAGATGGAACAGGACAGCATTTTCAACAGCGAGCTCCGTGAGATAAACATAACGTGTGAACGAGTACAGGTTGTGATGCAGGAACGTCAACATATGGAAGTTTTGGTCTGGCAGAGAGTTGTGTACGGACAGCCAAAGTGAGCAGCTCCACCTTGCGCGTCGAGCGAGCAGGTTGCTCTTACTTCGGCTTGTACAGTAGCGCCGCGTGTGTCGCACTTGTGTGTGCTCAGTCTTGTGTGTATTGGTCGATGTTGATTTGTTCTTACCTAGCGGAGATTGTTGTTGGTTTGTTCTCTGGCGACGGTGTTCTCTGCCTGCGCCATGATGTCAGTCGCGTCTCCCAAGAATATTCCTCGTTAGGGTACCGTTCGTTTCGGTTTTGACATGAGTACGCGTCATGTTCAACCGGGCTCTCCAGAAATTCGCGAATGGGTGGTTGATACGATTCGAGTCACATCTGGTCAGATCGGCCTCTCTCATGGGTTGGTACTTAGGTGATGTTTGCACATTATGATGGTTCCGTTAGAGCAGTCCTCCTTGCAAATGCGTCGATCGAGTATATTCCGGTTAGAGTCTACGATCTTCCACCCGAAATGGACGATTCACTTCTGAAGGCTGCGTTGCTGCCTTATGGAGTCGCTCGTCATATACGGCGGGAAAGCTGGCCTCTTCAACATAGCTTGCAATGTTACAATGGTTTCTGAACCACATAAAGGGCGACAATGAAACCACTCCTTCCCTTTTGGGCGTTGATTCTCACGCATTTGACGGTGAAAAACGACAGCTCACAGTGCGATGAGCAACAGGAAACCGTTCTTGACGCCTGTGATCCGAAGCAGCGAAGGATACAGCAGCACTGGCGCCTGAAGGTAGGCAAACCCCACGTAACGCATGTCCAAGACTCTAACCCTGAGGCGCTACAGCGGCCGGGAGGCTGATTTAGTGTCTTAATTTCTGACAAGTACATCTCTTAAAGTGCTCAGCAAAGGCGCGTGGGTAGCCCGAATGTGTTGCCGAACAAGGGGGTCTTAGAGGGACCCTTTGCCGTTTTATTCGCGCACATTTTAAAGTTACTCTCCCTTGTGATGACGCGACTGGAGAGCGCAAAACCGGAGTACTGAAAAATCATAAGTACGCTTTGCTGCTTCGGGTCACGTTCAAGTTATGTTGAATGGTTTTGAACGGTCCCTTGTTGTTCCAACCTGTACACGAGAGCAAAAATTGCGGTCGCGTTACGCTCCAAAGAGGTCCAATCAACTTAAATTGGGATGCAGCCCCACAACGTCCTTAGAGAAAGTTTGAAACGTCCAAGGGTGTCAGCATTATCCAAGGTTGTCAAGAACGTCGTCCTGTTGTTTACCGCACTGCGAACTGTCGTTTTCGACCGCGAAATGTGTGGAAATCAACGCCTCAGGGAAGAGGTTTCATTGTCACTCTGTATGCCACCCCTGAGGCCTTTACGTGTCGATCCTGAGCGGCTGTGTTGCTGAAATATCTTCCTCGGACGCTCAAACCCCGTCGTGGTTCTGATCTCCATCGCAGAGTCGTCAAAAGAAGGGGTGAAGTGTGGGCAAGAGGGGATGTGGCAACCTTCTCATCGTGATGTTTGAACAGAATTGTGGTGAAATTTGGTGCCAGTGTGACATCATTAACTCACCTTGCAGCTGACATGAACATCTGAGCTGTGGCGTTTTCTTGCATGTGTCAACTTCTCGCTGTTTGAAGCGTCGTCGAGTACGAGAATAACGTCACAGTGTGGCATGCTTTTGTACTGTTACGGAGAAACGCTGTATCACATTTGAGCCAAATTTCACACTTATGCGTCGCAATGACAGGTAGTTCCGTGGTTTCGAAAAAGTGGTCCTTTAATTCTGCTGCGCAGTGTAATAGATTTGCGAGAAGGGGGATAAATGCTAGTCGTGGCATCATGTTTTAGAATTTCCTGAGTTTCTTTTTAGCAGTTGAGGTGATTTTCCAGGGATGCTTCCTCTGATAAAATTAAGTTCTATTCCATTCTTCTCGGTGTCGCCAGTAGTCCGTCTTTCGTGACTTCTGTGTAGACGAGACATAAAGCTCTAAACTACAGCTCTTGCTTCATTTTATTGCTAACATTTTTTGCTAACATTTTGTAACTTTTTCTTGTTGTGCGTGGTTTCAAGCCGTCACCGTGTTTCTAGGTGCTCTTATTATAATCTAACAAGACTTGTAACACTTCACTTGCGATTTAAACATCACGCGCAGACTACTCACGATGACAACGCAGAACCATTTCTGAAAAATGCGCGTTAAATTTAAAAGAACAAGGGCAATGAAAATATGTAAAGGCAAGCAAAGCAACGTTAAGATGGTAAAGGTGAAATCACATAATTATTTTGACACAGGTGGGGACTTACTCCATCTTAGAATCGTGTAAATCCTTTTCTGTGGGTGTACACATTTCCAGAAATGTCGTTTGTGTGTCTGGGGACACCTTTTCCAAAGAACTCGGAATTCGTATCAGCAAAGGTAAGGAAGATCCTATAAAACAGAGGCGGCGCTTATACGTCGGTCGTTAATTGGCACGCGGATGTGACTGCGTCTGACGAAACTCGTTCGTGTTTCACGCCCTAAATGCAGTGATGCTACCATATACCCGAACTTCGGTCGTTATTCGCCACAGCCGAAGCAGTATTGAAGATCGATAAAAAACTTGACAGAAGACTGCAAAGCGATACAATACGAGAAAAACACAAAACTAGGAAAATATTCCACAGGATTTTTTCTCCGAAGTAGCGTTACAAACTGTCAATAATATTTCGATAACATAGAATTCAAAAGCACATACGAAATTTTAACAAATTAGAAGACACTACCGTTGATTTAAAAATGTGGAATAATATCTCCTCCCCCGAAACAGTATAGAAAAATTTCCGGTACCAGTCACAATAAAAGGTTATTTATTTGTCACACGACCGGTTTCATACTTGCGCCCATCTTCAGGTGTTTATACATTTGAAACATCCCCTTAGAAAAATTAATGAATTACTGTGCTGATAGATCTCTTACGTTATTTGATTTTCAAACAGCTGAGTAGAACTGAACGTACTCAGACATTTCTCTCTTTACGTATTCTGATCAACACTTAACTGACACACAATATTTTTAGCGCAACGCAATCTGACTTTCAATAATCCCTACAAAAGAATGGCCCTGACTAACAATAACCTATGCCAGCCGAAGTGGCCGTGCGGTTCTGGCGCTGCAGTCTGGAACCGCGAGACCGCTACGGTCGCAGGTTCGAATCCTGCCTCGGGCATGGATGTGTGTGATGTCCTTAGGTTAGTTAGGTTTAAGTAGTTCTAAGTTCTAGGGGACTAATGACCTCAGAAGTTGGGTCCCATAGTGCTCAGGGCCATTTGAACCATTTTGAACAATAACCTATACCTTTCTTGAATCACTTACCTCACAAAAATCTTCGTTACTCGAACTACTGCAATACAGCGAACGCCAATACTGCCACCTAAATATAAGATTCTAACAACTGAAGGCACTAACTGCTGATACGCATAGTTAGCAAATGAAAGATTTTGATAGAGAACAAACGATGTATTTACCTTAATAATATTCAAAAGTCATCATATATATATCAGTTCATGATACACAGTATTACAAATTTACTCTTTCTGATGGAAACACGTCCAGATCGTCCGCTCTCAAAACTCAGCCATCTCTCTCCCCACATCCACCACTGCTAGCGGCTCACCTCCAACTGCACAACGCTACGCGCTGTTCACATCCAACTGCCGAATACTACAATAGCAAATATTCCAACAATACAAACCAGGCGCAGACTTCACACAGCACAGTCAGTGATTTTCATATAGAGCGCTACGTGGCGTTACCAACATAAAAACCTAAACAGCCTACTTACACATTTGGGTACATGTTTATATGCTGCAGATCACTGTATAAATACAAAAAAAATTATTTGCTGGTGACTAAACATATACAAGTGGGACAATTGTAAGTGGCAAGGCAGCAGTAGCAGGTTCGAATCCAGCCTCGGGCATGGATGTGTGTGATGTCCTTAGATTAGTTAGGTTTAATTAGTTCTAAGTTCTAGGCGACTGATGACCTCAGAAGTTAAGTCGCATAATACTCAGAGCCATTTGAACCAGCAAGGCAGCATGCAGGCAAATTGTTCCACTTGCATCTGTTTAGTCACCAGCAAATAATTTTTTTGTATTTATACAGTAATCTCCAGCATATGAACATGTACAGGAATGTATAAACACCTGAAGATAAATGGCTCCGAGCACTATGGGACTTAACATCTGAGGTCATCAGTCCCCTAGAACCTAGAACTACTTAAACCGAAGTAACCTAAGGACATCACACACATCCATGCCCGAGGCAGGATTCGAACCTGCGACCGTAGCGGTCGCGCGGTTCCAGACTGACGCGCCTAGAACCGCTCGGCCACACCGGCCGGCACCTGAAGATAGGCGGAAGCCTGAAACCGGTCGTGTGACAAATAAATAACCTTTTCTTGTGACTGGTAGCGGAAGTTTTTCTACACCCTATATAGGAACAGTCACGGAGTTCAACAGCATCCACTATGGATAAAATTCATTTAGACGCATGAGTGTCTCTTTAATGAAACTTCTTGATAGGTAAATGATGTGTACCTACTTTTTATACAGAGTCCCAGAGATGTAACCAGAATTTTATTTCGGGGGGGGGGGGGGGGAGGGGGAAAGGAGGGGGAGGGAGGGATAGAGGGGCGGTTAGGTGGGTCGATTTGACCACCTGTCAAAAGCCTGAGTAACCATCGTCTGCAGCACGGACGTACAGAAATATCGATATCAATGAGGTTCTGGAAGGTACCAACAGCGATGTGGTGCCATGCCGACTCCAGTACCGGCCGGCCTTGTGACTGAGCGGTTCTAGGTGCGTCAGTCGGAAACCGCGCTGCTGCAACGGTCGCAGGTTCGAATCCTGCCTCAGGCATGGATGTGTGTGCTGTTAGGTTTAAGTAGTTACAAGTCTAGGGGACTGATGACCTCAGATGTTATGCCCCATAGTGCTCAGAACCATTTGAACCATTTTTTGAATTCCAGTACCGTGGCCAGCTGCGCTAGATTTCACGGATGAGGATCCATGGGGCGAACAGCCCGATTGATGCAGCCAGACAGATTCTCGATCGGTTTTAAATCCGGAGGGTTTGGTGACCAAGGAGTGCGGTAAACCCATCGCGGTGCTCTTCAGACCGCGTACGTACACTGCGAGCTGTGTGACACATTGCGTTGTTCTATCAGTAGACGCCATCGTGCCCAGGAAAAACAAACTGTATATAGTGGTCGACGTGGTGGCCAAGCATAGATGCACGCTTTTGTTGATCCATTGTGCCTTTCAGAGTGACGAAATGACCCAGGGAACCACGAAAACATTCCCTAGACCACAAGGCTCACTCTTCCGGTCTCGAAGCTTTCGACGATTGTTGCTGGTCCATACACACCAAAGGCCGTCTGTCCGATGAAGCATGAAATGTAATTCATCTGAAAAGGCCACCCGTCGCCACTCAGTGGACGTTCAGTCGTGGTACTGGCGTGCAATTTCGAGCTTTCGTCGCCGATACACAGCAACTTGTACGGGTGCATGAACCAGGTGCCTGCTGCGGAGGCCCACACACACGAACGGTCGTTGAGGAGACACTGTTTGTACCCCTAGGTTCATCTGGGTGTCAGTTGCTCAATAGTTGCACGTCTATTCGCCCGTACCCATTTCCTCTCACCTGTCATCTATGGCCGTTGGTGCACCACAGTTGCCTCGGGGCACATTTCAGACAGCGCCATTTTGCCATGCACGGAACAGTTTAACCACGGTGGTATGCGAACGGTTTACAAACGTAGCCATCTCGGAAATGTGTCCACCCTTGGCCCCAAGGCCAATGATCACGCCCTTTCGGACGTCAGATAAATCGCGCTGCTTCCGCATCACGACGACTGCACTGTATACCGGGTCCTCCGGACACACTTTATACAGAGTGGTCTATTGATAGTGAACGGGCCAAATATCCCACGAAATAAGCATCAAACGAAAAACCAACAAAGAACGGAACTCGTCTAGCTTGAAGGGGGAAACCAGATGGCGCTATGATTGGCCCACTAGATGGCGCTGCCATAGGTCAAACGGATATCAACTGCGTTTTTTAAATAGGAACCCCCCATATTTATTACATATTCGTGTAGTACGTAAAGAAATATGAATGTTTTAGTTGGACCACTTTTTTCGCTTTGTGATAGTTGACGCTAAAATAGTCACAAACGTATAAGTACGTGGTATCACGTAACATTCCGTCAGTGCGGACGGTATTTGCTTTGTGACACATCACTCGTATTAAAATGGACCGTTTACCAATTGTGGAAAAAGTCGATATCGTGTTGATGTATGGCTATTGTGATTAAAATGCCCAACGGCCGCTTGCTACGTAAGCTGCTCGGTATCCTGGAAGACATTATCCAAGTGTCCGGACCATTCGCCGGATAGCTACGTTATTTAAGGAAACAGGAAGTGTTCAGCCACATGTGAAACGTCAACCAGGACCTGCAACAAATGATGATGCCCAAGTAGGTGTTTTAGCTGCTGTCGCGGCTTACCCGTACATCAGTAGCAGACAAATTACGCGAAAATCGGGAATCTCAAAAACGTCGGTGTTGGGAATGCTACATCAACATCGATTGCACCCGTACCATATTTCTGTGCACCGGGAATTGCATGGCGACGACTCTGAACGTCGTGTACATTTCTGCCACTGGGCACAAGAGAAATTACGGAACGATGACAGATTTTTTGCACTCGTTCTATTTAGCAACGAAGCGTCATTCTCCAGCAGCGGTAACGTAAACCGGCATAATATGCACTACTGGGCAACGGAAAATCCACGATGGCTGCGACAAGTGGAACATCAGCGACCTTGGTGGGTTAATGTATGCTGCGGCATTACGGGAGGAAGGATAATTGGTCCCCATTTTATCGATGGCAATCTAAATGGTGCAGTGTATGCTGATTTCCTACGTAATGTTCTACCGATGTTACTACAAGATGTTTCACTGCATGACAGAATGGCGTTGTACTTCCAACATGATGGATGTCTGGCACATAGCTCGCGTGTGGTTGAAGCGGTATTGAATAGCATATTTCATGACGGTGGATTGGTCTTCGAAGCACCATGGCCCGCAAGTTCACCGGATCTGACGTCCCAGGATTTCTTTATGTGGGGAAAGTTGAAGGATTTTTGCTATCGTGATCCACCGATAACATCTGACAACATGCGTCAGCGCATTGGCAATGCATGTGCGAAAATTACGGAAGGCGAACTACTCGCTGTTGAGATTACACACATATGCCAAATGCATTGAGGTTGACGGACATAATTTTGAGCATTTATTGCGTTAATATGGTATTTACAGGTAATCACGCTATAACAGCATGCGTTCTCAGAAATGATAAGTTCACAAAGGTACATGTATCACATTGGAACAGCCGAATTAAAATGTTCAAACGTACCTACGTTCTGTATTTTAATTTAAAAAATGTACCTGTTACCAACTGTTCGTCTAAAATTGTGAGCCATATGTTTGTGACTATTACAGCGCCACCTATCACAATGCGAAAAAAGTGGTCCAACTAAAATATTCATATTTCTTTACGTACTACACGAATGTGTAATAAAAAATGGGGGTTCCTATTTTTAAAAAATCACCGTTGATACCCGTTTGATCTTTACGCGCCATCTAACGGGCCAACCATAGCGCCATCTGGTTTCCCCTTCAAGCTATACAAGTTTCGTTCTTTGTAGTTGTTTCGTTTGATGCTTATTTCGCGAGATATTTCGCCCGGTCACGATCAATGGACCACCCTGTATACGCTCCACTGCTAGTACTGCCGCTTGGTGTCTGTGAGTGGTTATTGCATGTTGTCGTCAAATTAACTTGACTGGACCGTATAAATACAACGTTGTTTAGAGATGGCAGTGAATATTTGTGCACAGATGTTGGCTATCCAAATATTTCCAAAAAGTGGTGTAGTTTCAAACAATAATGAGTTAGTACTGCCTGAGTTACCAGAAATGGAGAAAGTGATCTTTATGTGATTTGTAAAAATTTTTTTAAAAATTACAAAAATTTTCTAATACTTCATTTACATAAAGAAATAAACCCTTTGGACCGTTTTGCTACAATACACAATGAAGTGTCTCAGCTGCAACAAAAGTATGTTTCCCAAAGGGAACCTGAGGTACACGTCTGAGAATGTTCAACCTTTTCATCTCGCGTAAGTGCTGTCAGCTGTTGGGCATGACTGTGAAAAAATCAGCAAGTGAATGCAGCAGTGCACAGCAACTCGTGACGATCAGAATACGCGGATGTGGTTGGTTCACTTTGTTCCACAGTATAACTGAATATTGTTAAAAGTTGTTTTGCGTGATCATTATTGAATGATCATTTTACTATTTATTACAATGGAGAATATTTCTTAATTCGTTATTTTAGTACACAAAATGAAGTCAAATGTACAAAGTACACTACTGGCCATTAAAAATGCTACACCAAGAAGAAATGCAGATGATAAAGGGGTATTCATTGCACAAATATATTAAACTAGAACTGACATGTGATGACATTTTCGCGCAATTCGGGTGCATAGATCCTGAGAATTCAGTACCCAGAACAACCACCTTTGGCCATAATAACGGCCTTGATACGCTTGGCCATTGAGTCAAACAGAGCTTGGATGGCGTGTACAGGTACAGCTGCCCATGCAACTTCAACACGATACCACAGTTCATCAAGAGTAGTGACTGGCGTATTGTGACGAGCCAGTTGCTCGGCCTCCATTGACCAAACGTTTTCCATTGGTGAGAGATCTGGAGAATGTGCTGGCCAGGGTAACAGTCGAACATTTTCTGTATCCAGAAAGGCTTGTATAGGACCTGCAACGTGCGGTCGTGCATTATCCTGCTGAAATGTAGGGTTTCGCAGGGATCGAATATAGGGTAGAGCCACGGGTCGTACACATCTGAAATGTTACGTCCACTGTTCAAAGTGACGTCAATGCGAACAAGAGGTGACCTAGACGTGTAACCAATGGCACCCCATACCAACACGCCGGGTGATACGCCAGTATGGCGATGACGAATACACGCTTCCAATGTGCGTTCACCGCGATGTCGTCAAACACGGATGCGACCATCATGATGCTGTAAACAGAACCTGAATTCAGCCGAAAAACTATCGTTTTGCCGTCCGTGCACCTAGGTTCGTCGTTGAGTATACAGGCGCTCCTGTCTGTGATGCAGCGTCAAGGGTAACCGCAAAGAAATGTCTCTGAGCTCTATGGGACTTAACTTCTGAGGTTATCAGTCCCCTAGAACTTAGAACTACATTATACCTAACTAACCTAAGGACATCACACACATCCATGCCCGAGATAGGATTCGAACCTGCGACCGTAGCGGTCGCGCGGGGGTAACCGCAGCCATGGTCTCCGAGCTGACAGTCCGTGCTGCTGCAAACGTCGTCGAACTGTTCGTGCAGATGGTTGTTGTCCTGCAAACGTCCCCGTCTGTTGACTCAGGGATCGAGACGTGGATGCACGATCCGTTACAGCCGTGCCGATAAGATGCCTGTCATCTCGACTGCTAGTGATACGCGGCCGTTGGGATCCAGCACGGCGTTCCGTATTACCCTCCTGAACCCACCGATTCCATATTCTGCTAACAGTCATTGGATCTCGACCAACGCGAGCAGCAATGTCGCGATACGATAAACCGCAATCGCGATAGGCTACAATTCGACCATGATCAAAGTCGGAAACGTGATGGTACGCATTTCTCCTCCTTACACGAGGCATCACAACAACGTTTCACCAGGCAACGCCGGTCAACTGCTGTTTCCGTATGAGAAATTGGTTGGAAACTTTCCTCATGTCAGCACGTTGTAGGTGTCGCCACCAGCGCCAACCTTGTGTGAATCCTCTGAAAAGCTAATCATTTGCATATCACAGCATCTTCTTCCTGTCGGGTAAATTTTGCGTCTGTAGCACGTCATCTTCGTGGTGTAGCAATTTTAATGGCCAGTAGTGTATTTCTTAATTAGTTATTTTAGTCCACAAAATGAAGCCAAATGTACAAAGTATGTTTTGAAAATGGGTACTAATTTTTGTATAAATCTTGCATCTAAAATCATTTTAAAAAATTACTTAAGAGCATTACCTAATAAAGGAAAAATTTCCTTCCTCCAGAAAAAAACTCATGTCTGAAAGGGTTAAAATAATAAGACTAGCCAGTTTCGGCGGTAAGGAACAATCATCTTCAGTTCATGATCATATAACATACAGGTTGAACACAAACGGTATGTACCAGTAACAAACATCATGCAGTGACCTGCATTTGTGAAGAAATGTACATGAATAAGAAATTTGGTGCTAACAGTAATAAAAAACTGTGCCTGGCTGTACACCATACTCGTATCAGACACAGATTGAACGAACTGGTTGTACCAGTGCAAATCACACCAGTCATTAACTTGCAGTTGTATGAAGTTTTTTTCCCTTCACTTGCCCTTAATACAATATGGTTTGCACTCGTACAACCAGTTTGTTCAGCCTGAGTGTACAGCCCAGGCACGGTTTTGTTGCTACTTTAGCACCAGATTTCTTATGCGTGTTGTTTCCTACACAAATGCGTGTCACTGCATGATGATTATTACTGGCACAGCCAGTTCGCATTCAGCCTGTATTTAATACACTCCTGGAAATGGAAAAAAGAACACATTGACACCGGTGTGTCAGACCCACCATACTTGCTCCGGACACTGCGAGAGGGCTGTACAAGCAATGATCACACGCACGGCACAGCGGACACACCAGGAACCGCGGTGTTGGCCGTCGAACGGCGCTAGCTGCACACCATTTGTGCACCGCCGTCGTCAGTGTCAGCCAGTTTGCCGTGGCATACGGAGCTCCATCGCAGTCTTTAACACTGGTAGCATGCCGCGACAGCGTGGACGTGAACCGTATGTGCAGTTGACGGACTTTGAGCGAGGGCGTATAGTGGGCATGCGGGAGGCCGGGTGGACATACCGCCGAATTGCTCAACACGTGGGGCGTGAGGTCTCCACAGTACATCGATGTTGTCGCCAGTGGTCGGCGGAAGGTGCACGTGCCCGTCGACCTGGGACCGGACCGCAGCGACGCACGGATGCACGCCAAGACCGTAGGATCCTACGCAGTGCCGTAGGGGACCGCACCGCCACTTCCCAGCAAATTAGGGACACTGTTGCTCCTGGGGTATCGGCGAGGACCATTCGCAACCGTCTCCATGAAGCTGGGCTACGGTCCCGCACACCGTTAGGCCGTCTTCCGCTCACGCCCCAACATCGTGCAGCCCGCCTCCAGTGGTGTCGCGACAGGCGTGAATGGAGGGACGAATGGAGACGTGTCGTCTTCAGCGATGAGAGTCGCTTCTGCCTTGGTGCCAATGATGGTCGTATGCGTGTTTGGCGCCGTGCAGGTGAGCGCCACAATCAGGACTGCATACGACCGAGGCACACACGGCCAACATCCGGCATCATGGTGTGGGGAGCGATCTACTACACTGGCCGTACACCACTGGTGATCGTCGAGGGGACACTGAATAGTGCACGGTACATCCAAACCGTCATCGAACCCATCGTTCTACCATTCCTAGACCGGCAAGGGAACTTGCTGTTCCAACAGGACAATGCACGTTCGCATTTATCCCGTGCCACCCAACGTGCTCTAGAAGGTGTAAGTCAACTACCCTGGTCAGCAAGATCTCCGGATCTGTCCCCCATTGAGCATGTTTGGGACTGGATGAAGCGTCGTCTCACGCGGTCTGCACGTCCAGCACGAACGCTGGTCCAACTGAGGCGCCAGGTGGAAATGGCATGGCAAGCCGTTCCACAGGACTACATCCAGCATCTCTACGATCGTCTCCATGGGAGAATAGCAGCCTGCATTGCTGCGAAAGGTGGATATACACTGTACTAGTGCCGACATTGTGCGTGCTCTGTTGCCTGTGTCTATGTGCCTGTGGTTCTGTCAGTGTGATCATGTGATGTATCTGACCCCAGGAATGTGTCAATAAAGTTTCCCCTTCCTGGGACAATGGATTCACGGTCTTCTTATTTCAATTTCCAGGAGTGTATGACCACAATCTGAAGATGGTTGTTATTTACACCCCGAACTAGCTAGACATCGAATTTTAGTTTCCTTACGTAAATGCGATGTATGCCTTAAATTCTTTGTAAAAAATTTAAATTTTAGCAAATAATTAGTTGCGAGCGGAGGAAGCATCACAATGACCGTCACGTAGAGAGGACAAGTGCATAGGAAAGAAATTCCATCTTGCTCAATGCTCGCAGCATATGTACTGCTTCTATTTCGTAGAAACATGGATCATATGTTACGGTAGAAGTAAGGAAGGAAGTTTAATGTTTTTGTGTATCTTCGACAGCTAATAAAATCGGAGACAGAGTTTTGCACGAATTTTTTTTTACTATTGGACGCGAAGGAAGCGGCGTGGCATTTTCAAGGAAATATCTCGGCATTTGCCTAGATTGAAGTGGGAAACCACAGAAAACCCATATCCGGATGGCTGGCTCTGTGGTAGAGCTCGGGCCTCCTGAATGCGGGTCTAGTGCATTGGGCACTACGCCATCCCTCTCGATGCAGTGGTAAAAATTACAGACGAAACTGGCAAGGTTTTGCGAAAGCCCAGAATAGGAATATTTATGTTCAGATGTGGTACTTATTAATAGTAATGGATGTGAAATTAAATTAAACATGTTTTAAGAATATTAGATCGCTAATATTGCCACAATTGGTAGCCGTGCGGTCTTGGGTGTCTTGCCACGGTTCGCGCGGCTTCCCCCGTCGCATGTTCGAGTCCCCTCTTGGGCATGGCTGTGTGTGTTGTCCTTAGCAGTTTGGTCCCATAGTCCTACACCAAATTTCCAAAATTTCGCTAATGTTGGCAATGGCCGATTACTACACGAAGTGTACTGACTTTGTCGACACATAGGCCAATTGTTTGCAACTCTAGTTTGTAAAAGCCAACTTAGCAGTTTCGCCCCCCCCCTCCCCTTTTTCAGATCGGTACTTGTTGATAGTAATTGGAAGTCGTCCTGCCGTTTATGTTCTGTTTGAGGTCCCTGAACTGAATAATTGTGTTAGAACAGAATTAATTTAACTTCATCCTTATTACTACGAAAAAGCACCACATTTGAATGGAAAAGTATCTGTTCAAAAATGGTTCAAATGGCTCTGAGCGCTATGGGACTTAACTTCTGAGGTCATCAGTCCCCTAGAACTTAGAACTACTTAAACCTAACTAACCTATGGACATCACACACATCCATGCCCGAGGCAGGATTCGAACCTGCGACCGTAGCGGTCGCGCGGTTCCAGACTGTAGCGCCTAGAACCCCTCGGCCACTCCGGCCGGCAAAAGTATCTGTAATGCGCTTTCACAAAACATCGTTTCTTCCACCCATCCCAAGTTGCATCGAGAAACGTTAGTTTTTCATTTTCGATAAATAGTTGTTTCGTCGTCGTAAATCGTGCAACACCTCAGAATTCGCCAATTTTACGAAAAAATTCCTAGAAGAGAAGTTGTAGAGCAGCCAAATTTGTTTTCAATAAAAACAAAGGAAGCGTCGAAAAACTTAGTTTGTTAGTAACTTTCACCATTTATCAGTTTTATCGAAATCGCACGGTTAATGACAATCACTTTTTTACTTTGCATTCTATGGTTTTTCCAATATTCGCTCTTGTTTTTTCATTTATTTATAAGTAAAATCATTCTCTGGATTTTGGTGCTCCACTATCTAAAACGTGTGTTTTCTTCCGGGTCTTTTATTGACCACTGCTAAATTTGGCAGCTGACCATTATTTAGTTACGTTCGTGAGTGGAAGTCAGCACAACGTTTGAATGTTTTACTTGATGTAAAAGTTTTACAGTTGGGTTAGATCTGGCACGGCAGAGGAAAAATGCATACAAACTGTTTATTGAGAGGAACAAGACGAGAAAGGATGGTAAACATGTTGTTTTGTGAAATGTACCGTCGTTGTGGAAATCTTATTAGAAGGATCATTATGCTCTAATGGGTACAGTGGAAAATGAATCCCACATTTATCACTCATCAGTTCAAAAATTTTACCTTACAACAAACTGTTTACTTTGTGTGGAAGGCGTATCACAGCACTATTTGAAAAACGAGAAGAAACCAATTTTTTGCCGGCCGGATTGGCCGTGCGGTTCTAGGAGCTGCAGTCTGGAGCCGAGCGACCGCTACGGGCGCAGGTTCGAATCCTGCCTCGGGCATGGACGTGTGTGATGTCCTTAGGTTAGTTAGGTTTAATTAGTTCTAAGTTCTAGGCGACTGATAACCTCAGAAGTTAAGTCGCATAATGCTCAGAGCCATTTTTGAACCGATTTTTTATAATGTTGTTCGTGCACTACAAAGGCATTTTCAAAATCTATAATGGAAAGTGACAAAACGGAGTAATGACTGGGGAACTCTTGTAAAATTTCGAGTAGGGCACATTCAAACTCTTGTTGCTGAAGGTAGATACCACGTAAATTGCGCGTAAAGGTTTTTTAGATCTCATTTTGCAGTTCATAGTAGCGTTGGATGTCCGAAAGATGGTGACGTAGCTGCCTGGGTGAATTTCATTTGTAAACATTTAGAATACAATGAAGATGAATGTCAGTTTGCATTCGTAAGAAGCTTTGATGAATTATAGCGGATACTTCCCGAACATCGATACGAAGCAAAAACTGCTGTCCTAAAAGTTCTGTTAAGATTTGTCACTCGTGAGTAAATTATATCGGCACAAGAAAACCATGATATGCTTTCAAAACACGGGCTATTCTATCCTATTTGGCAAATGGTATGAGCCAGAATCAAAGACAACAAGCGGAACACTATTGAATCGTCGAAACAGTTGATGTAATTCTGGGGGACGTTAGATCACGAGTTCATTAAATGTAAATGTATCTTCCTTCAGACAAGTTCTTCGATAAAGTAGAGAGTGACGTCCAGATCACCGAAATTACTTGTTAGAATGATCATTTGCCCAAAAAAGATAGGCTGTTAAAAGCCAAAGACGACAAGCAACTACCTTTCACATCTGTTATTTCAGCTGCAATACAGATATCCTTTGTTTATAATACACAACTAGGCCTTGAGAAAATGGTGTATAAAAATGCGGATCAAGCGAGCTTGTAGACGTGCTGTCAGCTTTTGAATTAACCCTAGAATGATAGCAGAGAGTTTGAAGAATGCAGTATGCAAACAGGAGTAGAAACTCTGAAGACAATGATTTTCTACAATTTGTGTTCAACAATGTGGACGTCTATACTGACAAAATTAATAATAAACGTAACCAGTACCCATCTAAACAAACTTTTTGTCCTTCGTTTGATGTTATTCTATTAATTTTATTGTTTACAGAACCGTTATCCTATTAAATTGATAAAGCCTATTAAATTGATAAATGGTGATTTTTATTTAGCATATAAGCACTTCGGCACTTTCTCAGATTTTCTGGAAACCAACTTTGACGCTCTACAATTTATCTCTTTCGCACTTTCGTCTCAAACTGGTGGTTTATCTGATATTGGATATATCATATAAATGTAGACCGGGGTGGCCGAGCGGTTCTAGGCGCTACAGTCTGGAACCACGCGACCGCTACGGTCGCAGGTTCGAATCCTGCCTCGGGCATGGATGTGTGTGATGTCCTTAAGTTAGTTAGGCTTAAGTAGTTCTAAGTTCTAGGGGACTGATGACCTCAGAAATTAAGTCCTATAGTGCTCAGAGCCATATAAATTTAGAAATGTAATGTAAAACAAACAAAAAACGGAGATTATCATATTGTGCACATTAGCCGCCCCTCTCTCCTACATAACATTACTTAAAATACATATTTAAAATATATTTACCATTGTACAACAATTTCCGCAGTATCCAGGAAGAGCGACTACGATGGTAGTTCTAACCTGCTGCCGTGTGAACAAATGTTTCCTTCCTACGTCGGGCTCAGCAACAGTGACAATTAGGGACGCCTTCACGCAGGGAGTGTGCTACCTGGACGTTCCATGACTCCAGACAAACCACATTCCTTTGAGGCTCAGTCCACACATTGTAGCCGACGCTGGCTCATCGCTGCTGTACTCCCCACACGCACTACGCCACACTGACAATAGACGCCGTTTGAAAACGCGGTAATTTAGAAACTAAGATTACAATGCAATAGATATTAAAATAACTTATCCTTTTTTAGCTTTACCAACATTTCGGATCGGGTTTGAATCCCCAATATCCCCCTCTGGCTACGCCCACTGATAGTCCCTTGCACAGAGATGTTCGTTTTGTAGGCAACGCAAGCTTTTCTTAACGACAGTTTCTCCCTGATGTTTTCTGTTATTATGCGGATAGATCGTCTGCGGATAGGAATGGTTGGATACAGATTCTGCAAGTGAAGATTTCTCTCGAAAAGGAACCGACATCCGTCGGAGCGCAAAACAGCTCCCACCTATTATAAAAGGGAGAAGGTAATATTAACAATGATAATCATAATAATAAAGATAGTGATGAATTATATTGTCTAAGTCGCTAATTTTTGTTAACTAAGAAGGTAATGCGGCCAATATGCGACAACAAGAAAGACCAAAAATTATGGTGGAAAAGAGTTGCTGTGTTTCAAAAAGAATAGTCACAAATTATCGCAAAAAGGATGCCAGATGATAGTCCTAGTGAAACAGAGCTGTGAATATAAAATCAATTAAGTTTTAAACTGAAGTTTCATTTATTAACTTACATCCTGCGTGGCTGTTTATATGAAAGGCGATTTTTATTGTGATCTGTAAATAGCACACTGTGGTGACAGAAGTCATGACATAGTGATATGCATATATACAGATGGCCATCATATCACGCACACAAGCTACAGAAGGACAGTACATAGGCGAAGTTGTCATTTGTACTCACATGATTCATTTGAAAACATTACCGATGTGTTTGTGGCCGCCTGACGGGAATTAACAGATTTTGAATACGGAATGATAGTTGGAGTTATCTCGAGAGCCGCAGTGTCAAGAGTGTGCCGAGAATACCAAACTTCAGGCGTAACCTCTCACCACGGACAACGCAGTGTTCAACGGCCTTCACTTAAATAACGCGAGCAGCGGCGTTGGCGTAGAGCTGTCAGTGCTAACAGACAAGCAACACTGCATGAAATAACTGCAGAAATGAATGTGGCACGTACGACGAATGTATCCGTTAGGACAGTGTGGCGAAATCTGGAGTTAATGGGGCTACGACAGCAGAAGACCGACGCGAATGCCTTTGCTAAGCGCACAACATCGCCTGCAATGCTTCTCCTGGGCTCGTGGCCATATCGGTAGGACCCTAGACGACTGGAAAACCGTGGTCTGGTCAGATGAGTCCCGATTTCAGTTGGTAAGAGCTGGTTGCGAGGTTAGAGTGTGGCACAGACCCCATGAAGCCATGGACCCATGTTGTCAACAAGGCACTATGAAAGCTGGTAGTGGCTCCATAATGGTGTGCGCTATGTTTACACGGAATGGAATGGGTCTACTGGCCCAACAGAACTGATCATTGACTGGAAATGATTATGTTTGGCTACTTGGAGACCATTTTGCAGCCGTTCATGGACTTCATGTTCCCCAACAACGATGGAATTTGTATGGATGGCAGCGCGCCATCTCACCAGGTCACAATTGTTCGTGATTGGTTCGAAGAACATTATGGACAATTCGAGCGACTGGGCCACCCAATTTGCCCGACATGAATCCCACCGAACTTTTATGGGACATCAGCGTGATGTCAGTTGGTGCACAGAATCCTACACCGGCAACACTTTACAATCTATATAGAGGCAGCTTGGCTCATTATTTCGGCAGGGGACTTTCAATGACTTGCATCCATGCCATGTGGCGTTGGCACACTACGCCGGGAAAAAGGAGATGCGTCACGATATTAGGAGGTATCCCTTGACTTTCGTCACCACAGTGTAGATTGCAGTGGAGCAGAAGTGATAGGTAATCGTGCAATTCTAAAATTATCTACATCTACATACATACTCTGCAAGCCACTATAAGGCGCATTGTATAAGTACCTTGTACCACTACTGGTCATTCCCTTTCCAGTAGCCGGCCGCGGTGGCCGTGCGGTTCTAGGCGCTTCAGTCCGGAGCCGCGCTGCTGCTGCGGTCGCAGGTTCGAATCCTGCCTCGGGCATGGGTGTGTGTCATGTCCTTAGGTTAGTTAGGTTTAAGTAGTTCTAAGTTCTAGGGGACTGATGACCACAGCAGTTGAGTCCCATAGTGCTCAGAGCCATTTGAACCATTTGAACCCTTTCCAGTACCACTCGCAAATGGAGCGAAGCAAAAAAGACTATCTATACGTCTACGTACGAATTCTAATTTCTCTTATCTTGTCTCTGATGTCCTTAAACGAAATGTAAATTGACGGCGTTAAAATCCTTCTACAGTCAGCCGCAAATGCTGGTTCTGGCTCTGAGCACTATGGGACTTAATTTCGAAGGTCATCAGTTCAAAAATGGTTCAAATGGCTCTGAGCACTATGGGACTCAACTGCTGAGGTCATTAGTCCCCTAGGACTTAGAACTAGTTAAACCTAACTAACCTAAGGACATCACAAACATCCATGCCCGAGGCAGGATTCGAACCTGCGACCGTAGCGGTCTTGCGGTTCCAGACTGCAGCGCCTTTAACCGCACGGCCACTTCGGCCGGCAAGGTCATCAGTCCCCTAGAACTTAGACCCACTTAAACCTAAGTAACCTAAGGACATTACACACATCCATGCCTGAGGCACGATTCGAACCAGCTGGTTCTCTAAATTTCCTTATTAGTGTTTCGCGAAAAGAACGTCGTCTTCCCTCCACGGATTCCCACTCGAGTCTCCTTAATATTCGCGTGTTGATTGAAGCTACTGGCAACAAATCCAGCAGCACACATCTGAATTGCTTCGATGTCGACCTTTTATGCGACTAGACTGACAATATGAAACATACAGAGATAACCAATTTATAACATATTAGTGATTGCGCAAAACCGGCAACGGTGTGATAGTGACTCTTACAAGTCTATCACTGGCTGTGGCGCTACGGGGAAAACAACAAAGAGCGACGTTCTGTATCTAATTCACCCGCTACATACGCAGAAACTTTGCTGGCTGTGAACGGGATCACTTTCTCTAACAAGCAAGTCTACAAAAGTGGGTGCGACGCGTAGCGCAGCCAGCTCACTTTCACGCCTGCATAGGCGCTGGCTAGCTTTCAGACAGGTCAAAGCTGTCAATCTCTAGTACGCATGAAGCGATGGAGGGAGACGCAGCTAGAGGCCGTCGGCAGCGAGGTCAACAGCTCTTAAGGGTAATATTAGAAGAAGAACTTCGCATCGGCGTTTTTGTTCGCCTGAGGCGATAGAAGCAATCCTTTAGCGCGCAAATTGGGGATATATAGAGGCAATTAACGAATTACGATCCCGCCTGTTTCTGAAGAACACATCCTCTTGAAAATATTCTCCGGCCTGATCCGCTCACTGCTGGAGTTTTAAAGAGCTTCGGCATTTTCGCCTCGAAAAGATCGCTTAATTATTATTCTCTTAACAAGGGGCTGGAGAAATTAACTGTGTCTCATCAAATTTTGGCATTCGGTGCTTGAAATAAAACGCTCTCATTTTTCATTAAGACCAAAGGTCATACAAAGCTTGAAATTTTATTTTTATATAATTTTTTGTTGATCTTTTTGTAGTAAGCTAGCGCTGAGTCCAAACAAGAGCCATACGGCGCTCAGTAATCAACGCTAGAATTGTTACCGTAACTGACACCAGGAATAGAGCGTACAGAATACGTTAATAAATTTTTCAATAATACACTACCTGTCAAAAAAGTGAAGCACCCAGAAGCGTGGGGGCAGGAAAGGAAATGAAACTTCACGCCTTGGCAAGGTATGTGATATTATTTCAGTGATTACAATATCGAGTCGAATTAGCAAAGAATGATGACCTCAGAAGTTAAGTCCCATAATGCTCAGAGCCATTTTTGAAGGTTGCTACCGAAGGCCACTTTAAGAAAAGGTTTAATAAAATCCTCAGATACCACAGTAAATATTTTATTTACAGTGCAACTTCAACATTATATTTTGGATTTCACTATAGTAGCCACAGAAGGTATAAGTATTCACCATTAATGAAGTATTTGAAAAATAAAATGTTTCATCAGCCCATTCAAGGGTACTGGTTCCCTTCATTGGACCAGACATTTTCCGCTACTGTAATAGCTGTTAAATTCTGCACACTTCTAAATAAGTGTCAATACATTTCATGTTTTTTTTATTTTAGGAATATTTTGTTGGCATCTGAAACCGAATAACATGCATTCGAAACCATTCACTAAGATAGTGAATCTTTGGGAACACTGGGTACATTCAATTACCGCTAGGGTGCACCTATTGTCAATATCTACAGAGAAATCGAGCCGGCCCAGCGATGGAGCCAGCCCATCGATAGCAGCCTTCCCCTACCTTATTGGGACTTTATTGGTTGTATAGGAGGCGGAGTCAGAATGTTATAATTATCTCAAAAAGTTCAATCTCCTGAAAGTTGTTCACAGTTACTGAAAAGCGTTATCTGATATGACCTTCTCAACGTGTCCTACATGGTGTAAAAAGTTCTTAATGAAAGCTCTGCACACTGTTTGACCTGTAGTTTTACGCAAAGGAGTGACTGATACAAATTTAGATGTCAACTAAACTGCGACGAAAACGTAATAAAAACCATTTCTGGATCTAACTAGTGTTCCTAGTAAATCTACGGCTGCTAATTGTTTTAGGATGAACGGTATGATTGGAAATAGTAGGGCAAAGTGTGAGATGGTGGAAGGTTTGTCTCTTTGACAGAGTTTACACTTCCCAAGTACTTTTCGTATTCTTTTCTCCATGTTGTTAAAATAGCATGTGGTCCGTAATTTGTGGTAACATTTCAGTGGTCCGAAATGCGTGTAGCTTAAGTGCGTGTACCATATCAACTTATCAGCAAATTCCTCTGGAATAAACACCACCCAAATTATAGCATTTACAGTGCTACGCTTAAATACCGTTTCCGACCAAATAAAACCGTGCAACAGCTGTATTTCTCCTTTAGTTCTTCAACATCATTCTAAATGCGGTCTTATTTTGGTCTTCTGCTATGTCGAATAATGAATTTGAGATAAAGTTTTCGAAAGTTTCTTTTTGCAGATAAAGCGAGCTAAAATTGTGTCCTATAAAGTATCTGTATTGTTATCAGCTAAACCAAATGGGGTATGAGATAAAGCATCATCAATGATGTTGTCTTCTCCTGGAATGTAATAGATAGTGAAATTACATTCCTACAAGGTCAGTGCCCAAAGACGTAATCTTTCATGGTTTAACTCAGAGATCATTAAAAACTGAAAGGATTTGTGGCTGAATCAACCTTTTATATGCTTGTCAAGTAAATAGTACCTAAATTTCGTAAACACCCAGACGATGGCTAAGGTCTCTAATTCTGTGATTGAGTAATTTCTTTATGATTTACTTAATACTTTACTGGCAAACGCAACACTATTTTGAGAAATAATTACATTCTCAATGTTCTCTTGGAGAAGACGAGCTCTGAGTACTACTTTGGAAGAACCTGTAGATAAGCAGAAATCCTTTGAGAGATCACGATGAGCAAAATAGATGTGGTGAGCTGTGCCTCTTTCAGCGTATCAGACTCTAATTGTGCTTGATCATTTCAGTGCCAAATTGTATTTTTCTTGTCAAAGAACGTAATTCTGGTGTTGTCTAAATTTTCAGTTTCAAAAATCTACAGTAAAAATTTACTATTCCTAAAAAGCTTCAGACATGTTTTTTAGTGGTAGAAAGTAGGATTGCTCTGATTGCTGCTAGTTCTTCAGGATCAGGTGCAATACCTTCTGGGAAAATGATATGGCCTAAAAATTTTGCACTCGTCTTACCAAAATACGATTTTTTTAAGTGTACTGTCAAATCTGAATCTTCAAAAATGTCCTACCATTTTTTTAAAGATTCTTTTATGTGTTGGCCAAGCTGGTTCTGTTATCAAAATATCATCGACTTAGGTGGTGATGTGTCCCTTTAGATGTTCTGGAAGAAGAGTGTTTAAATGTGTTTTAATGCTGCTGATGAAATGTTTAAACCAAAAGGCAACTAGTAACACGTCCCAAACCGTAAAAATGGTATGTACTTCTTGCTGTCAGGATGTAACTCTATTTGCCACAAACTGGAGCGTAAAACAACAGATGACAATACTTGTATGCCACAGAAATTTTGTAACTATTCGTCAAGTGTTTGGGATCTGCCTGTTTCCGAAATAATGACAGAACTGGTCTGACTCGAACCCTGGACCAACCATTTCTCTTTTTAAATTATGTGAAATGGACTGTTGTAGAATCTGACAGCTGGCTCGATAACACTGTTTTCTTACATCGACTGTACTTCAACATTCACCTTTTCTCGGTAATGAACTGGTTTCACATAATATCTTACATTGAATTTGTTGTGTTCTCTAACTTGAAACTGGTGTTGAAATCCCTTGATAGTGCCAGGTCTATGTGTAAACACTACCACATGTTGTAAAATTTCGCTAAGTTCTTTCCTGACATGTTCATCACAGTTCTCTGCTTTCTCGATCTTTTAATGGATTAGTGTACATAAATTGATTATCGGATCGTACCTCTCGTTGGTTGTACAATGATAAGCTGTATTACTGTCAACAGAATCGGGTGAGCATTGGAAAGAATCATTATACAGGAAACATAGGCAATTAATCTGTTCTTCTTGTGAACATATCAAATCTTCAAACTTTGAAACGATGTGTTGATCCAAAATTGTTAAATTAATTTCTGCATCATTCATTTTGTCACTGCTTTGTATTGATTAAAGAAATTGGTACCTAAATTTATTTGAGTAGAGAGCAACGGCACTGTGAGCAAGTTCATAGCAAAACTATGTCCTTGACAAATAAATTCCAGAAAGTTCTCATATTTTACATCAACAGTTTTTCCCGAAATAGCACTCTGTATTTTAATTTTTCTATGAGGTAGTTTGGGGCAAATATTGTTTTTGTACATTTATTATATGCTGACTCACTGATATTCCGCTACCTGAGTGCAAAACTGCGGTAAAATTATTATTAGAAACGCAAATGTTGACCACAGGGTGTACAATTTGTTTTGGTCCAACTTCGTTTTTCTGGAGCCGAATGTCCCTAATATCGTCGAACTGCTTTAAGTTAATATTTACGACAGCAGAGTCGTCAGTTTGCCGTCTTTTCCGTTCAGCTGCCGACACCTGAAGTCATTGTTCATACTGTTCACTCTGTCGCTGACTGTCATTAGGTGTCGGAGTTCTGCCATATAGACTTGGTCTTCTGACTGTTATTCTGATATTTGTTGTTGTTTGAATTTCTATGGATATGCCAGATGTTGTTATGACCCGACTGATTACATTGCTGATTACATGAATGTGCACGATTATTATTTTGGTTGCCATTATAATTATGACTGTTTCCAAAACAATGTTAATTTCTGGAATAAGAATTCTAATCGTGGTCTCTGAAATTGCGTTTGTTTTTGTAGTTGTTTTGGTGCCAACTTGCGTGTCGTAAGGACGGTGTCTATGATCGCGTCTGTGTTTTTTAGCACGAAATTTGTTATATGATCTACCGTTGTTCCTATTGTCATGTCATAAGTCATGGACTGTGCGGCTGGTCCCGGCGGAGGTTCGAGTCCTCCTTCGGGCATAGGTGTGTGGTGGTGGTGGTGGGTAGTGTTTAACGTCCCGTCGACAACGAGGTCATTAGAGACGGAGCGCAAGCTCGGGTTAGGGAAGGATTGGGAAGGAAATCGGCCGTGCCCTTTCAAAGGAACCATCTCGGCATTCGCCTGAAACGATTTAGGGAAATCACGGAAAACCTAAATCAGGATGGCCGGAGACGGGATTGAACCGTCGTCCTCCCGAATGCGAGTCCAGTGTGCTAACCACTGCGCCACCTGGCTCGGTCATAGGTGTGTGTGTTTGTCCTTAGGATAATTTAGGTTAAGCAGTGTGTAAGCTTAGGGACTGATGACCTTAGCAGTTAAGTCCCGTAAGATTTCACACACATCTGAACATTTTTTTCACGTCATAAGTATGAGCAATCGTAATTATCAAACTTGTGATGAGCTGGTTGTCTGTTAGAGCACGATCACTGTCTGATTCAAACTCTTGGAAAACACTCAAAAATTCTTATAAGTCGTCCTTACAGCTGCTTGTCAGGTTTGTTTAACTTAAATGGGTAGGTAATTTCTTGAGGCAAATTCTAATTAACTTAGATGCGCTGAGCGGATGGTATACGTATTGGTTCCGTTGTATCATGTCTTCGACATACTGTACTGGACTTGACAATCCCGATTGTTCAAAGTTGTTCAACATATACTGTGTTTGAGTCTATCCTTATTTGATGTAGAGCAGTATGCAGCTACAAACGTATAGTAAAAATCCTCTTCTGATTGACAGTCTCTTATAATCGATCGCATTCTGACTGCTGGTTCATTTTCTAGGTATCCGCACATCAAGTCTACCTTGTGTTCAAGGGGCTAGTTTGGTGGCGACGCATAGACAAACTGATCAAACCTCGCCCTAGGATGAATTTCGTAAGTGACGTTTTGGAAAACTTCGAACTTTCGTAGAGCGAGGAAGTGTTTATAATCAAATGTGCCTTTGTGCCTTAGCGCAGCATTTTCACGCTTGCGCCAAGCGCCCTGTTTGCTGTTAT
This sequence comes from Schistocerca americana, assembly GCF_021461395.2. Taxonomy (NCBI): domain Eukaryota; kingdom Metazoa; phylum Arthropoda; class Insecta; order Orthoptera; family Acrididae; genus Schistocerca; species Schistocerca americana. Next base: position 748,065,441 of record NC_060130.1, on the reverse strand, counting down.
GTATTGTCATGTGAAACGGTTCACGTTGATAATCTCCCAAACCCCATAAGTTGTGTGTTTTTAATGTGCTCAATGTCAGTTTCTGATTAGTAAAACCGTTAAACTTTGGTTGTAAATCTTTCTTTCTTTCTTCTCTGAGGGCGCCTGCAAGCTTTATATATTTTCTTGTGTCTGTTTAAATTGTCGTCTAGGTTTTCGTAGTGTGGACTTATGTTACAAGGTATAAGCTCTTGTCTACGGTTATTATTGTTCAATACGCGAAAGTTGTGACTGTACGGTTGCAACGTCATTCTTTTGTTGTTTATTGATTTTTATCTGATTTTCCTTGAAATGTTACAAACATTGGTATTCGGCTGTGTCCGCGAAGCGCACAGGCACTGTGTCATCGGAATCTCAATGATTGTTGACAGAGAAATTTGTCATTTTTGTGTATAGATCATTTATTTGTTCAGAGATGTTACTTACCTGTTCTTTCTGTACTTATTATCATAAGTGTAAGGTTTCGAATTTTTCGGTAATTTCTTTGACATTCTGTTGCAAAAATGTGATCTGCTCTTTTACCTCAGTTACTATTTCGCTAAGGACAACCTCGCTAACTTTTGTCATTATTTCTGCGCAGTCGGTTTTTTGTGTGTTTTTAATGTGCTCAATGTCAGTTTCTGATTAGTAAAACCGTTAAACTTTGGTTGTAAATCTTTCTTTCTTTCTTCCCTGAGTGCGCCTGCAAGCTTTATATCTTTTCTTGTGTCAGTTTAAATTGCTCATTAGTTTCTTTTTGTGACTGTTTACCGTCTTCCCTCAACTGTTGAAACTGTGCATTATTTTGTCCTTGCGTCTGTTTAATGTTTGTTCATTCTTGTCGCAGTTGCGATTGTTTAAGCTGTTCAAGTAGCATTTGAAACGTCAAAACCAACAGAATATGAAAAGAATCTCTCCTGAAAAATTACAGCATAATCAGCAGCGACAGCACAGCACGAAGAAATCGTGCCAACTTAAGTAAAACTAAACTGCTGGGAGAAAGATTGGGATGATTTTCTCATATTAAAAAAAGCTTCTTACTTGAAATGAAGATACTAATCCGTTTATTATAATGACAATGCTATATTTTAAACTGTTGTTTCACAAGATCATAGGGACCGATGACCATGGCAGTCTGGTCCCTTTCATCCCCCAAACCAACCAACCAACCACAAGATCATAAATCTCACACTTTGTTTACAAAAGTCTTACAAGGCAATGCTTTTATAATTATGCAAACTAAAATGAATTAAACTGAAATGACCTAAACTGAGACTGGGAGGTGGACTGTTCTGTTCTGTTGCCTGAATCGCTAACATTATCAGTAACTCAGCAAAAATTATTACCTTAAAAACATATCCATAATGCAAAGCCATTCACTCTGTTCCATAAATGCTGAGTCTGTAAGTCCTTCCACCCGGTTAATAATTCCTAACAATTTTCTTCAGCAAAATCCTCCTCCAATATGCGGTACGCTAAAAGTTTTGCCAGTGTACTCCATGTCCAACACTGGACTACTCTCCGCTCTAACACTGAGCCAAAGATACACAAGTTCAGAGATACACTGTCACTGCACTAAGTCAACTATTTCACAGATGTCACACACAACAGCGTCGCTCTCGTAACATGAAATTTCCACTCATTCTAAAACTATCCGCAAATAAATGTCCAGTCCACCTATATATGGCCATCTTTCACTGCGACGATGAGAGTTGCTCACACTGATTGTAATTCTCTACATATTCATACTTCAATGCCACACACTGGATTACTTGGTGGATATCTTAGTTTTGGGAGATTGCATTTTGGCTGTTCAGGTAACGCTCCACCAAGAAAATCACCTGATCGTAGTTCTGGAAACGTCTGCCACACGATGGTTTCTTCGTCCGATGAAGGCTATAGAAGTCTCTGGGTGCCCTACAGCCTTTATAACATCGTCAGAAGATTTCGGTAGTATGCTCCTGTGACTGTCTGCCACTTACGTGCAATAATCTGTTATCACCGCACCTTAGCAGAGTCAAAAAAAAAAAAAGAAAAGAAAAAAAAATCCTCACTATCTCATCTTACCCGATGATGGTTGGGTTTTGGGCCATTTGGGGCGGTGGTGAATCTATTTATTGCCACTAGAGTTGCAAAACTGTCGTAGGCTACCGTAGACTATCATAAGTAAGTGTAGGCTACGGTAGTTTTCCTTGTAGCTTCAGTCAATTAAGGTCGTACCCCTGTTACCAGTACATTAGGTATGTTGTATATCGATTAGGCGTTACCTGATAACGATCGCTTTCTTGCGTATGCGATCAGTATCTTACTAGATTCTCCTAAGAACTGTCTAGAAACTGAGTGGAGATATAAAAAAGGTCTGGGTAATCTACGGAACATTTTCGCTCTACGTAGTTATCCTCATGTGTGTTATTTAAAAGAAAACAGTACTTATAGCAAAACTGCAGGTTTTATTCGAAAATTGTTGATTTGTTACATGAAACGGAGGGATGTTGTAGTAAAAATAAAAGAAAACAGATTTATCATATAGCTCCAGAAAACGCCATGTCATCAAAAAAAGGTAAAATAAAAGACAAATCAATACAAAAGTATATCAAACATCGCTTCAATACTTTCCCGAATTTATATAAGACATGTTTCTGATCGTATTTATCAATAATAACAGAAAATTTTTCCCTTTGAGCAACGTTTACTTGAGTAAAAACATACATCGAAACTAATTGCTTTGGTTGGTTACGTATGGTAACATAAAAGCACAGACGTTACGCAAACCACTAATTTGTATTACGTATAAATTGTAATTTACATTTTATAAGAATATACACTCCTGGAAATTGAAATAAGAACACCGTGAATTCATTGTCCCAGGAAGGGGAAACTTTATTGACACATTCCTGGGGTCAGATACATCACATGATCACACTGACAGAACCACAGGCACATAGACACAGCCAACAGAGCATGCACAATGTCGGCACTAGTACAGTGTATATCCACCTTTCGCAGCAATGCAGGCTGCTATTCTCCCATGGAGACGATCGTAGGGATGCTGGATGTAGTCCTGTGGAACGGCTTGCCATGCCATTTCCACCTGGCGCCTCAGTTGGACCAGCGTTCGTGCTGGACGTGCAGACCGCGTGAGACGACGCTTCATCCAGTCCCAAACATGCTCAATGGGGGACAGATCCGGAGATCTTGCTGGCCAGGGTAGTTGACTTACACCTTCTAGAGCACGTTGGGTGGCACGGGATACATGCGGACCTGCATTGTCCTGTTGGAACAGCAAGTTCCCTTGCCGGTCTAGGAATGGTAGAACGATGGGTTCGATGACGGTTTGGATGTACCGTGCACTATTCAGTGTCCCCTCGACGATCACCAATGGTGTACGGCCAGTGTAGGAGATCGCTCCCCACACCATGATGCCGGGTGTTGGCCCTGTGTGCCTCGGTCGTATGCAGTCCTGATTGTGGCGCTCACCTGCACGGCGCCAAACACGCATACGACCATCATTGGCACCAAGGCAGAAGCGACTCTCATCGCTGAAGACGACACGTCTCCATTCGTCCCTCCATTCACGCCTGTCGCGACACCACTGGAGGAGGGCTGCACGATGTTGGGGCGTGAGCGGAAGACGGCCTAACGGTGTGCGGGACCGTAGCCCAGCTTCATGGAGACGGTTGCGAATGGTCCTCGCCGATACCCCAGGAGCAACAGTGTCCCTAATTTGCTGGGAAGTGGCGGTGCGGTCCCCTACGGCACTGCGTAGGATCCTACGGTCTTGGCGTGCATCCGTGCGTCGCTGCGGTCCGGTCCCAGGTCGACGGGCACGTGCACCTTCCGCCGACCACTGGCGACAACATCGATGTACTGTGGAGACCTCACGCCCCACGTGTTGAGCAATTCGGCGGTACGCCCACCCGGCCTCCCGCATGCCCACTATACGCCCTCGCTCAAAGCCCGTCAACTGCACATACGGTTCACGTCCACGCTGTCGCGGCATGCTACCAGTGTTAAAGACTGCGATGGAGCTCCGTATGCCACGGCAAACTGGCTGACACTGACGGCGGCGGTGCACAAATGCTGCGCAGATAGTGCCATTCGACGGCCAACACCGTGGTTCCTGGTGTGTCCGCTGTGCCGTGCGTGTGATCATTGCTTGTACAGCCCTCTCGCAGTGTCCGGAGCAAGTATGATGGGTCTGACACACCGGTGTCAATGTGTTCTTTTTTCCATTTCCAGGAGTGTAAAATACACAGTGGACTAACACCGGATGGTGTGCTGTTCTAGTTATGTGCAAAACAAAGAACCAAACAGTCATAAAAACAAAGAGAAGTCTTCCGCACCCACGTCCTCTCTTACATATTCATTTGTGTTTCTTTCCCTCCCAAGCTGTACCGGTAATCCTACCATTTACTACGGCATTTTCGTAGTGTACCAAGACTACCGATCCATAGTTTTGGTACAGCGCAACTCTGGTTGCGAATACATGGTTGCGAATTCGTTGTCTTTGGGTCATCGCGATATACCCAGTACTCACCCGTGGTGATTAAGCAAATAAAGATGTCATTTGCACTGGTCTGACAAAGCTACTACATTTCCCGTGTTGCCTCGGTTCGACGGGCTTTTTAAATGGGCATAAGTCGTCGCAGAACTTAGTGTGTGGTGATCTTTGATTCAGAATGTCAGTGAGGTGTTGAAAACTGATTTTTACCTTTTACACTTTCACCTCGATTGTGATAAACTGGTCTTCGAGCGCCAGGGCCTCTTTTCCTCTTGAGATTCTCGGTTCCTCACAGAGAGACGGCCTGCCACTTTGTTGTGTGCTATTCAGCCCCTTTTGACCTCAGTGGAAGCGTCTGCATCACCTAATCAGTGTGTCATATTATGGTGTATTCTTGCCGTACACTTCCAACAACCCTGCATGGATTGTTGCAGCGTTGATTCCCTTAAAGTTCAGAAAACGAATTGTAGTATGATACACCCCTTTATCTAAGGTGTTTTGTGGCATTTTAATTTGGCTCCTCTAGTGGTGTGCTACTGTGGCACGTTGACTTGCTCAATTTGTGAAGCTCTTTCTCTTGAATAAATTATCCATTTTTTCTGAAATTGTAGTAATTTGTTTGTCGGTACATGCTCATCCCATCTACCAATTTCCGTCCGATTCAGATAATTCCTTCGTGGTGGGTCCTTTTTTTTTATCTCAGAGTGTAGAGGGAAGCGTTCTGTGTTACGCGTGACACGGATAGGAATGAGCTTTACTTATTTTTCTTTCTTTTGTTTCATCAGTATGCTGTATTTTGGGAAGGCCGTGATTTTGTGGCTGACAGGCTTCTTGTTTATAATTGTAACAGGTGGCCGTATTAATGGGGGACCAGGAAGCTGTGCGTCGAACTGGCGGTTACTACGCGTGAGTTGTCGCTGACCGTCTGTACCTTTTTGAGCCTAAACATTGCACGTATTTGTGTAATTCCCATAACTACCGCATTGGGCCGCGACAGATTAATTTAACTATACATGTTCCCGAATTATGGCTCCTTCCATAACAGCCGTGAAAGGACCGGTTATCATACTCGACATACTGGCTACTCATAATCTGACATCAAAATGAACCGAGAACCATCTTCTGTCGTTCATTCTGCACTTCCCACCTGGTGTTAGATTAAACATTCAGCAATGCTCAGAAACAAGAGGCAGAGTATGTAGCTGTCCTGTGAAAGATATCAACTCACTGGATACAGCAATGATTGCTGGGAGAGGGGTGCTGATGAGAAGGGTGGACGCAATAAGTGAATATGAGACCTGGGGCCCAGCGGTTCTAGGCGCTACAGTCTGGAGCCGCACGACCGCTACGGTCGCAGGTTCGAATCCTGCCTCGGGCATGGATGTGTGTGATGTCCTTAGGTTAGTTAGGTTTAAGTAGTTCTAAGTTTTAGGGGACTGATGACATCAGAAGTTAAGTCGCATAGTGTTCAGATCCATTTCTTTGAGACCTGGGTAGGTGATATGAGCCTTGAGAAGCACTCATGTATCTAGGTGCAGTCATGTAAGCGGTGTGTGTGCATCAACTTTTAGGAAAGGGTCTCTTGCATTGGATACTTGTCAATTCCACATTTTTTTCCTAAAAACTCTCTATCGTCTCACGTAACAGTCACCGTATATACGAAACGTTAGCCTTTTTAGGTCACAATTCACTGCCTGCAGCTGTATCCTCGCACTAGTTGCAGTTGACTTGGAAAGAATCGTGGAAGCTAAACCGAGCAGAAATGTTGGAGGAGAGGGAGAAAGTAACCCAGACGTAGCGTCCGTAGTGGGTAAGTAAGGTTTGGTGTTAACTTTATGTTAAGCTAAATAGTACTTGCATATAAGTAATAAGTTGTTTATACTAGCAACGAATCGTATTTTTTGTAGCTATTAATAGAGAGATATTTTCGATAGAAAACAACTAAAATGAGCCTTGTCGCCAGAGAGAATCGGTCACATTTGCAAATGTATTCATGTGCCATCAAAAAACAAATAGTGCGACATGGACGTAATCAATGCAAAAAATACCAATTTTTTTAAAATTCTGCTGTAGTATGTTGAGAATTTTTAGTCTGATTTATTGTACTAAATTAAGAAAAAAATCTTGTGCACTACGGATAAACCGAGAAAGGTTGCTCCGTTTCAAACATACTGTTCTTGTATTTGCAAACTTTAATCGAGCCATTGCAATGTACCTAAATTACGGGGTCGCGGTTGAAAGTAATACTCCTGAATTTTTTTAGCTAAAAACTCTTAAAGCTCTTTCAATAAAACAAAAGTTATTGATAGTCTACAACTGTATTCTTCTTGTCTACACGTTTGCACTCCTCTGCCGGTAGAGGACTTCGAATTGAAACATGTAACATGGCGGTGTGTAACGTAACTGTGTCGGTGCGTGATAAACAGCGTGCTGTTATTGAATTCCGAATTCGAAGAGTTCGTCCACACATGAAGCACCCTCTCCTTCAGCATGACATTGGCGCACCACGCACGAGGGCTGTGACATCTGCAACAACCTGACGCCTTGAGTTCACTGTCATCGATCGTGCTCCATACACTCCCGACTTGGCCCCATCTGATTTTTCTATGTTTCCTAAACTTAAAGGACACCTTCGAGGACTTAACTATTATAGTGATGGTCGGTACAAACAGAGATGAGGTTGTGGCTCCAACATTAAAATCAAACATTCTACACTGAAGGTATCGACAAACTGGTCTCTTCTTGGGAGAACTGTGTTCGTCGATAGGATGTCTACGTTGAGAAAAAAAAATGTAGACATGAAGAATTAAGATGCACCTGTTAGTAACTTTTGTGTCGTTTAAAAAGTGTTAAGAGTTTTCAGATAAAAAATCGGAGGCATTACTTTTCAGCACGACGTCGCACTTAGGGCTGTAAGTAGACTGTTTAGGTTTTTATGTTGGTAACGCCAAGTAGCGCTCTCTATGAAAATCACTGACTGTGCTGTGTGCAGTCTGTGGGTGGTTGCCATTGTTGGAATATTCGCTAGTGTAATGTTGGGCAGTTGGATGTGAACACCACGTAGCGTTGGGCAATTGGAGGTGAGCTGCCAGCAGTGATGGATGTGGAGAGAGAGATGGCAGAGTTTTGAGAGGTTACTATAAGCGGACGATCTGGACGTGTGTCCGCCAGAAAAAGGAAATTTGTAAAGATGGTGGTCATGAATATATGTATATGATGACTTTTGAACGCTATTAAGGTAAATACATTGATTCTTCTCTATCAAAATCTTTCATTTGCTAACTATACCTATCAGTAGTTAGTGCCTCCAGTAGTTAGAATCTTTTATTTAGCTAGCAGTATTGGTGCATGCTGTATTGCAGTAGTTCGAGTAACGAAGATTTTTGTGAGGTAATTGATTCATGAAAGGTATAGGTTATTGTTAGTCAGGGTCATTCTTTTGTAGGGATTATTGAAAGTCAGATTGCGTTGCGCTAAAAATATTGTGTGTTAGTTTAGTGATGATCAGAATAAGTAAAGAGAAAACTGTTTGAGTACGTTGAGTTTTGCTCAGCTGTTTGAAAATCAAATAACGTAGAAGTTTACCAGCACTGTCATTTATAGTTTTTCTAAGGGGACGTTTCAGGGCAAATGCGCTGATCGTTCCTACTATAAGGCCACGGCCGACTACCTGTTCTATCCTCGTCAGACTAGACCTGTAAGTATGTAAATACCCGTATATGTGAATTATTTTTCTTTTTTCCTTCTGAAACTGTAATACCATAACATGTCCAGTATGCCCGAAAAAGTTGAATATACGAGGGGACTTCAGTAAGTATTGCAACACATTTTTTCTGAAATCAGGTTGGTTTTATTTGGGATTCCAAAAATGGTTCAAATGGCTCTGAGCACTATTGGACTTAACATCTGAGGTCATCAGTCCCCTAGAACTTAGAACAATTTAAACCTAACTAACCTAAGGACATCACACACATCCATGCCCGAGGCAGTATTCGAACCTACGACCGTAGCAGTTGCGCGGTTCCAGACTGAAGCGCCTAGAACCGCTCGGCCACACCGGCCGGCTCGGGATTCCAGTACACCACATTATCCCTGATTATTTTGGCTATGAAATCTTATACAGTATTTCTGCATAATCTCCGTGCAATGCGACTGTGTAACGCCACCTTAATGCTCTACCACTCCACTGGTCTACGTCGGAACCAACGTTTTGCTGCACCAGTAACCTCCCCATCATTCATTTACTGCTTCCTGTGGTGTGCATCCTTCATTAGGCCAAACAGATGGAAGTCGGAAGGTGCTAGATCCATGCTACTGGATGGATGAGGTTTACAGTCCAAGAGCTCGTCTCGGATGCACAGACTTGTGTTAGGCCTTGTGTTGTCTCGGAGAAGGAGAAGTTCGTTTACAATTTTGAAGTGACGAACACGCTGAAGGCATTCCTTCAATTTCCTAGAGTAGCAGAATACACTTCCGAATTGATACACTACTGGCCATTAAAATTGCTACACCAAGAAGAAATGTAGATGATAAACGGGTATTCATTGGACAAATATACACTCCTGGAAATTGAAATACGAACACCGTGAATTCATTGTCCCAGGAAGGGGAAACTTTATTGACACATTCCTGGGGTCAGATACATCACATGATCACACTGACAGAACCACAGGCACATAGACACAGGCAACAGAGCATGCATAATGTCGGCACTAGTACAGTGTATATCCACCTTTCGCAGCAATGCAGGCTGCTATTCTCCCATGGAGACGATCGTAGAGATGCTGGATGTAGTCCTGTGGAACGGCTTGCCATGCCATTTCCACCTGGCGCCTCAGTAGGACCAGCGTTCGTGCTGGACGTGCAGACCGCGTGAGACGACGCTTCACCCCATGCTCAACGGGGGACAGATCCGGAGATCTTGCTGGCCAGGGTAGTTGACTTACACCTTCTAGAGCACGTTGGGTGGCACGGGATACATGCGGACGTGCATTGTCCTGTTGGAACAGCAAGTTCCCTTGCCAGTCTAGGAATGGTAGAACGATGGGTTCGATGACGGTTTGGATGTACCGTGCACTATTCAGTGTCCCCTCGACGATCACCAGTGGTGTACGGCCAGTGTAGGAGATCGCTCCCCACACCATGATGCCGGGTGTTGGCCCTGTGTGCCTCGGTCGTATGCAGTCCTGATTGTGGCGCTCACCTGCACGGCGCCAAACACGCATACGACCATCATTGGCACCAAGGCAGAAGCGACTCTCATCGCTGAAGACGACACGTCTCCATTCGTCCCTCCATTCACGCCTGTCGCGACACCACTAGAGGCGGGCTGCACGATGTTGGGGCGTGAGCGGAAGACGGCCTAACGGTGTGCGGGACCGTAGCCCAGCTTCATGGAGACGGTTGCGAATGGTCCTCGCCGATACCCCAGGAGCAACAGTGTCCCTAATTTGCTGGGAAGTGGCGGTGCGGTCCCCTACGGCACTGCGTAGGATCCTACGGTCTTGGCGTGCATCCGTGCGTCGCTGCGGTCCGGTCCCAGGTCGACGGGCACGTGCACCTTCCGCCGACCACTGGCGACAACATCGATGTACTGTGGAGACCTCACGCCCCACGTGTTGAGCAATTCGGCGGTACGTCCACCCGGCCTCCCGCATGCCCACTATACGCCCTCGCTCAAAGTCCGTCAACTGCACATACGGTTCACGTCCACGCTGTCGCGGCATGCTACCAGTGTTAAAGACTGCGATGGAGCTCCGTATGCCACGGCAAACTGGCTGACACTGACGGCGGCGGTGCACAAATGCTGCGCAGCTAGCGCCATTCGACGGCCAACACCGCGGTTCCTGGTGTGTCCGCTGTGCCGTGCGTGTGATCATTGCTTGTACAGCCCTCTCGCAGTGTCCGGGGCAAGTATGGTGAGTCTGACACACCGGTGTCAAGGTGTTCTTTTTTCCATTTCCAGGAGTGTATTATACTATAACTGACATGTGATTATATTTTCACGCAATTTGGGTGCATACATCCTGAGAAATCAGTACCCAGAAGACCACCTCTGGCCGTAATAACGTCCTTGATACGCCTGGGTATTGAGTCAAAAAGAGCTTGGATGGCGTGTACAGGTACAGCTGCCCATGCAGCTTCAGCACGATACCACAGTTCATCAAGAGTAGTGACTGGCGTATTGTGACGAGCCAGTTGCTCGGCCACCATTGATCAGACGTCAATGCGAACAAGAGGTGACCGAGACGTGTAACCAATGGCACCCCATACCATCACGCCGGGTGATACGCCAATATGGCGATGACGAATACACGGCTCCGAAGTGCGTTCACCGCGGTGTCGCCAAACACGGATGCGACTATCATGATGCTGTAAACAGAACCTGGATTCATCCGAAAAAATGACGTTTTGCCATTCGTGCACCCAGGTTCGTCGTTGAGTACACCATCGCAGGCGCTCCTGTCTGTGATGCAGCGTCAAGGGTAAACGCAGCCACGGTCTCCGAGCTGATAGTCCATGCTGCTGCAAACGTCGTCGAACTGTTGGTGCAGATGGTTGTTGTCTTGCAAACGTCCCCATCTGTTGACTCAGGGATAGAGACGTGGCTGCACGATCCGTTACAGCCATGCGGGTAAGATGCCTGTCATCTCGACTGATAGTGATACGAGGCCGTTGGGATCCAGCACGGCGTTCCGTATTACCCTCCTGAACCCACCGATTCCATATTCTGCTAACAGTCATTGGATCTCGACCAACGCGAGCAGCAGTGTCGCGATACGATAAACCGCAATCGCGATAGCCTACAATCCGACCTTTATCAAAGTCGGAAACGTGATGGTACGCATTTCTCTCCTTACGCGAGGCATCACAACAACGTTTCACCAGGCAACGCCGGTCAACTGCTATTTGTGTATGAGAAATCGGTTGGAAACTTTCCTCAAGTCAGCTCGTTGTAGGTGTCGTCACCGGCGCCAACCTTGTGTGAATGCTCTGAAAAGCTAAGTATTTGAAAATCACAGCATCTTCTTCCTGTCCGTTAAATTTCGCGTCTGTAGCACGTCATCTTCGTGGGGTAGCAATTTTAATGGCCAGTAGTATAGTTGCGCCGTGAGGGAGGACATCAAACAGAATAGCCTCTTCAGAATCCCAGAAGACCTTCCCCATAACTTTACCGGCTGAGGGTGTGGCTTTGAACTTTTTCTTCGGAGCTGACGAGGTGTGGCGCCACTCCGCGATTGCCGTTTTTGTTATCATTTCCAAGTGATGAACCCATGTTCGACGATGTTCGACAAGTAATTTTCACGATCAGCCTCGTCACGTGCAGGCAGTTACACGCAAATAGTCCTTCGATGCTCTTTATGGTCTTCTGTTATACAGCGAGGAACCCAAAGGGCACACAACTTTGGTTACCCCAATTGGTAGGCGAATGTGTCAACAGTATCAACAGAGAAGTCCAGTTGTGCAGACATGTCTTCGATTGTGATCAGTCGATCACCTCGAATGAGAGTGTCCGTACGTGCTAACATTGCAGAGTCACAGTGTGTGAGATTACTATGAAATGACAACCCTCAGCTGCTTACAGACGTTGACATATGTCAACGGGGGCAGATGAAATGTGTGCCCCGACCGGGACTCGAGCCCTGGATCTCCTGCTTACATGGCAGACGCTCTATCCATCTGAGCCACCGAGGACACAGAGGATAGTGCGACTGCAGGGATTAATCTCTGGCACGCCTCCCGCGAGACTTACATTCTGAACGTATTGTCCAGCACTACATTCGTGTATATATAGTTAAGGCTCACCAGCCATTTGACCATCTTCTTCTGTGCGGATGCACAAACAGTGCCCGAACTCTTACGGGAATCGGCAACGCGCCACGAGTAATGAGTATTATGGGCGGGGGACCTACGAATGCAGTGCGAGACAATACGTTGGGAATGTGAGTCTCGCGGGGGGCGTGCCAGAAATAAATCCCTGCAGTCGCACTATCCTCTGTGTCCTCGGTGGCTCAGATGGATAGAGCGTCTGCCATGTAAGCAGGAGATCCCGGGTTCGAGTCCCGGTCGGGGCACACATTTTCATCTGTAATCAGCTAAGGGCTGTCATTTCAAAGTAATTTCGTTCTAACGAGCTGCATGGTCACCGACGGTATCTTCATATATATATATATATATATATATATATATATATATCACAGTTGTGAGGCCGGGTGGCGCGCGAGAGGTTGGACAGGCTGGAGCGACCTTGTTGCGATGGTGACAGACGCTCGTCCAACGACTTGCAATGTCCTCTTTGAAATATTATTAATGACAGTGCTGGAAAAACTCTTGCGTTATTTGATTTACAAACAGCTGAGCAAAACTGAACGTACTCAGACATTTCTCTCGTTACTTATTCCGATCACCACTAAACTGACACACAATATTTTTAGCGCAACGCAATCTGTCTTTCAATAATCCCTACAAAAGAATGGCCCTGACTAACAATAACCTATACCTTTCATGAATCACTTACCTCACAAAAATCTTCGTTGCTCTAACTACTGCAATACAGCGAGCGCCAATACTGCCAGCTAAATCAAAGATTCTAACTACCGAAGGCACTAACTACTGATAGGCATGGTTAGCAAATGAAAGATTTTGATAGAGAACAAACAATGTATTTACCATAACAGCGTTCAAAAGTCGTAATATATATATATAATTTTGTGACATCCTTTTTCTGACGGACGTACGTCCAGATCGTCCGTTCAAAACTGTGGCATCTCTCTCCCCACATCCACCACTGCTGGCGACTCACCTCCAACTGCACAACGCTACGCGCTGTTCACGTCCAACTGCCCAACACTACACAAGCGAATGTTCCAACAATGAGTCCAACCAGCCACAGACTGCACACAGCGCAGTCAGCGATTTTCAGAGAGAGCAATACGTGGCGTTACCAACATAAAAACATAAACAGCCTACTTACAGACTCACCATGCCTTTGTTCCCTCCCAGGTCTCCGTAGTTATCCTGTAACGCTTGAATATCTGCGATGTTCCAGTTTTCCTCCAAAAGAAACTCAATGACAGCTCTCTGTTTGGAGCGTAACTCCGTTACAGACACCGTTTTGAAGGCTACGTACAGCACCGCGTCCTATCGGAACTTCATGAAACTGTAGGGGCTAAAACGGAATATTCCCACGATGGCCCACAACAAATTCCGCAGTTTTTCAACCGAAACAGACTGAGAAAAGTAAGTGTTGCCTTCTTTAATGAACGCCCCTTGTAATACTTCTGAAACGTTCCTTTCGCCCGTGTTCGGTGCTTTCGTGACATCGCGCAGAGTCCCCTAGAACTACGAGGCACGCTAGACAAATTACGCGACATATTGCTCCACAGATATACTCGGAACGTTTGTCAGCGTGACTGGATTAACTTCGTCACTTCTACAATATTAAATCAGTCTAAATAAAGGTCGCTAGCCTCGCTGTGTCTCACCAGGCAGGGTTAAACTTCTCAGCATTCCAAAGGCTGCAATTAAAGCCTTGTAGCTACCGTGGAGACTCGACTAACCACGTTAATTGTTGTCGTAAGTCATTCGGATAATCAAAAATCCTGATAACTGAATGTATGAAGAACAGCGATTTTTGTATTATTAAAACTAGAAAGACAACCCACGTCGCCCACGTATGGTTATCTTTTAGGTCATATGGTTATCTTCCTTGGGTTAATACATAATGTTAGGTGTTCATTCAGAACAACAAAATAAATTAAATTTATTAAAATCAACAAAACTCAGTGTTTTTTAAGACATTACAGACACATTTTAGTACATATGTACATCTATTTTCAAAATTACTAAAGTACTGCAAGCTTGATCATGAAATACCAAATAAAAGTCACATAGGACAGTCATTGTAATTTAATTTTGTTTAAAATACTTGATAATTATCATCTGAAGTGGACAATTGTTTCTCTTCACTGCTGCTACATCACGAAATCGTTTTAATTGTAGTACACTCACAGTATCATATTCTGGTTTTCGAAACATTTGTTTTTTTTTTTTTTGGTCATCAGTCTACTGACTGGTTTGATGCGGCCCGCCACGAATTCCTTTCCTGTGGTAACCTCTTCATCTCAGAGTAGCACTTGCAACCTACGTCCTCAATTATTTGCTTGACGTATTCCAATCTCTGTCTTCCTCTACAGTTTTTGCCCTCTACAGCTCCCTCTAGTACCATGGAAGTCATTCCCTCATGTCTTAGCAGATGTCCTATCATCCTGTCCCTTCTCCTTATCAGTGTTTTCCACATATTCCTTTCCTCTCCGATTCTGCGTAGAACCTCCTCATTCCTTACCTTATCAGTCCACCAAATTTTCAACATTCGTCTATAGCACCACATCTCAAATGCTTCGATTCTCTTCTGTTCCAGTTTTCCCACAGTCCATGTTTCACTACCATACAATGCTGTACTCCAGACGTACATCCTCAGAAATTTCTTCCTCAAATTAAGGCCGGTATTTGATATTAGTAGACTTCTCTTGGCCAGAAATGCCTTTTTTGCCATAGCGAGTCTGCTTTTGATGTCCTCATTGCTCCGTCCGTCATTGGTTATTTTACTGCCTAGGTAGCAGAACTCCTTAACTTCATTGACTTCGAGACCATCAATCCTGATGTTAAGTTTCTCGCTGTTCTCATTTCTACTACTTCTCATTACCTTCGTCTTTCTCCGATTTACTCTCAAACCATACTGTGTACTCATTAGACTGTTCATTCCGTTCAGCAGATCATTTAATTCTTCTTCACTTTCACTCAGGATAGCAATGACATCAGCGAATCGTATCATTGATATCCTTTCACCTTGTATTTTGATTCCACTCCTGAACCTTTCTTTTATTTCCATCATTGTTTCCTCGATGTACAGATTGAAGAGTAGGGGCGAAAGGCTACAGCCTTGTCTTACACCCTTCTTAATACAAGCACTTCGTTCTTGATCGTCCACTCTTATTATTCCCTCTTGGTTGTTGTACATATTGTATATGACCCGTCTCTCCCTATAGCTTACCCCTACTTTTTTCAGAATCTCTAACAGCTTGCACCATTTTATATTGTCGAACGCTTTTTCCAGGTCGACAAATCCTATGAAAGTGTCTTGATTTTTCTTTAGCCTTGCTTCCATTATTAGCCGTAACGTCAGAATTGCCTCTCTCGTCACTTTACTTTTCTTAAAGCCAAACTGATCGTCACCTAGCGCATTCTCAATTTTCTTTTCCATTCTTCTGTATACTATTCTTGTAAGCAGCTTCGATGCATGAGCTGTTAAGCTGATTGTGCGATAATTCTCGCACTTGTCAGCTCTTGCCGTCTTCGGAATTGTGTGGATGATGCTTTTCCGAAAGTCAGATGGTATATCGCCAGACTCATATATTCTACACACCAACGTGAATAGTCGTTTTGTTGCTACTTCCCCCAATGATTTTAGAAATTCTGATGGAATGTTATCTATCCCTCCTGCCTTATTTGACCGTAAGTCCTCCAAAGCTCTTTTAAATTCCGATTCTACTACAGGATCCCTTATCTCTTCTAAATCGACTCCTGTTTCTTCTTCTATCACATCAGACCAATCTTCACCCTCATAGAGGATTTCAATGTTTTCTTTCCACTTATCTGCTCTCTCCTCTGCATTTAACAGTGGAATTCCCGTTGCACTCTTAATGTTACCACCGTTGCTTTTAATTTCAGCAAAGGTTGTTTTGACTTTCCTGTATGCTGAGTCTGTCCTTCCGACAATCATATCTTTTTCGATGTCTTCACATTTTTTCTGCAGCCATTTTGTCTTAGCTTCCCTGCACTTCCTATTTATTTCATTCCTCAGCGACTTGTATTTCTGTATTCCTGATTTTCCCGGAACATGTTTGTACTTCCTCCTTTCATCAATCAACCGAAGTATTTCTTCTGTTATCCATGGGTTCTTCGCGGCTACCTTCTTTGTACCTATGTTTTCCTTCCCAACTTCTGTGGTGGCCCTTTTTAGAGATGTCCATTCCTCTTCAACTGTACTGCCTACTGCGCTATTCCTTATTGCTGTATCTATAGCGTTAGAGAACTTCAAACTATCTCGTCATTCCTTAGTACTTCCGTATCCCACTTCTTTGCGTGTTGATTCTTCTTGACTAATGTCTTGAACTTCAGCCTACTCTTCATCACTACTATATTGTGATCTGAGTCTATATCTGCTCCTGGGTACGCCTTACAATCCAGTATCTGATTTCGGAATCTCTGTCTGACCATGATGTAATCTAATTGAAATCTTCCCGTATCTCCCGGCCTTTTACAAGTATACCTCCTCCTCTTGTGATTCTTGAACAGGGTATTCGCTATTACTAGCTGAAACTTGTTACAGAACTCAATTAGTCTTTCTCCTCTTTCATTCCTTGCCCCAAGCCCATATTCTCCTGTAACCTTTTCTTCTACTCCTTCCCCTACAACTGCATTCCAGTCGCCCATAACTATTAGATTTTCGTCCCCCTTTACACACTGCATTACCCTTTCAATATCCTCATACACTTTCTCTATCTGTTCATCTTCAGCTTGCGACGTCGGCATGTATACCTGAACTATCGTTGTCGGTGTTGGTCTGCTGTCGATTCTGATTAGAAGAACCCGGTCACTGAACTGTTCACAGTAACACACCCTCTGCCCTACCTTCCTATTCATAACGAATCCTACACCTGTTATACCATTTTCTGCTGCTGTTGATATTACCCGATACTCATCTGACCAGAAATCCTTGTCTTCCTTCCACTTCACTTCACTGACACCTACTATATCTAGATTGAGCCTTTGCATTTCCCTTTTCAGATTTTCTAGTTTCCCTACCACGTTCAAGCTTCTGACATTCCACACCCCGACTCGTAGAACGTTATCCTTTCGTAGATTATTCAATCTTTTTCTCATGGTAACATCCCCCTTGGCAGTCCCCTCCCGGCGATCCGAATGGGGGACTATTCCGGAATCTTTTGCCAATGGAGAGATCATCATGACACTTCTTCAAATACAGGCCACATGTCCTGTGGATACACGTTACGTGTCTTTAATACAGTGGTTTCCATTGCCTTCTGCATCCTCATGTCCTTGATCATTGCTGATTCTTCCGCCTTTAGGGGCAATTTCCCACCCCTAGGACAAGAGAGAGTGTCCTGAACCTCTATCTGCCCCTCCGCCCTCTTTGACAAGGCCGTTGGCAGAATGAGGCTGACTTCTTATGCCGGAAGTCTTCGGCCGCCAATGCTGATTATTTATCCTACACCTTTAGGTAGTGACGGGGATCGAACCCGAGACCGAAGACGTTTTGATTATGAATCAAAGACGCTACCCCTAGACCACGGAAACATTTGTACAGGGCATGAAATGCTTCCGCAGGACATAGTGCTGCATCATTTTCTGCATTACTTTTTCTTGTGTTTCATCTTTTTGCATTTTCTGCTGTTCGTTTGCCGTCAATATGTTTTCAACAATTTCGTCATCCGACATGATGTGAAAACCTTGATCATTACTGTTACAAGTGACCCACATATCATTGGCATCACAAGCCTGACGTATTTGTATATTTCTATGTTTGTCATTAGCACACACACACACACACACACACACACACACACACACTATATATATATATATATATATATATATACTCCAAAACAGAATCATCCGTATCTGCTACAGAATTTTCGTGCTCCCGTTTCAGTATTTTGTTCCAAGCTTTGTACAAAGTCTTCCTTTCAATGAAATCCCGCGCATCTACGACCACGTAACAACAGTCGTTGAAATTAATTTGCTTCAAAATTGACAAACGATTCTACGTTATCTTAAACAACGGATAACAAACTTCGTAACAGTTGTTTTTTATAAAGTAGTTTTAATGTTTCAATAGCATTTTAACCCATTGGTTGTAGCAAGGATGCCACATTAGAAGGCCAAAATTTCACCTTAAACATGTCATTTTCTCTTTCTCTAATAGTACAGCTGAAGGATGGGTTAGCATATTATCCAGTAAAAGTAGGATTTTTCCTTCTTTGCTAATTTCGTTTTGAGGTGTGACATATTAGTCAATGAATATTTCGGTGTTCATCCACAAGCTCTTTTGGTTTTAATAAATTAAGATAACCTTCATGTTTTTTAAGCGTCTGGGTTTCTTTTTGGATTTTCCTATGAAGAGCCAAGGAATTTTACAGGATTCCGGTAGCGTTTGCGCAAACTAATGTTGTTACTCGCTCTTTACTACATTCATCTTCGGAAAAAACACAAAGCCTTGAACGACTAGAGACAGGACGTTCATATTCCCGGGACATGTACATTTGTATGTTCTGGGTTCATGGTAACACCGATATCGCGGTGCAACGCCACCTACCAGTAAAATGTGCCTTCGACTCTTATTGTCACGATAAACCGAAGGTAATGGATCAGTGTGAGTTGAGCAGATGTTCAGGATGCCTCCCAGACGTATGCGCGAATCGTACCGTCAAATCAGTGAGTTTCAAAGAGGGCACATTATTGGCATGAGATAATGTGATACATCCAACCGGGAAATTGCTGCTCGCTTGGAACGCAATGTTTCGGCAGTGCAACGGGTATGTGGTGAATGGTTCAAGGAAGGCCGTAGAACACGAAGAGATGCGTCAGGTCGCCCCCCCCCCCCCTTCCCGAGAAGATCGACTCCTCATCCGAATGGAATTGTAGGACACATCTGCGGTTCTGGCGCAACAGTGGAACGGTGTAACACATCGTACACTATGAGGGGCTACAGTCAGTCACCGTTTATTACGGTATGGGTTACGAGCGCGTCGTCCACTTTTCTGCTTACCTGTGATGAATGTGCAGAAACATGCTAGAAGGCAATGATGTACGGGACGAAGTCACTGGGGACTAGTATGGCATCAGACAATGTTTTCGGACTAATACGGGTTCTCTTTGTTTGAACCCGCATTTTGGTTCAGCGCAGACATGGGGAGCTGCATCACAGTGACTGTTGGGTACAGCTACAAATCACAGTTGGTGCGTGTCCAGGGCACCGTGACCGGTGTGATCTACGTGAACGACATCCTGCTACCCGTAACCATACCATTTCTGCACAACATCCCAGACACCGTTTTCCAGCAAGATAATGCACGACCACATGTTGCTGTACGAAAAAGTGTCTTCTTGGTGTCACAGGATGTCAGCCTTTTGCACTGGCCCTCCAGGTCACCAGACTTACCGCCAATCGAAAATGAGTGGGTCATGGTGAAACGACGGGTACAGCGCTGTGATGCAATGCGGACCACCACAGATGAACATTGGAACCAGGTGAATGCAAACGCCATTCGCACCTTATACGCGTCGATGTCATCACACCTGGAACAAATTACCAGTGCCCATGGCGGACCCTGTGCCTACTAGGCAACAGGACACACACTGAATCGAGGTGACTGGAATGCTAATCATCTCTGCAGAACATACTAATGTACACGTCCTGTGAATATGATGAACGTCCACCTCTAGTCGTTCAAGGTGTTCTGGTTTTCTGAACATGAGTGTAGTTTTATATCCTGGAGCCCAACACTCTCGGAGAGAAGCAAGATTTTGACAGTAATGACTTCGATTTTACCCTACTGACCATTAAAATTCCTACACCACGAAGATTACGTGCTACACACGAGAAATTTAACCGACAGGAAGAAGAGGCTGTCATATGCAAATGATTAGCTTTTCAGAGCAGTCACACAAGGTTGGCACCAGTGGCAACACCACAACGTGCTGAGATGAGGAAAGTTTCCAACCGATTTCTCATACACAAACAGCAGTTGACCGGCGTTGCCTGGTGAAAGGTTGTTGTGATGCCTCGTGTAAGGAGGAGAAATGCGTACCATCACGTTTCCGACTTTGATAAAGGTCGGATTGTAGCCTATCGCGATTGCGGTTTATCGTATCGCGACATTGCTGCTCGCGTTGGTCGAGATCCAATGACTGTTAGCAGAATATGGAATGATGGGTTCAGAAGGGTAATACGGAACGCCGTGCTGGATCCCAACGGCCTCGTATCACTAGCAGTCGAGTTGACAGCCATCTTATCCGCATGGCTTTGGTTCAAATGGCTCTGAGCACTATGCGACTTAACTTCTGAGGTCATCAGTCGCCTAGAACTTAGAACTAATTAAACCTAACTAACCTAAGGACATCACACACATCCATGCCCGAGGCAGGATTCCAACCTGCGACCGTAGCGGTCACGCGGTTCCAGACTGAAGCGCCTGGAACCGCACAACCACACTGGCCTGCCGCATGTCAACAGATGGGGACGTTTCCAAGACAACAACCATCTGCACCAACAGTTCGACGACGTTCGCAGCAGCATGGACTATCAGCTCGGAGACCATGGCTGCAGTTACCCTCGACGCTGCATCACAGACAGGAGCGCCTGCGATGGTGTACTCAACGACGAACCTGGGTGCACAAAAGGCAAAACGCCATTTTTTCGGATGAATCCAGGTTCTGTTTACAGCATCATGATGATCGCATCCGTGTTTGGCGACATCGCGGTGAACGCACATTGAAAGCGTGTATTCGTCATCGCCATACTGGCGTATCACCCGGCATGATGGTATGGAGTGCCATTGGTTACACGTCTCTGTCACCTCTTGTTCGCACTGACGCCACTTTGAACAGTGGACGCTACATTTCAGATGTGTTACGACCCGTGGCTCTACCCTTCATTCGATCCCTGTGAAACCCTACATTTCAGCAGGATAATGCACGACCACATGTTGCAGGTCCTGTACGGGCCTTTCTGGATACAGAAAATGTTCGACTGCTGCCCTGTCCAGCTCATTCTCCAGATCTCTCACCAATTGAAAACGTCTGGTCAATGGTGCCCGAGCAACTGGCTCGTCACAATACGCCTGTCACTACTCTTGATGAACTGTGTGGTGTCACCGCCAGACACCACACTTGCTAGGTGGTAGCCTTTAAATCGGCCGCGGTCCGTTAGTATACGTCGGACCCGCGTGTCGCCACTGTCAGTGATTGCAGACCGAGCGCCGCCACACGGCAGGTCTAGACAGACTTACTAGCACTCGCCCCAGTTGTACAGCCGACTTAGCCAGAGATGGATCACTGACAACTACGCTCTCATTTGCCGAGACGATAGTTAGCATAGCCTTCAGCTACGTCATTTGCTACGACCTAGCAAGGCGCCATAGCATTTGATATTATTTTATATTGTGGTTATAACATGTACCGTCAAGAGAGATGTTCTACAATTGTGGATTAAAATTAAGTATTACATCAACTACGTACTTTATTTGCTACTATTAATTCCTTTAACTGTTCCAGACCTCACGCCAATCTGCGTGAGCTTAACGCGTGCCTTTCGGCTTCCTCTCATTGTGACTTGGCTGTCTTGCCAAGTCACAACAAACTGTGGTATCGTGTTAAAGCTGCATGGGCAGCTGTACCTGTACACGCCATCCTAGCTCTTTTTGACTCAATGCCCAGGCGTATCAAGGATGTTATTACGGCCAGAGGTGGTTGTTCTGGGTACTGATTTCTCAGGATGTATGCACCCAAACTGTGTGAAAATGTAATCACATGTCAGTTCTAGTATAATATACACTCCTGGAAATGGAAAAAAGAACACATTGATGCCGGTGTGTCAGACCCACCATACTTGCTCCGGACACTGCGAGAGGGCTGTACAAGCAATGATCACACGCACGGCACAGCGGACACACCAGGAACCGCGGTGTTGGCCATCGAATGGCGCTAGCTGCGCAGCATTTGTGCACCGCCGCCGTCAGTGTCAGCCAGTTTGCCGTGGCATACGGAGCTCCATCGCAGTCTTTAACACTGGTAGCATGCCGCGACAGCGTGGACGTGAACCGTATGTGCAGTTGACGGACTTTGACCGAGGGCGTATAGTGGGCATGCGGGAGGCCGGGTGGACGTACCGCCGAATTGCTCAACACGTGGGGCGTGAGGTCTCCACAGTACATCGATGTTGTCGCCAGTGGTCGGCGGAAGGTGCACGTGCCCGTCGACCTGGGACCGGACCGCAGCGACGCACGGATGCACGCCAAGACCGTAGGATCCTACACAGTGCCGTAGGGGACCGCACCGCGACTTCCGAACAAATTAGGGACACTGTTGCTCCTGGGGTATCGGCGAGGACCATTCGCAACCGCCTCCATGAAGCGGGGCTACGGTCGCGCACGCCGTTAGGCCGTCTTCCGCTCACGCCCCAACATCGTGCAGCCCGCCTCCAGTGGTGTCGCGACAGGCGTGAATGGAGGGACGAATGGAGACGTGTCGTCTTCAGCGATGAGAGTCGCTTCTGCCTTGGTGCCAATGATGGTCGTATGCGTGTTTGGCGCCGTGCAGGTGAGCGCCACAATCAGGACTGCATACGACCGAGGCACACAGGGCCAACACCCGGCATCATGGTGTGGGGAGCGATCTCCTACACTGGCCGTACACCACTGGTGATAGTCGAGGGGACACTGAATAGTGCACGGTACATCCAAACCGTCATCGAACCCATCGTTCTACCATTCCTAGACCGGCAAGGGAACTTGCTGTTCCAACAGGACAACGCACGTCCGCATGTATCCCGTGCCACCCAACGTGCTCTAGAAGGTGTAAGTCAACTACCCTGGCCAGCAAGATCTCCGGATCTGTCCCCCGTTGAGCATGGGGTGAAGCGTCGTCTCACGCGGTCTGCACGTCCAGCACGAACGCTGGTCCTACTGAGGCGCCAGGTGGAAATGGCATGGCAAGCCGTTCCACAGGACTACATCCAGCATCTCTACGATCGTCTCCATGGGAGAATAGCAGCCTGCATTGCTGCGAAAGGTGGATATACACTGTACTAGTGCCGACATTGTGCATACTCTGTTGCCTGTGTCTATGTGCCTGTGGTTCTGTCAGTGTGATCATGTGATGTATCTGACCCCAGGAATGTGTCAATAAAGTTTCCCCTTCCTGGGACAATGAATTCACGGTGTTCTTATTTCAATTTCCAGGAGTGTATTTGTCCAATTAATACCCGTTTATCATTTGCATTTCTTCTTGGTGTACCAATTTTAAAGGCCAGTAGTGTAATTCTGTTTCACCAGCGTTGTATACAAAGTCTAAGTTAATCATTTTCGTCCAATTCTGTTTTAAAGCCATCTTTAAAAGAGTTTGTTGCATCTACTTCAGCTGACACTTTTACACCTAATATCTGCAAATCACGAATCCATGATTAGTTTTAAATCCGCACTACCACACGTTACTTGCCATAAACGATTCATCGCCGCCTATTTTTTTTTTATTTTCATTTAAGAGTAATAACTTTTCACAGAGCAAAAGATCAGATATCGGTTTCCCAATTGATCGTTTTTGTAAAAGCGACAATGCAAAGCTACTCCCAAAAGTTCACTTTTATGTTTCTTCATAACTTTTCAATGTTTACTCCCGTCTTCACTATCAGGTTTGGAGGTGTACTTCAAATTGAATCGATACTCTTAATCTTTTCATCGTAGAAGCGTATGCACCTCACTTATCGGCTGACTTACAACCAGATCCTTTTTTTAATGGCTCAATAATGTTTATTTTATCTTGCAGCGATAACACCCCTCCCTTGCGCTTTGAGATTTTTAAGCGTGGACACGACACAATCACACGGCGCAGCTGCGTAGCGATTGTCAACAGTCTAACTCAAACAATAGTTAAACACGCTGTCTGTCTCAAACAGTAGTGAAACGCGTGGGGGAGAGATCGCGCGAGTCACGTGTGGAATGTGCCAGCGTGGCAAGTCTGTGCACGCACGTATTAGACTACAAAGGTATTTGCTCGCGTTTGACAATCCGATAATCGTGATCCCGTATATCTGAGGTCCCTATAATCGAGTCTCTATTTAAGTAACTATTTTCTGAATGACTTCCAAATCTGAAGAATGGACTGGTAAGTGTATACCGCAAGCAGTTCATAATCCATTTTCACCTGGCGCCTACCAACTTACTTCGATTAAACTAAATTAAATGCCGTATGACACTGTTGGCAGGGTTTATCCCTCTGAGTGGTTTCAACCGACGGTCGGAAAGCGGGATCTCCGTCTGTGTACATTGGCCGTTTTCCTTGGGGATGCGTGAGAGTTACGTCCCATATGTATTTATGGAGAATAGGCGCTTATTGTGGATGTATAGGGGGCAGGCAAATGAAAACTAGACAGCTGGCAAAAAAGTGAATAAACTGTTTACTATTTCAGAAGAAACCGCCATAACTGTTTGTAACCTCCCCCCTCACTTATCGACCTTAATGACAGTGAAAAATTAAACCGCGTGTACCTAATGGAAATTTGGGAAAAGCAATCGTCACCGAAGTTAATCTATCGGTAAAGAGGGAGGAAAGGGTTACATCTAAATGAAAGGAAAAATGCAAATGAAACTGGTGGAAATTAATTTTGAAAAGGGGTAAAGTTAATAAAGAAAGTAAATGTGCGGCCGTTACGTTAACAATTAACTAGCGGTAATTAGATATTTGAGATTTGGGGGAAATCACGGTCGCCAGTCCTAAGGACAATTACTATAGTAACTGAAAAAGAAAGGTTGTTACACATATAATTAACACTAGAAGCGTGGCAACTGAAGGTTGACACGTGTAGTGTGAAAACTGAAAGTTTGTCAGAAGTAATAAATTTCGCTACACTCTGACTTAATTTAGCAAAAGAATTAATAAAACCGGAAAATCGAAAGTTAATTTAGTGACTGAAGTTAATAGTGAGCTTTCTTTCTGAAGCACATCGAAATCCAGTAAAATACGGTTAGTCTTGGACTACCTCAACAATCATTTCAAAAGCAACTTGACTCTACGCAATTTAGAAACAAGAGATTTTACTTTGAACTTGAATTAAATGATTCTGAACTATTAACAATAGTAAAATTTAGTACGTACCAAGCTGAGCTGCAGTCACAGGTAAGCTAAATTATGCTAACAAAACTCGCACTCTAAATTTGTGCTCGTGTAACCTAAATATTGTAGCCAGCTACTGAACTTTGAAATTAAAGCAGTGAAATCTAATTATATTATTTTAATGCTGGCATTTGAATTTCAACGACACTCGGGTTCGTTTCGGAAAAGGAAGGGACCCTGCTTGGCAATGCAATTGGGACAATGAGCAACAAAGGTTCATGCTAAGTTGCTGTAATTTTGCGAGGCAAATGGAACAATTTGAAAAGCTGAGGTCTGCCATACAGTTCTGAAACTTTACGTGCTTTTAGTCTTCCTTGTTGGTTGATTGAAGGTTTGAAGCCGTCGATCGAGGAGGTGGCGACAGTCACTCATTGTCGGCCGTCGCTGTTGCAGAAGCTGGATGTTGGCGCGCCTTCTTCTCGACACGGTCACCAGGCGAAACGGGCTCTTGATGTGCGCCAGCTAATGCTTCCCGTCCGCGACACCATGTCAGAAACTATCATCGCGAGTCGAGCGCAATTACATGCTGCCAAACCCCGAAAGCGCGGCAACTCGCGGGAGCGTCACACAACACCTGCTCCACTCGCTACTCCCGCCAGACTCTCACTGCCCTGCGCCCCACGCGGCAGAGTTCACACTCCCAAAGATCCTACACACTTTGATTCTTCACACGACCCATCGATGTAATCGTTCGATAGCAGTTTTCCCTAGGCAAGACCCAGCGTAAAAATACAAATAATATTTACGAAACAAACCAATTATGCATCGACATAAGTGCATAAATATATATATACAAACAGTAAAACAATTACAATATATAAAGAGACAGAAATGTCATATCTTGAGGTAACAAAACAAGGAAAAAAAATAATAGTACAATAGATGGAAATAGGAGGATATGCATTTCCGGCGTTACACGTGCCCCACATTGTCTGAGGATGTTCGTGTAACGTAAACAGACTCAGAAAATGTCCAAAAAAGAAACAGCGGAAATGCATATGCTCAAAACATCAACAAAATTTAGCATTCGTCTAATTAATCATAAATCAATTTTTAGACCATAATAACTGAGTGGAGACACTCCTAATCTTATTCCACTCTGTCATCTTGCACAAAATAAAACAGGTTGACAACATATTAAAATTCATAGAAAATATAGAAAATGGTTTAGCTATTCCAAAATCATTAAAATTCGTAACACTATCATGAAATGGAATACTATTTACAAAATTAATCAGAGTACATGGTCATAAAGACAGGTAGATCAAAATACGCAATTAAATAATTAAATAGACTACACATTTTATATAACCTTTTCATAATTAATATTCTCGTCACGAGAATCTACTTAACGCTAAACAAGAAAATAATATTCAGTAGATCGAAAAAACATAAATATTGACAGCAGAATTCTTTCACATCAGCTGTCCGGGAAGAAAAACTATTCCGCCTTTCGTACCCGCAAGTACAAAGAATGCCGAGAGCGGCACGGAGAGCCTACGGCGGCACAAGAGCCGACAGCGGCTCCGCCTCGTCAGTATTGTTGCGCCCGCCTGTGCGGCACGCTTGATCTCACTCGCCTGTCTAACGGCATTTCCAGAACGTCCGCTTCACTGAATTCTTTGGGAAAAACTCACTCCAGAGTAATCTCAAGGAGTCCATTAACACTATCACAGTGGATAACTCAACACTGTCCATCATCACACGCATGTACTAGCCTGAAACTTAAAACACCGTCTAAGTACATCGGCAATGACTAGTAAAACACATATTCATGAAATCTTACAGCTAGTTACAAAATCATATTTACATTGCTTAATCTACTGTGACTCAGCTGAAAACTTAAACTAGCAGCTTGGATTTTTCAATTGATAAATAATCACTTTCTCTTAAATCATTTAGTCAAAATTAATTACTTATTAATTACAACTTCTTTAATGTCCTCTTGGTCAGGCAAAAGCATGGCAATCTAGCAAACCTTAAATCTTACACTCTATATTTACATATTGTACAAATTACCCATTGTGTGGTATTAATCGACCCTAGGTCGGTACAATTTCAAGTCTACTATATTCCGTATACCTAATCGTTTTCCAGAGCTTGGATACTCTAAGCAATAAGCATTTGTGTGAGGTATACCAATGACTTTATATGGTCCATTATAAACAAACTTAAATTTAGAGATTTCATTGTCTATCTCGCTCAATTTCTCATGAGCTTTTACAAGTACTAAGTCTCCGATTGCAAACTTAGCAAAACGCTCTTTAGCGTCATGACGACGTATGCGAGCATCAGCTTTTAGCTTCATTACTTCTCGCAAACGATCTTTTTTCACACCAATACTAATGTCAATCCGTGGAGGGAATTTGATTATCTCTTCCAATTCACTTTCTACACTTTTTCCAATGCCGAAATTCCTCATGTTACGGCAGTTCAAACTCATTCCTACGTCAATGTCATCCGGCCAGTTAACAATGTGTATAGGCTGGTATTGCCTATGCACACCGTCTCCTGCCTCGTCAAAACTAACTACTATTGTTTTATCTTGGGACGTACATGTCAAAGTTTTGCTTTCGCAGTTAATCACTGCACGGTACTTTAATAGCCAATCTAACCCGATGATTACTTCCGCAGTTAAGTGTGGCATGACGACAAACTCTTGTTCAAATCGTGCCCCACATATCTCGAAGTTGACAAAAATCTGTTTTGTGACCGGTTTACTGGCCTTCCCAGTAGCACCGATAATTTTCACTCCTGTTACTGGCATAACTACGATGCCAGGTCTGTCTTTCAGTAACTCAAATATTTTCCCAGATACAGCACTCAATTCTGCACCGGTGTCAATCAACACGTTTAGTTGTAGGTCGTGCATATTAACAGACACTACTATCTGTCTACACTTGTCCTCGACTGTTTCTTTATTTTCCCACAGTAAATCCTCGTCTATATCCAGGTCATTCCAGAAAAAACCATCCGGCTTTGATCCTAAATCCGGTTTATCTGGCGGCTTTTTCAGCCTCTGTTCACATACAGTTTTAATTTCAACACGTTTGTCCTGAGGCTTAGTCTGTAGCGTCGCCTCCAATACCGAAACCTTTTCCTGTAACTCGTCAACTAGTGAGTGTTGCTTTGCTATCAATTCACTAATTGTCACCTTCGTTGATTCCTTTTTGGTCAGATTGATCTCATCTGCCAATCTACCTGGAAGAATGTGCCCAGTAGCATCTGAAATTACTTCCTCTGGACCTGCGCAACCCACACTGCTACCGTCTGACCGTATAACGTCAGCTCTAACCTCATACACGCTGTAATCTACGTGCTTTTCTACCAATCGTGTCCGGCTATCACTAAAATTTTCGTAATCTTTCTCCTTAATACTCTCGCAATGTTTAAACTGGATGTTCGCGTCGGATGGGTCGGATACTTCTACCATTACAACTTTCGGTAAAGTCTGCCGGTTAGGGCCAGAACTTTCCGTTACTACTTCAACATTCAACTCAAAATGGTTCAAATGGCTCTGAGCACTATGCGACTCAACTGCTGAGGTTATCAGTCGCCTAGAACTTAGAACTAATTAAACCTAACTAACCTAAGGACAGAACACAACACCCAGCCATCACGAGGCAGAGAAAATCCCTGACCCCGCCGGGAATCGAACCCGGGAACCCGGGCGTGGGAAGCGAGAACGCTACCGCACGACCACGAGATGCGGGCAAAATTCAACTTCTGCGGGACGAAACACGACGCATCTTGCTCGTGCTCCCCATTAACATCAACTATTTCTGGTAAAGTCTGCCGGTTAGGGCCAGAACTTTCCATCACTTCACAAATACTATCTTCCTGTGGGACGAGACGCGGCAAATTCTGCCCGCGCTCTCCATAAATGCTTCTCCCGTACAGGCCCCTATAATCTCTTAGTTCGTCGTATAAGCGACCGAACTGCCTTAACCAGACCTCATCCCTCTCTGCATCCCCTCGCTCGATGACGGACGTTTTATCCGACATCTGATCTTCTTTCAACACTTGCGAATCATTCTTAAACTCAATCTCCAGTTCCGCTGTGGGTGTTACAGCTGCCACTTTATAATCGATTTCCGGAACACTGCTTAAATTGTTCTCACTGACAGTGAATGTATTTTCTACTGCCGTGTCTACAGCTGATCTACTACTTGTGGGCGCACTCCTTTCTCCTAACACTGGCACACTCCCCCGCCGTTGATTATTCCATACGGAATTTTCATAACGACGACACCTGGGTTTTCTCCTGTTATTGGGCCGCCAAAATTTCTCCACGCCCGGTCGGCCCCTCACCGGCGTGGTTAATGGTTTCCCTGTCTCGTCCCAGCAGATACGCTCCCCGGATACTGCTGAGGCGGCTGGTCACACCCTCTGGCGTTATTACTATTCTGCGCAGCCCGTATCACGCTAGTATGATACTGGTTTCCGTCATTCCGGTTATTATTTGCATTGTACCGATTGTTATTACGGTCCGAACCATTATTGTTATTGCTGCCATGGTTGCGGTATGCATTATTCCCGTGGTTATCGTTGGTGTGGTTGCTGTGGTACCCGTTGTTGTTACCACGGCCTCTACCACTGTCGCGATTATTGCGCCAATTGTCCTCGTCCTCCACTCTTTCCAGGAAATCATTTATTGTCCTGTAATTGCTTCCTACGTAGCGTTTTGTATCATCTGGAAGCTTTTTGTAGAGTTCCCAGACTATTTCGGATTCCGTGCGGCGATCACGCAAATATTCCAACTTGCGGATCCAGCCCTCACAAAACTCCTTCATCGAGCCGCGCGAATTCGCATCGAAAGGCCTCGATACGACAAACTCGCGCCAGACACTTTGCTGTTTTTGCTCTGACCAGTATTCAGCCAGAAACAAATTTTTAAACTCGTCAAAAGTCAGGTTCGTAATGTTGAGGTTTAGGCCCCAACGCTTGGCATCACCAGCCAACACATCAATAACCGCATTAATTTTTCTCTCATTAGTCCATGATCTGGGTAAAACTCTTTCACAATTTTTAATGAAATCCGTCGGGTGTATACCGCCTTTTTTCAAGGGGTCGAACCGCTCCTCTTTCGTCAACAACTCCGAACTATGTGCACAGATTGGCACATAGCTCTGTTTTTCGTCAAGTTTCCTTTCTAATTCCGACACCCTCGTAATCACTTGGCAAGTGGTTGTCGCAAGCGTTTCCACTTCCCTCTTTTTCTCTTCGCAGGTGTTAGCCTGCTTCGTCACTTTGGTATCTACTTCGGATACTAAAGCCTTTAAAGTTTCCACCTTCTGTTGATCCTCTTTTCTCACTAATTGAATTTGTTCCGTCACCTTATTCTCGATGATCGGAGCAACTGCGTCTCCTACACTTTTCTCGATTCTGCTAATTTCGGAATCAAAACGAGTATTTATGCTCGCAATTTCCGCCTGAACGCCTATCATTTCCTGTTTAAGGTTACCGATTTCGGTATTAATCACGACAATATCGTCTTTGATTTTATCAACTTTTGTGTTAACAACTTCAACATTGTTGTTAACAACATTAATAGCTTTGTTCTGATTGTCTAGCATTCGTTCAATTTTTTCAGACTGAGCTACTTGCTTGGCAGCCTGAGCTGCTTGCTCGGCAGCCTGAGCTTCTTGCTTGGCAGCCTGATCTTTAATTTCTGCCGATTGACTCTTGATTTCGTTAATCAAAACATTCAATAAATCAGTTAAATTCCCGGAAACCACCGGTTTTACTTCCGTAGCGGCTTCCTCTTTCATTGTCCCCCCGTATTCGTCATCAAGGGATTCAGATTTGATTTTCACTTCCGATTCCGAAACATTTTCTAAAGTCTGGAATTCCATTTCTGCTCTTTGTTGCGTTTCGGCGGTCGCATCTTTCATGCTAGCCGCCTGCCCCGGAACAATGGGTACCGCTGTGCGCGTTTCCCACTGTTCGACCGATTGTTCCGTATCTAAGTCTACCAAATTTTGGTAATTGTTGCCTTCACTCATTTTAATAATTTTCAATATAAATGCAAAATCTCAACTCTAATTAGGATTCCTCACACGAATATTCACGCTGACGTATCGACCATTTCGTAACCAGTACTTTGTTACGAGATTTGCACAATGCAAAATTCGTGTCCAGAACAACCTCAAATTTGAAGATTGTCCTGTCACGGTCGCCACGTGTAACCTCCCCCCTCACTTATCGACCTTAATGACAGTGAAAAATTAAACCGCGTGTAGCTAATGGAAATTTGGGAAAAGCAATCGTCACCGAAGTTAATCTATCGGTAAAGAGGGAGGAAAGGGTTACATCTAAATGAAAGGAAAAATGCAAATGAAACTGGTGGAAATTAATTTTGAAAAGGGGTAAAGTTAATAAAGAAAGTAAATGTGCGGCCGTTACGTTAACAATTAACTAGCGGTAATTAGATATTTGAGATTTGGGGGAAATCACGGTCGCCAGTCCTAAGGACAATTACTATAGTAACTGAAAAAGAAAGGTTATTACACATATAATTAACACTAGAAGCGTGGCAACTGAAGGTTGACACGTGTAGTGTGAAAACTGAAAGTTTGTCAGAAGTAATAAATTTCGCTACACTCTGACTTAATTTAGCAAAAGAATTAATAAAACCGGAAAATCGAAAGTTAATTTAGTGACTGAAGTTAATAGTGAGCTTTCTTTCTGAAGCACATCGAAATCCAGTAAAATACGGTTAGTCTTGGACTACCTCAACAATCATTTCAAAAGCAACTTGACTCTACGCAATTTAGAAACAAGAGATTTTACTTTGAACTTGAATTAAATGATTCTGAACTATTAACAATAGTAAAATTTAGTACGTACCAAGCTGAGCTGCAGTCACAGGTAAGCTAAATTATGCTAACAAAACTCGCACTCTAAATTTGTGCTCGTGTAACCTAAATATTGTAGCCAGCTACTGAACTTTGAAATTAAAGCAGTGAAATCTAATTATATTATTTTAATGCTGGCATTTGAATTTCAACGACACTCGGGTTCGTTTCGGAAAAGGAAGGGACCCTGCTTGGCAATGCAATTGGGACAATGAGCAACAAAGGTTCATGCTAAGTTGCTGTAATTTTGCGAGGCAAATGGAACAATTTGAAAAGCTGAGGTCTGCCATACAGTTCTGAAACTTTACGTGCTTTTAGTCTTCCTTGTTGGTTGATTGAAGGTTTGAAGCCGTCGATCGAGGAGGTGGCGACAGTCACTCATTGTCGGCCGTCGCTGTTGCAGAAGCTGGATGTTGGCGCGCCTTCTTCTCGACACGGTCACCAGGCGAAACGGGCTCTTGATGTGCGCCAGCTAATGCTTCCCGTCCGCGACACCATGTCAGAAACTATCATCGCGAGTCGAGCGCAATTACATGCTGCCAAACCCCGAAAGCGCGGCAACTCGCGGGAGCGTCACACAACACCTGCTCCACTCGCTACTCCCGCCAGACTCTCACTGCCCTGCGCCCCACGCGGCAGAGTTCACACTCCCAAAGATCCTACACACTTTGATTCTTCACACGACCCATCGATGTAATCGTTCGATAGCAGTTTTCCCTAGGCAAGACCCAGCGTAAAAATACAAATAATATTTACGAAACAAACCAATTATGCATCGACATAAGTGCATAAATATATATATACAAACAGTAAAACAATTACAATATATAAAGAGACAGAAATGTCATATCTTGAGGTAACAAAACAAGGAAAAAAAATAATAGTACAATAGATGGAAATAGGAGGATATGCATTTCCGGCGTTACATGTTAATACACTTATCTTACTGTGAGACAAGACGGTCAATGCCTTCATGGAAACACGTTTGTGGTTGCCTACGAAACCACAATCGCGCACAGGCGTACACCTATCCGTCCAAAGCAAATCGAAAGCAACGAATGTCTTTTTTCAGACCTCGAAGAATATAGAAATCGAATGGGGAGAGATCGGGACTGTATGGAGCATGTGTAAGGGGTTCCCAGTGGAACTTCTGCAGCGTAGTCGAAACAACAGGCACACTAGCCGCGGAAAATCAAGATAACATTTTTCTGTGACTACAAGGA
Organism: Schistocerca americana; assembly: GCF_021461395.2. Lineage (NCBI taxonomy): Eukaryota > Metazoa > Arthropoda > Insecta > Orthoptera > Acrididae > Schistocerca > Schistocerca americana. Next base: position 748,031,869 of record NC_060130.1, on the reverse strand, counting down.
CCTACTGTTCATTGAATTTCTGGTACACGGTGCCACAATTAATTATCACGCCCGGGTTCCCGGGTTCGATTCCCGGCGGGGTCAGGGATTTTCTCTGCCTCATCATGACTGGGTGTTGTGTGACCACTGTTTTAGAGTTAGCGTATTTATTTCCTGTGCCGGCCAGGGTGGCCGTGCGGCTCTAGGCGCTACAGTCTGGAACCGCGCGACCGCTACGGTCGCAGGTTCGAATGCTGCCTCGGGCGTGGGTGTGTGTGATGTCCTTAGGTTAGTTAGGTTTAAGTAGTTCTAAGTTCTAGGGGACTGATGACCATAGATGTTAAGTCCCGTAGTGCTCAGAGCCATTTAAACCATTTTAAGCCACAATTAACGCACAACTGTACGTTGACACTTTGCAAACTTCGACGCGCGCCGTCAAGTCCAAACGCCCAGGAACTTTGACGGATGGCCTCATTCTTTTACGAGATAATACGTGCCCACGTGTTGCCAAGGTTGTTTCGATTACACCGCAGAGTTTTGCTGGGAAGTCCTTACTCATCCTCCATACAGTCTCTATCGGTCCTCATGTGATTTCTGTATTTTTTGGAGCCCTGAACGACATTCGTGGCCATCGATTTGCTTCGGACGCCTGGGGACAATCATGGTTCCGTAGCCAACAGCAAACATTCTTCCGTGAAGGTATTTACGGTCTTCTTTCACAGTGCGGTAAATTTATTAACAATTTTGGTGATTGCTTCTGAGGTAATAAACAGTTTACCATCTTTTTCAATCTATCTCGTGTACATCTGACTGCTCAGTAAATGTACAGTGTTGTGTTATGTCTGTGTTGTATGATGATGTTGTTATTGTTGTTGTTGTTGTTGTTGTTGTTGTGGACTTCAGTCCAGAGACTGGTTTGATGCAATTCTCCATGCTACTCTATCCTGTGCAAGCTTCTTCATCTCCCAGTACCTACTGCAACCTACATCCTTCTGAATCTGTTTAGTGTATTCATCTTTTGGTCTTCCTCTACGATTTTTACCCTCCACGCTGCCCTCCAATACTAAACTGGTGATCCCTTGATGCCTCAGAATATGTCCTACCAAGCGATCGCTTCTTCTAGTCAAGTTGTGCCACAAATTTCTCTTCTCCCCAATTCTGTTCAATACCTCCTCATTAGTTATGTGATCTATCCATGTAATCTTCAGAATTCTTCTGTAGAACCACATTTCGAAAGCTCCTATTCTCTTCTTGTCTAAACTATTTATCGTCCACGTTTCACTTCCATACATGGCTACACTCCATACAAATACTTTCAGAAACGACTTCCTGGCACTTAAATGTATACTCGATGTTAACACATTTCTCTTCTTCAGAAACGCTTTCCTTGCCATTGTCAGACTACATTTTATATCCTCTCTACTTCGACCATCATCAGTTATTTTGCTCCCCAAATAGCAAAACTCGTTTACTACTTTAAGCGTCTCATTTCCTAATCTAATTCCCTCAGCATCACCCGATTTAATTCGACTACATTCCATTATCCTCGTTTTGCTTTTGTTGATGTTCATCTTATATCCTCCTTTCAAGACACTGTCCATTCCATTCAACTGCTCTTCCAAGTCCTTTGCTGTCTCTGACAGAATTACAATGTCATCGGCGAACCTCAAAGTTCTTATTTCTTCTCCATGGATTGTAATACCTACTCCGAATTTTTCTTTTGTTTCCTTTACTGCTTGCGTAATATACAGATTGAATAACATCGGGGATAGGCGATAACCCTGTATCATTCCCTTCCCAACCACTGCTTCCCTTTCATGCCCCTCGACTCTTATAACTGCCATCTGGTTTCTGTACAAATTGTAAGTAGCCTTTCGCTCCCGGCATTCTACCCCTGCCACTTTCAGAATTTGAAAGAGAGTATTCCAATCAACATTGTCAAAAGCTTTCTCTAAGTCTACAAATGCTAGAAACGTGGGTTTGCCTTTCCTTAATCTATTTTCTAAGATATGTCGTAGGGTCAGTACTGCCTCACAATACGGAATCCAAACTGATGATGATGTTGATAATGAGAAAAGAGAGTGGGTGAAACTCGGCGCTGGAAAACAGCCTGATTCTGTCGAATTGCACAAAGGGGGCCGCCAAGATTTACTAACCCCGACGGACGAATAACTATCAACAGTGTCACATGTCCTTATTTCATGTGACATTGCCGAGAGTTAAATCCATAACATTGGCTCAAATCCTGATGACCAGGAACTTTACGCCACCATCCCTCGTCAGCTTGCTGTGCAAATACTGGTAAAGAAAATTTCATCAACCAAGAGTATTCGAACCGGCTCAGAGACGAGTAGAGAGCCACCGCACAGGCGTACGTTAGCGAAATCAGCTACGGAAGCGGGTAGTTCCTTCGACAACCTCCATCAAAACAAAATCGGGATAACAATTCAAAGTTATTAAGTAAAAGTCACACAGAAACAAAACGCTAAAATTCCCACGATAAAGAATGGGCTTTACTGGCTCCAAGTAAACCTCGTTAATTGCACTTCGTTCACTGGACGCCCCTCCAGATAACTACTTGGCTCCACTCCTTGATTTGAGGCTCTACGGACAGCACGTGCACACTCGCTAAACGATAACATTCGCTCACAAACCCGGAAATGGCTCCTTTAGAATTCCACGCCCACACATGGGAATGCACTTCTGAATTATTTCAAGTCTTTCAAAACTGACGGAAAATTTGTTGGTCACTGAGCGTCACACACTCCAGACTTCACACATGTAACACATCTACGTGTAAACTCCACAAGTCACCTTACTGTGAGTAGCAGAGGGTACTTCGTGTACCACTGTCAGTTCCCCCTTTTCCTGTTTCAGTCGCGAATGGATCGCGGAAAGAACGATTGCTGGTAAGCCTCCGCGTACCTAATTTTATCTTCATGGTCTTTTCGCGATATATACGTAGGAGGAAGCGATATGTTAGACGACTTGTAACAGTTATTTTTGACCTATTTTTGTATCTGTATCGATATTTCTATGTAAGTTTGTAGTATTGCTTATGTATAATGTTGTGTCTGTCATGGAAATGCTGTGACGATGTATCATGTTTCAGTTATGTGAAACTTTTGAACGCTGTCGTTTAAATTATGCTTGTGGATTTAAATAACTAATGGAATGATTGTTATGTAATGTATTGTAAATGACTTGGTCCATAGTTAGGGAACATAGAGTTGAATGTAAAAGGAGTGGGGAAGCGCCGCAGTTACGGAAGTAGCCTGGCAGGTGGAAAAGGTGTGGTTTGCGCGCAAGTGGCAACTCGTCTTTTGTGACGGGTAAGGAGTCTGGGCTGAGCAGTGCTGTGGTTAACACCTTGCTAGCAGTAGCGGATCATTGTGGCTCATATCACTGGAGCTTTGAGGCCATAAGAGCTTAAGAGCAGTACTTATGGGCCTCGTATGCTGCATCTGGTGATACCATCATCATGGCATGGTCTTTGGTCCTATAAAAGTATAATTCCGAGACCAAGAAGATATGTAAAGGGCGAGGCCAATAGTATTGCTATGACTGCATCGCCGCCAGGTTAACAGCCACTGTAAATTGTGCCACCAATGCCACCAGCCTTCCACTAAATTGTTTACATTTGGCACTCTGTAAATGGACCAGGTATTTGTGAAATTTGGGTGATTTTATAATAATAATTGTGGTGTTGCGAAAAACTGTCTTACACCCGTAATTATCCCAAATCACAAACCTGGGCAGGAATCCTATCCTAGTGAATTTAATTCCGAGTGTTCTAATTTATTATGAGAAAGTGGTTGAACCTGAGTTTAATGTTGTGTTGTAATTTGCATAGCCAATTATTCTTTTGAGTAGGTCAAAAGACTGCTTATGAAATCATATCTGTTATTTAAAGAATTATAGTCTGTTGTGCTTTACTTAATTAATTGTTAATGATAAGAATACTTGTCATTTCTCATACATACTGGTGTAGTTTTGTTAATGAGCATGGTTCTTGAAACACTGAAGGTTTAAGAATCCTCATATACTAGCCTAGTTAGTTAATGAAGCAATGCAAAAGCTCCTTCAGAGCCAGTGAAAAGTTATGGTCCTATAACACTCCTTTGGGGCATGCTGAAGTTACTTTTACGTCTCAAGATTTCTCCCTATTACAGTCACATGCTGTGTTCTGTTTGCTGGACACTCTGCGGTCCAGTCACAAAGCTGGTCGGATATTTAAAACGTCCATAAGTCGTCTCTTACCGTCTAGAGGTTGTGCCAACTGCTACTCCTTCCACTCATAACACTACTCTAGAAAGTACCACTTCCTGCCAGAACCTCCGGAATTTCCTTCCAGTGGATGCTGGAAAACACCTGCCCTCATGGGAATGTCTCAAATCCTTAAGCTTAGTAGAAGTACGAGGGTCACTCCAAAAGAAATGCACACTATTTTGGTAAAAATACACTTTTCATTCTGCATGTGTTAAAGTTTTACAGTGTGTAGGTACAGTCGTACTCGAAAGTATCCGAACGACCTAAATTGCACTTTGCCTGATTCGCATGCAACCCGCATAACGCAGCTGTCTAGCAGGTCCTCTAATTGCTCCTTGGTACAGTCGTTTGACTAATGAAAATGGTTCTAACAACTCACCACTAGAAAACTCTGCTCTGTACCGCTATAACTCAAGATGTGAAGTAATACCACGATACTACAAATATCAGGGAACACCTTATCACAGATAAGACTGTCCTTAAGGCTTGTGAGCTCACATTTATTGCAATAAATGACATACCTGGAATGTTAACACTCTCATTATTACGTCAGATAGGCAATGCACGTAGTACGTTCATCGTATTCATGATTTCCTCTTCGAAGTAGCATACCGTACTTGTTATTTAAGATAAAATGACATCAAAAATTTAAGTTATTCACGAGCAGCTAGTTGAGAATATGTATGAACCTCAAATGTCACGACGAACCGTCTCGTTCTGCATATGGATTCAAACCCAGGTCATGCAGACTAAGATTTCGTGACTGACGGAAACTGTCATTCCTCACTAGGCATACAGAGAGTGATATACCTCGATTTTAGACAGTATCAGTTAGCGAATATCAACTTTAAATTACACAACGTAAACATTTTTAACGGACGCGAATTCCTACCCAGCAACTATTGTCCCTGTTAACGAACTACGAGAAATGTGAAGTATTGCTTCTTCACAAGTAACTTACTTGAAATGCCGTGAGGTAAAGCATTGTGTTGGACAGGGATTCGAACCCAGAACCTAATCGGATTGTTATCGAAGCATAATCAACTGTGACATATCGCATTTTCTCGGCAGTACCTAGATGTTTTAACTGAAATGACGAGACGAAACATTAATTTTTTCCTTCCCACGCCTCCAACCCGGCGCCTATCGCTGTTATATTCTAAAGAAAACAAACATTAAATATGGGTTTGTTACACCGGCAGCAACATGTGAGCATGTTTGAACTAGAAATAATATGGCGATGAGTTCAGTGCTGACTGGAAATCGAACCCCACACATATCGTTGTTGACTGCACACAAAGAGACGTCAGCTACCGAATTTTTCTCCACCAGCAGCTCGGAGTAACATCCTTGAACTTACAGTGATCTCTCAAATAGTTCTGTCTCTCACTGGGAGTCAAAAACGACAGATATCGTGTGTTGACAACGAATGAAAATGCATTAAAGATCAAAATTATTATCCACCAGCAGACAGATGCTCTCATGCTAGAGCCTGATAATACATAATGAAAACATTAGTGCCGGGTCAGGATTCGAACCCATTCACGCGCAATATGTGGACATGGTGAGGAATCTGCAGTTTTGAACAAACTACAAATTGTAGTCGAGCTGTATTGTCGCGAAGGGGTCAAATTCCGCGTTAAGGGCTGTCTGAGTTGCATTCCAAGCTCAGAACCAATTTTATCGACATACAGAAGCTCAAATAAAAGATGGAATAAGTGTCCTGTGACCCTACATAGCGTTTGCTTCGTCAATAGAAATACATAACTAGTATAAGAAAGGTTACTGGTGATAGAGTTCCCACATTTCGCCACTCCTGACTTTATTGTGGTTCAGCGTAACGTCTCCTTGGTAGAGAAGGAGTATCATGTTTAATGTGAATTCCATACTACAATGCCATTATAATTTCTTCACTTGGCGTAGCCAGAAGAGAATAGAATCTGTCTTTCCCTATTAAAAATCATCGGCAGAATCTGGTATCGAACCCAGACCACCATCCTAGGCACCTATCATCAATCCAATAGACCACCAAATGTTTTCCTCTGAAACTAATTTTTCTATCATAACACTGTAAGATGGCAAGAACGATGCCCCTTACATGAAGTCATTAAAGATCACCTAACTCACGTTGAGCGAGCAGTAGGGCTGAACAAAATGACTGACAAGGCACAATGCATCTTGTAGAGGGTATGGTATGGACGTAGTGGAATAATTAATGTCGGGCGATGGTTTTAAAGTAAGTCACGCGACATGAAAACTTTGTGGAAACGAGTCGATTTACTGGACGCTAGTCTATCCCATGGAAGCATTTAGAGCTGAGCGTGGCCGGCTGGGGGAGCGGCTAAGGGAAGCGACAATAGGCAGCTTAGGGCGGCTCAAGCTCTGAGAAAGCGGTAACGGTGCACGGCCTCCAGCTGTCTTAAGATGAGTGACAGTGAGTGGGTGGTTGACCCCGACTCCATACTGCAGCACCGGGAAACAGATGGAGAACCTTACGCCTGTTGATAAACGTCCGTCGTCCCGTTTTCTGTGAAACATGCGAGAAAGCCGCGCAAAGCTACGGTGGAGCGGTCAACAGAGGTCAAAATATGCGTTTTTGTGACTATAGCAACTTCACGGTGAATTCACGGTCCGCAGAGCCTGAAGTAAATCAGGTGAAGAGCGACAACATGAAATACGCCGGCCTCCGATGGGAACGTAGGACCAAGGAATTTGAAGAACTCTCCTGAGACTCAGAATTCCGGACAACGTGGTGTTTGTGCAGACGCTAACCTTTATGGGTGGCCTGGGGGGAGCTAAATAGAAGAAGTTGAGAGGAAGGGAAATTTTGTGGGAATTTGTTCACTTCCCAGAGCAGGCATTGGTCGGCGCTGGGAAGCGACGCATAATTAACGCGACTTGCGCTGCAATTGGCGTAAGTGATTTTGCTGGAGGGGAAACCGAGGCGAAGAGTGGACTGGCAAAAGTCTCAGTAGAGGTTTTCCTTTCCCAGCTTGCCTAAAGTGCGGACGTGGCGTTCTTTACTCAGCTTGCCTGAGAAAGAGTGAGCATCTCTGCAGTTTAGGACTTAGCAAATGGAACGATTGAGCTTGGAGATAGAAAGTTTTGGTTCAGCTATGTACTGAGCAAGATAGCTAGGAGTGAATAAACGAGCGCAGCCTTGCAGCACCACGAGGTCGGCCGATGTCCACACAACGACGCCGCTCCGCCACGCTGTATTCGGTGATATTGAGCCCGCTCCGGCCACTGATTAATTTATTGGATCACGTCGGCAAAGTTTCCATGAGGGTTTCAGGGGCCGTGTACTGCAGAATTCTCCTCGCACTTCGCATTACACCTGGGTCAGTTGATAGGAATTTCTTTTGATTTATCGAGCTTTAATCCACGCAAACGCAATTTATTACCACTGCCTGGTAGGAGAGTCATGTAATGTGATGATTGAAGTTTGTGAGTTAAAATAAATTTGTGATAATATACTGCATCTGTTTTCAATCAAGTAGTTGAAATCCCAAGTCATTTTCTTAATTAATTTTATGTTCAAGATTTGCATCTGGTGTTCAATAGCTGCATATAACATCAATGTGCACCCCTTTTTAATTAAAAGTGATCAATTCTGAATCAATTAATGTCAACATTGCCACCACAGTTCAATCAGGAGTCACAGGGCCTTATCACTTTCATTGCATTATCCGATATTGTGGCAGTTTTGCACTCTCTGGTGATCTGTTAGTCAATTAGCTGGGGTGAACACACGCATACATCTTGCTGTTGGTGAGTAAGCAACTGATACTTAAGCTATATTCGTGGACGATTAAGAAGAACGATAGGGGTGCGGTTCGTTTGTCGCACAATCACAAAAATTTGTATCCTTATTTTAGATTCAAACACCTAGCAGCTGGTAAGAAAAATCGATACGTAACATTTGATTTTACTTAGTTAACAATCCGATTACGTGTTGGGTTCGTATCTCCGTCACAGAGCTTCACATCATGCACTTCATCTTTAAATGCATACGCACTTTCGTGGTTAGTTAACAGTGATGAAAGGGTCTTGATAGGAGTCCCGGTTTATTACGAAGACTGTCGTCTTTTATTTTCGAGTTTAGATTTGGTTACTGACATTGGCGAAAATTTCGGTAATTCATGACTCTTCACAGCTAGTCAGCAATATGATTAGATTATATTAATACTTGTTACATAGATCATGAATACGACATTTCGTAATGATGTGGAATGTGTCATTTTAATGAAAGATTTCCTTACATACCGGTATTCAATTTCTTTACAACAATTTTTACCCTCTCAGTCTTTTTTATTTTTATCTTTCTCTCTCTCTCTCTCTCTCTCTCTCTCTCTCTCTCTCTCTCTCTCTCACACACACACACACACACACACACACACACTTCCTTTTTTTTATTTGTTTGGTGTGCTCGAATGTCAGCGAGGCACGAAAACGTCCGTGAATGAATTTCTTAGTTTTGAGTACAGTTACGAAAGAAATATAAAAACAACTATGAGAGTTACTGATTTATGATGCTTAGTTTGCAGTCAGTTCTGAGTATTATTAGTAACTACGCTCCAGTCCCTAAACCTAGTTACAGAAATGCGAATCAGACGCATTACGCTTCCAGGCCGTAGCAGCCGCGTCTTTGAGACGCCAGCTATTGTCACTTCCCAGCCTGCTGTAGGATCACATCAGTTCGTCTTCTTCCTGCTGGTACTGTAACTGAGATTTGGCAACAAGGCAAGGTATGTTTGGCAACCCTGTGATCGACGAGTTACTTCCTGGTGCGCACGGAATTAACCCTCAAAGTTCACTTTATTTCTCGTGTCATTTCCATTGAATAATCTGAGTTATTATCGCTTGAGGTATAGCAAAAGATTGTAAATTTACGGTTTTCAGCCCAGGAAAGCCGTTGCACGTGGAAATCGCAACTAATATCGTCCTTTAAATAGCGGTTTACGAGTTCTAGTCACTATTGGCCTTGTAAGAGGAAGGCACAACACATACCTCTTCGCTAGGTCTGTGGCGACGTGCTGACCTATGAAAGAGCGTCTGTTATGGTTCGCGGTTCCAGTCTCGCTGACTGTGCCTTTTTTATCCCTTCTGTGAAAGAGGTATATGAAGACAGATCAAACATCGATAAGGAAATCGCAAGAAAATACTTTCGACACATAGTGCAATGGTGAAAAACCTACAGGTAACGCTTCTTTCCGCTGCTGACAAGCAAATTTTGGATTTCTAGTAATACATAACTTTATTTATGAAATGCCATATTTGCATACCTGTTGAGTATGACACAGCATACCAATCAAACACAGACCCAATCGAAATCTAAGTGAGTACTATTTTACTAATTCGTGCCGATAGAAGCCCGCTTGTGTACAGATACTCAGTATTATTAAAAAAGACTTTCGTCATAAGGTTATCGTGGGTAGTTTTATTTCATTTCTTATAATAAAGTGCACAGTTTTCGTAAGGCTTCTTTTAGTGTTGTTAAAACAATACTCAACATGAGAGAGAAATTAATTATCAACGACATATGCGAATTCTCTGATATTATCTATAACAGTCTGACAATGCACATGCAGTTTATTGATTACATGCATGTAGAAAACTTGTTCTGAGTTAAAGCAGTCAAACAAGGTTTGAAGAAGAATAAAATGCCACTACCAGACGACGGATAATGTAGGAAATATTCTTCTGACTATTTTGGCACTATGCGCTCGCCCCATACATAATACAAAAGCTTCGAGATGCATCTGCTCCCTGGCTGTCTATTAAATGTGAAAAGAACAAAATGTCAAAGAAGTTAGCCCTTTTTCCACATGCGGCTATTTTTGGTTGAGAAGTGAAAGGAATTATGTTCAAAGTTCCATTAAATTGATAACTTCAGAAGACAGCAGAATTGCGCTTTAAAAAATGTAACAGCGAATGTAATAGAACTCGCGACGTCTTATCCACAGTGCGCTACGCTTACCGTTACGGTAGTAGCTGTCATGTAGCTGCAGCATCTCCAGAAGTCAAGAACAATTCCTCCAGAACTTCCACATACGACAGTGCTGTGAGATAATGCATATGGCCGAATCTAGACTTCTGAGAGACAGACAGTTACAGCTTTTATTTTGCGCTGCACGACGTTTTCAACAAATGCAAAGGAACTCTTCCTACTTAAATTTCTGGATCCTACACTGTTGGCAGTTACGTGATTTTATTTCGGTCATTACAAAATAGAGTCGAATGTATGCATTGGGTCGCCGAGGCAGCTAGTTCATGGCGATTCGGTCAACCAAGTAAATGTATCAGAATTCTCAGAATTCTCATCGAGTGTGCCGCAACGGTGTTATGATAGAAAAATTAGTTTCAGAGGAAAACATTTGGTGGTCTGTTGGATTGATGATAGGTGCCTAGGATGGTGGTCTGGGTTCGTTTCCAGATTCTGCCGATGATTTTTAATAAGGAAAGGCAGATTCTATTCTCTTCTGGCTACGCCAAGTGAAGAAAGTATAATGGCATTGTGGTATGGAATTCACATTAAACATGATATTCCTTCTCTACCAAGTAGACGTTATGCTGAACCACAATAAAGTCAGGAGTGGCGAAATGTGGGAACTCTATCACCAGTAACCTTTCTTATACTAGTTATTATTTCTAGTGACGAAACAAACGCTATGTATGGTCACAGGACACTTATTCCATCTTTTATTTGAGCTTCTGTATGTCGATAAAATTGGTTCTGAGCTTGGAATGCAACTCAGACAGCCCTTAACGCGGAATTTGATCCCTTCGCGACAACACAGCTCGACTACAATTTGTTGTTTGATCAAAACTGCAGATTCCTCACCATGTCCACATATTGCGCGTGAATGGGTTCGAATCCTGGCCCGGCACTAATGTTTTCATTGTGTATTATCAGGCTCTAGCATGAGAGCATCTGTCTGCTGGTGGATAATAATTTTGATCTTTAATGCATTTTCATTCGTTGTCAACACACGATATCTGTCGTTTATGACTCCCAGTGAGAGACAGAACTATTTGAGAGATCACTGTAAGTTCAAGGATGTTACTCCGAGCTGCTGGTGGAGAAAAATTCGGTAGCTGACGTCTCTTTGTGTGCAGTCAACAACGATATGTGTGGGGTTCGATTTCCAGTCAGCACTGAACTCTTCGTCATATTATTTCTAGTTCAAACATGCTCACATGTTGCTGCCGGTGTAACAAACCCATATTTAATGTTTGTTTTCTTTAGAATATAACAGCGATAGGCGCCGGGTTGGAGGCGTGGGAAGGAAAAAATTAATGTTTCGTCTCGTCATTTCAGTTAAAACATCTAGGTACTGCCGAGAAAATGCGATATGTCACAGTTGATTATGATTCGATAACAATCCGATTAGGTTCTGGGTTCGAATCTCTGTCCAACACAATGCTTTACCTCACGGCATTTCAAGTAAGTTACTTGTGAAGAAGCAATACTTCACATCTCTCGTAGTTCGTTAACAGGGACAATAGTTGCTGGGTAGGAATTTGCGTCCGTTAAAAATGTTTACGTTATGTAATTTAAAGTTGATATTCGCTAACTGATACTGTCTAAAATCGAGGTATATGCCTGTATGCCTAGTGAGGAATGACAGTTTCCGTCAGTCACGAAATCTTAGTCTGCATGACGTGGGTTTGAATCCATATGCAGAACGAGACGGTTCGTCGTGACATTTGAAGTTCATACATATTCTCAACCAGCTCCTCGTGAATAACTTAAATTTTTGATGTCATTTTATCTTAAATAACAAGTACGGTACGTTACTTTGAAGAGGAAATCATGAATACGATGAACTTACTACGTGCATTGCCTATCTGACGTAATAATGAGAGTGGTAACATTACAGGTATGTCATTTATTGCAATAAATGTGAGCTCACGAGCCTTATGGACAGTCTTATGTGTGATAAGGTGTTCCCTGATATTTGTAGTATCGTGGTATTACTTTTCCATCTTGAGTTATTGCGATACAGAAGAGAGTTTTCTAGCGGTGACTTGTTGGAACCATTTTCAATAGTCAAACGACTGTACCAAGGAGCAATTAGAGGACCTGCTAGACAGCTGCGTTATGCGGGTTGCATCCGAATCAGGCGAAATGCAATTCCGGCCGTTCGGATACTTTTGATCATGACTGTACATCCTTCCCGCTTGTTTTCAAACTTAGTTCAACCTGTTCCCGTGAGTGACGCCGTCACAGCATGTCTTCAAGATGGCTGCTACACTTGACGTTCCTCAGAAGCAACGCGATGCCATAGAATTCATGTTCTGAAAACGAGAAAGTGGGAAACATCCACGAGAGGTTGAAAAAGATGTATAGAGATGCTGCTGTCGATCGCAGTACAGTTAGTCGGTGGGCAAGCAGGTTACGTGATGAAAGTGGGCACGGCAATATTGAGGATTGTCCTCACAGTGGCAGGCCTCGTACTGCACACACTCCAGACAATGTTAACGAATTGGTGACTGCTGACAGACACATCACAGTGAACGAATTGTCACGCTACGTTGGGATAGGGGAAGGAAGTGTTTGCAGAATACTGAAAGTGTTGGCTTTAAAAAAGGTTTGTGCCAGGAACAGTACGAGAATGGTGGAGATGAATTTCTTGGAAGAATTGTGACAGGTGAAGAAACATGGCTCCATCATTTTTCACAAGAGACGAAAAGGCAATCAATGGAGCGGCATTATGCAAATTCACCCAAGAAAAAAAAATTCAAAACCACACCTTCTGCTGGAAAAGTTGTGGCTACAGTGTTTTTCGATTCCGAAGGACTCTTGCTTATGGACATCATGCCAAGTGGAACCACCATAAATTCTGATGCATATGTGACGACACTGAGGAAACTTCAAGCTAGACTGAGTCGTGTTCGACCACATCGGCAAAAGCAGGATGTTTTGCTGTTGCACGACAATGCACGGCCACATGTCAGTCAAAAAACCATGGAAGCAATCACGAAACTCGAATGGACAACACTGAAACACCCGCCTTACAGTCCTGATCTGGCTCCATGTGACTATCATCTCTTTGGGAAACTGAAAGACTCTCTTCGTGGAACAAGGTTTGAAGATGACGACTCCCGTCTGCACGCTGCCAAACAGTGGCTCCAGCAGGTTGGTCCAGAATTTTACCGTGCGGGTATACAGGCGCTGGTTCCAAGATGGAGTAAGGCAGTTGAGAGGGATGGAAATGATGTGGAGAAATGAAAATATTGTTCCTAAAGGATGTATCTACTCGCTGTAGAACTTTCAAACATCTAGAATAAAAGATGGATTTAAAAAAAAAAATCGTGTGCATTTCTTTTGGAGTGACAATCGTATTTAGAAGAATTATGGAAAGTCCGGCTTATTATCTCCATACTTGACGTAGCATTCTTTCCCTGAATACCAGAAGCCGTCTCTGGCATACATACTACCTCGGTAATGATATGATACTATGTATGTATGTATGCATGCATGTATTGAACTTGGGACCTAGAAACGACGGAGAGGCTTCGTCCCCGCAGTTGACCTCAGTGGTACACAACCCCACAACAGGCTACAGCAGCCCACCCACCCCACCGCCGCCCCACACCGAACCCAGGGTTATTGTGCGGTTCGGCCCCCAGTGGACCCCCCCCCCCCCCCCCTCTCTCTCTCTCTCCGAGAACGTCGCATTCCAGACGAGTGTAACCCCAGTGTTTGCGTGGTAGAGTAGCAATGGTGTATGCGTATGTGGAGGCAGTGTTTGCCCAGCAATCGTCGACATAGTGTAGCTGGGGCGGAATAAGGGGAACCAGCCCGCATTCGTCGAGGCATATGGGAAACCGCCTTAAAAACCATCCACAAGCTGGCCGGCTCACCGGGCCTCGACACTAATCCGCCGGGAAGCAGTGCGTTAGACCGCACGGCTAGCCGGGCGGGCATATGATACACTACTACTACTGCTGCTGCTGCTACTACTACAACTACTGTTATTATTACCAGTCACCCAGGGCTTAAAGAAGGAGGGTCAAGTGCTCTGACCCGAAGCGTTGCGGCAATTCACGTGTTTAATTAGCTGAACCCCAGACCGGCACTCAGTATTCTCCGCCTCTCTCGAGCGTTAAAAACCACTTTTATGATAGCTAATACACAACCAACACGGACCTTCAGCACACCCACTTGAAGTAGCCGGCTTTAGATGGAGACTTCTTCTATACAGGTATCAGTGCTTCGGAGTACCGATGGAACAAATGTTTGGACGAAGATGGTACCTATGTTGAAAAGTCCCTTAGTACAGTATATGAGTCTGTGGAATAAAATGCAAAGTTCTTGTTACCTTTGTTATGGCTTACCCTCGTACAGAGCATTCTCTTTCTGATAGAGCTATGAAAAGTGAATATGTTTTTTAACGTAAATTTTACAATACCCAAAACAAAATTAGTTAAAAAAAGAGGCAAAGTATAATAACTTAAGTTCTAGATGCTGTCCTCCTGTCAGATGTGGATGCCATTGACTGTTGACTAGAGACCCCTTTTTTGACTATCAGTGAATTTTTGGGGAAGCGTGAGCCATTACTTCCAGTATGCAACATTGCGACAGTGTAGGAGTGCTGCTGGTTGCGTTCTGACCTATCACCCAGTGTTTCCCATCTGTCAGTACCATCGAAGAAGTACGTTAGTTGTAGAGGATCACGTAGACCATCAGCCCTCCCTCGTAACGCGTTACGTGGTTGCTGGTGTCGGTTGAGTTTTTTGCAGGCGGTGTTATATTATCGCAGCTACCATATTGCTACGCGTCAATTAACTGAAGAATCGGCTAAAATACGAGGGGTGGAACATAAATAGTGGCAACTATTTATCCACAACCCATACAGAAGAGTTACATGTTTGCATCTGTTACTGTCCTTCAAAGTAGGCACCAGCGTTGTGTAGAACCCGTTGCCGGTGATGTGGAAGACGTAGTATACCGTTAGCAGATTGTGTTGATGGTGCGAATGGAACGGTCTACTGCCTGTCGAATCTGTGGAACAGTTTTGAAGCGAATGCCACGAAGTGGTTTCTTCGTCTTCGGAATCAAATCAAAGCCACAAGGGCTTAATTCCGGGGAGTATGGTGGATGGTACAATACTTTCCAGTCCCATCGACCGAACAGAGCAGCCATAGCTTGCGCTGTATGCGTACGCGCATTGTCGTGCAAAGTGATGGGTGGGCTGCGCAGAAAGTGTCGCCGCTTCTTTCGCAAAGCTGGTCGCAGGTGATGCTCCAAAAACGAACAGTAATACTGTGCACTGACGGTCTGCCGTGGAGGAACGTAATGCGTTAGGAGAACACCGTCACAGTCGTACACGAGAATCACCATAACTTTAGACCGCTCCATTTGCACCATCAATGGAACAGCCTCTGCTGACCTTATACTACGCCTTCCATATCGCTGGCAACGGGTTCTACACAACGCTGGTGACTACTTTGAAGGACAGTAACAGGTGCAAACATGTAACTCTTCTGTATCGGTTGTGAATAAATTGTGGCCACTATTTAATTTCCAACCCTCGTATTTACACTCTTGTTTGGAGGTACACACTTGATAGCGGGGTGTTGTCAACAATACAACTGACAGTCACTGACATTTCGCATTCACCCAACTGCAGTGAGTCGTAGACGTACGGCAGGAGTGCTAACATTTGCAATGGACAGAAAAAAATGAAGTTAAGTGATATAGAAATAATGCACAAAGAAGGCATATGAATGATAACATTAATTCCCATAATAGCACACAAGCATGTTTCTGTGCGTTTCAATTTGTTCGCAGCATCGTAGCAGTGAATAAACCTGGATTGTTGCCATACGTCTTTGTTATGTCCGCACTATAACACAACAAATATTCAGTGATAACCAAATTTATTCGACCTTCTGTCACTCAAAACAAAACTTAAGTCCGACTACACAACACTTCGCTGGCTGTAGCGCCAAGGAGAAATCAGAGTCACTAGTAGAGAATACAAGTCCAAACCACTGCCAACCAGTCGATACCGACGCGTCGCAAGTTTTCAGCCAGGGAGGCCACAGTACGGTTCGGTCGTCGTGAATCCAGCAGCCGGGTAGTAACACAGTCATCGGCGAAGATTGAACTGGTTAAAGGGGGTCAGGGAGCTCGCTTAAATCCGCAGGTCCGGCCAATCAGAGTGTTGGTAGATGGCGCCCTTATACGGTTGCTCACTCTCGTGGCAAGATCAGCGCCGCCAGGGTAATCCGTATCGATAGTGGTGTGTACGCTGCCGCTAACCCCGCGACGACGCGTTCACTGGCGCCAGCTATTGACATCGTGTGCGGCGCCAGCGGTACTCGCTGTGTTGTAGCACGCCGCGCCGAGTTGACGGCTGCTGTGCGGCGGCCGATACGACAGTCTTTATCTTATGACCGAGTTGGTAGTAAAAGTTTCCTCCCAGTATCATTAATCAGTCCCTCACCTGAGCCACGCGCTGGCTGGAATAACCAGTCACGCTACAGCAGGCATCGGTGGTTTGTCGTATCGACGTGTCAAATGATGTGTTGGCAAATGTGCCAACACCTTGTAGATAGAGTACGCCGAAATGCACGCTATCTAACGCAGACGGGCGTGAATTCTGGAACAGGATAAGTAGTGAATGGTAGCAAGAAAAGTACGTAGCTGCTATACTTAACTTTTATATCTTCATTGGTTTACAACGTTCTTGTAGAGACATGCTTTATACGGTAAGTATCAAACTATGTAAGGCTAATGGCGCCTTGCTAGGTCGTAGCCATGGACTTAGCTGAAGGCTATTCTAACTGTCTCTCGGCAAATGAGAGAAAGGCTTCGTCAGTGTAGTCGCTAGCAAAGTCGTCGTACAACTGGGTCGAGTGCTATTCCGTAACTTGAGACCTGCCTTGTGGTGGCGATCGGTCTGCGATCACACAGTGGCGACACGCGGGTCCAACATGTACTAAATGGACCGCGGCCAATTTAAGCTACCACCTAGCAAGTGTGGTGTCTGGCGGTGACACCACATCAAATTTCTGGACTAGCAGGTTGCTATTTTGATAAGCGATAAGAACAAACACTATGGTAAAGATGCCTGTAACGCATAGGGAGGAAGTTTAGAGTTTAAGATCGTGTCGATGGTAGAGTCATTAGCGACGAAGCGCAAATGCGGTTGTATGGGATACCATCTGACTCTTTATTTAAGAACTCACCACTGCATTCCTCTCAAGTGATTTAAAGTTCTATCAAATTTTATATCATGTACTCTATACATTATAAATTAAAGTCCTCCGCCGCAGTTTTTGTGTACATGCTCGGGCTAATCTTAGGAACTACTACTGGAATTTTGATACAGTTTTCATTAATAGAGACCGATTAGCAGAGAAGATTTGTGTGTATAATTTATTGCCGCTAAGTAATAACGAGAGTGTAATATATGTATTTTTTCTGTTCTGTAGTTAATTGGAGTTTGGAGTGACATCTCGTGATCTCGTGGAATGACAATTACGAACTGGTCGGCTAGGGACGAGGTGCTGTCCGGCGGCAAAGGCAATAAAGTAACAGCCACTGAAAATCCAAAGAGCTGCGAAGCTTGAACACAGATTATACATATTACATATTAACGTCCCTCTCTGCGTTTGTCTGCACTGTGTGGATTCTGAAATGATTTTCAGTAACAAATGGTTCAAATGGCTCTGAGCACTATGGGACTCAACTGCTGTGGTCATAAGTCCCCTATAACTTAGAACTACTTAAACCTAACTAACCTAAGGACATCACACACATCCATGCCCGAGGCAGGATTCGAACCTGCGACCGTAGCGGTCGTGCGGTTCCAGACTGTAGCGCCTTTAACCGCTCGGCCACTCCGGCCGGCTTCAGTAACAGATAGTCTGATTAAAGGTTTGTTTATATCACAACATATTACAAACAAGTGGTTTGCCTGTAGGTATTAGTCGACCACAATATTATTACACCTGGGACGGAGCGTAATCGGGGTCGATAGTATACGCATAACTGACCTCGAAAGCATTGATACCACTGTACTTTTTTACTGTAACGTCACCGCGTGTTTCCAATAACGGACAAGTGCAATAATATCGCGGTTAAGTAGTACTTGACCCATCCTTTCAACAATAAATCCATCCCGCCCATTGCACCTCATCAGGACTCGCTTTTCCATCCGTCCCCTTATTTCCCTACCCCTTTTCCATTTCCCCTGCTTTCCCAACCCCTTTTCCCCTTTCAGATTATTGCTTTACCAGCACCCCATCTACTCCACCCTTCTTGTTCCTCAAAATCCACGCCTACTCCATCGATGCTACGGCTCATTCATCCTTGCTTACACCTCCACCCTCCTACCCTCCTCAACGCTAAGCCTTGTCCCCCTAAATGACAGACGACCTTTCCCAGGGCAGGTTCTTCCAGCTTTAGTGACAATGAAGTACTTCTTTTAAGCTCAGTGTTCTACATTGTCTTTTAAATGTTTTAAATGCACTCTTACTGTTTTTCGCTTTACATTTTTATTACTCTTCTTTGAAATTAAAACGGCTAAAGTCAAATTTCTTATAAATAAAATCTTCCATAAATTTCATCTTTAAAATGTTTTAATTCGCTCGTAAATATCTCACATGTAAGTTAGCGTTTTCTTGTCTTAGTTTTACTTGTCTCTTGGCTGAAGAGAGGTGTTGAATTTACCGCTGACAGGCCATCCAACACCCATGCGGGGCAAATTGGATGAAATAACAATAAATAACAGTAAATACTTAGTACTACCCATGCGAAGCTGGGGCGGGTCGCTAACTATAGATAAAGCATAAGTTTAAAAGCATGTACTCTGGAGGAACAGTGTTTCAATCACCGTATGGGCATTATATTTACATTTTCTACAGTTTCCATAAATAATTTCAGGTAATTGCTGGAACTGTAGCTGATGTCCTTCGTCATGCTTGTCCAAGTGAGGTGGTGCTTTGTCTCTAAGGACCACTACGTCTATATGATGCTAAATTCTAACCTTTATGTCTGCGTTGTTTCCTTGCTGTTAGACAACCACGTTGGGAAATTAGGCGTGGCCTTGCTGAAAGCCGGCCGGAGTGGCCGAGCGGTTCTAGGCGCTACAGGCTGGAACCGCACGACCCCTACGGTCGCAGGTTCGAATCCTGCCTTGGGCATGGATGTGTGTGATGTCTTTAGGTTAGTTAGGTTTAATTAGTTCTAAGATATAGGGGACTGATGACCTCAGAAGTTAAGTCCCATAGTGCTCATAACCATTTTTGAACCTTGCTGAAAGAAACAGTGACGTTTTTCTGAAATAGTTCAGGGAAACAGCGGGGAATTTAAATGAGGATAGCTGAACCATGTGATACAATTCTAATGAATCCTCCTCTCAGTTGTAAATCAAAGACCGATTGGCAACTCTCAGCCTATATCTGAGACTGCTTCAGAAGGAACGCCCATTGTTCAACGTAACCTAAATTTTCGTATAGTGAAAATTGGTTCAGATGTAACATAACAGAAACTTTTGGTTACTCCCCATTTTGATCTTTTTACTTACATTTATTTATCAAATTTCTTCAGTTGATTCAGGTTTTTGTGTTTTGTTTCTCTTTTAGAAAAGATCCTCAGTATTACTGACACTGGAAGTCAGAACAATCCCGTATTCGTAAAGGCGTAAATGTTTCATGAGAGATAGGTTCAGTAGATTCAATAAATTAATTCCCGCAAAACATGATGTGAAAGCACTGCTTAGTTTACTGTTTGACACTGTTTTCGAAGCAGTCTGAAGCAATCGAAGTATCAAAAAGATGTAAAAATTCGGATATCTCGATGTAGGTAATTTTTGTAATCCAACAGGTAACGCTTTAATTAATTTTAATTAAAATTATTAATTAATTAATTAATTAGTTAAAACGTCGATAAAAATCCAAGTCTAGATTTATAATGGATGACTGAAAGGCAGTCTTTGTAGTTTTTGTAGGATTTTAGCCCTTCCATCCTCATGTCAACACAGTTCAAACAGTAAACAGAGAGGGCAAAATATAAGCGACAGTCAAATGAAAACGAGGCAGACTATATAGCGAGCATGGCGCGGAAGTTAGTAACGCAGACAGATGTGCGAATAAAAGTGCCCTTTATTGGGAACAAGGAAGGAACAGCTAGAACGTTCTCCGCTGCGCCATTTGTCTGTGAGACGTGCTCGACGTGAGGTCAGAGAGTCGTGCGTGCGTCCGACTTCACCAGGAGGCTGGGAAAGAGGAACAGCAAGATGCAATGTGCTTTTTGAGCCGAAGAGCAAGCGTCAGAGCCAACAATGGAAGCACATGGATTAAATACCTCCAAAAAAATCCAAAGCCGTACATTCCAGCTCCGGAAAAGTCGTGATGACCTTTTTCTTTGACTGCAGGCTTCCGCTGTTCATTGACTTTCTGGAACACGGAGCAACAATTAACGCAAAGCGGAAAGCAGACACCTTGCAAAATTTGAAGTGCGCCATCAAGTCCAAACGTCCAGGAAAGTTGACGAACTGCATCATTCTGCTGCAGGATAATGCCCGTCCACATGCCGCCAAGGTTGTTTCGACACCGCTACAGAAGTTTCGCTGGAGAGATCTTATACATCTTCCATACAGTCCCGATCCCTCCCCATGCGAAATCCATATTTTTGGAGCCCTAGCCGTCGATTTGCCTCGGAAGAAGAGGTGCATGCCTGGATACAATCACGGTTATGTAGGCAACCGCAAGAATTTTTCCATGAAGACATTGATCGTCTTGTCTCACAGTACGGAAAGTGAGTTCACAATCTTGCTTTTGTAGTGTAACTCTCTGAGAAGATGAAAATAACAGGCTCACTGGATCACATGGCACGTAACGAATCCGTGTTTCGTGAGGCTGTGGACGCAGCAAGACGAAAATTAAGTGATACAGTGCGTACAACGGAAAATTGGCTCCATAACAGGAAAAGTGATATTTGGAAAACGTTATATTCACAGTATTCCCTTCTAACCGATCGCTCAGTGTGTTGGTAAATACAAGGGTTGTCCACAAAGTAAGTTCCGATCGCGAAATGGAAACCACTGGGAAAATCCGGTAAAGCTTTGCACATATGTGTTGGGCAGTGTCTCTAGTATGCACGTCGCTCGTGTCGTGTCGCTCTTTTCAGTTTTGAGTGATCAGTAAGAACGTAAAGATGCGTAGGGAATAGCGTCTCCCGCCAAGTACGAGGGACCTGTTAGAGATTTCGCCTGTGTAATGCAGCCCACATAACACAACCGTCGAGCAGTTCCTTCTTCATGCCAATATTATTCTCGGCCGCACACTGTAGGGGCAATGAAGACGCTCCTGCAGCATTTCCGATGAGAAATGTTTGATCACCCACAATACAGTCCGTAATTGGCTCCCCCTGCGTCTCATCTCTGCTCATAAGAACCGCTGGCTATGAAGACAAAATTTTTCCACAGACAATGAGCTGCAGACCAGTGCAGATAACTGACAGAAAGCACAGGCTGCTGCTTACTGGTTCAAATGGCTCTGAGCAATATGGGACTCAACTTCCGAGGTCATAAGTCCCCTAGAACTTAGAACTAGTTAAACCTAACTAACCTAAGGACATCACACACATCCATGCCCGAGGCAGGATTCGAACCTGCGACCGTAGCGGCCTCGCGGTTCCAGAGCTGCTGCTTACTATGACAAGGATATTGAAAAGTTGATACAACACTATGACAGCACTCGAGGTTGGGGCGGCGACTATGTAGAGAAGTAGGTGGAAGGTTTACCTAACTGTTGTAAATTAAACGTTTCTGGTTTTCACTGTGGTTTCCATTTCGCGACCGATCGGAACTTACTTTCTGGACAACCCTCGTAGTAATAATCATGCCCAAAAGTTCCTTATTTAGTGGGAATACTGCGAGTGAAACCTCGGTTATAAGTGCAGACTCGTGTACTAGTACTCCTTTCTACCCTGGTATAATCCACATGTATCAAACAACAGACTCAAGTGACAAGTTTTACGTTAAATGGACGGTCGCGCAAGGAGACGCTGAGTTCGAAGATGACATCATAGGACCCTGCTGGCAAGTTTAGCTAGTATACAGACCTCATTTCTGATCTCTGATCGGTGATTGTCTAGTATACTATGACAATAAACATCGGTAGATCTCAGCTACCTTAGTAAATTCAGTCACATCTAGGTACAGCACCACGGCACTAACGTCAGCTATTGTGGAAGGTCATTATACTTTCCGTACCATAGAATTTCAGACAAGCTGTTAAGTAACGAGAAGTAAACTAAACGCTGCTTTATTTGCCATTAGAACAGTATCTGAAATAAGTGACACTTCAACACGAAAAGTAGTCTACTTCGCATATTTTCATACGCTTATGTCATATGGTATTATTTTTTGGGGTAATTCTTCCGATTCAAAAAGGGTATTTTTGGCTCAAAAACGGGCTGCTCGAACTATATGTGGTGTAAGTTCGAGAACCTCTTGTCGACGCCTACTCAATAGTCTGGGAATTCTGACATTTCCCTCACAGTATATATTTTCTTTAATGTCGTTTGTCGTTAGCAATATTAGCTCATTCCCAAGAGTTAGCAGCTTTCCCTCAGTTAATACTAGGCAGAAATCAAATCTGCATGTGGAATGTACTTCCTTGACTCTTGTGCAGAAAGGAGTGCACTATTCTGCTGCATCCATTTTCAATAAGCTACCACAAGAACTCAAAAATCTTAGCAGTAGCCCAAACGCTTTTAAGTCTAAACTGAAGAGTTTCCTCATGGCTCACTCCTGTTCTGTCCAGGATCTCCTAGAAGAGCTGAAAAATTAAGCAAATTCCAGTGTTACATCGTTGATTTTCTTTATTTAAACTTACGAATTGCCGCCTGAATACGTTTCTTGTATTTCATTTTATCTGTGTCTACTATCGTGTTTTAATTTCATGTATAGACTCGTTTCATGACCATGGAGACTTCTCCTTAATTTGGTCCCACTGAACAATAAATATACAAATAAAAATAAATAAAAAAACACTATTTGATTATGCTTCAGTCCTACGTGGGATACACTTAAAGTTGCGTGCTCTACTGGACACACGCAACACATTTCATCAAATACACTCGGTGCTAATGACGTTGGAAATGTCGATATACAAATTCCCATTGTCGAATTACAGATGCTAGAAACAAAGCATACGTTTTTGTCCACTGTGGAAGTTTATGAGCTCAAATAACACCAAGATTCCCGCCTATCACAGTGCTACCGGTTAGTTATTCTTGAGATTCTTACCCCATTGCAGAAGACGCGGGTACAGCACCCACCCACACACACACACACACACACACACACACACACACACACACACACACACACCTGTATCGTGATTGACATAGCAGGCGTGCTGCAGAGCTGGTGAAGCAAGGCGACGTGATCGGCGTGTGGGCCTCGCTCGCGCCGGCCTTGGCGGCAAGGTAACGCTGAGGTCGCGTGCGCTGGCTCGCTGCCAGCGCTTCTGTGGCCCGCAGATTACTCATTCCGCTAGCGCGTGCTTCATCCCACTCCGTAGACACATAAAGACACCTCACTCTCTCTTATCCCTACCCAAAATACCTCCTTACCACAGTCAACTCGAAATACAAGCTATTTTGACAAATACACAATCTGATCAAAAGTGTCCTGACACCTGCACTAAATGAAGCAGGCAAAAGGAATACAAACGTCTCAAAAATGATATCGACAGTAAGTGCAAAATGGCTAAGCAGGGATGGCTAGAGGACAAATGTATGGATGTAGAGGCTTATCTCACTAGAGGTAAGATAGATACTGCCTACAGGAAAATTAAAGAGACCTTTGGAGAAAGGAGAACCACTTGCATGAATATCAAGAGCTTTGATGGAAACCCACTTCTAAGCAAAGAAGGGAAAGCAGAAAGGTGGAAGGAGTATATAGAGGGTCTATACAACGGCGATGTACTTGAGGACAATATTATGGAAATGGAAGAGGATGTAGATGAAGATGAAATAGGAGATATGATACTGCGTGAAGAGTTTGACAGAACACTGAAAGACCTGAGTCGAAACAAGGCCCCCGGAGTAGACAACATTCCATTAGAACTACTGACAGCCTTGGGAGAGCCAGTCCTGACAAAACTCTACCACCTGGTGAGCAAGACAGCCGAAATACGCTCAAACTCACGAAGAATATAATAATTCCAATCCCAAAGAAAGCAGGTGTTGACAGATGTGAAAATTACCGAACTAACAGTTTAATAAGTCACAGCTGCTAAATACTAACGTGAATTCTTTACAGACGAATGGAAAAACTGATGGAAGCCGACCTCAGGGAGGATCAGTTTGGATTCCGTAGAAATGTTGGAACACGTGAGGCAATACTGACCCTACGACTTATCTCAGAAGAAAGGTTAAGGAAAGACAAACCTACGTTTCTAGCATTTGTAGACTTAGAGAAAATTTTTGACAATGTTGATTGGAATACTCTCTTTCAAATTCTGAAAGTGGCAGGGGTAAAATACAGGGAGCGAAAGGCTATTTACAATTTGTACAGAAAGCAGATGGCAGTTATAAGAGTCGAGGGGTATGAAAAGGAAGCAGTGGTTGGGAAGGGAGTGAGACAGGGTTTTAGCCTATCCCCGATGTTATTCAATCTGTATATTGAGCAAGCAATAAAGGAAACAAAGGGAAAATTCGGAGTAGGTATTAAAATCCACCGATAAGAAATAAAAACTTTGAGGTTCGCCGATGACATTCTAAATCTGTCAGAGACAGCAAAGGACTTGGAAGAGCAGTTGAACGGAATGGACAGTGTCTTGAAAGGAGGGTATAAGATGAACATCAACAAAAGCAAAACGAGGATAATGGAATGTAGTCGAATTAAGTCGGGTGATGCTGAGGGAATTAGATTAGGAAGTGAGACACTTAAAGTAGTAAAGGAGTTTTGCTGTTTGGGGAGCAAAATAACTGATGATGGTTGAAGTAGAGAGGATATAAAATGTAGACTGGCAATGGCAAAGAAAGCGTTTCTGAAGAAGAGAAATGTGTTAACATCGAGCATAGATTTAAATGTCAGGAAGTCGTTTCTGAAAGTATTTGTATGGAGTGTAGCCATGTATGGAAGTGAAACGTGGACGATAAATAGTTTAGACAAGAAGAGAATAGAAGCTTTCGAAATGTGATGCTACAGAAAAATGCTGAAGATTAGATGGGTAGATCACATAACTAATGAGGAGGTATTGAATAGAATTGGGGAGAAAAGGAGCTTGTGGCACAACTTGACTAGAAGAAGGGATCGGTTGGTAGGACATGTTCTGAGACGTCGAGGGATCACCAATTTAGTATTGGAGGGCAGCGTGGAGGGTAAAAATCGTAGAGGGAGACCAAGAGATGAATACACTAAGCAGATTCAGAAGGATGTAGGCTGCAGTAGGTACTGGGAGATGAAGAGGATTGCACAGGATAGAGTAGCATGGAGAGCTGCATCAAACCAGTCTCAGGACTGAAGACCACCACAACAACAACAACAACAACAACAACAACAACTGTTAGTGGACATTAATATGAGGTGTGTCCACATGTCGCCTTCATGATGGCTTGAACTCTACAGGGGACACTTTCAATTAGGTATATGTGGACAAATGGCAACCTATTCTTCGTCAACAGCCGAAGCCGGAGAAGGTAGGCATGTTGGGGTCTGGAGTAAATCTGACGTTGTAACTCATCCCAGAGGTGTTCCGCTGGGCACAGATCAAGATACTGGACAGGCTCTTCCATTTCAGGAATTTTACTGTCCTCAAACCACTGCCTCACGATTGCTGCTTTATGACAGGGTGCACTGTCATGCTGATCCACACAGTCGTCTTCTCCGGACTGTTCCTCAGCTGTACACGGTACTCAGTTCTTTAAATTGTGTTCATATCCTGCCGCCTTGAGAATCTTCTTAAGCGCAATACGGATACCACATCTTAACTGTGGTGTCACCGCCAGACACCACACTTGCTAGGTGGCAGCCTATAAATCGGCCGCGGTCCGTTAGTATACGTCGGACCCGCGTGTCACCACTATCAGTGATTGCAGACCGAGTGCCGCCACACGGCAGGTCTAGTCTAGAGAGACTCCCTAGCACTCGCCCCAGTTGTACAGCCGAATTTGCTAGCGATGGTTCACTGTCTACATACGCTCTCATTTGCCGAGATGACAGTTTAGCATAGCCTTCAGCTACGTCATTTGCTACGACCTAGTAAGGCGCCATATTCAGTTACTATAATCTGAACAGATAATATTGTGAATCATGTACCGTCAAGAGCGACGTTCATCATTAATGGATTAAAGTTAAGTATCAAACTAATTACGTCCGCTTTCTGAATTCTAATTTCTTGTCATATTCCAGACCTCACGTCAGTATAGTTCTTCCTTCCTCACGCCAGCCTGCGTGAGCTAAAACGCGTGCATTTCGGCCTCCTCTAGTAACACGGTGTTGGCTCTTCTGCCAACACAACACTAACCACGAGAAACATCCTCATACCGTAACACCGCCTCCTCCGTGCTTCACCGTGGGCACTACACTACACATAATGGCAGGTAATATCCTCCAGGCATTCGTCAAACCCAAACCATCTGGTCGAACTGACACAGGGGATAGCGTGACTCATCATTCCAAATTAATCATTTCCAACCATCCATTGTCAAGTAGAGTCGCTCTTTACACCGCCTCAAGCACAGCTTAGAAATGATTACAGGAATGTGTGGCTTATGAGGAACTTTTCGACCACCGTACTCCGTTCGTTTCAACTCCCTACGCACAGTAATTGTTCCGGTTGGACTGTTGGTAGCGGTTTAGAAATTTGCTGATTTCACGCTAATTTTTACAACCACCCTCCGCGACGCTCGACGGTCCGTGTCTACCTGGTCTCGGTGTAGCTGTGGTTGTTCCTTCGCGTTTCCACCTCACAGTTACAACACCAGCAGTAGACATGGGAAGTTTTAGGAGGGTTGTAATTTCTCGATGGATTTGTTATGGAGCTTACATCCGATGAGTAGTCCATGTTTGAAGTTACTGAGCTCTTCTGACTGACCCAT
Organism: Schistocerca americana; assembly: GCF_021461395.2. Classification (NCBI taxonomy): domain Eukaryota; kingdom Metazoa; phylum Arthropoda; class Insecta; order Orthoptera; family Acrididae; genus Schistocerca; species Schistocerca americana. The sequence continues at coordinate 748,004,544 of NC_060130.1, read as the reverse complement.
TCTGGTGTTACTGCTTCTCTGCTGACAACACGATACTTCCCGCCTCCTTTTATATTCGTGGATCCACCTCTCGTGGTATCTAGTGGTCAGTTCCATATTACTTATGGGTGTGCGGATACTCTTGACTGGATAGTGTAAATGGAAACAGGTTAGTCTAATGTGGAAGTAGGAAGGAAGATAACGGTTTAACATACTGTCGACGGTGAGATCATTAGTTCTGGATCACAAATTCGGATTGAAGCAGAATGGGGAGGTTAATCGACTGCGTCCTTTTAAATGATACTATCCCGGCATATACCTTCAGAGAAACGATGGCAAACATAAATCTGCATGACTTACCGATCTACATCTACATCTATATCTATATCTACACTACTGCCGATTAAAATTGCTACACCACGACGATGATGTGCTACAGACGCGAAATTTAACCGACAGCAAGAAAATGATGTGATATGCAAATGATTAACTTTTCAGAGCATTCACACAAGGCTGGCGCCGGTGGCGACACCTACAACGAGCTGACATGAGGAAAGTTTCCAACCGATTTCTCATACACAAACAACAGTTGACCGGCGTTGCCTGGTGAATCGTTGTTGTGATGCCTCGTGTAAGGAGGAGAAATGGTACCATTCACGTTTCCGACTTTGATAAAGGTCGGATTGTAACCTAACGCGATTGCGGTTCATCGTATCGTGACATTGCTGCTTGCGTTGGTCGAGATCCAATGACTGTTAGCAGAATATGGAATCTGTGGGCTCAGGAGGGTGATAAGGACTGGCGTGCTGAATCCCAACGGCCTTGTATCACTAGCAGTCGAGATGACAGGCATCTTATCAGCGTGGCTGTAATGGATCGTTCAGCCAGGTCTCGATCCCTGAGTCAACAGATGGGGACGTTTGCAAGACAACAACCATTTCCACGAACTGTTCGACGACGTTTGCAGCGGCATGGACTATCAGTTCGGAGACCATGGCTGCGGTTACATTGACGCTGCATCACAGACAGGAACGCCTGCGGTGGTGTAATCAACGACGAACCTGGGTGCACGAATGGCAAAGCGTCCTTTTTTCGGATGAATCCAGGTTCTGTTCACTGCATCATGATGGTCTCATCCGTGTTTGGCGACATCGCGGTGAACGCACATTGGAAGCGTGTATTCGTCATCTCCATACTGGCGTATCACCCGGCGTGATGATATGGGGTGCCATTGGTTACACGTCTCGGTCACCTCTTGTTCGCATTGACGGCACTTTGAACAGTGGGCGTTACATTTCAGATGCGTTACGACTCGTGGCTCTACCCTTCATTCGATCCTTGAAAAACCCTACATTTCAGCAGGATAATGCGCGACCGCATGTTGCAGGTCCTGTACGGGCCTTTCTAAATACAGAAAATGTTCGACTGCTGCCCTGGCCAGCACATTCTCCGGATCTCTCACCAATTGAAAACATCTGGTCACTGGTGGCCGAGCAACTGGCTCGTCACAATACGCCAGTCACTACTCTTGATGAACTGTGGGATCGTGTTGAATCTGCGTGGGCAGCCGTACCTCTACACGCCATCCAAGCTCTGTTTGACTCAATGCCCAGGCGTATCAAGGCCGTTATTACGGCCAGGGGTAGTTGTTCTGGGTACTGATTTCTCAGGATGTATGCACCCAAATTGTGCGAAAATGTAATCACATGTCAGTTCTAGTATAATATATTTGTTCAATGAATACCCGTTTATCATCTGCATTTCTTCTTGGTGTAGCAATTTTAATGGCCAAAGCGATTTAGAAAAGATTGCTGTATGGTGTGGCAGGTGGCAGTTGACGCTAAATAACGATAAGTGTGAGGTGATCCACATGAGTTCCAAAAGAAATCCGTTGGAATTCGATTACTCGATAAATAGTACAATTCTCAAGGCTGTCAATTCAACTAAGTACCTGGGTGTTAAAATTACGAACAACTTCAGTTGGAAAGACCACATAGATAATATTGTGGGGAAGGCGAGTCAAAGGTTACGTTTCATTGGCAGGACACATAGAAGATGCAACAAGTCCACTAAAGAGACAGCTTACACTACACTCGTTCGTCCTCTGTTAGAATATTGCTGCGCGGTGTGGGATCCTTACCAGGTGGGATTGACGGAGGACATCGAAAGGGTGCAAAAAAGGGCAGCTCGTTTTGTATTATCACGTAATAGGGGAGAGAGTGTGGCAGATATGATACGCGAATTGGGACGGAAGTCATTACAGCAAAGACGTTTTTCGTCGCGGCGAGATCTATTTACGAAATTTCAGTCACCAACTTTCTCTTCCGAATGCGAAAATATTTTGTTGAGCCCAACCTACATAGGTAGGAATGATCATCAAAATTAAATAGCAGAAATCAGAGCTCTAACGGAAAGGTTTAGGTGTTCGTTTTTCCCGCGCGCTGTTCGGGAGTGGAATGGTAGAGAGATAGTATGATTGTGGTTCGATGAACCCTCTGCCAAGCACTTAAATGTGAATTGCAGAGTAGTCATGTAAATGTAGATGTAGATGTAGTGTACATCTACATGGATACACTGCAAATCACATTTAAGTGCCTGGCACAGTGTTGATCGAACCACCTTCATAATTCTCTATTATTCCAGTCTCGTACAGCGCGCTGAAAGAACGAACATATATATGTTTCCGTACGAGCTCTAATTTCCCTTATTTTATCGTGGTGATCGTTCCTCCCTATACACGTCGGTGTCAACAAAATATTTTCGCACTCTGAGGAGAAAGTAGGTGATTGGAATTTCGCGAGAAGATTCCGTCGCAACGAAAAACGCCTTTCTTTTAATGATGTCCATCCCAAATCCTGTATCATTTCTGTGACACTCTCTCCCATATTTCGAAATAATATAAAACGTGCTGCCTTTCTTTGAACTTTTTCGATGTACTCAGCCAGTCCTATCTGGTAAGGATCCCACACTACGCAACAGTATTCTAAAAGAGGACGGACAACCGTAGTGTAGGCAGTCTCCTTAGTAGGTCTGTAACATTTTCTAAGTGTCCTGCCAATGAAACGCAGTCTTTGGTTAGCCATCCCCACAACATTTTCTGTGTGTTCCTTCCAATTTAAATTGTTCGTAATTGTAATACCTAGGTATTTAGTTGAATTTACGGCTTTTAGATTAGACAGATTTATCGTGTAACCGAAGTTTAACGCGTTCCTTTTAGCACTCTTGTGGATGACCTCACACTTTTCGTTATTTAAGGTCAACTGCCACTTTTCGCATCATTCCGATACTTCTTCTAAATCGTTTTGCAGTTTGTTTTGATCTTCTGATGACTTTATTAGTCGATAAACGACAGTGTCATCTGCAAACAACCGAAGACGGCTGCTCAGATTGTTTCCCAAATCGTTTATATAGATAAGGAACAGCAAGGGGCCTATAACACTACATTGGGGAAGGTCAGAAATCACTTCTGTTTTGCTCGATGACTTTCCGTCAATTACTACGAACTGTGACCTCTCTGACAGGAAATCACAGATCCAGTCACATAACTGAGACGATATTCCATAAGCACGCAATTTCACTACGAGCTGCTTGTGTGGTACAGTGTCGAAAGCCTTCTGGAAATCCAGAAATACGGAATCGATCTGAAATCCCTTATCAATAGCACTCAACACTTCATGTGAATAAAGAGGCAGTTGTGTTTCACAGGAACGATGTTTTCTAAACCAATGTCGACTATGTGTCAATAGACCGTTTTCTTCGAGGTAATTCATAATGTTCGAACACAATATATGTTCTAAAATCCTGCTGCATATCGATGTTAACGATATGGGCCTGTAATTTAGTGGATCACTCCTACTACCTGTCTTGAATATTGGTGTGACCTGTGCAACTTTCCAGTCTTTTGGTACGGATCTTTCGTCGAGCGAACGGTTGTGTATGAATGTTAAGTATGGAGCTAATGCATCAGCATGCTCCGAAAGGAACCTAATTGGTATACAGTCTGGACCAGAAGACTTGCTTTTATTAAGTGATTTAAGATGCCTCACTACTCCGAGGATATTTACTTCTACGTTACTCATATTGGCAGCTGTTCTCGATTCGAATTCTGGAATATTTACTTCGTCTTCTTTTGTGAAGGCATTTCGGAAGGCTGTGTTTAGTAACTCTGCTTTGGCAGCACTGTCTTCGATAGTATCTCCATTGCTATCGCGCAGAGAAGGCATTGATTGTTTCTTGCCGCTAATATACTTCACATACGACCAGAATCTCTTTGGATTTTCTGCTAGGTTTGGAGACAAAGTTTCGTTGTGGAAACTGTTATAGGCATCTCGCATTGAAGTCCGCGCTAATTTTCGGGCTTCTGTAAAAGATCGCCAATCTTGGGGATTTTGCGTCTGTTTAAATTTGGCATGTTTGTTTCGTTGTTTCTGCAACAGTGTTCTAACCCGCTTTGTGTACAAAGGAGGATCAGCTCCGTCGTTTGTTAATTTATTTGGTATAAATCTCTCAATTGCTGCCGATACTATTTCCTTGAATCTAAGCCATATCTGGTCTACACTTATATTATTAATTTGAAATGAGTGGAGATTGTCTCTCAGGAAGGCGTCAAGTGAATTTTTATATGCTTTTTTGAATAGGTATATTTTTCGCTTATTTTTCTAGGATTTAGGGGTTACAATATTCAATCTCGCTACGACAACCCTGTGCTCACTAATCCCTGAATCAGTTTTGATGCTCGTTATTAACTCAGGATGGTTTTTTTTTTTTGGGTACAGTATTTCGATTTATACGTTCCAAATAGTCTGAGACACTTTCTATGGCATTAAGATCTGGTGGTTTAGCTGGAAAGTCATGTTCCGATAGGATACCTGAGTCTTCGTCAAAAGGGATACTGGCGTTTTGGAAGATGATATTGGTCACAGCATAACCATCATGTAGATGTTAAAGAAAGGGCATCACTTAGTCACAGAGAGTGATAAATAAACGTCGTGGTTCATAATCAAGGTAACCTGGCCCCCAGTGTTTCCAAGTCATGGTACAAAAGAAAGCCCCAAAAGACCACAAAAGCACCTCCGGATATCGGATATCCGGCTGAACTGCTCCGTCAACACACTGTGGTTCAACCTTCATTTTTCTGTCCATTTACCTTAGGGACGCTACGTGCGGAAAGCTGAGATTTCGGGTCAGCGGTAAGCGTGTTCGAATAGCCGAAACGGTTAAGGCAACTGCCCGCATAAAGCGGGAAATCCGAGTTCGACGCTGGGTCCGGCACACATTTTCATCAGCCGCCGCTGAGTTCGCTGTATGCCACATTGCAGCTAAATGTCAGATATTTCTTTTGTCATGCCTTGAATACAGCTACTGATCAATGGTGTCAGTTCTGTCAGACATGCATGTTGGAAAGAAAGATAAGACATTCGCCGGGAAGAAGACCCATAAGAGTTTAAAAACCAGTCGAAGTCGTCGTGGCTAGGCTCGATGGAATGTTGAATTCTAAAATTCTTCCTTCCTTTGTTCTGTTGACGTCATGGACTTCCCGCATTATCAAATAATTAGGAGCCAACGATATAATATTCCAGTGCCGAAATTTTTAGTGTCCTGGAAGTATTCAGACTGAAAATTCCTGATGTCACGCTGACGCGAAGAAATTGTGAGCACGGTTTGAGGTTTCGACATCCAGAGGTTGTTGAGCACAAAGAAACTGATTCTGCTAAATCAACAATATTCTATAGCTTCTCTCGCTAAAGATCTCCGTACACTATCAATAAGTATTCCTAGCACTATTAGTATCGGGTATGCAAGGGTACTGTCCGCTGCTGAGAAGAGTGCGCGTGACACAAATGCAGCACCAAGCAACATGTGCACTGTTCCATGCTCTAGGGAGGAATGGTACGAACTGTTCGAATAAGGAACTGAGAATGCAGTTATGTTAACATTGTGTCTGCGAATGACTTGAAAAGGTTTGAGGGCCTTAAATACACTAGTGAAGCACCAGAAGATCTGGTTGGATGTCGACGCAACTTCGTACAAGTACACACCATCGCTGGGTGTGCTGAATGATTATAGTGTTTCAATTCTATGTGGCAGGCAGCACAATCAACAGAGTGCATAAGGGTTGTTAGTTTTTAGCATTCTTACCAGGCCTGATAGGGTATATAAGGGGCGCGAACAGCAAAGATGTTGGATGATCACTATGAAGGACCCAGAGATGAAGCGTACGCGTGTGAGTCACAGCTATCAGTTACTGGCAGAGTTTGAAAGAGGCTTCATTGTGGGTTTTCGTATGGTCGGCTGGTCGAATTGTGCAGTATCCAGGATTGTGGGGCATTGGAATGTGACAGTGGCCAGATTTTGGACGGCATGGGAATATGGGGGCGCGCATGCCCGTCGTCAAGGTTCCGGTCGAACACATCTGACCAACCAACACAAGCGAAGATCACTGTACCCTGCGCCAAGCACATTGCAATGCCTCCACTTCTGCACCTGCCATCCGAGAACAAGTAATGATCTCCCTGTAAATTTCTGTATCATCCCGTACTACTTAAAAGAGACTAACAGCAGCCCTACTGAGGAATTACTGTCCCCTGCATATGCTGCCGTTAATACCGCAAAACAGGCGGCTACGTTTGGAATGGTGCCGTGACAGGGAAGCGTGTACTGCTGATGAACGGCGTTGCATTGTGTTCAGCGATGACACACGGTCCTGCACTATCCCAGATTACCATCGTTGGCGACTGTTGTGGGACCCTAGGGAGAGGTTACGTTGTTTCAAAGTTTAGGAGAGACGCAAACGTATTGCTCCAGGTGTCATGGTGTGGGGAGCCTTTGAGTATGACTTCAGGTCAATGCTGGTAGCGATGAAGGGAACTCTTGACGACATAATGGTACGTCACGGACATCCTGGCTCCTCATGCGACAGTATCATGGTGCCTTTTTTCAACTGAACAATGCTCGTCCACACATGGGATTTGCCTGTATGAACTGTCTACGTCACGTTGATGTATTCCTGTAGTCAGCACGATCCTCAGAATTGCCTCCAACAGAACATATTTGGAACCAACTCGGACACCATCTCCGTCCCACTGCCAGTATCCAGGATATCAAAGGTCAGTTACAACAGTTGTGAGCCAGCTAGCGTCAGAAGACGGTACAACGCCATTATGAGATCTTTTCCAATCAAATCAGCCCATGCGTGCAGGTCAGGTGATGTGCAACGTCATAGTGATAAGTGGGATCATACTGCCAAGTTCTTTGTAAATTTGGCTCGACTTTGTAATCATTGAAATATCATCACATACCCTCTGAAACCATGAAGCTTTATTCGTTTCCTCCTCCAATTCTGGGTGCTTCACTTCTTTTGTCAGGCGGTGTACTTGTCAGCCATCTTCTCAAAAAGTAGCATTCATTTTTTCCATAAAAAAGCTTCAGTGTCTAAAAACAACAGAAAATCGTTGAAACTGAGTAGACTGAATTAACAGTGAGGGTTTGCCGGCCGGAATGGCCGTACGGTTCTAGGCGCTACAGTCTGGAACCGAGCGACCTCTACGGTCGCAGGTTCGAATCCTGCCTCGGGCATGGATGTGTGTGATGTCCTTAGGTTAATTAGGTTTAATTAGTTCTAAGTTCTAGGCGACTGATGACCTCAGAAGTAAATTCGCATAGTGCTCAGAGCCATTTGAACCATTTGTACAGTGAGGGTTTGGCAGTCAGCAATGTCATATTTGCTATAATCAATCTTAATTTACCTCTATACCACGAAATATTTATGTTTGGATAAGTTGTTTTTAATGTTGAGTAATTTTGGTCTCCTTGACTGTAATCTATAAGAGGCAGTCAAATTAAAGCGAGGCAGGTGGTAAAAGGTAAATAAACTGTTTATTATTTCAGAAGTAATCAGCATGAGTGTTAATACAATTTCCTCGTCCAAAGCAAATCTACGGTCACAAATGTCTTTCTTCAGGACTCCTAAAATATGGAAAACGAGTAAGAAAAGGTCGAGACTGTATGGATGATTTGCAAGGACTTCCCAGCGAAACTTCTGCAGCGTATTCGAAACAACCGTGGCAACATATGGGCCTACACACGTGTTACCAAAGTTATTTCTACTACGCTGTAGAAGTTTCGCTGGAAAGCCCTAACACATCCTCCATGTAGTCCCGATCTCTCCTCATGGGAGTTCCACATTTTTGGAGCCCAATAGAAAGACGTTCGTGGTCGTCGCATTGCTTCGGAAGACGAGGTGCATGTCTGGGTACAATCATGGTTCCCTAGGAAACATCAAATATTTTTTCCATGGAGGCGCTGACCGCCTTGTTACATATAAGCTATGGCGATTACTTTTGGAATAATAAACACTTTCCTTACTTTTTCCGTTCGTCTCGTTTTCATTTGACTGCCCCTTTCATAGAGTGAGTTTTTTTTTTTTTTACCTTGAGACAAAGAAATAACTCAAAAATTATGTATCGGCTAAGAACGGAAAAAATACGTCTTCAGTATTTTTAAAATTGCTATCCGGCGATACCAATGTTGATCACCTGCCCCACCCCCATGGGGTGGGGCGGGGTCGGGGCAGCTCTGATAGAAACATCCCATTTTAAGTCTTGATTCGGATTCTACGGGGTAAATACGCAACTTCTGTATGCAACATTTCTGTAGTTGCGTGATAGGCGGCGCTGTAATCGTCGAACAACACAGTTGAATTCTAAAAAGGTATTACCTCGAGAAAAATATATTAGACCAAAAACAGGGAGCCAAATCTGACCAGTAATCGTGAAAGAAGGTTGCTTGAGGAGTGTCCTCTCACCTTTCACCAACGGGATGCTTGTTCGTAAGAATTATTTCACGTTAAGTGCTGAAGAATTCGCCGCCCATTTTGATGCCATAATTTATTTGCATATAGAATGATTCGACACAATCGAGAAGTGTTTGCCGCTGACATGCATTGGCGATACGCTCAGTCATGTTCTCGTGCGTTGTTGGCGTTTCATTGGTTAGGCTAGACCACGTAGGAAAATTTATTTTACTCTTTTAAAGGGAACGGTTTCCTTCGAAGTCTTCTCTCGTAAAGAAAAGTTCTAAACGATTTCACAGAATAAATATCGCGATATGTATCGTCGCAGTGGAGACAAGGATTTCGAGAATCGAGAGTTACAAAAAAAACCTCGATATTAAAACACATGCAGCTTCAGCAGATAAACCAATATCGCTTGCAGATGTGGTTGGATAACAGTTCCCATACCGTCCGTAGCCTTTGATGTTAAAGAATACTAAAAAGCAAAACGAACTGTAATTCCGGATTTTGACAGCTCTGGCACGTCACGTGTCTTGATTGGAATACTACATACATCAGTCCATCCCTACGACAGAGATTTACACTAGTTTTTACAGATGTTAACCTTGTGTGTAAACCCATGTAACAAGCAAACATCGAAACTTGACCTAATATTTTAAGGAGAAAAAAGTACACTTGAAAGATTTCAGCCCCAGCAATCAATCCCGCATGAAAATTTGGGCCATAATTCTGACTGTGCGCAGTTATGACCTGAAAGTACAGCTCTTAAACATATGCGCGCACCGGTTTTCCACTCGCACCGCCCCACTGCAGCCGCTTAATACCCGAAAGAGAAGTACTGCACATTGGAGTTAGTAAGACGTCTGTGAAATACTGTTTTGACATTGACAACATGCTTTGTTCGTTGTGTCAAAGTTCGTAGCTGGTGACAGAGATTTCTTTATTTTGAACATTTTTTTATTGCAATTCAAAAATGCAGTGTAAATGAATGAAAGGAATGAATGAGTGTTTCATTAAAAAAGTAGCTTGCGCTATGCAGTTATTAACATCACTGTTGTGCTTTATTTTTTTATTTTAAATCTTGCACTGTTAAATTGAAATATATTTGCAGGACCACGCTCTTCAACGTGATTGGCGTGATTAAACTGTAAATCAAAAATGATTAGTTTAATTTCATAGTAATTATTCAGTTCTTTATGTTGATTCATTTTGATTTTGAGGGGTATATATGTTGCAGACTATCAGTTCTAGAATATTGTTAAGATAATGTTGAGCGTATAAGTGCGTTTAACGTATTACGTACTCATATTACTTAACGTTTTTCGCGTAGAATAACATGTGTTCTCGAACAAGATTTCAAATCACGTTGAACAGATTGGTCCATCCCCCATCTCCTCCCACTCCTCTTACCCCGCCTTCAACATCCAGCGACTAGAAATGCTCTGATTGTAACTCAGATGTTCAGTACTTCGCACTGGGACGTTAGGCGGGTAGCTCTGTGGTGAGGCGAGTGACAAACAACCTATGTGCCTGTGAGTTTAAACGTTGTACTTTCAGAAAGTCGTAACTGCGTACTATCAGAATTATGGCACTAATTTCCTCGCGGGATTGACTGCTGGGACTAGTATCTTGCAAGCATGTTTTTTTCTTCTCCTTAAAATATGGGGCCAAGTTGGTGATGTTCCCTTGTGAGTCATCCTTTCCCTTGTGAATCATTAGCCAAAGCCCAGTAAAGACTCCATATTGAAGGCAGAATTACGGAACTAGCAAGCTCTAGATATTCGGTGTATCGAATTACAAAGGCGAACCAGGGAGGGGCGGTTTAATGTCGAGTGGGCCCATAGCAGGGATAAACTATTCAGCAACATGTTCTCATATATCTTTCGACTGTATTATTTTACCTTCACATAATACTTGAAGAAAACATCTAAAAAAACTAATTCACTAATTTAAGCACTAATAGATGCTATGCATCATGATATTTGAACCTTCACCTGAACAACATAATCATCATTAGCCGAGACACTGAACTACATGTCACGGCCGATTCTTATTAACTCCATTCACATAACAACGAAAAATCACTCTTTGCGAACAGTAAGTCAGTCTATCATAAAACTGAAATACAAATTTTTGGCCTCTACCTACTTCGGCTGTGTGCACTCTCAAACTGATCAAGTGACCAATGAGCTCTCACTCTCGTTTTGTTAACAAGGTTACCGCGCCTACTCGTCGTCACCGATTTCGTCCAAATTTATAGTATATACAGGGCTTGGTCAGAAATGAAAGTTACAGAAATGGGAGCTCCAGATGGCCAAACGTTTAGAAAAATTGGCGTTTTCGGGGCGTATCGAGCGAGGCATGAGCCACCTGTATTAATTTCGTACCTAGGCAACCGCTGACGCAGCGAAAAGAGTACAGAATGGTAATCCAAGGATCGTGAGTTCGAGTCCCTGGGTGGAAACGTATTACGTTCACAGAATGAGATTTTCACTCTGCAGCGGAGCGTGCGCTGATACGAAACTTCCTAGCAGATTAAAACTGTGTGCCGGACCGAGACGCGAACTCGGGACCTTTGCCATTCGCGGGCAAGTGCTCTACCAACTGAGCTACCCAAGCACGACTCGTGACCTGTCCTCACAGCTTTGCTTCTGCCAGTACCTCGTCTCCTACCTTCCAAACTTTACAGAAGCTCTCCTGCGAAACTTGCAGAACTAGCACTCCTGAAAGAAATGATATTGCGGAGACATGGCTTAGCCACAGCCTGGGGGATGTTTCCAGAATGAGATTTTCACTCTGCAGCGGAGTGTGCGCTGATATGAAACTTCCTGGCAGATTAAAACTGTGTGGTGGACCGAGAAACGAACTCGGGACCTTTGCCTTTCGCGGGCAAGTGCTCTACCAACTGAGCTACCCAAGCACGACTCACGACCCGTCCTCACAGCTTTACTTCTGCCAGTACCTCGTCTCCTACCTCGGTCCGGCACACCGTTTTAATCTGTCAGGAGGTTTCTTACGTTCAGTTTTTTTTTTTACGTTTCTTACACTGCAATCAAGCAGGAATAATGCTCAATACATGTCGTGTTTGGTGTGATGAAATCCTATGTGCATGGGAAAAAATTTCTACCATTAATTGACTCGTGGCAGAACAAACAAATCCACAATTATAGCACGAGATTTTTTAAGATGAAGAAGGACTGCCGTCGTCCAGTAGCAAAATGATTCCTCCTAAATGAACACCACTAGGGCAGTGCTGCGATGTCTATTTTTATCGCCAGTTAAATAATTTATCCAAACAACTTCAACGCTGATCTTATCTCGTCGAAAGAGAAGAAGAAATCATATTCCGAGAAGACTGCATCAAAATACATTCTGTTGTACATCGCAGGCTATTCTCTCAAATATTAGGCGAAATGATGCGTTGCCTGTGATTTACTGCTAAACTGTGCGATGACAGAGAACCTTTTCCGAACGTAAACAAAATCTGTTTTTGTATAGAAACTTTAAAAGGGAAATATAATTGTAAAACAAACTGTGTTTATGACGTCTGCAAGATGCCAAGAAAATTACTGCTTCCCCATCTTTTACGACAAATATTAGCCCAGCACGCGTGAATCAGTAACTGAGAAATAACAAAGTTCTCTAACTTTGTTTTTATTTTCCTCTAAATTTACTTGCAATCCTATATTTTCCATTGTGTTTCCTTTTCATGCCTTTTATAAATAAATAAATATCGTGGGGCACAGGGGCCTGGTGCAATTCTTTCAAGTGGACACCACTTCAGCGACTTGCATGTCCTGAAGACCAACGGCACCCTGCTTTCCCCGAACGGTTTCCAATCCAAGTACCAGCCTGGTGCAACGTTGCTTAACTTGTGTGATCGGGCGAGAACAGGTGTTGCCAACGTGACAAGACCGTTGACATTCCTTTTCTGAAAATACGAAATACTGAGTATCATCTCGGTTTGTTTGCAGAGTAATTAACGTAAAAACTGAAAGTTTTAAAAGTTTTCACTTAGCAATTCGAGCGCACGACCCTCGGATTAGTGTTCTGTTTTCTTTGCGCTGTGCAACCGCTGCCTGGAAATTACACTGATATAAATGGCTAACGTCTTACCGGACGCGCGCAAAAAATGCTATCTTTTATAAGCGTTTGTCCATATGGAGCTCCCACTTTCGTCACTTTCATTTCTAACCAAGCCCTGCATTAACTAATAATTTGGACGAAATCGGTGATGACTAGTAGGAGCAAAAAATTGGAAATTTGTGGTAAGGACTATGAGACCAAACTGCTGAGGTCATAGGTCCCTAGGCTTATGCACTACTCAATCTAACTTAAACTAACTTACGCTAAGGACAGCACACACACTCATGCCCGAGGAAGGACTCGAACCAGTGACGGGGGTAGCTGCGCGAACCGTGACAAGACGCCCTAGACCGCACGGCTACCCCACGCGGCGAGAAGAAACAGTCCCCTTGTAAGTGGGAGAGGTAAGGTAACCGCCGTTCAAGGTTTATCTCACCGCTCGAATCACCAGCAAACAGAATCGACCGTTACCCGCCGTTGTAGGCGCTGACTTGTGCAGACTGTTTCGCAAATGACTATGACATTTACAGCTCACATGAAAAGTCGAGTTGTACATTTACAAAATTCTGGCTAGAACAAAATTTTCCGCCGCACTTAATAGTTCTGTGCCACACAGCGAAACGTCGCGACACATCAGGTGGGTAAGGTTAATATACACTGGAGCGCAAAACTTAAGAGCGAAAGTAAGTTTCGCATGATGTGTCACTGCCAAGTAACATAGCTCGATGAAACGTGGACATAGAAAGAACTGCTACACTACAGTACAGAAGGTAGGCGAAAGAAATACTCAATGAGACAAACAGAAGAGACTCTTTTATTTACAGACAATAATTAAACTGAAGAAACCACAATTCGTGATTTTCCCCTTGCCATTACAAACAGGAACACGGTTCTTAATAGGATATCTGATCAACACTGACGGTAATGAATTATCTGCAACGTGCGCACACGCTGGCCACAAGGTTGATAAGGAGTCATTGTGGTAGGACGTTCCAGTCCAGCCGGCCGGGGTGGCCAAGCGGTTCTAGGCGCTACAATCTGGAACCGAGCGACCGCTGCGGTCGCAGGTTCGAATCCTGCCTCGGTCATCGATGTGTATGATGTCCTTAGGTTAGTTAGGTTTAAGTAGTTCTAAGTTATAGGGACTGATGACATCAGAAGTTAAGTCCCATAGTGCTCAGGGCCATTTGAACCACCAGCGTGGTTGACAAACGCTAGATGGTCGTTGGTGCCTGTGGCCGTGCCTCAATATGTCTTTTAGTTACCTTCCGTACTATGTTGTACCAATTTTTTCTATGTATGGTTCAAGTGTCATCGAGCTTTGTTACTTGGCAGTGGCGCATCATGCCAAAATTACTTTCGTCCTAAGTTTTTACACCAGTGTGTGAACAAATAGTGACAAAAGTCGTTACACGACAGTAACATCCCTGTAATGTACTGGCCCGCCCAGAGACCTGACCTGAATCCTACAGAACACCTTTGGGATGTTATGGGACGCCGTCTTCGTGCCAGGCCTCACCGACCTACGTCGATACCTCTCCTCAGTGTAGCACTCCGTAAAGAATGGGCTGCGATTCCCCAAGAAACCTTCCAGCACCAGATTGAACGTATGCCTGCGAGAGTGAAAACGTCATCAAGGCTATGGGTGGGCCATCATATTGCATTCCAGCATTACCGATGGAGGGCGCCAGGTGTCCGGATACTTTCGATCACATAGTGTACTACAGAGTGACCTGGTGTATTAGTGAGCTATATTGTGCAATACATGGTAGCAAGCGGCTTTCCAATTACATTAGGTAGGAATTACATTCTGAATTTGTGTTCTGATCTTAATGGTTCAGAAAAGTATTGATTTAATAGCCTTTCAAATTCTGACTAATGATTATATATCTGAGGAAACATCCTCATCTACACCACCCCAGTTATAAACCGAAAGAAAACACACTGTTCAATTTTTAGACCGCTTCTTGATTAATGACTGCTTTTCATTTAATTTTTGAACAGTGTCTACGCAAAATTCATTTTAGCTGCTCTTAGATTATGTAAGTTAAATATTTGGGGTCAGACAAGGTTTCCAATTCGTTTTATGGGGCAAAAAGGTTCACATTTTACTGCATAGCTTAATAGTTCAGGGCTTTAACTAACTGCTCGTATCAGAAGTTCAGATAAAACACTCTCTCTTTCTCTCTCTCTCTCTCTCTCTCTCTCTCTCTCTCACACACACACACAGCCCTTACTCAGTCCCACCAGGACGGCCTCTGCGGTGCCTACATGAAAGGGGACCTCAGGCTTCCTCTCGTGACGTCAGAGCTTGCGTGTTGTGCTCAGGCACAAAAGCAACGGCTAGCAGTTCACGGTGCGACTTCCAGTGTGAAATAGTGGTGATAACGTATAAACCGTCATACGCCGTGCATTTCTCGCAGATTGCGTTACGCTGTAATGGAAGTGAGAAGGGAGCGTAAAAACTATAAACACTCTTCAGTAATTTACCTTTAACGCGTTTACCTCCAAGACGATTAGGTATCTGCTTCATTTACGGGTTTTGTGAATTTTACAGCGACAGTACAGAAAAACAAATATTCAGGAAAGAAACACAACAAGAAAAAGACACATCACACGTTCACAAAAAAAATCTGCATTTACCTCGAAAATTTAAGTAATGTCCGTCTGCTGTTGTCTACCAGGCAATTGTTCCTTATTTTACAATAATTGCTTGTGAAAAATATATGCGACACGTTCTGAAGTAATTTCTTTCACATCTTTCCCACAAAATAAAAGCGAGAGTAGTAAACCGCCATTTTCAGAAGCTATTCAAATATTTACCATGAGCTGCTCTCTCTTTGGCTGCTTGGAAACGAACGGGAAAAAATCGTCATGTACAAGTATTCGAAGCAATTGATATTCTTCAACGACAATTTGAGTTATGGTTTGCTTTAACCCTTCAGTCCATATTTTTTTTACAAATGGCCGTTAATAATTATTTTCGTGTTCAGGGTTGATCAAGGAATACAGGAAAAATATCAAAAATATTTCACTTACTTCTTTTTAAAAGTACTTTTTTCTAATATTGCTTATCTATAAAACCGCATGTACGTAGTCACATTTACCAATATCAATTTAAAGCTGCATCGTTCAAATAAGCAAAGCAAATGGCAAGGTTAAATCTGACTGACAGCAGAGCAAATCCAGTTCAAATTCTGATTTTCAGATGTGCAAAGCGAAGCAATGAAGGGTCAATGCGCATCTGCACAAGACTGAGTAAATAGGACTTTCGCTGTTTATCCTGCTTGAAGTCAACTCATCACCACTGGCAACAAATACTTAACATTTTATTTGTTCATGAGATCCAGAAAATATTAGATACAGGCTCCCAGGTAGATGCCATATTCCTTGACTTCCGGAAGGCGTTCGATACAGTTCAGCACTGTCGCCTGATAAACAAAGTAACAGCCTACGGAATATCAGACCAGCTGTGTGGCTGGATTGAAAAGTTTTTAGCAAACAGAACACAGCATGTTGTTCTCAATGGAGAGACGTCTACAGACGTTAATGTAAACTCTGCCGTGCCACAGGGGAGTGTTATGGGGCCATTGCTTTTCACAATATATATAAATGACCTAGTAGATAGTGTCGGAAGTTCCATGCGGCTTTTCGCGGATGAGGCTCTAATATACAGGGAAGTTGCAGCATTAGAAAATTGCAGCGAAATGCAGGAAGATCTGCAGCGGATAGGCACTTGGTGCAGGGAGTGGCAACTGACCCTTAACATAGACAAATGTAATCTATTGCGAATACATAGAAAGAAGGATCCTTTATTGTATGATTATATGATAGCGGAACAAACACTGGTAGCAGTTACTTCTGTAAAATATCTGGGAGTATGCGTGCGGAACGATTTGAAGTGGAATGATCATATAAAATTAATTGTTGGTAAGGCGGGTGCCAGATTGAGATTCATTGGGAGAGTCCTTAGAAAATGTGGTCCATCAACAAAGGAGGTGGCTTACAACACACTCGTTCGACCTATACTTGAGCATTGCTCATCAGTGTGGGATACGTACCAGGTCGGGTTGACGAAGGAGATAGAGAAGATCCAAAGAAGGGCGGAGCGTTTCGTCACAGGGTTATTTGGTAAGCGTGATAGCGTTACGGAGATGTTTAGCAAACTCAAGTGGCTGACTCTGCAAGAGAGGCGCTCTGCATCGCGGTGTAGCTTGCTGTCCAGGTTTCGAGAGGGTGTGTTTCTGGATGAGGTATCGAATATATTCCTTCCTCATACTTATACCTCCCAAGGAGATCACGAACGTAAAATTAGAGAGATTCGAGCGCGCACGGAGGCTTTCCGGCAGTCGTTCTTCCCGCGAACCGTACGCGACTGGAACAGGAAAGGGAGGTAGTGACTGTGGCACGTAAAGTGCCCTCCGCCACACACCGTTGGGTGGCTTGCGGAGTATGGATGTAGATCTAGATGTAGATGTATAGCACTTATTTGTCAATTTTAATAAACAATGCGACGCGTAATCTCCTATGTAGAAAAGTAAACTTAAGTCATTCGGAGATGTTTCTTTTTGACTTGTATGTTCATGAACGAAATCTAAATGCCTAATAGATATTTAATTTACAGAGATCAATGTCAGGTGTTTCACAAAAGTCCTTAATCAACACAAATACGCTTTAAATACACTAATTATTTTCAGTTGTTTTCAAACTCCAAGACATGCTGAAGCGACACAGTAAAATGCACCACGCATTTGCCTGTAGTGACCATATCCCCTCTCCAGAGGATCTTTCTCAGACGTACCCAGTAACAAATACCCGCAGCCTGAAAGCTGCTCAAAACATATTCAGATAAATTAGTAACTGTGATTGACGTATGTAGCAAAGAAAAAAATATTGGGTGGAAGTTTTCGGTATCTTTGGCAGTGGTAAACTTCCCAACGCTTTAGGAGCTTCACAAACTTTCTCACGAAATGAATGCTGTCATCTTCGTCAACGTGGAGCCCACAACCGTAGCCTATGGGACAAAGACTCGCCCGTAGAATACAGGGTTTCCAAGATGACAGCACGATTTTAAGCAAGAATCGCACTGGCCCGGCGCCGGCTTCATATTTGCTGCAGAATTTTTGCATTTTGAGTTCGAATGTAATAAATTTCTTGTGACAGAAATCCTTCTGTCCACAAATCAGCACAGATTTAGAGGGCATCGCACGAAACTCAGCTTAACCTTTTGTCACATAATATCTTACGAACCGTGGATGAAGAACAACAGGCAGGTTTCATATTCCTAGATTTTCGGAAAGCATGCGACACGGTGCCCCATCGCAAACTGTTGACGAATGTCCGAGCACACGTATTAGATTCTCAGATATGTGAGTGGTTCGAGGACCTCTTAAGTAATAGAACCCAGTACGTTGTCCTCATCGTCGAGTGTTCATCAGAAACTAGCATATCGTCAGGAATGACGTGTGTTAGAACCGCGCTCATTCCCTATATAAATAACTAATATGAAGGACAGCGTGATCAGCAGTTTACGGCTGTTTCTAAAGACGCTATGGTGTATGGGAAGGTTTCGTCGTTGTCTAACTGTGGGAGCATAGAGTAGTTAGTTAGTTAGATAGTTAGTTATTTACATGTCCCGTAGATCATTTGATCGATTCTTTTATCGAAATGATGTGAAATGAATTACTTTACGGGACACATATATATGATTAGTGTTAAAATTGATGAACACATTATTGTTTTTAGTCTTACTCATTCAACTGCACTTTTTTAACTGACTCAGGATACATATATATGATTAGTGTTAACATAAATGAACACGCTATTGTTTTTAGTCCTACTCATGCAACCACACTTTTTTTTAACTGGCTACCGGTTTTTAAGCCGAAATTCGTCAGTGGAATAGAAGGAGTCGTCCAGGAGAAATTATTTTAAATTAGATTTTGAACTTACTTCGCTACCTGTCAGACATTTTATATTATTGGGCAAATAACCAAAAAATTTTGTTGCTGCATGTTGAACTCCTTTCTGAGCCACTGAAAGCTTTATTTATTTATTTATTTAGCTTATGGCATGACACACTACATTGGAAATAGCATAAAAGAGAATATACACTGTTAAAATATAGGATGCAAACGTAAATATCAGTCAGGTTTTCGAAAGCACCATAGTACAGCAACTGCATTAATCAAAGTAACTGATGACATTAAACATGCTATGGACAGACGTGAAGCTACCATCCTAACACTGCTTGACTTTAGCAAGGCTTTTGATACAGTGGACTTTGATATATTACTAATTAAAATGAGCCCGCATCTCGTGGTCGTGCGGGTTCCCGGGTTCGATTCCCGGCGGGGTCAGGGATTTTCTCTGCCTCGTGATGGCTGGGTGTTGTGTGCTGTCCTTAGGTTAGTTAGGTTTAATTAGTTCTTAGTTCTAGGGGACTGATGACCATAGATGTTAAGTCCCATAGTGCTCAGAGCCATTTGAACCATTTTTGAATTAAAATGAAGCAGCTGAATTTCTCAAACAGCGCAATACACTGGTTCGACAGCTACCTCAAAAACAGAAGTCAACAAGTCATTTGTGGGTCGGAAAAGTCATCATGGAAAAACGTGCGCTCTGGAGTTCCCCAAGGCTCCGTCCTTGGTCCATTACTCTTCTCACTGTACATTAATGATATTTCTTCAGTGATTCACTCCTGCAACTACCATCTATATGCCGACGACATCCAACTGTACATAAGTGCAAGCCCCAAGAACATTGCTGACGCAGTAGCGAGTATGAACGCAGATCTTTGCTCTGTTTCTCGATGGGCACAGAACCTAGGTCTGAAACTAAACCCCAAGAAATCCCAGGTCATACTTATATCTCATCCAAAGTTAATCAGTCGGTACTTTCGCGAAACAGTCCCTCAAATACTCCTCAGTGGTACCCAACTACCATACCAAAAAACAGTAAAAGACCTTGGAATAATCTTGGATGAACACCTAAACTGGGAAGAACAAACAGTCACAGCTTGCCGGAAATCGCTCTCCTCCCTACATGCAATTCAAAAATTTAGAAAAATATTTCCAACCCATGTTAAACAAAAATTAGTCCAAACACTAGTCTTGCCTAATCTTTACTACTGTGATGTAGTTCAACATGGTACAAATAATGAAAATTCGAGATGCCTCGAGCTAGTGATGAATGCTTGTGTTAGATACGTATGCAACATACGGTTGTATGATCATATCAGTCCTTCATACTCCCAGCTAGGTTGGATACGCCCACATAAGGCACGCGATCTCCACACGATGTGCTTACTTCATCGATTTCTTAGCCACTGGTGCCCCCAATACTTATCTTCTCAAATTAAACACCTATCATCATTCCACAACCGCAATACCAGATCGGATACGTCTAGCATCTTGGCTGTACCTTTACATAACACAAAATCTTTCTCCGTGTCATTCTCCATCTCAGCCATACGACTATGGAACGCGCTCCCCTGTGATCTGCGTCTTATCCAAAACCACTCAACATTCAAGAGGGAACTTAAGACTTACATATTAGGGACGGTATAGCCACCATTGTTGTGCCCCCCCCCTCATCTTTTTCTTTCTCCTCTCCATCATAGCTTCGAATTTTACCATTCTATTTCTCTTCCTCTAACCTATCTACCTCTTCTATATCTCTTTCACCCCATTCCGTCGTCTTATGTCTCTGCTTGATGAGAATAACTCACAAGCTGCAAGAATATAACGAGAAAATTCCCAACTAGCAATAGGACTGACACTCATATAAAAAAAATATGTTTACTTTCATATACATAGTCATTATTATTATTATTATTATTATTATTCTTGATTGTTATAATTATTTTTTGATTGTTATAATTATCATTGTACTACTTTTATAATCTCTATTTTTTTCATTAACTTTAACACTGTATAACATGTTATATGTCCTAATTTTCTGTAGACACTGAAATTTGTTGAATCTGAGTATGCCTGGTTAGATGTAAGAGAGGGCCTGAAGGCCCTAATCTTGCCAGGTAAAATAAATGCATAAATAAATAAATAAATAAATAATAAAGTAATATAAATTGAACATTGGCACTTAACATTAAATGTATAACTACGTTACAAAACAATAAGATTGCATAAAGTTCAGATTCTAGTATTTTCAGCAATCACAATTCCACACTTAGATTCTGCAGCCACTCCACAGATTGTGGTGTTGGTCTCAGGAAGTCGTCATCAGTGTCGGTGAATGCCCTCAATGGACACTCGCTGACGTTGTGGTGGATGGTTTGTTCTTTGACACCACAGTCGCACCACAGAAAGCTTTAACAATGCGTAATGAAAGTCATTTTGAGTGAGCGATGAGTTACACCAAAAATTATTCCGTTGGACATCACTGAGTGGAATTCAAAATACGTTAGTAGGATGAGGTTTGTTTCCGAGATTAGCAATTATACGAAGAGAAAAAGGAGCTGAACTTTGAAGCTCAGTAATATGCTTCTTCCAGCTCACGTTTTTATCAGTATTTACACTCAAATATTTGAAGTTATTTAGTTGGTTATTTGATATGAGGGAGGGTATCAAACATTGAGGTCATCGGTCTCATCGCATTAGGGACGGATGGGGAAGGAAGTCCGTCGTATTCTCTCGAAGAAACCATCCCAGCATTTGCCTCAAGCGATTTAGAGAAATCACGGTAAACCTAAATCAGGATGGCCGGACGCGGGTTCGAACCGTTGTCCTGCCAAATGCAAGCCCAGTGTGCTAACCACTGCACCACTTCGCTGAGTCAAAAATTTGAAGCATTCGACCCTACTTATTGATTTCTGCTCATATGCTACATCAGTTTTTGGTATGACTCTACTTGTTGAACAGAACTGAATTTAGAGTGTTTTCTTTTTTCAAAATTTAGGGAGGTTCCATTTTCAGAGAACCATCAAACCATTCTTTGGAAGATATTATTTCCCAACTCTTCTGTTGCTTTCTCTCTAATGGAATTTGTTATAACACTAGTATCGTCTGAAAGAAGAACCAGTTTTGCTTCTTGAATGTTAAATAGATGTCATTCACATATCTAAGGAATAGGAATGGGTCCAAAATTGAACCCTGTGGGACTCCATTTGTGATTTCTTTCTTCCCAGTCACTAAAATTTTCTACATTTCCGACACAACCTGAATTATTCAGCACAGCCTTTTGCAGTCTGTTTGTTAGCTATGATTCAAACCAGCTGTGTGTAAAGCCACCAGTTCCACAAAACTTGAGTTTTTCTAAGAGAGTAACATGATCTACACAATCAAATGTCTTGGAAATATCACATAAAACCAACTGGCGATATATTATTATGTATGGCTTGTACTGTCTGATGAGTGAATGTATAAATAGCATTCTCAGTCGAGCAACCCTTCAGAATCCAAACTGTGATATGCAAAGTAAATTGTTTCTACTTAAGTGTTCGACTGCTCTTGTGTACATTACTTTTGCGGATATTTTGGACAAAGATTTCAATAAGGAAGCTGGACGAGAATTGTTTAAATCCGTCTTGTCACCTTCCTTATGAAGTGGTTTAACAATTGCATATTGTAACCTATCTGGAAAAATTTCCTTTGTTAGCAGTACATATCACTAAGGGCATTACGTATTAAGTTGGAATAACTTTCTATAATTGACAGAGTAATTTCTAGTTGGTGTGAGGAATGACAGCTTGCCTTAAATGTAAAAAAATGTTAGTTAAACCGGATGATTAGGAAAAACAATCCTGTGTCGTTCGAATACCTCGCTCTTGGATACTGTTCCAGTTTTTGGAATTCCTACCAGGTCGGCATAAAAGAAGACATAGAAGTAATTCATAAGCGTGCTGCTAGATTTGTTACTGATAGATTCGATGAGCTCCCAAGCATTACGCTGAGGAGACAGAAGTAATGGGAGACCTCCTAATATCATGTTGGACCTCCTTTTGCCGAAAAATTATGGCCCAGTATGATGGCGAGTTGTCATCCACAAAATGAATGGCTACAAATTGTCTCCAAGTAACCGATCATAACCATTTCCAGTCAACGATCGGTTCAGTTGGGCCAGAGGACCCGGTCCATTCCATGTAAACACAGCCCACACCGTTATGGAGCGATCATCAGCTTGCACAGTGCCTTGTCAACAACCTGGGTCCATGGCTTCGTGGGATCAGCGCAACACTCGAACCCTACCATCAGCTCTTACCAACTGAAATTGGGACTCATCTAGCCAGGCCATGGTTTTCCAGTCATCTGGGATCCAACCGATATGGTCACCAGCCCAGGCGAGGCGCTGCAGGCGATGTCGTGCTGTTAGCATAGGCTGCTGCCATAGCCCAAATTCAAATGTTCAAATGTATGTGAAATCTTACGGGACTTCACTGCTGAGGTCATCAATCCCCAAGCCTACACACTGCATAACCTAAATTATCCGAAGGACAATCACAAACACCCATGAACCTCCGCCGGGACCAGCCGCACAGTCCATGACTGCAGCACCTTAGACCGCCATAGCCCATTAACGCCAGATTTCGCTGCACTGTCCCAACAGATACATTCGTCGTACGTACAACATTGATTTCTTCGGTTATTTCAAGCAGTGTTGCTTGTCTGTTAGCACTGACAGCACTACTCAATCTCCACTGCTCTCGGTCGTTAAGTGACGGTTGTTGGCCACAGCATCGCCCGTGGTGAGAGGTAATGCGCGAAATGTGATATTCTCGGCTCACTCTTGACACTGTGGATCTTGGAATATTGATTTCCCTAACGATTTCCGAAATGAAATGTCCCTTCCGTCCAACCGTCATTCCACATTCAAAGTTTGTTAATTTCCGTCGTGCGGCTAAAACCACGTCGGAAACCTTTTCACACATATCACTTGAGTACAAATGACAGCTCCGCCAGTGCACTGTCCTTTTATACTCTGTGTACGCAATACTACCATCATCTGTATAAGTGCATATCGCTATCCCATGATTCCTGTCACCTCAGTGTATGAAGCTGCTTCGTGAACTCAAAAGGGAATCCATAGAGCGAAGACTGTAACCTTATGAGTATGTGAACGAGTCATTCATCCACCTAGGGCAGGTAATGAGGAGAGCTGAATTTGCTTACCTGGTCTGGGGCGAGTCTCCGGGACGAGGACTTCACGCTGCCGCCCCGGGCGAGCTCAGTTGCAGAGACAAGGAGTGGGTTGCCAGAAATGGGTAAATTTCAAAGCTGGTAATTCCGACGGCTCATGCTCGCATAACCTTTGTGCAGAAGATGCGCCAGGAATGATGAGTGTCAGACGAAATGATAGACGGCTTCTTACAGCTGTTTGAGAGCCTATAATATTTTATTATCAAGTATTACAGCAAATCTGAATACCTCTACGATGCCAGGAAAATGAGGTGCACCCAATGTCACAACAATATTTCAGTATCTTTCAAACTAAAGGAGTTAATCCTTCACAGTGAATAAAGATTTTCACAATGGTCCTTTGAATTATCAGCTTCTAACGTTTCATGCGATTTCAACAAACGATACCGCAGGTGATAGCGTTGCACAATAGCTATCATCCCACAAAACCCTTCAACTATATCAACTTTATTTATAGATTTATGACGTATTTATATTTTTTTTTCTACGCAAATGTTTTCAGAACATCGTATCCTACCGAGTTACACATCCAATGAACATAGCATGAATACCTCACATTTGGTCATACTTCTGTATTTATTTAATGAATAGTTTACTATTTTGCTAGTAACTATATTTAAATATTAATTGCAATCGATAATACGTAATCGTGGTAAATAAAGACGTGGTCTGTCACATGTTTTTGCTGACACCTTTATATAAGAGAGCCAAAAGATACTTCTCACAAGCAGGCTTAAATAATTGTTTAAAAAATATTTAATGACAATCCGTTGTCATTCCTTGTGAGAGTGCTAGCTCAAGAATACTAGCTTATTTATTTGTGAAAAAACCTTTATTTATGTTTATTGCGAATGGTCTGAGTGCAACCAAATATTTATATAATTTCTTTGTTTAAATATTGTGGTAGTATACTATTTTAGTCCGGGAAGCGATCACGTTGAGTTAAATTATGTCTGTAGAGCATAAAAAACGATGTACTTTTGGTGTGGAGGGCCTTCACCCAGTGGAAAAGCAGACAATAATGAAACACTACGGGAGTGAAGTGGAGACTGGGACTTTTCCAATAAGAACTCAACACACGCCAATATTCGTTCTAGAAGAAGGCAGACCTGCAAGTCATATCGCATGGTTTTTGATGGAGTGGGTGACAGATTCTGGGCGGTGAACGGGCGCTTCCATCCATCAATTTCTTAAAGTCTGAATTTGCTCCAGAGTGGGACTCTTAACTTTTTCCGCTTGTATGACGAAACTGAGAACAGACAGAGCATAAGTTTCTCTTCTTTGTATCGCGTGTGTTAATTTGTGGCTCATCATATTGAACTCTCAGTTATTTTGAGCTGGTGAATACACTATGTGATCAAAAGTATCCGGACACCTGGCTGAAAATGACTTACAAGTTCTTGGTGCCCTCCATCGCTAATGCTGGAATTCAATATGGTGTTGTCCCACCCTTAGCCTTGATGACGCTTCCACTCTCGCAGACACGCGTTCAATCGGGTGCTGGGAGATTTTTGGGGAATGGCAGCCCATTCCTCTAGGAGTGCTGCACTGAGGAGACGTATCAATGTCGGCCGGTAAGGCCTGGCACGAAGTCGGCGTTACAAAATATCCCAAAGTTGTTCTTTAGGATTCAGGTCAGGACTCTGTACAGGCCACTCCATTACAGAGATGTTATTGTCGTGTAAACACTACGCCATAGACTGTTCATTATGAACTGGTGTTCGATGGTGTTGAAAGGTGCAGTCGCCGTCCCCGAATTGCTCTTCAACATTGGGAAGCAAGAAGGTGCTTAAAACATCAATGACATCAATGTAGTCTTGTGCTATGATAGTGCCACGCAAAATAACAAGGGGTGAAAGATCCCTCCATTGAAAACTCGACCACACCATAACACCACCGCCTCCGAATTTCACTGTTGGCACTACACACGCTGGCAGATGACGTTCACCGGGCATTCGCCATGCCCACACCCTGCCATCAGATCGCCACATTGGGTACCGTGATTCGTCACTCCACACAACGGTTTTCTACTGTTCAATCGTTGAATGTTTACGCTCCTTACACCAAGCGAGTTGTCGGCATTTACCAGAATGATGTGTGGCTTATGAGCAGCCGCTCGACCATGAAATCCAAGTTTTCTCACCTCCCGCCTAACTGTCATAGTACTTGCAGTGGATCCTGATGCAGTTTGGAATTTCTGTGTGATGGTCTGGATATATGTCTGCCTATTACACATTACGCTCTCTTCAACTGTCGGCTGTCTCTGTCAGTCAACCAGTCAACAGACGAGGTCGGCCTGTACGCTTTTGTGCTGTACGTGTTCCTCCATGTTTCCACTTCACTATCACATTGGAAACAGTGGACCTAAGGATGTTTAGGAGTGTGGAAATCCCGCGTACAGACGTATGACACAAGTTACACCCAATCTCTTAAGCACGTTCGAAGTTCGTGAGTTCAGCGGAGCGCCCCATTCTGCTCTCTCACGATGTCTGATTATTACTGAGGTCGCTGATATGGAGTACGTGGCAATAGGTGGCAGCACAATTCACCTAATATGAAAATCGTGTGTTTTTGGGGGTGTCCGGATACTTTGGGTCACATAGTGTATTTCACGTACTGTGATCACGAAATGGTCTTAGTTTTCGCGTATCTTTGACGACTATTTCGTTTAGGGATTTTGGTACCATTCTTGTAAAGCTGTCAACGTAACTTTACTCCATTTCGTAAGGGTATTTTCTGTCCGTATTTTAAATGAATGTTGTACGTCAATCTCCCGTTTATTGGAGGTGTTCTTCCTTGGATAAAGATTATTCAACATAATTCTGTGTTGTCTACATCAATTACAGACGTTAGAATAGAACCCTTGTTATTAAATTATTCATTTGACTTTTATTTTGTATTTCTGGTATTTTATTAACTCGCAACTTAAGCAATGCATTTGACTGCCGGATAACAGCTACAGGTTATTATTTTCAGCGAAATAGCTCCGGGGCATGAAAGCAGATGTGCGCTACTCGACGCTATGACTACATCCAGCTATTCTTTTTAAACAGAGCATGCAAAACCCAGGTACCTAAAGTACTGCTAACACAGATAAAGACGCAACTGGGATGCTGTTTGGAAGAGCAACTACACTAGCAGTAACCGTTAGGTACCGTCGCAAGACGTTCTTTTCGCGAGGCACTAGGGTGGAAATTTAGAGAACCGGCATTTGAGATCGACTGCAGAACGATTCTACCGCCGCCAACGTACATTTCGCATAAGGACCACGAAGGTAAGATGACAGAACTTACTGCTGGCACGGAGTCTTACAGTCAGTCGTTTTTCCTTCCCTCTATTTGCAAATAGAACAGGAAAGGGAGTGCCTAGTAATGGTGCACAGCACACCCCATCATGTATCGTACCGTGGCTTGCAGAGGGTGTATGTACATGTAGGTGTATTTGTAGATGTGATGTCGCACGATCAAAATGGACGCGCATTCGGAAGGACGGCGATTCAAATTCCCGTCCGGACTTAGAATTTCCGTGATTTCCATAAATGGCACTAGATAAATACCCGGATGGTTCCTTTGAAGGGGCACGGCCGATATCCTTCCCCATCCTTGAAACATTCCGAGCTTGCACTTTGTCTGCAATGATCTCGACGTCGACGGCATCTTCCCTCGTCCTCCGTGGCGTCACGCGGGATACCTGTCAGTTGTCACAGTCTGTATATGCCGTAGGCTACTCCGCAGGTCAACTCAACCTGCTGCCAAAATGAGTACTGGGGATCTTTCCCGGCGGTAAAGAACAGCCGGGTCGAGGAACCCGGCACCGCTGCTTCTCCAAGAGTCACTCCGAATACAATGACTGCACTTTATCTGCTGTCAGCCGATGCTCTGGTTACGGGCTTGCGCCACAGACATTACCTTTACCTTTTATACACACAGGCGCTATAAATGAAAGAAAAGAAAGAAAAAAAACAAAAGAAAATCCATCAAATTACGCTAATGACATACGTTTCAAGATTATTAAAAACGTAATCAATCGCTGCTTCTCCAAGAGTCACTCCGAATACCATTACTGCACTTTACCTGCTGTCATCCGATGCTCTGGTTACGGGCTTGCGCCACAGACATTACCTTTACCTTTTATACACACAGGCGCTATAAATGAAAGAAAAGATAGAAAAAAAAAAACAAAAGAAAATCCATCAAATTACGCTAATGACGTATGTTTCAAGATTATTAAAAACGTAATCAATCCCTGAAATAATGTGACATTGCTAGGACGAATACAGTCGGGCAATGCCCCCACTGCACTATAGGTAGCAGTCCTCTGCACTCTACACAGCTGCTAAGGAAAGACTTCATGGTTCACTCTAATATGACTGTCAGTTTTATGCACTCTGACAATCTGTTTGGACACTTGAAAAGCACCTAGTAAAGAAAAAAACGTATGGCAAAGACTTGCTAGTCATGGCAGTTACAGACTGGATATATCATTTTGAAGATGAAATCGCTTCAGCTGTAAGTACTGTATTAATTAGCACGACCGGTTTCGCAGCATTTTAGCTGCACCGTCAGGTGCACTGTGTACAAAGTAATAGACAAAAACTCATGTAAGGCAAGAAAACGTAACTAAAATTAAAAGATATACATGATGAACACTGCAGTGGTAGGTGCAGCCGCTTGCAATATGGTTTTGCAATGCGCTGCTTTCTGCCGATTGAGCGGTTTAGGTGCAACATTATATTTAACATTGTTTCACGTCATCTCAGAAGCTTAAAATAGTTTTATAATGAATTTTTTGGGGAATGGAACACAAATTAAGATTTTACACTACTGGCCATTAAAATTGCTACACAACGAAGATGACGTGCTGGAGATGCGAAATTTAACCGACAGGAAGAAGATGCTGTCATATGCAAATGATTAGCTTTTCAGAACATTCACACAAAGTTGGCGCCGGTGGCGACACCTACAACGTGTTGACATGAGGAAAGCTTCCAACCGATTTTTCATACACAAACAGCAGTTGACCGGCGTTGCCTGGTGAAACGTTGTTGTGATGCCTCGTGTAAGGAGGAGAAATGCGTACCATCACGTTTCCGGCTTTGATAAAGGTCGGATTGTAGCTTATCGCGGTTACGGATTGTCGTATCGCGACATTGCTGCTCTCGTTGGTCGAGATCCAATGACTGTCAGCGTAATATGGAATCGGTGGGTTCAGGAGGGTAATACGGAACGGCGTGCTGGATCCCAACGGCCTCGTATCACTAACAGTCGAGATGACAGCCATCTTATCCGCATGGCTGTGACGGATCGTGTAGCCACGTCTCGATCCCTGAGTCAACAGATGGGGACGTTTGCAAGACAACAACCATCTGCACGAACAGTTCGACGACGTTTGCAGCAGCATGGACTATCAGCTCGGAGACCATGGTTGCGGTTACCCTTGACGCTGCATCACAGACAGGAGCGTCTGCCATGGTGTACTCAACGACGAACCTCGGTGCACGAATGGCTAAACGTCATTTTTTCGGATGAATCCAGGTTCCGTTTACAGCATCACGATGGTCGCATCTGTGTATGGCGACATCGCGGTGAACGCACATGGAAGCGTGTATTCGTCATCGCCATACTGGCGTATCACCCGGCGTGATGGTATGGGGTGCCATTTTTTACACGTCTCGGTCACCTCTTCTTCACATTCACGGCACTCTGAACAGTGGACGTTACATTTCAGATATGTTACGACCCGTGGCTCTACCCTTCATTCGATCCCTGCGAAACCCTACATTTCAGCAGGTTAATGCACGACCGCATGTTGCAGGTCCTGTACGGGCCTTTCTGGATACAGAAAATGTTCGACGGCTGCCCTGGCCAACACATTCTCCAGATCTCTCACCAACTGAAAACGTCTGGTCAATGGTGACCAGCAACTGGCTCATCACAATACTCCAGTCACTACTCTTGATGAACTGTGGTATAGTGTTGAAGATGCATGGGCAGCTGTACCTGTACACGCCATCCAAGCTCTGTTTGACTCAATGCCCAGACGTATCAAGGCCGTTATTAAGGCCAGAAGTGGTTGTTCTGGGTACTGATTTCTCAGGATCCATGCACCCAAATTGCGTGAAAATGTACTCACATGTCAGTTCTAGTATAATATATTTGTCCAATGAATACGCGTTTATCACCTGCATTTCTTCTTGGTGTAGCAATTTTAATGGCCAGTAGTGTAATAACTGGGGTTTTTACCAATATGTTTTCCTTTTTAGGTAAATGAGGGACCGGTGCTGCTTAATTTTACATCATCCCATAGATGATCATATAGGTCGGTTTTTGATCACTTTCATTTTAGCTTTTCACCTTTCTAGGTATCACGGGAGCGTCCTGTGTTGTTTTATGCTAGTTTGTAATTGACGTCCGCTATTTAGTTAAAAATTCCTAATTATGATCGCTGGATCATCATCTTTTCTGATCAGAACATGATTATTTCATGAGTATATTCGTCCTGTATATCTATTCATTTTAGTTACATTTTCTTGCCTTACATGAGTTCTTCGTATACACAGAAGCGCCAAAGAAACTGGTATAGGCATGCGTATTGAAATAAAGTGATATGTAAACAGGCAGAATGCGGCGCTGCGATCGGCAACGCATATATAAGACGACAAGTGCCTGGCGCAGTTGTTAGATCGGTTATTGCTGCTATTCTTCCTGGTTATTAAGGTTTAAGTGAGTTTGAACGTGATGCTAGAGTCGGCACACGAGCGATGGGACACAGCATCTCCGAGGTAGCGATGAAGTGGGGATTTTCCCGTACGACCATTTCCGGAGTGTACCATGAATATCAGGAATGCGGTAAAAAAACAAGTCGTCGACATTGCTGCAGCTGGAAAAAGATCCTGCAAGAACAGGACCAACGACGACTGGAGAGAATCGTCCAACGTGACAAAGTGCAACACTTCTGCAAATCGCTGCAGATTTCAGTGCTGGGGTATCAACAAGTGTCAGCGTGCGAACCATTCAACGGATCATCATCAGTATGGGCTTTCTGAGCTAAAGGCATCCCTTGATGACTGCACGGCACTAAGCTTTACGCCTCGCCTGAGCCCCGTTAACACCGACATTTGACTGTTGATGACTGGAAACATGTTGCCTGGTCGTACGACTATCGTTTCAACTTGTATCGAGTGGATGGACGTGTTCGGGTATGGAGACAACCTCATTAATCCATGGATCCTGCATGTCAGCAGGGGACTGTTCAAGCTGGTGGAGGCTCTGTGATGGCGAGGGGCGTGTGCAGTTGGAGTGATATGGCACTCCTGATAAGTCTAGATACGACTCTGACAGATGACACTTACGTAAGCATCCTGTCTGATCACCTGCATCCATTCATGTCCAATGTGCATTCCGACAGACTTGGCGAATTCCAGCAAGATAATGTAACACCCCCCAAGTCCAGAATTGCTACAGAGTGGCTCCAGGAACACTCTTCTTAGCTAAAATTCTTCCACTGGCCACCAAATTCCCCAGACGTGAACATTATTGAGTATATCTGGGATGCCTTGCAACGTGCTATTCAGAGGGCATCTCCACCCCCTCATACTCTCAGAGATTTGCGGCCCTCCCTGCAGGATTCATGCTGTCAGTTTCCTCCAGCACTACTTCAGACATTAGTCGAGTCCATGCCAAGTCTTGTTGCGGCACTTCCAAGTGCTCGCGGGCGCCCTACACGATATTAGGCAGGTGTATCAGTTTCTTTGGCTCTTCAATATAGATTGCACCTGACAATGCAGCTAAAATGTTTACTTACAGCTGAAGCGGTTTTATAATTGATTACCATCATGCTGGAATACGTTCCTTGCACTTTCCCTTGTAGTAGCGCCACAGCACGGTGTTTGAAATGATTCGTATTAAATTAAACCGAAGTTATTTTCTTGACCAGAAACCAAATACAGACAACAAGCGTACTAATACGTATTAGACAGCAGAACGAAGTACTGAAAGAGTTGCCAGTCGCAACAGCACAGTGCAGAATTCTGGATCCATTTTCGGGGAGAAACAGAATCGTGGATCGACCACCTATGCCGATTAGGCATTCCCGTGATGTCACCGTACCATGTGGACGAAAGCTAAAGTGATTTCATGAGGAAGGCGACACCAATGTGGATTCAAACAAAACATAAAATGAGTTACTTCCTGAAATAGTGATTGAAGACAGATTAGATTGTCACTGAGTTTAAGTTCATTAAAAACACACTTTAGAAAAATGAAAGTCCCATGGGACGCTCAGTCTTAAATTACAAACTAAACAAAAAAAATTTAAGTCCCGGAGCGAGCAAAATTGTTTGTCTGGCGTGTAGCCGTTTTAAAGTTAAACAGGTATAAATTTACAAGTCCACAAGTCTGCCACGGTGACAGAGTCCCCGTCATCTTTGATGAGGAGGCCATGGACAGTCTTAAGTCCACAGCTGGCAGCTCCCAGGGTTACAAAGTCAGACGTGAACGGCAGCACCGTCGTGGGCGGTGGAAATCCTGGTTGTTGGAATCCTTGTGGAATCAATCGGTGCCTCTCCTATGTAAA
Source organism: Schistocerca americana (assembly GCF_021461395.2). Classification (NCBI taxonomy): domain Eukaryota; kingdom Metazoa; phylum Arthropoda; class Insecta; order Orthoptera; family Acrididae; genus Schistocerca; species Schistocerca americana. The sequence goes on along the minus strand of NC_060130.1, from coordinate 747,971,958 downwards.
CTCACTTTGAGCGAACTGATCTGGTCTGCCCGTAGCACTGCCCTAAATACCACTCTGTACTAGGATACAAAAGGCCCTATTTTTGATCACGTTTTTTGTGGAGGAGAATAGGTCCATGGGGCCCGCTCTAGTGGCCCTTATAGCTCACTCCTGGCGGACGGTCGGGGCATGGCGGTCTCTCTTCTGAAAAATTTTCCCCTATGTTTAGGCATCTTTGAAGCACTGATGTGATGTTGGTTGCTGACACTGCAGGCGTTAAGCCTCAGTACAGCAATGGGAGTAAAATCTTTTGACTGGGAAGTTCCCTACTGTCCCAGCTGCCTAATCCAAAAGGGTTCTTCCGACTGTGTGAGGTTCGTGTCGTAAGAGTAACCGTTTAGTGTAGGTGACCATAGGGAAAGTGAGCATAGTGCAAAGTTGTGTGTATACTATTGATAGTGGTAACAAACAGTGTTTTATGGAACATGTCGATAAAATTGTTCAATCTAGTATTGTAACAACTTAAAAAAAAGTACCGATAAAAATGCGTAAAATACATATGAGAACATATGAACAATACATCGTGCTTTAATTCATGCTGTCTTGAAAAGCAGTTGTAGGTATTACACATGTGCTTGTGTCAATTAACAAGTGTATGAGTTTTTTCGTATTTATAAAACTTTATTACACCAGGGATTACATCAACAATGGACAGGAATGTTCAGAATACATATGAATAGTTATTCCTCCAACATAGTTATGAGTTTTGGTAATGCAGAGATGTACATGGTAACTTTCAGGAGAATATATGAATGGACTTTTAATAGTAGAGTATGTCTGCTGGTCTCAAATAGCGCTATAGCTCTAACGACTACCTTCCCATGTTTTACCATGTAATGTATTGTAAATTCCAACATTTGATGCCCTTGAAAGCTGTTTCCTGCAAAATAAATATTTCAAGAGACTAAATCGCTACTGGTTGCTGTTTCAGAGTGAATTATCTCTTCATATCCCACTGTTGCAGCCTTCAACAACTTATGCCATAGACAAGAAAGTTTTGAGTTTAACATATTGTCGACGTCCAATTGACCTCTTTATACACTCCTGGAAATGGAAAAAAGAACACATTGACACCGGTGTGTCAGACCCACCATACTTGCTCCAGACACTGCGAGAGGGCTGTACAAGCAATGATCACACGCACGGCACAGCGGACACACCAGGAACCGCGGTGTTGGCCGTCGAATGGCGCTAGCTGCGCAGCATTTGTGCACCGCCGCCGTCATTGTCAGCCAGTTTGCCGTGGCATACGGAGCTCCATCGCAGTCTTTAACACTGGTAGCATGCCGCGACAGCGTGGACGTGAACCGTATGTGCAGTTGACGGACTTTGAGCGAGGGCGTATAGTGGGCATGCGGGAGGCCGGGTGGACGTACCGCCGAATTGCTCAACACGTGGGGCGTGAGGTCTCCACAGTACATCGATGTTGTCGCCAGTGGTCGGCGGAAGGTGCACGTGCCCGTCGACCTGGGACCGGACCGCAGCGACGCACGGATGCACACCAAGACCGTAGAATCCTACGCAGTGCCGTAGGGGACCGCACCGCCACTTCCCAGCAAATTAGGGACACTGTTGCTCCTGGGGTATCGGCGAGGACCATTCGCAACCGTCTCCATGAAGCTGGACTACGGTCCCGCACACCGTTAGGCCGTCTACCGCTCACGCCCCAACATCGTGCAGCCCGCCTCCAGTGGTGTCGCGACAGGCGTGAATGGAGGGACGAATGGAGACGTGTCGTCTTCAGCGATGAGAGTCGCTTCTGCCTTGGTGCCAATGATGGTCGTATGCGTGTTTGGCGCCGTGCAGGTGAGCGCCACAATCAGGACTGCATACGACCGAGGCACACAGGGCCAACATCCGGCATCATGGTGTGGGGAGCGATCTCCTACACTGGCCGTACACCACTGGTGATCGTCGAGGGGACACTGAATAGTGCAAGGTACATCCAAACCGTCATCGAACCCATCGTTCTACCATTCCTAGACCGGCAAGGGAACTTGCTGTTCCAACAGGACAATGCACGTCCGCATGTATCCCGTGCCACCCAACGTGCTCTAGAAGGTGTAACTCAACTACCCTGGCCAGCAAGATCTCCGGATCTGTCCCCCATTGAGCATGTTTGGGACTGGATGAAGCGTCGTCTCACGCGGTCTGCACGTCCAGCACGAACGCTGGTCCAACTGAGGCGCCAGGTGGAAATGGCATGGCAAGCCGTTCCACAGGACTACATCCAGCATCTCTACGATCGTCTCCATGGGAGAATAGCAGCCTGCATTGCTGCGAAAGGTGGATATACACTGTACTAGTGCCGACATTGTGCATGCTCTGTTGCCTGTGTCTATGTGCCTGTGGTTCTGTCAGTGTGATCATGTGATGTATCTGACCCCAGGAATGTGTCAATAAAGTTTCCCCTTCCTGGGACAATGAATTCACGGTGTTCTTATTTCAATTTCCAGGAGTGTAGATGCACTGCTAGTTGAGCTGAATAAAGAAAGGGAAGGAAATCGGTCATGGCGTTAAAGGAGTCATCTAAGAAATCTCTTTCGATACGATTACGCAGACCATTCATGTGTAGTGATGAAAGGGTGCTGCTTCGCTCTTTGTGAGTTTCTAGGTATAACAGTTGCTGTTAGGGACAGTGGTAAATAGAAGTAAATTAGATTCACTATCGCACATGACATCAGCTTATTATTAACATTCATCTGGTATGGCTTTTCAGGGGTATACAGGAACACAGGAGACAATGGATATGGGCGCAGCGTTATAACCAACTGTAAAGTGAAGCTTGTCTGACATCGCTACCTGTGGTCGGGTCACTAGCGATTTTTTTTTTTTTTTTTAGTCTTAGAATCTATCATATAATTTTGCGTCAAGCACATAAACTCCGCCAGGCGACAACATGAACTACAGTGAAGACGCAGACGGAGGCGAGTGCTCCTACTGTTAACGGCTGCCTTTAGAACTACATCTCTGGAAGCCCTTTGTGGGGTCTTGGGCGTCATTCCAATCGAAGTTACCATCAGGTGCAGTACTGCAACATAATAGATGAAGACGGGCTTCAGGGAAAAAATGAAAACAATTAAAAAATGGTTCAAATGGCTCTGGGCAGTATGGGACTTAACATCTGAGGTCATCAGTCCCCTAGACGTAGAACTACTTAAACCTAACTAACCTAAGGACAGCGCACACATCCATTACCGAGGCAGGATTCGAACCTGCGACCGTAGCAGCAGCGCGGTTCCCGACTGAAGCGCCTAGAACCGCTCGGCCACAACGGCCGGCGAAAGCAATTAAAGAAGAAGGCATCGCTGATAAACGTCCCTCGAAAGGAGGGGAGATATGTGTAAGTGCCGGAATGTCTACGATTTCTTCGCGAACATACGGGAAAGATTAGGAATAAAACACGCTACCCCAAGCCGTGGAATGATATATTTCCTAACTGGACATAGTACTTATCCAGCATATTTACATCTGATGAACATCCACCTGGGCCAAGAATGAACATGCGCGGAAATTGGTTCCCCCGAACATGTAACGCTACACTGCACCTCCCATACACAGGTCAGACAGCAAAAGGTGGCACACGACAACGCAAACAACTCCCTTAAGAATCCAAACCAGTGGACATACCTACACAGAACAGACATATCAAGAATATTAGAAGAATAATACGCAAGATAGGGGCCACATAGACCCACAACCAGACTAAATTGAATCATAACATAACACTAAATTACAGCAGCAATGATACAGAAAGCGAAACAGAAACACAAGATGTAACACACATAAATACAAACGTTGCTACTAAACTACTTACACTCGTAGAATAATATTAGAGCAAGAAATACATGCAAACGTACGAATAAAGCAATGCTCATCATAAATGCGTAACTCGATGGCCCCATTCCGAGATCTGCCGTCCTGACTAGTAACATAAAGAACTGACAGCAGTAACAACTTTAATAACTGTTTTTAAGAAGTATTTAATAATACTCTGTAAAGACTGGCCGCTTAAAAGTCGCTTTAAAACTGCGGCTAAGAGCATTAACCACATCTTGTGTATAGCTTGTAGAAACTGCATGGCTATTGTTGCCTATGAGTCACTTAAAAATGTTACTAATGTAGGAAACTAAAAATACAATCGATCAACGCAACTCCCTACCTAGAACAGTAAATAATTACTCTCAATACACAGTTCAACTACAAATGAAACTTGTAATGTCCAATCGAAAGGCAAAAGCACGATGTAATTCCGAGGCTTTCCTCTCCGGTCATGGACAGGTAACAGGCAACCATCTTATCTATTCTTTCTTGTCTTTCTTTAATTCTCTTTTAAATTACTAACATTTTTATTTAACAAAATTACCTTTAACTTATTGGTATCTTACATTTTTCTTAAATTTCTTTGTAACTCATTATTACTTTGATTTTCTTTGCTGAAAACCACATTTGCTTGTAATATAGAACAGTTTGTTACCACATGATTAAAATTGTAAAATGTACGACCTGTTTTAAAATATCAGGTAACAAGTCTTCAGTTAAGCAATAGAAGAATAATAAGGCTGCTGAGATGCCGACTATTGCCAACCGCTTTAGTGCTCTTTGTGGGCAACCGGAAGATGCGTGCCATTTTAAAGTTCGAATGCCTCCGGCTCGTAAGCGAGTACGTTAATTGTAGATAGATGGACCGAGCTGGCTGGCTTCCTTCTTCGTCAAAAGTTTTTACACATTCGGATGTGAAAATTTTTAGAAAGTGTCGTATTTGTGTGTGCTTAAGAGGAATTAGAAAGACAGAGAAGAAGAAAATTGTTTAAAATCTACTGCTATCTTTTACACGCATGGTAATAAAACGGCCAAATGAACAACAGCGAAATGTGTAAAAAATTGTCTTTGTTATTAGTAGGATATAAACAAATTTTGTTTTCTGAGAAGATCAAACTTCTAGAGAGGTATCTAAATGTTTGGATTTCAGTTAATGATAGTGTTGTTAGTATTGACGTGGTAACCGGGAAAAATTAATTGAAGGCAATTATACGCACATTTTTTCTGTGTAACAAGAAAAAAATTGGCTCTGTCCAATTACATTAGAAGAAACATTTTACTGGCTTTAATCTTACCTTCGCTCACTAATAACTGGAATTTACACATGGGAAAAACAAAAAAAGTGTTTGGTTCAAAGACTTTTCAAACAACTGCTATAAATCCGATCTTCTTTTTGAAATAAAAATGTAAAGACGCCCTCATATTTAAGGTTGAATTGAAGTCCAGATAGCTTTACTGGACGTGATCCTGTTGCCTCTGGTACGTCCTTGCCGTCTTTCGACCTTACAATTGACTTACCCTGCACAACGTTGACTCTGTGCCATGGTTCTGCTTGGCATTTTTCACATCAACAAATCACTGCCAGAGGTAAAAGAAGCGAGAAATAATTGACAAAATAAATTCCTGCACTGCCTGAACATTCCAAGTCAGACACCCACTGAGTCATTTTCTAGTTTATTTTTTAATTCCGCCATTTAATATTCTTAGTGTGAAATCTTTTTTCACAAAACCTAAAACTTTTTACTTAAGATGTTGCTTCTTTGTAGCTGCACGACTTTCTCCTAACTAAATGGATGTTCTTCTTCCTAACTTAAAGTCCGGCTTCTTAATAACATTAATGTTGTTGTACGTTTATAAAAAACTAATTATCATTTCTTCAGAGATTCTGAGTTTTTTCTTGCTTCTACATGAAAGGACACCACAAACGGGGAAAAATCTCAAGTTCCCTCCGTCGGCGAATTCTGCTAAATAATTTCCTTGATAATATTAAAAATAAAAGTTTAAAGGATTTAATGAAATCTTTACTTCCCTCATTATCCACAAGCTTCAGTTATACGGCGAATGCGAAGCGGAGAAAGTTTTATGTTGTTTTGTCGTACTTACGTTGCAGGTTAATCCGTACCTTTCAATGTTGTAGTCCCAAAAGCCTTGTTCTACGCGAATGAACATGTTTCAAATGTAATGAGTCATGTCACCTATGAGTCAGGTGTAGCAATTTTGTTTAAATTTTGGAAATAGTTTACAATCTGGTTACAAACGATTTTTTACCGTTATCATCTGGGATCACATTTAACGTTACCAACTTTTTCAGGATCTAGATCCAGATGCAAAACGGCTCGTTACATAATAATACATGAACATTGGAAGCTATAATTATACATTGGTTGCAGCTTGGGCACTGTGATAGTTGTAACCTGTGGTAGAATTTTAGAACATGTTTTTTGCTCGAGTATCATGTCATTTCTGGAAACCCAGAATCTACTGTGTAGGATTCAACGCGGATTCCGGAAACAGCGATCGTGTGAGATCCAACTCGCTTTACTTGTTCATGAGACCCAGAAAATATTAGATACAGGTTGCCAGGTATATGCCATTTTCCTTGACTTCCGGAAGGCGTTCGATACAGTTCCACACTGTCGCCTGATAAGCAAAGTAAGAGCCTACGGAATATCAGACCAGCTGTGTGGCTGGATTAAAGAGTTTTTAGCAAACAGAGCACAGCATGTTGTTCTCAATGGAGAGACGTCTACAGACATTAAAGTAACCTCTGCCGTGCCACAGGGGAGTGTTATGGGACCATTGCTTTTCACAGTATATATAAATGACCTAGTAGATAGTGTTGGTAGTTCCATGCGGCTTTTCGCGGATGATGCTGTAATATACAGAGAAGTTGCAGCATTAGAAAATTGTAGTGAAATGCAGGAAGATCTGCAGCGGATAGGCACTTGGCGCAGCGAGTGGCAACTGACCCTTAACATAGACAAACGTAATCTATTGCGAATACATAGAAAGAAGGATCCTTTATTGTATGATTATATGATAGCGGAGTAAACACTCGTAGCAGTTACTTCTGTAAAATATCTGGGAGTACGCGTACGAAACGATTTGAAGTGGAATGATCATATAAAATGAATTGTTGATAAGGCGGATGCCAGGTTGAGATTCATTGGGAGAGTCTTTAGAAAATGTAGTCCATCAACAAAGGAGGTGGCTTACAAAACACTCGTTCGACCTATACTTGAGTATTGCTCATCAGTGTGGGATCCGTACCAGGTCGGGTTGACAGAGGAGATATAGAAGATCCAAAGAAGATGGTTCAAATGGCTCTGAGCACTATGGGACTTAACATCTATGGTCATCAGTCCCCTAGAACTTAGAACTACTTAAACCTAACTAACCTAAGGACATCACACAACACCCAACCATCACGAGGCAGAGAAAATCTCTGACCCCGCCGGGAATCGAACCCGGGAACCCGGGCGTGGGAAGCGAGAACGCTACCGCTCCAAAGAAGAGCGGCGCGTTTCGTCACAGGGTTATTTGGTAAGCGTGATAGCGTTACGGAGATGTTTAGCAAACTCTGCAAGTGAGGCACTCTGCATCGCGGTGTAGCTTGCTGTCCAGGTTTCGAGAGGGTGCGTTTCTGGATGAGATATCGAATATATTGCTTCCCCTTGCTTATACCTCCTGAGGAGATCACGAATGTAAAATTAGAGAGATTCGAGCGCGCACGGAGGCTTTCCAGCAGTCGTTCTTCCCGTGAACCATACGCGACTGGAACAGGAAAGGGAGGTAATGACAGTGGCACGTAAAGTGCCCTCCGCCACACACCGTTGGGTGGCTTGCAGAGTATAAATGTAGATGTAGATGTAGTTTTTATTTTTTTTTTTTTAGCAATGTCACTACCGTTTCTTTCACAAGACGTATCATTTCATCAGGTGTACCACATAAACAAGCCAAACAAAAAAAATGGTTCAAATGGCTCTGAGCACTATGGGACTTAACAGCTGAGGTGATCAGTCCCCTAGAACTTAGAACTGCTTAAACCTAATTAACCTAAGGACATCACACACATCCATGCCCGAGGCAGGATTCGAACCTGTGACCGTAACGGTCGAGCGGGTCCAGACTGAAGCGCCTAGAACCGCACGGCCTCTCCGACCGGCAAACAAGCCATACAACTTGCCTTGCTATTATCAAAAATGGCTCTGAGCACTATGGGACTTAACATCGATGGTCATCAGTCCCGTAGAACTTAGAACTACTTAAACCTAACTAACCTAAGGACGGCACACAACACCCAGCCATCACGAGGCAGAGAAAATCTCGGACCCCGCCGGGAATCGAACCCGGGAACCCGGGCGTGGGAAGCGAGAACGCTACCGCACGACCACGAGATGTGGGCCTTTGCTATTATCATATGATACTTATGTGGCACATACAGTGTACCACAACACGAAATGTCCAAGTCCGTTCGCTCTTTTTCATCAAATGTGCGCGACTATTTTTAGTTTTGTTTGGCAAGACCCATTCGTGTGTACTCTGCATCGTTGATCCACTCTGCTTAAGTGGTATCACCACCTGCTCCGTTTGCTCCGGCAACTTTGCAATGTGCTCCTCACCTCTCGCGGCAGAATGGAAGTGCACTACCAGAAACCTCCGACTTAATCCCCTATTGACCGTTGACAAATAGTAGCACTTAGCAGTAACCAATACTTCAGGCAGTTGCAGGTGCCTCTATCCTTAGTAAGGTAGGTCATCGCTGCAGTTCACTGATGACCTTGTAACATTAAAAAATATAGAATGGCGACGGTGGATTATTATTCTAACGTTCGCTTAACTGTACATTACAGTGTGAGTTTCTTAAAATGCCCTATCCACCTTGTAGATATACCAGATTCTACCAGTACTGAAGTTTATGATGGTGTGTCTTTTCACTTTCCTAGCATCACTGACTTTAATTTGGTTTCCTCGCGTCATCTAAAGTTGTCTCGTAGATCTCGTCACGACTGGTTTCTTCTTCATACAGGCGCAGGACTCCACTTGCGTCCCCATTCCACAGCCCTCGTACACCGCTAAACTGAAGTGGCAGTGTGGTAGAAAATCCAGTTCTAAGAAATAAAATTATCAAAATGTAGGATGCTGTCTAATTCTTATTCCTTAACGTGTAGCGGTAATCAACAAACGCAAGTAAGAGCCCGATTACATTCATTTATTAAATAAAATTCCACGGAAGCTATGATCGGAGCACTACAACAATGATTCACAGGGTGGTGTCACCGCCAGACACCACACTTGCTAGGTGGTAGTTTTAAATCGGCCGCGGTCCATTAGTACATGTCGGACCCGCGTGTCGCCACTGTCAGTGATCGCAGACCGAGCGCCACCACAAGGCAGGTCTCGACATACGGACTAGCACTCGACCCAGTTGTACGGACGACTTTGCTAGCGACTACACTGACGAAGCCTCGCTCCTTTGCCGAGCAGATAGATAGAATAGCCTTCAGCTAAGTCCATGGCTACGACCTAGCAAGGCGCCATTAGCCTTACATAGCAATTGATACTTATCGTATAAAGCATGTCTCATCAAGAACGATGTATACAACAAGGATGGATTAAAGTTAAGTATTCCAAAAGCTACGTACTTTTCTTTATAGCATTCATTACGTATCCTGTTTCAGACCTCACGCCATCCTTCGTGTGTTTATAGCGTGCATTGCGGTCCCCTCAAATCACACTGTGTCGGCACTTCTGTCGACACATCACACAGTATTACAGGACGATCAAATTTTCACACGACCGTTCACCACGACAAATGATTTTCGGTAACTCGTTACACCATACCGTCGAAAGTGCGTGATCTATTTGTTCCTAACTGATATAAAACTTCTAGTGAGTTGTTAGACACAAATACACTACAGGCCATTAAAATTGCTAAACCACGAAGATGACGTGCTGCAGACGCGAAATTTAACCGACAGCAAGAAGATGCTGTGATATGCAAATGATTAGCTTTTCAGAGAATTCACATAAGGCTAGCACCGGTGACGCCACCTACAACGTGTTGACATGAGGAAAGTTTCCAACCGATTTCTCATACACAAACAGCAGTTGACCGGCGCTGCCTGGTGAAACGTTGTTGTGATGCCTCGTGTAAGGAGGAGAAATGCGTACCATCACGTTTCCGACTTTGATAAAGGTCGGATTGTAGCCTATCGCGATTGCGGTTTATCGTATCACGACATTGCTGCTCGCGTTGGTCGAGATCCAGTGACTGTTAGCAGAATATGGAATCAGTGGGTTCAGGCGGGTAATACGGAACGAGGTGCTGGATCCCAACGGCCTCGTATCACTAGCAATCGAGATGACAGGCATCTTATCCGCATGGCTGTAACGGATCGTGCAGCCACGTCTCGATCCATGAGTCAACACATGGGGACATTTGCAAGACAACAACCGTCTGCACGAACAGTTCGACGACGTTGGCAGCAACATGGACTATAAGCTCGGAGACCATGGCTGCGGTTACCCTTGACGCTGCACCACAGACAGGAGCGCCAGCTATGGTGTACTCAACGACGAATGGCTAAACGTCATTTTTTCGGATGAATCCAGGTTCTGTTTACAGCATCATGATAGTCGCATCCGTGTTTGGCGACACCGCGGTGAACGCACTTCGGAGCCGTGTATTCGTCATCGCCATATTGGCGTATCACCCGGCGTGATGGTATGGGGTGCCATTGGTTACACGTCTCGGTCACCTCTTGTTCGCATTGACGTCTGATCAAAGGTGGCCGAGCAACTGGCTCGTCACAATACGCCAGTCACTCCTCTTGATGAACTGTGGTATCGTGCTGAAGCTGCATGGGCAGCTGTACCTGTACACGCCATCCAAGCTCTTTTTGACTCAATACCCAGGCGTATCAAGGACGTTATTACGGCCAGAGGTGGTCTTCTGGGTACTGATTTCTCAGGATGTATGCACCCAAATTGCGTGAAAATGTAATCACATGTCAGTCTGCCCGCATCTCGTGGTCGTGCGGTAGCGATCTCGCTTCCCACGCCCGGGTTCCCGGGTTCGATTCCCGGCGGGGTCAGGGATTTTCTCTGCCTCGTGATGGCTGGGTGTTGTGTGCTGTCCTTAGGTTAGTTAGGTTTAAGTAGTTCTAAGTTCTAGGGGACTTATGACCACAGCAGTTGAGTCCCATAGTGCTCAGAGCCAATCCAGGTTCTGTTTACAGCATCATGATGGTCGCATCCGTGTTTGGCGACATCGCAGTGAACGGACATTGGAAGCGTGTATTCGTCATCGCCATACTGGGGTATCACCCGGCGTCATGGTATAGGGTGCCATTGGTTACACGTCTCGGTCACCTCTTGTTCGCATCGACGGCACTTCGAACAATGGACGTTAGATTTCAGATGTGTTACGACCCGTGGCTCTACCCTTCATTCGATCCCTGCGAAACCCTACATTTCAGCAGGATAATGCACGACCGCATGTTGCAGGTCCTGTACGGGCCTTTCTGGATACAGAAAATGTTGGACTGCTGCCCTGGCCAGCACATTCCCCAGATCTCTCAGTAATTGAAGAGGTCTGGTCAATGGTGGCCGAGCAACTGGCTCGTCACAATACGACAGTCACTACTCTTGATGAACTGTGGTATCGTATTGAAGATGCATGGGCAGCTGTACCTGTACATGCCATCCAGGATCTATGCACCCAAATTGCGTGAATATGTAATCTCATGTCAGTTCTAGTATAATATATTTGTCCAATGAATACCCGTTTATCATCTGCATTTATTGTTGGTGTAGCAATTTTAATGGCCAGCAGTGTATTTTCCGAGGCACTGCTTACTGAGTGAGCGCTGGCGTCTTACGCCATTAACGATGTTCTTTTCACTTACGTTTTTACTTTAGTTCATGACTTTATGGAATTGCTATTAGCCTTCTATCAGTGCAACTAAAGTTAATGGTATGGTTGGAGGAGCACAGCAGTGTCCAAATAATAAATATGAGCTAACATTGTTGTACTGCTTCGTGCCACGTTCAGTATGTGATTCCTGGCTTTCAATATTATACTCCACCATGATACAGGCACCGCTAGCGCATGCTCTCTGGAACCATCTGCCACACAATTCAATACATGATACTCCTTCTCTACCTTACTGCTACTGAATACTCTTGTCCGACTGTTAGTAAGCAAAAGTAAAATAAAATGTAATTTTGGCGAAAAAAGTGTCAAAAGCGCCACACATCCCCCAACAAAATTATGTTTTTAAGATTTCCTGCATTTCAGAAAATTTTAGAAAATTTTAAAAAGTAAGAAAAATATAGCTCCTCCAAACCTACTATAGCATTATTTGCATTGTCACATTTTTTAGATCCCTATTATTTTATTCTCAGTGTTCAGGTTCTCTTCCCTACTGTCGAAATTACATTTAGTTATAAGAGTTTTGGCACCTTGCATTTCAGTACAAATTCAATTAACAGTTAGTAATGTTTCATTTTGATACACATTTGAAATAATGAAATCTTTTTGATTTACAGCTCACCACACATCTGCGCCATATCTACTAGTTACATCTTTTGTGGCTGTTTGCCGAGTCTTGTATTAATTTACACGCAGTTTGTGTCTCGGTAGTTGACATCCATATTCCATTAGCTCTCGTAGAGATTGGTTGCATGTAACACGCATCTGACAACACAGATATTAAATACATATAATAGACATATTTTACATTATAGTGTTCCTGAAAGAATTACACAATTACATATTTTGTTAAATAGGAAGGCTATTCGGAACGTGAGGAACGATCGGTCGCGAAATGGAAACCACTGTGAAAATCCGATGAGGCTTTTGACAGACGTTTTGGGCAGTGTCTCTAGTATGCCTGTCGATCGCATCAAGACGCTCTTTTCAGTTGTGAGCGCACAGTGAGCGAGTAAAGGTTCCTAGAACAACAATGTCTCCCGCCAAGTAGAAGGGCATGCTGAGAGGCTTCGCCTTAATGAATGCAGCCCACCTAACACAACTGAATTGCACTTCCTTCTCCATGGCAATTCTCAGCCACACTCTGCAGGGGCAGTGAAGACGCTCCTGCAGCCTTTTCGATGGGAAGTGTTCGATTACCCACAACACAGCCCTAATTGGTTGGCCTGAGTATCATCTCTGTTCACATGAAACGCTGAATACAAAGACAACACTTGGGCGCAGGCTACGCGCTGTAGACCAGCGTACAGAATTATCGGGAAGCACAGGCGGCTGCCTTCTATGACGATGGTGTTGGAAATTTGGTATAACTCTCCGACAAATGTCTAAGTCGGAAAGGCGACTATGTAGAGAAGTACCTGGAAGGTGTACCTAATGTGCAAAAAAAAATAGTTTTGATTTTCACTGTGGTTTCCATTTCGCGACCGATCGTTCCTTACTTTCCGAACAACCCTCGTAGAAAGGTAAAACCATTATCTCATGTTTAATGATATTAATTAAATTCATGATATTGTCAATAAACTTGTTGTATTGGTTATCGACATTGGATGACATCTTATGACTCGACACAGGTCATATAGCGATGTATCATCCACGTTCCGCTATGCAGTGCTACAGGCGACCTTGCCATACCAGCTGATGTGCTGTCAGTTCCATGGCCCAAGCCATTAAGCACTTCTAGGAACCGTGGTTAGCCACCAGTCTGAGTTTGACAGTCTTAGTTGCATCCTTACACTACCTCATTCATTCATTCTTACACATAAGATAAACACAAACCATGAACCATAGTATTTTAAATGATTTTAGCATTATTGCTTTCCACTATTTACATTGCTAACTGTCTGCTAAACGCTGATACAAAGATATTTACCCCAAAGGGTACCACATTATAAATGGTTCAAATGGCTCTGAGCATTATGGGACTTAACATCTGAGGTCATCAGTCCCCTAGAACTTAGAACTACTTAATACTAACTATCCTAATGACATCACACACATCCATGCCCGAGGCAGGATTCGAACCTGCGACGGTAGCAGTCGCGCGGTTCCGGACTGAAGCGCCTAGAACCACTCGGCCACCGCGGCCGATGGTACCACATTAAAACGATGACACTGGCCTATGTAAACAAGAGCAGTATCTGCAAGAAACTGGCTGTCAGATCAATACTAGTCATAATCCGAATATTATTAAACTTTTGAACCAGCTCTTCTAACATTTCTGGTCTGCCACTTGTGGAATTATAATTTTGTTTATCGCTATCGCATCCAAGGTTATTCTTACACATCCATCTTTCTTTAAAACCAATACAGTGATCTCTAATATTGACTTTGTGATTTTTCAGTGACGTTCCAAACCTGCATACGTTTAATTTTTTTGTCTTCCGCTTCCATTTTTGCTATAAGGGTACTATCGAGTCTCTATTTAAATGGACTACGGTTTTTTACTTCCAATCGAAGACATAGTCCCTCCTTAGACCATGTCTATCTGAAAATACTTTTACATTTTTCCTCAACAACCTCCTTAATGACTGTCATCAAATATTATATTTTCCACTTGCCCTACTTTTGTCAGTAATTATGTTCACAGTACTTTCTCGAGATGCCATTAAGTTTAACATCAATCTACAAATACCATGTCCACTATTCTCATCAACATTATTCTGTAATACCTCTTCCTCACTAAACATAGTACAAGTCATTGCCTCCCCATCTTCTCCATTGGTACCATCTACATCTTCAATTATTCCATTTCAAATTTCTTCAGGGTAACCATTAACTTCATCCTTTAGTAGCTTAACAGGAACGTCACTCTGTTTATCCGTCGGAATCACACATTCAGTAAATAACATCTCATCTTCCTCTCCACCTATACTTATCTTAACATCTCCTCTTGCAAAGTCTACCACAGCACAAATCTCTATTAATTAGTGCATCCCCAAAATTAATTCTACTCACAATCCAGGAATGTTCACTACATTCGCATTAAACCTCCCACACTCAATCTCAATTAGCAACGTCACTTGGTTCTTTAATAACTTACTCTTAGCACCTATGGTCCCAATAATCCTCATCCCTTGTATTGGAAATTTTGGAGTATTATTTCCCTCCCTTAACTTCAAATACAGCTGTTCATTTATCGCTTGAACGTCGCCCCCTGAATTTAGAATAGCTAACACTTCTGTACCATATAATTGAACCCTTAATGTGAGCTGATAATTTTCATTGACCTCCTTCTCCTCTTCAAATATTAAATCTTCCTAAATAGCATCCCTCTCCTCATGTCCCAAATAACTAACATTGATTAGCCCTTGTTCAGAATCAGTTCTCGACCAGACCTTATCAGAACTCATAATTAGTTTTCCTGCCTCGGTCTGTTCATTTCCCTTTTATCACCTGTAATTTCTTGCCTCATCCTTCTTATGTTATTTCTCGCTTTTCTTTGATATCATCCATTATTACTGTGGGAACTTCCATGGTTCCATCCACCTCTACCTCTAACAGATAGTTGCTGTAATTTTCCTTACGATTGTTTCTTTGTCTATTATCCTGATTATTCCGTCTCCACCCATTACCTCTTCATCTTTCTCACTTGACTTATGCTAGACCACGAATCCAGCTGTTCAAGAGCATCCAGTATACTGTCAACACTATCTTTCAGAATGTGTAATAGTTTTTCTTCCACATCTACAGGCAATTTGACAAGAACAAGAGAAATTAAATCCCTTTCCTTCTGAGAATCATCTAAATATAAGTTCCTCTCCCAATAATTAAGAAGAATTCTTCATAACTTTGGCACTCGTTGCCTACAAAATTTCTTCCCTTGAAAATATCATTGCACACAATTTTGCGAGTGTTTGACCAATATTGTTTAAGGAAAGCACTTATAAATTCATCATATGTTCTATATTCCCTATGACAATGCTTCACCTTCCAGCGTACTAATGACACTTCTAATATTCTTTCTTCTGTCATCCCACTGTTTAGGTAATGCATTCTCCAATTGTTTTACAAATGTAACAGAATGAATGAACCCCTTGACGAAAACTGATGGAACTTGCATACCCGCAAAACATTGTCGTCAACTGCATTACAGCTTCCTATTCCAAATCGATTCCTTTCCTGCGAATACCAAGTCTCTAACCATTCCCTTATGCTATTTTCAACTATAGCAACAAAAAATATGTTCAAATGCACGTCAAATCTTATGGGACTTAACTGATAAGGTCATCAGTCCCTAAGCTTACACACTACTTAAGCTAAATTATTCTAAGGACAAACACACACACCCATGCCCGAGGGAGGACTCGAACCTCCGCCGGGACCAGCTGCGCAGTCCATGACTGCAGCGCCCTAAGACCGCTCGGCTAATCCCGCGCGGCAACTATAGCTACACACTGATTTAATTCCTGCTTATTATCATCAATAGTTTTAGTTACAGATTTTTCAACTTCTTTTATCTTTGCAATAACTTCACCTGCTCTATTGTGATACTGAGATTCTTTTTATTTATTTGGGTAATTCCAGCACTGAAACGTGTTATGCTGTTATGGCAAAACTGAGCAGTCTTATCTCTCTTTTTTCCTTACTTCATCGACACTAGATGTCAGTTCATTAGTTTGATCAGCAAGTTCCTTGATTTCATTTTCATTGGATCTTATCCTTTCGGACGATTACCTTCCTGTTCTGTCCAAAGAACTGTTCATCTGGGCAGTTCTGGTGTTTGTTTTCTGTTTCTCTGTGATAGACATTTCATTCATGCCTTCCTTTTCAGGCTTGTATTTAGACAATTCAACTATAACTTTTTTTTAAATTCTTTTCAATATTTGGTTAATTGATCAACTCGCTTATCAGTTTTCTTTGATAGATTCTTTCTCGTTTGCCTTGACTCATTATTGGTTTGTCTAATTTCTTTGCTCATATTATGATTGAAAAAGAAGTCCCATGCTTCTTGACAGAGCGCAGGGAGCGATGCGCGAGACCCGCACCGCCGTACTAGGCAAGGTTCTAATGGAGGTGGTTTACCGTTGAATTCCTCCGACCGTAACGGTGATGAATGACGATGATAAAGACTACACAGCAACACCCAGTCATCTCGGGACAGGTGAAAATCCCTGACCCCGCCGGGAATCGAACCCGGGACCCCGTGCTCGGGAAGCGAGAACGCTACCGCGAGACAACGAGCGGCGGACAAGACCATGAACAATCTGCTTAATATTTCTTCCCAAAATTTTATTAGAACCATCAGTTTTAGTAATTCTCTTAGTTAACCTCATATTATTCCTACTATTTGGTTCCGATATCTGTCTTAGTGTACGCATTACATTCTGAAGACTGCACTCTTCTGGAGTTCCAAGGCTAACCTCATTATCACTGCCTGACAATAGTGTTGCTACAACCTGACTGACATTATCATCAATTCCTTGTTCCCTATTTACTCAAACGTGTCATGATGTACTAAATCATGAGATTTACTCATTGGTAGTAAATTACTATCATCATTATTGATTAACTCATCACTATTGTTTTCAGCACATCTGCATGGATAGTAATCTCATTACCCACATTAATAATAACTAATTCATTATTATTGCCTCCGTTACTGTCAACATTCACTTGAGTGATGGCTGCATTATTCCCATTTACATTAGCAGAAGCCATGCTCCTCTATGACTATATAGTTGTGTAAAATCTGAATATTTGTAATAGGTACGATTTAACACCCAATATTGTGCCCTATTAGGTACAATGGTACATTTGTATCATGTATATGTAATCACATATGTATATATGACTGTACTAAACTTGTAAAAAAATGCTATGACGTTTGCAAAAGACACCAGTTGGTGTCTCCATGCAAAAAAATACGATAAATAAATAAATAAATAAAATAAATAGACTTACAAAGCAAAAAATTTTAGATTACAAAATTCCTAAGTTCCTTTCTCTAATAATAATAGAAGCAAAACTTACGTCAACACCTGCAAAGTCAAGCGTCACCTCCGCGCCGCTACGTAATTAGATCCGCTCACGTTGAAAACTGCGTCATCGGCGAGATCCCTGCCAAAAAGTTGAAATGACAGCGATGCAACCGTCGGTCTTCGTTGTCAGCCGCCTGTATCACGCCTCAGTTTTCGCCGAATTTCCGCTGTCGTCGCCAAATTTCCTCGTTGTCAGCCGCTGCAATCACGCCTCCGTCATCGTCGTAGTTGAAAATACGCACGCCATCCGATATCCATGTCTTCATTCTTCCAGTTCTGTTCCTAGTGGAAATTGTTCTGTCATATCAATTCTAACGCGGCCTATTATTAAACATCAATTAACGCTACTTCTTTACATCAGATACTTTCTGAGTTATATGTCCGTTCATTTTTCGTCAAAACCCAACGTTCAGAATAACTACCAATCATCACTGTTCATATAACGAAACTTCAAAAAATGTTCCTTGCTATTACTCAAAGTTTTACCAACACTAAAAAACTCACTGTTCTTCAAAATTTTACCAACATCAAAAGTCACTGTTCTTTTTATGTACTGACTTAAAATTTCTCCCACTGTAATCATGTCTAATCACTGTTTTGCACAGCTCACACTTGATTTTATGTTTCGCAGTGTCCACTGTCCATTAATACGTTCTGTCACACCGATTAAGGTAACTTGCCTGTGAACGCCTGGAAAAATAATTACAACTTGCATAAAGTTTACATGGCTCTAACTACAAAACGTCAACTCTTCGTAGGATGAAAATTGTAGGACCATGTAGAGTTTCTTGTTGAACGTTTTGAAATACAGCTATTCACATTAGTTCTCACGTTGCCTTCATTACAAATTTTTTGTGAAGATAAATAAATAACGTTTTTATATGTCTATTTACACTTGGAAACTATGCACTGGCTATCTTACTTAGGTTTTTGAAACATTTAGTACACATTTACAGCTAAAAAGTAGACTACAATCACGGCATTTCAGCAACACATTCTTATTCTAAGAATGTTTATATCCGATAATCAAAATTAAGTTTACTTTTCTGTAATTAACCAGTACGTATTTTCCTTTCTGCTGATAGTACATTAGCGTCTCTATTCTGATTTCCTCCTCATAGTACTCTGAAACAACCTAAAAAATTTCACACCTCTTGCTCAAATTTTTGACATAAAATAAACATCTCAGAAAATTTAACCATCGGGAAATTCAATTCAAAGTTATATTTGATCTATGACTCATATCTGTTGTTCCTAATACGCTCTAGCTGCATATTCTTTTGTTCTTTACATGTTTCTCATCTTCTCTCCCACATTTTTTGCTTCTCCTTCTTATTCTGGCATCTTTAGTTACTCAAGATCCAGTTTTCGGCTTCAGCCACTCTTATGGAATCAATTGCCAACTTTACTGCATCACTCTGAACCCATAATATATTCCTAGCAACTCTAGAGCTTCACACCTGATAATTGTTCCACATTAAAACAAGTAAAAGTCCTAAAATCTTTAGAGTATGACAGAACAGCAGCATTTCAAACTACACAAAAGGTTATAAGGGAAACAAAGCTTGAGAACCAAAAATATACCAGGGAAACATAAGGGTATCGCAAATTTATCTTCTAAAGGAGTTGTCAACTTGAGAAACGGTTGTATAGCATGTTTCTTGAACAGGAGTATAATGACAACATTGACGTGTAAGAGCAGCGGGAACATTGGTGCGGACTCACACCGAGAGATCTTTAAATTGAGTTTTAAACAACTTCCTGATCCCCAGCTCAGTTCTTGTAATCACCGTCTTGTTAAAAAACTCTAAATATTGATTTAAGATGAAAAGCAAAAAATCGATTTTTTAAGCAGATTTACAGGCAAGGTATCTTAAGCACAGCCCACTGGTCGTTTCCCCAGTTAGAGAAGCCAAATGCAACATTTAAAAAATATAGAAGAAATGGCGATGGTGGATTATTGTTATAATGTTCGCTTACCTATTCGTTACACTGTGAGTTTCATAAAATGCCATACCACCTTGCAGATAAGCCAGGTTCTATCAGAATTCGAAACCAGAACAGCTGTTAGCATGAGTGACATAGAAGTAGATATCTTAGTTATTGCGAAACAACTCAAATCACTTAAGAAAGACAAGTCTTCCCGTCCAGATGGTATACCAGTCAGGTTCCTTTCAGAGTATGCAGACACAATGGCGCCTTTCTTAGCAATCATATACAACAGCTTACTTGACGAAAGGTCTGTTCCTAAAGACTGGAAAGTAGCACAGATCACGCCAATATTCAAGAAAGGAAACAGGAGTAACCCATTGAATTAAGGATCCATATCACTGACCTCAATTTGCAGTAGGATTTTGGAGCATATACTGTACTCGAACATTATGAATCACCTTGAAGAAAATGACTTAATGATACATAACCAACACGGATTCAGAAAATATCGTTCTTGTGCAACAAAGCTAGCTCTTCATTCCCATGAAGTAATGAGTGCTGTCGACAAGGGATCTCAGAATGATTTCATTTCCCTAGATTTCCTGAATTCTTTTGATACCGTTCCCCACAAGCGACTGTTAATCAAATTGCGTGCATATGGAGTATCGTCTCAGTTGTGTGACTGGATTCGTGATTTCCTCTCAGAGAGGTCACAGTTCGCAGTGATAGACGGTAAATTATCGAGTAGAACAGAAGTGATATCTGGCGTTACACAAGGTAGTGTCATAGGCCCTCCGCTGTTCTTGATTTACACAAATGATCATGGTGATAATCTGAGCAGCCCCCTTAGATTTTTTGCAGATGACGCTGTAATTTACCGTCTAGTAAAATCATCAGACGATCAATTCCAATTACAAAATGATCTAGAGAGAATTTCTGTATGGTGCGAAAAGTGGCAATTGGCACCACACAAAGAAAAGTCCGAGGTCATCCACATGGGTTCTAAAAGAAATCCGATAAATTTTGGGTATACGATAAATCGCACAAATCTAAGGGCTGTCAATTCGACTAAATACTGTAACGTCCCCTTTGAAAAAATTATGAATAATTGTGGCAGAAAACTTCTACGTTATTTGATACAAAGACAGCTGAGTAAAACTGAACGTACTCAGACACTTCTCTCTTTACTTATTCTGATCATCACTAAACTGACACACAATATTTTTTAGAGCAACGCAATCTGACTTTCAAAAACCCCTACAAAAGAATGGCCCTGACTAACAATAACCTATACCTTTCATGAATCACTTACCTCATAAAAATATTCGTTACTCGGACTACTGCAATACAGCGAGCGCCAACGCTGCCAACTAAATAAAAGATTCTAACTACTGAAGGCACAAACTACGGATAGGCGTAGTTAACAAATAAAAGATTTTGATAGAGAACAAACAATGTATTTACCTTAACAGCGTTCAAATGTCATCATATATATATATATCAATTCATGACCTCCATCTTTACAAATTTCCTTTCTCTGGCGGACACACGTCCAGATCGTCCGCTTATAGCAAACTCTCAAAACTCTGGCATCTCTCTCTCCACACCCACCACTGCTGGCGGCTCACCTCCATCTGCACAACGCTACGCGCTGTTCACGTCCAACTGCCCAACACTACACAAGCGAATGTTCCAACAATGAGTCCAACCAGCCACAGGCTGCACACAGTGCAGTCAGCGATTTTCATACAGAGCACTACGTGGCGTGTCAACATATAAACCTAAAGAGTCTACCTACAATACCTAGGAATTACAATTACGAGCAACTTAAACTGGAAAGACCACATAGATAATATTGTGGGGAAGGCGAAACAAAAACTGCGCTTTGTTGGCAGAACACTTAGAAGATGCGACAAACCCACTGAAGAGACAGCCTACATTACACTTGTCCGTCCTCTGCTGGAATATTGCTGCGTGACGTGGGATCCTTACCAGGTAGGATTGACGGAGGACATCGAAAAAGAGCAAAAAAGGGCAGCTCGTTTCGTGTTATGGCGCAATAGGGGGAGAATGTCACTGATATGATACGGGAGTTGGGGTGGCAGTCACTGAAACAAAGGCTGTTTTCTTCGCGGCGAGATCTATTTACAAAATTTCAATCACCAACTTTCTCTTCTGAATGCGAAAATATTTTGTTGACACCCACCTACGTAGGTAGAAATGATCACCATAATAAAATAAAAGAAATCAGAGCTCGAACGGAAAGATTTAGGTGTTCCTTTTTCCCACGCGCCATTCGAGAGTGGAATGGTAGAGAAGTATTATGAAAATGGTTCGATGAACCTCTTCCAGGCA
The DNA here is from genome assembly GCF_021461395.2 of Schistocerca americana. Lineage (NCBI taxonomy): Eukaryota > Metazoa > Arthropoda > Insecta > Orthoptera > Acrididae > Schistocerca > Schistocerca americana. Next base: position 747,949,836 of record NC_060130.1, on the reverse strand, counting down.
CTTAAGAAAGAATTGCAGAGTAACCATGTAGATGTAGATGTAGATGTAGATTCATCACTATTGTGCTCTGTTGTTAGATTTTTCACAGTTAGCCGTGTATCCTGCTCTACAGAGCGGGCAGGCCTCCAATTTCCACGTTCTGTGTTGGCCGTAGACGTACACCACCTTGCGAGGTGCCGGGGCTAGCAGTGTATTTAACACTAAATTCTTCTAGAATCTTCATATGGACATGATTCTCTAAGCCCCCTTTTCTAACTCCGACTTTTGCTATTGCACATGGATTAAGAAGAAACGTGAACTGACTGTAATCGACCCTGCAAGTAGAGTAGAAAAGAGTTTGGCACCTGCAATAATTTAATTTGATAGAAATTAATTTGATAAAGGCAAGTTTCATTAACGTAGTGAGACATGAAAGGGTTGCTCTACCGATCCACAGAATGAAAGTTCTGTCCAAAATAACAATTTCATTTATTATGACTAAACTCAAAATAAGAAACAAAACACATGAAACATTTACAATACGTCAAATTGAGTACTCAAATAAATGCTGTGAAGGTGAAGTTGTCCATAAACTAGCTTGTGACGTTTATGACCAAGTGGTATGTGGAGCCAATTCCTTGCAACTCAAATCTTAAGAGAAACACCCAGCCAACCCAGCATTAATTGCTGCTACAGTAGTGAGAACTCAGACAATGAACATCCAAGACACAACCACATAATAAAAGACGGGAACAGGCGCGCTCCGCTGAGCTCTGATTATCACAGAGCAAAATTCCCTAATCTGCCGGTGCTGTGGACATACATTACCAAGCTGTCTTCTTAACTGCAAGGACGCGATCTGGCGTACCGGAGACGATGGCTGGTTGCTTCGACGTCCCGTCGTGGTGATGATAATTTCGCGAGTATAGCCCGAAACAATCCTGGTCTGGTTGTTCCAGACTAAAGACTTTTTATCAATAGAAATGTTCCTCAGAGGGAGACGAAGAAGGCTCGCCACACAATCACTGACGGTACAGTGATTGATTTTAACAAGCGAAGTCACACAGTAACTCCGATACAGTCAACTATAGCCTAAACTGCTCAAGACGGACAACATAGGCCGCTTGTACGCAGAACGCTCAGTTGCCAACTGTACTCGGAAAGGTACGTTGAAGTCGAAACTTCAGCAACTCCGTCAAACAGTTACAATTAAATGAAAGTATATTACACGGCCAACGGAAGGCAGGCTGTCCAGAGCAGCGAGAGCTCAGTCTTGTAACCTACTCCGACCGAAAGGCGAGAGCCGACTCTCTCAAGAGCAACCATACAAGCCGAACACAGAACATTCCCGCCCCCACGACAATGGTCGTGGTTAAACGTTCCAATCAGCAACTCGAAAACCAGCGGAAAATTCCACTCTATTGCCGACGCACTACTATTCCACCAATGGAGATACCTGGCGCCAATTTCTGCGCCGATTTTCCTACGTCACGGACCTATCCCCTGAGCAAGCCAATCACAGTTATGATTTTGCAGAAAACGCGGCAATTTGGCCGCCAAGACTGCCTGAGAACACAAGTCATTCCCACGCCTCGCTGGTAGCCCGCCAGAAAGTGTTTTCACTAAGTTTCTGCGATGTAACGGAATCTCTAGCCCAGCCGCTTCGTCAGGCCCCTGTGGGCGTGTTGCCCCCGGTCTTATGACAATGTCGGCGTCTGGAAAGCATCCACCCGACTCCCTCACACCCGTCGACTTAACCCTTTCAAGATCAACAGAACCCGCCTGTCACTGGACCACCCGGGTGACGAGAGACGCTGCGTGGGAAGTCCGCGTGTGAAGGAATAGCAACTTTTCACTGCACGCAATTAGAGAGGAAAATCGAATTACTCAGAGTAAGATATAAATATGAGAGGGGGCTCATGCCACTTCTCAACCTTGTTGCCTATTCGTGGTTTCACCGTTCTTCAACCACTTTCCGCAGATGCTCACGACAGTAGCAGACGAATAGCTGGCCAGTTTCGCCGTTTCCGAGCTGCTCATTACCAGGTGCCTGGTCATAAACATTTCTCTTTTGTCAAAGTCACTTATGTCACTGGATTTCCCACTTTACGGCTGATATCGACACTAGAATAATTCTCCATCCACTTCTGCTCCGCCTATAAACACTGAGCAAAAGAATTAAATGGCCACTGTTTCGAATCCGTCGTTTACCCACATTGAGACGCAGAAGTGTGAAATTTTGCTCAAAGGTTCCTACAACCTTGCTCTGTAATGGTGCCAAAGCATGGCGCCTGCATCGTCACCTTCGGGTTCGGCGGTGCTTCAGACAGCAAGGTGTCGTCACATGCGAAAAAAAGACCAGAGCTCAGAAGCTCATGTGAGATGTGAGGTGTGTTAATGAAGTTTCACTGGCGCAAAATTTCACCATAATTCCGCTCAGTGCCATTGTGGACGTATCGGACGATGAGAAGGTCGTCACTCCTCTCTTGTCACCATCTCACCCCTTCTTTCACGACTCTGCGATGCAGGTCAAGCATTTCGATCAATGTGCCACTCAGAATCGATACGGAAAGGCCTCAGGAGGTGGCATTTGGTGCCAGTGTGACATTAACTCATCTTACACCTCACATGAACTACTGAGCTCTGGTCTTTTTTGGACTGTGTCGACACCGTGTTGTTTGAAGTGTCACCGATCCCGAGGGTGACGTCGCAGGACGCCATGCTGTTATACCATTATAGAGGAAGGTTGTAGGCACCTTTGAGTCAAATTTCAATCTTCTGCGTGACAGTGAGGGAAACATCGGAGTTTCAAAACAATGATCCATCAATTCTTGTGCCCAGTGACAATCATAGTAAAATGCAGTATTATTCAAAGCCGTTCATATCCTGAGTTAATTTAGGTGTCAGCCATTGCATATACAGGGAGTGACGTATGACTGTTGGCACCTCACTTCAGGAAAGTTAAGCAGCCGCCATGATTCTCTGTCTACTCAACAGTTGTAAGTATGTGGCTTTCTAGAGGGTAAGTACTAAAGTTAGGGATCCTCTAACTTTAGCTTTCCCGTTTCAGTTACCGTTTCAAATCACTTTGCAATTCGTGCTTCCTGTAGTGAATTCCATGGACTCGTTTGTTTAGTTTAAAAATATATATTTTACTTTTTCGTATTTTTCGGAGAGTAAAGCTGACTGTGTGAGAGCTGGGGAGTAGTAAAGTGTCTCACGCCGGAATACAGAAGAGACCAAGTTAAGAGATGGTAAACGATGAACAAATCCGTGACTGCCACAACAATTGAAAGTGACTCTGGTTTAACAGATTTAGGACGAAACAATACATTTATTTCCATCGTAAGACTGGCTGTGATGGCACAAGCTTCTGTTAGTGGTAAAACACAAACGAAATCAGTGCAGAGGGATAAGACACACCAAGATTCGCCTCCTTCATTCCTTTCTCCGTCCCCATAATATATTAAACTGACCCGTTACATTATTTTTTCTGTCATACAAAGTTGTAAAAGAAATCGTTCATTCGACGTGGACTGCTGTTTAAGCTTGTATCCTTCACGAAGATAAATTGTTTGTCTCGATGTGATAGAAAAGTATGAGATTGTAATTGTTTAGCCTCTAATTGTCAGCAATTCAGTTACTTTAGGTGAGATTGAAATTTCTTGTGACAACATCCATGTTGAAAGGTTTCCTTGTGGTTCTGTCCTGGATCGACTGCTTGTAACACCAAGATCGATTATAAATAATTTATACTGTGTAATTTTATGTATGTAACTATGAAATGTTTGGTCTTTACTAATTAATGTCTTTGAATTGGCAGAGGGTAGTCGAGGTTTGTAATGGGTATTTAAAAAAAACTTAACAGTGTGTTTAAATAATGAAACTTTATAAAATATGCCTGTTTATAAAAGAGAAATTGTATGTAGAAAACTGGTCCATACTCAGGGAGGTTTGTTTGGAAAAGGTGTAGGGAACCCCCTCCGCTGCGGAAGTGGTGTGGCGCGAGGAAAAAGGTGGAATTGGCGGTCAATCTGGGCGGCAAGAGAGAGAGAGAGCACATTACGCAGTCAGTGGCCAGCAGTTGTACAATCAACACTGCGGGTGCCAAGTGAGGCATTCAGGAACCAGTTTATGATGGAGTGGCCTCGGATGTGGTTTCGGCTGTAAAATGGTGCTCTCGCATTTTGGAATGACTCTAAAATGATTAATACGTCGACAAGAAGATTTGAATAGAGCATTAAACCGCCAGAGGTGAGACCAGATAGCCGCCACGTGCTTGCCACCACTATTGCGCCACTGCTTCACCAACTTTGGAAATTAGATATCTATACCAGTATCAAACAGTATGCTTGCGTGTGGGTGGCTTTCAATAATAATTTCAATAAAAAAAATCGTGTTTGAACTTTGAAACTGTCCTGTTCATGAAACCAAGCAGGGTCCTATCCTAAACTTACTAAAGACCGAGTATCCTGTTTATGAAGAACCACTGATTTGTTTCTATTTGAATGTGCCTAAGTTTCAGTATTAAAGCATATAAATGTTGCTAGTTAAGTTACTTATTTCACATGTAAAGAGAGAGGCACATAATTTGGAACTTATAAAAAACTTTATTTTGCTTTGAATTGTTTCTACTTTGAATGCGCCAAAGTTTTAGTGCAAAAGGGCATAAATGTTGTTAGTTAAAATCACTTGCTTCCCAAGTAATGAAAGAGGCACACAATCTTGAACCTACTTGAAACTTAGCTTTCCCTTGAACTTATTTCTAAAGTTAATTAAGAATATTGTTAGTGTAATTTGCTATAAAGCATTGAATGATAAATAATCTCAAGTTGTGTTGGAAATCATTATTAGTGTGATGCAAATTGTTTATGAAATGCGTGCTTAGTTTGCTTATAAAGGAAGTGGGTCCCCACTTTAATCTTTTCTAGTATGAGAAAGTTAATCTAAATAGTAGTTTTGCTAATGAAATATGAAACATTTCCACAGTAGAGTGAATATAAAAATTGTATGTACAGTGTCATTTAATTGCATTTGTGATGTTTGGGTGTTAGTTAAATCAGGACTCTGTTCATACTCAAATTTGGTCTTGTGATGCCTTTGATAACATTTGGTACTGAATCGGTTAAGGGTTGAGATAATTATTATTAATAGATGTATAGGGACATTTGTCTTTCTGCGATTGCCAATTAGGCGAATGATAATTACTGCTATCTACTGTTCAATTCGTCTGGTAGTTGTGTGTGTTCATTGCACTTTACAAAGAAAGAAGCAACGAAAGTTTCCTTTCGTAAAATTATAGTTAAATTCTTTGAACTTAATATTCTAAACTATTATGCCTAATTAGGCTGGCGACCGTATATTCATTCTTTTACGTGAATTTAATTACTTTCTTTACTTCCAAATATAAAGTCTTTCAGTTTTTCTACTAATTGCAATCTGTACGAAATCATAGTTAGATACCCTCTGTCCACTAGGTCAACACGGTCAAACTATGCAAAATTCCTCCCAGAGGGTAACGCTAGTTGCAATGAAGTGTTATACTTAACGCGGAATTGCAGCGCATGCGTTATACTTGGTTTCCCTGTGACAGGACTAGAAGTTCGGTTAACAGGGAGCTTAAAGGTTATACACGAAATTCATTTGCGTTATATGCTCTCCTTGATGTGTATCAATGATCTGCTGCTAAACGTGACAGATGATTCAAAAATTTTTCTCTTTGCTGATGACACGGGTGTTATTGTGAAACTTGTAATACAAATCATGTGGCTAAAAAGGTAGTCACTAACATCAACAATTGGCTCTCAGAGAGCATATGTAAGACGCCAATGCTACCAAGCATTCTGGCTGCTCTAATAATCTTCACGGGTTGGGCTGACAGAGACAGATCCCTCAACATGAACCTAGATACAGAAATGAATCCTTTACACAACGGATTGAATGACATAAATATAGCGACCCTCATAGATGGGTTCCGGCTGTTGTTTCTTACAAAAGGCATTAAGGGTTTAATTAATTAGAAGGGGTTTATCTAGCTACTGGATTAAACATCTTGGTCCAATTTAACCCCAATTTATTATACTGTTCCTTGATAGCATATACATAAACAGAAAAGCAATAATTCCACATTAGGTGAGCAATAAATTACAAAATGGAGGGAACTGCCTGTTACGAACATTGAAACGAACTGAAATCAGGGCTGGGTCGGTTTGGCAAAGCCCGCAAAAAATTAGTACAGTGGGAATGACCGACATCTCAAAAGGGCATTCTTGAAAAGACATAACCGTGGATCAGTGTTTAGTAATTGGCGTTATCATGCCAGAAAAACGTTTGAAATCCACATGCAAATGACAGTCTGCTCGGTCACAAATCAGCCCTCGAATCCCTAATTTGGCGTTAAATCACGAGACCTAATCAAGTTTAGAAGCAACAGACCAAAAAACCTCCTAATTGCTTTCCTTGCTGGGTAGCTTGCGTTGCAAGACAATCTCACCAAAGTAGAGAGTAGTTGAGTCCTGCATACGGTTAGGCATGCTGCCAGCGGCTAGTCACTCAACAGTCACTGTGTCATGGGCTGACCCTCAGACATAAAAGTCCACGTTCTGCCACATCTGTGAAATCAGAAAGCTCGCTTTTCCATGTCTCCAAGGCCCCAGCGTCTGCTGCCGCATCTCCATCCAGAGTGTCCCAACAATTCTATGTTTCTCGCTGGTCTGCACAAGACCTGCATAAAAGTGCTAAACAATGCCCAATGAGATACAATCACATCAAAAAACTTTTTGCATCACCCCGGTTCCCATAACTCCTGAAGATAGACGTTGACTGTGGATCTTGTATCATAGACACAGTCCCTTTGACTGTTCAGAGATGTCACTAAACCGACACAAAGATGTGAACAACCATGCATGAGCAGGGCCTATTAGACGGAGGGGGTCCTACAGCCGATCAGTTCCAGTCATTCCACCAAGAAGAAGGTACACTGCTCGTGTTGCCTGTAGATCAAACATGGCTAGACGGTCAATACCGCGGTTCGATTGCATCCGCATTGTTACTTTGTACCAGAGAGAGCTCTCAACGAGGGAAGCGTCCAGGCGTCTCGGAGTGAACCAAAGCGATGTTGTTCGGACGTGGAAGAGCTACAGAGAGACAGGAACTGTTGATGACATGCCTCGCTCAGGCCGCCCAAGGGCTACTACTGCAGTGGATGACCGCTACCTACGGATTATGGCTCGGAGGAACCCTGACAGCAACGCCACCATGTTGAATAACGCTTTTCGTGCAGCCACAGGACGTCGCGTTACGACTCAAACTGTGCGCAATAGGCTGCATGATGTGCAACTTCATTCCCGACGTCCATGGCGAGGACCATCTTTGCAACCAAGACACCATGCAGCGCGGTACAGATGGGCCCAACAGCACGCCGAATGGACCACTCAGGATTGGCATCACGTTTATTCACCGATGAGTGTCGCATATGCCTTCAACTAGACAATCGTCGGAGACGTGTTTGGAGGCAACCGGGTCCGGCTGAACGCCTTACACACACTGTTCAGCGTGTGCAGCAAGGTAGAGGTTCCCTGCTGTTTTGGGGTGGCATTATGTGGGGCCGACGTACGCCGCTGGTGGTCATGAAAGGCGCCGTAACGGCTGTACGATACGTGAATGCCATCCTCCGTTCGATAGTGCAACCATATCGGCAGCATATTGGCGAGGCATTCGTCTTCATGGACGACAATCCGCGCGCCCGTCGTGCACATCTTGTGAATGACGTCCTTCAGGAAAACGACATCGCTCGACTAGAGTGGCCAACATGTTCTCCAGACATGAACACTATCGAATATGCCTGCGATAGATTGAAAAGTGCTGTTTATGGACGACGTGACCCACCAACCACTTTGAGGGATCTACGCCAAATCGCCGTTCAGGAGTGGGAAAATCTGGACCGACAGTGCCTTGATGAACTTGTGGATAGTATGCCACGACGAATACAGGCATACATCAATGCAAGAGGACGTGCTACTGGGTATTAGAGGTACCGGTGTGTGCAGCTGTCTGGACCACCACCTCTGAAGGTTTCGCTGTATGGTGGTACAACATGCAACGTGTGGTTTTCATGAGCAATAAAAAGGCGGAAATGATGTTTATGTTGATCTCTATTCCAATTTTCTGTATAGGTTCCGAAACTTTCGGAACCGAGGTGTAGCAAAACCTTTTTTGATGTGTATATATTTAAAAAAAAAAAAAAAAAAAAAAAGAACAGCGGTGCAACACCCCAGTGAAATTTCTAGGAAATGGCGTTCCGAATTCCTGTTTATAGATGTTTTTTTAGATCACCAAATGAGCTGCCTTCCGGTCTTGCGAGAGAGAGAGAGAGAGAGAGAGAGAAATTCTCACTCGTCGTGGAGCGGCGTCTGACTGTGAAGAAAAAACCTTTAACAACAAACAGCTACTGAGCTTTCCCCAAGAAAGCAGAGATGAATATCTCCCGACCAGCTGAGCACCCTCTGGTTTCCTAGGAAAATCGTTACCGACGAAAAACAACAGTCCACGAAGTTGTTCTTTCACCAGAGAGACTCTCCTGCGGAATAAATTATTATACACTGATCGAGCGATCGAGATAGTACATTATACAGATCCTTTTTAGTTAGAATCCGGGGCTGCAAATTGCAAGGGTGCAGTCTGTGGAATGTTGACCACTCTTGCCCCGCCAGTGCTGAACAGGACAATAAAGGGCCCCTTAAAGGCCTACCTCACGAGCAGTGTCGTATTCACGCTCCCTGCTCCAAGTGACCTAGTCCGTACAGAACCTTGGGGCCTGGCCAACAGTGTCTCCTCCCCGCTCCTGCAATGAGGTCCATCCAATACTCTATCAGATTCATACAGAACAAAAAATACGGGTCGTGCAATTAACTACAGAGACAGAGGTAAATTAAGATATTTGTTAGCAGCTCGATCTTTGCAATCACATGTATTACCCATACACTGAGGTGACAAAAGTCAACGGGACAGCGATATACCCATATACTGATGGCAGCAAAATCACTTGCACAAGGTATAAAAGAGCGGTCGATTGGATGAGCTGTCATTTGTACTCATGTGATTCATGTGAAAAGGTCTCCGACGTGATAATGATCACACAACAGGAATTAACAGACTTTGAACGCGGAATGGTAGTTGGAGCTAGACTCATATGATATTCCACTTTGGAAATCGTTAGGGAATTCAATATTCCGAGATCCATGTGTGCCGAGAATACCAAATTTCAGGCATTACCTCTCACCACGTACAATGCAGTGACCGACGGACGGCCTTCACTCGACGACCGAGAGCAGCGGCGTTTCTGTAGAGTCATCAGTGCTAACAGACAAGCAACATTGGGCGAAATAACCGCAGAACTCACTGTGGGACTTACGACGAAAGTATCCATTACGACAGTGCGTTGAAATTTCGCTTTAATGGGCTATGGCAGCAGACGACCGACACAAATGGCTTTGCTAACAGCACGACATCGCCTGCAGCGCCTCTCCTGGGCTCGTACCACATCGTTTGGACTCTCGACGACAGTAAAACCATAGCCTGGTCAGATGAGACCCGATTTCAGTTGGTAAGAGCTTATGGTAGGGTTCGAGTGTGGCACTAAGCCACGGACCCAAATTGTAAACAAGACACTGTGCAAGCTGGTGGTGGCTCCATAATGACGTGCGCTGTGTTTATACGGAATGGCCCAACTGAACCGATCATTGAGTAGAAATGGTTAAGTTTAACTACTTGGAGACCATTTACAGCCATTCATGGACGTCATGTTCCCAAGCAACGATAGAATTTGTAAGGATGACAATGCACCATCTCACCGAACCACAATTGTTCGCGTTTCGTTTGAAGAACATTCTGGACAATTTGCGCGAATGATTTGGCCACCCATCGAACATTTATGGGACATAAGCGTGAGGTCAGTTCCCGCACTAAATCCTGCACCGGCAACACTTTCGCAATTATGGACGGCTATAGCAACACCATGGCATCATATTTCTTCAGGGGACTTCCAACGACTTATTTAGACCATGCCACGTCGAGTTGCTGCAATACGCCGGGCAAAATGACGTATCCCAAGACTTTTTTCACCTCAGTGTATATAGCCCATAATATCAGCGTCAGATATTAATCAACTAGTAGAAAGATGATATTGATTATGATTAAGTGAATCAGTAACAATAATATACACTACTGGCCATTAAAATTACTACACCAAGAAGAAATGCAGATGATAAACGGGTATTCATTGGACAAATATATTATACTAGAACTGACATGTGATTCCATTTTCACGCAATTTGGGTGCATAGATCCTGAGAAATCAGTACCCAGAACAACCACCTCTGGCCGTAATAACGGCCTTGATACGCCTGGGTATTGAGTCAAGCAGAGCTTGGATGACGTGTACAGGCACAGCTGCCCATGCAGCTTCAATACGATACCACAGTTCATCAAGAGTAGTGACAGGCGTATTGTGACGAGCCAGTTGCTCGGCCACCATTGACCAGACGTTTTCAATTGGTGAGAGATCTGGAGAATGAGCTGGACACGGCAGCAGTCGAACATTTTCTGTATCCAGAACGGCCCGTACAGGACTTGCAACATGTGGTCGTGCATTATCCTGCTGAAATGTAGGGTTTCGCAGGGATCGAATGAAGGGCAGAGTCACGGGTCGTAACACATCTGAAATGTAGCGTCCACTGTTCAAAGTGCCATCGATGCGAACAAGAGATGACCGAGACGTGTAACCAATGGTACCCCATACCATCACGCCGGGTGATACGCCAGTATGGCGGTGACGAATACACGCTTCCAATGTGCGTTCACCGCGATGTCGCCAAACACGGATGCGACCATCAAAAATTGGTTCAAATGGCTCTGAGCACTATGGGACTTAACATCTGAGGTCATCAGTCCCCTAGAACTTAGAACTACGTAAACCTAACTAACCTAAGGACATCACACACATCCATGCCCGAGGCAGGATTCGAGCCTGCGACCGTAGCGGTCGCGCGGTTCCAGACTGAAGCGCCTAGAACCGCTCGGCCACACCGGTCGGCGATGCGACCATCATGATGCTGTAAACAACACCTGGATTCATCCGAAAAAATGACGTTTTGCCATTCGTGCACCCAGGTTCGTCGTAGAGTACACCATCGCAGGCGCTCCTGTCTGTGATGCAGCGTCAAGGGCAACCACAGCCATGGTCTCCGAGCTGATAGTCCATGCTGCTGCAAACGTCGTCGAACTGTTCGTGCAGATGGTTGTTGTCTTGCAAACGTCCCCATCTGTTGACTCAGGGATCAAGACGTGGCTGCACGATCCGTTACAGCCATGCGGATAAGATGCCTGTCATCTCGACTGCTAGTGATACGAGGACGTTGGGATCCAGCACGACGTTTCGTATTACTCTCCTGAGCCCACCGATTCCATATTCTGCTAACAGTCATTGGATCTCGATCAACGCTAGCAGCAATGTCGCGATATGATAAACCGCAATCGCGATATGCTACAATCCGACCTTTATCAAAGTCGGAAACGTGATGGTACGCATTTCTCCTCCTTACACGTTGCACCAGACAACGCCGTCAACTGCTGTATGTGTATGGTTGGAAACTTTCCTCATGTCAGCACGTTGTAGGTGTCGCCACTGGCGCCAGCCTTGTGTGAATGCTCTGAGAAGCTAATCATTTGCATATCACAGCATCTCCTTCCTGTCGGTTAAATTTTGCGTCTGTAGCACGTCATCTTCGTGGTGTAGCAATTTTAATGGCCAGTAGTGTATGAGACATATCGGTCCACCACATGACGGATGCGTTTCACAGATTAACAGTTAAATGCAACAGAAATAATGCATACAATGTCTGACACGGAACAGTAGCAAAAGCAAAATTTTACTGTCTGAAGGTTGTCAAACAGTCAGTGAATTCGATCATTTTAAATTCTTTGGACTGGAAGACTTTCTTGTAAGTATCACATTCAAGATGCTACGCAGAAACTGAATGCTGCTCTCTTCATTATAAGAATGTGTTGCACTCTCTCTGACACTGAAACACGAAGGCTTGTCTATTTTACTTAATTTCGCTCTGTTATCTCATACGGTGTTATATTTTGAGGCAACTCCGTGCACTCATCAAGGATATTATTCGCCGGAAAAAGGGCAGGCAGACTGATCTACGGTGTCAGCGAACTTCGTGTAGGCCGTTGCTCACGAGTCTCGAAATTAAGGCTCTGCCATACCTGTCCGTATTTCTCATCGTGGAATTTGTTGTTCACAATGTTGACTTACTCAAAGAAAAACTGTAGCAATCATTCAGTGAACACCAGACGAACAAAACGATATGCACTAGAGTCCTTATACATTGTACAGGAAGATGTGCATTATTAAGCTGGTTTCATTTTCAGGTGGCTTCCGGTGGAACTGAAAAAATTGAGTGCTGTACCCCAAGTACTCAAATTAATTTGGGAAGGTTTCATTGTAGCAAACTGCTATTCTGCACAGGAATTCCTCGCAGTAGTTGAGAACGTTTCTCTGTAATATCTTATTTATTCTCTTTCAACTTGTAAAAGGTTAGCTGCAAAGTGTTTTATTTGACACGTGGTGATTACAGTGATTCATAACGAGCTCGCCGAGCGGTCTAGGGCGCTGCAGTCACGGACTGTGCGGCTGGTCCCTGCAGAGGTTCGAGTCCTCCTTTGGGCATGGGTGTGTGTGTTTGTCCTTAGGATAATTTACGTTAAGTAGTCTATAAGCTAGGGACTGATGACCTTAGCAGTTAAGTCCCATAAGATTTCACACACATTTGAACATAACGAGCTCACTTCGGCGGAACTGCCGTTTTCAAGTGTTCGTCTAGGTGAAAAGACGTCCATAATGCATCTTGGAGGATGGAGCGAGTTTTCTGTCTGGTGATATGTCGTTATTATGAAGCACGCAGCTTCTTCAAAAAATGGTTCAAATGGCTCTGAGCACTATGGGACTTAACATCTATGGTCATCAGTTCCCTAGAACTTAGAACTACTTAAACCTAACTAACCTAAGGACATCACACAACACCCAGCCATCACGAGGCAGAGAAAATCCCTGACTCCGCCGGGAATCGAACCCGGAAACCCGGGCGTGGGAATCGAGAACGCTACCGCACGACCACGAGATGCGGGCACGCAGCTTCTTTTTTATTGGACTTCTAGTGATTTTATATAGTACTTTTTGACAACAGTACAAAAGAAACTATATGATTTATAATACCAAAAGAGAGAAAACTCACTGAAGGAGGCATTGTGGACGTGATTCCACCTAGACGTACACTTGAAAATGGCATTTCCTCCGATACTAGCCGGCCGCCGTGGACGAACGGTTCTAGGCGCCGCAGTACGGATCCGCGCTGCAGCTACGGTCGCAGGTTCGAATCCTGCCTCGGGCATGGATGTGTGTGATGTCCTTAGGTTAGTTAGGTTTAAGTAGTTCTAAGTGTAGGGGACTGATGACCTCAGATGTTAAGTCCCATAGTGCCTAGAGCTATTTGAACCATCTGAACCGCAACGAGCTCGTTGTGGATCAATGTAATCAACATGCGTCAAATAAAGCAATTTGTTAATCTTGTACCAGTTGAAAGAATATATCATATTTTGACCTTACGTGCGCAGGGGGTCAAATAGAGAAGATGTTATTTATTCGTTTACTCTTTCACAATTGTTTCGTGTTTTATTAATTTCTTGTTCATAAATTTTCTAATTAGCATTCTGTAAACGATGTTCAGAAATGTTCAAATGTGTGTGAAATCTTATGGGACTTAACTGCTAAGGTCATCAGTCCCTAACCTTACACACTACTTAACCTAAATTATCCTAAGGACAAACACACACACCCATGCCCGAGGGAGGACTCGAACCTCCGCCGGGGCCAGCCGCGTAAACCATGTACTGGTTCGTTTCATGACCAAGCAGCTGTGGCTCGAATGGTCTGACAAAACCTGATAGACAAATAAATAAATGAAACGTTCTCTGTTTATTTACTGCGTCGAATCTGAGTAAAACCTCAAGCTTTCGATGAATTCGTCCGTTACCATTGCCAGAAACAGTGACTGTTAAACCGATGCAAATCATACCCAATCTCTTACGCAGATAAGGGACTGTGAGTAAGGGGTCCGTGGGTAGTTGTAGCTAGGTTAGTAATGAGTTCTAAACTGGGAATTTGGGTCGGAAGGGTAGCGTGCTCGGATGGCAGATGTGGTTAAGGCAACCGCTCGCGTAAAGTGGGAAATCCAGGTTCTAGTCCCGCTCCGACACAAATTATCACCGGTTGCCATTGATTCATTTCAGTATCCAAAGCGGTTAATGTTTTTAAATCCTTTAAAGATTTATAGGTCATAGATGGCTTTGATTCGTAGGTGTACGTCATCATCACGTCATTCTGCTAGAGAGTGAGTCGATGTCTGCACTGGTGGCGCCAGCGCTCTTGTAGGGACGTAAACAATTCAGCACGTTTCTCTGTCTTCTCAGGGCCGAGAGCTCGCTTTTACGCACCAATGAGATCATAGCCACTGTCACGGTTGGAGTTATTCAAGTTCTCCTATCACATTTTAATTTCTACTTATTCTTATACAGGATCTCAGTGTGTAGAAGCGTGCGACAAGATTTTATTTCCGTTAAACGTTATTCAATGGCACCATGACGTATTGATGACGTTTGCCCAGTAATCACACAAAGAATCTATGGACTACTAATAATCCGGCAGCCATGACAGTCAGTTGTCCCTAACGAAGATGATGTAGGATTTAGTCGATAGCTGAAGATTTTACATACAAGATTAATCCGGGATGATGTTACAAACTTTCAAGGGCGATGGAGAAGGGCAAATGTATCAATCCTGGCCCGGAATCGAGCAGTTAGGAAGTTATTAGCGAAAATCGTTCTGATAACTCTTAACAGTGGAATACATGTACCGGTACTGCTGTGGCTAAGATTATAGGGTTGGCAACTTTCAGAGGTGGTAGTACGGACCAAACAAGAAAAAAAGTCTAGTAAACATGAGCTGTAAAATGCACACCTTAGGAGCTATGAGGACTTGTTCATCTCTTCTATAGAACAGCCGCCCGTAGCTATTAAGATATGCATTTTCGAGCCAATATGCACAGAACGTTTTTTTCACTTTTGGTCCATACTACCTCCTCCAAAAATATGGAAACCAAAGAGCTTGCAGTAGAAGAGATTTGTTCACAGTGTCGAGGACGAACAAGTGGTCGTAGCTCTTGGTATGCATTTTAGAGCCTGTGTTTACTAGAAATTATTTTCTTGTTTTGGTCTATACTTCCGCGTCTGAAAGTTACCTACCCTACAGACTTAGTAACAACAGTACCGGTACATGTATTCCAGTATCAGAGGTACCAGAAGGATTTTCCCTTACAACTTAAGACTCGATCGTTTCCGAACCAGGATCTCCTACTTCAAATTGATAAGTTTATCCTCCTCCATAATTCCAGAAAGTTTGTGACATCATCAAGGAATCACCCTGTATATTGTACTAATTGCATAAAAATTCAATTTTATTTATTCAGACTGCTATTTGGGAACATATGTACGAAAGGAAAGTCAGGATACAATCAACTTGAATTTCATTACTGATATACTCCATGCCATTATTTTGCTCGGTAAAGCTGCATTTATAAAGGTCTAATAACCTTGCTAATTTTACGGCTGGGAGTTATTCGCAACTACAAATGTATTTTAATGCTAAACTCAAGAATTATTCATATTTTAATTCTGACCTTGAGATATACTTTAGGATTCAGAATGGTGCCGCTGACAAAATGTTGTCACTAATCAGTAAGCTCAATAATATTGTTTAGTTGTGAGGAACAGAGTAAAACTTACGTAGATACCAGTTAATTCAAATGTCTGGCTAAGGTGCAGCGCAGCTTAAGGGAATAACAGTCACCTACAGTGGAGGGTTACACGAAGTTAAGTAAAGTATTAATGCACATATTAGCTTCGTGTCTGAATGGATAGAGCCGGCCGAAGTGGCCGTGCGGTTAAAGGCGCTGCAGTCTGGAACCGCAAGACCGCTACGGTCGCAGGTTCGAATCCTGCCTCGGGCATGGATGTTTGTGATGTCCTTAGGTTAGTTAGGTTTAACTAGTTCTAAGTTCTAGGGGACTAATGACCTCAGCAGTTGAGTCCCATAGTGCTCAGAGCCATTTTTTTAAATGGATAGAATCCAGTACTTCTGAGTGTATGGATATGGAGCAGCGTTTCAGTGTATTGGAATCTGCATCTGTGATGGATAAGAGATTGTCTGTAGAGAATGTTATGGGTGTCTCCAAGTATTGCATGTTCGAAGTAATGAGATCGTCCTGCTAGTGGAATTTTTAAAATATGTTGGAGATTTTCGACACAGTTATTGGAACGAGAAGAAGAAAATATCCTTTACCACAAAGTGCTTTGTACAACAAAAGTGTCCAGTAGTAAAGTAGTCGATGTTTTAAGAACAGTGGTGGTTGTCATGGGGTTACTTTCGAGAGTGTTCACCACTCCATGGCAGAAACTTATTTAGGCTCTTGGGATTCCCGAGCTGATTGCAGACCGCCTTCCTTTCCTACTCTGCAGGATCTATTTCACACACACACACACACACACACACACACACACACATAATATTCTCTGTACTGTCTGGACCGTGGAGTAAAGATCCTTGTGACTTCATAATTTAATTGTAAGGAGCGATGAAAAAGTTTGCTTTCGAGGGCCGTACAATCCAGAATCGATATGCCAATCAGGCAAAATCGTCGTGAACACTGAGGCAATCGTCCCACCGACGCCACATATTGAAGAAATTCATTTGGTAAAACACCGTGTCCTGCTGCGTGAAGAAGTTCGTAACGGCCTGCTGCACATCCTTCTCCGATAGGAATTTTCGACCCTTCAAGGCCTTTTTTAAGGGACCGGACGCGCGATAATCGCGTATGGAGAGAATAGGACTATAAGGCGGGTGCTCGAGTGCCTCCCACAGGAACTGGTGTAACTTCTGCGTTACGACATTTTTGCGATATGGGTTCAAAAATGGCTCTGAGCACTATGGGACTTAACATCTGAGGTCATCACTCCTCTAGAACTTAGAACTATTTAAACCTAGCTAACCTAAAGACATCACACACATCCATGCCCGAGACAGGATTCGAACCTGCGACCGTAGCGGTCGCGCGGCTCCAGACTGTAGGGCCTAGAACCGCTCGGCCACTCCGGTCGGCTACGATATGGGGATGCTCGCTATCATGAAGCAGCAGCACCTCTTGTTGTATCTTTCATTCCGCAATGGTTGTTTTCGACAGACATGCCGTCCCATACAAATTCTTCATTCTCCAATGGACGTCTACCGGTGTTTTTGTTTCGGCACCCAAGAAAAGAATGACAGCACATTAGTCCACTTTTGGGCGCATTTGGTACTAACGTCGCCATAGTTCACGTTTACGCATTTACAGCACGCACGTCGGAAAGAGACGAATGCCACACCAGTCCCTTGCCTACGTGTTGATAAACCCGTATCGGAGACACACTACGTCGCATATACGCTTTAGCAACGCCCCGAAACGGAAACTTTTTGATCGCCTCTTATAGTAACATACGTTTTGAGTTGAACAGTTTCTAACAGTAGGCGTTCATTTGTGTTAAGAACAGCAACTGCCACTGCAGTTAATCATTTTGCTTTGCTTTTACATGAGAGATTTCCGAGGACGTTGAGTAGTAGAATTTAGGCGATGACATTTACAAAGTCCAAAATGTGAAATTTTAAGCTTGTTTCTTGAAATTTATTTTCAGGGGGTTTATTATCTTGTGCGTGAGAAACTCGAGAGCTCTAAGTTAGGTGTAGCGTTATCTCCTGCTTCTGAGCCACATCTTCTACAGTCCTTCATGTTTATCCAGGTACTGGGTACGGATTGTTCCAGCGAAGGAAGCACGAAGTTGTGCTATAACCATATATCATAATGTGCTTGTCATGATACCTTAAAGTGACGTACTGCAAAGCAGAATGGTAGAGCTACGCCAGTTTACGCCTAGAATTGCAAAATACGGCAGGGCGGAAATGGATAATTTTGGGAAGATGTTTATACCATACATTAAGAGGCAGTATTGACACAATTTAAGTAGAGATACTTATGATGTGACCAGAGGTCTTAACAGTATGCTCACGCTATGGTGAGTGTTGTAGGAATGTTATGATACGAATGTAGCGAGCATAGCTGACTGCTAAGGTAGTGTCAAGTAATCCAACCTTTTCCCAATGCCTAACACAATATCACACGGGCGTGATATATGTTTAATGGGCTAAGGTGTATTAATATAGTTTCCCCTGGTGTCTTAGAATATATATACATAAAGATTAAAAAACTGTGGGTATTTACATTACAACATTACTCTCCGTAAATAGAAGGGTGTTGTGGATGCATTAACTGAATGGAGCTATTAATTTAGCCCAAACATCCACTGTAGCAAAAAAATATTTCCCTCCTATAATTCCTTAAGGGTATCCATTGCACGTTATGATTATTGAACACTTGACTAACAGGATGGCACTTCAACAGAAATGTGACAACACAATAAGAAATGACAAATAACATTTAATTAAGTGTATGTTAGAAAATGGTACTTAACTTTGGTGTAATTTGATACGTGGCATTTAATGTCCTACACCTAATACAATGAAATGTAAATGACCTTGCTGTCTCTTGCCAGTTTATGATACTGTCACTACAACTGAATGTACTATTGCAAACACTCTGTTAATGCTCCTAGTTCTCCGCAAATAGTGACTGCTAAGCCGGAAGGTAGTCTTCAGAGAAGTATACTGAGCCGACTGCAGGCACTCAATGAATTGTCTAACTGTTATTTTATAACTGTGTGTGTGTCCGTGACGCGTCATGTTTTGGTGCCTTTCGGCGGTAGGCTTTTTTCTTTATTTTTATTTCATTCCCTCGCCCCATATGAGTGGGCTAACAGTGATACAATATCCTTCTATTCAGTCTAGAGCATTTACAGAAAATAAATGAAGAAATAATAAAACGTATTTATGAATGCAAAATTTAAAAAAGTTTGAAAATACATTGTAGAGATGATTAAAAATATTCAGAGTGGTTTTCTTCGTTAAAAGGGAAATAAAAACTCTGACAAGTAAAAATAAAAGGACAAAACAGACACTTAATACTTCAAAATGAAACGTCGACGTTCGTTATAAACGAACACTGCATTTTCACTAAAGAGCTGAAGCAGCTGTGCTGGATGAAGAAGTTGTGGGGAGAGCAAACGTTCGCACGGCTGTGGGTATAAATTTTATAAGTCGTTATATGGTATGTGTAGAAATAAAATAGGCGATAATGTAAATATTGGGAAAGACAGAGAGGAAGTATTAGTCTAGTGGTTGGGCAGCGCCGTGGTATCAGGAGAGAAAGGGAGGGAGTTAAATGTAGAGGGATAAGAGAATAGCTGGTAGGATGGATAAATATCGGAGTGAATTTCATTGTCTGAGAGAGGGAGCCGGTTGAAGTTGCGATGAAATACGATACGGAGTGTGTGTAGGTGTAGGGACGGTGGTACATGTTTGTGAAGGTTGGTGATCAGAGGAGAGACAATGGGGTTATTGAAATCAGGTTTGTGGATAGTGTAGCAGATGTGGAGGTATTCGATGTGGGTGACGAGGAGTGGGAATGTGATGAGATAGTCGAGGATCCATGTGGAGGAGAGTAAACAGATGTGGAAAGTGAGACGGAGTGCATGGCATTCGAGGATTTGGAGGGACTTAGAGAACTTTGCTGTGGTGGAGATCCATGCAACATTTGCATGGCAGAGGATGGATCGGATAAGGATTTTGTAGGTATGGAGAATAGCGGAGGTGTATAATCCAGAAGTTAGTAGTTTTCGAATATTGTGAGCTTTTTGTTGCATGGTTAGTAGGTGTGGTTTCCACGTCAGTGGCCTGTCGATGGTTAGTCTGAGATAGTTTACTGTATTAGTTAACTAGATAGGACAGTAGTAAATGATAAGGTAAAAGTCGTGGTGATGGAAGGTGCGGGTGGTTCGTCCTGTAACTAATGTCTGGGTTTTGGCAGGACTGATCTTGAAAAGCCATTGGTTACACCAGAAAGTAAACTGGTTAAGGTGAAGTTGAAAGGATCGTTGGGGTTTCTGGAGTAGAGGGCGAGAAAAGCGATCTTATCAGCATACTGAAGGAGATGGACTAGTGGGAATGGTTTTGGCATATCAACAGTGTAGAGGAGATAAAGGAGACACTCCTGCAGTGGGAGAATGATCTCCACATCCTCCAGTACAAGGTGAAAGCCATGTAGTCCGCAGTTGACAGTGCTCCATATGGCCGCTGTCCACACTATCAGTGGACGTATACGACGTGCTGGAGGAAGAACGTAGAAGCAGACAATGTTCTCCGAATTTATGAGCTCCATCTGGAAGCTGCTGCTTGGAACTGAGAGGCCCCGGGTGAGTGGTTCTGCCTTTGTGGTAGCGACTGACACAAATCAAAGGTTTATGGAGTTTTGTTGTACCTTTGTTTGGTTTAGTACATTCAAATACCTACTCAGATAAACTATGACGTATCAAGTGTTATTAAAGGAATGTCTTGGCGGAGAATTTTCTCATAGCTCCACGCAGGCGTGATTGCGAGCATTACAGCAAATTGGTTGAGATGAACTCTGTAGATTGTTCGGCAATACCAGCTAATTAAGATTGGAGTTTACACCGTACGCTTGTGTTGTTATACTGAGTTACGGTTTTTCTATACTGACAATGGGGGTGTCCCTTGAAAGAAGTATTCCAACCTGAGCTTCGTATAACAAACAAGGGTACCATCGGTCGGACTGTGGTCATACCCACAACAAAAAGTGTGATTTATGGTGGTCAAATTGTTTTAATGTCAATGAAATACTGTCGTTTCAACTGGATGACCTTCAGCCTTTGATAATTCAAATGCTCTTCTTTCGCCTCAGACAGAGAGAAATGTAAGTATAATGGTAGGACGTCGATGTTAAGCATTCAGTGGTAGTAAAAAGTTAGACACACTTATTTTATACGTATTAAAGCCATCTTTTAGGTTAGTTATGTTGTATTTTCTTTGCTTTTAATGTTTGTCAATATATAGCTGATAGTGATACTCGTATTTCACGGTAGAGCGCAAGTCACATGACACATTTTTTCTTCAGTAATGAAAGGGATTTTCAGTGTGCCGGTCCATGAGAATCATCACTAATTTTCTTTTCAGAAGTAACAGCTTTCTTTAAACTCTTTTTTGTTGTTTTTTTTTTTTTTTTGTAAAATACGTTTTAATATCAGTTCATTGTAAGGGGTTGAGGCTGTTATGTAGGTTGAAAATAGCCCCATCTACTCAAATCATAACAATATAAGACAAATTTTTGTAAATAGTGTTTAAGTTCGTATTCGCTTTCGGGACACGGAGGCGAACCACGCCGGATCGAAGCCATCTCGTGGATTAACGAACAGGGCTGGTCAGCCAGCCAACCTCGATGTCGCTATTAGGTGGTTTCCCACATCCAACTATGTAAATACCGGGCTGGTACCCACATCCCGCCTCGGATACGTTAGAAAACGTTATCACAGTTGAACATGAAATCTACACTAGACACAGAAATACAGAGTACACAGCTTCCTTCCCAAAGGGAGAAGTGTCGGCAGGAAGGGCACCCACCACAAAATTCCATCACCACTGCCAAAACTGATACCTGATAATGACAAACCCGTAGGGACATGGGGGAAAAACGAAGAGGAAAAGAAGAAGATGCGCTAGTAATCAGGAAGCTGGGGAGCGTTACAGTGTCGCTTGCCGAAGTACACTCGCGTCCAACAGTCCATGGCAGCCAAAATGATTTTAATAACTACCCGCTTTTTTTCAACAGGCAACTCATTTTAAACTCCCACAATCTCTCCTGCCTGTAACTTACTAACACCCACTAGTCTATCGCTGTAAGTCGCTCATACCCATCCACTCCCAGCTGCCCTCTCTCTCACTCACTCATTCCGCCCAACTCATTGTCATTATCTCTTTGTGTCTCTCTGTCAATGGGTGATATTCCTGGCTGTGGCCGCCAGTGTTTTATCTTGCTAGAAGCTTGCCTTGATGCAGCTTGATACACGTGAAGTAGCATATGGTACAAAAGGGGAGTGAGGTAAAAGCAGCAGATGGTACAGTACGTACCATTCCCGTGGGAGAGTCCACCAATTCTATTGAACTTGTCTCTGACTGGTCGGCACAGTCGGGTGTTAGGCGCCAAAATGCCTAACTTCTCTTACTAATTATTTATATACTTTTCATTGTATTTAACCCAGTTTTCAGTATGACACACTCTCATTGTTACCCTACGAGCCTACCGTTCTTGTTCATTAAATTTCACTAGTTTTGAGAAACATAAGAGTAATGATATTACAGCCGAAGTGCTTCGGACACCTTCGGGTCGCTTTGGCTCGCCTGGGAGACGATGTACTTCGGCTGGGCTAGTCACTCTGTTACGGGCGTTCTTCAGAGCCAGATGTGTATCACTCTTTCGGACGGACATGTCGTACTCTATATCGGAAGCTGTCAGAAAAGCTCCGGAAAGGCTCAAAATCATGAAAAGTTCAATTTTTACTTTTTTGCGTTTTCTGAATCTGCAGACTATTACCTTTTAATAGATATATAATTTATTCAATTCCGAAGCCTACAACTATTTTTAAATTTTTTTTGAAATCTGTTCTACATGGGCGTGACCCACTGTGACGCTGTTAAACTGCTGTCAAATGGTGTTATTATTAACGTCCGTGTTCATCAGGTACATTTTAGTGGTGTGAGATAAAGTATGTGTTGTGGCTAACCTGTGATGGTTCAATATATATCGCTGGTGTGATTGTCGATTGTTTCATGTTTATTTACTCTGTCGTTATCTCGAAAATATTCGTAATTAATTCTGTTTCTTGAGTCTCTGTTTTGTTGAAGTATAATAATGAGTAAAAGTAAAGTTAGTAGAAATCCTCTGAAGGCTTTTAAGAAAAGGAGAAATGTTGGAAAGCCAAAGGTATGTGTTATTACTGTAAACAATAAAGACGATAACCAAGTGAGTGAACCTAACCTCTCAAGTACACCTGCCCATAGCAGTCAAAGTGGGAAAGAAAATACTTCACAGAAAAAGCTCGGTTCAATGAGTGAAAACTATGAATGTTTTATGGGCAAATCGGATGTGAATGAAATATTTGATATGTCGGTTCTCAAAGGAATTTTTCCAAATTGTGTAAGATGTATTCATTGTAGTGAAGTTGGTCTGGAACTCTCCATAATAAAGCACGTAGGACTTGCTAGTGAAATACAACTGAAATGTGATAAGTGTTCATACATGACCACCTTTTGGAACAGTGTTGCAGTAACTGCAACTGCAGAAAATGGTAGCAAAATCTACGAACACAACAACGAGCGATGCTTGCTTTAGACAAGGAACGCCTTCAGGCTGCAGACAGGGCTGTAAAGAGTCTAGATATACAAGCAAGAGTAAACAGGAGGAGGAACAAGAGGAAGCTGGAGGAGGAGTTTGCAGAGGATGAAGATAATCCATCCTATGGACCTGGAATGCACTAAAAAGTTAATCCAATCTTTGTCGCTCGATTCCCAAAACTTTTATTTTCTCATACTAATTACATGTTTTCTAAGGATCTTCCAATCATATTTGTTTCAAACTTTCAGTAAATGTTAAACAGTACCTTCTGCATAATTTAACACAGCCTTTTTCCAAAAAACTGTATATTTTTGAATATATAAATAAAAAATTGCAAAAAAATGTTGTGAATTTTCATTACAATTGAAAAAAAAATCATCCTTAATAACTGAACTAAAATTTTGTAAAATCCTTGTGTTAAGTTGTAGCCCATATTCCAATAAATAATCTGTAAAAAGTTCAACTTCCTACCTCAAATACTTTGTGAGGAAAGATGTAATTTATAAGCGTTATTTTAACATTGCAAGTATAGGGCGTTCCGGAGCCCCTTAAGAAAGCTATGTCGAGTGTTATACACTCCTGGAAATTGAAATAAGAACACCGTGAATTCATTGTCCCAGGAAGGGGAAACTTTATTGACACATTCCTGGGGTCAGATACATCACATGATCACACTGACAGAACCACAGGCACATAGACACAGGCAACAGAACATGCACAATGTCGGCACTAGTACAGTGTATATCCACCTTTCGCAGCAATGCAGGCTGCTATTCTCCCATGGAGACGATCGTAGAGATGCTGGATGTAGTCCTGTGGAACGGCTTGCCATGCCATTTCCACCTGGCGCCTCAGTTGGACCAGCGTTCGTGCTGGACGTGCAGACCGCGTGAGACGACGCTTCATCCAGTCCCAAACATGCTCAATGGGGGACAGATCCGGAGATCTTGCTGGCCGGGGTAGTTGACTTACACCTTCTAGAGCACGTTGGGTGGCACGGGATACATGCGGACGTGCATTGTCCTGTTGGAACAGCAAGTTCCCTTGCCGGTCTAGGAATGGTAGAACGATGGGTTCGATGACGGTTGGATGTACCGTGCACTATTCAGTGTCCCCTCGACGATCACCAGTGGTGTACGGCCAGTGTAGGAGATCGCTCCCCACACCATGATGCCGGGTGTTGGCCCTGTGTGCCTCGGTCGTATGCAGTCCTGATTGTGGCGCTCACCTGCACGGCGCCAAACACGCATACGACCATCATTGGCACCAAGGCAGAAGCGACTCTCATCGCTGAAGACGACACGTCTCCATTCGACCCTCCATTCACGCCTGTCGCGACACCACTGGAGGCGGGCTGCACGATGTTGGGGCGTGAGCGGAAGACGGCCTAACAGTGTGCGGGACCGTAGCCCAGCTTCATGGAGACGGTTGCGAATGGTCCTCGCCGATACCCCAGGAGCAACAGTGTCCCTAATTTGCTGGGAAGTGGCGGTGCGGTCCCCTACGGCACTGCGTAGGATCCTACGGTCTTGGCGTGCATCCGTGCGTCGCTGCGGTCCGGTCCCAGGTCGACGGGCACGTGCACCTTCCGCCGACCACTGGCGACAACATCGATGTACTGTGGAGACCTCACGCCCCACGTGTTGAGCAATTCGGCGGTACGTCCACCCGGCCTCCCGCATGCCCACTATACGCCCTCGCTCAAAGTCCGTCAACTGCATGTACGGTTCACGTCCACGCTGTCGCGGCATGCTACCAGTGTTAAAGACTGCGATGGAGCTCCGTATGCCACGGCAAACTGGCTGACACTGACGGCGGCGGTGCACAAATGCTGTGCAGCTAGCGCCATTCGACGGCCAACACCGCGGTTCCTGGTGTGTCCGCTGTGCCGTGCGTGTGATCATTGCTTGTACAGCCCTCTCGCAGTGTCCGGAGCAAGTATGGTGGGTCTGACACACCGGTGTCAATGTGTTCTTTTTTCCATTTCCAGGAGTGTAGAAGACAGTGTAAAAAGTGATATTTTAAAATATAAACAAACAGGATACATTAATGAGAGGTGTCACCTACCATCATTGGCAGTACTACATATCTTGCCCTCTGTAGATACAGAGACTAACCAAGGCAAGTGGCCTCCCACAAAAAAAAGCACAAACACTGGTTCAAGTTCGAGATGACAGCATAGCAGCCTCCGCCGAAGAAGATCTCACGACTGACGAGCTGTCTTCTGGGCTGGGGACATAACTTTATAGGACGACAGGTTGGTGGAAAGAACGGGTGGGGACTATTATTCAATCTCTACAGATCTGTCCAGGTTTGAGATCTGACTTCCAACACGACAACGTATAATTTTATAATAGTCTCCTGTGTCACAGCCACAGTCCCTTTCGTTCTGTCCTACTACTACACTCTCACTGTCATTGTCTTCCTCTTGCTCTCGCTAACTGCTACTATCTCATTCCTTCCTTCCTACTGCTGCTGTCTCTTCTCACTCTATCTCTGTCTTCCTCATTGTCATTGTCGTATACTCTGTGTCTCATTATCACAGCTTCTCACCCACTTCCACTTTCTCTTTCTCTTAATTTTTTTCTCCTGGCACTGTCTCCTTCACCCTTTTCCTGGCACAGTTCTGTCACTGCCAACTGTGTTCCACTGACACTATATCCCTCTGTTTCTCTCACACTGCCATTGTCTCCTTAGCACTTTCTTAACACAACCCCTGTCTACTACCTTCCGGTACTTATTACTTTTCCGTCTCTTTGCTACTGCCACTGCCTTCTTCTCTCTCAGCATAAAAAAATTTCTAATATGTTCGCATATCAATATTTTTAAAAGTGCTGAGGAATGCAGAATGAGGCAGCTGGTACCTCACTTTTCAGTCAGAGTCTGTTTAAATAAACAGGAACATATCTGCATTTTTTGTGCCCCGATAGGAGTATTTTTCCGCTGGATCGCTTCTTTTCCTACTGCACCAGGGCAAGTAAATAATGTGAAAAGAAATGTATTGTGTCAGTAGAATATAGATAGTTTACTTATGAGAAATTGAAATAACTTTAAATACACTTCAGATCGGATTTTATGTGTAAAGAAATTTTGCATGTGCCTCAGTACTATAACATGGGGCTTCCAGATGATAATGACATTTTACAGCGTATTTCTCTGTGCTACGTCACTTTGTCAACTACTTTTTCGCCTCACACTGCCGTCCGCGTTGGCCGAGCGGTTCTAGGCGCTTCAGTCCGGAACCGCGCGACTGCTACGGTCGCAGGTTCGAATCCCGCCTCGGGCATGAATGTGTGTGATGTCCTTAGGTTAGTTAGGTTTAAGTAGTTCTAAGTTCCAGGGGACTGATGACCTCAGATGTGAAGTCCCATAGTGCTCAGAGCCATTTGAACCATTTTTGCCTCACACTGGATTTTACGTGACAATTTTACATGTACACATAGGGTAAATTTGAACCTCTGTATCTAGAAAACGGGCTAGAGATAGAAAATTTTCAGGGTTGTTCGAAGTCGTGATTTAAGGAACATACCATAAAAATTTCAGCCATTTGCTTTTCATAACCGTCTTGAAATCCTCGGCGGCGACGGCGAAAATATAGCGACGAAGCACCCGTGAACTAATGGTGCTTCCACAAGTCTCATCATGAACACCGCAGGCCATACCAAATTCAAAAAGAACCAACCGATTTGCTCCATTTGCGTCAGCGGGAGGAATTTTGTAATATTTATACTTTAACTCAGTACTGTAGGATAGTGACTCTAAGACGATCCTTCTGCTGGGTATTAAAAAAAAAAAAAAAAACCCTGGCCCAAAGGCTATCCAAGACACTTAGCCCTACCTTTTTATCATCAATAGACCCCGAGGTATGAGCAGCGGAAAATCCCGTTTCTACGCGCGGCTTTTTGGAACGTATTAGATACACATGCTGCCGCATGCATACCGAAGATCTGTGTAATATGAAGCCGGAACAAGAAATTTTTCCATTGTTGTATTCTGACCTTAAAGACACTAACTTTTTTTAGCATTAAATACGAGGGTTGGAACTTTAATAGTGGCAACTATTTATTTACAGCTCGTACAAAATAGATACGTGTTTCAAAGTTTTACTGACCGTCAAAGTAGTCACCAGCATTGTGTATAACCCGTTGCCAGCGATGTGGACGTCGTAGGATACTCTTAGCAGTGCCAGTTGTGTTGACAGTTCGAGCTGCGCGGTCTATGGCCCGACGAATTTGTAGCAGTTCTGAAGCGAATGCCGTGAAGTGTTTCCTTCAGTTTAGAAATCGAGTTGAGCTCACGAGGGTTTAATTCAGGGTAATGCAGTAGGTGGTATAGCACTTAGCAGCCCCATCAGTCAAACAAATCAGTAATAGCTTGCACTGTACGTGCTTGAGCATTGTCCTGCAAAATGATGGTCGGGTCCTGCAGAAAGTGTCATCACTTCTGTCTCTATGCTGTTCATTTTTGGAACACACCCTACGACCAGCTTAGAGACAGAAGTGATGACACTTTCTGCAGGACCCGACCATCATTTTGCAGGACAATGCTCAAGCACGTACAGTGCAAGCTGTTACCGATTTGTTTGACTGATGGGGCTGCTAAGTGCTATACCACCTACTGCATTCCCCTGACTTAAACCCTCGTGAGCTCAACTCGATTTCTAAACTGAAGGAAGCACTTCACGGCATTCGCTTCAGAACTGCTACAAATTCGTCGGGCCATAGACCGCGCAGCTCGAACTGTCAACACAACTGGCACTGCTAAGAGTATCCTACGACTTCCACAACGCTGGCAACGGGTTATACACAATGCCGGTGACTACTTTGAAGGTCAGTAAAACTTTGAAACACGTGTCTATTTTGTACGAGCTGTAAATAAATAGTTGCCACTATTAAAGTTCTAACCCTCTTTACGGAAGTCAGTGTATGCTGCTGAAACCTTGCATTCGATGCGAAGATAAATTGTTCATGACTTTTATAGAATGCCTCTGCCCATAATAATTATGTAACCTCTAACAATCATTAGTTTCCTGCGAAGATAAGTTGTGTTCGACTAGCCGCAGTGGAATATCTGTGGCTATTGTAACTACACACTCTCTCATAATCAGCAGTTGCATTGAGTTTTGGTCTCTATTCAGATCTCGACAGCACTGATTGATCTCTGTAATCTACTGGGCGAGGTGCCGCAGTGGTAAGACACTGGACTCGTATTGTTGAGGGTAGTTGTCCAAATCCCAGCCAGGTCATCGAGATTTCCCTAAATGCTGTAGGCAGAGGCCGGGATGGTCCCATTGAAAATAGACAGCCAATATCCTTCCCCATCTTACCGCACCCCAAGCTGGTCTACTTGACAAATGACATCGTCGTCGACGGGAACTTAAACCCTAATCTTCCTTCCGTCCTGTGTAAGCGGCTGGTTGAGAGCGTTTGTGTGGAAAGGAGGTCAGTATACAGTCAATTTGAATTTGGATAATATTATATTTCGTTTCATCTACCTTCCTTACTAATGTTGTATTGAAACAATTCTGATGCTCTTGCTGTTTTTACGACAAGATTGATTTCAGCTAAAAAAACTGGAAAATCGATGAAACATTGAACAGCCACTACAAAGGCAAACATTCTTACCTATTAAATTCTTTTTAGTTTTATGTGTGACCTTTTTTCTGTATTTACCGTCACAAGGCGTTAATATTTACAATGGCAGGTAACTGTAACACTGCAAATTAACATGTCTGCTACAGGAGACCACGTGACCTGACGTGGTACAATACCACCTTTCACAGCAGACACGTAGTCTCTGTGAGCTTGCGGACACCAAAGATAAAGCCGTGCATTGTAAGTTACGTGTTTTCACGTGGAAATAGCAGCTGGAAGCCAGAAGGAAGTTGAACAGTTATGTTATTCACTGGTCCATTTAGGGAATTGCGGCTGTTGTTGGGTGACTCACCAACTGAGCCCAAACGACAGCGAAAATTTCTCTGACTTGATAATTAATTTTAGGACTACATGTACCTGGATAAAGACTGGGGCCAATATTGCCAAAAGAAAACTGAACTAAATCCATTAGTGTAGTGACCTAATTAGTACATGTCAGTCAGGTATAATTTTAGAAATTTACTTTTGTATTTAAGTTTTAATTATAAGATTTCTGCAATAAATTCACTCAGGAGACAAGAACCCACTAAATGTCACAAATCTACAACTATTAAATTGTGAATTTTTGAAACGCATTTATCCGATAATTAATCACGACATGTAAGTTAAAATATCTGACATAAGGAAAATGTATTTGGTGCTACTAAACGATGTAAGACGAATACTAGGTCGGCCTTCCACAGATCAGCAAAAGAATACAAAAAGGTACACTAGTGCTCATTTGGTATCGTTCATGAACTTTCATAAAACCGAACTTATGTAATTAAGTGATAGAAATCGAAGTTAAAACATTGTGCGATAATGTAGCTGATATTTGTATGTATATCTAGTTACACCACCGCTTCATATCGGCTAGTATTTCTGATATACAGTCAGATACACAAGAAAGTATATGCCGTTATCTGTATGAAATAAAAGACATCATTATAAATATATGTTTACATGAAAATACATGTTATTACTAATTGCACTATTACCTAATAGCCGGCAGCTGTGGCTGAGCCGGCTAATCCCGGCGGAGGTTCGTGTCCTCCCTCGGGCATGGGTGTGTGTGTTTGTCTTTAGGATAGTTTAGGTTAAGTAGTGTGTAAGCTTAGGGACTGATGACCTTAGCAGTTAAGTCCCATAAGATTTCACAATCATTTGATTTGGCCGAGTGGTTCTAGACGCTTCAGTCCGGAACCGCTCTGCTGCTACGGTCACAGGTTCGAATCCTGCCTCGGGCATGGATGTGTGTGATGTCCTTAGGTTAGTTAGGTTTAAGTAGTTCTAAGTGTAGGGGCTGATGACCTTAGATGTTAAGTCCCATAGTGCTTGGAGCCATTTCATTTATTACCTAATAGTTAATCCAATTGCCGCCACTACTGATTATAGCTTGGCGCCTTTTTGGCATGCTTTTCACGAAATTTTCTGCATATTCTCTCGACAACGATCTCCATATTGTCCTGATTTTAAACGATAGCTGCTTCAAAATATAAACTGGCTTTCCTTTATGCTTCATCTTAATATATGACAAAACATTTGCGATCGGATTTGCATCCGGAGACATTGCAGGCCATTCCGTCGTGGACACACCATTGTCTTGGTTCCAAGATGTACAGAGACGGTTTCGATGTTTCGGTTCGTTATCGTCTTGAAGCACCCAGTTTGCCTTGTTCGAACCAAATAGCTTCTTAATGGAACTCAGAAGGCATTTTTTATAAATATTGCACATTTTTCAGCGTTTAAATTGGCTCTAAATAAGTGCAAATACCCAAGTTGCGCACGTTAGCCCTCTGTCCAGTAAATCATCCACGTTTCCAACCTCTAAACATCATTTGATCCACTTCGCAACGAATGTCTTTGACTTTCTAAGAATTTTAGCAGCAGCTCCATTTGAAAGCTTTGGTTCTTTTGGATGATTTACAAGGAACACTGTCTCGTGACGCTTCAGATATTTTACTCTCGTTTTAAACTGCAACCGACAAAAATAATTCAAATCTCACACTGTTTATCTATACACTGTGCAAAAGCGTATTGATGCCAGATTCGAGACCACTACTAGAGATGCCGCTGCGAACGTTGCATTTAAAATTATAGCGTACACTTTCTTGTGGAACTGAATGTAGAAAGAAGCACATTACTCTGAAAAATTTAAAGACGAGATAGATAAAGTAACATAACTTATTAACAACTCGTTGGAAATGAATGAATGTACTGGAGCACGTTACCAGAGCTCAACCATCCATGCACAGAAATCTGGACTTTATATGGTGTGAGATCAGCACGACAATTGCGCCAAATGGGACTGTCTCCGCAACACGGAGCAGTTAAAGGAAAGGGAAAAGAGTGTATGCCAACGAGCGAGCAGTTACCGTGCACTGTAGTGGTGTTCTTCATTACAACATGGCGCGGAGACGATATCTGGGTGACTTCACGCTGCGAAGAATGATCGATAAACTGCAAGAAGGACGAAGTGTGATGTGTGTATCCCAGTAATGTGGTATTGCTCACAGCATTGATTCACGTGCATGGCGACTGATCCGAACCACAGGTTCTACCGAAGAAGAGGAGGTGGTCAACCACGGTCAATTACGAGGTGCATTCAAGTTCTAAGGCCCCCGATTTTTTTTCTCCAGACTGGAAAGAGATAGAAACATGCGCATTGTTTTAAAATGAGGCTGCGTTCATTGTCAATACGTCCCAGAGATGGCAGCACCGTACGGCAGATGGAATTTTACCGCCAGCGCCGAGAATGAGAACTGTTTTAAATACTTAAAATGGGGACGTTTTCCTTACTTGAACAGCGTACAATCATTCGTTTTCTGAATTTGCGTGGTGTGAAACCAATTGAAATTCATCGACAGTTGAAGGAGACAAGTGGTGATGGAGTTATGGATGTGTCGAAAGTGCGTTCGTGGGTGCGACAGTTTAATGAAGGTGGAACATCGTGTGACAACAAACCGAAACAACCTCGGGCTCGCACAAGCCGGTCTGACGACATGATCGAGAAAGTGGAGAGAATTGTTTTGGGGGATCGCCGAATGACTGTTGAACAGATCGCCTCCAGAGTTGGCATTTCTGTGGGTTCTGTGCACACAATCCTGCATGACGACCTGAAAATGCGAAAAGTGTCATCCAGGTGGGTGCCACGAATGCTGACGGATGACCACATGGCTGCCCGTGTGGCATGTTGCCAAGCAATGTTGACGCGCAACGACAGCACGAATGGGACTTCCTTTTCGTCGGTTGTGACAATGGATGAGACGTGGATACCATTTTTCGATCCAGAAACAAAGCGCCAGTCAGCTCAATGGAAGCACACAGATTCACCGCCACCAAAAAAATTTCGGGTAACCGCCAGTGCTGAAAAAATGATGGTGTCCATGTTCTGGGACAGCGAGGGCGTAATCCTTACCCATTGCGTTCCAAAGGGCACTACGGTAACAGGTGCATCCTACGAAAATGTTTTGAAGAACAAATTCCTTCCTGCACTGCAACAAAAACGTCCGGGAAGGGCTGTGCGTGTGCTGTTTCACCAAGACAACGCACCCGCACATCGAGCTAACGTTACGCAACAGTTTCTTCGTCAACTTTGAAGTGATTCCTCATGCTCCCTACTCACCTGACCTGGCTCCTAGTGACTTTTGGCTTTTTCCAACAATGAAAGACACTCTCCGTGGCCGCACATTCACCAGCCGTGCTGCTATTGCCTCAGCGATTTTCCAGTGGTCAAAACAGACTCCTAAAGAAGCCTTGGCCGCTGCCATGGAATCATGGCGTCAGCGTTGTGAAAAATGTGTGCGTCTACAGGGCGAATACGTCGAGAAGTAACGCCAGTTTCATCGATTTCGGGTGAGTAGTTAATTAGAAAAAAAAATCGGAGGCCTTAGAACTTGAATGCACCTCGTACAGTAGCAGTGACCGCTACATTGTGCAACAGGCAAGGAGGGATCCACGTTAAACAGCGGATGCAATTGCAAACACAATGAACGGGACTGCAAAGCACGCTATCACACGCTCCACAGTGGCACGGCCAGTGAATGTGGGTGGTCTCTTTGACCGACGACCAGTACGTTGCGTTCCGCTGACACCAGCTCGCCGGTGGTACCGTTTGCGATGGTGCCCGGGGCGTAGGGACCAGACCAGACGTGGACGTATCGGACGAGAGCAGATGCAGTCTGAATAGTGATTCCGAACGTACTTTCATATGGCGAGAGGTGGGAACACTTAGTGCATCCAGGAACATTGTTGAACATCGTCGGTTTGTTGGTCCGGGTGTTATAGTGTCGGGTATCGTCAAGACTGAATTAAGGAAGTGTGAAAGAACCGCTGCTGTTTTCTATATACACAAATGATCTTCCAGACAGGGTGAGCAGCAATCTGCGGCTGTTTGCTGATGCTGCTGTGGTGAATGGGAAGATGTCGGTCGTCGCTGAGTGACTGTAGGAGGCTGCAGTATGACTTAGAAAGAATTTCTTGGTAAGATGAATGTCAACCATCTCTGAATGTAGAAAAATGTAAGATAATGCAGATGAGTAGAGAAAACAAACCTGAAATGTTCGAATACAGCATGAATAGTCTACTGTTTGACACAGTCACATCGATTAAATATGTAGGCGTAACACTGCAAAGGGATATGGAATGGAACGAGCACGTAAGTATTTTAGCGGGGAAGGTGAATGGTCGACTTTGGTTCACTGGGAGAATCTTAGGACACTAGTGTGACCCAATCTTGAGTACTGCTCGAATGTTTGGGATTCGCATCTGGTCGGATTAAAGAAAGACATCGAAGCAATTCAGAGGCGGGCTGCTGGATATGTTAACCGGTACTTTTTGAATAATACTCAATTATTGTGGAGATGCTTCGGTAATTCAAATGGGAGTTCCTAGAGGGAAGGCGACGTTCTCTTAGAGGTACTGAGAAAATTTAGATAAGCGCATTTGAAACCGGCCGCTGTGGCCGAGCGGTTCTAGGTCCTTCAGTCAGGAACCGCGCTGCTGCTACGGTCGCAGGTTCGAATCTTGCCTCGGGCATGGATGTGTGTGATGTCCTTAGGTTAGTTAGGTTTAAGTGGTTCTAAGTTCTAGGGGACTGATGACCTCAGATATTAAGTCACATAGTGCTTAGAGCCATTTGAACCGCATTTGAAGCTGACTGCAGAACAATTCATCCGCCGGCAACGAACATTTCGCGTAAGGACCACGAAGATAAGAGAAATTTGATCTCTTACCGAGGCATATAGACAGTCGTTTTCCCCTCGCTCTGTTTGCGAATGGGACAGGAAAAAAAATGATTAGTAGTGGTACAAGACACCCTCCGCCGGACACCGTACGGTGGCTTGCAAAGTATGTATGTAGGTGTAAATTTGGCATAATATTGCATGGGCGTACAGTTCTGCAACTAGTTGAACACTGTACGCTCGCCGGGCAACGTTATTGTGACACTGTACTCCTTCCCCACGGGTGTGTTTTCAGTGCTTTATTCGGCCCTGACTTCATTTGTATGGATGATAATGCACGACCACATCGAACAGCGGAGATGGAGGATATTCGGCAATTGGACTGGCCTACTCGTTACACCGACTTAAATCCCATCTAGTGGGTGTGGATAGAGATGGGGAGACGCATAGCAGCATGTCCACGCGCCTCAACGACCATCCAATAGCTGTCAACCGCCCTGGTGGAAGAATGGGACGCCTCATTAAAAGAACTCTTTAACGATCTTGTGCCCAGCATGGGAGCAAGTTCCAGAACATGAGCTGCCGTCCGTAGTGATCAAGTAACCTATTAAGAAGCATGTTCCACCTTTTGTAATGTCCTGAGGTCCAACATAAATCTAGGTGACTCAGAATCATTCCTGTTCGTCTCACTGCGTGTTTCTTCCACTTATGTACTATACTATCGTATACTATACTGTAGCAGTTATTTGTAGGTATGGTCCAAGTTTCATCGAGCTGTATTACTTAGCAGTGAGACATCATGTGGAATTTACTTTCATCCTTAAGTGTTACACACCAGTGTTTTCACTTTTATAGTGATTAGGTGATAACTTAAGAGACCCAGTGATGTGATACAGAAACCAGTTACATCAATTGCTTGTTAAAAAAGGACTACTTTACAAAGGGTAGTCATAAGATTTTAATAATCTCATCGGACAAAAGGCTGCGACTATGAAACTTTGTGAGAAACATCTCAAGCGAGAGGTCAATTTGCGCACAAAATGGAGCACAGCAGCACTTTCGCAGTTAAGGACGGCCTTAGAGGCAGAATGGCTCACCATTTCTGCAGGGAACTTCCAACGACTTGCTGAGTCAATGGCATTTGAAACATCTCCTGAATGTAGTACATCGGAGTAAAAGTGAGGTAACCATTTCATTGATTTCTCCCCCAGGTGTTTTGTAAATTCAGGGAGTATCCCATCAGCCCCGGCTGCTTTTCTGATTCCTGCAGCATTTTGTTGCCACCTTGACTTCGTTTTCCCGAAAGTGGATCGAAATCGAAGGGTCGTTCTTACGTTCTTGTTCAATTTTTTGCGGTTTATCTTTTATGTCTCCCCGAATAGTTGGCTCCAGTGGCACATTTTCCGCTTATTGTTTTTTTGCAGCCGCTTTAAGTACTCCAACAAATCTAGAAATGTAGAATAATTCTTAGTATTAGGAGGCACTTATTGTAGATTATTGTCTACCTCCTTTGTGTATTGTGATCAGTTCGCTTTACTGCAGTTCCACCATCGTTTCTTTACCGCGTTTACGACTGGTAGTTCGATAGGCAGAGGAACGATTACTGTCCTATTTGGCTGAAGGGAAAGCTGCTGAGTACGCTTTGTCCGCTAAATTCCAGCTGTAAATTCAAGTGATTTACAAACAGATTCTCTTACCCAGGACAATTTGTCAGCAGTCTGAAAATTTATTTTACGTACTTCTGTGCCATGATGTTCGGAGGGGATGTAAAATTTTCTGGTTTGGTGTTTATCCTTGTACATCAGATTTGTTTACGCATCATGCTGGATTTTTCATATATTTGGGGTTCGCAAATTCGTTATGTTACATCTTTCCTTTGTTCACAAATTCTACCACGTGTACCTTACCTCTATGTTTGGACACTTAATATCTGTTTCATACAAATCATTTTCCATTCACTTGTACTGCAGCTTTCTCAGGGCTACGCTACACAGGCTCGGCGCACTTGTATTTATCTTTTGTACATTTTTTCGGCATTGCAGGTAATATCCGACGCTAATGTTGTTGTTCGAGCTACATGACGGCGAAGACGACGTCATTGTAAATTAATGCTTCCATCACACAAGCTCTCTATATTCAGGTTATTAGCTAGTGTAGGGAAGAGATGACAAACATGTTTTTTATGCACAAACTTAACCGACATCGCCAAATTTTACTACACTTTGAGACGGTATAGTATGAAGTTTGCAGTCAATGCTCTAGCTGCAAACTCAATTTTGTTACTTCCGCCCCCCCCCCCCCCCCCCCCGGCCTATTCGTTACGCCTCGTTTGAGCTTTACGTTCCCCGAAACATTAATATGAAGTCATATTGCGTTATTAATGGGTCATATTCAGTGACTGGGGCTATATTTCAGGAAGGGTAACGGGTTCAAAACCTTCTATGAGTACTCGGGTGCAGTTAGAAAAGGAATGGGAAACTTAAGCTTTCCTGTAGGAAATAGCTGTGAGGGCGGGTTGTGCCTATTTAGCTAAGTTGGTAGAGCATTTTTCCAGGACAGCCAAACGTTCTGGGTTCTAGTCGCGGCCTGGCCCAGTCTCAGTGTGCCTGGAGTTTCTATTACAAAGCTGTACAACAAAGGATATTTTTACTACACATTTCTACATTAATGAGAACGGTGCTTATTTTACTTTATAAATGCACTCTGTGATCGAAAGTACCCGGACACCGCCAAAAGCATACGTTTTTTACATTAGGTGCATTGTGCTGCCATCTACTGCCAGGTACTCCATATCAGCGAACTCAGTAGTCATTAGACATTGTGGGGCGCTCCTCTGAACTCACGGACTTCGAACTTGGTCAGGTGACTGGGTGTCACTTAAGCCATACGTCTGCACGCCGGATTTCCACACTCCTAAACATCCCTAAGTCCACTGTTTCCGATGTGACTTTGTTGTTGTTGTTGTCGTGGTCTTCAATCCAGAGACTGGTTTGATGCAGCTCTCTATGCTACTCTATCCTGTGCAAGCTTCTTCATTTCCCAGTACCTGCTGCAACCTACATACTTCTGAATCTGCTAAGTGTATTCATCTCTTGGTCTCCCTCTACGATTTTAACCCTCCACGCTGCCCTCCAATACTAAATTGGTGATCCCTTGATGCCGCACAATTTGTCCTACCAACCGATCCCTTCTTCTAGTCAAGTTGTGCCACAAATTTCTCTTCTCCCCAATTCTATTCAACACCTCCTCATTAGTTATGTGATCTTCCCATCTAATCTTCTGTAGCCCCACATTTCGAAAGCTTCTATTCACTTCTTGTCTAAACTATTTATCGTCCACGTTTCACTTCCATACATGGCTACACTCCAAACAAATACTTTCAGAAATGACTTCCTGACACTTAAATCTATACTCGATATTAACAAATTTCTCCCCTTCAGAAACGCTTTCCTTGCCATTGCCAGTCTACATTTTATATCCTTTCTACTTCGACAATCATCAGTTGTTTTACTCCCCAAATAGCAAAACTCATTTACTACTTTAAGCGTCTCACTTCCTAATCTAATTACCGCAGCATCACCCGATTTAATTCGACTACATTCCATTATCCTCGTTTTGTTTTTATTGATGTTCATCTTATATCCTCCTTTGAAGACACTGTCCATTTCGTTCAGCTGCTCTTCCAGGTCCTTTGCTGCCTCTTATAGAATTACAATGTCATCGGCGAACCTCAAAGCTTTTATTTCTTCTACATAGATTTTAATTCCTACTCTGAATTTATCTTTTGTTTCCTTTACTGCTTGCTCAACATACAGATTGAATAACACTGGGGATAGGCTACAACCCTGTCTCACCCCCTTCCCAACCACTGCATCCCTTTCACGCCCCTCGACTCTTATAACTGCCATCTGGTTTCTGTACAAATTGTAAAGAGGCTTTCGCTCCCAGTATTTTACCCCTGCCACCTTCAGAATTTGAAAGAGAGTATTCTAGTCAACATTGTCAAAAGCTTTCTCTAAGTCTACAAATGCTAGAAACGTAGGTTTGCCTTTCCTTAATCTATTTTCTAAGATAAGTCGTAGGGTCAGTATTGCCTGACGTGTTCCATTATTTCTACGGAATCCAAACTGATCTTCCCCGATGTCGGCATCTACCAGTTTTTCCATTCGTCTGTAAAAAAATTCGTGTTAGTATTTTGCAGCTGTGACTTATTAAACTGATAGTTCGGTAATTTTCACATCTGTCAACATCTGCTTTCTTTGCGATTGGAATTATTATATTCTTCTTGAAGTCTGAGGGTATTTCGCTTGTCTCATACATCTTGGTCACCAGATGGTAGAGTTTTGTCGGGGCTGGCGCTACCAAGGCTATCAGTAGTTCTAATGGAATGTTGTCTACCCCCAGGGCCTTGTTTCGACTCAGGTCGTTCAGTGCTCTGTCAAACTCTTCACACAGTATCATATCTCCCATTTCCTCTTCATCTACATCCTCTTCCATTTCCATAGTATTGTCCTCAAGAACATAGCATTTGTATAGACCCTCTATATACTCCTTCCACCTCTCTGCTTTCCCTTCTTTGCTTAGAACCGGGTTTCCATCTGAGCTCTTGATATTCATGCAAGTGGTTCTCTTTTCTCCAAAGGTCTCTTTAATTTTTCTGTAGGCAGTATCTATCTTACCCCTAGTGATATACGCCTCTACATCCTTACATTTGTCCTCTAGCCATCCCTGCTTAGCCATATTGCACTTCCTGTCGATCTCATTTTTGAGACTTTTGTATTCTTTTTGCCTGCTTCATTTACTGCATTTTTATATTTTCTCCTTTCATCAATTAAATTCAATAACTCTTCTGTTACCGAAGGATTTCTATTAGCCCTCGTCTTTTTACCTACTTGATCCTCTGCTGCCTTCACTATTTCATCTCTCAAAGCTACCCATTCTTCTTCTACTGCATTTCTTTCACCCATTCTTGTCAATCGTTCCCTAATGCTCTCCCTGAAACTCTCTACAACCTCTGGTTCTGTCAGTTTATCCAGGTACCATCTCCTTAAATCCCCACCTTTTTGCAGTTTCTTCAGTTTTAATCTACAGTTCATAACCAATAGATTGTTGCCAGAGTCCACATCTGCCCCTGGAAATGTCTTACAATTTAAAACTTGGTTCCTAAATCTCTGTCTTACCATTATATAATCTATCTGAAACCTTCCAATACTCCAGGCTTTTTCCATGTGTACAACCTTCTTTCAGGATTCTTGAACCAAGTGTTAGCTATGATTAAGTTATGCTCTGTGCAAAATTCTACCAGACAGCTTCCTCTTTCATTCCTTATTCCATTCCATATTCACCTACTACGTTTCCTTCTCTTCCTTTTCCTACTATCGAATTCCAGTCACCCATGGCTATTAAATTTTCGTCTCCCTTCACAATCTGAATAATTTCTTTTATCTCACCATACATTTCATCAATCTCTTCATCATCTGCGGAGCTAGTTGGCATATAAACTTGTACTATTGTGGTAGGCGTGGGCTTCGTATGTATCTTGGCCACAATAATGTCTTCACTATGCTGTTTGTAGTAGCTTAACCGCATTCCTATTTTTTATTCATTATTAAACCTACTCCTGCATTACCCCTATTTGATTTTGTATTTATAACCCTGTATTCACCTGAAAAAAGGTCTTGTTCCTCCTGCCACCGAATTTCACCAATTCCCAGGATATCTAACTTTAACTTATCAATTTCCCTTTTTAAATTTTCTAACCTACTTGCCCGATTAAGGGATCTGACATTCCACGCTCCGACCCGTAGAATGCCAGTTTTCTTTCTCCTGATAACAACGTCCTCCTGAGTAGTCCCCGACCGGAGATCCGAATGCGGGACATTTTACCTCCGGAATATTTTACCCAAGTGGACGCCATCATCATTTAACCATACAGTAAAGCTGCATGCCCTCGGGAAAAATTACGGCTGTAGTTTCCCCTTCCTTTCAGCCGTTCGCAATACCAGTACAGCAAGACCGTTTTGGTTAGTGTTACAAGGCCAGAATAGTCAATCATCCAGAATGTTGCCCTTGCAACTACTGTAAAGGCTGCTGCCCCTGTTCAGGAACCACACGTTTATCTGGCCTCTCAACAGCAACCCCTCCGTTGTGGATGCACCTACGGTACGGCTATATGTATCGCTGAGGCACGCAAACGTCCCCACCAACGGCAAGGTCCATGGTTCTGATGTGATAGTGAAGTGAAAACATGAAGGGACACGTACAACACAAAAGCGTACAGGCCAACCTCGTCTATTGACTGACAGAGGTCGCCGACAGTTGAAGAGGGTCGTAATGTGTAATAGACATACGTCTATAGAGACCATCACATAGGAATTCCAAACCATATTAGTCAGTACAACGACAGCTAGGCGGGAGAAGAGAAAACTTGGATTTCATGGTCGAGCGGCTGCTCATAAGCCATGCATCACGCCGGCAAATGCCAAACGACGCCTCGCTTGGTATAAGGAGAGTAAACGTTGGACGATTGAACAGTGGAAAAAACGTTGTGTCGAGTGACGAATTACGGTACACACTGTGGCGATACGATGGCAGGATGTGGGTATGGCGAATGCCCAGTGAACGCCATCTGCCAGCGTGTGTAGTCCCAACAGTAAAACTGGAAGGCGGTGGCGTTGTGGTGTGGTCGTGTTCTTCATGGAGGGGGCTTGCACCCCTTGTTGTTTTGCGTGGCACCATCACAGCGCAGGCCTACATTGATGTTTTAAGCACCTTCTGGCTTCCCACTGTTGAAGAGCAACTCGGGGACGGCGACTGGATCTTCAAACGCGATCGGTCACCTGTTCATAATGCACAGCCTGTGTCGGAGTGGTTGCACGACAGTAACATCCCTGTAATGGACTGGCCTGTACAGAGTCCTGAAATGAATCCTATAGAACACCTGTGGGATGTTTTGGAACGCCGACTGCGTGCCAGGCCTCACCGACCGACGTCAGTACCTCTCCTCATTGCAGCACTCAGTGAAGAATGGGCTGCCTTTCCCCAAGAAAACTTCCAACACCTGATAGAACGTATGCCTGCGAGAGTGGAAGCTGTCATCAAGGCACCAACACCATACTGAATTCCAACATTACCGCTGGAAGGCGCCACGAACTTGTAAGTCTTTTTCAGCCAGGTGTCCAGATACTTTTGATCACACAGTGTATATCACCCATTTAATTTTAAAAATAATGTATAATACTTCATTTGGATCCCGATATTATTATCGAAACTATATTATATTGTATCGTATTGTATCTAACACTTATATACAAGAAGAGGATCTATAATAAAATTAAGGGTCAATTGCAGATGAGGTGGTTTTAGTGTTTTTTTATTTCTTTTAATATTTTCGTTCACTGTTACATCTGGGTGTAGCTTTGGGTCTCTGAAAATTGCCAGCGTGTTCAGCACATTTAGCTTCGTCGCTATGGATTGTGTGTGTCGTATAGCCAGTGCTTCATGCTTGTCTCCAATTTCGCGAAATGTGTTGCGGCACCCGACTTACAGTAATTTTTCAGCTGAAGATCCCATGTGTTGACAATACGTAATTTTACGTCTCCCTATCTGTCCGGTGTAGAAGCTTTCACAAGTACATTGTATTTTATACTCAATGGTTTTCTTGAGTTTATCTTGTTTGCCTAAGTGTCCGCGTTATCCTTACCTCATTTTTTGTTCAAAAGCTAATGTTGATTCTATCCTCCTCGTAGCTTCGTTCTTCTCGATACGATATGGTTCCAACAAATCTCTGTGTTGGATAGCGAAATCGATAGCCTGAGATCATCGCTGTCGCAGGCTGCACAGACCGCCCCGAGACCGCGTAGGAAGGGAGACGCTATCGTCACACGGCTAATATAACTCGCCGTCCAGTGAGCCACACTCACTTCGCTAAAATCTGTCGCTAATACCGTGATACGCTGTACCCAGCTGTGAATTTAGACCACCTCTATGGTTATTATTTCGGGCTGTTATACATCTACATGTACATCTAGATGCAAACTCCGCAAACCACCATACGGTGCATGGCAGAGAGTACCTCGTACCACTACTAGCCACTCCCTTTCCTGTTCCACTCGAAAACGGAGCGAGGGGAAAAGGACAGTCTAATTGTGTCCATACGAGCCCTGATTTCCGTTATCTTGTCTTCGCCATCCTAACGCAAAATGTACATTTGCGGCAGTCGAGTCATTCTACAGTCATCCGCAAATGCCGGTTCTTTAAATTTTCTAAACGTGTCTCGCGAAAGGAAAGTCGTCTTCCCTCCAGGCACTCCTATTTTATTTCACGAAGCATCTCCGTAACGTGCACTGATCTAACAGGCCGGTAACAAATCTAGCAGCCCACCTCTGAATTGTTTCTTCCTTTAATTCGCCCTGATGGGGACCCCAAACTGTCGAGCAGTACTCAAGAATGGATCGAACTAGTGTTCTGTACGTGATCTCCTTTATAGATGAGCTACACTTACCTAAAATTCTCCCATGAAGTCTACCATTCACCTTCCCTCCTACCGATCTTACGTGCTCCTTCTGTTCCATATCGCTTTCCATTGACTGTGTCAAGCAGCATACCAACAATACTCTATTTGAATATTACAGAGTTGGTTTTCCGATTTACCCGAGTCAACTTACCTGTTTCCATATTTAGAGCAAGCTGCCATTCACCACACCAACTAGAAATTCTGTCTAAGGCACCCTGTATCCTCGTACAGTCGCACAACGATGACAGTTTCCCGTACACTGCAGCATTATCAGCAAATAGTCGCAGATCCCTGGTCACGCTATCCTCCAGACTGTCTATACATACAGAGAATAGGAGCGGACCTATCACACTTCTATGGGGCAGTCCTAACGATACCCTTGTCTGAAATGAACACTCACCGTCCAAGACAACGTACTTGGTTCCATTACTTAAGGGGGGTAGGACGTTAAATGGGCCGTCTTGGAGCAGGAGAGACACCACAGGACTTTTTAATTCCCACTGTCTATACTTTTACGAATAAATTCATGAAACTTTGTCAGCATGACCAGGAAGGATTCAGGATTCACACTCATAGCAGTGGAAGTTCAAAAACGTAACAAAATTAATTTTGTTTTACATGTGAAAGTTCATCATTTTTGTCACTTACTATTGGCTGCGTTTGTTG
Organism: Schistocerca americana; assembly: GCF_021461395.2. NCBI lineage: Eukaryota > Metazoa > Arthropoda > Insecta > Orthoptera > Acrididae > Schistocerca > Schistocerca americana. Next base: position 747,906,350 of record NC_060130.1, on the reverse strand, counting down.
CTGTAGGTACACGTTTCTTCATAAGTAAGAGAAATTCTTCGATGAATTTTGCACAGCACACAAACCATACTTACAGGTATATGAAACTCTAGAAATTATTTAATTTATGAACAAATGAAGGTGCTGTTACATTTTAAACTTCATGTTTAGAAAAAACTCAAATTTTATAGTTAATTATCTCAATTTTTACCACAGTTTTCAATAGATTTGGAAAATTCTAGAGTTTCATACACCTGTAAGTATGGTTTGTATGCTGTGCAAAATTCATCGAAGAATCTCCGTTACTTATGAAGAAAAGTGTACCTAGAGCAACAAATGCAGCCAATGGTAAGTGAAAAAAGGTCAAATTTCAAATGTAAAAAAAAAAAAAAAAATTTATTATACTTTTGAACTTCCACTTCTATGAGTGTAAATCCTGAATCCTTTCTGGTCATTTTGACAAAGTTTTATGAATTTATTCGTAAAAGTATAGACAGTGGAAATTAAAATGTCCTCTGGTGCCTCTCCTGGTCCAAGTCGTCCCGTTTGACGTCCTACCCACCTTAATAACTCTTCAAGCTACTCACAAGTCTGTAAACCTGTTCCGTATGCTCTGATCTTCGTTAACAGCTTGCAGTGGTGCACTGTGTTAAACGCTTCCTGGAAATCTAGGAATATGGAATCTGCCTGTTGCCTTTCATCTGTGGCTCGCAGGATTCCGTGTGAGGAAAGGACAAGCTAGTTACGCTCGAGCATTGCCTTCTAAATCTGTGCTTATCTGTCGACAAAAACTTTTCTACCTCAGGGAAATTTATTACATTCGAAATTAGAGTGTGTTCAAGAATTTTGCAGCAAACCGATGTTAAGGACATTGGTCTGCAATGATGCGGGTCCATTTTTTGCCATTATTATATATAGAAGTCACCTGCGCTTTTTTGCGGTCGCTTGGGACTCTTCAGCTTGGAATCTCATCGACTGGAGTAGAATTCTCTTCAGTGATGAGGCCTGCTTCGAACTGAGCCCCGATGAACAAACTGACTGCCGCCTGCCATACGGCCCGACACAGGAGTGATGGTCTGGGGAGCCATTTCTTTTTGTAGCAGGACCCTTTTGGTTGCCATTCATGGCAGTCTTACAGCACAGCGGGACGTCGACGATATTCTACGCTCCATTTTGTTGCCCTTCATGGGAAGCCATCTTGGGCTTACATTTCAGCAAGATAATATCCGCGTGCACACGGCGAGAGTTTCTACTTCTTATTTGGATGCTTGCCAAACCCTACCTTGGCCAGCAAGGCCGCCAGATCTCTCCCCAATTGAGAGCGTTTGGACGATTATGGACAGGGCCCTCCAACCATTTCGGGATTTTGACGATCTAACATGCCAATTGGACAGAATTTGGCACGATATCACTGAGAAGGATATCGAACAACTCAGTCAGTCAATGTCAAACAAATAACTGCTTGCATAAGGGCCAGAAGTGGATCAACGCGTTATTGACTTAGTCAATTTGTGAAGCTCATTATCTTGAACAAATTTTCCAGTTTTTCTGAAACAGGTACTTTTTTTTTTTTTTTTTTTTTTTTTTTTTTTTTTTTTTTTTTTTTTTTTTTTTGGCAGCTGACTGCTGCCAACACTGTCTCCCCAATGACCATTTAGCGAACGTTGCTGTGTATGGATCTCCGCAGAAGGCGCCTAGTCCATGCACCCATGTTGACTGCTCTTCATCGGCAATGAAGGTTTGAATTGACACATCAATACTGCATCTGGACGTCCACTGAGTAGTGAGAGGTGGCCTTTCCATATGAATCACATTTTATGCTCTGTCTGAAAGTAAACACCCTGTGAGCCGTGGCTGGCTCATGTTATGCGTTGGATTAAACCTCGGTTGCTATTCTGTGTTTTTAGTCTCCCGCAGTTATTGCGATTATGTTGTTATCCTCTCTCTCCGCGAGTGGCAGCAGCGGTGTGTATCGATATTCGCACCTTGTGCTACCTTTGGCCTGGCGCTTATAGTTTCCAGCTGTGTTGTGTGTGACCAGTTGGTCGGTTGGCGTGAAGCAGCGAGGAAATCTCCGCGGCGCGAAGTTTGGCCGGGGCCGCTGGCGACGTCTACGCGCGGTCGGAGTGTGTGGTGCTGTTCCCATGTCTACGAGGTCCGTGGCTCACCAGTCCTGTACACAAAAGTTGGTTGGTTGGTTGGTTTGGGGAAGGAGACCAGACAGCGTGGTCATCGGTCTCATCGGATTAGGGAAGGAAGTCGGCCGTGCCCTTTCAAAGGAACCATCCCGGCATTTGCCTGGAGTGATTTAGGGAAATCACGGAAAACCTAAATCAGGATGGCCGGACGCGGGATTGAACCGTCGTCCTCCCGAATGCGAGTCCAGTGTCTAACCACTGCGCCACCTCGCTCGGTCACAAAAGTTGGGTTTTGACTTAATCTACCAGCAAGTCACGACTGTTCACTTTGTGTCTTTTGGATTTCGTTGTCGGCTGTTGGGACATTCCCGTGAGCAACAATGTGTTTTTTCAAGTTGGCAAATTTTAGCCTTCCGCCGGCGGAGTTTAACTGTACTTGGTTATTTTGAATTGAAGTGCACCAGCGGAATCTTCTGCCTTGTGGCCGTTAACGTTCCAGTTACCTGCCCCACCCGGTAACGTAAATTCAGGCAGTGTATTTTCCTCATCGTGTTGTCGCTGTCCAGCACAGTTTATAGTTTGACAGCGCAATGTATAATTGGTTGTGGGTGCCAATACTTTCTACGTTGTTCCATTGAACTTCCTGTTGTGTGCTGGCTGGGTGGAGCGGAAGTTATCTTGTCGGTGGGTCCGTTGACTGTCTGTCGGTTGGGTTGTCGTCGGATCGAGAATGGTTGGGCCTACTGCCTGTCTCACCTATGCGAGTGTTAGTGTTTGAATTCCAGGCCGTCCCTCATAAACTTCTAAGCACCTTTGGGTTTACTGCCTTTTCTTATTTGTTCTTTTTGTTTGTATTTGTATGGCTTCTAGCTGATTTTTAAATTAAGGTTGTTTTGCCCTTAACGCGTAAGATAGTTTGGGCCTTCAGCCTAATTTAAAGAACTGTTTTATGTAAGGCCTTTGGATTTTTTAAAAATTTAATTTTGTTGAGTCTTAAGCGATGGGCCTTCAGCCGATTTTGAATTAAAGTTGTTTTGCTCTTAAGGTGTCAGATTGTTTGGCCCTTCAGCCTAATTAAAGAACTGTTTTAAGGTAAGGCCTTTCGCCTTCTAAAAATTTATTATGGCTTGAGTCTTAAGTAAATTTAGGTAGATGTCAGCCCCGCTCTCTCTGGGTCATACAACGACATTAAGCAAAATCACATATAAATCAGTCTTAAACTACACAAGTACTGTGACTCTTCAAGCTTTCCCGGCGGATGTGTTTTAAATAGTCTTCACGGGTTTGCAGCCGGATCACGTTGTGCAAATTCCACAGTATTTCCTCGGAGCAACTGTCCGACATCTTCAGGTGGTTCAACCTTGCTCGTGGCTAGGTACGACTGACGGTATCCGCACACCGACGCCCCGTTTTTAGAACACGCGCGCGAAGAATGCGCAGCCGCGGACGTCGCGCATGCGCAGTGATTTGCCATATTCAAACTTCCTCTGCCGAAAATCGCAGAGCGACTCTCTCGCACGTACGCTGTGCGTTGCATTTGTCAAGTGCGGCCAGACGTTACTCACCAACGGCCTTATTAGGCCAGTATTATGACGGGCCTGTTATCGAAGAAGCTTGATTTTCGCGTCTTGATGTAATAGCAGCCAATGCAAGGTTCCAGGCTGTGCTCAGTTGAAATCCCGTACCCTTGTTGATGAGATTATCGTCTGTGGTATCTGATCCTGAAAGCCTGTCGAGTGAAACACAACATTTGAAGACAGTGTTCCGACAAAACGGTTATTCTGAGAGACAGATACGTAATGCATTCAGGCCCAGGCGAGTTCAATCTATGGAACAGAATGAAGATACGAAGACACCCACCACTTTGGCCTTTTTGCCGTATTTTGGTGCCATGTCGTCAACAATTATTCATAAATAATGCTAACACAACTTCATCAATATCTCAGTTCACAAAATATGTTAATTACTTCCTAATAACTCACTGTACTGTATTATAATCGTTTCCTACTTAACTGACATAACATATAATTAGTATGAACATTCATTACATCATCACTTCATTAAAGATAGCATTTTTCCGTTACATTATTTAATCAGCTCTCAACATTTCTATATTCTTACACTGTCAGCTCTTACTTTACAAAAACTTACTCTATTCCTTAAAAGACTTTAACTTCTCCAGAGACAAAGTATAGTAATAGGTACAGGATGTGAAATGAAAAACGCATTATAGTCAGTAACATAGCTGCTTTGCAAAAAGTACCACAAATGCACCAATGAAGTAGTTAAGTGCCTGATTATAGAAACATTTAAATTCAACCCTCTTATTCATCTTTACATCTTCAATCAACATTACAGCTTTTTTACCCATGAAAAATAGCTCCACATATCAAATTCCCTTTCCAGTTGATAGTAAAAGTAATATTCAACTAAATTTGCTGTTGTTTTCAACAAGGAAAGTGTGGCGCCCTTAAGAATGAAGGATTGTTGCTATACAAAGTTGACTTGCTTGCGTGCTAGCAGCTGGTGTAGTCACAGGGTGTTTCTATCTTAATACCATGTGGAACAAGTAATAATCGTTTATTAAAATAAGTTGCACTTAAATACTCAGATGTGAGTGATGAATGATGCATGATGTAGATACTGTAACTTAACACAGTGAAAGATAACTATTTAATCCATAGAAGTTCAGTCTGTACTGACAGTTTATAGTTCAAGCTTGAGTGCGAGTAGCACCTTGATACTGAGCATTTACTGTCCACCAATTGTTTGTTTCTACTGGCTGGCTGTAACAGTGGCAACTGGTGATGTGCATAAATTGGTGATGACTGTAACAGGTACTCATTGGCAGCTGTTCTTGGTAATGAACTGACTGAGTGTCGCTATGGATACACATTTACCCACAAATGGTGGAAGGATGTCCATCTGTGATCTAATTGGCAGATGCAGAAAATAGTTCCTGATGTCTGTGCCCTCTGCAGTGACTGACATATTTACTGGCAGATAGAATGGACTCTACATAGGTCTCGAGGTGGAAGCGTAAATAGATTCCTATTATGAGTGCCACCTATGAGCAACAAATAAGAACTTTGTGGTGCCACAGCTGGAGATTGCTTGTGGTGGTGCCTTCTATAGTTATCACTGTGTACCATATGAGACCGTGTACACAGCATCCCTCCCCTGGGAATGCTGAGGGGAGGGGGGACTGTATACCTCCTTGCTTGCCAACATTTGAATATGCTGTGTCCACACATGTTGCTCCACCTGGCATTTGCCCATAGCACTGTGGAATACTATACCAAGAATCTTGGTGAGGGGGTAGTCAGTCAAGTGATTTACCATGTAAACTTCTATAGGCTCATCTATGGTGTGAGGTGCAATGTACACCTCCATCTACCCATCATTGGTTGGTTGCAACTGGATCCTGCTGCCAGAGGGAAAGTCAGGAGTGGCTGTCAGCTTCAACTGCAGATCCCTAGGATTTCTGGCTTCATTGAAGTCTTGTGAAACTGAAAAAGAGAATAGCCTACATGTTTTGCCTATATGTGCATGTTGCAGCCTCATTTGATTTCTGATGTGTGTTGTGTCATTTTTTGAGTTTGAATTTTATACATGACATTGTCAAGCTGCTGTATGACAATGCCTGGTACCCAAGATTTCTTTCCATAGTTGTACACTGCAGTCAGCAGCAGATCACTTACCTTAAAATTTTTTTTGAATTATTGTTATTACTGATCAGTCCGTAGATGCACAGGTGGCTTTAAAATTGACATGAAAGTGTGATGTGGTCTCCAATGCAATTTTTCAGCTGGAGATTTTGTATCATGAGGAGTGGCTCTGTACTGAGAGAAAAATCAATAAAACTCTATTCTTTTACTGCTGAATGAGCTTTATCATGTGAGACTTAAAATTCCATACAAATCTTTGAGCAAGTTCATTGGCTTCAGAATGAATTGGTGCAGGTTTGAAGTGTGAAATTCCATTCCCTTTCACAAAAAAAAGTTTGAACTCCTGAGAAGAAAACGGAGTGCCGTTGTCCATAACTACTGATTTTGGCAATCCTACAGTCAAGAAAATCTTTCACAAAGCTTGAATTGTTTGCATAGGGATATTCAATGACATTTTCATCACATGTGGAAATTTTGAAAATGCATCTATGACAATCAGCCAGTAGCTTTCTAAAAATGGTCCAGCAAAGTCAATATGTCAGTGTGTCCATAGATCTGATAACTGTGGACGTGGAAAACATTGTTGAGGAGGAGCTGATGGTATTTTTGGCACAAGTGTCATTTATCCAGCATCACTTGTATGTCATTATCTATATTTTTCCAATAGCAATGTTCTTTGGCAACACATTTATTATGTATGATGCCCTAATGGCACTGATGTAGCATTTGTTGCACTTCAGTTTTAAGCACTTCAGGAGTAGCTACTCATGACTTTCCTCATCCTTAATGCACCAGAATGACTCTGTAAATAGTGAGAGTGATGATTTAATTCTCAGTTGATTAATAAATTTTTTATCTATATGCCACACTGACTAACTGTACTGTTTAATCTCAGATAACATTGGATTGTTTGGCATAAGTTTTGCAATTAAATTATAATTCAATGGAAAATATACCACAGTGTCTTGACTGATTAAATCTAGTGCAAAACATATGTCAACAGAAGAATCAAAAATTTTATTCTTCCCTATCTGTAGCTGTGATACCAGATCTGTGCTCACGTGTTGAGCTGTGGACCTGAAAATTATTTCATAGTCATAATTTGTAAAAGCAGCACCCAGCACTGCAATTGTCAAGCTGCCCAGGAAAGAACAGTATTATTTGGTCTAACCATATCTGCTAATGGTTTGTATGGATAATAAAGGTACAGTCATAAATATATTCTCCAATCTTTTTAACAGTACAGATGATTACAAGAGCATCCTTTTCACTGTGACTGTAGTTCCTCTGAGCAACTGTTAGTGTTTTGCAATGAACGCTATTGGCTGCTCAAAACCATGTTGTCTGTGTGACAGACTGCATCAGTTCTGTATTTGGAAGCATTTGCTGCAATTGTTAACATTTTATTTGTGTTATACATTCTGAGACATCTATCATTTTGCAAGCTCTGTTTTAATTTATCAACTGCATGTTGACTTTCATAGTTCCAAATCCACTTCACACTTTTGTGTGTTAATAGTATGTGAAGTGTTTTATTTATGGATTCATCATGTAGAATGAACTTCCTGTAGTAATTAATTTGGCCTAGTACAGCATGTAATTGCTTGCAGAATCAGAAGGTTTTTAATTGCATCAGTATGTTGCAGTTGATGCCTCGTTCAGACAGGATGAGTCCCAAGTACTGTACTACATGCTCGAAGGATGTGCCTTTCTGTTTCTTAAATTTTAAATTCCAGTTTGTTAAGTTTAAAAACAGGTTCCAAATAATGCCCCAGTTCTTCCAGAATTTTTCCTGAGTCAATGATGCAATTGAAGTAGCATCAGTGGTTTTCCTAAATAATTATTCTACACTCCTGGAAATTGAAATAAGAACACCGTGAATTCATTGTCCCAGGAAGGGGAAACTTTATTGACACATTCCTGGGGCCAGATACATCACATGATCACACTGACAGAACCACAGGCACATAGACACAGGCAACAGAGCATGCACAATGTCGGCACTAGTACAGTGTATATCCACCTTTCGCAGCAATGCAGGCTGCTATTCTCCCATGGAGACGATCGTAGAGATGCTGGATGTAGTCCTGTGGAACGGCTTGCCATGCCATTTCCACCTGGCGCCTCAGTTGGACCAGCGTTCGTGCTGGACGTGCACACCGCGTGAGACGACGCTTCATCCAGTCCCAAACATGCTCAATGGGGGACAGATCCGGAGATCTTGCTAGCCAGGGTAGTTGACTTACACCTTCTAGAGCACGTTGGGTGGCACGGGATACATGCGGACGTGCATTGTCCTGTTGGAACAGCAAGTTCCCTTGCCGGTCTAGGAATGGTAGAACGATGGGTTCGATGACGGTTTGGATGTACCGTGCACTATTCAGTGTCCCCTCGACGATCACCAGTGGTGTACGGCCAGTGTAGGAGATCGCTCCCCACACCATGATGCCGGGTGTTGGCCCTGTGTGCCTCGGTCGTATGCAGTCCTGATTGTGGCGCTCACCTGCACGGCGCCAAACACGCATACGACCATCATTGGCACCAAGGCAGAAGCGACTCTCATCGCTGAAGATGACACGTCTCCATTCGTCCCTCCATTCACGCCTGTCACGACACCACTGGAGGCGGGCTGCACGATGTTGGGGCGTGAGCAGAAGACGGCCTAACGGTGTGCGGGACCGTAGCCCAGCTTCATGGAGACGGTTGCGAATGGTCCCCGCCGATACCCCAGGAGCAACAGTGTCCCTAATTTGCTGGGAAGTGGCGGTGCGGTCCCCTACGGCACTGCGTAGGATCCTACGGTCTTGGCGTGCATCCGTGCGTCGCTGCGGTCTGGTCCCAGGTTGACGGGCACGTGCACCTTCTGCCGACCACTGGCGACAACATTGATGTACTGTGGAGACCTCACGCCCCACGTGTTGAGCAATTCGGCGGTACGTCCACCCGGCCTCCCACATGCCCACTATACGCCCTCGCTCAAAGTCCGTCAACTGCACATACGGTTCACGTCCACGCTGTCGCGGCATGCTACCAGTGTTAAAGACTGCGATGGAGCTCCGTATGCCACGGCAAACTGACTGACACTGACGGCGGCGGTGCACAAATGCTGCGCAGCTAGCGCCATTCGATAGCCAACACCGCGGTTCCTGGTGTGTCCACTGTGCCGTGCGTGTGATCATTGCTTGTACAGCCCTCTCGCAGTGTCCGGAGCAAGTATGGTGGGTCTGACACACCGGTGTCAATGTGTTCTTTTTTCCATTTCCAGGAGTGTATGTATTGCTGGAATAAGCTTGGTACATTGCCAATTCCAAACAGTAATCTCTTGTATCAGTAGAATCTGAAACATATTTATGACCAAATATATCTATGTATCTTAATCCAACGTTATTCATAAATAGGCCTCCTTCAAATCAAGTTTTGAAGAATATAAATCACTAGCTAATGTTGGCATTAATTCTTCTGGTTTCAGAATTGAATAAGAATCAGTTATGGACTTCACATTGACTGTCACTTTGAAATGTATGCAGATCCAAAATGGGTCAATTGGTTTTTGTGCAACCATGTTTGTCATTGCCCATTGGCTACTGGTAATGGATTTTATGATGCCATACAGTTCTAGGTGATCTTACTCCTGTTTGACTTTATCCTTCAACCCAGTGCAACAGTTCATAATTGGAGAGAACTTCCATGATTTACAGTCACTATGAAGAAACAGAGATTACTGCATAATAGGTTTAAAGCAAAGTGTAGGGCTGTAGATCAAGAGATGCTGAATGAAACACATTTGGCTGTCAAGAAAGCAATGCGTAATGCCTTCAGTAACTATCATAGCAGAATATTATCAAATGATATTTCACAAAACCAAAAGACATCCTGGATGTATGCAAAGGCTGTTGGTAGCACCAAAGTGTGTGTCCAGTCCCCAACAAAATAATAAAAGTGCTGAAATTGTGGGTAGCAAATCAAAAGCTGAAATGCTTAACTTCATTTTCAAATGTTCCCTTACAAAGGAAACTCCAGGAAAATTGCCCCAATTTAATCCTTGTACTACTGAAAAGATGAATGAAATAACTATTAGTGTCAGTTGTGTTTAGGAATAGCTGAAATCATTAAAACTGAATAAAGCTCCAGAACCCCATGGAACTCCTGCCAGATTGTATACTGAGTTAGCCCGTCTTGTAACTACAACCTATAGTACGTTGCTCAAACAAAAAAACTGTGCCCAGTTCTTGGAAAAAGATACATGTAACACCTACCTACAAGAAGGATAGAAGCAGTGATCCACAAATTATCGTTCAGTATCCTTGACACTGATTTGTTGTAGAGCCTTAGAACATATTCTAAGCTCAAACACAACGAGATATCTCAAAAGAATGACCCACTCAATGCCATCCAGTGTGGATTCTGAAATCATCGATCACGTGAAATCCAACTCACGCTTTTCTCACATTACATACTGAAAGCTTTGGATCAAGGCAGCCAGATAGATGCAGTATTTCTTGACTTTCAAAAAGCATTTGACTCAGTACCATACGTACGCTTATTGTCAAAAGTACAATCATATGGGGTATCAAGTGAAATTTGTGACTGGGTTGAACTTTTTGGTAGGGAGGATGTAGGATGTTATCTTGGATGGACAGTCATCATTAGATGTAGAAGTAACTGCACGTGTGCCCCAGGAAAGTGTGTTGGGACTCTTGCTGTCCATGTTGCATATTAATGACCTTACAGACAATATTAATAGTAACCTCAGACTTTTCCAGATGATACAGTCATCTACACCCCTCGAAATGAAAAAAAGAACACATTGACACCGGTGTGTCAGACCCACCATACTTGCTCCGGACACTGCGAGAGGGCTGTACAAGCAATGATCACACGCACGACACAGCGGACACACCAGGAACTGCGGTTTTGGCCGTCGAATGGCGCTAGCTGCGCAGCATTTGTGCACTGCCGCCGTCAGTGTCAGCCAGTTTGCCGTGGCATACGGAGCTCCATCGCAGTCTTTAACACTGGTAGCATGCCGCGACAGCGTGGACGTGAACCGTATGTGCAGTTGACGGACTTTGAGCGAGGGCGTATAGTGGGCATGCGGGAGGCCGGGTGGACGTACTGCCGAATTGCTCAACACGTGGGGCGTGAGGTCTCCACAGTACATCGATGTTGTCGCCAGTGGTCGGCGGAAGGTGCACGTGCCCGTCGACCTGGGACCGGACCGCAGCGACGTACGGATGCACGCCAAGACCGTAGGATCCTACGCAGTGCCGTAGGGGACCGCACCGCCACTTCCCAGCAAATTAGGGACACTGTTGCTCCTGGGGTATCGGCGAGGACCATTCGCAACCGTCTCCATGAAGCTGGGCTACGGTCCCGCACACCGTTAGCCCGTCTTCCGCTCACGCCCCAACATCGTGCAGCCCGCCTCCAGTGGTGTCGCGACAGGCGTGAATGGAGGGACGAATGGAGACGTGTCGTCTTCAGCGATGAGAGTCGCTTCTGCCTTGGTGCCAATGATGGTCGTATGCGTGTTTGGCGCCGTGCAGGTGAGCGCCACAATCAGGACTGCATACGACCGAGGCACACAGGGCCAACACCCGGCATCATGGTGTGGGGAGCGATCTCCTACACCGGCCGTACACCACTGGTGATCGTTGAGGGGACACTGAATAGTGCACGGTACATCCAAACCGTCATCGAACCCATCGTTCTACCATTCCTAGACCGGCAAGGGAACTTGCTGTTCCAACAGGACAATGCACGTCCGCATGTATCCCGTGCCACCCAACGTGCTCTAGAAGGTGTAAGTCAACTACCCTGGCCAGCAAGATCTCCGGATCTGTCCCCCATTGAGCATGTTTGGGACTGGATGAAGCGTCGTCTCACGCGGTGTGCACGTCCAGCACGAACGCTGGTCCAACTGAGGCGCCAGGTGGAAATGGCATGGCAAGCCGTTCCACAGGACTACATCCAGCATCTCTACGATCGTCTCCATGGGAGAATAGCAGCCTGCATTGCTGCGAAAGGTGGATATACACTGTACTAGTGCCGACATTGTGCATGCTCTGTTGCCTGTGTCTATGTGCCTGTGGTTCTGTCAGTGTGATCATGTGATGTATCTGACCCCAGGAATGTGTTAATAAAGTTTCCCGTTCCTGGGACAATGAATTCACGGTGTTCTTATTTCAATTTCCAGGAGTGTATAATGAAGTGCTATCTGAAAGAAGCTGCATAAATATTGTCAGATCTTGATAAGATTTCAAAGTGGTGCAAAGATTGGTACTTTGCTTTAAATTTTCAGAAATGTAAAACTGTGCTCTTCACAAAATGAAAAAAAAAGTAGTATCCTATGGTTATAATACCAATGAATCACTGCTGGAATCAGCCAACTCATAACAATACTGGGGAGTATCACTTTGTAGGGATATAACATGGAATGATCACATAGGCTCAGTAATGGGTAAAGCAGGTGGTAGACTTTGGTTTGTGGGTAGAATACTGACGAAGAAAACACACACACACACACACACACACACACACACACACACACACACACACACACAGGCATTCAAACAATAATTCTTCCTGTGCTCCGTACATGAATAGAATGGGAGGTACAATGGGACATACCCTCTGCCATACACCTCACATTGTTTTGCAGAGTATAGATGTAGATTTAGATGTAAAGGGAACATTGTGTGCTTTACAGAATTTTGGCACAGCATTTGGCTTCAATGGGACATGTGGTTTGTTGCTTTTAATACTATTTATAGCTTCTGAAAATATATTATCATATTTTTGTAACAGTGCTTGCAACTTTTCATATGGAATCTCAGTGTGAATCTGATTCACTCTTTTATGAATTGTGAAGTCTAGCATATTGAAGAGATCAAGCCCCAGCAAATGTTTTGCTTAGTGTAAATGAACTACTATAAATCTTCGCTGTTTGGTAAATTGCTTGTACGCAACATCCATTATAAATTGATAATTAATTTAGAGAGATCCACTTCAATTGTACTAATATTTTTCAAACCATGGCTGGTTTCAGGGTTTTAAAATCCCATCTTCAGGTGTATGAAATTATTGCATCTGGTAACACATAACGTGTTCGAGCCAGTCAGTGCAAAAGTTCCAGTCACTGCATGTTGGCAGAAACTGTATGAAATTATTGCATCTGGTAACACATAACGTGTTCGAGCCAGTCAGTGCAAAAGTTCCAGTCACTGCATGTTGGCAGAAACTGTCCCTCGCTGGGCAACCAGATGGTAGGAATGCCAACCACTACAGTGTGGAAGGCCACATCAGAGGTCTCCGCGTGGCCCTCCAGACAGTAGCGGGTGGTGTTCCTACAGTGCAGCTGCCCGGCGGCAGACAGTTTCTGCCAACATGCAGTGATTGGAGCTCTTGCACTGACTGGCTCAACCACATGTTATGTGTTAAAAAATACAATAAGTTCATACAATGGAAGATGGGATTTTAAAATCCCAAAACCAATCATGGTTTGAAGAAATATTAGTAAACCTGAAGTGGATCTCTCTAAATTGTCATGCCTCTCAGTTGCAGATGTCCTACATACCAAATCTTGTGCATTTTCAATTAACCTTTGACTGGAATTTGTTGATTGCTGTGACTATATAGCAAACTCTCAAACAAAGCTAATTTCAGTGACCCTAATATAGTGTACACCTGTAGATTGACTACCAAAATTGATGAGTCTTTGTCAGTTTGAAATTTCAATGGTACTTTATTAACCCTGAGTGCCACATGTAAGGGCTTGTCATGTACAAAAAGATAGCAGTCACTTTTCTTCTTGTCCACAAATTTTTATTGACTTCCTCCTGTTCATTGTGAACACCATTTGAATTTTTATTATAATCACTTTTATGTGCTTGAGTATCTTATTATATCGTCTGATGTGCCCCAGTAGCACTCTTTTGATTTGCAACCTGATTATTTACAGTAAATGCATTGTTCATTTCAAAAGAAACAATCCTTGTGCCTGTGGTTAACTCTGCAGTATACGCAAGATCTTAATTTTCCTTCAAGGAAGCTGTCTACAATCTGTTGTGTCCATTTGCTGCCCTGTGAGATACACTGATGGCCACACCATTCCCTTGGTCCTGGAGGCTGCATTTGTATCACAAACACACAAGCATCTCCTGATGGAACAACTCTGCTGTTACTAGAGTTTGTTCATGTGTCCAAATTAAAAGCAAATAGTCTTCCAATGACAGATTAAATAAACTAAGCAGGCCTTTCTTTAAGGTACTATCAGTGTGACTCAGCATAACAGCGTAAGAGATTTTTTACGCTTGTCATTTTCCCACTGAAATTTGCAATCTCTAATTAAGCTGTGTAATTGTGGTGTCCAATCTTTGAAATCTTGATTTGGTTTCTTAAAGCATTGAGTTAAAGGCATTCTTGACTAAAATTACATCCAGTCTCAAAGCTAACTAACACCCATTACTGTCACAGTGTGAATTTAAAGCAAACCTGATTTGCAACCTCACAGGGGCTCTACTAGCGCCACTCTTATGTGAATGGTTTAAATTTGAATATACATCATCTTTCAGGTGTAGAAACATGCCTACAAGCTTTAATTTATGTCACACAACTCCTTCTTGGTGTTATGTTTTTATGTTGTAGTCACAAAAACGAGTCTGGATCCCAATATAAAGAGTAGCAGGAAGAGAACCCCCTACCACAAGGAAGTAAACACTGTACAAAGTTGGCTTGCTTGCTCACTAGCAACTAGTGTCATCATAGGACATTTATATCACTACACAAGTAATATGGCCAACACAAAATGAACATGTTTCTGTAGCTAGTCCTACACACTAGACTAACCTGACACAGTGAAAGATAGCTATCTAATCTACAGAAGTTCAGTCTGTTCTGAGGTTTCTGACAGTTTATAATTCAGGTCTGAGTATGACTTTGGCAATCCCTGTCTGATGATCTCTTCTTTATAGTGGCTCATTATGAGGAAAGCAACTGATGATCTGTGTTGGCTGGCGATAACAGTAAGGCTGTGACAGGAACTGGGTGGCAATTGTTGCTGGCAATAAGCTAACCAAATGTGGCTGTATGTGTGCATTTGTTCCCCAGTTGTTGAAGAAAGTCCATCTGCAATCTTGTGGTTGTGGTTCTGAATTTTCTGAATACATTTTTTAAACCTTATTGTGACCAAACTTTCACTTACATATTTTATTAATACATCAATAAAGTGTTTTTGCCAGTATAGTTTCCAGTTGTCACTGTTAGTATTGTCTCTTCTAAAAAGTGTTCCCTTCTAAACACAATAGTATTGTTCAACTTTTTCCTTTATCATTTTATGTGACTAACTCTTTATGAGCCTCCAATATTGATCATGATTTTGGTTTCTTCTTATCTCACTGAAAATATTCCTTATCTCCTTCTCTTCCTTAATCCCTTTCAAATACATTATTCTAAACTCCTTTTCACATTCCTCACTGCTATCTTCAAATACACCCCCCATCGATAGTCTTACCAAGTGATGTGATGCAGTGGTTAGCATGCATTCAGGAGGATGATGGTTCAAATCTGCTTGCAGCCATCCAGATTTAGGTTTCCTGTGACTTTCCTAAATTGCTATAGGCAAATGTTGGGATGGTTCCTTTGAAAGCACATGGCCAATTTCCTCCCCCATCCTTAACGTAATCCAAGTTTGTGCTCTGTCTCTAATAACCTTGATGTTGATGGAACATTAAACCCAGTCTTCCTTCCTTCCTGCTAGTAGTCTTGACAGAGACTTAGAAAATACATTTTCCTTCATTTCTATATAGTTAATAGTGTAATCAAATTGCTGTAGAAATAATGCCCACCTTTTTGTTTTACTGTGATACAGTTTGCATTCTTGTAAATAGCTCAAAGGTTTGTAGTCAGAGTAGACTGTCATTTTGTGACCCAATACGAAATTTGTAAATTTATTGAATGCGACATGGATGACTGAAAGTTCTTTCTCTTAACTATACGAATTTTCTCATGTTCTTGTAGTGTTCTGGTGGCAACATGTGTGGGCATGTGGTCTATTTTCCCACCATTAATCTTCTTCTGAAATGGATGTGCTCTCACAGGAGTATCTTCAGACATATGGGGGAAAAATAAGTTTCCTCACTACAAATTTATGAGCCAGGAATCAGCTATAAAACTACACTGCCACTTAAATAAAGCAACTGGGAAACTATGACATGCATTGTGAAAAGAGTGTAACCAGGGACAAACTCACCAGGTAAAAGCACTCAAGGGCCACTGGCAAGAGTACAGAAAGTCCCATTGTCACCAAAAATGGCACACCATCCAATAAAATTTACAAGACACATCCGCTGGGTAAAAACACTTGAGGATCACTAGCAAGAATACAGAATGTCTTGCAACCACAAAAAATGGCACATCATCCAATAAAATATACAGGACACATCCACTTATGGAAATAAATAAGAATATGTTTCAAGGCAAAGAGCGGTAAGTGGAACAAACATAAGAAACCACATAAATAAGTGTAGAGATAAAGGAACAAATATTGAGGGCTCAGAGATTATATGAGTAATATAAGGAATAAAATTGTCTATGAGTCACATGTTACCTGTGTTTGTGTCCAGATTCGTAACACAACACAGGACATTTTACAACATAGGGGAGGAGTGTAAAGTATCACTATGGCACACGTTTATGGCTCCTACTACAGAGCTATGAATCAAAGTGACCGGCACTTACTGCACATAGGTGCCGTTGCCAGGTGGGAAAACAGAGAATGTTTCTAGAGTGTAATGATAAATTTAAATCCATTATATAAGATAAAAACAAGGAAGCACAATTAAACAATATCAACATATAAACCAAGGTCATGAGTGCATAGATATTTACTTAAAAAGTAACATCACAGCCTCAAAGTAACCCTGGTTATGAAAGGTCAGTTCTTTGTTGAGCCCCTTTTGTTTTGACTTGGCCAAACTGTTTAGGAATACTAAGGTACAAATCGTGTCCTCTATAAATGTGAGAACACAGTTCCTGCTTCCTCACAGTGAGAAACCTAAGTTTTTCCCATTCTCAAGATCTAGAGTACATAAAATTAAGTGTTTTGATTGTGACGCACGCTATGTTAGCCAAACAGGAAGATCTTTTATAGGCGTTTTTAATGAGCATCTTTTAACAAAAAAAGGCAACTTAAAAATTATTCTTCCTTCGTGCAGCATTTGAAAACTCCTCACCATCGCCCACCATCCATAAATGATCTTGATATTTTGCACGTTGTACAAAAAGGCAAGAAGACGAACATCATTTAAGAATTTGAAATTTTGAAAAGAGTCTATTTTAAGAGCCTGGGCCTGCTGAACGAAAACCTGACCTCTCATAACCAGGGTTACTTTGAGGCTACAATTTTAAATAAATGTATATGTACATGTGACTTTGGTTTATGCATTGATATTTTTTAGTTGTACTTTCTTGTTTTTATTTTGTTAATGGATGTACGTTCATCATTACATTGTAAACATATTCTCTGTTTTCCTGTCCAGTAGCACCACCTAGTATGGTGTCAGTCACTTTGATTCATAGCTCTGCAGTAGGAACCATAAACATCTGACCTATGTTGTAAACATGCCCTGCACAGTGTTAAGATAATGTACATTTAAACATAGGTAACTTGTGACTCTTACTCACATACTCTCTGAGCCAAGGTCTCATAGCCTTCAGTATTTGTTCCTTTATATCTACACACTTATTTACATGGTTTCTTATGTTTGTTCTGCTTACTGCACTTTGCCTTGAAACATATTCTTATTTATTTCCATAGGTGGATGTGTCATGTAAATTTTATTGCATGATGTGCCATTTTTGTTGACTGGGGGACTTTCTGTACACTTGCTAGTGGTCCTTGAGTGTTTTTACCCCATGAGTTTGTCTCTGGTTACACTCTTTTCACAGCATGGGTTATGGTTTCCCAGTTGCTTTATTTAAGTGGCAATGTAGCTTTATAGCTGATTCCCGACTCATAAATTTTTCTAAGGAAACTTATTTTCCCCCAGATGTCTGATGATTCTCCTATGAGAGTGAAATGTGTCACAAATTAAATAAATAAACAACCATTTTGCAATCAAAACTGTCTATTATTTCATAAGGATGCAGGATGTCCATGGCATGCCATTGTACCTCAGTCACTACCAGCCATGACCTGAAATCATACCTGATGTCTCCCCACACCATGATGAGAGAAATAACACCACTGTGCCTCTCCAAAACATTGAAAGAGTGAGAGCTCTCCCTAGGTCACCACCATACTTGTCAGCAATGATTATCCATGGTACTGCTAAACCATTGTTCATCACTGAACTCAGTCTGATCCCATTCATCAGCAGTCTATGTTTCATGGCATCATCTCCACATGCAGCTGTTTGTGCTGTGGTGTTGATGGTAGCCTTCACATGGTATAGTAATTCCCTAGTCCAGCTGATGTTAATCCCCAACCAATGATGCAGGATGACTCAGCTGCAAGGAGTCCATTAATTGTTCTTAGATGGCAGGTGCAGATGTGAAGGAGTCACAATATGCTTGGCGCACAATGCAGCAATCTTTCTTTGTGGCAGTCAGACATTGTTGACCAGCACCTTGACAACAAGTATGATTGTCCTCACATTCCCATGCAGTCAAACAGCAAGCCACTGTCATATCTGAATATCCTATAAATCCAGATAGTGCATGATTCAACCAATTGGCCAAACGGTGATCCACAATGAGGCTCCTTTCAGTCTCTATCAGGTGCTTATAATGCTGTCTCACTCAAGTATGCAGCATCTCTGTGTTCTTCACAGTGATCACTCAGCATCCAAAGCTGTTCATATCCCTTATACAGCCTACCAAGCCTAGTAAGAACACTAAACATGAACAACACTAATGCATCCTGGTGGCTATTCTTTCTGCCACAGAGAACTGCAACTCTAATCATTTACATACCCAGCAATTGCATGGATGCTTCCCCTTTTTTTGTCAGGCAGTGTATGAGTTCAGCAACCAAAATGTTAAAGCCAAAAGGCATAACGTGGTAATGACAACATCAACCCCCTTATAAGAATGCAATCTATTTTCTTGAACTTGGTGGAGAAGGATTCTGATGGAATCCAGAAGTGGTGTCTAGGCTAGTCATGAATTTTATATGTTTATATTTATGCTGTACTGCATCTATATCTTCCTGCCAAACATTCCCCCTTTTCAAAAACTTTTTTAGATGTCTAGAATTAACATCTAATCTTCACTTTTCCACATGTACCTGGTATGCGGTATATTCCCAACATTGTAAGTGGGTCTCTTTTCTCCTTTGCCAATCTGAGATACTCTTTGATCATCTTTTTCTGTTTATAAATAGTCTTTATGCTGTGTCTGTGGAATATGTGGCCAAGTCTGTCGTTCAGTTTGGGAATGTATGGCAGAAAGGTCATATCTGATATTTCTTTTTGTGATGTATCACTTCGTCAAGTGGTTGATTCTGTGACACTTCTTATGTAACTGGTGGAGTACCCATTGCTCCTCAGAATGCTTTCCAGGTGTTGCATGTCATGTCTGAGGTGCTGTAGCTCACATATTTGCCCTCCTCATGTTACAAGCATATTAATGATGCCTCTTTCCTGGCTTTACAAACTGTCAAATCATCATCCATGCTGAACAAGAGGCATGATTACTTTGCTCATTATGCAAGCAAGATGTATATATGAGCCACAGGTACATGTAATCTGCCACTGCAAGCCTGACTCTAGTCCACTACCAGCAATGGAGATTGAAGCCTTGACACTGCCAGCCACTCGTACTGGTGAAAAATCACAAAAATCATCATACAAGTGTCGACCAAAGAACCTGAGACAGAGGTCAATAGGCAGTTTGTCATACTGTGATATTATTCTCCAACCAAACCCTCTACAGTATAAGCATCATCTTCCTAAAAATATCCCCTCTCATTTGCATAAGGACCCCATGAGTTGGTTATTATTTCTTTCTTATTGTTTTTACTTGTTTATTGTTTACACAATTCAGAATAAAATGGTTCAAATGGCTCTGAGCACTATGGGACTTAACATCTGTAGTCATCAGTCCCCTAGAACTTAGAACTACTTAAACCTAACTAACCTAAGGACATCACACACATCCATGCCCGAGGCAGGATTCGAACCTGCGACCGTAGCAATCGCGCGGCTCCGAACTGAAGCGCTTAGAACCGTTCGCCCACCGCGGCCGGCAGAATAATTAATTTTGCCTTTGAAGAATTTCCACCATTGCAAGTCTGTAAAAATGAATTCTTTATTCCACCAATTAAGTCCCACAATGACTTTACTATCTAGTCCGTGCCTAAAATGACATTTTCACTCAAATCCTGTATTATAAGACATCCCTGTGTAAATTCTGTATCATTAACTTTAAATGATATTAGTGCGCTACAGTCGCAGTTTTGAATCCTGCCTCGGGCATGGATGTGTGTGATTTCCTTAGGTAGGTTAGGTTTAAGTAGTTCTAAGTTCTAGAGGACTGATGACCTGAGATGTTAAATCCCATAGTGCTCAGAGCCATTTGATAGTAGTGCCTTCTTGGAAAGCTCTTGGGCTTCTAGCTGGGTAGCAGTGTTAAAATACCATGATATTTCAAAGAGTGTCATACTCATTATTTTCTCACAAAGTAGCCAGACAGTGATGAGTATGGCACTGTATGGTGTTTGAGTTTACTACAAGGTAGGAGTAGGTGAGTGGTCCTGTGCTGGAGGTTGGTGGTGGAACGTGCAAAGAAGGAAGCCAATCGGCTGATAAAATATTTTATTAATGAATGCAAACAGACATGGTTCAGCACAGCTGAAACAGATTGCAGATGATGGGAGGCGATCCTTGGGCCCGAGCACACTGGTACGGGTGTGCCAACGCCAGCATTTCCCATGGACAGAACCGTCAGCCTGGTTATCTGGTTGCCATAGCACACTGGTGGGTGGCAGTTGATGGCTAAAGGGTAGTGACATGCTAGCAAGGCAGTGTCTCTGTGCATGGGTGGGACACTGAAACAGCAGTCATCAGTTCGCCGCCCAGTGAAGGCAATGTTATAGATGCGATGATGATTGACACAGGCTATGCATCATTGGACGGCCCAGCTGTAATGACTTGTTGACTGGCTAGTCCTAGTGGTTTAAATTCTGTTTCCAAGTGCTGACAGTTGCAGGAATTGCATCAAAACATCTGAAGCGAAGTCCATGGCTTGATGTGGCATAATCTGTAGGTCGGTCGCTCATGTGACTGGAGTCCATGTGACATTCCTCACTTGGAAGCACCAGCTGTGGAAGTGGAAACCATGTCTGCTGATGTTACTGGGCTGGCAGGGCATTTGACGGTAACTGTGGTCTGGTTTTGGGTGCTGGGCTTCTGTCCTAGCTGTTGGTGTCTGAGCCATTACAACACTCTTGAAACATCGTGGTATTTTATCACTGCCACCTGGGTTGAAACCCAAGAGCTTTTATCTATAGTATAAACCAGAAGAGTCTACAGTCTCTCGTACCATAGCACCTGTTTTCTCACAACCTTTGTACGTCTCCCTGTAGCTCCCCTTCTTTTAATGCCTATTACAGGTACCTCAATGAAATGTAGACTTTATTTACTTCTGTCCTTAAATTTTTCAAAAATGACACAAATGTGACTGTCAGTCTCTACCAGTTACCTTCCCAGTTATCAGTTTGGGAATCTCACATTCACTTTATTGCCTTTTTTATATCACTAATGATCTTCAGTTTCAATCAATGCTATATTTTCTACCATACTTTTTCTGATAAGTGCCTATTTTTCTGGTTGTGAAGCACTCATAGGCTTGTCAGATCCCCCTCACTGTCTCTTTTCTTATTGATGGAATATTCTTCAATTTCAGACTCTCCCCTATTATCTAACTAATTTTTCATTTCTTCCCAAAAAAACTGTAATCATCTTCTCACAAACTTTCTTTACACTACCACTGATTTTCTATTATTGTCACTACTTTCAAATTTTATGTTTTATGATTTTCTCACACTCTTCCTTCTCCTCACTAATGGCTACTGATTTGTAAATGTTGACTCAACATTTGATTCTCATGTACTTCCCTAATAGTAACCTGACTTCCCCAACTGTCGCCACCACTGTTATCTTACACTACTTCTTCCTTAACTTCAATATAAATAATTTCATCAATTTCTTTACAATAATCAGTCTCACTTCTATATTCACCATTATCTTCAGCAACAACTTACAACTAAAATCTTTTCACCTCCCAGTGCATGGTCATCAGACTCACCATAAACTTCAGAATCAACAAGATTACTCTTAATTTCTACTCTCTCGTTATTCATTAACTTATTCATTCTGAGCTAATCAAAGCTGTTACTTAACAATTCATCTTCACTTGAAATGTTATTTCCTGACATATCGACTCTACGAGTGATATATCTCTGCCATAGCAGGCTCTCCGACCCATGCGGACCTACTGTGCGCCGCCATATTGCTTTCCATTCTGTTCTGTGCTACTGACTGTATAAGATGTTGTAAATATTCACGTATAATAAAGTGGTATTAATGTATGTTGGTGTGTTACTTAATGATCGCTGCCACTCCGCGTATCAGGAATAACAACATTGGTGACCCCGATCTGTTTTAGTTCAATTCGTGAGTGCTATTAACAGTGATTTGTATTGTGCTACGAACAATGTTTCAACAACTGTTCAGTCCCTGTGATCTGACTTCGCAGACGCAGTTTTTCAAAGTGGAAAATGAACCCATACCAGAAATCACGCTGCAGTTTCAGTGCCAAAGTGAACTCCGCTGTCAACCGGATATTAACCTACGTGGCCCCGAGATAACCTCAACAGTTCCTGCTTGGCCACCGCAGCAGTTCCCGTGCCTACGGCTGCCTCTCGACCGTCGGACTGCATTCTGTTTATCGACGCCCCAGCACTGCCAGCGCCTGCCATCCCTGCTCATCTGCTGCACCCACACATGACGCCTGCTCTACAGCCACAGACTACGCAGCTCTCCACGGACATCTTACAACCACTCAGGTATGATGCAGCCACGCCTCCCGCACCGCACACCATCCCAGCTCCTGTTTGTCTTCCGCATGTTTTCCCGATGGTTTCGTCTGTCTCTGCCGCATCGGTTTCAACCGTGTCCGCTACACTCTCGCACCCGTTGTTACCAGCTCCCGCATGCCTACCGCCCGCTCCTGCAGCGGCACCTCCACCCCACCCACGCCGGTCCACAATGTTTCATCGACTTCCGCGCCGGGTTCTTTCGCTTGGCAAACACTGGTCGCGTGCTTACCAGTCCGAACTGCACCTGTTTCCACGGTACTGGAGAGTCTTCTGCACCCAACCGTGTCCCTACCAGCTGCGGTCCCAGCAACTGTACCTGCCTACACTATGCAATTAAACTCACATGTCAAGACTGAATTCTCTTCTTGCACTCCTGCTGCTTGTAAATCATGTGATTTTGTCCCTAATAACCAGATTAATACAGCTACTGTGTGCCAGTCTCCTGGTGCCTACAATCCCGATTTGGCACCACTCTACACTGCTACACCGTCTGCACCTCCAAGTAGTATGTTTGCTGCACCGACCGTTCCTCAGTACCTCGCACCTAGCAGATTCCCAAAACTGCCAGCCCTACAAACGGAGAACCCTAAGACATGGCTTGCATTAGTGAATAAAATGTTGGACATTCACGGCGTCCTAGACGACGGAGCCCAATTTATGTGCCTTCTTAGTCACCTGCACCATCACATGAATCTTATTAGTGACCTGCTGCTTTCGCCTCCCATGCAGAATAAGTACGAATTTGCTAAAGCTTGTATCGTTGAACGCTTATCCCGTCCTCCTGCTGAGCCAGTCCAATGCACTATCCATGAAGAACACATCCATGACCGTACCCCGTCACAGCTGTGGCGCCACTTACGCGCCCTTGTGGACACAGACTTTCTACCAGATGTCGCACTTTGGACAATTTGGCTACTTAAACTTCCTTCTGAGCTACAACTGCAGCTATAGCATCATTCAACACCGGTACCTCCAGCATTCGAGTCCGGCATCCGCCGCCCCCATGCATTATGCAGTAACAGAAGCCAAGCCTATCCGCGGCCGCGGCAAGACACGCACCTCGCTGTCAGTGCAAGCAACAGCCCCGCCACCCCGTTGTCGCCTGACTGCACTACCTACTTTTACGTTGCCACCCCAAAGGTCACCGGAGACGGCCGAGCGAGCACCTGAGTACACTCCGGCCGCGCAGCTGGCCGCCTCACAGCCCAGCCATGCTCCTGCACCACAAGCTGGCTCTCCTTATTGCTGGTTCCTCGCTAACTTTGGTGATGCAGCTCAGAACTGCAAACCACCGTGTGCTTTCCCAAACACTTATGGAGGGCTCGTCTAGGCGCCACGTCCCGCCGCGCTGCCTCACGGCGCCTACCGGCATCTTGTCCAATGCCTGCTGCACTGTCATCTGCTTCGCGCCTCTTTGTCGAGGACACCAACACCGAACTTCGTTTTCTAGTGGACACTGGAGCCGACATTAGTGTTATCCCACCCTCCCTCGCCTCTAACATAGATCCCTTATCTGCACCGCCACTGATAGCTGCTAACAATTCCCCGATTCTGGTGCTAGGTTCCTCACATCTCCTGCATAAATTTGCCCCAGATCAGGTTTTCTCCTGGACATTTTACGTCATGGAAGGTGATGCACCTGTACTGGGCCTCGATTTTCTTCATCACTATGCCCTCTCCCCTAATCTGCAAGCCGGCTGTCTGACTCACATCTCCGGTTTGAGTGTTCCTGGTACATCACAATATTCCCCCCCTCAGCTCGAAGTTTCTACTGACTGTTCACACTCTGCCCCTTCAGAGTGTATGTCACTTGCTGCAAACCTTTCTTCTGCTCTCTCAGCTTTCTTGCGTGAGCGCTCAGACGTCGATGCATTGCGCACTCAGAATGTCAACCTGGGTGTTCGCATTGACGAAGTCTATGCACAACTGTTGCAGACACAACAGCAGCTTCTGCAACTCCGCACAGCCACTCTTGCAATCGTGGACACGCCTCCTCAGCCTGGTCATTGTTCTGCAGCTGTGACCCCATTAATGGTTCGGCCAGCCTTTGCCCCTACCCCCTCTGCCCCTACCCCCTCTGCCCCTACCCCCTCTGCCCCTACCCCTCCTACCCCTACCCCCTCTTCCCTTACCCCTCCTGTCCCTACCCCCCATGCCCCTACCCCTCCTGCCCCTACCCCTCCTGCCACTACCCCCCCTGCCCCTACCCCTCCTGCCACTACCCACTCTGCTTCTCCTACATTTTTGCGTGCAATTGCCAATGGCACGTACCACAAAATAAACACGACTGTAGGACCCCCTGTGCGGCATAAGGCGTGCTGCTGAAATGCACAGAAACTTCGCCGTGCTAAAGACATCGTTAAAGATCTTTTGGATTCCAACATTCTCCATCAATCTGATAGTAACTAGTCGTCGCCAATCCATCTCGTACCAAAGAAGGATGGCATTTTCCTCCTCTCTGGTGACTACCGTGCTCTTAACGCACACACTACCATCGATAACTACCCTATCCCCCACATTCAAGATTTCACTCAGATGTTGCATGGTTCCCAGATCTTCTCCGTTCTCGATTGTGGCAAAGCATATCATCAGATTCTCATGTTCCCCAACGACATCCCCAAGACAGCCATAATTACTCCATTTGGCCTCTTCGAGAACTGTTCCATGCCATATGGTCTCAAAAACGCCACACAGACATGGCAACGCTTCATCGAAGCACTGTTGTTTGACCTCCCTTTCGCCTATGCCTACTTAGATGATATACTGATTTTCTCTCCCTCACCTGAGGAACACACTCTCCATCTTTCCAGAGTGCTTGCACTGCTCGCTGCTAATGAAGTGGAGATCAACCACGAGAAGTCTCAGCTTAACAGTCCTGAGGTCACCTTCTTAGGTCACACAGTCACGGCCGAGGGCGTCTGCCCTACCTCCTCTCGGGTTGAACTCATACTTAGCCTCCCTCCCCGAGAGGACTTCACTGAACTTCTCCGTTTTCTAGGCATGGTGAACTTCTACAGGCGCCACCTGCCCCATGCTGCATCTATCCAGATCCCTCTGACTGACTCTCTGGTGGGTAAGGATACTAAAGGCAAACGCAAACTCGTTTGGACACTGAAGATGGCCGATTCATTCAAAAATCTCAAAACCGCCCTCTCTAAAGCTGTCACACTCACTCACCCATTTCTATTACAGCTGATGCGAGCGACACTGCGACTTCAGCAACATGTATTGGATACCCCCCAACCCCTCCGTTTCTTCTCCAAGAAATTAACCAAATCCCAGTCCAAATGGTCCGCCTTCAACCGTGAACTCCTCGCCCTGTATGAGGCGGTCAAATATTTCAGAGCCGATGTCGAGGGTCACCCGTTCATGATTTACACAGATCACAAACCCTTGTCAGGTGCAATCCGTAACCCCTCACGTGATCTCCCCCCACGACACTTCCGCCATATGGATTTCATATCCCCATATTCCACTGATGCACATTATATCCGAGGCACTGACAGTGTAGTCGCTGACTACCTGTCTCGTGTCAACATCATCACTACCCCACTTAACCTTACCGACCTGGCCCGCTGGCAAACCAAAGACCCCGATATTCATGCCTTGCAACAAGACACAACCTCTTCCCTCCAACTGGAACAACGTGCATTCCCCGGCACCACAGAACCGGTCTGGTGTGATGTTTCCACTGGTAGCCCCCACCCTCTCGTACCCACAGCCCTCCACCGCTCTGTTTTTGATGCACTCCACAACCTAGCTCACCCAGGCATCAAAGCCTCCACCAGATTGGTCACAGAAAGGTATGTCTGTCCCATGTTAAACATGATTGCAGGATGTGGGCTCGCACATGCGTACCGTGTCAGAGAGCTAAAGTGGGCCGCCATGCACTTCCTCCGCCAGGCACTTTCGACATACCTAAAGGACGTCTACGACATGCCCATATTGATATTGTGGGTCCCCTCCCTCCCTCCAAGGGCTTTCGATATATCCTGTCCATTATTGATAGGGTCACTAGATGGGTCGAGGCAGTCCCTTTGGAAGATATTTCGTCCGAGTCTGTGGCTCGGGCCTACGTTGCCACTTGGATTTCCCGATTCGGAAGCCCTACCTCACTGACCACCGACCAAGGTAGGCAGTTTGAATCACAGCTGTTCACCTCCCTCTGTTCGTACTGTGGTGTCGCGAAGTTTCACACAACCGCTTATCACCCCCATGCCAATGGACTTGTGGAGCGCTGGCACCGCACGCTTAAAGCCGCACTTATGTGCCACGGTGCCCTCCCCTGGGTTTTGCTAGGCCTCTGCACTGCATACAAAGAGGACTTGCAAGCCTTCCACGCTGAGATCGTTTACAGGGAGCCTCTGGTTTTACCAGCCAAATTTGTGGAGGATACGCTGCTACCAAGCTCTTCCGAGCTCCCAGCAGTCGTTGAGAGCATCAGAGGGCACATCGCGCTCATCAAACCTCCCTTGCCCTCTGCCCACTGTAGGCCTCATGTGTTCATGTATAAGGAACTGGCCACATGTGAATTTATCATGTTACATGACGACACAGTACCGACAACCCTGCAGCCTCCCTACACCGGTCCATTTAAAGTCCTGTCCCGAGGCCCTTCCACATCGACGATACTTAACAACGGCAAATCAGTAATTGTTTCACTCCACCAGGTGAAACCTGCGTGGACCTTGCAGGAGCACTCTGCAAGTGATCCCGACGTACACAACACCTGCCCTCCTTCCCAGGAATCCCATCATGATTTGGATGGGCCCACCACCCGTGCCCCCCTTCCTCCCCCCTTGCAGCCTACATCAGAAGCCAGACGACCAGTGGTTCCACCCTGTTGGCACAGTGATTATGTCCTAGCTTCAGTCGAGCTTGCTACACCTACTCCCAAGTGTTGTGCGCGTGATTTCACCATGGACAAGTGCTTTTGTGACCATCAAGTGTCCCACCCCCACATGGCTGGCACAGGACTTGACGTACCACCGTGCTCCACACTGCAAAGGGGGGGCTCTGTGGCGATTATCGACTCTACAAGTGATATATATCTGCCATAGGAGGCTCTCTGACCCATGCGGACATATTGTGCACCGCCATATTGCTTTCCATTCTGTTCTGTGCTACCGGCTGTATAAGACATAAATATTCACGTATAATAAAGTGGTATTAATGCATGTTGGTGTGTTATTTAATGATCGCCGCCGCTCTGCATATCAGGAATAACCACACATATAAACCAGTTCAGGCGACAGTAGCATCACCGGGCAAGGAATGACATGCAGGGTGCATGTAGTATCAGTGAGCATGTTGTACTTGTGTAAAATGGGAAAGGTGGGTGAGCTATTTGAGTTTGACTGATGGCAGATTTTGATGGCCCAGAGGCTCGGCATGAGCAATTCAGAAACTGCGTGACTTGTGTGACTTGTCAGGTGTTTGAGGAGTGCTATGGTGAGTTTCTTCAACACGTGACAAAACCAAGGCAAAACCATGTCCAGATATCATGGGATTGGGTGGCCACCTTTCTTTAGAAATTTTGGATGTCGTAGGCTGGGCAGATTGGTAAAAGAGGACAGGCAGCAAACTGTGGCAGAACTAACAGCAGCCTTTAATGCTGGGCAGAGCCTAAGTGTGTCTGAACACACAGGGACTGAACACTCCTCATGACGGGCCTTCGCAGACGATGACCCATTCATGTGCCATGATGTTAGTAACTAAAACTGAAATGGGCATATAACCATTGGCACTGGGCGTTGGCGCAGTGGCAGTGTGCTCTATGGTCTGATGAATCATTATACCTTCTTCATATGCCAATGGGAGGGCGAAAATTTGTCATCTTCCAGGGGACCAGCTTCTTGACATCTGTACTGTGGGATGGTGACAAGCTAGCAGTGGCTCCAGTATTCTCTGGGTGACATTCATGTGGGCATCCATGGCTCCAATGGAGCTTGTGCAAGGCACCATGATAGCCAAGGAGTACCATACACTGTTTGCAGACCACGTACACTCCTTCATGATGATTATGTTTCTCGACGGCAGTGGCACTTTTCATCAAGATCATGCGCCATGTCACAAGGCCAGGAGTGTGATGGACCAGTTGGAGGAACACAGTGGTGAGTTCCAATTGATGTGCTGACCCCCCCAACTCAACAGATCTGAACCTGACAGAACACACCTAGGACGTAGTTGAACATGGTATCAGGGCTCATCGCCCCCTCCCTGGAATGTATGGAAATTAGGTGATTTGTGTCTGCAGATGTAATGTCAACTCCCTCCTGCGACCTACCTCATACTTGCTATTAGATAGGTCATCATAAAATTCTAGCTGATCAGTGTATTAATACTCAATGATTTTCAGAATTCCCTATCAAAATACAACCTATTTATCTTGTATGCTCCCATGTTAATTTTCCCATAAGATTAAAAGTTTATTATCTGCTGGAACATTTTCCTTCCCAGTGGGACAACCCTCAAGTTTTCCTGAACATTTCTCCTCTTATCTAGTCTTGTGTTATCTTGTGGTGTGTTGTTTTCTTCCCAAGCCCTACCTCTGTTTTCAGGTTTTCTGTTCCCATTCACATTTCTCTCATCCCAGTGAGTCCTGATACTCATTTCTGTAATTCTCTGAATATCTTCTCTCATGTACTCTCACACTATAATTTTGATTCCACAACCCATGCTGCTAACCACCAAATCCACCCTGATTAAAATAATCTCTCTCAGTTTTCTCTAACGCTCTGTCTAACTCATCAACATGTTTTAGAAACTGTTCAGGAGAGTAATTAGGCTCATACACCAATGCCCACTGCACTTTTTCTGGTGATCTTATTTTAACAGCATCTGTTTTGTTAACAGATCAAAGGGTCTGTCCAAATTAATCAATCTCCTAAGCTATTTTTCACAAAATTCTGTCATACTCCCATTTTCCTCTCTATTTTCTGGCTCATTAAAAATTCACTTTTAATTCCAGCTTTTTCTGTTCGTGCCCAACATTTGTTAAAGAAACTCACTTTAAGACATATCTGAATTAGTGCTCCAGTTTGCCCATGAAAGTATTTCACCATCCAAACATTTCTTTACAAATTTAATTTTAAACATATCAGTTTTCCAGAAACAAAACTGCTATGACAGGGTTGTATGAAATCAATGGAACATAGTTTATACGTGCAGTACTCCAAACGCCATTACAGTTAGTGATAAAACGTTTTGCAGCAAAATTTTCTTGTAAATTGACAAGTTTTTTGCTAATGCCAGACACATTACTTTTGCATGCATCTATATTACTAGTGGCCACTTTCTCCACGTCTAAAACTAAGCATTAATTGCAGAAACCTGGTTTTTTTTTAGTTTAAAGTTTCCTTTTTGTCTTAGTCGTTCTTCTTGGTTTGAGTTATTTCTGATTCACAATTTTGATTTTACTTACTCATGAAAGTATGAACTATTTGAAAATTATTTGCAGTTTTTTTCCACTTTTATTCACAAGGTCTAATTCTACATTAACAACTGTAGATTCACCTACTTCTACCTGAGCTTTAAATTGTCAGTGCCCCACTTATAACGTGAATTTTAATTTGTTAAGATCCTGTTTTACTTGTGCAACCTGAACACTGTTATTTAGGTGTTTCGATTTTAACTAACTTGTCATTTGTGAGAGCATGTCGTCATTTTAACTAATTTGCATTTAAATTAACGCTTTGAATTTTTGACTTTGTTATTGAGCTGTTCATCTGATTTGTCTATTTTATAACTTAGTTCACTTTTTCCTTCCTCTTCTGATTGCCTCAACAATTTTGATTCCCTTAGTAAATGTTCAAAAACAGCATTTTCCCCTGAAAGTGAACTGCTAAAATTTTATTCATAACTTGAATTACTCCCCCAGGGTATGTCTGAAACTGATTCTTCTTTGATCATCTTGGTACAGTTTTTCTTCAGTGATATACAAAAAAATCACACTCAAAGTCCTACTGGCACTGCACAAAATCACTACAAAATAATAAAAGTATTACCCTCATGGTGGTATAATAAGAGGGGATGGCGCTACAGCCTTAACATGACATGACACAGTCCTAGAGATATGATGAGGCGAGATCTACGCGGTGATGAGGCAAAGGGTGTGGTGGATTGCTTTCCCGCAGAGCTTGTTCTCTCGACGGCCCTGTCCAGCCTCCCAGTTATAATGGACCAGCTTTCGCACCCAGTTGACAAGACGGATGATGATAGGAAGATGGGATGGTGGTACGTGGACACGACCTCGGTCTCAGAAGAGTGTGGCATGTCGGAGGGCCATCTGGTGGAGCTTGCTCCGTCAGTGGTACCCTCCTGCTCATCACCTATGACAGACCAGTCGCTGGCAGTGGAACACCAGAAGTATGCTACTAGAGGGTCGGAAGGTCGTTATGCAGATGCAGTCTCGGCTGCAGAAGCGAGTGGCCTGGCAGTTCGTCATCAGATTGAGTTTGCCTGCTGGCGACATCCTGCCTGCCACCTATGGCCGACCAGCAATCGCACTACATCACTGGAAGATCACGAGCCCACAAAATGGACACAGATTGATCTGTGCATGTACGCAACTTGCACAACCGTACACATTCTGTCGATGTGTACAACACTGCCATCCACGGGATGGATACGGGAGGCTACCTCTACCGCCAAGATGGGGGACACAAAAATCATTATGGCAACCTGGAAGACGCAGATGGCAGTGGTCACGCCCGCCGTGCAGGCCACTGCCCCTACGCTGCGCACAGCAGTGCACCCTACCTCACTGAATGCCAATAAGACAGGAGCATCCACCCAGGATGTGGCTCATGCCCTGGCATTCCTCAAGGGAATTCTCCCTAAGGGTACACCCCTAGAAGATCGTGAACACCTGAAATCCTCACGGCAATCGCGGAAATGCACAGCTGCCTCTGATGAAGAAGACTCCACACTGCAATGTACAAGCAGAAAGTCATGGTCAAAGAAGAGGGTGCTGAAGGAAGTTGCTGCACCTACTCCTAATTGGAAGGAAGATGAAGTGAGATTTATCGTCCCAAGCCAGTAGCACACTGCTAGGGCCAAAGTGTTCCAGCCAGTGCAACAGCTACTGATACAAAATCGTTTCGATGATATACCTGAGTCGGGGGATGTTGGCGTGAGTGGCGCTGAGCCGTAACAGAGGAGGAAACCTCCTCCCCCTCCGCCTGTCATCTGATTTTCCGGGTGCAGCCTGAGTACAAGTGACAGTCGAGCCACTCTGAGTTAAGAGAAGGTGGTCTCAGTGCTACCCGTGCCTGGGCCTTGACCACGTCTTACAGTATTGTTTTATGCCGCCTTGCTGCGTCAAATGTGCACGCCTTCACCAGAGCAAAGAGTGCTCTCTGAAGAAAGAAGACACGCTACGATGCTGCAACTGCAGTGAGCCTCATGTGGCAAGTTACAGGGGCTGCAAGGCGTTCAAGGAGTCCAACAACAATCATTGAGGAAAGGCAGTACCATTAAGAAGGTGCGACCTGGCACCAGTTTCCTGGATGCCATCAAAGGTGGTGCACCCACTGCAGACCCACATCATCAGCCGCAGCCTACCATGGCAATCAAGGAACAGCAAGACAAAGAAGCAGCTGCACCGCAGATAGCATCCAGAGGGCGAGGCTGACGCATGGAGCACCCTCCTCCCCTCACTACACTGTGACCCACAAAACGAGCTGCACAACAGCCAGCAGCTGCTGCCCAGTCGCATTGAGCTGCTCCATCTGTAGAGGATGCCACCGTGGCTGCCACTGCACAGAGAGAAGATGCCGACGAACTCTGATCACTCCTGAGATCACTCAATGAGCTCCTACAGCAACTGCCGGTCCTGGTGACGGCAGTTACAGCAGCCCTCCAGGCCAGCACCGTTCCCATGAAGAACCATCATGGATAATCATCACATCCATGCTCTCATAGTTTTTGGCTTCAAAGCAAACACTCTGTCCCCAGCAGGGTGAATTTCGCCAATTCCTCCACCACGAGGGAATCGACATCTGCTCTCGTGCACGAAACTTGCCTCAAAGCTGGAGTCATCATGCGAGCCTCAAACTACCAATACTATCAAATCGACAGGCTGATGGCTGGCGGCGGAACTGCCGTATACATTGAGTTTGGTGAAACACCACTTGGTGCATCTGCCTGTGCTGGACACCATGGAGACAACAGGAGTCACTGTCAACACCACAGTTGGGCAGATCATCTGCATTGCAGCCTACTGACCACCGAGAGGGAGCTTGGAGGCTGCTGATATTGAAACATTGCTGACGATCCCCGACGAGCAATTCAGGTTCAGGAGCAGACATTCCACCACCCACCAGCTGCTGAGGCTGGTGGAAGAAGCCATGTGTGTCCTGGAGATGCGAGAGTACCCTGAGGTAGTGCTAGTCGATGTTTCCATGGCCTTCGACTCCATGTGGCACAATGGCCTCGTGTACAAACTCTTCGTGTACGGTTTACCGACGCCACATGCACTACTGATCCGCTCCTACCTTGCCGGACGAACATTCCACGTCTGCACTGACGACAGAAGATCGACGCAGTGGCTGATTCGAGTGGGAGTGCCACAGTGCTTGGGCCCCTGTTGTACTCCCTCTACACCGGGTGGTGTGCATGAAATTGACCCTATATGGCGATGACACGGCGCTACTCGTGCGGAGTATGAATGCGATAAAAATGAGAAGACTTCTGCAACTTGGCTGCGATACACTCAGAATGTGGTCAAACAAATGGCGGCTGAAATACAATGCTGCCAAGAGCCAGGCAGGGGTGTTCTCAAGAAAGTTGCTGCCACCTGACCTGCCGCCGGTTACCATCGCGGGAGGCTCCATCCTGTGGAGCAAGACCGGCCGCCACCTTGGAGTCACTCTGGAGCAAAGACTGACATGGCTGCCACACATCAGAGACGTCAAGGGTAAAGCATTAGGGCGACTTCATGCACTATACCCTCTGCTTAACCCGTCGTCCCGTTTCCTCCGCACCACGGCGTCACACTATACCTGACACTAATCAGGACTGTTAGAATACACGGCGGTGGTGAGGGGAAACGTGGCTGACACCAACAATGGGACGCTGCAGAGGGTGCAGAACCGGGTTCTGAAGCTCGCTCTTTGCCTTCCGAGCCGATATAGCACGCAAATGCTACACGAAGATACTGGCATCCCATTACTGTCTGATAGGTACAAGCAGACAGCATGCCAGTTCTACGCGAAGACGGTAAACTCCGAGAACCGGCTCATCAGACTTTGGCCAGCAGATCCACCATAGGCTAACTACGTGCTGGCCTCACCTGCTAAGGGAATAGAAACCTATCCCACCAGCCTGAGGAAGGCCTATAGCCATCCTGAAAAGAAGAATATCTAAGAAGCGAGGCACAACTACCCCAAACCAATGTAGAATGCTATGAACGGTAGCAATTGCGTACCAGGCGCTTAACCTGCTCACAGTCAAGCCCAGGGAAGCCTTGTCATTTTGAGCGAGCAAGCGAGTGCAGGCTTAACGCTGTACATTGCTTTGAAGACGGCGCCGCCGTGTTAATGCCCCAAACTGTTAAATTTATGTCGTGTGCATGCAAGAGTTGTTTTATACAGAAAATGTTCAAGTACTTCCGTGAATAGCACAGAGCCAGAAAGGCATTTGCAGACGTTTTTCTGGTCTTAGATGCATATTTGATCCAGTAATACGACGAATTTCGAATCGTTAATGTAATTTTCTCTTTGTTAAATGTTTCGAATATCCAAGAAGAGAGGTATGTAATATGAGAATGCTACATCCGCAAACCAGCATTTTTTATAATACGGATTGACGAAAATGCTGAGAACATAGTTTGCTATGTTAGGTTGGTTCTCACATCGTTAGTACACAGAGCTTTTCGAGTTGAACTGAGAGGAAATCTAAATTAGAATGACAGAAATAAAATCACTGCAGTAAAAGGTAATATCGCAACCAAAATTAATGTATATAAAAGAAATTATCACTTGAACGAGTCCACCTAAGAATGACATTCGATTCCTTTACAGTTTAGACTATAATACACCCGTAAACCAGGCAAGCTGACATTTTTCCTCAAAAAGATGGCGAACACTGCAAATCGTGAGTGTGTTAGTGCTTCAAATATAAACGCAAAAAGTGAAAAATATGTGTAATATACGAATGTCGCGGATTTTATACCGCTCCCAAGTGTATTGTGCCTCATATTATCACAAAAATAGAGGAAAGGGGAAGTAGAAACAGTTAAACATACTGAAGGAAACCAAGACAGCAACTGCTTAGCGAAATAATCCTGTGAATGTAGTCAAATGTGCGAAAATAAACGAGAGAAGAATCAGGCCTACAGATGTAATTTTTGCTGTTAAAAGAGAATTTGTTACAATATCACGCCAGTAAAATTTGTATAAAGCGTGGACGTAGCGTAAATATAAATCAGTGTATGTATTAGCGAAAACCTTTCGAACATTCGTGTAGTACAATTATGAACAATATGTTTAAAGTGCCCAAACGAAATGGAAATGAAGACACCGCAGTGCCAATATTCCAGGTATGCTAACTCTTATTAAAAAAATTTTGAAAGATAAAACAGCGACACTGCTGAATGTTCCTTTAATTGTGTCACATCACACGTTCCAGTAAAAGTAAATATTGCACAAATAGAAATGGAATTAGCAGCGAAAGGAACGAGGAATCAATGTAATACAGCTATGCCAAAAACTAAAGTTCTTATGTTGACTGACGAAAACGACAGAAAGCGTGCAAGCGTCTTAAATGCATTAGTTCAAGAAACACTCTCTGTAACGTCCTTTGTCAAACCAGGTGCGTTATTTAACGAAGTTACTAGAGACATTCATTGCAAAATCAAACACCTAGGAAAAGAAGACACACTAATAGTCCGTGCTGGATCGAATGACAGCAGAAACTGGAAAAAGACCTATAATTTCAGAAATGCTGTAGAAGAGTTAATCAGGAATACGTTGCACACAGGGGTGATACTATGTACAATTCCATACCAGCAAGGCAGGGTGCAGACAAATTGTTATATATCAAATGGCTCTGAGCACTATGGGACTTAACTGCTGAGGTCATCAGTCACCTACAACTTAGAACTACTTAAACCTAACTAACCTAAGGACATCACACACATCCATGCCCGAGGCAGAATTCGAACCTGCAACCGTAGTGGTCCCGCGGTATGTTATATATCAGCTGAACAGGTACATTGTAAAAGCAGGTGAACAATACAATCATGCCACAGTACTTGATGTAAACAGATTCCTAAGAAGACTTGATTATATGCAATTCTTGCTGTGTGAAATCCTAAGAGTAAGAAAGAAACTATGCAGAGAATTAAAGTATGCAATAACAACGAAAAAGCAGACCATAGTGATGAGAAATAACATAGTAGTAACTATCATACCAGAAGTAGAAAAATCTTCTGTAGAATCAAAAAACCAGAAAGATGGAAAAACTGGACCATCACATTCCAACAGTGAGTTAAATCACACTGAATCAAAAAATAGACGCAGATCCAGCATTAACAGCAATATTGGAACACACACTGTAAAAAACAGGAAGATCACAATGTGTCAACAGAAACAACTGATAGTGGATTAAATTTAATAAAGGAACCACTACATGCAGCACCACAAAAAGAATGTGAAATACATCAAAGCATACAACCAACAACTTCAAAATTTGAACAATAGAAAGGAAACCAACATGGGCTTTGCAGACAGTATGGGCAGTTCCCCACTATTTAACAAAAGACTTTTTATTTCACAAAAGAGAAGAAGGGCAGGACAAATAATAATGAATACAGCATAGTCACATATCAAGCTCCAACTACAACAGATATTCAGCAATCCAGGACTCACAAAGAGAGAAAAAAAACCACATGAAAGTCTTGTACCAAAATATTCAGTACTTAGCCAACAAAAAATTTGAAGTGGAAGTAGTCCTGAATAAAACACAACCGGATATATTATGCATCAGTGAGCATGGGCTAAATGAAGCAGAATTTAGCAGCCTAATATTAAGAGACTATGATCTGATTAATTAATTCTGTAGATCAAAACATAAAGGTGGAGGTGCTGCTATATACACACATCAAAAAAAGTTTTTCATCACCCCAGTTCCCAGAACTCCTGAAGATAGATGTTGACTGAGGATATTGTATCACAGACACAGTTCCTTTGACTGTTCAGAGATGTCACTAAACCCGCCGAAAGATGTAAACAACCATGCATGAGCTGTGCCTATTAGACAGAGGGGGGTCTCATTCTGCCAGGAAGGAGGTACACGGATCGTGTTGTCTGTAGTTCAACCATGCCTAGATGGTCAATACTGCAATTTGATCATGTCCACATTGTTACTTTGAGCTGGGAAGGGCTCTTACCAAGGGAAGTGTCCAGGCATCTCGGAGTGAACCAAAGCGATGTTGTTCGAACATGAAGGAGGTACAGAGAGACAGGAACTGTCGATGACATGCCATGCTCAGGCCGCCCAAGAACTACTACTGCAGTGGATGACTGCTACCTGTGGATTATGACTCGGAGGAGCGCTGTCAGCAATGCCATCATGTTGAATAATGCTTTTCGTGCAGCCACAGGACATCATGTTACAACCCAAACTATGCACAATAGCCTGCATGATGCACAACTTCACTCCTGACGTCCACGGCGTGGTCCATCTTTGCAACCACGACACCATGCAGTGCAGTACAAATGGGCCCAACAACATGCCGAATGGACCACTTATGATTGGTATCACATTTACTTCACTGATGAGTGTCGCATATGCCTTCAACCAGACAATCGTCGGAGACATGTTTGGAGGCAACCCGGTCAGGCTGAACACCTTAGACACACTGTCCAGTGAGTGCAGCAAGATGGAGGTTCCGTGCTGTTTCAGATTTCATTATGTGGGGCCGACGTATCCTGCTGGTGGTCATGCAAAGCACTGTAATGGCTGTACGATACGTGAATGCCATCCTCTGACTAATAGTGCAACCATATAGGTAGGTAGCATACTGGCGAGGCATTCGTTTTCATGGATGACAGTTTGCTCCCGCATCGTGCACATCTTGTGAATGAATTCCTTCAGGATAACGACATTGCTCGACTAGAGTGGCCAACATGTTCTCCAGACATCAAGCCTATTGAACCTGCCTGGGATAGATTGAAAAGTGCTGTTTATGGATGACGTGACCCACCAACCACTCTGAGGGATCTATGCCGAATCGCCATTGAGGAGTGGGACAATCTTGACCAACAGTGATGAACTTGTCGATAGTATGCCACAACAAAAACAGGCATGCGTCAATGCAAGAGGATGTGCTACTGGGTATTAGAGGTAATGGTGTGTACAGCAATCTGGACCACCACCTCTGAAGGTCTAACTGTATGGTGGTACAACATGCAATGTGGGGTTTTCATGAGCAATAAAAAGGGTGGAAATGATGTTTATGTTGATCTGTCTCCCAATTTTTTGTACAGGTTCGTGAACTCTCAGAACCAAAGTGATGCAAAACTTTTTTTTGTGTGTGTACAAGAAGAAAATTGGAATTGCAGAAGATACTGAATACTGTAACTATGTAAACCTTCCAGCTTGCATTGAAAAAGATTTTGAAATTACTGGTGCAATGAGTGAAAAGCTCAGAATTATCTGTGTTTACAGGTCCCCAAGTTGTAATATTACACATTCTTGAAAAAACTAGAAAAATTGAATTAAAATGAAAGAAGTTGTAGTATGTGGAGACTATAACATAGATATGTGTAAAGAATCAAAACCAAAACAAAAACTGATAGAGACACTATTATAGTGTAACATGAAAACAATAACAGATTTGCCTACAAGAGTGACTGATCATAGTCAGACCATCATTGAGTCCGCAACTCGTGGTCGTGCGGTAGCGTTCTCGCTTCCCACACCCGGGTTCCCGGGTTCGATTTCCGGCGGGGTCAGGGATTTTCTCTGCCTCGTGATGACTGGGTGTTGTGTGCTGTCTAGGTTACTTAGGTTTAAGTAGTTCTAAGTTCTAGGGGACTGATGACCGTAGATGTTAAGTCCCATAGTGCTCAGAGCCATTACCATCATTGACAACATTATCAGAAATACTGAAAACACAAATATTGAAAATAGTAAATGTGAAGCAAAAGTTCTACAGACAACAATTTCTGACCATCATGGCCTAATAATTCACATCCATATAAACAGGAGCTCAAAAACAGAAGAAATGCAAGATAAGAAAGAAGTCAGGATTATCAATGTACAAAACATGAACATTTTCAAAACAACACAGAAAAGCAGGGTCGCAGTAAGAAATGAATTACGAGAGAAATAATTGAACTCCGGACTAGAGTGAAGAAACACAGACAAGCGGGGAATATGAAGACATATACACAATATCAGAAGTAGTACAGACAATTAATGAGAGAAGCAAAAGCAATTTCAATACACACAACCATAGAAAATTCGAATCAAAAAAGTGAAACAACATGGTATATAACCAACAATGAAAGATATAGCCAAAAAAGATTAAAAAACAGCGATTTTATTAAGTGAATGAGAATTGATAACAACATAGTTAATGATGGATCAAAAATTGATAATATACTAAACAACAACTTCATAGATGCCATACAAAATTAAAAAGGGGAAACAAGTCATCAGTGATCGAAGCATTTGAGCACACTTAGCCAACCACCCCACTCAATGTTTCTGGAGACAGTGACAAAAACAGAACTCATTAAAAAAAACAGAAGTTAAAACCCACAAATTATTTAATAAAACATTTGAGTGAAGAAATACTCAAACCAGTTTTGGATATTGTAAACTCCTCATTTAGAGGAGGAGTATTCCCAGAAAAATTAAAAGTAAGCAAAGCAGTGCCAATATTTAAAAAAGGAGACAAAACTGATCCACATAACTATAGACCAGTATCTTTAATCTCTGGTTTCTCAAAAACACTAGAGATGCTCATCCATAGTAGGTTGACCACATTCCTGGAGAAACAAGTATTCTGACTCCAGCACAACATGGTTTCCAAAAAGGGAAATCTACAGAAACCGCCATCACAAGCCTCACAGAATCAGTTATAGATGCATTACACAAAAGAAACTCTGTGTCTGCTATGTTTCTGAATTTGTCTAAAGTGTTGGACACAATCACCCACACTACATTTATTCGAAAACTTGAAAGCTATAGTATTCTTGGACATGTAGCAAAATGGATAAAATCATATATCAGAAACAGAAAGTATTATGTGGAAACAGAAACTGGATACAGATCTGAAATCACAAATATTAAGTACAGAGTGCCTCAAGGATCTGTACTTGGCCCATTTGTGTTCAACCTATTTCTAAACGATATTGATGTCAGTGAGAATGATTTAAAAAATACTATATGCAGATGACATGACAAAATTGAATGCAGAAATAAATCTGGAAACACTGGAAAGAAGTGCATTCATGTAACTAAATAACACAGCACAGTGGTTTATACAAAATGACTTAATTTTAAATCTAAAAAAGACAATGTTCATGTTGTTCGCAAATAGAGAAACGGAAGAACAGATAGATATATTCACAGGTGAAACAAGACTGGAAGAAGTCACCTCTATTAAATTTGTGGAGATTGTAGTTGACAATAAGCTCCAGTGGAATCAACATATAGATAATGTTTGCTGTAAATTAAGCACTGCACATTATGCCAACAAGGAGCTTCTATGTACAGTGTACTATGCTCTATTTGAGCTATACCTAAAATATGCAATTACTGTTTGGAGGAATTCCAGTAGCAAAAATACAAAAAGAATATCTAGAATGCAGAAGAAAAGCTGTTAGGACCATCATGAACAAGAAACAGAGACTCATGCAGAACTGTTTTCCATAGTCTGAAAATTCTGACATTTCCATCTCTATACGTTTACAATACAATAATATCATTAATAAAAGAAAATGCAGTACTAGGAAGAAACGCAGACGTTCATACATATGGAACAAAAAATAAAGGTCAACTGAGAAGTGTACAATACTGACTGAGAGTTGCTTAAAAACAGTCCTCGATACTTTGGTGTCAAACTCATCAAGTGCCTTCCAAAGAGTTTGCAGGACAATGTGAGCAAGAAGACATTTCAAAACCTTTTAAAGGGTTATTTAATGGAAAAGTAATTTTATAGTGTAGAAGAGTATACGTATCAGTGAATGAAAAATGCTACTACTACTGTTGTAGAAGTACTGTAAGTAACTGAACATATTCTGATATGTAAACTACATGAGAACATGAATACTGAGAGAAAAGTGTAAATATGAGTATAACGAAGTATGTAAATAATTTTCAGAACCTAAAAAATGGGTGAAAAATGTATGTAACATTATTATAAGTATTGCCACTCTGATGTATTATATTATAATAAATAGGTTGAATATTGCAAGAAATTAGGTTTAAGGTGACCTATCCTATATTACAAGAAACACCAAGATGTAATCAAATGGGATCAAATGAAAATCAGTCAGTCAAACCAGTAGCTAATTCTTTGGGCAACTAACATGGCGGATGTCGGCTTCGCCTTTTTTGTTACGTCATGACAACTCCACCTCGATAGCGTCTCAGCGATATAGTGTCAGAGCGTGGGTCCGTTGTGGACTATCTCTGCATAGTCTTTGGATATACAAGAATGAGTGGCGTTTCTGGTTTTGTTTATTGAGAAGCCGGTAGTGTTGTTTGTATGCTCTGAAATAAGCTGCACGGACGGTGACATTTAATATGGAGGAAGAAATTGATGATATATGCCGTCTTTTCGGCATCTTGTCGATTGATGTCAATCGACGACACACCCTGAAGGAGATATTAAATTTAGTTGGAAGCGTCAGGAAAGAAACACTGCAACGTGTTGAAGTGGAAATACAGTTGCCACGCTTGTTTGACTGTCTGAATACATCGGATGAGTGAGTTCATTTTTATATCTACACATCTGCAACATGCTTATTTAGTGTCATAACTATTTCTTTAACTTTTTGAGACCATACAGTAGTTTAACTGTACATAAGCTACTGTCACGTTTCATAATGCTGTTGTGCCTTTATAGGGAAGAAATCAAGTTGTCTTGTGCAATTTTGGATAAAATTTTACCTGATATGAATCCAGAAATTGTGTTCACTCGTTGTTTGCCGTGCTTACAAAGAGCGCAGAATCATCCAATGAACGAAGTTAGATCCATTGTTTTGAAAGTCGTAAGTAAAATTATCATCTGTAGCTTTAATTGCATGTAATTAGCATGTATTAGTTGCTTTTGTATTCATTATTCTTACTATTCGCGTGAGATATAATTTTCAGATTACCTTTTGCAATGCTGTTCTTTCATGTCACAAACTGCACAGAATTACATGGTTTAAGATTGACATGTGAGAAGGTTAAATGACGAAATAGTGATTTTACGAGAAAGTTTTCTGTGTACACCGAATTGATACTTCTCCCTATGTGCTGGGGCAGTAGAAGCGTTCAGTTCTTGAACTTTTTCCCGGGGGGGTGGGGGTAGAAAGTAGCTGCTCTTTCCTTGAACTGAGTATGCCCATACTGATTCACAATGTTATCAGAATGTTATGTTTTTTAGCTACTTAGTTTGAGCCCCATTGTGGGTAAACTGTCTCACATGGCAATGTGTTACATGATCTGATGAGGTTTTTAATATGTAAGAAAGTGATGCCATTCAGGGAATTTCTCTTATTAGTGTGTCTACTTACTTTCTTTCTCAACCTGCCTCAAGATGATTGGGTGTTTGTGTTGTCCTCATCATCATGAAAGTTAAGAGATTGGGCTGAGCAAAGGTTCGGAATTTGTACGGGCACTGATAACCGCGCAGTTGAGTGCCCCACAAACCAAAACATCATCATCTTTCTTTTACACTGCTATGTTTAAATGCAGTGAAAGCTGCATTTCACCAGTCTCTGTTTGATAAAAGTTATGTAGTATCCCCCACCTCTTAATCTTTTTGTAGTGTGTGCAATGGCAACTCTAGAGTATACATGCTGGGTGTTCACAAATGTTTAGATTCAGAAAAAATTGAGAGTGTGAAATTAATAGCGTCTGCTGTATAACAGTTATGCTTATCAACAAGTTTATACAACTACAGCATTGCCAATAATAATAATAATATACATAACCTATCTGACAACAGAAATAATTGCTATTGTGGAATTTTGTTGATTTGTACATAATTAAGTACAGTTTAGGGT
This sequence comes from Schistocerca americana, assembly GCF_021461395.2. NCBI lineage: Eukaryota > Metazoa > Arthropoda > Insecta > Orthoptera > Acrididae > Schistocerca > Schistocerca americana. The sequence goes on along the minus strand of NC_060130.1, from coordinate 747,863,236 downwards.
AATGCATAATAATGCACTAGCTTTCGCAGCTCTCCATTTCACCTTTTTGTGTAAGTGGGAGTTTTTGTGCTTTTTCATTTTTTTGGAAAAATGTAAGAGATCCCTAACAGATGTATTAGTCCGCTAATTTACTTCCTAGGTGCTGCACCCACACAACACCTTATACTAACTGTACAGCTCCATATTAAATGTTTGCTCATAGTCACGCTTATTTGATTTTGTCACTTTGTCAGTCAAAGGATCTGTTCTCGGAGGCCCCAGTTTCTTTGCAACTAATTTTTCTGACAATTTACTTTTACGTTTCCAGAATGAGATATTCACTGTGCGGCAGAGTGTGTGTTGATATGAAACTTTCTGGCAGATTGAAGGGGATAACGGAAGTGTCAGATTCCACTCCTCTGCTTTGACCAATGACATTGCCAATATGGTGGAAACAACCATACACAACAACTCCCATACCGCTCCTATGATGTCATAACATAAACATTACAACAACAGATATTCCTCCAAAAATATAATGAAACTAACGGGACAAGTGGGGGAAATTGGGGGTTTTTGGGCGGGGACAAACTGAATATAAACACACGCCACTACACCAAATGGCAAAAAACACTAAAATAACAAGACCCCACAGCCTTCCCAAATTCCACTACACACAAAAGCCACTGTAATCGATCACTTCCCATGACCTATGTACATCAACAGCAACTAATGTTACCAAACCAGCCATAGCCACAACCACACCTTGCAACACTTCCCTAAAGTCATATAAGTCAACAGCAAAGCATAATACAACTCACAAACACTCCACCGACCATTTAATGGAAAAAAAAAAGAAAAGTCAACTAAAAAAAAAAAAAAAAAAATCACACTCAACAACTACCATAACAAAAATATCCTCTACACAAAATAATAAAAAAAAAAAAACATCACCCCCGCCACATCCCTCTACAAACTTCACCAACAACTAACCACCGCCCCCCCCCCCCCCTCCCCCAAGCCAAAGTCACCACCCGCCACCCAACACCTAACTAACCCACAATCTTCGGCCTATGCATCCTACGAACCACCCTTGAAAAAGCACTAAAAATAAAATAGCCCTCCGGGATGCTTTTCTGCCAACACTACTCATCTAGATGTGGCTGAAGGTTGGAAGAGCGCCTCTTCCCCCTCCCAATCACTGACTTAACTGCTGCCCAAAACCCCTCTATAGTATTTGTACAGGCTCCCGTCTCATAATTCTTAAACTCAACACTTTGGTTCACTACTAAATAATTGTACCCCTGCTGACCCAGTCTGAAACTATAGTGGTACCTTCTTCAATAAAATCCTCAATCAATCAATCCCACTAATTCCCTTTTTGTCTGGCCCTCCAAAACCCTAAATACACATTCTGAAAACCCACCCTGCGATATCCCCCCCCCCCCCCCCCCCCCACACACTCACACACCCATAAACCAACCAGAGACTTAACCCTCCCACACTTTCTCTTCCCAAACTGTGGCTCATCAATCTCCACAACAACACCAGGCCCATCCAACCCACACTTGTACGTAATATATTCAGAACACACCTGACAACGATAAGAATACCAATCGTGAACTGTTCTCTCCCTCACACCCACCTCATGCGCACAGAAACTGTGAGAGGATTTATAACAAAAATGATACGCCATAAGTTATCCTTATGACATCTCCACATATAGCCGTCCCTGGTCAGAGACACCGGAACTTTAGTAAGGCTCATTTCTTCACGACACACTGAACACTTCACAACTTCAGCCAACAGCCCGAATAGCTGAAGAAATACACTGTCCCCCATCATCGCCGACAACCAAACACTGTTGACCTTGTCAGTCATATCCATACCTACCAATGACATAAACAAAGTAATTTACCAAAATTCACACACGCCGAACAGAAAAAAAACTACAATAATGTCGACATAACAAAACCAAAATCATTAACTCACTGAAAAATGTTCCGCTGAAAACACAGTCACCACAGATACCACACACGTGCAATGCTACCACACAAATGAACCCCATACGCCACGTAACACGCTACCCATAAACACACCGCCAGAGAGAACCACCGACTGCAACAATACGCCACCTATAAACACGCCACACACACAAACTAAACCAAAAATATCACCTAACATACGAACACACCACCAGAAAGCACCACTGATCACATCAACACTTACAAACACGCCACACTCACAAACTAATCTCCGTGCCGTCGTGACATCACACACCACAACAGCCTTAAGTCATGGGTCAAAGCCGACGGGTGGAATCGGACGCTTCCGGCTGTGTGCTGGACTGAGACTCAAACTTGGGATCTTTGCCTTTTGCAGGCAAATGCTCTACCGACTGAGCTACCCAAGCACGACTCAGGAGCTGTCCTCACAGCTTTACTTTTCTTTTAGCATTTAAAATAGATTCAACATAGTTCATTTTTACATTGCACATGAAAGCCGATTCCCGTAAACAACCATCTCCAATGAGAAAGTATCGTTTGTGGAAATGCTTAAACTCGGGAAGTAATGTCTTCTAACATGATTAATTGACTAGAATACAAATGAGGTGCTGAGATCCATAAGGGCTCCCCCTGTGGGTCCGGGGTAAGAATAAGCCCGAGGTATTCCTGCCTGTCGTAAGAGGCGACAAAAAGGAGTTTCAACCTTTTCGGCCTTCAATGTGATGGTCCCCATTGGGGTTTGACCTCCATTTTTCAAAATTCTACAGGAGTACGAGACTTTTGGGGAAGGACACCTTACGTGGTGTATCACTGGTCCTCAGTGCACTAAGACCTTGGCACTCATCATCGTAACTGCGTCGTAACTGCACCCACTGTTCATCAATTTGGGCCTAAACACCTGATGGGTTGCACAAGTTTCGCTCATAGTGCGTCCCCGTCTGCACCTACAATCATGATGGACTTTCCATGGCACCAGAAATCCAGCACAGTAGCCAGCCTGTTGTGGTGGGGTCGTCATGTACCCTCTAGGTTGTAGCCCCCTGACAACACAGGGATCATACTGCTGGTACCTGAGTTGCACCCTCCCCACGTAAGCCAAGGAGTAGAGGACTCCCGGCAACAGTCATCCTGCCAGGTGGCCCTTGCTGAGGCTGGGTGGCACCCGTGGGGAGAGCCCCTGGTCAGAGTGGGTGGTATCGGGGAGGACGTTTCGCAGATGAAATGTCAACATGCATCAGGTCACTCTGCGGTCGCATCTTCTAAGAGGAAAGGTTCTGTCTCTGGTTCTGGTACTTCTGCCTTTCCCCACTCCCTGGGAGGAAGAACAGGCCCGCCGGCTTGGGGCGAAATACTTCTCCCGCTATTTAGTCTGTTCTCGGACCGATGGAGGGACATTCACCTCTTCCAAGCCCATGTTCTTTGTACAGCATATCGAGGATATCTTTGGAGAAATCAAGGCTCTTAGTAAAATGCGTTCGGGGTCCATTCTCATAAAGACCACCTCCGCTACACAGTTGGCAGCGCTCCAGACATCTGACTGACTAGGGGACATCCCAGTGTCCATTGTCCCACATCTGGTGCTCAATAGGACGCAGGGGATTATTTTCCATCGGGACCTCCTGCTGCAATCTGATGAGGAGCTCAGGGCCAACCTGGAGCGCCGTGGCGTGCATTTCGTCCGGCGAGTCCAGCGCGGCCCCAATGATCGTCGCGTCGACACTGGGACCTTTATCCTTACCTTCGAGGGGGATGTTCTCCCGGAGAAGGTAAAGGTGATGTGCTACCGGTGCGACATGCGACCTTACGTCCAACCTCCTATGCGATGCTTTTAATGTTTGCACTTCGGGCACATGTCATCACGGTGCGAAGCTGAGCCCCTTTGTGGTGATTGTGGACGTCCTCTTCATGAGGGACATACATGCACCCCACCACCTCAGTGCGTCAATTGTCCTGGCCTCCACTCGCCTAGATCTTTCGACTGCCCCGCATATCAGAAGGAGAAGAAGATACAAGAATTGAAAACCTTCGACCATCTGTCTTATTCTGAGGCCAGGAAAAAATATGACCACCTCCATCCCGTGATGTTGACAACGTCGTTTTCTTTGGTCGTGTCCACTCCTTCCGCAGTATCCTCACCCCCATCCTGTTCCCCCTCCACCTCCTCACCCGATCTGGGGTCTATGCCTCCGCCTCCCAAATCCCTCCCTTCCAAATCCTCCTCCCTCGTGGCCCCTGCCACCTCTGCCCCAGGGGCCACCCTTCTCCTCCTCCTCCGCCGCCTGAGAAGCATCCTCTTCTCAGGCGTCCATCGGGGAAACGTTACGGACCCCGGCTTCTGAGGTCCGGCGTCCAAAAAAGGACCCCGAGCATGAGGACTTTCTTCGGGTCCAGCCCCCACAGCCCACCATCCCTGCGACTCATCGGTCTTCCTAGAAGGCCTCAAAGAAGAAGTCTTTATCCCCCTCTCCACCCCGGCGCGTTTTGTCTGATGCTCCATCCGACAGTCGCTGCTCCCGGCTGTCCTCAGTTTCACCGGGCTGCTCTGCTGCCAGGCGCTCAGCTGGCCTGTCGTCGGCGGATGATGCTGCCCCTCCTGCGCAACCCAGGAATGTGGCCGTAGCTGGCGACGACTCGATGGAACAGGATCCGCCTCCCGACTGTTGTAGCGATGTTCCCTCAAAACATGGCCCTCCACGACCGTCGAGGTGACCAGCTCTTCACCCGTTTCGTTCCCCTTTCTCTGATTCGCGATGGCTCTGTTACATTGGAACATAAGAGGTATTCAATCTAATCGGGAGGAATTACAACTGCTCCTCTGCCTGTACTGTCCGCTTGTCATTGGTCTCCAGGAAACGAAGTTACGCCCAACTGACCGTACTGCTTTTACCCACTATACCTCCGAGCGGTCTGACGTAACCACTGTGGATGGTATTCCAGCTCATGGTGGGGTCATGTTGCTCGTTCGGGACAATGTCTATTACCATCCCATCCCATTGACCACCCCACTCCAAGCAATAGCTGTTCATATTACTCTTTCTGCCTTTACTTTTTCTGTTTGTACTGTCTACACTCCACCGTCATCCGCAGTTAGTCGGGCTGACATGATGCACCTGATTGCTCAGCTTCCTCCGCCATTTTTATTGTTTGGCGACTTCAATGCCCATCATCCCCTTTGGGGTTCTCCTGCATCCTGTCAGCGAGGCTCCCTCTTGGTGGATCTTTTCAACAATCTCAATCTTGTCTGCCTCAATACTGACGCCCCGACTTTCCTCTCGGACTCTACTCGTACCTACTCCCACTTGGACCTCTCGATCTGTTCTACCACTCTTGCCCGTCGGTTCGAGTGGTATGTCCTTTCTGACACCTATTCGAGCAACCATTTCCCCTGTGTCGTTCGTCTTCTATACCACACCTCATCCCCACGTCCCTCGAGCTGGAACATACTGAAAGCTGACTGTGGACTTTACTCCTCCCTGGCGACCTTTCCGGACCATGATTTTCTCAGCTTTGACAGCTCTTGGCTGTTATCATCAATGCTGCCGAACGTTCCATTCCTTGTACTACCTCTTCTTCACGTCGCATTTCAGTCCCCTGGTGGAATGAGGTTTGCAGAGATGCTATCCGTTCTGGACGACGTGCTTCACGCACCTTTCGCCGCCATCCTACGCTGGCAAATTGTATTAATTACAAATGACTCCGAGCGCAATGTCGTCGATTCATCAAAGACAGCAAAAAAGCTTGCTGGGCCTCTTTCACAAGCTCCTTTAACAGTTTTACTTCCTCTTCTATCGTCTGGGGTGGCCTGCCCCGGCTGTCGGGCATTAAGGCCCACTCCTCGATAGCTGGCCTGACCTCAGGTAATGAGGTACTTGTGGACCCTGTGGATGTCTCCAATGCCTTCGGCCGCTTTTTCACGGAGGTTTCAAGCTCCGCCCATTACCACCCTGCCTTCCTTCCCAGAAAAGAGGCAGCAGAGGCTCGGCGACCTTCCTTCCATTCGCTGAATCTGGAAGATTATATTGCCCCCTTTACCATGCGGAAACTCGAACGTGCACTTGCACTGTCCCGGTCCTCTGCTCCACGGCCAGATGCCATTCACGTTCCGATGCTGACACACCTTTCTCCGGCAGGCAAATGCTTTCTTCTTCGTACCTATAATCGTGTCTGGACTGAAGGTCAGGTCCCCATGCGTAGGTGTGAGGCCGTCGTTGTTCCCATACCCAAACCCGGGAAGGATAGACACCATCCTTCTAGTTACCGCCCCATTTCTCTTACAAGCTGTGTCTGTAAGGTGATGGAGTGCATGGTTAACGCTCGGTTGGTTTGGATTCTTGAATCTCGACGGCTACTTACCAATGTTCAATGCGGCTTTCGTTGATGCCGCTCCACTGTTGACCACCTTGTGACCTTGTCGACATACATCATGAACAACTTTTTGCGAAAGCGCCAAACAGTAGCTGTGTTCTTCGATTTGGAGAAGGCTTACGATACCTGTTGGAGAGGAGGTATCCTCCACACTATGCACAGGTGGGGCCTACGTGGTCGCCTGCCCCTTTTTATTGATTCATTTTTAACAGATCGAATGTTTAGGGTAAGTGTGGGTTCCGTATTGTCCGACGTCTTCCTCCAGGAGAACGGAGTGCATCAGGGCTCTGTTTTGAGCGTAGCCCTTTTTGCCATAGCGATCAATCCAATTATGGATTGCATTCCACCTAACGTCTCCGGCTCTCTCTTCGTCGATGACTTTGCGATCTACTGCAGTGCCCAGAGAACATGCCTCCTGGAGCGCTACCTTCAGCGTTGTCTTGACAGCCTATACTCATGGAGTGTGGCTAATGGCTGACGGTTCTGTGAAGAGAAGACGGTTTGCATCAATTTTTGGCGATATAAAGCATTCCTTCCACCGTCCTTACATCTCGGTCCCATTATTCTCCCATTCGTGGAGATGACAAAGTTTTTTGGGCTCACACTGGACAGAGAACTTCGTTGGTCTCTGTATGTCTCTTATTTGGCTGCCCGTTGTACACGTTCCCTTAATGTCCTCCGTGTTCTTAGTGGTTCATCTTGGGGAGCGGATCGCACTGTCCTGCTTCGCTTATATGGTTCCATAGTCCGATCAAAGCTGGATTATGGGATACTCGTCTGCTCGGCCATCCCTCTTACGCCGTCTCAACTCCATCACTCATCGGGGATTACGTCTTGCGACCGGAGCATTCTATACTAGTCCCGTCGAGAGTGTTTATGCTGAAGCTACCGAATTACCATTGATCTACCGGCGCGACGTACTGCTTTGTCGGTATGCCTGCCGGCTGTTGTCAATGCCCGACCACCCCTCTTATCAGTCCTTCTTCGACGATTCTGAAGTGTCGGCAGAAGTGCCAACACCGTGTTGTTTGAGGAAGCCGAAATGCACGCTATAAGCTCACGCAGGATGGCGTGAGGTCTGAAACAGGATACATAATGAATGCTATAAAGAAAAGTACGTAGCTGCTGGAATACTTAACTTTAATCCACAATTGGTGAAAATTGGTCTTGTTACTGTACATGCTTCATTAGATACATAGCAAAGGATAAATGGCGCCTTGCTAGGTCGTAGAAAATGACGTAGCTGAAGGCTATGCTAACTATCGTCTTGGCAAATGAGAGCGTAATTCTCAGTAAACCTTTCCTAGCAAAGTCGGCTGTACAACTGGGGCAAGTGCTAGTAAGTCTCTCTAGACCTGCTGTGTGGTGGCGCTCGGTCTGCAATCACTGATAGTGGCGACACGCGGGTCCGACGTATACTAATGGACCGCGGCCGATTTAAAGGCTACCACCTAGCAAGTGTGGTGTCTGGCGGTGACACCACAGATTCTCTCGACCGTCAGTATGGGTTGTATGTCTCTGCCCTGCTTCCCCCTGGAGTCTGCTTTCGTCGGCTGCTTCGACAATTGGATTTTGCCCTCCCTACCACCTTCAGAGAGGATGAGAGCCTGACACCACCTTGGCTCCAGGCTCCGGTTCACATTCATCTTGACCTCAGCTCGCTCCCAAATACTCCGGCTGCAGTGTATTGCTCACGGTTTGTCGAACTTCGTGCGCGACTTGCCTTTATTTACACTGATGGCTCCAAAACTGACGATGGTGTTGGCTGTGCCTTTGTCGTCAGGGACGTCACCTTTAAATACCGGCTCCTCTACCAGTGTTCCAGCTTTATCGCAGAGCTTTCTGCTCTCTATCAGGCTGTTCAGTATGTCCGCCGCCACTGCCATTCTCCGTATGTACTCTGCTGTGATTCACTCAGTGCTCTTCAGAGGCTTGGAGCTCCATATCCGGTCCATCCCTTGGTGCAACGGATCCAGCAATCCCTCCATTCTTTTGCTGATGATGGCTCTCCTGTTAGCTTTATGTGGGTTCCAGGCCATGTAGGAGTGCCTGGGAATGAGGCTGCTGATGCTGCGGCCAAGGCTGCAGTCCTCCTGCCTTGGCCAGCCTCCCTTTGTGTCCAATCGTCTGACATTAGTGGGGTTGTTTGTAAGAGGTTTGTGACATTATGGTGGGATACTTGGTCGTCACTTCAAGAAAATAAGCTCCGGGCCATAAAACCATTCCCAACAGCTTGGACAACCTCCTCCCGACCATCTCGGCGAGAGGAGGTCATTTTGGCCAGGTTGCGGATTGGGCATTGCTGGTTTAGCCACCGCTACCTGCTATTTGGTGACGCCGCCCCGCAGTGCCCTTGTGGTCATGCATTGACAGTGCACCATGTTTTATTGTCGTGTCCCCGTTTTAATCAATCTCGTGTTGTCCTGTCTCTGCCATCTACCTTACAGGAAATTTTAGCTGATTACGCTCGAGCAGCTGCTCATGTTCTTCGTTTTATTACCTTGACGGCCTTGTCCAAAGACATCTAACTCTGTTAATTATTTTATCTGCGTCTCTGTAAGAACTTTCTGGTCGCCCCCCCCCCCTCCCCCTTCCCCCTTGAGTTTTACCAGATTATATGTGCACTTACATTTGTGACTGGGCGCTAATGACCTTAGCAGTTGAGTGCCTTCAAACCCCAACAGTGAATGGTCCAAGCTCGACAAGTAAAACACTGAGCACAAGCAAAGAGCCATGACTTCGTGGTTAAGCGGTGCCGGAGTTGGACTAAAAACAGATTAGCATGTCCTCCATTGTGTGGGTTTTGTGGGCCCCACCACACACACACACACACACACACACACACACACACACACAATTATGAACTGTCCATCCAATCATTGACGTGTCTGTTCATTGTATTCAAATTTATGTCTGTCATGGTGTAACATCGAGGTGCAAGGAAAAGTCGTATGATGAAAGTTGATTCTGCACAACTACTCTATTAGCAGCTGAAAAGGAAGTGGCTTTTGAATGGGAACCACACACATTTCATGACAAGGCAATGAGTCAACTGAACCCCTCATTGGAAAACAAATCTGGTGTGTCATACATGGCATTAGTGACAGTACTGTGTCATATGATAGGAATCTCTTATTGATGCGCCTAACTTGTACGCCTGGTGAGTGAGTGAGCGAGCGAGCTATGCCTCCGTCCCTGATTTAGGTGCTCATATGGATGTGAACGTTGTCATTCCCAAAGAAATAATGACAATATAATAGTTTGTCACATTAAGCTGCAACAAATGAACACAACAGTTTCACAATCACACAGTTTTCCCTGTGATGTATCAGAACATACGTTTTTGAAGATGTGTTCCATTTTGGAAGTTTTGACTCTTGAATTCCTTTGTTACAACATTGTTGACATCCCCGTATTTGTTTCCATTTTGGTGTGATGCTTGTGTGGTATCGTGCCTGCTCTCACTATTCTCATATTATAACAAATGTATAATATGACAGTTGCCAAGACTGTGGAAAGAGAAGAAACATTTCAGTGACCAAATGAACAGTTGATAATTTTGTGAAAAAAAATAAAAATTGGCACAAGGGAGTTTTGAACACTGCTCGTCTACTTTGCAGTCCGACACTGTGACCATTGAACCACGACGCCGTGGATATCTATGTACGAGGGGGGACCCAAAACCAAAATGGGAAATTCATCATAATGTCTTTTTTTCTTAATAATTTTACACCAAATTTTGATCACCTTCAAAGTATTCTCCATTAACCACAATACATTTCTTCAAATGTTCAAAGCAGTTTTTAAATCCACTTATTGAGATGTTCTTTATGCCTTCCAGCAATTTTTTGTTTTACTTCCTCCACAGTGGCAAAACACTTTCCTTTCATGTCCCTTTTGAGTCTGGGTAGTAAAAAGGAATCACAGATGGCTAGAACGATTGAGTAAGAGGGTGGGCAATTGGTGTCGTGCCGTTTTTGGTCAAAAACTGCTTTACAGAGAGGGCAGTGTGGACCGGCGCATTGTCATGATGGAAGAACCAGTCGCCTGTGTGCCAAAGATCTGCCCTTTTCTTGTGGATACTCTTGAGCAGTCTTTTCAAAACCTCCAAGTAGAACTCCTGGTTGACAGTTTGACATGGGTGAAGGAACTCTGTGTGCACAACACCTCTGCAATCGAAGAAACAAATGAGCATTGTCTTGCCGCTTGACTTCAATTGGTGAGCTGTTTTGGGATGAGGGGAGCCACTTATCATCTGCTGCCTTGATTGCTGCTTTGTTTCTGGGTTGTATCCAAAGCACCACGATTCATCACCAGTAACACTTAAAAAAAAAAAAAATCAGGGTCCTCTTTGAGCTGATTTTGAAGCTTGAAACATGCCTGAAATCAATGCTCCCTTTGCTCATCTGAGAAGGCGAGGGACGAATTTGGTTGCAACCCTTCCCATGTGCAAATCTCCGGATAAAATCCTCTGAATTGAACTCCATGATATTCCAGATGTCTCACAGAGTTGATCAGTGGTTCAACAATGGTCTTCACGAACGAGGACATTGATTTTGTCAACATTTTCGTCACTTCTTGACATTGAGGAGCATCCTGAATGGGGTTTGTTTTCAATTGACATTTCTCCATTTTTAAAATTTGAAAACCACTTGTAGACTTGTTTTATTTAGGGCAGCAGCCCCATAAGCAGTCGTAAGCATTACAATAGTTTCTGTGGCCGATTTCCCCAACAGGAAACAAAATTTCACAGCTGCATATTACTCTCTACAATCTGTCATCACTTTTTTGCTGAAATGCAAAAAGTTGTTTTACTGTAAAAGCTCTCACGGGCGAACAGATACACTCACAGGGACACAACTTCGCACACTGACTCAGGTGGCATACCCGTAATGGACATCTGGTCGAACAATAGGTTCCACCACTCTTCCTCCCCACCACAGCCCAATTTCCATTACTTTTGGGTTGTTCCTCATACACTCCATGTTGTGCTTACTAAGCTTAGACCATTTGCTGTTTCTATTTTCCTTTTTTTTCCGCAATTCAATACACCTTCTTTGTGTTTTCATGCTTGATCTGTGTTCAGTTTTTGACGGTCTATCCACTGGACCATCTTACAAAATCTGAGAGGGGTGAGATGGGGAGTTTCCCTTGTTGGCACCTCAAATGGATTACTGTGTGATAAACTTCATAACTGAAAATACTATAACTCATTCAGAAACATGCAAAATAGCAGGATTTATGTCGAGTGAACAGAGATAAAAGTCTGCTGCAGTGTGGTACCACTGATGTAAGCTTCTAGTTGAATAGCATGGGCTGGCTGTGCACATCATGAACCGCACACATTGTTTATCAAATCTGTATGCATTTGCCCCGTAAGGCAATTATGTCATGCCAGTTGCGCATGCACAAAAGCTCTTTAAAATGTACACAACTGAAGGTGTGCTCACGACCCTGATGCCACATTTCACGGAATCAAGAGGAACAGTAGTGCGGTAATTTAAGTGCCGTATCTTTAAGATTGAAGCATGTATGTTGCACTTAATAGCATTCAAAGAAAAATAACCAATAAATTGGCAAGGTGTAGAATGTTAGGGCATGGTCTTTCACAGCATCCTCCACTGCGTTTATGTGTAATATGTTTACATAATACGCACCACAATACATATCTGAGACTTGTTTATTATCTGATACAAGTTTTCTGAATTTACCTTGCAGTTTTAACTTGTATAATGAAAACTGCATTAAATATGGTGTGAACATAGACATCAGGCTATATATGGGATAACTCTCTTACCATTACCTTTATTTCACAGTCAGTCATTGGCTTCAACAACTGGCAACCAGACTGTTACCTTTCATCACATCCTGGACCTTGGGCTACACTGCAGATCAGTCTTTAACAACCACCAAGATTTCAGAGGGTGGGAATTCCACCCATTTGATTCCACCCCTTACCATTGTTACCAAGATGGTGTACACTCGTATTTCAAGCAGATTCAATATGGTGGCCACATCATCACTCATTACACTCCTCAACGAACTTAAATAGCATGTGAAAAAATTAATGCTAGCACTAAAATTGATCTAATGAGACAACTGTGGGAAGTAGGGGGCTTTGGGCAGGGACAAACTAAATATACTACAATAAGAGTCTCAGCGTTGTTCCAAAACAAATGTCAACCGAAAAATAATGCATGCGAAATCCTCAACATTCAGCACTACCAAAAAAATGCGAAAAACACACCATTGGTAGCCTGCATTTTTCTGGATGTATATAGCTGAAACACGACTCTATAAACTAGCAACTTAACTTTCACTTGATGCTATCTCAACCAAAATCCATGATATCACCAACCCCCACAAACTGACAACACCAGACCATACTCTGCAATACCCACTAATATAAGCTGATAGATACCTGCAAAATAATTTACCAAATTGGTTGAATGTAAATTACATCAACCATTCCTAAAACCCACGCCATACCTACTAAACACTGCCCACCCACCTAACAACCAATGCCTATCCCAAACAAAATACCCACATAGGAAAGCCAATTGACACATACACGTATCATTCACAACTTCAGAACAAATAAACCACAAAAAATAAAACACACAAACACCAATCCAGGAAAAGTGTCTTCCTACCATAATACTCCAGACCGCATAAAACACAACCCCCACCTTCCAGTTTCAACCAACCATCTTTGCATTAGCCTGTGCATTTTACCCACAAGCTTCCTAAAACATGTAAAATGACAACAGTTATCTGGCACACTTTCCTTCCAGCAACACTCATCAATATGAGATTGTTGAGTTTAAGTGCACCTCTTCCAGCCCCTTCCCTTAGTGCAAGCACTGAATAATTCTTAAACTTTACACTATGATTTACACTCAAATGGCAAAAACCCCAATGATCCAAATCTCTGTTAGAAGAAAAACAATGAGAAATTGTAATTAACCCCCCTGCAATGTAATCCTCCATTAATCTCACCAAAATGCTTCCCCAAAAGCCCCATCACAACCTATCCCCCAAGCAAGAAACAACAGTCCCCCATGCCCGTGTTCCCTTGAGATGATCCTCCCTCCCATTCTTAGCCTTTCCAAACTGAGAACCATGTATTTCTACAGTTACCCCGAGCCCCCCCAAAAGACCCATTGTACTGAATAAACTCGGTACACACTTCATGACAAGAAGGAACACCACTCCAACACACACTTATCACTCAGATGAGCCATGTGTGCACAGAACAAAAGGGGATAACAGTAGCACCAACAGTATGTCAACAAAAAAATACCTCACAAGGCCAGCCGAAATTGCTCGAACCAGAAACTTCTAATTCATCTTGTAACATTATCCCGATGATACCTCCACATGTACAGGTATGTGGTTCGAGGAGGCGGAACTCTTGATAACTTCATCAGCTCCCCACATTGGTGGCACCCAACATGCTTGGAAAACAAACCAAGCAACTGTTAAAGCTGACACTAGCCATATCATGTCAGCCTCTAACAACTGACTACTAAATTTAGCAGTTGTATCCATACCTGGAGACGAACAACAAACATGTGCAGTTAGATTTAGCAAATTTCAGATGGTGAAGTAACAGCTATAAAAAACTGAAAACCAGTCGGTTGCTAATAACCTCTGAAATTAAAAATTAATCATTGACAAGCCAACAACCATCTACAAAAGCATGACTCATAACACTGGAAAAACCCAGTACAACTCTACTGTTACTCAGAACTAATTACAAAAACAAACATGCCACCGCTTACATCAGCACACCCTCTACAATTACAGTCCCATTTAAAGCACGCCATGCCTCCATGACATCACACAACACAGTTATGTCATAGGTCAAAGCCGATGGGTGGAATTGCAGCTATCAGGACAGCACTATCATAGTTCAGCCCTTCTTTATTACACATTTTATTGTAGCCACTTTTTCATGTTAACTCACATGAGCTCTTCATTCTGATTGTTTTCACAAAATCATCATTAAATTTTTTTGTTGCATGTATATATTATGTGAAATTCTAAGCTACACTTCAGCTGACTTTGATACTTGCAGCCATTGCTTCTGTTGTGTTCTGAATATGTAGTACCGGTAGTATTATAGTATTGTGCTCATCATTATCTTATCAAATTTCAGTGTAGAAGTTAATGTATTTTATTGAATGGCGTTCATACTTGTATTGCATAGAACTGCTTTAAAATGACATTAAAATAAAAAATTAATTCCAGCCTTGACGGAAACTATTTCTTACCAAGACAATGTACATCAAAAATTAAAGTAATGTTCAGTCTATGGAAATCATATTTTCTTTAGGCACTAAAATTTTACATCTGTGTCACTGAAAATTTCATGATGGAGTACTTTTATTATACTGTATATTATGATTTCTTCCCCATACATTCACAGATGGGACATGAGAAGAATAATTCCTTGAACTGTTGTAGTCAAACTGTATATCAGTACATTGTGTATTGAAGCAGTGTGGAGGAGGCTGGTGAATGTACGAATACATGTAGATTCCACACAAAAGACCAGTTCTTGGCCTTTTATAGGTAGGTTTTCATGAGATACACCAACTCTTTCTTTCAGTCTCTGACAGTTAAATTTTCTTGACATTCCATTCCACCTTTAAAAGGGTAGTCTGCCCTTGACCATTTGTGATTCCTTTCTTTACACTATCCTTGAAGTTCTCTATTAGTCTGACCTGATATGGATCCCACACTCCTGTTTGGTTCTCCAGTATGGACCAGATGTGTTTTGTAATTCTATCCATCCCTCTTGCAGCTGCAATAGAACAACCGACAAGAAAAAAAGGGCTAGAGCACAGTAGTGTAGCCTTCCACCTCACTCTCTGAAATCCTGGTTGTGATGTCAGCTTGATCTGTTGTGTAGCATGATGTCAGTGTAGGTTGAGTTGGAAGGTAACAAGTTGTTAGTTGCTGAATTCAGTGAATGTACATATGAAATACAAAGGTGGTTGTAACAGATTTAGCTGAAGTATAGCCTAAGATCTACATTCATTCCGTATTTAATGCAATTTTCCTCTTAAATAACTAAAATTGTAAGGTAATTGCAGAAAAACTAGTTACATAATAGAAAAGTTGGGCAAGTATTTTGGTGCATGTTATTTGTATATATCGTTCATCAGCTACAAAAAATGCAACTGGGATCTACTACATCACTCTTATCCATTGCTGTGTGAATATTCTTGAGTGGTCAGGCATGGAAGATACAATACTTCTTTGTGTATTTTCATTCTTATTCAGGTGACTAAAGTCTATGGCAGTAGCAGTGTCAAAGACAGCTTATCTTCTGTGGTGTATAGATTAACACACCTTCTTTGCATGGCCAATAGGAAAGTAGACTTAGGTAAGCAATGAAAAGCAATTTATTGTGAGTTCCAAGTTTCAAACCATGTAATATTCTTTACAAATTAGTGGTGGCTATGTTAGCTCATGAAATGTCATCTTAAACTGACAACACCAAAGAGTTTGTATTCAATTCTAAACTGACAGAAAGAAGAAATTGTAGTGCCAAAAAAATATTTAATGTAGAGTCATGAAATTTCAGGAATGCATTTGTGTAGGTAACGTATTTAATTGATTAACATTGCAAAATCAGAGGTTAATATAAGTGTGAAATACACTATTACAGATGTGAAATGCCGGTACATCAATAACTGGTGTGACCACCAGAATGTTATATGCAAGCTTGCAAATGTGCATGCACTGTGTTGTTCAGGTGCTGGATGTCAGTTTGTGGGATGGGGTTCCATGCCTTTTGCACTTGATCAGTCAACACAGGGATGGTTCTTGCTGGTTGTGGATGATGCTGGAGTTGTCTACATCTACATCTACACCGATACTCCGCAAGCCACCCAACGGTGTGTGGCGGAGGGCACTTTACGTGCCACTGTCATTACCTCCCTTTCCTGTTCCAGTCGCGTATGGTTCGCGGGAAGAACGACTGTCTGAAAGCCTCCGTGCGCGCTCTAATCTCTCTAATTTTACATTCGTGATCTCCTCGGGAGGTATAAGTAGGGGGAAGCAATATATTAGATACCTCATCCAGAAACACACCCTCTCGAAACCTGGCGAGCAAGCTACACCGCGATGCAGAGCGCCTCTCTTGCAGAGTCTGCCACTTGAGTTTATTAAACATCTCCGTAACGCTATCACAGTTACCAAATAACCCTGTGACGAAACGCGCCGCTCTTCTTTGGATCTTCTCTATCTCCTCCGTCAGACCGATCTGGTACGGATCCCACACTGATGAGCAATACTCAAGTATGGGTCGAACGAGTGTTTGGTAAGCCACCTCCTTTGTTGATGGACTACATTTTCTAAGCACTCTCCCAATGAATCTCAACCTGGTACCCGCCTTACCAACAATTAATTTTATATGATCATTCCACTTCAAATCGTTCCGCACGCATACTCCCAGATATTTTACAGAAGTAACTGCTACCAGTGTTTGTTCTGCTATCATATAATCATACAATAAAGGATCCTTCTTTCTATGTATTCGTAATACATTACATTTGTCTATGTTAAGGGTCAGTTGCCACTCCCTGCACCAAGTGCCTATCCGCTGCAGATCTTCCTGCATTTCGCTACAATTTTCTAATGCTGCAACTTCTCTGTATACTACAGCATCATCCGCGAAAAGCCGCATGGAACTTCCGACACTATCTACTAAGTCATTTATATATATTGTGAAAAGCAATGGTCCCATAACACTCCCCTGTGGCACGCCAGAGGTTACTTTAATGTCTGTAGACGTCTCTCCATTGATAACAACATGCTGTGTTCTGTTTGCTAAAAACTCTTCAATCCAGCCACACAGCTGGTCTGATATTCCGTAGGCTCTTACTTTGTTTATCAGGCGACAGTGCGGAACTGTATCGAACGCCTTCCGGAAGTCAAGAAAAATAGCATCTACGTGGGAGCCTGTATCTAATATTTTCTGGGTCTCATGAACAAATAAGGCGAGTTGGGTCTCACACGATCGCTGATTCCGGAATCCATGTTGATTCCTACATAGTAGATTCTGGGTTTCCAGAAATGACATGATACGCGAGCAAAAAACATGTTCTAAAATTCTACAAGAGATCGACGTAAGAGATATAGGTCTATAGTTTTGCGCATCTGCTCGACGACCCCTCTTGAAGACTGGGACTATCTGTGCTCTTTTCCAATCATTTGGAACCCTCCGTTCCTCTAGAGACTTGCGGTACACGGCTGTTAGAAGGGGGGCAAGTTCTTTCGCGTACTCTGTGTAGAATCGAATTGGTATCCCGTCAGGTCCAGTGGACTTTCCTCTATTGAGTGATTTCAGTTGCTTTTCTGTTCCTTGGACACTTATTTCGATGTCAGCCATTTTTTCGTTTGTGCGAGGATTTAGAGAAGGAACTGCAGTGCGGTCTTCCTCTGTGAAACAGCTTTGGAAAAAGGTGTTTAGTATTTCAGCTTTACGCGTGTCATCCTCTGTTTCAATGCCATCATCATCGCGTAGTGTCTGGATATGCTGTTTCGAGCCACTTACTGATTTAACGTAAGACCAGAACTTCCTAGGATTTTCTGTCAAGTCGGTACATAGAATTTCACTTTCGAATTCAATGAACGCTTCACGCATAGCCCTCCTTACGCTAACTTTGACATCGTTTAGCTTCTGTTTGTCTGAGAGGTTTTTGCTGCATTTAAACTTGGAGTGGAGCTCTCTTTGCTTTCGCAATAGTTTCCTAACTTTGTTGTTGTACCACGGTGGGTTTTTCCCGTCCCTCACAGTTTTACTCGGCACGTACCTGTCTAAAACGCATTTTACGATTGCCTTGAACTTTTTCCATAAACACTCAACATTGTCAGTGTCGGAACAGAAATTTTCGTTTTGATCTGTTAGGTAGTCTGAAATCTGCCTTCTATTACTCTTGCTAAACAGATAAACCTTCCTCCCTTTTTTTATATTCCTATTAACTTCCATATTCAGGGATGCTGCAACGGCCTTATGATCACTGATTCCCTGTTCTGTACATACAGAGTCGAAAAGTTCGGGTCTGTTTGTTATTAGTAGGTCCAAGATGTTATCTCCACGAGTCGGTTCTCTGTTTAATTGCTCGAGGTAATTTTCGGATAGTGCACTCAGTACGAGGGTCGGTCAAAAAGTAATGCCTCCCATTTTTTTTCTACTTAAAGAAATTAAGTTAAGTGAAAAATTTGAATTTGGCGCCATTCCTCAAACCTTCTTCTTCAATCCACTGCAGTAGTAACTTTCTGTGTCAACAGGTGGCAGCACAGCAGAAGTTTGTAAGATGGCCGACATCGATGTTCGTTTGAGACAGCGTTGTGTGATTGAATTCTTGAATGCAGAAGGTGAAACGCCCATACGCATTCATGAAAGACTGAAGAAGGTGTATGGTGTTGTGACAGTGGATGTCAGCACTGTTAGAGATGGGTTCGTCGTTGTAAGGAAGCTGAAGGGCAAACACCGTTGACTGACGAAAAGCGGAGCGGCAGGCCGGTGAGTGCAGTGACTCCACACAACATTCAGCAAGTTGATGACATCATTCGTGGTGACCGTCGGGTGACTGCAGATGAAGTGTGTCGCATTATTTCTCTTAGTAAAGGCAGTGTGATCACGATTATTAAACAATTGGGGTACTCAAAAGTTTGTGCACGGTGGGTTCCAAGAATGTTAACCGATCAGAATAAAGAGGCAAGGAAAACAATAGCCTCCCAACACTTGCAGCGCTTCCGTTTGGAGGGAGATGAGTTTCTGAAAAAAATTGTGACCGGGGACGAAACATGGGTGCATTTTTTTGAACCCGAATCAAAGAGGCAGTCAATGGAGTGGCGTCACACAAGCTCGCCAAGGAAGAAAAAATTCAAAACTGTGCGATCGGCAGGGAAAGTTATGGCAACAGTTTTCTGGGATACAGAGGGTGTGATTCTGGTTGATTTTTTGGAGCAGGGATGCACAATAAATTCTGTTCAATACGTCACAACCCTCAACAAACTTAAAGCACGTCTTCAGCGAGTTCGCCCAACAAAATCAATGGCAGATGTTTTTCTTTTGCATGACAATGCAAGACCACACACCAGTCGTCACACCTCTGACGAGATTGTCAAAATTGGATGGGAAGTTTTGCCTCATCCCCCATACAGCCCTGACCTGGCACCATCAGACTTCCATCTGTTCGGGCCACTAAAAGAAGCTCATCGTGGGATTCATTATGAAGATGAGGAGGCCGTCAAAACATCCGTGCGTCAATGGCTTAGGAAGCAGAGCTGTGATTTTTACCGTGCTGGGATACATGCCCTTGTTCAAAGATGGACCAAAACTGTAGAGATGGGCGGAGATTACATTGAAAAATGACAAAATGATCCTCAATGTTGTGGTTTTCAACCTATGTAATTGCATTTAAATTTCCTGACAATTAAACGTAGAAAAAAAAATAGGAGGCATTACTTTTTGACTGACCCTCGTATAATGTCACTCGATGCTCTGTCCCTACCACCCATCCTAAACATCTGAGTGTCCCAGTCTATATCTGGTAAATTGAAATCTCCACCTAAGACTATAACATGCTGAGAAAATTTATGTGAAATGTATTCCAGATTTTCTCTCAGTTGTTCTGCCACTAATGCTGCTGAGCCGGGAGGTCGGTAAAAGGAGCCAATTATTAACCTAGTTCAGTTGTTTAGTGTAACCTCCACCCATAATAATTCACAGGAACTATCCACTTCTACTTCACTACAGGATAAACTACTACTAACAGCGACGAACACTCCACCACCGGTTGCATGCAATCTATCCTTTCTAAACACCGTCTGTACCTTTGTAAAAATTTCAGCAGAATTTATCTCTGGCTTAAGCCAGCTTTCTGTACCTATAACGATTTCAGCTTCAGTGCTTTCTATCAGCGCTTGAAGTTCCGGTACTTTACCAACGCAGCTTCGACAGTTGACAATTACAATACCGAATGCTGCTTGGTCCCCGCATGTCCTGACTTTGCCCCGCACCCGTTGAGGCTGTTGCCCTTTCTGTACTTGCCCAAGGCCATCTAACCTAAAAAACTGACCAGCCCACGCCACACAACCCCTGCTACCCGTGTAGCCGCATGTTGCGTGTAGTGGACTCCTGACCTATCCAGCGGAACCCGAAACCCCACCACCCTATGGCGAAAGTCGAGGAATCTGCAGCCCACACGGTCGCAGAACCGTCTCAGCCTCTGATTCAGACCGTCCACTCGGCTCTGTACCAAAGGTCCGCAGTCAGTCCTGTCGACAATGCTGCAGATGGTGAGCTCTGCTTTCATCCCGCTAGCGAGACTGGCAGTCTTCACCAAATCAGATAGCCGTCGGAAGCCAGAGAGGATTTCCTCCGATCCATAGCGACACACATCATTGGTGCCGACATGAGCGACCACCTGCAGATGGGTGCACCCTGTACCCTTCATGGCATCCGGAAGGACCCTTTCCACATCTGGAATGACTCCCCCCGGTATGCACACGGAGTGTCATCCAATGATGTCCTTTTATGTGGTAGATTGTAGGCAGATCTGGTGATGTAGCAGACCAAGGCAATGTGTAGATACTGTAGAGCATGTTGGGTTAAAGCAACGGTATGTGAGTAAGCTTTATCATATTGGAAAAAACTCCATGGAATGCTGTTCATGAGTGGCAGCGCAACAGGTTGAATAACCATATTGACGGACAGATTTGCAGTCTGGGTGTGTGGGATAAACACGAGTTCGCTCCTGCTGTCAAACAAAATCACACCCTATACCAGAGGTATAGGGCATCTTGAGATGTCATCAGTGTGTGGATTCCCCTTCATACCAAGTTGGAAGCAGTATTTGTGTGGGTGCAAACAATCCCAGCAACCTTTTTTTAAAAAACCTCCAGGCAAACCACTTACTTGCACTGAGTTGACTACCTTAATTCAACAAGGGCCTCTCCCACCCCCCACCCCCACCCTCTCCATTTTTCCTCTTTGCTCTTGCTTGAGAACTTCAGTGTGCACCACATCCCGTGAGGGGAGTACTGCTCTATCTGGTAGGGGCCTTCTAATTGATCAGCTTCTTATTGACCATGATCTGTTTCCTACCCACCTTGGCACCTTTTTTCAACTATCAGCCTAATGATCCCTTCACTCAGTGTAACTGGCTCTTAGTAGTGCAGCGATCTGCCAAAAATTTTGTCAAAATTTCATTTTCTTGGATCACTGAGAAGATAATATGTAGTCTTTCTTACCTGTTAGTCATTTATTTCCACTCTGGTAGTCTGACTCCATGGATTTCGCTAATAATTATAACAACCTTTATCATTCGCACACCCAATCAACCACATAAACAAACAGCGATTGGCACTCACCCGTTCAGGTTTATTCAGTTCAGCTTGTATAGCTCTGTCACCTTTTGTCTGTGGGAAGGTTTTTTATTTCTAGATGCAACAGGAATTCACCTGGCAGAGACATCACATACACTATGCACGCATTGAAAAATCAATTTATGATTCGTTCAGAAATCAACTTAGAATGTGTTCAAAAACCAACAGGAACGCGTTTCAAAATCATATGGACAATTGATAGACAACGTGCGCTGGATGCTAGGCACTCCGTGAAATGAGGTTTTTTTTCTTCAAGAATATGAATTTGGTGCACCTTAAAATTGCCGCCTCGGGCAGATACCTCAGTTTGCCTTCCCCCAGATCCAGGCCTGTTTGGTCACTATATGACAATTGTTTTGACAGTGACCACATTTTGGTGATCCTGTTGATTCCTTGCCACTGCCAGATGAACAGACTACCATGTTGAGTACTTCAAAGAGCTAAATACAGTTATATGCCTGTGGTGTTACCCTCACCCTTCCCTGTTAGACTGCATTGATGAGGTTGTGCAAGACATCTCCGATGCAGTCACCCATGTCGCTGGAACTGCTATTCTCCTTTATGCATCTCCTCTCCATTGCCAGCCAGTGCCATGGTGGACCAAGGACATTGCAGTAGGATCACCAAAGAGCCCTGCAACGTTTTCTTTGTAGACCAACCTTATTACTTTTACACAACTTCACACTAAGACTCACTATCTAATTAAATGCAGGAAGAGGGAATGCTATGAGCATTATGTCTCCTCCTTGGGAATGTATGCCTCTTCTTTCTAGGTGCGGACTAAACTCCATAGTCTTCTGGGCCCTAAAGATCCGCAATTGTACTGGGTCTGTTCCTTCAGGATGGCGTGTGTACTGACATGTTGGCTCCTGTTGAATCCCATTGGACCTACTGTGCAATGACATCGGCGTCTTGTTCTTACGTGACTGACTTCTGGACATGTTAATGACGAATCGGGAACATCCTCCTCTCCTTTACCTCATCTTACAATATGAACCCGAGCCCTGATGCGATTCTCAGTCAGATGATACAACATCTCAGTGGTTCCACCTATTCAGGGTCTTCATTTGTATTTGGCTCAGCAGTGTCTTTCCTTCACAATGGCAAGATAATGCAGTCATTCCAACCCTTAAGCCAGGCAAAAACCCCAACACCCATCAACAGTTACTGGCCAGTGAGCTTCACTAACATGCTCTGCAAACTGCGTGAAAGGATGATTGGCCACTGGTTGTAAATGGCAGTCCAAAAGACTTTTTCTAAATGCTAACACCTCATTGCAGTTTTTTTTTTTTTTTTTTACACCTACATAAGACATGTGACCCTGCGTAGTACCATTACATTTTATTACCATCCATGACTGTGGCTGTCAAGGCTCTCTACTAACTTTTATGTGTCAGTTTTTATCGCAATGGTTGTTCAGGCTTAGTGTTAGTACTCCACTCACCCACCATGGGTCAAAGAGAAAAGTATTCTAAAGGGCTCTATGTTGAGTGTCGCACACTCCCTCATCTAC
The DNA here is from genome assembly GCF_021461395.2 of Schistocerca americana. Taxonomy (NCBI): domain Eukaryota; kingdom Metazoa; phylum Arthropoda; class Insecta; order Orthoptera; family Acrididae; genus Schistocerca; species Schistocerca americana. The sequence goes on along the minus strand of NC_060130.1, from coordinate 747,839,962 downwards.
ATTAATGGGCTAGTGATTTGTTTGTCAGTGACTTTTGAATTTAGTACAGCTCCCACTTTTAGCCTTTGCTGAATGCCAGTGCCAAGGCTCCATCCAACGGGCCTCTGGTTATACCCTTTGCAACAGTTTCCAAGTGTCTCCTGGGAAAACACCAGTCGTACTGTGATCCATCGTGACCCAGAACTCTACCTGGGTGTGCAGCATTTGGATGTCGTTGCACAGTCCCGATTCTAAGGACTGCTCTTTGACAAGAAGCTGACTCGGCTGCCCCATATTCATCAGCTAAATACTAAGTTACATGGGGAAACTTAACACTCTCTGCTTCCTTGGCCACAACTCTTGAGGTGCGGACCATGCTGCTCTTCTGCGTATTTACCAGGGCCTGATCTCACACCGACTGGACCATGGTTGCCATGTTTATGGCTTGGTGGCACCTTCAGCTTTGAAATTTAGACCCAATCCATCATCGTGGAGTTTTTCTGGCCACTGGTGCCTTCCACACTAGTCCTGTGGACATTCTCTCTGCCGAAGCTGTGATCTCCTCTCTTCAGTACCGATAGTACCAACCAAGCTTCTTAGTCACCCCCATAACCTATCAATGTCTGTTCCTTTCAGTTCTTTCACCCAGGGAGCTCACGGTTCTTCTGCGAGTCCGTGCATGGCGCACGTAGGGCCCCAAGCTATTGCATTCCATTCTTACTTCCTTGGCTGCATTTCCTTCGACCTGCCCCTCCCTCCCTATCCTTGCTCCTTCCCCATTGCCACCCCCCCCCCTTTTCCCTCTCTCGGTGTTTTTATATATATCCACCTGGTTCTCTGTATTGCTAGCAATTTTGTTCCTTCTGCCTGTTCTCTCTCATCCTTTTTGGCGTTTGGTTCCCTGATTGAAGTTCAACCTTCACTTCTAAGTTTGCTGTTTTCAGTGTGAGCATTTGGGGAAGAACTCGCTCCCTAGTGTCTATGACATGGGTTCCTTCCCCCTGACCCTTCCTTCTCCTCCTTCCCTGCCATAGCCCCCCTCCACCTTGTTAGGTCACCAGCACTTGGGGCCAGTCCGTGTGGTGGGCCTGTTATGTACCCATGTGACTGAGCCCCCTCACACAGGAATCACTCTACCGATACCTGATCCGTTCCCTCCCCATGTGTGCCAAGGACTGGTTGCCTGTCTTTCTGTAGCATCAGAACTCCCACCAATGACTGCCATGCCAGGTGGTCTTTGCTGTGGACGGGTGGCAGACATGAGGAGAGCCCCTGATCAGAGTGGGTGGTATTAGGGCGCACACTTGGCACATAAAGTGAATCAAGCTGAAAAAATCTGTCTGTTCTCAAACAGTTGTCTCTTTGAATGGTGAAGGATGATTGAATGCTGCTTCGTATGACCTGACCGCCATTCCTTCCCTGACTACACGTGGGAGGAGGGTCAGGCTCGCCATCTTGGGATGAAACACTTTTCCCACTACCTCGTCTGTACGAGGACGGATGGGGACAGTTCACCACCGCAAAGCCTCTGTTTTTTTGTGAAGAATATTAATTTGTGGAGAATATTAAGGACAAGTTCGGTGAAGTGGAGTCTCAGTAAGATGCATTTGGGCTCCCTATTCATCAAAGCTTCTTCTGCTACCCAATTTGCAGTTCTTCGTGCTTGGGATCATCTCAGCAATGTCCCAGCATCTATTACCCCTCACCAATCTCTGAAAATGGGCCAGGGAATGATTTTTCATAGGGACCTCGTCCTGCAAACTAATGAGGAACTTCAGGCTAATCAGGACTGATGCAGCATTCATTTTGTTCAACATGTGTAGAAGGGTCATAAAGACAACTGTACTGATACCAGTGCCTTAGTTCTGGATTTTGAGGGGTACTACAGATGTGACATGAAGCCGTACATCCGGCCGCCCATGAGGTGCTTTTGGTGCTTGTGTTTTGGGCATGTGTCGTCTTCCCACAGTACAGCAGGCCCTCTGTGTGGTGACTGTGGACACCTACTCCATGAGCGAAGCCCCTGTGTTGCACCAACTGTGTGTGTCAATTGTCATCACTGCCACACCCCTCACTCACCAAATTGTCCAGCTCACAAGAGAGAAGAGAAGATCCGAGAATATGAGTCCCTAGATTGCCTGTCTTATGCTGAGGCTCGCCAAAAATATGAGAGACTCCATCCAGTGTCACTTTCTTCAACTGTTGCCTCTGTTACATCTGTTCCCCCTCCTACCTCTTCCTTTCCCAGCCCCGTCCCCCTCTCCCCTTCGCCACCCCTGCAGTTCCTACGACCTCCCCTCCAGGAGCTGCTCCCTCTCCCTGACTGAAGAAGTGCCCCCTTCTTTGGCACCTGCTGGTGATGGCACCCCCCCCCCCCCCCTCCCCTTCACCAGGCGTCTCTCAGGCCAGAAGCCAAACGCCTGTACTCCCTCTGTGCCCTGCCCTCCTCCACCTCCGAAAGAGGAGGAGGAGGAGGAGGAGGAGAAGAAGAAGAAGAAGAAGAAACTTAAGTCCCAGGGCAAGTGACCCCCCCCCCCCAGTTACCCCAGAAGTGTCATCTCCCCCTCGCAATGTGAGTGTGACTCTTATTTATGGATGTCACCCTATTCTTGTTGGTGACGACCACAGACCGAGTGACATGACTTCCTCTTGGCTTCTTTATGTCTAATGATCATCCAGTGGAATTGCAAAGGATACTATCGTCACCTACTGGAAATACAGTGTCTTATTTCCTCCTATTGTGCTTTCCATCTTGCTCTTCAAGAAACGCACTTCCGTGATGACCACTCTCCAACGTTTCGGGTTTATCAGGCATTCTGTCACAACTGTACCAGCCCCAGGGTAGCACCTGGTGGGGGTCTGCACTTTGGTTTGCTCCGATATCATTAGTGACTGAATCCCCCTTCGTGCCAACCTGAAAGCCGTAGTGGTTAGTGCATATGACTCTGGCAATCACCATTTGTAATGTCTACCTCCCACCAGATAGGCCATTCCCTTATGTTGAACTGTCTTCCTTAATACAGCAACTCCCACCCCCGTTTCTCCTCCTTGGGGGACTTCAGTGCTCACCATCCATTGTGGGGAAATGCCACTTCAATGGGTAGGGGTCTCCTAATTAACCAACTTATTACAAGACTTCAATTTGTGTCTCCTCAATGACTGTTCCCCTACCCAATTCAGTGCCATGAGTGGCACCTTTACTGCTGTTGATCTCACGATCTCCTCCCCTGCTCTCACGGCTTCCCTACATTGGTCACCTCATGATGATCTTTGTGACTGATCACTTTCTGGTGATTCTATCGTTCCCCTGCTGCCGCCAGGCAGACAGGCCCCCACGTTGGGCATTCCACAGGGCCAATTAGCCATTATATACGTCTGGTGCGCACTGCAACACCTCCCCCTCAAATTACATTGATTCAGTCATGCAGGGTGTATCTGCCACTGTTCTTCTCGCTGGTGGCACCGGTGTCCCCTTATCCACAGGTCATCCTCGCCATGGACCAGTACCGTGGTAGGCCAAGGATGTAGCAGTCGCTGTCCAAGACCACCGACAGGAGCTGCAGCGATTTAAATGACACCCTTCACAGACCAACCTCCTTCCTTTTAAGTGTCTCTGTGCTAAGGCTTGTTACCTTATTGAGCAGAGTAAGGAATGTTGGGAGTGCTATGTATCCTCCCTGGGGACATATGCATCTTCATCTCAGGTTTGGTCCAAGCTCTGTAGCATTCTGGGCTGCCAGCGACAGTCAACTGTCCTGGGACCTACCCTCCACTGTGCTCTGTGCACTGATCCATTACTCATTGCAGAACACTTAGTGACACACTATGCAACGGCATAATCATCCTCTTATCCCACTACCTTTCTCCAGCAGTAATGCTGAGTTGAACAGACCCCCCCCCCCTCCTTCCCTCCCTCCCTCCCTCCCTCCCTCCCTCCCTCCCTCCCTCCCCCCCCCCCCCCACACACACCATTTCAGTGCTCACCACACTGAACCCTATAATGAACCTTTCACTGAATGGGTATTCTTGCGGGCTCTTACCTCTTCACCTGACATGGCCCCATGCCTGGATTCCATCCACAAACAGATGCTCCAACACTTGGACATTACCCAGAGCCAACATCTCGTCAAGGTCTTTAACCGCATTTAGTTCGCTGGTGCTTTCCCATTGCAATGGCGAGACAGTATAGTTATCTCCATTGTTGATCCTCGGAAGAACCTGACATCTCTTGACAGCTACTGCCCTATTAGCATGATGAACATACTTTGTAAACTGCTTGAGAAGATGGTTAGCTTCTGATTACGTTGGGTACTCTGATCTTGGGGTGTTTTGTCCCCATAGCAGTGTGGCTCCCAGGAAGGACGATCTCCAACTAACCATTTACTCAAATTGGGAACAGCAATCTAACAGGCTTTTACTAGCTGCTAGCACCTTGTCATGGTCTTCGTTGACCTACATAAGACACGGCTTGGTGCCAACAGCTGTTTTAGATTAGATTAGATTTACTTTCATTCCAATTGATCCGTAGTGAGGAGGTCCTCCAGGATGTGGAACATGTCAGAAAAACAACAATACATGACAAATATTTAAACTAAAACAAATAAGCTAATGTACCATTCCACAGGTCCCAAGTGGAATGATCGTCATTTTTTAATGAACACTAAGAGTCATTTTGCAAATACTATTGCACTGAATTTAAAATAAAAAAGTTTTATATTTATTTATAAGGTAAGAAACATGTAATACAACTACTGTAATACTTATTTACAATGAACACATTACTGCACTGAAATGGTGCAGAAGTTAGATTATACTTACACACACACACACACACACACACACACACACACACACAAATTTTCAGTGAACACATTACTGCACTGAAATTGTGCAGAAGTTATGTTGTACTTATATACAAATCAGTTGGTTTTCCTCAGAAATTCATCAATGGAGTAGAAGGAGTTGGCCACCAATAAATCCTTTAGGCTGTTCCGGGTTCGAGTTGGCACTTCATTCAGTGCCCCCTCGGATTCAGGAGAATGGTATCCCATAGGGTTTTGTGTTAAGTGTCACACTCTTCCTCATTGCCATCAATGGGCTTGTAACCTCTATTGGGCCTGTGGTTACACCAATGTTGTATGTCAACATTTTTTTTTCATCTGGTGCAGCTTCCACTTGATAGCATCTGCTGAGCACTGGCTCCAAGGCACCATCTGATGTGCCTCTGCATTGGCCATCTCCCATGGCTTCCAGTTTTCTCCCTCCAAAACACAGGTTATACTTTTTCGTCATTGACCCACCCCCTGATCCAGAACTTCATTTAGGCAACCAGCTCCTCAATGCTGTAGCACAGTTGTCTTTTTTGGGCCTTATTTTTTTATAAAAAGCTGACATGGCTGCCCCATATTCTCCACCTTAATACTACATGCAAGCGGAAGCTTAATGCTCTCCACCTCCTGGCCCACACATCTTGGGGTGCAGACTGTGCCACTCTTCTCCATCTTTACCTTGCTCTGGTGTTTTACAGACTAGATTATGGTAGTCAGGTTTATGGCTCAACGGCCCCTTCAACTCTGAAAGTACTTGACCCTGTACGCCATTGTGGGGTGCATCTGGTCATTGGTGCCTTTCGCACTAGTTCCGTTGACAGTTTCCTTGCAAAAGCGGGGATTCACCCTCTACAAATACGATGGAGCCAACTCCTGGTTTCTTACGCAGTGGCAGTTCGCCAATTCCCTAGCCATCCCGCGTACCAGGTCCTCTTTGCAAACAAGGGCTATCTCCCTCCAGATAATCACCCACAGGTAGGACTGCCAGTTGGAATGCAACTTATTTCCATCTGTTAGGATCTCCATCTCCACTCACTGGAATGCGCCGCATGTATTCCCTCCCAAACCCCTCCTTGGATGGTGCCTAGACCACGGATTTGTACAGACCTATTCCAGGGTCCTAAGGTCTCTGTCATCCCAATGGTTTTCCAGTGTCTTGTATGTGCCACGCTTGCAGAGGTCCAAGATGCCACCTTCTCCTACATTGATGGTTCTAACACAATAGATAAGGCGGGATACGCTTTCACATCTCCTACTGGTTTAGAACACCATTTATTCTTGGGATCACGTAGTGTATTCACAGCAGAACTTCTAGCCATTCACAGGGCCCTCCATTTTGTTTCTCAGGCCTCCCTCCACGGTGTTTTAATTTGTACCAACTCAGTGAGTTACCTGCAGACTGCAGACCAGTGCTACTCTCGTCACCCTTTGGTCTCTGCTATCCATGAACTTCTCTCTGTCCTTGGCCGTGCCATGTGCTCCATTGTCTTCCTCTGGGTCCCAAGTCCTGTTGGCATTCCAGGGAATGAGCTGGCTGACCATTTGGCTAGAGAGGCAGGTACTTGTCCCCCACTTCCTTTCATGAACCCAGGTGCAGATAAGCAGATACACGTCAGATCTCTCTTTGTCCAACAGTGGAACGACACCTGGCGCGGTACTGCTCTCAGTAATAAACTCCTCACGGTCATACCAGGCTCATTCATCTTTTTGTCTTGCATAATGAACCACCCCCACAATGTCGTTGTGGTGCCAGACTGATGGTACCCCATGTATTGGTGGAATGTCCCCTCCTTTTGGCCCTTCATACTAAGTGTAGCCTTCCAGATTCACAGTTGGTTGAACTGGTCCTCAGTTTCCTATGTTAAAGTGGTTTTTATTTTCAGTTATAAGGTTTTGCTTCACTCCTGGAGCAGGGGCAGGGTGGTTGTGGTCGGGGCCTCTTAGCATTTTCTAGGTCTGGGCCCCTTGAACACTACCCTGTGCAACAACCAGTCTTTTATCCCTGAGTTTTTTCCAGATTTTAGATTTAGCCTATCCTTTTACACCTTTTACTGTGTGTGTTTTAACTTCTTTGCTTTATAGTTTGACTCCTCTGGCTGGATCTGGCCACTTTTAATGGACATTCTATCTTACGCAAGTAACTTTGAATTGCGGGACTGGTGTCATTACTGTTTAATCCCATAACCCCATCAGTCAGTCAGTCAAGCAATCAAAAAGATGGAAATGGAAGCGAGAACCCTCCCCAGGGGGCCGACAGTCCTTTTGTTGGTACGTGTGTGGCGCACACGGGGCCCCGAGTTATTGCAGCCTCCATTCCTTTCCTTTGAAGGCTGCATAACAATCCCTGTTCCTCTCCCTCCCTCTCCTTGCTCCTTTGTCCCTGTCCCCTCTTTTCCCTCTTAGTAGACTTCTTTGTCGACCTGGCTATCCTCCTGGCTTTGTTTTGGTCTGTGCTATTGTTTAGTTTGCTGTTTCCCTCTCCTTTTCTGCATTTTTGTTTCCCCTGGGGTTTGACCTCCATTTCCAGAAATTATCCATTCATTGTGAGCCATTTGGGGATGAACTCCTTACCTAGCTTCCATGGTGCAGATTCCTCTCCCCCTCCCCTCCCCTTTCCCTTTGCACCCTGGCCCCCTCCTGCTAGGTCACCAGCATGGTAGCCACTCTGTGTGGTGGGACTGTTAAGTACCCACTTGGCTGAGCCCCCTGGAACCACAGGGATCACACTACTAGTACCTGAGCTGTTAAACGCCTCATGTGTGCCCATGAGTCAATGCTCATCTTTTGGGGTGCCAGAACTCCCGGCAATGGCCACCGTGCCAGACGGCCCTTGCTGTGGGTGGGTGGCGCCCACAGGGTGAGCCCCTGATCGGAGTGGGTGGTACTAGGGCGGACGCCTTGAAGCAACAAAAGCTTCACCATCCTGGCCATTCTGTGGCAGTCTCTAAGAGCGGTAGCAGACGTGACACTCCTTCTTCTGATCCTTAAGCCTTCCCCTACCTGGCCCCCCCCTGGGAGGAGGGGCAAGCTCGCTGGCTTGGGTTAAAACTTTTCCCTCGGTACCTGCTTTGTACCAGGACAGATGGCGGTAGTTTTGCCATGACCAAGCCTTTGTTTTTCGTGGAGACGATTGAAGATAAGTATGGCGAAGTTGAATCGATGAGTTAAATGCGGTCTGGTGCTTTGTTCATCAAGACATCTTCTGCTGCCCAATCTGATGCCCTGCGTGCTTGTGACCATCTCGGTGACATCCCAGTCTCCGTCATACTCCACCAATATCTGGGAGTATGCGAGCGAAACAATTTGAAGTGGAATGATCACATAAAATTAATTGTTGGTAAGGCGGGTACCAGGTTGAGATTCATTGGGAGAGTCCTTAGAAAATGTAGTCCATCAACAAAGGAGGTGGCTTACAAAACACTCGTTCGACCTATACTTCAGTATTGCTCATCAGTGTGGGATCCGTACCAGATCTGGTTGACGGAGGAGATAGAGAAGATCCAAAGAAGAGTGGCGCGTTTCGTCACAGGGTTATTTGGTAACCGTGATAGCATTACGGAGATGTTTAGCAAACTCAAGTGGCAGACTCTGCAAGAGAGGCGCTCTGAATCTCGGTGTAGCTTGCTCGCCATGTTTCGAGAGGGTGCGTTTCTGGATGAGGTATCGAATATATTGCTTCCCCCTACTTATACCTCCCGAGGAGATCACGAATGTAAAATTAGAGAGATTAGAGCGCGCACGGAGGCTTTCAGACAGTCATTCTTCCTGCGAACCATACGCGACTGGAACAGAAAAGGGAGGTAATGACAGTGGCACGTAAAGTGCCCTCCGCCACACACCATTGGGTGGCTTGCGGAGTATAAATGTAGATGTAGATGTAGATCTTTTAACTCAGTACAGGGCATTATTTTCCAACTCGGTACAGGGCATTATTTTCCACCGAGATATTCTTCTGCAATGTGACGAGGAGCTCCGTGCTAACCTTGAGTGGCGAGGGGTTCGTTTTATTCGCCGTGTGCAGCGAGGTCCTCCAAACAATCGCATCACTATGGGCGCCTTTATCCTGGCCTTTGAGGGGGATGTCCTCCCAGAGGAGGTCAAGGTAATAGTGTATCAGTGTGATGTAAAACCTTATATTCCACCACCAATGAGATGTTTTAAATGCTTAAGGTTTGGGCACATGCCTTCCCACTGCACCCCTGATCCCCTCTGTGGTGACTGTGGGCACCCCCGCTGTGATGGGAGTGCCTGTGCTCCCGTGCCAATGTGTGTAAATTATAATGGACAGCATTCTCCACACTCACCTACATGCCCGGTGTTTGTGAAAGAAAGAAGGATTCAAGAGTACAAAACCTTAGATCAACGCACGTACACTGAGGCTCATCAAAAATATGACCAGCTCCATCCCGTGTCTATGACCTCTACTTTAGCTTCAATTACGTCCATTCCCCCTCCTACCCCCTCCTCTTCCCAGCCCCACCGCATTCGCCCCATGCCTTCAGCCTCCTCCTCCTCCTCCTCCTCCTCCTCCTCCTCCCTTCCCTTCCCCCTCCCCCTCTCCCTCAGTACCCATACCCACCCCTTCGGGTGCTGCTCCCCCTACCCCGCCGGATAAGTGCTCCCCTCCTTCAGCGGCCGCTGGTACTGGAGCTCCCTCCCGGGACTCCTCTTCCCGGCACACTCCTGAAAGGTGATCTACTGCTCCACATCGGCAGTGTGATCCACGGCTGGTGGGTGCCAAGATTGCCCAGTGTAATTCCGTGCCTGCCCTCGCTGAAGTCTGCCCTTCTCTTCCTTCCCAAGAGAAGAAGCAGAAACGCAGGAACAAGGGCAAGGCCCCTCTGGTACCCCCTGAGGTGCTGCTTTCCCCTCCTGCAGTCCATGAACCAATAGAGTCTGACCCCACCTATATGGATATTACCCCATCCTTACCGGTGACGGATAGCGACTCGGTGGCGTGACCGACTTCGGTCCATTCACTTCCACTTTCGACTCCAGCTTGAGAACCCTCCAGTGGAATTGTAATGGATATTTGTGTCACCTTCCAGAGTTGCAACCCCTTCTTTCCTTCTACTCTGCCGCTTGTATTCTGCTCCAGGAGACCCATTTTGTCAATTCTTACTCAACGACCCTTCATGGGTTCCATGCTTTGTCGGAACCGAATTGGCCCCTTGCAGGCTTCTGGTGGTGTTTGCACCTTGGTCCGCATGGACATTGTTAATAAATGGGTTCCCCTCCATACCACTCTGGAAGCCATTGCTGTCAGGATTCATCGGGCCACTCCAGTCACAATCTGTAATCTTTACCTCCCACCTGACAGGCCGCCCACATCCCGTGCCCTCACTACCCTCCTTCAACAACTCCCTTCTCCCTTCCTGTTATTAGACTTTAATGCCCGCAACCCTCTTTGGGGTAGTCATACGACTACTACCCTAGGCAGGACAGTTGAAGCTGCTCTGGCAGGGCTTGACCTCTGTTTACTAAGCACAGGCGCTCCCACACACTTTAGTGTGGTGCACGGCACTTTCTCAACCATTGACCTCTCCATCTGCAGTCCCCGCTTTCTTCCATCCATTGAGTGGGGCGTCCACAATGACTTACGTGACAGCGACCATTACCCGATTGTTTTGACCTTCCTTCAGTGTCTCTTGCTCGGTCACCCTCCCAGGTGGGCCCTATCTAAGGCTGATTGGGGTGCCTTCTCCTTTGCTCCCATCCCCCCTGTATTGCCACACGGCATTGTTGATGAATCTACTCGGACCTTGACTGCCTCCATCCTTTCAGCTGCTGTTTCAGCAATCCCTTCTTCTTCAGGTTCACCCTGCTGGAAGATGGTCCCTTGGTGCACTCCGGAAATTGATGCAGCCGTAAAAGAGATTTTCCAATACAAAAGCTTTTGTCTTCTGTTCCAACTCCCAGAGCACCCTGCAGAGAATACAGAAAATGTATGTGATAGTGTGTCTTGTCCAGAACATCAAGGATACCCTGTTTTCTCTGCAAAAGCAGATGAAGAGGTTTCATTCTATTGGGTACTGCAGCATTTTGGAATACACAGTTATGAGACTGGAGTTGCAGCAGTGAAGCAGGCTTCTGGTGAGAATTCAGAAGCAAGATCCTCTGTGGACTATAGTGACAGTACTGAGATGGACAGTCATGGTTATGTGACAGTGTGTGTGTCTGGAAACAAAGTTCAGATGGTTAAATCAAGCACCTGCCCGTGGCTTACTTCTATCCAGTCCCTTATTTTAAACTAGATATTTTTAGTGTGGCTTCATATTGAGCATATCCCTTTAACCCATGGATCCCAATCATGTCACAAAGCCTCCAGAATGCTACACACATGGCATCACTGTAACAGTGCATCATATTTTAACAGAATATTGGTTATATGTTGATAAGAGGATATTAAATAGTTTAACTGGAGTCATGCCTTCTATTTTATTTTCTTCTATTGGGTGAATGTAGCTTCAGTTTTAAAATTGTATGAGGAATCAGGACTCATCCTTAAATTGTTAGGGAGTAAATTTTTAGCATGTGAATAGCTGGTTCGTTTCCATTTTTTATTTTAGTGGTCCACCAGCCACATGTATTCGGAGGAACATGTTAGTGTCTTTTTATCTAGCCAATCTTCGTTTCATGATGCAGTGTTTTACTTTATGGCTATTGTAATGTTATTTAACTCCAAGGATGTTTTCTGGAATGTTCGTGATAATACACAGTAATGCATATTTTTATTCTTTGTTTCAGTATAGTTTTTATTCCAAACTGTAATTTTAATCATCAAAAATTGCTAATCAGGAAAGAATTCTTGGCTAACTTCAGAAACTGCATATATTGATGTTCAGCGAGGGCATTGACAACCGCACTATTGAATGCTTAAAAGTGTCATCAGAAGTTGAGAGGTGTACAACAGATGAGTGTAATTGGACCTTTAATTTTACAAAACATGCATATGATGTGGTGGGTAATGTCAGAAGCATTATGAGGCTGTTTACAGATAATACTGTAATATATAGGGAAATTGCAGTGCCAGAAAATTTTACCAAAAATGCAAGAAGACCTGCAAAGTATCAGCACTTGGTACAGGTAGTGACAGCAGATCCTCATCATAAACAAATGTAAAACATCTCTCATAAATAGGTAGAAAGCAGCAAATGTCTAAATCTTTGTTCAATGTATTCTTGGTCATTGCTCATCAGTCTGGGGCGGATAACCAGATATAATTAATACAAGAGAGAGAGAGAGAGAGAGAGAGAGAGAGAGAGAGAGAGAGAGAGAGAGAACTTTCAAAGAAGAGATGTGCGTTTCATCATGGCTACATTTGGTCATCATGCCAGCATCACTGTAGATTGTAGATTGTATTTTATTGATCCTGTTGTCTACATAGCAGCTTATGCATAAGACATTGGACAAGTCAAGTTATAAATATACAGTCTGAAAGTAATTTAAAGGCATACATATTTAAGCTTACAATAATACACTTTACACGTAAGTATTTATATAACACATTTCATAAATATAAATATTCTTCAATGGAGTAGAACCAGTGATGCTGTAAATATGACTTTAGAGATTTTCCAAATGTATTGACCTCAGTGATAGCTTTTATGTTTTCAGGAAGTTTGTTATAAAGCTTAACTCCCATGTGAAAAGTACCTTTTTGGCACAGTGCTGTGCTGATTTGAGTCATATGTAAGTTTCTGTTTTGTCTGGTAAAATGCTCATGTATATCACAGTTTTTTTGTAGTCTCTGGTCCTTGCCTATTACATTTAATTTAAAGAACAAAAGGGTTTCCATAATGTATACACATGGTAATGGGGGAATACCAGATTTCTTAAACAGGGGTTTACAAGAGTCTCTAGGCTTGCACCCAAACAAGATTCTAATGGCCCTTTTCTGTAGTTTAAAAGTGCTATTAGCTATTTTAGAGTTTCCCCAGAAGGTGACCCCATATCTAAGACGAGAATGAAAGTACGCATGATATGCATTCAATACTGTTTTCTCACTACAGCATGATTTTAATGAACAAAGAAGATAACATGTTTTGCTCAGTTCTGCATTGAGATATTCAATATGCTTGTTCCATCTGATGTTACTCTGCAGCCAAAGTCCTAAGAATTTGGTTTCAGTACTGTTACCAACTGGTTCGTCATTGATAGAGACTGATGGGATAAACATGTCCTTATTAGGAACATTGTGGAATTTTAGAGCAACGGTTTTCTTACTGTTTATTACAAGCTGATTACTCTGTGCCCAGCTGCTAAGTTGTTTCGTGACCGTGTTTACTGTCTGCTGTAACTGTTCATTGTCGTCTCCTTTTGGTAGAATCGTGGTGTCATCTGCAAATATGATTGATTTGTGTGCATCAATATTTAAGCTTAGATCATTTATGTACAGAAGAAACAGAAGGGGTCCCAATACGGATCCTTGGGGTACACCACATTTTATTTGTTTATAGTCAGATAAGTGATTAGATACAGTTTTTAGTTCAATATTTGTGTGCTTGATGCATACTGCCTGCATACGATTTGTCAGGAAGGACCTGATCCACTTGTTGGACAGACCTCGAATACCATATCTTTCTAGCTTTGATAGCAGAATTTTATGGTCCACCATGTCAAAAGCTTTTGACAAGTCAGTAAAGACTCCTATTGTTTCCTGTTTTTTGTCCATCAGGTTTAGGATGGAATTGATGCACTCATAGACAGCAGTTGTCGTTGACCTCTTATTTCTGAATCCATGTTGTTCATTACATAGGATGCAGTTTTTATTTATAAATTTCATAAGTTTCTCACACATAACTTTTTCCAGTACTTTAGAGATGCAGGAGGAAATTGTGATGGGTCTGTAGTTATTTACATTGTGTTTATCCCCTTTTTCATATACAGGAATAACTTTTGATGTTTTTAACACATCAGGGAAAGTGCCTGCCTGAAGTGAGCAATCGCATAAATGTGTGAGTACTTCAATTAGGTTTGATGCGCTCTTCTTTAACGTTGTTGCAGGTATACCATCAATACCTGCCGATTTGGAATTGTTTTAGTCCTTTTATTGCTTTAGCTACTTCATCTTGTGAAACAGAACTGATGTACATTGATCCTCTACAAGCACTTATTTTATATTCATTTGCCTGGATGCTCTTAAAGTTTGATTGTAACATATTTTCAGCAACACCCGTGAAAAAGTTGTTAAATGTGTTGGCTACTTTTAAGGGGTTTGTTACTTCTTTATTTTTATGTGATAGTGTTATATTTTTCCAAGGTTGTCTGTATTCTCCACATTCTTTTTTTATAACACTCCACATAGCCTTTGATTTATTAGCTGAATTATAAATGATTTCATCATTATGCATTATTTTTGCTGCTTTTATTACTTTTCTTAATATTTTGGAGTATTTTTTATAGTATGCGCATACTACAGGTGAGGAATTTTTTGAGTTACATATTTCATGAAGTAGTCTTTTCTTCTGGCATGAAACCCTTATTCCCTTTGTGATCCAGCTGTTTGTTCTAGAGTTTCCCCGTACGGTTAATGTTTTCAGTGAGAATGCAAGTTCAAAGAAATGGGTTAATGTATCAATGAAAGTGTTGAATTTTTCATTTATATCGTTCATTTTGTACACTCCTAGCCATTTTTCTTTCTGTAATAAGTTGTTGAAGTAGTTCACATTATGCTGATTATAGCTTCGATATGCTGTTCTAAAAGACATGTTGTTAATAATACTGCCTTGTACTTTTATGCTTAATATTTGAGCAAGATGATCACTAAAACCTGCATTGAAAATTTTTAGTGAGGTGTTGTGTAAACCCTTCTTTACTAGAAACTGATCAAGAGCTGTTGGACAAGTTTCTGATACTCGGGTAGCTGCTTTTACTTCAGCCTTTAAATTGTAGGATGTTGCAAGGTTCAAAATGGTCTCCCTATTTCCACTATTCGTGAGGAAGTCAATATTGAAGTCACCACAGATTATCAATTCACAGTCCATTTTATTTACTTTATTTAGCAATGACTCCATTTTGTTTAAGAAAAGTTCAAAATTCCCGGACGATGATCGGTAAACTGTAGCAATAACCAGGTTGAACTGAGTAATTTTTATAGCTGCAATTTCATAATCCTTTTCGACATTTGCCCTAGTTAAGTCAGGTAGTGTAATAAAATCAACATTATCCTTTGTGTAAATTGCTACCCCACCCTGCTTGCTGTTTTTCCTGCAGTAGTAAGCAGCCAAGACAAATTTGTTTATTTTCGTATTCTGGATTAATTCTGGGTTAAGCCAGTGCTCAGAAATGCATAACACTGAGATATCATTAAGTTCATGTGTTAATAGAATGTTAATTTCATTGATCTTATTACGCAGGGATTGCACATTATGGTGATAAATTTTTAGTTCGGGTGTATTCACGATTTGGTAATTGGGAATCATATTTACAGCATCACATACCTCTAGTTTAAATTAGGAACGTCAGCAGTGTTGTATTTTCGTTCTTCTTTCTTCTTTATTTTGTTTTCCTCGCTGTTGGAAGGATGTTCAGGAAGCTGATAAATTGTTCTATCCCTTACAAGTCTTTCTTTGATTATTTCACTAACACGATCACAGACAAATCTTTTCCCTTCATAGTTCAAATGCATTCCATACTTCGTGTGCAGATTTCCATGCAGCTTGCTTATATCCAGTACATCGCACTTAGTGTATTGAGAACACAGTTTCCTTATTTTAATGTTTGTTTTCCGAATTTCTTTGTTTACACATGAACTATAAATCAGATCATGCCTATGAGGAAGTGTGGCAACTACTGTGTTTCTGCATTTATTAGCTTGTAAAAAATTCTGTAGCCTTTTCACGCAAACCTCTGCTTCATTTTTTGCCACATCGTTTGAACCCATTATACAGACGATAAAGTCATTTTCTTGCATTAATTTCGTCTGAGAGTTAATGTCTACAACATTTTTACATCCCGCTCCCGGTTTCACTACACTAGTCACTGCTATGTCGCGATTTTTCTCACGGAGGATGCTGGATAGATTCCTGCCATGACTGTCTGTTAGTAATAGTACACTACTCTTTTTCCCTGATGATCTGTGTTTGTTGTTGACATTATTTGAAAAAACTCTATTCATTTTCAGTTCACTGACTTTTTCAAGTTCACGATCATTTGGAGAGTCGTTATCACGGTCACTCGTTTGCGAAACATGATATTTGTTTTTCTCCGAAAATGTGACAGTTTTAGCAGACTTTGTTGTTCTTTTTGTAGTTGGAACACTATTTTTGTACGGCACTTTTACTCACTCGGACGATATATTACTTTTATCTTGCATCACTTCACTTAGTGTTGGCTTCAATCGCAGATCCCGATTTTCTTTCTTGAGTGAGTCAATATCGCTTCTTAAGGAACTGACTATGAATTGTAAGCTAGCAATTCGTTCTTTTAGCGTTGTTATTTCAGTGTTACAATTCTTACAAACTCCCTTTTTAACAGCATAACTATAACTATTTCTCAAGTTAGATTCACACACTTCTACACTCGTGGCCATTCTTGTGATATGCTCATCTGACACCAGTAGATATTTTAAAGATGATTTTCACCCATAACTATGTGAGAGCAACTTTTGTTTGTGTTGACCATATGATTTTGTCCCCCAGTAGATGATGCCTAAAATGTTTCACTACTCTCAAATGAAAATGGGAAAACTAACTTCACATTCTAATTTTTCGCCTCCAGACTGGTACTTGTGGGTTGCAACAATTCCAATGTCGGAACCTCTGCTGAAAGCCTGGAAGTCAACTGGCTGTTGTGTATTTAATAACTTAAGTGATTTGGTGTAGGTATCTGAAGTGGTATGGAACTGGTTGAGGAGTGGGGAGATACTGGGGCCACAAAATAAACTGTACTGGAACAGCAATTTACTATCAAAAAATTAAACCTTTTACAATGAGAAAATACACAGTTAAATACAATCCTTGAAATTCAAGGGACTAACATGATAATTAAAAAAAAGCCACATATGGGAGGCCAAAATAACATTATCAAATAATTCAAGTACGAAGCACTTGCAATTTATTAATCACCTTGCAGTGTTTGTTGTTAAAAGAGAATTCAAGAACATCAGCTGCCCAAACTTCGCAACTGCACAAATGCTTTAAGGTTTTATGTACAATAATCATTAAAGAACACAATGCCTTGGCTGTAACAACCAGTTTACAGCAACATTGACCAATCTTGAGTGGACAGAACTGCGCTTCAAGAAACATTAATAGCTTTTACGACAGATACCAGTCAAATGAAGTAGTGGCCAGCGTCCATGCAACAAGTTTAAATTTGGTGTAGGACCTTCAGGATTTACACGAATTACATTTTGAATGATCTTAAGCTTAAACACAGAGACCTTAATGGTGCACTGGCAGACCATACCTTCAGGTTAAACTTATACCAAAGGCTACCTCTACACAGTGTTGTTTGGATTTACTTAAGCGGGATTTGGAAGAAATTAGTTGTATTAAATCATATATAATTGAAATATGAAACACTAGAGCAAAACAATCACTTAAATTCATGGATTACAGGAAAGCAAACAGTTGCAATAGCTGACTAAATATACAGACGGACTCAACTATACCCAGTGTGCAGAAACAACAAAGAAACAAACACAAGATAATTATTACATAGGCAGCTAGTTCAGAAAATAGCAAATGACAAATAGTACAGAGTTACTATAATCAGCTGCCTGCTGTCTTACCAAAAGAGATAACATTTCCATATATGTATGAGGAATTTACAAAATTGTGTGTGAATGTCCTCAGACCAACCAAAAGCATACAGTGAGACAAGTTTCATTAAATAGTGGGTAATTTGTCCAGTAACACACATTATGAGCATGGTTAAACAATATTCTAATCAAATACCAAACCAGAAATACATCAAACAAGAATGAGGTTTTCACTCTGCAGTGGAGTGTGCGCTGATATGAAACTTCCTGGCAGATTAAGACTGTGTGCCAGACCGAGACTCGAACTCGGGACCTTTGCCTTTCGCAGGCAAGTGCTCTACCATCTGAGCTACCCAAGTACAACTCACGCCCCATCCTCACAGCTTTAATTCTGCCAGCATCTCGTCTCCTACCTTTAAACTTCACAGAAGCTCTTATGTGAACCTTGCTGAAGCACTTGCCCGCGAAAGGCAAAGGTCCCGAGTTAGAGTCTCGGTCTGGGACACAGTTTTAATTTGCCAGGAAGTTTCATATCAGCGCACACTCCACTGCAGAGTGAAAACCTCATCCTGGAAACATCCCCCAGGCTGTGGCTAAGCCATGTCTTCGCAATATTCTTTTACATCAAACAAGTTTGACAAGCACTGAAAGTGTTAAATAGTGTTCTAATAAAATACCAATACCACAAACGAATTAAAAAGTCTGGCGATCATTGAATAGATAATATGCCAGGCAAGCAGCCTACAGTTAAATTTAACAGTAAGAACACTTTCAATAAAATGCAGATACTAATGAATTAAAGACGGCTGGCGAGTATTGGGTGAGTAACATGTCAGGCAGGTAGCTTACAGAATGACTAGACAGAAAGCATGGCCTGCACACACAAACAACTCACCCATGCTGCTCAGTAATGTGTCTAGTAGACAACAAACTGAGAAACTAATACATATTCACCACAAATCATGAATGTGTGTCCAGAAAATCATCAAAACACAGCCTAGTAGCAAAACACAAATGAGCCTCTTTGGCTCACAACAGCAAGTCAGAGGAACGACAACAAACACCAGCTAGCCCCGAAAGGAACTAGGATTCAGTGGCTGACACATCAGTTAACAATAAAATTATTGCCAGTTACAAAAGGCCTCACCATGTAGTTGAAAATATGCAACGGTTCCCCAAGCAGGCTTGCTTCCTCAAATGATCGAGTACCTGATCGTTAAACTCCAACCAGCAAGATGCTGCCAATAAAACTCCATAGGCCAGACCGCCATCTTCCAGCTCTGTTCGGCCCAACAGAGCACTCACTTGTCCTTGGTAAATCTGGGCCATCAACTGGCCACACCACTGCCAACAAGTCACTTCCCATTTGCTAGCTGAGCACACCCCCATATCCACATCCACTGCTCCTTGTGGCCAGGCATTCTCTGGTCTCCCAGCAAAGGGTCAGAGACAAACACAGAGCATATACTGATAACTAGGGTGACAGGGATGTTGTATTTAATCTTAGGCAAGAAGAGAGAATTCAAAAGGGACTACGTCAAGTGAATGTGGCAGTTGTGTGAGTGTGGTCATGTTGCCATGAAGCAACTGATATTTCTTGTTTTACACAAAAAAGTCCCTGCTTTGTCAGAATAACAAAATAGTTCTTCCTCTTTTCTGTTTGACTATGTGGAACAAATAACATGATGAACTTGACATGCTTTTCTTGACAGCAAACTGGATGTTTTCTTCAGCTGTAGTGATCACTGTTTATTTCAAGGCTATAATCATAAACTAATGATTCATTAACATTTAAGACTTCACAAGAAATTGATCTCATCTTGTGTTGTGTTTTTCAACTCACTGCAGATTTAGGCTGTATGATGACATTTTGAAAAATGAGAAATGAGGTTCACCATAATCTCTCATTTTGTATGCTAGAATGTCTTTATATGTCATATATAGCATTTTAGTAATACATCAGACATAAGAGATTGACTACCTACAGCCCTTGTGGTTCATTTCACTCACTTTTGCAATATTTTCTGACTCTTCTGATTAAAAGGCATTCTTTGCTCTATAACTGTTTTTGCCCTTAATCAGGTTGGCGGGACTTTTGGAATGTGGGTGGGGTTTCTCTTGCCACAGATGATCCTGAAAGACCCGTTATCTGCTCTGACCTATATACCAGCCCAATCTGTATACTTTTCTTCCCCATAAATTGTTTCTCAGCTGTGGCACTAGTATTCTTCAGTGCCTAAATAGGCTATTTTCCTATGTTAAAACAGGGTTCAGATTTTTGTTGCTCTGATTGATTATAACAATTAGATAGCATTGATGCTCAATATTCTCACAAAATATGTTATGTTTATGTAATTAAAGCTTTATGTTATGTTTATGTAATTAAAGCTTTAAAATCATTACATTTCAAGATCTGGTCACATCATCGAGAACACTGTGTTATTGGTGACATCACAGACTAGGAGTAAGACAAAGCTATATGTGTGTTATAGGAGCATTAGCTGAAGTTATGAGGTTTTTACGCACTTTTTCTGTGAACAGTTCTGCCATTTAGTAATGGAAAATGCAATTACAACATTTAAGCAACAATAAAAAGGAATTTTGTGAATGCTGACAGTGGAAGCCTTGCGAAAGTTGATGCACTTATGCTCTACCCCTTTAGAACGGCAATTTAGACAATGGCAGACATTCTTTTCCTGCTCCCTGCAACATCATTAAACTCACTCAAAACTAAGGAATTGTAGAACTTTTGCGAATGGGTCTGTATATTATAACTAGATTGTTAACTATCAGTCATAAGCTACAACCCAAAACGCAATAAAACTATTCTTGGCTGAACGTGGTGCTGATTTCCTGGATGACTCATTCAGCAGGCTTCCGGTTGTCCAATGGATAGCGTTTCTGATTGTAGATAAGGAAGTCACATGTTTGAATCCTGGTAAAGTCATATATATTTAAAAGTTTTACATGAAATACGAAAATAGCTTTAGCAAGAACTTATTGTAGCAGTTGTTTCGACTATCGGATGTGTTACATATAGCTCCACATTAGTTTCAGTCTGAGAAATAGACAACAGAGGATAAATGGATTTACTTTGCGAGCACATAGTTATCTGTTTTGGACAACAAGATGTAGGACAGTGAGGTTATATGGAGAGATATAAAGTGTGTACAACATGCAGATGACACAAATGTAGGGGCTCTGATGTTTGTGAATGTAAACTTAATGTCTGCGCCTGAAGCAGACTTACGCCATCTTTATGTAAGGTGATAAAACTGCTAAAGTTTAAACAAGAAGGATCCTAGCTGGACAGTGCAAAGATATAAACATCGTTCCGTATAAAGTAAAAAGGGTGTGGTCACATTAGCTAAAAAATATCTTTGTGAGTGTGACATGTGTGAACAGCGATTGCAAATGTATGTGTATGTAAACAGCAAGGAAAACACAATAACATTCTATTTCTGATCGGTGTGGTGAAAATTTGTCATTGTGATTTGGTTTTCATATGAGAGGACTGTCGAGTTGTTTTCCAGATAAGTTAAAATGTTCTTTCGGATTAGACCCGAACCAGCAATCTCTGGACATCATCATATAAAATTAGGCAGTCTACCACTCTAACAACTGAGCTACTGAATAGCTGGGTAAGACAACAGTTTTCACTAGGAGTTTAATTTTGCTGAATAATCCTGGCCTTCATTGTAACAGTAGGAGAGCATACCTCAGAGGCAAGTAATGTTAACTTCACATTGCAACACATTTTTAATTAAGTTAGTGAACTTCGGCATTGATGTAGTGGCAATTTGGTGGTACAGTGCAATCACATTTTCCGCATCTTCTCGTTCTCTGGAAGACTCAAAAACATATTTTCAGGAGTCTTTATAGATGTATTTTTACAGTATGATATTACACACCATTTGTAACCAATTTTTAAAAATCTAAATTCCAAAACAAGTTATCACTGTGAATTAGCATTATGACAATAGGAGCAGCAAGCTAGCCAGTGACATCACAGGCATCACATGACTTGAATGGAGTGTTTTAGTGGGCTTTCTAATTATTTGAATTTAATTTCTGTTTTTATTAAAGAATACTGAAATTCAAGAGGAGAAAAGCATGTTAGGAGCATAAAGGACATAATTAATCATTAAGACATTTTCCAGAAAACTATCAAATACACTATTCTATCACTCCTATGTACTGTCTTCATCTGATACCAACAACAATGTTACCTGCAGCTATACATGATGATGGTCAACCTGGATATTTGTCATCCTCCACAGCACAGATTCTGCCAGTTTAAATTGATGTGGTCATGGTACATGCTTGGTATGGTGACATGAAAAACCCTTAGTGTGCACAATGTTGATAATGGTGCCTTATCCACCCAACCCACAGCCTGAACGAGATAACATTTGGTTATATAATGAGTCTTGACCAACCGGCATTGGTGCCAGCACGAGGTCGGTTGGCATTCCTATCATGTGACATGCTGAACTATTCCATGTGTCTATGTGACAGGAGCTGCCCTCTCCAAAACAGCAACTATATCTTATTCGACTATTTATGAGTAAAAGCAGTGTTGCTGAAGTTTGATCAAGTAATCAATATAAGAAATTTTCACACACGTGCCAGAAATCCTACCAGATACTACTGTCCCATCATAAGTAATGTTGTTCCACATGAGATGATAGTTGTTCATTATTGATATGCAATACTTCTGGTTTTCCATATAATTTTTTAATGTAATACAATCGGTGTTTTAATGTATTTATTGTAGTGTGTTTTCATGAATTTATTATGTAATTGTATGTTAGTTTGTAAATTCTTAAATCACAGAATATTTAAGTTGTGCCAATGATACATTATAATTCTGTATTTCCTCTGTGTATCAGCTTCTGAAAGCAGTGGAATTCGAGAGCCTGTTGCCAGTGATCTGTGAGCAAGGCTTATTGGCAAACTCAGTTACGTGTCTGTTTACAAACGACCTGCACCTCACAAAACTTGCATCGGAATTTATAATAAAAATGTCTAAGAATCCAACGACAATGAAGACTGTTTTATCTGGACAACCTTTGAGTTATATGCAGACATCTAAAGCAATGAATTCAGAATTCTCATTCAGAGTTTATGAGGTATGGATGTCATTCTTTCTATAAGTAAATTGTTGTTCTTTTTCAGTCAATACTAAATTTTAAAACTTATAAATTTGTGACAGACTGAGAAATGTTTGGAATAGAGAAATAACTATTAAAAATAGTGATACTTCATGACAGGGAACACAGTTTCAGGACTGATGATAAGACTGTCGCGATGTGCATGTAAATTCCACATCATTATGATTTATTGTGCAAGTGATCCTTGGAACATGAAACTAGCTAACTCTCACCTTTAGCAACAGATAACTAAAGATGAAAAAGTGTAGTAATCAACAAGAAGATTTTTTTTTCCTTTAAATAGTGTGCACAGTCTTTCCCTTAAGTGAGAATATTAATGAATTGGGCACACCCAACTAAGCTGATATAAGAGGCGCGACAATAAAGTAATGAGAATGATGTGGAAAAAAAAAGTTGCTTACCGTTTTAGTCAAGTTTAGTGTTGTCTCCTTCAAAGTAGTTCCCTTCTGATTGTACACACTTCTACGCTTCTGCCATTGATGGTAACATTTCTCAAACTCATCATCTGTAATATCCTCCAAGACCCTCGTCACAGCTTTTTGGACATCTTGTTTGAAAATGGTGTCCCTCGACCGCCGTTTTGATTCTTGGAGTGATATCTGGTGAATAAGGTGGCTGTGGTAGTACTGAAATTTGTTTCGAGATTAAAAATTGCTGTACTGACAGAGCAGCATGGGATGGCGCATTATCGTGATGCAGAATCCAATTATCAGCAATGTTGGCGCAGACACGAAGAACTCTTTTATGAAATCTTTCTAAAATTTCTATGTAGTAATATTGGTTAACTGTTTGTCCAGGAGGCACCCACTCTTTATGAACAATTCCCTTGGAATCAAAGCAGCACACAAGCATGCATTTCACTTTTGACTTTGACACACGAGTTTTTTTTTCGGTTTGGGTGATCCCTTTGAGCACCATTTTCGAACGTTGGCATTTTGTCTCTGGATCGTACTGAAAAAACCAACTTTCATCACCAGAGATAACATGGCTCAACAATTCTGGATTGATTTCTGTTTGCTCTAACAGATCAGTTGCCACATTTTTCCGTGTTTCTCACTGTTGTGGTGTGAGATTTTTGGGGACCGTTTTTGCACAAATCTTTCTCATACCAAGAACTTCAGTTATTATTAGACGAACCATTTCTCGATTGATGTTCAGTTCTTCTGCAATCATTTTCACAGATAATCTTCAATCAGATCGTACAAGTTCATGCACCCTGGCAAAGTTGACATCCGTCCCTGAGGTTGATGGTCGTCCACTGCGGTCTTCATCTTCAATATTTGTTGTGCCTTCACTAAACATTTTATGCCAACGAAAAACTTGAGCTCTTGACATAACCTCCTCTTCAAAAGCTTTATGAAGCTTACCGTAAGTTGTCATTGCATTTTCACCCAATTTAACACGAAAAGAAATGGCATACTGTTGCGCAGTATTATGCGGTTCCATTTCCGTGACAAGAGACACAAACACGTGTTAACTTATTACAGCACAATTCATGACTGAGCAGTTGCATCGAAGTGCCGCTTGGACTAGAAGCAGCTTATAGACCAAGGTCAAAGATATTGTGCCTACGCAAGCCTGCAGGGTTGCCACATCTTGTAAAGAAAATCAGTCTCATTACTTTATTGTCGCACCTCGTAGAGACTTATTTCAGTTTTCACTATTGCAGTGATATGGAGACGTGTTTGTTTTCACTATTGTAGGTTTTTTGAAACCTCTAAAAATCGGGGTTTTTAAGTTATGCCAATGATATATTATACTTCTGTACTTCCTCTGTGTATCAGCTTCTGAAAGCAGTATGTGTAAAATCTGTGGTGTGTGACTTTATCACACCAATAGATTGTGCATTAGTATGTTACTTAGGATTTGAAGAAATGCAAGGCAAGTTCAGAAAGTGTGTATGAAGTTATTAACAATAATCTATTATTGTCTGTATGTACTTACACCAAAGCTACTGGAAACATCAGTAGAAACTTTGATATTGGTGTGGGAGCTATGTAAGAGAGAGTGTCACTGGTAAGGATTCAGTGATTTCTTCTGCTCAATGTTTCAGAGCAGTGTGACAAGCTGCAATCCGAAGATGAGTGAAAACTCTGACTGTGGATAATAGAGTATTATCATTGTAGTTTTGGAACATCTGCTAATAGTCAAAAACATAATAATTTATCGTTAATATCTGGGAAGCTGTTGGTGGGTTAGAGTTGGTATTAGTTGTGAACATGAGTTTGTAATTGGGAATTTGAATGCACCTGGAGCAGGAGCAAAATGTGAGCTCTAAATGCCTGGATTTATCAGACAATAAAATGACCCTGAATGTACGGTGACCCCCCCCCCCCCTTTTTTTTTAATTGCTCTTGAGAAATTCTTATTTTTACCATACTATGACTAATCAAAATTACAGATTGTTTTATTGATATAAAATATCTGTCTAAAAAGTAAACATTATACCTATTCTCAACTTATGTCATTTATTGTCTGGATTTTTCTGTAAAAGGAGATAATAATTTTTAAAAAAATGCCTATTATCTAACCCAGGGGTCTCCCATACCACTATTTTTAGTAGTCATTATCACTGTTATCATCATCATCATAATTTGTAAGTCTACTTCCATTTCTCCCTTCCTGGCAGACCTCACATACATCATCATCTTCTGAGCCAACCATAGCATTGTGATATTCTGTCCCAGACAGTAAGGATCCACTGGTCCAGTATGGATACTGAAGGTTCCTTTAACTCCCATCCCCCACCCCCCTTGGAGTGAGGGCATGATCTCCTTGAAGAAACTTCTGCCTGTAAAGCTGTCACAGATGAACCTTGAAAAGTCAGTTCACAACAACATCCATTTCATTGAAGTTGTGTGGTCATACCACCAGAGGTCACACCACCAGGAATTATCATCAGGTCTGTGTTGTTCTTTGATATCATGTCCTTATCTTCCTATGTGTGACAACCCTTGAAAGAATCCAGTACCAACTTTTTCATTCTGTTAAGCAAAAAACCTAGTATTCTGTTCCAAATAATCTTCTATCAGTGTGGCATCTGTTTGTCTGTCATCAATACCTTTTCTTGGCATTTATAAGTAAACCCTGGAAGCAGTTAAGAATAGGCACGAGGTATTCCTGCCTGTCGTAAGATGCGACTAAAAGGAGTCTTACATGTTTCGTCCTTTATGTGACGGTCCCCTGTAGGGTTTGACCTCCATTTTTCAAAATTTTCCCAAAGAGCGAGCCAATTGGGGAAGGGCACCTTACGTGGTGCATCGTGTCCATCATGCATTGAGATCTTTAGCCCACTTTCTCGTCGTCGCATTGCAGTTCCGCCCATTCTCCATCTCTTGGGTGAGGACACATTCCTGGGTGCGTTTTTTCCACCATGCACTATGCAGTGTCACTTTCTGTGCCGACAATGACCATGGACTTCCTTGTACCTCCTATCCAGCATGGTAGACAATCTGTTGTTGTGGAGCCACCATGTACCCTGTTAGCTGTAGCCGCCGACAACACAGGGATTGCTCTGCTGATGCCTGTGCTGTTAACTCCCCACATATGCCAAGGAGTAGATGCCAATCACCCTGGGGCATCGAGACTCCCGGCAATGGCCATCGTGCTAGATGGCCTTTGCTGCGGCTGGGTGGCGCCCGTGGAGAGGGGCCCTGGTCGGAGTGGGTGGCATCAGGGTGGATGACACGCTATGAAGCGTAGTACGTCATCTCTTGCAGGTGGTCTGCCGCCAGCAGTCTCTAAGTGGGCAAATTCTAACTTTAATGCTAAGAAATATGACCCCAAGTCATTCCCCTCCCTGGCCACACCATAAGAGGAATGCCAGGCTAAGGATGACAGTGAAGCTTACTTGCCCCGGTACCTCGTATGTATGAGAGTTGATGGGGAATCTTTCATGTCCATGAAGCCTCTGTTTTTTGTGGAGAATTTGGAGGACAAGTTTGGGGAGGTGGAGGGTTTGTCCAAAATGCGCTCTGGGTTAGTTTTGACAAAAACAGCATCCTCTGCCCAGTCACTCGCTTGTGGCAAGTTGGGGGATGTTTCTGTTGCCATCACGCCTCATAAGAGCTTAAATATGGTCCAGGGTATTATATTGCACAGGGACTGTCTTTTGCAGTCAGAAATTGAGCTGTGCACCAATTTACAGTGGCGAGGTGTTCGTTTTGTCTGACGCATCCATTGGGGTCTGGGGGATAACCAGGTTGCCACCGGAGCATTAATCTTGGCCTTTGAGGGTGACACGTCGCCCAAGAAGGTCAAGGTGATTGTCTACTGCTGTGACATCAAGCCATATATCCCTCCCACAATGCAGTGCCTTAAGTGCTGGAAGTTCGACCATCCTCGCCTCCCATCTGTGTCAGCTAAAGAGAACATCATTCACCTTACTTGCCAGACTGCAGGATTTTACAGAAAGAGAGGAGAATAATGGAATATAAGACCCTGGACCGACTGACCTACACTGAGGCTAAGAGGAAATTTGAGTGCCTACATCCTGTGGCTATGACCTCCTTATAAGCCGTCGCTACGAGAACAGTTGTCGCCCCATCAGTTCCTCGAATTCCTGTCACTTCTCAGAACTGGGAGACTACACCTGCCCCCTTGGTCATGGGGGGGCACTTCCCTCCCTGTTGCTCCTGCACCACCTACTTTGGAAGCAACAACCCTCCAACCATTGGGGATTTCAGTCCCCACTTCTGAGCGAGAGAAGCGTAAGGCTTCTTTGGCTCCTCCCGCTCGGGAGGGGTCCCTTGGGTCACTGCCTTCTCAGGTTTGTGCTAGTGGGAAAGATGACATCCGCCAGCAGTTGAAGAGCCCAAAAGCAGCTGGTCGTAGGGCTTCACGCTCATCCTCAGTCCCGGAGACTGATTCAGTGAAGTCCTCCCAGCCAGGGAAACCCAAGGAACAGTGCGAGAAATCGAAAAAGAAGACCCCTAAGAACAAGAAACCTGCAGTGGCACCCACACCACCGCTACCTACAAGTTCTACGTCTGAGGATGGGGTGAAGATTCTGGCGTCCGCTGAGGACCTAGATCTAGCCGGACCCTCAGACACAATGGATATAGACTGCTCATTGAATTTTCCATGCGTTTCCAGTCTCATGATTATGTCATCATCCAGTGGAATTGCGGTGGCTTTTTCTACCGCCTGGCTGAGCTACGGCAACTGTTAAGCTTCACACCTGCTTTCTGCATTGCCTTCCATGAAACCTGGTTCCCGGCAATGCAGATCCCTGTCGTCCGTGGCAATAAGGGGTATTACAGGAACCGTAGCGAATGTAATAGTGTGTCAGGTGAAGATCGCGTTTATGTCCTAAACTGTCTGTAGTGAACCTGTGCCCCTTCAAGCCCCTCTTGAAGCTGTGACTGTCAGAATACAGACGACGCAGGAAATAACTGTCTGGAATGTATATCTTCCTTTAGATGGTGCAGTACCCCAGAATGTATTAACTGCACTGATTGATCAACTCCCTAAACCTTTCCTACTTTTGAGAGATTTTAACACCCGTAACCCCCTGTGGGGCGACACCTGCTTACTGACCGAGGCAGAGATGTCGAAACTTTACTGTCTCAGTTCAACCTCTGCCTCTTAAATACTGGGGCCGCCACACATTTCAGTGTGGCTCATGGTAGATACTCGGCCATTAATTTATCCATTTGCAGCAGGACTTCTCCTATCTATCCACTGGAGAGCACATGACAACCTGTGTGGTAGTGACCACTTCCCCATCTTCCTGTCACTGCCCCAGCATCAGGCCCACGGATGGTTGCCCAGATGGGCTTTAAACAAGGCGTACTGGGAAACTTTCACCTCTGCTGTCACCGTTGACTCTGCCCCACATGGTAACATCGATGTGATGGTTGAGCAGGTGACTACCACAATTGTTTCTGTGACAGTAAACACGATTCCTCGCTCTTTAGGGTGCCCACAGCGAAAGACAGTCCCTTGGTGGTCGCCAGAAGTCGCTGAGGCAATTACAGAGCGTCAGCAAGCTCTACAGTGACATAAGCGACACCCTTCCCTAGAGCATCTGATGGCCTTTAAGCGACTCTGTGCCCGTGTACACCAGCTTATAAAACGACTGCAACAGGAGTGTTTTGAGAGGTATGTGTTGACCATTGGGTGCTATGTGTCACCTTCCCAAGTCTAGATGAAGATCAGACATCTTTTTGGGTACCAGACCCCAACAGGTGTCCCTGGCGTTACCATCAATGTTATGCTATGTACCGACACAAACGTGATTGCCAAGGACTTTGCTAAGCACTATGCTCGAGCCTCTGCATTGGAGAACTACCCCCCCAGCCTTTCACACCCGCAAACAGCAGATGGAAAGGAAAGTCCTCTCGTTCACTACACGCCACAGTGAACCCTATAATGCCCCATTTATGGAGTGGGAGCTCCTCATTGCTCTTGCACATTGCCCCGACACAGCTCCTGGGCCAGATTGGATCCACAGTTAGATGATTAAACATCTTTCGTGTGACTACATGCAAATTCCCCTCATTATCTTCAACCAGATCTGGTGCGATGGCATCTTTCCATCGCAATTGCAGAAAAGCACCATCGTTCTGGTGCTCAAACCCAGCAAAAACCCGCTTGATGTGGATAGCTATTGGCCCATCAGCCTCACCAACGTTGTTTGTAAGCTGCTGGAACATATGGTGTGTTGGCGGTTGGGTTGGCTCTGGTCCTCGAGTCACATTGCCTACTGACTCCAGCTGTAGGGTCGTCGGTCTCATGCTCTCTGTATGCAGACAACTTCTGCATTTCATACTGCTCCACCAGTACTGGTGTTGCTGAGCGGCACCTACAGGGAGCCATTCACAAGGTGCAGTCATGGGCTCTCGCTCATGGCTTCCAGTTTTCGGCTGCTAAGTCGTGTGTCATGCACTTCTGTCGGCACCGTACCGTTCATCCGGAACCAGAACTTTACCTTTATGATGATCCACTCACTTTAGTTGAGACATATCAATTCTTAGGACTGGTTTTCGACGCCCGATTGACTTGGCTACCTCACCTTCGTCAGCTTAAGCGGAAGTGCTGGCAGCACCTCAATACCTTCTGCTGCTTGAGCAACACCATCTGGTGTGCAGATTGCTGTACTCTGCTGCAGCTCTACAAAGCCCTTGTTCAATCCCGCCTTGACTATGGGAGTCTGATTTATGGTTTGATCACGCCCTCAGCATTGCATTTACTCGACCCATTGCACCCCTGTGGCATTTGCCTAGCAACAGGAGATTTTAGGACGAGTCCGGTGGCCGGCGTCCTTGTGGAGGCCATTGTTGCTCCAGTGGAGATCCAACATGCACAACTGCTCACCAGTTATGTTGCACACATTCGTGGTTGTCCTGAGCATCCAAATTACCATCTCTTTTTTCCACCCACGGCAGTTCATCTCCCGCATCAGTGGTCCAGGTCAGGGCTAACAATTGTGGTTCGCGTGCGATTCCTTCTTTCTGAACTGGATTCTTTCCCTTTACCACCTCCCATCCAGGTCCATCTACATACACCCCCATGGTGTACACAGATTCGTCTGGGTCTTTTGCATGACTTAGTAACTCCTGCCGCTCTTCACTGTCACTCCCTCTCAATTCTTGTTGTGTTCCGGGGCTCTGAAGTGGTTTACACCGATGGCTCAATGGCTGATGGTCATGTTGGTTTCGCCTGCATCGACAGAGGTCATTTTGAACAGCATTCCTTGCCCGATGGCTGCAGTGTATTCACTGCAGAGCTGGTGGACATCTCTTGTGCACTTCAGTATATCCGTTCATGCCCCGGGGAATTGTTTCTTCTGTGTACTGTCTCCTTAAGCAGCCTACAAGCTATCGATCAGTGCTACCCTCGCCATCCTTTGGTAGTGTCCATCCAGGAGTTCATCTATGCCCTGGACCGGTCCCATCATTCAGTGGTGTTTGAGTGGACCCCAGGACACGTTGACATCCCAGGCAACGAACTTACCAACAGGCTGGCCAAACAGGCTATGCGAAAACCGCTTCTGGAGATGGGCACCTCTGAATCTGACCTGCGTTCTGACTTACTCCGTAGGGTTTTTTAGCTTTGGGAGATGGAATGGCATAACAGTACACACAACAAACTGTGTGTCATTAAGGAGACTACGAATGTGTGGAAGTCTTCTATGTGAGCCTCTCGCAGAAATCGGTTGTCCTCTGCCGGCTCCGCATTGGCCACGCTAGGGCAGCCCACGGTTACCTCTTGCGCCGTGAAGACCCGCCTGAGTGTCGGCGTGGTGCCCGATTGACAGTGGCCCGTATTCTGGTGCACTGTCCCACTTTGACTGCCCAGCGACGAAATCTTGGGTTACCGGACTCGTTGCCGCTAATTTTATCTGACAACGCCTCATTGGCTGATTTAGTTTTACCTTGTATTCGGGAGAGTGGGTTTTATCATTTGATCTAAGTATTAAAGCATGTCCTTTGTCCCTCTGTGTCCTCCAGCCTAGTGCTTCTGGGGTGGAGGTTTTAATGTGTTGCAGAGTGGGCTGGTTTCTCCTTTTTTATTCTTGTGGTCAGCCAACCATGGTAATCTACTTTGTTGTTTTAATCTCTTCATCGTGTTTCTTGCATTTCTGTGGTTTTCTTGTCCCTTTTGTCCATTTACATGTTTGTTGCCCTTCATCATTCTTGTGATTTTTCCTTTCATCCTGTTTTGAGTTGTCAGTCTCGTTTGTTTTATTCTCACACTTGTGGCATTGTTTTATCCAGAACAAGTGACTGATGACCTCGTAGTTTGGTCCCTTTCCCCCTCTTTTAATCCAACAAACCAACCTGCCATCTGCTTGTGCACCCTGCATTACGTTATTGCCAGAACTTCTGAAGGGAACACTTTTAACACCAATCACGTTGACAGTAACATTTCACAGCTTATCAAAGCGTTGTTCTCTGTTGTACTAAGCTCTGTCCTCTTTATCATCCTCAGACACCAGCCAGTACTTGCTTTGAATTCTTCAATGCATGCAATTTGACAATTCTTCTTTACCTCCCCATTTTGGAATTTCTCGTAGTTGGGAAGCCTTCACTGCATTTGCCTGACATACATCTACATCAACATAGATTCTCTGCAAGCCACCATATAGTGTGTGG
This sequence comes from Schistocerca americana, assembly GCF_021461395.2. NCBI lineage: Eukaryota > Metazoa > Arthropoda > Insecta > Orthoptera > Acrididae > Schistocerca > Schistocerca americana. The sequence continues at coordinate 747,808,176 of NC_060130.1, read as the reverse complement.
CGGAGGGTATCCTGTACCACCACTGGGCATTTCCCTTCTTGTTTCACTTGCAAATAGAGCAAGGGAAAAACCACTGTCTGTATGCCTCCATATGAGCCCTAATTACTCATATCTTATCTTCATGGTCCTTATGTGCAATGTATGCTGGCGGGAGTAGAATTGTTCAGCAATCAGCTTCAGATGCCATTTATCTAAATTTTCTCAACAGTATTCCTCGAAAAGAATGTCGCCTTCCCTCCAGGTATTCCCATTTGAGTTCTTAAAGCATCTCCGTAACATGTATGTGTTGTTCAAACCTACCGGTAACAAATCTAGCAACCCACCTCTGAATAGCTTCGATGTCTTCCTTCAATCCAACCTGGTACAGATCCCAAACACTCAAGCAGTACTCTTTTTAAAAATAGGTTGCACCAGCGTGCTATGTGCAGTCTCCTTTACAGATGAACCACTCTTTCCTGAAATTCTCCCAACAAACTAAAGTCTACCATTTGCCTTTCCTACCACAGTTCTCACATGTTTATTCCGTCTTGTATCGCTTTGCAAAGTTACACCCAAATATTGAAACAATAGGACTATGTCAAGCAGGACACTAGTAATACTGTATCCATACATTACAGGTTTGTTCTTCCCACTCATCCACATTAACTGACATTTTACCACATTTAGGGCTAGCTGCCATTCATCACACCAACTGGAAATTTTGTCTCAGTCATCTTGTATCTTCCTACAATCACACAACTTTGATACCTTACCATATATCATAGCATCACAGCAAACAACTGCAGATTGCTGCTCACTCTGTCCGCCCAATCATTTATGTATATAGAGAACAACAGCAGTCATATCACACTTCAATGGGGCACTCCTGACAATACGCTTGTCTGATGAACACTTGCTGTCGAGGAGAACATACTGGGTTCTATTATTTCAGAAGTCTTTGAGCCATTCACATATCTGTGAACTTATTCCATATGCTCGTACCTTCATTAACAGCCTGCAATGGGACACCACATCAAAAGCTTTCCAGAAATCTAGAAATATTGAATCTGCATGTTGTCCTTCATCCATAGTTCGCTGTATATCATGTGAGAAAAGGGCAAGCTGAATCACGCACGAGTGGTGCCATCTAAAACCATGCTGATTTGTGGACAACAGCTTCTCAGTCTCCAGAAAGTTTAATTATTTTCGAACTTAGAATATGTTTAAGGATTCTGCAGCAAACAGATGTTAGGGTTATTGGTCCCTAACTTTACAGGTCCGTTCTTTTATCCTTCTTATATACTTAAATCACCTGTGCCTTCTTCCAGTTGCGTGGGACTTTGTGTTGGGCGATAGATTCGGTAAGGGGCCAGTGCCATAGAGTACTCTTTGTGAAATCGAACTGGGATTCCATCTGGACCTGGTGACATACTTGCTTTCAGCTCTTTCAGTTGTTTCTCTAGACCAGGGATCCTTATTACTATGTCGTCCATACGGGAGTCTGTCCAATGGTCAGATGAGGGTAGGTTTGTATGATTCTCCTGTGTGAACAATTTCTTGGATGTGAAATTTAAAACTTTGGCTTTCATTTTGCTATCTCCAATTTCCACAGACTGGGACAGAATGGAAGCCTTAGACCTACTTAGCAATTTGACATATGTCCAGAATTTCCTCGGGTTCTCTGCCAGGTCTTTTCGTAAGGTTTGATGGTGGTAGTTGTTGTACGCTTTGTGCATAGATCTTTTCACAGACGAACGAATCTCTACTAACCTTCGCTTGTCATCATTTGTTCATTCCCTTTTGAACTGAGGGTGCAACAACCTCTGCTTCCTCAGCATCCTCCAAATTTCATTATTAAACTATGGCAGGTCTTTTCCATCCTTTATCCACTTACTAGCCACATAACTGCCCAGACCACGATTTACAATCTGCTTAAATTTGACCCATAATTCCTCTACATCCATGTTACTGGTCACTAAGTGATGCCAATTCACTTTCTAAGTGAGATGCTAATAACTGCTTATGTGCCCTATCCAGCAGAAACTCTCTCCTTATCCAGCAGAAACTCTCTCCTAGCCTTCTTGACTCATTTGTTAACATTCATAGTCATAGTTGCTATAGTGACATCGTAATCACTAATCCCCTTTCCCATACTGACATTGCCAATAAGTTCCGGCCTATTTGTAGCTACAAGATCTAAGATAATACCATTGCGTGTGGGCTGCCGAGCTAGTTTTCAGAAAACATGTTCAGAAGTATTTTGCATGACTGTCTGTCTGTAAATCCCCCCCCCCCCCCCCCCCCCCCCACCTCTCTCTCTCTCTCTCTCTCTCTCTCTCTCTCTCTCTCTCTCTCTCTCATTCTCCCTGAATGACTCTAGAACAGTCACAGCAGAATTGCATTGCCGGTAAAAACATCCAACAATTAATTTGGTTTCACCTACACCTGTTAAATGTGACCAGATAACTTCACTGTCACACTCAACTTGGACCTCACTAGAGACAACAGTTTTGTCAACTGCACGAAACACTCCCACTCCTATGGCCTCTAATCTATATTTCTGATATGTGTTCCATGACGCACAAAATATCTCAGAGCTTTCGACTTCAGGTTTCAGCCAGCTCTCGGTCCCAAGAGTAATTTGACTGCGAGAACTGTCCTGGAGGACAGTAAATTCAGGGAAATTTGTTACAAATACTTAGACAGTTTACTAATAAAATTATATTGAGCAACCAGCTGCTCCAGTTCATGAAATATTTCCTGCTTCAGTCCCCTGAAAGTTTGGTGTGTAGAACTGCCATTCTTTAATATGTTCTTCATCTGACACCACCCATGAACATTTGCTCCTGTGACACCAAATTTTCTTCTTGCAGCACAGTTGTTTGTGGTCTATGCTTCATGAATTACCAGTAACTTAAAGTTTTTGTTGTCTTGTCTGTCAGATCAGTTGTGAAGTGCAAACTTGTAGACCCAAACTTCTCAGCAGAGTCACTGCTGTGATTTCCATCCATTATTGATTGCAACAGTTCACAGTTCTTACAGTGCAGAATACATAAGGAAATTGAATTTCAATAAATGAATTGTGAAATTGTGCCACTTAAAGTTAACATTGTTGCCAACCTTGAAAATCAGCAGTGCTGTAGAGCAGTAGCAGCTGTAGTGTGTCTCCTGTAGAAATGTTTAAAGTGCATGCTGAAAAGTAATTCCTCCAAATTTTTTATGTGACAACTCTTAAAGCTTTTAAAATAAAACAAATGTTATTAACATTCTATAACTTTGTTCTTCATGCCTATGTATTTATTTCTTAAAATGCTCATCCTGGCGATGAACACATTTTCCCAACAAGAGACCAGTTGATACCATCACTGTAGATTGTTTGACTTTGTTGACAGGGCCACATCATCACCTCTGCCTGCAGTGCTTCATCATTATCAAACTGAAGTCAACCAATGTGTTCTTTAAGTTTTGGAAACAGGCAAAAGTTGGATGGGGCGAAGTTGGGACTATATGGAGGATGATTGAGGGCAGTGAACCTAAGGTGTTGGATTGTTGCAGAAGTCGCGGCACTTGTGTGTGATCTGACATTGTTGTGCTGGAGGAGAGGGTGCTCCATGTGTGGATGAACTGCCTGCACTGAGGTTGACCCCTCACCTGTGATTGAGTGGGAGATTATTCCAAAGTCTGGCAGGCAGCGAAAAACTTTCCGAGGGGCTGATTGTAGGGCCTCCCTGGTTCATTTGATGAACAGGTTTCAGGCATTATCTGTGGCTGACGATGTCTCTGAGCCGGATGCAGTCGTCCACCCTGTTCCAGAGGAAGCTTCTCGGCCCGCAAGGTCTGGGCATTCACAGAGGGTGGGTTTGCTGGTATTTGGGAGCTCCAACATTAGGCGCATAATGTGGTCCTTTAGGAACATGGATGCCAAGGAGGGGAAGGAAGCCAGTGTGCACTCCGTGTGCATTATGAGGGAAGTCATTCTGGATGTGGAAAGCGTGCTTCCGGATGCCATGAAGAGTACAGAGTGCAGCCAACTGCAGGTGGTGGCTCATGTCGGTATCAGTGATGTGCGTCACTTTGGATCGGAACAGATTCTGTCAGGTTTCGGGTGGCTAGCGGAAATGATAAAGACTGCTGCCAGTCTTGCTTCTGAGATTAAGGCGGAGCTCACGATCTGCAGCATCGTCGATAGAACCGACTGTGGTCCTTTGGTGCAGAGCCGAGTGGAGGGTCTGAATCAGAGGCTCAGGCTGTTCTGTGACCTTGTAGGCTGCAGATTCCTTGACTTGCGCCACTGGATGGTGGGTTTCCAGGTTCCGCTTAATAGGTCGGGAGTCTACTACACACAGGAGATGGCTACACGGGTAGCGGGGGCTGTGTGGAAGGGACTGGGCAGTTTTTGTAGGTTAGAGGGTCTCAGGGAACCACAGAAGGGGCGTCCGTCTAAAAGTGGGCAGGTAAAACACAGTAAGGTAGTTGTCGAAATGATTGGTATTGTAGTTGTAAATTGTCGTAGCTGTGTTTGGAAAGAACCAGAGCTCCAGGCCCTAATAGAAAGCACTGAAGTTCAAATAGTTGTAGATACAGAGAGCTGGCTGAAGCCAGAAATAAGTTCAGCCAAAATTTTTTCAAACGATATAACAGTGTTCAGAAAGGATAGATTAAATACAGTTGGTGGTGCAGTCTTTAGTGCTGTCAGAGGTAGTTTGCCTTGTAGCGAAATTGAAGTAGATAGTTCCTGCGAAATAGTATGGGTAGAGGTTATACCTGACAATTGGACTAAACTATTAATTGGATCGTTTTATTGACCCCCTACTCAGAAGATTTAGTTGCTGAGCAGTTCAAAGAAAACTTGAGTCTCATTTCAAATAAGTACCCCGCTCATATGAGTATAGTCGGTGGTGGCTTCAATATACCCTTGATATGCTGGAAAAATTATAAATTTAAAGATGGCAGCAGGCATAAAACATCATCCAAAATGGTACAGAATGCTTTCTCAGAAAATTATTTTGAACAATTAGTTCATGAGCCCACTCGAAGTGTAAAAAGTTCCAAAAGCATACTTGACCTTTTAGCAGCGAATAATCCTGGACAAATAGTGAGTATTTTGACAAATACAGGGATTAGCGACCACAAGGCAGTTGCTGCTAGGCTGAATACTGTAACACCTACAACCATCAAAAAGAAACACAAAGTATATCTATTGAATAAAGCTGATAAAAATGCTCTTAACGCCTTTTTAAGAGACAGTCTTCACTCCTTCCGATCTGCTCATGTAAGTGTTGTGGAATGTTTTGAGAGAGAGAGAGTATCGACAGCAGTTGACATAAATTAATAAGTGATGGTACTGATCCCTCATGGTACACAAAATGGGTCAGATCGTTGTTGCAGAAGCAACGCAAAAAGCATGCCAAATTTCAAAGAATGCAAAATCCCCAAGATTGGCAAAATTTTACAGAAGTTCAAAATATAGCACGTACTTCAATGCGAGATACTTTTAATAATTTCCACAATGAAATTCTGTCTTGAAATCTGGCAGAAAACCTAAAGAGATTCTGGTCATACATAAAGCACACCAGTGGCAAGATGCAATCAATACCTTCGCTGCGCAATAACAGCGGTGAATTCACTGATGACAGTGCCACTAAAGCAGAGTTATCAAACACGGTTTTCCGAAACTCCTTCACCATAGAAGATGAAGTAAATATTTCTGAATTCCAATCAAGAACAATTGCCAAGATATTCTCGGTGTAGCAAAGCAGCTTAAATCACTTAATAAAGGCAAGGCCTCCGATCAGATTGTATACCAGTCAGGTTACTCTCAGAGCATGCTGATAAAGTAGCTCCATATTTAACAATTATATACAACCACTTGCTCACAAAAAGATCCGTACCTAAAGACTGGAAAATTGCTCAAGTCACACCAATACCCAAAAGGGGAAGTAGGAGTAATCTGCTGAATTACAGACCTATATCACTAACGTCGATTTGCAGTAGGGTTTTGGAACATACACTGTATTCGAACATTATGAAATACCTCGAAGAAAACAATTTATTGACACATAGTCAGAATGGATTCAGAAAATATTGTTCTTGTGAAACAAAACTAGCTCTTTATACTCATGAAGTAATAAGTGCTATCGACAGGGGATGTCAAATTGATTCCATATTTTTAGATTTCCAGAAGGCTTTCGACACTGTTCCTCACAAGCGTCTTCTAACGAATCTGCGTGCCTACGGACTATCGCCTCAGTTGTGCGACTGGATTCATGATTTCCTGTCGGAAAGGTCACAGTTAGTAGTAATAGACAGAAAGTCATCGAGTAAAACAGAAATAATATCTGGCGTTCCCCAAGGAAGTGTTATAGGCCCCCTATTGTTCCTGATCTATATTAACCACTTAGGAGACAATCTGAGTAGCCATCTTAGATTGTTTGCAGATGATGCTGTCATCATATGATCAAAACGACTTGCAAAATGATTTAGGTAAGATATCTGTATGGTGCGAAAAGTGGCAGTTGACCCTGAATAAAGAAAAGTGTGAAGTTATTCACATGGGTACTAAAAGAAATCAGCTAAATTTTGATTACGCAATAAGGCACACAAACCTGGAGGCTGTAAATTCAGCTAAATGCTTAGGGATTACAATTATAAATAACCTAAATTGGAAAGATCACATAGATAATATTGTGGTTAGAGCAAACCAGAGACGGCAATTCATTGGCAGAACACTTAGAAGGTGCAACAGGTCTACTAAAGAGACTGCTTACACCACACTTGTCCACTCTATTCTGTAGTATTGCTGTGCGATGTGGGATCCGTATCAGGTGGAACTGACGGATGACATCGAAAAAGTACAAAGAAGGGCAGCTGGTTTTGTATTATCACGAAATAGGGGAAATAGTGTCACAGACATGGTGTGTGAATTGGAGTGGCAATCATTAAAACAAAGGCGTTTTTTGTTGCAACGGGATCTTCTCATGAAATTTCAATCACCAGTTTTCTCCTCACATTGCGAAAACATTCTGTTGGCACCCACCTACATAAAGAGAAACAATCATCACGATAAAATAAGAGAAATCGGGGCTCGCACAGAAAAATTTAAGTGCTCATTTTTTCCGCGTGCCGTTTGAGAGTGGAACGGTAGAGGGACAGCTTGAAGGTGGTTCATCGCCAGGCACTTTATTGTGGATAGCAGAGTAATCACGTGGATGTAGATGTAAAACTATTTTGCAGTTAGAAACTCCATTACAGCATGCTGTTTCTCATGCACCAACATAGTTCCATTACACACTGCCATATTACATGTTACAATTTGGAGCCCTCTAGCAGGAGAGGGTTGCATCTTGCGTCAGCAAAGCAGGAATATGCGTATGTCAATTGTCAGACCATCATGATCCCCTGCTTTGCCATTCTGCATATCTTTTATAGCTTTCCTTATTTCTTTGGGGATGATTTTGGGGACTACTACATCATCTTCATCATCATCATCATCATCATCATCATCATCATCATCATCTGCACAAGGTTTTCCTAGTAATATGCGTGATAGGTAATACCTGAATGAATATTGAGAACAGAATAAAAAATTGGGAGACATTACTTTTCAACATGCCCTCATCATATACTATTGTTGAGCATTTGTCCAAATGTAAAGTCAGTTCCATTCCAACTAGTATTGGATTCAGAAAAACTGCAATTTGATTGTGGTAGGTGGCCATAAAAAGGCAAGGGACACAATATACATTCCCATTGTTGACAGCACAACAAAACCCGCTTGTCACTCCTATCCTCACATCATTGTAGTGCCCACCCTACTGAATTATTCAAATTAAATCTCCACGTGATCCTAGTTGCCAAAGCTTCATCTAATACAACCCATATACTAAGCTATTACACAGGGTGAGACTGCCACTTTAAACTGGTAATTGGGGACTTAAATGCCAAGGTTGGTATCAAAAAACAGGGTGATGTCTCAGTAGGCTGCCATGGAATCAATGAGAGGAATGAAAGGGGTGAAAGGCTGGTTCAGTTTGCAGAAGAAAATAAATTATTCATCATGAACATCTTTTTTAAGAAACACCATAATAGGAAATGGATATGGAGAAGCCCAAATCATGAGACCCACAATGAAATAATTTTATCATCTCAAATCACACCAAAATAATTGAAGATGTTTCAGTTTTAAATCAATTTAATACTGGTAGCGACTAGAGAATAGTAAGAGCAAAAATAAACATTAATACTCAACAAGAACGAAGAAAACTAATATCACAGAAAAAAGAAATTATAGATATGGATAAATTAAACGAAAGGAAAAAGATTTTCAGTATGCCCTTCGAGTGAGATGAGAAGAGTCAACAGAAGAAAATCTAGCTGAAATGATAATGGAAACTGCAAAACAAATAGGTGGACTGACAACAATTACTAAACAATGAGGAAAGTTAAGGGCGGAAACCAAAACTTTACTCGTAAAAAGACAAGAATGAAAATTAAAACTTCTTGTGACGAGATAGAATATTCAGAACTGTGTAAGTGTATAAGGAAGAATATGAGAGCCAACATACAAAAATACGATTAAAACACCATAAAATTATCATTAGAGAGTAAAAGGAGCTGCAAGAAAGCTAAACAAAAGCTTACGATTGCTAAAAACGAAATCGTAGCGATTGATAATGGGCACATAATGGAAAAGAAAGAAATTCTAAAGCATATAAAGAATTTCTATAGTAAATTATATGAAAGAACACATGAACCACTAGGAAAACCTTGTGCAGATGATGATGATGATGATGATGATGATGATGATGATGATGATGATGATGTAGTAGTCCCCAAAATCATCCCCAAAGAAATAAGGAAAGCTATAAAAGATATGCAGAATGGCAAAGCAGGGGATCATGATGGTCTGACAATTGACATACTCAACTTACAGGGGAGGAAACAGAGAAACATCTGGCTAAAGTCTTTACTTCAACATATAGAATGGCAGCATCCCAACCTGCTGGAACAAAGCAAACATAATCTTACTACATAAAAAGGGAAGTATTCATGATCTGAAGAACTACCACCCCATTAGCTTACTTCCTGTTGTAATTAAAGTGTTCACTAAATTCCTGATACATCACATTAAAATGGTAGTGGAGACTGCGCAGCCCATAGAACAAGCTGGATTCTGCAGTAGTTTCAGTACAATTGACCATATAAACACACTGCATGAGATAATTAGTCGAGCCAGTGAGTATGAAATGCCACTATGCATAGTCTTCATTAACTTTGGAAGAGCATTTGATTGCCAGCCACACTGCAGTCATACAAACACTGGCCGAGCAAGGAGTGGAAACAAAATATATAAACATACTGTGCAACATTTATGACACATCTGTAGCATCTATCAACATTGGAAAAAACAAGTGCGAATTTCCCATTGGAAAAGGAGTAAAGCAGGGCGATCCTGTATCCCCAAAGTTATTTATAGCAGTTCTCGACATGGCTATGTCCAAAATTATTTGGGACAACAGAGGAATAAGGGTGAATGGTAAAAGGCTCACCAACCTGAGATTTGCGGACGATATAGTGGTCCTAGCTAACAGTAAAATGGAAATGCAGTCCTCTTTTAGACTTAACAGATCGTTGTCGGGAAGTTGGACTTAAAATAAATCACTCTAAAACAAAGGTTATGCATAATAAGTGGTTGCTGCAGGACAAGTAACACTGAATGGCAACATCCTAAACAATGCTACAGAATAGGTTTATCTGGGGCAATTAATTGAGACAAAAAGGGATTTGATACCTGAAATTTTTCGTCGAATTAAACTTGTTTGGAGGGCTTATGGAAGGAGTGCAACAGTTTTCAAATATAACATGCAAGTCTACTTAAAGAAGACAGTTTTTGATCACTGTATCCTACCAGTTTTAACATAAGGGTGGGAAACTTGGACTTTAAATGAGTTTATCAAAAGGGAACTTAACTCTGCTCAGAGAACTATGGAAAGGTCAATGTTAGGTCACACTAAGAAAGAGCGACAGAAAAGTGAAGACATACGAGCAATAACTGGAGTAAAAAATATTATAGAACAGGTTAAGTCTTTAAAATGGCAGTGGGCAGGATATATTGCACAAACGAAGGATGGAAGATGGACAAAATCAGTTTTAGAGTGGAGTCCCAGAGAGAAATGAAGACCACCAGATCACTGGGATAAGGAACTCGGGGCAGTTGCGGGCTTCAACTGCAGAAGACAACAGCGGACAGAGATGCAGGAAAATACCTCTTAAAAACGTATTTAATAACTTAGAGGCTACATCTTGTATAGATTGAATTAGCTGAACAATAAATAAATAAACACAGTGTAAAAATGTCGACCTCAGAAACAGCACTTTAATCTGTGAATGTAAGACAACCCCGTATTTTGCAAAGTACTTTTTTTTTGGGGGGGGGGGGGGGAGGGGGGAGGGATGACAACTTGCCTTACAGTTGGGTAAGTAGGGGGCACTTCTCATAAAGTATGAATCATCTTCCTTTGATATTCACATTCATTCAGTAGCACCTCTCTCTCTCTCTCTCTCTCTCTCTCTCTCTCTCTCTCTCTCTCTCTCGAAGACAAAGTGAACATAGAAGTAACACAGACATAAGCTTACAAGTGTTAAGTGTCATCTGACACATGTGATTCCTTCAATCAGATGCGGTCAGGTGATTCTGAACATTTACAAGCTTATGTCTGTAATACCTGTATATTTACAATATTTTCTAGAGTCTACATTTACTCATGTTGTAGTGGTGCATACTGAGACTTGGACTACATTAGAGTATAAAGTTTCTGTTATGTCTCTAAAACCACCTGAACATTAGAATTCCTTCATACTTTTTAAAAGGCTGTTCTGTTCTGCAGTCCATGTTGATACTAATTTGGCAGTAAGATCTTGATATCCTTCTGATTCCCTGTTATTCTATATTGGCATTAACTCCACCAGTTACTTTTCCATACTTTTTTCATATTAAATGTAGAATTGGCATTTTTCTGATGGATAAATGTAATTATTAACATGCCATGTTACATGACACAATATTTGCAATTACATTACTTCACATTTTAGGTGCTAGCCAATTGAGAGGAACTTTTAATGATCTCCACTGACTGTATCTGTTCAAAGAAGGAAAAACTGAAAGGTGGAATGAATATGCACAGCTGTTAAATGAGGGAAATTAACTTGAAGGCAGTATTATAGAAAGGAAGTAGATGAAGATGATACTGCGAGAATAATTTGACAGAGCTGAAGCCTGAGCTGAAACAGGGCTCTTGGAGTAGGCAACATTCCGTCATAACTGCTGTTATCCTAGGGAGAACCAACCGCAACTAAACTATTCCACCTGGTGTGCGAGATATAAAAACCAGGGAAATACAATCAGACTTAAAGAGGAAAGAAATAATTCCAGATCTAAAGAAAGCAGGCACTGACAGGCGTAAATATTACTGGACTATCAGTTTAACAAGTCATTGTTGCAAAATATTGGCACGAATCATTTATAGAAGAGTGGAAATGCGGGTAGCAGCTGACGCTGTATAAGATCAGTTTGGTTTTTGGATAAATGTTGGAGCATGTGAGGCAACATTGACCCAGGGTGGGTTAAGGAAAGGGAGACATATGTTTATAGCATTTGTAGATTTGGGGAAAGCTTTTGACAATGTTGACTGGAATACACTCTTTGAGATTGTCTGGGTAGCAGGTGTGAAATACCGGAAGAGAAAGGTTTTTACACCTTGTATAGAAACCAGACAGGTGTTATAAGAGTCTAAGGTCATGAGAGGGAAGCTATAGTTGAGAAGGCGGTGAGATGGAATTTTATCCTGTCTCCAATGTTATTCAATCTATAAATCGAGTAAGCTGTGAATAAAAGCAAGGAGAAATTTGGAAAAGGAAGTAAAGTTCAGGGAGAAGAAATAAAAGCTTTTATGTTTGCTGATGACATTGTATTTCTGTCAGATGCAATGAAGGATTTATTAAGAGCATTTGAATGGAATGGGCAGTGTCTTGAAAGGCGAATATAAGATAAACATCAACAAAAGCAAAACTAGGATAATGGAACATGAAGTAAATCAGACAATACTGAAGGAATCAGATTAGATGAGTTTTGCAATTTGAGCTATAAAATAACTGATGATGGCTGAAGTAGAGAGGATATAAAATGTAAACTGGTGACAACAAGAAAGGCATTTCTGAAGAAGAGAAATTTGTTAACATTGAATATATTAAGTTTCAGGGTGTCTTTTCTGAAGGCATTTGCCTAGAAGTATTTGTATGGAAGAGAAACATGGACGATAAACAGTTTAGACAAGAAGAGAACACAAGCTTTTAAATGTGGTGCTACATAAGAATGCTGAAGATTGGATGGGTTGATCATGTAACAAATGAGGAGATACTGAATAGAATTGCGGAGAAAAGAAATTTGTGGCATAACTTGACTAAAAGAAGGCATCGGTTGATAGATCACGTTCTGAGACATTGAAATTATCAATTTAATGTTGGAGGGAGGTGTGGGGGATTGGAGATGGGGCATAAAAACTGTAGAGGGAGACCAAGAGACGAATCCAGTAAGCAGGTTCAGAAGGATATAAGTTGCATTAGCTATTTGGAGTTGAAGAGGCTTGCGCAGGATAAAGTAACGTGGAGAGCTCATCACACCACTGTTTTGACTGAAGACAACTTTTTGCTTAGTTGTCAATAGTATCCAGTCGTAGTAAGTGCCTACTCTAACAACCCTACCACAACAAAGGTCAAAAATTAATTATGATTGTAGTGTTGCTCACGCTGCTAAATATTGCATTTTCGGGCAACAACAAAGTTATATTATGTGGCAGGTGTCATTAAGGCACAGTTAATAAAGTCATTTCTTGAAATAATGGATAGACTAGGCACTCATCTTTTTGTGTTTCCCACCCTGGTCTCGTTGTGAACTCATGGCTCAATCGTCGAAAATCTAGGTAGTGATGATTCCCAGCTCGGATGCAAAGAGGCCTAGGTGTTATTCTGCGATATTCAAAAGTTTTATAGATGTGTTTCATAAACCATCTTGAAGATTGAACTTTTGCAAGTTAGGACAATGGTGATGTAAAAAAGTAATCAGCACTCCGAATTTAAGTTACACTTATTTTTTATTACTTTTGTTGCAATATCATGTAACTCGTTCCAAAACATCACTTCACAATAGAAAAAATACTTGAAAATATCTTCCTCACTGTTAAAGTTCACATTTCATAAATTGACTACAATTTGCGTCTTTTTAACATGACGAGCAAAGCTTGACTCTCTAATAGCCACTTACACGCCCAAAAATCAGAGTTACAAGTACATCAAAGATCATAGTGACAAAAGAAATAATACACATAAGAATAATATCATTACAGTATATACATATCGATGTACCTCTACATTAATTAAATCAAATCTGAATGTTGTCACAGAAATATGTTAACTATTTTACAGAAACACAGTAGAATATTGCTGGTATCGAGAGGTTGAGGTGAGGTGCCGTAATGGTTACATAATTCAAGTACCATTACACTACCCTATGAATGTTGCTGCTGCTATATTAGATATGAATGACAGTCGTTCAGTATCATATTTGGCACACTAAATGGGTCTTAAATTAAATATTACAAAGTCATAAATCATCTTTACATCACAATGAAAGTTTCTCAGCTAACAGTTTTGTGAAATTATTCCTGCTATGTTCCGCAACGATACCCATTTATCCGTTAAAAGTAATAAGATTTTGGCATAATCTTGCACGAACATCTAAATTGGGAAGAATAAACTGTCACAGCATGGAGGAAGTCACTCTTGCATATATGCAGTTCAAAAATTTATAAAAAATGTTGTGACCTTCACTAAAATGAAACTAATCCTGCCAAATTTACTGTGACGTATTTCAACGTGACTCAAATTGTGAAAACTCCAGATGCTAGCTAGCTAGCGGTGAATGCTTGTGTAAAATACACGCGTAGCAGAATGTCAGTCTTTCTGATGCTCAGTTAGAGTGAATTCAAACAGATAGGCGGTATTGATTTTCACAGTCTCTGTTTGCATCGTCATTTTCATAATTTCTCATGTTATCTTTCCTCACATATCAAATACCTATCGTCATTCCATAACTACAATACAAGATCTTATATTTGCAGCATCTTGGCTGTAGCTATGCATTACAGTAAACCTTCCACCATTTCATCCATATATTAGTCAACAAACTACCCAGTAATCTCTGTCCAATTCAAAACTACCTTTCTTTTGTCTAGCAGTGAACCATCATATCTGTCACAATGTGAATGCCACCCATGCTCTCCTCACGTCTCTATGTTTCTATTTTCTTTCTTATGTCTCATCTGCTAACTTTACGATATTGTTTCTCACTTTTCCATGAACCATTAGACTAACCGAGATTTGGTTCCTTCTGCACTGATGCCATGCATTTCTGTTAGTATGTCAGTACTCACATTTGACATTATCATAATGAGGATATTATTCAACATAGTGTTAATAATATCAATATTACCTACATATCATATATTTATTAAAATAGTTTCTTGTTGTTGTTGTTGTTGTTGTTGCATACAACTCTTGTACTATGTATATTGTAATGTTAGCACACTATCTGATTGGATGTAAGAGGCTGCCTAAAGGCTATATTCTTGCCAAGTGAAATAAATGACAATTCCCTCCCTCCCCCCTCTCCCCCACCCCCCATCCCCTCCCCCCTTCCCTCTAATCATGTCTCTCTCATTGTCCTGTGCCCAGTTATCACTCTGCCCCTGTTCCTTTCTCCTTTATTAACACGTCACATCATTGCTCAGTGTTCCGTAGACAATCACACTTATCCTTCGACAGGAAATTCTTCATGTCTACTGTGCCACTTTATTTTGTACTTTCACAGGAAGTTAATTAACACTGTTACATAGTAACTCATCTGCTCTTTCCCATGTGTTTTTTCCTCAATACTTCTTACATTGCCTTTCAGTTGTGTAGTAACTGATCTTGAGAGTTGTAGATTTTAGCAGAATAATAATTACACTTTGTTTTATCCTATATAATTATGTTCTAACCTCAGGTGATCGTGGGAATTGCTTTAACATCTGAAGAAGGTTTCGTGGAGTGTGTAATGTGTGGTCTATTACCAGAACTGATCACTGAAGTTAAACAAGAGGATCCCCTAATGCAATTAAATGCATTAGACCTCATCGGAAAACTTGCTGAAACAAGTTATGGATTTAAATACCTTGAAACTGAAGGAGTTATAATATACATTTGTTCTAAATTTACGCAAATGTACACTGATCCATCACTTTCTTTGTTGTTGCCAGGTAAGATCATCATATATAACTACATTTGCAACACATAATGTCTGCTCATAAATACAAAGTGAACTTGTATCCAAGATCATTAAAGTACAGTGAGAAATAAGTGAAAAATACAAAATTGGTGAGTTTGAATGTGCATCATCTTTGGTTGAGCATCTAAAATTATAATAGCTGCAGGATCAAAATGGTGTGTTCTTTTTGGACATGTCCAAAAGAACAGACACCACATATAAAATTAATTGGTCATAATAAGCAACAGTATACGAACATAAAAGTGTGAATTAACTAGTTCTGAAATTTTGCATTCCAGTCATCATTCAGTATTCATATTTTTCATAAACATTACAACAGTTAATAGCACATTCAAAGTAAACTACTTCAGGAAGATTATTCTGTATTAGTCATGTTTAACCGGTATTCAGTTTTACTCATCAATTTTGAGTTGTCATGAGAAATTTTCGGTACCATATTGTGTGTGCTCCTGTGCTTTCTTGTGGATTCTGTACTACTGGCTAGTAAATTTTACAAACTGGACATTCTTTTCTTTGTAAAGTGACAAACAAGTAATGTATCAAGGGAATATTTGTTGCTTCCTGTCTACATTTTAAAGATTGTTAGTTTTGTTTTCAGTTATGATGGTATTACGTATTCTGGATGCTCTTTGGTTTTGTGATTTGGAAATTTGTTTAAACAGTTCACCAGTTTTACTCACCTGTAATGAGAATGAAAAATGTTTCATATTTGTATAGTGTTCTGAATGACTGTAAAGCCATGCCTCGATCACTTTTGCATATTGTGGCAAAATGCTTTGCTTCTTTCTGACAGTGCCTTAGACTTTTCCTCTTGTTTATGAGTATCTGCAAAAAATATAAATGAAGCACCATTGCACATATATATTGATAAGTTATCAAAAAGAAACCTAAGTAAAGAAAGAACAGATAACACATTGTAGCAAAGTGTGTACAGCCTAAGACTTCTGCCCTGTCGGTTACATAGTTTCCCTATCAACTCAGTGAATGGGGTAATTCGACAAAGCTCATCACAGATGTCATCTGATCATATATCGAATATCTGAGCCACAATTGCACACTGGATGAAAGAAACAAAATCTCATTAAATTTCATAATTCTTGTGGGACTGGCCTGATTATGGTTCAAATAGTCCACTAGAAAGTATGAACATTAGTGCCATGTAAGTGATGCCGTGAATCCGGAAATACCCTCGAAAGATTGAAGGTAACAATGTTCAGGTGGTACCATGTACTCTGAAATATTCACAGAAAATTGTTGGGTGGTTTGTTCCTATGAGCCAGGACTGGGTGTAAAAAGTGAATTGTCACCACAACTTTGTCTTCCGCCTCTTAATTGATTTTCACTCACGCCATAAGTCCATCCCACAACATGTAGGAACTTAAAAACTTCTCATTTGTGATAAACACAAATTCCGTCTCAAAATTCGGATTTGTGAGATGAATGCTATTTCACAGCAAATTTGATACTGGTAGAATTTGGATCTGAACTACCTTGTTTATGCCACAGCTGACCTCAGCAAGTGATTGTGAGATAGCTGTTACCATATGCTTTGTGCACAGCACTTTACTTTCTGTTGTATCTAGCTCACTATTTTCTTTTCTTTGAAATGAGTGATGAGACTAACCCTGGTCCATCACAGGGTTAGAGTACGACTCTCATGACACCAGAAGGGATCAGCAACTCATGTGAATTCTCCTTTTGCAGAACAATGGAACATTGTTGTAGGCTGGCTGATCTGTAAGAGGGCAGCAGGGCTTGTCCCTCCCCCCCTCTACTCCTCAATTATCGGGCATTTGAAGTTGTCATTTATTTACATTCACAACTGCCTGCTACGTTATTTGCACTGTAGTGACCACACAGAGAGTATTCCTGTAAGGAGTTATTTTCAGTTGTACTTCCACTTTCACTCAACACTGTCAGTACAATCCATGGTGTTGTCAAAATACGGATCTCACAGCTCACAAAAGGGCTCTTTAATATGCTAATCAGGGCTAATATACTACAGATTTGAAATCGGCCTTCCGCAGATTTTGTAATTATTGAACTTTGTGTGTGTGTGTGTGGGGGGGGGGGGGGGGGGGGAGAGAGAGAGAGAGAGAGAGAGAGAGAGAGAGAGAGAGAGAGAGAGAGACGTCTTAAATCAGAGAAGCACTGTGTTCACTGGTGAGAAAATGCTGCTGCTTCTCAACAGAAACAATAATTTGGTGGCAGCTAAAGCAAAGACTGTTCTGGAGGAATACTGTTGAAGTTTTTGCAGCAGCAAATATTCCACTCAAAAATCTTTAATAGAGAATAAAACCTGTTTATTCTCTTTCATTGTTATTTTATCTCCAATTACTGTTTTACTTTCTAATCTTCAGGCTTACAGTGTGGCAAACTTTCAGATTTTTTGCATCTAATCATTTAGAAAAAAGGATGCTGATTTTGCAAAAAATAGATGCTACATTTTTAGGTTCCTATTTTAATAAGCACCTGTGTCTCTTGGCAAACATGATGATGCATGTTACCACTGAGGCATATCAAATAAAGTTACTGCTTTGGCTATTAGCAAGGGAATACATCTTTTCAGCTGATATGACGGCAGAAGGTACTGTTAATTATTTAACTTGTTAACTAAAACAAAACACAAAGATTATGTAGTGACATAGTGCAAGAATGCTAATCAGAATTCATGCATTCTGTTACTCTAAAATTGGTCTGCAATGTAGGACATTTTAATCCAACCACATATATTAATATTGGCCTTTTTTTTCCTATGATTTTGTAATAAATAGTTGAAACAGACATGGTGTGTATGACGAAATGCCAGCTTGCATATGATTTTTGTCATCCAGCTAGAAGGAAGTGGGTAGTGCTATTCTCATTATTTTCAGAACCAAAGAAATTGATGCACAAGCCACATTTGTGAAGGGTGCTGATTTCTTACCTCTAGATTCTTTTTATGTTATAATTTCTGTTTTGTTGGAAATTCACACAAAAGTGACCCTTGTAGGAGATTGTATTTAGATATTCATTCAAAGGTGCTCTTAGGCTCATATTTGGAGATATTATTTAAAAACTATTCATTTTAAGTGTTGTGGAGAAAACCTAAAAATGAGTGAGTGAGTCTCCTTTTATGCTAAGTTGTATGCTGAAAATTCTAGAATACATCAATATGTCTTAAAGCAAGAAGTTTTAGTGCCTTGTAATTTCCAGTTTTTATATCATTTGCTATGGCTTTAAAGAAACAAGGCCACATGGTTCCTCCTTTAGAAAAAAAAAAAACACATTTATTTGGAACAGTTACACAACCATGTCTAGTATTAGGATGCTCGTCATAAAAATTCAGTCATTGTCTCGACTAGTTTTGTTGAGTGGAGGATACATGTGGCAGATATAAACATCACAAAATAGCTCCCATCTTCTCTTTAGACACACAGTTAAAACAGACTGCCACAATACTTTTCTTTAGACATACATTTAAAACGGACTGCCACAATACTTGTGGACCATAGCTAATGTAGAAAAGGGCATTTCAGTTGTCATTGGAGTGAACAGCAGAAAGCTGTGTTAATGAGTAATATTTATGAATTCTAAGTCATTGACCATCTCTCTGAACTACAAGCATTTACAGAAACAACATATGCACCAACTGAAATGATTATTCTGTGTCTGCATGGCTGTGTGGTTCCATGGCATGTGAGATTACACTCTCAGGCGAATCTTCCTGGCAGATTTAAGACTGTGTGTTGGACTGAAACTCGAACCTTGAATCATGGCTTTAGCAGACTTTCAGATATCCACTGCTCAATCCCTGGGTTGTCATATGAAATTTTTCTGACACTTAACATAATGATGCCTTTAGCAATGCTCTGCAGATGTGAAAAATGGTGATATTGCTCCATGGTTCAGACATCAAATTGACCTCGACATCATTCTTGTAACTACTATGGTTGTAAAATTCACCCTTTGGGGGAAAGAGACAATGACATATCACCAACTGTAGAAATGTGTTGCTCAGATTGAGCAGTTTGTCTCCTTTACTTCATCATTTCATAATCTTGAGTAAGGCTCAACCTTGATAAATATTTGTGGTCATATGACCTTGGAAACATTAGTACACACTACATGTTTATTGAAATTCTATCTTCATGGGAGAGTCAAGTTTGTGGGAACTTCGCTCTATTAAAGAGTGACGACTGTGATTCCTTACCCTTGGAGTCAAATTTAATTGGAAAATTTCATTATGTGCAATATAACATCATCTTACAACTGTGGATCCTTCTAGCATATTATGCAGTAGCCAAAACAATGCTGGCAGAATAGATGTGCAAAACTGTGGGTTGTAATGTGTTGTCATTTTTTGTGTTTTCTGTCATTTCTTATTAAAGTTGCTTCTATATTCTTTAAAATGTGGTTTGTCTAATGCAACTAAATTATAGGCCGTTTGTATTGTGCCATAATCATTTCTCTTCTTTTTACTTGTGAAGCATTTTCAGTGTTCATGCTGGTTTTTGTATATAATAATTGTGTCATATGATGACAGATTTCTTACTAAATTACAGTTTTGTTATTCTCTTATTGTTAGGTGGTGGTCCATTATTTTATGTAATTTATTGCCTTTGTCATTAGTACAAAAACGAAATACATTTGCAAGAAACACCTGTCTAGAACTGAGCCAAGAGTGTCCTTTATCACCCACATTATTCAACATATACATAGACGAAGTCATAGAGACATGGCAGAATAAAGTAGTGCACCGTTATAAGCTTAATAATCAAGTTATAAATACATTCGTGTTTGAAGATGATCAAATAATCTTATTGGACTCAAAAGATAAATTACAGAGAGCAACTTGGTTCTTGCACAAGGTAGTAAATGATTATAATATGACAATATCTGAAAGTGAAACTAAGATAATGACATTCTATGGTAAAAGCAAAAATAATAATTAGTGATAAGCCACTATAAGAAATAAACATTTTAAAATACCTAGGATGTGAGGTCTCGCATATCACACACAATGATTAAGAATACAGAGTGCAAAAATTCCAGCAGTTTGTATGTACCATAAACACACACTCCTTAAGAAAGTTGGAAAAGAGACAGTTCTAAAATTTTGTAATGTAAGGGCAGTGCCAGTTCTAATGTATGGGTCAGAGGCTTGTCCTCTTAACTGCCATTCAGATGAGGATTGAGGCAGCAGAGATGAGACTCCTAAGACCTCTAGCTGGTTACGAATTCATAGACTGAATAAAAAACAATGAAATAAGGAAAGAACTAAGTGTCAAAATCATAATTCAGAAAATAGAGCCATACAGAAATAAATGGCATGAACACATTCAAAGGATGCCAGAAGAAAACCTAAAATAATACAGAAGTATACACCCTGAGGGAAAAGGAATGTTGGGCGTCCTAAGGAGAGATGCAAAGATAAGCTGCAATGTACTTGAAATTGGAACAGGCAAGGATGTGTAAACCAAAACCGGATATTGTTGTTATTATTATTATTATTATTATTAGTAGTAGTAGTAGTAGTAGTAGTAGTAGTATATTGTTAATGTAACTTCTCAACTTCAAAGAATGTGTGTTAGTTGGGCAAGATTGGCTGCTATAAAATAGCTCGGACGGTCAAGAACTTTACTGTCTTTCTCATTTGAAAACAAATTTCATGCACATTATAAGATTACTGACTTGGATTTTACCTCTGTAGTATGGCTGCAACTCTTAAGAGTCTTGCGTCTTGTTATAATTTGACCAGTTTGTTAATTGATGAACACAACACTGTGTCATTTGCAGTCTCTTCACATTTCAATTGATCTGTTTTAAAGGGCATAAGTCATCATTTTTACTGTTTCAGTGTTTTGGATGTCTTACCTAATAAAGAGGTAGGTCAATAGTTTGTGTTTAAAAAGGGCAGCAGTAAATGCTATTGGTTGGCTAGCAACAGGAAAACAAAGTTCATACTTATTTTTAAATAGGATGTTGTCACTGGCATATGCCATTTTAAAAATGAACTGCTGGCCGTGGAAACAGCTGAAGAGGGAATAGCAGTTGTTTGTTATTCTGTGGAGGTAGTCTAAGAATTTCTTCTTCATTTATAAAATCTTATTACCTGTAATATAATGGAAGTATTCCATGTGAAACTGTAGAAGTAAAAAAAGAGAGAGATGAGGAAATCCTTCTAGTTACAAAAGTAACAAAATAAAACCAATTTGATTGAAGGGAAACCAGTTGAAGCTTAAAAAACCTGAATTGTCTTGCGGGTAAGCTAATCTTCCATTGTATTTAGCACATACCTATTATGTTCCTTTTATATTGAAACTATTGATGCGAAAATTAACAAAAAATAAATAGCCTAATATGTTCTGTTTGGTTATCATGAAATAACCTCAAATATCATCAGTAACGAAAATGAAACAGTTGTGATAAATATGCTTTTCATAATTCTGAAATAAATTTTATTTATTTTCTTTAGATGTAAGAAGAAATGTTTGAAAGGAACTGGAGAGGAAAACTGCTTAGACATTTTTACAAACTTTTACAGTATTTCTAATAAGGATGAGAAAGAACTATTTCTTCAAGGATTAATAGATTCTCAAGATGTCAAGTAGAGATAAGAAAAAAAGGACAAAGAGCTTTTTGTATCTTGTGTTTGTTGGTGCATCACATGAAGAGGTTTGCATGAGAGCTTTCCGTTCAGTTTTTGACATTAGTGAGAAACAAATATGAAGAATGACACAACTTAAGCTCTCTGGGAAAACCCCAGGGGACAGGAGAGGTAGGGGAGTTACACACAGCCTCGAATCATCTTTGCTCATGAGGCAGCATATGAACATATTCAGTCATTCCCCTTGTGAAAAATGCATTATACTGCTGAAAAGGTATATTATCTTAGTGCAGATTTTAATGTGAAACTATTTCAAGTATCAGTTTGGATGACTGCAGGTTGAAACCTGTTGTACCAGTGAAGAGCTGAAATTAAATCTTAAATCTCCATTTCTCAATGATGTAGCAAAATGAACAGAAACTGCAGAATTGATGATATGTCAGCATATAAGTAAGAAATTTTACTCAGCTCTCAAGTATGGAGCATCAGAGGCAATGGAGGAGATGAATATGTTGTCCGTATTATTTTATTATGTGCAAGACAACAGTCAGCTGAAAGTGTCAGTACAGGAACTGTTTTATTTAAGGAAACCTGTAGTGAATGTTTTTGCATCCATGATATAAAAAGAGGGTCTAACTCATATTATGTTTACCGTGAAGGAAATGGTAAAGATAGCCCTAATAAAGTCTGTTCCTTTCTGCTTGACCATCTGAAGTCACTTACAGGTTCTGGCCATTACCAAAAAGTGCAGGAATATTATCCCTACAGTCTGACAAAGAGTTTGGAACT
Source organism: Schistocerca americana (assembly GCF_021461395.2). Taxonomy (NCBI): domain Eukaryota; kingdom Metazoa; phylum Arthropoda; class Insecta; order Orthoptera; family Acrididae; genus Schistocerca; species Schistocerca americana. The sequence goes on along the minus strand of NC_060130.1, from coordinate 747,785,440 downwards.
ATCTCAAAACGACTTGTTGATATGACAGAATTTTCAGTATCCGTCAGATTATAGACAACATTATCCAAAGTACAGACAAAGTAGGCAAGTTCTTAGTAACAGAAGTCAAAACATCTTAAATTCTAGACCTCAAGAACCGAGGGACAAAACATTATAAGAAAACCACATTTTGTGAAGAAACAAGGAACAAGCCTAGAACTGAAAGAATTAACTTTGCAGTCAGCAGTCTGTTAGACCTTGTTTACACGCGTGGTGGATGTGGATATCTCACAGGATCCAATAACATAAATGTATTAATAAACCACACATTCTTCTTTATATATAAGAATGGATCTTTCCTCCAGCATCAGCATTGACGTACCCTTCAAGAACAGTTCCAGTTACAGTGAAAAAATGGAAGACTTGAAGAAAGAGAATTCCTCGTGAACACAGGCATTTTAGAGGAACTTTTTAACTGGCCAAACAGTAGTTGATAAACAGTAAATGCCAATTTAATTGCACATTTTTTGTAACTTACTACAATATTTTGAACTTTTAATCAAAGTCTTCTTCTTTGTATGTAATTCTGAATGACTTAAAGTGTAATAAAATGTTGTAATATTGTTAATTATCAGTCTTCCATTGTTTCTCCATATCCTTAGCCAGTCTTTTTTAAAAGGGCAGATTTTTCAATTTTTAAAACATTTACAACTACTACTAGGTATTATGTGTAATAAGAAGTTCATTTAAAAACCAACAAATCTTCATTAAAACTAACAATTATAATGTTCAGCATTATGTACATTGAGATAGTTTGCTTCTAAAATAGTTTTCTTCAAGTTCCCAGTAATTTGCATTTCTTGACTGACACCCTGTTAAAAAAGACCAATTCTTGTATTGGCATCAGTAAACAAATGATGATCAGGTTTAAATAAATAATTTTACCAGTTCATATATCGCAAGTCAACATGTATACTAAGAATGTTTTGACAGTGGTATAATTTTTACAGTACTCTTTCACAGTCAAATTCTGTCCATCAAACAACATAACACTGATTTTATTATGTAGTCACTGCACTTCAAGGATCAGTCACAAGTAGTAGATATGTTTGATAATCATTTCTTAAACGCAATAGAAAACAGAGGGACAAACAATGAAAGAGAGCAGTTGCAGTAGAATGTCATAACATTCAATCATATGAATGTATCACCAACTTCTCCTTCTTAAAATAAAAAAATTATATATTCTCTCAAAAATGAAAGCTCATCCGTATTTTATGATGTTTCCAACAGATTATTAAAGAAGTTTTTCCATATCATAAGCCCTGTTTTTTCTATAATATGTTGTGTATCGCTAATTCAGAGCATTTTTCCAAAGAGCTTGAAATATGCCATTGTTAAACCCCTTTATAATAAGAAAGGCAATAGGAAAGATGACAACAATAGGAAAGATGTCAACAACTATTGGCCTGTGTCACCACAGACATTGTTTTCCAAAATGTTTGCCGAGTTGATGTTTTCTAGAATAGTATTCCACTGGAGCAACTATAATATCCTCAGTAAGTCACATTTTCAATTGCAGAACAGTTTCTGAACTGAGAATGCTATTTACATGTTCATTCACTAAATTTTACAAGCATAAATAGCAAAAGAGCATTGGTTGATATTTTCTGTGACCTGTTAAGGCATTTGTCTATGTGATTTACAATATTCTCCTAGATAAAATGTGTTGTGGAATTTATGGTATAGCCAACCAATGGGTAATGACATTCTAACCAAAAAAATGCAGAAAGTTTACTTAGTAATTAAATCAGTGTAATCGCGGGAGATTCTCCTGACTGAGGAGAAATCAGTTAGGGAGTTCCCCAGGGCTCAATCTTAGGTCCACTACTGTTCCTCATATATGTAAATGACCTCCTGCCAAATATACAACTAGCAGAATTCCTTTAGTTTTGCGGATGACACTAGCATTGTAATTAATCCAAGCGCACTCACACAGCAACTGAAAAATGATAATGTTCTTAAAAGTATCATTGAATGGCTTTCTGTGAATGGTCTCACTCTCAATTTCAGAAATACCCAACATATTCAGTTCTGCACTTCTAGAGGTAGTACACCAGTGATAGGTGTGACACATGGTGTGGAAATAATAACTAGGGTGGAAACTTCAAAATACATAGATGTCCATATTGATCAGACTTTAAACTGGAAAAACACATTCTAATATAATCTCAGTTCAGTGTGACAACCTTACACCATCTTACCGGAAGGGCCTGTAGGCCCACATTGTACCACTACACTGGTCTGCATCAGAGCCAACATCTTTTGCAGCAATAACCTCACCATCATCCATGTAGTGCTTGTCGTGGGGTGTATCCTTAATTGGGCCAAACAGATGGCAGTCAGAAGGTGCGGTATCTGGGCTGTAGGGACGATAAGGAAGAACAGTCCGATGAAGTGTTGTGAGCTCTTCTAGGGTGCACAGATTTGTCTGGGTTGTTTTGTCATAAAGAAGGAGAAGTTTGTTTGCATTTTTGTGGCAAATGAGTGTGTCATGTGCACAACCTTGTTACAATGATGACAGATGCCTCGTCCAACAATTCGCCACGCTTTTGTTCACTGTCAGGTCCCTGTAGACATTTTGCAAGCACCTATGAATGTCTGCAGTGCTCTGGTTTTCTGCCAAATGAAACTATGAAACTCAGTGACAGCTATTTGTTTGGAACGTACCTCCATTATAGACACCACTTTAAAGGCTATGTATAGCACCACCGTATGTTTGAACTTCATGAAACTATAGGAGCTGAAGCAGGAATAATCCCTGGTGTCCCACAACAAATTCCTTATTTTTCAAACAAACTTGGCTGAGAGGGGGAAAAAAGTGTTGCATTACTTACTGCACGCCCCTTGTATGTGGTGCTCATCCATGATCATATTGCAGACAGACATCTATTTAAGGAGGTAGGCATTTTGACTACTGATTCACAGGATACACTTATTCCCCCATGACATTTGTTGTAAATAATCCACTGCAATTCAAAAGGAACAATGGGTTACATAATTACAAGACCAGGAGAAAAAATAAAAATCTTTACTCCACTTTAATGTGGTCTTTCACTCAAAAAGGAGTACACAGTGCTGCAAACAAAATTTTTGATCACTTGCCCTGTAATAGAAAATGTCTGACAGACAGGAAAGTAGAATTTGAAAACAAACTGAAAAAGTTTCTTGTTGACAACTGCTTGAATTACATAGAAGAATTTGTATTATTGTTACGTGTAAAAGATAGTAGGTAGGAATTACAAACTCACATCTGTATTTAAAAAAAAAAGATCTTGTAAATAGTCAGCATATAGCCGTACTTACAAATTAGTGTGTGATGTGAAAGTAAACTGACTTGGGCCAAATCATTATGATTTGTTGCACAAACGTGATCCATCGAATATGAATCAATCAATCTATCTATCTGTCTTTCTATCTCTTATTCACTGTTCAGTTTGTATTATTGACTAGCCTAGTCAGATATGCCAAGTATTAAGATTTGTGTGTAATTATTATGATTTTTAGGCTAAAATTACTATCTTAAGGGAGCTCCTGCTAAAATTATGGAATTCAGACTTCGCTATTTGATTTATTTTAGTTGGACAACACAATGTTTTTCATTGCATCATCTTATGAACCAGTGTTGCCTCATAAGTAATCCAGTACTCTCTTATCTCTTAGCATAGATTGTATTATATATACAGACACTTGTACTACAGTGATGCCTCGCTAATTTCACTGCTGTGGGTGCTTAAACATGTTGTTATGTTTGGCTAACAGATGTTCAAACTGTGATGTCACTGTCGAATGTAAAGCAGTTGAGTAGCATTTAAATTAACTGTCGCACTTCTTTTTAGTCTTTTGGGCACTGGTAAACAAATGTAAAGTTTAAGGTAACCGTAACAGTAATAGTTTTACTTTCTTGTTAATATGATTGTGTTTGAAGTGTCAGTGTGTACTTTCGTGTGGTTTGCATGTTGTACTTCTTTTTTAATTCAAAATCTGGAAATTCTTTGTGTCAATAGCAGTTCTAAAGATATATTTTATGAATGCAAGAGTCATGATTAAAGTTCAGTTTTTACTTCTTCAAAGATTCCTTCCTCAGTGCATACTGACTATGCAGTGTTTTGAACTATTTTGTCCTTTTAAAACTGATCAATTTCACACTCCACTACATACTGTTATAAAAGAACATTTGTGTTTTATATTTTCAAAACCATAACTTTGGTTGGCGGTGGCAATGACGTATACAAAAACAAAAGCGAGACAGCCCTGCGAGGCTTCTGTAACATATTACCAAAACTATTTCAAACGAACATTGTCATCACAAACGTGCCTGTGCGACAGATTTACCACTAGGGTCATGTGTAAACAAAGAGATTCGACACTACAATTCCAAGCTAAAGAAACTGTGTGATAAATTTAGCCATGTACATTTGATAGACTTAAGTAAGATGAGTCGCGATGAACATACAAAGCACGGATTCCACTTAAACAGGAAAGGGAAGGCCGAGCTAGTTTCCCTCATAAGCAAACTGTGGGAGAAAGACAGTGTGGAGAAAGCTCCAATTGCTCTGGGCTACAACAGCGAGACTTTTTTAGAATAAAGGACCATAATAATAGTTTTCAGGGATGTACACTCCTGGAAATTGAAATAAGAACACCGTGAATTCATTGTCCCAGGAAGGGGAAACTTTATTGACACATTCCTGGGGTCAGATACATCACATGATCACACTGACAGAACCACAGGCACATAGACACAGGCAACATAGCATGCACAATGTCGGCACTACTACAGTGTATATCCACCTTTCGCAGCAATGCAGGCTGCTATTCTCCCATGGAGACGATCGTAGAGATGCTGGATGTAGTCCTGTGGAACGGCTTGCCATGCCATTTCCACCTGGCGCCTCAGTTGGACAAGCGTTCGTGCTGGACGTGCAGACCGCGTGAGACGACGCTTCATCCAGTCCCAAACATGCTCAATGGGGGACAGATCCGGAGATCTTGCTGGCCAGGGTAGTTGACTTAAACCTTCTAGAGCACGTTGGGTGGCACGGGATACATGCGGACGTGCATTGTCCTGTTGGAACAGCAAGTTCCCTTGCCGGTCTAGGAATGGTAGAACGATGGGTTCGATGACGGTTTGGATGTACCGTGCACTATTCAGTGTCCCCTCGACGATCACCAGTGGTGCACGGCCAGTGTAGGAGATCGCTCCCCACACCATGATGCCGGGTGTTGGCCCTGTGTGCCTCGGTCGTATGCAGTCCTGATTGTGGCGCTCACCTGCACGGCGTCAAACACGCATACGACCATCATTGGCACCAAGGCAGAAGCGACTCTCATCGCTGAAGACGACACGTCTCCATTCGTCCCTCCATTCACGCCTGTCGCGACACTACTGGAGGCGGGCTGCACGATGTTGGGGCGTGAGCGGAAGACGGCCTAACGGTGTGCGGGACCGTAGCCCAGCTTCATGGAGATGGTTGCGAATGGTCCTCGCCGATACCCCAGGAGCAACAGTGTCCCTAATTTGCTGGGAAGTGGTGGTGTGGTCCCCTACGGCACTGCGTAGGATCCTACGGTCTTGGCGTGCATCCGTGCGTCGCTGCGGTCTGGTCCCAGGTCGACTGGCACGTGCACCTTCCGCCGACCACTGGCGACAACATCGATGTACTGTGGAGACCTCACGCCCCACGTGTTGAGCAATTCGGCGGTACGTCCACCCGGCCTCCCGCATGCCCACTATACGCCCTCGCTCAAAGTCCGTCAACTGCACATACGATTCACGTCCACGCTGTCGCGGCATGCTACCAGTGTTAAAGACTGCGATGGAGCTCCGTATGCCATGGCAAACTGGCTGACACTGACGGCGGCGGTGCACAAATGCTGCGCAGCTAGCGCCATTCGATGGCCAACACCGCGGTTCCTGGTGTGTCCGCTGTGCCGTGCGTGTGATCATTGCTTGTACAGCCCTCTCGCAGTGTCTGGAGCAAGTATGGTGGGTCTGACACACCGGTGTCAATGTGTTCTTTTTTCCATTTCCAGGAGTGTATTTCGGATATGACTGAGTCCCGTGCACGCAAAGAAATGCCATGCTGTGAAGTAAGTGCTCAGTCATTGCAGGTCAGTTCCAAAAAACCAGTGTATGCAAAAATATCGTAAAAAGTGTAACTCAAACAATTTTGATTCGTGCAAAATGGTAATTAAACAAGAAGGGATAACACCCTTAAAGTTAATGCACTTAAATGTGCAATATCTCAGAAACAAACTAGACATTCTACAAATATTCATAGAGGAACACTTGCCACATGTACTAGTAATAATGGAACATGGGCTAAAATGCAGTGAAATAATATACTATAGATTAGAAGGTTACTTACTAGCAAGTAGTTATTGTAGGCAAAACCATAAAGGTGGTGGTGTGGCAATTTATGTTAATAAGGATGTAGAAGCTAAAAAAATTTCCTTTCTTGAACACCACACCAAAGAAGGATCAATTGAAATGACAGGTATTGTACTCCACAGTAATGATCTTAAGTTACCAAAGCATAAAGTGATTGGAGTGTATAGGCCACCAAATGCTGATGTAGTGCTGTTTATGGATAAACTTAGTAGTGTTGCTGGTCAGGCTGGTTCTAATGACCTTACTATATTAGGTGACTTTAATATAGATGCAAACTCAAATAGTATAGTAAACTTGAAACTCGGTGATGTACTGACCTCATACAACCTTGTAAATATAGTGAACTCTGACACCAGAGTGACAGACACATGTTCCACTAGAATAGATTATGTTATAATCAACAAAGATGTTATAGATAAGGTAAATTACAGTAACTTTGATTTTCTTTATTCTGACCAATTCTGTCAGGTGATAGAATACAAAAATTCAGTTGTGCTTAAAATAACAAAAATTGTGCTACAGAAACGAATGCTGAATACCTCACATATTAATGCTCTTAAAGACAAACTAGCGGATGAGAAATGGTATTCTGTGTACCAGGTAAAAAGGTCGGATGAGAAATGGAATGAATTCTACTCAATTTATTGCATCATTATGAATATAGTTGTCCAGTCACAGAAATCCAGAAGGTAGTTAAACGCTGTCAAAATGGAAGTAATCCTAGACTAAAACTCTCAACAAATCTGATTAGGCTCTGGCAACAAGTGCACGATCTAAACCAGCTTTATAAAGCTACTACTATGCAGGTTTTCAAGGAAAAATACAGTAGGGCCAAGCAAACTTTTAAAACTGAAATTGTCAATCTAAGGAAGCAGATTAACAGCAAAACAATAGAAAAGTCTGACAAAATAAGCAAAGCATCTTGGAAGCTGATTGACAAATACCGAAAAGGTCCCAACAAGATGAACATCGAACCACTCAGCATAAGACATGATGGTAACATTATAAAAAACCCAGATATGATATGTAATATTTTTAATAACTACTACATTTCTGGTGAACAATCAATGCATATTACAGATTCACAGATAGAGATCCGATGCCACCTCACCCAGTGTACCGAATTTGAATTTGTGGAGGTGAATGAGCAGGAGGTTCGCAGGGCAATATACATGCTAAAGAAAAAATTTTCATCTGGATGGGATGGCGTATCCAGTGCTATTACTAAAGCATGCTTAAAAGAAATTTCTAAACCTCTTACTCACCTGATAAATTGCAGCATTAGAGAAAACATGTATCCAACGGTTCTAAAAATGAGTGTAGTGAAACCAGTGTATAAAAAGGGAAGTAAGGAAGAAGTCTCCAATTATAGACCAATATCATTAATTCCCAGTTTTAGTAAGATATTCGAAAGCATTATCCTTTCTCAACTAAGTGCCTTTTTCACAAAACATAAACTGCTTGTAGATTCGCACCATGGCTTCACAAAAAAGCTAAGTACAACCACAGCAGATACACAGTTCATCCATGAAGTTTACTGTCTGTTGGACCGCAAGATGCAGACTGCAGGTATATTTTTGGACCTGACAGGAGCATTTTATACGGTAAACCCTAGGGTACTTCTTAAAAAGCTAAAATCTTATAGTATTGGGCATCAAGCCATGAATCTTCTAACCACGTAACTGTTGAATCTTAAGCAAAGCACTAAATTGTCATACAAACCAGATAATAAAATCATGAATGCCCAGTCCTCCAGTGAACCTGCATTACAAGGTGTACCACAGGGCTCAATCCTTGGACCCTTTCTCTTCCTTATATATATTAATGACATTGCACAACCCATTAACTCCCATATTGTAAGCTATGCAGATGACACGTCTATCTTATTCTATGGGAGCAAATCTAAAGAACTAGAATCTCTTGCTACTAGTGGTGTAACAGAAGTAACAAAATACTTCAATGATCAGGGACTCAAGGTGAATGTCACCAAATCTCAACTACTGACATTTAAAACAGGCAGTTCTCATCACAACAATATGAATAGTGTGTGTAATATCTCTGCAACAGAAAATGGTAACTGTAAATTCCTGGGTGTATATGTTGATGAAAATTTGCGGTGGACATACCACATTAATTTCGTATGTGGAAAAGTCAGTAGTGCCATATATCTCCTCAGCCAGCTCGCAAAGATAGTTCCTAGCCAAGCACTGAAATTAGTATGTTATGGAACACTTTACCCCTTTCTCAATTACGGAACTGAACTGTGGGGCTGTGCAGCTGATGTACATTTAAAAAGAATACTACTACTACAGAAAAGACCAATAAGACTTGTACATAGGATGGGACATAGAGATTCATGTCGTGAAGTGTTTGTGCAGCACGAATATCTGACAATATATTCTCTGTACATCTTCAAAATAATTGTATTTTTTATAAGTCAACCAACAGAAGCTATCAAGGGCAGTGATGTACATGATCACAAAACTAGAACAAAGTGTAACTATTTCCGTAACAGAACAACGTTAAAAATGACTGATAGAAGTCCGTATATTAGTGGTTGATTTGGTATAACAAGCTACCAAACTCTCTAAGAACGTACATGGGAAATGCTTTTAAAACAAAATTAAAATCTTTTCTAATAGAAAAATAGATTCTATGCGAAAAAGGAGAATAAATTTTTATGGTCATCTTCTCAGAATGAATTCCAACCGATTAAATAAACAAATCTTTGTCTTCTTCCGTAACCAAAAAAACGAAGCCCAACTGGTTTAAAGAAACTGAGAAAGACCTAGAGGAATTAAATATTTCAGAAAATTCACTTATTGATCGAACTGCTAAATTAATTACTAAAGATGAAAACATAAGGTTCCAAGACAAATCCACACAAAAGTCCAAATCCTTCATCTCGGAAGAAGAGAGGAGAAGAAGATCAGAAAGAATGAAGAAATACTGGGCCCTAAGAAAAGAACAACGCACAAAGAAATGATTGATCCAGCGTACCCCAAAGAGGGTGAAACGAAAGAAGAAGAAGAAGAAGAAGGAGAAAAATGTTTATATTCTTTCAATGAATTTTAAGATAATGATTGTAACAGGAGGCATTAGCATATCAGTTGTAATGTGATAAATGTGAAAAATAGACATAAGAAGCAACAGCTACAGAATATAGTGTATTTTATAAATATAAATATAACCATAGTATTAAGTCTGACGTTTGCACAAGCCATCATTACGATGGCTCCACGCAAGGAAAATGTAAATAAATAAATAAATAAAGATCTAATATTTAAATTTCCAGGACCCTTCCTTGTCTGTCTTACTAAGGATTTAACCTAAATTTTTACTTTTCAAACATTACAGTTTGACTTCAGATCAAGATTTCTACTGTTAATTTTTAAAAAAAATAAAATCTGGTGGAGTGGCTCCAGACTACTCCTTCCCCAATTCTGTTTTCCCCATTACTGATTGCTTCTTTCCAAACATGGCGTCTCTGCATAGTACCACTACCTCCTAGAGGCTAATAGCGGCACTGAGATGTTTATTATGTGATTCTAAGGCACTGGCTGAATTTAATACCAATTACATATAGATGTGAGCTCTCACTTATTTCATTAGGAATTTGTTTCAGTAGCTAACCACTAATTGACTGTTAACGGTTTGGAGGCGTTCACATTTTGATGGCTAACCAAGGACGGACTGACCCATTGTTCTGTTGTTTTACGTATAGATGAGTAAGAATAAACATCAAAATTTGGTTTTACCTTTTAATTGATAACATCGAAAAGAGCAAAATCAGATGACACATATCAACAGAAGAACAGTTTGATTCAACCGTAATCTATCTTACCAGAAAAAAGACAAATTTATTGGTATTATTTGTATAAATAACTTGTACTTCTGCAGAACTTACAAAACTCACAAAAAATTACTAAATACTAAATTTTCATATTGAATAATTATCAAACTATTAACTTCTCCTAGAAGTAGTGGGCACTTTTGGAATCAGAAAAATCAAGGCGATAAAACCATGAGACTGAATTTTAGAAGTAGTCACAAGTTAAGATTAAAACATCGTAGAACACAATAACTTTGATCATGAATATTTTTTGCAATAGTAAGTTTTCGCAAAAATAAAATGCTTATGTATATGAGGACAATGAGAGCCTTAAAATGAGTTGTATCAAATTAGCAAAAATCATCTAGTACATCATTGCAAATTTCATCTTGATGAGTCTTAAGTTATGAATATTTACTGAGGAAAGTAATTACAAGCCAAATTAATGATAATATTACTGGTAGTGCCAATGGCCTTGCCACAGTGGTAATACCGGTTCCCATCAGATGACTGAAGTTAAGCACTGTCGAGCTTGGCTAACACTTCGATGGTAAACTGACTGTATCTACTGAGCACTGTTGGCAAGGGGGGGGTGCATTCAGCCCATGTGAGGACAATTGAGGAGCTACCTGTCTGAGAAGTAGCGGTGTGCTGACCACATGCCCCTCCATATCTGCCCCCAGTGACGCCTATCAGCTGAGGATGACATGGTGGTCTGTTGGTACTGTTGGACCTTCCAGGGCCTGTTTAGATGGAATTTAGTTTATTACTGTTAGTTATTGAGGAACTATATCATCAATAATCAAATGTGATGAAATAAGGCTTGAATACAAAATTAAATATTTTTCGTATTTGCTTTATCTGTGTTCTCAACAAAATGGGGTCAAATAAAAGAAAAAATATATTGATGTCAGGAGTGGTACAAGAACAAGGTGGATGATTCCACCTTGCACTGTTACAACATGTAATGAAAAACTGAAAGACAGTATTGTATTCTGAGTCAGCTTATCATCTCACTATGTCCACAAAAGTATTAGTGGAGATTGAGAATATTTCAGGTACTGTTCCAGGTATAAGTAGCATGATCTGACACTTAGGAACAGTGCTTACACTCTAGCAGAATGTTTGCTTGGAAATGATTTTAAGAATTCCCCATGCTGCACAGATTAAATACAATGAGAAAGCTGTTTTAGATACTGACTCCAGTAGCTCTGAAAGATGTCACCACTTTGCCTTGTGAAGCTACTGGTTTCTAAACACCCCCTCCCTAAACACTATTAAAGCTCTTGTTACCCCCATAACATTGTCTTTTGACACTATACCTTGCAAGATACTATTTGGTACAGTACATAATGCCAATGTAGATGCAAATACTGTACAAAAGATGACATTGGTCATAATTATGAAACTTTATCATAGGTTAGTACTGTGTGCTGGGCCAGGATTCAAACCTGGGGCCTTTGATTTTCATGGACAAGTGCTCTAATGATTGAACTATCCAAGCACTACTTGCAACCTGACTTCACAGCTTTACTTCTGCCAGTACCTGAAAGGAGTGCTAGTCCATCTAAGTGTGCAGAAGAACTTCTGTGAAGTTTAGAAGGTGGGAGAGAGAGAAGTGTTGGCTGAAGTAAAGCTGTGAGAGCAGGCCATGAGTCATGCTTGGGCAGCTCTTTGATAAAGCTATTGTCTGTGAAAGGCAGAGGTCCATGGTTTGAGTCCTGATCTGGCACACAGTTTTAATCTGGCAAGATGACAACGAGAAAGCAATGCCAAAACCATATGTACTAGGATCTTGCTCACATGCAAATACAAGACTCCTGCACACCAAGTACTAAAACTCTCATAGCCGCCCTCCATCTTTGATGGCCATCCTTCATCAACAAAACTGCAAGGTACCAGCCCAATAAATTGATAATGAAAGTAGCACTGACAAGGCAACATTTTCAAGTGCAGCTTGATTGTATTGTTTCTCAAGTGGAGATTGAAATCATAATCATTCAGCAGAACTAGATGTGAAAATCTTCTCACAAATTTCTTCCAACATCAACATCTGACAGCTGTAACTGTGCCGTTGAGCCCTTTGGGATCGCCAGATGAACAAGTTCCCTGTCCTCAGGTACAAGGCTCTAAACATCTCTTTCACATTGATCTTTGCAAGAATCTTACAATAATACAGATATTTCTTCCTTACTGGCAAGGAACACATCTTTCAAATATCTTTTGACCTGGTCAGATGTTTGTTTCCCAGATTTCAGCACTGTCACAAGGACATTTGGGCTTCGAAAAGAGATTCTCAAATTCTTGGTCCAAGCTCACCCTCACTGTTAGTTTCTTTTAAAACTATGAAGAGGCAGGTCATCAGTGTGAAAAAAACTTTTGAGTGTCGTACGTGAGAACAAGAAACATCTGCTGATCCCAAAGGGCTCAATTGCACAGGTACAGCGGTGGAACACATACGGCTCTCGCTGTTGGAAGAACTTCATGAGTAGATTTTCAGATCTAGTTCTGTTGAATGATTATGATGTCATTGTCCACTTGTGAAACAATACAATCAAGCTGCAGTCGCTAGTACATAATTAATTCTCTTCGCCAAGGCTTATCAATATACTGAAATATGCCTGATATAAATCAGGATATTTAGAGGATCACCCATGACAATTTGAAATCCTACTGAATTTTGTGTAATATTCTCTTCTCCATCATGTATATTATGTGAAGAAATTTCATTTATTTTATGTGCATGGTGTAAAAAAAAAAAAAAGGTTACGTTTTAAGCATTTCCATACAGATTATCATTATTGTGATTATTTTCTATCACAATAATGAGTTACTTATTATTTTCAATTAACAAAATACATGTTTGTGAAACAGCAAAATAAAATACAAAAAATTAATGTAAAATAACAATTAAAAATATAAAACAAATATAAGTAAAATAAATAATTAGAATAGTAAGGAATGTGTAGGTATTTTAATTAGGTATGTTGAAAATACTCAGTATCACATTGTGTACAACATATTTTCCAAAAATGATATTTCAGGATCCAACTTTATTATGTATGTGGCTATGAAAGCATCTTTAATTTATATTGTAACAAAAGTTTTCATTTTTCATTGTTATTTAATGGTAGTGGGGTATTTTGCAAAATTTCAAATTATTACAAAAGTCAATTATACAGTTCTCAAGAACATTCATTACATATCAGCTTTTATATGGAGAACATTTTTTACATATAATTGTTTCAAAGGTATTGGTAATGACAGTGGCACGTAAAGTGCCCTGCGCCACACACCGTTGGGTGGCTTGCAGAGTATAAATGTAGATGTAGATGTAGATTCCCTCTAAACCTAAAATGCCAGATTACGTTTCATAGTATTTTTTAACCCTTAAAAGTGAAACGGGGCACAAAAAAAAAAAAGGATTTCACAGTTTTGCACCAATACATACCTGCCAAGTTTCGTCAAGATCATTTATTGACTTTTGGAAATGTTCCCATGTCAGTATTACTTTCATTGTCAATTTGATGGTCTGCTACCTTGCAGTTTTGCTGGTGAAGGATGGCTATCAAAGATGGAAGGTGGTGATGAGAGCTTTAGCACTTGGCATGCAGGAGTCTTGCATTTCCTTGTGGACAGGAGCCTAGTACAGAGGGTTTTTCCAATGCTTTCTTAGTGTTGAATGTTACTTGATAGACAATAGACTGTATGATTTGCATGAAACATTTCAGAGAGATTCACAATTTGTATTGTAGCACTAAAATAAAATTTCATGTTATATCCAAATGTTTTACAAGAAAAAAGGCTCTTCAGAAGGCTCTTCAGATACACAGTAGTGTCTCAGCATTTTGTGACAATGTGTGGTACAACATATTGCTTTTATGATTATGTTTGGGGTGAAAATGTAAGTAACAGAACAATTTTAGAAACATTGTTTTTTTATTGAATAACTTCAGAGAGATTAAATATAGCAAACACAAAGTATATAATTACAATCCTGAAACTCTTACATTGCCAGGCCCATTATGTTACAACATCCTTGTTTCTCTCCTATTTGGATGAATTACCTGACTTTCTAGTAAAATTTCAAATTCTAGAGTCTAGCATTGACTGTGATAAATTACTGTCATCTCCAGTATTACCCAGCCACAATATTATTGCAGTTGGCCTTCTGTGGCCATTATCGGAAACAGACGGTGATGTTACATTAGATAAGTACAGTGATGACTATGGAAAATGCATCTCATTGTGAATTATTTGAATAGAGTTATGCATATACTTTAAAGTAGTTCAGCATGTCCTCATGAAGTAACACAATAACCACTCATGATAAGCCGGCCAAAGCACCTTCCCTCCCAGGTGCAATAATGTTGTGGTCAACTAATACCAATTGTGACTAAAGTTTGGGTGAGCATTGATACTGCAAGTGAAATTTCTTGATGAAAAATATTTGGTAATTATTTTAAGATGATCAAAGATGAAGCTGAAGATTTTCTTTCCATCAGGAATGAGCTTCCACTTTCATATGCTGCTTTCAGCTGAGCACATTTTCTTCCTCAGTAGAAAGATGGTTCTGTAAACTCTGTCCATTTCCATGCAGTGAAGTTATTTTTCAAGAACAGCTTTCAGAAAGGGGGAGATTCATAATAACCAACAACACTGTACTATGGCTGCATTCAATTTTGCATTTATGAGGATGGTTTGATAAGTCTGCGAAATTTCATGAAAGAATGAAACAGTTTTGTTGTGCCTTTGTGGTTGGTAAGCTTGATTATTCCAAGGACTGTATAAAGAATTTAAACTCTTTACAGTGTACAGTTCATTGTTGACAGCCATCTGCGATTGAAAATGGAGATGACACGGTTTCCTGCTGCTGTTAAACATTTTCATTTGAATGGTTGGAGTGCCATACAAATCAAAACAGAATTGGATGACGTTCATGCCGACTCTGCACCATTTTTTAAGACCATTTACTTTTGGATTAGTGTATTTAAAGGTGGTTGGACAAGCACCAATGATGAAGTGCATTCTGGCCATCCAGTTGAGGTCGCCACAAAGGAAACCATTGATAAAATCCATCGTGAGATTGCTGAGACTGCACGCATCTCAACCGAGTAAGTGCATAATATCATGCATTGAGAATTGGCTATGAGAAGCTTGTGCGATGTGGGTGCCACAATTGCTCATAGTCAACCAAAAGTGCATCCGGCACAACATTTTAACAAAATGTCTGACAATGTTTAATCGCAGCCCGCATGACTTTTTGTGCTGATTTGTGACTGCTGATGAAACCTGGGGCCATCATTACACATCAGCGTCAAAACAGCAGTCAGAACAGTGGACAAAGATTGGTGCAAGTACACTGAAGAAGGGAAAGAAAATTTTGTCAACTGGTAGTGTGATGGTCACTGTTTTTTTGGAATTTCCAAGGAATAATTCTTACAGATAACTGGGAAAAATGCAGAACCATAAGTCGAGTGGACCCTATTATGCTTCATTGTTGGATCATTTGAAACTTGCATTGGCTGAAAAAAAGGTCAAGGTTGGAATGTCAAAAAGTGCTCTTTCACCAGGATAATGCACCATCCCACGCATCAGTGATAACAATGGCAAAAGTGCATGAATTGGGCTGTGAACTGGTTCCTTGTCCACACTATTCACCAGATTCAGCCCCAAGAGACTTTTTTCTGTTCCCTAACTGGAACATTTTCTTGCTGGGAAGAAATTTCCATCAAATGAGGAAGTCATAGTTGCAGTCAATGAGTATTTTGCAGAGTTTGACAGAATCTATTTTTCTGATGGAATGAAAAAGCTGGAGGATTGCTGGACCAAGTGTATATCCCTCAAAGGACACTATGTCGAGAAGTAAGGTCAGTTGTTTGTATTATAACAAAAATTTTTCTTACTTTTTTTTTACCAGACTTATCAAACGACCTTAGTATGCCCCAGTTACACAGTAATTTATTCTTCTGCAGTTACACAGAATCTACACCTACACCCCCCCCCCCCCCCCCCCCCAACCTCCACTCCTTTGTGCTTGATATGACATTGTTTTAGCATAATTTTCTTCAGAAACAATTAAAACTTAGTCATATGTGCAGTTACAAGTAGTGTGCTGAGAGTCAAGGATACCAACTGACTGAAAAAAGTCTGTTATGCTGTATTGTTTCTTCAATGATGATATCAGTGTAACTCATGTTTGGGTAGAGCAGGGTACAGAACCCCACGCAGTCCATCACAGGTGCAATAGTTAAGTCACAGGACTCTATTTGGTGGAGCAGACTTCAGATCCTCATCTGGTCAACCAGATTTTCCATGCTCGAGCTTTCATAGCTTTTTCATGCCGCCTCCATGGTAATTTCTAATTCTACTGTGTAAATAGTGCTTGTGGCTACATGTTTGGCAGGAAACTACTCTTGTTTTAGAATTTAAAAAATGGATTCTTAAGGGTGGTTCTGAAACCTTTTATTACAGGTACCCTTTCAGCATCAGAAAGTACCAGACAGGCCAACAGACTTCTCTTTGAGGAAGTTGTGCAAATTATGCCTTTCCAGTAAACGTACCTCCTACTTCTTCTCAGATTACTCTCTTTAAAGTTGTGTGTAATGGTGCAGTCATTCTAATTTTGCTTATTGAAAGCTGAACAACATCAGGAATGTTATTCAGGAGCATTTCATAAGTAACCACTCCTTCAAATTCAGAGGAATGTATATATTTGGTTTCCATTGTTATGTGGCTGAATCTCTCATTTTTGCCTACTCATTAAGCCACATTACCATGTATGGTAATGGATATTTCATTTACCACCATCCTTCCCTCCGCCTTGTCCTGTTCTCTGCATGAATGTTGTGTTGGTAGAGAGATTGTTGGTAACCCTCCAGAAATTTTCTGGCTTTACAGTCATGGCCTATTTGGAGAGATACGTTCGGAGGAAGTAATATGTTGCTTGGGTCTTGTTGTAACACACTCATAGAACGTAAACAGTGAATCTGTATGCTGTGTGAAATGCCTCCATTGTAGTATCTACCACTGAAGTTGGATGAGCAGCTCTGTGATGCTCTTGTGCCTACTAAATAAACCAGGAACAAAACATGGTGCCCTTTTTTGTATCAACTCTACCTCGGCTTTGTGATGCTACATTGTAAGGCTGCAGTTATTGTGGAGCGGCAGGGCACAATTAAAGCAGTGCAGTGCTGTGAGCAGAGCAGCGGTGGTGAAACAAACCAGTACTGTCAGAATGCGTGACTATAGTGATGGTCAGTGCACATGATTATAGTGATGCTGCAAGCAGGGAGCAGGGCGGCACTGAGCAAATTAAACATATTCGATTCTGTGTGCAGCGACCAGAGCATTAGAGTGAACCCGGTTGCAGTCAGGTAGCACCAGTGGCATTCTGCTGTCTTTGCAGGTAACTGAGTTACTACTTTTTCCGGCACTTGTTTCTTTTGTTGTAATGTTGAGAAAATGGCATAAGTGGAAGCTTTGGTAGTGGCCTCTTTTTATTTGGTGCCCTTTATGGGACCACCAAAATGACCGTCATCACAACTGAATCTTTTGGACAAGTTATGTGATGAGGTGGCATCAGAATTACAGACTAAAAATACAGAATGCATTTTGTTAATCTCTCATTTCTTTCATTATTTTAAAACATGAGGCGACAAAGTTGAAGTAGCATAGCAGAGAAACATGAAAATTGTGTTATATTATGTGAGAGTAGAATACTCAATGTCTACTGTATGTTGCTCATTGACACTCGAGGATTCCTTGTACTCCAGATTACATTTTTACAACTTTTGTTTTCTTCCAGTTTAAGTACATACCACAATTTTATCGTTTGTACAGATGGATCCCAGCTAGAGAATATCCTGCACTTTAGTATTACCTTCTCAACAATCTTGCTGAGTGAGCACAGCAGACTGATGGGTCAGTAATTGTGTCGCAGGGGGTGGTCTTTCCCTGGCTTCCTGAACATCAGGACCTTGGCCGCCTTCCAAAAGTCAGGGAAGTGTTGATGTTTTTAAGATGGCATTCGTTATGTGTGCAAGGTGTTCTACAGCTCTATCCGTTCTCAGCTTATAGCTACATCTTCAGGTACACATAACAACCACGGTAAAATAGAAAACCTAAAATAAAAATTCAGCATTAATAGCCATTAAAGACAGGTTGGTGAAAATAGATACAGAGAAACAGACTAACTGAAAGATGATGAAAAATGCACAAAGGACAATATTAAGGAACTTAGCAGAATGTTAAACTCAGTAGTCACGTAGTTGGAAGAAACACAAATGAGGGCCGGTGGAACACCGAGCGTGTGGGGGCAAGGAACCAACTGGAAAGGCCAGCACACACTGCCTAGGTAATAAGTGACAACACATGAGCGTGACAGAAACAATAAATACTACAAATGAATGGGACAGAGTACGTTGGGTGACCTCCTTAATATCTGATTAACACAAAATGCCAAAATATAATCAAACCTAGAACATGAAATAATCTTGATGGGAAGTGAGACATTAAATACAACCAGTAATGATCAGCTTTGGATAATGATAAAAAACTTTTAGTTAATGAATGTGAGAAATGTAAAGGAGACCTCAAGTAGAGAGGGGGTGGAAGAAAATGACTGGATAATTGAAAGGACGATGGAACCAAACATAAGTGGGGGGGGGGGGGGGGGGGGGGAACAGAAGGGAATAGGAAATGGGATGAAAAGTTGTAACAAAAATACATAATATCGTTATAGTGAAAATATGAATAAAATTAAGTAACCCTATTTAGACAGCCAAAATTTGCAAGCAGATTGTTATGTGTCAATTCAGTTTGGTCATTTAGTGTGTGTTGTGGGAGACAATTCTTACAATGCATTATCTCAATCACTTGTTTTATTTTCCTCTTGAGATTTGCTATACATCTCTCACCCTCTGTAACTAAATGTTTTTATCATTATTCCAATCTGATGATACTGGCCGTATTTACTTTTTCCCCTTTTTTTTCGTATGATTATTATTTCTTGTGTCAGATTTGATTATATTTTGCCATCTTTGTATTCATCAGCTATGTTGGGATTCCACCCAACTTTCTCTGACCCATTCATTTGTAGCATTTATTGTTTCTGTCATGTTCACATGGATCGCTTATTACTTAGTCTGTGTGTGCTGGTCTTTCCGATGGATTCCTATGTGACTGTTTCCCTATATCTGTTTCCTCTGCAACCTGTCTTTATTGGCTATTAATGCTCTATTTTTATTTTAGGTTTCCTATTTTACTGTGGTTTTTATCTGATCAATTTTTCTTCCTGCTTGCTACGAATCTATTGTGCACTATGTTGCTCTCCCAATGGTGAGTTTATCTATTATATTCCTATTTTATTTGAACATTCTCAAACTTTGAATTTTAGACCCTATCAGTTCTCGTAAGATTTTTATTGCAGGGCTCCTTGCTACCTGGAATGGTCGACTTATCATTCTCCTGATTTTATTACCTGACTAACGTTCCTTCTGTCAACATTTTATCTTGATTTCACTGAGAATGTTGGGTTGTCCGTTTAACCCCAGTTTGTATTTGATATGAACTGATTGTTAGAGCATTTATCAGTTATTTGCTACATACTTTTTTAAACTTGGGGTGTAGACAATATTGTTTCTCCCCCTTTTTTACTACTCAGATGTATACCTTAGCATGTGAGTTCAAGCTGCAAAACCAGATGCCGGTCGGAGTGGCCGAGCAGTTCTAGGCGCTACAGTCTGGAACCGTGCGACCGCTACGGTCGCAGGTTCGAATCCTGCCTCGTGCATGGATGTGTGTGATGTCCTTAGGCTAGTTAGGTTTAAGTAGTTCTAAGTTCTAGGGGACTGATGACCTCAGAAGGTAAGTCCCATAGTGCTCAGAGCCATTTGAACCATTTGCAAAACCAGTTGTTTCAAAAAAAGGATCATTTAACAACCGTCCACATCTCTTGGTCTAGTGACTAGCTTTGCTGCTTCTGGATCACAGGGTCCCGGGTTCGATTCGCGGCCAGGTCGGGAATTTCCTCTGCCCGGGGATTGGGTGTTTGTGTTGTCCTCATCATATCATCATCATTCAGGAAAGTGGCGAGATTTGATTGTGAAAAGATTGAGATTTTGTATGACTGCTGATAAACACACAGTTAACCACCCCACAAAGCAAATATCACCGCCATCATTTAACAGTCAATGTGGTTCTTCATTTATCAAGATGTATTTCCACAGCTGTGTACCTGTAGTATAAAGTGTTTCGTAACTACTACTACTACTACTACTACTACTACTACTACTGTTGCCACCGCTGCTACTGCTACCACTACCACCATCACCACCACCGCCATCAGGTCATGATTCCACAAAATGCTCATAGAGAAGGAGCAGGTAGACTGGAAAAAGAAAGAAAAGGTAAATTTAACACTGGCATATGGAATGTGCGAACTCTGTTAAATCTAGTCAAAGGCACTATGACAAAGTGTTAGCTGGATACTCTGGGGCTATGTGAGACAAGGTGGGCTAGAAATGACAACTTTAGATCAGGAGATTTCAGAATAATTCATAGTGGAAGCCAACAGTCAGAGAAGAATGGAGTAGCTATTGTACGAACAAAGAAATAGATGCATAATATAATGAAGATACACTGCGGTAAAGTTTAAAGCTAACCCAGTTGACATATCAATCCCTCACAAACCTGATACAGCAAAACCACCTCTCCATGGCACAAACATGCCACAACCATCTCTATTCCCTACACAAGAAACTGTTATTGTGCAGTCCTCGCTACATACACATGTCTGTGGAGAAAAAAATAAAAACAAAAGCTTGCAGTTCAACACTGGGGGAGCATTCCAGAACCACCTCCATACATTATCCCACATGTTGACAGCCTAGTCCCACCTTGGGGCATCACTATCCATCAACACCCATTCTTCTCCCAGCAATCAAAAATGGCTCTGAGCACTATGGGATTTAACATCTGAGGTCATCAGTCCCCTAGAACTTGGAGCTACTTAAACCTAACTAACCTAAGGACATCACAAACATCCATGCCCGAGGCAGGATTCAAACCTGCGACCGTAGCAGTCACACTGTTCCGGACTGAGCACCTAGAACTGCTAGACCACCGCGGCCGGCTTCCCACCAATCCCTTTCATCAACACACACTCTGTCTAGCTGCCCTCTTCAATGTACCGCATCCTCCAAAATCCCCAACCAACACCCCACAAAACCCAGAACCCAAGCAAACCCAAAACACCGTTGTTAACCTCTCCACCAAAAACCTCAGTCACACAGAAGTTTCAGTCCTATCCAAAGGCCTGTCCTTCAGTCCCACCCCAAAACTTAATCACATTGGACTTGTCAAAGACCTACTCTCCTCCGGATCCCTACAGCCGAAAAACTTGTTTGTCACCAATTCTGCCAACTAATGCCAACCTAATCCCAACATTGAACCTTGCCTGTCCCATTTCATACCACCAATCATTCATGACCCTCCCACCTAACCAACCTCTAGTCAGCTTCCAGGAATTTCTTACCTTCAACTTGGCCTTACCATCCATCCTCGGGTCCCTTCCTAAGATCACTAACCTTCCATCAGAAGAAAAGACAGCCATATGCAACCTGAAAAACAGATCCAGACTTAATCATCCAACCTGCAGTCTTAGTGGCTACCTGATGGAAGGCCTCTGCTAACTCTCTCCCCTTCACCTATCACCTCTGCCAGAATGATCTCATCCCAGTAGTTCACTGTAACCTCCAAAAAATGGCTCTGAGCACTATGGGACTTAACATCTGAGGTCATCAGTCCCCTAGAACTTAGAACTACTTAAACCTAACTAACCTAAGGACATCACACACATCCATGCCCAAGGCAGGATTCAAACCTGTGACTGTAGCGGTCGCGCGGTTCCAGACTGAAGTGCCTAGAACCGCTCAGCCACAACGGCTGGCCTGTAACCTCCAGTCCCTACTGAAATTCAAAGGCCCTTCCCAGAACTTCTCACCTGAGTCCATCTCCCTCCTCACCCCAACGACACCCTGCACACCTACCCTGTATGCACTCTCCAAAATCCACAAACCCAACAATCCCGGATGCCCTACTGCAGCTGACTATCGTGCTCCCACTGACAGAATATCTGCTCTTTTTGACCAACATCCCCAACCAATTGCCTGAAACCTAGCCTCCCACATAAAAAATACTAACCTCTTCCTTCACTGACTTTCCACCATTTCCACCCCCTTTACCTTCTGGAGGCCCACTCATCACTGTTGATGCCACCTCCCTATACACCAGCATCCCTCATACCCATGGCCTTGCCTCTGTCGAGCAGTACCTCTATCAATGCACTTTAGACTCCAAACCCACCACCTCATTCCTTGTACACCTTACTAACTATATCCTGACCCACAACTTTCAAAAGGGAAGGTATACAAACAAATTCACGGCACAGCCATGGGCATCTGCATGGCACCTTCCAATCCCAATCTGTTTATGGGCCTTCTAGAGGAAACCTTTTTAACCTCCTAAAACTCCCAATTCCTAGTCTGGTTTGGGTTCATTGGAGATATCTTCAGGTTCTGGACACAGTGCTAAGACAACCTATCCACATTTCTTCACAACTTCACCATCTTTTCTCCCATCCTCTTCATCTGGACCACCTCCACACAATATGCCACTTTTCTGGACATTGACCTACGCTCCTCCGATAGCTCCACCCTCGCCTCTAATCACATTAAAGCTTCTAACCACCAATTGTACTTGCATTTTAATAGCTGCCACCCCTTCCACACCAAAAAATCCCTCCCATACAGTCTAGCCACCTATGAAAGATGTTTCTATAGAAAATATTTGTGACTACACTGAAGAATTATGAAATTGATAAACACCAAAGACAATGTCATTTTCGTGGGAGATTTTAATGTGTCAGCAGGCGTACAAGACGATGACAAATGTGCCGGTAAGTTCGGATTGGGAAGAATGAATTCAGGAAGTGAGAAATTATTTGAATTTTGTGAACAACATGAGATGGTTATAACAGACATACTATAAAACTCGAAAGAGAAAACCCACATGTGGAAGACACGTGGTGGTAGTGGGAGATAAAATGATTGATTATGTTATAGTGAAGCAGAGGTACAGGAACCAAGTAAAATCTATTCCTAATTAACTTCATCCGAACAGCCTTCGGAAGGCCTAATAGTGCCGACCGACTGCTGTGTCATCCTCAGCCAATAAGCATCACTGGATGTGGATATGGAGGGGCATGAGGTCAGCACACCACTCTCCCAGCCATTATCAGTTTTCGTGACCAGAGCCACTACTTCTCAATTGAGTAGTGCCTCAATTGGCCTTAAAAGGGCTGAGTGCACTGCACTTGCCAACAGTGCTTAATGCCAGTGATCTGACAGGAACTGGTGTTACTACTGTGGCAAGGCCGTTGGCACTCAGTTACCCAGGTGCTTCTATAGATAGTGACTGTACTCTTGTTGTGAAAAAGTGCAATATCAGATTTAAGAAATACCAGCTGAAATATCCAAAGAAATGGGAAGTATATCAAGTGAAGTTTGTGCAGCGATTCAAGCATGCAATAGTGGACTCAGGGGAGGGATAGTATATACAAAAGTCGGAATACTGAACTGGGTATCAATGGTAGCAAGAGAGAAGCAAAAGCTATCATGTTACTTATTTAATATTCTCATCAAGGAAGCAGTAACAACAAGGAAAGAAAAAATGACTGGAATCAAAATTAATGATATTCGTGTTGACTGCCTCAAATTTGCCAGTCATCGTTATATACAAGAAAGTTGGTGGAGGTAAGAGACACAAAAATAGGCAGTGAGCAACTTAAAGAAGTAAGCGAATTTCGCTACCTGAGTAGCTTTCTATAGGAAAATGATAGTTGTCTCAAGAAAATCAAGATAAGAATTACATTGAGGAAGAGTGCCTTTCAAAGTAAGAAGAATCTCCTCCTTAAAAAAGCACATCAGCTTCCACATTAATGAAATATTTGTAAAGACCTTTGTATAGAGTGTCCTGACATGTGGATTTGGAGCCTGGACATAAGCAAAAGCAGGAGAAAGCTTGTTTCAAAGCTGCAGCAATGTGGTTCTGGAGGAGAAATACAAGAACTATTTGGACTAACAGAAAAACAAATGAGATAATTCTACAGGCAATAGGAGAGAAGAAAGAACTACTGAAAGTTATAGGCCAGTGCAAAACAAAACTGGGTCACTTTATCAGACATGGTATTCTTCTACAAAACATTTTTAAGACAAAATCACAGGGAAGAAAATACGGGGATGACCGAGAACATCCTGTTTCAGAAATTGGTCAGTGAGATGGGATGTTCTTCATACATGAAGATGAAGAAGACTACTGAAGGGAGGAAGCTGTGGCTGTGGAGACAAGGCTTAGCCTTCTGAAAGAAGGAGAATTTAATGTATTTCAGTTGGCTACTGTGTTGAATGAAATGCAAATATCATTTACACTGGCATTGTGGTGGTACTAAGGAATTTGGGATGTTGGGGTACTGCCCTCCAACCTTATAAATGACAATGTTAGTGGTGAATTTGCTATGTAGACTATTAGCCAGTTTTCTTTTATGTGCCTGTTAGAAGAGGCTTGTCTTAACTGACTTGGGGAAGGTGTAGCCTACTAATGAACTGAATGACTGTACTATCTTCACTTCACTAAATTTGAGTGCTTACGGTGCATGCCACGTATGTAACAACAGTTACTATCTGAGCGGAATGTTCACTGCCTTCTCCATGCAGTTAATCATTAAATATTTTTACTTTCTGAGCTAAAACTATAAATAATAAAGGCTTTGCTATAATTGTCCAAAAGTCTTAACAAGATACGGGCTGCAGAAGCAGTCATTGGGAGCAAGATTACACTCATCTCACCTTTGCTTCTGATCATTTTATGTAAGTATAAAATGTCAAGATTTAAGATATTCTTTGGTTGAAAGTTTGTCCTTGGACAGAACTAGGGTTTGTTGTAATATTATATGCCACCCTAGTTATATGTATCTGAAATAAAAATTTAAAGTACGCCATTAAAAATGTGTATGTCTTAAAAATATTGAAACTTTATAATTCTTGTTTATGGTAGTATCTTAGTTGTGTGTTAATAGATGAAGAATGTGGTACTTCTGTAGCAGTCCATCATACATGATCCAGTCACATTAATGTGACCACTACATATGTTTGACAGCAGTGTGCAATAACCACTCACACATGGCAGCACTAGCAGTGGAGGGTATATAAAGTGTGTCCTGGGGGTGGGGAATGGGACACTGAAAACAGTGCAGTCGTTGTTGTCATAATGCAGGAACAGAGCAATTTATGTGATGTCCAAAAGGGCATGTTATTGGCTTTCAGGCCAAGATTGGAAGCATTTCCAAAACTGCTAAGTTTGTAAACTGTTGCATGCCGTCATGGTTAAAATATACTGCACATGGCAAAATTGTACTATCCAAAACCCTTACCATAGATGGCAATGGTGAATGACGGATGCAGAGATGTGTGCAGGCAAATGGACATGCAACTGTTGAGCAACTGACTCCTCAGTGATCGTTCAGCGAATGTTGCTGCATAAGGGTCTCCACAGCAAGCACCTGCTTCATCCACCCGTGCTGACTGCTGTTCATTGGTGATGAAAGCTGGAATTGGCACATCACTACCACAACTGGACATTAACTGAGTGATGACACTTGGCCTTTTCAAATGAATCATGCTTATGCTCCATTGGACAAATGACCGATGGTGTGCATGGTGTGAAATGTCTGAAAACACACACACACACACACACACACACACACACACACACACACACATTGTATGTGCTTGGTTTTAAGAGCACCAGGCTGAGTTAACCATACTCCCCTGACCACCAAACTTTCTGGATTTATACCCATTCAAGAATCTGTGGGACTACCTCAATTGGGTGTTCACGCCATGGATCCTCAGAGCTGAGAAACCTAGCACAGTTAGCTGTGGCACTGGAATCGGCATGGGTCCACATTGTTGTCAGCACCTTCCAGAACCTCATTGACTCTCTTCGTGCATGTCTTGCACCACAAAAGGTGTCTATTAGGCTTTTGATAGGTGGTCACATTAATGTGACTGGACAATGTAATTTATAACTGTTGTTTCAAAAAAGTGATGTATTGGTTGTCCAGGTTTGATATGCAGTGCAAGTTAGGACCTGCTACAAACTTAAAGGAAAACCGATCTTACAAGTAAGACCTTTTTTTAAAGCAATTTGTGCTTTATGGCTCACCATTTAGGAACAATGCACATATTTACTGTGCAAGTAGTGCACTTAACGCTTATTTGTAATGAGGAAGGTTCTGATAGAATTTAAGTAATTCAGCAGTAAAGTAGGCCATTCACCAAATAGTAGATGCATTGAGTCATCAGCAGGCGCGTACAAAAGAGAAAGAAAACTTGGTAGCTTTCAGAACTCTCTCTCTCTCTCTCTCTCTCTCTCTCTCTCTCTCTCTCTCTCTCTCTCTCACACACACACACTCACACACACACACACACACACACACACACACCTCCCCTGTGCTCATATGTTGGGATTGTGTTGGGTGGGGTTGGTAGAGGGGGGAAGAGGTGAGGGGGTGTGTGAGGGGTTGGTAGGAATACGGAGGGAGAGGTGGTAGGTGTGTGGGATGGGCACATTATGCACTGGTTCCCGAACCACTGAGGTGCACAATGAAGCTGACATAGATTGGGAAGAGGTGACAGGACAAAGGAAGGGGAAGCTTGGATAGAGGGTGTAGGGACAGTGGGTTGATGGAGATTGGGACCAGAAGGTTTAGGGGGCAAAGGATGTGTTGTAAGTATACCTCCCAGCTCAGAGAAGCTGGGTGGAGGGAAGGATGCAGATTGACCAGGGTTTTGACGCAGTCATGAAATCAAGCATGTTGTGCCACTGGGTGGTCTACTTCATTCTTGGCCACAGTTTGGCAGTGGCCATTCATCCTGGTGGACAGCTTGGATAGCTGGTTGGTTGTTACATATTCATAAAAAAATATGTGCAGTGATTGCAGCAGAGTTAGTGTATGACATAGCTACTTTCAAAAATAGCCTAGCCTCTGATGGGATAGGGTAACTATGTTACAACTGGAGTAGGAAGTGGTGGGCAGGTGGATTGTACAGGTCTTTCACCTGGGTCTTCCACATGGATACCGTATTTACTCGAATTTAAGCCGCACTCGAATCTAAGCCGCACCTGAAAAATGAGACTCGCAATCGAGGAAAAAAAAAATTTCCCGAATCTAAGCCGCACCTGAAATCTGAGACTCGAAATTCAAGGGGAGAGAAAAGTTTTAGGCCGCACCTCCAAATCGAAACAAAGTTGGTCCATTGTAATATGAGACACAATTTAGGTCAAATGAATGACGATACAGCTATAGTAGTTTGGTTCGAGTCGTAAGCTTAGCAGTTAAGCTTTACCAGGTAGCCGTTGCTAAGCGTCAGGTGCTCCGTCCGTATTTATACGGATACCCTTCCTTTTTCATGTGCATCGGCTGGTTTGAATTGATTGATTATTTTTCTTTGATCTGATAAGTGCTGTTCTCTTTGTTACAGGTGTTTACCTCACTCAAAGCTGAAAATGCATTACTGTACTGTGTCATGCATTGTTTGTCGCATTCAGATAATGAATGTTTACGACCTGTCGCCGCTCGCGGCATTGCTTGCTTTTGTGCGCGCTACCACCGCTTACAATTTTTTTAAAAAAAGAGAGGAATCGTCTCATTAGGCGAAACAATTGCAAGAGACTGCTATTTGTTGTTACTTACACTGCTGCTTTCTTTGATAATAATCAACAAGAACCAAATAATAGACTGCGTATGATAGAAGATGTTCTGAACGAGAGTTTAGCGAAAAATTTTCTCCGTTTGAAAGTCTTTGCAGGCGCCTCTTTAGTACATTACATTCTGCACAGAAATTAGAGTTATCTTAGATTAAAAAATCTAGTCAATTGCCGTGCTTCAATTCTGACTGTATCACTGTTCGGCATAAGAATAATACGAATATAAACATGACATGATATGTATTTTCGTCTGCGTTTGCTGTTGTCTCACTCTAGTTTTGTAGTTTATTAGGCAGACAGGATTTAAATGAGATAGCAGCAAACACGGAAGAATACATGGGAAAATGTTTATATTCGTATTATTATTATGGTGAAAAGAATACTGCATGTGATTCACAATTCATAAAAGTTCCTATTAGCAACCATCTCTTCTCACAGGTAGGAAAAAATTCAGAACGCAGAGTAGGCCATATTGACAAACATCCCAATCAGTCTTGCCAGTCGGATTTTCGTAGTTGAACAATACGGAATTTTTTTTTTTACTTCGTTGGATAATGTATGAAAATGCTGTGGTCGAAACTCAGGTCGGAGAAAAAAGGCTCGTCTTCCACCTTTTTTCTTTAAAATTTATTTACTGACGCAGAAGTTTTGGTGCCAGTGTTTATCTTTGTGCTTGCGAAACGCTACATATATTCGACAACAGAAGTTAGTTGTGGCGGCACCTACCAACATTTTTCAGAACTTCCGCTTTGCACTCTATTCTAAGCCGCAGGCGGTTTTTTGGATTACAAAAACCGGAAAAAAAGTGTGGCTTAGATTCGAGTAAGTACGGTATGATTCTTGTAGCAAGGGGCTGGGCGTTTTAGTAGTATGGGTGTGGACCAGTATGGTGCGTAGGTTGGGTGGGGATGGGATACCACTTTAGGAGTGATGGACAGGATCTTGGGTGGGATGTTCCTCATTTACAGGCCTGATGCAAGATAATCAAAGAGCTGGTGAAGCATTTGGTTCAGTTGTTTAAGTCAAGCATGATATTTGATGATGAGGGGGCACTCCTTTGTAGCTGGTTCTTGGGGGTGGTGGGAGGGTTAGGGAGGTGTGAAAGTACGGTACTCACCATAACTCACCTGGCCCCAGTCTCCATCAACCCACTGTCTGCACACCCTCCACCCAACATTTTCCCCTTCCTATGTCCTGTCCCCCCTTTTACAACCAACGTTTCCACATCACCTTCATCATGCTCTGCACACCAACAGCTCTGGTACCTGTGCATCACATGCCTATCCTGTACAACAGCCATCCCTCCCTACCTTATTCCTAGCCAGGGAACCTGCTGCCTCCCTCCTAGCCACTGGCTGCCCACCTCCAACCCCTCTTTCTGCCTCTCTCCTCTCCGCCACCCCTTTACTCACCCCACCCCACCCCACCCCACCCCACCCTACCCTACCCCACCCTACCCTACCCTACCCTAATCCACCTGCCTGGCATTGTGTATCCAGCTGACATGATTTTTATGTGTGTGTGTGTGTGTGTGTGTGTGTGCGTGTGTGTACTGTAGCTCAACAAAGGGTTTATTTTGAAAGCTAGCAAGTTTTTTTAAATCTTTTGGTGTGCCTGTTTACAACTTTATGCTGTTGCCATTCAGTGAGTGGTATGTTTTATTCTTACATTTATTTTTGTTAAGTATGTAATACTGAACCAAGTGATGATGTCCTTTACTCACTTTGTACTCTTTGAAATTTGCGAGAGAAGTATGACCTAACATTATTATTGCGTGTTTTAATGCCCGTAGATTATTTTTCATGGAGATGCGTCAACAGTGTTTCTTGTATACCATTACAGTTGCTGCCAGAGGGAGAATATTCACTGTATTTGAGTAAATTGTACATGAGCATTAAGTATTTGGAAGGATATGCTAGTCGGTTTCTTAGGTGTTATAATAATTGTAATCAGATTCAGCATAATCACTTTAAACATGTAGGGGTATGCGAAGAGTTACTACAGAATAAAGTTTATTTCACAGTCACTCAAGGCCTCTTTTTGCCTTTATTGTTGCCTGGCTCAATAAATGGTGCAGTGAGTATAGCCAAAGTTATCGTTGGTTCTACATTGTAAACTTAGTCATAAACAAATGGATTTTGAGGTACTGTTTGTGATTATATCTAATTGCCCTAGCCTAGCTAACTGTAGCCAGCACAGTTCAAGGAGGGGTGTAGCATTATAAGATGAGGCACTGATATTAGACTATAAAACACACATCTGAAACCAACCCCTCCTCTTTAATACCTAACACCTCTTCTGTCTCTAGTGCATCCACCAACTGAAGTGCCACAGTGCTTAGCATAGTGGACTCACAATGAGGAGGAGCAGGAGGAGGGGGGTTTCTCTAAACTGATTAAGGTGAATACCAGAATGGTTGCTACAAAAAAGAATCTGCTAACATGTTTCACAATCCTTGTTCAGTCTCATCATGTGCTTCATCTCTAACAATCTGGTCATTGACAAGATGTTTCTTCCTTTCTTAATGCTTCCTTGAAACACAATCGTGATAATTTTAATTGGTAGTGGCATTCAGATTCAAAATATGATTTCAGCTACAGGAATAAAACATGTTGTAAAGTTCAGGCTGTAACATTAATGAACTCTGTGTTCATACTACTCATGCTTGCATCCATGATCTCTGCCTTAAAAACTTTCCTTGTGGTTTCAGGATACATCAAGTTCTGCGGAACCCTAGCTCATGCACATCCTATAGAGATGGCCACTCTGCATCCAGATATTATACATTTTATGGTTGGGACAATTGTGACTGATGCAACTGATCCAGTCTCTTTGATTGTCTTATTAGAAACGTTAGCATACATTGCATCATCACCAGAAGGGAAAAAAATTCTTCATTCTTTGGGTATGTACCAAGACTACGTGTATATTATGTTTGGCAGCAACATACTCTTTTCCCTTAGATGGAAAAATGTTAAGTAATTGTCCTGAGTCATTGCAGTCTACAGACATATTTAAGTAGTTAGCTCTGAGGTCAGTATTTATACTGTTGCTGAGTGAAGCAGCTACTTCGAGAGCAACAGAGTAAATTTTCTGATTTCAGTAACTATTGTTTATGGTGCAATTTAGACATTTTGTGTGTACTTCCCTCATATTACAGTCTTACCCAAAGTCAGTTCTGGTTTCAGGATACAGTTTAGGAAATAAAACTTCTGTTATGATGTTCTTTTTTTTGTCATGGCCAGCAAAAAGCACATTGGTGCTGGAATTCTGACATGATCACTATATAACTACACATTTCTCACTGTTACTTCTTTAGTCATATATTACATAAGAATGCTTTACACTGCCAGAGCAGCTTGACAACTTTGTTAAAAGTAGTCTTATCTACTCTTATTTAGCATAATATAATTTGTGGTATATATCTTGTGCTCAAGTATTGTAGCTTTCACTGTAGGGAAGCACACTCCATGTTTGTTGATACAAAAATTGGTACAGTGTGTATGTCATTCATTAGTGTCTTATACATATTCCAATCAAATATTATTGTGCTAACCACATGCAGCTGACTTAATATTGAAACACTTTAAAGTCTGTAACTGAGACTACTGTAACAGGCAAAAGAATCTTATTTCTCAGTGGTACATAATTAGAATTCCCTGCACTCTGAATGATGTTGGAAGTCTCAGAAACCATACCATTAGAATTATAGTAATTTATAAGTACATTATTACCGAATATTAGCCCTACAACTGTACTTCTGCAATTCTTTCTGAAAGTTCGAGACTTTTTTGCGAAAAAAATACAAACAAATTACAGTTCAACGTATTTGCCATTGCTGGCCACTATTTTCCCCCATCTTTGCGCATTGATCAAATAATGTGATAGCCGGAGGGGACAATGTCTGGAGAATATGACAGGTTTGGTAGAACTTCCCATTTCAGCATTTCCAAGTATGTTTTGATGGCTGTTGCAACATGGGGTCAAACAATGTCATGCTGCAAAATCATCTTTCCATGTCTATTGCTGTATTGTGGTCATTTGCCTTTCAGTGCTCGGCTCAAACACATCAGTGGTTTTTATAATGAGTTCCTACGATGGTTTCCGTTGATTTCAGTAGCTTTAAAAAACCTCTCTTCCACTGTCATGCCATTGTTCGACATCAAAATCACCAGTCTCTGCACGTTCTTTCACTAACAGGTGCCTCACTACAGATCTTGACCAGCATTTTATGAGCCTGAGCTGCAGATTTCTTCATGTTAAAGCAAAAAATTAAAACTTCTTGCAAATGATGTGAAATGGGCTCATAAGTTGACTTATTCAATAGAGCATAACTTTTTGATGCAGTATCACAAATTGACTAATATTTTGATGGTGTTAGCTTTACAAATGCTTAAGCTTATTGTATGACACAACCTACCATCTGCACCACCAGTTGCCACTACTGCCATCTGTTGCAAAGTGGCGGGAGCAAAGTTGTAGACCTAATATGTCAGTGTTTGCTTTAAGCCTTCATTTTGATTAGCTTTTGTATATAATTGCTTGCAGCTTTAATATTTTTTTCGGAATGCATAAAAAAATATGTTGGGAACTTTGCATCGTCAATTATTCTATTTGCAGGTTCTGCCATGGGCAAAATTGTTGCCTTCCTTTAGCAATAACAAATCAAAATAAAATTATATTAGGATGGAAGTGTGTGTGTGTGTGTGTGGGGGGGGGGGCGCGTAGGCGCATGTGCACGCGCATTTTTCTTAGTCATCTTATCAATATAAGAATCAATTAACAGAACTGTAAAGAAATACCCAGTGCAGAAAATAAATGAGCATGTTAATGTCGGAACTATGAAAAAAATTTAAAATGAGAGCTACCAGTTTTATTCAACTGTGGTAGCAGTACATATGCAGAAAATACATAATATACTCATTGTCTGTAGGTACACCACAATTGCTCATCAGTAACAGAATGGGGAGTATCATGAATGTGAAATGAACTTAGACATTTAGCTGACAAATGTTGCTTTCAATTAACACTGATTTCCTTAGACATTATGTGAGCACCAAGAGGCCCGATTCATTTTAACTGACAGTAGTGCTTGCAATAGATATGCACAGCTAGCAAGTACCACCTTGTAGGATGGTATTTTATTAAGTGACACCACATGTATAATAGATTGCATGATGAGAACTGTGAGCTGCCAGATGGCATGTGTTTTTTATTTAATTGTGAACTGGGTGAAGACATGCATGCAGCGTTTGTCAGATGACTTTTATGAAACATATACAGCTACATTCACATTGTTTTACACAAAAAAGAAGGTAATATTTTTGGTGTTGGAAGGACTTTCTTGCGTAAAAGCAACATCCTTTATTTTTTAAATAAATAAAAATAAATTTGTATAAATACTCCATTACATTCAGAAAGTCCCATTTATTCAGAACAATAAACTAAAATATTTTTCCTCAGTATTTTAAAGCATCACCAAATATGAGGTTAAAGTGAACATAAAAGTTGAAGCAAGATGGTAAAACTCTCACAACCAACTTTGTTCCCCCTTTTCTTTACATGGTCTGGTGCACTGGTAAATTCAGTATTGAATCAAACCAATGGTGGTCATCAGCCTCACATAATATGTACAATTTATATTGTGCTTTGTGGGTTTCAGAATAAAGTATAAAAGCATCCACCATATAACTTGTATCTTTCAGATTGCACATGTCATGTTGAACCATAATGAGAGCAAAACCACACTAACATTTTGCTGGCTTAACATTCATGCTCTTGCCAGTAGCTGGGACCAAACTCAGATAACGCAGCCACTCATTTGAATTCTTGGTGCTCCGGAGTTTGTAAATATTTGTTTAATAGCCAGACCAGTATTCAAGTGTAGAACTCATTGCCAGTGGCATCTGATACAGAGGACAACAAACAATTGTATGCAAATATTAGTTTGGCTGTTAAAACATTTTAAATGCTCATGGTCATGTCAAGATGTCCTTTAACAAGCAAACACTCACAGTGAAGCACAGCTGTCATCTGCTGATCTGAAGTCCACCTTCCTGTAAATGTAACTTCTTACCTAAATACAATAATACCAGTGATAATTTGCTCTCTGTTTGATGCAGTTGTAGTACATCTAGACAGATTTAAAAAAAAAAAACACCGCGGAAGTGGTTTGTTTTGCCTGCAAGCAAGTGGAGATCCAAATATGGTATAAAAACATTGTTTTATAAACATGTGGTGATCTCTACTACACTTGCTTGACATTCTAAACATAGATAAAATTTTATAAAGTAAACATGATCAATTTACACAAATTTTCTGTCAAGAAATATCCTTCTCTAAAAGTAATTAATTTTTCATTCTGCAGTGGACTGGGCTACACAAACACGACTCACAATTCATCCTTACAGATTGACTTCCACCTATACTTCATCTCTCACCTTCCAAACTTCACAGAAGTTCTTTGACAAAACTTGCAGAACTAGCACCCCTGGAAGGTGCAAGATGAGATAATGGTGTACATGAAGCCATTAGGACAGATCATGAATCATGCTTGGGTAGCTCATTCAGTTGAACAGTAGCTGCAAAAGGCAAAGTTCCCAAGTTTGAGTCTTGGTCTGGCACATAATTGACAGGTCAGTTTGTGCACAAAATATTGCACCGGCAACACTTTCGTAATTATGGATGGCCATAGAGGCGGCATGGCTCAGTATTTCTACAGGGAAATCCAACAACTTGTTGAGTCCATGCCACGTCGAGTTGCAACACAATATTAGGAGGTATCCCATAACTTGTCACCTCAGTATATTTGTTTTACAACACCAGTAAAATTTTGATTCATGTACAATAGTTATCTTGCTTCTGTTGACAGAATCCTCCTCTCCTTCAGGGTTTCATTAGTAGTTAGACAATAGATTTAGTTCTTAAGCTAACTCACACTGGTGCTCACAGGCTGCTATGTCCATTTTCCTAAAACATCCGTTTTTTGCCATTCACATTTAAACCTACACTGGCACTTCTAGAGTGCTTTGCTAGATGGAATTCGCTCTAATAATCTTACCTCACTGATGCTCATTGCTGCTCAGACCTGTGTATAAACTATGTACATTTTCAAGCAACAACAATAACTTTTCCAAAACGTATTTAAACATTCTCAATAAATAATAGTTCAGAAAGGAGATAATTCCATGACTTATTCAATGTAAAATCTGAGGTTTCAGCACGGCCTGGTGCCTTGTTTACTTTAAGCAGTCTTAGTTATTCATCAGTTCTGGGGTGGTTAATATCATTATTGCTCATTTGTGATTTTGTGTTGCAGTCAAACATCAGTATGGTAGTATCCCCTCGTGTAAACACATTTTTAAATGCCGAAATTTAAAATTTCTGCTTTTTGTCTGCTGACTTCAGTTTCAGAGCCATAGATTTAATGGAATGTTCAGATCCATTTATTGACTCTTACATATGCTCAGAATTTTCTCAAATCTTTTGTGAAGATCCGATTGTAAAAATTATTATAGGCTTCACACATGGTTCTTCTTACAGATACAATACATACCATTAACTTTTCTCTACCGTTACCCCAGCAATCTCTTTTGTAGCAGGGATGTAATAGTCTCTGTTTTCACAACTTTCTACACCTGGCACCATTGCGTTCTCTATCAATTCGACCAAATACAAATACTCTCCAAGCTTTCTTAACAAACTTTTTGCCTTTAGTGGCCATAATTCCTGTAATAATAATGTGGCCATTTATTCCTCTCCCACTGGTGACACTGTTAAAAATATCGGGTCTGATTGTTACTAGGAGATCTAGAATATTGCTTTCACATGTTGCCATCAGTCTAGTTATTCAAGACAGTTTCCAGACTAACTTTTCAGTATTACTTCGCAAGACTTTGTCCAAACCACCAGAAACGTATGCATAGTTTTCCCAGTTGACAGTGAGCAGCGAATTTCACTATGTGGCAGATGGTAGAAACAGGTTATTAATCCAAGTTCATTGATCCCAGTCACTCTTATCCATATTAGTTCACAATCAGTCAGTTTTTAAACATCACTAGACCTAATTCTTCTACTCGGCAATACGAGCACTCCTCCTCTGAAGAGTATAATCTATGTTTCTGATATATGTTCCATGTGTTGTTGAAAATTTCCGTGCTCTGTACTTTGAGTTTCAACTCACTCTTAGTTCTAGGTATGATGTGGGATGACTGCGTTCTATGAGAGACATGAGCTCCAGGACTTTACTGCAAATGGTTTGGCTGTTAACAGATAGTCTTTTCAAATTCTCACTGTCCAGGTTTTCTAGCCATTCTGTTGAAGTAATTGGCTTATCTAGTGTGGTTTTCTACTGTGGGTATTGAGTTTCGCCTGATTAAATAAATAAAAAAATTTAAAAAATTAAATATATGCTTTCGACATGTACTGTGACACTTGAGTGTCCATTTTCAATGTATAGTGCACATTGATTCTACCAATCTTCACTGTGTAGCATAGATGGAGGAACGTACAACCAATCTTATCAAAAAACTGGTGGAGCCTCTGGCTTAGACCCTACACTGGGTTCGAGACCAGAGGACCCTGATCAGTCCTCAGAACAATGCTGCAAATTAAAAGCTGTGCAAAGACCTCATGATTGAAGATAGTTACTTTCATCATTTCTGCCAGTCTCTGGAAAGTGCTAAGTGAAAACCCAGGTGACAGATGTCATTGGTTCCATTGTGAGCAGTAATCAGCACACCTCAATGTATCTTGTTCTCTCAACTGCTTGGGTGGCATCTCCACATGAAAGATGTTTGTTGTGCAATCCACACTTCAGGCAAGACATTTTCAAGCACCAGCTGAAGAAACACTTTTGGTTGCACAGATCCTTGAGAATCAAAACAACTAAATTTATGACATATCATAAATTCTGCATCAGACGTGGCAACATGTGAATGCTGAGAAATTTTTCTTGAGACTTGACACACATCTAGACTAGTGTTAATGTAAATTTAGACAACATAGTTTATGGAGAGCAGCAATCTGCTGCTATATTTAATTTAAAATGAACAGTCAAGATTGCAATGATATTTGTTTATTTACTGATTTTGGCTTATGGAAAAGTCATCTTCAGAATTTTTGGCCCTGCAAGGGTAGGAATAGCAAAGTTACAAACAGTACTATTACATATGGCCTTAAGGTACAGAAAAGCTGTAGTAAAAACTATAAACAATACTATTGTATATGGCATTCAAAAAAACAGAGAAGGGTTATAGTGTTTACCCATATGACTGGTGCTGGTGGCTCCTTGGTTTTTTCATGATAACATGATTGTACACTGACTGATGGCTGTGGAGCTATGGGTTAAGTAGTGTGCAATTCGTGAAACATTATCAAGCATAAAGGAAGTAGTCATTTATGTTAAAATAAAATAAACAAACTTACAAAACAACAGAAGAAGCTGTGTAATCTATCGACATTGGTGTGAAAGACACACACACAGTTCTTACTTATGTTTTGTCGATAAATGAATAGACAAGAGAGTGATAATTATGTGCACATAGATATTACATATACAGATAATGAGAGGTAAAATTACATTAAAAGATACAACCATTAAATATGTACATACCGTTGTGTATTTTCTAGGCAGTGCCCTCTGGTAAGAATTTAAAACAACACCATTGCCTAGATGACATGAATGTTAAATTGGCCGCCATGATATCATAGAAATGTGTACTAAAAAAGGATGCTGTTGTCATGGTAACATAATGGCCGAAGTGGTAGTCGAGGAACCAAAGAAGTATGCCTGCGGGTTCCAGCTACGTTCAAGGTATCAATTCAGGTCGATATCATCAAAGACATTTGTGATGACAATTCACAAAGAAACACTGTAGGAGAGTTACTTAGTATTCTCCAGCATCATTATTGAGACCAAATGTGGTGACGAGAGCAGCTGCTGTTGTCAAGGTGCCATAGTGACAGCTCTATATGGATGTTTTCATGGCATGGGCTTCTAGACACTTGCATACATATGCGACATCATGTTGTTAGTAATATGATGATAAAAGGCTATAGTGTTAATACATAATTAATAAAGATTAGTTGCTCTTGCTGAAATGACTTGTGTGCTTGCACAGTGTCAAGTGTACGATTGGATTCCCCTGCAAAGCATTCAAAATGACATCTCTGCTTGTACAATGCTTTTATTTGTGAGGCTGTGGCATCTTTGTTTTCTGTTTGCTGATTTTTCTGTGTGAAAGATGAAGGTCTGATAAGCATTACTTTGCACTTCCAATTTTTCTCAACCTTTTCAAAGATTTTTTTTCTTGGTAATACAATATTCATGAACAGTTTTAACTTCATAGAGTATTCTGACATAAGCCTTTTCCACCTCTTCTTACACAACATCTTTCAGCTGTTCTTTTTGCTCATCAAACTGCTTTGCATTGTACTCTTTCAATTCAAAGCTATTTCCAGACATATGGGAAATTTCTCCTGCAATATGAGGATTATCTCTTGATAATTCCGTTTTCAAATTACCAATACTAGTAGTTGATGACGATGTGAAATCATTTTGCCTCAGTGAATTTTACCTCCGAAGAAATATCTTCCCTTATATCTTGGGGCATGACTTGAGTCTCAGCAACGTTATAAGGCATTTTACAACCTCAAATTTTGTGTGGTCTACATATTCAACCCTTTTCAATAAACTGCTTCATCACTCATTATACTAGTGGAAGCCATTTTAGGTTTGGGTAATTCAGTCCTACCATCATTACCTTGACACTCAATTTTTTCTCCATTTCAGTCATATGAAACATCGTCATCTTGTGACAGAAAAAGCCGTTATGTTCTGGTACTTGACCAATTTACCTATCACCAATAAAATATATTTATTTAATTTTGCTGGATCTGGATGGCACTTTGCATACTTCTGAATGTTGCAAACCTTCTGGCAGCGAGGCTCACAAAGGAAATCTCAATATTAGTTTCTGTTCATGAAATGCATACTGTTTACCACACCAGTTACATTAACTATAACTATAAGATATTTAATAGCCACCATCTGGATCACAACTTATTATATTACTGACCACCAGTTTGTCAACTGTCAAACTGCATTTTGTGACACCAGACCTGAAGATGATCTGCAGAGCCAATTGAAACTGGTAATAAGTAATAAAATAATTTGTGATCCAGACAGTGTTTGTTTATTATAACAAAATAGAATGTTGTTCCTACAACATGGCATCAGCTATGAAATACCTGTAGGTGTATCTCAGCTTGTAAAAGTTAATCGTCAACACAGAAACATTTTGTAATTAGAGTGTGGCATCTAGCCATTCGAAATTGTTGTCAGTAAGTGGCCTGTTCCCAATCATTTATCAGACAATGCATCATTTTTTACTGTACCAGGAGCAAAACCACACTAAAATTATTCTCACTTATCTTTCCTACTGCTGTCAGAGATTGGATTCCGGGCAAAATGCAGATAATACACTCACCCACCTTACAGTACAGTCATTATCTGACAGTCTTGTGTCTACTGTTCTGTAAACCTATTTTCTCGCTTTATGCAGGAACACTCCTGATAGTGTACACTCGGCTTGACACAACTGCAGTATGTCAAGAAACCTTGAGAAAAATAGGTGAAGGAAGATGTTTGTTAAGCCTACAAATGGTTCAAATGGCTCTGAGCACTATGGGACTTAACATCTTAGGTCATCAGTCCCCTAGAACTTAGAACTACTTAAACCTGACTAACCTAAGGACATCACACACATCCCTGCCCGAGGCAGGATTCGAACATGCGACTGTAGCGGTCCCGCGGTTCCGGACTGCAGAGCCTAGAACCGCACAGCCACCGCGGCCGGCGTTAAGCCTACAAGCAACTACAAAACCAAATATAGTATATAGGCAATTTATTATTAAGACCTGATGGCCTCATTACTCTTGCTTCATATGGGCAACAATTTTGATAAAAGACACAAACCAATTACAAACATTGGCTACGAGCATGCATCAATGAAAGAGTGGGTAAAGTTGAAAATTTGTGCCGAACTGGGATTCAAACCCAGGCCTCCTGCTTACAAGGCAGATGCTCTGACCTCTAAGCGATCCAGACACAGTGGTCAGTGCAACTGCACAGACGACCATAGCACACCTCCCATCAGACTCAAATTCTCGCCTTATCCTCACACTACTAATGTAGCACCCCTTCTCCATTATCTTCATTACTCGCTGCATTTTGCTATTTCCCATAAGTGTTTATACACCGAAGCACCAAATGAACTGGTATAGCCATGCATATTCAAATACAGAGATATGTAAACAGGCAGAAAACGGTGTTGCAGTCGACAACACCTATATAAGGCAAGTGTCTTGCGCAGTTCTTAGATTGGTTACTACTGCTACAATAGCAGGTTATCAAGATTTAAGTGAGTTTGAACATGGTGGTATAGTTGGAGCATGAGCGATGGGACACACCGTCTCCGAGGTAGCGTTGAAGTGGGGATTTTTCCAGACAACTGTTTCACGAGTGTACCACGAATATCAGGAATCCAGTAAAACATCAAATCTCTGACCGCTGCAGCTGGATAAAGATCCTGCGGACCAATGATGACTGAAGAAAATTGTTCAACGTGAAGAAGTGCAACTCTTCCACAAATTGCTGCAGATTTCAATGCTGGGCCATCAACAAGTGTCAATATGTGAACCATTCTACGAAACATCATCGATATGGGCTTTCATAGCCAAAGTGCACTCGTGTACCCTCAATGACTGCATGATACAAAGCCTTACGCCTCGCCAAGGCCGGTCAATACCGACACT
Organism: Schistocerca americana; assembly: GCF_021461395.2. Classification (NCBI taxonomy): domain Eukaryota; kingdom Metazoa; phylum Arthropoda; class Insecta; order Orthoptera; family Acrididae; genus Schistocerca; species Schistocerca americana. Next base: position 747,744,530 of record NC_060130.1, on the reverse strand, counting down.
GGACTGCCGATGACTGGAAACATGTTGCCTGGTTGGATGCGTCTCATATCAAATTGTATCAAGCGGATTGACGTCTACGAGTGTGGAGACAACCTCGTGAATCCATGGACCCTGCATGTCAGCAGGGGATTGTTCAACCTGGTGGAGGCTGTTTAATGGTGTGGGGTGTGTGCAGTGGGAGTGATATGGGCCTCTGAAAGGTAAGACGTACTTAAGCATCCTGTTTGATCACATGCATCCATTCATGTCCATTGTGCATTCCAACGGACTTGGGCAATTCCAGCAGGATAATGTAACACCTCACATGTCCAGAATTGCTACAGAGTGGCTCCAGGAACACACTTCTGAGTTTAAACGCTTCAGCTGGCCACCAAACTCCCCATACATGAACATTATTTAACATATCTGGGATGCCTTGCAACATGCTGTTCAGAAGAGCTTTCCAACCCCTCATACTCTTACGGATTTATGGACAGCCCTGCAGGCTTCATGGTGTCAGTTCGCTCCAGCAGTACTTCAGACATTAGTCAAGTCCATGCACATCTTATTGCAGCACTTCTGTATGCTTGCGAGGGTCCTACATGACATTAGGCGGATGTACCAGTTTCTTTGACTCTTCAGTGTATATTACTGTTATTCATGTTTGTTACTTCAGGCCAACCCTTGACCTGTTTCATCATTACACATATTGTGTCTAAACTCAAATGTAACGAAAACATATCTAATAGACATAAACTTCAACATGAAGTTATCGCAGAATTTATTCTTAATCTGTTTCGCCACAAAAACTATTGCTTTGCCACCCTTTTTGTTTATTTCATTGTCACTCAACTCCAATGGATGAGTCCTTCCCCTCATCAGAGGGGTGTCTTTGCACATGCATTGCCCCCTTACATATTTCTTTAAATCAAATGTCCACATAAGATATCCACCTATGCCAATGATCTAGAATGTTGTGCAAAAAGCTTCCATGTAGACATCTTCTGATCACATTTTGACTTCACATCTTCCCCTCGTGCAAATCCTGTGACACATCATCCCCTGATGCAATTGTAAATGCTTTTATGTGCAAGGATGAAAACGAAATGGTTTTGCACGTGTCCCTCTGTTTTAAGGTGTGTGGTGCATTGTTGTAAATTCACGTACAGACTACTTGTTTCATTTGTCACCCAAATCATTACATTTCTTATCTCAGGAAAGTGCCATCTTTCATCTAAGCATAGTGAAACACACATCTGTTGATTTCAAATTAAAATTAATCCTTTCATTGCTGGGGGCATGTATACACATCCTACTATGCCGTTCCCCAGATGCTGTGGACATGTATATGTGCACAGCTTGGGTTTTCCTTCAGTGCTATGGATGTCTGTCTGCATCCTGAACTGCTGATTACTCACTGCTACAGACAAGTTACTTACAGGTCTCGGTGAATAAAAAAGTTTCGAGTCTTTATCGTACAACATATGTGCCTCATTGTGTGCTACCATTTTCAAGAAAACCTCATTCCAATATCACGAATCGTTTGAGATATGGTGATTCTTATGACCACACAATTTGTGATTCATAAGGATGTGAATGAGCACATTACACACAACTGTCCTTCAGATATAAAATCCAATAACTTGAGAATCAAATGAGGTATCAGTCTGCTCTCGATTTTAAATGACATTTAAATATCTTATCTACTGCTGCAGTGTAGAGCTAAAATCAGCCATGTAGAAGCAGTTTGGTTTTGCCTCTGCAAAATCCTTAAAATTTTGTGCAATGTTTTTACTTATTTTGATGCAGCACTGTAAGTATGATGGGTATTGGAAAGTAATTAAGTTATTTATTGAGTGAAGATACCAGACTGTAAGATATGCAAAAATCCCATTTTTCCCCTTAATAGTTTTCAAAATATCAGATGTTAAGTATTTCATATTGGCCAGGAAGCCTCCTTTCAACACAGGCACCAGTATTTGGTGACCAGTGCAGCTATAACAGAAGCCCCTCAGCATGGAATGCAGAGAGCATGTCTTTAGCAGCGAAAGAGTTTAAACTTAATATCTCTCAGGTTTCTCAGCGTGACTGATTAATATGTGCTTCCAGGTGTTTTGCCGAGTTGTTGTTTCAGTTTTGTGCACAATGTTTTGACAGTCGACCCAGCCATCTTCTTCAAGTGCTGCAAGTTTTGCTGTTATGTGTACTCGCTGTCTGGACTCCAACCAGACTGTGAACTGTTGTTGGTCTCATGTCGCTATTTCTATCAGAGTTCAATTCCTGATGCCCACTATGCCCATTGATGATCTTTTGTTTACAGAGCTCATATTGATATTCCATGAAATGCAGATTCTCTCAACATTTTCCAACTCTGATGGAAGAGATGGCCAACAAGATTTTAATATATTGATCACTTGCACAATATGCCAAGACAAGATGGAGGAAACCATAATGTAATTAATCTCACTGACAATTGTATGGATGAAGATACAATAAAGATCCTTTGTAAAGGGCTAAATTTTGCTTCAACTGGAAAAATGCTACCAATAGCAGATTACATCAAATCTGTGGAGCATTTTGTAGATTCTCTTCCATCAGAAGCAGGGAAGAGGTTTGCCACAAAATATGTAGAGTACTTAAGCAAATCACCAATGTTAAGGTCAAACATCTCCCAACAGAGAACGAGTAACATTGAAAAATCTGTGAAGGAGTTCTACCCGCCAGCAAAGGGGACACTGTGGACGTGATGTCAGGTGTGGACTACAGTAAGATGTTTTTCAATGTTTTGAATGACATTGCATACAAACAGGCAGATTTTTATCCTATGAATAAAACAGAGAGGAAGATGATGAGTGTGCTCAATGAGTCAGGCTTGCCACATAACATTATTAAAGATCTTAAAACACGAGCAGCAGTGCAACCACAATTATATAGCCTTCTTGATGTATACAAGGAAACAATTCGTCTAAGATCCATAGATAGTAATATTGGCACATCTACATACCAGCTCGCAAAATACCTGAAATGCATTCTTAGTGAATATGTGGGGAAGTGAGAGCACCACTTCCACAACTCCACTGACTTTGTGCACTGCGTCAGTCAAATGTAGCTCCATGATATGGATATTATGCTCAGTTTCAATGAGTCTCCCTCTTTACAAGAGTTCCACTTTCTGATTCCTGGGAAATAACCATAGAAAAGGTCACCAACTGTTTCATAAAACTTTTTAGGCACATTCTAAAATCTTCTTATTTCCTATTCAGTGAAAAATATTATGAACAAACTGATGGTGTGACAATGGGTAGTCTGTTATCCCGTGTTGTGGAGAACCTATACGTGGAACACTTTGAAGCAAAGGCACTAGAATGTGCTTAATTGAAACCATTGCGTTTCTATCAGTATGTGGATGACACATTTGTAGTGTGGCCACATGGAGCAGGAAAGCTTCAAGAGTTCCTAGAACACTTCAACTCCATCCATCATAATATAAAATTCGCGATGGAACCTGAAAAAAAGGACCAACTGTTATAACCTTTAATTCACTAATAATTTGCGGGGATATACAAACATAGAAACAATAGTGAGTTTCATACTACCAACTCCGTATCTGTCACTCCACTCCCGTGCCGTGACATGCGGCTGGCGCCGTTCATAGCTAGGTGGCGCTCCTGCACTCAGCCGAGCTGCGGAGCGCCTCTATCGCCGTGTTCGCGTACTGACGTAGCGGCACTTTTAAATCTCGTGGCACTGTCACAACACCAACTACCTTCCTCAATGTGTCAGTTGAGAACAACAAATGAATCCCTGGATCATGGTGTGGTTTGCTAAAAACCTACAAACACTGACCTCTGTCTCCACCCTCAAGCCATCACCATCCATCACAAAGAAACTCAGTGCTAAAGACTCTGGTCTGTGCCAAAGAATTGCAACACCCATAAGTAGTGTTCTGAAGGAATGGGTACTCAGCTCATCAAATTGAATGGGCAATGCAGTCAAAATCAAGAATACCTGAGAAATAGTTTGAGACTGAGACCGAGGAAGAGAAACTAAAAATTGATTGTCTGCCTTATGTTGGCTCAATATCTAGAAAAATCTATAGACTTGTTTGGAAACATGGCATACAGTGTATTTTGCTCCATTCAGCTAAGATAACCTAGGTCTCCGAAATCTAGGTGTTTATTGAATTCCATGCAAAAGTTTCATGTCTTACATGGGGCAGACTAGCAAAATAGTTGAGGTGAAATGCAAGAAACATCAGTGACATACCTGACAAAAGCAACCAAGCAGATTGGGTGTCTCAAAGCACTGCCATGAATATTTGCATGAAATGGAATATGATGGGACCAGTATCATGGTGCATATGCCAAATTTTTGTGGCAGTATAACTAACAATTTGGTCAAAATAAAGATGTCAGATAATCTAATAAACAGAGCTGGCAGTTTTAATTTAAATAATGATTGGGATCTGTCACTCAATTTATAAAAATATCATTGGCCACTGCATCCACCAGAGCTGAAAAATGCTGAGAGAAGCTGTTTCACAGAATATGAGTGCAAGCTCTGAGAAACAAAGAGAATCAAAGGTCATAGAGAATGAGGAATTGAACTTGGCTATAAATGGCAGCATGAGACCAACAGTAGTTTACAGTCGTGTTGGATTCCAGGCAGCTAGTGCACATTACAGCAAAACTCGCATTCCTGAAGTGGCTGGGTTAGTCGACACAATATTATACATAAACTGGAAACAACAACATGGCAAACACTCAGAAGTGCGCTATTAATTAAAGCTTATGTTGTTCTGTGGCATATGGAATCCAACATTGGCATGATTATCCCACATTAGGCCAGCTCATAAAAATAATAGTTTCCATGCTTCAATGTGTTTGGTAAACTGAAAGATAGCTTGTATGGACAATGAATTGAAGGAGAACAGACGCAGAGAGTGTTTCTCTAATGATCCAAAAAGTACTTTTGCATAAATACCAAAATCCATCATTGCAACTTGGAAAAAGCCAGCGAGTCTATATGCATCTTATCCTTCACAATAGGTCTTTACTCACAAAATTAGACTGAAAAAAGTGAAAGATGTTAAATAGTATATTGGGATCTACATTTTAAAAAATAAAAATGAGAACTATATTCTATAATGGAAATTAATTATGCGCATACTGTGTAATTTCAGAGTTCAGTTTTATGGGCATGTATGAAGAAGTGCCTCAAAATTGATGAAATGCATCTTGAACATAATTGTCTTGAAACCAAAAACAAGAATACCCAGTACTTGAACATCAAAACCATGGACATTAAAACAGGATGTCAAGCCAAAACTGAAACATATGTCTTTAACTCATTGGTATCTACCCAATCAGCTTAGGATTGGTGCTTGAAATGAGTCTGTGAGAGATTAAAACTGTGGTGGCAATAAATTGAGTCTGGGAGGCACAGTGCTGAAGACAGTGCACTCCAACGTTCATAGAGTGCTAATGTTTGCCCAGCTATTCGCATTTAGGTTTTCTTTGGTTTCAATAAAGCACAAGGTGAATGCAAAAAGAGTTCCATGTAAGACAGACCACGGTTGATTTTCTCTTTCATCTGGCTCAAAGAGCCAAATCACAGTGAAATTGACTAGTTCTAAAATCATAACTTTTGTATCAACTTTTACTTTTTTTAAATAATTGCAAAGAGAATGTAGTTTCAGACTTTGAAGATTGCCAGTGGCCTGTTAGATATGCGTAGTCTACTGAATGGTGGGACCTCATTCATAAAAGCGAAATATCCAGGTCCTTACAACTATTTTGTAGTTCTTAATAACATATTATGAATTATAGCCAGCGTTGTCAGCTGCATCATTCTCAACTACAAACCTCTCTCTTTCATCTCTCATCATATCTACCAATTGAGGAGAGGGAGGGGAGAGTGTGTGTGTGTGTGTGTGTGTGTGTGTGTGTGTGTGTGAAGGGGGGGGGGGCGAGAGAGAGAGAGAGAGAGAGAGAGAGAGAGGAAGGAAGGAAGGAAGGAAGGAAGGAGATACTCATCACAGGTTATAGTGCTTGCACAAAGTTGATTGTTTGGCTACACTGTTGCTTTCTATGAAAGTCTAAGGTTATGAAAGATAAAGATCCTTGATCTTTGTTGTATTCAGTAAGTCATTTGCTGATTAAACTTTGAATCATGTCTACAGTTTCTCTCTGCAAAGATATTTAGTCCTTACTTGACACTTAACCTTTCTCTAAGAATGCAGGGTCTCACAAAGGTAACATTGAATAAAAAGTTCTCAGGTGTCCAACTGCATCAAGTGATTAAAATTACATGAGCTTTTGGCCAAGCACTCCGTGGCCATTGCCAAGTGGTATGACTGCCAGTGTGCTGCTGGTACACTCCTTATATACACCAGTTGCCAGTTGCGACATCACTGGTGCTCGCAGCATCACCATAATATGGGCATACGTTGACTCAGTGTTCGATGTGCCTGCTTACAGTGATCACGTGGTTGAAGTAGGAACATCGAATGCCAGGAGCACTTGGCCAAAGCCCGTGTAATTTTAATCATGTGACATGGTTGGAAATCTGAGAGCATTTTTTTCTCTTAACCTTTCTCTTTCATACTTCATGTAAGCTGATGAGTCTGTTTAGAAAATTCGTCAGTAGTATTTTTTATAGATAGCTGTCCTACTGTAGATGATTTATAAGTTATTTCAGTGATATCAATCCAGATGTTTATGGATTTGTTCATGGCTCTTTCACTGTAGTTGCATTGTTTCACTGTGTGTTTTCCTATATTAGATATTACCTTTACCATTTGGATTTTATGCTACATGCATCAGATGTATTGATAATTCTTCCAGTTATTAAGTGCTTGTTAACACAAATCTGCTACTATACTTTGTTGGCTTTAATTGCTTTTCAAAATCAGATTTCTATCAGACGATTCTTCATCAGAATATATATACATGATCCTCCACTTAAGTCATCAGGCACATTGTCCCTGGTGTTTTGACAGATATTTGCAATTTCTTTTTTGCAATATGTAGCTGGAGTCACTCCAGACAAATACTGCTCATCATGTCTGTCATGCAATGCCCATTGTGGACGGAAAGTGTCAGTGTGTTTCCCATTACAAACAAAATTATTTTCAAAGTGGAATTTTACGTGCCCATTAAATAGGGTGCTCCCAAATTAGTCTAACACATTACTTGTTTTACCAATATGTGTTAATAGGGGCAGCAGACCACGAAGTATAAGCCATACTGCAGCAGTGTAGCCATCACCCTGGCCCATGCTAACTGCTGCCACCAAGCAAGAGCACTGTGCAGTTGCTGTTGTACTGGTTATTCTTCATGTTTTACTGTTCCTGTCAATACATATTGATGAAACAAATATCACACCAGACTTATTTGGGACCACTCTATCGAATGGGCATGTAAATTTCCACTTGAAAAACCGTTTTCTTTGTAAGGGGAAACAAACTGACTCTTTCTGTCAACACTAGAAGTAGCATGAAAGATGTGATGTGCAGTATTTGTTTGGACTGACTCCAGATAGACGTTACAAATATGAAATTCCAAATACCCACCAAAACATCAGAGAAAATTTACATGACCTCTCTTAGAAGGGCACCCAGTATATGTCCAGTGTGTGTGTGTGTGTGTGTGTGTGTGTGTGTGTGTGTGTGTGTGTGTGTGTGTGTGTGTGTGGAGGGGGTGGTGGGTGAGTGAGTGAAGTCCTGCCTACTTCCATTTCATTTTCGTCACAGCTTTCTCTTGTCAATTTTTTTTCTTTTCCCTTCTCTCCAATTCCAGCTTTCATCTCCTCATTGCTTGGAGGACAACCCTCAGTTTTTGAATGGTTTTCATATTAAAAGTCCCTGCCCCACTGCCATAATTCAGAACTGACTACCCATGCTGAGGGCAAACTTCCTTTTTCAGGTAAAATGAAAGGTTTGTTTTGTGGAATACTTTCTTCAATTTACCAAAAGCACGCTTCTATTTTTATTTTTTTCATTTTTCTCAGATACAAAAAAAAATCTAGAACTGGTTATACGACTTTGTTGTTAATTTGTACTATTTTCCTCACAATATGTTTTTTATCATTATTTCAGTTTTATTGTAATTGATTTTTGAACCTACTTTGTTTTGCTGTATTGAGTGCTTCTGTTCACTGTCGTAATTTATTTTCACTAGATAAATAGTACGATGCCATCACACAAATTAATGTGATTCCAGTATGTTCCATTAATATGAATTCTTTCTTCATTTTCTCAGTGTAAGGCCCAAAAACATCTCTAGTACTGCTGAGAATAGTTTTGAGGCTGCAGAATTTCCTTGATCAAGTTCCCTTTCTATCTTGAATTTCTCACTGTCCTGATTCCAGTTGAAATCCTTTGGGAGCTGTAACATTGGTGTATGTATTCTTCAGGATACTAAGTACCTGAAAGAAATGTCTGTTTCTGAGAGGCTGTTAGTATGTATTTTGTTGAAATCATTAAAAGTACATGTGGTTGGTGAAAATCACAGTGAATTTCATGTGTGTTACAGCTAGGAGACTGACAGGCCTTGCTTGTTCTTTTTGTCTTCTTGTTTGTGCCCTTTCTTCTAAAGGACAATAATTAAAGCAGTCTCTGACTTTGTGAATATTCCAATCCTCTTTTGCAATCAATGTGTAAACAATTTTGAAAGTTTTTCTATATATAACATTTCCTACACCTTTAACACTTCTAGGGACTGATGACTGTAGCAGTTAAGTCACATAAGATTTCACATATCTTTAACACTTTGAGGACTGACAGTTCAGCTTTCTGATACTGTGCCTTTTAATAGTTTCTTTAGATTTTGTGTAACACACTGATGGAATAAAAATTAAAATGCCAAAAAGTAATTAATGTAGAATACTGAAAATTTGGGAATACAGTTGTGTAGGTAACATATTTAAGTGATTAACTTTGCAAGATCATAGGTTACTCTAAGTGCGAGATAAGTGATTCCAAGTGTGAAATGCTGTTCCATTAGTAACCAGTGTAATCACCAGAATGTTGAACACAACAGACCTCCCCCCAGGGGGCTCACGGTTTTTTTGTGAGTACGTGTGTGGCGAGTACAGGGCCGCGAGCTATTGCAGCCTTCCTTCTCACCAGGGCTGCATTTCCTTGCCCTTCCCCTCCTTTCCTCTCCTTGCTCCTTCCCCTTCACCCTTCACCCTCTCCTCTCCCTCTCTTGGTGTCCTTGTTTATGTTGGCCCCTCTATCCTCATGGTTATGTTGGTTTTGCAATTTGGTTTTGTTGCGTAATCACCTCATCCTTTTGGCATTCCCTGGTCCCCCCCTGGGGTTTGACCTCCATTACTAAATTTCTATTCTGTAGTGTGAGCCATTTGGGGAAGAGCACCGTACCTAGCGTCTCCTACGTGTGCCCTTCTAGTTCATTCCACGTTTTCTTTCACGTCGTTGTCTGATGCTAGGGTAGCCAGCCCGTGTGGTGGGGTCGCTATTTACCCTTTTGATTGAGCCCCCTGAACACACAGGGATCACACTTGTGATATCTGAGCTGTGACCTCCTCATGTAAGCCTAGGAGTGGTTGTTTGGCGTCCTGGAGCATCGGAACTCCCGGCAATGGCCGCCGTGCCAGACGGCCCTTGCTGTGGCTGGGTGGCACCTGTGGGGAGAGCCCCTGATCGGAATGTGTGGTATCAGGGTGGACGCTATGCAAATGAAACGCACAGGGGTCCAGAACTCTGGCTGTTCTTCTGCGGCCATCTCTCCGAGTGGAACTGATTGTTTTAGTGCTGCTTCTCCTGCCCGTTCGGCCTTCCCTTCCATGGCTACCCCCCACTATCTGGTTTGTACCAGGACTGATGGGGATACTTTCACCAATACCAAACCTTTATTTTTTGTGGAACACATTGAAGACAAGTTTGGCAAAGTGGACTCTCTGAGCAAGATGCGGTCGGGTTTGTTGTTGATCAAAACTGCTTCAGCTGCCCAGTCTGCGGCCCTATGTGCCTGTAACCATCTTGGCACAATTCCTGTGTCTATTACCCCCCCCCACCAGTCTCTAAATATGGTTCAAGGTGTGATTTTTCACAGGGACCTCATCCTTCAAACTAATGAGGAACTTCGGGACAATCTCGGACGGCGGGGTGTTCACTTTGTTCAGCGTGTTCAGAAGTGTCCGAAGGACAATCCCATTGATACTGGTGCCTTTATCCTGGCCTTTGATGGGGATACCCTCCCTGAGAAAGTAAAGATTATGGTTCATCGATGTGACGTGAAGCAGTACATCCCACCTCCTATGAGGTATTTTAAGTGCTTACGTTTTGGACACATGTCTTCCTGCTGTTTGCAGGCCCCTCTCTGTGGTGACTGTGGACGTCCACTCCATGAGGGGAGTTCCTGTGTTCCCCCTCCTGTGTGTGTTAATTGTCATGGCAATCATTCTCCACATTCACCAGATTGCCCAGTATATAAGAAGGAAAAGAAGATACAGGAGTATAAGTCCCTTGATCGTTTAACCTACACTGAAGCTCGTAAGAAGTATGCACGTCTTCACCCTGTGTCCATGACGTCTAGTTATGCTTTAGTTACATCTTCACCCCTTCCTTACCCCAGTCCCGAACCCCTCTCCTCCTCCCCTCTCCTGCGGCTCCCACACCCTCTCCTCCAGGCGCCACTCCCTCTCCCCAGCCGGAGAAGTGTCCCACTTCTTCAGTGTCTGCCAGTCAAGGGCGCCCCTCCCGGGATACCCCTTCCCGGCACCTTCCAGGCCAAAGGTCTGCTGCCATGCGATGACCACGAGAACCACAGTCTGTGGGCCCCCAGGTTGCTCGATCTCTTTCCGTTCACGATCTTGCAGCAGCTGGCTCCTTTACGCCGCACAGCCCTCCTTGATCTCAAACAGAAAAGAAGAAAAAAGCATAAGTCCTGGTACAAGGAGCCTCTGGTGTCACCAGAGGTCCCATCCCCGGCTTCGCAACCTGATTCTGACCTGTTGTTCATGGATGACGCCCCCTCCTTGTCGGTGACGGGTGGTGACCCGGCACCATGACTGGCTGTAGCCTGTCAACCCCCATTTGAATCATCGTTCTGTGGTTATCCAGTGGAATTGTAATGGAAATTACCATCACCTTCCGGAGTTGATATCCCTTATTTTGTCTTACTCTGCAGCTTGTGTGGTTCTACAGGAATCTCGTTTTACTGATGATCACTCACCAACCCTCTGTGGGTTCGGTGTTTTCTGTCAAAATCAGGTTGGCCCCCTGTGGGCCTCTGGTGGCGTTTGTACATTGGTCCGTACAGACGTTGCTAGCGCGTGGATTCCACTTCAAACTACATTGGAAGCGGTTGCTGTTAGGGTCCACCTGGACTCTGAGGTAACAGTTTGCAATCTTTAGCTCCCTCCTGACAGGACTTTTACACCTGCTGCCTTAACTGCCTTTCTTCAGCAACTTCCTCCTCCCTTCCTCCTTCTTGGGGATTTTAATGCTCATCATCCCTTGTGGGGCAGGGCATTTCCATCTAGACGAGGTCTTCTCATAGACCAGTTCCTTGCAGACCATGACTTGTATCTTCTTAATGATGGCTCCCCTACTCATTTTAGTGCCGGTCGTGCTACCTTTTCTGCCATTGATCTTCCTCTTTCTTCTCCCTCCCTCCTCCCTTCATTACACTGGTCGCCACATAACGACCTTTGTGATAGTGACCATTTCCCGTTGATTCTCTTGCTCCCTTCCCGCTCCCCAATGGACAGGTTACCTCGTTGGTCTTTCCAACTTGCCGATTGGTCTCTATACACTGCACAGGTTGTGTTTCCTCCCTCTTTGTTGGGTTGTCTTGATGACATCTTACATGACGTGTGTGACGCGATTGTTCACGCTGCTAGCCTTGCTGTACTGCGCTCATCTGGACCATTTCACCATCGGCAAGTCCCATGGTGGAGTACGGCCATTGCCATTGCCATTGCCATTGCCATTGCCATCCATGATCGCTGTCAAACTTTGCAACACCTTAAGAGGCACCCATCCTTTCCCAGCCTTATTACTTTTAAATGCCTTTACGCTAAAGCCCGTTGCTTAATCAAATAGAGCAAAAGGATGTGTTGGGAATTCTTTGTTTCTTCCCTCGGTTCTACTGTCCCTATGTCACGGGCATGGGCTACACTTCGCTCTCTCCAAGGTTACCATCGGCAGTCCACCCTCCCAAGCCTTCACCTCCCGTATGGCCTTTGCATAGACCCATTGATTCTCGCGGAACATCTTGTGACCCATTTTGCAACAGCATCAGCATCAGCCTCCTATCCGGCTGCTTTCCTTCACCAGAAGCAGCGGGCCAAAGCTTCCGCCTTATGTTTTACCCTTGTCAGTCAGAATCTTACAATGAACCTTTTACTGAATGGGAACTTCTTTCCACACTTTCTTCTTCTCATGATACGGCCCCTGGCCGAGACTGCATTCATAACCACCTGCTTCAACATCTCAGTGCTCCACAACGGCAACATCTTCTCAGCGTGTTTAACCGTATTTGGCTCCATGGTGACTTCCCTTCTCAGTGGAGGGACACCATTGTGGTTCCTGTCCTTAAGCCTGGTAAGAACCCCCTGTTTGTCCCCCCTGCGGGTTCAGGGGTAAGGATAGGCCCGCGGTATTCCTGCCTGCCGTACAAGGCGACTAAAAGGAGTCTCAAAAGTTTTGGCCTTATGTGATGGTCCCCTCTCAGGTTTGACCTCCATCTTTCTAAATTCTTCCGAAGAGCGAGCCAATTGGGGAAGGGTGCCTTACATGGTGCACTGTATCTGTCGTGCGTTGAGACCTTAAGCCGGCTTTCTCGTCGTTGCAATGCTGTCCCGCTCGTTTTACATCTCTTGGGCGAGGATATGTCCCTGGGTGCGATTACCATGCAGTACTGTGCAGTGTTGCATTTTGCTGCAACGACAACCTTGGACATTTTTGTACCTAAGATCCAGCACGGTAGCCAGTCCGTTGTGGTGGGGCCGCCATGTACCTGTTGGTTGTTGCCCCCTGACAACACAGGGATCGCTCTGCTGATGCCTGCGCCGTTAACTCCCCACGTATGCCAACGAGTAGATTCCCATCTCCCTGGGGCATCGAGACTCCCGGCAATGAAGCGTGGTACATCATCTCTCGCTGGTGGCCAGCCGCCAGCAGTCTCTAAGCGTTCTCGGGCTCAATTTAATGCTCAGAAATATGATCCAAAAATGTTCCCCTCCCTTGCCACACAGTGGGAGGAGTGTAAGTCTCAGAATGGCAATGACAGTTATTCGCCCCGGTTCCTAGTTTGTACGAGATCTGATGGGGAGTCTTTCATGCCCACCAAGCCTCAGTTCTTTGTAGAGCAATTAGAGGACAAGTTTGGGGAAGTGGAGGGCTTGTCCAAAACACGCTCCGGGTCAGTTTTGATACAAACGGCATCTGCAGCCCAGTCACGCAGGTTACTTGGTTGTTACAAGTTGGGGGATGTTAACGTATTATTTTCCATAGGGACCTACTGTTACAGTCTGATTAAGAGCTGCGCCCCAACTTAGAGCGCCGAGGTGTTCATTTCGTCCGGTGCGTTGATCGGGGTCCGAGGGATAATCAGGTTGCTACCGGTGCCTTCATCTTGGCCTTCGAGGGTGATACATTACTGAAGATTGTCAAGGTGATGGTCTACCATCGTGAAGTCAAGCCCTATATCCCTCCCCTGATGCGGTGCTTTAAGTGCTGGAAGTTCGGCCATATGTCTTCCCGCTGTACTTCCAGCCTCACATGTTGAGATTGCGGACGCCCATCACATCCCGATACTCCATGTGCCCCGCCTCCCATCTGTGTCAACTGTGGAGAGCCTCATTCACCTTGCTCGCCAGACTGCAGGATCTTACAGAAAGAGTGCAAAATCATGGAATATAAGACCCTGGACTGACTGACCTATAGTGAGGCTAAGAGGAAATATGACTGACTACATCCTGTGATAATGACATCTTCATACGCTGCTGCTACATCAACCGTGCTAGCCCCATCAGTTCCGAGAATTCCAGCCGGATCGACGAACTGTACAACTCCACATCCCCCCTTGCCCGTGGGGGGGCTCTACCCACCCTGTTGCTCCTGCGCCACCTACCTCAGGAGCAACACCCTCCCACCCATCGGGGATGTCCGTCCCCGCATCTAAGCCGGAGAAGCTACCAACTTCTTCGGCTTCTCACACTCGCAAGGGGTCCCTTGGGTCCCTCTCTTCCCAGGTTTCCACAAGTGGGAAGGCTGACGCCCAACAGTGGCATAAGTGCCCACAACCAGCTCATCGTAGGGCTTCGCGATCCTCCTCCGTCCCGGAGACTGAATCGATGAAGCCCTCCCAGCCAGTGAAACCAAAGGCGCAGCATGAAAAATCCAAGAAGAAGAGCTCTAAGCCCAAGGAACTCGCGGTGGCACCCACCCCAGCACAAACTTCCAGCTCTGCGTCTGAGGATGAGGTGGAGATTCTGGCGTCTGCTGAGGACCTCGATCTCGCCGGTCCCTCAGATGCAATAGTTAGCACTTGCACAGGTGCTCAATCAGAGGCAGCAGGTGACCCAGCGGTGTAATCTGCCTCCCCAGTCCCTTCACGCCTTTCTCAGCCATGGACAATATCATCCTCCAGTGGAACTGCAGCGGTTTCTTCCACAATCTTGCTGAGCTCCAACAACTTATCAGCCTTCATCCTTTCCTCTGCATTGCTCTTCAAGAAACTTGGTTTCTGGTCCTCCATGGCTATCGGGGTTATTACAGGAACCGGGGAGCTTATGAAAGGGTATCTGGTGGCGTCTGCATCTATGTCCTTCACTCCCTTCACAGCGAGTCTGTCCCTCTACAAACACCTTTAGACGCTGTCGCTGTTCGGGTGTGGACGCCACAGGCTGGTATATCTGCAGTCTTTATCTTCCTCCAGATGGTGATGTCCCACAGCAAGTCCTGGCTGCGCTGATAGTCCAATTGCCACCACCTTTCTTGTTACTGGACGACTTCAACACCCATAACCCTCTGTGGGGCGGGTCAGTGGCAACAGGTCGAGGCGCCACTGTTGAGCATGTATTGGCACAGCTCGACCTTTCCATTTTAAATGATGGTGCGTTCACACATTTCAGTGTGGCGCATGGCACATAATCAGCCATCAATGTTTCGATCTGCAGCCCTAGCCTCTTACCATCTGTCCAATGGAGTGTGCATAACGACCTGTGTGGTAGTGACCACTTTCCGATCTTTCTGTCACTGCCACAGCGTCACTCTTCTGGGCACCCTTGCAGGTGGGCTATGAATAAGGCTGACTGGGACTTGTTCTCCTCCATAGCCGCTATTGAGCCTCTTTCTAATGAAGCCATTGATGCGGTGGTTCACTCGGTCACCACCGGCATCGTTACTGCCGCAGAATCTGCCAGTCCCCGTTCTTCTGGGTCCCCTCAGCGGTGGACTGTGCCTTGGTGATCGCCTGAGATTGCTGCGGCGATTAAAGATCGCCGGCGGGTGCTCCAGCGTCACAAGCGACATCCCTCCATAGAACACCTCATCGCCTTCAAACGGCTGCGTGCACGGGCCCGCCGCCTTATTCGCCAACGCAAGCAGGAGTGCTGCGAACGGTAAGTCTCCACCATTGGGCTCCATCTCTCTCCATCGCAGGTTTGGGCCAAGATTCGGCGCCTCTGTGGCTATCGGACCCCTGTCAGTGTTCCTGCACTCCCACTGAATGGAGCAGTTTGTGCTGACTCCGACGTAATTGCAAACTGCTTAGCAGAGCATTTTGCTCTGAGTTCTGCTTATGCGAATTACCCACTGGCCTTCCACTCCATTAAAGAGCGGGTGGAATGTCGGAGCCCTGTATTTCACACCCGCCGTCCTGAATCCTACAATGTTCCATTCAGTGAGTGGGAACTCCACAGTGCCCTAGCCGCTTGCCCTGATACAGCTCCCGGGCCAGATCGCATCCACTGTCAGATGCTGAAACACCTTTCAGTGGACTGCCAGCGACGCCTCCTTGCCCTTTACAACCGTATCTGTGTCAAGGGTGAGTTTCCGTCGCAATGGCGGGAAAGCATTGTTCTCCCCATTTTGAAACCTGGCAAGAACCCATTGGAGGTGGACAGCTACCGGCCCATTAGCCTCACCAACATTCTTTGCAAGTTGCTCGAACACATGGTGAGCTGGCGGTTGAGTTGGGTACTCGAGTCTCGGGGCCATCTGGCTTCGTCTCAGGGTGGGTTCCGTAAAGGCTGCTCTGCCACCGACAATCTGGTGAGCCTGGAGTCAGCCATCCATACGGCCTTTGCCTGCCATCAGCATCTCATCGCTGTCTTTTTAGACATTCGGAAGGCATACGATACGACATGGCACCATCACATCCTCTCTATGCTTCATGGTTGGGGTCTTCGGGGTCTGCTGCCCCATTTTCATACGCAATTTTCTGTTGCGTCGTACCTTCCGCTTGCAAGTCACGGCCTCCCATAGTTTCTCCCGAGTTCAGGAGAATGAGGTACCACAGGGGGCTGTTTTAAGTGTCTGTCTGTTTTTAATTGCAATTAACGGACTCTCTGCAGCGGTGTGGTTTTTGATGCCCGGTTGACTTGGCTCTCACATATTCGGCAGCTTAAAGAGATGTGTGAGCGGCACCTTAATGCTCTGCAGTGCTTGAGCCACACCAGCTGGGGCGCCGACCAATCTACCTTCTTACGGCTCTACCAGGCATTAATCCAGCCCCGTCTGGATTATGGGAGCCTGGCTTATGGTTCAGCATCCCCATCTGCGTTGCGGGTGCTGGACCCAATTCTTCACAGCAGGATCCGACTTGCCACTGGTGCTTTCCGGAACAGCCCTGTGGACAGCATACTTGTGGAGGCAGGTGTCCCTCCACTGCGGTTACGGCGCCAACGTTTATTGGCCGCTTATGCTACACATGTTTGTAGCTTGCCCGGCATCCTAACTATCATCTTCTGTTCCCACAGTCTGTCGTCCATCTCCCAGAACGTCGACCCTGGTCGGGTTGTACGATCACGGTCCACGTCAGAGAGCTTCTCTCCGGGCTTGGGGTTTTCCCTCTTCCACCTCCTTTCCGGGCCCCTCTGCGTACACTCCCGTGGTGTGTGCCTCGACCTTGCCTTCGGCTCGAATTGGCACAGGGCCCGAAGGACTCAGTCCCTCCGGAGGCCTTCCGTCGCCGCTTTTTTTCCATCCTTGCCACGTATCAGGGCTCTGGCGTTGTGTACACTGACGGTTCGATGGTCGCTGGTTGTGTTGGGTATGCTCTGACTCTAGGGAACCACTACGAACAACATTCATTGCCGGCTGGCTGCAGCGTTTTCACTGCTGAGCTGGTCGCCATCTTTCATGCCCTAGAGTATATCCGCTCCTGCTCAGGTGAGTCCTTCGTTATCTGTAGCGACTCCCTGAGCAGTTTACGAGCTATTGACCAGTGTCTCCCTCGCTCTAATCTGGTGATGGCTGTCCAGGAGTTCCTCCATGCTCTTGCACGTTGCGGCCGCTCTGTTGTCTTTGTGTGGGCCCCCAGCCATGTTGGGATACCCGGCAATGAACATGTCGACCGCCTGGCCAAACAGGCCACCAGTGAACTGACTCTGGACATTGGCCTCCCGGAGACTGATTTGCGAGCAGTCATCCGCCATAAAGTTTTTGCACTTTGGGACGCTGAATGGCGCGAGCTGACCACACCCAATAAACTCCGTGCTATCAAGGAGACAACTACTGTGTGGCGTTCCTCCGTGCGAGCCACTCACAGCGACTCAGTTGTCCTTTGTCGCCTCCATATTGGCCACACCCGGCTGACGCACAGTTATTTACTGCGTTGTGAGGACCTGCCTCTATGTCGCTGCGGAGTGGCCTTGATGGTGGTCCACATTTTGTTGGCCTGTCCCCTTTTAGCTGTGCTCAGGCAGACATTTGCGCTGCCTGATATGCTCTGTGCCCTTTTAACAGATGACTCTGCCGTGGCAGGCTTAGTTTTGCGTTTTATTCAGGTAGGGGGCTTTTATCACTTACTCTAAGTGTTTGTCCTTTTTTTGTGTTGAGTCTGGCATTTAGCCTATGGTTTTAGACTGAGTTTTTAATGTGTCTCTCGGTGGTTGGCCTTTCCCTTTTTGTCTCTCTGGTCGGCCAATCATTGTCCGACTCTGTGTGTTTTAATTCCTTTTGTCTGGTCTCTGTCTAAGTCTTTCTTGCCTTGTGTCATCTGTCGTCCTTTCCATTGTCGTTTTTATTCTGTGTGGGTGTTTTCAGTTTTGGAAAAAGGGACCGATGACCGTGACAAATGTTGTTTGCAAGTTACTTGAACGGATGATAGCCCGTCGGCTCACTTGGGTCCTTGAATCTCGGGATCTATTGTCCCCTTACCAGCGTGGCTTCCGAGAGGGACGGTCTCCGATCGATCATTTACTTCGCTTGGAACCTGCAGTTTGGCAGGCTTTTTCCCAGCGCCGCCATTTGGTTGCAGTATTTTTCGACCTTTGCAAGGCCTATGACATGGCTTGGTGCCATCACATCTTACTTACACTTCATCAGTGGGGTCTTCGGGGCCCTCTCCCGATTTTTATCCGCCAGTTCCTGTTCCATCGGTCATTCAGGGTTCGGGTTGGTACTGTTTTTAGTTCTCCATGGACCCAGGAGAATGGCATCCCACAGGGTTCTGTATTGGGTGTACTTCTTTTCCTCATTGCTGTCGATGGACTTGTTGCGTCTGTTGGTCCTTTGGTCGCCCCTGCTCTTATGGGGACGTTTTCTGCATTTGGGTTAGTTCCTTTACTATGGCCTCTGCAGAGCGGCGCCTCCAGGGAGCTATATGGCGTGCCTCTGTGTGGACCCTCTCACATGGGTTTCAGTTCTCTCCTTTAAAATCACGGGTGGTCTGCTTCTGTTGCCGTACTATGATCCACCGTGATCCGGAACTCTATCTCAATGCACAATGGTTATCTGTTGTCCCACAGTTTCGTCTCCTGGCTCTTCTTTTTGTCCTTTGCTTCCTTGCCCACACCTCTTGGGGTGTGGACTGCTCCATCCTTCTCTGCCTTTATCGGGCTTTAGTGCTGTCTCGCTTGGACTATGGTTGTCAAGTTTATGGTTCAGCTGCTCCTTCATACTGCACCTGCTGGATCCGGTCCACCATCATGGTATCCGTTTGGCCACCGGTGCCTTCCCTACTAGCCCTGTTGATAGTCTCCTGGTTGAAGCTGGGATCCTCCCCCCCCCCCCCCCCCCCCCGCCCACCTTTCTGTTCGGCGGTCCCAGCTTCTGGTTTCTTATGCAATCACTGTCTATTCCTGTCCCACTCATCCTTCCTATTCTATCCTGTTCCCAGACCATGGACGTCACCCACCTGATTCCCGCCCTCGGGTGGGTTTACCGGTTGGGCTCCACCTTGCGTCTCTTTGCTGCCGTGATTTTCAGCTTCCTTCTTTGTCCTGTCTCCCACACTCCCTCCCCAAATCCCCACCCGCCCACCCCCCCCATTGGTTAGTCCCTCGGCCGAGGTCCAAAAGATTCCATTCCCCCAACGGTGTTCCGTTGTTTCTTCCGCCGAATTTTATGGGAGTTTCGGGATGCTGTTGTTTTTTACACCGATGGCTCTAAATCTGCTGATTGTGTGGGATATGCCTCCACATTCTCTGTTGGCACGGAAAATCATCTCCTGCCACCTACATGTGGGGTGTTTACTGCAGAATTGATGGCAATTTCCCAGGCCCTTACCTTTATTAAACAGTCCCAACACAACCACATTTTGTTATGTACAGACTCAATGAGTGGCCTTCTGGATATTGACAGGTGTTTTTCCCGCCATCCCTTGGTCTCTGCCATCCATGACCATCTCGCTGATCTTCACCGTGCTGCTTGTTCCATTGACTTCCTTTGGGTCCCTGGTCATGTGGGTATCCCAGGTAATGAGCTTGCTGATTGTTTGGCTGGGGGAACAGTCACTTACCCCCCATTCTCTGTAACCCCTCCTGCAGTGGATTTACAGCTTCACATCAAATCCCACTTCGCACAATCATGGGCCAACTCTTGGGAGGCTACATCTACATCTACATTTATACTCCGCAAGCCACCCAACGGTGTGTGGCGGAGGGAACTTTACGTGCCATTGTCATTACCTCCCTTTCCTGTTCCAGTCTCGTATGGTTTGTGGGAAGAACGACTGTCTGAAAGCCTCCGTGTGCGCTCTAATCTCTCTAATTTTACATTCATGATCTCCTCGGGAGGTATAAGTAGGGGGAAGCAATATATTCGATACCTCATCCAGAAACACACCCTCTCGAAACCTGGCGAGCAAGCTACACCGCGATGCAGAGTGCCTCTCTTGCAGAGTCTGCCACTTGAGTTTGTTAAACATCTCCGTAATGCTATCACGGTTACCAAATAACCCTGTGACGAAACGCGCCACTCTTCTTTGGATCTTCTCTATCTCCTCCGTCAACCAGATCTGGTACGGATCCCACACTGATGAGCAATACTCAAGTATAGGTCGAACGAGTGTTTTGTAAGCCACCTCCTTTGTTGATGGACTACATTTTCTAAGGACTCTCCCAATGAATCTCAACCTGGTACCCGCCTTACCAACAATTAATTTTATGTGATCATTCCACTTCAAATCGTCCCGCACGCATACTCCCAGATATTTTACAGAAGTAACTGCTACCAGTGTTTGTTCCGCTATCATATAATCATACAATAAAGGATCCTTCTTTCTATGTATTCGCAATACATTACATTTGTCTATGTTAAGGGTCAGTTGCCACTCCCTGCACCAAGTGCCTATCCGCGGCAGGTCTTCTTGCATTTCACTACAATTTTCGAATGCTGCAACTTCTCTGTATACTACAACATCATCCTCGAAAAGCCGCGTGGAACTCCGACTCTATCTACTAGGTCATTTATATATATTGTGAAAAGCAACGGTCCCATAACACTCCCCTGTGGCACGCCAGAGGTTACTTTAACGTCTGTAGACGTCTCTCCATTGATAACAACATGCTGTGTTCTGTTTGCTAAAAACTCTTCAATCCAGCCACACAGCTGGTCTGATATTCCGTAGGCTCTTACTTTGTTTATCAGGCGACAGTGCGGAACTGTATCGAACGCCTTCCGGAAGTCAAGAAAAATAGCATCTACCTGGGAGCCTGTATCTAATATTTTCTGGGTCTCATGAACAAATAAAGCGAGTTGGGTCTCACGCGATCGCTGTTTCCGGAATCCATGTTGATTCCTACATAGTAGATTCTGGGTTTCCAAAAACGTCATAATACTCGAGCAAAGAACATATTCTAAAATTCTACAACAGAACGACATCAGAGATATAGGTCTCTAGTTTTGCCCATCTGCTCGACGACCCTTCTTGAAGACTGGGACTACCTGTGCTCTTTTCCAATCATTTGGAACCTTCCATTCCTCTAGAGACTTGCGGTACACGGCTGTTAGAAGGGGGGCAAGTTCTTTCGCGTACTCTGTGTAGAATCGAATTGGTATCCCATCAGGTCCAGTGGACTTTCCTCTGTTGAGTGACTCCAGTTGCTTTTCTATTCCTTGGACACTTATTTCGATGTCAGCCATTTTTTCGTTTGTGGGAGGATTTAGAGAAGGAACTGCAGTGCGGTCTTCCTCTGTGAAACAGCTTTGGAAAAAGGTGTTTAGTATTTCAGCTTTACGCATGTCATCCTCTGTTTCAGTGCCATCATCATCCCGGAGTGTCTGGATATGCTGTTTTGAGCCACTTACTGATTTAACGTAAGACCAGAACTTCCTAGGATTTTCTGTCAAGTTGGTACATAGAATTTTACTTTCGAATTCACTGAACGCTTCACGCATAGCCCTCCTTACGCTAACTTTGACATCGTTTAGCTTCTGTTTGTCTGAGAGGTTTTGGCTGCGTTTAAACTTGGAGTGAAGCTCTCTTTGCTACCTCCCTGTCTAATAAACTTGGTGCAATTAAGGTGACACCAGTCCCGTGGCGTTCTTCCTTCCGCCTCTCCCGAAAGGCTTCAACCACCCTGTGTTGTCTGCACATCGGCCATACCAGGCTAACCTATGGTTTTCTTTTACATAATGAGCCACCCCCACTTTGTGGTTGTGGAGACTTCCAGTCAGTAGCCCACATTTTGGTGGAATGCCCCCTTCTTTTGGATCTGCGTACTAAGTATAGACTTCCCCGCACTTTACCTTTAATGTTGGCTGGCGATTCCCGGATGGTCGAACTGGTTCTCAGTTTAGTCCATAAAAGTGGTTTTTATTCTCAGTTTTAAGGTTTTTAATCTCAGTCTGGTGTTGGGGCAGGGCGGTGAGGGTTGGGGTGTCTCCCACTGTAAGCTGTGTTTGGAGATTCCCCACTCCCCTCCCTGGCCAAGAACCTCTTTTCTTTCCCTTTTACTCTGTTTTTATAACTTTTTAGAATTGGTTAGTCTCCTTTTCCCATACGCACTTCTACATTCTAGTGGTTGAACACTTTTAAATAGCAGGTGGTCTTGCTTCTACTGCTTCAGGGGTGGGATATTTCCTGCCTCTAGCATAGCCTTGGGGTTGCTCTCTTGCTGACTTCTTTCATTTTGTTTTTACTATTGACAACACGACTGCATTTTTACGTTTTTTAGTGTTTTCCCTTTTATGATTCTGACTTTTCTGAAATGTCAGACTGTCTGAATGGACCACATTTGAAACAAGGGACTGATGACCTTGCTGTTTGGTACCTTCAACCCCAAACCACCACCACCACAACAACAACAGACCTCCACCCTGCCCTCCAGTGAGGTCTTGCTTGACACCACGGAAGTCATAAATGACAGTGGTTTGGGGTCAGTGGGATGCACATTACAGGGTGTCTGTTTCAGAGCTGTCCTTGATGTAACTGATTTGTAATGCTTTGTTGTGTCACTGTGTTGCTAACTGCTGCTCCGACTGCTGCTGCAGATGCAGTCCGATGTGGTGGAGCCATACGCTGAATGCTATGGTCATGCCTCTCAGTAGTGCCACCCGGCCATCCAGAGCTTGGTCTTCTTGCAACTGTACATTCTCATGACCGTAGCTGCCAGAAATCATGTACAGTGGCTACAATCCTGCCGAGTCTTTCTGCAGTATCACAGTTTCTCGCACACCTACTACACAAGATTGTTCATATTCAGTGAGGTGTTGATAATGGCATCTTTGTTGCCTTAAAGGCATTGTTAACTAACATCAACTTACCACATCCAATGTCTAAGGTAACTAACTCACAAGATTGTTACAGCATGTATTTAAATCAAATCTGATTTGCCTCCTAATAGTGGTACTACTAGTGCCACTCTTGAGTGACTGATGTGAAATTTAACAGACATCACCTTTCAGATGCAGAAACAGATCTACCAACTTTCATTTATGTTCCACAACTCCTTCTTGGTGTTGGTTTCTTTTTCCATTAGTGTAGATACTACTGCACAGAACTCAGATCAGTTTATTGCATTTGAATGAGGGATATCTTTTTTGTGAAATACTGCAAAGGAATATAGGCTTACATGACTGACCTTTTATTACATTTAAATCAAACTATGTTGTTTTCCCAACAGATGTTTTTTTTTTCTTAATGGAGATAGAATTAGAAGTTGTTGGTACCATAAATAAAACTGTTTGAAAATACAGCTTTTTTTATTGAAAATTTCTTAGTTACATTTGCCTTAATATGAAACATTTCAAAGTGTTTTGGAAAACTGAGTCCTACAGCACATTCTTCACAGTAACACCTGGAATTTTTTCTTACCACTTTCCCAGATTTTGCATTGCTTTGTTCTTCACAAACCTTAAATCTCCTCTGAGGCCATTGTCACATTTCTGTAGTCAGAATCAATTTAAGAAAATGGCTTCCACCGAGTCTGTTTACAGGTAAACTATTTTGAGTGGAAGTTGATTCAGCCAGACCTCGTATCAAAGCTGCTGCCAATTCAGTAATGAAGTCAACAACATTTTTGCTAGTGGGACATGATTTTTTAGATGGAACATACAGATTTACAATCATCATCATGATAATGTGAAACAATCAGACAATGGAAAGTCCAAGTTCAAATATCAACAATATCATGAAAAGGATGGATTGCTACTCACCATAAAGATAACATGCCAAGTTGCAGACAGGCACAGCAAAAAGACTGTTCCCTCGTGCTTTCTGCCAAAGCCTTCTCCAAACTGCAAAACACACACACACACACACACACACACACACACACACACACACACACACAATGAACGGGAAGGATCATGTGTAAGATGTCCTCATTTCTGGACATTATGATAGATAACCAAAGTCTTGATGAAGGATGTGGTTGAGTTGTTCCAGTCCAGGGTGGTATTGGATGATGAAGAGTGTGCTCCCTTGTAAAATCAATATATATACACAAGCAGGCACACCTCACGCACACATGACTGCTATCTCCAGCTACTCTGGCCAGAGTGCAGCTCATATCAAACAGAAGCAGCAGTCTGGAGTGGGAGGGGGTGGGGAAGGGGTCAAATGGCTCCAAGTACTATGAGACATAACATCTGAGGTCATCAGTCCCCTAGACTTAGAACTACTTAAACCTAACTAACCTAAGGACATCACACACATCCATGCCTGAGACAGGATTCAAACCTGCGACCGTAGCAGCAGCATGGTTCTGGACTGAAGTGCCTAGAACCGTTCGGCCACAGCAGCCAACGTGGGGGAGGGATGGTAGGATAATGGCGGGAGGGAGAGAGGACCACTGTGTGGTAGAGCATGCAGGGACTGGATGGCAACAGTACAAGGCTGCTATGCGTAGTGTCAAGGAGGGTGTAGGGGGAGGGGTTGGGGTGGAAAAGTAGAGGAGGAGAGAAAGGGAAAAGAATGGTGGGTTTGTTTTCAGAAAACAGCGCACAGTGAGGCTGAGGGAACATCAGTTGGCAAGAGGTAATAGGACAGAGTTTGGTGGAGGGTGTTGGGACAGTAGGTTACCATAGGTTGAGGCCAGGATGATTTCTGATGCAGAGAATGTGTTGCAATGATAAGTTCCGTCTCTGCAGTTCAGAAAATCTGATGGTGAAGGGGAGGATCCAGATGGCCTGGATTATAAACCAGCCATTGAAATTAAGCATGTTATGTTCATCTGCCAGAGGGTGGTTCACTTTTCTCTTGGCCACAGTTTGGCAGTGGCCATTCACTTAATGGATATCTGGTAGGTAGTCATACTAAAATGAAAGGTAGTGCAATGATTGCAACAGAGTTGGTATATAATGTGGCTGCTTTCACAAGTGGCCCAGTCTTTAGTGGTATAGGATAACCCTGTGACAGGACTGGAATAGAAAGTGCTGGGTGGGTGGATTGGGTGAGTGTGGCACCTGGGGTTATGTTTCCTGTGGCAAGAGTTTGGGATTGGGAATGACATAAGGATCGACTAGGATGTTGTAGAGCTGAGAAACAGAACACCACTTTAGTAGGGGAAGGATCATGTGTAGGATGTCCCTCATTTCTGGACATCATGACAGATAATCAAAGTCTTGACAAAGGATGTGATTTAATTGTTCCAGTCCAGGGTAGTAGTGAGTGACGGAGAGTGTGCTCCATTGTAGCTGTTTCTTTCGGGAAGTGTGAGGATGGGGGGGCTATGGCGCAGGCAATTTGTTTCTGGATTAAGTTTGAGGGATAGTGCCTGTCTGTGAAGGCCTTAGTAAATTTCACTGTGTATGTGCTTGCACATGTTCCATTTTACACTCAAATCGGCATGTGGGCACGAATAGCTATGGAAGCAAGTTTTGCTGTTGGCACATATTAGTTTGCCACTGCATTCGACTCTGTTGTCTATGACAAAATAAATTTCCATGACTTACGAATCAGATGGCACTTTCCAATAACAGTCTTCCTCTACAATGAGGTCCTTCTTTGTATCTAGATTCAAATTATGCCTGCAATGAATATCTTTCACTTTGCTGGTGAGATTTCTTGTCATCATCACTATTATCCGGTTTTGTCTTTGACAAAAGATATAAATACAATAAGATCTTTATCAAGATGCTCAACATGCTTTCCCTCCAGATAGACATACTTCAAAGTCCGATACATTCTTTCGATATGCATATCCGTGTACAGCCCAGCATGCAGTTTGTGGCAATAGCTCAGAATGTGAGTTATGGACATAGTTCCCCAGAAAGTAGGTCCCATAGTGTGCTGCATCAGAATCATGGTCCAAGTTTGCTCCTACAGCAGGCAACATAATTTCAAATGCAGCAACATTTCTTCTGTAACAATGTCCTCAGGATCTTGTACACCTCTGCTTAGTTCTCTCTGCCTCTTACTTTAATGTTTGTTTTTCCTCCAGGCCTTGTCTCTGTGCCATGTATGATAGGACCTCTTTTTCTGAGATTCCATAGAAACCTTCCACACAGTAGAGAAACTTCAGTGAAATGACTCCATCCTCAACTTTTACTCAGTTAAAGAGTAGGGACAGTAGTTGGTGACAGTTTCTTTTTGTATGAGGAATGAACAAGGGAATCTTCGTCTCATATCATCAAACAGCACTAATGTTGTCAGCTCAAAATCATAATTATTGAGTCCATGTGCCCCATGTATACAAATGCAGTTAGTCTCATACTACTTCAGATTTACTGTCTGCACATTATTCATTATAATGAACACAAAATTTGTGGTTTTCAGCTCCTAATGTGATTCATTAATTGTATCCTTCATGCACCCACACCCCTACAGTGGCAGCAGCATTTTGATGCCTAGCCGTTGCAGAGCACAGATTGTAGTAACGCTCAGTGTTATATATGTCTTGTCTCATTAACAGACGAATTCTTTCAAGTAGAGGGTCAGAAAATGAGTCTCGTACTTTATCTAGTTTAGCGTGGAAAGGTATTTTCCTTGTGATATCCACTGCTGTACTTTCCTTTTCTATTCCAGTCAGTCCCAAGTGACTTAAGTCATCTGTGTGGCCAATGTAAGTAGATGCAAATTTGACATGGCTCAAGTTACCTATAGCCTGAGTGACCTTTATTTTCATGGGTCATTCACAGATTTTATTGCTGCCTTGTATTTTAGCAATCTATTGTCATTATTTTTAGACTTAAAATTCCCTCCCTCAGTGATGACATAATAATAAGGTCTTACACTATTGTCAGCAGCAAAACGTGAGCCACGATATTTTACAGACATTGCCTGTGTGACTTCTGTTTCCACTTTCCATTGTGTGCTGATCATAAGCATTCAGAATAATTCTGCTCTGTGACAACTTTGTAGTTACATATGTTACAGCTCACTGACCTAGTCTGAGTCGATGGCTCACTGTGATGATCTTGCTGATGTCATTTAAAATTGTACTCATAGCTCAAATTCTGGCCACAGATTTGACAGTTATACACTAAAGATTCCTGGCAGTTTAGATGCAGCACAATAGTGTCAAGTTTCTCTAGGTGTGCCTTTGAAACATGCTTCCACAAATTTGTGTTGTGTTTGTATCCATTCCCGTATTCTGAGCACTCAAACTGAAATGACATTGAATAGACAATGCCACCGAAAGCAATAAGGGAGAGCCACTGCTTTCTTCAATGGTTACACCACCAAATGCTATAGTGGAAGGCTATTGGCCCTACTTTCTTCACTTGCTAAAAGCAAAAGCAACTGAAAATGGGAGAAGAATAAAGCTTTGAACCACTAAAATACCCTATTCAATCTGCATTTCCAGTGAAGTGCTGGAGCAGGTAGTAAGAGCCATAGCAGGAAGGATTGCCATGTCACTTTGCAAACTGTAGCAGTCTGGCTCTTCCTGCTAGCATTCATCGTGGAGCTCCAGGATGGCATCTTGTCACTAACGTAAAGTGTCTAAACAGGGAAATTCTGTTGATTACTCTGTTGTTTTCTCTTTTCATGACCCTAGGTTCCATCTGCCTCACAAGTTTACTGTATTCAACGCAGAATTACATGCGATCTTGCACTTGAACAGTTAAGATTTTGTTACGGGTCCTAAATTCCTTGTCTCTTCCGATTCCCCAAATGCCCTTCACTCTTTGCAACACATGTATGTAGCAAATAAACTAGTCCAGGATATCTTCCTGTGACTGCAAGGACTGGAGAAGGAGGCATCTTTCTGCTGGGTGCCAGGGCACATAGATATTGCTAGGAACGAAATGGCATATATAGCACCCAAGGAGGCATGTTGTGACCCTCAGTTAGGAACGAAATGGCATATATAGCACCCAAGGAGGCATGTTGTGACCCTCAGTTAGTTCAGTGTTTCATCCCCCCGCCCCTCCCTGTGCTATTGCCTCATTGTCAAGGTACACAGTCATGCGTCATGCATCAATGGGAGGAAAGGTGGCTGAAAGTGACAGACTATAAAAGGTACCTAGTAAAGTTCACAGCACAGCTGTGGCACATCTTCCAGACACACAGGCATAGACTACAGCCCTATGACAGATGGCTTCTTGCTACAGTGGGAGGACCCTCCAGTACTTGTGGCGGACGCATCACTGTGCACGACATTTTATTGGACTGTTTTTTTAAAAAAAGATCAGAGTACAGTGCCAATTTGCCCTTGATTTTAAGTGATGGTCAAACAAATGTGGTGCGAGTTTTAAGGTTTTGTGATATACTCAACTTGTTTCTAAAATTTTTAGGGAGATGTTCTTAATGTGTTAACAGGGTGACTGGCTTCCCCATATTTTTTGTAAGTGATCAGCCAGTCACATCTCCCCGTATCATTATTTCAGTTCCTCTGTCATTTTACTTGTGTTTTTATCCCATGTAGACCTCTATGTACCCTTTCACCATTGTCATAAGGCGTGTGAGATAGAGTGCTTGTGTGGATCAACAGAAATGAGATGGGAGTGGGTGAGTGTTTGATTTGTAAGGGCGCTAATAACCTCTTGTTTGATTGCCCATAAACTCCGAACACAACTACTACTGCCACAACACCCAACCACTTGCCACATGGATCATGCCCATGTGGAAGATCCAAGCACAAGACCTGCTCAATCCTCTCACCCAGTACTTCCTATTCCAGTCCTGTCACAGGCGTATCCTACACAATCAGAGACTGGGCCACTTGTGAAAGCAGTCATGTTATATATCAACTGTGCTGCAATCATTGCACAATTTTTTTTATGTTGGTACGATTACCAACCAGCTGTACACCAGAATGACTGGCCACCATCAAATTGCGACCATGAGCAAAGTGGACCACTCTGTGGCACAACATGCAGATGAACATAACACGTTTGATTTCAATGGCTGCTTCACATCCTGGAGCATCTGGATCCTCTGCTCCACCATTTCTGAACTGTGCAGATGGGAGTTGTCCTTACAACACATTCCCTGCACCCGAAACCATTGTGGCCTCAACCTACGGTAACTGACTGTCCCCACACTCTCCACTCAATGGTTTCTGCCCCCTCTGTCCTATCACATCCTCTCAATTCTCCTCCCCTTACCCTCATTGTGTACCACTCTCTGCCAATGCACCCACTGCTCTTTCCCATTCTCTGCTCTTCTCTTTCCATCTCCCCCCTCCACTCTCCACCATTATCCTTCCCCCCACTGCCTCCTAACACTGTGCCTGGCAACTGTGTCCTGCTGCCACCTAGTCTCTGCACACTCCGACAGGCAGCACTGATTTCTCTGTGCCCACTTGTACCCTGCTATCCCTCCCCTTCCCTTTTCCCTGTCCCACTCCGGATTGCTGGTTAGTTTTGACGTGAGTTGCGTTCTGGCAAGAGCGGCCGGAGATAGCAGTCATGTGTGCATGAGGTGTGGTTGCTCGTGTAAATCCATAGATATGTGAGTGGCTCGAAGACTTCTACATCTACATATATACTCCGCTAGCCACCAAGCGGTGTGTGGTAGAGGGCACTATTCTCGCTGAGGTCATATTCCCCCCTCTCTGTTCCACGTTCGGATCACGCAAGGGAAAAACAACTGTCGGAACGCCTCAGTACGAGCTCTAATTTCCCCAATCTTTGAATGGTGATCATTGCGCGATTTGAAAGTTGGTGGTAAAAATATACGCTCTACATCCTCAGCAAAGATCAGTTTATGGAATTTAGTGAGCAGCCCCTTCCGTTTAGCGCGTCATCTATCTGCAAGTGTGTCCCACTTCAGGCTTTCTATGAGATTTGTAACGCTCTTGCAATGGCCAAATGTACCAGTCGCAAATCTTGCCGCTCTTCTTTGGACCTTCTCAGTCTCTTGAATCAGATCCAACTGGTAAGGGTCCCATACAGATGAACAATATCCTAAGATTGGATGAACTTACGTATTGTAAACAATTTCCTTTGTTGAAGGACTGCATTGCTTCAGGATTCTACCAATAAATTGCAATCTGGAGTTCGCCTTACCCATTACTTGTGTAATCTGACCATTCAATACGAGATCTTTTCGAACAGTCACACTCAGATACTTGACGGACGTTACCGCTTCCAAAGACTGGGCATTTATTTTGTACTCATAAATTAATCTGGATTTTCACTTTGTTATACGCAGTAGGTTACACTTACTAATATTGAGAGATAACTGCCAGTCATTACACCATGCATTTATTTTCTGCAAAGCCTTATTGATTTGTTGACAACTTTTGTGTGATGCTACTTTCCTGTACACAACAGCATCATCGGCAAACAGTCTAATGTGGATGTCAATACCATCAACCAGATCCTTTATGTAAATCATAAAAAGCAGCGGACCTATTACACTATGCTGGGGCACACATGATGATATGGTTGTTTCTGTTGAAGTCTCCCCATTCAGGACGACATACTGATTTCTATCTGTTAGAAAACTTTTTATCCAACTGCATATGTCATGAGATAGACCATAAGCACGCACTTTTTGGAGCAAGCGACAGTGCGAAACTGAGTCGAATGCCTTTAGAAAGTCGAGGAATGTGGCATCAACCTGGGAGCCGGTATCAAGAGCCTGTTGTGTATCTACATCTACATCTACATCCATACTCCGCAAGCCACCTGACGGTGTGTGGCAGAGGGTACCCTGAGTACCTCTATCGGTTCTCCCTTCTATTCCAGTCTTGTATTGTTCGTGGAAAGAAGGATTGTCTGTATGCTTCTGTGTGGGCTCTAATCTCTCTGATTTTATCCTCATGGTCTCTTCGCAAGATATACGTAGGAGGGAGCAATATACTGCTGGACTCTTCGGTGAAGGTATGTTCTCGAAACTTCAACAAAAGCCCGTACCGAGCTACTGAGCGTCTCTCCTGCAGAGTCTTCCACTGGAGTTTATCTATCATCTCCGTAACGCTTTCGCGATTACTAAATGATCCTGTAACGAAGCGCGCTGCTCTCAGTTGGATCTTCTCTATCTCTTCTATCAAGCCTATCTGGTACGGATCCCACACCGCTGAACAGTATTCAAGCAATGGGCGAACAAGTGTACTGTAACCTACTTCCTTTGTTTTCGGATTGCATTTCCTTAGGATTCTTCCGATGAATCTCAGTCTGGCATCTGCTTTACCGATGATCAACTTTATATGATCATTCCATTTTAAATCACTCCTAATGCGTACTCCCAGATAATTTATGGAATTAACTGCTTCCAGTTGCTGACCTGCTATTTTGTAGCTAAATGATAAGGGATCTATCTTTCTATGTATTCGCAGCACATTAAACTTGTCTACATCATGTCTTTGTATCATGCACAAAGAGGGCCAGCTGTGTCTCGCATGACTGCTGTTTCCTAAAACTGTGCTGGTTTCTGCAGATGAGCTTCTCAGAGTCTAGAGAGGTCATTTGTTGAACACAAAATATGTTCCATGATTCTGCAGCAAATTGATGTCAGTGAAAGATTGCTATGATCTGGGCCTTCTTCCAGTCCCGTGGAACTTTACGCTGTTCCAATGATCTCTGATGGATAAGAATGGTGCTATATTTGTAGCATAGTCAACATAAAATCTTACAGGGATACCGTCTGAGCCAAATGCCTTCCTGGCATCTAAGGATCTTAACTGTTTTACAATCCCAGATACACTAAACACTATGTCAGTCATCCTTGCGTTTGTTCGATAATTGAAATGGTGAATGGTGCTGCAGTCCTCTACTGTAAACGAGTTTTTGAAAGCTAGGTTTAGAATTTTGGCCTTCTGTTTATCATCAACCGTTACATTACCCGTACTGTCAGCAAGAGAAGGTATTGAATTATTTGTAGCGTTCATAGATTTTACGTATGACCAAAATTATTTGGGGTTATTTTTAGAATCTGCAGATAAAATATTTCTTTCAAATTCATTAAAAGAATCTCTCGTTGACCTTTTGGCTGCTGCTTTGATTTCATACAATTTCTGTTTGTCAGCAAGGCACTGACTATTTTTAAAATGACTGCGCAAAATTCCATGCTTTCTCAGCAGCTTCGTAATATGTTTGTTGAACCAAGGTGGATCCTTTCCCTCCCCTATATTTTTGCTAGGCACATATTTCTGTAGTACGTGGTGGACAATACCTTTAAACTACGACCAAAGATGCTAAATATCTTTTTGTCCCACAGTGAATGCTTGGACTGCTTCTAGGTAATGGAATGCTTCTAAGTAATAGAACCCAGTATGTTGTTCTCGACGACATATGTTCATCAGAGGTGAGGGTAAATGATTTGGTGGACAGGGTGGGCAGCAATCTCCTGTAGTTTGCTGCTGATGCTATGGTGTATGGTAATGTGTCGAAGTTGAATGACTGTAGGAAGATACAAGATGACTTAGACAAAATTTCTAATTGGTGTGATGAATGGCAGCTAGCTCTAAATATGGAAAAATGTAAGTTAATGTAGATGGGTTGGAAGAACAAACCTGCAATGTTTGGGTACAGTATTGGTAGTCTCCTACTTGACACAGTCAAGTCATTTAAATATCGGGGCATAATGTTGCAAAGTGATACAAAATAGAACGAGCATATGAGAACTGTAGTAGGGAAGGGGAATGGTTGTTCTTGGTTTATTGGGAGAATTTAAGGAAAGTGTGGTTCATATGTAAAGAAGACTGTGTATAGGACGCTGGTATGACCTATTCCTGAGTACTGCTAGTGTGTTCAGGATCCGTATCAGATCAGATTGAAGGAACACATCAAAGCAATTCAGAGGTAGGTTGCTATATCTGTTACCAGTGGGCTCGAACAACACATAAGTTTTACGGAGATGCTTCGGGATCTCAAGTGAGAACCCCTGGAGGGAAGGCGACATTCTTTTCAACGAACACTATTTAGAAAATTTAGAAAACCGGGGTTTGAAGCTGACTGCTGAACAATTCTACTGCTGCCAACATACATTGTGCATAAGGATTGAGAAGATATAAGGCGAGAAATTAGGGCTCATACAGAAGCATATAGACAGTCATTTTTCCTTCGCTTTTTTTGCGAGTGTCACAGGGGCAGAATGACTAGTAGTAGTGGTACATGGTACCCTCAGCCATGCACCATATGGTGGGTTGCAGAGTATCTGTATAGATGCAGATGTAAAATGTGTGTGTGTTTTCTTTTCTGAAAGAAGGCTTTGGCCGAAAGCTTATGTTTATCAGTCTTTTCGTCATTCCTGTGAGCAACTTAGTGTGTCATCTTTATGGTGAGTAGTAATTTATCCTTTTCATGATATTGTTAAAATGTGAAAAAACCTTTCTTCCACCACTTTATTTTCTTCCTCTCAAAAGGGCAGTCGCCCATTAGATGGTTGCTCTGAACCACTCCAGCCTTTTTTTGATTATAATCCAAAATACAGGCAAGTTTCTTCTCCATCGTTCCTAATTTTGTTCTGACGTCAACATTGGCTACAGTTATTTTGTGTTTGTCATTAAAAGAAATGCGTTCTTAATGTCTTTCTATTACACAGAAAGCAAATGGTCTCACCTGTGAAATGAAAGTTCATTACTTCTCCAATTTCTGGGCAATTAGGTCTTAAGCTAGCCCTTTTCCATTTATCACTACTGCACTTAGAAGACTCTCTTGAAAATAAATACAAAGCATATTGCAGACAGCAACTGATGCCCTTTTGCACTGTGTGTGACATTGTGAGGCGCGGAGCATTGGAATTTGAGAAATGTAAATGCTGAAAATTAAGTAACACACATTATTATCTGTACTACTTTCCCACCAATATGAGTGGTAAGTGCTTCAATCTGTGTTTTCTTCATGGTAGAACAAGCATCATAGAGGACCTTTATGCAGATAACAGAAGTAAGACAGAAGTTGGAATACGCTGAGAAATGGCTAATGAAGGGCCTATGTCACTTGTCTTTTTGGAATATAATCTGTGTGACATAGGAGTGTTGCTCATCTCCAGAGTATTAACAGTTTCTACTGAAACTCTGTCATATCTTGATGCCTTTCCTTTCTTCATACCACAGATGGGTTTATACCTCTCTTCTAGCATTACATGAGAAATTTCACTACTTTCATGATTAATTGTCTATAATTTTTTATTGCTCCCTTTAACAATACAAACAGTAAAAGGATCCTTGTAATGCTTGTACATTTTTCTCTCATGTTGTTACTTACTGTGCCATCTGTCTTTGTAACTGATAAAATGTGCTGCCCTCACCAATACAAGCTTTTTTTATTCATGTTCATCATACTTAGGTTGTTTTCAGAAACTGTAAAGGAAAGTCCTTGGTGGAATGTCAATAATTTAAGCAGTAAATGTAACAAGTCTAAACAAGACTAAGAGTGTTATTAGCTATCAGACAAATTGTTCCTCAGATATTAAAACACAGATACACCTCTACAACTATATTGTTTCAGCTGACTACATTGTACTAGCACTGCAGCCAAACTGCACTCTTGTTTATCAGCAACTCAGTGTCTCATCTATTCAGCATGTTGTTACCTTTAGTCTTTAAATTATATATATTTATATTGTTTTTAATTGTTTGTCATACCAAAATTTTATTGTAACATTTCTCATTCTCTCAAAGACATTTGTGTATAGTTTTATGTAATTCAGCATATTCTGTTGTGTCATTATTGTGTGTTTGAAACTGTTGCCTCCTCTGTAATAGCTCCAGCATTCCATTTGAGATTTTCTTTTCTTGTGGTTTCTTTGTACATGCATTGTACATGCAATATCATTTGCTGTTTCCAAAAGTTCCCTTTTTACATAATCTCTCTTTTTTGTATGCCTTTATGCCCTTCATTTTCTAAAATGCTGGACTCATTTCTTAATTTAATTTAATGTGGTATACGTCCTTGTTCTTACGAGGGGAGGCCACAATGTTGGGATCAGATATTTACTTCAAACTTGTACACCTTTAGTAGGCTATTAATACTACATAATGTGCAAGTAGTAAGATGCACTACTCTGGCAATTCCAAGAAAATCGCAAGAGAAGTTTTATGCGTCTGTTATGTGGCGTACGTACGTGTTAGTATGTGCCGGCAGTTAGAGTTCATGGTGGTCAAGTGATTAACATTCCAGCTTCATAAGATAAAAATGTATGAGGCAACGGTTTGACTCCTGCCCAAATATAATTATTAATCTTTTTTTTCGTCACTGGTCGTATTATTTAATTTGTATGGCACTTGAAAGATAATAGAATGAAAAAAACCACATGTATTTTGCATGAAGTATATGCATGAAGTTACAGTTTATGTTTTCCATTTCTGCATGACAAATATCATCCTGTAATGTGTGATGTTGAGAGCACATCTGTACATTACTCTTGTGGTCTGGCACATTGTGACTTTCTATATTAATGATTGTGAATAATCAAAATATCCACGGGTGTGCTGCCGGTCTATAGTGTCCAACGGGCACAATATTTCGGCGATCATACATGTCGCCATCATCAGGTGAACTGACGGACTGAGCTCCTGTGAACGTGCCGGCACGGAGATCCGTACGCTATGGCTGCTCAGAGGGAACTGGGTTCGGTCGCAGCGGCGGCCGATTTAAATACCCTCCGCCCGCGGCGCGCGCTCCCTCCGCCGTCCGCGCCCCGCGCCATGGTTGCGCAGTGGAACAGATTGCGACGGCGTCTGAGATGACGTCGGTGTGATGGCTCTGTCCGCCGTGGTCGTCACAACTATACGTTTGCTCGATTTACTCTTGATTAACCCAATCGCTGGTTCCCAAGCCTTGCTAAGATTATAGCCACAGTCACGGTTTATGAGGTCGTCATTGGTGAAGAAACACCGGGTCGGAACTGTGTTTTGTCCTCCAAATAAAACTCGTGCACTGGTGGGGAGCGCCAAAGATGACCTCGGTTTGAGGAAGGCCGGCGTGTACCAGATTCCGTGCCAATGTGGCAAGTCGTATATTGGTCAGACGATGCGTACCGTCGAGGATCGATGCCGTGAACACCAGAGGCACACTCGACTGATGTTGCCGAGGAAGTCGGCGGCCGCTGAACATTGTTTGTCGGAAAATCACGCCATGGAGTATGACCGCACGAGGATTCTGGTACAGACGTCGAGATACTGGGACAGCGTTGTTAGAGAGGCCATCGAAATTCGCACCAATGACGACCTCATAAACCGTGACTGTGGCTATAATCTTAGCAAGGCTTGGGAACCAGCGATTGGATTAATCAAGAGTAAATCGAGCAAACGTATAGTTGTGACGACCACGGCGGACAGAGCCATCACACCGACGTCATCTCAGACGCCGTCGCAATCTGTTCCACCGCGCGACCGTAGCGCGGGGCGCGGACGGCGGAGGGAGCGCGCCGCGGGCGGAGGGTATTTAAATCGGCCGCCGCCGCGACCAAACCCAGTTCCCTCTGAGCAGCCATAGCGTACGGATCTCCGTGCCGGCACGTTCACAGGAGCTCAGTCCGTCAGTTCACCTGATGATGGCGACATGTATGATCGCCGAAATATTGTGCCCGTTGGACACTATAGACCGGCAGCACACCCGTAGATATTTTGATTATCAAATACGCTGGGAGAAACTCAAGAATCACATTGTGAATAATGTCATTCATATCGTTATTTATTGAGGTTTGACTTGGGCTTTCTGAGCCTGTTACTCGTCCTTGAAAATTTAATCACAAATAGTAAATAGTCAAATAACATTTGAAATTCACTACAAATTCATGAAAATGCATGTGGCCTTTTTGTTTTTTCATTATATTACCTCTCAGATATCGCGTGATTTAAATAATGTGACCAGTGATGAAAAAAATATAACCTGAAAAGTATGTGGTAGCAGGATTTGAACTGTTTCCTTGTCAACAACCCATTTACTAAACGCTAATGCTAACCACATGACCACAATGACTTCTTACAACAGGCATCTTTGCACGGATACATCAGTTACATAATAGACGTGGAAACTTTCTCTTGCCATTTTCTTGGAAGTGCCAGAGTAGTACACCTTACTACTTACACATTATGTTGTTTGAATGGCCTACTAAAGGTGTACAAAGTATGAAGTAAATCCATGATCCCAA
Source organism: Schistocerca americana (assembly GCF_021461395.2). Taxonomy (NCBI): domain Eukaryota; kingdom Metazoa; phylum Arthropoda; class Insecta; order Orthoptera; family Acrididae; genus Schistocerca; species Schistocerca americana. The sequence continues at coordinate 747,707,196 of NC_060130.1, read as the reverse complement.
TGTTGTGGCCTCCGCTTGTTAGATAAATTCTTATAATTTACATTTCTGATTTCATTACATAATTCTTTTTGTAGCTTTGTACCTATTTTTACTTTGCGTCTTACTAGTGTTTGAGTACTTACAATTTGAAAGTGGTCAACTATTTTAATATCAGGTTAGCTGCTCAGTTTTTTACCGTTACATAGTCTCTCCATCTTCTGTTGTGAATATGAAAAAAGTTAATTCAGAAAGCAAATAACTGAATCCTGTTATATTAACAGGAAACAGTATACAGCTTAAAAATAAATGTACTCTTAGTTGTTCAGTTTGTCATTGTGCTTAAATATTTTTGTACCATCACCACTAGCCACTAATCCCACCACCATTGCAGAAAGTGATTAACTATCATTTTTTCCAATGTGGTCTGAGACCTATAGGAGATGTTCATCCATAACACTCACTCCCACTCCACACACCCCTTCTCCTGAATTATGTACACTTTCCAAATGTATCTGTTGATAATATAATGCTAAATTTTTGTATGTTTGCTAGGTGATGCAATACCCAGATTGATGGCAAATTTTGAAGAGTATATGAGATACCTTCCATCAGAGTTGAAAGAGAGAGCTATGAGTGCATTTGGTGGCATCTTAAGACTGCAGGTAACTTTAAGTGCTTTGTAAAGTTATTGTTGAGACTGTATAGTCAGAACAGTGCCCTTTTTATGGAAGAGGGAGTGGGGGAATATTATCTTCGGCTTACTATATACCTATTAAATATCACCAATGCATTATTTGCACAAATTCAGCCAATTGACTGTCACTATTACCTTGTATGAGAATGGGCTTGTCATGGAACTTGTAGACTTCTGATATTGTATGACGCAAGTTCCATTATTCCGTGAATGTCCAGTCCTAAAACACTGACAAACTGAGGTAATCAGCTCTTGATATAATCCCTAATCTCTGGCTGGTTGTCGTGCCTTCTGAAATTGCCCTTATTTGGACATGGGCATGGGCTAGAACTGTACAGTTAATGACTCCCTAAAATATGCATGAATTACAGGTTTTTAATTATGTAATAGAATGGACCACCCAGTAGCGCAATGTATATATTTACTGAATGTGTTTAGTTTGAACGCAATGTTCGTTCACACATGTATACATGTCAGAAGGAACACACACTGCTGACAATTACAGCAGTATTAAATTAGGAAATGTATTTGCAAACAGACACTGTAAATACTGACACTGCACTAATGTATTTTATGCCAAAACAAAGCAATCTGACAAGAAAAACAATGTCTGTCCCTATGCAGGAATCACACGAATTGTGTATGAGCAGTAAGGGGCGTAGGCTATAGGACATTTGGAAGTTTGGGTTGGTCCTGGAGGCCTGCTCGGATAGCCAAAGTAGTTGAGACGTCCGCTTGCAACAAGCGGGAAATCTGGGTTCAAATTTTTCATTGTTTTAGTTTTCAGTTAATTTTTTGTAATTTTGACTGGTAGGAACCAATACTCTAACAAAGGATATTACTGTATCCTGCTCTTACAGAATAATACTGCAGCAATAAAACATGAACTAGGGAAAAAAAAAAGAAAATAAAACTTAAATTGCAAAGGAAACGCGCCTTATACAACAACAAAACACAGTGCTGATACAAGCGTCTGCCAACAGCAAAATGTGTGAAGGGCTTTAGGGAGACTTTGCAGTGCTTCATAACAACAAATTGCTTCCAGTGCGCTTGACGTCAAAACTGTTTACATTTAGATTCGTTTTAGTAGGTACGAGCAATGCATGTGCGCAGTTGAGTCGCGGATGAGTAGTACCTTCTCCCACTTCTGGATACAGAAATGTGATTGTTGGCTGTGTAAGCAGTCAGAGCAAGCAGCTAGATGCAACCAGGCAAAATTTTACCCTCGCCCCCAACCTGCCAGATTCACGCATGCGCGTCAGACCTGTATCTATGGGGGCAATTCATATTCTTGAGGGGGAAAAAACCTTGTTTCACAAAGTGTCTAGCATCCAGCGCACATTGGTCTATTGATTACTCAGATGATTTTGAAACGCATTCCTGTTGGTTTTTGAACACATTCTAAGCTGACTTCTGAATGAATCGTAAGTTGATTTTTGAATGTGTGCATAGTGTACGTGACGTCTATGTCAGGGGAATCCTTGTCGTATCTAGAAATAAACTTCCCTGCAGGCAAAAAGAGATGGGGCTATACGAGCTGAGCGGAGTAAAGCCATAGGGGTAAATGCTGATCACTGTCTGGTTATGTGGTTGATTGGGTTTGCGAATGACCAGCGTTGTTATAATTACTAGCGAAATCCATAGATTCAGACTACCAGAGTGAAAATAAACGACTAACAGAAATAACAGGTAAGAAAGATTACGTATTACCTCCTCAGTGTATCCAAGAAAATGAAATTTTGACAGAAAATTTTTGGTCAGATCGTTACACTAGCAAGGGCCAGTTGCACAGTCTCCGGTTAGCAGTCGCTTAAGTTCTATTCTCGAATTAGCGTGGAAGACGCGTTGTACAAACATGTAAAAACTCCTAACAGGAGAATAATCATGCGATAACTAAACCAGTGATTCTGGCAGGGTTAGTGAAGTTACCCGGCAAATAAGTTTTGACAATGGCAGGAATAGTTCCGGAATTAGCGATGACAAGATTTTGTTAGAATTAGGAAGGAGAAGAAACAGGGACATTGCACAAATTATGGAAGAATATGATAATTCCAAATTTATATAAAAATTTCATACTTCTACGTTTCGATCTCATGCTTGAGAAACTGGAGTGTATGAATGAAATGTGACACTAACAAAGTTTTTTGCTTGTAGTAGGCCTACTAGGCATTTGATATTGGTACTTCATGAATTATATATATTCTGTCATGTTATAAAAATGACCATTTGTGCCAAAACAGCGTGGTTTAATTTATGTATGTTATAACTGCTGCAATATTAGAAAGGCCTGTTTTGTTTTATCTAGCAGATAGTGACAAAATAGTCGTAATCAGATCAAGAAACCACACCAGTCTTGGACACTATTTGTATTAACAGCTTTTGCAGTATTAGACAACGACTTTTCGATTTTTCATGTAGCAAAACATTTGACGAACTTTGTGGAGGTAATAGATTCTTTTGTGGCGGCGTTCGTAGCGACAAGCAATTCGCTGTAGAAACGGCTTACGAAGTCACCGCCACACTTTTAATAGCGGGCCGACCGGTCCGCTGGAACAGTGAACAGAAAGATGAAAACCCAAACACTCTGATTAAATAAAAGTCGGTACTTATCTTTATTAACGAAGATACAGAAACAGTAGTGAACTCCGTGTCTACAGAAATCTGTCTAGTTCGAGTCGGAGCGGCTAGGTCAGCTTCGGCTGACGACAAACAACAACTCTGCTGCGATGAACACACAACTGACTAGCAAGTACACAATTCGGTGGCGAGTATACAACTGAGCGGCGAATACAGAACTGTCCTAGCGCTCGCGACTCCAGCGCTTAAGAAACCAAAAGCCAGAGGTGGCGCGCGCAGACTTGCGGCGATTTCCTGTCTCGCTGGCGCTGCTTATGCGGACGGCGTCCGGACTTTGATGCTGCCAACCTTTTTGGCAGCGGGCTCGGGTGGCATTACTGGCTAGGATATAACACTCCTCCCCCCCAAATCGCCGCACCGTCGTTGAATAATGACGTGGCGAGCGTCGACGGCGGGGGAGGGGTCTGGCCGCAGGCGTAGCGGACGAGACCGGGGCGGAGACTGTTGTCGGTGGCAGTCCCCGGTCTGCACCCAAGCATTGGCTGCGCGGGGCCTCGGAAAACACCGACTGAAAACCGAGGTCAGGGTGCACGCCTGTGACCACGGACGCAGCTTCTGGTACTGGACGCGACGGGGCGTCGGACCCACGAAGAGAGGCAGCGTCTCCTGACGCTGCGTCGACGGCTGCTGAGTGGGCGCCAGACAAGGCGCTGCGGTGTCAGACTCCTTGGGGGTGCCCAAGGAAAGCAGCTGCAGGACAGGCTGCACAGCCACCGCTTGGGAAGGCGGCCCGGCTGAGGGGTCGACGTCCATCAGCTCCGAAGGCGGTGGCGACTGAAGAGGGACCGCAGGCGCCGGAGCGACCACCTGGGGCGCTCCCGGATGAAGCTGGGCGGGAGGCATCAACGGGACGGGCTGTCGGCGTGGCAGCGGCGACGGCTGCTGCTGCTGCCCTGGGGGCGGCAGCGAAGTCGGAAGGCGCGGCTGGAACCCGCCGCGGACCAAATCTGTGGACAAAGAACGAGCGGCAGAATCCGGGCGGCCAGCGCGGCGCAACTGGTTCTGATGCCTCCTGTGCACCCCAGTAGCACCTTGAACAGTATAAAAACCGCGACCCTGGACACTTATCACGGTACCACGTTCCCAACGACGGCGACCGTGATAAACTCTGAAAAAAACGGCGTCGTTGCGCTGAAAACGCGTGCGATGCTCAGAAGCGGCGGGTCGATCCGGGGGGTGCAACAACCGTAGAAGGGTGCGATGACAACGGCCGTGGAGAAGCTCCGCAGGCGAAGGGCCGTCGCGTGGCGTGGTCCGGTACGACGACAGGAACGTGATGAGGGCCTGCTGACGAGAGTGCGTAGCACGAAGGCGGTCCATATGATCCTTCAATGTGCGTACAAAACGTTCCGCTGCACCATTCGATTGAGGGTGGAACGGCGGAGTAAGAACATGCCGAATGCCATTGGCAGAACAAAAACTTTCAAATTCAGCAGAGGTAAATTGTGGACCATTGTCAGACACTAAAACTTCTGGAAGACCCTCAATACAAAAAATTGAAGTCAACGCCTGTATAGTTTGTGCAGACGTTGTAGACTGCATGGGCACAACAAACGGAAAATTACTAAATGCATCTATCATGAAGAGCCAACGAGAATTCCAATATGGACCAGCGAAATAAATATGCACTCGCTGCCAGGGACCGGCAGGGCGTGCCCAGTCAAAATAGCGTTGAGGCGGAGCAGCTTGGTGTTCGGCACAGGTCGAACAATCTGTAGACATCTGCGTAATCTGCTTATCAATGCTGATCCATGTACAATGACGGCGGGCAAGCTGCTTGGTGCGGACCACTCCCCAATGACCTTGATGCAACAAGTCGAGGACCTTGGATTGGAGCACTTGGGGAACCACTACACGAAGCTGGTCATTCTCGGTGCGTAACAGCAAAACTCCGTGCGAAACAGACAACAGATGACGTTGCGGATAATAGCGACGAACCACAGGGTCCGATATGTCCTTTGCCTTGGACGGCCAACCACGTTGAACAAAACGTAATAGTAAACTCAGATGAGGATCCGTAGCTGTCTCACGTGCCACCTGACGATAATCAATCGGAAAATCCCGGAGGGAATGATGCTCATCGGCGTCAATCTGACGGCAAGAGTCGTCAGAGGAATCGAAGACATCATCCGCAGCAACCGGCAATCTAGAAAGCGCATCAGCGTTTGCATGCTGAGCTGTAGGGCGATACAGTATCTCATACTGGTATTGTGATAACAAAAGAGCCCAATGTTGTAGTCTCTGAGCTGTCCGCTGAGGAACTGGTTTAGACGGATGAACAGTGACGTCAGGGGCTTGTGATCTGTTACTAAATAGAATGGTCTACCATAGAGGTAGTGATGGAATTTTGTGACACCGAACACAATAGCCAACGCTTCCTTGTCCAATTGGCTATAATTACACTGAGCTTTGTTTAGCAATTTAGATGCGAACGCAATAGGACGTTCGGTGTTACCGACTCGGTGAGACAACACAGCACCGAGGCCGAAAGAAGAGGCATCACAAGCTAACACCAGAGGCTTGTTAGGGTCGTAATGGACCAGACAACGATCATTCAATAAAGCCTCTTTAAGCTGCTGAAAGGCTGATTGGCAATCAGCTGACCACACAAACGGAACATTCTTACGGCGGAGACGATGCAACGGTGCAGCAATCTGTGATGCATTAGGTATAAACCTAATATAATATGTCAATTTGCCAAGAACTGCTTGCAATTCATGCAGATTGCGAGGGGTGGGCAAATCACGAATAGCTGCTAAATGTGACTGGGAGGGATGAATGCCTTGAGCATTAATAACATGTCCCAGATACTCCAACTCCGTAAGGAAAAATGAACATTTATCGATGTTGCAACGTAGGCCTGCCTGAGACAACACTTTAAACAAACACTCCAAATTACGGAAATGTTCAGCAGGCGTCCGACCGGACACAACAATATCGTCTAAATAGTTGCAACACGATGGCACATTAGCCAGAAGTTGTGACAAAAAACGCTGAAAAACAGCTGGAGCTGACGCACAACCAAAAGGCAAACGCAGAAAACGGAACAACCCCAACGACGTGTTTATGACAAAATACTGTTGTGATTGCTCGTCGAGGGGCAATTGCAAATATGCTTCACGGAGATCAATTTTGGAAAAGAAACGAGCGTCCCCTAACTTATCCATCAGCTCGTCCGGTCTAGGCAAAGGAAAAGAATCAATGACAGTCTGAGGATTAACTGTCGACTTAAATTCAGCACACAAACGTAACTTGCCAGACGGTTTCTTTATAATAACTAAGGGAGAAGCCCACTGGCTCGCTGAAACGGGTTGAATAACACCGTTGTTTTGCCAACGACGAAGTTCATCTTCTACAGGTGCCCGGAGGGCGTGAGGCACTGGACGAGCACGACAAAATCGAGGCTGAGCATTATCTTTTAACGTAATATGAGCGGCAAAGTTCGCAGCACAACCTAGTTCGTCTTTAAATATGTCACTGTATTGTTTACACAAATCGGTTATGCTGTCTTGAGGAACAACAACAGAATTAATTTGCAACACATTGTCTTGGATAGACAGGCCAAACAAGTCAAAACAGTCCAATCCGAAAATGTTTACACTGTCTGTAGCGCGGAGCACTGTGAATGAAACTGTTTTTGTATTGCCACGGAATGTGGCTGGCACGCTACATACACCTAACGCAGGAATGTGTTCTCCACTATAAGTAGCCAAAGAATGTTTTGCCGCTGAAAGTTTAGGGTGGCCGACAGCCGCATACGTAGCACTATTTATGAGAGTCACAGATGCACCAGTGTCTAATTGAAAATTGAAGGTCTTATCCTGGATGCGTAGCTTCACAAATAGTTTATTACACTGTCTCTGGATCGGTGCAGTGGAGGCGGAAGACACAAAATCAGCGCGTTTAGCGCGTGTTCGCTGCTTACGACAACTCGTGGGTTGGGCGGGTGGAACAACAACTCCCGCTTCACTTGCAGTCTGTACATTACTTTTTACAGCGTTGGAATTATGCTTGGGTCGCATAGCAGAGGGCTGGGTGGGTGGCTTATTGCGAACAAGTTTATTACCCACACGAACCGTGGAAGAGTCTTTAAACGCGACCTTCTGGGCGGGCTGGCTTTGAAGAACATGAATATCCATGGGCTGGGGAGCACTAGAATTGTTCTTGTGTTTACGCAAACAGTCTGGATGTGTCCTTTCCTTTGACAAAAGTGACAAACCGCGTTTCTCAACAGGCAACGTTCACGAGGATGAGCAAGAACACACTTAGGGCAAGACTTAACTCTATCATTTTGCACACGCGGCTGACGAATGTGTTTAACATGACGCGGCCGGCTAGTGTTTACAGTCTGACTCTGCCGGTGGGGCCGCGGGCGTGACATAACTTGCTTAGCACAGGCAATTTGAGAAATACATGGCTGATCTAACTCACACTCAGCATAGTCAAAAGTATCTTGGGCTTCAATGATGTTCATCACAGTCTCTAATGACGGGTCAGGCAACTTTAAGATAGCAGCACGAATACGAGAATCTGCAATGTTTTGAGTAATAGCGTCTCATAACATGACATCACTGTAGGAAGCTCCACACACACAATTAAATCGGCACTGACGGGTGAGGCCCCGTAAATCTGTTAACCACTGTTTATTAGATTGATGTGGCAGTTTCTTTAATCTGAAGAACTTGAATCTGAAGAACTTGAATCTGGCTGCTGCCACATGAACTCGCGACTTGAAATACTCAGCAAGCTTGTTAACAACAACGTCATAGTCTAAAGATTCTGGCTGGGATTCCGGGAACAACTTACAAAGTAGTCGATAGACTTCCACGCCTGCAGTGGAAATTAAATAAAGCTGCCGCTCAGTACCTGTGATTTTGTAGACTGTCATGTGCGCCTGCAACTGCGCGAAATAATCTCGCCATTCGTCTCTTGATGCATCAAAAGCACGGAAAGGTGGTGCTGCCTGTGCTTGTTCCTTTTGTGTTGGAGGATTAGCCGCTTGTTTGGCGATTGCTTACACCAGACTTTGTATTTGCTGACTCTGTAACAAGATCAACTGTTGTAATTCGGCAGACATAGTGAACACAAATTAAACCAGCCCCCAAAATTTTATCGCTATAATTAGTATAACCAGAAACAAGTTGAACCAGCCCTGCACACGAGTTCGGAAGTCCTCGTCGCCAGTTTTGTGGCGGCGTTCGTAGCGACAAGCAATTCGCTGTAGAAACGGCTTACGAAGTCACCGCCACACTTTTAATAGCGGGCCGACCGGTCCGCTGGAACAGTGAACAGAAAGATGAAAACCCAAACACTCTGATTAAATAAAAGTCGGTACTTATCTTTATTAACGAAGATACAGAAACAGTAGTGAACTCCGTGTCTACAGAAATCTGTCTAGTTCGAGTCGGAGCGGCTAGGTTAGCGTCGGCTGACGACAAACAACAACTCTGCTGCGATGAACACACAACTGACTAGCAAGTACACAATTCGGTGGCGAGTATACAACTGAGCGGCGAATACAGAACTGTCCTAGCGCTCGCGACTCCAGCGCTTAAGAAACCAGAAGCCAGCGGTGGCGCGCGCAGACTTGCGGCGATTTCCTGTCTCGCTGGCACTGCTTATGCGGACGGCGTCCGGACTTTGATGCTGCCAACCTTTTTGGCAGCGGGCTCGGGTGGCATTACTGGCTAGGATATAACAAATTCTTTCGTAGAAAGGAAAGCATGCCATGTAAAGCTGTAGCAAGATTAGAGAGAAAAAATTCTAGGAGCTAAGGATTGAAGAAAGGTGTACTGTCTTGTTTGTCTTTTGTCTTTCTGGTTTTATCTATCCTATATTTAGTTTTACGTCAAGAAAAAGAGAAAGGTATTGCCTAATAGTCAATAAAGAACACAATTTTTCTGAGCTCTTGTTCTCCTGATTACAAATAATCCTGTCGAGTATTAATTGCGAGGTTTTTTAAGAGGTGCAGAATGTCAAACCGGCCGACTGGGAGCAGGAGAGGCACCAAATACGTTGACAAAAAAAATCACGACACCAAAAATTAATCAGTCTAGTGTAAAGAAATTTCAGGAATACATTTGTCTGGGTAACATATTTAAGTGATTAACATTGCATGATCACATGTTAATGTAAGCACGACATAAACCATTGCAAATCTGAAATGTTGGTACATAAATAACCTGTGTAATCAGCGGAATGTTGATTGCAATTATGCAGATGTGCATGCATTGTATTGTACAGGTGCTGGGTGTCAGTTTGTGGGATGGAGTTCCATGCCTGTTGCACTTGGTTGATTTTTAATGCTGTTTATGCATGACTCTGGAGTTGTCATCTGATGTCCCATATGTGCTTGATTTGAGACAGATCTCAAGATCTATCTGTAAAGCACACTGGGTTACAACAGAGGTATGTGGGCAAGCATTGTCCTGTTGGAAAAGAACCCCTGGAATGCTATTCATGAATGGCAGCACAACAGGTGAAATCATCAGATTGGTGTACAAATTTGCTGTCATGAGAGCGCTCCCACTGTCATACAAAATTGCACCCCAGACAATAACTCAAAGTGTAGTTCCAGTGTGTCTAGCACGCAGACGTATTTTGCAGCCCCTCATACGTCCTCCTTATAATCAAAGCACGGCCGTTATTGGCACCTAGGCACAACCAGCTTTCATCAGAAAACAAGAGACATCTGCTCAGCCGTCCAATGAGCTCTCACCTGCCACCACTGAAATTGCAAACAGCAGTGGTTTGGGACCAGGAGAATGCAAGCTACAGGTCACTTGTCTCGGAGCTGTCCTTGAAGTAACCAGTTGGTAAGAATTTTTGTTACTGTGGTGCCAACTGCTGATCATATTGCTGCTGCAGATACAGCACAACATGCCAGAGCCTTACGCCGAACACAATGATCTTCCCTCCCCATAGTGCCAAGTGTCCATCCAGAGCCTGGTCTTGTTGCGGCCATAAATTCCCATGACCACTGCTGCTAGCAATCATGTACAGTGGCTACATTCCTGCCAAATCTTTCTGCAGTATTGCAGAAGGAACATCCAGCTTCTCACAGCCCTATTACACAACCTCATTCAAATTCAGTGAGATGTTAATGGTATCTTAGTCACCTTAAAGGCATTCTTGACTGACATCAACTCACCACATCCAATCTCAAAGGTAACTAACAAACGCTCATGACTTTTACAGCATGTGTTAAAGGAAACCTGATTTGCATCATCATAGTTGCACTGCTAGCACCACTCTTATGCGACTGGTGCGCAATTTCAATAGACATTGTCTTTCAAATGTAGAATCATGCCTGCCAACTACTGTTTGTGTCACACAACTCTTCTTGGTATTGCGACTTTTCTCTCCCCCTTCTCTGACTGTGTATGTTCTGTCATAATTTTGTGAAAAGTAACGAACAATGTGAACTGATAGCTGATATGCATTTATGTGGCTGTGAAAATAAATGCATAATGAATGTGCTTTAAATATCTAAACTGCTGCCTTATTTATAGTAATTTTGCGCCAGCATCAATTTTATCATGAGTCAAACGGCAGAGAAGACATCAAACAAGGCAACTATGTCAGTTATTTACATATTGATTGCAGCAACACAGACCGTTTCCTTCAAGTGTTTACATAACCGAAATACTAGGGTATTGAGGTCTAATCAGCAATGTGGTCCTGAGATGTCAGTGACAGATGTGCCCACTGCTGAAAAAATCTGTTGGTGTGGCTCTGTGCGTGAACCACATCTCTAGTTTTTATTGCCATGTCATATCTGCCAGCAAGGTAGACAACGTGTTAATGAGGAAGTGAGTCCACATTATTTTGATTTCCTTAGTAGCATATACAGTTCTATTAATCTGTTGCCAAGAATATGTGCTCATTCATTATGTAATTGCATTGGGTTTTAAATCAGTCCACATATGCTGATTATGAAGATCCATAACATTCTCTTTTTACAAACCTTGCCTCATTAGTAAATAAAATCTTAGATTTAAGCATTGGATGTGCACCACATTTTTGCAAGAGCTGTTGAAATAACTGCAATTAGCCACTGCAGCCTTGTTATTGTATAGCCTGGATTCACTGAACACAGTATGAATATAGTAATTGTTCGTGAAGTGCTGTCCTTGCACACTCTTCACTGCTGCTAATTGTTTTACAGTGGTTTCAGGACTTTTGTTTACCACATGTAGCACATGCTCCTCCAACTTGGGTGCATGGACTGAGTTAAATCTTCGAATGTTTACCTTTCATGGTGCTAGAGAATCTGTTTTCTAAGACACTTACCAGATGGTACTCTGTGATGAGGATATATTTCTCAGTGTTGAGGGTATGGACTTGCAGACTAATTCTGTATCCTAATTCATAAAACAAAATCATATCCACAATATCATTTGTGAAGGTGTAGCTTTCCGTTAAGAACAAGTTACAGAAAAAATAAAATAAGATGTATTGAACATTTATACATACAAACAGGACAATTACAGTAAACACAAAAGTGAAGTCATTTGTGCAAGTAGGTAAGGCACCACAGTACGTACCTGAGTTGACTACAGCACAACTCAAACCCCACAACTGACTGCTGACAACCTAATACTCAGACTAATATGTATCTAGAGCACTGTGAAGCAGAAAAACATCAAAGTGCTTTGTTGGCTCTGTTGATAGAGTACCAGTGCAATGACTAGCAGCAGCAGCAGCAGCAGCAGCAGCTTTATTCATCCATAGATATCTTTTTACAGGGATATAGAACATGTCAAAGTATTTACAAGTTTAGATCAATTTAAAATAAGCTAATTCATATACACATATATTTACAGACTTCTAGTTAGAGACAATCATTAGATTTACTCTTGGTATAAAATAGTTTTTTTACAAATAACTTTTTAAATAATGTAATGCCACACTGTTCACTCATTTTTCACTATCAGTCACTGCGCACACTATTCACACATTGTTTCATAACACTTCGCTCGCTACACACACACACACACACACACACACACACACTGGTGATCTCTGGGTCATTTTGTGTACCGCGACTTCCCTTTTGCTATCCTGCAAAACTGAATCAGCATCCCTCCATAATGAGTGAGATGTTGAGCTCAGAAAGAGGAAGAGCTGTTGGTATTGTGTTATACAAAGGTTGGGGGTTAGTATTTCTAGAAAGGGAAATAAGATGGGGGGGGAAAAACATAAAGTGAAGGTCTTATGTGGAATGTTGGATGTTGTATAATCATTATTATTATTTATTTGTATAACATTTATTATCTAACCCCTACTCTGTTTTATCTAAGTAATCCTTCAATGTATAAAATGTATTGCATAACAGATACTTTTTAGCTACCTTTTTAAATAAGTGTATTTTTTCAATTTCTTTTGGTAATTTATTGTACAGTTTTATTCCTTGGTAGAAAATGCTGTTTTGAGTTTTATGTTTATTTTTTTCTTGGTAAATGTAAGTTGAGTCTCTCTCTCTTATTGCATAGTCATGGACAGAGCTGTTTGTGCAGTAATTACCAATGTTATTTTTGTTGTGTACAACTGACTGGTAAATGTATTCACATGGAGCAGTTAAAATCCCCAGTGTTTTGAACAGATCTTTACAATGAGCTCGACTAGTATTTTTGGTTATTATTCTTATGGCTCTTTCCTGGAGTTTGAAAATTGTGTTCATATTTTGTGCATTTGTTCACCAAAAAAGAATGCCGTAGCTAAGAATTGAGTGTAAATATGAATAATATGTAACTAAAAGACACTGCATGTTACACACTGATGATAGGAGTCTAAGGGCATAACATGCTGATGACATTCTGTTTGCAAGTACCTTTGTGTGTTCACACCACTTCAACTGAGTATCAATATTCATTCCTAGAAATTTTGCATTTGTTACACAGTCTATAGAGGTGCCATCTACATTTAATTTAACATTGTCATTTTTCCTCTTCAAACTGAAATTCATGGCATTAGTTTTCTTTATGTTCAATGTCACTTTATTGCTTATTGACCAGTCATAAACTTCCTTGAGAATTATATTTGCTTTCTCAGCAAGTAGTTCTCTTGTTTTCTCAGTGACCATAATATTGCTGTCATCAGTGAAGAGAATTTTTTCACCGTGAGTAACACTACTCGGAAAGTCATTAATGTATATCAGGAAGAGTATTGGTCTTAATATGCTACCTTGTGGAACTCTTATATTAATTTATTTTGATTCTGATAAGTGTTTTACTAAATGTTTAGATCTCTTTGAAGTATGTGTTATCTCTACTCTTTGTACCCTACCTGTTAGGTATGATCAAAACCAGTCATTAGCTACCCCTCTTATTCCTAATGCTTCTAATTTATTTAATAGAATCTTGTGGTCGACTGTATCAGATGCCTTAGAAAGATCCAAAAATATGCCTGTGGCACACTCATCTTTATCAAGAGCATCAAGTACAACTTTTGGTAATTCTACTATGGCTGGCACTGTATTTTTGCCACTTCGGAAACCAAACTGTAATTCGCTTGAAAGATTGTATTTATTCAGGTAATTCATTAATCTGTCTTTCATAATTGCTTTATTATTTTTGAGAATGCTGACAGCAGGGAAATGGGCCGGTAATTTTCTGTGTCTTCATGCATTACCTTTCTTAAGCAAAGGTACAACTCTTGCCTGTTTTAACTTCTCTGGAAATGTCCCTGATGTGAAGGATTCATTTATTATATTTGTTAAGGGGCCTTGTATAATCCCTATGCATTGTTTCAGTACACACTTTGGTACTTCATCTTAGCCTACAGACTTTATATTTTTTAGTTTTTGAACAGTTTTAATGACTTCATTCTCTGTGGTTTAGTGCAACATTATTTACAGGTGTTATATTAGTTTTGGGAATTTTTGCTGTAACTTCTCTGCAATGCTTGAAAAATGCTCATTTACATAGTTTGCTAAGTGTTGTGGATCATTTATTACCTTATCCCCCTCCCTTAGCAGTATGTTATTCTGTGTCTGTCTGCTTCTCCCCGTTTCCTTTTTTATAACATCCAAGACTGCTTTGCTTTTATTCTCTGCATTATATATTATTTTGTCATTAAATGACTTTTTTGCAGCAATCAGCACCTTCCTATAGATCTCTTTGTATTTATGATAGAAATTTAAGAATTCTGGATCATTGCAAATATTTTTCATGGAACTGAGGCGTTTTAAGCGTTTGGGAGGACTTCTTAATACCTGTTGTTAACCGTCTGTTTTTGTGAGATGTTGATACAGACATGCATACTTTTGGAAATACCTTTTCAAAGTTCAATTTAAACAATGTGGAAAATTTAGAGAATTTCATATTCACATTGGTTTCCTTATACACTTCATCCCAGCTTTGTTTTTCTAGCTCTTTTGAAAAAATTTTATTTTGATTTCTGATAGATGTCGTTTGTAGGCTTGTAGTTTAGGGAATGATTTGATGCCTGATTTTACTGTTGTCATTTGACAGAGATGGTCTGATAGTCCGAGATCTTTTACAGCTACATCACATTTTTCCCTGTCCATATTTGTGGCCACATGGTCAATTACTGATGCAGTTGTTGTAGTTACCCTTGTTGCACTACTGACCAGTAGGGACATGCCAAAACTTTGAAGGATGTTTATGAAGGTGCTGCTGGATTCATTTATATTAGTGTTGATGTTAATGTCCCCACACAGAATTATGTTGACCTTTGTACTTGAAACTTTATCTAGAACTTCTGTTAATTTATTGAAAAAAGTGTACACACACAAAATGATTAATTTCTTGGTGATATCAAGCCCTGTTAATTCAATAACTGATATTTCAAAGTGTTTGTCTTCACTTACTTACTGAGGTCATGTCTTGATTTGAACTGTGTTCCTTTTCTGATACAAATGCATGATCCTCCACCCCTTGAAGTAGTTCTGCAGTAAGAGGTTGCCTTTTCATGCACTGATTATGCTACATGTTGGATTTCTGTGTCTCTACACCAGTGCTCAGTAAAACAAACTACTGTGCAGTGCAACGATCAGAGCTCAACTTCTAATAGTTGTATTTTATTTTTTATTGACTGCATGTTTTGATGGAGGATTGTTAAGTCTGTGATATGCCCCATGTTACTCTTTCCAGTGACTTGTTTTTCTTCGTGACATCTGGTATATGTGATATTTGAGGTGTTAAAATTTGTCTTGTGAGTGATTGTTTCAGTATTTTTTAAAGTGCTGGAGATACTCTTTAGGCAGGGGAACCTGTTGTTTGGATTTATCGTAAAAAATACCTACTTTTCCTACCTATGACAACAGGTATTTGACCATGTGTGGCCCGAGATCCACCCCCTATACTTTCATGAGTCAGCTGAACCAATCTTCCCTTCCCAGTCCTGTTTAGGTGTAGGTCATGCCTAATGAAACCCCATCTGTTAATAGTCTCGACGGGCACCAGAGAAACGTGAGCAAAGCTGTCTGTCCTCAGAGCCATCCCTAACCCCACATTGATACACCTCCATTGAGGTGTGGTCGATTATGACACCGGAACAGCTCAACAAAGTGTATGTTGGTGCCATGAGTCAGGGAAGCTATCTTGTCCAAGTCACCATCTGTGTCATAAGCCCCAACTCTGTCCAAACTGTTTCCCACCCCACCCACTATCACTACATGGCCCTCTTTTGTAAAGTCCTTACATAAAGACCCTAGGTCCTCTATCTACAACCAAGCATCTTTCAGCCCCTCAAATGAACAAGTATTCAGATATCAGAAAGTGTGCATTTCCAGATCCATGTTTACTGGACTTGGTGGGAATGTTTTTATGCTCTTTTAACATACTAATGGAAGCCAGTGATGGAATTCCAGCTCAACATGTTTGCTATTTGAATTCGTAAATACAGGGTTATTACAAATGATTGAAGCGATTTCACAGCTCTACAATAATTTTATTATTTGAGATATTTTCACAATGCTTTGCACACACATACAAAAACTCAAAAAGTTTTTTTAGGCATTCACAAATGTTCGATATGTGCCCCTTTAGTGATTCGGCAGACATCAAGCCAATAATCAAGTCCCTCCGACACTCGGCGCAGCATGTCCCCATCAATGAGTTCGAAAGCATCGTTGATGCTTTAAACTGTGCATATCATCGCCGAATGGAGTTAGCAGTTGGTGAATCTTTGTTGAACTTTGTCCTGAAGTGTCGTTTTACTGTTATGACTGACTGATGTGAGTGCATTTCAAGCACAACATACGCTTTCTCGGCTCCTGTCGCCATTTCGTCTCACTACGCTCTCGAGCGCTCTGGCGGCAGAAACCTGAAGTGCGGCTTCAGCCGAACAAAACTTCATGAGTTTTTCTACGTATGTGTAGTGTGTCGTGACCATATGTTAATGAATGGAGCTACAGTGAATTTATGAAATCGCTTCAATCATTTGTAATAGCCCTGTACTTACAAGTCATAAAGTACAGTATACCCTCACTCTTATGTTTGTGGCATTAAGTTTTCTTACCATTTACAACACTTTTTATTGCTTACATCAAATTTCCTGTGTTAAAGATTTTAATTGGTGCTAACACGTATGTGATTTTCCTGCAATTTACACTTTATGAAACAATTCCCATGGAGAAGAAACAAATAATTGACATAAAAGATGCTGGCAAGGTACTGGTCTTCAAGTAGTGTTTACAAACATTATGCGATGAAGTTTCTTGACACCAGGGTGCTCTACGCAGCAGATCTGAATTGGTAACACTCTTGAACGATCCGTGCTTTGTCTCTTGCTGCCACTCTACTTGGTGTGGCAGCCGAGGAGAGAAATTTGAAGTACTGCACCTGTTTTTTCATCCTTAAGTGCAAATATTTACGTAAGTATTTTTTGTGATGTTTCACAAACAAGCAGTGTGAGTTATGGTTTGTGTGTGTGTGTGTAGTTTTCTGCATAATGGAGGGGCATGGTATATATTATAACCTCTAAAAAGACCACTACAGTGCAAGAGAGGCAGAAAACAACACAGAACAATCACATAATATACTTAAATAAATATTCACGCATGACAGTGAGAATAAATTCTCGAAATACGTTCTGCTTATCATGAAAAAATATGTATCAGATGCAGTGTTTCATTATCTAAATAATGAAAGTGTAAAAGTGGGTTTCCACTATATTTACATATGCTGATTCATGTCATACTTTATAAATATTGCAATCAAGATATTATAGAATTGAAGATTAATGTGTGTTTGTCTTCTTCTCAACATAGCCTGAAGAGCAGACAGAAGAATTGCTGCATGTGACAAATCACTGGTTTTCCAGGATACATGCAACTCCATTGGATTTAATTATTGCATACTGTTACCAGCCATTTCCTGACGTGCAGTTGGCAGGTCTCAAGCTCATACAAGTTATTGCAGAACAGCCATGGGGAGTCCAGGAAATCAATAAACAAATTGGTCAGTAGTATATGATTTCTGTGCACTTGATATTTTCATATACACAAAGAGAATCAAGAAGTGTGTTTCAGTGTTCTGCTAAGTAGGTTTGGGACAGTGAATTAAAAATTTATTCAGTAGTCTTAGGTTATTATATTAAACTTGATTTGTAGATAATGACCGAATTCTGTGTTACCATGGAATGAAGTACTATGTTCTCTGGCAGTGTTGTTTCACTTTGACAAGGTAGTGTCATCCTTCATTGTCATATTACTTTTTTATAAGTGAAATGTTACAGCTGTTGGGATACTAGACCCTTATTTGGGAAGGGTGAGATTCAAATCCCTGTCCAGCAGTCTTGATGTATTTTTCCTTAAATTACTTCGTGTGAGGATCCATGTGGTCCCATTAAAAATAGTAGTATCCAAAAATTTACCGCGTCCATTTCAAACTGACTGTCACTCTGTCTTTGTGTATATTAAATTCTTTAATTGTGTAGATAAAAAATGCACTCACCAAGCATCAGCAGGAGAACACACATATAAAGGTATTTAAATGTGCAAGCTTTCAGAGCCAGAGGCTCCTTCTGCTACCAGAAGGGTTGAAGGTGAGGACAGAGGGGTCAAGGAAAAGGACTGGTGAGGTTTAGGAAATGGGGAGGGTTTGGAGAAGTCGCCCAGAACCCCAGGTCAGGGGAGACTTACCAGACAAGTTGAGAACAAAAGACTCTGTGTTAGCAGTTAGTCTTTCCTTCTCATCCCGCCTAGTAAGTATCCCCTGACCAAGGATACTGGTTGACTTTCCCCAAATTCTCCCCATTTCCTAGACCTCACCAGTCCTTTCCTTCACCCTTCAATCCTTCTGCCAGTAGATTAAGCACCTGGCTCTGAAACGTCTCCTACCACCACTTAGTGAGTAGATTTTTTTTATCAATCCAGTTACATTATATTTTCAAAAAGTGATTATTTTTGTTGATATATACTAAATTCTGGTATTACTATAAGAGAACGTGTAGGTGGAGGGAGGGATAAGAAAGGAATACCATATAATTTCAGACTGAAACAGTAGCAGTTGGCCGATAGAAAATCCATATGCCATTCTTCACAAAACTACTGCTCGATACATGCATGAAGGGATCATCTTGTAGGTTTGTAACAAATGGTTCAGTTTTTTTTTTTTTTTTTACAAATATTATTAACTTTTAGAGGGGATAGTAGTATGTATTATGAGTGTATGTGTTAGTTACTGTCATCTATGAATAACTGAATGTAATGTTTGCTTGGGGTTGCTTCAGGGATATGTGTCATAGATGACATACCAAGGGAATTGGAGGTGTTTTATACATCAGCACCCATGCCTAAGGCTCACGTGCTACAGGTGCTTCATCAACATTTAAGTGGCATATCCTATATCTTCTTATAAAGACATCTTTCTGTACATCCTGAATTACATGTAAAAACATTTGATTACCATGCCAGTATTCTGGTGTATAAAGCTTATGTACCAGTCCTGTCTTGCGAACAGAGTAAATCCTCATTGGTTGCAAAAAGTTCAATTACACTGCTCATTGCAGCTCACTTTTTTAGACATAAAATTTCACTTGCTCAATGTTCAGAATTCTTCACACACACTTTCACACTTTCCAGTCAAGATTGTGGCCAAAATTTGACAATCAAAAAGTGGAAATAAGTAAACCACAATCTGAAAAATGTGACCCTAATGAAGAAAGAAGACTCGGTCTCGGGAAAATGGAAGGTAATGACTGAAGGAAGTTGTACTCAGTAGGTAAAAGATCTGAAAGACAGTGAAAATTTAGTGCAAAAAAATCTTTTGAAGTGCTTTCTGCCGTGAATTCAATGAACACATCGGAAAGGATTGAAAAGTTGGAAAACAAAGTAGGCAAAACATTCCTCGTTGTAAGTAGGTCACAGTGAAAATATAGCATCAGGAGATATTCTAAAAACTCCGAAAATAAGTGCGCACACCTACACTACCACAGTCTTCAATGCAAAAAAGGAAACTACGTTAAAAAATGTATCTCCAGGGAAACTGCAAACTGAAGAATATTTAGAATATGTGCGGCAAAAAAACACTAGTCAGGTGAGAAGAACCTTAAATCCTCTGGTTACAAAAGGTGTGAAACACAAAACAAGCTGTGTGTTAGGTGATAGTCACAGGCGTGAAATTTCTGCAATGTTGATGAGAACATGTAGTTTCAAGGCATCTGGTTTCATAAAGCCAGGGGCTCCATTGAGTGAAATAATGGACCTAACAGCATTAACTGACATAGCTTGCTTGAATAAAGATGATTTCGCCATGTTAATAGAAGGATCAAACGACATCTATAGAAACAAGACATACAAGGTTATTACAGAAATGAGGAAATGTTTAAATAATTTAACCCACAAAAATATACTCATTGGGAACATCCCACATCGTCATGATTTACCACCTTGGTCGTGTGTGAACCGCAAAATTAATGTTGCAAACGAGTGTATCACTGAAATATGCACTAACTTTAAAAATGTCGATACTGTAGATATAAACAGATTGGAGCAAAGGTTCCATACAGTCCATGGACTTCATTTAAATATGCCAGGAAATAAATTACTAGCCGAAAAAATATGTACACGCATTTCGAAGAAGAGTGAGGAAAAAAGTATAAGTGGCAAACAAACGGAGATTAAGAAGTGCTGTAGATGAGTTACAAGCAAGTCGTCAGCCAGATGAAAATTATGAAATGGTCTAAACCGAAGAGGACAGATGTGGATGAAGCAAAACTTATACAAGCTCCAGAAGTTAACTCACCTACTGATTGCCACCAGCAAACAAAAGCCACACACAAGAAAGATATCAAAAAAATTTTAGGGTAATTGCTGTATTAGAAATGCCATTAGATAAAGAATCAGAAACCGTTTCATCAACTAAAGTTACCAAATACCCAAATTTTGCTATACTACACTATAACATTCAGTCACTCACAAATAAAATTTCCATGTTGGAAGCACTACTCCAGTATGCACTAAATATGGACATAATTGGCATTACTGAACATTGGCTACGAAATGAGAAAGTAAAATTAACCTCAATCTCAGGATATAGGTTAGCAAGTCATTTTAGCTGAGAGTTTTCCAAACATGTTGTCTCTGCTATCTTTGTGAAAGAACAAATAAAGTTCTGTGATGTCAGTAAAAGTTATATTGACTCAATTGAAAAGACTTTGAACTTTCCGTTACTAAACTACCAGAGTTTAATTTCATAGTTATTAACATATATAGAGCAACGAGTGGAAACCTGCCAGTCTTCATGAATAAACTAGATGTTCTGCCTAACAGGATCAGTACACTAAATATGAAGATAGTGCTTTGTGGGGATTTCAATTTTGATTTTTCAAAAGACAGCAGCACCAGAGATGCTTTGAAAAATATGACCAACACATTCAGTATGATCCCCACAATACACTGCCCAACAAGATTAACAGAATGCACAAATTCCATTATTGACCAAATATTCATCTCAGAAACAAATTACAGATTCACAAGCAAAGTACTGAGCATAGTTATAGTGATCATGAGGCACAGCTGCTGTGTATAGAAGTGCCAACAAGTACTAGCAGTTCCGAAAAAGTAATTGAAGAAAGAATCTTTTCTGAAGATAACATTAGAATTTTTAATCTCTTACTGGCGAAGGAAAACTGGGAAAGCATTTCCACTCAGAACAATGTTGATAGCATGTACATGAGTTTTCAGAGCATCTTTCTTCACTATTTTAATGTAGAATTTCCAAAAGTAGTAAAAACAGTAAAACCTAACAATAATAAGCAATGGGTAACTAAAGGCATAAAAATTTCCAGTGAGAGAAACAGATTCCTGCAGTACTGTTGTAAGAAATATAGAGTAACCCAAGAATTCTCCAGATTATTCAAAAGCCTACAAAAGAATCTATGGTAGAGTAGTCAAAGAGGCAAAAATTATGTGGAATGACAATTTGATAAGAAACTCATATAACAAAATGAGATCCACATGGAGAGTTATAAATAAAGAAACTTGTACTTCAGCGGCAAAGAAAAAGAATGTATCATTAACACTAGAAGGCTCAAAAGACACAGACCCAAATTCAGTTGTGGAAGAATTCAATGAATACTTCACTTCACTAGCTGAAGACCTCATTCAAGTACACTGTCAAGGACCAGTCCCAAGTTTCTCCAGCAAGTCAGTGATCTCGACTGCTTCTATGTATGTTTATGAAACAAACCCCAATGAAATTATAAGTAAAATTAAATCATTAAGCAATAAAATGTCAAGTGGTCTTGATGAAGTACCTGATTTCATATTAAAAGCATGTTCTCACCACATAGCAAACCCCTTGGCAACAATTTTCAACCTCTCTTTAAAAACTGGTATATTTCCAGATATTTTTAAAATAGCAAAAGTTTCACCACTGCTAAAAAATGGTTCTTCTGAAAAAATATCAAACTACTGACCAGTGTCACAGTTAAGTTCCTTCTCAAAAATTCTAGAAAATCTCTTCTATGACAGGCTTTTAAGTTTCATAAATAAATATGCACTTCTTACAGTACAACAACATGGTTTTAGAAAGTCTAAGTCTACACAGACAGCAATTTTCGAATTCTTAGACTGCATTTTAAAATCCCTTGATCAACATAAATTAGCTGCAGGTATTTTTCTAGATCTATGAAAAGCCTTTGACATTCTGGACCATAACATTATGCTCGAAAAATTAGAAAGACAAGGAGTAAGAGGTGTAGCTCATAGCTGGCTGTGTTCATACCTAAAAAAGCCGCTGGCAGAAAGTATCACTTCAGTATGAATTCAATAAAATGAATAAAACAAGAAACAACTGCTTTCTTTCTAGCAGATTGCCTATAAAATGTGGTGTACCAAAGGGCTCAATCTTATGTCCATTACTCTTCTTGCTTTATGTGGACGACTTAGTTGAATATAAGAGTCACACAAAAACTATCCTGTTTGCTGATGACACCAGTATGTTGTTCACTGGATCCAGTCGGTGGTTCCCCCCCCCCCCCCCCCCCCCCCCAAAAAAAAAAAAAAAAAAAAAAAACCCACACATTATAAATACTGAAAAAACTCTGTGTGTCGATTTTCATTTAATTCCTCCAACTAATCAAATGTCTATTCAAGCACAATTAAAAAATGATCCCCTAGAAAATGTGTCACACACATAAATAACTTGTCTAGAAAACTATCTTCTGTGTGCTATGGCCTAAGAATTTTAAAGGCTACAACAAGCAAAACAACAGTACTGCAGGCATGCTATGCACAGTTCCACTCACTAGTCCGATATGGGATCGTTTTCTGGGGATACTCAACTCACAGTATAAAGGTTTTTAGAATGCAAAAAAGAGCTCAAAGAATAATTTGTGGCCTTAAAAAAATGGAGTCCTGTAAATCCCATTTTACTGAGCTTGGTGTTCTAAATGTTCCAAGTTTATTCATTTATGGAACTACCTTGTTCACTAGGGACTAGCTCCTGAAAACAGGTAAATTGCTACAGAACAAAAATGTACACAACTATAGTACCAGAGGGAAATCAAATGTACATAAAAAATATCGCAGAACAACCACCTATCAGAGGAGCATAATTAACATTTGTGTAATACTACTACCTATATTTAAAGCTAAACTAAAAGCATTTCCAATAAAGCACTGTTTCTACTCTGTCAGAGAATTTCTGAATACGTAACAAAATTAATTGTAATAGGTACCTATTTTTAATTTGCCTACTATTTTCCTAATACTATGTATTATTGTAACTTATCTTTGACGTGTCCAACGTCAATTGTACAATGTGTGGCGTATGATAAAACTGGACCAATAAAAAATCAAATCATCTGTGGCACCTATAATTTATGACTATATCAAATGACAGGTGTGTCAAGTATGAAATCTTTATGATGTTAAAATTGATGTAACCACACCGAACAAAACATTAGTCATCCCTAGATAAGCGTCGTGTAATACCATGTTGTTCCACCCCTGGACTTGATAACCACCTGCTTGCAGTTAGGAAGTGAGTCCACAAGGGTGTGCATATACATCACTTCCAGGGTAAGATGCTCTCTGAGGATTGGATCACACAATTCGACCAAATTGGGGCAATGCTGACGTCAGCATTTTACTCACTGTTCCAACATGCCCCACAGATTTTCTATGGGGTTCAAGTCAGGTGATTTTTGCAGGCCAATTGAGAGGTAATAGGGTGGGGGAGTATTCAGAAAATGAGCCACATACTGTTCCAGTCCAATGAACTTTGCTGTTATCATCTTTATGTGCAGGGTGAGGATTCTTCTGGATAACTAGGAAAGCTTATAGAATTACATTTTACCTGGAAAAATCAAGAGAATCTCAGGGAATTTCAGGACTATCATAAAAGCTCAGGGAATTCTATGTTTTTAACCCAACATTGAAGATTGATTTCATTAACTTTTATAAATCACAGATTTTAAAATACTCAATATTTCAGAATGCATTAATTATGTGAACATTATTCCATATAAATTATCAATGGTTAAAAACTGCTGTTTGTATAGCTCAGCTGAGGAAAGAGAAGCCCCATTATTGTGATACAACATCTCTCCCACTCACCATTAATTTATCAGGAACTTCACATAGAGTATAACCCCGCTTTTACACTTTTCAAGGGACTTGAAAAAAAAATGGCGTAAACTGTGAGAAAATGTGAAATGTGGGATATTACTTTTTTAAGTTTTACATGTTGTGTATGGGGCCCCCCTTTCCATTTTCTTAGTTTTATATGATACATGTAGATAAAAGGCAAAAACTACTCATCAGGGAATGTTTATTTCTATTAAAGGTCATCTGAATTTAGTGCTTTGTTTAGCAGGTGATATGACATTCACCAACAGTGTAGCACAACAAATCGCATTAAAACTAATGCAAACCACGCGACCGCCATGTTGATTTACGTGTTTGCAAAGCTAAAGTGATGCAGTTGGTAGTTTTAGTATTTATACTTGATGCCTATGAAAAGTGCATGTCAAGTGTACACTGCATTAAAGACCTCTCTAAGCTGCATCATTTTTAGTGTAACTTTCCTGCGAAAGTGATGTCAGCAGATGTATACAGTACCGGTCGTTTATCTTGCTGTTTTTGATTTTATACGTATAGGTGCGTGAAATATCGTAAAGTACGTTAAATATGGCACTACACTACAGATCAATCTGTCACTGCAGCCTTTATTTCACACTCACTGACTTAGTCAGCTCCTAGCCAAACTGACACTTTCAAATCAACGTAGACATTGGGGTTACGATAGAGATTGGTCTGTATCTACAGCCAAAATTACAGGGAAGCAAACAATACTACACTTAAGCATTTCTAGCACACATTTACAAAACATTAATATGCCCTTTATATTTATTATACTGACTTTTAATTTGGCTGGTCTATTAACACGACGTTAACAAATGAGTACAGTAGTTACTACTTTTTGGCAAAATTGTGGGTTGTTCTAATTTTGTTTGATGAATTTTTTCAATGTGGTTTTCGAGTTCATAAACACATTGGAGGACTTTGTCATTAACATTTGCAGCTGAAATATATTTCTTAATTGTTTCCACTGTGCTGCATTAACAACTGCAAATGAGGGAACCTCATTGTTCTCATCACTATCACTATCACTTTCTGCATTTTCTTGTGTGTGAAAGTCGCTAACGTCATCAACAGAAATACTTTCCGCAGTGACGTCAGCGTCTTTAATGTGTAGGAAATCGTGAACCGGATGCTGAAGCTGCAGTTTTTCCCATGATGAAGCAAGCAGTTTTTCACCGCTGTCACTAACACTCACATCTGGTGCATCAGATCCATTTGTACCATCGGCTTCGATGAATCCCGCTTTGTGGAAGCAATTGGAGATGGTGGCCAATGTAACTTCTGTCCATGCCTTCGCAATATAATGCAAAGCATCTAAAATTGACACTTTAAAGGAGGTTGGGTCTTTCCCAACTTCCATCGAAGTTAATACCTTCTGCACAATCACCTTCCTATAGTGTGTTTTGAAGGCATGGATGATACCCAAATCCAAAGGTTGTAATTTGCTTGTGCAGTTTGGTGGCTGAAGCTCTAATTACACATTATGTAGGCTTATATTTCTGGGATGCGCAGGGCAACAATCTGTTAAGAGGAGAATTTTTCTGTTGTGAGTACCCATTCTTGCATCAAGACAATGTAATTCTCTCTCGAATAATTCTGATGTCATCAACACTTTTTTGTTGGCACTTTAGTTTGTTGGCAGTGTTTTTTAGATTTGCCAGTGCCTAACATTACTGTCAGGCAAACTTTGCTGTGTTTACCTCCATGGCAGTTTTTGCTTTTAGAGGCAAGCATTTTATTTGGCAATACACTGTAAAAGAGACCTGTTTTGTCAATATTGAAGATATCCTTCAGTTTATACTGTTTCAAAAATTCTTGTAACCAGCCACTCTGCCATTCTGTAACAGATTTTTTGTCCACACTGTTTTCTTTGCCACATACAGTTTTATACACTACAGTGTACCACTTCTTGAATCTATCTATCCACCCATTTGATGCTGTGAAGTCCTCCATCCCAAGTACATTGGCAACTTTCAGTGTCTTTTCACACATCATCACACTGTTTCTTGGAATATTCGATGCACGAGCTGCCTGAAATCAGTTCTTCATAATTTCTTCCAACTCTGCGTATTTCAAATAGCTGGCATATTTCATTTTTTTGGAATTTGGCCCACTGTTACTTACACTTTCCAAAATAGTCTCCCTGTTTTTCTTGATAGTGTTCAATGTTAGATACCGGTATTCCTAAACTCTGTGCTAATGCAACACGTTCCACGGTGAGCATAAACTCTTTCCAGAATTTTGACTTTTTCTTCCATACAAAGGATTTTCCTGTCTCTTTTGGCAGAACCGGCATTTTCCATCCTAAACTGCGACAGAAAACAACAATGTGAATGAAACAACTAACCACAGACTTAGATCACCTCACACAAGGCCACGAACACACTATGCGGTACACACAAACAAAGTAACACACACAAACTCTTCGCACAGCACTTGTTGAGAGTAGCTGTATCGACTGAAATCGACTCGCTTTGGTTGTAGGAACAGGCTTTGTTGCATTGCCAACCTTAGATAGCAAACAACACTGTACTTTATTTATTTATTCCATGTGATCTGGTGGTACACAGTGTGTTGCAGATGTCAGAAAATATCATTTAACATTGTTAACATATATTAACATAGGCCTATAGTATCCTAATGTATTATATTGCTCAATGTTTTCAATTTAACACAAACAGCAAGATTACTGTTCTAAGTATTCATTTACAGAGTAAAAACAGTGACACAACAAATATGACTTCACGGCTTTGCTAAATTTAATGTTGTCTTCGATGGACTTAATACTAGTGGGAAGATTGTTGAACAGTTGGAGGCCTATGTGGAAAACTCCCTTTTTACACAGTTGAGTGTTTGTACATATAACATGCAGGTTTGCGTTTTTCCTGGTGTTGTGTTCATGTATTTCATTATTTTTTACGACTCTGGGGTCAGTTGGCACTATGTGGTTTCTGAAAAATTTTAGAGTCTCAAGATTGTAGAGGCAAGGCAATGTAAGGATTTCCAACTTTCTGAAGATGGGTTTGCAGGAGTCTCTGGGTTTGCTCCCAGTAATAATCCTCATTGCTCTCTTCTGGATTCTGAATGTGCTGAGAGCAGTTGGAGAATTTCCCCAGAATATTACACCATATTTTAGATGGGCTTGTATGTAAGCGTAGCATGCACTGGTTAATGTTTTGAGGCTAGCACATGTTTTCAATACACTCAATGCGTAACAGCCAGTACAAATCCTGGCATTTACCTTTCCTGTATGTGTATTCCATTTCAGGTTATCTTGAACCCACAGACCCAGGAATTTGAAAACAGTGTCGGTATCTATTGACTGGTTATTTATAGTGACAAATGGCTGAGAGGAATTTGTATTTTGTGTTATGTGAAAGTAAATGGAAGCTGTCTTTTTGGTGTTGATAGTTAATCTGTTGATTTTTGCCCAGCTGCTGAGTTGTTCAGTGGCCAAGTTCATAGCTTTTTGCACAGCCTCTGTATTCTCCCCTTTGAGGAGTACACTTGTGTCATCAGCAAATATTATTGTTTTGTGTGCATCAACATTCAGGCTCAAATCATTAAAATACAGGAGGAAAAGTAGGGGTCCCAATACTGAGCCCTGTGGAACACCTTGCTTTACGGTTTTATTACTTGATAGTATTTCGGTTATTGAGTTGCTTTGTCTGTTAGTATATTTCATGCTGACTTTCTGCATCCGATTGGTTAGGAATGTAGCAATCCAGTTGTTTGCAATTCCTCTGATACCGTAGTGTTCTAATTTTTCCAGTAATATTTTGTGGTCAAAAGTGTCAAAAGCCTTTGACAGATCCAGAAATATGCCTGTTATGGGTTGTTTTCTATCTAACAGTTCTAAAAGCGTATTTATGCAATCATATACTGCAGTTTCAGTAGATTTGTTGCTTCTGAACCCATGTCGAGCTAAACTTAGTAAATATTTTTTTCAATGAAGTCCATCATTTTTTTGTACATTATTTTTTCAAAAACTTTAGAAAAGCAGGACGAGATTGAGATAGGCCTGTAGTTATTCATATCTTTATTATCACCTTTTTTGAAGACAGGAATTACTTTAGAAAGTTTCAGAGCTTCAGGGAAGATACCTGCTTGGAAAGAACAGTCACAGAAGTGAGTTAATGGTTCAGCAATTGTGTGTTCACAATTTTTGATTACAGCTGCTGGGATACCATCAATTGCAGCTGAATATGAATTTTTTAACTCTCTGAGGGCTTTTGCAATACATTTTCAGTGACTTTGGTAATGAAAATTGACTGCACATGTGTTATATTTTTGGTTTGCTGGTTGATAATTTGTGTTAGGATTATTTTTGACCAGTTTTTCAGCTATGCTAGTAAATAAATTGTTGAAAGAGTTCACCACAACTTCGGGATTAGATATAGATTCATTGTTGAGTTTGATTTCTATGTTCGTGTGTGAAGCTTTCATTACTCATCATTCTGCATCCTTTTTGCTTGTCTGATCACTCTTCTTAGGATACATGTGTAGTTTTTATAGTATTCTGTTAGTTGGGGGGAGTCACTACTTTGTTTACATAACATGTGGAGTATTCTTTTATGTTTGCAAGAGATTTTTATAGCTGGTGTAACCCAACTCTTGTTTCTATTATTATTATTATTATTATTATTATTATTATTATTATTATTATTTATTCTTACTGGTTTTTGCAGAAAGGCCTCTTCAAAGTGGTGGATCATTTTGTTAAGAAATATGTTGAGTACAATGTGTATACAGACCATAAAGGAAATTACCATATATTAGCAAGTTACAAATACTGTAAAATGGATATCCTCCGTATGGGATCATCATCACAGGGTAAAGTTAATGCCGAAACGATGCGGATACAATAAATTAAGGGTAGTACTTATTGTAGCACACAGTACTGACAGATAAAGTTGGTATCGACTCGAAACAAATGAATGTTCCTCAGAAGTTCTTCCGTCTTCTATTGAAGCAGTTACTCCTATCAGCCACCACGCCGAGTTGTGGTTGGCAGCGGCAGGATACAAATTACATTTTTTTCTGACTTAAGATTTGCTGATTGGAGCACCCTGGTGTCAAGAAAGTTAAACGTAAAATGTATGTAAACACTACTTGAAGGCAAATGCTGTGCCTCCATCATTTTATGTCAATCGCACCAGTTTCTTTCCTTGTCGAAAATTGTTTCATAAAACATAAATCATGGGAAAATTACTGATATGTTAACGTAAAAACGGGTGCGAATTAACATTGTGAACATATGAAATTTGAAGAAAGCGATAAAAAAATACCATAAATGGCAGGAAACTTTAATTCCGGAAATGAAAAAGCAGGGTTATACTGTACTGTATTGCCATGGGCATGGCCAAACATTATTACCCCCTTTTGCCACTCCCTCACGTCCTTCCATTTACCCATGTTTACATACAATGTCCCCTTGAAATATAAGTATCTTACTGAACAGTACTGCACTATGCTCACAGAGAAGCAGTGCATGCATGGTAGAGCACATGGATCAGTCCAGTAAGCTTACATTATGATACACAAGTTGTCGTGTGTACATGTTATAGCTGTCAAATGCTAAACAGCCACACTTATTGGCCATAGTAAACACTCAGTGCCTGAATACGTGTCTGGCAAGCTCGTGGTGTATAATAATGTGTCTTTTTTAAAAATACTTACAAGCTTTAGAGCACCAAGCGTACAAGATTTCCACGTGGGGATTACTGCACAAAATGATGATTACGTACTACTCATTTATTTTCTAAGAAATGTAACACATTGTAATGTAAATGAAGCTGAGCAATTGTAATCTGTCTTTCTCTTTTGGAATGTTACCATTTGATTTGCATACTGCAAGCAAAACTGGATTTTATTGGTAGAAAGAAACCAAACATATATAAAATTTCTTGTCTAAAATGAAGGATTGCTGACACTGACTTCAGTATGTGCCATATAGGCTGAGATAAAAGAAAGGCCCCACATTGTTTTCATCTGTCTGTCTGTCTGTCTGTCTGTCTGGTGCCTCCTGTGTACTCGTGTTCAATTATTATATGTAGCTTTCCGTGGAGAGTTTGAAGGATGTGAATCTCTCTCTCATTGCCGCCATATTAACAATTAATTTTTTTTTGACAGTATATTGTGTACACCCAACCAGCAAATCATATTTCAGTCATGTCGTGTTATTTACCAACTGTACTGAAACATATGCACAGTCTTTTATGTGGGCATGACATAGTGTTTACTTGAATGATTGCCACTTCAAAACTGTGGACAGAAGTGAAGTTGACCACCCAGTGGTTCCAGACACCATATGACATACCACAAAATGGTCAACTTCAATTATTGCTGCCATCTGGATTCCTCGTACATCACCAGTTTCTCTGGATACTTGGATGGGAATTGTCCTTACAACACATCCTTTGATCCTGCATGCCTCTTGACCTCAGTTTTCACTAGCCCATGTCCCACACTCACACGCCCACACCAACCCTTGTCCTTGTGCTTCCCACTTACTCCATTAATCTACCAATGCATTGTTCTATCTGTTGTTGTCTCCTCCTCCTCCTCCTCCTCCTCCTCTTCCTCCACCCACCCCCCTTTGCAAGCTACATGCAACTCCCCTGTACCAGGACAGGCTCACTGACACCACATTTCTGTCCCACTTGCGTGCTGCTCTTCCTCCCAGCTTTCAGCCTCTCCTCCATCCCCCTTCTCTTCTGGTATCTGTCAGTTTTTCCCCCTTCTTGGCCTGTGTGGTTGCAAAGTAATCATCCTTGAGATTGAGAGTATATCATTGTGATGTGAACTCATTCAAAGAGTATACATCTTCAAATACCTATCTTGTGATGATTTGATAAATCCATATGAACTTTTCAGTTTTTTGTTTCTCATTTTTGCAGTTTTTATCATCAAGAAAAAAATAGAAATCTTCTATGTAGTGGTGTAACTGAGAATACATCAGGCTCCCCTATACCCCACTCGGAGATGAGAAGTTCTGCATGTAGCACAAAACCCTAAACAGCATTCTTCTCAGCATATCTTGTGCATCTCTGGACATGTCACACTGTCCACATAGTTTCATAATGTATGTATTAGTGTATACAATACTGCCATCCATTGATTTATCATCAGAATAAAGGGAAAACAGTTTTGCCAGAGTATTTACTGCTATATCTAGCCCTGAAGCTCCTAGTTTGTCTTCTTTTCTAACTGATTGGTTTTGTTTGTCATTTAGTCTGCTCATCCATTTTCGAGTTACCTGCCTCTGTGGCCGGGATCACTAACACACACTTGTGTGGTGGCACTAGACTCGGGGGTAAGCCAGTGTGAATCCCCAACTAGGGGAGAAGAGGTGGTGGCGTGAAGTTCCTGATCACCATACTTCGCACCAATGGCCTGGTTTAAATACAAAACCTCTCTGCAGTGTCTCATGAAGTGAAGGGGGACACTGTTGATGCTGATCCGTCCATTGGATGGGGATGTTAAGCTTGGTGGCCTCTTTGGTACTATTTGAGAGGAGTGGGCTGTGTGCTGGCACTGGGTTTCATCCTCTCTTTTCTCTCATCATTGTCATACAACACTAACATTGCACTGCATTACCCCTCCCTCCCCCCCCCCCCCCCCCCCCCCCCACACACACACATAGTTTTACAAATATTGTGCTGAAGCATTTGGTAAATAAATAGACAAAAATCCTTATTCGAGTAACAATTATTTAGCAGATGCATTCAAAGTCCCATTAGCTGAATAGCCAATCCACTCAGAATGTATATCATGTTCACTTGTTTCAACAGTGTCATCTCGATCTATTCTAATTTGCCTTATAAATGGAATATCAGTTCGTAGTGGTCCTATCCTCATGTTGTTCTTGGCTGTGGGAAAGAGTAAGCCTTATGTGCATACAGTGAAAACATACAAAACAAATAACTGATCATATTAGTGGTAAAGGCAAGTTTACTTAAAGGCTGAAATAGGTAGAAGACAAAAACAGTTATCACACAGATGTGGTCATGCCGTAGAGGTGTTAACTGGAGTTCACATTGACCCAGTGGCAGCAGCTAACCCTTAAATTATCAAAAATATTCCTTGCAGCATAAAATTGTAAGAAAATATGATGGGAAGTCAAAAGGAAGGGAAGGAAAGTGGTATAATATGAGATTGGGAATACACTGCTGAACTTATAGACAGTAGATAATGCTCAAAATTTTTATGCTTAGGCTGAAGTATTAGCTAAAAACAGCAGCTGAATAGTATCAGTGGAAAGACAGTTGCTTTGAAAAAAGCCATTGCCCTTCCGCTAAGATATATAGCAGGGCTTCACAACATACGTGCTCGCGGAGCAAGCTGTGAGCAGCAAGGCGCGAGCACGCTACCCCCACTACCAGACCAGAGCGGGGAGAGTCACGTGGGGCACACAACAGCTGCTGCCAGTCAATGTAAATCCGCAGCCACCTGCAGGGATATCACTCACGAATTATTACTGCGACAAATGAAACAAATAAAGGAGAATGTACACGTGCCACATAATTTTATTAGCTTAGTGTATGCCTCTACATTCGTATTAATTTGTGAACTGTTACACAATAAAAGGTGTCACTGAAGTATGGGATTCTCGGTTATCTTGTACTTTTTGCCCTTTACAATTGCGTCTATGTTTGGTGTAATTGTTCTTGTGCATTGTAGGCGCAGCATGCAGTTTAAATTTCGATCAGACAGTGCGTTTCTCAGGCGCGTCTTGTTACATTTCATTGCAGAGAACAGTTGTTCACAAACGTACGTGGAACCAAACATTCATATTATTGTAGCCGCCAGTTTGTGCAAACGAGGAAATCTATCCTGAGGGAAGTGTCTGTAGAATTCCAAAATGTTTTTCTTGTTCTGAAAATTGTATTCTCTGTCACACTGCAAGTCAATAATTTCTAGTTACAGCTCAGGACGAATCTCTTCAATATTCGCTGAATGTAGAGAGGAGAACAGATCAAAATCACTGTCTAGTTCTGTCAGATCTTGAAAGCGTTGATCAAATTCTTCCTTAAGGGCAACTAAACTATGTGAATAACATTCACAGTCTTTGTGAACATCTTGCATGGATGATAATTTAAGAAAATGAGCTACATTTCCTGTTTCCAGCTGACTCGCCCAAAGTGTCAGTTTCATTTTAAACGCTCATATTCGATCTATGAAATGAGTAATTAGCAGATCTTTACCTTGTAGTGAAATGTTCAAAGCATTCAGATGGCTAGTTAAATCTGCTAAGAACGCGAGATCACATTTCCATGAAGGCTCTTTCAATTCAGGAACACACATGTTATTTACCCCATGAACGTATTTATCTCATCTAATAGGCAAAAAAATCGATTTAATAATTCGCCACGACTAAGCCAGCGGACCTCGCTGTAATAAGGCAGGCTACCATTCTGGCTTTCTACATCCTCAAGAAAGCTTTTAAATTGCCTGTGTTGTAGCCCATGTTTCCTTATATAATTGGTTGTATGAACAACAACACTCATCACATTTTTTAGAGTGATACTCTTTGCACATAAGTTTTCCTGGTGGATCACACAGTGAACGCCCCTTATTTCATTCGGCACGGTCAGTTTTTGCATTTTCTTCTTCAACAGCGCAACAAAATATGGTTTTTTCCCTGTCATCGCTGGTGCACCGTCTGTAGACACTGAAACTAAAGAATTCCACGACAATCCTATATTTTCAACACTTTCTTCAACACTACTTAAAATATCATCTCCGGTTGTAGTGTTCTTCATGGCTACTACATCGAGGAGCTCGTCCCTCACCTGAAGATCTCTATTAACACCTCTAATAAATATGGCAAGCTGAGCTGTTCCAGTGATATCAACACTTTCGTCCAGAGCTAGAGGATATGCCATAAAATCTTTACAGATATTTGCAAGCTGGCTCTGGACGTCGTCTGCCATGTCCTGTATGCAACGCATAATGGTCATGTTAGATAATGGCACAATCCGAAACTGTTCAACTTGAGATGGACACAAATGTTCCGCTGCAACTACCAAACATTCTTTTATTACATCGCCATCAGTGAAGGAGCGCAGGGATTTCGCTAAAAGCAAAGCAATTTTGTAACTCACTCTGAGAGCTGCCTCAGTTGATTTTTCTTCGTCGTCCAGATCTTCTGCGGATAGCTTCCTTTTAAGTTTAATAACTTCCTGTGCATGATCTGGTCCATCACATTTTCCACTTCCGTAGTCTTTCGCATGGTACGACATATAATGTCGCTGCAAATTAAATTTCCTAAAAGAATTAAGCGTTTTGTGACATACTAAACATTTTGCAACACCATCTTTTTCTGTAAACAGATACAATTCCTCCCAATGGGGGTTGAACTGCAAAAGCATGGTTGGGATTACACAACGGTGACTTGACATGATTCTTAACCAGTGAAGTGACTCTTAGAGCTGATCGTAGTACTTTAAACGTTACACAGTCGGCGCGAATTCAATAGGCATGCTGCGGCCCTATTCAAACGTGCGCACGCATTTCCCCTCCCTCCCTACTCTGCGACCTTGCACCTGCTTGTGAGCACATGCCTGAGCAGGCGCGAGTACTCGCGCTCAAAACCGGCCAGTTGTTAAGCCTTGATATATAGCAATAAAGAACTCGGGAAGTAATTCTCACAGTTATCTGCAAGAGTATAGCACTAGTTGTAAATGGTTGTTAGTGTACATTTCTGAAGTGGCCTAAAGTAGCTGCCACTCACAATTAACATATAATTTGACACATTCTAAGCCCCTGCAGACTCATCTTCATGACAGAATTTGTAGAACATGCTGTGTGAATGAATAAATGATATACAATAAAATCCATGAAAATTGCAGCACGCACCAAGAATAGTCTGTGTGAACCAAAACTTGGGGTGTGTACAGAAAAATGTACTAGTAATAAATAATTAACATCGTGAAAAGGTGGTAGACACGTAGGCCTAGCAGTGTCCTCTCTTTTGATTCTAGAAAGGTCAGTATTATGTGCCAGGCCTAATCTCCAAAAAGCAATCACACCAAGTGGAAACATGAAAGCAAATGCCAGTATCCTTGTTAACATCAGTAGGCATAATACAGCATGTAAGTTTGAGGGGCAGAGTGGTCAATCTCTGCAAAGTAGGTTTGTCATATGACAATACCCAAGGTCATACAGGGTATGTTGTTACTGTGACAACACGAACCAATGGATAGAAGAGGGTAAAATGCAGTAAAAATGGGTACTGGATCATGTAATGTGACCAGAGCAACTGGTTCCTGTTGGCCAGCGTACAGAAGTGGTGTGATTTTACACATTTTCCTTTTTTGTAGAATGTTATCAGTCAGAGCTATAGTCATTACTAAAAATGGTAAATTTGATTGTCTTTAATTCAATTTGAAAGGCAGATTTTGATAACGAAATTGATATGATACCATGCACCATGTACAGGAAAATGCATGTTTTTGGATGCTGTTATCTTGCAGGGATTGTGGTATTGGTGATTGTGGTTTTTCTGTAAATACAGGAGAGAAAGATTATTTAAAGCCTTGTCATAAATTTGATAAGTGCAGTCTCATTATGTTGGTGTGGTAACCAATAATAATAATAATAATAATAATAATAAATTAACAGTTTCATGTTTTACTAAAAGAATTCAATGCAAATCAAAAGTGCTAGGCTGATTAATTCACTGTCATTTGCCAAGTTATTTTAAAACTTATAGTTTCATGCTGTCAAATTTTTTAATACCAGCTTAGACACACAAATAAGATCTGTTAACACTATAGGAAAGTTCTGAATATAACAGTTAACTACACATATGAATAGTTCAATATTTTTAATTGGCCATTTATCCCTAGTCATTTCTGAATATGCTCATTACTTTGGGGGGGGATTACTATGCTGGTATAAGTGACTCTTACATATTGAGAGCATCTGAACAACAACTATTACATCATTATGAAGGTTCTAGTGAAAGAGGTACTCCATGTGCCATACTTCAGCATGAACATGCAAATTTATGTGGCAAGCAATGTACAAACCTTCTTTGAAAAAACGTTGTTACCACTCTTTCCCTGTTCTGCCTGTTTGACCACTGAACCACGTGATGCAGTTATAAGACATTTGCTTCATATACATGATGAGAGCAGTTTAAATAGCTCTTCAGCCATTCAGATTTAGGTTTTCCACAATTTCCCTACATCACTACAGGTGAATGCCAGGATGGTTTCTTTGAAAGGGCACAGGTGATTTTCTGTGTAAGTCCAAGCTTGTCATTCAAGTATAATGATTTCATCATTGATGGGATGTTACACCCTAATCTTCCTTTTGCATGTTAGATGGACATGTTGCCCATCAACTGTGGGATATGATTGATGGGCAACTTGGGTGTCATATTCCTCCTCCAATGCTTTGTCTTGTCATCTTGCATACAAACTATGTTATGAAAGGCTCACCAGTGAAATACTCTGGCCTACTTTGATTCCATGCAGAGATGCTTCAAAACTCTGAAAACTCTGATTGCAGGTGATGGGCTTCACACCATACTTAAACTGTCTGGTCACATTAATGGGACCATCTGTCAAAAGCCTGAATAACCCCCCTTTGCGGTGCAGACTATGCAAGATGTACAGGGAGAGTGTCAGTGAGGTTCTGGAACTTACTAACAGCGATGCGGTGCCATGCCAACTACAGTGTTTGGACAGCTGTTCTAGGTTTCTCAGTTGAGGATCCATGGCGTGAACAGCCCAACTCAGATGGTGCTACAGATTCTTGATTGGGTTTAAATCCAGAGAGTTTAATGGCCAGGGGAGTACAGTAATCACATCATGGTGGTTTTAAAACCATGCTCATAAACTGTGAGTTATGTGACATGTTGCATTGTCCTGCTGGCAGATGCCATCATGGTGAGGAAAAACAATCTGCACATGGGAGTGGACAGGGTCTCCAAGGATAGATGCATACATGTGGTTATCCATTGTGCCTTCCACAATGATGAGATCACCCAGAGAATGACACAAACACATTGCCCAAACCATAACATTCTGACTGTAGTTGCAGGGTGTTTACTTTCAGATGTTTATGCCATACACACTAACAGACATGAGTCTGATGGAGCATAAAACACAATTCATCTGAAAAGGCCACCTGTCGCCACTCAGTGGATGTCCATTTACTGTATGGGCAATCAAATTCTGGCCGTCACCACTCATGAACTGCAGTCAACATTGATGCGTGAACCAGGTACCTGTTGCAGAGGCTCATATGCAGCAACATTCACTGCATGGTCATTAAGGAGACACTTTTGGTAGCCCCTTGGTTCATCTGGACAGTCTGTGGTATAGTGGCAAGCATTGCTGCCTCTGGATCACGGGGTTCTGGGTTCGATTCCAGGCCGGTTTGGGGATTTTCTATGCCCGGGGACTGGGTGTTTGTGATGTCCTCACCATATCATCATCATCATTCATGTCTGACTAGATTGGATTGGGTAAAAAAATTTGACTGTGTAAAAATTTGGACTTTGTATGGATGCTGATGACTGCGCAGTTGAGCACCCCACAAACCAAACACCACCACCACCACCACCAGCACCACCACCATCATCTGCACATTTCTGTATAGTCATCACTCACCTGTGTCGTCTGTAGCCCGTAGTATACCACAATTGCCGCAGCATCTGTTTTGGATAGCACCATTTTTCCTTGCACGACACACACACACACACACACACACACACACACACACACACACACTGTTCACAAATTTTGCCTTTTGGAAATGCTTCCACCCTTGGCCCAAAAGCCAATTATCATGCCCTTTCGGCACATTACAACAATGACTAAACTCGTTTCCCACGCCTCTGACACCCTCCATATACCAGCTACTACTAGTGCCGCCACTTGCTGTCTGCAAGTGGTTATTGCACATCAAACATAGGCAGAGGCCACATTAATATGACTGGTTTCTGTAATTCTCTGCTAGAGAGCATGTTCTGTAAACCTAAATATTTGTGTATTGTCATGTTATATAATCATAGCTAAAAAGTTCATTTTGATTGCCTTTATCCTTCTTGCCATCTTGGTGTTGATATATCACTAATTTTGGTTTATTTTAAGTGTGAAAAGAGTGTGTGTGTGTGTGTGTGTGAGAGAGAGAGAGAGAGAGAGAGAGAGAGAGAGAGAGAGAGAGAGAGATTATTGTGCATGTATCTAACCAAACAAAATATACTTTCAGGGCTGATTGAGTTCCTGTTAGACAGAAAGAGGGCCAGTAGTAAGGAAAGTAGAGAAATAAAGTATGAAATTATACGGTCTCTACTTCATTCACATATAGCTGAGTCTGTATTCAGCCCAAACATATTGTCTCAAATGAGAGAGTACGTAAATCGTGGACCATTCTATATTGAAGCTAGTACAGAAGTTGCTGTTGAAGAGAAGGCAAATTAACTGCAGTACATGGTACCCAGGAGAACTGAAGACTGAGTAGCTGTTGGTATTAAAATATCACAATGTTATGTTGTTGTTTCTGTATGTTTCAGTAATTTGTGGACCTTGTGAATCACAACCAAAGTAATGTTCAGTATAGCAGCATTTTATAAAATTTGTTTATTTAATTCACCCATTAACATATTGACATGTTTTTAGAAATTTTGCTCCAAAAGCAGTGTTTTTTATTTATGAAAAAGTCCTTAATGAGTGACATTACATACAGATATATAAGGATAGCTTTTAAAACTCAAAACTCTGTCAAAATAACAAAATCTAGACTACTCAGGACTTTATGTTAGAGGTATATTTCCGCCAAAAAAATATTAAGTTATTGCTGTTTGTTCTTCATGTAGTACTCAGTCTTAAAAGATATTGGATATGTTTTCTTTTTAAATGATTTGTGTGTTGGCTTTATTTTTAGTCATGAAATCTGAGACATTTGTAATGGCTGTGGAAATCTAATTTCAATGATATTTACTGTTTTGAACGTTTCAGCTAAGAAGAAAGAGGAGTTGTTTTCTTAATACTAGATTCTTGTTTCATGAAACTGTTAACTGTTACATATATCTACCAATAAATGTTTTTATTTTGAATTAACCTTAACTTGTTTGATCCATGATGAAATACCAGTGAAGAAGAAAACTGCAACCAGACACATTATATTTTAGTGAATAATTCATTTACTTTTCTTAACTTAAAGATAAGGAAATACAATGGCGTACAATTTTTAAACGTACAGGAAACCTCCTGTGGATCATGTTACAGTCAGTCGCACAACATAAACATCCCCAAGCACTCTAAAATGGTATATATTGCATGGAAATGCTCATCAGAAAGGAAGGAATACCATGATATTAAAGATAGCCACAAAATTAAACTGATAGCTCTGTGGTAACCAGTAAACTCTATAAAAGCATTGCAAACAAATATAGCAACAAAAATACAAACAATGGGAACTCCATATAGGAATATCAAAAATGTAGGAAAAGACAAATTCCTACTTACCGTAAAGAAGACACGTCAGGCTGCAAACAGGCATAATTAAAAGACACTCAGATGAAGCTTTCGGCCACAGCCTTTGTCAGTAAAACACACACACACACACACACACACACACACACACACACACACACACACACACACACACACAGAATGCAACATCATGTGGGGAAAGATGGGTGGATGCATTGGCAGAGGGCTGCAAATAAACAGGGTGGGAAATGAGTATGGGGAGCAGACGATAGGACAGAGGCGGGTAGAGGGGGTGGGGATAGTATGTTACTGTAGGTCAAGGCCAGGATAATTACGGGAGTGGAGAATGTTTTGTAAGGGTAACTCCCATCTGTGTAGTTCAGAAAAGCTGGTCGTGGAGGGAAGGATACAGATGGCTCAGGTAGTGAAGCAGCCATTGAAATAAAGTGTGTTTTGTTCAGCTGCATTCTGTGCCACAGTGTGTTCTACTTTGCTCCTGGCCACAGTTTGGCAGTGGCCATTTATCCTGGTGGACAGCTGGTTGGTAGTTATATCAATATAAAAAGCTGTGCAATGATTGCAGCAGAACTGCTAAATGACATGACTGCTTTCACAGATGGCCCAGCCCCTGATGGGGTAAAATGAACCTGTGATAGGACTTGAATAGGAAGTGCTGGGTGGGTGGATTGAACAGGTTTTGCACCTGGGTCTTCTGCAGGGATATGATCCTTGTGGCAAGGGGTTTGGATTGGGAGTGGCATAGAGATGGACTAGGGTGTTGTGAAGGGGTTGGGTGGGCGACAGAACACCACTTTAGGAGGGGTGGGAAGTATCTCAGATAGGATGTCTCTGACTTCAGAGTAAAATGATAGGTAATCAAAGCCCTGGTGAAGGATGTGACTCAGTTCTTCCAGTTCAGTGTGGTTCTCGGTGATGAAGGGAACACTCCTTTGTGGCTGGTTCTTGGGGTGGCAGGAGGATTGAGGGTGTGATGGGACTAGGTCTGGAGGTAGTGCCTGTCTGTGAAGGCCTTGTTGAGACCCTCAGCATACTGAGCAAGGGACTTTTTGTCACTGCAGGTACACTGCCCCCATTATTTGGTGTGAAAGGGATGACAGCTGTCAAAATGCAGATACTGTTGATGGTTAGTGGGTTTAATGTGGACAGAGGTGTGGATGGAGCCATCTCGGAGGAAGTGGTCAACATCTAGGAACGTGGCACGCTGGGTTGAGGAGGACCATGTGAAGTGGATGGGAGAGAAGGTGTTGAGTTTGTGAAGAAACAAAGATAGGGTGTCTTGGCCCTAATTCCAGATCATAAAGATATCATATATGAACCTGCACTAGACTCAGGGTTTGGTGTTTTGGGAAGCTAGGAAGGTCTCCTCTAGATGGCACATAAAAAGGTTGGCATAGGAGGGTGCCATGTGGGTGGCCATGGCTGTGCTGATGATTTGTCTATATACTTTTCCTTCAAATGAGAATTTGATTCTAATTACACAAATACGCAGTTCACTGTTTTGTTTATTTTCTATGAAAGAGTGAGGATTGTAGATTATTTGAGTTTTGCAAAGTGGATTTTGTGCAGATTCACGTGTTCTGCTAATAAAAAGGCAAGTGGCATCCTGCAAAAACAAACTAATTGAAGATTTAATTATTTATACAATATCAGTTCCTCACTAAGAGTTTATTGCAGTCTCAAGACAATGGATTCACAACCTGAGTGCCGTATTCTGCACAGGAAACAACTACTATAGAAGACTGCAGGTTGGTGAACATTAATTAGAACTTATGCATTCAACTCAGGGCGGTGGATGCAAATAGGTACCTCGCGTGTACTGCAATCTTAATACAAATGAGATCACTGACACGTCATCTGGTAACACAGAGGAGATATGAGGGGGAGAAATTTTTGAGGGAAAGGGTTTATCATATACACTAACAATCTCTCTCTCCCTCCCCCCTCCCCCCCCCCCTTCCACTTAAAGTGCGTATTTCTGAAT
Source organism: Schistocerca americana (assembly GCF_021461395.2). Classification (NCBI taxonomy): domain Eukaryota; kingdom Metazoa; phylum Arthropoda; class Insecta; order Orthoptera; family Acrididae; genus Schistocerca; species Schistocerca americana. Next base: position 747,665,374 of record NC_060130.1, on the reverse strand, counting down.
TTTTGTCGTATTTTAATTCATTAGCTTAAAATCAATTGACATTTGTTGTTTCTCTGTAGGTTGTCATTTCTACAAACTCTGTGCAGGTGTTCACATGAGTTAACTGGCATGGCTGGCCAGTCAGTGCAAATGTGCTGGTAATATATGTGCGATTATGATATTTTTTCGGTCTTACATTACAGTACAACTTCTCTTACTATTATCCTACTTGTTTGTATTCGAGAGGGTGTGCTCTAAGCCCCACGTAAACGACAGGCCAATGAGGTAACAGCAAATGCAGAAGTATACATAGCGAAATGTTTATATCAGGTTTATTTTTAACAATTTGTAAAGTCGGCGCTGTTCGGTGAGTAATCGACTCGAGCACCTACGTGTAACCAAGCATTAGGACTGTTTGTTTACTTTGCAAAGTTTTTGTTGAAGTGAACTAAAATCATGGATAAAAAAGAAACGCAGTGTTGCGTTTAAGTGAAAATGACAGGAAAAAGAAGAGTGTACACAAAAATTGACAAATTTCTTACTCAGCCTTCTACAACTATTTCTGGTCGAAACATTTGTGTTGATTGTGACTCAGATAATGTGGTATCTGTTGAGCAGCCTATTGAAGACGCTCCAACAATAATTGCAGTTAAAAATGCTGCTGGCCACGATGACGACGCCCATCATTTTGACATCATCTGCATGGCATACGAAACAGGGAAAGAACCATTGTCCTATACACTTTTCGAAATTGTAAGTAAAAATTCTTATGACTTGGGAAATCTCACAAACAAGACACTGATTGATAAAGAAGAAAAATCTAGTTCTTGATACGGGACTGTTACAGCCTTCAGGACCATTTCCTAAAGATCCCCACCAGGTGTTTTCAATACTGTGTTTCAGTTTCTAGGTACGTAACAGTTAATCATTTTTGTCTCTGTTTTACTAAAATTCTAGATGCTGCCTATTGTCAACTTTGCTGATTGTTTGCTTCATAAAGTAGTAATGTATGGTGCGTGAGTAATTGGGACTGGAAGCATTTGTCTGAAAGAATTAAAGAACACAGTTTCTTGAGTGGCTGTACGGAAGCACGTGCTGCGTAACTTTGGAAAAAGGATGATACTATCGACAAGGAAGTTGAAAATGACATTCGTAAAGAAGTGTTATTTTGGAAAATGCTTCTTGCAAGGTCACCCAATATCATACTTGCTCTTGTAAAAAGTTCATTGGCTTTCAAAGGACACAGAGGACGTAAGTCAGGAGGAAGGGTACCACGACAATTTTCTGTCCGATGTAGAGCTTATCGCCCAGTATGATCACATTTTGCGGTAAGTTTTGAATATACCCAAAGGGTAATCATTTTTAGTTCTAAGAAATTTTTTCAGCGTTTTATTTTTGTTTATTTACTCAATTGCTTACATTGGAAAACGTTTCTAAAATTGCGATCTATGAGGTGTGTAAGCCCAACAAAAAATGGTTCTGAGCACTATGAGACTTAACATCTGCAGTCAGCAGTCCCCTGTGTAAGTCTAACAATTCAAAATGAAATGATTGCGTGCTTAGGAATCAAACTTGAAAATACGCAGCTAGAACAAATTAGAGCCTCACCGTTTTTCTTCATCATAATGGACACTACACAGAATATATCGAAGGTAGATCAGCTAAGCATTGTTCTGATAACCAGATTGGAAAATGAACAACCAATCGATATAGAAGTAAAGGAATTATTTCTTGGCTTTTATGCGGTTATCATACATGGCACAACAGATTTAATGAAGCAGGTGACTAAATTATTTTTTTAATTGACAAAAATACTGATTTTAAAAAGTGTGTGGGTCAAGTTTATGATGGGGGCCAGTGTGATGAGCAGTGTTTATAATGGCGTCCAAATGCGGAGTGTGTACAATGTGTAAACTTTTAGATGGCAGACCTCTCCCTAGTCCTGAATCAGTAGAAGTCGGTAAACGTCGGGAGGCTACGGTAGGCACGCAGTTTCGACTGCTGCCAACATTACGTAGCTGACTGTGCTGTACAAGGTAGCCATTATCGTCTGCTTCGCTATTGTTTTGCGCTGTACTGTTCTGCGTGTTTTTATTGTGCAGTTGTGCTAAACATTATCAAAATGAGTGAAGAGGCAGTTGCTGGCCCGTCTCGGGAGTCGCCAACAACCCCTACCGGTAGGCCTACGGTTGGTTTCACCAAAGTTGCATTGCAATCGGATGAATGGTTTGTGAGTGCATAGTGGACAAATATATATTTTTTAATGTACATGACGATTTCAGTTTCGTTTAAGAACAACATTTAAAGCGAGTTTTACTTCCAAGCCTTTCGTCTGCTTTCGTGTAAGCATGACGCGTAATTTGTAGTGCCAGCACTGTAACTGGTAGGCGTGCTTTGTCCCCCACCCTCCTCCCCCCAACGGCTCCTCTCACCTCGCCAGCCAATGCTTGCTTCGTCCTCTTCCCGCACTCCCCTCACAACTCTGCCGTCTTACAGTTAACACACTGTACATTGCGCCAGTCATAATTTGAATTTAGTAATAAATTATGTCTTTAGCAGTTGTGTGGAAGTGCAGTTTTTTTTCGCAACAATACAAGACTTGTATAATTTTTTCGAGAACAGCATGAAGCGTTGGGATCTACTATCGAAATTTACTGGCGAATCAGAATCCACTCTTAAGACAATCAAATCCGACTAGATGGTCTACCGGAGTTATACGATGTCTGCAATAAAACTTTTTTTCGTATAATCAAGGCATTATCAGAAATACGTAGTACTGAGGAGTTCCAGTAAAGATCAGCGTAGCGAAGCAGAAAGTATTAAAACAAAAATGCTAAATTCTGATTTCTTTTGTGAGTTCATGGGCCACAAATTTAATGACATCAATATGCATCAAAAATTTTACAAAAAAAAAAAAAAAAAAAAAAAAAAAAAAACAACGCGATATCTATTTGGACGAGGCAAGTAGAGCTTTAGTAGATGCTAAAATTGATATTTTATAGAAATGATTTCGAACAGTTCAAGCGCAAAGCCAGACATAGATCCCAGATAGATAAATACACGTTTTACTGGCATGAGTGCAATCTGTCAATTACTAAATTTCCTAACACCATTTTTGCTCACTGTAGATGGAGCAACTTTACTACACAAATGTGATCATTCCAAAGTAAATATTTTGATGTAACAATGTCCTAATTTTTCACTTCAATGTATTAATACTTATTGCCTTGTTCTACCTAAATTGACTGCGTCATCTTGTTCTACCTAGATTGACTGTGATATGGACTATTCACCAATTATGCAAGGAAATTATAAATATGCAATGCTAGCTACATTACGGAAGTGTTTATCGAAGTTTTATACAATACCTGTCTGTAACATCCGAAAGATCCTTCAGCAAATTAAAAAGATTAAAACTTATTTAAGGAATAGTTTATAGGTCAAGTTCGACTCCGACATTTGGCACTCATAGCAATCGAAAACAAGGCCGCATTAAGAATAGATTCAACGGTACTTATTGATGATTTTTCAAAAACCAAAAGCAGAAAATGATTGTAAAATAAACTTAAAATTGTCTACTTCGTTTTAGTGTCTATATTATTAACTGTAATCTACTACAAACACGAAAACATGGCCCCTGCCTCCGACGCTTACTGATCGGAAATAATTGCTCTAAAGGAAATCAGGCTGCTCGGTAAGGCGCACTAGTTAAGCGAGAATGATTTGCCGGCACTGACGAAAGCCAGTCTACCCGCAGTTCTTAGTCACCGCGGACGCGCTAGTCCTGACTTCACTGTTTCTAACGTGCTTCGCGGCAAGGGAACATGTTTCGCGGCTGAGTACTACATTTTTTTGTTTTTACTTGCTTCTGCCCGCGACTTTCTTTGCCTAGTGTGGACCAACACTGAAAATTATCCCACGGGATCATTTTATCGGTATCAAAGTATCCTATCCAGGTCTAACTCGTATCGTACTGCGTGCAAAATTTCATCCAAATACAGCTAGTAGTTCTTGCGTGAAATTTATAATATTATTAGAAAGTATGGTGAAATATCTGCTGCGTTACACATAATAATTTACTTAGTAGTAAATAGGTTTGCTATTATGCTGTTCAGTGGGCGGTAAGGAAATGCTATTACCCCCCCCCCCCCCCCCCTTTACTAAAGCCACTTCTGCCGCTCTGCTGCTTCCTCCATTGTCCAGCAAAGAAGTAACAGAAGAAAAAATCGTGAAACACGTAAACGTGCACTTAACACGCTAGCTTCTTTGTCGCCGTAGAAAAAGATACAGAAAAAGGCCGTATCGTGGATGAAATGAAGAGACTTGAAAATGAATTATCACTACTGAGACAAAGAAAAACTAGTTTAATACCTGAAAACATTACATTTGAGGACGAAAAACAAGAAGCAGTGCCAAAGCCTTCAGTGTCTACAAATGATGGCTAAAGTACAGCAAGTTTTACAAAGGGTATTTACGGACACACAAACTAAACGTCTCATGATGTCCAAGAAGAGTACAGGTTGGAGTCAGGAAGATGGAGGCAAAGTTTTGCGTCTGAGATATCTGTCCAGAAAAACATTTATTTGAGGAACGTTATGGGTATACTGTTACCGGGATTTTCTGCGTTAGAAAGATATATTTCAAATCCTTATTGCTGTCTTCCTGGCATTTTGACGGATGTGTTGCACTAAAAAAAATGAGTACGCAAGCAACAAGCCTAAGCGAGGTAGAGGGGCTGTGCATGTTGAGATTTTATGAAATGAGTGTGGACAGTCGTATACGCTACGACCAAGAAACTGACACCATATACGGTCCCCATAGCCAAGAACAGTTTGTTATGGCACGTGGTTTATGTGGAACGTGGAAGCAGCCTGTGTATTATAACTTGCTGCTGCGATGAATCGGGATTTGCTGGTCAGTATCATCAAAGAGATGCAGAAAGTGGGATTTGTTGTAGTTGGCATTGTATTTGATTTGGGAGATAAAAATGGGAAACTGTGGAAGGAATCCACATCGATTGCACAAACACGTGCTTCAGAAACCCTAAAGTTGAAACGAAACGTGTTTGGTTACTTGCTGATGTACTGTTTATGGTGAAACATTTGAGCAATCACTTTTTGGACTACGGTTTTTCATTAAGCGATGGAAGGAAACAATAACAAAATGCGTAATCGAGCAGCTGTTGTTGGAAGATGATGGCTCATCATCCGACACTTTCCAGAATGAATCGACAGCGCGTTCATCTTGCCTGCTAGCTCTTTCCCAACATTTTGTCAGAGACAGTTTCTTACGTAATGCCTAAAGAAAAAGATACTACAGAACTTTCTTGGTTGGTAAACGATACGTTTGACATTAGGAGTTCGAGAGTACCCGCTGGAAACTGACCAATTTCAATTGCTTTTGGATTGTGTATGGAGACACAAGAGGAAGTTTTTCGCAGCTTCTACTCCATCTGTGAACAAAAGAGTAGGAAATCATAAAACTTTACCTCTTTCCATACGGGGTTACTCACCTCGGTACAGTCACTATTGTGTTATTTCTCTGATTTGAGACATAGCTACGATTTGGTGTATGTATTGACCTCAGGATTCAACCAATACTGCCTGGAAAACTTATTTTCCCAGCTAATAGCAACTGGCAGGGCGTATGATCCTCTCTTACCAGTGGAGTTCAAACGCCGTTTGCCTATCTTAATTGTGAACAGAAGTATTGTTGACATTCAATTACGTAATTCTTCACTAGTCGCAGTGGAAACTGATACAAACTATCCGACTTCCAAGTTGTTTACAGGACTTGGGTGGGACATTGAGGAAGCGTTGGCAATGGCAGGAGGTGAGCAAAAAATGACACACATCACACGAGATGACTGGAGTGTTTCACCGTTGATAGAAGCTTCGGAGTGTTCTCTAGAAGGTCTCCGCTACGTTGCTAGATATATTGCCACTAGATGCGCCTCCGTAGACAAATCACTCGACTATCCTAGAGGCAAGATAATGGAAGTGTCAGAAGAATCTACAAGTTCTGGGTGCATTGGGAAACTCACTCGTGACGGCTTAATCGTCCCTTCAGATGAGTGATTTGAAGCTATTAAGCAGTTAGAGGTGCTATTTTCAAATTTTCATGGCAGCAGTCTGTGTAAAGACGCCAGTGTGATTAGACCCCTGGCAAGGCTTAATTGGGAAGTTTCCGGCTATTTCTTAAGAGGTCATCACAATGTATGCTAAAACCATAACCTTTACTCGAATAAGACACCTCAACAAATCAGCAAACGGCACAGAGCGCCAAACAAACAGCACGCAGGTGGAGAGCTTCTGCGGTTCACTACATATCGGGTTAAGGTATTTAATTTCTTCTTCACATTCTTGAAAATGAGGCGATTAATCGCCTAGCTTCTGTATGACGCGTAGTAATGTGTCAAGTAACTGGACTTATAGCGTTTTCTTACTATTTAATATCTTAATGAGAAAAGTGTTTTACACTATTTAGCCGCGTGGTCTCTGGACCCTTGCCACGGTTCGCGCGGATCCGGAGGTTCGAGTCCTCCGTCGGGCATGGATGCGTGTGTTGTCCTTAGAGTAAGTTAGTTCAAGTTAGATTAAATAGTGTGTACGCCTAGGGACCGATTACCTCAGCAGTTTGGTCCCATAGTACCTTGCCACAAATTTCCAAAAATACGCTGTTTCCGACTGTGACGCAAAAATATGGTACTAAACTGAAAGCTCTTGTGAGCGACTGAGAATTGTATATTATTTGAAAACGGTCTGAAAGTTTGCCACGTTATGTTACCTAATAGAAAAGATTGAATAACAGAATATGCATGTTAAGTGGGCCACAGTTAATAGTTTCGCTATCACTAGAAAAACAATATGAGAGTTTCATAGTCGTAGCAAGCACTGTATCGGTAAACTATCGAACACGTGACTGTTTACATTGCGCCTCAGCTTTCGTAAATGTTACATCAGCGGAATAGCACCGTACGTGGGCGTGAGAATAAGCCTCGCGGTGCAGATGGTTCTCGACAGTGACGTCACTCGGAAGCGAGCGATCGCTGCAGAAATAATTGGCACAACGGTCAGCCAATAGGAATATCACTTAAGTAGTGCGAACACACAAATAGGAAAGTTCATGGTTTAAATGACTATACATATAGTATAGCTACAATAAAAGCTAGTTGCAAGTGTTACCTTTTAAGGCATATCAAACACAGATGTGCCAGTAAAATTTTAAATTATGACAAATGTCTGGTCTTCTGGGCCTGAAATTTTTCGAAGTGGCTGGTCCTAAAAGTGTTAAGTTTTGAATGAGACTAAATGCTCTGCAATTTAAGAAATTCATCGCACATTCTCACATAATATAATTCACCTTGCGTAAAAGGAAATATATTTTGGAAGCAATGCTTCTGAAACCACCATTCGCAATATTTTCCAGTAACCTGTTAGAAATGTAAACATTTGTGATGTTACGCTCCTCGAAAGCTGTTTGTCGTTATGAAGAATTACATAGTCTTCATCATAAAGCCTTTGTCACATTTTCTTTGTATTTTAACTTTTATATTGGTGTTTTTCTCTCATTCACGTTTTGTTGCTGCATTATTCTGCAGTAGCAAGCTGAAATAAAATATTTTGTTAGATTATGAGGTCTTACCAGTCAGAATTAGAAAAATTTAACTGAAACTAAAACAATGAAAAATTCCCATGTTTTTCCTGTTTTTCTCCCGGATGAAAAAATTCCCAGCTGTCCGGGGAATATAAACCCTGTGTATGAAGCTCCTTATCTTCATAGATGTGCATAGAAATAACCAGCTGTACCATGTGGGCAGTTTAAGAGATACATTTAGTCAAGACTTCTTTTTCATGGACAATATTACCATGCCTGTTAACATCCACTGCATGAACTGGTCAGTTAGGTCAACGGAACTGACTCCAACAGAGCACTTGTTTATTACGGTGGACCCCTTAAAAGGTAAAGCATCGAAACTGTTTGGTACTACATCTAATGAAAAATAAGTTAAGCTATTTATAATAAACTCACGTGGAACTATAACAAAAAGTCCATATCCATTAATGCAAAAGTGAGGCACTACAACACTGTCGTACTTCTGGAGGCACTGTATGCCTCTGAAACAACACAAATAGGTGGGCAAACTAAAATCAAAGAAATAGAGAAACAAGAAAGGAAAATCCTCAGGAAAAATTTTGGCCCGATACAAGAGCAAGGAATCTGGAAGAAGAGACCAACATCAGAATTATATACTTACACAGACAAGATTACGGATACAATAAGGAAAAGAAGAATGCAGTTCTACGGACATATCCACAGGATGAATGAAAACAGAATTTCAAAGCGAATTCTTAAAGTCATCAACTCAGGCAGGGGAAAAACAAAATGGATAAAAGAAGTTGAAGAGGACCTCAGACAAGCACACACAACAGTAAACGATGCAGAAAATAGAACTGAATTCAGAAACATCATCAAAAAACATAAATTTGACACCACAACACAGAAGAGACCAGGGTGCAAATGGACAGCGGAGTGAAAGAAACAACACAGTGAACACATGAAGAAAATTTGGGCTCAGAGAAAACATAAACAAACAATCATCATAAAGGAATTCAAGTTCAAACACTCTCTTAAATGGGAATAATCGAAAATAATAATAATAATAATAATAATAATACACAGATTATCCCAGGAGGAATGGTCAGTACTCATGGATAACAGGAACCACCATTCAAAGCAAAAATGCCCAATAAACATTGGCCCTAAAATGCATGCCTTAAGAACTATGAACACTTGTGTTTCACTTCATTGAATATGAAGAAGTGCTTATAGTTCTTAAGGTATGCGTTTTAGGGCCTATGTTTACTAGACTTTTTTGTTTTAATGATCATTCCTGCCATATCCCTGAATATTGACAACTCTTCCTTAGACACCCTCTATACTGTAAGTAGGTGCAGTGGGCAGACAAGTAAGACAGGGCAGCATTTTCAGCTTCAAGATTAGTATCTGCATTTTATGAAAAGTTGACATCTCAAGTAACATTTTTAATAACTGAAAAACAACTTTAAAAGAAATCAGTACAAATCTTGATGTATGTCACTGAAACTTGATAGCATTAGGTTCAGTTCCCAACAGCTGAATCCCAAGGTCAGCTCTAACATCTTTGAGTCTGTTCCTGTACCTACTTTTCCATGCAAATTACTACAGTAAACACACATTCACACAAGCAGGAAGTGAGAAACCATCATAATTCCTGCTGCTTACTTTGTTAAAACAGGCCAATCGTAAAGTGCTCAGAAAGTCTCAACATTTTGCTTCTCAAACTTTTTTTATAGTTCTTGCTCTGCAGTTCTAGCAGCCCTTTGCTCAGGTCGGCAGAAGACGATCCACAACAAACTTTATATGATTCAGGTCCTGGAAAGTATTCAGGAGTCTTTAACATTTGTGTAAATACTGTACAAGATGTCTAAAAGGCCGGTTTCAATGTTTTCCAAAATATGAATAAATTCTGGAGACAAGAAAACCAACAGTTGCCATTTGAGAGTTATCACTCCCGGAGTTTTAATTTGTTCCTCGTAGCTACAGTATTGCTCACCTTGAAATATTGCATCATTTTTTTCTGATAGATGCAGGTTTAATGTGTTGATATGTGAGAACACACCCAATAGGTAAGCAATCTTTAAAAGTACACGTCTCTCACATAAAAATGTCTATTTGGTCGTCAGCCTGACTTCTTGTGTAACAAAATGCTGTAAGATTTGGCTAGCTAATAGCTAAGAAACTAGTAATGTGTAAATAATAGTTGAGATGGCAATGGATAGATCACATCTGTTACACAGTATTTGTTTTGCTCTGATGCCACCGCACGCATTCAACTGTTATGAATCACCTCATGCATGTAGGTAAGACTTGTGTGTGTGTGTGTGTGTGTGTGTGTGTGTGCGCGCGTGTGTAGCTTACGCGCACTCAACGGCAAGGTTATCAGTGCCCTTAACTGCAGTAAAACAAACATATGTGGATAAAGTCCCTAAAATTGCTGCACATGGTGAGGAGGAAATCTATAAAATAACACTCATTCACTTATTCCCACCTCACTCGTATTGAGCCACGCAATCACTTTATCTCATATGCGTGAAGACAACTGAGAAAGTGTGAAAGGTGCTATACCTGGGATTAAAACAGATGTAAAACAGTGGAAGAGCTAAAAGAAACTCAAGCAGATATTTCATAGAGATTCTAAATGGCCTCAATGCCCAGGGATGATTTGTGAAGTGGCGTTCTGTAGCTACATGAGCAACGGTACAGTATGTAGAGGAAGTTGGAGTAGCGAGTATCTGACACACTGTGAGAAGCTGGCACCAGATGGTAAGTGGCACAGGAGACAGGCATGGGGCTGGTCTTATAAGCACCCATGGCCAGCCTGATCAGGTATCATTGTGAAGAGCTGTGGAGTACTGCTAGGACCCAAAGTGAGACAATAAAAATATTTGCCAAAATATGTGTCAAAATTGGTATTAAATTGAAAACTGTCACCCCATATGATTTGTAAATATGCTCAGAATTATGGAAAACAAGTCAAAGAAAAGCTTGTGTCAAAAGAAATCCAAGACTCCTATAAAGTTCAGTGTTGAGCCAATGTGAGAGCTACAGTAGCATCAAAAGTGAAATGAGAAACAGCACAAAGCTATAACACAGCTGGCTCATCAGGCATACAGTGGAGTGACCAACGGCAATCCGAACTTGTAATTTATCTATTCTGTAACCACTGAACTGCGTGACCATAGTATCAAAGACATTGGTAATCAGATTATATATTAATACAAAACACATCTGGTTTTATTCCAACGTTTTCACTAAAACTATGGCACAAACCTGAACGGAGCGCACACAAATTTTTTATTCTTTTTCCATCCTCTTACATAAAAACCGAATGTGATAGCACTGCGCCTTTTGAAAGCCAATGAACTTCAGTATATGAATAATTCTTTGTGTGTGTTATCCTCATCCTTACAGAGGTGTTCAAACGATGTTGATTTTAGGCCTAACTGTTAACAAAATTTACCTGTTTAAATATCTCCATTTAATGGTTTTGTTTGGGAAGCCCTGTTTGCAGAAACAGTAATACTAAATACACTTCTAAGCATAGCAAGAGCACTTTAAAAAAAAGTGAACCACCCACTGTCCCCCACACACCCAGTATCAGAAACAACACTAATTGGTGTGAGTAGAACAGACTCCCTCCCGTCACCAAGTATTGGTTCAAAATGATTCAAATGGCTCTGAGCACTATGGGACTTAACATCGGAGGTCATCAGTTCCCTAGAACTTAGAACTACTTAAACCTAACTAACCTAAGATCACCACACACATCCATGTTCGAAGCAGGATTCGAACCAGCGACCGTAGCAGTCGCGCTATTCCAGACTGAAGTGCCTAGAACTGCTCGGCCGGACTTCTGGCTCAGCCTTACTGCTATAGAGCATGTTGGGGAAGCAGTGAGGAGGTGAAACTAGTCTGTCATCTGCTACCAGAGATTTATTTCTTCTTAAAAACCTCTCTCTTGGTTTGAGAGCAAATCTAATTATATGTTTTAGTTGCTGTTCTGTTCTCAGTGTCTTGTGATTAACCTTTTACTACTTCAGTAACCCTCCACATATCTTGATCCCAAAATGTGTGTGTGTGTGTGTGTGTGTGTGTGTGTGTGTGTGTGTGTGTTTGTGTTTGTGTTTTTCCCTTCTTGATTATAGTTAATTCTTGGGTGAGGTGAGACAGATGCAGTCCATTGCAGATGCTTAATTGTTTCTTAACGGTCATGTGAAATACACCCTGAAGGGAAGCATGCACTACTAATCTGCAAATATTAAAATTCTGCGCATTGGGTCAGAGATCTGACAAAATGTATCTTAAATCTACATTTCTCTGCATGTGCAAACAAAACAACAGTGATTTGTCATTATAAAGAAGTTGAAGCAGATACTGTTTCTGAATTAAACACATTAAAGTGGCGTAAATGAAAAGCAAAAACCATTTACCTTAATTGCACAAACATCACAAGTGAACTCACTCTGACAAGGAAACTGTTCCTTTCTGTTGCTAAAAATCTCAATGTCCCCCCTATCTGCCAGTTATGCAATAGTTTGTTTCGTGTTCCTTGGATCATCTTACACGATAAATCATAATGATGTGGAAAGAATCATTTTACGTTCACAATGTAAATTAATTTGTAAATATGGTTACATGCAGACCATTTCTATGGTTTTTATTTATTATTTTTAATACACAGTAATTCCTACCTGCCACCTTTCCCACATTACTATAATAGAAATTCTTGTATGAAATAGCTGTTGTCAAGAAGAAACTTTTTCAGTTTGTTTTGAAAATTTCCTTTTCTTTCTGTCAGACATTTTATATCATTGGCCAAGTGATCAAATATTATAGTTGCAGCAGTGTGCACCCCTGTTTTGTGCTCAAGACCATCTTAATGGGAAGTAATGAATGTTACTGTTCCTTCTGGTATTTTAATTGTGCATATAATGTTTTGTTTTTTAACTGCATTGAATTATTTACAACAAACTTCATGAGGGAGCAAATATACTGTGAAGAAATAGTCAGAATGATCAACTCCTTAAACAGGTGTCTTGAAGATGATTGTGAGTAAGCACCGCACATTAATCTTACAGCACATTTTTTGAGGAATGAAGAATTCCTTTCTTGATTGTTGAAAAGCAAAATTTGTCAACTTATCGATTTGTCTCTCCTCAGGATTTGCAAGGATTTGAAGTGCAAATGCGGCTGAACTACATTGTTTTAGGAGTTCCAAAATGTGCTTTTCCCAGTTTAGATTCTCATCAGTATGTACATATAAGAATTTAGAAGTTTCCATCCTATTTATTAATTTCTCGCCATTTGTTACACTTATCACTGGTGTGGTACACCTAGATGTACAGAGCTGAGTATGTTGTGTCTAGAGTGTGTCAGTTCCGAAGTTTTGGTACAGTACATATATGACATAATAAGTAGTAGGATTACCTGTTGTATTGGTAGGGAAAGAAACATAAATGAATGTGTAAGAGAGAAACTGGGAGCCAATGACTTCTCTTAGTTTGTTTGTTTTTCACTTAATTAAAACCACACATTGTTCAGTTTTTGCAGTTCCTTGCAAAATATACAGTGCATCTGATAAGTAATACAAACTAGTTGTTCGCATAGTTTTTGCACTTTAATGTAAACGAAGCAATTACTTTTCATGCAAGTATAATTAACATGAACAAACATTAAAAAATTAATATAACTATTATTGTCTTTTTTCCTCAATAGAATGTTCTTCATTATGATTAAAGACAAAAGCTTCCGATTATTAGTGATAAGTGTGAAAGTTGTTTACGAATAACAGAACCATGTTTTATACGGGCTTGGTGAAATACTGAAGTGATGATTTTATATTTTCATTTTTTTTTTTTTTTTTTTTTTTTTTAGGAAATTGCATTTTCTAGCACTATATGTTAAATCTGTATTGTTTTCTTTATTTTTACAACATACCTCTGTTTCATGATACAAATTAAAAATTTTCAAATTAAACCAGTATTAAACATTGATAATTTCAATTTTGCTATAAGTACTGTATATTTTTAAGGAATTGACGGCAAGATAACTATGTAGAACATTCCATAGGTTACATGGCCCTTTATACACCCTCACTCAGTTTCTATACAATTCACTGCTTTAGGTTTCTAGTAAGAGACTGATTGCATACATAAATAGTGATTGAAATGAGGTAATGGCCGAGGGGTATGCAGCACACCTAGCATACAGGTAACACGGTTATGAACTTAACTGACCAAGGCTACTTAGAAAACTACCTTTATCTACGCGTACTTATGAAAGTCTACAGTAGCCTAGGGAAGTTTTACAATTCTAGTTGTGTCTCTCTAAAATTGAGGGTGATACCATTCACAGGAAATTAGTCGATGATACTTTTAAGATTTCGTTTGTTTCTGTATGTGTGTTTGGATTGGTTATGATACTAGTCTCATCTGCAAAAAGATCTAACTCAGTTTTATATAAGACAGAAGCTAATTTACATATAAGAGGAACAAAAGGAAACCTAAGATTTAGCCTTGGGGAACCCTATATGCAATCTCCCCAGTCAGAATAATGTTCCCAAACTACCATTCGTTGAATTACTAAGTACAACTTTCTCTCCTCTTTTGGTTAGATACCACACTGCCCATTGGCTGGCTATACCATCAATTCGATAAAACTTCAATTTATCTGGGAGAATACTGTGATTCACACAGTCAAATCCCTTACATACCAACCAGTGTTATTTTATTATTTAATACTTGTAAAATTTGGTGAATGAACACACAAATTGCATCCTCAGAAGGGCAACTCTTCTGAAATCCAGACAGTGTTTTTATGAGGATATTATTGATGGTAAGGTGACATACTGCTTTAGAATACATCACCTCAAATATTTTGAAAATTGTGTCAGCAGTGAAACACAATGGTAGTTATTGACATGTCTCCTATCACCTTTCTTAAACATAGATTTGACAACGGCATATTTCAGGCTCTCTAGAAAAATGCCGTGGAGTAGATGGTGCATTACATATTCCAGACAAGACAGCTTATTTTATGGGAACAAATCTTTAGTACTCTCTTGGAAACACCACCAAAAACCGGACGAGCTTTTATTTTTTTTAAATGTATAATTTTCTTAATTTCAGAAGAAGTTGCTGATACATTTATATGATTGAATTTTATGATAGTTGCTTTTTCAGCACACTGTTGTGATTTTCTCTTTAACTTTTTGCCTGAATACTTTTTAATATGTTTAAGAAAAGGTTGTTAAATATATTTGCTACCTGTGATTCATCATTTGTAACCCTTCAATTCAGTTCAATAGTGATGTTATGTTCTGTGGCTAGTTATCCTGTGTCTCATTACACTATGTTCCATATAGACTTCAGTGTGTTGTCGGCACTGCTGTTTTCTGGTAAGTGCACATTGCTTGATTTTCTAATAACATTTTTAGTAATTTTGTGTAGTTTTTCTAGTGCACGACTACTCCAGATCTGTACTTTTTCTTGCCAACACATGCATTTCCCTTTTAATTTCACATGATACTTTAATCCCTCTACTAACCCATGGCTTTTTACATGGCTGTTCAATATCTTTTTGGTTAGCTTATGCTGAAATCTATTTTCAAATAATGATATGAAGTTATCATGGAATAGATTAAATCTAATGTTAGCATTTGGTTCATCATGAATTTCATGTCAAGTCACCTCTTGTAAACTGCTCTTAAAAACATTTGTCCTGGAGTCCTTAATTATTCTAATGGATTTCCACTGACGAGTATTCATACTGTAAGGCAGTATGTTATTTATCCTAACTAACTGTGCCTCATGATCACAATCACGATTTGTCACTTGGTAAACAGTTGTTTTCTTGCTTTGAGCTTCACCAAAGAAAACATTATCAATTAGAGTCCTACTGCCTTTATCCACCTGTGATGTTAAGTTCATTACTGAGATGAAACTGTAGGATCTGATTAAGGTTTCCAGATATTTTTCCTACCAGAATCCTTCAGAAAATCTGCACTGAAGTCACCATAGACTTAACTATGTCCTCCTGTCTGATAAATAGCATAGTAACACTTCAAAATTTCACAGTGGGTATCTGTATACAGTTACAACTAAAAGTGGACTATTTTTCAATATCAGTTCACAAGCACACACTTCTGTGTTCTGATCACTAGAAAATCTACTTATCTCAGTGTTTCTGAACTTGTGTTCCATCTTAGCATATGTGACAACTCCTCCTTTTCCCATATTAGCCCTGAATGAGTAAACTGCTACAGTGTAATATCTTTTGCATGTAACTTACACAACCCTGTGGGTATGTGGTGCCCAGTCAGGCACAGGATGTTGATATTTTCAAAGCTCTCTAAATTTTCCAGACAAGAAGCACTTCTGGTTTATTACTGTCCTCTAATATTTTAATGAAATAAGCTGCTCTTTCTTTTCTGTACATGCTTAAGCATTTTGTGGGACTCTCATTATTTTGACTTATTTCAAAACAGGGTGCCTGAATCCTGATTAGAACCTAAAAAAGTTACCTCTCTGATACCAATAACCATAGGGAACCTAATTTGAGTGATGCTGGGCTCCTTGTATATTTTCCATAAGCAGCTCAGCCAAACCTTCCCTCTCCTATTGAGGTGTAGACCGGGTCTAGTATATCGCCACCTCGCAACTGTAGCAACAGGCACTGCACTCGTATAAGATTTCATTTCAGTCAGTGTTCATGTGGCTCGCAGCAATGTTAACACAGGGCTGGTCATCGTATTGAAGGACCTCCTCAAAACTCACATTTGTGTGTGTAGTTGCTGCTCCTCTTTCATCCAGGTCACCCCTAATGCATTAATTATTGTCCTTTGTCAAGCTGTTCCCTGCTGCCCTGTATCATCTGGCCTACACTCCTCCCACGGCTACTATCTAGCAGCAAGACGTTTCTTCTTGCTCTCTTTTGGTACCATCCTATACCAAGTTTCTTTGCTAGAAGCCTGCTTCACCCTACTGTGACCTACAGCTGGAGGAGGTTCTTCCCCTCATAATCTAGGTAACACACCAAATTTATTCGATACTGTAAGTTCAAATGCAGATGAAAGAATTGAAAAACTGGTACCCTTTGCCCATTACTTGTTACCTTTACCCAGTCCCAATCACCTTTTCCCCCTTAAACCTGTCTAGTTCAAATTTCAAGTTCTAATTCAGGTTGAAGGGTACATAGTCTTGCTTCCTACTCAGCAATTCTATTGTCTTTCTTGCAGAGTCTTAAGTTCCATGAGAGAGCCTCATTTATTACCCCATTCATTTCCTGGCTAGTCACCAAAGTGAAATTCCAGCCCACAACCTACAGTCGCCATTCCCCCTTTGACTATCCTACGACACCACCCAAACTTACCATGCACAGCAACTCAAATCACACACTTAAAAATACAATTAAATCACATAACAGACTTTCCACTACTTGAATTTTTGTTATTTACAAGCCACAAAAATTAGGCCTGAATGTTAGCTTTTCAGGTACATGATAAAACATAAAAAGTTACTTATTTCTTACAACAAAAATTCAGTACTCACTTAACTGCAATGTTTGTTAATTAACTTAATAATCATAGAATGTAACTTTAATATCCACAAACAGCGTGTATACCAACTACTAATACAAAAGTTTCTAAAAGAGAACAATTAAACATGACACTCTAAGTTAACTGCACCAAATCACAAACAAAAATGACTATAATCCAACCTTATGATCTTTCCGAGTTTTCTGGCATAGCTACAAGGAGACAGGTAGTTTACAAGATGAACTGATCGAGGTTTCCGACACACTGTAGCCCAACAGAGATATGTCAATCTTTGTCGTGGCACATTAGTGCAATGGCAAGATGACTTCATAATGTTAACTGTAACATTGGTGTTTGATGAGGTGCCAACATTACACAGTTAAGTCTTCAGCTCATGTGAACCCACATCATCTGGCTATTTCACCATTTGATACCTGTGTTGATTACCATAAATTTAAGGCTTCCTTATGAGAAGATGGAGATACTGTGTTAAGTTGCAGATGCTAAATGTAATCCAGCAAGGTTCTTGATAGTGTTTAACAGTACCCTTCGAGATGAGGTGATGATTGTGTCGTAGTTGCTGCATTTCACAAAAATGCCTGCGCACCTGTAGTGGACATCATCAGGTATGTCTGGCAAAGTCTACAAATTCAGGTGATGGAATGACCAGCAATGAGTTCTGATTTCAGCTCCATTGAGTATGTGTGGAACATGCTGACATGGGTTAATGGTAATACTGTCGGACAATGCTGAATTTTACCGATACTTGTTTTATGGACATGGCCATGGTCCAAGGCATAATTCCCTAACCAAGTTTCCTCTTACAATGCTGGAGACATCATAAAAGGCTTTAATGACCCAGAAAGCTGTTACAGACTAAAAAGCTCAGCAAGCCAAACTGTTTATATGCATCCCCACAATGGATGCTTCACGACATCATCAGATCACTGCCTAAAATTGCAGAGTTGTGCCGACTTACGCTGTAGAGCTTGTAGTGAGGAAAAGTTGGCACTATTTGTTTTATTTACCACTAAGGCCCATATCTTTTCTACTTTCAGCTCTTCTTTTCTGTTAAAATTCTTTTTGTGCTTTAAAATTTCTATGGCTTCTTTGTACATCCTATCATAGTAATCAGTAGATCTCGCTATGATCACAGTGTCAGAGCAACTTATTTGGTGGTTTCCTGGTCCTAAAGCATGATCTGTTACAGCTCATTTATCCGCTGTGCCCAGGTGACAACTGCTCTTGTGTTCCTTGAGCTGGATGTTAATAATAATCCTTTTTGTACTTCCTATGCACACTTCGCCACAAGCACAAGGGATTTTATATATGGGTGGACAAGTGGCAGGTGAAAGTCCTTTGCAGTGTTCCAATGCTCGCACATGCCAAGTAGACATAGGAGCTACAAAAGAAGAAGAAGCATTAACACTCACCTCAATGAACACAACAGCAACTGTCAACTGGGCAAGACAGATAAATCAGCAGTAGCAGATCATGCACTAGGACTGGGGAAACCACCAAATTTGTTTCTCTGAAACTGTGGTCTTAGCTAGTTCTAGTAATTACTATGCTAGGATGTAAGAGGAACCACATAAATTCAAAAGCACAGAAACAGTATTAACAGAAAAGGAGGAGGACTGAAGTTAGACAAGCTGAGGGCCTTAGTATTAATAAAACAAACAGCACTAACTCTTCCCTACTACAAGCTCCATGGCATATGTTGACGCGACTCTGTGATCATAAGATTAAGTCTGATGCTGTCACTAACCAACCATTGCATGGATTCATATAAACAGTTCAGCTTGCTGAGGTGTTTAGTCTCTGTAACTGCTTTCTGAATCATTAAAGCCTTTCCAGCATTGGAAGACTAAACACTGGGGAGAGAATTATGCCTTTAACTTTGACCGTATGCCCATAAAATAAATATCAGCAATTACGTAACTACTGCCCATGGAAGCTTGCCTTCTACGATTAATACCGAAGTTCTCAAACACACAAAAACCATCCTGGATGACTGAATTCTGAACAAGTAGCATTAATTCTTCTGAACAGTTTTAGCAGTACTATGTGAATGATGGAACTACAATTAAAATGCACATTCTTCTATTATTTGGAGAATTTTAAATGAGAAAGGATATCTATCAACAGAAAACTTGCTGGAAGCACCACTGATTCCTCTTATTTTAATTTTTATCATCAGTATGAAAAACATGGACATACACAACTGTATTCTTTTATCTTTATATTTCAACAGAACATGTAATCTGTGTTACACTTTGTAAAAGATAATCTCTTAAAGTTTTTTAAAAATATTTCTTTGTGAAAATACTTCCTTCTGCACAATTATCTTACTTGAGGTGTGAAAAGTGTTAATTCTAGTTATATGTAAGTGAAGTCCTGACATTTTACAAGAGGGAAATAAATAAATAAATACATAAATAAAATTAACAAAATATCAAATCTTTTAGCGCAATTTTTCACACTGAACAAGTCCATTATGTAGATAACTCTACACTAAAAATAATAATCCAGCATTTTTACACACTATATTGTATTTTTATGTCTAATACCAATTTAATGCATTTGGCAACATTTTAAATGTATTAATATGCATATTCAGTACAATTTTACTAAAGAATGATGAACTGCAGAGATTTCTTTGAAATATTATAATACAGAATGATAGGCAGCAAATACAGTTACTACTGTAATGAGACTTGTAGTAAAACATCGAAGTTAGAATAAAGATGAGCAGTGTCATTAAATGTGGCCAAACACACTTGAGTTTGATAGCCTCTAAACACTATGTTACCCATTCTCACCGTGATCCATGATATTACTTTAACCTAGGAAGACAAACTGAAAACCTAATTATCTAATTTACAGCAGTAACCTGTATGTCCTGTAACTCATAAGGATATCCACTTGCTTCATGATCACAATTGTAAATGTAAGTTCTGTTATATTACACAACATTTATAAATGTCAATGAAATATTACGTTGTCAAAATAGTTCACGAGTGAACTGCCTGATGTCCATGTTTAGGGCACTGACACTGAGTAGTTCATCTGTGGACTATTTCAACATGAAGTACACTGGGAGAAGCTGATGAATTACATAATATTATCTCCTCAGAATTTTTATGTTTATATACTGCTTTTCTTTTTCTGTGACTGCATAATTATTCTTCAATCATGCTCCACAATAACTGCAAACTCTATCTTTCTGCATATGCTGCAACAACACTTTAAAGAGAGCTAAAATTTCTTTCAAATCTTTTGATATGGTTCAATGACAAATGCTGACAATGGTGACTGAAGATTCAGGTCTTAGCAACCTTTCGTAACCCCAAAGCTGTAATTAGAACAAAAGCATTAGTATCATGACTTGCAAAACTCAAAAGAAAAATTCATTTTCCAGAAACAGTTTGATAAAAATGATCAGGCTTATAAAATCACTACAATATTTAATCAGAAAATCTATGAAGAAATCATATACAAGGATTGTGCTCCAAGCAGACATTACAGTGTCAAAAAAAGTAATATAGCATTATTTCATAAATCTCTTTTTGCTTGTAAACAATGCACAAAATAGAAACACCAACATAACACATTTCTTTCGTTGGTCACATCATCTCAAGGTTTTACAACTCACATTCATTTCAGGAGAGGATAATGTTCTATAAAGAACAGTATAAAACTTCAATCAGTTATTGCAGCAAAGAAGATGGCTCTCAGTACAGTCCCCGAAGCAGGCTACAGTTTCTGTCCACTATTAAGGTCCACATTTTACGAATTTAACACTCTTTACTTACATGCAAACTATGGCACAAAATCCCCAGAAATGCCTATTACTGCAATGCAATCTCAGAACACTAAACTATAACATAGAAGCATCTGATACTTTGATTTTATGGTTACTATCAATAAGTCATCCTTTGAAAATAACAGAGTGCTGCACTCATCACACATCTGCAACTATCCATTACAGAGGGAATTACGAAAATTAGCAGCATGCACTTCTTTAAATCAACCTTTGTAGAAACAGTATGAAGTTTAACATAAAGACACTTTGTTCCTAGTCACTGACTGTTCATGGATGTTTGGAAATTATTTGGGTAGAGGGAGGAACACTTCAGATTCTCTAACTTTAACATCCTGATTCAGGTTTTAATATTAATAATTCACGTAAATCAATCCCTTATTCAATGGTTCCTTCAGTATCTCAATGCCCACTTTAAACCTATATTTTTGTTCAACTGAACCTGTATTTTGTATCTAATAAGCACAATGAGATGTTCAACTGTCTTCTTCTTGCCTATCTTCCTTCCACTTGATATCTTGTTATTTTGGAACTACTCTGACAACTAGTTTGTGAAACCACATTCAGCCTTCTATGGTGAAACAAGTTCTTTGATATAAGCACTGAGGCTTCCTCTGTGACAGAGATCTCTGTGATACTCCTCTTCAATTTTCAGCAACCTTTAAAGATGCAAGTAATTTGTGATCGTTATTTTCAACTGAAGCAACTCATCTACAATGATGTACACTGTAATAACCTCACACACCACGAACATCACAGCTTTTGTAACAAATGCAGAAGCTGAGTATTCATGAATAACTATCTCTCAAACTCTAGGAAGTCCCCCCCCCCCCCCCCCCCTCCCTCCCACCACCTTCACCATCTCACTAAATACTTCAACAATGCGACAATTGTCTTAAAATGCTGGAAATTAGTATGTTTAACAACTGAAATATGTTCCATATTTAGTATTCTCTATTACAGTACAATAATAATTCTGCTTTTTTATGTTCATACATACATACATAAAAAACATTTTTCTTTATGGAAATCACTGTGTAGACCAAAGGGGGGCACAAATTGGCTCAATGGACAGTGCTGTTCTCAGAAATAACCCCAGAAAAAGTAGGCCTCTTGAGAGATGTGTGTAAGGCAGAGAAGAGTAGTTGTGTAGACCAACACAATAAGTGATGGCCAATAATATGTTGGTTCCACTATGTTCGTTATTGTCGGTTACTGCCCACTGTGTCATGTCCATTACTTAACAGGTATTGGGTGATTTTTCTTTCAAGAAATATATGAGTACATAGCGCACAAATTGCGAGCGACTGCCACAATTTTCTTCTCCTTACTGTTCATACTTTCTCATGCATAAACTACTTTTGAAATGCAAAATGCACTACTATAAATAAAATGACTATAAAACGCCACACTGTACAATGTACTTGTGTTGAGACACTTGCAATTCCTGAAATCCATCGCTTGTGGCCTCTGGCCTGCCGAGGAGCACCTCAGTCCTGGGCCCACGGATAAATTGTGAAAATCCACTGCATTATGCCACACATGAACAGACCCAGCCTGCAGGCAGATCAGCGAGACTAGATCTAATTGGGCAGGACCTGCATTAGTGGGAAATGGTGGGCTTCAGATCAGAAGGCCCAATCCGTTAGAGATACTCTCAGAGATGGTCTGCGGCCTTTTTTTTTTTTTTTTTTTTTTTTTTTTTTGTGGTTTTAGGGCGCACAACTTCAATGGTCATTAGCGCCCTGACTACTCTAAGAATGCACCGCGAGGCACAAGTTGACCACAACAACTAAAAGGGAAAACACGATAAAAGACAGACTGACAGACATAGGATTAAAAAACAGCATCATCAAATGTCCTTAGCGAGGTTTGTCAAATTGATAAAACGAAGAACACGAGCAGCTGCTCGTGGGTCATCCGCTAAAATGGCATCGAAAGTATTTGGCAGGTTAAGATCGAGGCGCAGTGTGTTAAGATCTGGACAGGACATTAAAATGTGTCTAACCGTCAGCAAGTGCCCACATGGGCAGAACGGCGCCGGCGCAGCCGTCAGCAGATGGCGATGGCTGAACCGGCAGTGTCCAATTCTTAACCGGGCTAAAACGACCTCCTCCCGCCGAGAAGGGCGTGAGGAGGACGTCCAAGCCACGGGAAGAGGTTTTAAGGCCCGAAGCTTGTTGTCGGTAAGTGCAGCCCAATCGGCATGCCACAGAGATAAGATGCGCCGACAAATCACCCTGCTAAAATCGGACGAAGGGACGCAACAAGAAGCTGTCCGAGGCTGGAGGACCGCAGCCTTGGCCGCGGCATCTGCAGCTTCGTTCCCAGGGATACCGACATGGCCCGGAACCCACATAAAGCTAACTGGAGAACCGACGTCCACCAGCTGCTGAAGAGAGCGTTGGATCCGGTGTACGAAAGGGTGAACCGGGTACGGATCACTGAGGCTCTGGATGGCGCTCAGGGAATCTGAGCAGATGACATAAGCAGAAT
The DNA here is from genome assembly GCF_021461395.2 of Schistocerca americana. Classification (NCBI taxonomy): domain Eukaryota; kingdom Metazoa; phylum Arthropoda; class Insecta; order Orthoptera; family Acrididae; genus Schistocerca; species Schistocerca americana. The sequence goes on along the minus strand of NC_060130.1, from coordinate 747,641,939 downwards.
GTCGGTGGCGGCAGATGTAAAGAACAGCCTGGTAGAGGGCAAAGAGCTCAGCTGTGAAGACCGAACAATGGCCACGGAGCCGGTATTTGAAACTTTGTGCCACGACAATAAAGGAACACCCGACCCCGTCATTGGTCTTAGAGCCATCTGTATAAATGAAAGTCATGTCGATGAACTTCGAACGAAGTTCCAAAAAACGGGAGTGGTAGACCGAACCGGGGGTGACCTCTTTTGGGAGCGAGCTGAGGTCAAGGTGAACGCGGGCCTGAGCCTGGAGCCAAGGTGGCGTGCGGCTCTCGCCCACTCGAAAGGTTGCAGGGAGGGAAAAAGTAAGGTGTTGAAGGAGGCGACGAAAGCGAACTCCAGGGGGTAGCAGGGCAGAGACATACAACCCGTATTGACGGTCAAGAGAGTCGTCAAAAAAGGAACGATAAGACGGATGGTCGGGCATTGACAGTAGCCGACAGGCATACCGACAAAGCAGTATATCGCGCCGGTAGGTGAGTGGCAATTCGCCAGCGTCAGCATGAAGACTCTCTACGGGACTGGTATAAAATGCTCCGATCGCAAGTCGTAAACCCCGATGTTGTATGGAGTTGAGGCGGCGTAAGATGGATGGCCGTGCAGAGGAGTATACGAAGCTCCCATAATCCAGCTTGGAGCGGACGATCGACCGATATAGACGAAGTAGGACGGTTCGATCCGCTCCCCACGACAGACCACTGAGAACACGGAGGACATTTAAAGAACGGGTACAACGGGCGGCCAAATATGACACATGTGGAGACCAGCTAAGTTTCCTGTCAAATGTAAGGCCTAAAAATTTGGTTGTCTCCACGATTGGGAGAGCAACGGGACCGAGTCGTAAGGACGGTGGGAGAAACTCTTTGTATCGCCAGAAGTTAATACATACCGTCTTCTCGGCAGAAAAACGGAAGCCATTGGCGACACTCCAGGAGTAAAGACGGTCAAGAGAACGCTGAAGACAGCGCTCCAGGACACGTGTACACTGCGCGCTGCAATAGATGGTAAAATCGTCCACGAAAAGGGAGCCTGATACATCAGCTGGGAGGCAATCCATTATTGGATTGATCGCGATGGCGAAGAGAGCGACGCTCAAAACTGAGCCCTGTGGCACCCCATTCTCCTGGCGAAAGGTGTCGGACAGGACAGAACCCACACGTACCCTGAACTGTCGATCCATTAAAAAGGAACGAATAAAAAGAGGGAGGCGACCGCGAAGGCCCCATGTATGCATGGTGCGGAGAATGCCCGCCTTCCAACAGGTGTCGTAAGCCTTCTCCAAATCAAAGAACACAGCCGCGGTCGGGCGCTTCCGCAAGAAGTTATTCATAATGAAGGTCGACAAGGTAACCAGATGGTCAACAGCAGAGCGGCGCCTACGAAATCCACATTGTACATTGGTAAGTAGGCGTCGAGACTCGAGCAGCCAAACCAATCGAGAGTTAACCATTCGCTCCATCACGTTACAGACACAGCTGGTAAGCGAGATAGGTCGATAACTGGAAGGCAAGTGCTTGTCCTTCCCCGGCTTAGGAATCGGGACAACAATAGACTCGCGCCAGCATGCGGGAACATGTCCCTCAATCCAGATGCGATTGTATGTACGAAGAAGAAAACCTTTACCCGCAGGAGAAAGGTTCTTCAGCATCTGAATATGAATAGAATCTGGCCCTGGAGCGGAGGACCGTGATCGGCCAAGTGCGTTTTCGAGTTCCCGCATGGTGAATGGGGCATTATAACTTTCACAATTCGAGGAGCGGAAGTTAGGTGGCCTAGCCTCCTCTGCCTGTTTGCGGGGGAGGAAGGCAGGGTGGTAATGAGCGGAGCTCGAAACCTCTGCGAAAAAGCGGCCGAAGGCATTGGAGACAGCCTCAGGGGCCACAAGGACGTCATTCGCGACCTTCAAGCCAGAAACTGGTGAGTGGACCTTAGTGCCAGATAGCCGGCGCAGGCTACCCCAGACAACAGAAGAAGGAGTAAAACTGTTGAAGGGGCTTGTGAAAGCAGCCCAGCTGGCTTTCTTGCTTTCTTTGATAATACGACGACACTGAGCACGTAATCGTTTATAATTGATACAATTCGCCACTGTAGGGTGGCGTTTAAAAGTGCGTAAAGCACGTCGACGAGCACGTAAAGCGTCTCTACATGCTGCGGTCCACCAGGGGACCGGTACGCGACGTGGAGAAGAAGGAGGGTGAGGGATGGAATATTCAGCAGCAGCGAGAATGACTTCCGTGAGGTGTGCGACCTGACGATCGCAGCTTGTAAACGTTTGATCCTGAAAGGTCGCCCTGGAAGAGAAGAGCCCCCAGTCTGCCTTGGAGATGGTCCAATTAGAGAAGCACGGAGAGGGGGTATGCTGCAGGAGATGGATAACACACGGGAAGTGGTCACTCGAATATGTATCAGAAAGTGCATACCACTCAAACCGGCGTGCAAGTTGGGGAGTACATATAGAGGGGTCTAAATGGGAATAGGTGTGAGATGTGTCCGAAAGAAAAGTAGGGGCGCCAGTATTGAGGCAGACAAGATCAAGCTGGTTGAAAAGGTCTGCTAACAAGGAGCCCCTCGGGCAGGATGCTGGAGAGCCCCAAAGGGGATGGTGGGCATTGAAGTCTCCAGTTACCAAAATGGTGCAGGTAGCTGAGCAATAAGTTGCATCACGTCTGCCCTGGTAACGGCAGATGACGATGGAGTGTAAACGGTACAAAAGGAAAACGTAAAAGTGGGGAGAGTAATGCGGATGGCAACTGCCTGCAGGACGGTGTGCAACGTGATGGGATCGTAGTAAATATCATCCCGGACCAGCAACATAACCCCTCCATGAGCTGGGATACCTACCACAGGGGGTAGGTCAAAACGCACAGAGGTGTAGTGTGCCAAGGCAATTTGATCGCATGTGCGTAGCTTCGTTTCCTGGAGGGCTACGACAAGCGGACGGTGCAAGCGGAGCAGCAACTTCAAGTCCTCTCGGTTGGAGCGAATGCTGCGAATATTCCAGTGAATAAGTGCCATCGGAAGAAAAGGAAGATGAGAGAAGTGGTCACCTCGAAGGCCGCTTAGGGCCTGGCTTCGAGCGAGCACTGCCGCCGCTATCAGTAGGCGGACAGTCATCGTCCATTGGGTCTATAGGGTCATCGGCCATCTCGGGAGGATGGCCGGGAGGGGGAGCTTCCTCCGCCAGTGAACGGCCAGATGTACGGCGACCAGCGGTGCGGCCAGGCGAAACGGATGACGGCCTGGGGCGGCAGCCGCTGGGTGGCGCAAGAGAAGAAATGCGCCGTGGCGGGGAAGGAGAACTGTGCTTCCTATGCGCCTTTTTGGAAGGACGTGTAGTGGAAGTACCGGTCGAAGGCTGGGAGGTCGAGGTACGGAGGAAGTCTGCACGGGATGGTTCCTTCATGAAGGCTCGTGCATCTGACTTCGGTGTCTTCGTCTTAGCAGAAGCTGAGGAAGGTGCTCGTGTCTGTGGGGTGATGGGAGGAAGAGGAGACATCGACCGCGCGATCTTAGCACTGGCCGAACGGACGACCGTGGTGCTGAAGGTCAGATCGCATGTCTGGGTTGCTACCTCCCGGGTAGTCCGAGGAGAGGCGAGGACAGTACTGTATTTCCCGGCTGGGAGCAGCGTGGGCTTCCTACTAGCCAATAGCTTGCGAGCAGCCGAGGTGGACACTTTCTCTTTGACCCGAATTTCCTGGATACAGCGTTCTTCCTTATAGACAGGACAGTCGCGGGAGGATGCGGCATGGTCACCCTGACAGTTCACACAACAAGGAGACGGAGGTGGACAGTCATCCTCATGGGCATCCCTGCCACAAGTGACACATTTAGCCGCATTGGAACAAGACTGTCGAGTGTGATTGAAACGCTGACACTGGTAGCAGCGCGTAGGTGTCGGGACATAGGGGCGAACAGAAATAACCTCGTAGCCCGCCTTGATGCGCGATGGCAGCTTAACACTATCGAAGGTCAAGAAAATTGTCCGGGTCGGTACAAGGTCATTGTTGACCTTTTTCATGACCCTATGGACAGCCGTCACGCCCTGCTCAGCGAGGAATGATTGAAGCTCCTCGTCAGTCAATCCGTCGAGGGAGCTAGTATAGACTACACCACGAGACGAATTCAAAGTTCGGTGGGCCTCCACCCGGACAGGGAACGTGTACAGGAGGGTGGCCCGAAGCAGTTTTTGTGCCTGAAAGGCACTCTCAGTTTCTAGTAATAAGGTGCCGTTACGCAACCTGGTACAAGATTTGACAGATCCGGCTATGGCATCTACGCCCTTCTGAATAACGAAAGGGTTGACAGAGGAAAAATCCTTTCCGTCCTCAGATCGAGAAACTACGAGGAACTGTGGGGCAGGCGGTAGTACTTTTGTCACTGTTGGCTGGTCACGTTTCCGTTTTTGGGTCGAAGCCGAAAGAGGTGGAGTAGAATCCATTGCGGAGGAATCCCCCATGATTGCCAGCGTCTCCGATGGCGCGCTCCTTCCTTGTGGGGACCCTCTCAGAGGGCACTCCCGCCTTAGGTGAATGTTTACACCTCAGGTCACACCTCCCGAGAAACAGACGGAGGGACCAATCGGCATGGTCAGAAGGTATCAGCTCAGGCAATCACCCCTCCCCGGGCCTGGCCTTTACCAGGGGGTACGCGCGTGCCTTACATGTCTACCCAGGGCGGGGACTTACGCGTTACCCCGTCACCGGCTACGCGTGCGAACGCGTGGGTCGGCCTTCAGGCACGCACAGGGAGGAAGGAAGAAGAGGAAAAAGAAGAGAGAGAGGGAGAAAGAGGACAGACTGTCTCAAACGCCGAGGCGGAGACCAGAGAAGGCAAGGAGAAGAAGGCAATGAGAAAGCAAGGAGAAGAAGGCAATGAGAAGGCAAGGAGAAGAAGGCAAGGAGAAAAAGGCAATGAGAAGGCAAGGAGAAAAGGCAATGAGAAGGCAAGGAGAAGGCAAGGGAAAGAGTAAGGAAGACAGTGAGGTGGAGAAGAGCAAAGAAAGGAACCAACAAAAGGAGGGAAGAAACGAGAAGTGAAAAACCAAAAGGACCACGATGAGAGGTCGTGGAACCGTCCGTCTCCGGACGCAGGCGCTAACTACCCCCGTGAGGGGGATGGACTCCTTTTAGTCGCCTCTTACGACAGGCAGGAATACCGCGGGCCTATTCTAATCCCCGGACCCGCAGGGGGGGGTCTGCGGCTTTGGCCCATCACGGACATACACTCGTGGGCAAGTTATTCACATGTCTCAGACACCATGTTGATGAAATGATGCCACGATGATCAATCCATGCAACAGATAACTTGTGCAAATACTATGAGAGTCAATACCAATAAGGATAGGTAGGAACTTACCATAAAGATGATCGCTGAGCTGCACACAGGCAAGTAGAAAAGAGAATCACACTCTCACAACTAAATTTTCGGCCATAGCCTTTGTCAGAAAACAAGAACACACACACACACACACACACATTCACTCAGACAACTCATGCACACATGAACGCCACCTCCTGCCGCTACACCAACAATATCTGAGAATCAGATCCGAACAAACCACTTCTCACACCTCCCTGCCTCTCTTCAGCAGCTGCTAGGCTAGCAGCCAAAAGTGGTGGCAGCACTGACTGCAAGCTGAGAGGAGTGGTAGGAAGGGGAGAAGCAGTAAGAATGAGGGAGTCAGGAAGCAGCACACATTCTCAGCTTCGCCCAGCCAGCGATGACGCATGACATCTCAGTAAACAAACTATTTCATCTACTGAGACAAAAACACAATTTCTCCAGTGTTTTTCCAAATTTCCCTGATTTCCAGAACCTGAAGTAATGTGTTTGAAGTATTGTGTTCTGCAGTGAAGTTCTATATTGTACTTTTTTATTATTAATATTTTACCACATACCAAACATTGTGTTCCTCCTCTGCTTTTGGTAAAAAAAACCATAAAATAGAACACCACTTTACTGCATTGCTTTGACTAGCCATTTCAACTACACAATGCACTGTAACATAACATAATACTGTGTACTCAGCCAGGTACATTGCTGTGGCTATTCTTGCACCTTGGCTGCACATATTGCCATCTAGTCTTTACGCACAAACTATTAGACAGACACCAGCTGCTCTTGGCTCCTCGTCCTGGGTCCGATTCCTGGTGGGTCCAGGGATTTTCATCTGCCTCGAGATGACTGGGTGTTTGTGTTGTCATCATTTCATCATCATTCATGAAAGTGGTGAGATTGGACTGAGCAATGGTTGGGAATTTGTATGGGCGATGATAACCGCGCAGTTGAGTGCCCCACAAACCAAGCATCATCGTCTTGGCTCCTTGGCTCTGCCCATGTTCATGCAGATGGCTCCGGGAGTGTGGCTCTCTCACTGCCCACCTATGGTTTAGACTTTCAACAGCACCTCTGTTCTTCACATGCATAAGTTAGACAGTGTAATTTGAGTGATTATAGAACACCAACATTTGTGAAAATTGCAGTGTCCAAATGAATTTAGTCATAGTGTGTAATAACAGTGCACCCACAACAAGTGATTAAAAGTGTAGAGAGATTACATGAGCATAATCCCAGCAGAATCTTCTTCTAGGTGGACTGAAAGATCTGTATAACGCCAAGCTCAACCAATGAAGAACTCTCAAACCCACAGGAACATGGGTGCACTTGTCAGTTGCTACGTCAACATAAAATGGCATAATGACATGTGGAGCTCAAATAAGGGAATCATGGGTATACTGAAACTGGATTTGTTATACCTTCACATTTCTATTAATGGAGCTAAGACTGTTGTGTGGAACCCTTGGATGGCCTTTTCAGCCTTGATCACACATTTGAAATATGTATGTGTTTCTTTTATAATTACTGGTTTGTGTTATAAACCAAAACCAAATATTTTTAACAGCTGAATACTTCTTACAGAGGGTATAATATATGCTACTTCGGGACTTGAGTAACACAATTATACACTCTCACTGGCATCATAAAACTGCGTTATTACAAAATAACGTGGTAAAAGCATGACACTGGCTTGGATTTTAGTTTACAACCCAAAGCAGATTTCTTATTAAAAAAGAAATAACAAATATTTCTGTTACTAAACAATTTGTAACATTTAAATAAAAAATATCAGGAAAGATTTTTCAAATGATGGACGTTATTTTAACCCAATAAGTTGGTATTTTTCATAAGCGCTTCTCTGCCTCGTGGATAACTTCACTAGTGCTGGCTGCTGCAGTCTCACTAGTGCTGGCTGCTGCAGTCACACACGCTACATAACTTGCTCGCTCATTAAAACACTTATTTGTTGATTTTAGTGTATGAACCAAAATTAGATTAGGATCAAACATGGAGTATTAAAGAAGAGAATAACGTTTTATTTCTACACAATTCCAGGCCTTTTTCTGTGTGAAATATTTAAAATGATGGTGTTGCACATAGGGGAATTCACATTCTGAACATGAATAAGATGTATCTTTTCAAAGACCTCTTCGTGTGCATAATCCACAACTACTTCTTGGTCTTTTCTTTGTTATGCCTGGCAAAAATTCTGGATAATGCCTGACTGTTTGAGATGGGACTCCCAACTGATGTCCCTCATCATGGAGATGCTGTCCATCATGATGTCTCTCTTGTCCTTCCATTTCATCACCATTTTCTTGTTTATCGCATCCCATTACATATTTGTCCCTCATTCTTTCACTTTTATTGATGTCAGAGAAACCCTTTCCGTTTAGCTACTTTGTGCTGACAATGTCGGTGTTCCTGTTAGTTTGTCACCCATAGCTGGACTAGTGTACCAGCTGTCGAAGTAAATATAATAAACCTTTCCGAGAAAATAACAAGAAGCTAAAAAACCACATATTAAGTCATTTTCTCTTCAGGATTATGACTGCCATAATGTGTGTTCTTACCAATACAAACAGTGAAGTCCAATATATATCCAGAATAGCTTTCACAAAGATCGTAAAATTTTATTCCAAATCATGTTTTGAAGGAGTAAATTGCTTCTATCCAAGACATCCTATCCAGAACAACAAAGCTTCCTTGACAGTAATGTTCCTTTGTAGTGAGTAAACAGACCAGAATCTTTAGGGAAGATGACACTCTTTTACTCTCTCGTTTCCTAAAGAATGTTGTGTCAAGTGACTCCCATTTTGGAAAGCACAATTTACATTCTGGCTTTTACAAAATTCCCAGAAGAATAAATATTCCAATTATTGTCATCACTTCATCATCTGTTAAGTCTTGCCAGCAGTGAATCCTAAATATTGCTGATAAATTGTGAATAGAAGCTATGTAGTCATGTGGGTATAAGTTAGCTTGATCAGCTATTTTTTTGTATGAAGAGTCATCTACAATACACTAAAAACAACTAATTACATCATTCTGTATTACTGGCACTTTTACGCCCTTCTTATCAATAAACAAAAAATGCCGGGGAACCAAACTAACATGCACAAAAACATTTTTTTGGCACATGTTCCAGTGCTGCATAACTGTCAAATGATTCTGAATCCATGTGAATTTCATTTTCTTCATGCTTTATGTCTTGCCAGTTATATGAGATATCACTGATGTTGTTATCACTTGCTAAAAGCAGCCATCCTATTTCCAAATATGACAATTGTGTCTGTTTTGCCACTGCCAAAGGCCACCACATAGTAAGCACAAACCCTATAGCATTAAAAGCACTGCCACCTGATGCGTGATGCAAGCTTTTGAGGCAAACATTATAACTAGCTGACAATACACTAACTAGTCATTCCCATTAGCTACAAGCCACAGAACATTGTGGATAAATAAGTTTCTCAAACCTACTTTGTATAAGCAGGCCATGGACAGATATATTAATAATGCCCACTTAACAATTTGAAGCCCAAGCACAGCGTGTGTGGCAGTAACACTGTGAGTGTCCCACGCCCGAGCTCAGCTCATCTCCATTTACACTGTTTCCATTCTGCTTGCAGCTTCTATTTGAGTTTGATGTTATCTTAACTGCCAGTGTTTGGACATTTCTGTAACTATTTCAATATTCTCAAAGGGCAACCCTCACCTGTTAAAAACTGCAGAACTGACACGTGACGCTGATGTTTCGCGGGTTTCTCATAATGTTAGTAGTGCATTTTTCGAAAAATATGTTGAAGTTTTTGAACAATACTGATATCAAGAAGCTTCGAATGAACCACCTGAAGGCTAGTTTCAAAGGGGACATTTTTGAAAGCGAATATTGTTATTCTGCTACTGAATCAGACTCTGGTAAGAAAACATTATTTCAATATTACCATTCCATTGTTGTATATTATTTACTGTCTAAAATCTGCTATGTAAGTTATTTCTCCATTGCATTTTAAGGCAAAATGCCACCTCCAACAGAGTATAATATAATTCCTAATAATCAAGATAGTACTTCAAATATATTCAGACGAATTGGATGGACCACATTAGACTCTTTAATTCAAAGTAGAAAGTGGATGCGTGGCAGAAGTGGATGACAGCAGCAATCCTTTCGATATTTTTTTCAATTTTTTTCCCAGGACCAATGATGAAGCACATCAAGGCAGGAATTATCAAGTATGCAAAATCCATTGCAGATAAAATGAAAGAATTGAAGTACATGAAACCCATTTTTGTTACAAAAGTAGAGTAGTAGTCTACTATAACTGCTGCAAGTGGCATGTTGCAAAAGCTGATATATAATGAATTATGGACCTTCTAATTTAGGGGTCAAGGCTGTGCAGCTTGTATTTTGGGTGATATTCAATTACTGGTGTCTCCTAATGGGATCACGAATTTGGCTTCACTTTTTGTTAAAAAAAATAGAAAAGGACTCTACTATAAACACTGCAAGTGACAGTTGCAACACATGGATATTTGTTGACTGGCTGTCCTCTGGCTAATGCGGACTGCAGACATGGCAGATCATGGAGTTCTTCTGTATAGATAAATTGCTTTTGTGTTTTATTTGTTTGTTTAATTCTATTAGAATGGTTATTGTGGTTAAATCTGAATGATTCATTCATTAATAGCAGTACACGGGCACATAAGTTCTGTGGAAGTATTGTGTATGGTGTTGCAGATGTTGGGCATGAAGCAAGATTCGCATCCCTGTAAATGGTTATACACTTGTGAATGTGATATCTTTAATTCAAATTAATTTTTACGTCTTCCACTGGCTTTGTCAGCAGAGTACTCTACTGACTGCAGCACTGGCCAAGGCACCCTTTGATACAATTCATGCATAGCTTCTAAGCAAATACGTTGGCAGCCTGCTGTCACACAGCGGAAACAAAATCTGAAAACTAAGCTATGTTCAAGATGGTCACTTCTCTTTTCAGGCAAACACAAGTTGTATGAGGATCAATCATTAAAACGTCAACCATCAATCATGATTCAATAATAATATTGTTGAGAAGTGAGGTTTTTTTATTATTTGCACCAAAGTCACTATTTATTTATTGGCTGAATAGTTTTGGGCTTTGCCCATTTTCGCAACCACCTGTCACAAAGAATGAAATTTTATGAGTGGATGTGTCAAAGGTGGATAATAAACGTATCTGTAATAACATGGTCCAGATGTTAACTATTTATGTATTTGGTATTTGGGGTAAAGTTGGTGTGGACAGTCCTATTCATTTCATCACATTTTATGTGTACATCAGATCTGTTTTACAACATGTCATAATTGTAGTTATACCTTATGGTAGTATGACAGTGTATGAGCATACGATATATTTGTCTAATTTGTGGTGCTATCATTATCCGGCATGATCTGATCCATGTGACGACAATATCTCATACATAACGGAGGATTGGTTCTCACCGGAGTTCACAGTGTGTCACAATGACTTATTTTCCCTAGGTATTACCATAAATTTGACAAATGTTAATCCAAAGAATTTTATTGTATGTCTTATATAATCTCTGAAACATTCAGTTTACTCTGTGAATGTAATATCACTGATTTTGTTCAGTGTGGGATACAATATCTCATCACATAGTTGTATAATAAAATTCTATCTTATTTCTAGCATTACACAAGAGGAGACACATTATTTCACTCGTATTCAATGTGCTCTACATATGATAGTATTGTACCGCTGTCATAACTGGGTTTTCAGTGACTAGTTTGTAGTCACATATCTGGTGAGTAGTGCAGAAAGGAGTGCAATTCATCTGCTGAATAAGGTGCTATAGAAGGTTCCTATGAATTGTTTGTAGTTGGGTATTTGGTGATTAATGTAGGATGTAGTGCATATTATATGCTGATTAAGGTGTTACTGAAAAATCCTATGAATTTTTTGTTGCATAATTCTGTTTGTTCATTTAATGTTTGTTTTGGATGCTTCGTCATATTAATGTAGAGTTATTTTTCTTCTAAAAAGTCAATCAGTCTCTGGAAGCATTATGTATAACAGTGTAATTGCTCTTGATATTTTCAGCCATTTGTTTATTTTCTGAGGGGCATGCTGCATGCAGAAGGGTTATTTCTGGTTACATTTTTGTTTCTCTATATCTTGTTTTAACAATTTTACCCATTTGTTCAATGTAGGCTTTATTACATTCACTGCATTTGATTTTGTAAGCACCAGAATGATTATATCATTGCATAATGTCTATTTGATAAATGATCTTGCTCCTAATGTGTTGCTGGTGAAGGACCCTATTTTCAGATTTGCTTTCATTAATGAGGAATTTATTCTGTCTGATACATGTCCCCAGTACGGAAGCACTACAAATTTATCTTTATTTTTGTTTCAGTCTTGATCAGCACAACTTTGTCTTTAATGATTTTCCCATTTTGTATTTCTTTTTATTTAGCTTGTCAACCAGCTCTAGCCCTTACTGATTGGCAGGGCTCTGAGCGTATTTAGGGCTGAATTAAAATTTACAATGTTGAGACAGTATTTGATTATTCAGACTACTTCTGATCTAGAGTATGTTTCTTTATGGCTCCAAGGTTTTTTTTTGTTATGGTTTTAGGGCGCAAAACTGCTACAGTGATTAGCGCCCAGTCTGTGACTTAGGAAAAGGTAGAAAACCAAACCGGAAACTAGTAGCAATGGGAATGAAACTCAAAAAATTGGAGAAACTTAAAACAGAAGGAAAGCTTAAAAAACCACTATAGAAGGGGGTTGATTGTCCCTAAAAAGAGCTTCAAATGACTGACGTCATCTCACTGGCACTAATAAACTCAAGAACGCGATCGGCTGAGCGCGTGTCATCTGCTAAAATGGAAGATATATCAGGCGACAGCTGTAGACGGGCGCGTAACAGAGTAAAATAGGGGCACTCAATTAAAAGGTGTCTTACCGTCCACAGCTGAGAGCGGTGGGGACAGAGTGGGGGAGGATCACCACTTAAAAGATGTCGATGGCTAAAAAGACAGTGCCCTATCCGGAGTCTAGTTAAAATTACCTCCTCCCGATGACGCGTTCGGGAGGAAGAGGTCCAAGCACAGGGAAGAGCTTTCATGTCCCGCAATTTATTATTGGGAAGTGTCGACCAATGTGCATGCCATAAGAGAACAACACAATGACATAAAACACTCCGTAGATCGGCGAAGGGAATCATGCGAATAGCTGGCCGAAGAAGAGAGACTGCAGCCTTGGCCGCTATATCGGCCGCCTCATTTCCACAGATACCAACGTGTCCTGGGATCCAGAGGAACGTCACAGAGATGCCCCCCAAATGGAGCAAGCGTAGGCAGTCCTGAATCCGGTGGACCAGAGGGTGGACAGGGTATACAGCTTGGAGACTGAGGAGAGAGCTGAGAGAATCTGAATAGATAACATATTGTATCCGCTGATGGCGACGGATGTATTGGACAGCCTGGAGAACAGCATAAAGCTCCGCAGTATAAACCGAACATTGGTCGGGAAGCCGAAATCGATTTGGGGTGTCGCCAACAATATAGGCACTCCCTACACCAAACGATGTTTTTGAGCCATCTGTGTAAATAAATGTGGCTTCCTTCATTTGTGCACATAGAGCAGAAAATGCCCGACGATAAACAAGTGAAGGGGTTCCGTCCTTGGGAAACTGACAAAGGTCACGGAGCAGGCAGGTCCGGGGATGGAGCCAAGGCGGTGCTGTACCCCAAGTTGTCAACAAAGTTTTAGGAAAGCGGAAGGAAAGAGAATGGAGCAGTTGACAGAAGCGGACTCCTGGTGGTAGTAGGGAGGAAAGGCGGCCTGCATACCCTAAATCCAAGGAGGCGTTGAAAAAAATGTCATGGGCCGGATTAGCACACATGGAAGACAGATGGCTAGCATAACGACTCAGAAGGACAGTGGTTCCAAAAGCGATGAGCTACTACGATGACAATGTCTGTAATTGTCGGCTTGTGGAAGATACTGAAAGTATGTACTTAATCAGTGTTCATGACAGTTAAGTTAAGGAAGGTAATATCATTGTTAAATTGGCGTTTGATTGCGAAGGTGATATTTTGTGTATATTGTTGCTAACTTCCTTCACTGATCTGCTAAATACAGTGATGGTGTAATTTATGTATCTTAGATAGTGTACTACTTTTTTTCACCAGCGGTCTTGTTCTTCAAAAAATTTATTTTTTTGGTGGTCTAGAAATATATATGCTAGTGTGCCACACAGGCAGCTACCAATCACAAGACCCTCTTTCTGTAAGAATATTTGGCCACTGAAGCTAAAATAGTTGTGGGATAAAATTATGGTTAGTAGTTCTACTAATTCATAATCTCCTGTTTCTTACATTTTTCTATGTTTCAAGAGGTTTCTTCCAGGTCAACGGTCATCAACGGGCACATTGCCGTATAGATTAGTTACATCCGAGAAAATAATTTGTTGTCCCGGATTTGTGTGCTCTTAGCTTGGAGCATTGTGGGTTGGTGACTATGTACCTATTATGTTCTTTTTGTGTTAAGAGAAATTCAGATTTCTTTATCACTTTCTATTAAGTGTCTGAATCTGTTTGTGCGGTCTTTATCTGTATGTATGATATTTGCCTTTTGCCTTAAATAATTCTTGTGTTTTACTTATATACTTAGTTTTCTTCACCAAGAGAATCCTAATATCTTTGCCTGCTTTTAATATTAAGGCATTATGTGCCTTTAGTTTTTGATAGTGTTGTGCAAATAAAGTTCTGTTTCTGGTTACTGCTTTTCTTTTTCGTATTGTCTGTCAAATACAACTCTAGAACTGCCCACACACAGAATGAAACTAGTTAGCCAATAAATAGCAACTTTGGTGCAAAAAATAAAATCTGTCATTTTTCTTCACTATGTGAAAGCTGCAAGACAAGACATACTGAAATGAAAGAGGTGTGATTTTGCAGCATTCTAAATAAAAAATGCACACACTTATTCAATAGGCCATAATAAAAATTGAACATAAAAAGTTTCTAATGGAGACAAAAATTAAATTTAAGTAGTACTACCTTCCAATGGCTCTGTCTCCTGTTTTTTGTTTGCTGCGGTAGATTTTGACTGTTTATCTGGAACAACGGTCTTACCTGAAATGGACAGAAAGTTCTATTCATTAACTGTACACAATTGGAATATTTTGCACGTAAAAGATTTAAATATTAAGAAGCATTACCTTCAAGGGATTCAGTCCCATTTGTTGTTTTCTTATTTGGATCAGCAGGTTTTACTCTTTTGTCTGGAAGTACAATTTTACCTGAAATGAACAGATAAATTAATTAATTAATTTTTTTTTTACAGAAAATCTGTATATGATTTCAGGCTAGCAGTGCCCCTCTCAAATTTACATCCAATTATCACACAATTAAATTACAAAACTGCACCACACTGTCTCAACAAAGCATTACTGTTGTCCACACCATTCCTGTCCCAAACTTGCATTTGAAGCAAGCTGTGTATAGCTAACAGTTGCCTTCATAACACAATTAAACGGAATAGTTTTCAACATACCTACTATTATTGACGAACTTTATTAATTCTTGGAAACTGCAGTAAAATACAGGATGTCTGATATTATATAAAATCCAAAACTATAAAGGCCTGTGTTTTTTTGTTGTAACAGTCACAGCAGACAAAAATGAACAATTAACAAAAGCACAGTATGCTCATTACAGATTTTCAAATTTTGTTATTTGATCATGAGATTTTGGAGAAATTTCACATTTGATGTTCAAGAGTGAGGGATTTACAAAATACACCTCTTGATAAGGAACCGAAACACACTAATATGTACAGCATTTGTTGCCATCTTCAATGTGTAAAGATCAAACAGGCCAGGCTGACTTGAAACTGTGGTTGTAAGTAATATCACTTTCAGTTTTCATGCAAAAGTCTTTCACCAGAACTGTTTGTGTCACATTATGTGAACTGAACAAAGTGCAAATAGTGAGGGTCATGGGGGCCAAATGTGTGCCACTGGTTGGTTGGCTGAGAGGTGGGTGGGGGTGGGGGGGACTGAACAAGGTCATCAGTCCCAGTGGATTGGGAAAGTATGGGGAAGGAAGTCAGGCGTGTCCTTTCAAAGGAACCATCCTGGCATTTGCCTGAAGCAATTTAGCACAATCATGGGAAACCTAAATCAGCAGGGCTGGTTGCGGGTGTGCCACTGATTGGCAGTCGTGTATTATTCACACTGTGAAGGCATTTCAGAATGGACCATACCAAATACCAATCGGTCAGTTCCTAAAAGTTATTCTCCACAGAATAATTCATCCGCATTAAACAAAAAGGAAGGAAGATTACGGTTTAATCCCCCATTAGTTAGTTACAAGGTAACGCAAGTTTCACCATAAGCTCTGACGAGACAAAGATACAGAAGAGAGTCAGCGGTGCCCTTTCCAAAGCAACCAATCCACATTTGCCTTAATGATTTAGAAAACCATGGAATATCTGAACCTAAATCCGAATAGATGGACAGGGATTTGGATCCCACTTCTCACAAACTAAAAACCACTGTGATAACCATTGCACCCAGTTCTCCAGCAAAGAATTGTACCACACTCTTTCTTTATTATTAACAGTTTTGAGCTCCACTGTTCAGACAGTGGAAAGCAATGATTCACCATCCCTAAGGTTCAGTCAAGTGTAGTTACTGGCTACACTGCATGTCAATGACTGATAATTGATGTTACACACTTTTTGATTGGGTTCCACAGTTATATTCCTTAACAATGGTTAGATTTCACTGCAGGAACCAAATGGTGTCATTGAACACTGTGTACCCACAGCTTTATGAAGGTGCCATTATGCTAGGAGATTAGTCCTGTTTATTCTTCACCAGAAACGAGCATTCAGTGTGTATAGCAATATTTATCCTAGTTTGCACATTTATGGACAATGGTGTTCTTCATTAATTTTGTTTTAGAATGCTACTGTTTGGACACAAATTTGAACTTCACTACTCCTGAATAAGAGTCAAGGGACTTCACTAATTTGCCACCTTATTGAGTAAGAGCCTTATAAGAACAACACCATTCACATTCTATGGAGCTCAGTGATTATTAGCCAGCCGAAGTGGCTGAGCGATTCTAGTCGCTACAGTCTGGAACTGCGCGACCACTACGGTCGCAGGTTCGAATCCTGCCTCGGGTATAATATTATTATTATTATTATTATTATTATTATTATTATTATTATTATTATTTTTTTTTTTTTTTTTTTTTTGGGGGGGGGGGGGGGGGTGTTTAAGGGCGCTCAACTACTGAGGTCATTAGCGCCCAGTCACAATTGTTAGAGCACATAGAATCTAGTAAAACTCAATGTGGGGAGGGGGACGACACCAGAAAGTTCTTACAAAGATGCAGATAAAATAAGTGAAAGAGTTAGATGTCTTTGGATAAGCCAGTCAAAGTAATAAAACGAAGAACACGAGCAGCTGCTCGAGCGTCATCAGCTAAAATATCCTGTAAAGTAGATGGCACAGACAGGACAACACGAGATTGACTAAAACGGGGACACGACAATAAAACATGGCGCACTGTTAATACATGACCACAAGGGCACTGCAGAGCTGGGGCACTGGACAGCAGGTAGCGGTGGCTAAACTGGCAATGCCCAATCCGCAACCTGGTCAGAAGGACCTCTTCTCACCAAGATGGTCAGGAGGAGGTTGTCCAAGCAGTTGGGAACGGTTTTACTTCCCAGAGCTTGTTTCCTTGAAGTGAGGACCAAGCATCCCACCACAACGACACAAGCCTCTTACAACCAACCCCACTAACATCAGATGATGGGACACAATGGGAGGCGGGCCGAGGCAGGAGGACTGCAGCCTTGGCTGCAGCATCAGCAGCCTCATTCCCAGGCACTCCTACATGGCCGGGAACCCACAGAATGCTGACAGGAGAGCCACCATCAGCAAAAGAATGGAGGGACTGCTGGATCCGTTGCACCAAGGGATGGACTGGATAAGGAGCTCCAAGGCTCTGAAGAGCACTGAGTGAATCAGAGCAGAGTACATACGATGAACGGCAGTGGCGGCGGGCATACTGAACGGCCTGATGGAGAGCAAAAAGCTCGGCCGGAAAGCTAGAACATTGGTCGAGGAGCCGGTATTTAAAGGTGACGGCCCCGACGACAAAGGCACAGCCGACACCATCGTCAGTTTTGGAGCCATCAGTGTAAATAAAGGCAAGTCGCGCACGAAGTTCGACAAACCGTGAGCAATACACTGCAGCCGGAGTACCCTCCTTCGGGAGAGAGCTGAGGTCGAGATAAATATGAACCGGAGCCTGGAGCCAAGGTGGAGTCGGGCTCTCACCCTCTCTGAAGGTGGTAGGGAGGGCAAAATCCAATTGTCGAAGCAGGCGATGAAAGCCGACTCCAGGGGGCAGCAGGGCAGACACATACAACCCATACTGACGTTCGAGAGAATCGTCGAAGGACTGATAAGAGGGGTGGTCGGGCATTGACAACAGCCGGCAAGCATACCGACAAAGCAGTACGTCGCGCCGGTAGGTCAATGGTAATTCGGCAGCTTCAGCATAAAGACTCTCGACGGCACTAGTGTAGAAGGCTCCGGTCGCAAGACGTAACCCCCTACGGTGGATGGAGTTGAGATGGCGTAAGAAGGATGGCCGAGCAGACGAACAGAAGATGCTCCCATAATCCAGCTTCGATCGGACTATGGACCGATACAAGCGAAGCAGGACAGTGCGATCCGCTCCCCAAGATGAACCACTGAGAACTCTGAGGACATTAAGGGAACGTGTACAACGGGCAGCCAAATAAGAGACGTGCGGAGACCAACAAAGTTTCCTGTCCAGTGTGAGCCCTAGAAACTTAGTTGTTTCCACGAATGGGAGAACAACGGGACCGAGATGTAAGGATGGCGGAAGGAACGCTTTACATCGCCAAAAGTTGGTGCAAACCGTCTTCTCTTCAGAGAACCGGAAGCCATTCGCCACACTCCACGAGTATAGGCTGTCTAGACAACGCTGAAGGCAGCGCTCCAGGAGGCATGTTCTCTGGGCACTGCAGTAGATCGCGAAGTCATCGACAAAAAGAGAGCCTGAGACATTAGGTGGAATGCAATCCATAATTGGATTGATCGCTATGGCAAAAAGGGCTACGCTCAAGACGGAGCCCTGAGGCACTTCGTTCTCCTGGAGGAAGACGTCAGACAATACGGAACCCACACGTACCCTAAACTTGCAATCTGTTAAAAAGGAATCAATAAAAAGGGGCAGGCGACCGCGTAGACCCCACCTGTGCATAGTGCAGAGGATACCTCCTCTCCAACAGGTATCATAAGCCTTCTCCAAATCGAAGAACACGGCTACCGTTTGGCGCTTTCGCAAAAAGTTGTTCATGATGAATGTCGACAAGGTCACAAGGTGGTCAACAGCAGAGCGGCGGCAACGAAAGCTGCATTGAACATTGGTAAGTAGCCGTCGAGATTCAAGAATCCAAACTGACCGAGCGTTAACCATGCGCTCCATCACCTTACAGACACAGCTTGTAAGAGAAATGGGGCGATAACTAGAGGGAAGGTGTCTATCCTTCCCGGGTTTGGGTATAGGAACAACGACGGCGTCACGCCAACACATGGGGACTTGACCTTCGGTCCAGACGCAATTATAGGTACGAAGAAGGAAGCTTTTGCCTGCCGGAGAAATGGGGGCCAGTATCTGAACGTGAATGGTATCTGGCCCCGGAGCAGAGGACCGGGACAGTGCAAGTGCACGTTCGAGTTCCCGCATAGTAAAGGGGGCATTATAATTTTCCAGATTCAGCGAGTGGAAGGAAGGTCGCCGAGCCTCTTCTGCCTCTTTCCTGGGAAGGAAGGCAGGGTGGTAATGGGCGGAGCTTGAAACCTCCGCGAAAAAGCGGCCGAAGGCGTTGGAGACATCCACAGGATCAACAAGGACCTCAGTACCTGAAGTCAGGCCAGGTACCGAGGAGTGGGCCTTAATGCCCGACAGCCGGCGCAGGCCACCCCAGACGACAGAAGAGGGAGTAAAACTGTTAAAGGAGCTGGTGAAAGAGGCCCAACAAGCTTTTTTGCTGTCTTTGATGACTCTACGGCATTGCGCTCGGAGTCTTTTGTATCCAATACAATTTGCCCACGTAGGATGGCGGCGAAAGGTGCGTAAAGCACGTCGTCGAGCACGGATAGCGTCTCTACAAGCCTCATTCCACCAGGGGACGGAAACACGACGTGAAGAAGAGGTAGTACGAGGAATGGAACGTTCGGCAGCATTGATGATAACAGCCGTGAGGTATTCAACCTGACTGTCACAACTGAGAAAATCGTGGTCCGGAAAGGTCGCCAGGGAGGAGTAAAGTCCCCAGTCAGCTTTCGGTATGTTCCAGCTCGAAGGACGTGGGGATGGGGTGTGGTGTAGGAGACGAACGACACAGGGGAAGTGGTCGCTCGAATAAGTGTCAGAAAGGACATACCACTCGAACTGATGGGCAAGAGTGGTAGAACAGATCGAGAGGTCCAAGTGGGAGTAGGTATGAGTGGAGTCCGAGAGGAAAGTCGGGGCGCCAGTATTGAGGCAGACAAGATTGAGATGGTTGAAAACATCCACCAAGAGGGAGCCTCTCTGACAGGATGCAGGAGAGCCCCAAAGGGGACGATGGGCATTGAAGTCGCCAAACAATAAAAACGGCGGAGGAAGCTGAACAATCAGGTGCATCATGTCAGCTCGACTAACTGCGGATGACGATGGAGTGTAGACAGTACAAACAGAAAAAGTAAAGGCAGAAAGAGTAATACGGACAGCTATTGCTTGGAGTGGGGTGGTCAATGGGATGGGATGGTAATAGACATTGTCCCGAACGAGGAACATGACCCCACCGTGAGCTGGAATACCGTCCGCAGGGGTGAGGTCAGTCCGCTCCAAGGTATAGTGGGTAAAAGCAATACGGTCAGTTGGGCGCAACTTGGTTTCCTGGAGACCAAGGACGAGCGGACAGTGCAGGCGGAGGAGCAGTTGTAATTCCACCCGATTAGATCGAATACCTCTGATGTTCCAATGTAACAAAGCCATCGCTAGTCAGAAAAAAGGGGGGGAATGAAACGGGTGAAGAGCTGGTCATCTCGACGGCCGCGGAGGGCCAGGTTTCGAGGGAACAATGCTACAACCGGCAGGAGGCGTATCCTGTTCCATCGAGTCGTCGCCAGCTGCGGCTGCTTTCCCTGGTTGCGTAGAAGGGGCAGCATCATTCGCCGACGAGAGGCCAGCTGAACGCCTGGCAGCAGAGCGTCCCGGCGAAACTGAGGACGGCCGGCAGCAGCGACTCGTGGATGGAGCGTCAGACGAAACGCGCCGGGGTGGAGAGGGGGATAAAGAATTCTTCTTGGAGGCCTTCTTGGAAGTCCGACGAGGCACGGGGATGATGGGCTGGACCCGAAGAAGGTCCTCAGGCGCGGGGTCCGTTTTGGAACGCCGAACCTCAGAAGCCGGGGTCCGGAACGTTTCCCCGATGGACGCCTGAGAAGAGGATCGCTTCTCAGGAGGCGGAGGGCGAGGAGGAGGGAGGGTGGCCCCTGGGGCAGAGGGGACAGGGGCCGCGAGGGAGGAGGATTTGGAAGGGAGGGATTTGGGAGGCGGAGGCATAGACCCCGGATGGGGTGAGGAGGTGGAGGGGGGACAGGATAGGGGTGAGGATACTGTGGAAGGCGTGGACACAACTGAGGCAAACGAAGTTGTAAACGTCACAGGATGGAGGCGGTCATACTTCTTCCTGGCCTCAGAATAAGAGAGACGATCCAAAGTTTTTATTTCTTGAATCTTCTCCTCCTCCTGATACGCGGGACAGTCTAAAGATCTAGGCGAGTGGATGCCAGGACAATTGACGCACCGAGGTGGTGGGGTGCAGGTATGTTCCTCACGAAGAGGACGTCCACAATCGCCACAAAGGGGCTCAGCCTCACACTGTGACGACATGTGCCCAAAGCGCAAACACCGAAAACAGCGCACCGGTAGCACATCACTGTTACCTTCTCTGGGAGAACGTCCCCCTCGAAGGCGAGGATAAAGGCTCCGGTGTCGATGCGACGGTCTTTGGGGCCGCGCTGAACTCGCCGGCATTTTACTGAGAGCCTCGATTTCCCCGAAGATGTCCTCGATGTGCTGGACAAAGAACATGGGCTTGGAGGTGGCGAACATCCCCCCATCGGTCCGAGAACAGACTAAATAGCGGGAGAAGTACTTCGCCCCAAGACGGCGGGCCTGTCCTTCCTCCCAGGGAGTGGCCAAGGGGGAAAGGGCAGGAGAACCAGAACCAGAGACAGTACCTTTCCTTTTAAAAGACTCGGCCGCAGAGCAACCTGATACATGTTGACGTTTCATCTGCGAAACGTCCGCCCCGATACCACCCACTCCGACCAGGGGCTCTCCGCATGGGCGCCACCCAGCCTCAGCAAGGGCCACCTGGCAGGATGACCGTTGCCGGGAGTTCCGATGTCCCAAGGAGACGGGCATCTACTCCTTGGCCGACGTGGGGAGGGTGCAGCTCAGGTATCAGCAGTACGATCCCTGTGTTGTCAGGGGGCTACAACCTAGAGGGTACATGACGACCCCACCACAACGGGCTGGCTACCATGCTGGATTTCGGGTGCCATGGAAAGTCCATCATGATCGTAGGTGGAGATGGGGACGCACTATGGGCGGAACGTGTGCAACCCATCAGGCGTTTAGGCCCAATTGGAGGAATAGTGGGTGTGGTTACAACGCCGTTACAATGCTGAGTGCCAAGGTCTTAGTGCACTGAGGACCAGTGATACACTATGTAAGGCGTCCTTCCCCAAAAGGCTCGTACTTCTGTAGAATTTTGAAAAAAGGAGGTCAAACCCCAAGGGGGACCATCACATGGAATGCCGAAACGATTGAAACTCCTTTTAGTCGCCTCTTACGACAGGCAGGAATACCTCGGGCCTATTCTTACCCCGGACCCGCAGGGGGGTGCCTCTGACATGGATGTGTGTGGTGTCCTTAGGTTAGTTAGGTTTAAGTAGTTCTAAGTTCTAGGGGACTGATGACCTAAGAAGTTAAGTCCCATAGTGCCCCGAGCCATTTTTTTCAGTGATTATTAACAGCATCACACATACTTTGTGCACTGTTTGCTGCTACTTACACTTCGATATTCCAAATGAATATTATTTTAGTACAGAGAAGTACAGCCACAAACAATTTCATCATTTGGGAACTGTGTGCACACATTTCACTTAGCTGTACGTATGGTACAGGTGTACAGAAAGTCAATTCATAAGAATTTTTAATCTGTTTACCTTCAACTACGAGCACCATTGTCTTACTAAAAAACTTTAATCCCCAAACCAACCAACGAACCAAAAACCAACCGGAAAGTAAGGAACAATCGGTGGCAAAATGGAAATCACAGTGAAAATCTGATGAAGTTTTGCACAGGTGTGTTGGGCAGTGTCTCTAGTATGCCCATCGATTGCGTTATGTCGTTCTTTTTAGTTCTGAGCACACAGGGAGCACATAAAGATACCTAGAACAATAGTGTCTCCCACCAAGTACAAGGGCCTAGTGAGAAATTTTGCCTGAAGCTATGCAGCCAATACTACACAACTGTAAAAGTGTTTTCTTCTTCAAGACAATTCTCAGCCGCATCCTGGAGGGGCAATGAAGACGATCCGGCATCGTCTTCAATTGGAAATGTTTGATTACCCACAATACAGCCTGTAATTGTCTCCCTCTGAGTTTCATCTCTGCTGACATGAACTGCTGGCTATGAAGACAACATTTTGGCAGAGACAACGAGCTGTAGGCCAGTGTAGAGAATTGGCGGAAAGCACTGGCGGCTGCCTTCTATAACGAGGGTATTGGAAAGTTGGTACAACGCTACGACAAACACCTAAGTCAGATCGGCGACTATAGAGATAAGTAGCTGGAAGTTTTAGATAACTGTTGCAGATAAAACCGTTTTGATTTTCACTGTGGTTTCCATTTCACGACCTGTCATTCCTTCCTTTCCGAATAGTCCTCATGTATAATTTGCACTTCTGTATTGTGGTGGAAAGTTAAAAATGTTGCCTTTCACACATTCTTATAGTCTCACAATTTTCAACACGTTTAGTAGCTGCCAGGCTGGAAGATGTGAGAATAAACTGATGTAAGGGTAGTGAGAATGGTCTGAGCTCTTTGATTTTGAATGTTTGTTATTTATAGCAACCAAAGGAGGAACAATTAGGATATTTCCACACATGACAGGATGATTTTTTTCTGAAGCACGATTTTCAATTATGTAGGAAAAAATCATTTAGCTGCTACACTCTGTGGATGACAGAGTTGAGAGCAAATCACTCATTCAGGATGGCAGTATGCCAGTCAGTCAAATGATCAGTTTAACCAGCCAAAGTTTATTCTGTCTCATTTCCAGCCACTCTCACATATTAAGGATGACCTGGAACAAATAGAAGAGTAGCGAGTAGCAACTACAACCGTACGCCCCCCCCCCCTTCCCACACACACACACACACACACACACACACACACACACACACACACACAGATATGAGTTTTGAGGAGGTCCTAAAATACCATGACCAATCCTGGATTAACACTGCTGTGAGTCGTGTGAACATCTGAGTTGAGCAGGCTGCTGGTGACTGGAATGAAATCTCATATGAGTGCAGTGCCTGTTGCTACAATTGTGAGGTGGGGATATACTAGACTTTGTCTACACCTTAATAGGAGAGGGAAGAACAGGTTGGCTGGGCGTCTTACAGAAAATATACAAGGGGCCCAGCATCACTCAAATTAGGGTTCCTATGGTTACTGGAGTCAGAGAGGTAACTTTTTTAGGTTAGAATCAGGATTCAGGCACCCTGTTTTGAAATAAGCCAAAATAACAGAAGAGTCTCACAAAATGCACAAAATGCACAGAAAAGAAAGTGTAGCTTATTTCATTAAAATATTAGAGGACTGAGTAATAAAGCAGAAGTGCTTCTTGTCTGTAAAATTTAGAGAGCTTTGAAAAGATCACCATCCCGTGCCTGACTGGGCACCACATACCCACAGGGTTATGTAAGTTACATGTAAAAGATATTACATTCTAACAGCTTAATCGTGCAGAACTAATATGGGAAAAGGATGAGTTGTCACATATACTAAGATGGAACACAAGTTCAGAAACACTGAGATAAGTAGATTTTCTAGTGATCAGAACACAGAAGTGTGTACTTGTGAACTGATATTGAAAAATAGTTCACTTTTAGTTGTAACTGTATACAGATACCCACTGTGAAATTTTGAAGTGTTACTATGCTATTTATCAGACAGGAGGACATAGTTAAGTCTATGGTGACTTCAGTGCAGATTTTCTGAAGGATTCTGGTAGGAAAAATATCTGGAAACCTTAATCAGATCCTACAGTTTCATCTCAGTAATGAACTTTCCAGCAAAGGTGGATAAAGGCAGTAGGACTCTAATTGATAATGTTTTCTTTGGTGAAGCTCAAAGCAAGAAAACAACTGTTTACCAAGTGACAAATAATGATTGTGATCATGAGGCACAGTTAGTTAGGATAAATAACATACTGCCTTACAGTATGGATACTTGTCAGTGGAAATCTGTTAGAATAACTAATGACTCCAGGATAAATGTTTTTGAGAATAGTTTACAAGAGGTGAATTTCATTCACGATAAAACAAATGCTAACATTAGATCTATTTCATGATAACTTCATATTATTATTTGAAAATAGGTTTCATAATGAAGTAACCAGAAATAATATTAAACAGTCATGTAAAAAACCATGGATCACTAGAGGTATTAAAGTACCATGTGAAATGAAAAAGGAAATGTATCTGTTGGCAAGGACAAGTACAGATCTGGAGTAGTCGTGCACTACAAAAACTACACAAAATTACTAAAAATGTTATTAAAAAACAAGCAATGTGCATTTAATATCAGAAATCAGTAGTTCCAACAACAGACTTAAGCCTACAGGAAATGTAGTGAAACAAGGGACAGGATAATCAGCCACAGAACAGGATAACATCACTAATTAACTGAATGGAAGGGCTACAAATGATGAGCCAATATATTCAATAATCATTTCTTACATGTAGTAGAAATCACAGGGACAAACAGTTCAAGAGAAAAACCACAGCAAACCTTTGAAAAAGCAACTCTCATAAAATTGTATCACCACCTTCTCCTTCTGAAATTAAGAAAATTACACGTTCTATCATAAATAAAAACTCATCTGGCTTTGATAGTGTTTCACAGAGTACTAAAGATTTGTTCCCATAAAATAAGGCCATTCTTATCTGAAATATGTAATGCACTACTAACTCGAGACATTTTTTTCAGAGAGAGTATAATATGCTGTTGCTAAGCCCCTTTTTAAGTAAGGCGATAAGAGAGATGTCAATAACTACTGGCCTTTTTCACTGCTGACACAACTTTCAAAATTTTTGAGGTGATGTATTCTAAAGTAGTATCTCACCTTAGTAACAGTAATATCCTCAGTGAAACAGTTTGGATTTCACAAGAGTTACCCTATTGAGTATGCCATTGACATGTTCATTCACAAAATAGTACAAGTATTTAGTAATAAAATAGTACTGGTTGGTATTTTCTGTGATTTATCTACGGCATTTGACTGTGTGAATCATAGTATTCCCAAATTGGAGTTTTATGGAATTTATTATGTTAGGCACACTCAACAACATATTCAGTTCTGCACATCTAGGATTACTACAACAATGATACGTGAAACACATGGTGAGAAAATAATCAATAGGGTGAGAACTTCAAAATGCTTAGGTATTTATGTTTATAAGATTTTGAACTGGAATTAACACGTTAGTTAAGCCACACTTGCACTTCAATTCAATGCAAATCTGGAGGAGATGCAAATCAGGTAGTTGACACATTTTGCATATTTTCACTCAATAATGTTACATGGACTAATATTCTGGCGTAACTCATCATTAAGAAAGAAAGTCTTCATTCCTCAAAAACACGTTGTAAGAATAATACGTGGTGCTCGCCCACAATCATCTTACAGACATTTGTTTAAGGAATTGGGCATTCTGACTACTGCTTCACAGTACACTTATTCCCTCATGAAGTTTGTTGTAAATAATCCACTACCGTTCCAAAGGAACAATGAGGTACATAATTACAATACCACAAGGTAAAATGACATTTATTGCTCCACATTAAGGTGGTCTTTAGCACGGAAAAGGGTGCACAACACTAACTAAAATTTTTGATCACTTACCTGATGATACAAAACGTTTGACAGACAGCAGAGTAAAAATTTGATAAAAAACTGAGAAAGTTTTCTTCTACTTCACAGAAGAATTTCTATTGTAGTAACAGGGAATAGGTGGAGGGTAGGAATTACTGGAAAGGCTTAGATATGTTCAGCATGTAACCATATTTACAAATTAATCAGCGATGTAAATGTAAAAAGACTAGTTCCACTTCATTACACTTTCTCGTGCAAAATAATCCGTGGTACATGAAACCAACCAAGCAACCAATCAACCAACCATGACTTTCCTTGACAATGATACATTGAGCACAAGATGATCTTGCACGCAATTTCATTTCCTTTACAAAACCGTTTAGAATTTGCATTCACAGACTGTTTCACAAAAAAGAATGTTCAAATGTGTGTGAAGTCTTATGGGACTTAACTGCTAAGGTCATCAGTCCCTAAGCTTACACACTACTTAACCTAAATTATCCTAAGGACACACACACACACACACACACACACACACACACACACACACACACACACACACACCCGAGGGAGGACTTGAACCTCTGCTGGGACCAGCCGCACAGTCCATGACTACAGTGCCTTAGACCGCTCGGCTAATCCCGCAGCACTGTTTCACAATGGATTGACATGCCACAGTAGCCAGCATGACAACATGTCTGTGCTGTATCTGAAGAGGGAAGGTGTTCTGACAAGATTTTTCTGATTTATGCTAGTGATCTGAAGGTGGAAATCATGAGAGAAAATTTGTTTGCTTGTCTGCGTGTAGTTCAGCAACGTAAATGAAATTTTATCGGCCACAGTCACATCACCACCTTAGTCATCAACTGGTTTACTGTTAACTCTCTTTCATGCAATCCAAACTTTAAATATTTCATACAGTGTTGCTTAAGCCACAAAAACTCTGAAGAATAGACAGTGAAACAACCAACTATGACAGAATTTATAGAGTCAAGTTTCTAGATTTTCAACTGACTGAAAACTAAACTGGAAATATCTCATACCTCAAACAGTGAAGAGGCCGAGCTCAACCACTTTCACAGTTTCTCTTGTCAAAGAGCAGACAATCACAATGACAGTTTAGTTTATTTGTATGCACTCCATCTAATAATAATAATAATAATAATAATAATAATAATAACTGTGTTTAGTTCAACAGCCGCATGCAAATCTTTTGACTGGATGCGACTTCGGCAACTTTCATGTCCCCAACCTACTCCAGTTATCCTACTAGGAATATGGGACTTACAGTTGGGTGTGGAATCTGAACCACATGTCGTACGTGGAAAATCCTCACATCATTAAGAGGTAAAGGTCAGATTAAGGGTAAACTGAAAATTTCCATGGTCTATCCAGGATTTGATCCCATGATCTCTCTAGTTTTCAGGCACGTTTGCTTTACTGCTACACCACCAGGTCTGACGCCATATCATATGAAATTACTTTTTGTGGAAGTTCATCTTGTTCTAACATTCTTCACTGCTCAGAAAATAATGATGAGAAACATTTGTAGATTGAGTCCCAGAACCTCCTGTTGCAAATTGTTTAGATAATTGAGAATATTGGAAACACTTGATTCACCATTCACAAAATTTGGGTGATTAATTTAGAAAGAGCTGTGCCTTTTAAAAGCTGTAAATTTTATAGCAATATCAAAGATCAGTCAAATGCTGTTTTCAGTTTTTCTTTCCCGTGGACAGTTTAATCAGAATGCCCATTTTTATCTAATTATTAGTATTTAAACGTTAGCTTATTTTTTCGGAATTCAAGAATTTCAGTTAAGTAATCTAAATGCCATATTACGGAAGCCCAGGAGGGTGATGTCCAAGGCTGTTCTTATAAAAGAATTCACTTCTAGCATGTACTTTCATCAAAGGGAAGGCAGGCAGGCAGGGGTGGGGTGGGGGGAGGGGAGGAGAGGAGAGGAGGGGGGGGAGGGGGGGAGAGGGGGAGAGAGAGAGAGAGAGAGAGAGAGAGAGAGAGAGAGAGAGAGAGAGAGAGAGAGAGAGGAGGGGGGCGGGGCGCAAATGTGGCAATAAAAAAATTACATATCTCATTTTGTTCTCTTGTGTGGAGTGTCTTTCTTGTCTCAAATGATACTCCAGCAATAGTCTGCCAACATTGTAGGCATCCACTTCCCTTCTCACTGTCTTTCAATGGTTTTCATGGGAAAAATCATTGTGAGAGCCCAGGAAGTGTACTGTCAAAGACATGTTGCAGGCAAGATATTGACAAGTGTTTATCCTCTGAGCCACTACTTCTTTGTAATTTGCAGCTCGTCTTCTTCCTCCATTGAAGTTTTCTGAAATTTTCTTAAAAAGTTTACCATGCTCACACTTATATGTTCCAAAATTCTGATTTAGCTGAAGTTCCCTAACCTTACAGCCTACAAATACACCTTTTATTTATTTATTTTCTGCTGTAGGACAAGGAAATTTTTCAGGAAGATAGGCAAGCCCTCTGCCAGTTTGATCCATTGCCTTTACAGAGTGTTTAATTAAACCGAGTTTGATGTGAAGAGATGGAAGAAGGATATCTTCTTGAGCTACCAGGCTTTGACATTTAACTTTTTTTTTCTTCACCCACTTTCCAATTTCATTCAGGCCATTTCTTTTTTATGTGATGGCCTTTGCTATCACTACTTTCTCACTTGCATAGGAAACAATTGTATTTTGTGCAGCCTTGTTGAATTCCCAGTAACAATGAAATTATTTTGAAATCACTTATGCTCACTGTATTTAATTAATTTGAGAATATCTTCTAAAGTTTCATAACTTTCTTTAGCCAAACTGGCATTGGCCACTCCTGTGGTTCGTTTCTGAACACGAGTGCTTTCATTAAGCATGCAACAGTGTTACAAAATGTCACTGGCTTGCGAAGTAGAAAATAAAAATACCTTCTCTGTGTCTAAATTTGATGATGTTGGTAGTTAGATGGAGAAGATTATATTCCTGTAACCTTAAATCAACCAGTTCTGTCTTTTGTTTACTAAGCCCTGTATCACACACTAAAAATCTGCCTGCATTTATAAGTGTGGTGCTGAACCTCTACAAGTGTCCTGGTACAGTGGATCATATATTGCAGGAGATGTTATTTCCTCATTGCCATCAAATTCACTGTCACTATTGATTTCTTCATTTGTTTGCCTTTAAGTACCTGAAAGACTTTTAGAGTGTGGCACTGGCCTTAGTGTGGAAGGTAGGTCCGGATACACAATCTGTTACAATATGAATATTGCTGAACAAATCAACAACCCCATGGTGGAAAAGGTAGCTCATTGATTCAAACGAAAATAGGTCAACATTAAATAAAAATAGACAAAATAAAATTGAACATTCTGTAAAATTGTTAGGTATATAAACGGATAGTAAATTATGCTATGCAGAAAAGCTCTGCAGTAAATTGGCATGACGTTTATATCTCGTTAGGAAACTGAAGGATTGTGTGAGTAAAGAGCTCATGCTTACGGTATACTATATCTTTTTTCATACACACTTGCACTATGGAATATTTCTTTGAGGAAACTCTGCTGGAGCAAAAGAGGTTTTCGTCTGATGGAAAAAAATCTATTGGATGTATTTTAGGTTCAAGCAATTAAACTTCTCACAGACAGTACTTTAGTGAGTATAAAGTACTTAGTCCCCAGTCTATACAAACTTAAAGTACTTACACATGCCCAACAGAATGTCCACATTTATATATGTTAACTTTTGTATAATTATGTATACACTGATGATGCCTTATAATACAACACAAAAGTTGTTTACAGGCAAATAAATAAATAAATAAATTCAATTCAATTCCTTCCTTGCAAATCCATGAATATTCGACACAGAAAAAAAACCACCTGAGATATGGTCTTCTGGTTCCCTTCATACCATAAGTGTAGGAAATAACAAAGCTTTTTCTTTCCCTTTCTACCAGTTTATTAATTTACAACAACAAGTTGAGAAACATTTAAGTGGGGCCATTTTTTTTTTTCTTGTTTCCAACGGCTATTCCAAAATGATGTTTGACAGCCTTCTTTATAAAGGGTGAAATTTTCTCTCTTTCTATTTCTTGCAAATGCAAATTCCTCACAGATATAAAAAAATTGTCACGACTATATCAACAGCAGTGCTGACAAGGTATTTCTAGAAAAATCAAAAATATATCAGTACACACTTTAAGTAATACTATACAAAGACATTTGTATTTACTCCCTTCCTCCTCTGTAACTTCTTGCATAAAAACCAAAAATCACTTTAAACACAGTAACCCTTGAGACCAACAGTGACTATGTGTTTAGGTTTGATGAAATACATGTTTATAACTGTACACAAACGAGAAATGAGTAACAACATCTAAATATTAAAACATTTGTCATAAATGCAGAATTAATATTGCCAACTATTATTTACAATTTTTCTCTCTTTTAGTCACAAATAATGGCTTTCTTATGACAAATGTTCGAATTACTGGAAATCTATCCCCAATAACGAAATTTTTATTTCAGGTTTGACTTTCTCATTAAACATTCATACAGAATCACAATCTTTTATCCCAGAACTACAACCCTTGTAGAACAATGTAATCAGCCCAAATGTAACTTGAATAAGACAGGACCACCTGGCAATGGCTACCACTTGCTTTCTACTAAATAAAGAGTGGTCCGACCACTTGTTGGAGGGCCATCTATTGGTTACCATTGTAAATTAAAATATTCTTGTGTCTACTTATATTTCATCTAATACGGACAACAAGCCATATGTGAGATGTTAAGCCCTAATCTTCCTCCTCTTGCTTCACAAACACAAGCTGGAACTGAACACTCAGTTCTTTTTTATTAATGTCATAATACGAAAATAAACATCATGTGCTACTGAACAGATTGAGATACACCAAAGAGGTCAAAACGGAACAAAATGTCAGTGCAATCACAGTACATTCTGATTTTAAATAACTGAGCATATTTTCCAAACTCATAACTGCATATTACAGTAGGAAGCTATGTAATTACCTGTTATTTTTGGTTGAAATTGCTCTAATTCTTCATTA
Organism: Schistocerca americana; assembly: GCF_021461395.2. Classification (NCBI taxonomy): domain Eukaryota; kingdom Metazoa; phylum Arthropoda; class Insecta; order Orthoptera; family Acrididae; genus Schistocerca; species Schistocerca americana. The sequence continues at coordinate 747,610,203 of NC_060130.1, read as the reverse complement.
GAATAAACCATTTCTTCAAGATTATCGGTTGAATCCAGCTGGACAAAAATTTCTGGTCCTTCAAGCAAATTGAATGAAGGTGGTGTTAGATGGCCTAAATTATATTCCAAATCATTTGCAACAAACACACTCTTCAAGTGGGCTCTGCTTAGTTTGGTACTCTTGGTCTGACGCATGTAAATAGTACTTTTCTGTCCAAAAATAAAAATGAATGATCAGCATGGAGATTTAGCAAATTTACTTTACTATACTAATACCAAAGGTTTAGAATCTAGTTATTTTGACATAAACATTGACAATCATATTTTAAACATTAATTAAGAATATCAAAACAGAAAAAAAACACAATTTAAGTCAGTAAAGACATTCAAAAGTGAGCCGCATTGACAATTGTAGAGTTAGTTACCTCAAGCAGATACCTCAGTGAACATTGAGAAGGGAATTGCATGCAGTTGACATTTGGAGCTGAGTACCTTCCAAAACACTATTGCTCACAGAATCACACGAAGGAGGATGCATTCAGTGGGCCAAACAACACAGAAACTGGACAGTCGCAGACTGAGGGACTGTAGAGCGGTCTAATGAGTACTGATTTTGCCTCTTTTCAAATGATGCAAGACACTGAGTGCATCAATGGCCCAATGAGGCATTTGGTCTGCAGTATGAGGGTGAGTCAAATGAAAACCTTAAATTTATAATAACAAATCGAAATTTCGCGCCGTTGTCCTGTAAATTGATAAGCGTGCTACAAACAGCATGCAGAATGGCCTGTAGATGGCAGCATAGTGCAGATGCACACATACCATCACAGTATCAGTATAAAGATGGCCACCCCACTTGCGACTTGCACCAGGGAAGAACAGCGTTCTGTTATTCGGTTTTTGCATAGTGAAGGTGTGAAACCTACTGAAATTCATTGACAAATGAAGGTTCAGCACGGTGATGCACGTTTGTCACAGCAGCAAGTCTACGAGTGGAGTAGGAAGTTCGCAAATGGTGTGACTTCAGTGGAAGATGCTCCCCGTCCAGGTCAGGCACAATGAGTTGTGACTCCACAAGAACATTGTAGCAGTTGAAGCAATAGTGAAGGAAAACAGCCAAGTGACACTGAATGACATTGCAGCATGTTTACAGATTAGCCATGGGTCAGCACACCATATTGTGCATGATGTACTCCAGTTTCACAAAGTGTCTGCAGGATGGGTGCCACGGCAACTGACTCCTGAAATGAGAGAATGAGGTGTTGATGCTTGTGAAGAACTTCTTCGGCACTTTGAACGAGAAGGTGACGACTTCTTTGCAAGAATCGTTACTGGGTACGAAACCTGGGTGCACTTCCAACAACCAGAAATGAAGAGAGCGAGCAAGGAATGGCACCATTCCTCATCACCAAATCTCCTAAAAATCATCTGCGGCCTGCAATCAAATCAAAGCGACATGGATTGCTGTCACAGGTGTCCTTTTGCAACATGACAATTCAAGGCCCCACACTGCCCGTACAACAGTTGCAACAATCACAGACCTGCATTTTGAGTGTCTTCCTTATCCACCATACTCACCACACCTTGCCCCCAAGTGATTTCCATATGTTTGGATGACAAGGACACAATGGGAAGAAAGAAGTTCCGTTCTGATGAAGAGGTACGCCACACAGTGCACAACTGGTTGCGTGGACTAACGAAAGAATTTTTTTTCTAAAGGTATTTATGCACTTTGTAAGTGCTGGAGAACTTGCATTGAGCGTGGGGGAGATTATCTTGAAAAGTGATACAGCTTTGTACCACTTCTGCAAAATACATAATATTTAAAAAAATATTTAAGGTTTTCATTAGACCCACCCTCGTATATGGAGGATTTAGTTGGAGGTAGTTCTATGAAGTTTTAGGTGTGTTTTTTGTACTGCAATTTTGGTAAAAAGATTTTGGTTACAGTGAACATGGGGTTGGGTTGGGTAGTTTGGGGGAAGAGGCCAAACAGCAAGGTCATCGGTCTCATCGGATTAGGGAAGGGTGGGGAAGGAAGTTGGCCATGCCCTTTCAAAGGAGCCATCCCGGCATTTGCCTGAGCAATTTAGGTAAATCACGGAAAACCTAAATCAGGATGGCCGGACGTGGGATTGAACAGTCGTCCTCCCAAATGCGAGTCCAGTGTGCTAACCACTGCGCCACCTCACTCGGTCAGTGGACATGGATCAGGATATTTATTTTAACATAATCACCGATCAGGTGATGCCATTCCTTCCACGTAATCATGATGAATACGTTGTGGACAACAACCATATTCACAGCCCTGCACAATTAAGTTCCTATTCTGACAAGCACTCAAACCTTATCACACCTCAACTTGCTCACTAAATCACCTGATCTCATTCCCATAGAAAATAGATCTAGAACTATCTGGAACGGAGGTTGAAATGTAACAATCAATATCCCCACTAGAGGCAGTGTTACACAGTGTTATGGCCATGTCACCTATAGGTGACACCCCCCCCCCCCCCTTTCTTTTTTTCAGTATGTCATACTGAATGTGAGAGCTTGGGGTTAATTCTTTGCTACAGACAATGCTGCTATAAGTAGCAGAGGTGGTTATAGTACTTCAGTAAACTATATCCTGCCGTATCTTGCTTATATTCTCTTGAAGTGGAAGGGAGTGATGACTTGCACGTGATGAAATAGTATGTTGTTTATCTGTCACTGATTAAACTACAGAACACGGTGATGTGATGAAAATACTAATCTTAAGAGGTGCAGTTGCACACTAGGATGTAGTAAATAAAGCAGGACATGACACCATCAGGCATATCCTGCTGTAATATACTTAGGCAATACAGGCAACTGGAAGTTTTAGAGAAATGGTGAGAAACACAGACTGACAGACAGAGAGGTATCCACCAAGTGAAAATGCTTTAACCTTTTTTCCAGCATTTTAGACAATAAAATTTTAAACCTCTTCCAACTTTATCTCACTGAGATATGAAATAGAAGCCCAACCAGAACTTAACACAGTGGAAGCCTTTGTCAAAATATAATAGAATATTAAACTCATTTTAAAATATGCATGAGACCACTACCACTGAGTGCTCTTGCCATAGAATGCAATTGAGTAATATTACACCTGAGAAAGAGTCACTACTACTAAACAGTATATATGGGACACGAGATGGTACATTGCAATAGGATAGAGCTTTTTAACAACTGTTTACTGTTCATCAGTACCAGTCCCTATTGCTCCCTTTGCAACATGAGTCTGCTTCAACAAGACTGTGAGATTTTATCCATGATGGCTTGAGGAACCTTTTGACCATTTAGGACTACAACTATGAGGTAAACAATGCATTCAGACAAAGTTTCATCAAACGAAACATGTATCTGTAATTAGCTTTGCACCGAAGCCCACCTTAATACGGAAGTGTACAATTATTGTGCAAAGTTGTCTTGTGAGTCTTGACCTGAAAGGCTGAGAAAAGAAGAAAGATCATGTGTAATGCTGCATTAATAAGGTCATTGGAGGCAGAGCTCAACTTCAGATTAGGGAAGTTGGGGAAAGAAATCTGCTGCATCTTTTTCAAAGAAACTACAACACCATTTCTGCTGTTAAGACAGCAAAACCTTGTAACAAAAAAAATTATCAATTTTTAGTTACATGATTCCATATTTTTAGAAATGTGTCCTGCATAAGATGAGAAATCCCATATCTCAATACAGGTATGCTGAGGTCTTTTATAGCAAAGTATCAAAACCTCATATCTTGTAACATTGATACTTTAACGTATCTCAGAAGATTGTTTCTGCCTCGAAATTTACTGCACTTCTTTCACCATTGTGCCAATGTAATACTCATTTATGGTTTGTTGGCGAGATTTATGACATTCTTTTTGTGCAATTTAAGAGTGTTACATTGTAGCGATTAACACACATTAAGCTATTAACTGTTCTAGTGATTAGTTGTATACAGAAGATTAAACAGGCCATCCAAAAACATTGCAAACATAAATAATTAAGTACGTTGTCCTCAATATGAAAACAATGAAGTGTAGGTGTATTATAAAACAAAAACGTTAGCTTAGTTTTGGATTATGTTATTCTCTCTCCATCTTATTGTACCAAACCCTAACTTACTTTCTGTAGATACTCTCAGTGCATGTAGATAATAACATGTTACAGGCTTACAGTATTTCTAGATTGGTCTAGAAGTGCCCAGTATATAAATTTTACATATAATCAGTGAATTTTCTGGAGATTTCTCTTGATATTGCAGGGAAGTCAAACACAAGTAAGAAAGTATGAATCTAGGAGAATTATAATACTGAAAATGACCCAAACAATTATCTGACATTCCAAGTGTACCACCAGTATCATTCCGAACAGTAAATTAACCTCCAGCACCTACTAACTTAAATGTAAATAATCTAGAAGGCAGTGATTTTACAGATTCAAGTACAAGTTATGAACTTACTATAACAGAGGAATCTGAAGGCTCAGAAGTAGATGATCTAAGCTCAACATAAAAACAGAGGAAGAAAGTTGGTCCCAAAAAGTCTAAAAAAAGAATAAGACTTCAGAAATCATGAAATATAAAAAATTACAATTTTCAGTCAGTTGCAGCTGTTATAAATGAAGTGGTGTTAGGTATTCAAAATCAAAGGGAAAGCCATGCTAAAAATTTAAACTTCCCGAATAATGTTGTGGAGCAAGAACCCATGAATAAAAGTAATGAAATAACAAGAAAGCATACTAACAAAGATATAGCATATCCTTCTGTATGGAAAAGAAATGAATCTAAAATTTCTAGGATGAAAGACAAAGATTAATAAAGTACTGACGGTAAGAAAAAAGGAGAACAAATTGGTAAACAAGAGAACCTAAGAAAATGGATCCACGATACTCATCAAAATTCTATTGAAAATAAAATAATGATGGAATGTTTTCTTCAATATTTCGTACATTCTGGCCAATTATGAAATGGGAACATCAGACAGTGTGCGTTGCTACCCTTGTTCACAGGAAAGAAGTTAAATAAAAAACCAAAGTAGGAGAATCAAGAAGGAAATGTAGTTTTCAGTACAGTTTAAAAGTATAAGATGATGTATTAATTGTGTAAAGGAATGTTCCTCTAACTTAGGAATTTGTGAGAGGTCAGTCAGCAGGTGGGTTAAACAGATTAAAAGAGGATAATTATTTTAAAATACGAAGTGAACTGAATGAAGAAAGTAATACACTGAAAGAAAATGTTAATAAATTTTTACATAAAATTCCTAAGTTGGCATCAAATTATCGATGAGCATCTTTTTGCGAGCTTTATTTGAAGCCACATTTGGTAATTCATACACAGTGTTCGTAAGTGATTGCATTAGCAATAATAATGAACCAGCTGTTAGAAAATATTATTTTTTAAAAGAAATACAGGAATATAACACTGCTTTAGTCTGTTGAAAGAAAGACAAATGGGATATCTGTCTTTCTGACCAGTTACATAATATTTCAGGGAGTCAGTACAATGCTCGCAGATGAAGAAAAAGAAGGCAAGACAGGAGACATCAAATGATAACAAGGCAACAGAAGCAGGAAAGTGTTATTTATATACCATGGATGTACAAGCAGTGCAGTAAATGTCTGCAACCCAGGCCAGTTGTCTTTATATTTAAAGAGAAGCTGGTGTGTCACAATTTCACTGTTTATAATTTAGACGTGTTTCAGTTATATGTTTTATTTGCCATAAATAATGAAGATGGCTAATGTGTTTTCAGCTTTCATTACAGATTTTTTATGCACAGAAATAAAAGAATGAAAGAAAAGTAAAACTAAAGTATTACATAGTGATTAGTGTTAATCTTAGAACTGAAATGCCCTTCTTTGAAATGTGTTGCAAAATTACAGCTTAGCAAGTGGTACAATCATCATTCAGAACTATTTACGCGAACGACACATACAAGTGGAATGTGGCTGTGTGCATTCCACAATTCAATACAGAAAGAGGAACATTGTCTATATTTCCAACTAATTATGCAATTGTGTTAAAAGAAGCAAGGTGTGATAAACAGGGCCAGTACAGAGTATAACGTGTATATCATGACTTTTTAAAAAACATCTTTGAAGTTCCATACCATAAACGAATTTGTCCAAGGAGTAAAGTAAGACATTCAGGTGTTGCAGACATATCGGCTCTGAGGTATAATCCACCTGTGGGTATTGGATATAAATTGGATTTTGAAGAGGGTTAGAAATTACTTACAAGATGCTCCAATACAGTCATTAGGGATATAAAAACTCTGTTAACAGGACTAGTTGCAATTTCTGCAAAAAAAAAAAAAAAAAAAAAAAAAAAAAAAGTACCATTGTTTAATGTGTCTCAACTCTGTTATTCTACGAGATTACCACTTTTACAAAGGTCTTCTTTAACAATAATTTTAGGCTAGTACAGGAAAAAACACAAAGAACTCCTCCACAGCTTTTATTTTTTGATAAAAAGGCTTTAAATTGCTACTAAACTGGTTGTTTAAGTCTGTATGCTCAGTTCCATTAATGACATAAAAACTATTTGAGTGCATAAGCTTGTAAGTTCTTGAGTGTTAACAATGTGTTGTTACAAAACCTCATTTCTTATTTAATAAGGCCATAAATACCATAAAGTTGCCAAATAATATGTACATAAAATATTATCACTTTAATTTATGACCCAATATATCTCTAATGTAGCATGACTTACTTGTATTAACTGAAAGCTTTTTTTTCCATGCAAAACATACGAGGCTTTGCTATCTTAATGACAGTTTGCCTTAAGCAATTTAACATAATCATCGAAACTTAATTCTGGATGACTAGAAGGGGATCTGAACTGCTATCATCCTAAAAGTAAGTCCACTGTGCAAGCCACTACACCACCTCTATCAGTGAAAGGGTGTGAGGTTACCTGCAGGTGATCTGCACTTGGATCTTTATAGAGCCAACCACCTACCATCTGAAACACAACAGACTGACAACCTTATGTCGTTGAGTATAAATTTTGAAGTCTTCCCCTCGTAATGCAAGAGATGAGCAACGGAGCAACACAGTTCAGTATGCAGCAGCCGGGTGAAATTCCAAAGATGGCAGCTATGTCCACAAATTGCCAATGCAGCAAAATGACATGATAGAAAAGGAGGATGCCATAATTGTGCTGGCCATACAAAGTGGCGTAACTCAGATGCATGAGTAGTTTTTCAGTATAGTGACTGCAAAATACGTCCACCACCACTCCTAAAAGGCAAGATTAAGTCACCTTTTAACACATGTGAACAACATCGACTATACCTATATCATGTATTGTCTTTGTCTTCCTATGCTTAGTGTGACATTTTTGTCACTGTGTTCTTTGGTTAAGCAGCTATGCAAATGTTTCATCATATTTTCTATCAATATGTATCACTATAATTAATGTATGCATGTAATTAAAAAATATATATATATTCTGTACAAATACTGAAATGTTGAAACAGTATTTGTAGAGGCAGTTAATGCATAGGGAACATAGGTTTGTACTTATGTAAAACCTGGAGGACAATACCACTGCTATGAAAACACACATGGCGGGAATAGAAAAGGAGGATTTAGTGGCAGAATCACAAGAAGTATTTGTGGCACAGTCAGTCGGTGGCTATCTTGCAAACTGTTCACATCTCATATGTTTAAGGAGGCAAGCAAAGCAGCAAGACTGAGCAATAATGCCTTCAATGTGGAGGAGTTCTGGCTAATTATTCATGGCATTTATTCGTTGGCTCTTAATTAGAAAAATCTGGTGCAAAGAGGATAATTTTCAAAGTCTTAGTACAGTAACAGCCACGAGTACATTTGCTGTCTGCACTTTAGCTACAGAAGATCACCACTGAAACCATCTGCATTTCAAGTAAAAATTTAGTAAAGCAATTGTTTGTATTGACCAGTTATTTGCTTTATGTGCAAATAATAATTATTTCTAGTTAAACTTGGTGTTGAGAACCATGTAGTATTCCTTAGTCATTTACCTACACGGGATTCTTTTACCAGTGATTCAATACATCTGAGTATCTGCTTTACTGAACTGCAAAGTATCCTTGCCTTAAGTGTATTCACCGACTTTTGTGGAGAAGTAAATTTCTTTTGTGTACAATTTTGTTGCTGAAATACTCCACATAAATTTTCATAAGTGAATAGTTCAAGTTACAGAGCCAGTAATACAATTATTATCACAATAAAAGTATTTGTGAAGTGTAGCACCCATTTTAATAGCTTTTGTGTTATTTAAAGTCTGGCTGCAACTGTTCAGACCATAACAGATACAAAGAGCCCTTGTTTCATTTATGATCTGCTTAGTACAAAGAAGTATATGCTCCCAAAGGAAATGCATACAAACTGTTGTAATGTTGTACAGACACAACCTCAAGCATAACACCAACCAAGATTTTTTTCTACTTCCACAGAATGGGATTCACAATACCACTGTATGAAGCACAGAACAGTGCAAGGTCTCACAAATATAGAACGCATCAATACACAGTTTTGTACATGAGTATATGATAAGCAAGTGAGGCTGAGGGCCTAACCATTGGGCTTATATTGGACTGCTATGCACACGGCATAGGTTGCGCCATCTGTCCAGGCTGTGAGGTGACCTCTCTAGGCCGGCTATGGAGGCACTTCTGCCATGTGCTGTTTAATTATGCGTGCTCACACTATAAGGTTAAAATACTCCTTCCCCCTTGGAGGAAGTGTTCACTGTGGAGATGTCCATGTCTTCATCAATCGGTGATGACTGCTGGAGCAGGTATCGAGGTGTTATGTTATCAAAGGAGAATATGGTATAAAATGGTGCAGGCACGAACAGGCATGGTACACACTGCTCTGCAAGAGGCTGTAATGGAGCACTCGTGATGATGGTGCTGTAGCAATCAATGTCCATATCGGGGCAGGCACTCAGCGATGGAGTAGCAGAGAAGGTGGTGGGGAAAGTGGCTGTGGAGATGGAGTCGAAAATGGCACAGGAGCAGGAGGAGGTATGGACGACACTGTGGTGGCCGGCACGGGGCACAGATGATTGACGGTGGGCACGGGGTGGACGGCTATCTGCTGGGCAGTCAGTCATTTGTGGACAGAGCTTGTCGTAGTGTTGTGACATAAGCCATAGGAGGTGCCCACACTGCAGAGATGGTGTCATAGGCCAAGGTGGATGACCACTGGTATCCACTTAGGATATTGGCCACACCTATCGGCCCAGAAGACTGAGTCCTGATGAAATCACTCTGATGCAGACACTGGCAGGTGGCCAAGTGTTGGCCAGAGCAGATGAAGCAGTGTATGGGGCTGGCAGCCGTGAAGCAGCTCCACTGGCTTGCCGTCACCGACTGGAGTGAATCTATATGAACTCATGAACTCAACAACTCATGGAATAATTTTGAGTAATATATTTTTCAATCTGGGTTTTGAATGCACTGACCAGCCACTCCACCTCTCCAGTGGACTGAGAATGAAAGGTAGGGACCGTAACTAGCCTGATGCCACTCTTTGTACCAAGATCTTCAAAATCTTGAGACACAAACTGTGGGCCATTGTCCATCACACACTTATACGACAGTCCTTCTAAGGAAAAAATCTTTGAGAGGGCAGTGACTGCAGCCGCGGTGGACACGCAATGAACCACACAAGGGAACTTTGAGCAAGAATCTGATACTACAAGTCAAAAGGAGTTAGGGGACAGACCTACAAAACCAACATGAATATGCTCCCAGGGGTGCAATGGGGAGGAGGGTAGGTGGGGCAGGCCTGTGGTGCCACCTGATGCGTGGGGCCTGCAGGCAGGCTGACAACGCACAAGGTCTCATGGTCAACACCCTTCCAAAATGTGTGACGACGGGTCAGAAATTTTGTATGAGAAACACACCTAGATGGTTCAGGTGGAGAAGGCACATGACATTCCGCTGCAATGCAGACAGGATCACAATCCTGGGTGCCAACACTCTAGTAGCCAACAGTAACACATTCAAAAACCGAGAGGCGGTGGCAGAGCATAATAAATGCGTCAAGGATCCAACACTTGGAGTTGTGGTTTATCTGGCCAGTCGTGCTGGACAAATTGAACAATGTGGCAAGACAGAATCAACCACAACAGCCACCGAAATCAGAGAACTGGTAATGGGAAAATCACCCACGGTGTTTTGGGCTCGGATGTCTAAATTGAAACACAACTGTTCATCCTGATCAAATTATGGATTCAGGCCAGTTGGCAATCGAGAAGGAGCATACGCATTAGCATGTTGTGCTGTGAGATGGAAATTAATCTCACGATTATAGTGTGACAATAAGAGCGCCCAGCATACCAGGCGTTAGGCCACTTTGTTCGGTAAAGAAACCTGAGGTTTATGATCAGTAATCAAATTAAATTTAGAATTGTATAGTAAAACATGAAATTTTTTGAGTGCGTACACTATAGCGAGGACATCTTTTTCTATCTGCAAGTAGTGCTGCTGCACGATTCAGAGTTTTGGATGTTTACGCAATGGGGCGTTTGGAGTTATCCGCATATTTCTGTTCACGAACAGTCCCAAGGCCACACTGGGAGGCATCTGTGGCCAAAACAATATGTTGGTAGCTAACCAAGAAAAGTGCTTGTGTAATTTTGACCTTAGCAAGGTGCAAGCATGCTTGCAGGCAGGCAACAAGCGAAAAGCACGAAGTGACTGGGTCAATGTGGCTGCACCAGGAAGAAATTTATGGTAGTATGCAATCTTCCCTAAAAAGATTTGCAACTCTCTGACACACATAGGACACAGCAAAGCTTAATAGCATTGACATTTTGGCATAAAGACTTGACACCGACATTTGAGACTTCAAAACCGAGATAGAGCGCTGAAAAAATTGTGATTTGTTCAAGTTACATTTCAAACTGGCAGTGCGTAGCACCATAAACAAGGCACAAAGGTTCTGCAAATGTTCATCTGCTGAGGAACCTGAACACACTTTCATCCAGGTAGTTTACGCATCCCAGCATCGAGGCTGCAACTTGCTCCAAAAATCATTGGAAAATGGCAGGAATGCTAGACACGCCAAATGGCAGACACTAGTAGTGACATAACCTGAAGGGGCTATTCACTGCAAGGGCTTGTTTGGAATCATCATCTAGAGGCAGGCAGTTGTGAGTAGGATTCTGACAAGTTATTTTGGAAAAATATTAGCCCATGGAAAGCTGTGTCGTGAGTTCATCCGGACAGCGTAAGGGATAGGTATGAATAACAGACTGAATTTAAAGACACTTTAAAATCACCACAGAGCCGAAGATTGCTGTTAGGGTTTAGGACAGTTATCAATGGGGTAGACCATTCACTAGAGGAGACAGGCATGATAACACTCAAAAGATATAAGTTGATTTAGTTCCAATTTGACTTAGGATGCACTGTCAGTTTCATTGTGACGTGAAACTTGAAATCAGTAGCATACTATAAATCCTCTAAAAACAGTGAGGAATATTCCCAGCAGAGCACGTCCAATAGTTGGTATGCAACTTTATCTGATACCAGGTGCACTTCATCAGAAATAGAGAATCCAAAAATTTTGAAGGCTTCTAACCCAAATTAGTTTTCAGTGTTGGCATTATCCACCACTAAAAAGGTCAATGGCTGAACAACTGCTTTGTACACCATGGAAGTAGAAAACTGTACCAATATAGCTAGTAGTCGTTTGTTGTAATTCATCAACTGATGAAAGAGACACATAGGTTTGTGAATTTAATAATGTCACTGCTGCACCGACGTTCACTTGCATTTATAACATCGTGTCCATCATGCATACTTCAGTGTAGAGTTTGTTTGGGCTACCATCAGTTAGAAAGCACTGTTCACTGTTCATGTCTGGTGAAGAAGGTTGAGAGTTGCGCACGTGCGCGCACACACACACACACACACACACACACACACACACACACACACACACACACAATATGTCCCTTTTTCTGTTTTACAATTGTTGCATGCTGTCCAACACTTTGGACACATGGCCACATGCTGAGCAAAACACTAAGCGTACGATGGAAGAGAAGAATACTGCCCCAGCTGCTGTTGTGACACTGCCTGCCACTACTGCTGCTTAGCATGACACCGTGTTCCCCCTTGAGCTAACTGACAGCAGCCAAGGAGTATAGGCAGCAGCGGCCACTACTTCGCACCATGCTTCTATCTGATTTCCTGCTGCCCTAGATATTTCAAAAGAGCTAGCAATGTTCAGAACACCTGTGGGAGATTGATTTTCACATTGTAAAGCAAGTTCATGAACTTCACTATTAAAGGCGAGGCGTCTTATAGCATCATGAACCATCCAATCAGCATATGAGACCCATTGGCCTCAGTAACAAATTGGCAATAATGGCTAAGCCCATGAAGTTCCATTCGCCAAGCTCTGTACGACTGTTGTGGCTTCTTTTGACAATGGTAGGGCTTTACATGAGTGTGATCGCAATGATAATTAGAGAGCAATTGACACATTTCATAAAAAGGGAGACTATCAAGTTCAGGAAAAGGAGCTAGTTGACACAAATAGGTGATAAACACAAGCAGAAATCCACAATAAAAATAAAGCCTAGGAGAAGTTGGGGTCGGCGACTCCAACAGCTTGAAAATGTCGCTGAAGGCGTTTTTCATATGTGTTCCAATCTTCCACAGATAGTGCCATCGCGAGAGCATGTTATTGCTCAGTGAGGGCTCACTGTTGTTCGGTGAGAGTTTGTTGTTCAACAAGGGTTTGAAGAACTACTTCCACTGACATGTTGGCTATATATCAAACCAAAGAAAATAAACACGGTGAGCAGAATACTGCACTCATCGCCAAGTATGTTGTATAAACACATACTGAGATGTAATACCGACAAAGATTTTTTTCTGTTCCCACAGGAAGAGATTCACAATAACAGTGAATGAAGTATAAAACAGATTAAGGTCTTATATTGGGCTGTTTGCGCACATGGCACAGTCTGTCCAGGCTGAGGTGAACTCTCTAGGCTGGCCGTGGAGTCACTTGTATCATGCACTGTTTGATTTGTGTGCTCAAACTACAAGGTTACAACATAAACTACATCGTTTATCATAACAGGTTATAGGTCTGCACTATATAGGTGTTTTTAATTAATTGAATGGTAATACCTCCTCCTATCCATATTAGTTCTGCTCCACCAACAGTAATTGATTTCTTGTAATGAATATTAGCTTTCTTATTCTGAATACAGACAGTTAATGTTAGTGAGAACCAGTTTGTGGCCTAAACACTTCTAAGATTCCATCTGTGTTATGGTAAATTACTGTTCCCAGAATTGTTCCACTGTGCTGCTTTATCACATCCTTTTTGCAGAACAGAGTAGTACCAACTAAAGCCACATAAAATAATTAACTTACTAAATGAAAATTATAATTTCTTGGTACCAGCTTGGCTAATTAGCCTAGCAAACATTTTTCTATCCTTTCGATACCGCCAGAACCTTTGTTCAAATCCCGCTAGTTCAACTACTACTTCCTATCAAAACATAATCTTTTGGATAACTAAGCATAGCCCGATACCTTAACCATTAGCACATGTTAACAACCAAAATTAAATTCCTGTCATAGGAGTAACATTAGCGGTCAATAGCTATAGTAATAGAAGCTGGTAGTGTTATAATCTTGCAGCTGCAACTACGGCAACCAAACAAGAAAAGGCGGCCAGGTGAGGCCCTGGCTGCCTCACAATGGCAAAGCACACAAGCCAGCCATGTGTATACAGGGTGTTACAAAAAGGTACGGCCAAACTTTCAGGAAACATTCCTCACACACAAAGAAAGAAAATATGTTATGTGGACATGTGTTCGGAAACGCTTACTTTCCATGTTAGAGCCCATTTTATTACTTCTCTTCAAATCACATTAATCATGGAATGGAAACACACAGCAACAGAACGTACCAGTGTGACTTCAAACACTTTGTTACAGGAAATGTTCAAAATGTCCTCCGTTAGCGAGGATACATGCATCCACCCTCCGTCGCATGGAATCCCTAATGCAGTGATGCAGCCCTGGAGAATGGTGTATTGTATCACAGCCGTCCACAATACGAGCACGAAGAGTCTATACATTTTGTACCGGGGTTGCGTAGACAAGAGCTTTCAAATGCCCCCATAAATGAAAGTCAAGAGGGTTGAGGTCAGGAAAGCGTGGAGGTCAGGAAAGCGTGGAGGCCATGGAATTGGTCCGCCTCTATCAATCCACTGGTCACCGAATCTGTTGTTGAGAAGCGTACGAACACTTCGACTGAAATGTGCAGGAGCTCCATTGTGCATGAACCACATGTTGTGTCGTACTTGTAAAGGCACATGTTCTAGCAGCACAGGTAGAGTATCCCGTATGAAATCATGATAACATGCTCCATTGAGCATTGGTGGAAGAACATGGGGGCCAATCAAGACATCACCAACAATGGCTGCCCAAACATTCACAGAAAATCTGTGTTGATGACGTGATTGCACAATTGCGTGCGGATTCTCGTCAGCACACTCATGTTGATTGTGAAAATTTACAATTTGATCATGTTGGAATGAAGCCTCATCCGTAAAGAGAACATTTGCACTGAAATGAGGATTGACACATTGTTGGATGAACCATTCACAGAAGTGTACCCATGGAGGCCAATCAGCTGCTGATAGTACCTGCACACGCTGTACATGGTACAAAAAGACGCCGATCAATTGCTTCGAACGTCTTCCTGTCGGGACACCTTCGTTCTGGAAATCTGCCTCTATACAAACATACCGCACCATGGCTATTGCCCCGTGCTAATCCATACATCAAATGGGCATCTGCCAACTCCGCATTTGTAAACATTGCACTGACTGCAAAACCACGTTCGTGATGAACACTAACCTGTTGATGCTACGTACTGATGTGCTTGATGCTAGTACTGTAGAGCAATGAGTCGAATGTCAACACAAGCACCGAAGTCAACATTACCTTCCTTCAATTGGGCCAACTGGCAGTGAATCGAGGAAGTACAGTACATACTGATGAAACTAAAATGAGCTCTAACATGGAAATTAAGCGTTTCCGGACACATGTCCATATAACATCTTTTCTTTATTTGTGTGTGAGGAATGTTTCCTGAAAGTTTGGCCGTACCTTTTTGTAACACCCTGTATATTACTCCTTTTCTAGTGAAAGTATGTTATCCTGTAGCTGACAAGCCCAGAGGAGGGACTTGTCTCAGTCTGCACTCACTCACAAAAAATCCCTTGAGTTTGAGTTCGCAGTGCCACATGTTGTTTACCATGGAACCACACTATTGGCTGCTAATGACAACAGGGGGCAGGACTGAATGTATACAATGGTGAGCACAGCATGATACAATGTAGTGTAGTTGAATTGCTTAGTTGACTAATAACTCATAACAGTGATACAGTTCTAGTGGTGTTGATTCAAAAAACAGCAATGGCAATGATAAAAAAGATAACATTGCATTATATCTACTACAAATGCCAAAGCTGACATTTTGTCAGACAGGTATGCAAAGAATTTTGCAGAGAAAGAAATAGTACATAAAATATTAGCGTTTCTGAAAGACACGTCAGTGGAATGTGTAGGGTTGTATACAATCCACTGTGAAGACAATGTACATGATACATGCTTAACAAGTGAAAGTGATACTGAAACAGGTGTCAAGCCACGTAGTTCATCATCCTTGTCAGACAGGAATCCAGAAATCCTGTCTACAGTGAAATGTAGTAATGGACAATCATTGTCCAAGGAGTGGATACTAAACATAATTATGTAAATGTAAGATCATCCACAGCATAGTAAGAAAACAATTACGAACAGATTTCAAATAAGTCCACAGTAATATGACCATGTAGTACATAATAAAAACTACAGATATTCAAGTAAGTACAAGGTGAACTTGTTACAAAAACAGGTGTTGTGCATTTCATGGATGCTCAATACAATTTACAATTGCACGATAGTGACCTACTACATTATGCACATCAAATGGCGCACGACATAGATTATAGCAATTTTGAGGGAAGCAGGGAATAGTTGCATAACATCAGTGCAGTGGGAAGACGTAGGATACCAAAATTTCAAACAAAGTGTCAACTTGGCGATGCACAGCAAACTGCATAACTGGCATGAAAACTTTTAGATAATGCAAACAAACTCATCCCATCATTCAGTAAGGAATTTGTTTTCAACTCCAACCAATGGGGATTTCAAGGCGGAATACATTTGAAAGGAACGCTGGCAATCGGTGGTACCGAGAGAGTTGTATCAAGATCAACAAACACCAATGCCTTAACGCATGCGTTAGCAATTATGCTGACCGTTAATCTGGATGGTAAATTGGCTGGAAATTTATTTATTGTGCTTTGAGAAGATGGAGGTGTTCTGCCCCCTAAGATTCTTTCTCATGTGTATGATCTTGCAAGGGTTCTAGGGAATATTTATATCACAGCAAGGAAGAGTGAAACAATTGGTGTAAGAGAACTACAAATACCGTGTCAGCACTGCTTTTGGCCAAGAGCTGGTCAAAATAACTTGCTTTTGCTTGATTCCTAATCTGTGTATACAAATCATACTCCTTTAGAGCAATCTATCTCTCCTGAAAAGTGTGTGCATTGCAAGTCGTACCATCTGGAACCACTGGACAAATTCAGCCTCCGGCTGTTTGTTTTTCCCCTGTCTGTGAAACATATTTTTTTCCTATCATAATTGTTAACCCAACACTTTCCAATGAGCCTTACTAAAGATTGAACTTGTGGCTTCATACTAAATTGGTTCCTCGTCAGTTGGCAGCCATCTGGCTTGGAGGCTGGACCTATGTTGGTCTATTTCCTTCTCATCTAGCTGCCTACAATATCTGATGGAGCAGCATGTCCTACCTGGTGGAAATTGCCACCATGAACTGCAGTGTGATCATCTGCATCAAGACTGATGGAGACCTGTGGGCGCCATATTTCAGTGGGCTTTCTGGTGGCCTAACCAGCGGGTCCATGCAGAAGACCATCATCAATCATTGTAGGGGTGTGCTGTTGCTAGTAGCTGCAGGCAGACTCCAATGTTGCTCACCTTTCTCCTGACAGGATGCTGCAGCATAACTCAGCACAATTACACATGTCCCAGGACATGGAATTACATTCGCTACCAGAAGTGGTCCAATCTGACACAATGGTATCCAGTGTTGGGAGGTTCAGCTTGGCCTGGCAACTTTACTTTAGCAGCAGCCTCTTACAGGTCAAAAGTCCAAGGTGGTGTATGGTTGCTTATTGTATTGGCCTTTTTTGCTTCTTTTGTTTACAAGCATGGTAGGGTGCCACAATTGTCATAAAAATTGAAAAAAGTGATTCATCAAGCCGCAGGAACCTGTGGACTTGTCTCAATTTAGAGGCATTACTTGCAACATGTGATGTGCCCATTAGACTTGGTCACTGTTTCTACGTTTCAACACAGTGTATCGATACGTGGAACTGTATCAGTGTTTCAGAACGGCTGTGGTTCACTGTTTCGAAACAGTAGTGTTTCATTCCGCCCCTGTCTCGCATAACCGGACCAGATTTGATCTCGAGCCAGACACAGAAACTGTATCGTTGTTTCAAAATAAGGCTGTTTCAGTCCACCTGTGCTTGGAACGGACTAATTGTATCGAAACAGTGAGGTTTCATTCCGCTCTGTGTCGGACGAGATTCGGGCTCGGCACAGGTACTGAAACACAATATACCACTTCGCGAAACACTTTCAAGAGTGTCAAAATCTTTTTGACAAGCAATACCATGAAGCTTAAGATATCCGAAAATAAAGCTTCGTTTCTAGCTGACTGTCCTATCCCGAAATGGCGTAACATCTGCTTTATAAACACTAACCAAACAATAAAACAACGCATACTAATCACATTCAAAATAATAAATATGTGAAAATCATTCAGTTAAATTACACTTTTTTATAACATACGCTTCTCTGTTCATGTACAGTAATCATATTAAGAAACGCAAGTAAGCCTACAACATTGTGAATAAAAAAAAAAAAAAGGCGTAGAGTGACAGTTATTAGACATATATACAAATTTGATGTAGGTATAATTGCAAGCAATCTGTTTGACATATCACTGATAATGTAATGGTGAACGGGAAGGGCTGGGAAGCACGGTGAATTTATAGTAACGGTTCGAAACACCTTGAAAGACAAAATTTTTTCTGTTATATTTTGTTATTAATTCGAATTATTTGGCATTATTTGTAAGGCTATAGTCACTGTGCCTATTATCCACAATGATTCCCTTTGTGTGCATGGAAATTAGCAGGATGGGTATATTACCTATACTAACGGAATGTGGGAATCCCAGTAGCATATCCGTTGTTTCTGCAGTTTGCTCCCACCTCCAGTTCCGTTCGTGGTGGTTCTTCTGTCTTCAGCTATGGCTGTCCTCAGCCAATTGAAAAGTATGAAAGCCACACGACACGAAAGCAGCGCATTTGCTGCATGAAATACGAAACTGCCAAGATGCCTAAGTGATAGTTTCATACTTTCTGCGATATGATTAGCGTTCTCTCACCTCATTCGTGTTTATATGGACATACTTATACATTAGACATTCAAGATGATAAAATGTGTAGGTTTATTAAATTACAAAACACAAACTGTTTCATTGTTTCGAAACAGCTTATCGAAACATTACATTGTACTGTTTCATAACAGTTACGTGTTTCAGTTTGCCCATCTCTAGTGCCCATTTTGTAATTTTAGCTGAACTCTAGTTGCCATGCATACATGTCAGCTGTATGTAGCACGTGTAGAAGTGTGTCAGTGCTCTGAATCTTGTTGGGTCACAATACGGTGAAAGAACTAGTGTACTTTGTACCACAGTTTTGTGTGTGTTAACCTATATTTTCTGCTATTTTAATGTTTGATGGAGATTAAACAAATGTCGGAAACACGAACAGTGACTAAGTGGG
Organism: Schistocerca americana; assembly: GCF_021461395.2. NCBI lineage: Eukaryota > Metazoa > Arthropoda > Insecta > Orthoptera > Acrididae > Schistocerca > Schistocerca americana. The sequence goes on along the minus strand of NC_060130.1, from coordinate 747,591,247 downwards.
AGGCAACTGATGCCCCACAGAAGCAAGTAATTGCACTGCAGAACTGTAACGTGTTGCATAGCCAAACTGTAGGTGGGCACAGGCAAAGAGGCTTTATCAGTGGTACCACAAACAAAAAGATAAGGATTTTCAGGGAGAAATTTAATGGTCTACCCCAAAAACGTAATGAATCATTGCAAGCATTTTTGGACAGAATCGGGAAAGCCAATACAAGTAACTAAGAATTAATGCAAAATGTGGAGGTGGGTAAATTCATTTTATAAGAAGCTGAAAACAGGGCACTGGATGTGTATTTAAGAGAATTGCCAACAGATACATTGAAGAGGATTACAAAGGTAAACCTGAAAGATTTAGATGGTGGTTAAACATCTTGAAGTTGATATTGTGACACAGGGATAGGATAAACAGGACAATTTTCCTGTTGTGGAAGTGTTATAGATGTGGACTACAGGCTATGTTAAGAAGTAATGTCAACAACACTGGTGTTAAGGGTGTGGGGTAGTGGGCCACTGCACATGCATCACAATGAAAAGAGGAATGGACAGCGTCAGAAGAAACACTCATTAAACACTAGTGAGAATTCCTTAACCATCTGATGATGCTCCCATTGCAGAGGTGGAATGTGGCTTGGTGGGCTTAGTTAAAGGAACAGAATAAAAGTTGTTTTGGTGGATGCAGGAGCTTTTGTCAGTAGTCAGTCAAGACCTTCTAGGTAGGAGGATGCTGAGGACTCCATGATATAAGTCATGTGGAGTGGGTGGTAATGATGTGCATCACTGGGATCAGCATTGCTCAATTTCAGTATTGGAGCAAGGAACTTTCAACAGTGCATAGAGGTGTTGCCTCATCACAGTAAATTATTGAACTCTGCGGAACACTGTTTAAGCTCGGAATGACCACTGCTAGTGTTACATCGCCGCAAGGTTCACCTATCATGAATGAGGTACAAAATAGAATACAGACACATACACTGTAAATCAATTCAGATGATAGTGCCAAGAGCCACAGGAAAGTTATTCTGAGTTAGTGTGGGTGTATACCTCCTGAGTGAAATGTTGTGCATTGTAGAATGCAATGATAATTTGGATGTTTCACATTTCTTTGTGCATAGGATTACAGTACACGCAAGATAAGTAGACGGAGATAACATTGTTCCAGTGAGTAAAGACAATTTTGGTATGGGCAAAATGAGTCTGCCAGTGGGGTTACTAGTTGCCAGTTTGGCTATTCTGAATGAAGATGAGTACTCGATAGGTCGGAAGGAGGCCTTGGTTACAAGCAAGACAACACTATGTCTGCACTGAGTGACAAAGTGAAACACACAGTTTGGAAAGATGAATCTGCTATAGAAGCTCCGCAATTAAGATTTGCTGATCCGTTTAATCAAGAGGAACCATAGCACAGAATATAACAGGTAGTAATGCTTCTGTGTACAGAAAACCGTATGGAATCCTGAGGCACTTGTGACCAGAAATGGAAGATTTTACTGATCAGCAGTTAACTAATTGTATCATTGAGCATAGCGACAGTTCATTGTGAGCAAGTGTTGTAATTGTACCAATGAAGTCAGCAGATGGTACGAAAAAAACATAGATTTTGTTGCAATTACCATTACCTGAATGCAAGGAATATTACAGACATACATTCTATACTAAATGTAAACTAGACTGGAAAACTTGGGTCACTGTGAATATTTCTCAACAATGGATTGGAGAAATGGCTATCATCAGTTGGAGGTGGTTCTGGTAGACGGTCCTGATGTGGCATCTTGGGACCATTGTCAATAGCACTGGATGTCATTTGGTCTTAAGAATGCACCAGCAACCTTTCAAAGGCTATTAGATGGAATGCTCAGAAGATTGAAACTGAAGCAGAGTATGGTTTATCTCAATGATATCACCGTATTTTCGAAAATATGGAAGAGCATGTGCAGCAACTGGATGAAGTGTACAATATGGCATGTGCTGCATGGTTGACACTCACTGTGGATAAGTGTCACTTCATTGTAACACAGGCGAATTACTTCAGTCATGTGATTAGCCAGGAGGGTGTCAGATCCGATCCACGTTTGATTTCTGCTGTCTGTGATTTTGTGCCACCACAGACAACTTAACAGCTTCACAGTCATTCCTTGGGCTTTGCAATTATTATATGAAATATGTTAACATATTTTCTGAAATCGCTGAACCACTGAATCATCTGTTGGGAAAAATCAGTGCTCAGTTGCCATGAAACTGCATTTTAGGATTTGGAACAGGCATTCACCATGAGTCTGGTATTGGGGCTTCCAGATTTTAGCAGTGAATTTATTTTACTGTGTGACATGAGTAGTCTGGTGATTGGATGTGTTCTAAATCTGTGTCTACATCTACGTGATTACTCTGCTATTCATAATAAAGTGCCTGGCAGAGGGTTCAATGAACAACCTTCAAGCTGTCTCTCTACTGTTCCACTCTCTATTGGTGTGCATTTTGTCACGATGATCATTTCTCCTTATGTAGGTGGGTGCCAAAAGAATGTTTTCACAATCAGAGGAGAAAACTGGTGATTGAAATTTCACAAGCAGATCCCGTCTCAATGAAAAAGCCTGTGTTTTGATGATTGCCACTCCAATTCACATATCATGTCTGTGGCACTATCTCCTCTATTTTGCGATAATACAAAACGAGCTGCCCTTCTTTTAAGCTTTTTGATGTCATCCGTCAGTCCCACCTGTTGTAGATCCCACACCACACAGCAATAATCAAGAACAGGGCAGAAAAGTGTGGTGTAAGCAGTCTCTTTAGTAGACCTGTTGCACCTTCTAAGTGTTCTGCCAATGAATTGCCGTCTTTGGTTTGCTCTACCCACAACATTATCTATGTGAATGTTCCAATTAAGGTTATTTGTAATTGCAATCCCTAAGTATTTAGTTGAATTTACAGCCTTCAGATTTGTGTGACTTATTACGCAATCGAAATTTAGTGGATTTCTTTTAGTACTCATGTGAATACTTCACACTTTTCTTTATTCAGGATCAATTGCCACTTTTCGCAACAAAGAGGTATCTTCTCTAAATCATTTTGCAGTTTGTGTTTGCTATCTGATAACTTTACAAGACAGTAAATGACAGCATTAGCTGCAAACAATCTAAGACGGCTACTCAGATTGTCTCCTACGTCGTTAATATAGATCAGGAACAACAAGCACTTTTAACACTTCCTTGGGCAATGCCGGATATTACTTCTGTTTTACTCGATGACTTTCTGTCTATTACTACAAACTGTGATCTTTCTGACAGGAAATTATGAATCCAGTCACATAACTGAGGCGATATTCCATAGGGGCGCAGTTTGGTTAGACGATGCTTGTGAGGAACTGTGTCAAAAGCCTTCTGTTTTACAAGAAAAATATTTTCTGAATCTGTGCTGATTACGTATCAATAAATCATTTCCCTCAAGGTACTTCATAATGTTCAAACACAGTATACGTTCCAAAACCCTGCTGCAAATCGACGTTAGTGATATGGGCCTGTATTCAATGGATTACCCCTACTTCTCTTTTTGGGTATTGGTGTGACTTAAGAATTTTCCAGTATTTAGGTATGGATCTTTTGGTGAGCAAGCAGTTGTATATAATTGCTAAATATGGAGCTATTGTCTCAGCATACTCTAAAAGGAACCTGACTGGTATACAATCTGGACTGGAGGTCTTGCCTTTATTAAGTGATTTCGAAGTGGCGTCAAATCGAAAGACTTGCACCAGGCGAGCGGTCTACCCGACGGGACGCCCTCGTCACACGCCATTATTATTATAGCTGCTTTGCTACACCGAGAATATCTACTTCTATGTTTCTTATCTTGGCAATTGTTCTTGATTGGAATTCAGGAATATTTACTTCATCTTCTTTGGTGAAGGAGCTTCGGAAAACCGTGTTTAATAACTCTGCTTTAGTGGCACTGTCATCAGTGACTTCACCGTTGTTATCACGCAGTGAAGGTATTGATTGCATCTTGCTACTGGTGTGCTTTATGTATGACCAGAATCTCTTTAGGTTTTCTGCCAGATTTTGAGACAGAATTTAATTGTGGAAATTATTAAAAGCATCTCGCATTGAAGTACGTACAATATTTATAACTTCTGTAAAACTTTGCCAATCTTGGGGATTTTGCATTCTTTTAAATTTGGCATGCTTTTTCCATTGCTTCTGCAACAACGATCTGACCCGTTTTGTGTACGATGGGGGATAAGTACCATCACTTATTAATTTATGTGGTATATACCTCTCAATTGCTGTCGATACTGTCTCTCTGAAAACATTCCACAACACTTACATGATCACATCGGAAGGAGTGATGACTGTCTCTTAAAAAGGTGTTAAGGGTATTTTTATCAGCTTTTTTAAATAGATATACTTTGTGTTTCTTTTTGATGATTGTAGGTGTTACGGTATTCAGCCTAGCAGCAACGGCCTTGTGGTCACTAATCCCTGTAATCGTCACGATACTCCCTATATGTCCAGGATTATTTGTTGCTAAGAGGTCAAGTATGCTTTCGCAACCATTTATGCTTCGAGTGGGCTCATGAACTAACTGTTTAAAATAATTTTCTGAGAAAGCATTCAGTACAATTTCGGATGACTTATGCCTGCCACCAGCTTTAAACGTAAATTTTTCCAACATATTGAGGGTAGATTGTAGTCACCACTGACTATAATTGTATGAGTGGGGTACCTATTTGAAATGAGACTCAAGTTTTCTTTGAACTGTTCAGCAGCTGTATCTTCTGAGTCTAGGGTCAGTGAAACAACCCAACACAGCTACTACAATTTACAACTACAATACTGACCATTTCTACAACTACCTTACTGTGTTTTCCGTGCCCCTTTTAGATGGACGCCCTTTCTATGGTTTCCTGAGACCCTCTAACCTAAAACCGCCCAGTCCCTTCCATACAGCCCCCGCTACCCATGCAGCCACTTCCTGTGTGTAGTGGACTGCTGACCTATTAAGCAGAACGTGGAAACCCACCACCCGATGGCATATGTCAAATAATCAGCAACCTACATGGTCAGAGAACTGCCTGAGCCTCTGATCTGAACCCTTCGCATGGCTCTACACCAAAGGACTACAGCTGGTTCTACTGACAATGCTGCAGATGGTGAGCCCTGCTTTAATCTCGCGAGCAAGACTGGCAGTCTTTACTATTCCCACTAGCCACCCAAAACCAAAGAGAATCTCCTCCGGTCAAAAGTGACACACATCATTGGTACCGACATGAGTCAACACCTGTACATCTCATGGCATCTGGAAGCACCCTTTCCACATCCGGAATGAAATTCTTAGCCAAAATGTGGATGGCAAAGAGCATCCAGTGGCACATATGCCGAGACAGCTGAATAAAGCAAAGCAGAATTATTCTACCACAGAAAAGGAAATGTTGGCAGTTATTTATGATGAGATGTATTTCCATTGTTACTTGTATGGCATAAAGATTAAAGCTGTAACAGACCATGCCGTGTAAAGTGGTGGCTGGGCTAAAGGATCTGCCAGGATCAACTGATGTGGTGAGCTCTGAAGTTGAGTAAATTTTATAAGTTGGTACAAAAACTTGGGGAAAAGCATACTAATGCTGATAATTTGAGTAGGTAGGTTGAAGTTCTGCATGCATTTGGTAGGAACATTGCTGAACGGCAACAGGCTCAAGCAGCTGACACTGACTGCCAACTATTTAGGTCACAGTCACAATTTACGACACACAAAGGGTTGCTGTGCACAGTGATGAAAGGCAGACCAGTTGTGATAGTACTTGTAGCTTTTAGGCATGAAGTATTAAAGCAAGTACATGACCATACTTTAGCCGGTCATGGCAGATGGCAAGCAACTGTGATGACAGGTTGAAAAGTTTTGATGGAGAACAACGTGCCTATCTGTCACCATGAATCCTATTACAGAAGATACCAGAAGCACCCAAACCATTCAAATGGCTGGGGATGGATTTTATGACCCTATTTAATCATACACCTATAGGTAACCATTACTTATTGACCAAGATAGATCATTTTTCACATTTTCTCATAAAGCATGCTATTCCAGACCAGCAAGCAAGTACAGTAGTGCAAGCTATGGTGAACAACTGGTTGCTTAAATTTGGCATTTCTGATACCATAATCATGGATCAGGGCATTAATTTTATGTTTGAGTTAATGAAAGTGCTACGCAAGTTGTTGCTCATTCACAATCCTTGGACTAGTTCCTTCCACCATCAATCAAATGGGAAATGGAACACACGCATCACCTGATTTCAAGGATGCTGAGTCATTACATGAACATCCATCTTGACAATTGGGACGTCTACCTCCAAGAGCAATGTTTGTGTAAGTTATTACACAACAGTGTGTGGGACAATGGGTTTTAGTGACAAATTCCTATGCACCTAAGGCTGGGGTAAAAAAAAAAAAATTGACCTGGTACCAAGGAAGTAATATCACCTGTCAATGTCAGGGTGCAGCTACTAACAAAAACTTCTTTTCATGTGGAGCATAGGAAGCCATTTAAAGGGACTGTAGATGTTTTGCTGCAAGTGTCTGTATCATCCCTAGTGCAGGACACTGAATCTGAAAAACGGAGGAACAAAGACTGAGTGAACAGAGTGCATGCAAGATATGTTACCCACCTAGAACACACCAATCAGTAGCGTTTAATCTGCTTTGTGTGTCTGTTAAAGGTAAAATGTGTATTAATGTTGTTTATTGATTTGTTTAGGGATGTTGTGGGTTTATTTTTGTTAATACACATTGTTTTTGTGTGTGTGTGTGTGTGTGTGGGGGGGGGGGGGGGGGGGGGGATGATGCGCTTTGTGTGTAGGGAGCATTCTTAGCCTTTGTTAGTATATGATGAACCATGCACACGAGCTTTTTGAAAGAGGAAGGGGAAATGACACAAATTCCTTTTTCCCTCGTGATGTATCACTGAGAACGTCCAGGGTGAGTGTGATACTCCAGGTTTTCCTACATCTCTCTGGGCGGAATGCCAACATGGAAGGACTGCTCACACTTTATATGGAATATGGTTGCAAGATCGAGTTAATTGCTACATGTCATACAAGCTGGATGCCCACAGTGCCAATATAGTAGAATGACAAGATATAGAGAGGAGGGTTCCATCGTTGTGCTGACTACACACAGTGATGTAAGCAGGTGTAAGTCATATGCAAGAATAACTATTCAGTATACTGACTCTGCAAAATATGTCCGTGGCCCCTCCTGAAAGACGAAGTTGAGTCATCTTTCAACTGCAACTAGGGCGGCCAGAAAAGCTAACTACACAAGAAAAGCAGGCCAGCTGATGTTATGCCTGCCACACCATGGCAAAGTACATGGGCCAGCCCTATGTAAATATTACTTCCATTCCAGTGGAATTATGTTATTCTATAGTTGATGAGCTCAGAGCAGGGACCTATGATAGTCTGGCATCTACTCAGTTGCAGCCATCCAGCATGGAGGTTGGACCAATGTTGGTTTATCTCCTGCTCATCTACGATCCCTGGTAGTGCAAAAATTCCCACCTGTGAGGGGCATTGCCACCTTGAGCCACGGCACAGCACCACCACCCATCACTGTGGAGCTGTGGTGTTGCTGCCACTCTCCTCTGCTCCTGTAGGGAGACTCTGACATTGCTCGTCTGTCTCATAATGGGGCTGTAGCATAACTCAGCATGGGTACATGCACTCCAGGCAGATTTGGTGAGTGTCTCTCAGGGCACTGTCTATGGTATGATCGAGAGTGCCCTGATTACCCACTCTCTGAAGCTGCGTGCAAGCTGGAGCTGGAGAGCGTGGACAATAATGGATGTGGCTAGCAACCCCAGGACATTGCTGGGTGCTGACTCTATGGCTCCCTCTGCAGCTGCTACAGTGCATTGCATCCCAGGCATTAGTGCATTACAGCACAGCATGTGCCACCTCTGCCCCATGGGCACTGCAAGCACTCTGTGAGCCAAGAGAGTTGTGTATCTTTGAACAATAAATTTTTTACTTTGTTAATGATGTTTCTTTAGTGCCTTTTGGGTGACAGATACACCACCTCACACCTATTCACTGCTAACCCCCACCCAGGCGTGGTGGTCCATTAAGATCCTGACCTTGATGACCAACCACCATCATCCAACATCATCCAACATAGCGTCCAGTCCCACGGGCATTACATATCATGACATAATAGCATTCTCCACAACACCATGAAATAGGATGTCTTGTAAGCTGAACTGAAGACTATAGCATTGATGCATCAGCAGCATAGTGGATTGTGCTAGTGATGTGAGCCATCTAATTCTCAACGTTGCCTCTATATTTAAAACACAGCTCCTTGACTGTACAATGTCCCATTGCACTTGACTGTACGATGTCCAGTTGCAAAGCACCTATCTGAGTGTGGTTCTGGGCACTGTTCTGCCTGAAAGGTTTATCCATATTAGGAAATCATCACTAGAGTGAAAATCATTGCACACTTCCTTCTATTGTGAAGGAGGGCAGAGAAATGAATTAGAGGTGCAAGCTCTGAAAAAAATTGAAATTAGCTACCCTTGACAACTCTTTCCCTGGTCCATAGATGAATTTCTGAAACAGCTGTTGGTGGGTATGTTACATCAAATTTAGTTTTAAATTTAAACAAAAAACCAGTTATGTATATGACCAGCATAAAACTGTATTTTCAGACGAAATTTTCGCTACTTATAAACCTACTGACAAATTCTCAAAAACATGATCCATGGAACATACAAAAAAAATGAAAGTAAACTTACTGAAATAATTTCCCTTAGCCTGTAGCTAACTTCTTCACTCAAAGCTTTTGCTACGGCATCATCCAAGTCATCAACTCCAACACATTCACCCTTAATTTTAATAGATTCTGGTGCAATCTGTGCATATTTTCTCCCCTCTGGTACTTTCTTCTCAGGTTTTTTGGGTGGTGGAGGTGGTTCAATTTGCACTTGTTTCTTTTTAGCGCCAATTTTTCCTTTTTTCTGGAAGCAGACAATTCACAGAGGTCTCTAATTAACAACAGTATTGGTGACATAGCAGGCAGTCCAATGACCGTTGAGCGTGAAATCAACAAACATCGGCCTGCAATACTAGACAAAAAGAATAATCACACATCAACACAATACCAGTCCTCTACTTCAGCTTCGTACATTTAATCATATTTCTGAAGGTTATCCACTTTTATCATCATAAAAGATTTAAACTGTGTCTAGTTCACAAAACAATGGTAGCTATATGATGGGCCGGCGTTGTACTCCCCAAAATTTTAGTACGATAAATTGTACAAAAAATGATGTGATTCTGAGAGGCCTATAATGCATCTTTGCATCGAAACGGTATATTTTCAATACATGCAAGAATAAATACGAAAATCACCAAATACGACACTTTGCCTTCATTAAGTTCAATCCAATACGAAGTGTCTTCGGTCCGCTTTTATTACTCATATACCACACAGGAATTATGTCGTGCATTAAATATAACTCAAAGACGCATCTCTTTGGGACGATTTACGATACAAAAATTAACACAACGCTGGCACATTTCACCTTTTATGGTTTAAGTATTTTCCTTTTAAAAAAGAAAAAATTAATACATTTTGCACTAACATACGGATATGATGTATCTTAATAGTTACCTCCACAGAAGCTGTGAAATAAAACAGTAACAATTAAACATACGCACACTTCTTTCAACACAACTATAAGCAAAGGAAAATAATTTCTTCAACATAAATACTACTTACCTTCGCAGCCGGCGTCAGGAACATGTTATTGCTTTCAACCTCTTTACTCAAAGCTAAGTTTGTTACAGTCATAGTTATTTCTTGGCATACACACCCACTACTCCAACAGCAAATCAAACACTATGTCAATAACACAGCACTTTCGCGCGTAACAAATGAATCTCGTTTGAAACGTTTCAACCAACGAGTTAAAATTTCATAGAGTGGCTGAGATACTAGTTACAGCGCTCCTAGCGGCAACCAACGCTAACTCGGCCGCCATGTTCTCCTTAGTCAAAACATTAGGAAAGCGTTACTGTTGTTTGTGTTGGAAGTGTGTCAGCTGTTGTGATATTACTGGAATATTTAACTTTTCTAGTTGACTTTTTTGTTACAAAATATAAAGTCAACATGCCTGCAGTGTGTTCAGCGTTCAACTGCACAAATCGCAGCGATAAAACAACAAATATTTCATATTATAAGTAAGTATATTAGTACCGAAATACGACACACGTTTTTTAATGTTTATTAAAGAGTCATTTGCATTGGAACTGTAATTATGCTTTAGACAAATGCAGGAAAGTAATTTATTTATCGTTGATTACAGATTTCCTTTAAAAGATAAGGACATTATAAATAGATGGGTTATAAATATGAAGCGAGAAAACTGGTTTCCTACTACAGCCAGTTACATCTGTTCAGCTCATTTTGAAGAGAAATATATGTACCACACAAATGTCCAGAGGCGCCTTTTGTCAAAAGCAGAACCTACTATCTTTAACTTTCCACCACATTTACAAAAGCAAGATAAAGTATTACGACCACAACCCAGAAAGCGATCTTTCGACAATTTGCAAGATAGTGCTGTTACAGTGACATCATTAGCACAAAGTAAGTCAATAATTTAATTTTACTCCGTGTTCTTATTACTTTGAATTACATACTTTCTACTATAATCTTATGGTGTAACTCTGTTATAAACTTACGATGTAACTGCATTCTTTCAGTGCCTGCCGGACCCACATCTGTTTCTGCTGACCACAATTACTGTCTACCAAGCCCTAAGAAGTTGAAAACACAATATAACAGAGTACAAGCAGAGAATGTGTGACTAAAGAAGCGGATAAAGCAAATGAAGCAACTTAGTGTACGACACAAAAGAAGAATGGTGCAGTTACAGACTTTAGTTGCTGGTTTGAGAAGAAGGCTATGTAGTTCAGTTTCTGATATGTTAAACAGTGAACATGTATTTGGTTTGTTGAAGGAGCTATTGGAACTTCAGTGCAGTTCTAAAGTATGTCATTATTCTCAGCAAATGAGGAAATTTGCCCTGACCCTACACTTTTATTCTGCCAAGGCATAGCGACAAAAATATCGCATTTCTGCGCCCGTTACTGTTTCTAATAGTTAACCACAGCATGTTTAGAAGTTTCACCGTAATATTCTGGTGGTACCTGCTCTAATTGCATTAATTTATGGGCAACAAGTAGCGTTATAGTGGATAGACAGACTTATTAAAGTTGTCTTGTAGTGTTATCTACATCGAAAAGTTTAGCCATATTTCGACAAAAACATCCCTTTTTGCTGTCAGTGTACACTGAAAGCACTGCTGTCTATTGCTTGTTTTAGAAAAAGTAAAGCTAGTATGGGCTATTTCAAGTAAGTCAAACGCAGTTACAAGGGGGCGGAACACGGCAGACGAATGCCTTGACTAAAGAAAACATGGCGGCCAGAACTTCAATTTGCTTCAAACATGGCGGACCTATAGCCACTCTAGTTGGTTTCAACGACAGCAGATGCATATGTGTAAAATTAGAATCTTTGGTATTAGACAACTGGCGTAACAGCAAAATGTCTCTGAACACAACAATGTAAGTAGATCAAGGCCCATGTTAAGCTGGCATCAATCATTTACACGTGCACATCTCCACCACCCATTGCATACGTCAACTTAAATGTGGAAGCACCCTAGTTGCAAACTGTTATGCCCAATTTACACGACGACATTGGGTTGCGCCACTCGTTGCGTGGAATGAGTTACACGCAAATGGTTTCATATTTGACTGTAGACACGGCGAAACCAGTATTTATTTCAGTTTCGTCGTTTTGTAGGTTCCTGAGTCGTGTCTAAAATGAAAGTTTTGGCAGCTCCACGTCGCACGAGTTGTGATGGAGTTAAAGCTTGTTGTGTGGAATCGCTGCATAAGATAAAAATGAGAAAAGTGATTCGATTAGTGACTGGATCAAGAAAAGGCGTCAGCACGGTTGCTCAGCATCCTTGCTGAAATAAGTTGTAATGGAAGACCCAAGAAGTGCTTTTAATTATCTTAAAATGTCGCCAGAACTCTTAACGTTTCTTCTAAATAAAGTTAATTATGTGATACGGAATAAAGATACTGTAAAGCATGAAGCACTGATGCCAGAACTGAAAATACGTATCACATTGCATGCATTACAATCAAGAACACTCAGCATGTTATAAGATGCTGTTTCAGTTGGTGATGACGCTGTTTGATTAACACCAATAATTATTAACATTAACAGCAGTAAATATTCGAAGCAGGCCGCATTTAAGAAGATAATGGTTTGCAAACTATTCTCTTGAAGATGGCAAAATGTTAAACTTCAGACATATGTGAATGGGGAGCACTGCTGCGACGTTTTAAATGGATGAATATTGAATAAAGAATGTAGCTTCCTGATTTGCGTAGCCTTCCCTCCAGTCAACAATATTCCTTAAAAAAAAAGAAGTGGGCCAACTCGAACGATGGTATTTTAGTCTTGTAGACAAGAGGATTTCTTCAGCTAGAATTACAGTTGGTTGTATTTTTCTTAATTCAGTCGTATATGTGCTCCTAATCCAATAAAGTTTGCCCTGCAGCTCAGATATTGTCAAACTATCTATGTTCTGATCGCACATGACGGTCTCAGGAGCAGCAATATGTTGCTTCTTTTTGCAATCAGCATCAATGAAATCCCACAAACAACTATGCAAAGCATATATATACAAAAAGCGAACATTATTCCCCGTTCCCCACTTCATACTTCAGTTTGCCTACATTGTACGCACACACATAACGTCAAAACCCATGCAACTAGTGTCGCCAAAGTATGAGCGAGTGTGAATATAGATAGTACAGGTTATGGCATTATAACTGCGACAAGAGTGAAATGCAAGGAACATGAAACCAAAACTTTGGATCCGAAAGCAGATTTTGCACAAGGAGAAATCAAGGGTAAAAAACACATTTATAAAAGAAATAACATTCGGAGACGAAAATGTTCGCTGCGGCAGCAAACCAACGAACAGTTGGCATGTAAAAATCATCTGCAGAGTCGACACTCTTCCAAGAGTTTAGAATTTTACTCTATTCGTTGGTATAGGCATTTAAAATAACTGATTTTGAGTTTAACAGCTGTCACATCACACTAAGGAGCTATTTCCTGCATACAACCCATAATGTAAGCAATCCTTGCTCTCACAAATCAAATATGACTGGCTTTTTGACTACATATATTAAGTTTATTTAGTTGTTTATTCAAAAGTCTTTTAAGATTGTGGAATACGTCATTGGTTTTTACACACACACACACACACACACACACACACACACACACACACACACATACACACACACACACACACACACAGTTGCAAAAAATGGAACATAGGTTGTCATTCTTGTAGTTCCAGAAGCTGCGAAGATGTACCTGCCGATCACTCATTTCATTTTCTTCAAATACTCTGAGCACTATGGGACTTATCACCTGAGGTCATCAGTCCCCTAGAACCCAGAACTACTTAAACCTAACTAACCTAAGGACATCACACACATCCATGCCCGAGGCAGGATTCGAACCTGTGACCATAGCAGTCGCGCGGTTCCAGACTGAAGCGCCTAGAACAGCTCAGCCACAGCGGCCGGCTTCATTCTCTTTCCGTAATAAACCGAAAACTCTCTGAAATCAAATGGAGTGAAGCAGCAATTACTCCATAATACTACGACAGGATGCTCGTGTTTCGAAATAGTGTCACCATTGAGCAGTGAGTGGAAGCAATGAGGCACCACAAAGTACAACAAAATAGAAAATTTTGAGCTGTCATACAACTACATTGCAACTGTAGTATGCCACTAACTGTGGCGACACTTTTGTTGCATGTGTGAACTCTGCTTAACGAGCCAGTTGCTGGAAGTTTTCTTCAACTTCTTGTTTCATTAAAAATGTCAGTGTCTAACTTCATGTGGAGTTATGATAAAATGCAGTTGTTAATATAAAAAGTGGAGTGTTTCCCTGTACTGTGGAATGTAAAGCAAGTGGACTTCAAAACAAGAATAAAGAAACAGGACGCTTTCGAAAAGATCGCGGCACACTTTGGTACAACTGAGACTGAAATAAAAAAAAAATCATCATTTGTGCATACAATATACACAGGAAGTCAACAAAATGAGAAAGAGGAAAAGTGGAGAGAATGCCAATGATGTATACAGAACCAAGTGGGAATATTTTGATTAATTTTTGGTCCTGCGTGCCAAAGGAAACACAGGACAATTTTGTAACTGAAAGAAATTTTACATATTACAAAGAACACTTATTACAAATATGATGCATTGTATGCTAACATGAAAAACTCAGCGAAACTCTAAGGACAACAGTATAACCAGTCTACTTTCCTTCCTGGCGAAAAAAAGTAATCTGTAAATTTAGCTCGCACTTCCTTGGCTGACTGTGGCCAGTTATGTATGTTTCGGGATTCCAGCGGTGCATTTGTTTCCACCTATCTATCTTTGTGGCATTCTCCTTGAGTTTGTGAATCTCGAGCATCAAATGCTCGAAGTGGCATATAATGGGAATTGCTATTCCTTCTGCCACTAAAAAAATTGTGGAGAACGCTCAGTAGCTCGGTATGGGCTTTTGTTAAAGTTTCGAGGACATACCTTCACTGAAGAGTCAAGCAGTATATTGCTTTCTCCTACGTATATCTCGCGAAGACACCATGAGGATAAAATCAGAGAGATTAGATCCCACACAGAGGCTTACCGACAATCCTTCTTTCCACGAACAATACGAGACTGGAATAGAAGGGAGAACCGATAGAGGTACTCAGGGTACCCTCCGCCACACACCGTCAGGTGGCTTGCGGAGTATGGATGTAGATGTAGATGAGGACATACGATATCTGAACAGTTCTACCAAGTCTCAATGAACTGGTAAATTCAAAGTATTGTGCTCAAGACATTCTGATAGCCTACAGTTATTAAAAACTCCACCATCAGATATTCTGCCATTACTACTTACTCCATAGCCAGGTCCAAACAGTGCCAATAGCACAATACTGGGTGCCTTTATAACTGGAGGACGTACTGTCTTCTTCCTTGAGAACCTGTATGATTACATGTTTCCCAGCCATTGCACCAATACGATTTGAAAAATCGCACCTCTTTTCGAAACAGTTAGCAATTTGTAACGATTCTTATTGTGTTGAAGTTACCTGAAATTATAGAAAACAAAAATTATATCTAAAATTTGCTCATATGAATATTGTAAATACGAATATACCATCATTTGACCATCGGACAGGCTCCCATAGGGACGAGGCGTGCATTCCCAATATGCTACGTAAGTGCCGATTACCCACAGTCCTCTGTGTTCTGGAAACATAAATGTTTCTTCTGCAATTCGTGTTTCTACAATAGAAAAACTGCTAACTTTACCGCTGAGCTAAGAGCTGCTGTTGTGTGATACGCGTGGTGGAGTGCATGTGTGGGCACATGTGCACAGGCGAGATTTTGAGCGACTCAGGGAAGCTGTGAGGCTTCCGCTGCCCTGTTAGTTAGCTCACGTGTGGTGTGCACACACGCCGCGGGCAAGCTCGCAGCCTTCTGCTGCCCAGTTAGCTAGGTAACGCACAGTGACAAATTTTTTTCAAGTGAAAGTCAAGTTATTGTTTGTAGACACTCCAAGTTCAGAAAACAATATTTTTTTTCTTTGGAGTGAAAGAGAAGTTTGAATTAGAATTGTTGCATGAAGATTTTCGAAGTTCAGAACACAATATCAGTATAATGAAAGTATGGTATTCATTATTTATTTTATGTTTCATTGTCTTGGTTTGTTGATTATAATACTATAAACAATTACAGTCTTAAATTTATGAGACTGATACAACAAATTAATATTTACGCAAAGCTTTTCAAATTTTTAATTCCCTTTGGAGTACAAGTTTTTTCGAATGTGACAGTGGTGCACTGAATAGCATGTTTGATTAGTATGCTAGAGGCCTGGGTTAGATCCTGTCATCGGCAAAAATTTTATTTTGTGCCTCAGTCTCATACATATATCAGTGATATATAAGACCGTAAAAATGTCTCAGGAATCGTAAAAATTTCATTCATTAATTATGTTCTTCTTTATTATCTCTAATTACAGTATGGTGGAGGTGGAGTGTATAATAGAACAATTGTTGTGAAGACTGTTTCGTCTAAGGGGTCTAAGTGAAAAACAGGAAATTGTGCAAACTGGCAGACCTTGCCCAGAACTGCCTAATCTGAAGGCAGCTCATAAAGACAAAAGCCAAGAATATGTTCGATATTTCCAATGTCTCAATATAGCTGGAAAGACTGGATCACAGGGAGTTTGATGCTTAACAAACGTTTTTGCTGCCCATGTTTATTGTTTGCAAAAGAACAAACTGTATGGTCAAACAATGGATATAATTACCTGAACAATTTGCACAGTGCCATACAGAAACACAAGGAATCTCAGTCTCACATTTTATCGGTGCTGAAAAATAAAACTTTCAGCACAACATTTATAGATAGTCAGCCTGATACACAGTTACGGACTGATATTGTACATCATAATGAATCTGTTAGCAAGAATAGTGAAGTGTTGAAAAGATTAATTGACATTGTATGTGTCATTGCTGTTCATGAGGTTCCATTTCATGGACACAATGAGGGAGAAGATTCTCTGAACAAGGGTGTTTGCTTGGGTCTTATTGAGTTACTATCTCAGTATGATGCTACATTAACTAATTATCTTCACACGTCCAAAATGTTCTGTGGAACTTCAAATAGAATTCAAAGTGACATATTATTTGCTGTCAGTGAGGTACTTCTAAAAACAATTACAGAAAAAATTACACAGTCAACATTCGTTGCTTTGTTATTCGATGAAACATCAGATATAATGAATTCTTCTCAACTCTCAAAGACACCAAGGTATATGAATTCTGAAACTGGAGAAGTTCATGAAAGGTTCATCCCACTTACAGATGTTAGTACAGGCAGAACAGCCATTGGGTTGCTTCAGCACATGGTCAAGACTGTCAAAGAATTTGATTTAAGTCCTAAGTTGGTTGTTCAAACGGTGCAGCTGTGATGGCTGGCCATTTGGGTAGACTAAGAGCTAAAGTTCAAGAACTATATCCAAAGGCCATATTTGTTCATTGTTTTAGTCACATCTTAAATCTATTTCTGTCTCTGTCAGTTTCTTGCATAAAAGAATGCAGAATATTTTTTCAGACGCTAACAGGTTTGGAGTCATTTTTCCAAAAATCCTCAAAAAGAACTCATGCACTGAATGAATTTAAAGTGAAAAGAATGCGAAGACGTGCCCCAATATGATGGAATTTTTCATCCCATTTCCTTCACACTGTGAAAGATCAGTGAACCTCATTTGTTGAATTATTTGAGGACATACTGGATGAAAGCTCAAATTGGGACAATGAAATAGCAATTGCAGCTCAAGGATTTTTGAAATTTCTGTCTAGCCCCAAAACAACTTTTTGCTACTGATATTCAGCAGAATTTTTTGTTTCACAGATGTAATCTTCAATATTCCTCAGTCTAAACACCTAGATATTCTGTATTAATCACAAAAGACTCAAGATATGAAAAGGAAATACTGAACCTTAGAAACCAGGCTAATTTGGTGTGGAGTGACACTCAGGCACAACATGCTGATGCTGAAGATGAACCTCTTCCTAAAATGCGTTGTTGTCATGTACATCCTTCCATTTTAAGAAGGTCTCTCTACTGTCATATTGTTGACAACACAGTAGTGCAAATTGAAAAAAAGTTTGAATTATTGCATCAACTTGAATTCATATATTTGTTGGATCCAAAGATGTATGAAACATACAGAACAAATTTTGTTATGAATGTCTCATGTGCATTTTAAAAATTTGAAAAATTGAGACAATCTCATAAGGACGTGTTTGATTTCGTTCCACTGAAAAATGAACTATTCATGTTATATGCATATGAGAACTTTAGTAACGATCACCCATATGAACTTGTGAGACAATTTGATACAGCTCTGCCTGAAGTGTATAAACTAGGTTTACTTTTTGTTACTGTTCCAAGCACAGTTGCATCTGTAGAAAGCTCCTTTTCTGCATTAAGAAGAATTAAATCATGCCAAAGATGTACACAGAGTCAACAGCCTCTTTCTGGTTTGGCACTTCTATCCATACAGGCAGATGTTCTTCACAGTCTAAGAAGTAGGATATCTTCTATGATGATGTAAGCACTGAGTTCATGAGGCAAGAAAGAAGAATGGAATTTACACAAAATAAAAATTAATATTAATTCAGTTACATAGACAATTGTAAAATCTAGTACATCATTTGAAATTTGTCAAGTACATGTATTAATAAATATGATGTTATGTATGAATAATAGAATCTCATTTCCGATCCTTTCTGTACTTTGTCCCAAAGCTCAAAATATTTTATTTCAGCATACTCAGCATTATACAAGGTGGTCCATTGATAGTGACAAGGCCAAATGTCTCACGAAGTAAGCATCAAATCGAAAAACTACAAAGAACAGAACTCGTCTAGTTTGAAGAGGGAAACCAGATGGCGCTATGGTTGGCCCGCTAGATGGCGCTGCCATAGGTCAAACGGATTTCAACTGCGTTTTTTAAAAATAGGAACCCCCATTTTTTATTACATATTCGTGTAGTACGTAAAGAAATATAAATGTTTTAGTTGGACCACTTTATTCGCTTTGTGATAGATGGCACTGTAATAGTCACAAACATGTAAGTACGTGGTATCACGTAACATTCCGCCAGTGCGGACGGTATTTGTTTCGTGATACATTACCTGTGTTAAAATGGACCGTTTACCAATTGCGGAAAAGGTCGATATCATGTTGATGTATGGCTATTGTGATCAAAATGCCCAATGGGAGTGTGCTATGTATGCTGCTCGGTATCCTGGACGACATCATCCAAGTATCCGGACCATTCGCCAGATAGTTACGTTATTTAAGTAAACAGGAAGTGTTCAGCCACATGTGGAACGTCAACCACGACCTGCAACAAAAGATGATGCCCAAGTAGGTATTTTAGCTGCTGTCGAGGCTAATCCGCACATCAGTAGCAGACAAATCGTGTGAGAATCAGGAATCTCAAAAACTTCGTTGTTGAGAATGCTACATCAACATCGATTGCACCCGTACCAAATTTCTATGCACCAGGAATGCATGGCGACGACTTTGAGCGTCGTGTACAGTGCTTCCACTGGGCACAAGAGAAATTACGGGATGACGACAGATTTTTTGCACGCGTTCTGTTTAGCGACGAAGCGTCATTCACCAACAGCGGTAATGTAAACCGGCATAATGTGCACTATTGGGCAACGGGAAATCCACAATTGCTGCAACAAGTGGAACATCAGAGACCTTGGAGGGTTAATGTATGGTGCGGCATTATGGGAGGAAGGATAATTGGCCCCCATTTTATCGGTGGTAATGTAAATGGTGCAATGTATGCTGATTTCCTGCGTATTGTTCTACCGATGTTACTACAAGATGTTTCACTGCATGACAGAATAGCGATGTACTTCCAACATGATGGATGTCTGGCACATAGCTCGGGCGCGGTTGAAGTGGTATTGAGTAGCATATTTCATGACAGGTGGATTGGTCATTGAAGCACCATACCATGGCCCGCACTTTCACCGGATCTGATGTCCCCGGATTTCTTTCTGTGGGGAAAGTTGAAGGATATTTGCTCCTATCGTTTTCCACCAACAACGCTTGACAACATGCGTCAGCACATTGTCAATGCATGTGCGAACATTATGGAAGGCGAACAACTCGCTGTTGAGAGGAATGTTGTTACACTTATTTCCAAATGCACTGAGGTTGACAGACATAATTTTGAGCATTTATTGCATTAATGTGGTATTGACAGGTAATCACGCTGTAACAGCATGCGTTCCCAGAAATGAAAAAGAAAAGAAAAAGGTTGGTCGTCTCTATGTCAATTTTCTGACCGAAAAGTTCCAAGAATTCCTGCAAAGGCACTTTCGTGAAGAGAGAGACAACACTGAAACGTACAATGATGTCTGATCCTTGAAGCCTGAAGTTGTTAAGACGCCCAACAAAGTCCACTGAGTTGTGAATATGGTGTGGACATTTTCCAACATGAGGATTAAGCATATCTGACAGGTATTTTGCAAGTGATTACGTTGGAGCATCAATGTTGCTGACAATCGGGTGTAAAGTCACTCCCGCTTTGTGTATCTTTGGGAGTCTGATAAGTCTTGGTGGAACACATGCTTCTTCACAACATTGCATGGTAAGCCGGATTCTTAAAAGAGAGCCATGGTCTTCCTCTCCACTCTCTTGGTAGGATCAGTGTTGATCTTCTGACATGAGCTGTTTTCTAGGAAGCCCCACATATTCCCAATGTAATCCTGATGAGATAAGGCCACAGGTGCGTTGCTTTTGTCACCTGGTAAGACCACATCTGGATCTTCTCGTAGCTCCCATATGGCTGCCATCTCCCTACTAGAGAAGTTTGGTTTTACAGGTTTTAGTTTGCATGAGAGCGATGTACTTCTTCAGTTGCTTCAGGTGGAAGTCGTGCAGCTGCCTGTTCCACTGCACTGATGATATCCGTGATAGGTGCGAATTTAGGAGGTGGTGCAAAGTTAAGTGCTCTCTTAAGAACAGAGAGCGCGTCCCCATCCAATTGCCTGGCCGTAAGATTGATGATGGTCTTGCAGGGAGCCTCAGAAAGTTGTCGTTCTGGTAAATGCTCGAATTGTGATGTCTGACTTCCAGTCGCCTTTCTTTGTACAGAGTCCTCTGTTGTCCCTGTGACACCATGAATCGATTTCCACGTCCAGGAGCTGACCTGGTTGGTCAGCTGAAGATATAGTTTGAGAAGTTCTCTGTTAGTCGAGTTCAGGCACCAGCGAGTAAAACATATTCTTTCACAAACCGTGGCTGGGCTTGCACGTTTCTTGATTCTTCTGGCTGCCGCTGATTCAATGTGGTGCGTCACCTTCTCGAAGTTCAGCACCACACGCTCTTCACGGCATCTCATAAAGAATGCAAATTCACTGAGTAAACTGTTTCTCGAGTGGAGCAGCTTGTCAAGACTTTTGATGTTGCGATACATCTCCGCCCTGTAAGGGTATGTGATGTGGTTCTTCAGTTTCTCCTGGTGTATTTCATGATGAAAGAGTTCACAGGTGTTAGTACCCCACAGGCACAATATTTCGGCAAGAGACCACGTTGCCATCATCAAGTGCACTGACGAACTGACCACAGAGGTGCCGGAACAGGGCTTTTATCTCCGCCCCCCCCCCTCCAGGTATTCCAAAAGCGGTCCGTGCCCTGGTGCGGAGCGAACAGCATCTGTTCAAGTAGCAGTCCGCCCACAGGGGCGTGTGCTGGCGGCGTCTTCTTAGTATCTCTGCCTGTTCTCGAAGTCAGTTCATGGTGGGATGTCTACTTTCTCCTTTTAATCAGATTCAAAGCGGGTTGACTTGAAGTAAATGATGTTTTAATAACAAAGTCTGAAAAGGGAATGCCATCGTCATTGTTAAAAAGCAGTAATATGTTACTAAAATCTTGGAGTTTTTCGAAGAAAGCGACGTTTCCGACCTGCATGAGGATCCCACTCCTGTTTTGCCAAAAGAAATAAGAGCCTCAGTTAACGATGCAAAATTTTTACTTAAACCTTATCAAACTTACGTGTACAATTTAAAGTTCATAAATTATGACATCCTGTACATCCAATTTCGAATAGTATGAATAATGCCTAACATGACCTAGCTATGTTTCTGCACAACAAATTGAAAATATCTTTTACTTTCCAGAATAATTATTCTATCTCCAACAGTCAAAGCTTAGTCAATAAAGTTAAAGACATGCATTGTGATCAAGATACTTTGCTAATTTCTTTCGACATTAAAAATCTCTACACGACTGTGTCAGTCAAAACAGCCTTGGACATAGTAGAAAAAATTTACATTTCTTCAAAAAACGTTACTGATTTCATGAATTTGTTTCAAATTGTAATTAAATACAGTTATTTCAGTTTCAATGGACAGTTATATCAACAACTTGAGGTCTTACGATGGGCAACCCATTAGCAGGAATCCTAGCAGACATTTTTATAAATTTCTTAGAATTCTTTTTTTGCATTTTTCAGCTGCTGCCTTAAGCGTTATTTCGTATCCTAGACATGTTGACGATACTTTGATTGTTTATAGAGGATCGAATAACAGGACTGATCACCTACTCAAAATTGTCAACGAACTTCACGAAAAAATTACTTTCAGCTGCGTACCTGGAAACGAATTGCGGCAATTGGGATACTTAGACCTTACTGTGGCAATAGTAAATGACAAAATTTTCTTTAATATCTTCTGTAAAGAAACTTGTACTGATCAAATAGTACCTTTTTCCTTCAACACACCCCTAGTCTCATAAGAACGTCTTCTTCCATTCAGCTGTCATTAGTGCTATTCTCTTCCATTAGCCAATACCTTTTTTCTTCAACACAACCCCAGTCTCATAAGAACGTCTTCTTCCAGTCAGCTGTCAATAGTGCTATTCTATTCCATTAGCCAATGAAAATGTTGAAGCAGAAATAAATTTGATCAATGGTATTGCGGTTGATAATGGCTATGAACCCAATATAGTAACATTTTCAGTAATAAAACAAAGAACAGACAGAATCACCACTCTGGGCGTTTCCATTAATGATCGAAATGACAAGAAAATTTTTATTTCAATACCATTTCTTGGACCTGTCTCTTACAGAATACAGATCTTCTGCAAAACAAATATGATTGCAAAGTAGCTTTTTCCACCAATAATTCTCTAAAAAATAATCTTATGTGCAATCTGGATTCAAGTCGGTCTTCAGTCTTATTTGCAAAAGTCAGGAGTTCATAAAATCGTCTATGACTCTTGTCCAGCCTATTACATAGGACAAACAGGGCTGCCTATATCTGTAAGATTCAGAGAACATATTCTAGGAGGAAGAGTACTAATATTCGTAATTCTTCCTTTGATGATCACTTGTTAATCACAGGGCATAAACACAAACAAGTGCAAGAGAAAAAAGGTCTCAGACTCGATATCACTGAAAAATTGGAATTTTCAAACACCTCTCGCTTAAGAACGGTTTTATTCTTAATGAGCAATTACAGTTGCGTAATAAAAGTTTCTTTCAAGATTTAGAAGCCGCTACTTAGATTTGCTTTATTTTTGAATTTTTCCCCTCAGTAGCGTCGGGAAATCGGTTTCCGTTAACCAACCGCCCTTATCAGTTTTTTAGTTTATTTCAAATCACCTGTATAAAGGCTGATTTATTATTTTCACAAACTTTCACATTGTACTATGTGTTACTAGTGTATACCTACAGCTGTGTAATTTTGCTCTTAACGCAGATGTTTATAAATTTTCAGTTTTGTTACTAGATAGGACTACTAATCCTTGTCTCCATCTCATGGCAGTGTCGGCTTACATGCCGTTTAGTCTGATGCCTCTCGTGCTGTGTGTGTGCCGGCCCTAGCTGGCTACAGCAGTTAGCTTGTGCCACATTTGCAACCATGGTTTTATCATTCTACGATAACAGTCTGTCTTTTTTATTATGACATTTATTCTTGAGTCATGGAACACAAACATATCATTTGATGAGAGCACTGTTGCTGAAATTTTAAAGTTGTTATGTTATTTCATGTAAGTACTGTTTTGTGGTTTTGGTTAAGGATTTTCACATATGTATATACTTTATGTATATTACCCATACTTTATATATTTTTCTAGATAACTTTTACCATTCTTATGAGAATAGTTTAGAACTATTGAAACCTGGTTAATGTGTTTTTTAAATAAAAAATGTTGTATGCAACTGACTATTACATTTTATATAATTGCATACACAGTCCTGAGCTCACAGACACAAAATGTTTAAAATATTAAAGTACTTTGTTTCTATATCTAATGCATTACATCATTTTCAGTCACTGTTTGGAAGTACAAGAGAACATTGCAAGTTATACATCTGCATTTACATACACCATATGGTGGTATTATACCACAACTATTTGTTCCCTTTCCACTTCCACTCATGGGTAGAGAGAGAGAAAAAACTGTCTGTATGCCTCTGTATGAACCCTAATTTCTTGTATCTTATCTTTGTGTTCCCTACGCAAAATGTATGTTGGCAGCAGTAGGATCGTTCTGCAGTCCTGCTTCAAATGTGGGTTTTCTAAATTTCCTTAGTAGTGTTCTTCGAAATGGATGTCTTCTTCCCATCAGGGATCCCAAATGAGCTCGCAAAGCATATCCGTAACACTTGACTGCTGATCGAACCTACCAGTAACGAACCTAGCACCTTGCCTGTTAAGTGCTCCAATGTCACCCCTGTTTTATATGAAACAGAACAAATATGGAATCACGAACTCCATATGTTATTAAAATAATTCAGAATATGAGCAATATACTCACAATGCAGTTTCAAGAGTGCAATAGTAAATTATAGTCTGGAACGCCACACTATGAAATCGGTTCTGTGTCATGTCATGTCAGATGATACTGGGGTTTTGAGATTTTCTAAGACACAGTTACTTCCATTTGATAATGGCCACACAGAGGAAATGGCAATATTGTGTTTAACAAATAAATAATTTTATAGATTCAAGACGAGCATAATGACCTTTACAAAATTTTGCATGTCTGTGAAGCCTAGCTACGAGAAGCTAATCCTGTTTTCTTAAATTGAGATTTCTCAAATGCATTACTTTTCAATGCAAAAAAACTTTTCATGTTTCCTGGCATACACTTTACAACTAGACTACTATAGTCGCTTAAGGTTACATTAGTTACGTGACATGATTTTGTAAATGTATATATGGCTATGCTTCAATGTTATTGCATCTTTATGCAAGAAAATTGTTTCACCTAGACCACTTTGTGCATCACAGTTGAAAGTTGGAAACAACACTTCTGGCCATCAGGGATCATTTTATGTCGACACGACTATAGGCCCACCCATAGTACATAAATGAAAAATGTTGTCATTTAAAGCACATATTTAGAATTAAAAATATGAATTTCGAGCATTGCATCATTGCATTAAAAGTTCACTGCAAGGCCATTAGGAGCACTACTGTACTCTGTTTTCCTATTGTAAAGCCAGGTTTCCACAGGCATAAAATACTTACATGCATGTCCCACCACGACTACCCTTACATTCAAGTTTGTATTTCCATATGCTGAAGTTGGAAACGCTACTCACATGACTTTCAAGATGGCGACAAGTAAAGCATTTTAGAAGGAGAAGCTAGTGTCAGGCAAAGTGTACCACTGTAGTTCAATACTTCAAGTGAAAGAAGCTTACCCCCTGTGTGGGAGATAATATGCTTGCATAGCTTTCAGTCTAAGAACTTATTCTAATATCGGCAAAGCAAAAACAGACCCACAAATGTTGGTAATGGAAATAGCTGTCTTGTAGAAATCGTTTGGTGACATCCAGTATGCTAATAAGGAAACTGTTTGCTGAGGACGAAAATCATACTCACCACTGTAATACATGTATTCTATTGTGAAGAACACTATTTTTAAAATTTTATGTTAAATGCTGAACACAGCCTACATTAAACCGAAGGCACATCAGAAAGTAAAGTTTTTGTTTCAACAGTTATACTCTGTTTTTATTTTTAGCTTTAGTCAAGATCATGACAGGTGATGCAAAATTTATTTCTCCTTTACTATTACAGCATTTAATTATGTAGTAAAACGCTTTACCATTGTACAGATGTCATTTCTCAGTCATTGCATCAGCATGGAGACATTCATATTTGCATAGAATTTTAATTAGGGTCAAGAACAGCTTTAATTAACTCTATAAAGGCACAAATAAATTTTTTATTTCTACTTCACCATCATATTTATACTCAGTGACTAAAGCAAAAAACTATTATCATTATACTGAAATGAAAAATATCTCCACAAGATTGACTGTTCTGCAGTAACATGGACCTCAGTAAGTCTATACTCCAAGCTATCACATTTTTCGAATCTGTATGTCATTTCAAATGGTGCTGTGTTACTTTATTAGAAACAAGTAATTATAAGGAATGAGACTCCTGTTGCACATTTAAGGTAATTATGCCCCTTACTTCACAAAGTATTTATTCATGTACTTGAATACTAAACCTATTATTGTGTCAAGACATTAACTATTTATGTTCACATAGACAGCTTTGCACAGGTATAAATGACTTACATGTGCATTTCCACCACCACCATTCATGTAAGTCAATTTACATCTGATAGCAGTCTACTTGGACACTGACGCAACAGCTTATGCATGAGAGATGAAATTTAAAAGGCATTTTATCTTTCTTGAGCAATATTACTTCCCTCACCATCATGTATGAGCTTCAGCAACTGAAGGTAGGGGAATCAGCTCTCATTCTGCTCTAGTTCATTTTAAAGCATGGGTCTAGTATCATTTATTTATGTACTTGAAATGTTAGTCTCATGAAAAATAATGTTTTTAGTTTTCAAAAAAGTTAATGGATACTTTGTAAAGTGGAAAAATTTCTTAAATAGTGTGATAGGAATATCATTCTACAATTCAGAAACTCCTTACAACCACTTATTTGTAATATGAGTAACATATATTTGTTTGAAGTGATGATATGTATTAAAAAGTATTGTAACTGAGAGAGTGAACGTGTTGAGGTTAATATTATTGTGTAATAGCAAAAACTGTAAAGGTATTTTTTATTTCAATATAATGGTAACAATTTTGTTTAGTCATTGAATGTAAATATTACTGTGGAATGGGAATTTATTTGTGGTTTTAGAGATTTAAAACTACTGTTCAGCCTCACTGAAATCCTATGTAGATATAAAAGTGTTCGAATTGGCACTATTCTTGAGTAATGATTGTTGGGCACAGGAGTAAAAAATTCAGTTACAAAATTAAGTACCATACTGGTAAACCAAACATATATGTACAGCACCTGTGGCCTATCAGAACCTTGAACAACGCAAAAAAACTAAACATTTGATACAAAAGAATTACTTTCCAATGTGTGCTGCAGACAACATAAAAATTTAGAAATAGTGCTCTTCAGAATGTAATTCATATATTGCAGTACTCCAGATACCATATACATTTCAATGTTACCTGTAATTTAGAGCTGGCATGGCATTTCGCATATGTTTGTTAGACTTTTCTATAGAGTCACAATTATGGCTCAAAATGGTTTTACAATTGATAATACTCATTCGGAAACGATTTTCGAACGAGACTTCGTCCTCAGCAGAGAATTCCTTTATTAGCATGTTAGATGTACCCACATCGTTTTACAACATGTCAGTTTCCATAAAAAACGGTTATGGATCTGATTTTTTTCATCAACATCATTATAAGTTCTTTGGCTAAAAGCTGCACAACTTCAATATGAATAATTTCACTTGCTGCCATCTAAAACGTCACGTAAATAGTGCTGCCAATTTTGGAGTGGGGAAACTCTAATTTGCACGTGAGGGTAGTGGTGGATGGGGGCGGGGCGCACATGTAAGAAATTAAACCTGTGGAAACCTAGCTTAATAGAGCCAAGAGGTGCATAGTCCAATGAACGAGAGCAGGATGAAAGCTGCACTCCTATAGTTTGTAACAAGACTAAAGGTAATCAGCAGTGCTGTTATTGGCAATGTTTCTACAGTCACATCGAGTTTACAAAACAAATTGTGTGCTGAAATTACTTGAAGTTAAAGTATAAGACCACTGAATGAAAAATAAATTGAGGGCCAACAAACGAAAAACGAACTGTACCTATCAGCACACTGGAATGACGTACACAACTCACTTGAAACCAGTGAAAACTGTTGTATAATCTGCTATATAATCTACAGTTCTCAAGAGAAGCGTTTCAAAATAAGATTAAGAAATTACCATTTCTGTTTTCCTTCTTTTTTTTTGAAAGCGTTCCTGGGGATATGGAGATCAAAAGAAGCGTGAGATAGGAGTTCATTTTCCGCAGTAGAACTTCACAAAATAATGGCATTCATAATACTGGTTGAAATTGCTTGGTCAACCGCTTCTGTGTGGTGAGATCACGGCTAGTAATGGACTGCAATGGTGTCGCATGCATGGAACTGTGGGATAGATCGCTCATGTGAGGGGACTTTAAAGTGTGTCCAGTAGTGAGTAAATTGTGCAAGAATATTCTGTAAGTACTTACCATGAAGCTCTATTTAAATGTTTGAAAAGAGAATATTTAAAAGTTAGTATTGTCATGTTTCATGGGCTCACTCAAATAATTCATTTAAGCATAGCATTTGCAAAACCATTACCTTCTGAAAGATGCAGTTCGATGGGATCAGCTAAAGTAGTTACTTCATCCAATGGAGTATACATAACAGAAAAGTCATATATGTCTTTAGCCATCCAAGCATTATTTCAAGCATCAACGACTGACTGATCTTCCAATATGGCTTGTTGGATTCTTTGTTCAATTTCCTCTTACTTGCTGCTTGTGACAATCCTCTAGGCCCAAAAGCAACATAATCATCAAGGACTCGAAATTCTTCATCAGGCTTCTGCCTCATTTCTAACGCATTATTTAAAATAGCATCAAAATTTTCCTGTGTAATTTTCTTCATTTTACAAGGAGGCCTTGTAGCTTCTGTTTCCATAAAATTTTCATCCAAAACAGTAGGTGTGTTTGTTTCATATTCATTTGCTTTGTTTTCTCCATCACGCACCTCAAATAAATATCATAATGTAGAATGAATATTACATCCAAATCTACATAGATAATCTGCAAGCCACCATACAGTGCCTGGCGGGGGTACCCTGTACCACTACTAGTCAATACCTTTCCTGTTCCACTACCAAACAGAGCGAGGGAAAAACTTCTGTCTATATTCCTCCACATGAGCCCTAAGTTCTCGTATCTTGTTTTCATGGTCCTTATGAGTAATGTATATTGGCAGCTGTAGAATCGTTCGGCAATCAGCTTCAAATGCAACGAGGTTCTATATTTTCTCAATGGCGTTTCTCAAAAAGAGCATTGTCTTGCCTCCCAGGATTCCCATTTGAGTTCCCAAAGCATCTCTGTAGCAATTACGAGTAGAGATATTCATCGGGTTCTAGCTCAGTTTTTAAAAGAAAAGTCGAGAGCGAGTTTCACTTTATCTTTTAAAAATTCAGCATAACCTGCTGAATATCTCTACTGTCTTCCAAATTTCAGGTCTAACTCACTTACTTACATTTAAAAAACTTCTATTTTATTATAAAATACATAAAAAATTTACAGGAACTGATTTTACGATCACTTATTATGAAAAATTATCTTTTAAAAAAATGGATGTAAGAAAAGCATTAAAAAGTGCAAAACGTTTGCTATCGAATACCTCCCACTTGTTTCCTAGTTTTGGGCTTCTGACCCTGTGTACATGATTACTTCACAAAAACTAGGTTCAGAATTAAATGAACCATCTCATTTTTTCAGGTTATTATTAAGTACACAGCCGAGGACAGAAAACGCTATGTCAAATGACTAGCTCTCTCCCACAATTGACACATTTAAGACTTCGTCAGATCTATGGCCACAATAATTCAGACGATATAGTGATGCAGAGTCTGACAGAAAGCGTCAGTCGGCAGCTTGTATATATAGTTGGTATTGGAGAAACAAAGTTGATTCTAATTTACAAATTTTCATCTGTTTGTTTTACACAAAAATTAAATTATTTTCTTCATAATATGACGTTGATTTGTATAGACGAATTGTAAACAACATGTAAATATCAATGACAGTACTGAAATCAGTATTAAAAAAATTTACGTTCCTGTGTTAAAGTCAATGTAACTTATATCAGAGTCATCTGTTATTCAGCAAAGAATAAAGAAAAGATATATGAAAAAGAGGTATATTTGTGTTCATGTGAGAGAGATGGTGTAATCAAAAAACAGTTTTTTGATAAAGAGCTGCAGATAGAACTTGCGTTGTGCTCAATCGTCACCAGTCTCTCTAGAGGCAGTCTTATCTCACTCTGCCTTGCGTCCAGTTGACAGCTGACTTTTATCTTCTTCTACTGCTCACACTATTTTAAAAATTCCAAATGCCATCACACTCTATTAAAAATTCTCGGTTAAAATTTTGTGCTGTGCAGCATATTGCAAATTGTTTTCACCATACATTACTATAAACACAAGTGTGTCATTCGGAATTTTAGCATTAAAAGTTGCATAAAGTTTCATAGTTGTCTTTTGACTTGTAACAAAATCACTTTAAAAACGAGAAATGTATTGTAAGCTTTCAGAAAATTATTTGGAGGATTAGTATTCCACATTTTGTCTGCGAAAATTTAGCTTCTTCCATTTTTCAGGTATATATTTTGTAACTTAACGTGATCATATAATGGAGAGTGAAGGAACTGATAATTTTAACGATTAGTCTGAAATGTAACAAATACGAAATATGGCATATTGAATTCTGTAATTTGTAATCCAGAATGAGATTTTCACTCTGCAGCGGAGTGTGCGCTGATATGAAACTTCCTGTCAGATTAAAACTGCGTGCCCGACCGAGACTCGAACTCAGGACCTTTGCCTTTCGCGGGCAAGTGCTCTACCATCTGAGCTACCCAAGCACGACTCACGCCTAGTACTCACAGCTTTACTTCTGCCAGTATTTCGTCTCCTACCTTCCAAACTTTACAGAAGCTCTCCTGCGAACCTTGCAGAACTAGGACTCCTGAAAGAAAGGATACTGCGGACACATGGCTTAGCCACAGCCTGGGGGATGTTTCCAGAATGAGATTTGCACTCTGCAGCGGAGTGTGCGCTGATATGAAACTTCCTGGCAGATTAAAACTGTGTGTCAGACCGAGACTCGAACTCGGGACCTTTGCCTTTTGCGGGCAAGTGCTCTACCAACTGAGCTACTCAAGAACGACTCACGCCCCGTCCTCACAGCTTTACTTCTGCCAGTAACTCGTCTCCTGCAATCAGGTGTGAGGGAAATTAGGTTAGAGCTTCCTTGGTCATAGAAACTGGTTCTCGATGATCTTACCTGATACTATCGATCCTTTATAGGGCTTATAATTTAAATGGATGCAAGTATGGTTTACAAAAAATTTATTTAGATCAAACCATTGCTGGTTTCAGATTTATTACAAATATAAATTCAGATGGCTCTTGCAGATTTTCTTGCTGTAGTTAACTTATATTGTTTACACATAGTAAAATATCGTACCACACGTGCATTGCAACAATATACACTCCTGGAAATTGAAATAAGAACACCGTGAATTCATTGTCCCAGGAAGGGGAAACTTTATTGACACATTCCTGGGGTCAGATACATCACATGATCACACTGACAGAACCACAGGCACATAGACACAGGCAACAGAGCATGCACAATGTCGGCACTAGTACAGTGTATATCCACCTTTCGCAGCAATGCAGGCTGCTATTCTCCCATGGAGACGATCGTAGAGATGCTGGATGTAGTCCTGTGGAACGCCTTGCCATGCCATTTCCACCTGGCGCCTCAGTTGGACCAGCGTTCGTGCAGGACGTGCAGACCGCGAGAGACGACGCTTCATCCAGTCCCAAACATGCTCAATGGGGGACAGATCCGGAGATCTTGCTGGCCAGGGTAGTTGACTTACACCTTCTAGAGCACGTTGGGTGGCACGGGATACATGCGGACGTGCATTGTCCTGTTGGAACAGCAAGTTCCCTTGCCGGTCTAGGAATGGTAGAACGATGGGTTCGATGACGGTTTGGATGTACCGTGCACTATTCAGTGTCCCCTCGACGATCACCAGTGGTGTACGGCCAGTGTAGGAGATCGCTCCCCACACCATGCTGCCGGGTGTTGGCCCTGTGTGCCTCGGTCGTATGCAGTCCTGATTGTGGCGCTCACCTGCACGGCGCCAAACACGCATACGACCATCATTGGCACCTTGGCAGAAGCGACTCTCATCGCTGAAGACGACACGTCTCCATTCGTCCCTCCATTCACGCCTGTCGCGACACCACTGGAGGCGGGCTGCACGATGTTGGGGCGTGAGCGGAAGACGGCCTAACGGTGTGCGGGACCGTAGCCCAGCTTCATGGAGACGGTTGCGAATGGTCCTCGCCGATACCCCAGGAGCAACAGTGGCCCTAATTTGCTGGGAAGTGGCGGTGCGGTCCCCTACGGCACTGCGTAGGATCCTACGGTCATGGCGTGCATCCGTACGTCGCTGCATTCCGGTCCCAGGTCGACGGGCACGTGCACCTTCCGCCGACCACTGGCGACAACATCGATGTACTGTGGAGACCTCACGCCCCACGTGTTGAGCAATTCGGCGGTACGTCCACCCGGCCTCCCACATGCCCACTATACACCCTTGCTCAAAGTCCGTCAACTGCACATACGGTTCACATCCACGCTGTCGCGGCATGCTACCAGTGTTAAAGACTGCGATGGAGCTCCGTATGCCACGGCAAACTGGCTGACACTGACGGCGGCGGTGCACAAATGCTGTGCAGCTAGCGCCATTCGACGGCCAACACCGCGGTTCCTGATGTGTCTGCTGTGCCGTGCGTGTGATCATTGCTTGTACAGCCCTCTCGCAGTGTCCGGAGCAAGTATGGTGGGTCTGACACACCGGTGTCAATGTGTTCTTTTTTCCATTTCCAGGAGTGTACTTAAAAGTTATTGCTTCATTCAAAATTTCTTCACAGTCATTAACGGTTTTGGAATAATCATTTTTATTTTTCAGGTGATTCAAACTTTTGTTGACATCAACTTGCAAAAATATCGATTTTACTGCTCTGATTCAACTTTACCATTGTGTTTCAGACATAGGTTTTAATGCCAATTTTAATTTACTTTTTGTAAGATCTCAAGGCTTGCTTTACTTTGTGAAGACCACATTAACTTTATGATGAAGCCAAAACATATTTTAGCTGTTGCAGAAGTGTTGGCTGCATCTATCCAAAGGAAATTCCAACGTGATCCCCAAGGTGTGAAGAATGCTAGTGGATTAATATTGAGCATCTTTGTTCTGACACCTTCATTAACGTCAACCATAGTGGAGCCGTTATCATATCCCTGTCCTCGAAGGTTTTGGATATCTAGGTGATAGTTTTCTAGTTCCTTTAACATGGCATTTGTTAAATACTCTCCCATTGTTACCGTGACAACAATAAACCCAACGAAATGTTCCTCTATTTCTTTAGTTGAGGAATTGTAAAATTTTAATATTATTGACATTTGTTCCATGTGACTCACATCCCAGGTACAATAGAGCATGAAGGCATAATATTTTACTTATTTGACTCTCTTTATAACTTCGTTAATAACAGATTTCGGTATTAATGTAATTAATTTATATTGGCTGTCATGGCTCAGATAATGTTGACAAAGTAGCTTTTCATTAATACATTGCAAGTGCTCTTTTAGTTTTAGATCATATTTGAATAACATTTTAAATATATCTACAAAATTTCCAGTGTTTTTGCTATCGTTCAGGTTAAGGGATTCTCAACAAACTCTAAATGCCAGATTGTTTAAGGCTAAGTAGCTGATAATATCGATCAATCTTTCAGACAAGTTGTACCAGTACTTTTGGGATTCTCTAATCAGTATCTCATTTTCCTTGTCTACCGTTTTTCCATAATCGATTCCTTTACAGAATTCCATCTATTTAATCATGCAGCCCATATGTCCTTGACTTAGTTCATGTCTTTGCAATATCCAGTTTAAGTCTCTCCAGTCACAACATCCTTATTTTACACAACATCCTTCTTTTTACCACCTGTGTCTGCAAATATAAAAAAAAGTCTACATAGAAACCAATAAACTTTATCTTGAGGCATGGAGTAAGCTAATAATATGCCATGTTGCTTTTTGCTGTTACTCAATTTTTTAGTAAAATGACATTTAGTAAAATTTCTTTTCTTTGCGTCTTTGGGGTAACTTTCATCAGATTTCTGCATGTTTTGTTTGGTACTTTTGTCATGACA
Source organism: Schistocerca americana (assembly GCF_021461395.2). Taxonomy (NCBI): domain Eukaryota; kingdom Metazoa; phylum Arthropoda; class Insecta; order Orthoptera; family Acrididae; genus Schistocerca; species Schistocerca americana. The sequence continues at coordinate 747,557,193 of NC_060130.1, read as the reverse complement.
CCGAATCTATTACTGGAAATATCCACTTTCCTGGATCTAATTCTATAAATCACTCTCTTATATGAAAAGTTTGCTCTTAATTTTCTGAATCACAAATCCTTTCTCGTTTTAACTCTTTATTAAGCTCAGAATCTTGGATCACAGCAGCTCCACGCAATGTCGATACTGATTCAGGAAGGGTAACCTATTCATTCGATCCTGATGCTTATTCTGTTACAGAAACAAAGAAACTTGGAGAAGAGATTCATCAGAGTCCTCTGGAGCAGTTACACCTGAAGAAGGTTCCTTAAGAAATTTCATCTTACTAGAACTCGTAGCCTGTTTGGATGTGCCCATCCCAACCTTTCTTCTTCTTTTGGATGCACACTGGATTCCCATTTCCTCCCTATGTCTCTGTCTCTTGACGGTCCTTCAAACATGATGACCTAGAAATATTTTTTGTTAAGTAGATTGATGAGTGCAGTACTTAAAGTACTCTGTGTTGTGGTATAGATGAAACAAGATGTATGATTGTTGTACATAACAGAACTTTATTTATTCTGCTGTGTATTGTAGCAGAAAAAGACATTAAAATACAAAATTTCTTAAAGAAATTCTTATCTAAAATTTTCGACAGTCAAATAAATAGCATTCTACAGGAAAGTAAATATGTTATGAAATCTATTTGGATAATGACTTACCTCAAAAATATAAAATAAATCACATCACCATGATAAATGTATCAAAATATAAGCAATAACTTATTACCAGTGGACAAATAACCAGTTTTTAACTTAGTCATGAAAAGCCTCTGTACCTCTGAATTTTGTGCATCACTGCGTGCTAGTATGCACGCACATATTCATGACAGGTACAACATACGTGTATCCTGTAATCGCTCTATCTGAACCAGTCTGCAGTTCCAGACATATACACTTGGAGTGCTGTGTGCAGTGTGTAATAGGGGATAACTTTCATAACGTTGCCAGACGACCTTAGACAAATACTACCACACCTATATGGAGATAAATATAGGTAACTAGATCGCTAAAATTTTAACAACTGGAATAAGGCAAGGCTCCCACAGGCAAGAGGCTGTTAGCCGTCACCAATGCCTACTGCTGCTACTGGCTTTTGAAACAGTGTCTTTTATTTCAACTCCAGCTTGGTTGAAATCAGACCGTCATAAAATAGCATCTACCACACTTGAACTCCAAGTAAAAATTACTGTCGAATCACCTCCCCATATAATTTCCTAATAATCTTTAAAAAAATTCACCAGCCGTTCCTAGTGGATAAAGTACTTTATTTTTCTTACTTTTTATTTTTCCATTTTTAAGAATACGATCTTCCATACTTATCAGTAAGAGATGAATTAAAATTCAACAGAACTGATGAAGAAATTCCTGATAAAATATGATTTCCTTTCTCTGGGCTTATAAAATGCAACAGTTTTGACACATGATTATTGATGAATTGTTATTGGATTTTCCATTGTATGTTGGATAATCTGTACCATAAATTCTAGTAATACTGATGCACATGTATAACTGTGCATGGTTGGGATGTAACCATCCATCACCAATACTTATATTAATTTCTGTATCCTTCTTGGGTACATTTAAATTACTTTCACTTTTCTCGTTCACAGGGAGTGAGTAAAATCGATAACTCTCTGTTTTGTTCATGATTTATTAAGGAAAAAATTTTATGAAGGATTAAAACATTTCTAAACCAACAGTTACACAAACACCATTAAAGTCCATCAAACTGTCATTTTCATCAGTTATAGGAATTTCTAAAACTTGAGTAGGATCCATAATTGCAATATTTACAGAAAAATTTGATTTAGAAATTATTGGTTCACAAAATTCAAATTTAGGCTTGAATTAAGAAATAATATTAGTTTCTCAATGAAAATGATCAGTGTGTTGTATAAACATTTTATCAGCTAGATTAAAATTTATATTAATTAACTAAAATAGAATCATTTTAGCAACATCGTTATCAGCAGTCTCTTTACTGGCTTCATCAATTTGTCCACTAAATCAAAGTGCACTTCCCATACTATCTTTTATATCCATGTATAATTTTACATCACTCTCAATAGTTACTCTGTCTAAAATTTCATCTGCTTTAATGTGAATATTTGGCTTTTACGTATGAATAAATTTTTCGAAGTTTTTTATCTATACTGACCAACAGGACTTTCTCCAACACAACAGAATTCATTGTTTTTTGATGTAATATTCAGAGTCAAAGTAGTTGAATACAAAACCATCAAGTGTCACATTGTTATATATGTGCAGTTAATATTCTTTGAGAACAGATGATTTATCTGGCAACTGAAACAGACAACTCATTTATTAATTTTTTAATTTAATTAGATGAAACCTGAGTTCCTTAGCAGAAGTCAAAATGTAAGCCAGTTAAATGTTTACAAAATTATATTCAATGTGCAATCAGAGGACCAAGGGGTTGTGGAAAAAGACATTAATAATTAATAATTATATTCTAGCACCAGGATGGTTAAATTGGGATAAAATTAATCATTTTTACCTTAATTCTAAAAGTTTCCTAGTAATGTCTATCCTAAAAAATCCAAACTGATCTGAGTTAACGAGCACTTCACTGTCATTTGAGTATATGGCCGAAAGAGTCAGCCTTCAGGAAATGTGAAATGAACCCTGTCATCCAGAACTGCATGCCACAAAGAGCGCAGATTCACCACGAGATAGGGAAACTAACAGGTGTCTATTGCTATTGAGGTCTAAGTGCTGTAGTGTGCAAGTGAGACAGACGAGAACCTACATGATAGGGAGACCCAATAGAAGCCGTTTGTGGCTAAGGAGATGTAGCAGTGTTAAACATGGCGGACCTAAGATTGGCCATAAAGGGAAACATTAATAGAAACTACTTAATTCTGTAGTAATGCAGGGAATCTAGCCACAGTAATTTTAATCTACCATACTTCAGAACATTTCATGGTGATCCCAATAAAACTTGAATATTGAACATATCTATAATAATTTAGGATTTACTGTTAAAGTGAAATTAACAAGTTTTGTAACAAAAACCTGAATTCTAAAATCTAATCGCTTTGGTCGCTCTTAACGATCGACATTTCATATAGAAGCACAACATTAAAATCAGAAATGTAAATATCAACACTAACTTTATTTGATTAAGAGATATAGTAAATTTAAATTATCAGTATTTTCAGTTAAACATCAGATCATCACTTCTTCCACATGGAACACATTGAATGATGGCAGCATGACACCTTATTGAATCATTAGGTAATAGAATATTTGTTGTAAAGTTTAGTGCATAATACTTTCTTTTGTTCTTTATTTATTTATCAGAAAGACATTAGTGCAAAGCTACTGGCCATGACATTCAAAGTTAAGAAAGAAATTTTATTGATTTTATGTAAAAGAATTTAACTTTTATTATGTCATGGATATTATTGTTACTTTATTTAGAATGTGAAAGTGGTCAATCTTTGATTATTTAAATATGTTAAAATGTAAAATAACATAGAATAAGCTGTAGCCAATCAAATGGAGGGCTCCAGGAAAGGGAACTGCTCTAGACAGTTGAGCGAGTATATTCCGCACACGGTAAACGCGGCCATGGACAGGCAGACGGACAGTGCTGGTGCAGACTCAAAGTGGACAGTTCGGATGGAGACACCAAAGGATATAATTGGGATTGACATATGAAAGCAGATAGTTTGTCTTTAGGCAGCTAGGAAGGGAAACACATTGTGTGGTATTGTGGGACTCAGTCTCTGAGAGCTGAGCATTCGCAAGCCTAGTGTGAACTCCAAATTTTTGCATAGTTAATGAGGTGGAGTAATTCGCGATGAGATTGTGAATGATCTAACCGTGTCAAATGGATATGCGCTTGAGTGTAACAGTAACTCTAAATACGACCACTTTCGCTATTACTTTGCTTTCTGAATATACATTATTCTAACCAAATCGCAACTGAGTGGTTAATTTAGTTCACGATATTATTATCACTGTTACTATACGTTATGTTAACTTTGTATTTTGCAGACTTACCAGCAGCCAGACAATTTAACCAAAGGGTCACAAAGTGTCTAATTTAGGGCGTGTAATGCGACACATGCGGTTCAACTAGTAGACGAGTTTGAGCCAAGACATTTCAGCAAAGTGGAACCGCATGTGAGCCCGAACATCTTTGAGATGTTAGGTCACACTGATCACTCCAGCACTTACTACATATTTCTTTAAAATCATCAGACTTTTTAAAATCTCTACCAATAAACTCATGATGAACCGAAATATCAAGAATTTATAGAAAGATGTGAAAAATCTGAAAATAAGCATAACGAAAAAATTGCAACTTTTGTGGAAAATAACTATGAAATTATTCAATTAGATCAATGTCAAAGCAACTCAATTGTAGTTTTTAAAGACATTGTTCTTGAAAATCAAGATATAGTTAAAGAATATTTTACTAGAGGTAGATATGAAGGAATAGTTTACTTTTGCTTAGCTCAAACTTATTCGAAAATACCAAAACGATTAGTCAGAGATAATCTTAATGATTTGAAAAATTTTCAGATAAGATGACACAAGTTTAAATCATATTTATCATGAGTTTGTGGGTTGAGATTTAAAAAAAAATTGACAATTTAAAAAAAATATCTAATAAATGCTGGAATGTTTGGCTTGAATTTTTTACAATAGACATGACTAGGAAACCAAATGGAGGCAAGTCCAGAAATGAAATATAACATTATATAAACGTTGAACAAGAAGGTTAAACATAACATAAAGGTTAAACAAGTAACTGTTTAAAGCCATCTCTTGCTGATGCCAGAATAATAAACATAAATGTTGAACATTTAAAAATATTTGATTAGTGCTTTTTTCATCTTTAACAAATGTTTACCAAAAATGACCCAGAGGTCCTTAGAAAACCCAGGTAAAATAAAAGACTGAAAGAAGAATTTATTGTAGGTTTAGGTGATAATGTGTTAAAAGATACTGAAGAAAACAGAGAGGTTACAAAGCAGATGATTCTCTATCATAATCAAACAGAGGATTTTGGAGATTTTTCACCAAATAGAAAACTACACAACTGGTCTGAAGATGATATTGCAATTAGACAACTACACAATTTGTTCAAAGGTAATATTGGTAAATATGACTACTTATTAAGTGAATCAGAAATACAAGATTCACTGAACAAATATGAAGAAGAAAGAAAAACAATAGCTCAACCTGAGATTGCAGTTAAAAAAATAAAGAAGAGTGATGTCAAAAAATAAAGAATGTTGTCTATTCTAAAAGAATAAATACAAGTGAAAGGACATTAAAGTGTGTCAACAATTATGAAGATATAAATTTTGGATTTAGACCTGTTGGTCAATTTAAATATGTTGTTTATTTATCAGTTACATTCAGTTATTATAAAATAACTATTGGTCATAAACAATATGAAGTTACAGATGGATTAATGAATCTTTCAACTAAAAACGTATTACTATGGGCAATATAGGCGAAGATTTGGTGGTGCTGATTTATCCAACTATTCAGATACTTTGTACATAACAGATACATTATATTCTGATAATTATCCAAATAAAATCTAATCAAGTAGAGGTAAAAAACACAAACATTACATAAAACAAACTGTTGATGTCTATTTCCCAAACTTAAGGAGCGAAAATATAGGTGTTCCAGATTCAAGTTCAGATTAAAAATATAGGGCAAGGTCTAATAAAGAAATATTCAGAAAAATCTATCGAATATGTTTGGATGGATGAGGTCCATCAGTTAATCGATAGATTATCAATAATTCATGGTGAAGAATAACCTGGAAATAAAACTTCTCATAATGAAAAAATGGAATAATTCAAATGTTAACAAATAAATTTACTGATATTATCATCAACAATCCAAAAGGAATTCCATACTTAATCAAATTTTCGAATAGGCTTTCTCACAAATTTTGGAAAAGTAAAAAATGTAGGAAAAGATTAGTAAATTAGGCTTTAAATAAATTATCAAAGCCTAAGATGCATGTACCGGGATATTCATACTTCAGGCTTCTTACCAAGTTAGAAGAATGATTAACATGTGGTGACAGAGGAATTAATCCACTAGATAAAACATCTGAACAACATGATAGTGCATATCGAGATAATAAATATTTAGAATCTGGACATATGGCAGACAAAGAACTACCGTTAGGTGCAATAGACAGAATGTATGCTAAAGATGCCTCACTTGGGGAAAAATCAGCAACAACAGCTGTTAGAGGAATAATGTATTGAACACCAAAATTACGTATGGGACTTGATGATTACGATGGTTGGGGATTATAACAAATTTCAGAAGCACCATTTCAGTGCTACCTAAAAAATCATCCTTATAATGTTTATCTATATAAATGAATAACTTCCATATTGATTATATTTTGCTACCTAGTGGCAAGACTAAACGAAAATCGATTAAATTTAAATAAAATAATGAACAATTAAATGGTATCGATGGTTTTTTAACTGATGCACTAAAAAGAGAGATTACAAAAACAGGTGGTAATTTAATTATAACTTTAGGTAAACCTGTTGTTAAAAAATTTATTGAGTATCTAACAAAAAGAAAGAAGATTTGGCATTAACAAAACATGAAGGAGATTTTTACCATTTCTACTGGTTGCATTACTACGAGGGCCGTTCAGAAAGTAACCTCCGGTTGATTTAAAAAAATACACCAAGTTAAATAAAAATATTTTAATATATACATCTTACAACTACATCTTTGCACTATTTTTCTACATAGTCTCCATAGCGATTGAGGCACTTATCGTATCTCTTCACAAGCTTTGAAATTCCTTCTGCATAAAAATCACCCGCTTGTGCCTGGAGGCAGCCTGTGACCGCATCTTTGAGCTCTTCGTCGTCATCAAACCGCTGTGACCCGAGCCATTTCTTCAAATGCATGAAGAGGTGATAATCACTTGGCGCCAGGTCTGGGCTGTAAGGTGGATGGTTGATAACGTCCCACTTGAAGGACTCAAGAAGGGCCGTTGTTCTGCGAGCAGAGTGAGGACGGGCGTTATCGTGCAAAAAAACTATACCGGAAGTCAGCATACCACGGCGTTTGTTCTGTATAGCCCATCGTAACTTTTTTATTGTTTCACAGTACACGTCTTGATTAATGGTCGTACCACGTTCCATGAATTCAACCAACAACACCCCTTTGGCATCCCAAAACACCGTTGCCATCAGTTTTCTGGCAGAAAAATCTTGCGAGGCTTTTCTTGGTTTGGTAGGCGAATTTGAATGTGCCCACATCTTTGATTGTTCTTTTGTCTCAGGGTTCACGTACTTAATCCAGGTTTCGTCACCGGTCACGATTCTGTTTAACAATGGTTCTCCTTCGTCCTCATAACGTGACAGAAAGTCTAATGCAGACGCCATTCTTTGAGTTTTGTGGTGGTCGGTAAGAATTTTGGGCACCCATCGTGCACAGAACTTACGGTAACCCAATCTTGCCATCACTATCTCGTACAAGAGAATCTTAGAAATCTGTGGAAAATCAGTAGACAACTCCGACATTGAGAAACGTCGATTTTCACGAACTTTTGCATCAACTGTCTGAACGAGTTCGTCAGTCACCAATGATGGTCTACCACTCCTCTCTTCATCATGAACGTTTTCTCGTCCACTTTTAAATAAACGTACCCATTCACGGACAACTCCTTCACTCATAACTCTTGGTCCGTACACGGCACAAAGCTCACGATGAATAGCTGCTGCAGAATATCCTTTGGCTGTAAAAAACCTTATGACAGCACGCACTTCACATTTGGCGGGGTTTTCTATTGCAGCACACATTTCAAACTGCCACAAAAACTAAACTAGCGCAGGTACGACGTTCACTCGACCGCGGCTTGATGCCGACTGACCTGTTGAGTGCGTGAACGCACAGATGGCGTCGCTACTCCCCCCACAACCCGCACTGTGACCAATCGGAGGTTACTTTCTGAACCGCCCTCGTATATCTAGCAACTGCTGGTTCACTGGTTGGCGTGTTCTGGAGCCATTGCAAATGCAGTAATACATAAAAAGAAAACCAATAAAGGATCAGAACAAAAAAGACATAATTTGGCAATGGAAAAGAAAGTTGGCGCTGGAATGAAAAAAAAATTAAAGAAGTGCCAGAAACATTCGATTTTTATCCAAATCCATTAAGTAATTTTGATATAGAAAAACTTGCTAAGGAATTAATAATCAAGTTCTAGGGGACTGATGACCTCAGATGTTAAGTCCCATAGTGCTCAGAGTATTCATGAATGATGAATTACCCAATAAACCAAGAAGTTTTGAAGGTGAAATAGTAAATTGATATACAGCTGATCATGCTGGTACTCATTGAATTTATTACTATAAAAATAAAAATAAAAGATCTGAATTTAAATCATTTGTAGGAAATATTCCAAGAGAATTGGTTAAATATATTACATCAGCTAAAACAGGCCATAGGTTGCATCGTGGTTCAAGCGAGCTGGATTATAATGGACAACGAAGTCAAGATTTTAATGAGGTAATTTGTGGCCATTTGTGTTGATTTCTTCCAAAACTGTTGTCAGATAATTATAAATTTAATGATATACTAAATTTAATAAATGAGTATTTTTGGAAATAAACTACATCACCTTAAGGGTGATATAAATGTTGGAAAAACAAGCTTAGAAAAGATAACAAATGAATACTAACTCTTGTACCAACTGTTAAATATGAACCCATTTATCAACTTGAACAACGAGAAAATTCATTGAAAAATCCGAAAATTGCAGTATCCTTATATGAACTTAATACTGTAGAAGCTGCAGGATTAAGTGGTAGTAATATTTTTTAGTTAGATATTACAGATTTCCATAACTAAAATAATTTTCAGAACGCTTGTGATACATTTCTCGATTTTAAACGAGTTACACTACTTAAAGCAGACACTGATATAACTCTGTATTATTTCATAACGACTATCCTACCTACGTCATTAACATGATTCATATAAAAAAATTTTTACAAGTCAGAAGGCAACTATGAAACTTTATGCAACTTTTAATCATAAAATTCCGAATGACACACTTGTGTATAGTAATGTAAGGTAAAAACAATTTGCGATACAATGCAAAGCACAAAATTATAACTTAGAATTTTTAATAGATTATGATAAGATTTTGGATTTTTAAAATCGGTTGAACAGTTGTTACGAGAATTAGCAGTTACCTCAGTGTGAGCAGTAACTGTCAGCTTGAGTCCAAGGCCGAATGAGACAGTTCTATCCGCAGCTCTTTATCAAAAAACAGTTTCCTGTTTACTCCATCTCTCTCACATGAACACGAATGTACCTCTGTCTCATGTGTCATTTCTTTGCTGAATGATGGATGACTCTGATATAAGTTCCATTGCCTTTAATACGGGAACATACTTCATTTCAAATGTAAATTATTGTTTTTTAACACTGATTTCAGTGCTGTCATTGACATTTACATGTTGTTTCATATTCGTCTCTTCAAATGAATGTAATATGGAGAAGAAAATAATTTATTTTATGTGTAAAACAAACAGATGAAAATGTGGAAATTAGAATCAACTTTGTTTCTCCAATGCCAACTATATATAAAAACCGCCGACCGACGCTTTCTGCCAGACTCTGCATCACTATATCGACTGAATTATTGTGGCCATAGATCTGACAAAGTCAGAAATGAGTCAAATGTGGGGGAGAGCTAGCCATTTGCCATACATTTTCTGTCCTCGGCTGCGTAATGAATAATAACCGCAAAAAATGAGGCGGTTCATTTAAATCTGAACTTAGTCTTTGTGAAGTGCCATGTAGGCAGGGTCAGAAGCCTAAAGTCGGAGAAGAGTGGAAGGTATTCAATAGCAATGTTTTGCAGTTTTTAATTCTTTTCTTACATTTACCTTTTTTTATAAAAAAAATAATTTTTATAAGTGATAGTAAAAAGAAAACATATCCTTTCCTCTAAATTTCCTATGTATTTTATAATAAGATACACGTTTTTTAAAATGAAAGTAAATGAGTTAGAATTGAAATTTGGATGACAGTAGATATATTCAGCAGGTTATTTTAAAAACTGAGATAGAACCTGCTGAATATCTCTACTTGTAATTGTTACAGACATGCTTTGGGAACTCAAATGGGAATCCTGGGAGGAAAGATGATGTTCTTTTTGAGAAACGTCATTGAGAAAATATAGAACCTGATTGCATTTGAAGCTGATTGCCGAACGATTCTACAGCTGCCAACACACATTGTTCATAAGGACCGCAAAGACAAGATACGAGAACTTAGGGCTCATATGGCGGCATATAGATAGTCGTTTTTCCCTTGCTCTGTTTGCAAGTGGAATAGGAAAGGTAATGACTAGTAGAAGTACAGTGTAACCCCCACCACGCACCGTGCGCTGGCTTGCAGATTATCTGTGTAGATGTAGATGTAATATTCATTCTACATTATATTTATTTGAGGTGTGTGATGGAGAAAACAAAGAAAATGAATATGAAACAAACACACCTGCTGTTTTGAATGAAAACTGTATGGAAACAGAAGCTACAAGGACTCCTTGTAAAATGAAGAAATTTACACAGGAAAATTCTGATGCTGTTTTAAATAATGTGTTAGAAATGAGGCAGAAGCCCGATGGAGAATTTCAAGTCTTTGATGATTATGTTCCTTTTGGGCCTAGAGGATTGTCACAAGCAGCAAGGAAGAGGAAATTAAACATAGAATCCAACAAGCCATATTGGAAGATTTGTCACTCGTTGATGCTTGAAGTAATACTAGGATGGCTGAAGAAATATATGACTTTTCTGTTATGTATACTCCATCAGATGAAGTAACTACTTTAGCTGATCCCATCGAACTGCATCATTCAGAAGGTAATGGTTTTGCAAATGCTGTGCTTAAATTAATTATTTGAGTGAGCTTATGAAACATGACACTACTAACTTTTAAACATTCTCTTTTCAAACATTTAAATAGAGCCTCATGATAAATACTTACAGAACATTCTTACACAATTACTCGCTAGTGGAAACATTTTAAAGTCCCCTCACATGAGCGATCTATCCCGCAGTTTCATGCATGCAATACCATTGCAGTCCATTGCTAGCCATTATCTCACCACACACAAGCGGTTTGCCAAGCAATTTCAACAAGTATTATGAATGCCACTACTTTGTGAAGTTCTGCTGTGGAAAATGAACTCCTATCTCATGGTTCTTTTGATCTCCATATCCCCAAGAATGCTTGAAAAAAAAAGAAAAACAGAAATTGTAATTCCTTAAACTTATTTTGAAACGCTTTTCTTGAGAACTGTAGATCACATAGCAGAATATAAAATATTTTTCACGGGTATCAAGTGAGTTGTGTACACCATTCCAGTGTGCTGATAGGTACAGTTCGTTATTCGTTTGTTGGCGCTCAATGCCTTTTTCATTCAGTGGACTTATACTTTAACTTCAAGTAATTACAGTTCACAATTTGTTCTGTAATCTCAATGTGTCTATAGAAACATAACCAATAGCAGCACTGCTGATTACCATTAGTCTTGTTACAAGCTGTAGGAATGCAGCTCTGATCCTGCCCTCGACCATTGGACTGTATACGTCTTAGCTCTCTTAAGCTAGGTTTCCACAGGTTTAATTTCTTACATGTGCACCCCGCCCCCCATCCACCACTACCCTTACTTGCAAATTAGTTTCCCTGCTCCAAAATTGGGAGCACTATTTACGTGACGTTTTAGATGGCAGCAAGTGAAATTATTCATATTGGAGTTGTGCAACTTTAAGCCAAATATGTTGATGAAAAAAACGGCTCCACAAGTGTTTGTTACGGAAACTGGAATGTTGTAGAACCGTTTGGGAACATATAATATGCAAGTAAAGGAATTATCTGTTGAGGACTAAGTTTCATTCGAAAATCATTTTCGAATGAGAAAAATCAATTGTGAAATCTTTTTGAGCCATATTTCTGTCTCTATATAAAAGTCTAACAAACGTATGCGAAATGCCATGCCAGCTCTAAATTACAGGTAACACTGAAATGTACATATGGTATCTGGAGTACTGCAATACATGAATTACATTCTGAAGAGCACTATTTCTAAATTTTTATGTTGTTTACAGCACACATTGGAAAGTAATGCTTTTGTATCAAAAGTTCAGTTTTTTTGCGTTGCTCAAGATTCTGATAGGACACAGATGCTGTCCATATATATTTGGTTTACTGGCATGGTACTTAATTTTGTAACTGAATTTTGTACTACTTAAGTATAGTGCCGATTCAAACATTTTCATATTTGTGTAGGATTTCGGTGTGGCTGAACAGTAGTTTTAAATCTCTAAAACCACAAAGAAATTCCCATTTCACAGTAATATTTACACCCAATGACTAAAACACCAAAATTGTTACCATTATACTGAAATAAAAATTGCCTTTACAGTTTTTACTATTACACAATAATACTAACCTCAGCAAGTTCACTCTTTCAGTTGCAATACTTTTTAATACAGGTCATCACTTCAAACTATGATGTATTACTCGTTGCAAATAAGTTGTAAGAATTTTCTGATTGCTAGAATTATATTTCTATCACACTGTTTAAGAAGCTGAAGCTCATATGTGATGATGAGGAAAGTAATATTGTGCAAGAAAGTTAAAAATGCCTTTTAAATTTCATATCTTATTCATAAACGTGCGTGTCAGTGTCCAAATAGAGTGCTATGACATGTAAATTGACTTTAGTGAATGGTGGTGGGGGAAATGGACATGTAAGTCATTGATGCCTGTGTAAAGCTGTCTTTTTGAACATAAGTAGTTAATATCTTGACACAATAATGGGTTTAGTCATCAAGTACACGAATAAATACTTTGTGAAGTTGCATAATTCTCTTAAATGTGCAACAGGAGTCTCATTCCTTATAATTACTTGTTTCTAATAAAGTAAGACAGCACCATTTGAAGTGACATACAGATTCGAAAAATATTGTAGCTTAGAATATAGATTCACTGAGGTCCAAATTATTACAGAACCATCAATATTGTGGAGATATTTTTTATTTCAGTATAATGATAATAGTTTTTTGCTTTAGTCACCTAGTATAAATATGGTGGTGAAGTAGAAATACAAGTTTTATTTGTGCCTTTATAGATTTAATTAAAGATGTTCTTGACCCTAATTAAAATTCTATGCAAATACAAAAGGCTCTCTACTGGTGCAATCACTAAGAAATGTCTTCTGTATAATAGTAGTAAGTTTTATTACAAAATTAAGTACTGTACCAGTAGAGAAAGCATCATTTTTTACATAACCTGTGATCTATCACAATCTTGACTAAAGCTAAAAATAAAAACAGAGCAGAATTGTTGAAACAAAAACCTAACTTTCTAAAGTACCTTTGGTTTATTGCAGATAGCTTCTAGGCATTTAACATAAATTTTAAAAAATAGTATTCTTCACATTGCAATGCATGGACTGCAGTGATGAATATTATTTTCGTCCTCAGCAGATAGCTCCCTTATTAGCATAGTGGATGTCTCCTCACAATTACTACAAGATACCTATTTCCCTAGCCAACCTTTGTGGATCTGTTTTTTCTCTGCCAATGTCAGAATAAACTCTTGGACCAAAAGCTATGCAACCATATTATCTTCCATTCAGGGAGAAGCTTCTTTCACTTGAAGGATACTGTTAAACATTGCCTGCCACTAGTTTCTCCTTCCTAAATGCTTTACTTGTCGCCGTCTTGAAAGTCGTGTAAGTAGCTTTTCCAACTGCAGCATGTGGAAATGCTAACTTGAATGGGAGGGTAGTTATGGGTGGCGGTGCGTGTAAGTATTTTATGCCTGTGTGAAACCAGAGTACAGTAGTGCTCCTAATGGCCTTGCAGTGAACTTTTAATACAGTGATATAATGCTCGAAAATCCATATTTCTAATTCTAAATATGCACTTTAAAGGAAAACATTTTTCATTTATGTTCTATGGGTGGGCCAGTAGTCGAGTTGACATAAAATAATCCTTGACATCCACCAGTAATGTTTCCAGCTTTCAACTGCGAAGCAAAATGGGTCTAAGTGGGACTATAGCCTTGTCTAGAGCTGCAATAACGCTTAAGTATAGCCATATATACGTTCACAAAATCATGTAACGTGACTGATGCAGGTCGCCTCATCTATAGTAGTTTAGTTGTAAAGTGTATGCCAGGGAACTGGAAGGTTTTTGTTGCTTTGAAAAGTAATGTATGCGAGAAATCTCAATAAAAATCAAGATTAACTTCTCGTAGCTGGGCTTCACAGACATGCAAAATTTTGTAAATGTCATCATGATCGCCTTGAAGCTATAAAATTATTTATTTGATAAACATAATACTGCGATTTCTACTGTGTGTCCATTATCAAATGGAAGTATCTGCGTCTTAGAAAATCTCAAAACCTCGTATCATTTGACATGACATGACACAGAACTGGTTTCATTGTACTGCATTCCTGATTATAATTTACTATTGCACTTTTGGAACCATACTTTGGGTATATTGGTCATATTCTGCATCATTTCAATAAAATGTGGAGTAACTGATTCCATATTTGTTCTGTTTCATATAAAACAGGAATTGGTTTCGTTGTATAGTGTTCTGTGAAAATTTGTGAACTGCTCGACTTAAATGCATTTTAAGTATTTATCTTGTATTCTACTTTTTTTTTGACCAAATCCTTTGTTTTGCATCTTTTCGCATTTAATGGAGAACTTAATATTAGCAGCTTTGATAGTATTGGTATTCAACTTTACTCCATATTGTCACATCTTGTCGTGACGAAATGAGTATATATTTCTGCTTTGAATGGAGTTGTTTCTTGCCACTGAATAGGCTTTGTAGTCACAGTGGCAAAGGCATTCTTACTTGCAAATGCTAGAAATGCAACAGCAATTATATAAATGTTTTCACACATTTACAGATTATTAACAAGTGCTACAAACAATACAGTTTAGCAGAAGTCAGTGTACTGCAATCACCTCCCATGTCAAGGAAAATTTAAATGTAAGCGTTATACACTCTGTTGATTTCATCATTGGCTCTACCAGTCAATTCCTGAGTCTTGCACCAGGTTGTATGGACAAGTGGGTGACAGATTCTGCGACATCCTGACAGTTGCTTCCGAAGTTGCAGAAAAGTAACTAAATGCTGAGTACACCTGTGTCAGCTCTCACTCAGTCCAAAATCTTAGTAGTTATTGCTTGGTCTCAACTACAAAGCAGTAGGTTAAGCTTCACATGGATTGGGTGGGGTGATTTCTTCAGTTGGAGTTCACATAAATGGGGCGATGGCTACAGTGATGCAGTCTTGCATTTAGCAGCAATCGTTCCCTGTGGATTATGCATGGCCAGCTGACAGAACTTTACCAACTAGCGAGTGTCAGATCCTTGGCTGTGAGTTATGGAGGTGTGTACATGGGTGCTTGGCATGTCATGTGGCGATTGATTAGTAACATTTATTTTCACTGAAAGTAGTAGACGAATTTCACCAATACATTGGAATCCTACTAAATCTGATGTGCCAGAATTTTATTAAACTTGAAACAGTTTTAAGTGACACACCGGAGACCCATTTTGTTGTAATGTTCCTGGCTGTACTTTGTGGGAGATTGAAATAAAATTTAGTGCATGTTGATGCATTAAAAAAAATTGTGCTCTGTAACCCTGTACGGCACTTTGTCAGTTAAATTCAAATTCATTAACATTTTTTCATATGGATATCTTACGTGCTGATAGTGTGTAAGCTATCTTATCATGTTTTGCTTTAGAAACTCATTAGTTTTTCATTTAACAGCTGTGGGCTAAGTGTGTCACTGATTATGGAGCAAGTCTTAGTTCTATATTATGTGAAACATTTCCAGACGTAACTTTTGAGCCAGTGGTAGCTGCTGCTCTCAAGGCAACCTCCCCATCACACCCCCCTCAGATTTAGTTATAAGTTGGCACAGTGGATAGGCCTTGAAAAACTGAACACAGATCAGTTGAGAAAACAGGAAGAAGTTGTGTGGAACTATGAAAAAATAAGCAAAATATAAAAACTTAGTAATCCATGTGCAAGATAAGCAAAATCAGGGAGAATGTGAGCTCAGGAGCGCCGTGGTCTCGTGGTAACGTGAGCAGCTGCGGAACGAAAGGTCCTTGTTTCAAATCTACCATCGAGTGAAAAGTTTAATTTTTTATTTTCAGTTCATGTGACAAACTCTTATGTTTTCATCACTTTTTTGGGAGAGATTATCACATCTAGAAGAAAACCTAAATCGGGCAAGGTAGAAGAATCTTTTTACCCATTCGCCAAGTGTACAAGTTAGGTGGGTCGACAACATATTCCTGTCATGTGACGCACATGCAGTCACCAGTGTCGTATAGAATATATCAGATGTGTTTTCCTGTGGAGGAATCGGTTACCCTATGACCTTGCGATCAAATGTTTTCGGTTCCCGTTGGAGAGGCACGTCCTTTCGTCTACTAATCGCACGGTTTTGCGATGCGGTCGCAAAACACAGACACTAAACTTATTACAGTGAACAGAGACGTCAATGAACGAACGGACAGATAACAACTGTGCAAAAATAAAGAAAGTAAAATTCTCACTCGAGGGAAGATTTGAACCAAGGATTTCCCGTTCCGCAGCTGCTCACGCTACCACGGGACCACAGCGCTCATGAGCTTACATTGTCCATGATGTTGCCTATGTCGTCCATGGACTACTCAGTTTGTATATTTTGCTTATTTTTTCACAGTTCCACACAACGTCTTCCTGTTTTCTCAATTGATCTGTGTTCAGTTTATCAAGGCCTATCCACTGTGCCAACTTATAACTAAATCTGAGGGGGGTGCGATGGGGAGATTCCCTTGTCAGTTTCGCTGGTGGGGCTCAAATAAAAAGTGAAAAAACTTTATAACGGAATTGTTCCCAAGTGTTTGCTATCTAATCTTTATTTATGCCCTCCAGCTTAAACCATACTAAAAATAGTAAATATCCTAATTATAAAGTTATAAATATAATCCACAAAATACTGTAGCTATAAATAATTGACATACAGAAGTGAACTATCGCGCGCGCGTGTGTGGGTGTGTGTGTAATATTGTAGTTGGTGTGGTCCATCAGTTTCCCTGGTTTTCTGTATACTTTTGTGAGTGTGTAAGATTACGCTATGGTGACATATTTTATTCAATAACTTTAGAGGTTTGGAGCTGTTTGGGTCCGAATCGAAATGCACCAGGTCTCCTCCTGCTGATGTTCATACTTATTCTAGATGTGCTTGTGTGATGTGATTGTCGTGTAAAAACAACACAAGTGTAACTGTGGGAAGAAGCATGTTATTTCTTCCACATTGGGAATGCACCAGAGAACAATATGGGGACATTCCTGGCGTTTGTTTTGGGCAAGGGCAAAAACTCTGGGATAAACCTTGGCTAGGTAAGGTTCCATGTGTATCTTACGTAACTAAAATGTTAACTAATGTGGTCTTTGTCCTGCAGCTTAATTATAGAACAACTGAGCACGCCTATTCTTCTGACTGGCAATCATTTCAATCACTATATTGTTGAAGTTTGGAATTTCACTGATTTTCTCCTTGCGAATAGAACAAACAGTCATTGAGTTCAGTCTTTCTTGACCCACACTATTTCTGAAAAAGGTTTGAAATAGTTTTACAGCGCTGAAACTGCAGTTTGCTTCTGCTGTTGAAGCATGTGTAGTTAGTACAATCTGCCAACTTATGTTGGCGTCACTGAACGCTTCTTCAAGGGGACCTTCCACAAGGAAAGTGAACCGATGTAATGCCTTTAAACGGATCTTTGTGATAAATCACTGATAGTTCTTCTTCAATTTATCATGACAAATAAATGGACTGTAACTCAATGATAACGTACTGTCTAAAACACCTGGGAAATGTTCTCTGAAAGAAGCAAACATTTTGGGTCAATAATTTCAGAGGTACTAAATACATGAGCGTTTTGTAATCTTCCTTTAGTTTGTTGGTCACAAAGTCACACATTTCTTTGGTAACTGCTCTCAGATTAAGTTCAGAGCTATATTTAGAACGTTTTATTGAAGAGGCAATACATTCAGCTTCAGAAGCTTTACAATGTCTTCAGAAAGCATTGCCCTTGTGAAACCCAGCTTGCTCTTTTCTCACATGACATCCTGAGAACTAGGCAGATTCCGCATTTCTAGATTTTTGAAAGGCCTTCGACATGGTACCCCACTGCAGACTGTTAATGGAGGTATGTGCGTACGGAGTAGGCTCCCAGATATTTGATTGGCTTGAAGACTGCTTAAATAATATAACCCAGTATATTGTCCTCGACGGCGAGTGTTCCTCAGAGACAAGGGTAATATCAAGAATGCCCCAGGAAGTGTAATAGGACCTTTTCTGTTTTTTATGTACATATATGATGTGGCCGATTGGGGGGAGGAGGCGGGGGAGCTGCAACCTGCAGATGTTCACTGATAGTGCTGTGGTATACAGGAAAGTGTCGAAGATAAGTGACTGTAGATTGATACAGAAAAATGTAAGTTAATGTGAATAAGTAGGAAAAGCAACCCATAATGTTCGGACACAGCAATAGCAATGTCCTGCTTGACACAGTCACATCGTTTAAGTATCTGGCTGTAACGTTGTGAAGCGAAATGAAATGGAACTAACGCGTGAGGACTGTGGTAGAGAACGTGAATTGTCGATTTCAGTTTATTGGGAGAATTTTAGGAAAGTGTAGTTCATCTGTAAAGGAGACTGCATATAGGACGTTGGTGTGACCTATTCTTTAGTACTACTCCACTGTTTGGAATCCACACCAGGTCGGACAGAAAGAAGACAAGGAAGCAATTATCAGGCAAGCTGCTAGGTTTGTTACTGGTAGGTTTGATCAGCAGTCAAGCGTTATGGATATACTTTGCGAGGTCAGATTGGATCCCTGATGGGAAGAAGACATCCATTTTGTAGAACACTACTGAGAAAGTTTAGAAAACCGGCATTTGAAGCTGACTGCAAAGCGATCCTACTGCCACCAACATACATTTCGAATAGGGACCACTAAGATAAGATACAAGAAATTAGGGCTCATACAGAGGCATATCAGCAGTCGTTTTTCCCTCTCTCTATCTTAGAGTGGAACAGGACAGAAAAAAACTAGCTGTGGTACGTGGTACCATATGGCGGCTTGTGGAGTAGGTATGTAGATGTAGAACTTGCGATGTTCTTTTTCATTTCCCAAACAGAGACTCAAAATGATGTAATGCATTGGATACAGTAACAAAGTATTTTATATTCTGGGCATCTGCAACTGTTGAAAGACAAATTGTTAAGAAGAGTTCCACTGACAGCTGGTAACATTGTTGTTTTGTTGATACACAACCAGTTTCCCTGCCCAAAGCTACATCATCAGGTGCAAGAATGTTAAGAGGTCATAAGTGAACCCATCACTTCTAGTCAAGATATATTATTCAATGAGTATTGTCCATGTTACATCGGTGAACGAAGCGTGACAAAGATGTGATGCATTAGTTTCATAAAAACTGATGGTCCCTAGACCATGTCATTATAGACCTTTGTTTTAAATTTGCCTTTACGGGTGTGATGGCAGTGCAACATGGTGCTGAGCAGAGTAGAAGCGGTTGGCACAAGCGACTAAGACAGACTCAAGTAATGGCATGGGCATCCTGTATTTGAAATGCGTTATACAAAATATCATCGTGTTTCAGAATCCCACAGTAAAAATTCTGAAGCAAAAAATAGTCTAGGTCGTAAAGTTAATTCCTCATAGCAAGTTATTCTCTTACTGTGATATCATCCCAAGTATCCTCTTCCTCAAGATTATCAAAACATTCTAATACGTATAATTTGTTTTCTTGAACACTATTTGCAATCAGAGAAGAGGAAGTTCCGTAAAGCTGATGAAAGTGAAGAAATTATCTTGTTGCTGAGTGTTCATAACAGATATTTCACTTGGGTGATGAAGATAAAAGCGTTCCTAAGCCCAGCAATATTTGCAATGAACAACCTAACAGGCTGTATTTTTTTACTTAAAGAGTCCTAAATAACCAAATTCGTATGGTGTGCATAAAAGTGAGTGTACTTGGGATATGAGAAAGTACTCTGCATCAGTGTCTGTACACCTCCATGATTGCTGCTCATTACTTGGGTGCCACTGAATGCCTGAGCAATGAATTTTTCTTAAACATTGAAAGATTTCAGATTTCTGTTTAGAATCTCACTAAGCCTACATACTGTCATATCATTAATATTTTCAAAGGAAAGGAATCATTCAACAGGTTTCCTTTCCTTAATATACCACAGTGTAGTAATAAATTGACTTTTGCTAGTAATATCGGTTGTTTTGTCTGCCTACACAAGAACAAAAGTGCCAACATTAATGTCTTTAATCAGTTATTCAGTGTAAACTTGATACAGACAGCCTAAAAGTTCATTTTGTATAATGTGTGACATACATTTACAGACAGAAAGAAGTACTTGAACTGTTTGAGCCGTCATCTGATACAATGTCAACGTTTCCTAGAGGGAATAACAAATATAAGAAATTGTCATAATTAGTTGACTCCCATTTTTTATTGTGAGCATTAGTGCTAACACATGAGTTCCATGTAACGTTAAGCGCTCTACTATTCTGTTTAATACGTGTCTATTCTTTGTAACTTTTTGTTACATTTCTGAACTGATATTTTATATGCTGAATCAATCTGAGCAACATGTTAATGTTGCCAAACACGTTGTATTTAGAAATATTTTCAAAATTATATCAACTCTTCTGATGTTTCTTAATTCGTTCGCTAAAATGCTTTAGACCCTTACAGCTGATTGTTGTCCATAATCCTTCACTACCATATAACACCCAATAGAAAAAAATAACTTTTATTTTCTTCACAAACTGTTAACAACGATTGTTTGCAGAAGCATGATTTGTAGAAACTTCTGCAGAGACCTCATTAGTTAAAGCTTTAGTTACACTGAAACATCAGGAAACCTTTGGGTTGATGACGTTTCAAGACATCATGAAATCTTCAGATTGATGTGCACCCAACCACTACATTGCTAGCTTCTCTTCCATACTTAATAAATAAAAGGGCGTTTTCAGCAAACAAACTCCATTATTCAATTTAAAATACCTGAAAACCCACTCGAGTTTCAACCACACAGCTCAAGAATAGGGAACACTACTGAGAGGTGCCCTCATTTCCTGTCTGCGACATTTCCGTTGATGAATGGCGGTAGAGGGAGGAGGAAATGCAGCAATGTATGTGACAGCAACTGCAGGTTAGCTCTTCAGGTCCAATTTGTCTGACCCCAAACACTGTGTACACTTGTTGACAAGTGGGCAATGGCAGGAGAATGGGAGCACGACATAGACAGCTGGGTTCACTGGAATGCAGGGAAAGAGGGGTATGCAAGGGCTTCTAGTTCATGCCCATGCCCATCTGAAATGACCAGTAGATGTGCTATGGCGACAGGTGACGTGGAGAAAGGGAAACAGCTTGGTCACATCACGGTGTGTGCAGTTTTAGGAGCCTGGTGTGTGGAGGGAGTATGGGCTACCTGACACTGGCCCCAGAATTGTGTGGGGATAGTAAAACAGCTTCAGCACTATGGAAGGATGGACTGAGGAGAAGGGTGATAGAAGAGTAGGGGCAAGACCTGGACACCTGCTTGGAGCAGTGGAAATTGGACTCAGTTACTTCTGGCCTCTATCTCATACAACACCAAAATCATGTCATACTCACACTATTTGGTACAATACTGAAAAAAATACGCAGAATAAGAGCATATCACAAAATTGTTGGTGAGGCTGGGCCAATCTGGTCCTGAGCTGCCCCTTTACAGGATAGTTTACATGAGCAATTTACGTGTCGAGTATTGCTTAGTCATGTGAATAAGTGTGCTAATAATGCTAGTAATCGTTTGCATCAACTGTGTGTGTTCCCTTTTAAGTAACGATTTTATTTGTTAATTGTAAAAACTGTGAAAGTGTAAACTGAAGTTACTGTCATGAAATTTTTCTGATGTTAGGTATTGATTTTGTTGATCTTTAAGCTCATAATGAATACCAGGTCCAAACTGCTTGAACTTGATTTTTTAAGCTTTAACTAATTTGTTAAAAGGTTATACCCCTGAGAAGGAAATAAAATCTGTGAGAGAATTTCGTATTTTATGGCCTAGCACTTTCCACTCCATGCTGCATGCATCGTGTTATAGAAAGTTCACACTACAGCACACAATCCCATGTAAAAATATGCACTTCAATGCAGAATATTTTTGTTGCATAACAGTACCTAGTACAATAATTACTTACCCTGTCACTAATACTACAAAGCTGGGGAAGAATTCCACCTTATGCACAACACAGTTCTGTAGTTTTATTTTCATCCATACATACTTCAGCACTGTTTGTACAATCTTTAGTCGGTTTCTTTATTTTCTTTCTGTAAAAATTGTGTTACATTTGAACCTCTTGTGTATATTTGTTCTAACATATTTATATTGGTAAAAGATGGGTGATTACTAGTATTGCCAAAAATCTGCATGAGTTCGCATACAGTACAGGTTGATACATATATGACAGAGTTGAGACATCCTGAGCATCCTGGCGTTGTTATTTTACGATTTGTCAAAAGGTATTAGTTTTACAGTAAGTTTGGAAATAATATGGATTAACACATTTGTTTGCATACTTCATGTGAAGCTGCTGGTTGTTTATGCAGGTAGCTTTAAATCAATTACACAATAAAGCTTTTCTTCTGTAAACAAAAAATCGTTTATTTTTCCTTTTACTGTTTATTTCCAATTGACAGTCGCATTATATCCGGTTATTTAGCGTGTTACTTATAGCTTCTGATGGTGTGGCGTTTCCCCCCTTGTTTCCTTCCCACTGTTGTCATTACACATATATTTTGCAAGATTTATTCGCTAAGCAGTGTTTCTGCCGGCATCACGTATTGTTATGGCTTTGTGGTGTTTGTTTCGCGGCATGTTTTTTTGGAATCTGGCTCTGGGATTTGAAGTGTTGCTGACGTTTGTGATGTTTTGCTCTCTGTCTCACTCTTTCGTGTGTGAGCGCACGTGCACGTGTGTGTGTGTGTGTGTGTGTGTGTGTGTGTGTGTGTGTGTGTGTGTGTGTCCGAGACATAGAGTTATCGATAGGTAGTTAGAATGAATAGCGTGGAATATGATGGGGAACAGAATTTATTTTTAGAGGGTAGCCATATGCATTTTTGGGGTGCAGTGTTATTTCTGTTCTTCTTCTGTTGTGACAAAGAGGGTTTAGTTCACAATCATATTTATTCGTTTAGTACTTTCTTTCCGTGGGTTACTTTTGTTTTTGGATGTGATGATTTTCTTCTCCTGTTAATTTTTGGTATAGCCTCATACTAGGCTTAAGAAATTTTAAATTAGTATCTATATTCATTGGGTAGTGATTTTGTGCTAGTCGGTGATCAGCCAATGCTGAGTGGTAACTATTACTTTCCAGTGCTCTGGGATGTTCTGTATACTAGGTTCTAAAATTGCTGTGCAGGCTGAAGAAAAATTCGCACACTCGGACTTCACTGCAGGATTCCTCACATACTACCAGTACGGAAAGATTTCTCACAAAATTTCGTCCTGCATGTACTGCAGGCAGTAAATGGACGTTAAAGATTGGCAGTCTGGCAACATTGTTATCATATATACGGTAACTACCTATGTCAGCACATAGTAAGTTAATGCAGATGAGCAGGAAGATCAAACCTGTTATGTTCGGATACAGTATTACTAGTGTCCTGCTTGACATAGTGAAGTGCCGGCCGGTGTGGCCGTGTGGTTCTAGTCGCTTCAGTCTGGAACCGTGTGACCGCTACGGTCGCAGGTTCGAATCCTGCCTCGGGCATGGATGTGTGTGATGTCCTTAGGTTAGTTAGGTTTAAGTAGTTCTAAGTTCTAGGGGACTGATGACCACAGAAGTTAAGTTCCATTGTGCTCAGAGCCATTTTGACACAGTGAAGTCGATTAAATACACTCCTGGAAATGGAAAAAAGAACACATTAACACCGGTGTGTCAGACCCACCATACTTGCTCCGGACACTGCGAGAGGGCTGTACAAGCAATGATCACACGCACGGCACAGCGGACACACCAGGAACCGCGGTGTTGGCCGTCGAATGGCGCTAGCTGCGCAGCATTTGTGCACCACCGCCGTCAGTGTCAGCCAGTTTGCCGTGGCATACGGAGCTCCATCGCAGTCTTTAACACTGGTAGCATGCCGCGACAGCGTGGACGTGAACCGTATGTGCAGTTGACGGACTTTGAGCGAGGGCGTATAGTGGGCATGCGGGAGGCCGGGTGGACGTACCTCCGAATTGCTCAACACGTGGGGCGTGAGGTCTCCACAGTACATCGATGTTGTCGCCAGTGGTCGGCGGAAGGTGTACGTGACCGTCGACCTGGGACCGGACCGCAGCGACGCACGGATGCACGCCAAGACCGTAGGATCCTACGCAGTGCCGTAGGGGACCGCACCGCCACTTCCCAGCAAATTAGGGACACTGTTACTCCTGGGGTATCGGCGAGGACCATTCGCAACCGTCTCCATGAAGCTGGGCTACGGTCCCGCACACCGTTAGGCCGTCTTCCGCTGACGCTCCAACATCGTGCAGCCCGCCTCCAGTGGTGTCGCGACAGGCGTGAATGGAGGGACGAACGGAGACGTGTCGTCTTCAGCGATGAGAGTCGCTTCTGCCTTGGTGCCAATGATGGTCGTGTGCGTGTTTGGCGCCGTGCAGGTGAGCGCCACAATCAGGACTGCATACGACCGAGGCACACAGGGCCAACACCCGGCATCATGGTGTGGGGAGCGATCTCCTACACTGGCCGTACACCACTGGTGATCGTCGAGGGGACACTGAATAGTGCACGGTACATCCAAACCGTCATCGCACCCATCGTTCTACCATTCCTAGACCGGCAAGGGAACTTGCTGTTCCAACAGGACAATGCACGTCCGCATGTATCCCGTGCCACCCAACGTGCTCTAGAAGGTGTAAGTCAACTACCCTGGCCAGCAAGATCTCCGGATCTGTCCCCCATTGAGCATGTTTGGGACTGGATGAAGCGTCGTCTCACGCGGTCTGCACGTCCAGCACGAACGCTGGTCCAACTGAGGCGCCAGGTGGAAATGGCATGGCAAGCCGTTCCACAGGACTACATCCAGCATCTCTACGATCGTCTCCATGGGAGAATAGCAGCCTGCATTGCTGCGAAAGGTGGATATACACTGTACTAGTGCCGACATTGTGCATGCTCTGTTGCCTGTGTCTATGTGCCTGTGGTTCTGTCAGTGTGATCATGTGATGTATCTGACCCCAGGAATGTGTCAATAAAGTTTCCCCTTCCTGGGACAATGAATTCACGGTGTTCTTATTTCAATTTCCAGGAGTGTATCTGGGCATGCCGTTGCAAAACGATGTTAGAAGGAACGAGCATGTAGGAACTGCAATCGACTTCGGATTTGGAGAATTTTAGGAAAGAATGGCTCACCTGTAAAGGAGACCACATACATGATGTTGGTGTGACCTAACCTTGAGCACTGCTCGAGTGCTGGGGATCTGTACCAAGTTGGATTGAACGAAGATATCGAAACAATTCAGAGGTGAGCTGCTAGATTTGCTACTGGTAGGTTTGAACAACACGCAAGTGTTACAGAGATGTTTTAGGAACTCAAATTGGAATTCATGAAGGGAAGGCGACGTTCTTTTCGAGAATCACTGTTGAGAAAATTTAGAAAACCGGCATTTGAAGCTGACTGCCGAACGATTCTACTGCTGCCAACATACACTGTGCGTAAGAACCGCGAAGATGTTGTTGTTGTGGTCTTCAGTCCTGAGACTGGTTTGATGCAGCTCTCCATGCTACTCTATCCTGTGCAAGCTTCTTCATCTTCCAGTACCTACTGCAACCTACATCCCTCTGAATCTGCTTAGTGTATTCATCTCTTGGTCTCCCTCTACGATTTTTACCCTCCACGCTGCCCTCCAATACTAAATTGGTGATCCCTTGATGCCTCAACACATGTCCTACCAACCGATCCCTTCTTCTAGTCAAGTTGTGCCACAAACTTCTCCCCAGTCCTATTCAATACTTCCTCATTAGTTATGTGATCTACCCATCTACTCTTCAGCATTCTTCTGTAGCACCACATTTCAAAAGCTTCTATTCTCTTCTTGTCTAAACTATTTATCGTCCATGTTTTACTTCCATACATGGCTACACTCCATACAAATACTTTCAGAAACGACTTCCTGACACTTAAATCTATATTCGATGTTAACAAATTTCTCATCTTCAGAAACGCTTTCCTTGCCATTGCCAGTCTACATTTTATACCCTCTCTACTTCGACCATCATCAGTTATTTTGCTCCCCAAATAGCAAAACTCCTTTACAACTTTAAGTGTCTCATTTCCTAATCCAACTCCCTCAGCATCACCCGACTTAATTCGACTGCATTCCATTATCCTCGTTTTGCTTTTGTTGATGTTCATCTTATATCCTCCTTTCAAGATACTGTCCATTCCGTTCAACTGCTCCTCCAAGTCCTTTGCTGTCTCTGACAGAATTACAATATCATAGGCGAACCTCAAAGTTTTTATTTCTTCTCCATGGATGTTAATACATACTCCGAATTTTTCTTTTGTTTCTTTCACTGCTTGCTCAATATACAGATTGAATAACATCGGGGAGAGGCTACAACCCTGTCTCACTCCTTTCCCAACCACTGCTTCCCTTTCATATCCCTCGACTCTTATACCTCCCATCTGGTTTCTGTACAAATTGTAAATAGCATTTCGCTCCCTGTATTTTACCCCTGCCAGCTTCAGAATTTGAAAGAGAGTATTCCAGCCAACATTGTCAAAAGCTTTCTCTAAGTCTACAAATGCTAGAAACGTAGGTTTGCCTTTCCTTAATCTAGCTTCTAAGATAAGTTGTAGGGTCAGTATTGCCTCACGTGTTCCAGTATTTCTATGGAATTCAAACTGATCTTCCCCAAGGTCGGCTTCTACCAGTTTTTCCATTTGTCTGTAAAGAATTCGCGTTAGTATTTTGCAGCTGTGACTTATTAAACTGATAGTTCGGTAATTTTCACATCTGTCAGCACCTGCTTTCTTTGGGATTGGAATTATTATATTCTGCTTGAAGTCTGACGATATTTCGCCTGTCTCATACATCTTGCTCACCAGATGGTAGAGTTTTGTCAGGACTGGCTCACCCAAGGCCGTCAGTAGTTCTAAAGGAATGTTGTCTACTCCCGGGGCCTTGTTTCGACTCAGGTTTTTTAGTGCTCTGTCAAACTCTTCATGCAGTATTATATCTTCCATTTCATCTTCATCTACATCCTCTTCAATTTCCATAATATTATCCTCAAGTACATCGTCCTTGTATATGCCCTCTATATACTCCTTCCACCTCTCTGCTTTCCCGTCTTTGCTTAGAACTGGGTTTCCATCTGAGCTCTTGATATTCATACAAGTGGTTCTCTTTTCTCCAACGGTCTCTTTAATTTTCCTGTAGGCAGTGTCTATCTTACCCCTAGTGAGATAAGCCTCTACATCCTTACATTTGTCCTCTAACCATCCCTGCTTAGCCATTTTGCACTCATCTCATTTTTGAGACGTTTGTATTCCTTTTTGCCTGCTTCATTTACCGCATTTTTTTATATCTTCTCCTTTCATCAATTACATTCAATATTTATTCTGTTACCCAAGTATTTCTACTAGCCCTCATCTTTTTACCTACTTGATCCTCTGCTGCCTTCACTACTTCATCTCTCAAAGCTACCCATTCTTCTTCTACTGTATTTCTTTCCCCCATTCCTGTCAATTGTTCCCTTATGCCCTCCCTGAAACTATCTACGGCCTCCGGTTTAGTCAGTTTATCCAGGTCCCATCTCCTTAAGTTCCCACCTTTTTGCGGTTTCTTCAGCTTTAATCTACAGTTCATAACCAATAACTGTGGCCGGAGTCCACATCTGCCCATGGAAATGTCTCACAATTTAAAACCTGGTTCCTAAATCTCTCTTACCATTATATAATCTATCTGAAACCTGTTAGGATCTCCAGGCTTCTTTCATGTATATAACCTTCTTTTATGATTGCCGCGCGGGATTAGCTGAGCGGTCTTTGGCGCTGCAGCCATGGACTGTGCGGCTGGTCCCGGCAGAGATTCGAGTCCTCCCTTGGGCATGGGTGTGTGTGTTTATCCTTAGGATAATTTAGGTTAAGTAGTGTGTAAGGACTGATGGCCTTAGCAGTTAAGTCCCATAAGATTTCACACACATTTGAACACTTTTTTTCTTTTATGATTCTTTAACAAAGTGTTAGCTATTGTTAAGTTATGCTCTGCGCAAAATTCTACCAGGCGGCTTCCTCTTTCATTTCTTACCCCCAATCCATATTCACCTACTACGTTTACTTCTCTCCCTTTTCCTACTACCGAATTCCAGTCACCTATGACTATTAAATTTTCGTCTCCCTTCACTATCTGAATAATTTCTTTTATTTCATCATACATTTCTTCAATTTCTTCGTCATCTGCAGAGCTAGTTGGCATATAAACTTGTACTACTGTAGGAGGCATGGGTTTCATGTCCAGCTATCTGTGCATATACTTACAAGACTGACAGGAATCTTGACACTAAAAAATGTGTAGTGGGAATTGACTTAGATCTATATAAAACTTTTGATACAGGAAATCACCAAATTCTGTTAAACGAGATGGAGGGAATAGGTGTAAGGTGAGTTGTGAGGCAATGGTTTGAATCTTACCTTCCAGGTAGGACTCAGGTGGTAGAAATCATCACAGAACATAAAAATCAGAAAATCAAGTGGGTTTCAGGTGCAAAGAAATTGGAAACAGGCGTCCCATAGGGATGTGTTCTTGGTCTATTATTATTTTTCATTTATATAAATGACATAAAAAATCCAAATGTTTCTACCAAAATAATGTTGTTAGCAGATGACACAAGCACAATTATAGGTGATGATAAAAAATAATTAAACACCACAACTGACATAGTTCTGAAATATATACAACAATGGTTTAATGCTAATGAGTTAACACTTAATCTAAGTAAAACAAATTATGTACAGTATGGCAAAGCAACCCAGGATATTGAACTATAGTTATAACTAATGGATAAGGACATAGAGAGTGTGCAATCTACAAAGTTTTTGGGCAAGCACATTGATCAAAACTTAAGCTGGAGGGATCATTTAAAGTATTTATCCCACCAGCTCAATTCGGCATGTTTTTCATTGAGGATATTATCTAGGTAGCACAGACTGTACTAGACTAGTGTATTTTGCTTACTTTCAGTCCACCGTGTCTTACGACATAGTGTTCTGGAGTAAAACTAAATCAAGTTTAACAGATATCTTCAAATTCAGAAAAGAGCTATACTAATCATAACATGTAATTCTCCAAGAACTCATTGTTGGCCCCTTTTCAAACAACTACAAATACTCACAATACTATCACTGTATATATTTAAAAGCATTATATGTACAGGAGCACATATGAAAAATCTGCGTACAAATGAGGACTGCCACAATTATAATACTAGACGTTGTAAGAATTTGAATGGAGAAGGGGTAAGGACAACACAAAACCAAAAGCTTGTGTGTTATTTTGGAATAAAACTTTACAGTGCTCTGCCAGTGTACATGAAGGAAACAATAGACGAATTAAGATTTAAGACTGACCTTAAAAATTACCTTTTAAGTAAAACTTTCTATGACATAGACGAGTACTTTGATTGGGTGTAAATTTATTGCCAAAAATTTTAATTTATATGTCTAAACTTGTACTTTTAAAAATGCCTTAAAAGTGATATTCCATTATTGTGTTTGTAGTACTTGTACTTGTATGATAACTTTGTTTTGACAATTCCTACATCATGTAAATGATTTACAGGAAGATAATAAAATGAAATGAAATGCTAATCACCACACGTCATTCACTGTATTTCCATAAAATCACTTTTCCATTCAAAAAATGTAATTAAGGATTCCTTGTTCTTGCTCTTCGTTGAATACTGCCCTTAAGTTGCCCGTAAACTTTTTACTGCCAACTGTATCTCTGTTTTTCCCTAGAACTCTTCGTTTCAGCATATTATGTGGACTATTGAAGAGTTTTGCTGTGGCTGGAAAAGGCATGTTATCATTCCTTACCGCTTCAGTTGCCTTTTGCGTCGCAACATGATCCCATTATTGTTGCACTGTTTTCTGAATGTATTTCCTTGACATCTTGAAGCTCTTGCAAACCCTTGCAGAAGAGGAGACTAAAGGATATTAGTCCTGTGTATCAAATAATTTGTAATCTTTTAATATCAGTTGCTATACTACACATAAAGTATGGAATTAGCCAATTCTCATTGGAATAAACAGATTGAAAATGGTCGGGAATAGTGGCCATCCGTCGGGAAAAGTGGCCGCCTTGGCCACTTTTCCCGACGTCTAGCGTGGTCAATTTTCCCTATCGGATACCGTGTACATATCAGTGGTTCACATGCGAAACAGTACACCTGAAGGAAACGACAGTGACTTGTATTTGTAAGGCAAAAGGCATTGCGTGATATCGCAAACACCTATTGCTCTGCATGAAAGTGAAATAACTAAAGTAATGTGAGTCACTTACTTTACACCAAACGATGGCAAACGTAAATGTTCTCACAGAGAGATAATGGAACAAGCTTCCTTTGTCAACATCACTCACAACACTAATGGTGTGGCCACTTCTCTGCAGGAAACAGCACTACTGAAGACATGAAATAAGCCATGACCACTTTTTCCAACCTGGCCACTTTAACCCTCTTTCCCCTACTTATAGAACTGCAAAATGTACAGCAGTGACTAAGTGTTCAATTAAACGAAATGGAATGGTATCGCTTATGTGAGAATCTTGCATATACTGAAAGCCATTGAATACAATCTATGTGAGGTGGATATTAACATTTTTTCAAGCGACATTAACACTGGCAGCAGCAGTGGCAGCACCAGAGTTCGTGTCTCTGCGATCATTATAACAGTGTTTGGTGTCACAGTGTTAAAACAACATGACTGTATTGTGACACATAGTATACTTCTTAAGTGTACTACGCATGTGATAGATTGTGCCATGTAATTGACAATGTTATAAAGGCTCATGACGATGTGGTTGATTATATAGTGCGCAATAAAGCTCTTGTCAGCCTGAAACTGGACAAGTGTGTCATCAGAATCATATGTTGAATGTTTATAATTAAAGTGCAGCTACTCAAGAAGTTCGAATTTGGGCCACCAGATTCAAATCTGACATTGTACAACATCTCGTCGACGTCTCTGGTGCTATTATTGAAGAAACTGTGTAAGTGGCGGTTAATAATAAAATCCACATTATGACTTTCTCGCTTTTTGACCTTTCCTGCCCACATGCCGTACCTAATCCAATACATATGGAAACATTTCTATACGTCTTTCTTGCATTCACAGTGTCAGATTTACACCTGGTGGCCAAAGTTGTAGCCAATTTTTTTCCAGCTTGTGTCGATTCCGCATTAATGCATTGGAATATCTACCATGTTTCGCTGTCATACAATAATTACTGATCAGACTAAACATCTGTGAGTAGCTGCACTTTAATTGTAACCAACCGGTAGATGCAGAGTTTAATGTCCATAAAGGACAATTACTTAAGAAACACTGTTGCATTACAAATGGATGCAATGATTGAAATATGAGTATTAATTAGTAGTTTTAGAGTGTTATATGAAAACTAAATAAAAATCAATATTTTTTAAAAAAAGTTGAATGTGTGTTTAGCTCACAATCTTATATGAAAATCAAATTCACACTATTATGGTGTGTGGGAGACAGATGTGTAAAATTACTCATTACAGCATGAAACTGTGAGAATAGTTGTGCTGAGCTAATATAAACGTTGCGAGCCAGTATCTCTGAGCTCTAAAGAAACAAATTGCTTCAGTGCACCCCAGTACTCATATAAAAGTGTAATGATAACGATATTATGTAATAATATGAGGTTTGTGACGCTCTCATATCTCAGATTTGTAAAAGAAAATTGTTTAGTGCAATCTACAATCTGCACACAAAAAAAGTCTGATGTATGGACATCAATAGATGTTATTAATGAAGGTTTAAGTAGCATATAATAAAAAAATGTGGGAACTGTAGAATACTCAACTCACATAGTTTTTTCATAAAGTCAGAAAAAAACGCCTATTCCACATGCAAAATTATGAAATATCTATAGATACATTGAGATTTATGAAATGGGAATAACCTATGTAAACTTCTTCATACAATAACTTTATACACAGGAACTGAAATCCATTACACGCACTTAAAAAAAAAAAAGAAAAAATGCACCACAAAGGAATTATTCAAAAGGAAATCGGTAAATGTGATGTACATGTACAGACAGACAATGGACGACTATTTCAGAAAATTTGGATGCTTTATTCACGAAAAAGAGCTTCATGAAATGAGCAAGTCAACAACATGTTGGTTCACTTCTGGGCCTTATATGAGCACGTATTTGACTTGGCATTGATTGACAGAGTAGTTGGATATGCTACTGACGGATATCGTACCAAATTCTGTCCAATTGGCGCGTCATATCGTCAGAATCATGAGCTAGTTGGAGGGTCCTCCCCATAATGCTCCAAACATTCTGAATTGGTGAGAGATCTGGTGACTTCGCTGGCCAAAGTAGGGTTTGGCAAGCATGAGAACAAGCAGCAGAAACTCTCGCTGTGTGTGGACGTGCATTATCTTGCT
Source organism: Schistocerca americana (assembly GCF_021461395.2). Taxonomy (NCBI): domain Eukaryota; kingdom Metazoa; phylum Arthropoda; class Insecta; order Orthoptera; family Acrididae; genus Schistocerca; species Schistocerca americana. Next base: position 747,524,284 of record NC_060130.1, on the reverse strand, counting down.
GAAACATAAGTCCAGGATAGTTTGCCATGAAGGGCAACAAGGCCGGCCAGTGTGGCCAAGCGGTTCTAGGCGCTTCAGTCTGGAACCGCGACAACATTACGGTTGCAGGTTCAAATCCTGTCTCGGGCATGGATGTGTGTGATGTCCGTAGGTTAGTTAGGTTTAAGTAGTTCTAAATTGTAGGGGACTGATGACCTCAGATGTTAAGTCCCATAGTGCTCAGAGCCATTTGAACCATTTTTTTGAAGGGCAACAAAATGAGGCACAGAATATCATCGACGTGCGACTGTGCTGTAAGGGTGACACAGTTGACAACGAAAGCGTTCCTGCTATGAAAAGAAATGGCACCTCAGACCATTAACCCTGGTTGTCAGACCGAATGGTGGGCTACATTCAGGCTGGTATTCCACCACTGTCTGGAACGTCTGCAGGCGCATCTTCGGCCTGGAATCTCATTGACTGGAGTAGAATTGTCTTCAGTGAAAATGCAGGAAGGTGCTGAGTAAGAGATTTTTGACGTCGCAGCCCAAGTCCACTGCGTTGCATCACCCTTGTGCTCCACCTAGAGCTGGGTTTAAATTGGACACCGTGCTCTTGTGCCAATTCATGTGCTTTATTTTGAATGGCATCGCGGGAAACTGCCATTCTTTCTTTACGTTTCTCGCGCACGAATGGACTACTTCCATTTCAATATTTTCGAAATGTTGCACTCTGTGGGCCACTGAAAGCTTTCATAGTCGGATTCGCATTTTTCATACGTCCTTTGTCCTTTCGCCGCCTCAGACCAATTCCTCTTGTGACTCCATACTTCCTCGAAGCCGCACAATCGTTTGTTTCTCCTGCATGCCGAACAACAATGAGTCTGAAATTTGCGTCATAGTAACGTCTGCATCCTGTTAAAATTCGATGTTGAACCACATTGTTCCACACTACGATCCATTACGCACTTTACTACGCAATTTAGAAATGGGATCTGCAAATTCAAAGAACTGATAAAAAAATGTGCTGTAACAAACACCTTCTGTTATCGTACAACAAAACTCAAAGCACATGCATACGCTCAAGGTTAAAGTCGTAGTCGCAGCAGAGAGTAAAGTTACAGCTTAATGGTAGCTTGAGGTTCTGTTCAGTAAAGAAAAGAAAAACTCCACGTCATATGACCCACTACTTCTGGGCACGAAATTTCGGGAAAAAATCCTCGTCTTGGTTTTGGAGATATATAGTACATGGACATAGAAAGTTAGTAGTACAGGTGATGCAACATTGGCTTAGAATTTTTGTAAAATAAAGAATTCAGCGGATTTTTCATTTAGAATATTTTAATACTAAATTAATAAAAGTTTTCTGTTAAATTCTATTTGCACATGAGGGAGACACTTATGAGACTTTTTTATTTCTGTAGAAGAACTCTTCTGTAAATTGGATTGTTAAGCAAGTTCTTCTTAAATTATTTCTAAACAAAAACATGTTACCTCTTGAGCATTTGCTGTCACTAGGTACTTATTCTTCTTCTTGCATTACGGCCTCTGTAGGACCACGGGTAGCCCCTTCGTGGACTCTTCTTCTCCCAGAACCTCTTCATTCTTTCTGTTCTTCTCTCCTGCTCTTATTCTGAGATCTTCAGTTTCCGTTTCTCCTGGTGGCTCCACTGGTGACATTCTAATCTTTTCCTATATTCTTCTCTGTCATTGATCTCCGGCATATTTGTCGGTGTATATTTGTTCCTCCAATTTTCCTTTCCTTCGACCTTGATCCCCAATTCCAACCAGTTCTTCTGAAGTTCAACAACCCACTTGGTTCCTGTCTTTCCCCTTGTCCCCCCTGTTGTTTCCCACACTCTCTTCGTCATTCTGTCCATACTCATCCTAACTACATGCCCAGCAAACCTTGCCTTTTTGAGTCTGATTTCCCAGGATATTGTTCTCATGTTCCGGTACAATTCTTCCCTAGGTCTTCGCATCCACCTCTCTCCACCTCTTTTGGGACCTAGTATTTTTCTCAGTATTTTTCACTTTTCTTTCTCTAGTTGTTCTGCCCAATTTCTTCCTAGTGTCACCGTCTCAGTAGCATATAACATTGCATTCCTCACTGTTGCCTTGTAGTGGCTTATCTTTGCCTCTGTGGATATATTCTTTTTATTGTATATCTCTCTCGTCATGTCACTAGGTACTGTATTGAAGATTTCAGTACCAGCATACATTCACATATGTGTGTGAAATCTTATGGGACTTAACTGCTAAGGTCATCAGTCCCTAAGCTTACACACTACTTAACCTAAATTATCCTAAGGACAAACACACACACCCATGCCCGAGGGAGGAGTCGAACCTCCGCCGGGACCAGCCACACAGTCCATGACTGCAGCGCCTTAGACCCAGCATACATTGCCCACTTTTGTACGAATTAGGTAGTTTACTGTGAATGACGCCAGTACTGCCTCAAGATCGTCGTAGACATCAGACCCTAATTTAACACCTGAGATGTTAACCACAAAAATGCTTGTGTCATCAGCAAACGTTGTGAACTTACAATTTTTGTTGATGGACACAGGCAGATCGTTGACATATATAATGAACAGCGGGTACCCGAGCACTTTGCCCCACTAGAAGGTCACAACTGTGGTTTCAAGGAATCCTGCATACTCGGTTCGCTAGACAAACATTCAAACAAATCGTATCAATGAATTTATTACAAAAAGTAAATACAGTACTTGAGTCTTTCAATTACACAGATGTGTCGCAAGCAAAGGGCAACATATGAAATAATGGCTCTGAGCACTATGGGACTTAACATCTAAGGTCATCAGTCTCCTAGAACTTAGAACTACTTAAACCTAACTAACCTAAGGACATCACACAACACCCAGTCATCACGAGGCAAAGAAAATCCCTGACCCCGCTGGGAATCGAACCCGGGAACCCGGGCGTGGGAAACGAGAACGCTACTGCACGACCACGAGCTGCGGACTATGAAATAATGAATCTTCTTCAGTATAGACAATTCCAAGTCTGTGCTACATACATAATACAAGCAAAGTGACTTGTCTTGAAGCTACTATTGAACTGGGGCGTCATCAGTCGGGCGTGGCGGCTATGTCCTCTCCACATAGGGGCCAATGGTATTGTGTTGTCGTCCTGGAGGGAGGTCTGGTCAGTGTGTGATTGGCTGACTTCTCACAGCCTTTTCTACCTTGCCATTCGTGACTGGCGTGCCAATGGCTTGACTTTACGCCGTAACAATCACATCTTGTGATATGCCATTCGAGGTATCTATCTTTAAGGCAGCTTGGTTACATACAGGTACTGTGAGTCCATAATGACATACTTTCTCTAAAAGTACCGTATAGTCTATACAATATAAAGCCTTTGAGAAATCACACAAGACAACAATCGGAAAATTCTTGCCCTTAAGGGATTCTAACTCGTCATTGCTGAATGACAAGTTTGCCTGATCTGTAGAAACACAATTCTGAAAACCAGACTGTCTGCTGCAAATATATGAGGGGCAGAACCAACGTTCAGTTTCTGGCGCTGCTGCTGTCTCTGTCTTCCTCTCTCCTAATATTATATGCTGTCGCTACCACTAATAACATGCCACAGATGTGTACAATTTTACTAATGACAACAATAAAATATAGAAAACGCTTTACTTTAATAACAATAACTTGTTTAATTACCATAAAATACACTCTAAGATAAAAAACAACGCATCATGAAGGAATTATCCAAATGGGACAGAAATTGGTACGGTATATGTGATGTACAAGTACAGACAAACAAATGATGACAATTACATTAAAAACTGGATGCTTTATTAAAGAGAAAGAGCTTCACAAACTGAGCAGATCAAGAACACGTCGGTCCACCTTTGGCACATATTCGACTTGATAGTAATGGACACTGAGCAGATCAACAAAATGTCAAGCCACCGCTGGCACATATTTGACTTGGCACTAATGGACAGAGTTGTTGGACGAGCTTCTGAGGGGAATCGTGCCAAATTCTGTACAACTAATAGGTTAAATCGTCAAAATTCCGAAATGGTTGGAGGCACTGCCCATAATTCTTCAAAGGTTTCAGTTGAGGAGACATAGTCTCGCTATGTGTAGGCAATTATTATCTTGCTGAAATGGAAGCTGAGGATTGCTTGCCATGAAGGGCAACAAAACGGGGCATAGAATATCATTGACGTACTGCTGTGCTGTAAGGGTGCAGCTGATGACAACCAAAGGGATCCTGCTATGAAAAGAAATGGCATCCCAGACCATCAGTCCTTGCTGTCAGGCTGTATGGGGGGCGACAATCAGGTTAGTATATCACTATTGTCCAGGGCATCTCTAAACACTGGCTGGCTGGAGTAGAATTGTCTTCAGTGATGACTCTTAACTTGGCCATAACGGCGAGCCTCTCATCTTCTTTGATCTAGTTATCCCATGTTTAACGTGACACCCTATCCTTATCACTACATCGTAAAAAATAAACACATAAATTTGGAGAATAGAAGTTAGCATGAAATATTTATGTCAGGAAATAAGTTGTGGTAAAGTTACTACAGTCGCATTTCTGATCACAATGATAACTTAAACCCTAAACTTCACCTTTCATCTCCAAGAGATTTGTCCTGCCTATTATGTTCCATAAGCCCTGCGATTCTACTGACATATTTACTTAATCACAGGCGCTTTACCTGCTACCGTCTGTGCCCCTTAATTCAACTCTATAATACTCCATAATTCTCTCTTTTTCATAATTGCCTGATATCTGATATGTTTTCCCATTGTCCCATAACTAATTTGGTCAGTTATATTGGGTAGACTTTCTGCTATTGTACCCACTATACCTTGAGGGTCTTAGAGTGGTAAATGATGACATCACAGCCAATGACTCATCTTGTTTCTGTGGTATCTCAGCACCTGGCTAGGATCTTTGAGTCAGTGTTGTATGGTTTAAGGACAAAAAATTGTAAACCACAAGATACTGATTTTTTTATTTTTTTACATGTCTAGTTCCATAGGACCAAATTGAGGGGCAAATCTCCAAGGTCATGGAACTTGTCAGTACATGAAATTACAACATAAAAATAACAACAGATAAAATAAAATGTCTATGAACCCAAAACAGACAAGCCATAAGTTTATGTAAACACAATCACCAATATAACATAGGAATGAGCTTAATTTTTCAAGGAACTCCTCGGTAAAATAGAAGGAAAACTCTTCAGTTTCGATTTGAAAGCACATGGATTACTGCCAAGATTTTTGAATTCTTTTGGTAGATTATTGAAAATGGATGCAGTAGTATACTGCACACCTTTCTGCACGAGTCAAGGAGGTGCGATCCAAATGCAGATTGGTGTTCTGCCTAGTATTAAGTAAGTGAAAGCTGCTAATTCTTGGGAATAAGCTGATATTGTTAACAAGAAACCCCGTTAAAGAATATATATGTTGAGAGGCTAGTGTCAGAATACTCAGAATAATGAACAAGGGTCAACAAGAGGTTCGCGAACTTACATCACTTACTGCCTGAACCGCCCATTTCTGAGCAAAAATTATCTTTTGCGAATGGAAAGAATTACCCCCAAAATATAATACCATATGTCATAAGCGAATGAAAATAAGCAAAGTAGACTACTTTTCATGTCAAACGATCACTTACTTCAGATACCGTTCCAATAGTAAAAATGACAGCATTAAGTCTTTGAACAAGATTTTGAATGTGGACTTGTTTCACTAATAATATGCCCATCCTGTGAAATTAAAACATCGGGCTTTGTTGAAGTGTGTGTTAGAAACTTTAAAAACTTAGTCTTAGTGTTATTTAGCATTATTTTATTTTCTACAAGTCATAAGCTTATGTCGTGAACTGCACTATTTGAAACAGTGCCAATGTTGCACACAATATCCTTTACTATTATGCTGGTGTCACCAGCAAACAGAGATATTTAGGATCACCAGTAATCAGTAATACTAGAGGGCATATCATTTATGTAAATAAGGAACAGGTGTGGCCCTCCACTGATTCCTGGGACCCCCTCACCCCATTTAATTGTGTCCCACTCAGACCCCGCACCATAGCCATTCTCAGTACTGTGGAGAATGGCCTTTCACTGTCTGTGAACCAGTTGTGAGCTACTCCCCCTATTCCATAATGGTCCAACTCCTGGAGCAATATTTTGTGATCAACACTATCAAATGCCTTAGTTAAATAAAAGAATGCCTACCATTGGAAACCTTTTGTTTAATCTATACAGTATCTCACAGAGGAAAGAGAATATAGTACTTTCAGTTGTTAAACCACTTCTAAAACCAAACTGTATGTTTAGTAGCAAATTATGTGAAATAAAAGGATCAATTATCCTTACATACAGAGCCGTTTCAATAACTTTATGAAACACTAATGGCTTAGAAATAGGTCTAAAATTGTCTACATTACCGCTTTCTCCCTTTTTATAAAGCGGCTTTACTACTGAGTATTTTAATTGTTCAGGGAACTGTCCATTCTTAAAGCAAAAATTACAAATACAGCTAAGTACAGGGCTAACATGTGCAGCTCATCACTCCACCATATCCATGAGAGTCCTTAGTCTTCAGTGATTTAAATGTCGACTCAATCTCCCCCTTGTCGGTATCACAGAGGAGTATTTCAGACACCAGTCTCAAAGAGAGTTATATGACTCCCTTTAGAAACTAAGTTTTTATTTAATTCACAAGGAATGCTCAGAAAGTGATTGTTAAATACTGTTCATAAATCTGACTTATTAATAACAGAAATATTTTTACTACGAACTGACTTTATATTATCGACCTTGTGCTGCTGGCCAGACACTTCCTTCACGACTGACTATATGGTTTTAATTTTATCCTGTGGATTAGCTATTCCCTTTGCATACCACATTGTCTTTGTCTTCCTACTAACCTTTTTAAGGACATCACAATACTGTCTGTTATGGGCTATTGTAGTTTAATCACAACTGCTTCTAACATTTTGATATAATTCCATTTTGTTGTATATAATATCCTTATCCCACTAGTCAGCCACTCAGGCTTCCTTTTACTGTTGGCACAATGTTTAGAATGTTCCAATGGTATGGAGCTTCCAAAAATCATGAGAAATACGTTAAGGAAAGCATTGTATTTGTCATCTACTTTATCAACACTATAAACATCCTGCCACTCTTGTTCCTCAATGAGGTTTAAAAAACTCTCTATTGTCATTGGATAAGCTTTTCTACATAGTTTATAACTATATATACAGCATTTGTTTGAGTACAAAAACCATTTAGTGTTAAAATTTGTGCATCATGGTCTGAAAGGCCATTCACCCTTTTACTAACACAATGCCCATCTAGTAATGAAGAATGAATAAAAATATTGTCTATGGCTTTGCCACTGTTCCGCTGCACCCTGATTGAAAAAAGGACAATCTACATCAGATCATATGAATTTAGAAGATCTTCCCACATCCTTTTTCTTGCGCCATCACATAGAAAATTATTATTGAAGTCACCACATATAACTTATTTTTGGTAATTCCTATAAAGTGATCAAGAACCCTCTCTAGCTTGAGCATAAATACTCTAAAGTCAGAGTTAGTGAACCTATAAGCAACAATAATTAGAAGTTTAGTTTCACTAAATTCAACTGCCTCCACACAACATTCAAATAGCTGTTCAGTACAGTGCCATGATATGTCTATGGACTCAAATGGAATACTGCTTTTCATGTACATGGCCACTCCCACACACCACAAAAAACTCCTTGAAAAACAGCCAGCTAATCTGTATCCTGGTAAAGGAAGCCTCTGATTTGTCAAATTATTTAAGCGGTGCTCCGATATACCAGTAATGTCAGAGTCAACATCTATAAGCAGTCACTAACGTTATCTCTAACACCAACTACTAGAGCAATTTTTCAATGAGTGGTCCCACCACTGCCCACTACACTGTCACCTATTAGCTTTGCCAGCCTCCCCTTCCTATACCTACTGAGGTGCAGACCCTGCCTAGTGAAACACGATCTATTGACAGACTCAACTAGGATCTCTGCAATGTGAGCCATGTCCTCCGTCATCAGCACCTTCTCCAGCCCCATGTTAACACGTCTATCTGCAGCATTAAGATGAGGCCAATCATGACACAGAAACAGTCGCAGGAAGTCCACATTAGTGCCGCCAGTTTGAGTAGCAATCTTTACCACCTCACCATCCACATCATATGCCCTGTCCCTATCAATGCTGTTCCCTGCTCCACTCACAATCTCTATCTGATCCTCTTTCATAAAATTCCTACATAGCTCCCTATGTTAACAGTCACCTGAGCCAACTCTACACTAGGCTTCACAATGCTGATGACCTGGTACTCATTCCCTAACACTTCCTGCAAATGCTGGCCCACACCTCTGCCATGCAAACTGCCTATCACCAGAACCTTCTCCTTTCTGTTAGAATTTGCAACTGACTTAGTCTCCCTAACTGCTGAGGACTGCTGCATGTTTCCTAACCTACAACCGAGCATTTGGGAGGACAACAGTTCAATCCCATGTCCGGCCATCCTGATTTAGGTTTTCCGTGATTTCCCTAAATGGCTCCAGGCAAATGCCGGGATATTTCCTTTGAAAGGGAAAGAATTTGCAACTGACTTAGTCTCCCTAACTGCTGAGGACTGCTGCATGTTTCCTAACCTACAACCGAGCATTTGGGAGGACAACAGTTCAATCCCATGTCCGGCCATCCTGATTTAGGTTTTCCGTGATTTCCCTAAATGGCTCCAGACAAATGCTGGGATATTTCCTTTGAAAGGGCATGACTGACTTCCTTTTCCATCCTTCCCTAATCTGATGAGACCAATGACCTCGCTGTTTGGTATCTTCCCCCAAACAACCCAACCCCAACCCTACAACTACAGCTATAAGAGGCTCCTCTCCACTCAACTCTGACACTTGGTCAGATCTTTAAATGTGAAATTGTAGCACAACATGCACACACACACCATACTAACAAATGTAAATCCACCTGATGATGGAGGTTTAAACCTTATAAACATGTCTTGGAGATAAATAAACACTGGCTGGTAACAGTAAACTTGCTTCCAGAATGAGATTTTCACTCTGCAGTGGAGTGTGCGCTGATATGAAACTTCCTGGCAGATTAAAACTGTGTGCCAGACGGGGACTTGAACTCGGGACCTTTGCCTTTCGCGGGCAAGTGCTCTACCAACTGGGCTACCCAAACACGACTCACACCCCATCCTCACAGCTTTACGTCTGCCAGTACCTTGTCTCCTACCTTCCCAACTTTAAATAAGCTCTCCTGCAAACCAAGCAGAACTAGTACTCCTGAAAGAAAGGATATTGCGGAGACATGGCTTAGCCACAGTTTGGGGGATGTTTCCAAAATGAGATTTTCACTCTGCAGTGGAGTGCTAGCCCTGATTGGTTCGCAGGAGAGCTTCTGTAAAGTTTGGAAGGTAGGAGACGAGGTACTGGCAGAAGTAAAGCTGTAGTCGTAGCCAAGCCCAACAGTCTGTAACTTCCGTAATCTGATGGGAACCGGTGTTACCACTGCAGCAAGGCCATTGGTGGGTAAAGTACACTAGTACTAAAATTTTCAATTATCTACCGAGCATTTGAACTATGGATCCATATAATATTTTCACAATAGGTGTTATTATAACTAGTTATTTGACAGCAGTACTGGAGGCACAAAGGATTTGCTGATCAGCAAACCATAGTATGTAAATATGCTATAGACTATTCCTAAAAATTTCCACCAATTTCTAAAAAATTTCAGCATCATTGATTGCAAAATGTCATACCTACAAATTCTGATGGCAGATGAAGACATACCAAAAACCATGATAATCATGCCATTTAGTCTCTTTGAGTTTCTCTACATGCCATATGGACTGAAAAATGCAGCACAGACATGACAAAGATTTATTGATAGTGTCCTGTTCTATTTAGGCAATGGCCTTGCCGCAGTGGACACACCGGTTCCCATCAGATCATTGAAGTTAAGCACTGTCAGGCATGGCCGGCCCTTGGGTGGGTGACTATCTGGGCTGCCATGCGCTGTTGCCATTTTCTGGGGTGCACTCAGCCTCATGATGCCAACTGAGGAGCTACTCGACTGAATAGTAGTGGGTCTGGTCAGAGAAAACCACCATAATGACCAGGAGAGTGGTGTGCTGACCACATGCCCCTCCTATCCACATCCTCAGTTGAGGATGACACGGCTGTCAGATAGTCATCATAATGACCAGGAGAGTGGTGTGCTGACCACATGCCCCTCCTATCCACATCCTCAGCTGAGGATGACACGGCTATCAGATAGTCCTCATTGGCCACTTATGGCCTGAAGATGGAGTGCTTTTTCCTGTTCTATTTGCTTATCTAAATGATGTCACAGTCTTTACGCAAAAAGAGCAAGACCATGGCAACTACCTGCGTATTGTATCACATAAGCTGGCCTCTCATGGGGTCATGATAAATGATGACAAGTGCCAACTTTGGAAATCCTGTGTGACATTTGTCAGATGTCATGTTGACGCATCTGAGGTGGTCCTGCTCCTGAGAAACTGACCAGATATGCCTCCTCCAACCTCCCAACGACTACCAAGAACTGCATAGGTTTTTGGGGGTTATAAAGTTTTAGAGGAACCAATTTCCACATGGCGCTCAGACTTCGCTACGACTCGTCCAAGCATCATGTGGCAAGAATATATCTTGTAAACAATGCCTCAAGTGGACACTCCAAATGCAGGTGTCCTTCATGAAAGAAAAGAACACCTGTTATATGCCATGACCCTCACCCACCCATCACCTGATGAACATCTAGTCATCGCATGTGATGCTAGCTATCATGTGACTGGGGCTGCTTTACAACAAAGGATCAGTGTAATCACTCAGGTGCTCAGGTTTTCTTGCACAAACTTATTGACACCCAGGAAAAATGGTCCATATTCAACCATGAACTACTAGCAACAGTTTGTCACTTTCAAGATAATGATGAGGGGAGATCCCGTACCATACATACAGATAATTACCCATTGGCAGACACATTCTACAACCCATCAGCAGATTCTGCACCCAGGAGATTCCACCACCTAGATTTCATAGCACGGTTGGCTACCAATGTGCAATATATTAAATGTGCCGATAAAATTGTTGCAGACTATCTTTCCTATATCCCAGCTACCTCCATCCAGATGGACTTCAGTAGAATCGTAGATGCACAAGCAACAGATGTCAATCTCCACAGGTTGTTAAAAGACCAGACACTGGACTCCAGTTGCAACAACGCACACTACCCAGTGTGACAAAACAAGTTTGGTGTGATGTTTTGAATGGATGGGTCTGACCAGTGATCCCAGAACCATTTTGGAAGACAATTTTTAATTTTCTCCACAACCTCACTATTGTATGCCTCATTATGGAACAGTTTGTCTGGCCTAACATGAAAGAGAATTGTGACATGTGCATCAGGGCTTCCATTCTGGGTCAGCAAGTGAAACCCTGCCACCATCCACAGTCAAACTTGGCTAAATTCCTGAATCTAAAGGGGCAGTCCCAGTGCACTCACATTAACATTGTAGGGCCACTACCCAAATCAGATAGTTACCATTACATTTTGTGAATGATAGATCAGATGCCACAATGGGTGGAGGCCATGCCCATTTCCAAATATCAGCAGAGACAGTAGCAAAAACTCTCATCAACAGTTGGATTACCAGATTCAGCTGCCCAGCCTCCTTCATGTTGCACCAGGGTCAGCAGTTTGAATGCCAACTGTTCAATAATTTGTGCCATCTATGTGAATGCCACCAGTTCCGCACAACCGCCTGCCATTCCCAAACCAATGGACTCATGGAATGGTGACATCGGACGATTAAAGCTGCTCTCATGTACCACTCAGAATCATGGGTGGGGCCCCTCCCATTGGTTCTCCTGGGTATTTGCATGACACACAGCAAGTCCCTCACTCTACCTGCTGAATTTGAAGTGCATGAAATGGTCCCCACTGACCAGGACTTAACCAAACTTACTGTTAGTCACGTGCATGCACACACATATACAAAACATCAGTTTTCCAACCCCCTCCCATCACATGACACAACAAAGTTTTATTCATAAAGACCTAGCCACATGTACTCATGTGATGCTCTGTACCGACTATAATGGTACGGCCTCCCCCAATTTTATTATGAACTGTCTGATACTACCTATCTGTGTATTTATTGTACAATTCAGTGCTTCCTAGAGCCTTTTATGTGCATTTTTATAGATATCATTCAGTTCTGTTTGCCAAAAACCTATTATTCTTTGTAAACACATATAGAATATTCTGAAATGACGAACATTCTCATAATTGTTAATAGATAGTTGTCATTAACAAAATTATGTACATATGCCAAATTATATATGAAATTGAGAAATTGAAGTAATAAATGCTTAGCAACAAATATTAAGAGGCTGTGGAAATGTTGGCATAAATAACTAATACCTCTAATTAGCATAATTACAATTGGCAAATTATTTAACACAAAAAACATCATTCTGATTCAAATGAAAATAAAAATTATTATCCACTGATGCAAATTCATTTGTTGTTCATTTTTACATAATTCATTGTAATTAATGGTGCTTGTATATCATGCAGTTACACTTGTTAGTTACACTACCCCAATTTACAAAACTCCAGTATATAAGACAGCAAGTGTGTATTTAATTTATGTAATCTGCCAAAGCACAATGTGCATACTTCGAACTAATGTTAGCAATGAAAGTCGTACTATCACTAATTAGAAAATTAAATTAAAATCAAAGTAATTGTTGAAATCAGATTGCAAATTAATTTTCACACAAAAGGCCAAAGATGATAATAAAAAATAATATGTTATTCTACATTATACGTTATAATCTGTACAAATGTAACAGCAGTTAATTTAGATGAAATTGTTTTTAATTGTAAGTTACATTTTGTAATAAATTAACAATGGCAACAATTGTTAAATTTGTATATAAAGTAATGCTGTGAGGCTGCAAAGAGGACAATCAGTGAAGTCAGTCAAAGTGGTCAGTCAGTCAGTGCTTTTGTTTACCTCAGGAGTCTGTGCAGTTCAGTTGTCAACTAATGTCAATAAATAATTTTGTGAAGCTTGAAACTTTTGTGATGTTCTCATCAGCCATCAATGAACCTCAGCGCAAGTTAAGTTAATTAAGTTAAGTATTGTTCAAAAACATAAGATTGTTACAAGGCACAGTGAAACTCACCCTACAACCACCACTTACAGTATCATACCAAATGTTGAAATGCAATACAGGCACTTTTGACACTGTAAATACTGGAAAGCTCAACAGTATTAATGAACTGCCTTACACTGGTGTGAATGTTAGCAGACATGTCACAACAGCCATTCCTCACCCCACCACTTCCTATGCACCCATTGGTCAATTTCCGAGTGTGTGTGAATCTCCATGATTTTCTGCCTGACGACATATCTGTCATGTTACACTATACCCACCTCATGGTTACTGCTGTCTACAAGAACACAGGTGGTTGGGTGCAATGCAACTCCTGTCACACACAGCTTCCTGCACACCACTCCTGTCCCACCAGAAGTTGACACAGCAGGACTCACCTCCTGTTTTTCAGCAGATGGTACACTCACCATCACCACCCTGGCTTACACTGCTACCAGCCCTGCAATTCCTCCTGTGGATGCAACAATGCAAGGCAATGCTACCAACATGCCTCCTTCAAATGCTACCACTGAGTCAGCAAAAGTAAAAGATTGGTCAAGACTACTTCCTTATCTGCAAATGTCAGCACCAGCAATTTGTCCTGTGGATGCAACAATACAAGGCAACACTGCAAACATGCCTTCCTTTTCAAATGCTGCCACTGAGTCAGCAAGAGTTAAAGATGAGGTCGAGACTAATTCCTTATCTGCTAATGCCGCCACCAGCCACCCGTTACTTGCACTGTCGACATTGCACCACTTTGGACGTGCCTTGTGGCCCCAGCACTCATTGACTACAGTGTGTCTTTCTTTGCATCCACTTTGTGCACATGGTAAATATATATAATTACCATGTGCATAAAGTAATTTAAGTAGTCATTCTATAGTTTTCCTGTGCTCCATATGCAAATGGAACAAGAAAATACCTGAAGACTTGGTACAGTGGAAAGTACCCTCAGCCATGCAATTCACAGTGATTTTCAGGGTATGGATGTAAATATAGAATATATTTTCATAATAATTTTTACAGCTTAACAGAAAAAAATTGCTCCATGAACTGTGACAGATAAGAACAATTTCCTTTCATCTTCCTGAGCTAAATATCTCATTCCTAATGAGAGGGAAGGGACTCATTTTTCAGACAGGTAAATAGGAAAAGTATGAGAAATATGATGGAAAAGCAGTCACACACACACACACACACACACACACACACACACACACACACACACACACACACACGCACAGATATATATGTGTGTGTGTGATGAAACTGCTGCTTTTCTATCATATATATATATGTGTGTGTGTTTGTGTAGCATGTACTTTTTAGTGCCTTCTGTCCACCCTACCTGTGCAGTTACCAGTAATCAGATATGAATTAATAGTGTAACAATTAATTTTGGATTATATGCCAACTTATTTGTATGTATGTATATGAAAATGTTCAGTGTATGAAATACATAAATCCATGTCATAGTAGACACATAAGGAGTAAAGTGCCTGTATGTATGGATTAAATAAATTTAAGCTGACCTTATATTAACTTTAAATGTTTTTGGTTATTTATTATTATTACTGCAACTACTACTAATATCACTTACAAACACATACACACACAGACTCAATTCCACACTTTCCATGTGAAAGGAGAACTTCCAGAAAATGGTTTGATTGAAGAAAATAGAGATATCATAACATCTGTCTTACTACAGTTTTATGTACAACAGAAGACAGTTCTGACTGAATCTTCCCAAGTATTTTTTTCTGTAGGGGAACAGAGACTGCATACCTGCATATGTGGATGTATAGCAACAATTTTACTTGACTGTCAACACAGTGAAAACCACTTCTGAAGTAGCTGAGTGGTTTCTCATTCCATCTTCACTGACTGACCATCATAATACCTAGGTTATGAATTGTGTATGTGATTGTTTATTACAGTGCTATTCATTAATCTCTGTTCAGGTACTTGAAAATTTACAGATGTTATTGAGTCACAGATTACCACACAACTAATTTATCCAACCTGTTTCATCCTTCCATGTGTTAAGACATAGCAAAATAAATTTATTTTGTCTTTTGTTTATTTTATTACTCTCAAATAACTATTTTTTGCTTTACTTCCATTTGACCTATACATACACATAGTGCATATACAGTGTGGATCTACAATTGCCAAAGTACTGATCATACACTATTTTATGTAATTTTACTGTCCATGTGATGGTTTATAATCTTTTCATTATAATGGTATATTTAGATTTACCTAAAAACTTGTTGACAGAGAAAACTTGATAGTTGAAAATGTTACAAAAATGTATGTTGGTAAAATTAGTTTGAGCTTATTTGTACTTTTTAGAGGATTGATACCACTTGTTAGAATGTCCTGATTTTATTCTTTTCTGTAACTAGAGTATTTTTCAAATAACTCATAATTAAAATTTGGAAACACCCAAACTTACTTTTAACATTTGAGCCATTATGGTTATTAGATTTCAGGATCTGACATTATACTTTGGGTGGTCTGATTTTTCTCAACTTGATAATGCCCTTGATTATCTGACTGAGCTTCTAATTAAGAATTTAACTAAATTATCAAAAGTTACAACACACAAATTTTAATGTAAGTCAGTAATCCACTGTGGAAGCATACAGTGTGTCATTCAAATATTACATTATACGTTAATATGTTCATAAATGGCTATCATTTAATTAAACCAAATTATGGGTTGGGTCAGTAGATCAACTCTAATGCAAATTCTAATTTTTACCAATTTATAAATTAATATGTAATTAACAAAATCACACAATAACATTAGACCAGTCTATACATATTGGGCCCCATGCAAAAATAGTTAGTCTGTAATTGGCAATTACACAAATAAGATCTATGTAACAAGCCCAGAACTAGAAGTTACATGAGCAGCATCTACGATGCAAAATCTGGGTATTGCAATAGTTCAGCAGCATATCTATTGAAGTTCACAGCTACAATACACTCAATTAACATAGCTTTGTTAAAGTGTGTGTAAAAGTCAATATTATTTCCAGTGGGTTCTATGAGAACTGAACATAGTTGCCGATTGTCTTACAAACTGTGATTTGAGTAAGTTTAGTACATATGTGGACAAGAGTGTTAAGTTTGTCATGAAACTGTTACAACATATGCTGCCACTGACAATAATCACAGTATGTGAAATATGAACAGAAGTGTGAGATAAGCCGGTAAGCACCGAGCACCAACCAACCAAACCAACTGAGATAAACTGGTCGTCAGTAGAATGTGGTTTAAGGTGAATAAATGTTCATAAATCAATTTTAAATTAATGGTGTTTTGTATGTTATGGAACTGAAATGCCACCACATAAAGTACTTTCAACTTATGAGGCTTGAATTCCATTTGGTCTAGAACCATGTTTGTGTACTGACAATGTCTGTTATGTTAAACTAAATATTGTATTTTACATAGAGAAAATCAGTTCACAAATTTAATTAATGAATAATTTTTTGATATCAGTTACAAAATGTTTTATTTGAAATGGAAGAATAATAAGTATAGGAACACATGCATGAATAATTAAAATCAAATTGCTTCCCTCTGCACACAGTATAAGTTGACCACAGATGTTCAACATTCAAATATTCATTATACATTTGCTCTTTAGCAATAAAATGTATACAGGTTCTCAGTCTCTTCTTTTTTTACAACTTCCTATCCTAAAGGTTTCAGTTTCTCTAGACAATATTGATAATTGCTTCCTCTCTTATTTTCCACTACAACCTTAAATATTGAGTTGGCATACTTCTATTTTGCAATTAAAAAATCTATATACATATTCTTTCTGCAATAGACATATAGTGTTGCATTTTTTGTTTCATACAAACCTCAAGTAATATACTCAATTTGAAAAGTTTTAAACATATTTCTGTTAATATCTTAGTATCAGAGACTGGGTTGTAAATGTGTACACTATGAAGTTAATTCTCATATTAGGTCTCCTGTCACAATTTATCTGTAAGAAAAGCATAAATAGGAAGTTGAAAGAAATGAATGTGCAATAAATTTTCATTATAATGGAAAATACCATCAGAAGTGTTACTCACCAAATGAAGAGCACATTACTCAAGTGTAGATGCATTTATGCAGACTCATTCTTGAGCTTTCAAACCTTACATTTTTCTATTTAGAAGTAAAAATAAACAAAATGAAGTAGGCCCAGATTTACTAGATGGCAAGTCTGCCTTGGTCTGGGGTTCTGGGCAATTTTCCCCAACTCTCCTCATTTCCTAAACCTTGACATTCCTTTTCTTTCATCCCCCTTCCTTCCCCTGTAACCCTTCTGCCAGAAGAAGGAGCAACTGGCTCTCAAAGCTTACACATTTCCTTAAATATTATGTGTGTTTTCTCCTGTGAGTAGATTTTTTGATCTATTCAATTATATTATATTTTCAAAACTTGATTATTTTCAACATTACAATAGTTTGAAGTGTGGGATAGAATCCTCAATCCTCATTTGTTCAAAAATAATATAGACTTATTCATTAGGCAGTTCTTCAAAAAATTTTAAAAATTTCTGTATTTAAGGTGACACTGATATTCAATACAGTGATCAGCATTAGCACATATAGATTGCCCCATGTAAATGCCATCACACTTTCAAGGAACATTATGAATCCTTGGTACTCACAGTTCAACATTGTCTTTACAGTTCACAATATTTTTATAATTTTCCTTGGTGACCAAAAGGTAGGTATGATTCCTTGTCTGTCTAATACTCTATATATCTTACTTGCTGTTGCACCATATGATGTGTTACTCCTCCTGGCTCAGTTGAAAAGCATAATGCCTTGGTTTCCTTGGTAGAGTTGACTTAATGTTATGAACTGTGGTTAGGGAGGCAGTGGCTAATAGATTACTTCAGGAATGACCATCTCCATGATGTGATAATGACATAATCTAACCAATAAGATGAAACCCTCTTTAACAAGTATCATGACAATCAGACTTGGCCCATGGTGGATGCAGTCACAAAAACCTTGGGATTTCATCTAAATTTGATGTGGAAAGTTAGCTGACAACTGTTTATCTGAGACTTTAAGTGTTTGAGATGTGGTGTTAAATACTGATGCTGAAAATTAAGTGGACTGGTTGGGCAAAAAGTGAGGAAGTTGTCAAGGGAATGTGTGGAAAACATGAAATAAAAGAAAGTATATAACACACCAGGGAATAACATTCATGGTACTAGAGGGAGCCATAGAGAGCAAAAACTGCAGGGGATAAGAGAGAGTGGAAAATATTCAAGGAAAACGTAAGACATTGTGTGGAAGTGCTACTCTGAGATGAAGAGGTTAGCATAGGAGGGGAAGCTGTGACAGGGCATGCCAAACCAGTCGAAAGACTTATGAAAACAAGCTAAAACTGAAAAGTTAATATTAGCGATGATGACAATAGTAGTAATAAATAAACCAAAATAAAATTGGAGATAAGAGGCTAAAAATGGATTAAAGAGATGGAGAAAGTAGAAAGTCCAAATGTGAAGAAGAGAGAAAATACATAATTTGTAACTATTAGGATGAGGTGGTCAGAAAACTGATTAAAATAAGTAGGGTGATGGAGAGAGTGTGAAAATTGTATGGCCTGTATGACACAAACATTTTATATCCAATTTCATGAGAGGGGAAATGAACATATCAGAAAACAGTTATCAGTTTTTACCATGTGGTGTATTTGATGTTCGGTTTCTTACTGTTATACTGAAGAGACACTGTCACCACTAAATATTGAGCAGCATATGTATGAAGAGTATATTGTGCTCATTTCTTTTTATCCTTGAATCTTTTATGACTGCAAATTTAGAATTTTATGTAGTATTGGTACTTTTATCTTAGTTGGTACATACGAATGACATCATAAAGATCACTCTATCTGTAATGTACTTATTTTTTAAAATTTAGAATAGATGTATTTAGATGTATCAAGTCTATTTTCTTCCCACATTTGCCACATAAGTTTTGTAAAGACGTTTTGTGAAAGATCTTAAGCAAAAAGAACACTACCTCAGGAAGTTAAATCACAATTCATAGCTCTAGCAGGGTGAGTATTTGTTTCTTTCCATGGAGATTAAGTACCAATTGTGCAACATCTGAATTAAGAAACAATAATATTAGTGTTGCATCAATACAGTAATTTGCAGGAGGGGTGTCTGGATAACTTTTAATACATTGTAGCAGTTTCTCTGGTTATTAGCTACATTATCTACAGCAGAAAAAAACTAGATTATAAGCAGGGGACTAAAGTACTTGCTGTGAAGTTAGGACCTAAAAAGACTACAAAGAGGCTATTTTTTCATATTTTTCTGCTTTCAACACAGTGACTGGAACAAACATCTCTTTTATTTTGACTTCGCTTACCTTTCAGTCATGGCAGTCCTCTCATAGTTCTCTTCCTTCTTCCTGTGCATGTCTTTCTGTTCCTAATTCTGACCTTCTGTTTTGCCCTTTTATGTGTGGATCATTTTATATCCAGGCACACCCAACATAAATGTCTACATAGTGCCATGTTACAAGTTTTCTTTACATGGCTTCTCTTTCAGCTCACTCTTAATCAGCTTCTTGCACACTTTCTGTCATTACTAACTGATAAACTCAATTTAGTTTGAGAATGTGACAGGCGAATAAAGTAAAGGAATACTGGATGTATCTCTGAGTGTGCCATGACTTCTTTGTCATACAAATTTCACACATTGTCTCTTTCCTTATGTGAACTCTAGCCCTGCTTCCCAGAACATAATGGCTGTCCCATTACTCCCCTGCATCTACGGGTTAAGGGACTGTTCAGTAATTGTCACTTTCTTTCTTTTTTTTGTAAATTGCAAGGTACAGTTTTAATTTTGGGAGTTCAGTGTGAGCAACTTTGCTCTTTGTTTAATAATTTTGTTATATTCACTTTTATTTGAAGGGAGCATAATATCATATAAAAATAATATATTCATTTATTAAACAAAATTCCAGAGATGTTTTTAAATATATTTTTATATCTTGATTGATTTTTATGCCCCATCATATCAAGTTTTTGCATTTGTGATTTTGTAATTACATTAATACACTTGTACGCTCATTCTAGTGTGTGCTATTTTTAAGTATATAATAATACAATAAAAAAGAGTCTTCTCATTTTCATTTAAGTTCCATGCACACATAATAAAATAGTGTGACCATTCTTGGAAAACATTTCAGTGCCTACAACTTGTGGAAGGCCAACTACACCATGAAACACGTATCTACAATAAATTACCATTTTTCTGCTGCCTGTATTACATGCCTTTTTATAAAAAATACATCTGGCATTTGAAAAAAATAGACATTAGGATAACACTATGTAGTGTGCAATGAGTGCATAAAGATCTCTTGCAAATTTTAAGTTATAGTTGAAGTTATTCACACATGATTCCATAAACTGCAGATCTACAAAAACTGTGAAGAACAAAGAACACAATAATTAATTCCTCTGCATTTACTTATTTCTCATTTTCATTAGATATACTGTATTTCTCAAGAGGAATTATGGGACATGCTGTAACATGTGTGTGTATGACATTGTAAATTATTTATGGATAACCATAAACACATTTCTTGATTTCATACTGAAATTGATGGTCATCAACACTTTACTAAAATGCTACAAGTTTATCAGGTTTCTTCTAATTTTTTTTGCAGAGTTTCTAAATGTTATTCATTGTCTGCTCAAACAGAACACGATACATCCCTCCATACAGTACACAGCTAAAGCTCATTATGGAACCTCATTTCACATTTCATAGTGAATTACATTGATCATTTCACATGTGTTCCTACATCAAGGAAAAAACATATAATAAAAAAAACTTAGGAAATGCTGAAGTACCATCAAGTATAGAGCTCATAGAGGATGCCTAAAGGTTAAAATATTTTTTAAAAATTACAGAAATTTAGAACTAACAAGAGACATTTGTATTATGGATAAGAGAGATGATAATGCTGTATGACATGCATTGAGAACTGTACCAATTTTTTATATGAGAAACATCAGAAAGTAAATCATCTGAATATTCACAGTAGGCATATTATTACACTCATTAACTGTAGAATTTATATAAATGTATAATTCACACTCATATGATGATGAACTCAATTTTGAATTCAACTGTTCATGTTTCAGTAAGAAAGGCAGAAATTTAATAGCTGAGAATAAGATTTTATAGTACCATAATAATTCTTTGCTCCATCATAACTTACATATATAGTATCTCACATAGTTTCTCAGCATTTGTAGCTACAGTCCAATAAGCTTTGCATCACTAGGATTGCTTCTATCACCCTGATTATAAACCTTGTTACTTAACTGGACACTTATAGAAATGACAATTATATCACTAACATATACGAGTAACACATGTTAGATAGTTGGGTCATGGTGTAAAGAGATTTATTTCTCAGTTTTCCAGGAATAGAATAGATGAAAACAACACATAATATAGCTGACAAAGGCACTGTAGGTTTACCATTGTGGCCCAGCAAAGATCTGTCTTACAGCAAGGTACATCCTGGTAGATATGCCTGACAGCCCAAGAAGGTATGACTAAAATAATATATTAATGCTATTCAGGTTAGCTTTATACAAGTTGTACTGATGATAATGGTTAACCACAGATTCCTCACTAATCCAGCTCACAATATTTTGATTAATATAATACACTGGATTTTTCTGCTTGTCATCAATCATTTCTTAATTATAAATTAATTCAGGAGAACATCTACATTTTATAGGTAATACACAATAAATTAAGCTACATTGACGTATTACATTAGATAAGCTTATATCACAGTAAATTGGTGTCAAGAATAACATTTGTTTATTATTTTCAGGTAACATCAGACAGTATACAGCTCACAAAACAGTCTAAATAAAGGCTTCTGCTATTGCAGCATATTTTATTCTGCAGGAACACTATGATGGGCTTCATCCACTTCAGGGACATATTTTACACATAAATTTAGGTCATACATTGCATTTCTCTGCCTAACTGATACCTTAGCCATACATTCACAATAATTATATGAGTGCCTGGCTGTACAGTGTATACAAGCAACAACTGGCATAAAAATTTAAGCTTTGGGTAAACAACTGTTTATATTCAGACATATGACACATAATAAATTCAGTTTCACTGGTGAAGTCAAGATTAATTAAAAGGATGCATTTTTATATAATATATCACACTTCTAGCACGTTTGAACATACAGCCAACCACTGTTTTCTACATACTGATTATTTTAGAACATAGTCAACTGTTTGCAAATGACTGATTAATATTGTTTCCACACTTACACTGTAAATGTCTTTCACTGTTACTGCATTTACTGCATTGGTGGTCCATTTCCTCCAGATGACACTGCTCCAGCATGGATGGCCTCATTCTGCCAAGTTTTAATCCTGCACACGTTCACCAGCTTTTGTAAAAGGAAAACATTTTGAATTTGCAATATACATGTATGTATAAAATATATATGAGAAATGAGTAACATTTATTAGTAACTAACTAATACTGCAACAAACACCAATAAGAATTTCCACGTGCATTAATCTTGCACTCATTCACAACCCTTTTTGTTAAAGAATGGAATCTTTGAAGTGGCTATACTTGCAACATGAATAATAGATTTAATACTATTTATTAAACATAAACTAATCTTGCCACAAGTACTGTTAAGAAGATAGGAGAAAATTTAAAAAAAAGCCTATGTGAAAGGAAATGGCAGCCCTTGTGAGAATGCTACATGGATTCACAATCACTAAACATGTTATCTGCAAACCTTTTCATACAGTAGCACGATTTATGAAAGGCATTTGGCAATTACGGCCTAATTGAGTATGAAAATCAACATCTGAAATTTCTTCTGCCATTATGAAACTAAAAATCAAATATTTGCTTGGAAATGAATATATTCTCTTACACGAAGACAGAGCCTGCAACCCACTGATTCCAACTTGGTGTGTGACTACTGCACAAAAAATGAAATCATTGAGCTACCTCATCCTCTGTGCTCTCCAGACCTAACTCCTGAGGACTTTTTCTTATTTCCAAAGTTGAAAATCCCATTGAAAAAATGAAGATGTGCAACGACAGACAAGATAAAAGAAAATTCACATATGTCACTTCACACGATCCAGCAAGAGGTGTACCAAGACTGCTTCCAAAAGTGTAACCAATATTGGGAGCAGTGTATCAACTATGGAGGAGAGTATTTTGAAGAAGAATAAGTGAAAGGTAAGCACAGAAAAATTTTGTGGACAAAGTTCCAGAATTTTTTTACCTCATATTTTACTCTCTGGCAAGAGGATGAATGCTAATATAAAATTTATGTATTGTCATTTTAAGTTAAACAATTTTACTGTGAATAAGGAAAAATAAGTGGTCAGCATATTTGTCTGCAGGCTTATATGGTGCTCTCTGAGCCTAGTCCAGACTGACATCCCAATCTGTTTAATGTAGCAACACTGACACTCTTGACAGATGATTTATAAACCCCACTTTTTATGATTTCTGGTTGTTCATCTTTTGAACTGAAGAGATGTCTGCCAACTGTCTGTGGAATACAGAAATGCAAAGAGTAGCCTTTTGCTTTAAAAATATTGCTTGCCCTATTTGATGTTTTACCTACAAAAGGTAAACTGCACCACTTCCTCTTTGGTCTATCTTTGTTGTACACTGGGTGCAGTAGGAATCTGGCTTGCTTCCTCAGTTTTGTACTGAGAATTTTGCCAATAATGTTGGACTCAAATTCATTATTTGTGGCAATGGTTTTTATTGTACTGAGTTTTTGATTGTATTCTTTGTTCATGGAGATGGAAAGGTTGAAAGTGTATCATGTGGTGGAACTCTGCATGTTTAGGCTGTAGGATGTTGAGAGGAAGCTGGGATTAATGTGTCATTAAAGGAGTTTTTTTGTGAGTTTTAAATGCTGTAAACTGGTCTGATGTCTATGGAAATTCATGTTGGACCCCTCACACCCCCCCCCTCCCCACCCTTCCCCACCCCCTCATCCAACTCCATACTCTTTACATTAGTATGCCATTGACTCATATTTTCCATGAACATGTGGAGTTGACTAGCCGAACCTTTCCACATACAGAGAATATCATCAACATATCTGTACCAGTACACAACATGTTTTCCCAATGGTTCACTCTTAAGAAAATCAATTTCCCACTTGTCCATGAAAGTTTCTGCTAGGTAGAGTGATAAGGTGAGCCCAGTGCCAGACAATCTATTTGCTTTTAACAGTTCCCTTGGAATCAGAAATAGTTTTAGTCTAAACAACATTCAACTGTACCAATTATACTCAGCTGTTTTTCTGGTTTAATGTTGTGTAAATAGAATTATCATGACAGTATATACACAGTCATTTACAGGAATACCTGAGAACAAGCTGTGTATGCCGAAAGAGACTAATTTTGCATTTGTTGGTATCTTAACATCTGTTAACTTGTTGACTAAGTCTAAAATGTTCTTAATGCTGTATTTGCCTGTGAAGTTCAGTTTTCTCCTCAAGATGCTGCTCATCTTTCTGGAAATACTGTGTGCTGGTGCTTGTATGATTGGAACTTCTGGCTTGTGAATTTTGGGTAAGCCATATCGTTGTGGAGCCCTAGGATTCATTTGAAGACTGCTCTTTCAAACTTATTCAGAGAAAAATGTTGTAGAACTTGTTTACTATCTGATTAGCCTGATCATTGTATTTAGCTGTTGGGTATTGCTATAGTTTTTGTAGGTGCACTGATTGGTAAAATTTTTAAACTTTGTTTGTATAATCTGGTTTATTTAACAGCATTACATTCTTGCCTTTATCTGCTCTAGCACAATCATGTTACTGCTTTCAGTCCTAGTTTTAAGTCCTTCATGACTAAGAAATTATTGTTCTTTCCATATTGAAGTTGTTGTTGTTGCTGTTCCTGTATAGTTTTTTCCACTCACTGTGCTTTCACAGCTGTATCTTTCTGTAGGGCTAGTTATAGATCTACTCTTAGATACTCTTAACACTTAAGGTTTGGGAATCATGTTTCTGGCATATTTGTGGTGTTTTGACAGTAGCTTTCCTTCTGGTTTTGTCAGAATTAATGTTGACAAGTTTACAATTCTATCTGTACACTATATTTTCATTTTTGGGTTATAGTTCTCTCCTTCAACAACAATAACTGTTGTAATTTCTTCTTTGGACAGAAAAACATCTTATAAATGATGTGCAAAACTTTCTATTGGTGCATTTTCAAACCAGATAAATTCACATGGGTGTAGCATGTGAGGAAGTTGCATGTGTACTAATTACAAGTCCACACTCACGTTATCCTGTATCCAATACCAATTTCATGTTTCTTGGTTTATCCATAGTTTGTCTGCTGTTTTCTTCACATGTTTTGCAGAAGCAGAGTTCTTTTTGATCTTAGCGGTACTGTACTTTGGTGTTATTTCATAATCTAGTCACTGCTTATTAAACCAAATATGTTCATATGCTTTCACTTTCTTAGTTAGGAATCATCTATAAAGCACAGTTGATGATGCTTAGCTTGAAATCTTAGCCATTTTAATTTAATCAACTGAGAGTTATTGGTGAAACATTGTATATTCCATTAACTAAACATAACACCTATCTAGCCTTGTTTCACAAACTTTATTATTAACATACAACCTAGGTTTTGGGTTAGATAAACAACCAGACATCATGAAACATGGGGTTTATAAGCTCATCTGGTGATAGTGTCAGTGTTCATATGTTGGACAGACTGGGAGGTAATTCAGCACGAGGCTCAGAAAACAAAATAGAAGTTGGAGGTTTATGAAGCCAAATTCATCTTTTGCTCAACATTGCAGCTTTACAGCAGGATGAACTGCTCCCATCAAACTGTGGCACAACTTGTAGTTGAACATAACATGCTTGATTTCAATGGCTGCTTCACAACTGGGGTCATCTGGATCCTCCCATCAACAGAGTTTTTCTGAACTATGCAGAAGGGAGTTCTCCTGACAACACATTTTCCACTTGTGAAATCATTCCACCCTCAATCTACGGTAGCCTAACATCCCCATACCCTGGAACCAACAGTTTCCAACCCCTTCCCCTATCACCTCCCCCCCAGTTCACATCTCCTCACCTGTTCTGTGTGCCACTCTCTGTCAATGCACCCCTAGTCTGCTCTTCTCCTTTTCCAATCACCCTGTTCTCCTCCCCCACAGCATCCTGACACTGTGGCTGGCAGCCTTGCCCTGCCATGTAGTCCCTGAACACTCTGTCATCTATGTTGTCTCAATCCCCCACCCACAGCCCTCTACCTGTACCCTGTATCCCTCCCTCTTGCCCACCCCACTTGAGATTGCTGATTCTGCTGGATGTGATACAGTTGCTTTCTGGCTGGAGCAACTAGAGATAACAGTCATGTGTGTATGAGGTGTGCTTGCTTGTGTGATTGTGTGTGTGTTTTCCTTTTCCTTTCCTTTCTGAAGAAGGGTTTTAGTGAAAGCCCAATGTGTGACAATCTTTTCATTATGTCTCTCTGCAACTCAGCTTGTCATCTTTACAGTGAGTAGCAATCTATCCTTCTCATAATATTGTTGATATTCCAACCTGAACTTTCCATTGTTTGGTTGTGTAAACCCTGAAATATTTGAAACATTTTGTAGTGCAGAGAACTACATTAAAATATAATAAATTTCAAATAATGATTGTGAATGGGGCCTGTAAATTGATATCGGGTATGAATGCTAATAAGGATAATTTCATTAGTTAGTTATTATTTTAATTTTCTGTTGATCATAATTGTAACCTCCTACTTTGATGTGAAATGAGTCAGTTTTACAGTTATGATCTACTTTCTCAGTGGTAAAATATGACAAAATCCTGACCATTTACATAGTTTCTTAAATCACTTTTTTATAGTGATTTATACTTGACTATGTTTAATCCCTCCCTCTCTCTCAAAGTATGAAATGTAGCTTTTGAAGCTAATAATCGAGGAACTTTTGCACTGAGCAGCTTCAGATAATTTACATTTAATTTTACGCTGAGTTGATGAAACATTTAAAGTTATGTGCTAAAATATAATGATGAATTTTAGTCTGCATGTACTGTATATTTAACAGCACTAAACTCTGAATGAAATGTGCAACTGAAACATGAAACTATTGAACTAACATAAATAATAAAAACAGTCTAAGTAAATGTTATGGAGTTACACATGCTGCATCATTATTGCAGGTGGAAAATTTAATTACATAATAATACCTTGACTGTCTGTCTTGATACTACATACAACACTGGATTACAAGGTTCAATAAATTATTATAATATGCAAATGTAATCATTGAATAAGAAAATGATAAGATGATAAGGAGTTACTGAAACAGATAACCTAGTACAGCAGTAAAGACAGGCCAAGAGAGTGTTGATCAATCATATTCTGATAGCAGTTGCACTTCTCATTAAAAAAACGTGAATGTGTTGAATTATGTAGGTTTAGTCTTTATGATCTTGCATCCATTATAAGCATTGGGCTCACTGTTGATTACAGGGTTGAAAATACCAAGACCAAGACAGGAACCACAAATCATCAAGATTATTCACCAGTCTTGCTGAAAAATACAATCAACACATTTCCTTGGAGAAATTAGGAATATTACTGCAGGTTGTAAGAGTAATCCTTAAATGATATACAGAGAAGGCTTTTGTCCTAGGAACTGAAAGACCTATTTTCAGACCATCAAGTGAACATTTAAAAAATTTGCAAAGACTTGTAAGAGAAAAGACTTTCTGACTACATTGTCACTGTATGCAGTATTCATTATGGCTTAACCACAAGAACTGTAAGGTTTCTGGTATATATATATATTTTCTAAGGGACCAGTCTTGTACCAAATAACAGGGAGAGAGAGGAGATGGTAGGACTGGAATGTCTCTAGGCATTCATGTAACAAAACTAACTTTCACTATGTACACCAAAAAACTCATAAAAGTCAATGGGCACTAGCTGAAAGTATTGATTAAGACTGGCTCCAGAGCAGCTGGACAAATTACTTGTGCTGGTAGAAGTCCACTTGTGAGAATGGTTGTACTAAGTAGTGCTTCATTAGCAGTCCCCATTCCTTGAGTTTACTTGGATGCATTTAAACAATCACATGCTGCACAATGCCACATCTGGCCATATGGGTGGTGTCACAGTCTCTGATCAGATGAACAGGGAATTATTGGTAGGGTTCTGTGGAACTTTGTTGGACATGAAAGGCCTACAAAAGAACATATTAAACTTATAATACTGAACAGTAATGAAAACCACACAAGCAAAGTTGTAGCATCATACATAAAAAGCCAATGATATTAATTTGCTTATACTGCCATCTAATACCAACAATAATCTATAACCTCTTGAGTTGAGAGTTATTGCTTCTTTCAAGAAATTCCAAGTTACAATATGTTGTGAACTTGATGACAGCTACAGTGAGATGAATCGTAATTTATAAAGTTGTTAAAGTATTCACTAGCTGAATTAGATGCAGTGGTTTCAGGACATATTGTACTGAAGACCTGAACCTTTTCTTTTTATCAGAAGACTAACTGCCAACTTAAATGACTAACTGGCCTTTGGAAAATGAATCTCACCAAAGAACTGATTTGTAATATACTTCTACTGTTGATGTTTTGGACATTATAACTGTAGGTCTGAACACTCCTCAGTTTGCTGCAGCAGTTAATGTCAGTGGGAAAGCCACTAAGCCAATATGTCCAAAGCCCCTCTTCTAATATAAATAAACTAAAAAGCTAACTCAGTGAGTCCAACAATTATTCTCATCAAAACCTGTCTCAAAGAAGAAGCCGGATTGACAGAAGAAAAGAAAAAGAAGAAATAATGTGCAGGAAAATAGTTGAGAAATGGAAGGAATAAAAACTTAAAGAGCAAGTTGTAAGAATCCAACAAACCTGAAGCATTCTGTTATTGATGACGGCTTCTTTTTAGCAGAGAGTTTCTTCAGACGAAGACAGAATGGTATATTTTTCGGCGGGTTTCATGATTGTAAAAGTCTATCACAATTGTTTTTACAATTATCAGGCATTATGTTGATAATGTGCAAAAAGTTGCACACAAGTGTCATTTATTGATGTATGACTGGAAAAATGAAATCTATACCAATAGATGAAAGAAGTTTTGAAGCAGATACCAGTGCATTGAATTTACCTAACCCACTTAAGATGAGATTCATGTGGAAATATGTTGACTTTTTGTCATGTTGTCATTGAATTCACATTGTATTAACTATGTACTAGCATTTTGAAAGCTGTTTTGATTCAATAATTTGTAATTTGTACATAAGAATACTGCATTTCATACAGTGAACTTGCTGGGTTCTTTGATATGTATTACATTTCTGGATGTAAGCCACTTAATGACAATGATTCAGTTACCCCATTAACCTGTTTTAGAGGTTAAGTGGGCCACTTGCAACTGGTACATGTTGCTCCTCAGTTCTGTTAATATTCGGATTAGGCTTTTAATACTTGTTTCAAATATTCATTACTTAGTTCTCAGCACAACAATATGGTGAACAAATGAAACGATGGTAAAAAGTAAGGAAGTAACAACTGGCTCTGTTAACATAACTTAACCCTATTGCTTGCTTTTAGTCTACATACACTGCTATGCAAAACTTAAGGATGAAAGTAAGAACTTTTTCATGAAGTGTCACTGCCAAGTAACATAGCTCAGTGAACCTTGGCCCATACATAGAAAGAATTGCTGCACTATAGTACAGAAGGTAACTGAAACAAATGCACAATGAAATAAATAGAAATGACACTGTTATTCAAAGACAATGAGATAAATAGAAATGACACTTTATTCAAAGACAATAATTACACTGAAGTCACTGGAACTTGTTATGGTCCATTGGACATAATGAAAATTAGGTGATGGTTCTTAATATGAAACATAATCACCGCAGATGGCAGTACATGCTCTGCAACATGCTTCCATGCTGGTTGCAAGGTTGGTAGGGATTTCTTGTGGCAGGGCATTCCATTCCTCTCTCTGTAGGGTTGACTACTGTTGGATGGTCATTGGTGCAAGTGTATGTGCTGCAGTACATCTCCCCAATGCATCCCACATGTGCTCAGTGCAATTTAAGTTGGGGGAATGGACGGGTTAGTCCATTCATCAGATATCCTCTAGTTCTAAGAGCTCCTCCACCTGCACTCTGTAATGCAGTTGTGCATTGTCATCCATAAAAATGAAGTCATATCCAGATGCACCCCTAAGAAGCTACACATTGCAAAACAGCATATGTTACAATAACATTGACTGTTTAATGTACCGTATTCAAAGGTTTGGAGGTCTGTATGTCCGTGCAACATTATACCTCCCCACAAATAATAGCTGGATCACCAAAATGATTATGTTTGACATTGTTCTTAGGTGCATTGCATTTTACCATCTCTTGCCATGGCGGAGGAGGAGAAGATTAATGTTTAACGTTCCAGAGACAGAGCACAAGATCGGATTAGGGAACAATGGAGAAAGAAATTGGCCATGCCCTTTCAACAGAACCATTCTAGCATTTACCTTAAGCGATTTAGGGAAATCACAGAAAACCTAAATCAGGCTACCAGGACACGGGTGTGAATCATTGTCTTACTGAATTAGACTCCAATGGGCTTCCCACCCCTCACCATATTAGAGTATGTCCAGAATCACTACACAGGTTGAGTCTGCTCTCATCTGTGGAGAGCACACAACCCCAATCCTCAGTGGTCCAGTCCATATGCTCTTGGCACCATTGCAAATCGTTGAACACACTACACTCAGTGGTCAGTGTTATATCAACACTGTATCCTTCTCCCATATGCACCTTTTCAGGAGTGCATTCAGCCCTGATGTAATTTTTATGGATGGCCATGCACATCTGCACTGAACAGCACATGCCCTATCACAAGAACTCCTTGCCAACCTTGTCGCCAGCTTACAGCACCATATTTTCACCTGGTGGCAGAAAGTCAGGCTATTATTTTTTCAGCATACTCCACAAGAACACTGACTAATTAATGTACCTATGATGTTTCAGCATCCTGTGGTGTTTACATCGTGCACTGCAGCACACAGAAACCATTAGTTGGACTATAACCACCTGTTATACCCAACAAAGTGTAACTTCCTCTTACCATTGCAATCATGCTAAAAGTAACAACTTAAAAACAAATATTTTTTCAGCCTATAGAAATATGCATTAGAGTTTGGATGCTTTTTCTGTGGAAGTGATGAGGGAGGGGTTACTGTAATGAATCAGACTATGACACAACTTATAGGACATGGTTAAGGAATGAAAAATGAATGTTAGTGTAAAAGTTGCATAGCTTAACATACACTAGTGTGCATAACTTAAGGACTAAAGTAACTTTTGCATGCTGTGTTCTGCTAAGTAACAGGTCAATAAAAGTTCTACTGTGCATAGAAAGAACTGCTACAGTATAGTACAGAAGATAAGTGAAAAAATACACACTGATATGAACAGAAATGACACTTTTTTTCAAAGACAATAATTACACTGACATCACTATGATGTATGATGGTCACTTGGATATTAAAAAATGTGGGATAATGTTTTTAATAGGATGTTTGATCATCACAGATGTCAATGAATGCTCTGCAACGTACTCCCAAGCTGGCGACAAGGTTGGTAAGGAGTTCTTGTGATAGGGCATTCCATTCCTCCAGCAGCTTGGTTGGCAACTACTGTATGGCCCTTGGCACATGTGGATGTGGTGCAGTACATCTCCCCAACATATTCAACATGTGCTTGATGGGATTTAAGTCATGAGAATGAGCAGGCCAGTTCTTTCACCAAACATCCTTTCATTTCAAGAGCTCGTCCACCTGTGCTGTTCAGTGCAGCTGTGCATGGTCATCCATAAAAATTACATCAGGGCTGAATGCACTCCTCAAAAGGTGCATATGGGAGAAGGATACAGTGTTGATATAACATTGACCACTGAGTGTAGTGTTCAACGATTTGCAATGGTGCCAAGAGCATATGGACTGAACCACTGAGGATTGGGGTTGTGTGCTCTCCACAGATGAGAGCAGACTCAACCTGTGTAGTGATTCTGGACATACTCCAATATGGTGAGAGGTGGGAAGCCCATTGGAGTCTAATTGAGCAAGACAATGATTCACACCCGTGTCCTGGTAGCCTGATGTAGGTTTTCTGTGATTTCCCTAAATTGCTTAAGGTAAATGCTAGAATGGTTCTGTTGAAAGTACTCAAAGTAACTATGGTATACTACTTTCTTGTCTATACTAGTGACACTGGCTAAGATTGTCATAGCAAACGCCAGGCTGTTTAGTTTATTTTTTAAATAATCTCTGTGTGAGGACCATTATAGGTTTTTTTGTCCAATTGCATTCCTAAGAATTTCACATGTTCTGCTTCATTTAGCTCCTGGCTTCTGTGCATAATGTGAATATCACTTATTTGAGACTGTTTTGTCTGAAAATGCATCAGCTGTGTTTTTGAAATATTTAGCTTTAGGCCATTTAGATGGAACCAAACATCTAGGGTTTCTAGAGTTTCTATGTCATTTTCAGGAAATTCTTGTGTGTTTTTATTTTTTACCAGTACTGATGTGTCATCAGCAAATAAAACTGAATGATAATTTGTATTTATGAGTACGTCATTTACATAAAAATAAAGAGGATTGGGCCCAGAATTGAGCCTTTGAGATGGTTCTCCACTTCAAGGAGTATTTCCCTTTACTTGATGTTATGACAACCCTTTGCTTTCTCTCCATTAGATATGACTTACACCACTGTAAGGTGCTACTTATAATTCCATCTTTTCTCATTTTATATAACAGTAAGGAGTGATTCACACAGTTGAATGCTTTGGATAAGTAACAGAAAATTTCCATAGGTTTTTGTGACTTATACAAAGTGGAACTAACTTTAGTCACAAATTCATTGCTTGCTTGAATTGTACTTTTGCCTTTCTGGAATCCAAATTGATTTTTTGAGATTACATTGTGTTTTTAACAGAAACTTTGAATTTGAATTGCAACAATCATTTGAAATATCTTAGAAAACACAGGAAGAAGGGAAGTTGGATGGTAACTTCCCATATCATCTACAGTGGCTTTCTTAAATACTGGCTTGACTTCTGCATATTTTAGATATTCTGGAAAGTACCCTTTTTCAAGTGACTGATTAATTATTTTGTGTAGTGGTTGTGCTATTATATTTGTAGTTACTTTAATGGCTTTGGCAGGTATTTTATCCCATCCCACCGAATTTTTATGTTTTAGGTTTATTATAGTTTTTTCTACATCTTTTACTGTTACTTCGTTAAATTTAATTAGTCTCTATTTCTTGCTCTGACTTGAGCCAAACAAATGTACATTATCATGATAAGAGTCTACATCAACATCAAATTTTGCTACATTTATGAAGAATTTATTAAAATTTTCTGATATCTGAGCAGGATGTACAATTATTTTGCCTTTTACCTTTATTTTAGAGATTTCCTGGTTGCTAGGTTTGATTCCAAGATCAGAATTGACTACTGTCCATACTGCCTTGGAATTATTTGTGTGTTTTTTAATAAATTTAGTGTTTGCCATTTCATTTGCTGCTTTTGCAACTTTCTTAAGTAGTTTTTATATGCTTTAACATAGTTTATGAACTCAGGACTCTTATTAGATTTCAGCTCACCATGTAGTTCTCTCTTTCTATTGCTAGATATTTTTATGCCAGTGGTAATCCACTTTAGTTTATTTGTTGCCCTTCTTGGGCAAACTATGGGTGGAAACGTTTCATTTAAGACATGTAAAAAGCTGTTTAAAAACTTATCACAATTTCTGAACGTGAGTTTTCTGGTTGTGATGACCAGTTTACCTCATTTAATCTATACCAGAACAAATTTATGTTTTCTTCACTGAACTGTCTTTTCATGAAGCATCTCCTCCCATTTTTTTTGCTATTTATTTTTTGTGAGTTTAGTTCTATAAGCAGAGCAGAGTGCCCTGAGATACTTAGGTTTAAAGAGAATTTGGCAGTGTCCTCAAATGTATAATTTGTTAAAATATTGTCTATGCATGTTGCTGTTTGCTAATTTACTCAGGTGAAGTGAGTGAAATTTAGTCTCAAGTGGAGCTATTATGTTTTTCAGGGTGATCCATGAGTGCATCAATTAATGAACACACCTATGATGTTTCAGCATTCTGTCATGTACACAGCCCGCAGTGCAGCACTCAGAACATCATTAGTTTAATTCTAACAATCCTGTACCTACTACAGTAACTTGTACCTATCATGTACCATTCAAAAGAATTATTTCTTTCTGTTAATAAGCTTCTAATGCATTACAGTAGCTTAGTAGTTCATTTGTAGGTATTTATGTCAAATAAAATTAAAAATTTAGCACTCATCTGCTTTGGTAACTTAATTGTGTGGCAAAATTTGGAGATTACACACCTTTAAGTTTCAATAAAGAGTAAACCAAACTTATTCAGACCCTTTTGGAAAAGCCTTCTGTTGTGAAATGTTAAGGTTTTTATGCATGCAAACTATTTACAGCTCTACAAGTCACTTTAAATCTTACAAAAGTCCAAGAATTGACTGGGAATCAAACTCACATTGAGATTATTAATTTGCCACAGAACCATAACAGCTACTGGGAACCACATATGCCACATTCAAGTATGAGTTTCTGTATAATTCCAAATATTTTATTTCTGTTCAGTTCATCCTTACAATTGTGAAAGTCAAAGTTCAGTTTGCAACAGCATGAAAACCTTGTTTTATTGCTTGTATAAGGACCTACCTCAGTCAGCTCAAATTTTTGCACACTTTCTAATAGCACTATTTACCACTCACAGTTGTAGCATCTCACAATAAGTGTTGTAATCAAGCAGGCTGTAGCACTGGAAAAAAACACTGGCTGTGTTTTTCTGATAGTCTCTTTTAGCACTCAGTCTAATGAAGCACAAAGTAGAATGAAGCAATCTCACATAAATACTGAGCGATGATTTAGGATTTATACATTTCAGTTTCTAATTTTCATTTATCCACTAAATTGGATGGCTACACTATTTCCACACATGACGTTGAAGAAAACCAACTCTGTAGGAAGACAGATTGCTACTTACCCTAAAGAAGACACATTATGTTGCAGGCAGGCACAATTAAAAGATACTTACATAAAGCTTTCTGCCACAACATTCATCAGTAAAAGAGAGAAACACATCATTCATACATACAAGCAAACACACCTCATGCACACATGACAGCCAGCTACAACATCTCAGGCCGCAGTGCAAATATCATGTTGGATGCAAGCAACAATCTGGATGGGGTGGAGAAGGGAAAGGGATAGTAGAGTATGTGTGGAGAGAGAGATAAACACTGTCTGGTGGAGTGCGCAGAGACTAGAATGCCAACAGGCCCAACGTCAGGAGGTTGTGAGGCAGGGAGGTGGTGAAAAAAGGGGCAAAAGGAGAGGAGCAGGGAAAGATGGGTGGATGCATTAGTAGAGGGCAGCAAGTAAACGGGGTGGAAGATGAGAATGGAGAGCAGATGATAGGACACAGGGTGTGGAAACCGTTTGGTGGAGGGTGTGGGGACAGTATGTCAAAATAGGTAGTGGCCGGGATAATTAGAGGAGTGGAGAATATGTTGTAAGGATGATTACCATCTGTGCAGCTTAGAGAAGGGAATGATCCAGATGACTCATGTAGTGAAGCAGCCATTGAAATCAAATGTGTTATGTTCAATTGCATGCTGTGCCACAGGGTGGTATACTTTTGTTCTTGGTCACACTTTGGTGGTGGCTGTTCATACTGGTCGACAGCTGGTTGGTAGTCATACCAATAGAAAAAGCTGTGCAATGATTGCAGAAGAGCTGATAAATGATATGGCTGCTTTCACAGGTGGCCTGGCTTCTGATGGGGTAGGATAAACCTGTGACAGGACTGGAATAGGAAGTGCTAGGTGGGTACTGGGCAGGTTTTGCACCTGGGTCTTCCACAGGGATATGATCATTGTGGCAAGGGGTTGGGACTGGGAGTGGCAAAGGGATGGACTAGGATGTCATGGAGGTTTGATGGGGGACAGAACACCACTTTAGGAAGGGTAGGAGGTATCTCATTTCAGGGCATGATGATGGGTAATCAAAGCCCTGGTGAATGATGTGATTCAATTGTTTCAGCCAGCAGTGGTACTGTGTGGTGAAGAGGACATTCCTTTATGGCTGGTTCTTGGGGGTGGTGAGAGGATTGGGAGCATGAGGGGAAATGGGATGGGAGATATGTTTGTGGACTAGGTCTGTGGGATAGTGCCTGTCTGTGAAGACCTTGGTGAAACCCTCAGCATACTGAGTAAGTGAGTCTTTGTTACTGTAGATACGCAATCCCTGGTAGCTTTGCTGTAAGGGAGGGATATTTTGGTGTAAAAGGGATGACAGCTGTCAAAATGCAGATAATGTTGGTGGTTGGTGGGTTTAATAAGGGCAGAGGTGCGGATGGAGCCATCAGAGAGGAGGAGGTCAACATCTAGGAAGGTGACACACTGGGTTGAGGAGGACCATGTGAAGAGGATGGAAGAGAAGGCTGTGTTGGTCCTGAGTCCAGATCATGAAGATATCATCAATGAACCTGATCCAGACTAGGGGTTTGGCGTTTTGGAAGGCTAGGAAGGTCTCCTCTAAATGGCCAATAAAGAGGTTAGCATAGGAGGGTGCTATCCAGGTGCTCATGGCTGTGCTCCAGATTTGTTTATATGAAGAAGAAATAGTTGTGGGTTAGGATAAAGTCAGTAAGGTGTATGAGGAATGAAGTAGTGTGAGGGAAGTTGGTGTACAGGGAGATGGCATCAACACTGATGAGTAGAGATCCAGGAGATAAAGGGGTGGCGATGATGGAGATTCAGTGAAGGAAGTGAGTGGTGTCTTTGACGTGAGAGAGTAGGTTATGAGCTATTTGTTGGAGGTGTTGGTCGATGAAGGCCGAAATTTTTCCAGTTGGGACACAATAACCAGTCACAATTGGACGTACAGGACTGTTGGGTTTGTGTATTTTGGGAAACATGTAGACTGTTGATGTGCGGGGTGTCATGAGGGTGAGGAGGAAAATGCATTCAGGGGAGATGATCTGGGAAGGGCCTAAGGCTTTTAGTAGGGATTGGAAGTTGTGTTGGACTTTTGGGACGAGATTATTCTGGCAGAGTTTGTGGGTGGAGGAGTCAGATAATTGGTGGAGGTCCTCTACCATTTAGTCACAGGCCGCAACAGGATGTCAGCTGGTTGGATAACTTATGGTGGTGGTGTGTCTGATGCTCCTCCTGGTGCTGGAGAGTAGGGTATCCAGTTTTGGAGATGTGATGTAAGGAGTATGGGCTGCAGAGTAGTAGTATTTTGTGGAGGGAGCAGAGGCGGTTCTGGGATGCCTGTGCCATAGAGATGTGTTTTTGTAGTATCAGGTGTGTGAGGGGTAGCTATTGGCAGAATCCGAAAAGGTTTAGGTCAATGTGAATGGAGGGTCGGGATGCAGAGAAAGGAATCTTTATGGTTAGACCGTCTGGGGATAGTCCATGGTTTAGGCGGGATTAAGAAACAGGATGTGGGACTAAGGTTTAGGCAGGGAAAGGGATAATTTTCGGAACTGGTGCAGAAAAATGGAGCAAGGGTGCATTGTGGCATGACTGGCGTAAAAGAAACTGAAATGACGCAGAAATGGGCAAAATAGGTGTTGATGGTTGTGAGATGAGCTGGATAAGCAAAGAGACGCATAAAATGCGTAAATAATCGTAAAGGCGCGCAGAAACATGCACAGATACTCAAAAATACGTATAGATATATAAAAATACGCACAAATACGTAAAAAATACGCAAAATACTTGAAACCACGTGTCTCCTTTATGGTAAGTAGCAATCTGTCTTTTACTGCATTGTTGATATTCCTACCAGAGTTTCCACTGTTTGGTTTTGCTGAACGGCTTTCTTCCATCCCACAACACTGTAATGTTTTTCTTTGTAACTCTTCTTTATAGCATTACTCTTCTCAGTGTCCATTCTTTCTCCTCTTTCCTGTCTTTATTCACTGCCTTCCAAACCCCATCTACTTCTGATCCACACTGTATCAATGATCGTCTGCACACAACACAGACTTCCTGATCATGCACAGGTTTGATGCGGCGTCTTATGCCCCAGATTCTTTCCTCCAACAGCGATAATTATATTTACTTCTATTGATTCATCCTGGCATACCTCAGTATTTTGTTTTCTATATCTGCCCGTGCCACAGGAACTTTAGATCCTTGGGCTAGCCCATCCCTCCTTCCTCTCTTTTCACTTATCGCAACACGCGCACACACACACACACACACACACACACACTCGTACACCTCATCGTTCCTTTCCTCCCACGTTTCTATACGTTTTTAACGTATTTGTGCATATTTTTACGTTGTTTCAGATATATTTACGTATTTGTGAGTATTTTTACGTATCTATGCGTATTTTTGCTCATCTGAGCGTGTTTCTGCGCGTCTTTACGTATTTTCGCGTTTTTTCCCTTATCCAGCTCCTCTCACAACCATCAACACCTACTTTGCCCATTTCTGTGTCATTCCTGTTTCCTTTACGCGTCTTGCCACAATGCACCCTTGCTCCATACTTCTGCGTCAGTTCAGACAAGTATCCCTTTCCCTGGCTAAAGCCCAGTCCCACATCCTATTTCTGAATGCTGCCTAAACCATGGAATCGCCCCAAACGACCTAACCATAAAGATCACTTTCTCTGCATTCTACCCCTCCATTCACATTGACCTACATGTTTCAGATTCCTCCAGTCCATGGCCCTCACAGTTGGTATTGCAAAAGCACATCGCCATGGCACAGACATCCCAGAATCATCTCTGCCCCCTCTGCAACATACTACTACTCTGCAATCCGTGCTCCATACATCGCATCTCTGAAACTGAATCCCTTGCTCTCCAGCAGCTGGAGGAGCATTCCAGACACAACCTCCATAAATTATCCAACGTGCTGACAGCCTACTGCCGCCTTGGGGCACCAGTATCCAACCCCTATTGTACCCACAGTGTTTCTCCTCGTCCACTCCTCATAGCAATTAAACCCTGCCTGACTGATTTTTTCAACTTGACACATCCTCCAAACTCTCTAACAACTTTCTACTGAATGCAGAGACAAAACATTCCTGTAACACTGTTGTTAACCTTCCCACCAAAACCCTGAGCTCCACAGAAGTTTCAGTACTATCTAAAGGCCTCGCTTTTAGCCCTACATCCTAATTTAACGACCGAGCGAGGTGGCGCAGTGGTTAGACACTGGACTCGCATTCGGGAGGACGACGGTTCAATCCCGCGTCTGGCCATCCTGATTTAGGTTTTCCGTGATTTCCCTAAATCGCTCCAGGCAAATGCCGGGATGGTTCCTTTCAAAGGGCACGGCCGACTTCCTTCCCCGTCCTTCCCTAATCCGATGAGACCGATGGCCTCGCTGTCTGGTCTCCTTCCCCAACACAACAAACCAACCAACCTAATTTAACCATGCTGGAGTTGCAAAGACATACTCTCCTTTTCCTGATCCCTGCAATAGAAGCACTTCGTTGCCACCAATCCATCCAACCAAAGCAACCATAATTCCAACACTGAAACCTGCCTGCCAGCCGGAGAGGCCAAGCGGTTCTAGGCACTACAGTCTGGATGTGTGTGACGTCCTTAGGTTAGTTAGGTTTAAGTAGTTCTAAGTTCTAGGGGACTGATGACTTCAGAAGTTAAGTCCCATAGTGTTCAGAGTCATTTGAACCATTCGAAACCTGCTCTTCCAGTTCGTGTCACCATCCAACCATGATCCTACCTCCCCCCCCCCCCCTCCCACCTAACCACCCACAGGGTCACCTTCCAGGAATTCCTTATCTCCAACTTAGCCTCACCATCCTCCCCAGGTCCCTTCATCAGAACACCACCCTTTCAGTGGAAGAAGAGACAGTTGTACACAACCTCAAAACAAATCCTGACCTAATCGTTCTCTCAGCAGACAAAGGTTTCGCTACTGTTGTGAATCACAGTGACTACCTGGCAGAAGGCCTCCACCTACAAACTCTGCCAGAGTGATCCCATCCCAGAAGCCAACACAACCCCCAATCCTGATTAAGGCATTTGGCCCTTCCCAGAACATCTGCCCAGAATCCATTTCCCTCCTCACCCTATCTGCAAACCCAACAACCCTGGATGCCCCATTGTAGGTGGTTATTGTGCCCCACTGAAAGAATTTTGGCCCACATTGACCAACACGTCCAATAAGTAGCCTATAATCATCTAGCCTCCCATCTCAAATACATCAACTGCTTCCTTCACCAACATTCCACCATCCACACACCTTTACCTCCTGGATCTCTACTTGTCACTGCTGATGCCACTTCCTTGTACAACAACATCCCTCACACTACCTCAATCCTCATGCACATTATTCACTTTATCCTAACCCATGACTACATATTTCTCCTTTGAAGGGAAGCTATATTAACAAATCCTAGCATCCCAAAACACCAAACCCCTAGGCTGGTTCAGGTTCATTGATGATACCTTCATGATCTGGACTCAGGACCAAGATACCATACCTTCGTTCCTTCACAACCTCAATACCATCTCTTCCATAAACTTCATGTGGCCCTCCTAAACCCAGTGTGTCACCTTCCTAGATGTTGGCTTCCTCCTCTCTGATGGCTCCATTGGCACCTCTCAACATTAAACCCACCAACCACCAATAGTACCTGCATTTTGACAGCTGTAATCCCTTCCACATCAATCCTTCCTGTACAGAAAGTTACCTTGATGTTGCCTATCTTGCACATGGACTACTCAGTTTGTATATTTTGCTTATTTTTTCATAGTTCCACACAACTTCTTCCTGTTTTCTCGATTGATTTGTGTTCAGTTTTTCAAGGCCTATCCACTGTGCCAACTTATAACTAAATCTGACGGGGGTGCAATGGGGAGGTTCCCTTGTTAATATGCTTAGGGTCTCACCAAGGTATTCACAGACAGGCACTATCTCACAGACCTAGTCTGCAAACATATCTCTCATCCAATTTCCCCTCATGCTCCCAATCCTCCCACCACCCCCAAGAGCCCCAAGAACCAGCCATAAAGGAATGTCCTCTTCATCACCCAGTACCACTGCTGGCTGAAACAATTGAATCACATCATTCACTAGGGGGTTGATTACCTATTATCATGCCCTGAAATGAGAGACATTCTACACAAGATACCTCCTACCCTTCCTAAAGTGGTGTTCTGTCCCCCACCAAACCTCCATGACATCCTAGTCCATCCCTTTGCCACTCCCAGTCCCAACCCCTTGCCACAAGGATCATATCCCTGTGGAAGACCCAGGTGCAAAACCTGCCCAGTATGCACCTAGCACTTCCTATTCCAGTCTTGTCACAGGTTTATCCTACCCCATCAGGGCCAGGCTATCTGTGAAAGCACCCATATCATTTATCAGCTCTGCTGCAATCATTGCACAGCTTTTTATATTGATATGACTACCAACCAGCTGTCCACCACTATGAACTGCCACCACCAATGTGTGGCCAAGAACAAGAGTAGCTGTGGCACAGCATGCAACTGAACATAACTCATTTGATTTCAATGACTGCTTCACTACCGGAGCCATCTGGACCCTTCCCTCCACCACCAGCTTTTCTGAACTGCACAGATGGTAGTCATCCTAACAACATATTCTCCGCTCCTCTAATTATCCCTGCCACAACTTATTTTAACATTCTCATCTTCCGCCCAGTTTATATGCTGTCCTATACTAATGCACCCACCCGTCTTTCTCTGCGCCTCTCCTTTTAGCTCCTTTTTCCATCACCCTGCCCCACAACCTCCTGACGCTGGGCTTGTTGGCATCCTAGTCTCTGCACACTCCACCAGACAGTGTTCATCTCTCTTCCCACCCATACACTAACAGCCCTTCCCCCTCGTCGCCCTGTCCAGATTACTGCTTGCATCCCACATGACAGATGCATTGTGGCCTGAGATGCTGGAGTTGGCAGTCATGCGACCATGAATTGTGCTTACTATTGTGTATGAATGATGTGTGTCTCTCTTTTACTGATGATGACTGTGTCCAAAAGCTTTATGTAAGTGTCTTTTTATTGTGCCTGTCTGCGACTTAGGATGTCTTCTTCACAGTAAGTAGCAATCTGTTTTTTCCTGCATTGTTAATATTGAAACCAGAGATTTCATGTTGAAGAAAGTAGATTAAAATTCAGCTATGTAGTATAGAAAGGTCTTTAATTTTTTCTGCCTTGTTTTTATGAAGTCATGTAATATATTTAAATCAAGTTACTGAAAAGTGTTGTACCGTAGTGCCACAGAGTAAAGAAGACTCAAACTATAGTTAATATTCTCCCATCCTTCAATTTATAAAGCACAGTGTTTCCTAATATCTGAAGTTTAGTAGCTAGGTCTAGGATATGCAGTTTAGACATCTCTGTCTGGTGCATAGTATCAGAATTTACCACAGCCAGGACCCAGTAGTTAATTTCAGTTTTATTTGTGATCACCAATCATCTTACTGGTGAGCTTTCTATAAAGACACATAATCAGACACACAATAGAATGTGCGTTACTGAACCTATTTTCAGGTGCTCCCTGGATGAAAATGTGCATTATTATCTGACAAAGATGGAAACTTACATGGTCCTACCTGCGAAGTCAGTTGCATGAACAGGTCCTGGACTGGGTGACCGAGAAGCTGGAGGTAGGCCCAGTAACGAGTCCAGTACATCTTCCAGTGTGGTTGAACTTGGACTTGGCCTTTTGCAAGGTGCTCCTGCAGCAATAGAGCAGCTGTATTGCACTTGTCAATAAGCTTTGGATTTTTATTAAATAAAGGTCATACTTAATCAGGTAATCCACTCATTCATTAAATGAATGAAGTCCTACTATAGAACATTCATTTATCAGACATAAGTTAAACCTATGCTGATTTTTAACTGATAATTTTGTTTATATTTCAATGCCACAAAGAACCAGCTTAATAGAATTCCAGCCAATGAGACATCAAAAGGATATGATTAGGCTAATATCTTTTATTGTATGTACTACTGAAGTACTAAAAATATAAGACTTAGTTTAAATTACATACATTTTGCATTAAAGATGCAGAAAACAAGTACTCTTAACTTTAAAATAGGACATAAACATCGATGGAAAAAAATCGGAACATCAAAAAATAGTTAATATAGAATAACGAGATTTC
Source organism: Schistocerca americana (assembly GCF_021461395.2). NCBI lineage: Eukaryota > Metazoa > Arthropoda > Insecta > Orthoptera > Acrididae > Schistocerca > Schistocerca americana. The sequence goes on along the minus strand of NC_060130.1, from coordinate 747,480,687 downwards.
TGGAATACGTTTGACTAGGTAACATATTTAAGTGATTAAAATTGCAAGATCACAGGTTATTCTAAGCGAGAGGTAAGCCAGTGCAAATTTGAAATGCTGATATGTAAATAACCTGTGTAACTGCCAGACGTTGAATAGAAGCATGCAAACGTGCACGAATTGTGTTGTACGGGTTCCAGATGTCAGTCTGTCACTTGGGATTCCACACCTGTTGGACTTGGTCGGTCAATACAGGCTGGAACTGTTGTCCGATGATGTTCCATATGCGTTCGATTGGAGACCGATCTGGTGAAGGAGCTAGTCAATGCAACATGTCAACACTCTGCAGAGCATGTTGAGCTACAACAGCGGTATGTGGGCGAGTGCTATCCTGTTGGAAAGCATCCACTGGAATGCTGTTCATGAATGGCAGCACAACAGATTGAATCACGAGAGTGACACAAATTTGCAGTCAAATTGCATGGGATAACCACGAGTGCACTCCTGATGTACGAATTTCCACTCCAGACCGTAGTTCCACTGTATCTAGCACGCAGACAGGTTGGTTGCAGGTCTGCAGCTGGCCTCCTAACCAACACGCGGCCACCACTGGCACCGAGACAGAACCAGCTTTCATCCGAAAACACAATAGACCTCCATCCTGCCCTCCAACGAGCTTTCGCTTGACACCACTGAAGTCGCGGACAACGGTAATTTGGGTCAGTGGAATGCACGCTAGAGAGTATCTAGCTCGGAGCTGCCCTGACACTGATTGACACTGACATTCCTAAGGGCTTTCGTGACACCCACATTACCACTGAATCAAACGCTTTACGATAGTCAGTTCATACTGGATGTACGTTAATGTATTCGGTTATCTTTACAGCGAGAAGTGAATGGTCTGGATATGGTTAACAGTTGAGAAACTTTTAAGAAAGCCTGTTTGTTCGACCGGTTGTTACAAGTCTAGTACCAGGTGATCAAAAAGTCAGTATAAATTTGAAAACTGAGTAAATCACGGAATAATGTAGATAGAGAGGTACAAATTGACACACATGCTTGGAATGACATGGGGGTTTTATTAGAAAAAAAAAATACAAACGTTCAAAAAATGTCCGACAGATGGCGCTCCATCTGATCAGAATAGCAATAATTAGAATAACAAAGTAAGACAAAGCAAAGATGATGTTCTTTACAGGAAATGCTCAATATGTCCACCATGATTCCTCAACAACAGCTGTAGTCGAGGAATATTGTTGTGAACAGCACTGTAAAGCATGTCCGGAGTTATGGTAAGGCATTGGTGTCGGATGTTGTCTTTCAGCACCACCAAGAGATGTCGGTCGATCACGATACACTTGCGACTTCAGGTAACCCCAAAGCCAATAATCTCACAGACAGAGGTCTGGGGACCTGGGAGGCCAAACATGACGAACGTGGCGGTTGAGCACACGATCATCACCAAACGACGCGCGCAAGAAATATTTCACGCGTCTAGCAATATGATTTGATTTCCTTTTTTTTGTTCTAATAAAACCCCATGTCTTTCCTAGCATGTGTGTCAGTTCTTACCTCTCTATCTACATTATTCCGTGGTTTATTAAGTTTTCAAATTTATACTGACTTTTTGATCACCCGGTATTTCAGAGATCGGTTGTTTATTACTTTAGTCAGAAGCCTGTGACGATGTGCCACAAGGCTTGTAAGACGATAATAATCTCTCGCTTTTCAGCTTCTTGAACGATATTGCCAATTTGGCATTTTTCCAAATATTTAGTAACATATTTTCCTCCCATTTTCAGATTTTTTTTGTTTGTTATCCTTAGAGGAGCCTTCTTGTTTTTAATGTTACACAATGCGCTTTCTGCCTCTGTGTTCATTACTTCTGCTATTTAATTAGTACTTGTGTTTAGTTATGGTAGTTTTTCTTCAGGTAGTGCATCAACAGCCGAAGTACACAGCGCCCGGAAGGAATACTATTGCTGCTGGGGTAAGTTTTTAAGAAAGCGAATAGATATCGCGCCGCTAGAGACCACGGATTATTCACATCAAACCACTCACCAAATATCTCTGAACAACCTTTGAGGGACTGTCCATAAACCTGAAATCCACCAAGAATACGTTTTACGGTATTACGCCTTTGCAAGACCTCAACTTAGGATAACGAATCATCTTTGTTCGACTGCTTTTTTAATGTGATGATGAATTAAGACATTCGAAATCTATAGCACAAATCATATTTCCGGTTCCCTGCAGACGCAACTACGAGATACGAGTAAATGAAAATGGAATTCGATTATGCAGCTTATTCGTTGTTCGTTCCTTGGTAGTCTATGAGCTGTGGGAGAAGTTCCATTTAACGCAAAATGCTTCTCGGGGTTAACAGCGGAGGCCGACCGGTGTTGCAAAAGCGGTATAAACGCGAGAAAGCTCGTAGAAATGGCAGGACAAAACAGATTCCCTACGGATGTTGTGCTTACTATGAGCCGACTGGTACAGTTCAGAAATATCTTGATGAAGGTGGCATTATGAAACGAACGCCAAAACTATGAATCCACTCAGCAGTTATAGGGGGCTCATGGCTGAATATGTCCGCTCCGGAAGACCAGAAAGGAGCGCTAATTAAGATGGATGCAGTTTACCTCTGACTGACGGTGGCTATTGTAAACCGATGGCGAGTAAAAGCAGGGAGGGTTTTGCGTTTAGGCAGACAATTTTCATTGCACCACGTGGAAGTGGGGCTGCGTGCAGTCCTTTTGTCAGCTCTATGATATCATCTTTTATTTAGTTACTTATTTTTAAATAAAAATACATGAATTTGGAAGTACAAAATTATAAACTTACGGCATGTTTTTAAGAAGAGATCAAAAACAAGACAAGAAAGGGTAAATATAGATGCCCCTTCACCAACACCACCCACGGAGGAGAAACTGATGGAGAACTTTTAAGTACAGCCTTCCTGTGTCGTGCTACCCGTATTAGTATTATACACATGAACATCTCTCCTCGGGAAAATTCGATCTCGGGAAAACTTGATTTGTTCAGTCCATGCTGATCTAATCTAACATATATTGGTGTTATTTGTTAGTGTGCTGTGTGTTAATGTTTGTTAGTTTACTATACTACAACGGCTACTACTACTAGGTTAGTAAGTAAAAAAAAATTGCTTGGCTTTGAAACCATATCCTGCTACGACCTAATCTAAGTGATGTACAAATATTTCGTGGCTGCACAAAAAAAAAAAAAAAAAAACTACAAATAACCTAATTATTAATCCTATAAATATCTGTTTGTATTATAAAACTAGTTTATCTGATTAGTGTACTTGTTAATTTTGTATATATTGTGCAATATTCATGGTGTGCCACTGTTGCATGTTAACACTGTTTGGATTGTGGCTGTGTGTCTCTATGTTACTTTACATTACATTCATATAATCACATTTGAAATGATAAGTTCATTCATATTATTACTTTACAATGATGTGAACATGTTTAACGTGGCAGGGGCCCAGGGAACAAGTGAACTGAACAAAGAAGCAGCTGAAGCTATTCACGTTTCTGGACACATTAATTTCCTCTAGACAGAGATTCTCGGCGCAAACAGATCATTAAGTTAACATCCATCTAGTATCAGTTAAATAAAATAAAGAACAATTCTAGAGAAAACAGAAACCGATCTTACCATTTTTCTTGAAATTTTTGTTTTCCAGTAGATATTTTTCCAGTTATAGCGGATACCTCACCAAACAAAGACATTTTCAGTTAATTAAAGCTTTCAGATCAGGATGAAAGTAAAATACATGCAACGAAAAGAGACCCATTTCAATGAAAGTTAATACTAAAATAAATACGGATAATATGGATCAGACTTAGAAATGAAGAGGACGTGCGAAATTGTTTGATGACTTAAAACGTGCTTCCAATGATTGAAAGCGTACCAGGATAACTTCTATTGACACACCATAACGAGTAAGAAGTGTCGGAAAACATTTGGTTTACTGGCAATGTAATTGGTTGTCTCTTTAATATTTATAACTTCAGTGACTAAAATCTGATTACTTTTGTGATCTTTGACACCTTAGATTAGATTATATTGATATTATGAAAAAGATGCTTAGAATAATACTATCATGTATAACAATACAGATTTGTAAACGTTGTAATGTAGATGAATAAATGATTGGACGTTCTAGTTTTAGTTGAATGTTTTAACTTTCCATTTTTCTGAGTATGCTGAGCTAATAGAGAGCATCATGACTGATACAGGGATTAGTGATCACAAGGTCGTTGTAGCTAGGTTCAATACCGTTCCTTCCAAATCCACCAGAAACAAACGCTAAATAATTTTATTTAAAAAAGCGGATAAAGTGTTACTAGAAGCTTTCCTGACAAAGAATCTCCATTCCTTCCGAAATGACTATGCAAATGTAGACGAGATGTGGCTCAAATTCAAAGATATAGTAGCAACAGCAATTGAGAGATTCATACCTCATAAATTGGTAAGAGATAGAACTGATCAGCCATGGTACACAAAACAGGTCCGAACGCTGTTGCAGAGGCAACGGAAAAATCCCGAAGATTGGCTAAAATTTACAGACGCGCGAAATTTGGCACGGACTTCAATGCGAGATGCCTTTAATTGGTTCCACAACGAAACATTGTCTCGAAATTTGGTAGAAAATCCGAAGAAATTCTGGTCGTACGTAAAGTTCACAAGCGGCAAAACGCAGTCAATACCTTCGTTGCGCAGTGCCGATGGTACTGTTACCGACGATTGTGCCGCTAAGGCGGAGTTGTTGAACGCAGTTTTCCGAAATTCCTTCACCAGGGAAGGCGAATGGAATATTCCAGAATTTGAAACACGAACAGCTGCTAGCATGAGTTTCTTAGAAGTAGATGCCTTAGGGGTTGCGAAGCAACTCAAATCGCTTGATATGGGCAAGTCTTCAGGTCCAGATTGTATACCGATTAGGTTCCTTTCAGATTACGCTGATACAATAGCTCCCTACTTAGCAATCATATACAACCGCTCGCTCACCGATAGATCTGTACCTACAGATTGGAAAATTGCGCAGGTCGCACCAGTGTTTAAGAAGGGTAGTAGGAGTAATCCATCGAACTACAGACCTATATCATTGACGTCGGTTTGCAGTAGGGTTTTGGAGCATATACTGTATTCAAACATAATGAATCACCTCGAAGGGAAAGATCTATTGATACGTAATCAGCATGGTTTCAGAAAACATCGTTCTTGTGCAACGCAGCTGGCTCTTTATTCGCACGAAGTAATGGCCGCTATCGACAGGGGATCTCAAGTTGATTCCGTATTTCTAGATTTCTGGAAAGCTTTTGACACCGTTACTCACAAGCGTCTTCTAATCAAGCTGCGGGCCTATGGGGTATCGTCTCTGTTGTGCGACTGGATTCGTGATTTCCTGTCAGGAAGGTCGCAGTTCGTAGTAATAGACGGCAAATCATCGAGTAAAACTGAAGTGATATCAGGTGTTTCGCAGGGAAGCGTCCTGGGACCTCTGCTGTTCCTGACCTATATAAATGACCTGGGTGACAATCTGAGCAGTTCTCTTAGGTTGTTCGCAGATGATGCTGTAATTTACCGTCTAGTAAGGTCATCCGAAGACCAGTATCAGTTGCAAAGCGATTTAGAACAGATTGCTGTATGGTGTGGCAGGTGGCAGTTGACGCTAAATAACGATAAGTGTGAGGTGATCCATATGAGTTCCAAAAGAAATCTGTTGGAATTCGGTTACTCGATAAATAGTACAATTCTCAAGGCTGTCAATTCAACTAAGTACCTGGGTGTAAAAATTACGAACAACTTCAGTTGGAAAGACCACATAGATAATATTGTGGGGAAGGCGAGCGAAAGGTTGCGTTTCATTGGCAGGCACTTAGAAGATGCAACAAGTCCACTAAAGAGACAGCTTACACTACACTCGTTCGTCCTCTGTTAGAATATTGCTGCGCGGTGTGGGATCCTTACCAGGTGGGTTTGACCGAGGACATCGAAAGGGTGCAAAAAAGGGCAGCTCGTTTTGTATTATCGCGTAATAGGGGAGAGAGTGTGGCAGATATGATACGCGAGTTGGGATGGTAGTCATTAAATCAAACACGTTTTTCGTCGCGGCGACATCTACTTACGAAATTTCAGTCACCAACTTTCTCTTCCGAATGCGAAAATATTTTGTTGAGCCCAACCTACATAGGTAGGAATGATCATCAAAATAAAATAAGAGAAATCAGAGCTCGAACGGAAAGGTTTAGGTGTTCGTTTTTCCCGCGTGCTGTTCGGGAGTGGAATGGTAGAGAGATAGTATGATTGTGGTTCGATGAACCCTCTGCCAAGCACTTAAATGTGAATTGCAGAGTAATCATGTAGATGTAGATACAGATGAACGCTTTTGGCGAAATGTCTGTGCTGAACTCAGTGTCAGTGTGTTTTTCATGGAGCTTATGATGACACTGTGAAATAAATAACAGAAAGAAGAAATCCAGCCAAGAGGCAGCACCAGGCAGAGATATGTATTTGGCGGAAGAAGGGAGCAGCACCAATAGTACGTTCATTTATGAAACAAAAGTCAGTCAGGCCTCAAAAGCAGTGCTGACTGGCTAAAGGTGGGCTTTCGCAGTGTGAATGTGTGTGTTTCGGTGCGTGGTAACGGGCACGGGACAGTTCTCCCTCTCCGAGGGTTTAAGGATTATGATCAGTAAGCCTACATCTACATCTACATCTACATTTATACTCCGCAAGCCACCCAACGGTGTGTGGCGGAGGGCACTTTACGAGCCACTGTCATTACCTCCCTATCCTATGGTTCGCGGGAAGAACGACTGTCTGAAAGCCTCCGTGGGCGCTCTAATCTCTCTAATTTTACATTCGGGATCTCCTCGGGAGGTATAAGTAGGGGGAAGCAATATATTCGATACCTCATCCAGAAACGCACCCTCTCGAAACCTGGCGAGCAAGTTACACCGCGATGCAGAGCGCCTCTCTCGCAGAGTCTACCACTTGAGTTTGTTAAACATCTTCGTAACGCTATCACGGTTACCAAATAACCCTGTGACGAAACGCGCCGCTCTTCTTTGGATCTTCTCTATCTCCTCTGTGAACCCGACCAGGTACGGATCCCACACTGATGAGCAATACTCAAGTATAGGTCGAACGAGCGTTTTGTAAGCCACCTCCTTTGTCGATGGACTACATTTTCTAAGGACTCTCCCAATGAATCTCAACCTGGTACCCGCCTTACCAACAATTAATTTTATATGATCATTCTACTTCAAATCGTTCCGCACGCATACTCCCAGATATTTTACAGAAGTAACTGCTACCAGTGTTTGTTTCGCTATCATATAATCATACAATAAAGGATCCTTCTTTCTATGTACTCGCAATACATTACATTTGTCTATGTTAAGGGTCAGTTGCCACTCCCTGCACCAAGTGCCTATCCGCTGCAGATCTTCCTGCATTTCGCTACAATTTTCTAATGCTGCAACTTCTCTATATACTACAGCATCATCCGCGAAAAGCCGCATGGAACTTCCGACACTATCTACTAGGTCATTTATATATATTGTGAAAAGCAATGGTCCTATAACACTCCCCTGCGGCACACCAGAGGTTACTTTAACGTCTGTAGACGTCTCTCCATTGATAACAACATGCTGTGTTCTGTTTGCTAAAAACTCTTCAATCCAGCCACACAGCTGGTCTGATATTCCGTAGGCTCTTACTTTGTTTATCAGGTGACAGTGCGGAACTGTATCGAACGCCTTTCGGAAGTCAAGAAAAATAGCATCTACCTGGGAGCCTGTATCTAATATTTTCTGGGTCTCAGGAACAAATAAAGCGAGTTGGGTGTCACACGATCGCTGTTGCCGTAATCCATGTTGATTCCTACATAGTAGATTCTGGGGTTCCAAAAACGACATGATACTCGAGCAAAAACAAGTTCTAAAATCCTACAACAGATCGAAGTCAGAGATATAGGTCTATAGTTTTGCGCATCTGCTCGACGACCCTTCTTGAAGACTGGGACTTCAAATGGTTCAAATGGCTCTGAGCACTACGGGACTCAACTTCTGTGGTCATTAGTCCCCTAGAACTTAGAACTAGTTAAACCTAACTAACCTAAGGACATTACAAACATCCATGCCCGAGGCAGGATTCGAACCTGCGACCGTAGCGGTCTTGCGGTTCCAGACTGCAGCGCCTTTAACCGCACGGCCACTTCGGCCGGCTACACTGGGACTACCTGTGCTCTTTTCCAATCATTTGGAACCTTCCGTTCCTCTAGAGACTTGCGGTACACGGCTGTTAGAAGGGGGGCAAGTTCTTTCGCGTACTCTGTGTAGAATCGAATTGGTATCCCGTCAGGTCCAGTGGACTTTCCTCTGTTGAGTGATTCCAGTTGCTTTTCTATTTCTTGGACGCTTATTTCGATGTCAGCCATTCTTTCGTTTGTGCGAGGATTTAGAGAAGGAACTGCAGTGCGGTCTTCCTCTGTGAAACAGCTTTGGAAAAAGGTGTTTAGTATTTCAGCTTTACGCGTGTCATCCTCTGTTTCAATGCCATCAACATCCCGGAGTGTCTGGATATGCTGTTTCGAGCCACTTACTGATTTAACGTAAGACCAGAACTTCCTAGGATTTTCTGTCAAGTCGGTACATAGAATTTTACTTTCGAATTCACTGAACGCTTCACGCATAGCCCTCCTTCCGCTAACTTTGACATCGTTTAGCTTCTGTTTGTCTGAGAGGTTTTGGCTGCGTTTAAACTTGGAGTGAAGCTCTCTTTGCTTTCGCAGTAGTTTCCTAACTTTGTTGTTGTACCACGGTGGGTTTTTCCCGTCCCTCACAGATTTACTCGGCACGTACCTGTCTAAAACGCATTTTACGATTGCCTTGAACTTTTTCCATAAACACTCAACATTGTCAGTGTCGGAACAGAAATTTTCGTTTCGTTCTGTTAGGTAGTCTGAAATCTGCCTTCTATTACTCTTGCTAAACATATAAACCTTCCTCCCTTTTTTTATATTCCTATTAACTTCCATATTCAGGGACGCTGCAAAGGCCTTATGATCACTGATTCCCTGTTCTGCACATACAGAGTCGAAAAGTTCGGGTCTGTTTGCTATCAGTAGGTCCAAGATGTTATCTCCACGAGTCGGTTCTCTGTTTAATTGCTCGAGGTAATTTTCGGATAGTGCACTCAGTATAATGTCACTCGATGCTCTGTCCCTACCACCCGTCCTAAACATCTGAGTGTCCCAGTCTATATCTGGTAAATTGAAATCTCCACCTAAGACTGACTATAACATGCTGAGAAAATTTATGTGAAATGTATTCCAAATTTTCTCTCAGTTGTTCTGCCACTAATGCTGCTGAGTCGGGAGGTCGGTAAAAGGAGCCAATTATTAACCTAGCTCGGTTGTTGAGTGTAACTTCCACCCATAATAATTCACAGGAACTATCATCCACTTCTACTTCACTACAGGATAAACTACTACTAACAGCGACGAACACTCCACCACCGGTTGCATGCAATCTATCCTTTCTAAACACCGTCTGTACCTTTGTAAAAATTTCGGCAGAATTTATCTCTGGCTTCAGCCAGCTTTCTGTGCCTATAACGATTTCAGCTTCGGTGCTTTCTATCAGCGCTTGAAGTTCCGGTACTTTACCAACGCAGCTTCGACAGTGTACAATTACAATACCGATTGCTTCTTGGTCCCCGCATGTCCTGACTTTGCCCCGCACCCATTGAGGCTGTTGCCCTTTCTGTACTTGCCCAAGGCCATCTAACCTAAAAAACCGCCCAGCCCACGCCACACAACCCCTGCTACCCGTGTAGCCGCTTGTTGCGTGTAGTGGACTCCTGACCTATCCAGCAGAACCCGAAACCCCACCACCCTATGGCGCAAGTCGAGGAATCTGCAGCCCACATGGTCACAGAACCGTCTCAGACTCTGATTCAGACCCTCCACTCGGCTCTGTACCAAAGGTCTGCAGTCAGTCCTGTCGACGATGCTGCAGATGGTGAGCTCTGCTTTGATCCCGCTAGCGAGACTGGCAGTCTTCACCAAATCAGATAGCCGCCGGAAGCCAGAGAGGATTTCCTCCGATCCATAGCGACACACATCATTGGTGCCGACATGAGCGACCACCTGCAGATGGGTGCACCCTGTACCCTTCATGGCATCCGGAAGGACCCTTTCCACATCTGGAATGACTCCCCCCGGTATGCACACGGAGTGCACATTGGTTTTCTTCCCCTCTCTTGCTGCCATATCCCTGAGCGGCCCCATTGCGCGCCTGACGTTGGAGCTCCCAACTACCAGTAAGCCCACCCTCTGCGACCGCCCGGATCTTGCAGACTGAGGGGCAACCTCTGGAACAGGACAAGCAGCCATGTCAGGCCGAAGATCAGTATCAGCCCGAGACAGAGCCTGAAACCGGTTCGTCAGACAAACTGGAGAGGCCTTCCGTTCAGCCCTTCGGAATGTCTTTCGCCTCCTGCCACACCTCGAGACGACCTCCCACTCTACCACAGGTGAGGGATCAATCTCAATGCGGGCAGTATCCCGGGCAACCACAGTCGTAGTCCGATCGGGGGATGCGTGGGACGAGCTGGCCGTCCCCGACAAACCCCCATCCGGACCCCCACAGTGATGCCCATTGGCAACAGCCTCAAGCTATGTGACCGAAGCCAACACTGCCTGAAGCTGAGAGCGAAGGGATGCCAACTCAGCCTGCATCCGAACACAGCAGTTGCAGTCCCTATCCATGCTAAAAACTGTTGTGCAAAGAACGTCTGAACTAATCTACAGAGAGCGCAAACAAATGGACACAAAATTTAAACGGTTATTAAAATACAAGATTGCCTAGTAAATGCAGTAATGCTGCTACTTGCGCACTGCTGACACACTGCTCGGTGGCGGAAGGAGACTACGCGATTTTACACTATTCAGGTACTAAAACGCGATGCTGCAACTATCAAATACTATAATACGGCCGAAATTTATGAATTAAACAATGCAAGTACCAAAAACACGCAAAGAAATTAAGAATTAAACTACGTAACAAATGAGTGAGCTAGGAGTATACGACTTGCTGCTGCAGCTGTTTATCCAACGGCGGCAGGGAGCACTTACGTTACAAGTCCGCAGAGTGAGCGCGAAGCAGTGATTACTACGCCATGGTCCGTGTCGATGGGACCTCTGAAGAGACGTAGGTACGTCAGTGCCTGGCAGCATTGTTAGGTCGTAGCGCGACTTCTTTTTTATTTTTTATTTAATTTATTTCAGTTATTAATTTACTGTTTACGTCAGTCTTCTGACTGGTTCGATGCGGCCCGCCACGAATTTCTCTTCTGTGCCAATCTTTTCATCTCAGTGTAGCAATTGCAACCAACGTACTCAGTTAATTGCTTAATGTATTCCAATCTCTATCTTCCTCTACATTTTTTACCCTCTGTAGCTTCCGCTAGTACCATGGAAGTTATTCCCTGATGTCTTGACAGACGTCCTAACAAACTGTCCCTTCTTCTTCTCAGTGTTTACCATGTATTCCTTTCCTCGTCATTTCTACGAAGAACCTCCTCATTCCTTACCTTATCGCCGGTCATTGTGGCCGAGCGGTTCCAGACACTTCAGTCCGGAACCGCGCTGAAACTACCGTCGCAGGTTCGAATCCTCTGGCACGGATGTGTGTGATGTCCTTAGGTTAGTTAGTTTTAAGTACACTACTGGACATTAAAATTGCTGCACCACGAAGATGACGTGCTACAGACGCGAAATTTAACTGACAGGAAGAAGATACTGTGATATACAACTGCTTAGCTTTACAGAGCGTTCACACAAGGTTGGCGCCGGTGGCGACACCTACAACGTGCTGACATGAGGAGAGTTTCCAACCGATTTCTCACACACAAACAGCAGTTGACCGGCGCTGCCTGGTGAAACGTTGTTGTGATGCCTCGTGTAAGGAGGAGAAATGCGTACCATCACGTTTCCGACTTTGATAAAGGTCGGATTGCAGCCTATCGCGATTGCGGTTTATCGTATCGCGACATTGCTGCTCGTGTTGGTCGAGATCCAATGACTGTTAGCAGAATATGGAATCGGTGGATTCCGAAGGGTAATACGGAACGCCGTGCTGGATCCCAACGGCCTCGTATAACTAGCAGTCGAGATGACAGGCATCTTATCCGCATGGCTATAACGGATAGTGCAGCCACGTCTCGATCCCTGAGTCAACAGATGGGGACGTTTGCAAGACAACAACCATCTGCAGGAACAGTTCGACGACGTTTGCAACAGCATGGACTATCAGCTCGGACACCATGGCTGCGGTTACCCTCGACACTGCATCACAGACAGGAGCGTTTGCGATGGTGTACTCAACGACGAACCTGGGTGGACGAATGGCAAAACGTCATTTTTTCAGATGAATCCAGGTTCTGTTTACAGCATGAGGATGGTCGCATCCGTGTTTGGCGACATCGCGGTGAACGCACATTGGAAGCGTGTTTTCGTCATCGCCTATCGCGATTGCGGTTTATCGTATCGCGACATTGCTGCTCGTGTTGGTCGAGATCCAATGACTGTTAGCAGAATATGGAATCGGTGGATTCCGAAGGGTAATACGGAACGCCGTGCTGGATCCCAACGGCCTCGTATCAATAGCAGTCGAGATGACAGGCATCTTATCCGCATGGCTGTAACGGATAGTGCAGCCACGTCTCGATCCCTGAGTCAACAGATGGGGACGTTTGCAAGACAACAACCATCTGCAGGAACAGTTCGACGACGTTTGCAGCAGCATGGACTATCAGCTCGGAGACCATGGCTGCGGTTACCCTCGACACTGCATCACAGACAGGAGCGTTTGCGATGGTGTACTCAACGACGAACCTGGGTGGACGAATGGCAAAACGTCATTTTTTCAGATGAATCCAGGTTCTGTTTACAGCATGAGGATGGTCGCATCCGTGTTTGGCGACATCGCGGTGAACGCACATTGGAAGCGTGTTTTCGTCATCGCCATACTGGCGTATCACTCGGCGTGATGGTATGGGATGCCATTGGTTACACGTCTCGGTCACCTCTTGTTTACATTGACGTTACCTTGAACAGTGGACGTTACATTTCAGATGTGTTACGACCCGTGGCTCTACCCTTTCTTCCATCCCTGCGAAACCCTACATTTCAGCAGGATAATGATCGACCGCATGTTGCAAGTCCTGTATGGGCCTTTCTGGATACAGAAAATGTTCGACTGCTGCCGTGGCCAGCACATTCTCCAGATCTCTCACCAATTGAAAACGTCTGGTCAATGGTGGCCGAGCAACTGGCTCGTCACAATACGCCAGTCACTACTCTTGATGAACTGTGGTATCGCGTTGAACCTGCATGGGCAGCTGTACCTGTACACGCCATCCAAGCTCTGTTTGACTCAATGCCCAGGCGTATCAAGGCCGTTATTACGGCCAGAGGTGGTTGTTGTGGGTACTGATTTCTCAGGATCTATGCACCCAAATTACGTGAAAATGTAATCACATGTCAGTTCTAGTATAATATATTTGTCCGATGAATACCCGTTTATCATCTGCATTTCTTCTTGGTATAGCAATTTTAATGGCCAATAGTGCACAAGGGTGGGTAATTTCACCAATTTGAAGGACACTACCATCGACCTGCTGTGACACGAAACGTGATCATCTGCACGGCTCCATTGAGACACGGTCCAATCTTAATGACCTCATGCCCACTGCAATCTTAACTGACAATGTCGTTTTGTTAGCATGGGAACACGTGACGAATACACGCTTCCAATGTGCGTTCACCGCGATGTCGCCAAACACGGATGCGACCATCCTCATGCTGTAAACAGAACCTGGATTCATCTGAAAAAATGACGTTTTGCCATTCGTGCACCCAGGTTCGTCGTTGATACATCATCGCAGGCGCTCCTGTCTGTGATGCAGCGTCAAGGGTAACCGCAGCCATGGTCTCCGAGCTGATAGTCCATGCTGCTGCAAACGTCGTCGAACTGTTCGTGCAGATGGTTGTCTTGCAAACGTCCCCATCTGTTGACTCAGGAATCGAGACGTGGCTGCACGATCCGTTTCGGCCATGCGGATAAGATGCCTGTCATCTCGACTGCTAGTGATACGAGGCCGTTGGGATCCAGCACGGCGTTCCGTATTACCCTTCGGAATCCACCGATTCCATATTCTGCTAACAGTCATTGTATCTCGACCAACACGAGCAGCAATGTCGCGATACAATAAACCGTACTTGCGATAGGCTACAATCCGACCTTTATCAAAGTCGGAAACGTGATGGTACGCATTTCTCCTCCTTACACGAGGCATCACAACAACGTTTCACCAGGCAATGCCGGTCAACTGCTGTTTGTGTATGAGAAATCGGTTGGAAACTTTCCTCATGTCAGCACGTTGTAGGTGTCACCACCGGCGACAACCTTGTGTGAACGCTCTGAGAAGCTAATCATTTGCATATCACAGCATCTTCTTCTTGTCGGTTAAATTTCGCGTCTGTAGCACCTCATCTTCGTGGTGTAGCAATTTTAATGGCCAATAGTGTATTTTGTTTGTTCCCTTTACACAGCTGTCGTTTGCATTCGCGTTTGTCTTTGCCCGGAAGTCCAGTTTCTTGAAGAGAAATTGACACTTGTTAGGCAGGAAGCAAAAAACTTAATTTATATCGGCGAGATCACGTATTAACTTCATGTGAAATAATATAAGCAGCTTAGCCCACTTGCTGTAGGAAACAACTGTTTGATCATGGTATCCAAGCCACTGCAGTGTTCCTGCATATCTCATACGCACTGAGAACTTTCGTTAGGCGTGGGGTTTACAGTTAGAATCGTTGAAAGCCTTGAGTTTAAACATGTGGTCCACATGAACGGCCGCCGGGCCAGCTAAATTAGCCTCATGTAGCAACAGGAAAAGCATTTTCTGTTGTTTTTAGGGTTCCGTGCTTCAGTCGGTAAAAGCAAAACTATTATAGAATCGCTTTGCTGTCCGTCTGTCTGCCCGACTGTTAAAAACCCTTATTCTCAGCAACGGGTAGACGAATCAAGTTGAAATGTGTGTCTCATACCGAGGTCAATGGTCTCCTGGTGTTGTTAAAAGTTTAAGCTCCTAAGTCAATGCAACCAAAAGCTACGGCGATTTAGGTCACATACTTGGATTCCTGCAAACTCACTCATCAAAACCTATAGGTAGTTCCCATTGTCCTGGAATCAAGAAATTAGGGAAGAAGCAAGGTTTTACAGTACAACCAAAGAAAAAAATCCGAAAACAATAAATATGTAATTACATCACATGAAAAAAATTCTTTTGTTATTTGTTATCCGACGTCAAACTTGAAATTAAAACAACCAGTAGTTCTGCATTCAGGCTGACCGGATCGCAGTGGTAAAAGGCAGGGAATCACCTCATTGCTCATATGACTCGTTTCGGAATTTGTCCATCATCAAGTATCCGGGGGCGATTACTACACGTAGATATAACGTTTTGAGTTGAAATTTATGTCACATACTGAGGTCTATGGTCTCCTTGAGGTGTAAAAAACTGAAGCTTCTAAGTCAATGCAACCAAAAGCTACGCAGACTAGTCTGCGAATGCTTGTTTTACATACAATTTGAAATGCTGTATCTAGGTGCAGTAATCGCTCCTGGATATCTGATCATGGATAAATTCCGAAACGAGTCACATGAGGAATAAAGTTATTCCTCGTCTAGGGTTTGTCTTTACCACTGCATCACAGCCAGCCTGAACAGAGAACTACCGGTTATTATAACAATTGTCGAGTGCCTTCTGCATGACTTTACGTCGCATTGATATTATTGAAATTAAAACATTCTTGAAAATCTGGGGATCTCTGGGACCGATATCTTGCCAGTGTCAATGTCCATTATTAATTATAGGCCAGTCGTAAACTGAATACCAACTACCATGGAGGTTTCCTTTCGGTCACTGCTCTGTCTACAAGGATTTTAGAGATTGGAAAGTGGTTAAAACCTCAAATAGTCGACCACCTCTCACTGAGCTCTGTCATGGAGTACTGGAGTGCATACTGATAACTCGATGGTTGAGAACGACCCTGAAACAGTGGCTGAAGTGTGTGACAAGACCCATGTTCAAAAGAGATGACTCTTCTTTTTGTAAGAAGCTCTACCTTAGGCGCATGTGGTGATGAAGTCCCATAGTACATTGTTTGCATTAACGTCTCCACAAAGAGTAAATGGTTGGAGGAGTTGTGCTATAAGGTTGTAGAGAGCCTCGTTGTCTATAACTTTATTAGAGGCAAGTATAGGTAGTATATGGTCAGTCTACTGGCATGTGCACTATAGCAGCAGTTGGTAGCAAGCTGGTATGTTTGGGGAGTGGTGAACATGTCGTTGGTGAGGTTTGTCAAAAACTCTCCTTTTCTTTTACCTGCGTCTGGAGCGTTTGTAATGGGAAGGACGGTTATAGGACTTTTTGGTTGGTTGTTTTTGGGGAAGGAGACCAGACAGCGTGGTCACCGGTCTCATCGGATTAGGGAAGGATGGGGAAGGAAGTCGGCCGTGCCCTTTCAGAGGAACCATCCCGGCATTTGCCTGGAGTGATTTAGGGAAATCACGAAAACCTAAATCAGGATGGCCGGACGCGGGATTGAACCGTCGTCCTCCCGAATGCGAGTCCAGTGTCTAACCACTGCGCCACCTCGCTCACTTTTTGGTTCTCTCAGGTAGACGTCAATTCTGAAACTGGGACTCTTCTGACAAATATTGCCACACAATCTTTAACCGTTTCCCCACTAAGATTGTCCTTTCTGTGGAGGCTGTATGACCTCGGGACAAGGGAGACCCCTACATTTAAAACGGGTTTCCTGCAGACAATGAACAAATTTTTTTGCACTAACAGTCTCATTTCTTCCACATACATCGTGAACCCATTTTTATTCCACTGTAGAATGGGAGTCATGTTATTGGTTAGGTCTGTCTATGAGTCCCCCTTTTCCAACGCCTTTGCTTGGAGAATTTGTAGTGGGTGGGTTCTTTCGGACAGACGACCAAGTACATAAGTGGGAATATTCTGACAAAATGAGCGTCAAGCGGTGTGGTAGCTTTGAGCTCATTTTTCTGGTTTTTTGGTTTTCCTCGCTCCATTTGACTTTTAATGATCATGTTGATATTGGTCACTGTGTGCTACTGACTGCTGTCTTTGGTGACTTTTCAGGTAGGATGTTAATATTTTCCATATCCTTCTCTGATGAAGCAACACCGGTTTTTGTCTACAGCTAAACTCCTCAAACGCAGGCATTTATAATGGAGTTGCTTGTATGAGTATGAGACTCATTGGAAACATTAATTTGTGGTACTTCTTTCTTCCCTAATGAAGCTAAAAAAGAGGCTGCTTTACGCCTTTACAGTTTCAATAAAAGACACCCTGATTTCGTGCACCCTTCATTTCTTTGAGGAATACAGGACTCCAAACAGAATTGTTTCCCGAGCATTTCACATTACATTGAGGGTAGCAAATACGTTATTCCTGTTTCGTGGACTGCTTCGCCACATCTACGACATATTACTTGACCTTTACATATGACAGTAGTCAGTCCATAATGTTAACATTGATAGGAATGCATGGGATTTGAAAAATGTGACCGCACTTTACAACGGGGGTAAACTGCCTCCAAAAGCAGTGAATCAAAAGTTGCAATAAAGGTGGCCTTTTTCCTGCCCACTACTTATACTTCTCATGATGTCCCTCATCTCAGCAGACCATTCCTTTTGATGATCATTTACATCAATCAATATACAGGGTGTTACAAAAAGGTACGGCCAAACTTTCGGGAAACATTCCTCACACACAAATAAAGAAAAGATGTTATGTGGACATGTGTCCGGAAACGCTTAATTTCCATGTTAGAGCTCATTTTAGTTTCGTCAGTATGTACTGTACTTCCTCGATTCACTGCCAGTTGGCCCAATTGAAGGAAGGTAATGTTGACTTCGGTACTTGTGTTGACATGCGACTCATTGTTCTACAGTACTAGCTACGGTCGCAGGTTCGAATCCTGCCTCGGGCATGGATGTGTGTGATGTCCTTAGGTTAGTTAGGTTTAATTAGTTCTAAGTTCTAGGGGACTGATGACCACAGCTGTTAAGTCCCATAGTGCTCAGAGCCATTTGAACCATTTTCTACAGTACTAGCGTCAAGCACATCAGTACGTAGTATCAACAGGTTAGTGTTCATGACGAACGTGGTTTTGCAGTCAGTGCAATGTTTACAAATGCGGAGTTGGCAGATGCCCATTTGATGCATGGACTAGCACGGGGCAATAGCCGTGGCGCGGTACGTTTCTATGGAGACAGATTTCGAGAACGAAGGTGTCCCGACAGGAAGACGTTCGAAGAAATTGATCGGCGTCTTAGGGAGCACGGAACATTCCAGCCTATGATTCGCGACTGGGGGAGACCTAGAACGACGAGGACACCTGCAATGGACGAGACAAGTCTTCGTGCAGTGGACGATAACCCTAATGTGAGCGTCAAAGAAGTTGCCGCTGTACAAGGTAACGTTGACCACGTCACTGTATGGAGAGTGCTACGGGAGAACCAGTTGTTTCCGTACCATATACAGCGTGTGCAGGCACTATCAGCAGCTGATTGGCCTCCACGGGTACACTTCTGCGAATGGTTCATCCAACAATGTGTCAATCCTCATTTCAGTGCAAATGTTCTATTTACGGATGAGGCTTCATTCCAACGTGATCAAATTGTAAATTTTCACAATCAACATGTGTGGGCTGACGAGAATCCGCACGCAATTGTGCAATCACGTCATCAACACAGATTTTCTGTGAACGTTTGGGCAGGCATTGTTGGTGATGTCTTGATTGGGCCCCATGTTCTTCCACCTACGCTCAATGGAGCACGTTATCATGATTTCATACGGGATACTCTACCTGTGCTGCTAGAACATGTGCCTTTACAAGTACGACACACCATGTGGTTCATGCACAATGGAGCTTCTGCACATTTCAGTCGAAGTGTTCGCACGCTTCTCAACAACAGATTCGGTGACCGATGGATTGATAGAGGCGGACCAATTCCATGGCCTCCACGCTCTCCTGACCTCAACCCTCTTGACTTTCATTTATGGGGTCGTTTGAAAGCTCTTGTCTACGCAACCCCGGTACCAAATGTAGAGACTCTTCGTGCTCGTATTGTGGACGGCTGTGATACAATACGCCATTCTCCAGGGCTGAATCAGCGCATTAGGGATTCCATGCGACGGAAGGTGGATGCGTGTATCCTCGCTAACTGAGGACATTTTTAACACTTCCTGTAACAAAGTGTTTGAAGTCACGCTTGTACGTTCTGTTGCTGGCTCAAAATGGCTCTGAGCACTATGGGACTTAATTGCTGTGGTCATCAGTCCCCTAGAACTTAGAACTACTTACACCTAACTAACCTAAGGACATCACACACATCCTTGCCCGAGGCAGGATTCGAACCTGCGACCGTAGCGGTCACGCGGCTCCAGACTGTAGCGTCCATAACCGCATGGCCACTTCGGCCGACCTGTTGCTGTGTGTTTCCATTGCATGATTAATGTGATTTGAAGAGAAGTAATAAAATGAGCTCTAACATGGAAAGTAAGCGTTTCCGGACACATATCCACATAACATATTTTCTTTCTTTGTGTGTGAGGAATGTTTCCTGAAAGTTTGGCAGTACCTTTTTGTAACACCCTGTAATATCATGGCAAGACATGATATGTTGAGACACATCCTGCTTTCGCACAACGACAAAATACACACACAGCTTCTTACACTCAAGAAGAAGTTCAGCCACGAGCGGTTAGCCTCTTCCCTTCTTCCCCAAATATAACCAACTTGCTATCAACTCCTCCCCCCCCCCCACCCCCCCCCCCCCATTTTAACGTGACACAGGTGCCTAAGAGATTAATAACAGTAACAGTAAAATATGTACCTGAAGCCCACCCTTTCATATTTGAAACTCGGGAACAGGGAACTCCTGCTGATCTTTGTTTTCAGGAACGCATGGGAATCAACTGATCGAATCATCCTATTTCAAATCCTTGAAGATTTTGGCTTAGATAACAAGACAAGAGCTATTTTTCAGTAAACTCTGGCCAAAACCATCTCCTGGGTGAAGTTCAGAAGGGAAATGGCTGATGTAGAAGTCACGACAGGAGTGTGACTAGGAAATGGACTACTAGCTCTGCTCTTTAACTATGTTTTAGAAAAGGATATCCGAGAACGGCAAAAATAAATGAACATTTCATGGGTGGGGTAAGACTAGTCTACAAGTATATGGATCTTATGATCAACTGCCTAGCCTTTGTAAATTATCTAGTGATCTTTCCAGCGTCCATAGACATCTCAGCAAAACAGCTCAACAAACAAAGCCCCACTTAGCGACAAGCATAGAGGGAACTGGGCGTCGTACTAGGAAAAATTAAGAAGACAGAAAAGTTTATCACTGTAGACAAAAAATTTTTCGTAGGGTCTGCGACCATGTTTCGTAAATTGTTTGTATTATTTTGAAAATTAAGTTTCATATCTGTTTACACAAGTCTCTACCGACTTGTATACATGTTTTTTTTTATATATATGTGGTTGGCTAAAGATGTGAGACGAGAGTTTCTCCCATTGAATACAATGTTCAAATAACTTACAATTTTTTGTAGTGCGAATGTTCAGTCATGAATCCTGTAATAAATATCGTGAAATGTTTCTAAAATGCATTGAGAATTCAGAAATCGTAACTCGCCTATTGGAACGAACTTGTTCGACGATGCAGTGTACCAATTCCTCAGTGATCAATGACAAGTGTCCAGAGAGCTACTCGCCGTGGACATTTTCACGTTCTTCGTTAAACACCCTAGCGCACCATACCTTCTCGCGCCGTGTTCTCTCCGAAGTTTCGTCATCTGATGATAAATTTAGAAAGGTAGAACATTTCTCGCGTTCAAAAACTTGATAACAACTTTAATTTCAGAGCTGGCTGGCCGATCGATTGTTCTAATCACGATTACCGACAATAATGACTTCAGAAGTTAACGTAATGAAGCAAAATGACTAGGCAACTTTTTTCTCGAGTCGAAGGATGTAACAGCACATGTGCGGCCATCGTGCAGTCAGACGCGTGGGAGAAATGCGCAGATGGTACTTATTTTCTGGATGGGCGTCTGACAAGTTTTTCCTTAGAAACCAAACCTAAGGAACCCGATCAGTTCTGGTAGGGATGATGCTGCAGACTGAGAGCTCTGCTTGCACCCCTCTTGCGAGGCCAGCAGTCATCACTTTTGCCGTTCACCCATACAACCCGAGGATGGCCTTAGAAAACAACTAACAGTCAGACATTGCCCACATACGTATTTTCTATCATGTTTTTGCGCTTATTTTGGGGTATTGCTAAAGTCGAAGAATATAACAGGACTTTGCAATTTGGGAACGATAGTTTACAGACAACAGATATTTCCAATATCATTAGTGATACCTGTCACTTTGGTTCAAAAGTCAATCTCGCTTTCTCTCGGTGGCTGGCTGAAGTTGTGAAGGTTCGTTCATGGTGCGGAAGCAAAGTACAGCTCGCAATTTGTAACATATTTCCCAGAACGACCTGCGGTTCTCTGGTTGAGAGGTGACTGGAAGGCTTAAGGCGGAGTCTCTGCCGATGCTGCGACGCTCTCGGATGCAGTTTATTAGCCTGCCGTATTGGCTAAAGAATTTAGAGTCCTCCTTGTTCTAAAATCACGTCTGCGTTACACACTAGCAACAACTCCAAGAGTAGCATAGTATGTGTGGTGTGCACATAAGGTTTTTCTGGATCAGGTATTTTTTTTTTTTTTTTTGGTTATCAGTCTTCTGACTGGTATGATGCGGCCCACCACGAATTCCTCTTCTGTGCTAACCTCTTCATCTCAGAGTAGCACTAGCAACCTACGTCCTCAATTATTTGCTGGATGTATTCCAATCTCTGTCTTCCCCTACAGATTTTGGCCTCTGCAGCTCCCTCTAGTACCATGGAAGTCATTCCCGCATGTATTAACAGATGTCCTACCATCCTGTCCCTTCTCCTTATCAGTGTTTTCCATATATTCCGCCGGCCGCTGTGGCTGAGAGGTTCTAGGCGCTTCAATTCATAACCGCGCTGCTGCTACGGTCGCGGGTTGGAATCCTGCCTCGGACATGGATGCGTATGATGTCCTTAGGTTAGTTAGGTTTAAGTACACTACTGGCCATTAAAATTGCTACACCACGAAGATGACGTGCTACAGACGCGAAATTTAACCGACAGGAAGAAGATACTTTGACATGCAAATGATTAGATTTTCAGAGCATTCACACAAGGTTGTCGCCGGTGGTGACACCTACAACGTGCTGACATGAGGAAGGTTTCCAACCGATTTCTCATACACAAACAGCAATTGACCATAATGCCTGGTGAAACGTTGTTGTGATGCCTCGTGTAAGGAGGAGAAATGCGTACCATCACGTTTCCGACTTTGATAAAGGTCGGATTGTAGCCTATCGCGATTGCGGTTTATCGTATCGCGACATTGCTCCTCGCGTTGGTCGAGATACAATGACTGTTAGCAGAATATGGAGTCGGTGGGTTCAGGAGGGTAATACGGAACGCCGTGCTGGATCCCAACGGCATCGTATCACTAGCACTCGAGATGACAGGCATCTTATCCGCATGGCTGTAACGGATCGTGCAGCCACGTCTCGATTCCTGAGTCAACAGATGGGGACGTTTGCAAGACAACCATCTGCACGAACAGTTCGACGACGTTTGCAGCAGCATGGACTATCAGCTCGGAGACCATGGCTGTGGTTACCCTTGACGCTGCATCACAGACAGGAGCGCCTGCGATGGTGTATCAACGACGAACCTGGGTGCACGAATGGCAAAACGTCATTTTTTCAGATGAATCCAGGTTCTGTTTACAGCATGAGGATGGTCGCATCCGTGTTTGGCGACATCGCGGTGAACGTACATTGGAAGCGTGTATTCGTCATCGCCATACTGGCGTATGACCTGGCGTGATGGTATGGGGTGCCATTGGTTACACGTCTCGGTCACCTCTTGTTCGCATTGACGGCACTTTGAACAGTTGACGCTACATTTCAGAAGCGTTACGACCCGTGGCTCTACCCTTTATTCGATCCCTGCGAAACCCTACATTTCAGCAGGATAATGCACGACCGCATGTTGCAGGTCCTGTACGGGCCTTTCTGGATACATAAAATGTTTAACTGCTGCCCTGGCCAGCACATTATCCAGATCTCTCACCAATTGAAAACGTCTGGTCAATGGCGGCCGAGCAACTGGTTCGTCACAATGCGCCAATCACTACTCTTGATGAACTGTGGTATCGTGTTGAAGCTGCATGGACAGCTGTACCTGTACACGCCATCCGAGCTCTGTTTGACTGAATGCACAGGCGTATCAAGGCCGTTATTACGGCAAGAGGTGGTTGTTGTGGGTACTTATTTCTCAGGATCTATGCATCCAAATTACGTGAAAATGTAATCACACGTCAGTTCTAGTATAATACACTCCTGGAAATTGAAATAAGAACACCGTGAATTCATTGTCCCAGGAAGGGGAAACTTTATTGACACATTCCTTTGGTCAGATACATCACATGATCACACTGACAGAACCACAGGCACATAGACACAGGCAACAGAGCATACACAATGTCGGCACTAGTACAGTGTATATCCACCTTTCGCAGCAATGCAGGCTGCTATTCTCCCATGGAGACGATCGTAGAGATGCTGGATGTAGTCCTGTGGAACGGCTTGCAATGCCATTTCCACCTGGCGCCTCAGTTGGACCAGCATTCCTGCTGGACGTGCCGACCGCGTGAGACGACGCTTCATCCAGTCCCAAACATGCTCAATGGGGGACAGATCCGGAGATCTTGCTGGCCAGGGTAGTTGACTTACACCTTCTAGAGCACGTTGGGTGGCACGGGATACATGCGGACGTGCATTGTCCTGTTGGAACAGCAAGTTCCCTTGCCGGTCTAGGAATGGTAGAACGATGGGTTCGATGACGGTTTGGATGTACCGTGCACTATTCAGTGTCCCCTCGACGATCACCAGTGGTGTACGGCCAGTGTAGGAGATCGCTCCCCACACCATGATGCCGGGTGTTGGCCCTGTGTGCCTCGGTCGTATGCAGTCCTGGTTGTGGCGCTCACCTGCACGGCGCCAAACACGCATACGACCATCATTGGCACCAAGGCAGAATCGACCATCATCGCTGAAGGCGACACGACTCCATTCGTCCCTCCATTCACGCCTGTCGCGACACCACTGGAGGCGGGCTGCACGATGTTGGAGCGTGAGCGGAAGACGGCCTAACGGTGTGCGGGACCGTAGCCCAGCTTCATGGAGACGGTTGCGAATGGTCCTCGCCGATACCCCAGGAGCAACAGTGTCCCTAATTTGCTGGGAAGTGGCGGTGCGGTCCCCTACGGCACTGCGTAGGATCCTATGATCTTGGCGTGCATTCGTGCGTCGCTGCGGTCCGGTCCCTGGTCGACGGGCACGTGCACCTTCCGCCGACCACTGGCGACAACATCGATGTACTGTGGAGACCTCACGCCCCACGTGTTGAGCAATTCGGCGGTACGTCCACCCGGCCTCCCGCATGCCCACTATACGCCCTCGCTCAAAGTCCGTCAACTGCACATACGGTTCACGTCCACGCTGTCGCGGCATGCTACCAGTGTTAAAGACTGCGATGGAGCTCCGTATGCCACGGCAAACTGGCTGACACTGACGGCGGCGGTGCACAAATGCTGCGCAGCTAGCGCCATTCGACGGCCAACACCGCGGTTCCTGGTGTGTCCGCTGTGCCGTGCGTGTGATCGTTGCTTGTACAGCCCTCTCGCAGTGTCCGGAGCAAGTATGGTGGGTCTGACACACCGGTGTCAATGTGTTCTTTTTTCCATTTCCAGGAGTGTATATTTGTCCAATGAATACCCGTTTATCATCTGCATTTCTTCTTGGTATAGCAATTTTAATGGCCAGTAGTGTAGTTCTAAGTCTAGGGGATTGATATCCTCAGATGTTAAGTGCCATAGTGCTTAGAACCATTTGTCACATTTGAACCACCTGGTCCTTTCCTCTCCGATTCTGAGTAGAACCTCCTCATTCCTTACATTATCAGTCCACCTAACTGGGAAATGATTGAATCGGTTTTTTATCATTTGAAGCGACGGAAACTGCAAAATAATTCCGTTTCACTGGAAATTCAATTGGACTGGAGATATTCTGTGATCAAACCTTCATTCGTAAAAGTTGATAGAAATGGTTTAAATTACTTTGTAAAAAAAGTTGCAGCATGGTGAAGCAATAAACCAAAAAATACACTATCTGATCAAAAGTATCCATACACCTCTATGTAATGCTGAATTGACCACTAGAAATCACGAGAGGCAGAGTCCTCAATATAAAAGGAGGTGGGAATATGGCGTTGTCAGTAGACAAGCAGTAATAGCGGAATAGGTCGGTCAAGGGACACAGATGACTTCGATCATGAAATTGTCATCCGATATCACATGAGCAACAACTCCATGAGGGGCATTTCAACCCTTCTAAAGCCGTCGGAATCAACTGTCGCTGATATGAAGTGGAACCGCGAAGGAAAAACCGCAGCTAAACCGAGACCAGGCAGCTTCATGCGCTGCCGGACGAGGTGCGTGGAGCATTGCTGAGGATAATAGTAAAACACGCATGGAATCAGCGAAAGGAAACACTCGTGAGTTAAAAAGTGCTACCAGCAGTATCACAATAACTATGCATAGGGGATTAAAACAGAATTGGGTGTAAAGGTCGAGCAGCTCCTTATAAGCCACACATTTCTGTAGTCAGTGCTAAGCGATGCATGACTGGAAACGGGTGATTCGGAATAATGAATCACACTATGCCCTCTAGCAGTCCAATGAAAGGGTCTGAGTTTGACGAATGCCTGGAGAACGTTACCTGCCATCACATTCAGTGCCAACAGTGAAATACGGAGAAGGTCGTGTTATGGTATGAGCGTTTTTTTCGTGGTTTGGGTGTGCTCTCCTTATTGCACTTAAGAAAATGCTAAATGTGGAGTGATACGAACACATTTTACAGCATTTTGTGCACTGCGTACAGTAGAGGAACAATTCGGAGAATGTGATCGTATCAGCACGACGATGCACTCTGTCATTAAGAAACATCTGTGAGGCAATAGTTTGTGAACAATAACAGTAGTGAAATGAACTGGTCTGCCCAGAGTCTTGGCCTGAGCCCAATGGAGCGTTGTGGTATGAGTTATAACATCGACTTCTCTCCAGACTTCACCATCCTACGTCACTGCCTTCTCTGGTTTCTGCTCTTGAGGAAGAATGGGCTGCCATTCCCCCACAGACATTCAGACACCTCACTGAAAGTGTCCCCAGCAGCGTTCAAGCCTTCATAAAGGCGAAGGTCGTACACACCCCAGTTAATGTCCACTAACAGATGTCTCAATACTTTTGAACAGATAGTGTATAAATATTACATTCCACCTCGTCTAGCGGTTGACAGAAATGCATCACTTCACTCCCTACGTCTACTGACACATCTACGCTCTGTACTTCGGGTACCACTAAATTTCCCATATTTCCTATTTCATTCTTGGGCAAAGGCCTTGCCGCTGTGGCTACACCGGTCCCCGTGAGATTACCGAACTTAAGCACTGACGGGTGTGGCCAGCACTTGGATGGGTGACCATCCAGGCCGCCATGCGCTGTTGCCATTTTTCAGGGTGCACTCAGCCTCGTGATGCCAATTGAGGACCTACTCGACCGAATAGTAGCGGCTCCGGTCACAGAAAACCACCATAACGACCGGGAGAGCAGTGTGCTGACAACATGCCCCTCCTATCCGCATGCTCAACTGAGGATGACTCGGCGGTCGGATGGTCCTGATGGGCCACTTGTGGCCTGAAGATGGAGTGCCTGTTCCATTCTTGAATGATGTGGAAGAAGAAAGACTGACATCAAGCCTCTGTGTGATCGCTATTTTCTCTGGCTTTCTGTCTGTGGCCATTCAGGAACATGTCTGTGGGACGAAGTACTATATCCTCTCACTCTTCTTGTAACGTATTTTTTTGGAATATGCTACAGTCTTAAATCAAAGGGTGCAAGTTTATGATGTTTTTCTGAGATATTATTTGCCACGCAGTTTTCATGCGAGTTTCCATTTTATTGGTACTAAGTCCTAGAGGATACTGACTCACCAAATGTCAACAAATGTTATCTTGAAAGGATGACGAGGATCGACACTATGCTACGAAGACAGCCTTCACTTTCAGGAACCATCTGGTAGGAGTTTGTCTAGAATCTAGATGAAATGCACGCACCAGTGTGTGCTGCGAGAAGGTTATGATATCGATATCTGCTGCATGGGTGATGTAGCAATCGCTATTGGAAATATGTAGTGCTTGTAAACTATCATTCCAAAACTGCAAAGTCCTATTAAATTAGTTGCCTTTAGCGAGACCCTAAAATAAGTGTAAAAATGTGATTGCAAATACGTATGTGGGCATTGTCTGACCTCAATGTAAGACAGAATATCGTTCAAGGTGGACCACTGCCGACCTGTGCCGAACACACTTTATCCATGCATCCACGGGTCAGAGACAAGTTCCAGCATTCATTTTTAAGTATTTTAATGGACAATTTTCTACATGTTGAGAAATACGGAGATGAAATGTACCGTTGGGTCACTGAATTGTAATATTATTGAAGTATTTCAGCACGATACATCTGCAGGATTTGGGCTGAAACATACACAGTTCCTCTGTCGTGAGGAGAGGCGGCGCTCTGTGGTGAACCTGTGGTTGGAAATGTATAGAAATCACCTACAGTTAGTTCGGTATGATATCGAAATACTAACTGAGTAAGTAGGATACAAAGATTAAAATTCAGTTTTCACATGATGTGAAACTGAATGGTGAGTGATGAATAATGAGTGATGAGTGACGAATAAACTGTCGTAAGCGGCACAGTATCCAAAGATTAGCGAAAACTCACAAAAACAATCACAACTCGGGAAAATATAAAGTGCTTTACAAAACACGTGCACAAAAGTACCACATACACTATCTGACCAATCCTGTCTGGACACCTATTAGTGGATGTTAATATGGGCTGGGTAAAACCTTCACCCTTATAACTGCTTGAGCTCTGACTGGGACACTTTCAGTCAGGTGTCTGAAAGTCAGTCGAAGAATGGCAGCGCATTCCTCCTCCTGTTGTTGTTGTAGTCTTCAATATAGAGACTGGTTTGATGTAGCTCTCAATGTTACTCTATCCTGTGCAAGCCTCTTCATCTCCGAATAACCACTGCAACCTACATCCCTCTGAATCTGCTTGGTGTATTCATCTCTTGGTCTCCCTATACGATTTTTACCCTCCACGCTTCCCTCCAATACTAAATTGGTGATCCATTGATACCTCAACACGTGTCGTACCAACCGCTCTCTTCTCCTAGTCAAGTTGTGTCACAAATTCTTCTCCTCAATTCTATTCAGTTCATCCTCATTAGTTACATGAACTACCCATCTAATCTTCAGCATTCTTCTGTAGCACCGCATTTCGAAAGCTTCTATTCTCTTCTTGTCTAAACTAGTAATCGTCCATGTTTCGCTTCCATACATGGCCACTCTCCATACAAATACTTTCAGAGGAGACTTCTTGACGCTTAAATCTATACTCGATGTTAACAAATTTCTCTCCTTCAGAAACTCTTTCCTTTCCATAGCCAGTCTACTTTTCATATCCTCCCCACTTCGACAGTCATCAGTTACTTCGCTTCCCAAATAGCAAAACTCATTTACTACTTTAAGTGTCTCATTTCCTAACCTAATTCCCTCAGCATCACCTGATTTAATTCTACTACATTCCATTATCCTCGTTTTGCTTTTGTTGATGTTCATCTTATATCCTTTCAAGAGTCTGTCCATTCCATTCAGCTGCTTTTCCAGGTCCTTTTCTGTCTCTGCCAGAATTACAATGTCGTTGGCAAACTTCAAAGTTTTTATTTCTTCTCCATGGATTTTAATTCGTACTCCAAATTTTACTTTTGTTTCCTTTACTGCTTGCTCAATACACAGATTGAATAACATCTGAGATAGACTACAACCTTGTCTCACTCCCTTCTCAACCACTGCTTCCCTTTCGTGCCCCTCGACTCTTGTAACTGTCATCTGGTTTCTGTAAAAATTGTAAATAGTCTTTTACTCCTTGTATTTTACCCCTGCCACCTTCAAAATTTGAAAGAGAATATTCCAGTCAACACTGTCAAAAGCTTTCTCTAAGTCTGCAAATGCTATAAACGTAGATTTGCCTTTCCTTAACCTATCCTCCAAGAAAAGTCACAGGGTCAGTATTGCCTTGCGTGTTCCAACATTTCTACGGAATCCAAACTAATTTCCGAGGTCGGCTTCTACCAGCTTTTCCGTTCGTCTGTAAAGGATTCGTGTTAGTATTTTGCAACCGTGACTTATTAAACTGATAATTCGGCAATTTTCACACCTGCCAGCGCCTGCTTTCTTTGATTTGGGATTGGAAGTATATTCTTCTTGAAGTCTGAGGGTATTTCGCCTGTCTCATACATCTTGCTCACCAGATGGAATAGTTTTGTCATGGCTGGCTTTCCCAAGGCTATCAATAGTTGTAATGGAATGTTGTCTACTCCTGGGGCCTTGTTTCGACTTAGGTCTTCTTCCCAAAGAGCCAAAACCAAGAAGGCAGTGATGGTGGACGCTGGGGTCTAGAGTGAAGTCGACGTTCTGACTCAACCCCAAAGGTGTTCCATTTGGTTCGGGTCTGGACTATTGGCAGGCCAGTCAATTGCAGAACTGTTATTGTTCACAAACCATTCCCTCATAGATGTTTGTTTATGACAGGGTGCACTGTCATGTTGATTAAACAGTCATCATCTCCGAATTGTTCCTCTACTGTATGCAGTACACAGTGCTGAAAATATGTTCACAACCGTTCGCATTTAGCGTTTCCTTAAGAGCAGTAAGGAATCACATCCTAACCACGAAATACACCCCAGTACCACAACACCACCCGCCGAGTACTTCACTGTTGGCAGGAAACGTTCTCCAAGCATTCGCCAGATCCAAACCCTTCCATCAGATTGCCATATGGTATAGCGTGTTCCAACACTCCGAATCACTGGTTTCCAATCATCTAGTGTCCACTGGCGTTTCTCTTTTACACCACCTCAAGCATTGCTCTGCATTGACAACAGAATGTGTGGCTTAGGAGGAGCTGTTCGTACACGATTTTTAAACTCCATATGCACAGTCATTGTGCTGACGACTTCTGGCACCACTTTGGAACTCACGAGTATTTCCTTCTGCTGATTTCATACTATTTATTACAACTACCCTCTGCAGTGATCGATGGTCCTTCACATAAAGAAGCTTCTGTGAGGGAGTGGTTTGTGGACAATAACAGTTCTAAAACTGACTGGCCTGCCAACAGTGATGTCCCGTGACATCTAGTGGTAAATTCCGTATTATATCTGGGTGTCCGGATACTTTTGATCAGATGGTGTAGGTATCACAACACCGTAATACACTTTCGTCGTCTATTGGTAAATTCCGCATGACATAGGGCTGTCCAGATGCTTTTCATCAGATAGTGTACGTACTGGCAACATCGTAATACACTTGCGTCAATGGTAATTGTGAGGCAACTATATGTTGAGCGTAGGGCAGCAACTGGTGTTAAGACAGAGAAGGAAGTCAGATGAAATCGCTAGACGTTCAATATTTTCAGGGCATCATATACTGGATAATGGATGCTGAATGACCAGCGGCACAATTAGGGAAGGTCAAATTATTACAAAAATGATCAAGTGCAAAAAGGATCAAAAAAATGGTTCAAATGGCTCTGAGCACTATGGGACTTAACATCTGTGGTCATCAGTCCCCTAGAACTTAGAACTACTTAAACCTAACTAACCTAAGGACATCACACACATCCATGCCCGAGGCAGGATTCGAACCTGCGACCGTAGCAGTCCCGCGGTTCCGGACTGAGCGCCTAGAACCGCTAAACCACCACGGCCGGCTGCGAAAAGGATCGTCGTTACTTTGTACACTGGGACAGCAATTTACAAAGGCCGGCTTAGTCTCACATGGTTCAGGCTAGGACACGTAAGGCCTGCGACGCTCGCCGATGATCCAAATTTCCTGTTACGCACTTGAAAGTATTGTGTTGCCTGGCGAGGCTTTTTCTAAGCAGGACTGTTCAAATATTTTCTCATAAAATCCTTCAACGAGACAACTATGAAAACATTGTCTGCTAACGTTCTTTTCTCGTTCCTGGCTATACTCGCGACCAGGATCATATTTACCCACACATCTTCTCGGATGCACGGCTATGGTGGTCTAGCTGGTCGGGCTCAACACTCCGGTCGAGACCTCGGGTCCAATCCCTGAGAGGGGCGGGAATTTTTCCTCGTTCTAGTCCGTCCAGGACGGCCCAAGTTCTCTCAGCTCGCTATCAAATGAGTACCAGGGTATAAGGGGCCAGCTCGATGGGCCTGCCATCCCCGATCTCCCTAGTGCTGCGGTGAAGCTGCAGTCAAGCAAATAGCCTACACGCAGTATGGTGCCAGAGGCTTTTATCTACACTGCAGCATGGAGACTCGCACCACAAAGGGACCCGCAACACAAAAGTTTAAAGTAAAATGTCTCTGTTTTAATACCGTTCGGCAGACCCCTTTGTAATCTCAAAAGACGTAGACGTAATTAATTTGTATGGACTTTTTTCGTTGAATTTTTTAGCGGACAGCTGATACGAATTAACTCAGAATTCACCACTCAAACCCCGTCTTCTCTCCCTTTAAATTCCCAGTGGCACCTGGTCAAACCCCTGACCTTTCACTTAGCAAAATCACTTATTCTTTTAAAAGAATTGTTAAACGACTTTTGGCAATTTAATTTATATTCGATTCCGCGAAAAGCCGAATCTTACTTCATTGGAACGTGGACCGTAACAATTTTTACTCCCCGTCGTAGGACGAAGATTCTTGAGATTTTAAAGTTGGGGAAAACTGTTTTCAAATGATTCTTTCCGAGATATTGCGAGAAGCATACTAGATGTCTTAAGATCCATATTATCTGACGAAACAGCGTACTGACACCTTACGTCACAGATATGTCACACGACGACCGTGAGTTTAGTATCCAACAGTGGTTGGAATTTGCCTCCCAGGCTGACAAGGGCACCATCAGACCGGTTAATCACGGATTTCGAGGAATCTTAGGTATGTTGTAGAGGAACCTGTCCTGAATATTTGGCAGGCGGCTTTTCATGGGACGGCCCCTAGTTTCCGAGAGAATCGCTGTTTGAAGTGTCATATGTGCCAGCTTTACCAGTAACGTTAGTAGCGTTTCGAACAAGCGAGCGTAGAACAGTGATTTAGGTTCACAACTGCAACGTGGGCGGTGCGGAATTGTCGATCCTGTGATGTTTTTTTTACGTGCAGGATAAAATTTTCACGAAACGAATCAGAACGCACTCGACTTTCTGAAGACTAATAGAGAAATCGTTTCGAGGGAAGAGCCCGTAGAAATGCTCTCTTTAATTCTGCATCGATGTAGTGCATTTACTAAATGTGCGTGGTGCTCTACGGATTTCTGTTTGGGTTACTTCTGCGACAAATATCGTCCGGAATAATGTTCTAGCACAGCAAGGGATGCAAGCGATAGCGAATAAAACGATTCTGTAATATATTCTGCACCGAACGGAATACACATTTGAAGAAAGTTTGTTGTTAATGATTGATCCATTAATGAAATTACTACGGCGAAAATGACTGTTTTTTGTATAATTTTACGTGACGTATACACTGGTCAGCTCGAACATTATAACTACCGATCTACTATCGACGTAAACCCGCCGCCCTAGGTGGCCGCGCGGTTAGAGGCGCCTTGTCACGAATTGCGCGTCCCCTCTCGCTTAAGGTTCGAATCCTCCGTCTGGCATGTGTGTGTGTGTGTGTGTGTGTGTGTGTGTGTGTTTGTCCTTAGGATAATTTAGGTTAAGTAGTGTGTAAGCTTGGGGACTGATGACTTTAGCAGTTAAGTCCCATAAGATTTCATACACATTTGAACATTTTGAGTTTTTACCGAGGGCAGATCGTGATGGCACCTGGATTAGTGGTTTTGATGTATATGTTGGATGTTTGCACAATTCCTTTTCATATCATCTCAGATAGACAGGATCCCTGAGCATGTTTTCTTCTGTTTTTGATAACCAGGAATAATGTCCCTGAAGAGTACTCCATAGCCAACACGATATGTGTTGGTCGAGGATGTACACTGATCAGCCAGAAAATTACGATCACCGACCTACTATCGAAAAAAAACCCGTCCAGTTGATAGCAGCGTCGCCTGATGAAGAATGACTGCTAACGAGACACACGGACGGTGGATGTAATATCAGTGAGCGTACTGTCCGTGTGTACAATAGGGAAGGCTCTCAATCTATCTGAGTTTGACAGAGGGCAGATTGTGATTGCCCGGAGGCTCGGTATGAGCGTTTCGGAAACTGCACAATCTCTCGGGTGTTCGAGAAGTGCTGTGTCTTCAACACGTGGCGAAACCAAGGTGAAACCACGTCCAGATGTCGTGGGGTTGTGCTGCCACCCCACATTCCATACGTCGGACGCCATAGGCTGGGCAGACTGGTAAAACAGGACAGGCAGCGAACTGTGACGGAACTAACATCAGACTTTAATTCTGAATACAATACAAGCGTGTCCTTGTCACCGAACACACCTAACAATGAACCTCCGACGATCCACGCACGTGCCAATGACGTTGGCACAATGGGTTCTAATCGTTCAAATGGCTCTAAGCACTATGGTACTTAATATCTGAGGTCATCAGTCTCCTAGACTTAGAACTACTTAAACCTAACTAACATAAAGACATCACACACATCCATGCCCGAGGCAGGATTCGAGCCTGCGACCGTAGCAGCAACGAGGTCCTGGACTGAAGCGCCTAGAACAGCTCGGTCACAGCGGCCGGCACGCAATGGGCACTGGACGTTGGCGCAGTGGCAGAGCGTTGTATGGCCTGATGAATCTCAATGCCTTCTTCATCATGCCGATGGGAGTTAGCAAATCCGTCATCTTCCAGGGGAACAGCTCTTTGATACCTGTACTGAGGGATGGAGACATGCTGACAACGGGTCTGTTATTCTCTGGGGAAAATTCACATGGACATCCATTGGTCCAGTGGAGCTCGAGCTCATGCAAGGCACCCTGATGGCCAAGGAGTAACGTACACTGACTGCAGACCACGTACCCCTCTTCATGACGATCATGCTTCCCAACAGCAGTGGCAGTTTTCAACAAGATAATGCGCCATGTCACAAGGGCTGGGTTGATTTGGTGGAAGAGACCAAACAGCGAGGTCATCAGTCTCATCGGATTAGGGAAGGCCGAACGCGGGATTGAATCGTCGTCCTCCCGAATGCAAGTCCACTGTGCTAACCACTGCCCCACTTCGTCCGGTACGTCACAAGGCAGGAGTTTGTAGTGTTTCGAGGAACACAGTGGTGAGTTCCAATTGATATGCTGGCCCCACAGCTCGCCAGATTTGAAAACGATCAAACACATCTGGGATGTGATTGAACGTGGTGTCAGAGCTCATAGCCAGCCTCCTCGCAATTTATGGGAATTAGTTGACTTGTGTATGCTTATGTGGTGCCATCTCCTTTCAGCGACCTACGAAGACCTCATTGCTTCCATGCCATGACACGTTGAAGCTGTTATCTGTGCCAAAGATGGACATACCAGCTATTAGGAAGGTGATCACAGTGTTCTGGGTGGTCAGTGTACACTGAGGTGACAAAAGTAATGGGAAAGAGATATGCACTTATAGAGATGGCAGTAGTATCGCGCAAAGAAGGTATAAAAGGGCTGCGCATTGGCGGAGTTGCCTCAGGTAATTCACGTGAAAAGGTTTCCGATGTCATTACGGCCGCACAACTGGATTTAACAGACTTTGAACGTAGAATGGTAGTTGGAGCTAGATGCATGGGACATTCCATTTCGGAAATCATTAGGGATTTCAATATTCTCTGATCCACAGTGTCGAGAGGTAACGGCCTTGCCGCAGTGGATACACCGGTTCCCGTGAGATCACCGAAGTTAAGCGCTGTCGGGCGCGGTCGGCACTTGGAAGGGTGGCCATCCAGGCTGCCATGCGCTGTTGCCATTTTTCGGGGTGCACTCAGCCTCATGATGCCAATTGAGGAGCTACTCGACCGAATAGTAGCGACTTCGGTCAAGAATACCATCATAACGACCGGGAGAGCGGTGTGCTGATCCCACGCCACCACCTATCCGCATCTTCCACTGAGGATGACACGGCGGTCGGGTGGTCCCAGTAGGCCACTCGTGGCCTGAAGACGGAGTGCTTATATGACAGTGTCGAGAGTCTGCCGAGAATGCCGAATTTCAAGCATTACCTCTCACCTCGGACATCGCAGTGGCCCACGGCCCTCAAAAATGGCTCAAATGGCTCTGAGCACTATGGGACTCAACTGCTGTGGTCATAAGTCCCCTAGAACTTAGAACTACTTAAACCTAACTAACCTAAGGACATCACACACATCCATGCCCGAGGCAGGATTCGAACCTGCGACCGTAGTGGTCGTGCGGTTCCAGACTGTAGCGCCTTTAATCGCTCGGCCACTCCGGCCGGCCCACGACCCTCAGTTAATGACCGAGAGCAGCAGTATTTTTGTAGTCTATGCTAACAGACAAACAATACTCTATGAAATCACTGCAGAAATCAATGTGGGACGTACAACGAGCGTATCCGCTAAGTCGGTGAGGCGAAATTTGACGTTAATGGGATATGGCAGCAGACGACCGATGCGAATGCCTTTGCTAACAGCACAAAGTCGCCTGTAGCGCCTCTACTTGGCTCATGACCATATCGGTTGGACCCTAGACGAATGGAAAACCATGACCTGGTCAGATGATTCCCGTTTTCAGTGGTTAAGAGTTGATGCTGGGGTTCGTGTGTGGTGCAGACCCCATGAATCCATGGACACAGGTTGTCAACGAGACACTGTGAAAGCTGGTGGTGGCTCCATAATGGTGTGGGCTGTGTTTACATGGAATAGACTGGCTCCTCTGATCCAGCTGAATCGATCATTGACCGGAAATGGTTATGTTCGGCTATTTGGAGGTCATTTGTAGCCCACATAACGATGGAATTTTTATGGATGGCAGTGCTCCATGTCACCGGGTTACAATTGTTTGTGAGAGGTTTGAAGAACATTCTGGACAATTAGACTGAATGATTTAGCCACCCAGATCGGCCGACATGAATCCCATAGAACATTTATGGGAGGATGTAATCGAGAGGTCAGTTCGTGCCCAAAATTCTGCACTGGCAACACTTCCACAATCATGGACGGCTATAGAGGCAGAATGGCTCAATATTTTTGTTGGGGATTTCCAGCGACTTGTTGAGTCCATGCCACATCGAGTTAAAGCACTGAGCTGGGAAAGAGGAGATCCGACACGATATTAGACAGTATCCCATGATTTTTGTCACCTCAGTGAACTATTTCGTGCTATTCTGCACCATGAAAGAAAACGCCACAGGCCGGATTCGAACGCTTACCGCCAGTATCAATGTAGATGTAGATGTAGTGTGGTAGCCGTGAACCTCAACCACTGCACTAAGCTAGCTTCGTCGAAACATGACTAACATTACAGATACAGCTGATACGTGTGCATTGATCTTCTCGGAAATTAGGGGTCGTCACATAAAACCTGCTAGTCGGTTACTCAGGGTAGGTCACTCTACAACATACCTAAGACTCATGGGAATCCGTGATTGAAAGGTCCGCTGATCAGTTTCTGCGTATCGATTTGGAGGACAAGTCAGAGATACTCAGGTTTAAGCCATCGGCACATGGGACGAGGCAGCTAACGTTGATATGCTCGCACATAGGATATCCAATGTCACGAGACACAGCACTGTCAGTACACGGGACGATATAGTCAACGTGATTTTTCGTTCTCAGCGTTCTGCAGCGGCACTTGTCGGGTTTTTTTCTTTTTTTTTTGACTCGAAACAACACAGTTTGTTAACGATAATGGATATACGTAAAATTCCTTCGTTAGATCTATTGAAACGCACATTTCCTCCCTTGTCCATATGCTTGTCACGTTGTTCTGTGTGTGTGTGTGTGTGTGTGTGTGTGTGTGTGGTATACATAAATAAAAACATTAATATCTGTGCACAAGTCAGTGAGTTCATCAAATCGAACAAACTGGCACCTGACAGAGAACATGCTTACATTTTTACATTTACATAACATACAGTACTACAGAAATTGTTCCTATTAATTTCGCATGAAAGTCCCACATTCTTTTAGAAAACGCGAAGGTGGACAAAAAATTTAGATGGAGTAGGACACGAAGCCCCTTCCGACTTAACCTGTGCTCCGTAACATGGTGCCTCAACCTACTATGCTAGGCTATAGCTTCGGCAGTTAGATTTCATGTTATAGTCTTTTATAAATTTTAATCGCCGAAATGTTATTAATTTACATTTAATTATGACAAATCCTAACAAGAAAGACATGTTTTCCTGAATATTCAGTGAATCGTTGCCTTAAAACGGCGTACTCTCTTAACACGCAAGCTATGACGCGATAATAACTAAGAAAGAAAATTTTTTAACCAACAATATGACGTTTCCCGACGTTTTATTACAGCAGATCGTACAGATCGTACCAACAACGATTCGTTCTCGAGATATTCAGTTTGTTAGTGCTTAAGAAGCAGCATACATTCACGTAAGGTGTAACATAAATCCCGTCGAATATGGGCTTCTATCGAACACGACAAATGCAATATGGCGTTTTGAATTCTGCAGGCCTCAAGCTTTCTGCATCTTGCTTCCTATTGGTTCTATTTTACGTGACACGTCGCCGAAATATCACAAAAAAAAAAAAAATGGCTCTGAGCACTATGGAACTTAACATCTGAGGTCATCAGTCCCCTAGAACTTAGAACTACTTAAACCTAATTAACCTAAGGACATCACACGCATCGATTCCCGAGGCAGGATCCGAACCTGCGACCGTAGCGGTCGCCCGGTCCAGACTGTAGCGCCTAGAACCGCTCGGCCACTCCGGCCGGCAAATATAGCAGAATTTATTTTGTGTGTCACGTGACGAAATAGCTAATAAACGTGAAACAGTAGGAAGTGACGTTACAAAACTCGTAGAGCTAGAGCGCCACGTCAACGTTAGCCAACTCGTCCCGTGAGCCGACGGCTTCAATAGTTCTGTCACAGCTCACTCGGAGGGCGCGGCCGCCGGAGGCATGTCACGTGGGCCCCCCACCGACGTGACAGTGCTAGTAAATACTGCGGCCCGCGCATGTCCTGCAGGACTCGCACACGCTCAGTGGACATTCGCGCGCCGGAGATCACCGCCATCAGTGTATCGTGTGTGCCGTCATGTTTAGTGTTCAGTGTTTACCGTCCCACTCCATCGTTCACCAGTGCCATCGTCTCCTTCAGAGTTTGTGCGTCGTCTCAACAGTTTGCAGTGTGGCTTATCGTCGAGTGTGAACGGCTCCGTGTTTGTTTCTCTGTGTCTCCTGTTTATTGCCCACCGTTTTGTAACTTTTATGTTTTTCTCCTGTTTTTGCTGCTTGTACCTTCTATGGCTGAAGAGCAGCGTAGTATGCTGCTGACAGCCTGCCTGCTGTACAGGCTTTAAAATAACAATAAAGTAAAAAAAAAAAAAAAACATGTCCTGCAGTTCTTCCCACTCTGTGAAGCCTTTTGTATGCGCCATTTAGTACCAGAACGATTTACCTTGCCTTGATTCTGATTGCTTCCTGGACTGTGTTGTTTACGACGGATCTCGCTACCCACGAGGCCTTGCCTCTGGCTAACCGTTCACTTCGTGAACTCTTCTGCTACTGACCACAATGACCACCTGTTTGTTCCAGCGATCTCCGTTTCACCGCCAGTCATAGTGGTCATAAATTGTGTTTTACTTGCCCAAAGAAGGACAGTAAAGTGATCGTTTTAGTGGGAAATTCGAAAGTCATATCAGTAAACACGTATTATTTTAAAAATACGGCGGAGGTTCGAGTCCTCCCTCGGGCATGGGTGTGTGTGTTTATCCTTAGGATAATTTAGGTTCAGTAGTGTGTAAGCTTAGGGACTGATGACCTTAGCAGTTAAGTCCCATAAGATTTCACACTCATCTGAAAATTTTAAAAATATAATTATATTATTTGGCGAAATGCCCACTTAGGATCACGCTACAATTCAAAAATTGTTCAAATGTGTGTGAAATCTTATGGGACTTAACTGCTAAGGTCATCAGTCCCTAAGCTTACACACTACTTAACCACCGAGCGAGGTGGTGCAGTGGTTAGACACTGGACTCGCATTCGGGAGGACGACGGTTCAATCCCGCGTCCGACCATCCTGATTTAGGTTTTCCGTGATTTCCCTAAATCGCTCCATGCAAATGCCGGGGTGGTTCCTTTCAAAGGGCACGGCCGACTTCGTTCCCCGTCCTTCCCTAATCTGATGAGACCGATGACCTCGCTGTCTGGTCTCCTTCACCAAACAACCCCCCAACTACTTAACCTAAATTATCCTAAGGGCAAACACACACACCCATGCCCGAGGGAGGACTCGAACCTCCGCCGGGACCAGCCACACAGTCCATGACTGCAGCGCCTTAGACCGATCGGCCGCTACAATTCATTTTGTCCTCTTTCTCTGGAGTTTCCTCTGTTTCCAGCACTCTTTTGCACGGTTCCTATACTGTTGGTTTTGTTCTTCCGTCAATATTCTTGCAGTCTTTGTAGCTATTCTTCAGACTTTGAACCCTTTCAGACTTTGTATTCTGTTTCGAAACATGTCCCGTTCTCACATGACGGCTTCCAAGGTGTTGGACTTTTCAAGGTCTTTCTGAGTTTCTTCAATCCATGCCGTAGTAGTCTTTTTGTTCAAGAGAGAGTCAAATATTTGTTTGGATACTATATTTTTGTCCATTATGTACAGGTTTCCTAGAAATATCAACCTCCTCCTCGTTGTCTCCAAGATACTCTCACATGCTGGTAGACCTCTTTGTTGTTGCAAAGCTCCAGCTGGCCTTAGTCTGGACTGCACCCATGATTTTTCGTAGGATTCTCCTTTCCAGAATCTTTTAACTTCTCTGGCCTGTAGTTCATCAAGAGGCATTCACTGGCACACAAACATTCTGTTTTAACCTCTGTATTGTAGTGTCTTAGTTTGGCGTTCCAGGAGATGTACTTTTCGTTGTAAAAATTTTTAGTCAGCCCATGTGTCTTCGCCATTTAATAAATTAATTAGGTAAAAAATGAAAGAATTTTCCTTTATTGTAAGAAATATTTTTGTTGTACCAAGTTAAACTATGCCAACGGCCTTCCCGCAGTGGTAACAACGGTTCCCGTCAGATCACCGAAGTTAAGAGCTGTCGGGCTGGGCTAGCAC
This sequence comes from Schistocerca americana, assembly GCF_021461395.2. Lineage (NCBI taxonomy): Eukaryota > Metazoa > Arthropoda > Insecta > Orthoptera > Acrididae > Schistocerca > Schistocerca americana. The sequence continues at coordinate 747,440,041 of NC_060130.1, read as the reverse complement.
TTGGATGGGTGACCATCCGGTCTTCCGAGCGCTGTTGGCAAGCGGGGTGCACTCAGCCCTTGTGAGGTACACTGAGAAGCTACTTGATTGAAAGTAGCGGCTCCGGTCTCGTAAAACTGACATACGCCGGGAGAGCGGTGTGCTGACCACATGCCCCTTCATATCCGCATCCAGTGACGCCTCTGGGTGACGCATTCATGTATCAGTCAACCACTGACGTATGTTATGGCAGTTAAATCTTGTGTGTGTGTGTGTGTGTGTGTGTGTGTGTGTGTACGTATGCATGTATGAGTGTGTGTACGTGCGTGCGTGTCTGTGTGTGTGTGTGTGTGTGTGTGTGTGTTTATGTGTCTGTGCGCGCGTGTGTGCGCGCGCTCTAGTCGTTTGTACGGAATGAGCGCAGTAGTAGACAGGTCGACGTGGAGACATCACAGAACTGCATACAGGACCTATCGTGTCTGCATGTGTCCATGACTCCACCGTGAACAATGTTGCCCGATGTTTTCATGTATCAAGGCACGCTGCCCAACGTGTCTACAAGGAATGGTACGCAGCTTGTAGACTTGTAACGCAGAATAAGAACAGTGATCGTAAAAAGATCCTAGCCGATGGAGACCAGCGACGAGTTTCACGCCTTGTTAACAGCGGGGTTGAATAGCGACAGGAACTGCAGCTGTCAGTGAAAGCATAACCATCTCAACTAGTTTCAGAGCGAATATTGCGGCGCAAACTCCAAAAAGATGGACGTTTGGGTTAGAGTACCTCGCAAGACCCATTGCTTACAGCGGCACACAAAGCTGTACGTGTTCAATAGGCCAAGCGACACAGAAACTGAACAGTAACTGACTGTAGGTGTGTATGGTAATAGGACGATTCGCGATTTTGCCCCGTTTCAAACGGTGCAACGCGTTCAGTGTAGCGAAGGCCCAGATTTAGAGCAGGTAAATACTCAGATACATGTAATATGCCCCATGATCCTTTGCTTTGAAATGAAATAGTTCTTACTCCAATTGGATTTGGCACCACAAAACACAAGTTATTGAAGTAATGTAACTATAAACTTTTAACGTTTATTTGTCTCCACGACTATCATGTGTGATACACTCTTTCCATTACCTAATGATTCTTTAATGGATCTACGTTTTTGTCCAGCAATTTGCAACATCAGGAAATAGGAAAATGAGTCTCAGTCTCAGTAGCACGAGAAACAACATTTTTCAACGATAAAACTTTTCATAAAACTACTCTCTGAACTATTGAAAAGAAAGAAACCTAATTCTGACCATTCTCTTCAGAACGGCGACATTACAGTAAAACTGTTTCGCCGCAAGCCGGCCGATGTGACCGAGCGGTTCTAGGTGCTTCAGTCCGGAACCGCGCTGCTGCTTCGGTCGCAGGCTCGAATCCTACCCCGGGCATGGGTGTGTGTGATGTCCTTAGGTTAGTTAGGTTTAAGTAGTTCTAAGTTTCGGCGACTGATGACCTCAGATGTTAAGTCCCATAGTGCTTAGAGCCATTTCAATCGCTGCTATTACACATATGTATACAGTCCTCGTCAGTCAGGGTTCCATAACGGTTAGGAGTGATAAAGGAAAGAGAGAAGATTCAAAGAAGGGCAGCACGTTCAGCTACATGTTTATTTAGCAAACTAGAAAGCATCACGGAGATACTCAGCCAGCTCCAGTGGCAGACGCTGCAAGAGTGTTGTTCTGCATCTCGGTGTGATCTACAGTAGAAGTACCGAGCGTTTACGTTCCTAGAAGAGCCAACGAATATATTTCTTCCTCCTCCGACTATCTGGCAAAAATACCATGCAGATAAAATCAGAGAGAATCGAGCCCACAAAGGAGCTGGAACAGAAAAAGAGAGAAGCGACACTGGTACACACAGTACCCTCCGCCACACATCGTAAGGTGGCTTTCGGAGTGTAGACGTAGATATAGGTATGAAACTGATCGACTACGTATTTCCATAAATGTAAATGTCATTACAGGGCTGAAATATATGCTTAGAGGTTATTGGATGTGTCCTTAAGAGAAAAGCAAAAGGTCGATTAGTCCACGGTTCGAGTGTAACCGCAACGCTCTGAAGAAATGAGTTAGAAATTTTGGATCACAGGGTCGTCAACAGTGAGTGCATCGTTAGTGTAAAGTCGGAAAGCGAAGCCCATTGTCACTTCAGAATACTTATTTCCCATTCCTCAAATTCTCAAATATGTCACGCTAGCCAAGCATTCTATTGGGTTTATATCGTATTTTATTCCACATGTTGGGGCAACGGCGTTACCGCAGTGGATATACCGGTTCCCGTGAGATCACCGAAGTTAAGCGTTGTTGGGCGTGGCCAGCACTTGGATGGGTGACCATCCAGCCGCCATGCGCTGTTGCCATTTTTCGGAGTGCACTCAGTCTCGTGATGCCAATTGAGGAGCTACTCGACCGAATAGTAGCGGCTTCGGTCATAACGACCGGGAGAGCAGTATGCTGAACCCACGCCCCTCCTATCCGCAACCTCCCCTGAGGATGACACGGCGGCCGGATGGTCCCGGTAGGCCACTCGTGGACTGACGACGGAGTGCTTTTATTCCAAATGTATCCACAGCTCATATTCACGATAGATATTATGACGTGGACTGTGTCACTTGAAAACCATAGAATACGTATTTCTTATATATGAAAAAAAAACTGCCTAACAAAGGACAGATGCATCCAGAAGACAAAGTCATATATGAATGGAAATTCGTACACGTACATACCATCATTAGCGGATTAAGAGTTGCGGATTAAGAGTTGCAATTATCTGTAATAGATAGAATGAATAGTCATCAGAGTGTATTGTATTTGTTCGTGTTTAGTGTTGTTGCGATGCGTGGTATGGTTTATAATGGTTGTGAACACCGCAGATTTTAAGTGGTCATTGGGAAGGACACTCGTGTGAGACAGCATTATCAGAATACGACAGAGTTTGAAAGAGGCCTCATTGTGGGTCTCCATTTGGCTGCCTTTTCGAATCGTGCAGTGTCCAGATTTGTAGGGCATTCGGATGTGACAGCGGCCTCATGTTCGACTAGATGGGAACGTGAGGGTAGTATAGTCGTCTTCAAGGTTTCGGTCTACCACGTCTGACCACTACAAGGGAGGATCACCATATTGTGAACCAAGCACGCTGTAGTCACATCTGGGCGGGCTGCCCGAGAGCGAGTGATGGACTCCGTGAAACATTCTTTATCACGCCGCAGCGTTGGACGGAGACTAGCTGCAGCTGGACTAGGGAATGACCGTCTCATGCATAGGCAGCCATTCACACCACAATATAAACGGCTGAATCTGGAGTGGTGATGCGACCCGGAAGCATGGACTGCTGATGAATGGTTTCGCACTATGTTCAGCATTGAAGAGAAGTTCTACACTACCCCGGATGACCATTGCCGGCGGGTATGGCGGAGACCGGCGAGAGACTGCATTTTCCAGTGTTTTAAAGAGGCATTCCATATATAATTATGATTACTTTCTCTTGTGCAATGAATACTTCTTGCCTAAGTGAGAAGTTACCCCAATATGCTATCCCATAAAACGTCGGTGAATGAGAATTTGCAAAACATGAAACTTACGCTCATCTGTATCGAAAGAGTTGGCAATTATTAGTATGTCACAAGAAGAAGAACGTAAACGTTATACCAGGTCTATTATATGATTATTCCAGTTTAAGTTTTCACCAATATGCACACCTAAGAACTTAGAAATTTCTACCTCGCTAATTACTTATTGTTGCTATAATAGGTGATTAGAAGGGAGGATACTTTTGACAGTACAAAACTGGATGAGCTGATTTTTTTTTTCAAAGTTTAAAGTTAGCTCATCTTCGCAAATCCAAGTCAGTAACCTCACAAAAAATCATTTACTATTTTCTCTATTTACTATTTTCTCTTTGCTTGGTTTCGTAACAATGCTCCTATTATTTGCAAACAGGATTAATTCTGCCGCCTGACCAAAAACACGTAGATTGTTCATTAACATAAAACATGATTAATAATAGGCCAGTGATGGAACCTTGTGGGGCTCTCATTGTAACTTTTCCCCTTGCAGACGATGTGGTGTCCCTCTTTGTATTACTCCAACAGCCTAGACAATCTTTCTGCTTTCTGTTTCTCAAATAAGAACTTCGTATTTAATAAAAACTTAACCTCTGTAAAAGAACATTATGTTTGACACAACCAAATGTTTTGACACGTTACAAAAGATTCCAACTGGCGATATTTTATCATTTAAAGATTTTATTATGAGCTCAGTAAATGTATTAACAGCTGACTCAGGAGAGTGCCCCTTTTGAAATACAAATTGCGATTGCTGAAGTATCCCATTATTACACAGGTGGGTGACAACCCTGGTGTTCATTACCTTGTTAGAAAATTTAGAAAATAGTCTAAGGAGTGACTCTGTAATTACTGACATATGTGTAGTCACCCTTCTTAACGAGAGGCTTAATAATCGTGCATTTTAATCTATCTGGGGAAAATCCTTGAACTAATGATAAATTAAGTGACTGAGAACATTACATATTATTGGTCCGCAACATGTTAGTGTCTTATTGGAGATATTATCCACCCCATATGGACTTTTACATTTTAGAGTCAAGATGATCTTCCTAATTTCAAATGAGGATGTGAGATTAATTTTTATTTAATTAATGTCTCCTGTATTGTTTCTTTAGTGTAAGTTTTTGGTTTCTCTTCTGAAGTATTTGCACCATTTTCTAATCTATTTAAATTTTTTTTTAAAAATCTGATACGCAATAACTGTCTTTCACAATGCTCCCACTCTTCAAAGGAAATAGTGGAAATTTCTATGGCTGATTTATGTGTGTCTGTTTTAACAGTACTCCATACTGATTTCATTTCACTGTCTGATTTATTAATTTCGGACACGATGTCGATAGTTTTGGACTTTTTTTACAACTTTTCCTAGTATGTTGCAGTACTGCTAATGGTATGAAAGTATTTCTAAATTGTTGCTTATTTTGGCTATTTTGTACATGTTCCTTTTTCGTTATGAAGGTACTCTCATACATTTGGAGTTTACTTTCCATTATTGTATTTAATTACCATTTTAGAATAAACTGCTCTCAAAAATTAATAAAATCTCATTAATAAATATTGAATTTAGACCATTACGCTAAATGGAGCTAAGTCAAGTATTCTGACCAATTGTGCATCGTGATATGACAATCCGTTTACCACAGGGTAGGTTTGTTTAACTTCCGCTTGTTGTATGAATACATAATCTACAAGGGTACTACTATCTTCAGCTATCCGGGTAGGTAAATTTATGGATGATTTCTTCACGATTTCGCCATGAAAATTACTTTAAAATCACCGGTAACTGACCAACCCTTCTTTCTGTCTGACAAGGAGCACAATAAACAACCAAAGTTGTTTGTGAAAAATTTCCCAGCTACCCAGTGGACAAATCACAAATATTACTTTAACGCACAAACAGTAGACAGAAGGTCGAACGACAGCTGATTAATAATTGATCTTCTCTGTAACTTAACGTTCGATAACTGAATGTGCTACTGTTGCGTGGGACAAACTTCGACTTGCAACAGACAATGCTCCAAATCAGCTTGAGGCAAGAACCAGAACTGTGAAGGTAGCAAGTGGAATGCAATGCAGGTCACGACAAAAAATCAGGGATTCACCCTCAGTTAAATTCCTCTGAAAGGAATGGCGACGACCAAAGAAATCTACGGCTGTTGAGCGCTATGCTAATTGACTAAATTCATTTACACTAGCTACAAATTTCTGATCTTTTTTAGCAAATGCCACAACAGTCACTGATGACATATACTAATGACTATGTCACCCCTCATAAAAACTTTTCAGCGACTTGTTTTAGTGGGGCAGGCGAGCTGGGCACATTACATACGTTCAACGTGAAAGGAAGATTAGGGTTTAACGTACTATTGGCAGCGAGGTCATGAGAGACAGAGCACGAAGCTCGGACTGAGGAAGGAAACTGGCAGTGTCCATTTCAAAGGAACCATCCGGGCATTTGCCTTAAGCGATTTAGGGAAATCTTGGTCAACTTAACTCTGAATTTCGGGACGGGGATTTGAACCGCTTAGAATTCGAATGTACATAAACAGCTATCGCACATTCATACCCTGGAAACCACTGCTAAATGCATGGCAGAGGCTACTTATTATTGTACCACTTGCTACGGTTTCTGTCCGTTACATTCGCGTATGGAGCACGGCAAGAATCATAGCTTAAATACCGTATGCTTTGCTGTAAGTAGCCTAACATTGTATTTGAGATCCCAGAGGGAGCGATCCGTAAGTGGTTGTAATATATTCCTAGATTCTTCACTTAATGCTGGGTTTTGAAACTTTATAGGTAGACTTTCGCGGTATAGTTGGCGTCTTCAAACGTTTACCTGTTAACGTTTTGCAGCATCCGAGTAACGTTCTCCCATGAGTTAAACAAATCTGTGACCATTCATGCTGCCCTTCTCTGTATACGTTCAACATCCTCTGTTAGACCTATTTGGTACGGATCCCCAAGCACTTGAAGAATATTCTAGGACGGTTCGTACGTATAATTTATGAGCAATCTCCTTTATAGGCTTATTTCATTTTCACGACTGAGTGTTTGATATCGTAGTCGTCGTATACTACATTTTTTTCGTCTCATAAAATGTACAATCCACCATTGTCCTCTCTAAAGTGAGTGGACAATCGTTGCATCAATTTGAAATCTTATCAATATCTGACAAATTATTTGTGCAGCTATTTTCGAACAGATAGATAAATTAGTTATAGATAACTGAGTCATTTGGGAAAAGCGTTAGATCGCTATTTTATTGTCTATCAGATCATTTATGTACATGAACAGCAAGTGTCCCAGTGCACTTCCCTGTCAATTATTCTAAGTCCAAGATAACACACAGAGTCCTCCCTGCCAACAAATTCTCTAGTCACAAATTTAGTTTGATTTCGCAGTATCCTACCACTGCGACACTTCGCTCAATACGTCCCACGTACCTCTTGAAACATTTTCGCAGGAATAGTGAATAATGACACTGCAGGAGATAATGGCACTGCAATGGCGATGTCTGTTTTGTAGCCTATGTGATTCCTAAGTCAAATGGTACAGTTCACTCGCAAATCTTACAAAATAAAGTGTTAATTCAATATTTCCGTTAATTTTTTATGTGTGTTCGTGACGATCTCAACTAAAGTAACAGACTTCGTGCAACTGGCCTCTAGTTTTGGTGTGCACTGAGTTTCGTGTTTACACGTTGTTTGAGACATTGGACTATCTCACACAGTGTTATCGAAATTTTTCTGTTTTATCTAGAATTTAAAGGACGCATGGAGAATAAAGCTGTGCATGATTATGAATTTTGAAGTACGTAGTTCGAACACGTACTAAGCAGGTTTCTGCGGGTATGTAGAAAATGCGGAGACGAATCTCTCACGATCATAGATGATTCCGTGAATGACGTCACATACAGTACCGTAATTGTTGTATCTGGGATCCTTACTAGGCAGGTTCAGTACAGACAACATATTAGATTCAGCGAAGGGCTTCATATTTCATTACGGGATTATTTTCTCAGTGCGAGAGCATCACTGGCATACTCATCCACCTTCGGCACCGTTTTACAAGAAAGGCAGAACGTTGCGTTATAGCCTTACTGTCAAAATACTGAAAGCGCAAGTTCCTTCCACATACGTATCCCAAGCCGCTTAACTGTTTTACATAAAATGACAGATATCAGTTTCCTGTTTACAGCTATACGAGCATTGACCAAGGACTCATAACGATCAATTTGTGTTGTACTTATGTGTCTTTGAATGCCGACCTCTCGGAAGGTTACGCCACTGTCCAATGAATTTTGTGCCAGTGAGGAAATAAATTAATTATGTGTTTTCTACTCTAGGTAGATGCTTGAGTCGCCTAATACTAGATGATTCATCAATATTGTGTTGACATTAGGGTGATTTACGTGAAGTATAATGAAATCATTCTCTGCAGATCAGGTTAGGTATGAGGACCACCGCAATTAATTCACAATATACTACTTGTAAAACATTATTTCACGTAGTAGAACAGTTACTAACGTATAGGTTATTTTTTTGGTGTATAATGTTATATGCTAATGGAGAACTGGTCGAAATTCTACTAATTTATGGTCGAACTAAAAATAATCCATTAACAGCTGCAGAACAGCTGTCAGATCGGATCATGCGTAGACGCCAACCAGTTCGTCTTGCCTATCGAAAGACTATGCAGGACTAAAAGCTGTGCTCCGATAAAACGTATGCCATGGGATAATGTTACCACCTAAGCGATAAAAGCATGGTTCTTCATTTTAATGTAATAAATATGCACTACAGGTATCGTCAAGTACAAAAAATTGAGCCGTTAAGCTTATCATTTATAGGCTAGAATATCAATCGTTGCATATTTGACCACATGACGAGTTATACGGCTTCAATACCAATTGGAAGAATGTCTAAAGATAGGCGTTTGTCGACAGCTAGGTCATTAGAGAGGAGCAGAAGCTTGGATCATGGCAAGATGCAAAGGAAATAGGCTGTGTAGATTTCAAAGAAACCTAAACATGCATGGCCGGACGGAGATTTGAACCGCTGGCGCCCAGAATGACTGTTTAGTATCTCGCAACATCGATTAGTGTACTGTCAATTAGTTTACTAACAATACAATAATTTTATGGAGAAAGTATTGTTTAATGATGAAATCATATTCAATATTAACAGGAAAATAAATTTGAGAAACGCGAATTTTTGGTACGCGTAAAATTCATTCCGACTTCGTCAGGTATTCAGCAACGACTGTGGAATGTCAGTTTGATGTGAGGTGTTGTTGGTTAACACCTGATAGTCCCTTATTTCGTTGATGGTTCATTGAAATGAGGTAAGTGTAGTAATTTCGTATAATGACAATAATTTCGTGTAGCTCAACGGCCGATTGTAAGTCTTTCAGTTGGATGCCACTCCGTCGACGTTGATGTCTGTAATTTATTCGATTTATCCATATTGGGTAAGGGGACCTACGGTTTAACGTGGAATCCGAACCAAGAGTGTAGTTCCAGGCGTCTCTTCACATCGTTGAGAGGTGAAGGCTAGATGAAAGAGAGAATAAAAGTTTCCGCAGTCAAACAGGTATTCGATCCCGCAACCTGTCGGTTTCTAGGCACGCACTTCACCACTTTTTCCTCTATCTGTTTGTCCGGCCTCTTTCTGCCGCTGGGAGATCGGTGTTCTGCGGACATTGCATGACATCTTCTTGAAGTCTAAAGATTATAACCTTACTCACTTTTTTTTTAAATTTATTACAGAAGATGGTCAGCCCCCTGATCAAACGCGCTGTTACCTCGCCGGTACCCCATAGCCCAACTGGGATTCAATCGCAGTTCCTTTCGGTTTCGAGACATCTGCTTTACCTCTTAGATTAAAACGCCCGACTACCACTAGAGCACCAGGCCTGACAATAATTTTCGGATAAATGTTCCTTTCTGTATGCGATAGATGATATTGTTTCAGTTTGATGGATAAGTCCCTACAGTCGCGCTATTCATCTGTGTCCTCGGTGGCTCAGATGGATAGAGTGTCTGCCATGTAAGCAGGAGATCCCGGGTTCGAGTTCCAGTCGGGGCACACATTTTCAGCTGTCCCCATCGAGGTATATCAACAACACCTGTCGGCAGCTGAGGGTTTCAATTAATTATCATTTATTCTAGTGAAGCTCCAATGTCATCAATAGTATCTTTCGAGAACAGTCCACTATCTTCATATATACAGTTAAAGGCTACCCAGCCATTGACCTTCGTCTGTGCGAATGCGCACAGGTTGCCCGAACTCTTGCGGGAATCGTCACCTTAGTGTGCGCGAGTAATGAGTGTATGGGCAAATATCTATTAGGTACATTACGTATGTAGATTGTGGACAGTTGGGAATGTGGGTTTCACGGGAGGCGTGCAAGGGATAAGTCCCTGCAGTCGCGCTATTCATCTGTGTCCTCGGTGGCTCAGATGGATAGAGCGTCTGCCCTGTAAGCAGGAGATCCCGGGTTCTAGTTCCGGTCGGGGCACACATTTTCAGCTGTCCCCATCGAGGCATATCAACAACACCTGTAGGCAGCTGAGGGTTTCAATTAATTATCATTTACAACTGATAATGTTGTTGGGTCAACATGGGAACATGTAGGGGTCATCTGCTGCAGTGCTCCATGTTCAACAAAGTTCCCTGATCGGTGTGCTCTGAAACACATGTACCAGCACCATCATTGTACTCCATTGATCACTGCCTATTCTGCTTCACGAAGTGGGAAGCCTCCGATGTCCATGTTCTGTGATGAGATGTAGATGAAAAACACCTTGTCGCCCACTCATAGTTTCACCAACGTTCAACCACTGCTCATGACAGTAGCACATGAACAGACGACTGGCTTCAGTTTTCTGAGATGCTCGTTCCTAGACATGAGGCAATAACAATATGTTCTTTACAATTCCACTTCGTCAGTGGATTTCCACATTTGCAGTCTTATCATCGCTAAAGTGATTACACACACATCTGTTTCACTTACATATTTTTCTTACAGTGTCACCTGCCTGCATCACCGCTAAATGGCATTCAGTCATGTAGGGGGCACTGGCCACAATGTCTTGGCTCATTATAGTAGGTCGACTTGAGATGGCAGAAAGAAGCCATTGTGGTTGGATGCGCCTATGACCACACAGTGAATGAAGTTGAAGATTGATTGGTGTATTTACATAAACTGTCCAACGTGTCTACACCGATCAGCCAAAACATTATGACCACTGACCTACTGTCGATATAAACCCATCCAGGCGATAGCAGTGTCACCTGTTGAGGAATGACTGCTTGTTAGACACTCACACTGTGCATGCAGTATCAGTGAGTATACTATCTGCGTGTAGAATTGGGAAGGTGCGCGACCTATCTGAGTTTCACAGAGGGAAGATTGTGATGGCCCAGAGGCTCAGCATGAGCATTTTGGACACTGCACAAATTGTCGGGTGCTCGAGGAGTGCTGTGGTGATCGTCTTCAACACATGGCGAAACCAAGGTGAAACAACGTCAAGATGTCGTCGGGTTAAGTGGCCACCCCTCATTACAGATATCGGACGTCATAGGATGGGGAGACCGGTAAAACAGGACAGGCAGTGAACTGTGACGGAACTAACATCAGACTTTAACTCTGGGTAGAGTACAATTGTGTCTGAACAGACAGAACACTGAACACTCGTAACAATGAGCCTCTGCAGCCGACGATCCGTTCATGTGCCAACGTCAACACCATGACATTAGCAACAACGACTGAAGTGGGCACATGAGCATCAGCACGGGTTGTTGGCACATTGTCAGAGCATTGCATGGTCTGAAGCATTCCGATACCTTCTTCATCGTGCCGATGGGAGGCCACGAATCCGTCGTCTTCCAGGAGAGCAGCTTCTTGACCCCTGTCCTGTGGGACAGAGACAAGCTAGTGGCCGCCCTATTATGCACTGGGGAACATTCACATGGGCATCCATGGGTCCAGTGGAGTTCATACAAGGCACCGTGGCGGCCAAGGAGTATCGTACACTGGTTGCAGACTACCCCTTTATGACGATCAAGCTTACCGATGGCAGTGACATTTTTCAACAACGTAATGTGCCATGTCACAAGGCCAGAATTGTGATAGAGTGGTTCAAGGAACACAGCCGCAACTTCCACATGATATGCTGGTTCCCCAACTCTCAAACTCTGAGCCCAATCTAACGCATCCGGAATGTGATTGAGTATGGCACCAAAGTTCATCTCCTCCTCCCTGGAATTTATGGGAATTACGTGACTTGTGTGTGCAGATGTGGTACCAACTCCCTCCAGCGACATACCGTGTGCTTCCATGCCTTGACTGGTCGCTGCTGTTATCCGTGCCATTGGTGGACATACCGGCTATTAGGCAGGTGGTCATAATGTTCTTTCTGATCAGTGTATAAGAAATAGGGTAACATTTTCAGCCATGTAACACTGTGTAAGAACAGTGATTGTAAAAGAATCCTAACTGGTTGGGACTGAAGAAGAGTGTCACACCTTGTTAATGATAATCAGTTTCGAACCTAAGAGGAATTGCATCTCCCAGTGAATGCAGAACAATCTAAACTAGTTTCAGAGCGGTCATTTCTATGGAAACTGCACGTGATGGACATTTGGAGTCGGGTACTACACTAAAGACCATTGCTCACGTTGGCAGATAAAGCTGCGTGTATTCAGTGTGCAATCAACACAAAGTGGACTGTAGTTTATTGGAGATGTGTAGTGGGATCCGAAACAGCTCTTTTCAAATGGAGGAAGGTGTTGAGTGAATCGACTGTCCAATGAAATGCTTAACCACCGTGTGTAAAGGGGACAATAGAGACTGGAGGTGGGTTTGTGACATTCTGGGGTGGCTTTTGTACCATGACTACACACACTTATTTAGGATACTGAATACATGAACAGCGATTTTACTACAATATTCTCAGTGACCTACTGCTGTCTCTTCCTGTGCATTTTCATACTGAGTTGGCTGTGGACACTCCTGTCTTCCTAGATGAAAACAGTCATCATTACTTACATTCCTGGTTTGCTGGACATCCAGGTAGCCTACTACCTATCGAATGGCCTGTTAAATCACACCATCTTAGTCCCACAGAAAATTTACTGGAGTATTTGGAACAACAGCTGAAATGTATTAGTCAACATCCCTGAGTTTGGTAGCTCTATAGGATCTAATTATCAATGATTGCCTCCAGCTGCATGTGGTGTACCAAAAGAAAAATGTGGATTCTCTTCCTCACAAATCCCCACATTTTGTTGCCCTTACGATATCTAACCATCAGTGAGTGCCTCCAGCTGGATATGGCACACCTGAAGAAACTACTGGACCGTCTTCCTCGCTGATCGCCACATTTGGTAGCTCTACCAGATCTAATCATCAATAAATAACTTACCTCCAGCTGGATATACCATACCTGAAGAAACTTGTGGACTCTTTTCTCGCTGATCGCCTTTTTGGTAACTCTACAGTATCTAATCACTATTGAGTGCTTCCAGCTAGATATGGCATCCCTGAAGAAACATGTGAACTCTCTTCCTCACTGAGCCCTGACTTTGGTAACTGTACAGAATTTAATCGTTAATAAGTGCATCGAGATGAATATAGCATACCTAAAGAAGCTTGTGAATACTCTTCCTACTGACCGCCACACTTTGGTAGCTCTGCAGGATATAATCATCAATGTATACCAGTAGCTGAATGTAGAATACATGAAGAAATTTGTGACCTCTCATCCTTACCGATCCCCAAACTCTGATAGCTCTACAGGATCCAAACATCAGTGAGAATATCCAGTAGGATAAGCATATCTGAACAAACATATGGACTCTCTTTCTTGCAACTCCCCCACTTTCGTAGCTGTACAGGATCTAATTATCTATTAGTGCAACCAACTGGATGTGAAATATCTGAAGAATTTTGTGGATTCTCTTCCTTACTGATACCCACACTTTGGTAAGTGTACAGGATGTAATCATGAATGAGTGCTTCTAGCTGGGTGTGGCATACCTGCAGAAACTTGTGGACTCTCTTCCTCACTGAGCCCTCACTTTGGTGCCTGTACAGGATCTAATCATCAATTCTTTTTCCTTCTGGTTATGGTGTACCCAAAAAACTTGTGGACTCTCTTCTCCAATGCTTCACCACTTTGGTAGATCTACAGGAAGCTCCACCAGTGCGTATCTCTGACTGGGTGTAGCATATGTGAAGAAACTTGTGACCTTTCTTCCTGACTGATCCTCACACTTTGATAGTGTTCAAAATGGTTCAAATGGCTCTGACCACTATGGGACTCAACTGCTGAGGTCATTAGTCCCCTAGAACTTAGAACTAGTTAAACCTAACTAACCTAAGGACATCACAAACATCCATGCCCGAGGCAGGATTCGAACCTGCGACCGCAGCGGTCTTGCGGTTCCAGACTGCAGCGCCTTTAACCGCACGGCCACTTCGGCCGGCTCTTTGATAGTGTACAGGATCCAGTTATCAGAGAGTACAACCAGTTGGACGTAGCATACCCAAACAAGCTTGTGGACGCTCTTTCTCGTAGCTGCACGACTTTGATAGACGCACGGTATATAATCATCAATGAGTGCAACCAGCTGGACGTGACATACCTGAAGTACACTCCTGGAAATTGAAATAAGAACACCGTGAATTCATTGTCCCAGGAAGGGGAAACTTTGTTGACACATTCCTGGGGTCAGATACATCACATGATCACACTGACAGAACCACAGGCACATAGACACAGGCAACAGAGCATGCACAATGTCGGCACTAGTACAGTGTATATCCACCTTTCGCAGCAATGCAGGCTGCTATTCGCCCATGGAGACGATCGTAGAGATGATGGATGTTGTCCTGTGGAACGGCTTGCCATGCCATTTCCACCTGGCGCCTCAGTTGGACCAGCGTTCGTGCTGGACGTGCAGACCGCGTGAGACGACGCTTCATCCAGTCCCAAACATGCTCAATGGGGGACAGATCCGGAGATCTTGCTGGCCAGGGTAGTTGACTTACACCTTCTAGAGCACGTTGGGTGGCACGGGATACATGCGGACGTGCATTGTCCTGTTGGAACAGCAAGTTCCCTTGCCGGTCTAGGAATGGTAGAACGATGGGTTCGATGACGGTTTGGATGTACCGTGCACTATTCAGTGTCCCCTCGACGATCACCAGTGGTGTACGGCCAGTGTAGGAGATCGCTCCCCACACCATGATGCCGGGTGTTGGCCCTGTGTGCCTCGGTCGTATGCAGTCCTGGTTGTGGCGCTCACCTGCACGGCGCCAAACACGCATACGACCATCATTGGCACCAAGGCAGAAGCGACTCTCATCGCTGAAGACGACACGTCTCCATTCGTCCCTCCATTCACGCCTGTCGCGACACCACTGGAGGCGGGCTGCACGATGTTGGGGCGTGAGCGGAAGACGACCTAACGGTGTACGGGACCGTAGCCCAGCTTCATGGAGACAGTTGCGAATGGTCCTCGCCGATATCCCAGGAGCAACAGTGTCCCTAATTTGCTGGGAAGTGGCGGTGCGGTCCCCTACGGCACTGCGTAGGATCCTACAGTCTTGGCGTGCATCCGTGCGTCGCTGCGGTCCGGTCCCAGGTCGACGGGCACGTGCACCTTCCGCCGACCACTGGCGACAACATCGATGTACTGTGGAGACCTCACGCCCCACGTGTTGAACAATTCGGCGGTACGTCCACCCGGCCTCCCGCATGCCCACTATACGCCCTCGCTCAAAGTCCGTCAACTGCACATACGGTTCACGTCCACGCTGTCGCGGCATGCTACCAGTGTTAAAGACTGCGATGGAGCTCCGTATGCCACGGCAAACTGGCTGACACTGACGGCGGTGGTGCACAAATGCTGCGCAGCTAGCGCCATTCGACGGCCAACACCGCGGTTCCTGGTGTGTCCGCTGTGCCGTGCGTGTGATCATTGCTTGTACAGCCCTCTCGCAGTGTCCGGAGCAAGTATGGTGGGTCTGACACACCGGTGTCAATGTGTTCTTTTTTCCATTTCCAGGAGTGTATTTTTTGGACGCTCTTCCTTACCTATACCCACACTTTGGTGAGTGTACAGGATGTAATCGTCAATGAGTGTATTTAGCTGAGTGTTGCATACCTGAAGAAACTTGTGGACTCTCTTTCTCGCAGGTCTCCACACACTGGTAGCTCTGCAGGATCTAATGATCAATGAGTCCCTCCAGATGGGTGTGGCACACTTGGAGAAATTTGTGGACTCTATTCCTCACTGATCAGCAATCTTAGGTGGGTGTACAGGATCTAATTATGAATGAGTGCATCCAGCTGGAGACAGCATACCTAAAGAAACATATGGACTCTGTTTCCAGTCGTTCCCCTCTTCAGTAGCTCTATAGGATATAATCATTAATGCTTGCCAGTGGCTGGATATAGCAGTCCTGAAGAAACTTGTAGCCTCTCTTCTCGCCAATTTCCAGTTTGGTAGCTCTACAGGATCTAATGATCAAAGAGTGAATCTATCAGGATGTGACACACCTGAAGAAACTTGTGAACTTTTTTCCTCACAGAGTACACCCTTTGGTAGCTGTACAGGTTACAATAATCAGTGGGTGTCTCCAGTTTGATATGACAGACCTGAACTACCTTGTGGACTCTCTTCCTCGCCGATACCCACACTTTGGTAGCTCTACAGGATCTAATCATAAATTACTGCCTCCAGCTCGATATGGCACAAATAAAGAAACTTGTGGACTCTCTTCCTCATAAATCCCGCAATTTGGTAGCTCTACAGGATCTAATCGGTAATGAGTGCATCCAGAAGGATACGGCATAACAGAAGAATCTTGTGGACTCTCTTCCTCACGAAGCCCCACACTTTGGTAGCTGTACAGAATCTAATCTTCAATGAGTGCAGTCAGCTGTATATGGCAGGACTGAAAAAAACCCATGGACTCTCTTCCTCGCCAATCCCCATACTTTGATAGCTCCGTAGGATCTAATTATCATCGAGTACTTCCAGGTAGATATGGCATATCTAACGAAACTTGTGGACTCCCTTCCTCACCGAATTCCACACTTTAGTAGCTCTGTGGGATTTAATCATCAATGATTGGCTCCAGGTCGATATGGCTTACCTGGAGGGACGTGTGGATACACTTCCTCGCCGATCCTCACACTTTGGTAGCTGTGCTTTGGTTCTAATCATCAGTGAGTGCCTGTAGGTGGATCTGGCACACCTGGAGAGACTTGTGGCTTCTCTTCCTCACCGATTCTCTACTTTTTTGGCAGATATGTAGGTTCCCTAATTGTCAATGAATGCCCCATCCTGGATATGGCATACCTGAACAAACTTTCGGCTTCTCTTCCTCACTAATTCCCACAATTTGGTAGCTCTGTGGGATTTAATCATCGATGATTGCATCCAGCTGAATATGACGTACCTGAAGAATCTTGTGGACCCTCGTCACCACTACGCCCCCACTTTGATAGCTCTATAAGTTATAATAATCAACGCATACTTCCAGCCGGATATAGAATACCTTCTCCAGCAGAATACAGCATACCTGAAGAAATTCGTGGACACTCTTCCTCGCCGACCCCTACACTTTGGTAGCGTTGTGGGTTATAATCGTCAATGAGTGCCTCCAGGTGGAGGTGGCATATCTTAAGAGTCTTGTGACTTCTCTTCCTCACCGATCCTCTACCCTTTTCTGAGTAGCTCTGTAGGATCTGAGCATCAATGAGTGCTTCGAGCTGGATATGGCATACCTGAACAAACTTGTGGATTCTATTCCTCGGCGAGTCTCCAATTCTTCTGTCACGTCGAGTTTCCTCCATTTCGTTTCCGTTTCCTAGACATCCAAGTCTTTTTCTGGCTGTTTGATGTACACAATTCGCAACCACTATTTTGCCATAATTACTTAATGCATTTTTATGTTCCTTGTATCTGCACATATAAAATAAAGAGAGGAAACGCGACGTTCTGGAAGAAATGGAGATCGCCATTCACGAAAAGAAACTTTGCAATATTTTGAACGCACAAGTGAAAGCCAACGGAACGAAATTTCTTAACGGTTTTGTAGGATTACCTTAAGGGAGATAAATAGTTATAAATCTGCAACACTTCTTTGACGAAATAGCTACAGACTGACGATCGTATACTTGGAAAATGAGGAAACGTAGGCGACTAAGAGAATAGCATTACGGTTGAGCCAATAGCTGCGGTGTGAGATGGGACGGCTACTGACAAATGACGACGATTTTAATGTGAGGCATGACCCACAGTCCAATGTGTCTTTCTTTTGCTTTATGTTAGGATCACAACAACGGTGCTGGTAGATTTTTTAGTGTTCGACTCTTATGAGTTAAGTTTTTACGACCTGGTTATGAAGGCATTGTCTCTTGAAATGCGTTGTGAAGTTGTTATAGGACAGAAATATGATTGAATGATACCAATTATTACTGTAGAAACATAACAGCTGGCACCTCGCATGATTAATGGATAATATTAAAAAACCAAAAATGTAGGTTTTAGTTTTGAAACCATTTTTCTAAGATAATTCCTAAAGTCAGTACTGTCCCGCGTGCTCCTACATTTTTGCAGATCCAAAACTGATGTTCCTCGAGGTTGGGTTACACAGTCTTTCCATTCTTCTACAAATAATCATCGTTAGTACTTTGCGACCATGACTTGTAAAGCCGATGGTTCAGTATTATTCACATTCGACAGCACCTGCATTCATTGAAATTCGGACTGTTACAGTCTCCTTGAAGATTGGCCTATTTCGCCTGTCTCTTATGTCCAGCACACCAGGTGGAATAGTTTTGTCGCGGCGGGTTCTCCCAAGTAACTAGAGCAAACGCCTTTTTTTCCAGATGCCTTGTTTCCATTTAGGCCTTTCGGTGCTTTGACATAGTCTTCTTGCAGTATCACATCCCCATCTCATCTTCATCCACTTCCTCTTCTCTCTCCATAATACTGCCAAATTTTTCCTTTGCATAGCTCTTCTGTATATTTGTTCCATCTTCCAACTTTCCCTTCTTTGCCTTGCACTAATATGCCGTCGCATCTCTTGATATTCCCGAACCTGCTTTTCTTTTCTTGAAAAGTATATTTTATTTTCCTACCTGTCCCACCTGCGACATTTATGTTTCTCACAGTCAAGCACGATCCTGCAGCTTTGCATTTCTTGTCGAGTCATTCCTGCTTTAGAATTTTGTACATTGTCCTAATCTTACTTATTGGACGTCTGTATTCTTTCTTGCCTGCTTAATCTGCTGCATTTTTATTATCTTGTGAGTTCCGAGATTTTCTGCTGGGCTTCGCATTTCTGTCTATTTGATCTATTGCTGCCTTCTCTATTTCGTCTTTTAAAGTCACCCATTCCGATTCTATTGTTTTCCTTTGTCGTATTTCAGTCAGTAGCTATCGAAAGCTCCCTTTGGAACTCTCAACAACTTATGGTTCTTTCAGCTTCTCCCGGTCCTATTTCAATTTCCTACCTTTCTGTAATTTCTTCAGTTTTATCTGTAGTTCATAACTAATAAATTATCTTTAGAGTCCTCTTATGCTCGTTGAACTGTTTTGCAGTTTAATATCTGTTTTGTAATTCTTTGTCTTATCAGTATACAATCTATTTCAAACCCCCTGGGTCTTTAGTTCTCTTCCACGTATAAAACCTTCTTTCATGTAAAACGTGCACCTTGAAAAACTCACGAACAGAAGTTTAAGGACACAGAAGACAGACTTCCTAATTTTTGGTTCACAATCTTCTGTGTATTTCATGTTAAGTGTAATTCACAAAATAGTACTGGTTTTACGTCCTGTCGACGTTACAAGCGAAGTTTAGGGGTGGATTGGAGAGCAATAGGCTGTGTATTTTAGAAGAACAATCTAGTTATCGTCTTACATGATTTATGGAAGTCACAAAAGACCTATATCTGCGTGCCTGAATGAGGATTTGAATCAGCTTCTTTCTAGGTACTAATCCAGTTCCTTAAACACGGCACCATCTAACACAATGAGACTTCTGAGGAAATAGCAGCAGCTCATTCTGTGGTAATTGAGAGTAGGCAAACGACTTACATGTAGTATTACATGAACAACACAACTTTCACCATCACATGTAACTGTGTGGGATGGGCCGAGCACTAGTCTGCGGAATGAGTAAACGGAAAGCAGCTCCACACTAGCGAGTTTTCATGTTGGCAGCTATTTGTTGACTCTCTCTTTGAGCAACGTAGTTGCGACTAATGTACTACTAAAGAAGCAGTCGTTGACCATGTAATCGTGAGTATGTCCAGACGATGGCACTCATTCTTTGCTCTGGCCCACCCACTTTGTGTGGCCATATGTAGTCCGGTCAAAGAAGAAAATCGTGTAGTCAAACACTTTTGTACAGTGGTAGGAGGGAGTGCCATGAACAACATACCAATAACCCCACCGTTGGGGTGTGAGCAGGGAGGGGTGGGGGTTTGACTTTCACTTTTTTGTGTTTTACTTGAACAAGTCGAAAACCTTGGCTTGCAGCGAAAATGTTTCCCAGTACAAATCAAACTACATTAATATATGAAGATGGTATCTGGACCATCTTTTTCTATGCGGATGCACAAACAGTGCCCGAACTCCTACGGGAATCGGCAAAAAGCCGAGAGTAATGAGTATAATGGGCAGGGGCACGATGAATGTAGTGCGGGACAATAAATTGGGAATGTAGGTCTCACGGGAGGAGTGCCAGAGACAAGTGTCTGCAGTCTCACTATTCTCTGTGTCCTCGGTGGCTCAGATGTGCCGGCACGGTAGCTCAGCGTGTTCGGTCAGAGAGCTGGTTGGCCTCTTTAATAAGAAAACTGAGTGAAAGGATTAAAACGAACTTGAACGGATATCATGTGACCTCCACAACGACCAGAGACAACAAAAGATGAATAGAGCGTCTGCCATGTAAGCAGGAGATCCCAGTCGGGGCACACATTTTCTACTGCCTAGGCGTATTCTACGCCTAGGCGTATTCATTTCATTGTAATTTCAAACTACATTAATTTCCCTACAAAACAGATCCTCTTAATATTTTGTCTAAGACTAAGAGTTTTCTCGTTGCAGGAGATGGAAAAACCGCAGATTATTGAAATACTGTTTTAATGTTATAAAATTAATGTCTACTGCTAACTGAAGTGGATTAACAACAAATATTAAATGTGTGTACTGCGTGTAAGCGCAGTGCAGCTGTATTAAGGGATATTTTATATTCTGTGTGTGTAACAGTGTGGATGGCGGAGGGGGGCTGGAGCGTAGAACTGCAGGGAAAGGTAGGTCACAGGGTTTGAACCATCGTCCTCCCCAACGTGTCCAGAGTGCTAACCACTGCACCACCTCGCTCGGTGGTATTGTCGAATACATATTGACAGCACGTTAAACGTGGGACAGGATTTTGTTGTAGATAACAGCTCACTTAACAATTGCAGATAATTTCTCATTTAATAAACTGAAAATAACTCCACTATTTAAACACGAGCTCAGTGAAGCTGTTTTGTAAACTCACATAAGAAAAATGGACAGGGAATACTAGGGAGGTATATTCTCTCTACAAAATGGAAAGCGAGCAGCGCTCGTGGCGGGGGAAGTTGTCTTTTCTGGAAGAACATTACAGCTGCAGTACAGGATGACTATAATCAGTTTCCCCTCTAGCAGTGTAGAACAATGTGCACAGATTTGCGTAGATTGTGTGCATATGCGTTACTTACACTAGTATTATTAACTCATATGTGTGTTCCACTTTGCCGACCGGAGTGGCCAAGCGGTTCTAGGCGCTACAGTCTGGAACCGCGCGACCGCTACGGTCGCAGGTTCGAATCCTGCCTCGGGCATGGATGTGTGTGATGTCCTTGGGTTAGTTAGGTTTAAGTAGTTCTACGTTCTAGGGGACTGATGACCTCAGCAATTAAGTCCTTTAGTGCTCAGAGCCATTTTTTTTATTTTTTATTTTGTATTCCACTTTTCAGAAAATAAACGCTCCCATCCCGGGCACTTCAACGCACTGCATCACCAGGGATTTGTAAGGCACACTGTGGAGGGCTGGTATAACTTAGAGAGAAAATGTATAGGATCTTTTTTGTAGGAAATTTAATGTAGTTTAATTTTGCACTCGGAAATAATTTCCCTGGAAGCCGAGATTTCCGAGTTATTCAAGAAAAGCACAAATAATGAACTTTTAAATCAAGTCTGTTTTGGATACTGCACAATAAGGCACTACTTTAACTAAACCACTGAACAGGTTGAGATTCATTGGGAGAGTCCTTAGAAAATGTAGTCCATCAACAAAGGAGGTGGCTTACAAAACACTCGTTCGACCTATACCTGAGTATTGCTCATCAGTGTGGGATCCGTACCAGGTCGGGTTGACAGAGGAGATAGAGAAGATCCAAAGAAGAGCGGCGCGTTTCGTCACAGGGTTATTTGGCAAGCGCGATAGCGTTACGGAGATGTTTAGCAAACGCAAGTGGCAGACTCTGCGAGAGAGGCGCTCTGCATCGCGGTGTAGCTTGCTGTCCAGGTTTCGAGAGGGTGCGTTTCTGGATGTGGTATCGAATATATTGCTCCCCCCAACTTATACCTCCCGAGGAGATCACGAATGTAAAATTAGAGAGATTCGAGCGCGCACGGAGGCTTTCAGACAGTTGTTCTTCCTGCGAACCATACGCGACTGGAACAAGAAAGGGAGGTAATGACAGTGGCACGTAAAGTGCCCTCCGCCACACACCGTTGGGTGGCTTGCGAAGTATAAATGTAGATGTAGATATAGAACACGTTGGGAGTAGCATCAATGTACACTGTTACGATAATTTACTTCGACATTTTTGTGCAATTTGCCTTTGCTTCATGTTACGTAGTGGGGTAGATAGAGTGGGGAATCACCTGCTTGCTCTTCAACTTGCAGACCTGTAGAGGAGGGAATTGCATGACCAATCCCGACGACCTACCTTCCCTCGCACTTCAAGCCTCCAGCCCTCGCCCCACCAAACCACCCTCTTACTCACCCAGAACACAATTCATCACTTAATACGGGGTCTAGTGCACTTACACGTGGTACACTTATTCAATATTTGTTCTTAACCCACTTAATTTAACAATACACATTATTTTATTCCATTAAAACAGTATTTTCAACAGTATGCGATTTTTTCAACCAATGCAAAGCGGCAACTGTTAGCCTTAGAGAGAAAATGTATAGGATCTTTTTGCAGGAAGTTTAATGTAGTTTAATTTTGCACTGGGAAATAACTTCACTGGAAGTCCAGATTTCCGAGTTATTAAAGAAAAACACAAATAATGAACTTTTAAATCAGGTCTGTTTTGGATAGTGCACAATAAGGCACCACTTAACTAAACCACTGAACACGTTGGGAGTAGCACGAATGTACACTATTGCGAAAATTTACTTAGACATTCTTGTGGGATTTGCCCTTTTTCCCAATAGGAAGTTTGTGGGCTGATAGACGCTTGTTGCTGTTGACTGCACTTCCTTTATCTAACACCGCTAAGTTACTCTTCGACGGTCTTCTCCACTGAGTTAGTCTTCCACAGTCTTTTATCACCGAGTTCCATTACGTTGCAGCAGATCGATGGGGAGCGCTGGGTTCTAATTTTAAGGCACCTGGATTAGAGGTTTTGATGTATATGTTGGATGTATGGTTCAAATGGCTCTTAGCACTATGGGACTTAACATCGGAGGTCATCAGTCCCCTAGAACTACTTAAACCTAACTAACCTAAGGACATCACACACATCCATGCCCGAGGCAGGATTCGAACCTGCGATCGTAGCATTCGCGCGGTTCCGGACTGAAGGGCCTAGAACCGCTCGGCCATCGCGGCCGGCGTTGGATGTATGCCAAACTCCCTTTCATATCCTCTCAGATATTCAGGACCCCTGAGCTTGTTTTCTGCTGACTTCAATAACCAGAAATAGTGACCGTTCATAGTGTTCCACAGCCAACACGCTATGTGTTGGTCGAGGATGTACACTGATGAGCCAGAAAATTACAAAGCATCTGCCTACTATCGATAAAAAAAACGCGTGCAGGCAATAGCAGCGTCATCTGACGAGGAATGACTGCTAATCAGACACACGCACGATGGATGTAGTATCAGTCCTGTCTGTGTGTAGAGTGGGGAAGGCGCTCAATCTATCTGAGTTTGACAGAGGGCAGATTGTGATTGCTCGGGGGGCTCGGCATGAGCACTTCGGAAACCGCGCGACTTGTCGGGAGTTCGAGGAGTGCTGTGGTGAGTGTCTTCAACACATGGCAAAACCAAGGTGAAACCACGTCCAGATGTCATGGGGTTGGCTGGCCACCTCTCATTACAGATGTCGGACGTTGTAGGCTGGACAGGCTGGTAAAACAGGACAGGCAGCGAGCTGTGGCGGAACTTATATCAGACTTTAATGCTGGGCAGAGTATAAATGTGTTTGAACACACAGTGCACCGAACCCTCCCAATGAAGGGCCTCCGCAGCCGACGACACATGTATGTGCCCATGTTAATACCACGAGATCGGCAGCGACGACTGAAATGGGCGAGTGACCATCGGCATTCGACGTTGGCGCAGTGGCAGAGCGTTAAATGGTCTCATGAATCCTGATAACGTCTTCATCATGCCAATGGGAGGGCGCGAATCCCTCGTCTTCTAGGGGAACAGCTGCTTGACAACTGTACTGCGGGATGGAGACAAGCTGGCAGCGGCTCCATTATGCTCTAGGGAACATTCATGGGGGCATCAGTGGGTATAGTGGGGCTTATGCAAGGCACCATGACGCCCAATAAGTGGTGTACACTGGTTGCAGACCACGTACGCCCCTTCATGACGATCATGTTTTCCGACGGCAGTGGCATTTTTAAACAAGACAATGCTCCATGCCACAAAAGCCAGGAGTGTGATGGTGCAGTTTGAATAACACAGTGGCGAGTTCCAGATATGAACCCGATCGAGCACATCTGGGATGTGATTGAATGTTGTGTCAGTGCTCGTTGCCCCCCCCCCCCCCCATCCCCCCGAATTTACGGACATTGGATGACTTGTGTTTGCAAATGTGGTACCAACTCCATCCATCGACCTACCAACGCCTCATTGCTTCCATGCCACGATGAGCTGCAACTGTTACTTGAGCCAAAGGTGGGCATACTGACTATTAGGTAGATGGTCATAATGTTCTGGCTGATCAGCGTAAGTGTGGATTTCATAAAAGTATGTACCTTTATTCATTAGAAATAATAATCATTTTAATGTTTAAAATAAGGTTCTGTTCACACATATTTATCTTTTGTGGGTGTTGACTCTTCCACAGTTAAATGGTATAAGAAGGATATTAGACCGTCACCAACACTCAAAAATTGTTTGAGAGAATTTGGAGAGGCAGCTATTTCGAAAGTAAGTAGTGAACGTTCCGGTTTTTAACTTGTCGGAATGTTTGATGCAGAAATATCGACAGGTAAAAGCTCGTAAAAATTCATGTTTCTATAGAAATATCGATTGCCTAAGCATACAACAGCTTCTGCCATCATATGTCAGCGAAACACTTTGCTGAAAATCCCAGAAAATTCTGGTCCTACGTAAAATCGCTAAACGGGTCGAAGGCTCCTACTTATTCAGTCATCGAGCCGTATGGTGTGGCGATAGAAGATGGCAAAAAGAAAGCTGAAATTTTATATTACGTTTTTAAAACATAGTTTACGCAGGGGAATCGTATAATCATATAATTATTTGACCGCCACACAATATAACGCACGGAAGACAATAGAAATAGGTATCGTTTTCGTAGAAAAGCAACTGAAAAAGCAGAAAACAAATGAAACCCCAAATCCGACCAGATATCCTGCGAATCATGGATGAAAGGTATGAGGCAGACTCCATATTCAGATATTTTCAGAAGCGTTTGACACTGTAGACTGAAGGGCCGAGCATTCGGAGTAGGTTCTCGGATATGTGGCTGGGTCGAATACTTTTCAAGTAACAGAACCTAGTGCATTCTACTTGCTGGCGAGTGTCCGTCAGAGACAAACGTATCTTGAGGAGTGCCACAGGGAACTGTGATAGGACTGTCCTTATTCTCTTTAATAACGTGAACAATCTGACGTATGGGGCGAGAAGCAATCTGCGACTATTTGTTGAGCCAATGTCGTCTACGGCAAAGTGTAGTTGTGTGATTGTAGAAGGATTCAAGAATTCTTGAGTAGAATTTATTTTTGGTGTGATGAATGGCAGTTTGCTCTAAATTTGGGAAAAATGTAAGTTGATACCGATGAATATGAAAAACAATCCTGTAATGTTAGAATACAGTATACACTGCTAGACGCAGTCACATTGCAGGTGACAGAACTCGTGAACTAGTGTCAAGGTTGCAAAAGTGGTGTATTTGGTATATTGTGCAATTTCCACCAGTAATCGGTGCTGCTATTGCACCACTGCAGTTGCTGGCAGTGACGAGAATATAAAAAATTCATAATGACGGCAATCACTTCCTCGTATCTATCACTCGGCATGCTGCACCACTCTTTACTTCCTCCCCTCTCAACCCAATATCAGTGTAGTATTACAGTGAAGCAGCCAATCACAGCATAGTATTTTAGTGTCCATTACAATCAAATCACAATTTATCGCTATAGCATCCATCCAGGCTGAACTCAGAAGCATCTGAAAGATTAATTTTTTTTGTATCTTGCTCAAAAGTATTTACCTAAAAATTATGTAAAAGGTGTATGTTGCAGTATTTACACATCTAAAATACGTCAGCACACACACACACACACACACACACACACACACACACACACACACACACACACACACACACACGCGCCCTTAAAAGGGCCGATTTTGAGAACTGCTTCAATGATTATATAAAGTACAATCACCCACAATGCGACAATCTTCCAAAGAAGGACCACTAGCCTTCACCCATAAGTGAATACTACAATCAGAATTTATCTTACAACGTCTACGACAAGACAAACTCCCGTGCGGTAAAAGGTAGGAACCCTCACTAGCAATAATAGTCTCAGAAACAGGTATAGTACGGTAAGCCAAGATTTCACGAGTTTCAAAGGATTCCAAACCGGCTCTCCCTGCATTGTTACAAGCAACGAAAGCAAATGTTATCCATCCGTTACCCAAACTGGAAGAAGAAGAAACTTTCATTAAAGAAAAATTTAACTTCGCACCACAAAATAAAGTAGGTCCATGAATAAGAACAAATTGAGTAGTTTTACCCACTCCCCTTACTTCGTTCTTTTTACCCTTCGCAGAAGATGTCGAAGCACCAAGAGTGCCGTCCACATTGACAAGTGATTTGTAAACCAGCATTCGCCGGCGACGACGAAATGTCTAAATGTCTAAATGTCTAAAGCATGATTGTGAACTCTCAAATTAAATGTCCCAATGCCATTTTCATGCCTAAACAAATGTGGCTTAAAAATAACATGTTATGCAGGTAGGTAAACTTCATGCTGAGGCCTAACTTAGGCAATACTGTAAAACTAAAATGACCAAGCTTCTAATCACAGCAAACATATGTTGGCTAAAAAATGTTAAGCAGGCAAGCACACAAGTAGGAAGTCTGAATTGCCGCCAGCTGCTGAAAGAATGTAATTAATTCCTTTTTTTAGGCTACTCTTCGTTTAAGACCCAATGCAAACCTCAAATTAAATATTCCCACGTATACATCGTTATACGACGCTTGTCAGATGTTACAATGGTATCTCCAAGTCTAAAATACGTAAAGGATGTTGTCGTTTGAACATGAGGATAAATCATAGAAAGGAAATCACCAAGGATATTTAGAGGTTTATCAGTAATGCTTCACCAGCAAGCAGAATTTTAGGGGGACAAAGATAACACATCATGTTATATGCTAGAAAATTAACAGCCTAATACTGCTTTTTATTTGCAAGAACTAGATGTACTGGTGGCTATATATGTACAATCTGAAACGTTTAGAGACTGTATTTCTTATAATCCTAATATCTGGTGTAATAACACACACACAACATAGCCAAAGACAAACTAACTGACTAATAATGAATTCATGAAGGAAAGAAGAAAGTATTTTGATAAGTCATTTATTGCAATGTAGTATTTAAACTGCATATTTTTATAATACATATGGACAAATTCTGCAATGTTTACATTGATCACAACAGGGTCAAAAATGGTTACATAAAACTTAACAAGTTAATTACCTATTAAAACATTGCTTTATATAAACTAATTGAGTGAATATTTAAATGTGAATTAATTTTCAGACTCATGTTACCCTCTACAACAGTCACAATCAATCACTATGCACAAAGGTTAAATACAATATTTATAATGCCTCTTACTGTCCCTATTATATTACTCACAATTTCAAACTGTACCCAGTCTGGATATAAAACATCTCACCAGGTTTTTCTGGAGGAGAAAATTGGAAAAAAGACAGTCAAGGATGAAGGAAACAGAGCGAAAAAAACAATGTACTTGTAAAAGCAGATACCAAGAAAAATAAGCAGAAGAAGAACAATATGAGTAGGAAAATTGTGATGAGGTTCAAGAAGAGTCAAGAAAAAAACTTCTCAGGGCTAACAATGCTCATAAAGAAAGCTGTCTCCCCTACAGGCCATTAAATTCAAACAGACACTATAAATATAGCCAAATTGTTAAGTCTGCATTAAATAAAAGTGGCAGATTATTTTTGAGAGATGATGACATACATATCGATAAGGGAGAGAAGAAAAATGATCTTGATATTTACTACTCGAATAATCCAAATGAATTGCTGCAGTGATTACTTTTCTTGCTAGCTTCAAAACCGGCAGGCAATAATGTAAATGATGACGAATTCATATCTGTTGAAGCAGAACTTCAAGAAGTAACGATTATTGCTTGAAGTCTGCAAAGATTGTGGAAAAAAGTGAGAGATACAGTAGTAAAATGGGAAGCTGTGAATGAGACCAGTAAGTCTTATCTCAAAAATATTCAGTGCTTATATAAATAATGATGAACTTACTCTATTGAGGTGGAGCCTTGCTAAGTTGCTGATTCAATCAAGACAGGGTAAAATGATGATACTGGGGAAACACGTTCCAAGAGCTTCACCTTTGCAGATCTATCTTCAAAACAATTTCCTGATTGTAGGTCTGCTGATCATACTGCTGTGCTACTTGTAAATGTACTGCAAGCATAGGAAGGTGTATGGATGAATGATGAACCAGCTGAAACTGCATTTTGGACGCCAACATGTTGTCAATATCAATGTTGTGGAGATAACATTGTTTATTTTCGTAATTCTTGTCCGCAAGTGCAACTGAAGCTGGAAGTTAGATCAGCAGCAGTACCCGTGTGTGTTCTGTAATGTTTTAGAAACAATTTTTATGTATTTTGGTACAAAGTTTGAACTACTGATATCGACTAACGTATAATTTGTTTCAGAAGTGTCAATAAGCTAGCTACATGTACTTTAAAAAGTGACAAACACAATTCTGATGTGGAAAAATTTAATTTTAAGGTCCATTGTTCTTGTAAAGCGTGGTACAACAGCGAACTTTGATCATCAACAAGTGCCGCTTGACCATTAATTTTTACCAGTAGAGCCAATAAGGAAGCCATGTGTATTTTTAAAAAATCATAGAATAAATAAAATATGACAGTACTCCCATGTGTGTTTTGTGCTCAAAATCTTCTATATTTTGAAAAATAATACAATTTTATTTTGCTGCAAATTTTAAATATTTGTTCCTGATCACAGACCTGTATTTATACTTGTTTATTACGATAAGCAATCTACATGTGTTTTGTATTCAAAATCATTACTTATCATGATAAGTAACCTTATTTAAGTGATAATGATTATATTTTCACGATAGTGGCTTTTATTCTCTCTCTTATTATACCATCCTATCTTGCTATGCTTCATCTCTGTCTTGTTTCAGCGCCATCTTTGGCCCTGTTGTGATGATTGTAAACATTGCAGAAGTTATCCATACGTGTTACGAAAATATGCAGTTTAAATGCTACATTGCAATAAAATATTCAACAAAACACATTCTTCCTTGCTTTATAAAAATTATGCATATTCAGTTAGTTTGTCTTTTGGCAGCATTGCGTGTGTGTTATTACATTGTGTATTTTGATTAGATTTGGATTACTTAATAGATGATTATAGGAAATGTAGTCAGCAAACGTTTTGGAGATTCTTGGTGACATAGTTCATGTCACCAGTATCATAGCATCTATTTTGCAAACAGCCTCTAAAAAATCTAGTTCAAATGCAAATTAAAAGCAATATTATGCTGTCATATTTTCTAGCATAGACAATGATTTGTTATTTTTGCCCCTCCTGAAGTGCTAGGTGATGCTCATTCTATGAACCACCACTAATATATGCGCAATGATAGCACCCTTTATGTATTTTAGACTCGGAGATACCATTGTTACATCTGACAAGATGTGGATATATTTAATTTGAGGGTACACTGTGTCTTACACAAAGAGAAGGCCTAAAAAAAGTAATTAATTACATTGTTATAGTAGCTGGCTACGATTCAGATTGCTTGTTTATATGCTTGCCTGCTTAACTTTATTTTAGTCAACATGTGTTTTCTGCATTTAGAAGCCTGGACAGCTCAGTTTTACTACATCACCAAAATTAGATCTCAACATGAAATTTATCACCTGTATAATGTGTTATTTCTTAGCCACATGTGTTTAGGCATGAAAAAATATATATATATACGTTTCTGACGTATTTTTGCAGACATTTGAGACATGGAAAGAACATTGTGACACTGGACAAGCGTCAAATAATAATTTAGATGTGAAAAATATTTTAATGTGCGTGAAATAACATTGTGAGACTTGATATAAATATTGCAATTTTTATACTGCTGATGTATTTTTGTAGAAGTTTTAGACTTGAAGAGAACATTGTGACAGTTGATAACCATCGTAGTAGAACAGCTTAGATGTAAAAGTAATTAATTTGAGGCTCTGTTCTGTCTACCATCATGAATGGCACTGTAATCTACCTTTGGACCTTCACGAGTGCTGCTTAACTCGAAGACCAAGGCATAAACATTTTGTGTGTGTGTGTGTGTGTGTATGTGTGTGTGTGTGTGTGTGTGTGTGTGTGTGCGTGTGTGCTTGTGGGTGGGTGGGTGGGTGGATGTGCGCACGTGCGTTGACATATTTTAGATGTTTGTATATAGTCCAAGATACACTTTTTACTTAATTTTTGGATAAATACCATTGAACATGATAAAATAATCACTGTTCAGATACTTTTGAGCGCTGGCAAGATAGATGCTCTGGTACTACATTATTATTTCATCTTAATCGCACAGAAATATTATGGTGTGGTTGGCTGCTTTGTTGATATACTGCACTGATATAGGCTGGAGAGGAGGGGGAGGTCAGGGTTGTGGCGTGACTCGTGAGTGAGAAGGAGGGCGTACATGGTAGATAAATGGATGTAGCTGTCACAATCTTGGACT
This sequence comes from Schistocerca americana, assembly GCF_021461395.2. Taxonomy (NCBI): domain Eukaryota; kingdom Metazoa; phylum Arthropoda; class Insecta; order Orthoptera; family Acrididae; genus Schistocerca; species Schistocerca americana. The sequence goes on along the minus strand of NC_060130.1, from coordinate 747,408,891 downwards.
TTTAATTTTCTGCAACCGCCAGCGACTCCCTTAGCACATCAGCACCACCGACTTTTACTCTTTGTCAGAGTGACACGAGACAGAATGAGCTTGTAAGGTCAGTTGTAGTGAAGGTCAGTAGTCAACTTCGCTTTATTGGGAGAATTCCAGGAAAGTGTAGCTCACCTATAAAGACGAATGCATACTAAACACTTGTGCAACCAATTCCCGAGTACTGCTCGAGTGTTTTGTTATTCACCAGGACGGATTAAAGGAAGAGGTTGAATCAATTCAGAGGCGTGGCGTTAGGTTTGTAACCAGTAGGTTTGATCAACACGCGAGTACTATGGAAATGCCTCTTGAACAGAAATGGTAATCCCTGGAGGGAACAAGACGTTCTTTTAGCGAAACACTATTGAGAAAATTTAGAGAACGTACATTAGGGACAGTAGACACAACAGTTCTATTGCCACTAACGTACATCTCGTACGAGGACTGCGAAGACAAGATGAGAAAAATCAGCGCTTGTACGGAAGCCTACAGACAATGGTTTTTCACTCACTACATTTGCAGTTGTATACAATTTTTTCACCCGTTTTTAAAACATGTAGGCTATTGATTTTCGTTACTATGTACAAGTGTACCAACAATACCTGTAAACGTGAGGCAGTCGTCTTGGCAGCTGACAGATAATGTGAAGCCGAAATTTGCTGAATATGAAGTTGGTGTGGATAAAAGAGCGAGTGGGAAGGAACATTATAGCATGCCGAAAACGTTGCATTTATGATGAACGTTGAATATCTGTTTCCTTGCATCGACATCTTTATCCACATATTATCTGCCATGGATGGTATTCGGCATAATACCTCGAATACAAGGTAATATACACTGTGACTCAATGCGAATTGATCTCGTGTATAGAACCTGAGAAGCTTAAACCACTTGGGAGTGTCAAATACTTTTACTTCGTTCTTCACGAAATGAGGGGCGCCATAAGATTGTGTTTTGGTTAGCAATTCCCAATTATATTTATAAGATTTGGTAATTACGTTTCGTTGCTTGGTAAATAGCTATTTCAGTTTCGTGATATTTTGTCATTTCATTTAAAATTCGCAGCAAACTGTCTTGTTTCAAGAAGTGCCTTCTTATCATTATTTATGTCTGTACTTCTGCTCTAAAGATAAGAATTTATTATAAAGTCTGTAAACTTTTTAATGCCGCTCTTAAAGTTTTTAAACTGGCAACACCCAATCGCAGCAGACTGTGTTTTTATTAATAGCATACAAATAGCGACATTTCTTGTCTTTCTGTATACAGACACAAATGATTTCTTTCATTTGCAAAATCTGAAAACTTGGAACCTTGGCTACTAAAAGGAAGATAATGCTGGCAATTACCACTCACACGAGTAACTTCATTGGAACTGGTCGATAAATACTGCCTTCCAAACTCCTAACTCTGCGTCATGTTCTAAGATACGGGTTTCTGCTAAAAGAGTAGAGTGGAGAGAAAGAAATTACCGAGCAGCCGCTCTTGGAAAAAACATTTATACAAAAGTACTTGAAAAAAAAAGTTGATTTGAGGTGCCAGTTTTAAATTCGAGAGTCACAGTCCAGAAGAAGACAGAGGAAATCTCGGAAAAGCCCAAAAACAGATCACTTGGCAGATAGTGAAAGAGGCCTTTATATCAACGTTAGACAAGCTCTTTGATGGCCTTAACTGGAAGTGAGAGATTAAGGTACGTTCAGGTTCGAGGGCCCATGTCCAGGTGGTGCTGACTGTAAACGTCAAGTACACATCTCCTGCTCTTGGTCTAATCATATGAAGATCCCTGTAAAAGAACTAGTGCGTATTAAAGTTCGAAGAGAGGAGGTTGGATCTGTTGGAGAGCATAAAACTGCGGTACCAGATCTACCTGAGCAAATAAGACAAATTAAAAAGCAAAATTGGCAAGAAGATGAATTAAGAATAATTTCTGAATACAAGTAGCAAAGGAAGGAAGAGTTAATACTACAGTCAAATGAAGTACTTTTCTCTGAAGAAGGTGAAGAGACAACTGATGTTAAAGATGGAGTTTCTGCAGAACCTTTGCAGATATCATGTGATGATTCTGATGTACCTTCTACTTCAAATACAAGTCAGGATGTTGCATTACGATTGCGCAGTGTTGCATTGCAAAGTATTAGGTATGGTGCTGGTCTACGTGCTGCAGCTGCCATTACAACAGCTGGATTAATTACTGAAGGAGACAGACTAGAGACTGATCACAGAGAAGTAAAAAGGGCCCAAGAGAAGTCAAGAAATCACTTGATGAAGAATTTCATGTTCGATGCAGTATATGCAAGTCTGAATGTATCTGCTTTGATGGGTGACGAGATTCCACTAAAGTTCTCTTAAAAGCTAGTAACTCAAGCCATCACTTTTCTAGTACTGTACAAGAAGATACTGTTTGGAGAGAGCCAGGTGGAAGGTATCTTTGCCACTGTACTCCAGAGAAAGTCTTAACAGAAAGGAAACCTGCTGAAGTTACTGTTAACCATTCTGTGGATTTTCTAACTCAAAACAGCACTGATAAAAGTTTGTAGACTATTGGCAGTGATTCAACGAGTTTTAACATTGTTTGAGAGGTCGCTGACTCATAAACTTATCTGGTTGGTTTGTGCTCTTCATACTAATGAGTTACCTTTGCACCAGTTGATGAAACAGTTGGAAGGGAAAACTTTGTCTAACAACACGTGGAGTGGTAAGCTTGGCAACATGCTTGATAATACGACAATACTTGAAATCAATCCCTCATGTGTCAAAGTATCCTTTCCAGAACCTTTGGTTCTGCTGTGTAACACTGTTGTCAGTTTCTCTCTGCAAGTCAAGCTTTTGGTTAAAGGGTAACTCATGCTATAAGGATAGCTGCACTTCCAGCTGAATTGGCAGTATTGGAAATTGCTCCATTAAGCCACTCTCTGCGGCTTGCAACTGCAAATAAGATTTGTCGCATAAGGGTTTCAAAACATGCCACTAAACATGAAGAGATTGCAACTGTTTATGGAATATAATGTTGGTGTTTACTGTCGCTACTGGTGTACATTCAAATCGAAATTCCCTTGGGTTCAAGGGCCCCGCCATATTTTTTATCAACTAAAGATCCCAAAATCCCAGAAGAAGGCAATAGCAGATATTGTTTTGCCAACAATCCAGTGTTCATCGTGGTTCGCATTTATTGAACTGATACCTCAGATACTTATACGCTCAGAGGACCAAGAAGAAAGGAAAGCATTGGTACAGAAGTTAACTGAATTGAGGAATGAAGATGATGGTACACCTGGGGATCTATCTGTTATGCCTAGGAAAACACCTGCAGTAAATCCAATACTTGGAATTTGAGTTCGTCATTGGTGTATTAAAATAATCATCTTGCAGAGAACAGTTGATCAGAATGAAGATATGTGCAATTAGGTTATGCAGAAGATATCATCATATATGTTTCTGTCAATATTAATATAGCCTGGCTGTGTCATTAATATAAGTTCTGACTCAATTCTCTTATCTGTGTAACCATAAGTTAAAACTGCAGCTGGGCTATAATGTATAACTGTATGATTGTGACTCCTGTGGAGGAACAAAAATAAACTGATAGGAGTAACACTTCTCACTAAATGATATTGGCCTTAACAAATTTTGTTGCTGCCACAAATAATAATAAGAAAATACTGTTGTAATTGTGACGCAGATGTAGTTCAGTATTCACAAGGGTGCTGCTTATACCATTGAGAAAGGGTCATATTTTCTTATGAATAGCCTTTGAAGGTGATGACAGGATGAAGAAATTTTTCATCACTTACAAGGAAAAATTACCAACTGGACTTCATATTTTAAGGAGAAAAACGCACAACTGGAAGATATCAGCCCAAGACATCGATTACATGCGAAAATATGGGCCAAAATTATGATAACACTCAGCTATGACCTTCCGCAAGCACATCCTATGGACTTTTGCGCTCACCAGATCTTTGTCATTCGCTCTGCCCCACTGCAACTGCCTACCGCCTGAGTGCAAAGTACTGTACAGTGGAGTCAATAAGAGGTTTGTGAATTAATGTTTTCACATTGTTAATTTGCTTTGCTTAATGTGTCAAAATGCGTGATTTCTAACCTGTAGCTAGTGCCAGGGGGTCTCTTTATCGTACTTTAAACATCTTTATGTTGCAGATCACAGCTAGAGTGTAGATGAATGAAAGAAAATTTGTGCCCTCAAAGATATTTCGTAGCACTATTTAACTATTAACAGCTTTGGATTTTAAAGCTGGCACTGTTAAAGAGAAGTACATTTGCAGGAGATGCACTGTTCTTCGACGTGGTTGGCACGATTAAATTGTAAACTGAAAATCAATAATTGCATTTCATAATACTTTTTCAACCGCTTAGGTTCCTTCATTTTGATGTTGAGTTGTATATATAGCTGCAGAATATCAACATGAGAATAGTGTCAAAACAATATTGAAGATATATTTGTGTGAGATCGGCATATTATGTATTCATATACTTACTATTTTTAGTGTAGAATAATGTATGTTCTGGAAGAATACTTGAAAACGTATTGAGCAGATGTGGTCACCTTCCTCTTTCTCATACCTCCACTTCATTAGCCAGCAGATAAGAGGGCTCTGGCTGTCACAATTTTAAAGTTGTACTTTCAGAAGGTCATACCTTTGTGCTGCCAGAATTATGGCCCACATTTTCACGTGGGATCGATTGTTGGGGGCTGATATCTTGCAAGTGTGCCTTTTTTTCCCTTAAAATATGAGGTCAGTTTGGTGATGCTTGCTTGTTGGTTTTTCTACATAAGGCATCATGATGTTGTAATGTCTTTTGTGATAGAAACAATGAAAATGAGGTTAATGTCTAGGGCTGGCATGGCTTGAATTCTGTGACAATAATTTCTTTACCTTTTATCAAGTCAATATCACTGAATTATGAAAAAATAAATAAAAAGAAGCCAGTTAATACATGGATTTAAAGATCTGGATATTTGTCAAGGATATATGATGATCCAGAGAAACAATGATTTTGCATTTGAAATATTTACTGCAAACATCAGCTGCCGAACAGTGTCAGGATATCTCTCCATGAAAAAGAAAATATCTGTTTACACTGTTGTAACATGATGAGATTGTGTGTAGAAAAGCTAATTTCTGTTGCCTGATACAACCATTGCATGGCTGCAGTATTATTTTTGGCAGAGACATACCTAAGGCCTTGCAAACATCTACATCATTCATAAATGCTGTGACTATTTGAAAATGTGTTAATCATTGTGTTTGAATAATTACCCAAATTTGGTGTATGTTACAGTATTTAATACTACAGTTTTATTTCAATACTCTAGACAACATCAGTTGAGACTAAGACACTGAGGGCTGTGTATCGTTTTATCTTGGATGCTCTACACAGTTCGTTAGATAGTGTTTATTTTGTCTGTATTGCCTACAGAGAATAGTAGAATAAACGTCTATTTAGAGCTTATATAGTTCTCATTTGGCACTAATGGTCATTTATTTATACTGGAAACAAATATGTGTTATCGTCTCATAGACAACAATGGAAGATACAGATTACACTTACTCTCTGCAATATCCTGAATTCAAAGATATTTTGAACATAGTTCTATCCATTTCTAACAAATGAAACACCAGAATTTCAATTAGACTTATGAAATTGTATATAAAATTGGTGTGCCTCAGTTCCACAAATCAAAGTGGTTACCTGTCATTAACAAATGTTACAGACGGACCATGTGTATCATTCTATTCTGTGTAAGGGGTGTGGCAATAGAGAAGTAAGCCTTTGATATGACCTCTGTATGGGCTACACAAAGTCTTCATTAAATGTCCTGCTAAATATGGAAGTTACAGCGTTGTCTTTAAGAAACTGTTGAAGAAGATAACATTCTGTTATTGCCCATGCAGTATTTAGTACCATGACTGTTTCTGAATGCATGCTTTGGCATTCACTGACCAGCAGCAGTGGAGCAAACTAGCTAAGGCTGCATTACATAAATAATGATAAAGAGCAAAAACGACAGGAAGGCATGGGGATCCAAACGCATATGAAATTTATAACATGTCAAAAATTTTGAAGGTACTTTCACTTTCATTCATAGGGGTCTTTGAACAGAAAATAGTTTGATATATAGTAAATACTATGTAACTCATTTATTTCTCCAGTGTAATCTTGGAGTTTAATCAGGCAATATAGGATATTTATTTTCAGTTTCAGAACTGAATTAAGAGTTGAAGGAGTTGTTTCTATGTTGTGTATTTGAGAATATGCTTGTATGGTTAAATGAATTAATTTATACACTATGAAACCTTCAGTAAAGATATATTAATTATGTTACCTCTTGGTAGTCACTTATTGTGAAACAAAAGATTAAATCCTTACTTTCTGTCAAAGTCTTCTGGATAAAATTTAAATTGGCAAATTAATGAAATCACTGTTTCAAAATTTTACATATCACTGTCCTACACTTTGATTTGTGGAACTGAGGCACACCAATTTTATATACAATTTCATGAGTCTAATTGAAATTCTGGTGTTTCATTTGTCAGAAATGGATAGAACTGTGTTCAAAGTACCTTTGAATTCAGGATATTGCAGAGAGTAAGTCTAATCTGTATCTTCCGTTATTGTCTATGAGACAATAACACATATTTGCTTCCAGTATAAATAAATGACCATTAGTGCCAAATGAGAACTATATAAGCTCTAAATAGACGTTTATTCTACTATAAACGATGCTGCTCTTTTTGACCATGTTCAAAATTTTAACAAATATATGTAAAGCTGCCAGAAATGTCAACAGATGTTTAATATTTCTCATGATTCTTGTACAGATGTCACATTCTACTTACAAAAGTAATGATGTCCTTATTGCATAATGAAGTCTTAAACTGCTGTTTGAAACTTCAAGTTTCCATGGGAATCTTATGGACTCTTTCATGTCATGTCGCAGTTGGAGAAAGCATATACTACTTTTCCGAGTTAAAACATCCAAATTCTAAACTCACAGTTCATCCAAAGAAAAATTCTGCTATGAAGCATGAAGACGGAATTAAAGAGGAGAAGTTAAGACCACTTTGTCATCTCACAGATTCTGTATGCCATACTCAAGGTGATTAATTGTGAAACATTAGAATAGTCAGAGGCCAGATATACAAAATTTCTTAGGTTACTTATGGCCAATGCTAAATATTTCTTACAAGAAGATTTGGATTTCTGCTCTAAGAGCTTTCCCACTGATGATTTCTGCTGAGGCCAGCACGAATTTCCATAAATGGAAAATTTGCTGACAGTGGTAGTTTTTAAAGTTTGGATATGATCAAATTTATTTATTTATTTTAGAAATGAAACTCCCAAATATTAATCCTTGAACATTAAACACTACAGTAATTAAAAAAAGTTGTTTGATCTATATTTCCACTTACATTAGAATATCATTACTGTCCTTACAATGACATTTTTCTCAAATGCTTTTCAGTATCCTTCTGAAATATTTCACTAACTTCAAGAAGGAACATGTAATAGATCTTGTTTCCTTGTTTATTTGCACTATAATGTTTTCATACCAGCAACAAATTGATCTTTTGTTCAGTTTTGTTTCTTTTACATTCTAGTTACTCTGTCTTCTTTATTATTTGTTCTTTGTTGATATTCACAACAGATATCTGTTCTATAAGGATTTTTGATACAAAATTTTGTTCTGGAATTATCTGTTTGGGTTCTCAATAATATATAGTTATAATTCTTACTCTAATTCCTCTACATTCCATTAAATTAACCACAAGAAGCCACAATATAAAAACTCAGTAACCTTATTTTTCATCCATAAGACATAATAAACTAATTTTAATTATTATCCGACTCCATTGTGCTATTGGAACAGATTGGAAATGTTACAAATAAGATTGTTAATGCATGAACCTATGGAATGTCCCATCAACTTCGATTGTCATATATGGTATTACATCACTGTAGTGTGAATGCAGTGACTTCACTACACAATTTCATATACAATGTCATTATGTAATTAGGGTGTATCATTTACAATTATGTCATTTATTGTTTTTTTAGCCTAATAGTTAATCATCAAAAATGCAATATCTTTTTAGTGCTCATACATAATATAACCAAGAAAACATGGGCAGATGCATTTTCAGTACATAAGTCATAGAACTGAAGTAAAAATATAACATATCATCTCCATATAACATTAAGATGCCATTCTTTATTTAATAGATGGGACATAAATAGCTATTTAAAAGGTAAATCAAACCATATGGAAAGCTCATGCCTAGAGAATGTCCTTCAGTGTATTTGTGCTCAGTACCAACCAGTCTAACAATCAATTTTGGGCTCTTTCTATCAGCTACTAATTAAAGCAGTGCAGATTCTCTAATTTAGTGCAGTCCAGTGATAAACATGCTACAGATAAAGGGATTAAAGCTCTGTGCAAGTAGAGGAACATGTTGACTGAGCAATAATTTCATGCTGAATTTGTGTGAAGCAATATACTAAAATATCTCAGCTCATTGGTGTGAGCTGTTGTACAAATCATTACACACTTGAAAGAGACTGTCACTCTTTGGTCATGTTATTAGGATTAAAAACATGTTGAAAGAAAGTTGTCCTATTTCTGTTTATTGTTGTTATTTTATGATGTATTACATTTTTATTGCTGTTATTGTGCCAATTATCATAAAATGACTTCTTGCCCCAATGACACATAAACAACTGGTATTTTAATGTTTTCTTGTTTCACTTCTCAGCGTACAGAAGAAATCCAAATAGTCTGATTGGAAGTTAGTAATACGCATTGACTGTAGATTGACTCTCTTCACCAGCTGCACACAGTTTCTACTTTTCTAACAGAAATACTGTGATACATTATTTACGAGCAATCTTGTAAGCAATGTTTAAAAGTCATCATTTTGTCATATGATGTATGACTGCTGTTAGAAACTTGATTTGTAATTTTTCTTGACATTAATTTAAAGCTGCTGTGTAACCACCATTCGCTGAGAGACCATGGTGTGCAGTATTAAACTCAATGGAAAATACAACAAATTATGTTTAGTAATATCTTATTCATCACAAAATTGAGCGGATAAAAGTATAATCATTCCTTGTATCTGCCTTGAATTAGAAAACATTATTATATTTTCGTTTACTGTTCGCTGTGTCAGCAAATGTTCTTGGCATATTTAGTCTTTTTTTCACATTTACATTCCATCGTTCTCTAACTATATTTTTATACATTGGTTTTCCTTCTCCTTCATGCTATTAGTGTTTTCTTCATATTTTCCTCATATTAACTATTTCCAACTGCTTTTGTGTTTAATTTAATAGCCTGTGTTTTGTGTGAAACTAATATGTTTTGAATTCTTTAATTTGTGATTAGTCAAACACATTCATCTCTATGGTATCTTAGATGACTCATTTCTTGCAGTTTTGATAAATTTTTCAACCAATTTGAAATCAAAGCACTCAACTAGAGAATTACATAGAAGTGTGTGTGACATTCTTTGTTTTTTAGCTGTTGGTATGCTACTGTGTTGCTGGACATAATTGCATTAATTTTCTGTGACACTGACACTGTATGTACATGTGATCTCAACAGCAAAGAAGCAATAAAAATATCAAAATGGAGTTGAATACAGAATTTCAATTGAGACCTAAATATGAAACATGGTAAGTGAACACACTGAAAATGTAGCTTACTGCCCATAGAAAACACTGGAAGGAAACTGATTTTAAAACATCTCTGACATAAAATTTAAGGTTAAAAAATAGGTATCCTATTAAGAGTGGAAACACATCTCTCAGTAAAGAGTCATCTAACACTGATTTTGCCTTCAAGGTCATGTATACTACCTAAAAACAAATCAAACAAGACTATAATAGTCGTTCTTTATTATTTTAGATTTTATTTGTTTACCTAAGCCTGTTCTGTTTTAAACATTGCAAAATATTTACATTGTTTCCAATTAGAGCTATGTGGTAAGGAGTTACTTGTTCTCATATGGTAACTATTTATAAGTTAAATATCAAATTAATTTATTGGATTGTTTAAGTTCCTTTTGGCTTAATTAACATTTAATTTTTATATTATACCAAACAAGAAGCACATGCTGTTGAAGCACTTTACTTATTGTGTTCCTATGAAGTAATTCAAATTTTAAGTATTAAATCTCTTTACTAATTGAAAAAGTTATTATTTTGACAAAACTGTTTTATACTGTTAGCTACACTAGTTTGCTCTAAATCGCCCTAGGTAATTAAATGAACGATTCTTTCAAGGAGGTACAGGCAGTTTTTTCCCTTAACCTCGTAAAAGTGTAATTGATGTTAGATGTTAAATGAGACTCAACACCTATATGTCAAGATCCTTGTACTCACAAAAGAGAGATATTACATGTTTTAATAAGTGAACTCATTTGCTAAGAATAAAGGCTTAAACATTCTGAAATTTTTATTTCTAATTTAATATGTTGAGAATAAGGGATCGCAAGAAATGGTGCAGGAAGATTGAAAAAGGAACATCCTTCCTGTTGGTCGTAAAATTGCGTTTCATGTTTATTTCTGATGATAACACCTAACTGGCAATAGAATTTACTAACTGGTGACTGTTATTATTTTTACATTTGCTATGTGAAGCATATTAACACAGCTTGAAGAGTAAAACATTGAAAGTAAAGATTAACTTTCTATCAGAAAGCAATAACTAATTTTGATATACTTTTGAAACATGGACTCATTCATCTTGCCATAAAAATATTCTTGAGAAAGAACACAACAATAAGAGAAACATGTAATTAAGAAGAGAATAATTTATGAGAACAACATATGCGATCATAAAATAAAATGGAAAAAGATTTTCACTTTTTCGACCTCTTCAAGTTACTCCAAATACGGGACTCTCCATGATGAACTTCCATTTTGAGTCAACCTGTTTTAAATTTTCAATACTTTCGCTGTGTAGTCCTACTTCAGGGGAGGACATACATGGCACAGTAACTTGAAGATTAAGTAAGTAAATAAATTTCTTGTGTATATTACAATCTTTCGTTCAGGACTGTGTCTGTTGCTGCTTTTATTAATTTCCTCCCATTTATTCAAATGTCAACTGACATATCTCAGACCACTGCTTAGAATGAAAACACCCCATTTTACTAACATCATCTTCATTGTCATTTCATCTTCTTTCCTGGTACTTTTGATGGCTGTAGACATTCACACTTAACACTTTCCTATGAAAAATGTGGTTAACATATGATTTTGAATTTTTTGATTTCCAGAGAAAGCACATTGTCACTAAGTTGAAATACACTCACCCATACAAAATCTGTTAGTCAAATTTGGATGTTTTGTTACAGAGTGCAGCAGTCTCTTGAAAACATCTGCCAAACTGACACAAATAGGGCAATGTACAACCAGTTTGCATTTGTGGTAGGACAAAAGGAACAAGGTTTTATATATCGAAGTCTGAAAAACGCTAGTATATTCTTCCATTATGTCTTTAAATGAATACTGTCTACTTTCTAATGACTGATACAAAATTATTACAAAATCTCCCAACCAAAATGATTTTACTGATGTAGTCTAAATCTCTCACTAATAACATTAAAATTACATTTTTGATGACAAGATAAGAAGACTGAGTTGCATTTATTCAAGAAAATACCAACAAATGGAGACCTCGACATTATTCAAGTTAAAGATTAAGGAGGTAGATTATCCTTGATTCAGTGATGAGGTACAGTAGGCTGCTACTATCTCAAGTCGTGATCACAAGTTTCTGATAATACAATGAATATTTTGCTCCTACTCGTTGTTTGAAATATGCAGTCTAATCAAACACGAACAAGACCATATAACTTTAGGTGTATAAATATGCGATCGATTGTGTACTGTAGAAAGTATCCTGAATCTCATTCACATTTCATGGATAAAATTGATGATATTGTATGTATCAATAAAGATAATAATTTTCGAGTAAAACTGAATTGCATAGATTGTATAAAAGTCATGATCCACCACATGGTTTTCAGAAGATATGTAAATGTTGAGGAGGTTGTGGAAACTGATGTAATCATAATAATAAACAGCATACCAAGATTCTTATATGACGGAGCTGAGCCTAGTGCTAATGATTTGGAACAAATGTGAAGTACTGGGATGTATATTAAAACTGCCTTAACCTTTTTAAAAGCTGAATTATTAGCGGTATAACAAAAAAATCCATTTAGATTGTCAACATATTAAAACAGTTCAATGCTATTTATGTGAAGTCCCCTCAATGATAATAATGTAATTTGTGTTATCAGTTTACAGCCATGTATTCAAAGGCTGTATGAAAACCAGGTATTTCTATCATGACATGCCACATAATAAGAATCTATCTCAACAAACCATTGAAAGCTACCTTAAAAAATACCAGTTGCCTTCACACTGTCAAAGATAGTGAATCTGGTTAGAAATAAGGTGACGTATTTACCAACTATTTGTTATGTATTAACTTGATTTCATCATATTTAAAAATGAGCAGCAAGAGGTTACATAAATGAGCTTGTGAATGTGTTATTATTGTGAATGTGTTATTAGAAATATGACGTACAATAAGTGAAGCAACTCCATTTGTGATTTCCCAATACTATAAGAAAATACAGGGAAAGGCCATATAACAGTATTGAAGAGTAAGAAAGAAACAGTGAAAGAATGTCAAATGTATAAGAGCATAATAGATAATTATAAATCATATGTTAACAGTCTCAGAGCTGTGGTGAATAAACGAGAGCTTTGGTGTAAAAATGGGCATGAAAGCCTAATTGGTACCTAATGTTGTATAGAAACAGGCAAAGGTTAATAGAACTATTTCTCTGCTGCAACAAAGATTCAGAACAGGGAAAAAACAAGACTCCAAGAGGAAAAGATGACAAATCTCAAATCATAAAAAATATGCAAAAAAAATTGATAAGGAATGACTGATCATCAATTTTTGATAAAGTGTTTGTTTCTGTCAAACTCTTGAAATACCTTATTTTGAGATTTTTCAGATATTAATATTTTGATAAACTGATGATTATTGTAAACTATTGCAATTTTACATTAACTGATTTTCTGAATTTTGGAGTCGGAGAACACATCAGAATGTTTTGTTTTATGGTGAACATTTTGTAACCTTTTTCAGTGTTTGTTATTTTCTTATACATTGCAAGGAGAGCTGGTATTAACTGAAGAGATAAACAGATAAACAAATGACAATTTTCTGATTATAGAAAAATGATTTAGTATGTTTATTTACCATAAATCTCATAATGTCCATGCTGTCCATGTGTGTTTGTAGATCCATCTCACCAATGAAACCAGCTATAATTTTATAAGTATGAATGCTACTGATCATTATCTTGTGGTTAAGGAAAATGCATGAGTTCTGGATTTGAATGTGCTGTTATGTGCTAATTTGGAGGTAGAGCTTTTCTTCAGATTTGTAATGTGGCGCAATTAAATGTAGCATTTAGTTTGAGTGTTACCATATGCTTAATTCTCGATTGTATCTGAAAGAGAACGTAGGAAACGTGTATCTGAAATGAATTTTGATAATTTTAATTGATATATGGTTATTTGGTTCAAATTAAAAAGAAACTACAGAGACATGTATTTCTGAACAAAATTTTCTTTAAGTGGATGTTGACACTCTTAAACCACACCATTATAGGTGCAAGGTGCTTCAAAATATGTTACAGTTATATTCTGCACCAGTCAATAATTTCAAATAAAGTAGAACAATATTGTGTATAAAAAAGCAATGCAAAGCTGCAACAGATGCAACATGATTGGGAAGTGTGTCAATAAAATGGAGTGTGAAGCGCAAAAAACTGTAAGTAACTTTATTTACAGACAATAACTTTTCTATAAACTGTGTCAAAACAGAACTTTGGTATATAAAATGACAGTTTACAATCAATAAACTCATGCAAAATTATAATGATAATAATATAATAATACCTATAATAATAAGAATTGTAGTAATAATAATAATAATAATAATAATAATAATAATAATAATAAAGCAAAATTAAATGTACATGTACATGTCTAAGAAGCACAAAGAATATTTTCAGAAAAACAAATAATCACAAAGCAACAGAAACTGAATTCTACACTGATGCACAGTTATTGAAATATTAATTATTTTGTAACAAAAATTAATTGTTTTCATAACAAAAAGTAATTTGTATGTAAAATGAGGTGTAACTAACAGGCATAAATGCTATTTTGGTACTCTATAAATAGATATCTGCAGGTATTGTCATAGTGATATTAAGAACAACAGTTTAACAATTTTAAGTAACAAAGAGTTAATCATTTACAAATATTGACAAAAATTTCAAGACAAAGACAATGGAACAATTGTCAGTCTTTATAAATTCACATATTTCAATAAAAGATGAGCTAATTGTGTAGCAAATGTAGTAAAACAAAAGTGAAATCATATTAGATTTAACAGAATATGCACTGATTACAACAGAAAAGTAATGTGAAATTTATTACTGAAAGTGTTACTTCTTCATACGTAATATGCGATATGGAACACAACAAAATTATCAGATATGCTTGTTAATGATTTTATTGTATGAGATGTTTTATTATATACTGATGTGTGAAACTAAATCTATGAGTCCATATTAATAGTACAACAATATAAACATAAAAAATCAGTGTTAGGGACCCTTTAGTTATTCTACATGAATTTATTTGTCAACAAAGTGTAAAATCAAGTAATATGAAATGTAGAATTTTCCATATTGATACCAATAACTTTTTTAAAAAGTTCAATGATATTTGTACTAAAGTGAGAAGATAGAAAAGTACATTGTTCAGCCAAAAATTCAGATACCACCGTGCATAAAATAAAAAATACTGCAGTCACTCCAATACCACAAGTAACTAAACCTCTCTTGATTGCAAGGCATGATAAGAGATTGGTAGTCAAATGGTTGTGAATCTGCTGTTCAAATAGGAAGCAGAAAATCCATCATTTTCTACATTTTAGTATTCAGTTCTAATCACTTGAAGTCAAATAATGTCAGTTTAACTGAAGATTGTGATGCATACAAATAATTTAATGAATACAAAAAAGCCATCCATTCTTTATAGAGAATTTTTTAACACAAGATAATTTGCCTCATCAAATTCCTTTGTACTGGCACTCTTTTTCATACTTTTTCCCACAACAGATATTGTTGATGTAAAATATATTCACAACAATGAATATGTAGGAAATGAAGGAGCATCAAGAATTGAAGCCCATAAAATGGAATGAACACATTATTTTTACTATCAAGCTTAAATTTTTCTTCCAGTATAACTGTATTGATTAAGAAAAATTCTGTGTGATTCGTAGGTGGTTACACGGTGACAGTTAACTGTTTCCTTATACTGAGTTTCAGACATCATTA
This sequence comes from Schistocerca americana, assembly GCF_021461395.2. Classification (NCBI taxonomy): domain Eukaryota; kingdom Metazoa; phylum Arthropoda; class Insecta; order Orthoptera; family Acrididae; genus Schistocerca; species Schistocerca americana. Next base: position 747,393,397 of record NC_060130.1, on the reverse strand, counting down.
ACATCTGTTCAAGTTTCTGTTAGATATGTATTGGGTTGGGAGCATTTATGACAATATACTAGTTTCCGTAGCTACGTAAACAGAATACTTGCTCATCATTGTTTACTTTACTCTGATTGTAGTGTTATGTCACTCAACCTTACAACTATTCCTGCTATAAATAATGCTTCATGTGACCTTTCCTGATACCCATGTAGAATGTTATGCTCCTTAGAATACATTTATTTAATTTTATCGACTGTAACCTTTCCCAAACACATTCAGGCTCGTCCTCCAAACAAGGTGTTACCAGTCACATGTTGGTATGCAGATGTAAGACAGTAATATCTTTTTGAACATTTATCCTCTTTTTCAGAACCATCTTTGCTGCCAACCATACTCTAACTTTTCATCTCTCCTTCCGTTTTCTTCTTCAGCAAACATCTAAGTAATACTCAATTTCATTCTTTTGATTACTTTATTCTTATTGATTCAAATAACCTGTATTCCACATCGTTTGCAAAAGTTATTAGACCTTTTTACGTCTTGGTTTTTCTTTTCCTCTTAATTGTCATCACCTTGTATGCCAGAAATTACACTTCTGGAATAATTTTATTAGTTTAATCAAAGTTAGTTGTTCCAAAGTAGAAAGCTATCAGTAATTCCTCTGCTTGCAGAATTATCACTTCAGTTTATATTCTGTATGAGCTTTATTATGAAAAAGGACCTGAAAGAAATAACATAGTTGCATAAGTGAGATAATATCACAATTTAGATAATGGCTGTAATGTTCAGTAGAAGTTTTTATTAACTTCAGACTTCTGCAGAATAACTGAAAATATTGGCTCTGTGAATTGTAAATGAGGGTCCTAAAACTCATTTAAGATTTTTTTTCTCTTTAGGGGGCTCATACATCGTCTATAAATTTAAAAACTCAAGTGAAATATTGCACTACCAATAATGTTGACCAGCATGACACATGCATTGAATAGAATGTGTGACAGAAAAGGCAAACTCAGATGGAAGGAGAATTTCATTCCCTTCCAGAATCACTGACAATGGCCTAGGGAATTCTGTTACAGAAATGACTTGAAAACAGTTGTATTACGAAATTCGATTTGACAGAGACTGAATATCTTGAAAGTATACATAAAGATTGATGGTGGCAATGGTTACATCATATTTAGAAGTTTGCGGTTGCAGAGGGAACTTTGACAATAAAAACATATTGACAGTCACAGAAGCAGTATAATTGCAAAAAAATAAATTTTTTCATGCTATCTTAGAAAATTTTCATGAGACGTTCTGTGCATAATGGAGACTCACATACTGGTAGGTGTTGTGTGCTGGTCAAAGCAGTGTGTACTCAGTGTATATACATCTTCATAGAACAGTTCGTTTCTGATACTGAAAACAGTATTTAATTTAGAGAGTAGTTGACAGTTTCACTTAAATACAATGTAAAGAAGTGCTATTTTAAATGAACACTTCAATATTTTTTAGCTATACTCAGTATACACAGTCAACTGAATGATCTGCCTTGTAAAAAATACACTGTCTATTCCATTCCTTGAGCCATAATAGTTTTCCATCCATGAAATCATTAAGTCCATGATAGGTAGTAGGTTCATAAATCTGATTTCTCTCTCACTAAAACTGTCTCTCTCAGAGGGTGAATCAGTTTTCATTTATGGGTTCCCACTGTAAGCAGTTGTTTTTTAATCAGATATACTGAACTATTTAAAAAAACTAAATAGGTCTGTCATAAATTTATTGTCTAGGGGAAACGGTTTTGAACTAGTGGGTGGGGCAGAGGGTGAGAGGTTTGGCAGGGGTGGAATAAGACATTCCCTGTTGGATAATGGATCTCATTATGTCTTGTAAGTTCTGAAAATCATTTTGGGAGAGGGCTGTGTTATATCCGACGATGATGATGATGTGATAATAATAATAATAATAATATTATATATATTATATTATTATTATTATTATTGTCATAGGACACAATGATCTGGTGTAAGTCTTTCAACTGGGAGCCACTTCATCGACTTGTTTCCCTGAAGCAATGGCATCTGGTATACCTAGATAGTTATCCATTCAAATACTAACTGACTCTGATGGTGTTTACCTTCTGTGATTAATCAAGAACCAATGTATCCAACATGGCAAGCTACTGACTTATGTCTGATGATGAACCCTATCTGAAAACTGAGTTAAACTGTTCAACATTATGCAGTAATAGAGGATGAAAGAGTCATTCAGACAAAAAAAGAAAAAGATGCTGTAGATTGGAGTTACAATTTTCGTCAACTAGAGGAAATCATCAGCTGTAATGTACAAGAAGTAACAATGACTGAAAAGTGCACTGTAAAGGAGTACTACGTCACATGTTTTTAGCTATTTGTGAAGAAGCTTAATGCAGCCAAGGTAACATGCCAATGCTTATCCGAAGGAATTTCTGGTAGTTACTTAATGCATAATATTTGTAGGTTAATTTTGTTTTTGATGTTGTAATAAGTAATATAAAACTTTAACACTTTCAACATGTATTTTTTAAATACATGTGATGGTATAATTACAGAAGATGGGTCCTCATAAGTTCATGTCGAAACAACAAAAAGAATTAAATTTGATACTGAAAAAAGACAGACACTAGAATGATGAGAGACTCAGTGACAGGATGTACAAGTTGTGGGAAAATAAAAAAAAATGATAACTAAGAATAAATAATGGGTATATGTATGTTTTAAAAAGGCAAACAAAATAATAATAATGAAGACAACACCCATTACTGAAAATTTAAACATAATTGTTTATAAGAAAATTTTTGAACCATTTTTAAAGAACAATATAGATACTGAAGATTAACGAAATTGCAGTACTTAAAGTATGTGGTAGACAGCCTTATATAAATGTAAATTTGACCCTTGAAATATTTTCATAAAGTTTCAGATATAACAGAAAATAAAATCTGAGACTAGATCTCTTACTGTTTCAATGACAACATATGCCTATACAAACTTCTAATTAATGCAACAAACTTATAAACTAGTGCTCATAGAAAAAAATTGATAATCATTATTTCAGTAGTTTCGATTGTGTTAGTGATATAGCAGAGACAGTTTTGAACTATGACTGCTTAGTTTTAAATTATTTTGAAATGCATGCAATGTTAATTTATCAGTCAATTTAACTTGCAGTACTAAAAAGTGAAAAGAACATTCTTATTTAGGTGAATCTAAATTTATGATTTTTCGTCATTACAGTGATCACTAACTGAAAAAAATACCATTACAGTAATTTATATACAATAATTAAAAACGTCAAATAGGTATATCTGACCATGAAATGCAAACAATAGAAAAATTCTTGGGGGTTTTATGGTTGAAAATAAATGAAAGAAAATTGCAAATATATTATCTATGTAGAAATATTGACTGAGGCATTATTGTGCTATGCAAATTTTCTTTGAAAGTTGAGAAACAAATGTAACACATATCCATTCAAAATAATATAATAAATCCATATGCTCTAATGATAACACTTTCGTTCTAAATCTAATCTGAAATGATTATCATTTTATGATTCCCTTATCTCTTCCCTTCACAGAATTATTTTCATTTTCTCAGATGAATGTCTGTTTAATCAAGTAGTGTTTCATAACAAATAATAATGAGCATTATTCAAACCACATTATTTACTTGCTAAAGACTGCAGTTGCCATAAATAAGTATCTATAAAGCTCTGATCACTAGGAAGGTCTCCCTTGATTTTAGTTGGAGACAATACAGATATCATTTGCATACAGAAAAACAGTGAGTAAAGGTAGAAACTGTGATATGAGGAGGAATCAATTCATATACAAAAAAGACTTTAATAAAATAACTGAAGGTAGATACATTTGTTAGCCACCATCTCCCAAGGCAGTTTCAAAGTTACTAGTTATTGAAAATTTAAAAGATACTCTTTATCAAAAACGCATCATACCAAATCTACAATAACCTGTTATTTAGAAAAGGTTAATCTGAAAACATATTTTGTTACTTTTTTGCCTCATACTGAAACACAGCATGCAAACTCTCTCTCTCTCTATCTCTACTAATATATATATATATATATATATATATATATATATATATATATATATATATATATATATATATTACATTTTGGATTTCAAGTCCACACTAAATGAGAATAGCAGAACACATTTTACTCTTTCATTGGGATAGCAGCACATCAAAATGATTTGAATGCTACACACCTACTACATATTATGATTTCAGGTTGCTTCAGTCTGAATACTCAACCACAACTTTTGAAACCATGCAACAAAGCACAATCTTACGTGTTATGTTTTACTGTACCTAATTTATAGTACAGGAAATTAGTGTTGTCTTGTTACTTCATTAACACAACTTTGAAAGAAATCTGGAGTGACATACTGGTAGTCAGATAATGGTGATTCTCCTTCATGAACAGTTACCTGTATTGAGAGTCTAAAGGTTCTTCAGTAATTATTGTCACCAGTTAATAACTGTTTAGTGGAAAATGTGAAGAATTCCACAACATCTAGCCCATAAGTAAAACGATTTTCATTGTTGGACAATGTTTTTAGCTAAAATGATTTATATACATGCACACAATTTCATTATGCACTAAATATGTGGGGGACTGATGACCTTAGCTGTTTAGTCCCCCTTAAACATCCCAACAACCACCACCACTAAATATGTAGAAGTCCTGTTTATGGAATTTTTAAATTGTTATTTTTTTATATCTTGGCTGCATGTGTATGACATTTGCACATGATTTTATCTTTACGAATTTTGATGTAAGAACATAAAACAATCTCCTTATAAGTACATCTCGCAAAAAAATAAATTTGAATTTATATCCTCTGGGGATGTAAAAGGTGTTTTTAGTGAATTTCTGTTATCTTTTATACATTGATTCTCACAATATTTTGTAGTGCATAGAGAATACATGAAACTATTGCAGCAAAAATTACTGCTGCTGGAATTCATAAATCGTTTAAACAACCCAAGCTGGAGTGTTAGCTGATGGTTGAAAAACATTGAAGATCACAGTACATTTGCAATTTGTTATTTGGATGTACATGGAGACCAAAAATTTCTGAAATATTACAGTTACTTCAACCAAGAGAGATTTTCCGTTTGAACTGACATGCTACTGCATCTATAAACAAATGCTTTCACCTGTAGGAATGTGCAATTTCATGAGCTGGGACATTTTCGAGAAAAAAATATATATAATCGAAATACAGTCCCCCAAAATCCTACTACACAGGTTCCATGACAGTTTAACAACTCTGTATCATCTACCACAAAATTTATTGATATTGGCTACTAGTTATGAGAAATCACCTGGAATCATATGGCATGTGAAGGAAATATACTACTTAATGACAAATTTAGTTTTGGTTTTGTATGTCAAAGTATATATTAGTGATTGTAAGAATACTTCTAATACAATGTCTTAATGGTTACATGAACTGAACTAAATGTTACCATTCTCTTGTATGTTTTTTCTGACAATAATGTTGTTAAATATATTTTAGTACATAAATCTGTGTAATTAGTAAGATTTACAGATTACTCCTCTAGCTTATATTAAAGATAAGGAATTATTATTTAACACAGATGTTAAAAAATTAAAAATTATGTAAATATAATATGACTCAGAATCAATGTAATTCATCATTCATTGTAGGTGTTCTGTTTGGATAATGCTTTGTTTGATAGGTATAAGAGTAATCTTTTGAGAAACATATAGAGAAATAACCTTTTTATCTGTTACAGAAAAAACAAACAACTCTTATGCAAATATACATGACTTCACCACACATCATAAGGTGGCTCGCAGAGTACTTATGTAGATGCAGATTATTTACTCCATGTTGATGTGAAAAACATAGTGAGGAAACATGAGCTTTTATGAACAAAAATTACTTCATTAAAAGCTAGAGAGGAAGTACAAAAAAGGATATGTGTAGAAAGAAATTGTGGACTGTAATGGGAAAGAAAAGCTGCAACAAATATTCAGTCACCAGAGACCCAAAATAGACGAGAGTGGCAATTTTCAACAGCAGAATATCCCACTTGACTTCAAGTTTCACTTTCTTCAGGTATGTCCTTCATATTTTCAAAGAAGATTCCCACAAATTATAGTATTACTGCAGCTTTTGCCACATACAGTATCTTTATTTTCTCACTTTTCTGTTTTCAGATTTGAGAAGAAATGTTTGTTTTTAAAAACTCAGTATACAGAACTGGTCTCTTACTGTAGTTCCCACATAACTAGCTTTTATCTGAGTTTTGCCATTAGGTAATGTCAGCAGCTTGAATTATATGATTTTCAGACTCTTTTGCTCTTTCATTACAGCACATAATTGAAGCTCACAGAAATTTATTACCATAAGTGTGTTTTATATTGTCTCTCAAAAACCTACTGTAATTATTTAACTATGAGCATCAGGGCCATCTTGAGCAGGTTTACATAAAGAAATAACAGAAATGTCAGTAGTGGAACTTTGTGAGTTATGCTGGTTATGGTACTGAGCACTAAAAAAAAAAAAGTTCTAAGCTTCTAGAGGAGAAAATCATGCAGTGATACATTTATGTGAATTGGCACTGATTTATAACAAGCTTCAGCAATATCTAGTGCAAATCAAATAATAATAATAATCATGCAGTTATATCAGTTATAGCCAAGACACCAAACAAAGAACTACTTCAGGATTTAATTTTCAGAAGAATCGACATTTCTCATGTTCACAATAGCTCAAGCTTTCAGAAGAATCAACATTTCTCATGTTCACAATAGCTCTACGTAATCTGAAGTAAAATTTTGGACATGCGCAATCTCATTTTCTGACACTGATATAATCAACTGCATGACAGTTGAGAATCTGTGTTACTTTAATGTCTGTTTATTATGTGAGTTCCATGGTCTTTTATAATTATACACAGCTGAATACATTGTCTAAATATTTAATAGCACAAATTTTTTCTTTGAGATTTGCAGTAAAAAATAGGATCAGCTCAAATCTGTAAACAAGCCTTACTATGATATTCCAGGAACAGAAAGGAAGTAATTAAAATTATCAGAAGACTTTTATAAGAGTAAATAAGCAAAAAGAGTGAGAGTTTCAATAGAAAAAATTTCTACATCAACATACTCAACTTTGTAAGTGTCAAGTCCCTGATGCCAGATAATTCTGAATTTGGCCTTGGGGAAAGCAACTAAATAATTTTTTTCTGGAAGCTTGCAATATTTATGCAGTGCATAGCGTAATGAAGTGAAAAGGCCTGCTGTGTTACTAATACCACTGGCAAATCACGGCAGACCAGTCTTTTATGTCAGAAGATACTCACCATTCAACTGACGTGTGTTGAAGGTTTCAGTGGCTGTATTACTAAGCTCCAGATACAGTTCATTTGCTGCAGTGCCACTCTTGTCCATGGGTACCATGCCAATATTGGTAGCAGTAGGATCACTGTCACTGCCAAACGTTTTTGTGCTTGTAAGCAGGAGCGGAGTTTCCGGTGAATCTAATGGTCTGCTCCCCACAAATGAGCTCTCTAACCAGCAGAGTCGTCCACTGCCTCGTGGGCTGTGCCTGTTGCTGCTTGGCATGTTTTCATTTTGGCCATCCTTGACTCCAGAAACATAGTGGACAATGGCTGATGTCACTTCTTTTATAGATGTCTGGACTTCGGACAAATTTGAGACCTGAAAAGAAATATATTAGGTAAAACAATTGTGCATTTTTAAGGTACTTCACTCATATTTAGTTGCATGAGGTTCCAATGAAATGAGCTTATTTAGTCTTTTGCACAGTACATATTACAATTTTTGCCAATAACAGAGATCTTCATGGGTGTACAAAAGTCAGGAAATTCATTAGCAAAAACAAACAGTCCTTAGTTACTTCTTCTCTAACTTCATTGAACTATTGTTATTAAGTATTGGCCCATGCACATCAACTGCAATCACTTAATCTGGCATTTTTATATTAGACTGGCTACAAATGAATATCTCACGTAAGTCATGGAAAAGCAGCTACTTTAAAAAACGGCTTTTTTAATGTTTACTGTTAAGCTGCTTGTTGCAATATACTAATCCATAGTTTAAATGCTACTTAATGCCTGAGGAGGAACTACTAAGAGATTTCTAAAGAATGTGTATTTTTAATAACCAAACTGTGACAACTGTATACATCTACTCTTTTAATACGATTGTTGCATGTCAGTTATTGTAATTTAAGTATTTCAGTGACTGACTCACATATAAATGTAACTGAATGTGCGAATTTCACCAGTAGCCCCACTGCGTGAAATGCTACACTAAATTTGTACACACTTTTTACTGTCTGCATACGGTGAGTTTTAAATTATTTGTATAAGAAAAGACTTATTTTCAGAGATATCTCATTGTATATAATGTTTTATGAAACTGAAATATAGATCATGTGTAAGCCAGAAAACAACTGTGATTGTACAAGACTGTTGATAATTGAATGATCTAATAGGTTATGGAATGCAAGTAGTGAAGTCTCCAATCAGTTTTTTTTGTATGCCTTACATCTGCAACATCCATATATTTAACAATTACAGTACGGGTACTTCATACACCAAGTTAGGACTGTTGCAGCCAGATAAATTACACAACAAGTATATGCTATGCCTGTTCCATTGGCTCCTTAGTACTCAATATTCTAGTTGCGTTCACAGAAAAAATTAAAATATTTGCAAACCTTTTTCGATTTCCTTGAGTTCAGCATCTCATTCACTGTTGTGAGGTGCTGACTAAGCTTTTTTACGTGGTCTAAGGGAACAATACGAGGAACTCGATAGAGTGGTGGAAATATTGTCAAGGTCCTGATGCCAGCCAAAAATGTGTGTGTGTGTGTGTGTGTGTGTGTGAGAGAGAGAGAGAGAGAGAGAGAGAGAGAGAGAGAGAGCGAGAGAGAGAGAAAGATTTTGTGTGTAATGTGGGCAGTGACCAGTGATGTGATACAAATGAATAGTGTAAACGTATCTCTTTTAGATTAATTGTAAACTTCTTTGAATATCTATACAGGGTGGTCCACTGACCGTGACTGGGCCAAATATCTCACGAAATAAGTGTTAAACGAAAAAAACTGCAAAGAATGAAACTTGACTAGCATGAAGGGGGAAACCAGATGGCGCTGTGGTTGGTCTGCTAGATGGTGCTGCCATAGGTCAAACGGATATCAACTGCGTTTCTTTAAATCGGAACCCCCATTTTTTATTATATATTCGCGTAGTACGTAAAGAAATATGAATGTTTTAGTTGGACCACTCTTTTTTCTTTGTGATAGAGGGCGCTGTAATAGCCACAAACATATGGCTCACAGTTTTAGACGAACAGTTGGGAACAGGTAGGTTTTTTAAATTAAATAACAGAACGTAGGTACGTTTGAGCATTTTATTTCGGTTGTTCCAACGTTATACATGTAACTCTGTGATCTTATCATTTCTGAGAACGCATGCTGTTACAGCGTCATTACCTGTAAATACCACATTAATGCAATAAATGCTCAAAATGATGTCGGTCAACTTCAATGCATTTCACAATACGTGTAACGACATTCCTCTCAACGGTGAGTAGTTCACCTTCCGTAATGTTCGCATATGCATTGACAATGCGCTGACGCATGTTGTCAGGCGTTGTCGGTGGATCACGATAGCAAATATCCTTCGCCTGTCCCCACAGAAAGAAATCTGGGGACGTCAGACCCAGTGAACGTGAATGCCATGGTATGGTGCTTTGACGACCAATCCACCTGTCATGAAATATGTTATTCAGTACCGCTTCAACCGCACGCGAGCTATGTGCCGGACATCCACCATGTTGGAAGTACATCGCCATTCTGTCATGCAGTGAAATATCTTGTAGTAACATTGGTAGAACATTACGTAGGAAATCAGCATACATTGCACCATTTAGATTGCCATCGATAAAATGGGGGCCAATTATCCTTCCTCCCATAATGCCGCACCATACATTAACCCGCCAAGGTCGCTGATGTTCCACTTGTCGCAGCCATCGTGGATTTTCCGTTGCCCAATAGTGCATATTATGCCGGTTTACGTTACCGCTGTTGGTGAATGACGCTTCGTCGCTAAATAGAACGCGTGCAAAAAATCTGTCATCGTCCCGTAATTTCTCTTGTGCCCAGTGGCAGAACTGTATACGACGTCGCCATGCAATTCCTGGTGCATAGAAATATGGTACCGGTGCAATCGACGTTGATGTAGCATTCTCAACACCGACGTTTTTGAGATTCCCGATTCTCGCGCAATTTGTGTGCTACTGATGTACGGATTAGCATCAACAGCAGCTAAAACACCTACTTGGGCATCATCATTTGTTGCAGGTCGTGGTTGACGTTTCACATGTGGCTGAACACTTCCTGTTTCCTTAAATAACGTAACTATCTGGCGAACGGTCCGGACACTTGGATGATGTCGTCCAGGATACCGAGCAGCATACATAGCAGACAGCCGTTGGGCATTTTGATCACAATAGCCATACATCAACATGATATCGACCTTTTCCGCAATTGGTATACGGTCCATTTTAACACGTGTAATGTATCACAAAGCAAATATCGTCCGCACTGGCGGAATGTTACGCGATACCACGTACTTATACGTTTGTGACTATTACAGCACCATCTATCACAAAGCGAAAAAAGTGGTCCAACTAAAACATTCATATTTCTTTACGTACTACACGAATATATAATATACGTATACTACCGGCCATTAAAATTGCTACACCAAAAGAAATGCAGATGATAAACGGGTATTCATTGGACAAATATATAAAGCTAATCAAATGTGTATCACAGCATCTTCTTCCTGTCGGTGAAATTTCGCGTCTGTAGCATGTCATCTTCGTGGTGTAGCAATTTTAATGGCCAGTAGTGTAAAAGAATTTCATGATTCATGCAGTGAAATGCTTTTGAGATAACACAAAAAAATCCCAATGGGTGATGTTAAGTTATTCAGAGCATTTAATATTTGGTCAGTGAAAGCATGAATAACAGCATTTTCTGTTGAAAAGCCATTCTGAAAATCAAACCGACATTTTGTTAGTACTTCATTTTTACAAGTATGTAAAGCTACTCTCGAATGTACTACTTTATGAAGAATTTTGTATAAAGCTGTCAGAAGCGAGACTGGGCTGTAGTTGTTAGTGTCAAACCTATCCCACTTTTAATGCAATGGTTTAACAATAGCATATGCCAGTCTATCAAAAAAAATGCGTTCTTTCAGTGCGCTGCTACATATGTGCCTGAGAATCCTAGTTATCTGTTGGAAAAAAGTCTTTAGTACTCTGCTGGAAAAGCCATTAATTCCAGGTGAGCTTTTACTTTCGAGTGAATTTATTATTTTCGTAATTTCAGTAGGAGAGGTGGATTGAAATCCAGTTCTATCAAATTGCATGGGTATTGCTTCTTCCATATACAGCCTTGCATTTCCTAATGGACAGCTGGAACCTATTTTCTCTACAACACTTAAAAATGATTACTAAAATTATTTTCTGCTTCTGACTTTTCGTTAGGAAATTTTTCATTGAGTTTGATAGAAATATAGCCTTCCTGCGCACTTGGTTGCTTTTAACAATATTCCGAATTGTTTTAATTTTATTATCAAGGGTGCTAATCTAAGACATAATGCAAATACTTTTGAATTTTAACAACTTTTCTTAATACAGTGCAGTAGTTTTTCTTATGTTTGAGTGTTTTTGGATCATTACTGCTTCTAGCTATAAATTCCATTTCTGTTTTCTGTTTACAATATATTTTCAACCCTTTAGTAAGCCATAGCTTTTTAGATAGTTTCTTACCATTACGTTTCACTGTTTTCTTAGGGAAATTGTTTTCAAACAGGCTCACCGAGGTATCTTGAAACAGGTTAAATTCTGGATTAGTGAAGTATCTGAGCTTCACAAAGAGGGATATCCATTGATCCCCCCTCCCGCCTCCTCTCTCTCCACAGAAGTTAGTGTTAGCGGAGTGAAGCTTAGATTCTCATTCCCGCTGTTGTCTAGGTCACCAGAGGTGAAGCGCAAGCTTGGTGGTAGCGCAAGGTTGGGTGCAAAATAGGCTGCCCTTGTTTGAATGGAACCATCCTGGCACTTGCCTGAGGTGATTGAGGGAAATCATGGCCAATGTAAATCACAATGAGTCGGGAGTGGATCTAGTAGGGCGAGGATTACGTGGGTCATACCATTCCGCTTTTTTTTAAAAAAAAAAAAAAAACCCAAATAGAACTGTGCGGTTCTTAAATCTGGACAAATGAAGCTTTTCTAAAAGCAATTTTATTAAAACAAAATATAAATGATAATTAAAATCCTTGTACATATAAGTAGTGGTATCGTTCAAGAGTAAAATTACCGGATATAACATCCTTCAGCCGCAATGGCAGCTTCCAATCCTGTCCTGAAGCGATCGCACGCACTCTTTAAAACAGCGCTGTCCATATTCGCGAATGCTGCTTCGATAGCGGTGTGTAGAGACGCGACATTAGGGTGCCTCGTTTTCTTGGTAACTCTTTCGACTACGCTCCAAACATAGTAGTCGCGGGGATTCAAATCTGGGCTATTCGAGGGCCAGAACTACTTTGACCAGAATATGTCAATGTTTTGGACTAAATGGCTCGTAGGAGCTAGTATACCTTCCGGTGACAGACGTATTGTCTCCCCGAGGCCACAGTTACCATCCACGATTTCACGACATTCCTCAAAACTTGCAAATAAACTTCTTTCATGACGACTTGTCCCTTTTCAAAGAAACGTGGCAGCATGATATCACCCTCACTGGACACAACACTTAGGAAGTGAACCCAGGACTTCTCCGAAGCATTATACTTGGCCAGTATAACAGTCGATCTCGGGTACAGGAAGTAGGTGAACACCCAGCGCGAAGACTTTCGATAATCGCAGCTCTTCGGCTGTACTCAACACTTGTCCGTAATATCTGGGCCTTTTTGAGGATCTGACTGTGTACTAGCTGCCTATGGCTCTCAAGAACGCCAATCGCGACCACCGGCGGAACTACGATATGGCGCGAAATTCAAACTACCGACTATGTTAGACGTCAGTATGCATTAAATACTCACAGGCTACAGGTGGCAGCACTAGCAGTGGATGGTATATAATACGTATCTAGGGTACACGGGAAACAGCGCAGTCGTTGTCGTAATGTGGAAACGGAGCGATTTATCTGACGTACGAAAGGGCATGATCACTGGCTTTTGGGACAAGGGTGGAAGCATTTCCTAAACGACGAAGTTTGTGAAATATTCACATGCTGCCGTGGTTAAAGTACACCGTGCACGGCAAAATGACGCTATCCGAAACCAGCTCTTGAGGCAACTATGGTGCACCATGGGACGTAGATGACAGGGGTGAGCAACGGCTGCGGAGATGTCTACGGGAGAATAGACGTGCAACTTTGAGCAACTAACTGCTTAGATGAACCAGGGGGCTACCAACAACGTGTCCTCAACGATTGTTCAGCGAACATTACAAATGGGCCTCTGTAGCAGGCTCCTGGTTCAAGCACCCATAATGACTGATGTTCATCGGAGACAAAGGAGACAAAGGCTGGAATTGGCGTGTCAGTACCGGAGCTGGGCGTCCGCAGAGCGGCGACAGGTGGTCTTTTAAGATCAAGCACGTTTCATGTTTTAGTGGGATGAAACGTTTGACAGAAAACATCCTGCAACGACAGTGAGAACGGTCCATGCCGGAGGAAGGGGGCGTCATGGTCTGGGAAATGTTTTCGTGGCATTCCCTGGGTGATCTCGTCATTTTGGAAGAAGCAATGGATCAACACAGATATACATCTATCCTCGGAGACCGTGTTCATCCATAAGTGCAGTTTTTCTTCCTCAGCATGATGACGTCTACATGCAGGACAATGCAACGTCTCACACAGTTCGCACTGTACGTGCGTGGATCGAAGAGCATCAGGATGAGTTTATTGTACTCCCCTGGCCATCAGATTTTCCGGATTTAAACCCACTCGGGAATCTGTGGGACAACTCGATGAGGCTGTTTGTGCCATGAATCCTCAACCGAAAAACCTAGCGCAGCTGGCCACGGCAGTGGAGTCGGCATGGCTCCTCATCCCTGTCGATACCTCCCAGATCCTCAGTGTCTCTCTTTCTGCACATCTCACCGCGGACCGTGCTGCAAAGGGAAGTTATTCAGGATTTTGACAGGTGGTCACATTAATGTGACTGGACGGTGTATAAAGATCTTCCTATTAGAAGAACAGTGAAATCAGCCAGATTGAGATGGGTGAGGCTTGTGGTACGGATGAGTGATATGGAAGTAACTAAAAAGATATTGTGTGGAAATTCAGGGGGTCAAAGAAGGCGGTGTCGACAGAGCACGAGATGGATAGATGGAGTCATGGAGGACCTGCAGAAAATGAGGTGAAAGAGATGGAAAGCTCGAGCATTGAATAGGGATACCTGGCAGAGAATTGTTCAAGAAGCCAAGGTTCACTATGAACTTCAGGGCCACAAGAAGAAGAAACACTGAAAGCATGCCACAGCCGTACCTTCCATAATAGGGCGTTCAGTTCAGCGAGGATATGTCGTGTGTCCGTCAGAGACTAGATGATCTCTCTTAGTATTACCCATCATATTGAATGAAAAGTTTCAGCTATGTATCAGTGTAGATAATGGCGGACCAAAGAAAATATACATGTCCTTACTCATGGTGTCAGCATAGTGGCAGGTACATTCACACTTGGATCCTGTGACAATACTAGGCATAGACTTCAAATAAATATAGTCCATAGTTTAAAATTGCTGCGTTTTGATCGTAGAGATACTTTTCATTGTGGTAAGCTGGTGAACTGCACATTCTGTATTAGACAAATTTTACGCCATGCAGTGAGGCTGGAGATCAAGGGGTAGCTCCATTATGTTTTTGGCACGAAGATCGCTTGTGTAGTAGCCCTATAGGTTAGTTTACTAAATTTGCTGAGTGTCAGTGGGACTTTTACTTTACCCTAAGTCATGAATACCAGTTAACCATTTCATTTAAAAATAACAATAATTCCTTCTTGCTCAACGGCGTAGTGCAAATATTTGAATTTGACGCCAATAGAGAGGCTTGCGTGTCCGTAATCTACCCCAGTTTAACGCGTAATCCGCCAGCTTTGATTTAGTAGCAACTTAGGGAACAGTAGGATGGCTATGGCGACTTTGGGACAATTTGACTGGCCTTTAATTTGGTGACATCACATCCGACGTTATAGGCCACGCCCCTTTATATATGACGTTATCATCATGATAGTGCAAACCACAGCCCTATCTATGATATAATAATCGTATCTTCACAAGCCACTCCTTTACATGACGTCACGTTGGCGGAAAATTCCAAAACACCGATGAAACAGACAATCAGTACGTACCTGGCATGTTCATAATTATCCGAAAAATGTGAATTTTATCCGTAAGCATGTGCGCACACGTAAACATGTGCGAGCGCACACACGTACACCCACACGTACACATGTGCGAGCGCACGCACATACACACACATGTACACATGTGCGAGCGCACAAACCCACACACACACACACACACACACACACACACGTACACATGTGCGCGCATACACAGACACACACACACGTACACATGTGCGCGCACACACATACACACACACACACATACACATGTGCGCGCGCGGAACACACACACACACACACACACACACACACACACACACACACACACACACACACACACACAGAGAGAGAGAGAGAGAGAGAGAGAGAGAGAGAGAGAGAGAGAGTCGTAAATGATTGTTTTTATACTTCACTAAGAAAATGTTTATGTCAAATACTGTACTTGGCCATCAATAAATTTCATCTCTTATGTGTGCACACAGCAACAAAAACTATATAATGGGTATTACTTAAAGCACACTCAAAAAGAATAAAAAAGAAAGAAAAAGACGCACCACGATGGAATTATGCAAATGGGACGAAATAGGTAGATGTTATGTACACGTGCACGCAAACAAGTGATTACAATTTCAGAAAAAATTGTTGGTTTATTCGGGAGAAAGAGCTTCACAAAATGAGCAAGTCAATAATGTATTGATCCACCTCTGGCCCTTATGCAAGTAATTATTCGGCTTGGCATTGATTGATAGAGTTGTTGGATGTCCTCCTGAGGGATATCATGCCGAATTCTGTACAACAGGTGCGATAGATCGTCAAAAGCGTGAGATGGTTGGAGAGCCCTGCTCATAATGCTCCGAGCGTTCTCAGTTATTGGAGAGATCCGGCGACTTTGTTGGCCAAGACAGGGTTTGACAAGCACGAAGATAGGCAGTAGAAACCCTCACTAGCTGCGGGCGGGCATTATCATGCTGAAATGTAATCCCAGGATGGCCTGCCATGAAGTGCAACTAAGTGGGGCGTAGAATATCGTCGACATACCGCTGTTCTGAAAGGGTGCCGCTGATGACAACCAAGTGAGTCCTGCTATGAAAAGCAATGGCATTCCAGTCCATCACACCAAGTTGTCGGGCCGTAAAGCAGGCGACAGCCATGTTGGTATCCCACCGCTGTCTGAGGAGTCTACAGACACGTATTTGATCTGGAATCTCATTGATTGTAGTAGAATTGTCTTTGGTGATGAGCTCCACTTGAAATTAAGCCACAATGACTGGCCATACGTCTCAGCAACCAGGAGTGGGTTGGCTCAAATGGCACTGAGCAGTATGGGACTTCATAATGCATCATTTCCTACACTAAATATTTAAACTGACATTATATATTGGTTAACACAGGTTTTTCAGCTACTATTTGATCTTGCACCTACCAGTAGTTACGTTCTACTGGCGTTCTCTGCTCGAGGGTTACTTTTTCTGCCACTTCAGCACAAGAAATCATGGCGTGTTTTCACTACACTGTCAACGTCTTCTATCACTTAAACTAGATATTTTCGTAATACGCTAGGATAACTTCGTGATTAACAAAATACGAAATGCAAACACAACACAGCATGACGAAAGACAGTGATGGAAGATACTTCCACACTCAGAGGTGAAATTTTGAAGACTCGAAAATACAATCTTCACAACAAAAGAAATTTTTTATCATAATACATAAGATTTGGAGTAAAAAATACAAGTGTCAATACTGTTGTAACGTACTTGTTCTAAAACAGTAAAAATGAAGGAAAATATACATGGTTCACATATTGGCACTACTGATGTAACTTGTAGGTGAAGCAGGTCTTGTTGACTAATTTAGTTCACTCTTTGTGTCACATATTAGAGATACCAAGATGACACACATTGTCGAAATGGTACACTGAGCAGTAGCAGTAACACAGATTCTTATAGGTAAGAAATGATTTTTTCCATGATTTCAACTATCCACTTTCAACTACTTTCCGCCAGCCGCTGTGGCTGAGCGGTTCTAGGTGCTTCAGTCCGGAACAGCACTGCTGCTACGGTCGCAGGTTCGAATCCTGCCTCGGGCATGGATGTGTGCGATGTCCTTAGGTTAGTTAGGTTTAACTAGTTCTAAGTCTAGGGGACTGATGACTTCAGATGTTAAGTCCCATAGCGCTTAGAGCCATTGGAACCAATCAACTACTTTTCAAAGTAGGGTAAACATTATAGAAACTCCCTGCTAGGATATTAAATTTATCTTTCAGTAAAAAACGTTTTGATCAATAACACAAGTCGTTTGGATACTTTGAATATGGTGAAAGAAAGATACAAATCGTTCTGATTCGTTTGAACGTGCCGACTACATACTGATCTTTTGTATTTTTGAATTTCCTGCCAACGTTACATATTGTAAAGAGGGTGCGGCATATGACGTCATGATAGGGACATGGCTTGTGACGTTATGGTGATGACGTCATAGATAAGGGGGCGTGGTTTGCGAGCTGACGTGTGACATGTGTTCATGATCAAGGTCAATAGCTGCATGTCACGTTGCCAGGATTCAACATTATTCAAAGGGGCCCACAGTTGCCACATGTATTCTACTGGGAATGTTATAGATAATCGATCAAACCGACAAAATTCACGTTAGGTCTCGAGAACTTCGACGCCACTTGCATTCCAATCATCATATACTAGGAAGCAGAAAAACGTTGTTGAAGTGAATGACACCGTGTTTCGTAGCCAGTGGACGAGACAGTGCCGCAGAACCTCATGTATGTAACAAGCTGCAGTGGGCATCATGGATATAGGCCCAGATATAAGCTTGTGGTTTCACACTCAACATATCCTGTTCCAAAGAAGCTTCAACAGGTTCTCTCTCCAAAACCGCTCACAGACATAGCGATCCATGTACGTGCACTGTCCTGTTACCACTTTTCCCCGCACCCTTCCTTCCCACCCGCACAACATTTAATGGGAGCTGACACAGAACGACTTGCCAGATGCAGCAGCGTCATCACTATCGTCAGTTTTGCATCAGTATCACCATCTCTGTCTATGGTTTTGCAATAAAAATGAATAATCTGTAAAAAGAACTATAGATATTTTTATCATCATGTGTTGAAGAGCAGCATTGTGACTGCTACAACCACTTCCCTCCTGTGGTGGGGAGGGGTGGGGAGAGGGGGGAGGGAAGAAATAATCAATGAAGTGAAAAAGGCAGTAAGGCACAGTGTTCAGCAGAGCTAACTGAACGGAATTGGTACGAGTCAAATGATGGCCTTTCGAGAAGGGGGACTGTTCTTTAGAAGAATTGCTGCAGAAGTGGGATGTACCACGTCAATTGTGCTACGATGATGGAAACAGTGGAGACTCATAGAAGAGGTTCTGTATGTTCATGCATCACAGAGTTGACAAGATCGTACTGCCGTAATGGCAGCAGTGGCAGATTCTGTAGCTACAGACACGAGCAAATGTGAACCTATAGGTGTCAACACGGCCTATTGTGAATTTTTTACTACAGTAGCTGTAACGAAAATAGGCAGATCAAAGTCATCTCACCGTCATACAGCATTTTCAGTTAATGATAATGCCAAATGTTAGTAAAACCTCCATGCATGTCATATACACTCCTGGAAATTGAAATAAGAACACCGTGAATTCATTGTCCCAGGAAGGGGAAACTTTATTGACACATTCCTGGGGTCAGATACACCACATGATCACACTGACAGAACCACAGGCACATAGACACAGGCAACAGAGCATGCACAATGTCGGCACTAATACAATGTATATCCACCTTTCGCAGCAATGCAGGCTGCTATTCTCCCATGGAGACGATCGTAGAGATACTGGATGTAGTCCTGTGGAACGGCTTGCCATGCCATTTCCACCTGGCGCCTCAGTTGGACCAGAGTTCGTGCTGGACGTGCAGACCGCGTGAGACGACGCTTCATCCAGTCCCAAACATGCTCAATAGGGGACAGATCCGGAGATCTTGCTGGCCAGGGTAGTTGACTTACACCTTCTAGAGCACGTTGGGTGGCACGGGATACATGCGGACGTGCATTGTCCTGTTGGAACAGCAAGTTCCCTTGCCGGTCTAGGAATGGTAGAACGATGGGTTCGATGACGGTTTGGATGTACCGTGCACTATTCAGTGTCCCCTCGACGATCACCAGTGGTGTACGGCCAGTGTAGGAGATCGCTCCCCACACCATGATGCCGGGTGTTGGCCCTGTGTGCCTCGGTCGTATGCAGTCCTGATTGTGGCGCTCACCTGCACGGCGCCAAACACGCATACGACCATCATTGGCACCAAGGCAGAAGCGACTCTCATCGCTGAAGACGACACGTCTCCATTCGTCCCTCCATTCACGCCTGTCGCGACACCACTGGAGGCGGGCTGCACGATGTTGGGGCGTGAGCGGAAGACGGCCTAATGGTGTGCGGGACCGTAGCCCAGCTTCATGGAGACGGTTGCGAATGGTCCTCGCCGATACCCCAGGAGCAACAGTGTCCCTAATTTGCTGGGAAGTGGCGGTGCGGTCCCCTACGGCACTGCGTAGGATCCTACGGTCTTGTCGTGCATCCGTGCGTCGCTGCGGTCCGGTCCCAGGTCGACGGGCACGTGCACCTTCCGCCGACCACTGGCGACAACATCGATGTACTGTGGAGACCTCACGCCCCACGTGTTGAGCAATTCGGCGGTACGTCCACCCGGCCTCCCGCATGCCCACTATACGCCCTCGCTCAAAGTCCTTCAACTGCACATACGGTTCACGTCAACGCTGTCGCGGCATGCTACCAGTGTAAAGACTGCGATGGAGCTCCGTATGCCACGGCAAACTGGCTGACACTGACGGCGGCGGTGCACAAATGCTGCGCAGCTAACGCCATTCGACGGCCAACACCGCGGTTCCTGGTGTGTCCGCTGTGCCGTGCGTGTGATCATTGCTTGTACAGCCCTCTCGCAGTGTCCGGAGCAAGTATGGTGGGTCTGACACACCGGTGTCAATGTGTTCTTTTTTCCATTTCCAGGAGTGTATATTTTATCGTGAAAACATGAAAATATTCCGAGAAACAAAATAAAATACCGAGAATATTCCCTAACTACAGATTTTTTTTACTTGCAGCTATTACAGACTCTTCGTCGCCCGTCACCCAAAATAGCGACATAAGCTGCACGTCTTGGAACCAAGTCCGACGCTCCTTTGCAGTCGAGCAAAATACATTTGTTCGTATAGTTTCGTAAAACTCAAGTTTTATCTTAGTATATTACACACCTATCCTCAGCAGGCGATACGTGCATTGTACGGGAAAACTTCGTTCTTGATGATGCAGTCACCGCATTCCGTTAAAAATTTTCGCCCATTACTACACTTTGTGAACTGAAAAACAGGTAAGCGAAGAAGGCGAAGAAAAGAGGTCTCTGAGCTAGGGTAATTAATATTTTCACGGAGATCACACACTATTTTTCTAGCCGTCGGATATTTTGCTCTGTCGTAATAACGAAGTACAGTTCTACGCACTAACTTTTTGTTAGAAGTGTCAAATTCCGTAGATTAAAATTCTTGTTTATATCCCTTTCTAGGAGAATCAGAACACGTGCTCACATCTGGAGATTCTGCCGATGATACAGCGCTGTTAATACGGTATACAGTAGATTCCGCAATACCACAAGTTTTTGCAGTCAGTTTGCGGTTTTGCGCAAAATTCATATTATTCCTGGTTTCTTCATTCTTGGCCAAGTCAGTGAAAAAACTTCAGTACTTTCATTGCGACGATTTCAGTTTGGTTTCGAATGTCTTGTCGGCCTACGCACGCCGACCGGTGTAGGACTATGCGTTTGCCGTTGCTCCTGCGTTACTCTCGCAACAAAACGCAAATCAATGCATCTTTCCAAGAGAAACTGAAACCGTACGTGAACACACGACACCGTACGGGAATGGTGAACACACGGCTGGCGCTAACCCCTTCACTGCTACAGTGTGTATGTGGAAACAAAGCTGGCAAGCGGAGCTGCGATTTAGCTGTTGGTTTATCTTTCTACCATTCTGTGGTGTAACTTGTGCAGGTAAGTGCACTTGTTTTCAATTTATCGTTCTTAACCTACAAAATAATTATTTTCGACGTAATTACACACAAAGTTCATTTTTATAGAAATGTTTCAAAGCAGGCGTGGACGTAGGAGGAAATTATTTCTTGTTGAAGGTAAGTTTTGTACGTAATTACGCCGAAAATAATTATGTTAAAGAACAATAAATTAAAAACCAATGTATTTACTCGCAAAAGTTTCACCACAGAATGGTAGAAGGCAACCAACAGCTGATGTGCACTGCAGCGTGCCCGGGCACGGACTGAAGCAAATCCTACCCGCACAGTAAGCAAAACATACCGTAGACTAGACGGCGTCTGTAGTCAGAACACGCTATGCGTAGCGTCGGCCACCTGCCGTTCCTCGAACTACCACGCCTGGAGAGGCGGGGGGAACGTGTTAAGACGACACGCAACGGTAGTGACATTGAGCTGGCTACTTTGTTGACGGCCATTATAGTATCTATTCCAAGCTGTCCTTTCCACAACAGCTAAGGAACGTAAACGATTGAAGCACCTTCCAGTATGAAGAGTTGGTGTTTTACGTATGCCACGTTTCAACTGATGATGCTTTTATGTTCACACAGCAGAAAAGAGTATAGCTTACCAGCCGGCCAGTCCCCTATTTTAGCAGAGGGGAAATGAATTTACGATTACGTGAATAATCCAGTCTTATTCGGAAGTTATTAACGAGCACAATTTTGGTGTTTATCCCAGTGTGGTTGGCTCATCCAGGTTTATTTGAAAGCGAGCAGCCAGCTAAAATTCATGAATTATTATGTTAGCCTCCCTTCGTTATACTGTACAGGTTTTCAACGAGTTTATAACAGAGATAATTTATACAATTTGAGTTTGTGTGTGTGTGTGTGTGTGTGTGTGAATGTGAGAGAATGAGTTTTTATTTAATTATTAAATATACACATCCAAAATTTTGAAAAAATTCAGCGGTGCTAACCTCACGACTGAGCTCCTAACACCCCCCCTCCCCCCACCGAAACACACAGACACACACACACACACACACACACACACACACACACACACACACACAGAGGCATCAATCCATGACTTCTGAGTGCAAGAAGACTGCCAAAGAAACAACATTGTGTTTATGAAACATGATAAGACAATTTAAATAGACCGTTTAAAGCAGATAAACTCCAGTTGTACAATAAAGATACGTAACAAATGTACGTATCAGATCACAAGCCCGGGAGTGAACAATGACATCAGTAATCATATCATCGATTTACCAAAAGCCCCACATGTGTCCACAAGAAACTTCTATTTTTTCTGTGTCTAAAGAACATGCTATTACCTGACCATGGATTGGATGGCGTGTTTGAACTTGCGGAAGACTGCCGAAGTATATTAAACATCAATTTCCACTTTGCAACAGAATAAGTCAGTATTATGAGGAGTTGATGACAAATGCTTTGTACTGCAAGATAAAGTTAACCTAGCATGGCATCACTATAATGTTTAGCGGGCTTTGAGAACTAGTTGAAAGGGGGTAGTTGGAAGCATAGCAGCCATTTTTCTTACCTATGCGAACGTGTATTAAATTCACATCTTAAAACTACTGCTCTGTATGTTATTTCACCAAAGTTGCATGTAGTTTCCTCTGTGCGACAGCATAAGTCAGTCCTTTCTAACTTTATCTTAACCTGTATGTTAAACTGGTAGTGACAATAAGTGAGCCATGTGTGCTTTGTTCTGTTATGGAAAAATAGATTAGACAATTTGAAAAGTGCTGCTTTACTTAGATAGAAAGATCAAGCTATTTTCGTTGCCAAGTGATATAACCTATTACGTTAGTTCAGTAGAAATAATGCAGACAATTCTAAGTTTCTTTAAAGTGCTATTTTAGTTTGGCACAGAGACTGAATTTTCATCCCCTTTCCTCTGTGCAAGACCTTGTCCAAAGTCATTACTACTCCTGAAACTCATAGTAGTGCAGCAAACTTTTCAAGCAAACGAAGAAGTTGCCATGATGGTCTAACTGTGTACGAAGCTCATCTGTCGTATTCGGTGCTCTTCATAGTTATACTTGCATATTAGTGAGATATGCAATTTAAGCGATACTCACGTTAGAGAACTCTCCAAACTGCATTATTCTTCGTACGCTTTGTTGCGCTAAAGTGTTGGAAAGTGCGATGTTGGCACATAAACATGTCATAAATCATATCTTCAAGTTAGTTCTTGGTATTATTTAGTAACTGATGATAAGGAAATGAGATACACTCTACAAATATTTCTTAGAGAGCCCTGGTACCATAGTTTTGACCTTGCTATTTCTGTACCACCAAACCGTATCCTCAAATAGATTTAAGATCTAAAAGTAATAAAAAGCTATAGCAGCCAGTCAGTACTGTCAGTTAAATTTTTCTATTATAGAAAATGATGCGTTATCTTCTTAGCCCCCTAAAATAATGCTTGGTGTGGTGTAGCGTTACTGAAAAAGTTCTAAAAACATTTGATGATGAAAGTTCGATTCTTGAACCCGTATAACATAGCCTCAAGTAGGCCAAAGATCGTAATGCAAATACCTTTAAGTATTTTGATAAATATTACAGATGAGTTAGACAGGGAAATAACATTGTGAAACTCGATTTCAAGGTCTGCATTTGTGTTTTAGACATCAAGAGTATTTTAACCACTAAGTTAGATCAGTAGTTCCAATATGTGAGCCAAATGTGTTTTGTGCTCTTATAGAACAAATATTTATATTTTTTGTAATTGGTACAGACAATTTAGATGTGGAGATAACATTGTGATATTTAATTTGAGGATATACAGGGTGTTACAAAAAGGTACGGCCAAACTTTCAGGAAAGATTCCTCACACACAAAGAAAGAAAATATGTTATGTGGACATGTGTCCGGAAACGCTTACTTTCCATGTTAGAGCTCATTTTATTACTTCTCTTCAAATCACATCAATCATGGAATGGAAACACACAGCAACAGAACGTACCAGCGTAACTTCAAACACTTTACTACAGGAAATGCTCAAAATGTCCTCCGTTAGCGAGGATACATGCATCCACCCTCCGTCGCATGGAATCCCTGACACGCTGATGCAGCCCTGGAGAATGGCGTATTGGGCGTATTGTATCACAGCCGTCCACAATACGAGCACGAAGAGTCTCTACATTTGGTACCGGGGTTGCGTAGACAAGAGCTTTCAAATGCTCCCATAAATGAAAGTCAAGAGGGTTGAGGTCAGGAGAGCGTGGAGGCCATAGAATTGGTCCGCCTCAACCAATCCATCGGTCACCGAATCTGTTGTTGAGAAGCGTACGAACACTTCGACTGAAATGTGCAGGAGCTCCACCGTGCATGAAGCACACGTTGTGTCGTACTTGTAAAGGCACATCTTGTAGCAGCACAGGTAGAGTATCCCGTATGAAATCATGATAACGTGCTCCATTGAGCGTAGGTGGAAGAACATGGGGCCCAATCAAGACATCACCAACAACGCCTGTAACGTTCACAGAAAATCTATCTTGATGACGTGATTGCACAATTGCGTGCGGATTCTCGTCAGCCCACACATGTTGATTGTGAAAATTTACAATTTGATCACGTTGGAATGAAGCCTCATCCGTAAAGAGAACATTTGCACTGAAATGAGGATTGACACATTATTGGATGAACTATTCGCAGAAGTGTACCCGTGGAGGCCAATCAGCGGCTGATAGTGCCTGCACACGCTGTACATGGTACGGAAACAACTGGTTCTCCCGTAGCACTCTCCATACAGTGACGTGGTCAACGTTACCTTGTACAGCAGCAACTTCTCTGACGCTGACATTAGGGTTATCGTCAACTGCACGAAGAATTAATTGCCTCGTCCATTGCTAGTGTCCTCGTCGTTCTAGGTCTTCCCCAGTCGCGAGTCATAGGCTGGAGTGTTCCGTGCTCCCTACGACGCCGATGAATTGCTTCGAACGTCTTCCTGTCGGGACACCTTCGTTCTGGAAATCTGTCTCGATACTAACGTACCGCGCCACGGCTATTGCCCCGTGCTAATCCATACATCAAGTGGGAATCTGCCAACATCGCATTTGTAAACATTGCACTGGCTGCAAAACCACGTTCGTGATGAACACCAACCTGTTGATGCTACGTATTGATGTGCTTGATGCTAGTACTGTAGAGCAATGAGTCGCATGTCAACACAAGCACCGAAGTCAACATTACCTTCCTTCAATTGGGCCAACTGGCGGTGAATCGAGGAAGTACAGTACATACTGACGAAACTAAAATGAGCTCTAAGATGGATATTAAGCGTTTCCGGACACATGTCCACATAACATCTTTTCTTTATTTGTGTGTGAGGAACGTTTCCTGAAAGTTTGGCCGTACCTTTTTGTAACACCCTGTGTATTACCTTGCACCAAGTGGACGTACGAAGACAGAACTTCTTTGGGCGCCAAATATAACAGAGAGGAGACTGTGGAGTACATAACGACTGGCTGTTTAGTTTTAATGGCCGATAAAATATTGAGTTGTGATTGGGAGAACAAACTATGTGTGTTTTGGCTTAGAGGCTCTCTGAGTGGTCTATTTCCAAGAAAGTGTCATGGCTTTAAGAAGAAGTTGTCAGGGTAAAATATGTGTTCATATGTGTGTGTCTGTGTGTGTGTGTGCATAATTGCCCACGTGTATGTGTGCTGATGAAGATGTGCAGCTTCTATGAATGCTGACAAATTGGTGGTTCTAGGGTACGTACCGTTTGTCTGTTTCGTTTTTAATGGTCAGTAAAATACTGAGTTGTGACTGAGGGATCTAAATATGTGTGTGTTAGCTCAGAAGCTCTTTGACTGGCTTAAAAAGGAACTTAAAATGTGACTGAATTATAGAATACTAGGTTGTGACTGGGAGATCTAAATACGTGAGAATTGGCGTAGCATTCTCTGATTAGCCAGTTTCCAAGAACGGGGCTTTGCTTAGTAGAGGGATGGTGAATGGTTAGAGGCAGAAGTATGAGGTCTGATGACGTCATATTGCCACTGCCGCCGCTCTCCTGTCTGCAGACCTGCCCTCGCATTCACATGCCACTGTCTGAGGAATGGACAGCGTGCGTATTCAATCTTAGAAGCCCTGTTGCCCTTCTACTCCTCCAGCCAGTTAGCATCCACTTTCTGTGTTGTTTGTACCAATGAAAACGTTCAGGTTATTTTCCGTTGTAAACAATGGTCGTTGGTGAGGTACCCAACTCCAACTGTCCACTGCATATAGTTTCTTTTGCAATGTTCAATCAAAAACTAGTTGAGATGGACCCACATTCACCGACATCAGCAATTCCTGTCGGGTTTGAGATAGATTGTCATTGACATGGTGTGACTGTCGAGTTTGGTAGTTGCCAATTAGGATCAATTTACGGCCAATGTTCTTAGGTTGGGAAGCCCCATTCGCAGGGTATTCATGAATACACCAAAACACAATAATTCCTTTTTGGCATTTTGTCAAGTTTTCACGTCGACTCATCTTACTGTACTGATTCTGTACAACGAGCTGGAACTTTGTAGTCCCCAGTCCAATGTCATGACTTACAGCAGTGGTGGAGGGTCACATTACAGCCAGATACCAGTTCTGCAGCATCTACAGCGCTCATAAGCGAATAGTATGACGTTTTAATGGGGTGAGTAATAATTTATCCGTACAGCTTATAATCCTACTACACACTCACTGGAAAAAATAGACTTATCACTTTTTCGAAGCCCCATAATGTTAGATTTGGCTCAAAGTTGCCTACAGCCATCTTCTGTAATTGTGAAAAAGCGTGGAATCCTGCGACGTCAGCCTCGGCCTCAGCAAATTTCAATCGAAAAACGACCACAGCTCAGAAGCTAATGTGAGGTGTAAGGTGGGTTAACGATGTCACGTTGGCGCCAAATTTCACCAAAATTCTGCCCAACGTCATCGTGGACGTGTCACACCATGGGAACGTCGCCACACTCCCTCTTACCCACATTTTACCCCTTCTCTTGACGCCTCTGCGATGGGCGTCAGAACCGCGACACACAGCGTTGTAATCACGGAGATTTTTGTGGCCGAGGAAAACATTTAAAACACACCGTCGCTAAGAATCTACACAAAAAGCCACCTGGAGGTGTCGTAAAGGGCGGCCGGCCGTTGTGGCCGTGCGGTTCTAGGCGCTTCAGTCTGGAACCGCGTGACCGCTACGGTCGTAGGTTCGAATCCTGCCTCGGGCATGGATGTGTGTGATGTCCTTAGGTTAATAAGGTTTAATTAGTTCTAAGTTCTAGGCGATTGATGACCTCAGAAGTTAAGTCCCATAGTGCTCAGAGCCATTTGAACCATTTTTTTTTTGTCGTAATGGGCATCAATGAAACCACCCCTTCTCTTGGGACGTTGAGTCCCACACATTTAGCGTTCGGAAACAACCGTTCGCGGTACAATGAGAACAGGAAGACGTTGTTGACAACTTTCGACACTACTGACAGCCCCCTGACGATTCAACCATATTCTAAGGACATCATCGGACTGCGCACTCGAACGTTATCTGACCCCTTTGGAGTGTACTGCGACCGCAATTTTTGCTCTGGTATATAGGGTGGAGCTATGAGGCAAAGTTCAAAACAATTCGACGAAATCGGAACGTGTTCCAAAGAAGCAAACTGTGCTTATGCTTTTGCAACCCTCCTGTTTCGCGCCCTTCCGTGGCATTATCACAGAGGGATACAATATTGATATGGGCATAAATAAAATGGCAAATGATCCCTCTAAGACTCCCCCAGTTCTGGAACACCCTCAGTGCCACCCATGTACCTTTGCTGAGCAAATTAAAAATGTGCCTGTTAGAGGCTTCATCACTCATTTAGCTGAGCAGTGCCTCGCAGCTGCTCTAGAACCTGAGGGCAAACAATACCTTTGACATCCTTTACGTGCAATTGCCCGCCTTTCATGTGCTAGAGCAGCCGTGAGGCACCACTCAACTGAATGGGCGTTGGAGTCTGACAGATCCCATGTAAGTGGCATCGATGGTGTTGCCGAACTGGGGTACCCAGTACCCTTTGACATTTTGTTCACACACATGTCAATGTTGCACCCCTCTGTCATCACACTAAGGGATGGCGCGAAATAGGAGGGCTGAAAAAGAATAAACGCCCTTTGATGCTTTGGAACACTTTCAAATTTAGTCGCATGGTTGTGAACGGTGGCTCGTGCTTCCACCCTGTATACCAGAGCAAAATTTGTGGTTGCACTATACTCCAAAGGGGTCAAATGACGTTCAGTGTTGTTGCAGTCCCTTGTTGTCCTTAGACTAGGGTTGACTCGTTCCATGGGGGGCGGTAGGGGGAGGGGGGAACCGGGAGGGGTGTTCAAAATGGTTCAAATGGCTCTAAGCACTATGGGACTTAACATCTTAGGTCAGCAGTCCCCTAGACTTAGAACGACTTTAACTAACTAACCTAAGGACAGCAAACACATCCATGCCCGAGGCAGGATTCGATCCTGCGACCGTTGCAGCAACGCAGTTCCGGACTGAAGCGCCTAGAACCGCTCAGTCACATCGGCAGGCTTCATCAGTTTAATAAATCATGGCAGCAAATTACTGATACGAATTATCTCAAGGATAATGGAACTACTGGTAAAAGCCGACCAGAAAGAGCATCAATCTGGGTTCCGGAGAATGTATGATCACGCTAGGTAATATTAACACTGCGACTGTCTTAGTATAATGATGGAAGAAAAGCAAATCCACAGTCACAACATTTGTAGATTTTAGAAACACTTGACAATGTTGAGTGGCACGTACACTTTAGAACTCTGGCGTTATCAGGGACAAAATACAGGCAACGAAATCTTATCTATACTTTGTATGGATACCATACTGCATTCACAAAGGTCGAATGACGTGAAAGAGAGGTAGTGCTTGAGAATGGATTTAGACAACGTTGTGGCCTATCCCCGATGTTATTCAGTCTGACCATGGAGCAAACATTAACTGAAATTAAGGATAAGTTTAGAAAGAGAATAAAGTTGTGGGAGAAGAAATAAAAGATTTGATGTTTGACAATAAGAGTGTAATTTTTTCAGAGATGAAAAAGAACTTGTTTGACCAGTGTAATAGATTTGAAGTGCGTTTAAAAGGGAGTTATAAGATGAATATCAACAAAAATGAAACGAGGGTGATAAGATGTAGTCCAGTTGTGCTAAGATAATTAGATTAGGGAATGAGGCTCTGAAAACATTACATAACTTTTGCTGTTTGTGTTGTAAAATAGTTGACGACGGCAAAAGTAAAGACGATATAAAATGCAGACTGGCAAACAGCAAGGAAAAGGTACGAAAAAGTGAAAAAGAGAACTCCAATGCAAATTCAAGTGTTAGGAACTCTTTTCTTAAAGTATTTGTCTCGGGTGTAGCCCTATTCTGAACTGAAACGTCGACGATAAACATTACAGACGAGAAGAGAATAGAATAGAATATTTTGAAAAGTTGTGATGCAGAAGAATGCTGAAGATTAGGTAAGTAGACTTTGTGATTGAGGAATAGGGTCTGACTGGAACAGGGGAGAAAAGACATTCATGGCACAAATCAATAAAAGAAGGGGTCATTGGATAGGACACATACCGAGCCATTAATGAATTATCAATTTGATAATGGAAAGAAGGGTCGGGGGGAAAAATTGCAGGACAGAATAACATGGATAGCTGCATAAAACCAGTCTTCGACTCACTATGCTAGATATGCAGGAGCTGAAAACATTTTTGAGCAAGTTACATACACCATGGAGATAACGTTATACTGTGCACTCTGGATAAGTCAAGCTGCTATTTTACACTTTACCGAATGAAACTCACAAGTAGCAAATGAAGAATTATAAGACAGTATTTATGTAAAGAAAAATAAACGAAACAATATCACTCGGTGAACATCTCACTTAGCGAGTTAGTGCATGCAGTTATATGCAAAATTCTTCCGATGAAGGAACATCACGGTCGAACCTGAAATAGAATTCCGTGCCCCAGGCCAGGCACAATAAACGTTGCTGTGCTCCGAGACGGAACGCGATCGAAACCGCGATATCCAGCTCATCCATAAATTATAAGGCAAACAGCACACGCCAGCTGACATTTTGTTGCGGCACCTTCAGCCACTTCAAGCAAATTTGCTCCGTAACTGTAACGAAATTTCAAGCCCATACGACGTGTTAAGAGCTGCGTCAAGGACTACAGGAATTTAAACGTGGAGTCTATGGTCCTAAGTTTTGTTCACAGAATAGTTAGTGTACTGGAAAAATCCGTTTTAAAGAAACACATTACTGAAGAGAAAGTTAGAAGTCAGTATAATCGTGTTGGCAGCTGTGGAGTTAATGGTTTGGCAAGACAGGAACTGACGAACCACAATAAAAAATGAAGAAATCATTATCAAAGAGACACGAAATATAACTTCAGCTTTGAAGCGCTTTCGTATATTTGAAGCAAATTCAAAATGAAATAAGAAAATGGTTGAAAACTGACAACTACGCCAACCATCTACAATGTATGGAGGTTGCTTTATTACTGAAGTGTAAGCCGGTACCAGCAGACCAGAGTTACAGTAGGGGGCGTTGTTTAAGCCTTATATTACCATTAAGCACATCTACAGCCTTTCTATTTTATTATTGTCTTAACACCTTGCAGTCCATCTGTTTTCATCAATGAATAATTGATTTGAAATGTTTATTCACTTGTAAGCCAACCACCTGCACCAGATCTTTTGATTTAGCTTCTGTGGTTGCATTTACGAAAAGAGCAATACTGTTTACCAACTAAAAGTAGGACGAGATCTTAAAGTCCATCACGGAGTACGTGAGGAGAAATAGGTAGATGTAATACAACAGGGAATATGCTCTTCCTTCTAATAAAAATAGTCTTGTACTTTGAAAGTAAAAAGTCTAAACCATTCTGCACATACAAGAACACGCAAATCGCGTGGCTCGGAGGTAGGAGCGGTGTTGACGTCTGTGGAATCAGTATTTGTGAGGACGGAGAATCTTTGCTATCAATGTAAATGGGCCACACACGTACTGGCTAGCCAACTTCACCACGTAACAGGTCTGTCTGGGACGGTCAGAGGTTTGAGGTCTGTAGTATTCGACAAAACTAAAAAATAAAAACTCCTCTACAAATGTCTCAGTAAGGTTGACAGATAGTTTTAGGGTAATTTTGGAACAGCTAGAAACGGACGGCACACTTCCCACACTATCTGACAAGGGGAGGCCGCCAATTGTGAAATTCAGATTCGATTCATACTGCGCATAATAAAAGCTCATGGCCAGAGGTGTAATGTGGCAAAGCACCAAGATGCACTTCTCAGCCGTTGCCGAGAAAATCGACAGTTAAAAGAAATCGTTGCGGTGAAATACTCTCTACGATTAATTATTTTCTACAGCGTCATAGCGCAGCGGTAAGCGCTGGGGTTCGTAATCCGAAGGTCGCCGGATCGAATCTCGCGCCATGCAATATTTTTTTATTATATATATATATATATATATATATATATATATATATATATATATATATAAACTATTAATGAATTGGTTATGCATATTGGTGAAGGCGGATCGCTCTCCAATTGTACCGCCTCCATTTTTCCGTTTGTTTAACAGGGTGTACCAAAGCTGTCCCGTCCGCACTGATTTTCGACGATGTTATAAGTTGCGCTAGGGACCGCATCTACCTTCTTTCGAAGTTAGCAGGCAACTACGCTGTTATGGGGCGGCTCGTTTCGGCCCATTCAACATCTGTCCCTCAAGTGTAACGAGCGAGTAACGGAGTTTATATTTCATACCTGCCACAGCAAGTTTGTGTTCGTGGGGTCTCTATTATATATATATATATGAATTACAAAAAACAAATACTAAAAAAAATTGCATGGAGCGAGATTCGATCCGGCGACCTTCGGATTACGAACCCGAGCGCTTACCGCTGCACCACCACGCTGTAGAAAATTACTAATCGTAGAGAGTATTTCACCGCAACGGTTTCTTTTAACTGTCGATTTTCTCGACAACGGCTGAGAAGTGCATCTTGGTGCTTTGCCACATTATACCTCTGGCCATGAGCTTTTATTATGCGCAGTATGAATCGAATCTGAATTTCACAATTGGCGGCCTCCCCTTGTGAAACGGACATGGCGAACTCAACCTCCCCACCCCCACCCGCCCTACACCAATGTCGTGTCACCTGGAGAAAAACTAGACCATGTCCAAATTACGTATCGTTGACACTACGTTAAACCTTAATATTTCTTCCTTCTTTCGTGTCCTACCAGAAGTAATGCACCACTTATCCAGTTATCCCTATAGCTCAGTATCAGGCAGAGGATCTCCAGAGATCGATCGGTCTAGTGTCACTAGCGCACCCTCCAGTTCTTGTGCAGGATGTTCCTGTTCCCTCGCGCAGTGATGTCAAGGACTTGTCGTCTAACTTGAAGGCCGAACATCGAGACCTGTAGCGGGAAACGGCTGGCTGGATCTGAGCACTGTATCCAGTGCTAAACCTGGCTACCATCCTACCACCTCAGATCTCCATCCAGTTCTGTAGTTTCCTTACCTTACTTAAGACAAGTAATGGCCTAATTCTCATGGAAAGAACACGACTGATTTACTTCTGCATGCTTCCTTAGTCCGAGGTTGTCCTTCATCTCTAATGACCTATAGGAACCCTACTTCATTGTGGGAGGGGGGAGGTAGAGTTCGCCATGTCCGTTCTAAATGGCGAACACCTGAAGGAGCTTAGCATTCATTTGCTGGGTGCAGGCTTGGCGAACCCGGGTATCCTGAGCTGTGGACTCACGAGCGCCATCAGTCCTCTGCAACTGTGTGCTGCGGACATCTTTCAGTGACCTCTGTGCGGTGCGGCAGTGGAATGTTATGTTTTATAGGGAACAGGGGTATTGCTTAACAGCCTGGATCGTGAGAATGGTAAAAAAACATTTATACCCTTCAGTCTCAAAGTGTGCTGTTTTGCGATGAGATGCGTGGCTGTTAAGACAGATAATCGTTAATGGGCAACCTCAGGGAACCTTCCGCACCTCACGTGTGTAAGGCTTACACAGGTAAATAGGGATCTGCCCGGATAAACGCTTATTTCCCTGGCTGATCGTGAGACATCCATGAAGCCTACACCAATTTTAAATACTCTCAGCCATTGTAGTGGTCCGTCGGGCGGTATTAACACACGAAGCGCAAAGAGGCCTCATGTTGCTAGACCAACTGAGTCATCTGCGAGTATAAGAGGAAGCAGTAATACTAATGGACCACATCCTGCTGTAGATAATTTATTTACTGTCAAATGTGTGGAAGGCACATTTGAAAAATTGTCGTCTTTCTACAGCCATAAAGCTCTACAATGGCTTGCATGGTAACTTTAATATATGAAGAGGCTGCGCAACTCCTGATCGAGACACTCAAAGTCACCCAAGGAAACAAATTCTTAACTGCTACACTACTTGGAGAATACGATCTCAACAGTGAGCTGCACATTGGGCTAAACTGTTGTAAATGAGTTACAACATGTTGGGACGTAATGGATATAAATACCAAAAAACTGCAACACGAATGGGAGAGTGAAAGAGTAACTGAACTTCAGAACTTCATGAAAGCGTCGATGGTGAGTTCCAGATTTCAGCATCTTTTATCCTGTCATTCAATTTATCAAAGTTGCCTGAATATGTTGCAGCAGCTTTTCTCTGTCTTCAAGTTAGGCCGTATGTACCTAGTCTAAAGTGCTGCTTTAAATGTCAACGCTTTGGTCTTATGACCGTGGGGCGCAATTGTCAGGCTGTGTGTGGGAGGTGTGGTTCCGCTGCTCACAAATCCGATGTTCAATGTGCTGCCCCACCTGTGTGTGTCAGTTGCTACCAAGCCCATTCACTTTGGAGGAAAGAACGCCCTCTCCTCGCAGAAGAGAAGAAAATACAGAAGATTAAAGTGACCAAACGTGTCTAGTACTCTGACACGAAGAACGCGTTTGAGGCCATGCCACTTCGTGAAGTAGTTTGCCTCACTCTTGAAGCAGCCTATCAGAAGACTAGTGCTGGCACACAGACTTCGACAGCCGAGTAGGGCAAAAAAAATGGCTCTGAGCACTATGGGACTTAACTTCTGAGGTCATCAGTCCCCTAGAACTTAGAACTACTTAAACCTAACTAACCTAAGGACATTACACACATCCGTGCCCGAGGCAGGATTCGAACCTGCGACCGTAGGGGTCGCCCAGCTCCAGACTGTAGCGCCTAGAACCGCTCGGCCACTCTGACCGGCCGAGCAGGGCACATCCACCTCAATCTGTAAATGGCTCTGCAAGCCCGCACCGCTCGTTCAACAACCAAGCCTTTCTACCACTGATATCCTAGTGGTTGCAGAACCTCATTTCAGAAAGGATAACAGATTCTCATGGCAGACAGTGGAAGAGCACCAACAAATTGTCTTTGTTAAAATGACCTTACCACTGTCCCCAGAATTCCGTTTGGGGACGAAAACAACAGACCAAAACGATTTGGTCTGACGCCATCAGGCCATGTGACCTTGGTCCTATATATTGGATCAGATGATGACCATATCATCGATAGTACGGACATCGACGTCTGCCTGAGGGAACCGTCGAGTCCCTCAAGTAACCTCCCCCCCTTTTTTTCCCACCACTAATGTATATGTCTCAGGAGACACATTTTAAATTCACTGACACCCCTGAGGTAGGTGGCTACAGTCTCCACAGGAAGGACAGCCTTGGTGGAGACAGGGCTAAAGGAGGAGTGGCTACTTTCATATACGTCTACCACTCCTCGATTCTCTCCCCCAGAACCAACCTCCAAGCAGTCCCTGTATCAGCACATGTGCGTCACATGTCGACTCTAAGTTCCCTCTACCTGTACACGGCCTGCTTACGCAGCTCCCCCACCCCTGCCTCCTCCGGGGTGATTTCAACCCATAGAATGTGCTTTGGGGCTCTGCAGCCACTTGACTCTGGGACAGAGCAATTGAGTGCCTTCTCATGTCCTTTTGTGCGTGTTTTTTGAGCATGGGGCATAGTATACGCTTCAGCGCTGCAACAGGGTCGTTTATTGCTATCGATCTCTCGGTATGCTCTCGTCCTCACACAAACCGCTCTGAGGGAAACGGTCGATGACTTGTACTCAAGTGATGGATTTCCTATCTGAATCCACCTGACAGAGTGGTGCCTGAAAGAAAGGCAGCACGATGGGTGCTTAGTAGGGCAGACTGGACGCTTTACAGCCAACCTGCTTTATTTGAACATCGTGGCAGCGTCCAAGAATGGATGGATCATATTACCCAAATGATTCACCATACCGCTGAAGCATCCATTCTGCAGTTTTCAGGCCAGCTGAAAAAGCAGCCTGTTCCTTGGTGGAGCGATGAACACCACTCTGCAATCACGATCACGCGGTCAGCTCTGCACTGTTGGTCAACTGTAGAGAACATCACAGCCTTTCGGGTAATAAGGACGAAGTGTCGTAGAATTACTAGAGACAGCTAAAAGAGGTCTTGGCAGCAGTTCCTGACCATCATAAACCGTTCCATTACAAGTTCAGCACTATAGGAGACCATCAGGAGGATTCTGTGAGAGGCATGTAGCTGCTGTTATGTGGAATGGCTGTCTCCAGACCAATCCCTGAGACGTTACCCATACTGTGGCAGCATATTTTGCCACAGATACCAAGGGAGATAGCCACTCAGGATTCAGCTTTCCGATAGTACAGAACTTCGGCTGAGAGGATCAGATGGGACATTATTTCTACCACTAACGAAGAATACAAATGCCTCTTGTCTATGTGAGAGCTTGACTCTGCGTTATCTGTGGCTCGTGACACATCAGATCGTCAGTATATGGTCCATCTCACAAGGCAAAGCAAAGAAATCTTACTCGTCTTTTTATACGTTATTTGAGCGTCAGGACACTTTCCTGACTCGTGGCGAGAGACACCTTTAATTCTACTTTTAAAATCTTGGAAGGACAGCACAGAGCCTAGTAGTTATCAGAGTATTACTCTCTCTAATTTACTGCTTGAGGAAGACCTTGGAGGGGATACTAAACCGCTGTCTTGTCTGGGTCTTAGAACTGAGGCAACTCCTTAGTCGCTTTCATTGTAGGCTCAAGAGGTATCGCTCCACCTTTGATAACTTGGCCCTCCTCGAACCAACTATAGAACAAGCTTTCCCGCGCTGCAGTCATCTACTGGATATATTTTTTGACATTGAGAAGGGCTATGATGCTATTTTCAGGTATCTTAGCAGCAGGGCCATGAATGGGGATGTCTTCCCATTTTACATGGTTCTTCCTCTCACCACGCCGTTTTAGATACCGAGTCGGTGACGTCTTGTCGAGTCACTTTCAGCAGGGACATGGTGACCCTTAATGTTATGTTCTAAGTGTGACTGTCGTTGCCGTAGCTATGAATAGTATCACATCAGGTGATAAACGTCCTTTCCAGTGTTCCTTGTTTGATGAAGACTTCTCTGTCTTTTGTTCCTCCTCCAGCCTTGCAACAACAACTCGTCAGTTGCAATTGACTATTCGACTTTTGGAGGAATGGGCAGAGAAGAGGGCTTTTAATTTCTCCACTGAGAAGTCTGTGCGCGTTCTTTTTTATTTTTCACGTTCTGCTTTAAGGTTTCCTGATTTGAGAACGGGGGACACTGTTCTTCGTTTTTGTGACACGGTGCGATTTCTGGGCTTCAGATTTGATTCTCAATTTTCATGGTTGCCACTCCTTAGAGACTTGAAAAGACTGTCCCTGGAAGCACTCAGTATTTTAAAATGTCTTAACCACAATCATGGGGAACAAACGGAACTTGCCTGCTGTAGTTTTACAGGACCTTCTTGCGATCTCGGTTTGATAATGGATGTGCAGTGTATGGATCTGCACGACCCTCTTATTTAAAAATGTTAGACATAGCGCACCATGAAACAATTCTGTTAGTCACTGGGATCTTTCGAGCCAGCTCCATTCTAAGCCTTTGTGCTGAGGTTGGTGATTAACCGCTTACCATCAGACGGCGAATCCTTATGATGCAACAGACCTATAAAAACTGTCCACGCCATATACACCTGTTCGGC
Source organism: Schistocerca americana (assembly GCF_021461395.2). Taxonomy (NCBI): domain Eukaryota; kingdom Metazoa; phylum Arthropoda; class Insecta; order Orthoptera; family Acrididae; genus Schistocerca; species Schistocerca americana. The sequence continues at coordinate 747,355,725 of NC_060130.1, read as the reverse complement.
CAACAGTGGAAAGGACTTTTCATTATCGGCAACAGGCAACGAGACCCTACGGGATTCGGGCGAAGGATTGCCTTTTCGACATCCGTATTGTTAGTTTTAAAGTTTGACATGACGGTGAAATCAGATCTCCACATTGGTTCCTGCAGAGGCCCAGAATTAATTTGGACTTGATTCAACATAAGAACGATTTCAATATTCTTTTTTTAACATTTTAGACAGGCATCACAATTTTATAGTTGTGTATACTGATTGATCTAAACAAGAGGACTCCCTTGGCTGTCCAAGAGCGTTCTCCAACCGTTTCTTTACGGTTCGCCTCCCCCGTGAATACACTGTATTTACCGCAAGGCTCTATGTGATCACGAAGGAACTGGAGCAGATGAGGCGTCTTTCAGAGCTAACATTTTCTCGTCTGCTCCAATTTCTTTAGCACCAGCTAATACATGACCAACTGTACTTCCTTCAACAACTGGGAAAGCTGGTGTCTTTCAGCTGGTTTCCAGCTCATGTGGGAATTTGGGGAAGAATGCTTCCAGGAAACATGATGTGACACAAAGTGCCATTCCCCTACAACCTGTCATTTTGCTGGTGAGTCGGAGACCTATGCAACTGTGAGGAGAGGCGTGATTGGCACTGCGGGGCAGTAAGCTGCAGGTGGTGTAGCCAACTAGCCAGCCATGGCGCTGGTCAGTCTGTGGCGCTGAACCACCTCCGAGTTGGGCATTGTCCCGTAACACACGACTTCTTACTCCGGCGAGAGGGTCCTCGAGCCTGTGATGTCCGTTCCGAGAAACTCATTTTATATTGTGTTGAGAGGGCAGAAGCGAATTCCGATAGGAATCTGCGCTCTATTTTAGCTAATTATGAGGCAAGTGTGGTTAAGTTCGTAAAATTTCATAATGTGTCTGGACTCTCGCCTAAGCATTCATGGTGGAGATTTTAGTGTGTTGCAGAGTGGCTGGCTCATCTCTTTTATTCCAGTGGTCAGCCAGCCGCAGCTATCTGCTGCCTTCTTTTATTTCCACTGATTTTGCCCTTTTCACCGTGTGTCAGATCTGGCTACTTGGTTTTGATTGTTGTGTGTGTGTGTGTGTGTGTGTGTGTGTGTGTGTGTGTGTGTGTGTGTATGTGTGTGTGCGTGCGCATTTGTCTGTGCGTCCGTGCGCATTTGTCTGTGCACGCATTTTTAGGGCTTTCTTTCGTTTTTATTTGCAGTTGACATTTTAATAATCTTGGGGTCTTTATTCACACTGATCAGATTCCATTTTAGTACGGGCGCTAAAGGCCTTGCCGCAGTGAGCCCACACCAACGTATCATCATCATCATCAGCAGCATCTAATGATCACGTTGTAGCTGGAACGTTAAACTCTAATCTTCCTTCATTACTTTTCGCTGTAACCCTATATTTGGGCGTCGTGCTGTACCGGGAAGTGGTGTGACCCACATACTTATGTGCCGCAGTCATCTGGGGAACACGACGAAGATGCACATTGGGCACCTGCAGTATGTGCGCTGTAGTTCACTATACACGTCCGCAAGGGCTTTCTCTACAAGGAGACACACCAGCTGGCAGGGGTCTAGCCACCCATGGAAAGATGTAAGACCGCTATATACGCCTTCCATGAGAAAACTCGCCGACCGCTGAATCTGGAAATCGCCGATCTGGATCACAGGAGGCATCGACTGCAGACCACTGCAGACCAAACGCTGGCCTGATCTGCTTCTCCAGTCGACTTTCATGGAGGAGGAGAGAGAAAAGAATAAAATGAGATCAAAATCAAATGAGAGAACAACAATATTAGCAACAAATCGACGCTGGAGACACAACTGAAAGATCTGGATACCATCACTATTCGGGAAAAAGAATCTCGAAGCTGAAGCTCAATGGCAGTCGGACATAGAGCTTTCTGGATCAGAATGATTCCTCAAATTATCGCCTCTCACAGCGTGCCATTCCCTACTATCTACATTTGCGTGATCACTCTGCAATTCACACTAAACTCTTTGACAGAGGGTACACAGAATCACCTTCAGACTACTTGTGAACCATTCCACTAGCAGTAAGTGGGAAAAATGAGCATCTATACATTTCCGTGCGAACTCTGATTTCTCTCACTTGATCATGTTTGTCATTTCATAATATGTAGGTGGGTGTCAATAAAATATTTTCTCATTCGGAGGAGAAGGTTGGTGACTGAAATTTCATTAAAAGATTTCGCCGCAACTAAATATGCCTCTGTTTTAATGACTGTCACCCCAACTCAGGTATCATATCCGTGACAGTCTTTCCCCTATTTCGTGGCAATGGGAAGCCAGCTTTTCCGATGTCCACAATCAGTCCTATCTCGTAAGATCCCCTTACTGCACAGCAGTACTCCAAGAAGAAGATGGACAAGCGTAGTATTGGCAGTGTCTTCAGTAAATATGTCGCGTCTTCTGAGTCTTCTGCTAATAATAAGCATTCTTTAATTCGTCTTCCCCACAACATTCTCTATGCAATGGCTCCAATTTATGTTGCTCATAATTATAATCCCTAAATATTTCATTGAAACGAGAACCCCAAAATTTGTGTGATTTATCGTGTAACCAAAGAGAATCTTACATCAGGCTGCCATCTCCTATACGGTACCTGGAAAACCCTTAACAGGCTGAGAAGGGGCGTAAGACGGTTCAATGCTAATTTACGGAAGTGGGGTATCAGTGATGATAAATGTCGTGAATGTGGGGTAATGCAGGACTCTGAACACTTGTTGGTCTATAGTAACTTGAGCGAACTATGTGGCATGGAAGACTTGCTTGCAGCGAATAACTGTGCCATTATGGTTGCTGAACATTGGATTCATAAAGTGTGGAATTCCCTGAAATTAATATTCGATTGTAGTTTTTATTGTATTGTATTCTAGTGTTCTACGGACTCGGATAAATAAATAAAATCGTGTAGTCGTATTTAGTGGAATATTTTTTAGTACTCATGTGGAGGTCCACACACTTTTTATTGTTCAGGGTCAGCTGGCATTTTTTTCATTATGCATATATCTTCTCTGAATCATTTTGTAATTCATTTTGATATTTTGATGACCTTACGAAACGTTAAACGCCGGTGTCATCAGCAAAAAATTTAAGAAGGTTGCTCAGGTTGTCTCCTAAGTCATTAATACAGATTAAGGACAGCAGAGAGCCTGTAACACTTCCATGGGGTGCTCCAGGTATTACTTGCCAGAACCAGGCAACACCGGCACAATTAACGCCGTTTGCCGTTTTGCCTCTTCGGTTTTCCAGCCTCCTTTCCTCCTAGCTGCTAACAGTCATTGCACTACCTCTATGCTGAGTTTATCGGTCCTGCACTGCATCAGTCTCTAATCCGGATCGCCAGGACAACTGAGGACGCCCGACCGGCCGCTGATACATATCAAGAAATGATCTCCTAACAGTCTTTACCACACTGTTATGTCCGCCACACACCCAGCTGGCAGATGAGGAGTGAAGCTAACTTTGTATTATTCTGGATGTCACCAATAACGGTACAGGAGTACATGAGTATCTACTATTTCTACACAGTATCACATTATTCGAGCTTGAAGACGGATCAAGGTGGTGCAGTAGTTAAAACACTGAACTCGCATTCGGGAAGACGGCTGTTCAGATATACTTCTGGCCATCCTTATATAGGTTATCAGTGGGTTTCCCTATATCGTTTAGGGCTAATTCTGGGATATTCGGTCGAAAGAGATAGGGACAGTTTCGCTTCCCATCTCACCCTAACTCGAACTTGTGCTGTCTGTACCGACCTGGGCGTCGACTGAACTCTAAACCCTGATCTTCCTTCCTTCATTCGAGCTTTAACAGTGGAGTCGTGTACCAAATATATCAGTTCAACTGACTTACCTGAGCTTTTCCGAAAACACTGCGTTTTGCCGCTTATAAGGAAACATCGCCATGACGCCGACAATAAAGCACACTTGGAAGATATCAGCTCCAGAAATCGATACCGCGCGAAAATTTGGGCCATAATCCTGATTGTACGATGATATGACCAGCTGAAAATACAGCATTTAAACCTCCGCGCGCACCGTCTGTTTGTCACTCATTCCACCGTACCGCAGCCACCCTAAGCGTTAAGTACTATACAATGCTGACAACCATTCGCGGCATATTGAAAGCGATTTGGAGGGAGGAGGGGGGGGGGGGGGGGGGGAAGGTGAACACATCTGCCCAATGTGTTTTTTTTTAACCTTGCCCGAGAACACATGTTACTCTACGCAAAAAATAGGAAGTAATATGAGTACGAAATATGTCAACCTCGCGCACATATACGTTCAGTATTATTTGAAATGTATTGTCATATTAATATTCTGCAACTGTATATACGCCTAAAAATCAAGCAACTGAAGAATTATTACGAAATGAAGTTCATGATTTTCGATTTACAATTCAAGCATCTCACTCACGTTGAAGGAGGAGGGAAAGATTAGTGTTTAACGTCCCGTCGACAACGAGGTCATTAGAGACGGAGCACAAGCTCAGATTAGGGAAGAAAATCGGCCTTGCCCTTTTGAAGGAACCAACCTGGCATTGGCCTTAAGCGATTTAGAGAAATCACGGAAAACTTAAATTAGGATGACCGGACGCAGGATTGAACCGTTGGCCTCCCGAGTGGAAGTCCAGTGTGCTTACCCACTGCGCTACCTCGCTCGGTCACGTTAAAGAACAGCGTACGTCCTGCAAATGAACTTCGTTTGAACAGTGCTAGCTTTAAAATAAAAAAAAAGTCGGAAAACAGCGACGTTGATAATTAAATGGCGCTACGCTACTTCTTCAATTACACACTGATTGGTTTCATTCATATACACTGCATTTGTGAATCAAAATATAAAAATGTTCAAAGCAGAAACATCTCTGGACCCGGTTACAGGTTAAACACCGCGCACGTTGACACACTGAACAAATCACGTTACCAACGTCAAAACAATATTTCACAAACCTCTAATAAGTCCACTGTACAGTACTTTGCGCCCGGCATTTAGCAGCTGCAATGGGGCGAAGTGAGTGACAACCAGAGCGCGTGTGTTTAAACGATGTACTTTCTGAAAGTTGTGACTGTGTACAATCGGAATAATGATCCAAATTTTCGCGCGGGATCGATTGCTGTGGCTGCAGTCCCGTAAATGTGCTTTTTTCTGCTTAAAATATGAGGACAAGTTAGTGATGTTTCCTTGTCAGCACGCTAGCGACAGTGTTTACTTGCACGTTGGAGTCTGAGCCGTTGTGGCTTCTGAATAATGGAATTCAATATCGTGGCATGCGTGCCTTCAGGCCAGTCCACATCAGACGGCGCCGAACTGTCGACAGACATGCCCACAACCTCTGTTCTACCCCAGCGTAAAGCCAAAACTGGAAAAAAACTGAGCTCATATTGCTTGGTCATAGCTGTGTAGGAACTTATCCAAACTACTGGTTCTACTCTCGCATCACAATCGTACATTGTTCACTGTATAAGCGGTTCTAGGCGCTCAGTCCGGAACCGCGCGACTGCTACGGTCGCAGGTTCGAATCCTGCCTCGGGCATGGATGTGTGTGATGTCTTTAGGTTAGTTAGGTTTAAGTAGTTCTCAGTTATAGGGAACTGATGACCACAACTGTTAAGTCCCATAGTGCTCAGAGCCATTTGAACCATTTGCACTGTATAAGGCGAATTGTCGTGGTATGGCACACCCGCTGTCCTGTTCGAAATCACTCACAAGTTGATACTGCCTCCTTTGGCGCCAGCGAGGAATACTGGCACTTGATTCACGCTTCCACTTCGTTCCACGTCTCTTGCAAAAATTGTACTTGACGTATCATTGACCTTATAGTCACACAAGAGACAACGCTGTTGGACCTGCGTGTGTGGTATGTCCTTGGAATCTGTATCACTTTTCGATGGTACACTGTACTCAGAATTTAGATTCGTTCGTACCAGTCTTTCTGGGGGATGCGTTTATAAAAAAAATATATAATTAAATGCAACGTTAGCGTACATACTAATACATTAGTATTTATTCTATATAATTTAAACGCTGAAGAATGAAGAAAATTCTTACATCCGTTTCTGAATGTTCTTGTGTAACGATCCCTCTTTCCGGTAATTTTAGCGATTTTTGACGAGAAATAAAGAATTTTTTGGAACCATATTTCGAAGAAAGTGTACATGAAAAAATAAAAATAACGCATACATTTGTAGAAGGTCAGAAGTTGTGCACCTACTCATCTACATATACATCATGCTCCGCAAGCCAGCTAACGGTATGCGGTGTAGTGTAGTTTGGTACCACAGACTGATTTCCCCTCCCCCCCCTCCTCCCGCCCCCCCCTCTTTCTTCTCACTCGCGAATACCGCGTGGGAGGAATGATTGTCGGTAAGCCTATTGTGAATTTACGAAATTTGCGTGAGCGTCTTGTGTTGCACGACAAACACCAAATCGATATTCGATTTCGTGCCTTAGCCGTGTTTACCGGTTCTGACTTACTGAAGCTTTCGCAGAGTGAGTAACATCGTCGTGGATTTCGAGGTGAGGCAGACATTGGTTATGCAAGAACTTTATTATTGACATCACCCCGCTGACAGAAATCAGGAGTAGTACTGTGTTGGTGGGTTGGTTGATTTGGGGGAAGGTACCAAACAGCGAGGTCATCGGTCCCATTGGATTAGGGAAGGATGGGGAAGGACGTCGGCCGTGACATTTCAAAGGAACCATCCCGGAATTTGCCTTAAGGCATTTAGGGAAATCACGGAAAACCTAAATTAGGATGGCAGGACACAGGTTTGAACCATCGTCCTCCCGAATGTGAGTCCAGTGTGCTAACCACTGCGCCATCTCGCTCGGTGGTAGTGTGTGGATGCGAAAAATGTCGAGTTACATCGTGAATCCGAATCCACGGTAATCCATTTCTTCCCAGTGTTGCGTACACGCAGCACTAAGTTTTCAGTAATTTATTCTTTTCACGAAGTGTTAGACTGTATGTGAAATATACAAATAATAGGCAGAGAAGTTGTGAAGGCCCTTTCACACTTGCTCGATGAGTTTTGTATAATAAGTTCATATTGACTGCATTTTGTGAAATTAAACTTCGTGTTGCGTGTACGTAACACTGGAAAGAAATGAGTTAAACTGTAGGTCCCGTATAACTTCGTGGTAAGTCAGTTCAGAGGCCGAAGGAAGGCAGCTGAATACGGCCTATAAAGCACTGTGGTGTTCAAAACAATCGTCGCATTGAACTGCTTTACTTTTTTACTGTGTCTTACGAGGTCATATACAATGGATGAAATTTTGGTCTTATCCTGCCAGTGCAGCGTCTAGGAACATTTTCAGTAAGATAATAATATACACTCCTGGAAATTGAAATAAGAACACCGTGAATTCATTGTCCCAGGAAGGGGAAACTTTATTGACACATTCCTGGGGTCAGATACATCAAATGATCACACTGACAGAACCACAGGTACATAGACACAGGCAACAGAGCATGCACAATGTCGGCACTAGTACAGTGTATATTCACCTTTCGCAGCAATGCAGGCTGCTATTCTCCCATGGAGACGATCGTAGAGATGCTGGATGTAGTCCTGTGGAACGGCTTGCCATGCCATTTCCACCTGGCGCCTCAGTTGGACCAGCGTTCGTGCTGGACGTGCAGACCGCGTGAGACGACGCTTCATCCAGTCCCAAACATGCTCAATGGGGGACAGATCCGGAGATCTTGCTGGCCAGGGTAGTTGACTTACAATTTCTAGAGCACGTTGGGTGGCACGGGATACATGCGGACGTGCATTGTCCTGTTGGAACAGCAAGTTCCCTTGCCGGTCTAGGAATGGTAGAACGATGGGTTCGATGACGGTTTGGATGTACCGTGCACTATTCAGTGTCCCCTCGACGATCACCAGTGGTGTACGGCCAGTGTGGGAGATCGCTCCCCACACCATGATGCCGGGTGTTGGCCCTGTGTGCCTCGGTCGTATGCAGTCCTGATTGTGGCGCTCACCTGCACGGCGCCAAACACGCATACGACCATCATTGGCACCAAGGCAGAAGCGACTCTCATCGCTGAAGACGACACGTCTCCATTCGTCCCTCCATTCACGCCTGTCGCGACACCACTGGAGGCGGGCTGCACGATGTTGGGGCGTGAGCGGAAGACGGCCTAACGGTGTGCGGGACCGTAGCCCAGCTTCATGGAGACGGTTGCGAATGGTCCTCGCCGATACCCCAGGAGCAACAGTGTCCCTAATTTGCTGGGAAGTGGCGGTGCGGTCCCCTACGGCACTGCGTAGGATCCTACGGTCTTGGCGTGCATCCGTGCGTCGCTGCGGTCCGGTCCCAGGTCGACGGGCACGTGCACCTTCCGCCGACCACTGGCGACAACATCGATGTACTGTGGGGACCTCACGCCCCACGTGTTGAGCAATTCGGCGGTACGACCACCCGGCCTCCCGCATGCCCACTACACGCCCTCGCTCAAAGTCCGTCAACTGCACATACGGTTCACGTCCACGCTGTCGCGGCATGCTACCAGTGTTAAAGACTGCGATGGAGCTCCGTATGCCACAGCAAACTGGCTGACACTGACGGCGGCGGTGCACAAATGCTGCGCAGCTAGCGCCATTCGACGGCCAACACCGCGGTTCCTGGTGTGTCCGCTGTGCCGTGCGTGTGATCATTGCTTGTACAGCCCTCTCGCAGTGTCCGGAGCAAGTATGGTGGGTCTGACACGCCGGTGTCAATGTGTTCTTTTTTCCATTTCCAGGAGTGTATTTTTGGGTGTACATACTCGTATGATGGAGCGCTGTCGTGCGTGAAAATAAAGTTGTATAAATTTTATTGCTTTCGAGGAAATACGCATCTTTTCAGAACGTCAGATAAGAATAATCCATAAAAATTGCTTCTATTAATAGCACTAAGCAAATTCAGATTTGTTAAGTCTCTTTGATGTTGAGTGCCTAAAGCAGAACGTTTATTCTCATGTTATTATAATTAAAATTATCAAATAAGTAAAACGTTCTTTTGCTTAAAAATTAATGGATGGGAAAAATTAAGTACACAATAAAACGTCAGTACATTCTCGATCGTTTACATAAAAAGAACTAAAATAAGAGACAGATATAGAAAACAGAGTGGAAACACTGTCCCGTCATCCTGGAAGCTTTTCATTGGGCTTTGAGAGCTTCCATAATGTGTGGCCTCCGTGAGGGTTTATCACTGCCTGGCAACTCGTGGCATGCTCCATATAATTCTACGGATGTCACCCTGTGATATCCGTTCCCATTCTTCCATGAGAGCCCATGAGAGTTCTTGGAAAGTCTGTGGTGGAACAGGAACACGTATGTCAAGGATGTCTTACATATGCAGGATGGAGCTTAGATCGGGACTCACCGCCGGCCATTAGTCTACTTCAGTGCTCAGGCTGCGCAAGATATCCCTGCTGATGCCGACCACATAGGCCCTGGCATTAGAAGGAATTCAGGGACAGCACCGTATCGTCAGCCACTGCATGATCCAACAGTACCTGTTCGATGTACTGCCTGGTAGTAACGCAACTGCCGGCCGCGGTGGCCGTGCGGTTCTAGGCGCTGCAGTCCGGAACCGCGTGACCGCTACGGTCGCAGGTTCGAATCCTGCCTCGGGCATGGATGTGTGTGATGTCCTTAGGTTAGTTAGGTTTAAGTAGTTGTAAGTTCTAGGGGACTGATGACCTAAGATGTTAAGTCCCATAGTGCTCAGAGCTATTTAAAATTTTAGCCAGTAAAGCAACTTTGGACAACGACAAGTTCAGTATGGTTGTCAACACTAAAGCCTCCCCACAACATTTCACAACGTTGGAAATCTGTCGATTTCCTGGAGAACATTTGGCAGGTACCGCACACCACGGGTCTCCACACACGAACACGGCCACCACCTTGCGTGATCGGATATCTGGACTCGTCTGTGGATAACACGTTTTGACAGTTACGAAGTTGCCAGTTGGCATGAGAACGGCAGAACTGAAGGCGAGCTGCAAAATGTTCTCACGTCAAGCAGGGTGCTCAAAAAGTATGTATAGGTTGTAAGGTCCTTTCTCCAACCTGTTCATTACAGTCAGATGGGACACAGCGTCTCCAGAGACCGTCTTGCATTGCTCTGGTGGTATCCGTTCGGCGCCGCAACGCAGAGGTGGCCAGATATCGGTCTTCATGTGGTTGAAATGGTTCAAATGGCTCTAAGCACTATGGGACTTAACAACTGAGGTCATCAGTCCTCTAGACTTAGAACTACTTAAACCTAACTAACCTAAGGACATCACACACATCCATGCTCGAGGCAGCATTCGAACCTGCGACAGTAGCAGCCGCGTGGTTCCGGACTGAAGCGCCTAGAACCACTCGACCACAGCGGCCGGCTCTTCACGTGGTGTTGTAATGCATCGGGTACCTTGTCCAACTCGCCTTGTGCACTGACCTGTCTCCCTGTAGCGTGTCCATAACCTATGGATGGCACACAAAGAGACATTGACATCTGCAGCAACACTACTGAAAGTTCATTCTTTTTTGATCAAACAACTTACACTGCATTAAGAAGTGGCACCGCATGTGCTTGGTTGGCTACAACGTCCAAAAATGACAACTCCATCTGTGTACCTCATTAGAGAACACTGGGTCACCGGTATTCACTTCCATCTGAGGGGTCACCTGATACTGTAATGCGTAACACAGCCAGTAGATGGCGAATGACTTTCATTGCTGCCTACATTGATACCGAAGATCTCAAGCCATGCAATAAGACCACAGGTGGCGCCTGTATCAAAAGAGAGCTAAAATACCGCACGTTGACACACGTGTTCCCCTAATTATTATGAACTGTGTGTATGACTGTGTCTCACTACTCTGAGAAGAGCCGGAACATTTCTGATCGAGGAACGAGGAAAACATCACACAACTAAAAAACACTTAATTTGTTGTTCACGGGATTCAGTGGATCCTCACACACTCAGATCCACAACTTCTGGACTTTACTGTTAGAGTCGAAAACTGGAATAATGTTGTATCGATGTCTTTACGAAGTCCTTATGGTTTGGTATAAGTTTTTCTGCTTTAATGTTGCTGCCGATGTGTTACTAAACGGTTTACTTTCTAGAATCAGTAAGATATATAGAATTTTTTTAACCATTAGTGTATCGCTCTTCGCTATTTTTCCAACTCCGCTGTCTTCCGACATCCGAGTAGAACATTTTAGCCATCCTGGGGGACATAATTCATGAGGTGAAATGTATTCTACCATATATACTGGGTGTTAAAAAAAAAAAAGAAATCCAAATTGGAGAGGTGATAGTATGTACCAAAACAAGACAAAATTGCCCAGTAAACATCAGCCCTAAAATGCACATCTAAAAAAGAGGACCTATGAGCACTTGTTAGGTAGAAGAGGTGTTTCACAGTAGTGAAAATTAACAAGTGCTCAGAGCTATTTAGACAAGCATTTTAGAACCCATATTTACTGAACATTTTTGTCTTGATTTTGTGTATACTACCACCTCTCCAAATACTGAATAATTTTTTAATACTCTGTATAATTCCCTCGCTACTGCCCCACATACGGAACAGTTTGCTGCATAGTGCTGGCCAATGCTTTGCTGGCGGTCTCTCGTGCTGTGTTTCCGCTCTGTCGCTCAGGCATTGCACAGCCACAGTGCCGGTACCAGCCAGGCAGTGCCAAAAAGGCCACGCGGCATGACTGAGCAGTTCATGCCGGAAGCATGTGGTATATATAAGCTCACGTGGATCCACCTGGCAAGTGAGCGACCGAGACCCGTTTAAAGTGACTGCAGGGCCAATCCGGTTTCGTTACAAGAAACTATGTCAGCAACCTGCACAAGCTACGGCGGTGATAAACCCCAAAAACTGCTATTTTCCTCATAGTAAATAGTGTCTTTGAACTGAACAGATGTTGGTTCATTGGCGAAAGTTGGAGTGAGAAAGGAAATGATACATTTTCAGTGTTACAAAATCTACTATCAATTAAATTCATCTACAGTTCTTTTAAAGAAAGTGATTATAAAAATTAACATCAAACAAAACAGCTGATTCGACGTGCTTCAAGGTAAAAGTTTGGATCTGCTGGATTCTTCTTTCTGATATTCTGCAATATAATGCGCGATTAAAAAGTTACCGTGAAGCGCGTTGCTGCAGCGTGTATGTAACGCAACGTGACTCCTATGCGGATGTATCAAGGAAGGGATAACGAAGCACCACTCAATAACACAACAACTCCTCCGCGGAGTCGAACATATAACACACGGCTACAACACGAACAGAGCTACAGGAGCCGTGTTCCTGGACATCGAAAAATCTTTCTACCGGATCTGGTACAACGGCCTTATACGCAAACGAAGCGATGCTGGTTTCCCCGACGGACTCGTACGTCTCATACACGCATATCTCACGAACAGATGTTTCAACACTGACATGCGGCGCAAACAATCGACACAACACAGCATCCAAGCTGGAGTTGGTTGGTTGGTTGGTTGGGGAAGGAGACCAGACAGCGTGGTCATCGGTCTCATCGGATTAGGGAAGAATGGGGAAGGAAGTCGGCCGTGCCCTTTCAGAGGAACCATCCCGGCATTTGCCTGGAGTGATTTAGGGAAATCACGGAAAACCTAAATCAGGATGGCCGGACGCGGGATTGAACCGTCGTCCTTCCGAATGCGAGTCCAGTGTCTAACCACTGCGCCACCTCGCTCGGTCAAGCTGGAGTACCCCAGGGAAGTAGTCTGGGGCCATCTTTTTCAACGTCTACATTAACGACTTTCCAGCAACACAGAACACGAGGTTAGCCATCTATGCGCACGCCATCTGTTCATACGCAGGCCGGAGCTACTGCGCGTACATCAACACTGTAGACAGGTAACACTACATGCACGCCCAATACGGTGTCTGGGTGGACCGGAAACTCACATGGGGGACCACATAGAATACGTTGCCGACAGAGCGCACGTGAGGCTCTAACAACTCTAGCCAGTGCTCAACAGGGAATGTACACTGAATAGGAGGGCGTCGAGGTCAATGTACATGACACTGATTAGACCTCCTGTGACGTACGCATCTCCCGTTTGAGGACACGCAGCTCCTACACGCCTGCGTCCCCTGCAGATCATAAAGAACAAAGTGCTACGTATCATTAGCGACGTTCCATGCTACACCCGCACCGTGGATCTTCACAACGAATACCGCCTTGAAACCATCGAGGAAGTATTCAAAAAACTCGCCACACAACTATGCAGGAACTCGAGACACTCGAACAATCCTTTCATCATTACTCTGGGAAACTATGATCACAACCATAGGTGGAATCGTAAGCGGCCAAAGACACTACTAGCGCCGGCCGAAGTGGCCGAGCGATTCTAGGCGCTACAGTCTGGAACCGCGCGACCGCTACGGTCGCAGGTTCGAATCCTGCCTCGGGCATGGATGTTTGTGATGTCCTTAGGTTAGTTAGGTTTAAGTTGTTCTAAGTTCTAGGGGACTGGTGACCTCAGAAGTTAAGACCCATAGTGCTCAGAGCCATTTAACTTTTTTTTTAACATTACTGGCTAGGGCACCCACCTATGGCGAGTTAACAAGTACCCACAAGCGACAATATTGGCAAGCCCCTGCAAATCAGCAACACTGAAGGATGTGCCACCTGCTATTAGAGTCGACCAACAGGGTACAGCAGGGAAGCCGACAAGCTCGCACACTAACGCACAAACATTACCCTACACTGTGAATCCGGTATATGTCCTATGGGACACTAAGCGATGATGAACGCAACAGTTACAGAAATGCTGATGCTGACCGAGAAGCCAACACCGTTATTCAGCTGCAGCCACCGGGTACCACCGCTCTATAACCGCAAAGGTATCCGCCTGCGTGATACCAACTACTAACAAAGCCTACGCCTGCATGACCTGCCGCAGGTAGCAAGAAAACCGCTACTGCTCTTACAAATGGTTCAAATGGTTCTGAGCACTATGGGACTTAACATCTGAGGTCATCAGTCCTCCTAGAACTTAGAACTACTTAAACCTAACTAACCTAAGGACATCACACACATCCATGCCCGAGGCAGGATTCGAACTTGCGACCGTAGCGGTCGCGCGGTTCCAGACTGAAGCGCCTAGAAACGCTCGGCCACTTCGGCCGGCTCTGCTCTTACAACCCAACCCAACTATCGCAGAGGTTTTTTTTTCCCTTGGCTCTTGCCTTGGCACTTTTTTTTCCCTCTGCTCTTCAAACCGCTACCGTTCCTTCAACTTTCGATACAATCTATCTCCAGATGAGCGCGTATTAATGGTTAATGATAATCAGACGTACGCAAACATCGCTGTCCCCTCATCCTGCCAGATCCCATTTAGTGAAAACTAACCAATATGCAGAGATGGCAGTAGACCTTTTGTGTTGCCCATCAGGCCGGTGTGGACGTGGAGGGTCTATGTGCAGTAAGTGCGGAAACATGAACTATGACGATGTTATTACCAAATGCGTCCAAACAGTACCAGCGTGCTGTTATTCTTTTCTTGGATGCCGTAGGACATACACCGGTAGACATTCAGCGGAGAATGAAGAATGTATGCGGGACAACATGCCTGTCAAAAACCAGCGTTGTGGAATGGTGCACCAAGATGCGTGCTGGTCGCGCTTCGGCGCAAGATTCTGGTCGATCTTGGAAGCCAGTCTCATCCTTTACTGCCAACAAGCGGGCAGTTGGTGATGCGATTAGGGCGGACCGGTGCATTACAATTCGTGCGCTACAGAGGATCAGCTTCTGTACAGTGGAACACATTACCCGGAAGGAGTTAGGCTGCCGGTAGGTCTGCAGCCATTGGATACACTGGTAGTTGAATGCCCCAGAAAAACAAACCAGATGGCTCTTTGCCTGAAGCACCTGATGCCCTTCAATTTTGAAGGCAACACGTTCCTAGAGCGCACTGCAGCGGACACGAAAGCTGGTGCCACCACTGAGAACCGGAGCCGAAACCGTCGACGATGCAGTGGTGCCATTCATCGTCCCCTCGTCCCTAGAAGTTCAAGAGCAAGCCGTCTGCTTAAAAGGTAATGCTCACATTGTTATTTGATTATCAGGGCCCTTTGCTCACTGATTTCAAGAAACCTGGTGTCTCCATCAATAAGGAACGGTACTGCGCAACGCTGGAGAAATTACGGCGTGCAATTAAGGTGAAACATGCAGGAAAACTGCGACAAGGGGTACTGTTTCTTCAGGATAATGCACGTTTCCATATCGCAAATGTAATAATGCAGATGATACGCCAACTCAAGTGGGATACACTCGAGCATCCGCACTATAGACCTGATCTCTCTCCCCATGCGATTATCACGCCTTCGGTCTCTAAAAAAGGCCTTGGAAGGCCAACGATTCCTGTCGGACGAGAATGTGCAACAGGAAGTTACGAACATCTGCACGCAACATGACATGTGTTTTACCAAACGTGTAACTTCAACTCGGTACGTCGGTGGGATGATTGTCTGAATGCTCACTGCGATTTTGCTTGATTGGCGAACCGATTCTCAGTTGTACGGCCTTCGAACGGAAACTTTTTGATCATCCCTTGTAATAGTAAAGATCATTATAAATCAAGTCCATAGATTTCTGTATGTTGAATTTCTCTCGTTTGCCTGCAGTTTTGGTCAAATGTTTGGGCGGAGCGGAAACAAGACGCACTATAAATTACACAATGAGTAGTTGTTCGAATTTTCATGGCCAAATGAAGAGTGGGAAATGGACAAATGAGGCATCAGAATGACCAGGGTGAGGCCTAGCTTTGTAAAAAATATATTTAATTGTGAATGTATACAGAATATTAAGAAAAACGTAATTAGTAATATGAGAGAAAATTAAGCAAGGAATTCTTGCCCATTTTCGCAACAGTCTCTCACCGTTATTCTCTCAGCACGTACATTAGCAACACTTAGGACAATCACCCATCTGTCATATCATTCAAACGAAGTCCTTCAGATTCCACACTAAAGCAACTTTCTCGTCCCACAATCTCATCACTAGACAACGAATCCTAAATTTTGCTTCATAAACGAAAGGTGACCCTGACACGACACTAACTGACAGATACACACTCAAAGACTGCACTAGTAGTAACACTTTACACATTTCATTTTCCTCATTTTTGTAATCATCTATAGCACAATCTGAAGCCAAATGGCCATAATGCCTTGCGGAGCTTTTGTTCGTTTATAACAGGGCCGGCCAAACGCTGCACAGTGTGCAGACGTGCTACACATGTGCGCACGTGTGCGACAGCGAGCGACAGCGACTCTGTTATTAGACATGTGTCCTAAATGAACGGCAGCGGCTCCACTTCCCTGTTTATGTGGTACAAGCAAGAGCGCAACATACCCAGTCTCGTTTACCCCTGGTAACCGTAACCTTAACAGAGAAGTACTGAGAAATGGCAGGTACTGTGAAAAAGCAAAGGACGGGAGATCTATGTTCTCAGTCGTTTAAGAATGACTGGGAACTGCAATTCTTTTTTGTAGCCGTTGGTGAAAACTCACAGTGTTTGCTGTGCCGCCGAATAATAGGCGGCCAGCGTTAGTTTTCAATTGAAAGCACTACAATACATATCGCAAAGAGGAGTGTAGTGTAATCAACAGTGAAGAACGGCAAGCAAAATTAAATGTCCTTAAGAAAATGGATGAGACACATCAACTCGATTATCATTTCTCATGACCAGTGATAAACGTGTTTGGATTTATTCCTTTCATAATTAAAAATTATTGTTTACTAATTGTGCATTATTGCCGCACTCTGCTCCATGTTACATTATTATCAGGAAAGTTGGTCATTAAACCGATTATTCCAATGTATACTTACATTTAGTGTTTTTTTTTTTTTAATGTGTGAAGGGCTACGCTCAGTTGAAGTCGATAAAACATAACATTCATCTAATTGTCGGTTATTATGCAGATTTCAGACGTAACTGATGAAAGATATAGCAATAATGATATTGAAATAACAGGTGGTCATCGAGAGGTCTGCGGTTATCATTCTGTTCAGAAATCAGTGGGACAGAAATTATGTGGGTGTAACTGAGGGCACCGAGAATTAGTTATAGGAAACCTTGCATTAGTTTAATGTTAGTTGAAATCATGAATAAGGTTCGTTGGAAGTCGCTAAGTGCTCTCTTTCTTAAATACTAGATCAAAAACATTACGCGTATTTACGTGCCGTCAGTCAAGCTGCCTTAATAAAAAACCCACGGTTGTTAACTGTGTTACTTGTCTTACTGGGTTAAACTGTTAACACAAAAGTAGACGTCTCAATGAGTAGACTGTGACAGTATTTTAAATGTTTAATGCGCGAAATACCTTCCCATGGTTGGCTTGTAAGATGTGGAAAGAGCACTAGAATGCGCCGGTACAGAGTATCCCAGCAAGTGGATAAAGCGACATCTGTGCGTAGAAACATGCACTACATGAACGCTGACGGCTGCGGCGTGCACGCTGTGACCCGGAAGTTGCACATGTGCAGGAGCACCGCACGCGTGCAGAATTTCTGGCCGGCCCTGGTTTATAAGAATAAGATGGTTAGCGCGAGGTACATTACTCAGTAGGCAGATTTCCATTCGCTGTGTTTCACTCGTTTACGTGTATTTTCCTCTATACGTATGATCCTGTGTCTACTTTAACCTTTTTCGATCTCGGGTATCCCCACCATGTTACTGAGTGCTGAATTGCTGACGAAACCAAAAGAAATAAAGAATAGATACCTAGAGATACAGACAAAGGCTTTAGTAGCAATAACCGCAATCTGCTCCGGAGAAGCACAGCAAAAATACAATACCAGGGCAGAGAATACAGGAGCTCATAAATTCTTAACTTGAAGCGC
Organism: Schistocerca americana; assembly: GCF_021461395.2. Taxonomy (NCBI): domain Eukaryota; kingdom Metazoa; phylum Arthropoda; class Insecta; order Orthoptera; family Acrididae; genus Schistocerca; species Schistocerca americana. Next base: position 747,337,815 of record NC_060130.1, on the reverse strand, counting down.
GTGACCAGGAAAAATATTTTCTTCGCTCTTTGTTCTTTTAAGTTAACGTGAATCTAATTGATGATACTTTCAATAACGATGCAAAAGTTAATTTCTCAGTCCTATTGTTTCCAGTGAGCGATCATATGTTCGGTGGTTCAGAGTGACTTTTTACTTCGAGGGAATCACAGTACACTGCTGATCATTAAAACTGCAACACCATGAGAACAGCACGTAAAGAAGGTCAGGCTGGCACAAAGTGTATCAGTTGTCTGGAAATGCGAATCATTAGTATTTAAGTACACCTGTACAAAGTAAGTAGTAGTAGCGCCACCTACGAGGGTTGGAACTTTAATAATGGTAAATATTTATTTACAATGTATACAAAGCAGACATACGTAGTTTTATTGTCCTTGAAAGTAGTCACCAGCATTATGTATAACCTGTTGCCAGCAATGTGGAAGTCGAAGAACACCTTTAGCAGTGCTAGATGTGTTGATAGTTCCTGTGGCGCGGTCTACTGCCTGAAGAGACGATTGCCAGAAAGTGTTTCCTTCATTTCAAGAATCAAGCCTCATCGATCAAACAAACCAGTCACAAGTTTTGCCACAAGCGACCGAGCATTTTCCTGCAAAATGATGGGTGGGTCCTGCAGAAAGTGTCACCGCTTCTTTCTCTATGCTGTTCATTTTTGGAACACAGCCTGCGACCCACCACAGTCCCAAGACTTAAGCCCTTGTGATTTCAACTTGATTGCTAAGATGAAGAAAGCACTTCATGGCATTCGTTTCAGAACTGTTACAGAGATTCGGAAAATACACCGCTCCTCTCGAACTATCAACACAACTGGCGCTGCTAAAGCTATCTCACGAGTTCCACATCGCTGACAACGGGTTATACACAATTCTGGTGACTAGTCTGAAGCACTGTAAAACTCTGAAACATTTATCTATTTTGTATAAGTTGTAAATAAACATTAGCCACTACTAAAGTTCCAGCTCTCGTACATTCTGTAAATAAGAAAAGATTGTGCAGCTGGTTGCCCATTTAGAAATGGAATTTTAATTTTGGTTATTTGTGATAAGGTCGTGTTACACCCGTGTAAGAAGGCAAAATGTTTACAGGCACAGGTCGGAATTGTACAGCTGAAAAACCCTGGCCTATCGAGATTGCGGTGCCCTATCTTCGAAGTCACCGTGACGTTATCTCTCAACAAGATAACGCATTTTGAACGTCCTGCTCTGACCTGTCTCCATACTCAGGGTGTTCAGCTGTTTCCATGGCCATCGCGATCTCTAGATCAACCACTCATTGAAAAATCTGCTTATGGATTTACGAATGATTGACAGACCATCAGTCACCAGCTACTATGAAGGCACAGTATTGAAGCAGCATGGAATGGCGGATCGGTATCTGTCGTAAAAGCCCATTTCGAGTCGATGCCCAGACGGCTTACTTGCCACTGTTTCTGTCATAGGTGGCAATTCAGTGTACTAAATTCCCACCGCGTGCACCACAAATTACCTACAAATTTAATCACACATTCTTCCTATTGTACTTTATACGCACAACAGTTAAAATTTTATTCCTTACCATCTTCCCTGCTATTGTAATTTTAATGATCAGAAATTTTCTAGAGGTTACCAACGCCGTCACACGTGAGGTTGTTGACAGATTTTTTGGTAACGAAACCGTTTGCCCACGATCGTTGGAAGGAAATGGCGGCCGCTCACGTATCGAGTGGATACAAGTGGTCCTTCAGCAGGAAGTGCACTGCCGTGGCTATTTGGCACTGCCTGTTTAGTCTCAGAGTACCTTGGCGCTAGTAGCAGCTATAGAAGGCCTGCGCACTGAAGCAGAAAATTGCACAAAGCGCCACGAATGCTTTATAGGCCGATGTTATGCAGTCCCCGCCTTCCGCTACGTCACGTTCCCGGCAGAAGGCCGAGCGGGAGGGAGGATCACTCAATTCTGCCTTCAAGTATCTTAAATATTATAAGGATAACACCATCAGTTGTGTTTACAGGTTTTATTCATTCTAAACACAGCAAGCGTATCATTTCTTATACTCTACAAAATACACTCCTGGAAATTGAAATAAGAACACCGTGAATTCATTGTCCCAGGAAGGGGAAACTTTATCGACACATTCCTGGGGTCAGATACATCACATGATCACACTGACAGAACCACAGGCACATAGACACAGGCAACAGAGCATGCACAATGTCGGCACTAGTACAGTGTATATCCACCTTTCGCAGCAATGCAGGCTGCTATTCTCCCATGGAGACGATCGTAGAGATGCTGGATGTAGTCCTGTGGAACGGCTTGCCATGCCATTTCCACCTGGCGCCTCAGTTGGACCAGCGTTCGTGCTGGACGTGCAGACCGCGTAAGACGACGCTTCATCCAGTCCCAAACATGCTCAATGGGGAACAGATCCGGAGATCTTGCTGGTCAGGGTAGTTGACTTACACCTTCTAGAGCACGTTGGGTGGTACGGGATACATGCGGACGTGCATTGTCCTGTTGGAACAGCAAGTTCCCTTGCCGGTCTAGGAATGGTAGAACGATGGGTTCGATGACGGTTTGGATGTACCGTGCACTATTCAGTGTCCCCTCGATGATCACCAGTGGTGTACGGCCAGTGTAGGAGATCGCTCCCCACACCATGATGCCGGGTGTTGGCCCTGTGTGCCTCAGTCGTATGCAGTCCTGATTGTGGCGCTCACCTGCACGGCGCCAAACACGCATACGACCATCATTGGCACCAAGGCAGAAGCGACTCTCATCGCTGAAGACGACACGTCTCCATTCGTCCCTCCATTCACGCCTGTCGCGACACCACTGGAGGCGGGTTGCACGATGTTGGGGCGTGAGCGGAAGACGGCCTAACGGTGTGCGGGACCGTAGCCCAGCTTCATGGAGACGGTTGCGAATGGTCCTCGCCGATACCCCAGGAGCAACAGTGTCCCTAATTTGCTGGGAAGTGGCGGTGCGGTCCCCTACGGCACTGCGTAGGATCCTACGGTCTTGGCGTGCATCCGTGCGTCGCTGCGGTCCGGTCCCAGGTCGACGCGCACGTGCATCTTCCGCCGACCACTGGCGACAACATCGATGTACTGTGGAGACCTCACGCCCCACGTGTTGAGCAATTCGGCGGTACGTCCACCCGGCCTCCCGCATGCCCACTATACGCCCTCGCTCAAAGTCCGTCAACTGCACATACGGTTCACGTCCACGCTGTCGCGGCATGCTACCAGTGTTAAAGACTGCGATGGAGCTTCGTATGCCACGGCAAACTGGCTGACACTGACGGCGGCGGTGCACAAATGCTGCGCAGCTAGCGCCGTTCGACGGCCAACACCGCGGTTCCTGGTGTGTCCGCTGTGCTGTGCGTGTGATCATTGCTTGTACAGCCCTCTCGCAGTGTCCGGAGCAAGTATGGTGGGTCTGACACACCGGTGTCAATGTGTTCTTTTTTCCATTTCCAGGAGTGTACATCAAAATATCTATAGTTACTTACAAAAACTGTATGTTAACTGCATTAGTCTGAACCAATTCCAATTATATACGACCACGAACGGTACAAGACATAGTCTTGAATCGTAATTAGTTATTCTGTTATAACTAATTACGATTTAATGTCAAGTCTTCTACCGTTCGTGTAATGTGTTTTTCTCACGAATGCCTGCCTATTACCCCAACTGTTCTTAGTATATACCCTCTGGCTTTACATTCAGATATTACTTCATACAGAAGTTGGACAAAAATGTGAGATTACAGTGAGAAATGCATGCTTGAACTGAAATGCTGACCTATCCACGCCTGCAGGTTGTGCGTTGAGAATGAGATGCTGTGTTCTGTTTGCTGGAAACTCTTCAGTCCAGTCACACAGCCAGTCTGACATTCCGCATGCTCGTATTTTGTCCATCAGGCGGCAGTGTGGAACTGTATCGAACGCCTTCCAGCAGCAAATTTTCGCTTTCCAGAAATGTCATTAAACGCGAGCGTGAAACGTGTTCCAAAATTCTACAACAGATCGACGTCAGAGGTATAGGCCTGTAGTTCTGTGGGTCGGTTCGACGACCCTTCTTGAGAATGGGAATGACCTGCCGTTTTTCAAGTTATTAGGAACGCTTCGCTCCTCCAGCGACCAACGATACACTGCTAGTAGAAGGTGAGCAAGCTCTTTCGCACACTATACGTTGATTCGTACTGGTATCACGTCAGGTCCAGTGACCTTTCCTCTGCTGAGTGACTTCAGTTGCTGCTCTAGCCAGTGGTCACTTATTTCTTCGACGACGAGGCACTTAATTGTGAATTGCAGGGTAGTCATCCAGATATAGATGTAGAGCACAGGCTCAGATTGGAGATAACGGTAGTAAGTAATGATCTCGGAAATCGGTAAAAATGTAAACGTCATATGGCGTTGTTGGCAGGGAAATCCACGCTGTGTGTTCAGCGGCAGATAGGAAAGGGTGTCCCTCCTCCGCGCACAATGGCGTCTTTCCTTGCTGATATGTGAGAGCTGTGACGCAGGGACTGGTGATCTAGAACTTTACGCTGCCACCTCTCCTCCCGTTGCCCGCCAAGTACTGGCAGTGAAAATGTTATCCACCATTAGGATTCGAACTGGTGTACTTCAGAGTCGAGCGCCACCGCACAGGCCACTAAAATGTTTTCGGCGAAGAGTGTGCAGACCGAAATACTAGAGCGAAGTGAGTATTCGCCAGGATAGAAACTTTATACGATAGCAGAAAAATTCGCATGTGTGCGAAATTGCTAATGAGCGCTAATCAGCAGCTGCGAGTATAAGAATAGGAAGAAGAAATATCTGTGATGACACAGATTTGAAGCATGATGAGCCGGCCGGAGTGGCCGAGCGGTTCTAGGCGCTACAGTCTGGAACCGCACGACCGCTACGGTCACAGGTTCGAATCCTGCCTCGGGCATGGATGCGTGTGATGTCCTTAGGTTAGTTAGGTTTAATTTGTTCTGAGTTCTAGGCGACTGATGACCTCAGAAGTTAAGTCCCATAGTGCTCAGAGCCATTTGAACCATTTGGAGTTTCGACGGACGGCATTCAGTGATACTGGTCCTTGAACTGGTGCTCACCCGCCAAAGTCGCACATCATGCACTGTGGAGAGCGATGCTCGGGTGGAACCACCAGGGCAGCAAAGCAGACATAATAGAAGAGTAGTGTAAATGTAAGATCAACTTTTCATAATATTGAAGTTGTGACTGAAGGCGTGGAAGGAAATGAATCCATAGGAATAGAGGACAAAGTGTTCTCACAGGTGGTAGCACAAAACATTAATATGAAGAAAAGTAGGAAACCCATTATTATGTATCTACACGATTACAGAACAATCACTGGAAGCAGTCATTTCCACTAAATATTGAGGAGAACGCATACGGAGTGATTTAAAGTGCAACGAGCACGTAAAATTAATTGCAAGTAAGGCAGATGTCAGACTAAGATTAATTAAAAGAATCCTACGGAAGTGTAATCCACCTACAAAGGAGATAGCTTACAAAACCGTAGTTCGACCAGTACTTGAATACTGTTCGTCAGTCTGGGATCAGTATCATATAGAACTGATAGAGGTAATGCTATTATGTTAGAGTATAATGACTTTTCTGGAGACTAGAAATCAACTTTGTAGGAATCAGCATGGGTTTCGAAAAAGACGATCGTGTGAAACCCGACTCACGCTATTCGTCCACGAGACTCAGAGGACCATAGACACGGGTTCCCAGGTATATGCCGTGTTTCTTGACTTCCGCAAGGCGTTCGATACAGTTCCCCACAGTCGTTTAATGAAAAAAGTAAGAGCATATGGACCATCAGACCAATTGTGTAATTGGATTGAAGAGTTCCTAGATAACAGAACGCAGCATGTCATTCTCAATGGAGAGAAGTCTTCCGAAGTAAGAGTGATTTCAGGTGTGCCGCAGGGGAGTGTCATAGGACCGTTGCTATTCACAATATACATAAATGACCTTGTGGATGACATCGGAAGTTCACTGAGGCTTTTTGCAGATGAAGCTGTGGTATATCGAGAGGTTGTAACAATGGAAAATTGTACTGAAATGCAGGAGAATCTGCAGCGAATTGACGCATGGTGCAGGGAATGGCAATTGAATCTCAATGTAGACAAGTGTAATGTGCTGCGAATACATAGAAAGATAGATCCCTTATCATTTATCTACAAAATAGCAGGTCATCAACTGGAAGCAGTTAATTCCATAAATTATCTGGGAGTACGCATTAGGAGTGATTTAAAATGGAATGACATATAAAGTTGATCGTTGATAAAGCAGATGCCAGACTGAGATTCATTGGAAGAATCCTAAGGAAATGCAATCCGAAAACAAAGGAAGTAGGTTACAGTACACTTGTTCGCCCACTGCTTGTATATTGCTCACCAGTGTGGGATCCGTACCTGATAGTGTTGATAGAAGACATAGAGAAGATCCAACGGAGAGCAGCGCTACGTTACAGGATCATTTAGTAATCGCAAAAGCGTTACGGAGATGATAGATAAACTCCAGTGGAAGACTGCAGGAGAGACGCTCAGTATCTCGGTACGGGCTTTTGTTGAAGTTTCGAGAACATACCTTCACCGAGGAGTCAAGCAGTATATTGCTCCCTCCTACGTATATCTCGCGAAGAGACCATGAGGATAAAATCAGAGAGATTAGAGCCCACGCAGAAGCATACCGACAATCTTTCTTTCCACGAACAATACGAGACTGGAATAGAATGGAGAACCGCTAGAGGTACTCAAAGTACCCTCCGCCACACACCGTCAGGTGGCTTGCGGAGTATGGATGTAGATGTAGATGTAGAATAGAGAAGCTCTAAAGAAGAGCAGCGCATTTCGTTACAGATGCATTTAGCAAGTGCCAAAGCGTCACGGACATGCTCAGCCGACTCCAGTAGCAACCGCTGTAAGGGAAGCGTTCTGTATCCCGGTGTGGTTTACTGTTAAAATTCTGTGAGGGTACATTCCTAGAAGAGTCAGCCAATACATTACTCCCCCCCCCCCCCCTCCTACGCATATGCCGCGTAATGACCATCAACATAAAATTATAAAATTAGTGAGGTTAGACCTCACACGGACACTTACCAACAATAGTTCTTCCCGCAGGCTATTCACAACTGGGCTAAGAAAGGTGTAAGCGACAGTGGAACACGAAGTACCTTCCGCTACACACCATGCAATGACTTGTGGAGTATAGAAATAGACGTAGAGTAAGGTCCATAATAGAGATGGGTGATATTTAGTTTAGCTATTAAAATAAAACTATTAATTAGTCGTATGTATGAAGCAAGTAATACGTTTCTCTCTGGACCCTATTAAGTAATTAGTAGTATCACACTCGGCAACAGAACAGCGAGTTTTCGCACTTTACCTCGTTTAAAGACAGTCTGAGAAAACTGTTCAGACTGCATTGCAAAGCAATTTTTCTTGCCGTTAACATTTTATTACTTTGAAACAAATTATTGGCATTCGTATCTTGTCACTTGTCAGAGTTCTGTGTCGCAGTCTATTACGCACAGACAGCTCCGCGAAGCTGTTATTGGTACGCCTGCGACGTATTCGCTCCTTGAGAAGCAACCGTTCCGCTCAGCAGCCGATAACTTGGCGCAGGCGGCGTGTTACTCGCTGCTGGAACGTTTCCCTTGTCACTGTCTTGGCAATGCCGAGTGTCGATTTGTTTCTTTCCGCAAGCCGTGACACTGTTCCATTACGGAAGCCGTGACACGTTTACAGCTCCGTTTGTTTTATACGCTGTCGCGAACATTCAAGTACTCGCGTACAATGCCAACTTGATATACTATAGCAAAGTGAAGTATAATAACTTTACATTAAATTTTATGTGTAGACGTTAACAGTGAATACCTCACAGAAATGTAGTTGTTTTAGAGAATGTTTTTCTGCAAGAGACGAAAGCGACAAGAGTGCACAGTGTTATATTTATGGTCAAACGTTATGTTTACTGTGAACAACAGTTTATGAAATGTGCTGTCACATGCAACACGTATTTCATTATTTTTACATTTTCTTGTTTCTATGGTTACGCATATGCTTTCAACTTTTGATAAGGAGCTCTCGTGTAGCATGCGTATACATTTCGTTTTCTGATTTTGTGTTTCGCTGGTTTCAGTAAACTTCATGGCATGCTTGTAACATATTTATGAGTAATTAATGGGTTTATGGAACGTTTTACCTGGTTGTAACTGAAATTTGTAACAAATTACTCGTTTTTAGAGTTAAGTTCATCACTGACCATAGTCGGCGCTTCAGTCCGGAACCCGCGACTACTACAGTCGCAGGTTCGAATCCTGCCTCGGGCATGGATGTGTGTGATGTCCTTAGGTTAGTTCAGTTTAAGTAGTTCTAAGTCTAGGGGACTGATGACCTCAGATGTTAAGTCCCATAGTGCTCAGAGCCATTTGAACGATCACTGACCATAAGAGTTAAGTTCATCACTAGCCATAATGGGAACATGTAATGAGTACAGAAATGTGTGGAAGTCATGACATAATTATCTGGGATGAGAAAGTTATTTGAAATAGTTCGTTCTATCAGAGAGATGTGTGGCAGATTATAATGATTAACATTTCAAGATTGTCTCTCAGAACAAATACACAAACAGGTGTTCAATCAAAAATAGAGTAAATAGATTATTGGCAGGCCAAAACAAATAATGAAATAAAATCCATACCGGCAGAAGAAACAAAAAATTTGTGGCTAAAAATGAGATGCAGGCACAAACAACAAACAGCTTTAGAGAAATGGAACCACAAGGTAGAGAATACAAAAGCCGAAATTAGGGATGAAATGAACCTAAGTTGGAGGAAGTAAGAGTTGAAACCCATAAAGAAATGTAGGCTATCGGGCAGTGGATCAAAGCTAACCATGATGAAAATGTTGCTGAATTGGGAACTCGGTGCGAGTAAAATAAATCTGGAATGGACGGATAGACTACCGGAGTATAGGTAAAGTGCATACGGTAGTCGAAAAAAATAAGTGGTTGGACGAAAATTACCGGAGAAATGTCTTAACGATTGTTAAGGTTTCTGAAGTGAGATTGGCCTCATAAAAGAAAACAGATCACATCATGCCGTGTTTGAGAAACAAAGAAGTGCATGGTCAGCTGCTAAAATACGAGATCAGGTAGAAGGAGGTAAAACGTTGGAACAAGGCACCAAAATCAAAACAGATCCTTACTGTAACCTATCGAACAAAAAACTTTGGACGAACCAAATGGTGACTTTTATATTTTCTCTATGTGGATCTGCTTTCTTGGAAGAATTTCAAATTCTTCTACTGGAATCATAGAGTAACAAGAGGAAACATTGATTATTTATTAGCAGGAAAGAAGGAAGGAAGATTAGGATTTAACATCTCATCGACTACGGCGTCATTACAGAGTACAAGTCCTGCATCCTGAAGAAAATTGACCATGTTCTTTACTATGGGTACCATCCTGGTGTTTGTCTTAACTGATTTAGGGAAACCACGAAAAACCCCACATTTCCCAAAATGAATGCAACTCAGAATACTAAATAATGCACGACGCTGCACTGTGTTGTAAGCGTGGTAGTGGACAAAGTGCTGAACTGGAGAACATGAGCTGGTGGAATTTGGATGATAACTCGTAGAGTTTATCAGTGCATCCGTGAAGCAGCACTGGGCCACCAACATGTAAGTTGATGGGAGATACAGCAATTGCCAGCTCAGAAATTTCTTTACGAGTTTTGAGTGAAGTTACCACGAATTTTCTGCAACAACTGTGTGAAAGAAAGCTACACCTTTATAATCCACTCCACGGCGAAGATTTACTATCAACAGTATTAAACTTGCCACAGAACGTAAGAGAGAAATTATTATTGTTCCCGACAAAGGCAAGGTAGCTAGTCATGTTGGCCAATGAAATTCCAGCCTTCGTTTGAGTTTGTCGGTCATGTGTGTGCTCGTGGAGTACTCATGAAGAAAGAAGGAATGTTAGAAATTAATAATTCGTCAGCATCGAAATCATTAGAGACTCCGATCGGCAAAAGAAAGGGGAAGGGAATTGCTACGGGTTTGTTGAAGCAACCAACCCACAAATCGTATAATTTATTTACGGAAACCGAGTGTGGATGATTTGGCGTGGCTAGAGAGAGGCTGATATCATAACCATCTCACACAACAGACAAAGGAAGGGACGTTTACAAGAAGATCCTATGGCAGATTGGTGCTCTGTTGACTGAGAGTATCGGCTGCGGCAGACAGGTGAGCCGCGGTGCAGCTGACAGGTTCCATTTATCGAGAGTCATTGTCGTGTGCGCCGGCGCTGGCCATCCGACTCTGCGGCTTACGTCACACACTCCGCCATATTCCAGCCCCACGACAGCTTATGTCAACGGTTATCTCGGTTTCTGGCTGTCGCATGTACATTTGCTCAAGCGACGAAACAACAGGCATACGTGTTGATCCATTAGCAACAGTTGAAACTACAAAAGAAAATTCAACACTGCTAATAGCTTAGGGTGATTTTAAAATACGTTCTTACATTTTGTAATGATGACAGTATTATTGGGAGTCAGTGTGAGGAACACTATCGTGAACAGACCACATTTCCTTCAATTTTGATACGTAAAAATAGGAAAGGGAAATTACTTTCCTTGATTACGACTATTCGATCCTCTGCCCGTCTCTCGAGTATGCTAAATACTAGACTTGAACAACAAACGCACGTTGTTTCTTCAGTTACAGACGAAATGGTGCAGCAGCAGGAGAAAGGGTCGATTCTCCGACTATCCGTTCTAAATTTTGCCGCCAATGGTTTCAACAACTCACTTCAGGAGGATTCTGCTACCTTTGCATCAACTGAGTCATGAACAGTTTCGTTCTCTACCCTTGTCCAAATGTTTTAAAACTCCAGGTCTAGTGATGTTCATGTCCCCCCAAAAAGGAAACTCTCAGTTTCCTTATTGTTTCTCAGTTCATAGTAGCAGCAAAGCATCTAAAACTTTTCATTGGAAACTAAATGAATATTTTCTACGCTATTACAGCACTATTCTCCCAAGTTCCCGACTTAAGAGATGGAGGCAATAGGAACTGTTTTCAAGTCACTCCAGTCCTAGAAATGTCTTACAAGTACGCCACGGTAATAGTAAGAAAGTGAATATCAGCTCATAATAGTGACGCCACTTCGTTCCATGATACTTATTCTGAAACAAGCTATTCGTCAGTGCTTCGCAAAGAAAGTTAACGAAGGGCCTTTACATATCATCGCTTTTTAGGGTTCCGAACCTCAATCAGTAAAAACGGAATCCTAGTAGGATGACTTTGTCGATAAATTCGTTTTTCCCATTTTTTCCTTTATTGTTATTTCATCCCTCGTGCCACATATGGGCAGGGGTGGGATGTCAACGATACGATATGCCGTTCTTCAGTCGAGGGCATCTTAAAAATATGACAAGAATGGGAAAAAAACCACTAGGACTGTTTTTCTACTTTAAATTAAAAACCAAAGACAGTGAGCTAAAAATCGAAAATACGTACATTGTAAAACATGTTAAAGAATGGTGAAATTATTCTGAGAAAAGAGCGCTGAAACACTGCACTTTCACTTAAAAACTCTGAAGGATCTGCACTGGCTGAGAAACATTTCGGCTTGGTTCAAATGGCTCTGAGCACTATGGGACTTAACATCTGAGGTCATCAGTCCCATAGAACTTAGAACTACTTAAACCTAACTAACCTAAGGAAGGATTCGAACCTGCGACCATAGCGGTCACGTGGTTCCAGACTGAAGCGCCTAGAACCGCTCGGTTACACAGGCCGGCAAACATTTCGGGAGCAGGGATTATGTATGTTCCATAGTGTTGAGGGATGTGGGTGCAAAATATAGGGTTCACTTAGGCACGAGAAGTATGGAAATGTATGTAGAGGTAGGGATGGATAGTGGGAATACTGAAGGTGGGACAGACAGAGGCTGAGGAGGAGTTTCGTGTAGTGGTAACAGAGGAACTGGATGGGGATACATGGAGAGGGAAAGGGAGAGAGGAGCCTTGATATTGAGTGGAATAGGTGGGAAGAGTTAAAGCTGGTAAGAGGTATAAATATTAGGGAGGATCTCATTGCCTGCGAGAGGGAGATGGTTGAAGCTGCGTTGGTATATGATATGGAGCGTGTGAAGGTGTAGGGACGGTGGGATGCGTGGGCAAATGTGCGGCAGCGTACAAGGGTTGGCGATTAGAGGGGAGACGATGGGGTTATTGGAATGTGGTTTGCGGATAACATGGAGATATAGAAGTGTTCGATATTGTGGAGGAGGGGTGGGAATTTGATGAGATGGTAGAGGATCCATGTGGGGGAACGTAATCGGAAGTGGAAAGCAAAGCGAATTGCATGGCGTTCGAAGACTGGGATGGACTTATAGGATTTTGGTGGGAAGGAATATCCATGAAACATTCGCATACGATGGGATGGTCGGATCAGGGTTTTGTAGGTGAGGAGAATATTGGAGGGATGTAATCCTCAAGTTCGGCCTGTTAGTAGTTTTAGACTGTTCTTTGCTTTCTGTTTGATAGTTAATACGCAAGGTCTCCATGCTATTTTACAGATGAGCATTAGTCCAAGATATTTTAGATTTTTAGTTAACTTAATAGGATGGTCGTAAGTGGTAATATAAAATTAATGTAGAAAGAGGGTGTTGGTGGTTCATCTACAACTACATATACATCCATACTCCGCAAGCCACCTGACGGTGTGTGGCAGAGGGTATTTTGAGTACCTCTATCGGTTCTCCCTTCTATTCCAGTCTCGTATTGTTCGTGGAAAGAAATATTGTCGGTATGCATCTGTGTGGGCTCTAATCTCTCTGATTTTATCCTCATGGTCTCTTCGCGAGATTTACGTAGGAGGGAGCAATATACTGCTTGACTCCTCGGTGAAGGTATGTTCTCGAAACTTCAACAAAAGCCCGTACCGAGCTACTGACCGTCTCTCTTGCAGAGTCTTCCACTGGAGTTTATCTATCATCTCCGTAACGCTTTCGTGATTCCTAAATGATCCTGTAACGAAGCGCGCTACTCTCCGTTGGATCTTCTCTATGTCTTCTATCAACCGTATCTAGTACGTATCCCACACTGGTGAGCTATATTCTAGCAGTGGGCGAACAAGTGTACTGTAACCTACTTCCTTTGTTTTCGGATCGCATTTCCTTAGGATTCTTCCAATGAATCTCAGTCTGGCATCTGCTTTACCGACGATCATCTTTATATGATCATTCCATTTTAAATCACTCCTAAAGCCTACTCCCAGATAATTTATGGAATTAACTGTTTCCAGTTGCTGACCTGCTATATTGTAGATAAATGATAAAGGATCTTTCTTTCTATGTATTCGCAGCACATTACACTTGTCTACATTGAGATTCAATTGCCATTCCCTGCACCATGCGTCAATTCGTTGCAGATCCTCCTGCATTTCAGTACAATTTTCCATTGTTACAACCTCTCGATATACCACAGCATCATCCGCAAAAAGCCTCAGTGAACTTCCGATGTCATCCACAAGGTCATTTATGTATATTGTGAATAGCAACGGTCCTACGACACTCCCTTGCGGCACACCTGAAATCACTCTTACTTCGGAAGACTTCTCTCATTGAGAATGACATGCTGCGTTCTGTTATCTAGGAACTTTTCAATCCAATCACACAACTGGTCTGATAGTCCATATGCTCTTACTTTTTTCATTAAACGACTGTGGGGAACTGTATCGAACGCCTTGCGGAAGTCAAGAAACACGACATCTACCTGGGAACCAGTGTCTGTGGCCCTCTGAGTCTCGTGGACGAATAGCGAGAGCTGGGTTTCATACGATCGTCTTTTTCGAAACCCATGCTGGTTCCTACAAAGTAGATTGCTAGTCTCCAGAAAAGTCATTATACTCGAACATAATACGTGTTCCAAAACTCTACAACTGATCGACGTTAGAGATATAGGTCTATAGTTCTGCATATCTGTTCGACGTCCCATCTTGAAAACGGGGTTGACCTGTGCCTTTTTCCAATCCTTTGGAACGCTACGCTCTTCTAGAGACCTACGATACACCGCTGCAAGAAGGGGCGCAAGTTCCTTCGCGTACTCTTTATAAAATCGAACTGGTATCCCATCAGGTCCAGCGGCCTTTCCTCTTTTGAGCGATTTTAATTGTTTCTCTATCCCTCTGTCGTCTATTTCGATATCTACCATTTTGTTATCTGTGCGACAATCTAGAGGAGGAACTACAGTGCAGCCATCCTATTATTACTGCCTGGATTCTGGAGGGGTTGACGTTGAGAAACTATGGGTTACACCAGGAGGTAAAATGACTAAGATGGATTTGGAGAGATCTTGGGGTTTCTGGAGTGTAGGGTAGAGGGCAAGGAAAGAGGTGAACTGATGGAGGTGGTCTGGGCATATCAGTAGCGTAGAGGGGAGAGGGCAGAGCCTTAGGGCACTCCTACAGTGGGATGGAAGGTACAGGAATTAGTATTGTTAATAGTAACAAAGCATAGGTGATTAGAGAGGACGGATGCAATAAGGCGGACATAGTTATTTGGAAGCGCGTATGTCTGGAGTTTTAAGAGGAGACCGAAGTGCCTCTCTAGGTCGAGAGAGACAAAAACAACTGATTTACTGGAGTTGAGATGGTGACATAAGAGATGGGTGAGGTGCTGGAGCTGGTCATCTGAGGAATATTTGGGACGGGAGCCATGCTGGTTAAAGGGACGGAGGTGGTGGTGCTGAAGGTGTTGATGGATGCAGCGGGAGAGGATGGATTCGAGCACCTAGCTAAACACTAATTTGAAACAGATAGAACGGTAAGAATAAGTATCAGTAGGTTTGGGTGGTTTGAGCAGAAGCAGAATTTTGGAAGTTTTGCATATTTGAGGACAGTAACCTGTGGAGAGGATAATGGGATAAAGGGTACAAGGGTGTATGACTAGAAAGGGTAGGGGATATTCTTTGAGGTGCCGGCAGGTAAACGCACTCGTGGCGGGGGGAAGTGTTGCATTTATTACGGAGTACTTGTTTCATGTCATGTGCTGTGGTTGGTGTATTTAATTCTGTTTGTGTTATGTTGTCTAAGCACTGGAAGCTAGGAGCCAGGGATGGGAGAGTGGTGTTTGTGCGTTCATGGATGGTAGGGTTCAAATGGTTCATATGGTTCTGAGCACTATGGGACTTAAGTCCCCTAGAACTTGGAAATACTTAAACCTAACTAACCTAAGGACATCACTCACATCCATGCCCGAGGCAGGATTCGAACCTGTAGCGCCTAGAACTGCTCGCCCACCCCGGCCGGTGGATGGTAGGGAACAGGGAGTAATCAAAATGAGGGTCATCAGGGATGGAGAACATGTCGGAGAGATAGGTTGCAAATTTTCAGTTTTGCTCTGGTTGTTAGGTAAGGGATGGTTGTCGCGGAGGAGCAGGTAGTGAGGCTTGGGACTATTGCCAGTGAGTCGATGGAATGCTTACCATTACTTTGAAGAGTTAATCGTGGAAGTAGCGTTGAGTTTAGTACATGTCTGGCACCATCCCCGACGTTTTTTTGTATTTCATAGATTTTTGATGTGTATATGTATTTGCTAGTGGCGTGAGAGTGTATCCCGGTCACGAATCCACAAGATGGAGCGGTACAAGCGATGGGATGTTTGGAAAAGAAGTCGGGGTTTGGGAAGGAGGGTTTGGCGATGAGGATATATGGTCTTAGTAGAATGTAGACGGCTGTAGCATCTGATCGTTTTTCCTAGTCAAGAAGTCAAATATGAATGAAACTTATCGAAAGTAGCAAATTAGTTTCGTAACGTTTTTAATACACGAACCAAAATCAGTAAATCCGAACAGCCCCAAATCTATTGGTTCCTTAGTGTACTACCCTGTCACTAAGGTAAACGTCCGAACTACTACGTTTATCTGATTCTTAAAATTTCTTTTAAATCACAAGATCTTGTTTTTTCTGAATCTGCTTTTGACTAAATGAAACCTATACGTTACCGAAAGCTACGCACCCCAAGATAATTCGTCTAGTAGTTTTCGATATTAGCATCTTCGGACAGACAGACACGATGGTTTTACGGTTCTGTTATTAGTACAGAATAGATATGGAAGATAGGTGGCAGAGGATTCCCTTGAAAATAAGCTAATAAAGCTTTAAACCAAGACTACCATAATGCTGGTGAATCACGCAGGAGATGCAAAACGGTATACTGCAAATCTTGACGTCGGACTGAAGACATTGCGTGCGTGAACAGTGAGTTTTGTGTGTCACATTCACACGGTCTCATTTCACAGTCTAGTGTACTAAGTACGAAACTTCACAAATGAGCCACTTGGCAACTAGTTCATATTCCACCTGTACAGGGAAAATCGGATTCATCTGTGTGCGGTCGTCGTGTTGAAATTCGATGAAAATACGATGCTACATCAATGTACATAGCACCACTATCACAGAAGTTGCCTTAGAGAACTCGAGATCAAAGTTCAGATCGAAAGCAGCCCAAACACCACGCCACCCTTTCATTTAGAACAATGCACCATAACGCATGGCCTGATACTATGCCTATACATAAGTGCCTTGGACTGCAGTGCGTGCATGAACTCGATGAAGGCAGAGTGTATCGTCAACAGACTCATCCTCGAGGTTAGTTTTAACATGAACTGAAATGACAGTTAAATATGCATTGGATGACTGTTGTGAGCGTCTTGTTCCAGCGTGTCATTGAAACACAGTACTGGACAAATGTCAGCATCTTTGACGCTATTTGTCGCTGGAAGCATCGACGATATCGTGCAGTATATCTAGATCAATATAAACACTTGGGAAGCATCTGCACAGTGAATACCCGAAGGGACGCCTGTGTTATAATCTCTCCTTTTCGCAAGTTATCGTGTGTGAACAAGGAAAGTTGTGTTCCAGACGAGTGTATATTCCTGTATTCATGCTGATTTTTGGAGAGAACGTCATAATGTTCCAGCTGAGAATGTGCTCTATGATCCTGCATCAGACGGATGTTAGCGATATTGATCTGTAATTCTATGCTTCCACTCTTCTAGCCGTTTCGCAAACAGGAGCGCCCTGTGCTCTTCTCCAACCGTGTGGGACTATTTGCCTCGCAAGAGGCGTTCGATAAGTATGAGTTAATAATGGGTATAATCCAACAGCGCATGCAGTGTACAGTGTCAGAGGCTGAAGCATTGTTCGCTTCGAGAAGTCATAACCGTTTTCAAATATCGGGACTGCGTATACACTTTTAAACGTCTAAATCGGCATTTTGTCTGTTGTCTTTACTTTCAGCACCTAACTGATCCACGAGAGACTGAGTGGAAGTTTGGACCATTCATTAACTTCATATGTAACCAGAACTTCGTAAGATTTTCTAATAGAACTTTCTCCAGGATCTGACGGTGGATCGATGGTCCGCAGCTCGTGGTCGTGCGGTAGCGTTCTCGCTTCCCGCGCCCGGGTTTCCGGGTTCGATTCCCGGCGGGGTCAGGGATTTTCTCTGCCTCGTGATGACCGGGTGTTGTGTAACGTCCTTAGGTTAGTTAAGTTTAAGTAGTTCTAAGTTCTAGGGGACTGATGACCATAGATGTTATGTCCCATAGTGCTCAGAACCATTTGAACCATTTGACTGTGGTTGCACGAAATTCTATTATCTCTATCAGTTTCCCTGCAGTTAGTTTCGTAGCGACAGTATAGTAGTCTGTTTCCGAAACGTTCTTCGAACAGTACCATTAGAACATGGCGAGCCTTCTCCGTTCGATATTAATTTTCTTGGGAGTGAGTGATGGAATTCCCTGTGGAATCTGACGTGCAAAAACTGTTGTTGTTGGCATCTATAATGTGTTGTAATTAAACGTGAGGCACAGTAGAGAAAGGCGGAAGTGAAACTTGTTGTAGCTCAACTGTATTAATAAATATATCTAGTTGTGGTAGTAGTCATAATTAATGGCAGAAGTAGCTATGGTGATAGCAAATAGTATTATGTTATCAGTAGTAGTGTATGTAGCTTCATTAGTTGCCAATATACACAATATTTTAGATCTGCCCACGCAACTGGCAAAAATACGTACTTATTTTCATTTTCATAAACTAAAGCATCGTCAGTGGTAGCATTTTCGTCTGTTTTCTGTAAACACAAAATATAGCTAAACGCCAAGGGAAGGAGTTTTAGTAGTTGGTATAGACGTGTCTAAACTACCTGAAGTAATTCAGAGCAGCTGCGAACAAGTGAAGAATAAAATAATATTAACTGTTGATTCAAATAATCTAAGTTGAGATGAGTTTGTGTTTGAACGATAGGTAACATGCTACAGTAAAAGAAGGAAATTAAAATTGTGAAACGTTTAGTATGTGACTCGATTCTTGTTGTTTTCTCGGCATATAGAATATTACATCGCTTTTAGGGCGCGCATCTTGGACGGCAATATTTTATCTTCCGATATTTCGGCTGTTGACCGTATAGCCATCTTCCGTCCGAGTCAGGGACTGAATTGAAACTTCTCGACTCAGTGATATACAATCGAATAAAATGCGAATGCGTCACAGATAACTCAGTAGGCACGACAGCGTCAGTCACATATAAAACTTACGCGCCTAGGAATAAAATACAGCAAGCGCTGAGCAAGCAAATTCACAGGGCTTACAAATTATGTTATTGGTTATTAAAATGGATTGAATGGGTTGGAAGGCTGACGAAAACTCAGCACAATAATTTTCTTCTGAGAGCGAAGGCGTGAAATGAGTGGTTTGCGCGAATTGTCGAGCAGTGACCGCTCGTCTCGTTTGAGCAGGTTGTCTGCCAACTATATTTGCATAAATTCTTTGGTCACTGAATCCCAATAGGATGAAGCTGTACCCAGTACCTTTGAATTTCCTGTAATCCTTAGACTGACCACGGGAAATAAAGCACAAAGAATCAGCAGTGGCTGAAAAGTAGAAATATAATGTTCATATTGTCCTCTCAGTTCGCCGCCCGGTAGATGAGTGGTCAGCGCGCCAGAATGTCAATCCTAAGGGCCCGGGTTCGATTCCCGGCTGGGTCGGAGACTTTCTCCGCTCAGGGACTGGGTGTTGTGTTGTCCTAATCATCATCATTTCATCCCTATCGACGCGCAAGTCGCCGAAGTGGCGTCAAATCGAAAGACTGGCACCCGGCGAACGGTCTACCCGACGGGAGGCCCTAGTCACACGACATTTTTATTTACTGTTCTCCCAGAAGTACGCCAGAAAGATGTATTATGTTATCAGTAGTTGCCAGTTCGGATCTACGAGGGCGTACTGAAAGTAATGCCTTCGAATTTTTTATTCTGTTCTCAAAATCGGTTGAGATATTACATGTCATGCATATTACTGGTCGACTTTCTCGCTTCGCTGGCGCAAGTTGCAACCCTCTGGCGCTAGGATGTTCCGAATTGTAGCGAGTAACATAGTGGTGTGTAACATAACTATGTGGGTGCCTGAGAAACAGCATAATGTAATCGAGTTTCGAATTTGACGAGTTCGTCCACACATGGAGTGCCCTCTCCTTCAGCATGACTGACGAGCGTTGCGATATCAGCAGCAGTCCGACGCTTTGTGTTAACTGTCAACAATCCTCCTGCATATAGACCCGACTTGGCCCCATCCGATTGTCATGTTTCCAAAACTTGAAGAACACCTTCGAGGACTTCACTCTGGTAGAGCTGAAGCGGTGCAAGCAGAGGTTAGGCTGTGGCTCCGTGAACAAAGTCAACCATTCTATAGTGACAGTATCAACAAACTGGTCTCTAGTTGGGATCCATGTTTTCATTGCCACGATGACTATGTCGAGAAAGAAATACGTGGACATGAAAAATAAAGATGTAGAACGTTAATAAAATTTAAAAGCATTAAGAGTTTTCACATAAAAAATTCAGAGGCCTTACTTTTCAGCACGCCCTTGTACTTCCGGTTCTTTGGGTATATCCTGAGAAGAGAAGGGATAATTTGGAAAAGATCACCTTGCAAGGCAAAATCGAAGACAGGAGGCTACGAGGAGAAACAGCAAGTAGATAACTCGGTCAAGCGAAGATTACAGGTCCACTTCTTGACAACAGTTGAAGATCACTGCGGATGGAGACGTCTAGTCGAAGATTCAATTACATAAGGAATGAGGAGATCAGATAACGACATTCCGCAGCGATAATGTGGCGACTGTTCTTTCGGACATCGCCGAAAGAACAGACAGCATTTTGATCCTGCAGCCAGTATGAATCAAGACAGAAAGGAAATAAAGGCATTAGCTGCCAGTGGTTATTGATATACACTCCTGGAAATGGAAAAAAGAACACATTGACACCGGTGTGTCAGACCCACCATACTTGCTCAGGACACTACGAGAGGGCTGTACAAGCAATGATCACACGCACGGCACAGCGGACACACCAGGAACCGCGGTGTTGGCCGTCGAATGGCGCTAGCTGCGCAGCATTTGTGCACCGCCGCCGTCAGTGTCAGCCAGTTTGCCGTGGCATACGGAGCTCCATCGCAGTCTTTAACCTGGTAGCATGCCGCGACAGCGTGGACGTGAACCGTATGTGCAGTTGAAGGACTTTGAGCGAGGGCGTATAGTGGGCATGCGGGAGGCCGGGTGGACGTACCGCCGAATTGCTCAACACGTGGGGCGTGAGGTCTCCACAGTACATCGATGTTGTCGCCAGTGGTCGGCGGAAGGTGCACGTGCCCGTCGACCTGGGACCGGACCGCAGCGACGCACGGATGCACGCCAAGACCGTAGGATCCTACGCAGTGCCGTAGGGGACCGCACCGCCACTTCCCAGCAAATTAGGGACACTGTTGCTCCTGGGGTATCGGCGAGGACCATTCGCAACCGTCTCCATGAAGCTGGGCTACGGTCCCGCACACCGTTAGGCCGTCTTCCGCTCACGCCCCAACATCGTGCAGCCCGCCTCCAGTGGTGTCGCGACAGGCGTGAATGGAGGGACGAATAGAGACGTGTCGTCTTCAGCGATGAGAGTTGCTTCTGCCTTGGTGCCAATGATGGTCGTGTGCGTGTTTGGCGCCGTGCAGGTGAGCGCCACAATCAGGACTGCATACGACCGAGGCACACAGGGCCAACACCCGGCATCATGGTGTGGGGAGCGATCTCCTACACTGGCCGTACACCACTGGTGATCGTCGAGGGGACACTGAATAGTGCACGGTACATCCAAACCGTCATCGAACCCATCGTTCTACCATTCCTAGACCGGCAAGGGAACTTGCTGTTCCAACAGGACAATGCACGTCCGCATGTATCCCGTGCCACCCAACGTGCTCTAGAAGGTGTAAGTCAACTACCCTGGCCAGCAAGATCTCCGGATCTGTCCCCCATTGAGCATGTTTGGGACTGGATGAAGCGTCGTCTCACGCGGTCTGCACGTCCAGCACGAACGCTGGTCCAACTGAGGCGCCAGGTGGAAATGGCATGGCAAGCCGTTCCACAGGACTACATCCAGCATCTCTACGATCGTCTCCATGGGAGAATAGCAGCCTGCATTGCTGCGAAAGGTGGATATACACTGTACTAGTGCCGACATTGTGCATGCTCTGTTGCCTGTGTCTATGTGCCTGTGGTTCTGTCAGTGTGATCATGTGATGTATCTGACCCCAGGAATGTGTCAATAAAGTTTCCCCTTCCTGGGACAAAGAATTCACGGTGTTCTTATTTCAATTTCCAGGAGTGTATATATCAATGGGGCAAGCTGAAAATTTGTGCTAGACTGTGTTTCGAACCCAGTCTACTTACTAGGCAGATGCGCTGACCACTACTCATTCTGGCCACAACCGCGTGGACTACCCTAGCACGCCTCCCATCACACCCAAATTCTCAACTTATACCACACGCTACTGATGCAGTGGCCCTGCTCATCAGCCTCATTACACGCGGCAGCTCACCGATTCCCATGAGTTCGGCCTTTGTGTGTATCTGCACCGAAGTAATCATTGGCCGACATCGCCTTAATTATATATGTTGTGTCTGCCCCTTCGGACCTGTAATTTATTCGAGATTACATCTTTAACGTCTCATACCGTCACTAACTTTATTGACTGTATACGTCAAAATCCCTAAGTATTTCAATTCATCACTTAATTTTTTTGCTGGTTGTAGATTTTTTGGAACTTCCTGGCGGACTAAAATTGTGTGCTGGACCGAGACTCGAACTCGGGACCTTTGCCTTTCGCGGGCAAGTGCTCTTTGAGGCAAACGTTCCGAGTTCGAGTCTCGGTCCGGCACACAGTTTTAATCTGCCAGGAAGTTTAATATCAGCGCACACTCCCCGGCAGAGTGAAAATTTCATTCTGGGTAGTTTTTTTGTTTCATAGACAAAGACATGAAGAAAATCTTTGATACAGTAACACTAAAAAATCCGTTTATAACCCGAAACCTTGTTTATGTGAAATTAAAAATTATGAGGCATAGGTGTGCTCACTTCCATAATAATAACAGCGAGGACTCACAGTCAAGTCATTTGGAATAACACCACTTTAGTATTTGATTCCTGTTTCTAAGTTAGAGTCCTCTTTGTTGAAGTAGCGTGAGAAATTTTATGAAACAGCAGCTACAGCTTCATAAAAACATATTTATTTGCACGACATCTTTAGGTCCCATGACCATTATCGTGAGCTCAGATATTTATACTCACTATAAAATAGCTACTTAATTAGTAGGACTTTAGTCCTTTTGGATGGATCTGCAGCCTCGATAAATAAAACAAACCACTTGCATTTAGCTGCTTGTTCAAAATAAAGTAATGTCTTTTTTTGACGATTTACTATGAGTAGCTACTACTGCCTTATTTCAGATGCTTGCTGTTTGTTTTATATTCAGGATAAGTAACTGAGGACATAGTATTGTCCAAGAGACCGAAAATGGCTAGTAAATACGCTCGTAGAAAATAAAAGAAGAAATGAAAGACTTATCCGAATGGAACGGAAATCAACACGTGTTATGCACATGTGCAGACAAACAAATGATTACAGTTTCAGAAAAATTGGATGATTTATTCACGACAAAGAGCTTCACAAATTGAGCAAGTCAATACCGCGATGATACACCTCTGGCCCTTATGCCAGTAATTATTTAGCTTGGCAATGATTGACAGAGCTGTCGAATGTCCTCCTGAGGCGTAACGTGTCAACTTCTGTCCAACTGGTACGTTAGATCATCAGAATATCGAGCAGGTTAGAGGACCCTGCTCATAATGCTCCAAAAGTTCTCCTTTGGGGAGACATCCGTTGACCCTGCTGGCCAAGGCAGGGTTTGGCAAGCACAAAGCCGAGCAGTAGAAACTCTCGTGGTGTGGGGGTGGACATTATTTTCCAGAAATGAAAGCACAGGATGGCTTATGATGTAGGGCAGCAAAACGCGTCGTAGAATATCGTCGACGTACCGCTGTGCTGTGAGGGTGCCACGGATGACAACCAAATGGGTCCTGCTATGGAAAGAAATGGCACCCTAGACCATCACTCCTGGTTGTCGGGCCGTATAGCGGGAGACAGTGAGGATGGTATCCCGTCGCTGTCTGGGGCGTCTCCAGACAAGTCTTCTGCCTGGAATCTCATTGACTGGAGTAGAATTGTCTTCAGTGATGAGTCCCACTTGGAACTGAGCCCCGAAGATCCAGCGAAGAGGTGTCTGGAGACGCCCTGCACAGTGGTGGGGTACTAATCTGTCACCCGCCATATGGCCTGACGACCAGAGTGGACGGTCTGGGGTCCCATCTCTTTTCATAACAAGACCCCTTTGGTTGCTATCCGCAGCACCATTAAAGCCCAGCGGTACGTCGACGATATTCTACCCCCTCCCCCCGTTTTGTTTCCCCTCATGAAAGTCATCCTGGGCTTCCATTTCAGCAAGAGAATGCCTGCCCGCACAAGCAGAGATTTTCTACTGTTTGTCTTTGTGCTTGCTAAACCGTAACTTGGCCAGTAAGGTTTTAATATTTTCCCAATTGAGAACGTCTGGAGCATTATGGACATGGTCCTCCACCCAGCTCAGGACTTTGACGAGCTAACATGCCAGTCTTGGAACGAGAGGATATTCGGCGAATGGACTGGCCTGCCCGTTCTCCCTACTTACATCCCAACGACCGCGTGTGGGACGCGTTGGGGAGACGTATTGCGGCACGTCCACATGCACAAACGACCATCCAACAGTTGTCAACCGCGCTGGTGAAGGAATGGAACGCCCCACCACAAGAACCCCGCACCAGTATTGTGACCAGCATGGGAGCACGTTGCAGTGCTTACGTTACCGTCCGTGCTGATCGCACAGCCTATGAAGAACCATGTCCAGGGGACTGTCACGAAGCGCGGTGATCTCAGTGTAATTACTCTGATTGAATGAAAGTGTTATTTCTGTCCGTGTCATTGCGTATATCTTTCAGTTATTCTGTGCTCTACTGGACTATAATGTAACAGTTCTTTCTACGTATAGTGCAAGTTTCACCAAGCTATGGTACTTGACAGTGACATATCATGCGAAAGATACTTTCGTTCTCAACTTTTACACACGAGTGCAGTTACTTCTAAGTGTTATATCCTGTATTAAACGTAGGTCTTCTTTAACATTTGTGCCATCACGTGAAGACAACGTAAAATATGAAGGAGAGTGCCTGACTGCCCTAATTTTACTAGGATCAATAAGTAAATGAAACATTTCGCAGCACTACTGTTCAGTTATGTTATCACGACTAAAAGTATGCGTATGTAATGATGCAATATTTCGTCGTATTTTACATCAATAAATATGTAGTCCTGCAAGGAAAAGTCAGAAGAGGCCCAAAAATTTCAGTGCCAAATATACGAATATATGAAAAATGTCACTCCAAGGCTGAAGCGAAAATTAGGCGAAAATGCAGTATGTAATAAAAAAAACTAGAAAAGAAACCGTCAATTTTTATAAAATGATTTGTTTAAAAGTAAGATATGATATCGCTTAGAGAAATAGTTGACACGGCTTTGAATGATGCTCTAAATCATGTACAGCAATGAGATTCCACGGTCTACGTAATTTACCAGACAAATATGCCGCGCGGTCTAGGGCGTCTTTCACGGTCCGCGCGGTTCCCCCATCGGAGGTCCGAGTCCTCCGTCGGGCATGGGTGTGTGTGTTGTCCTTAGCGTAAGTTCGTTTAAGTTAGATTAGGTAGTGCGTAAACTCAGGGACCGATGACTCAGCAGTTTGGTCGCATAAGACCTTACCACAAGTTAAAAAATGGTTCAAATGACTCTGAGCACTATGGGGCTTAACATCTGTGGTCATCAGTCCCCTAGAACTTAGAACTACTTAAACCTAACTAACCTAAGGACATCACACACACCCATGCCCGAGGCAGGATTCGAACCTGCGACCGTAGCGGTAACGCGCTTCCAGACTGTAGCGCCTTTAACCGCGTGGCCACACTGGCCGGCTTACCACAGATTAAAAAAAAATGCTCTTGTCTTCTTTAAAGTTCTAAGATTCTAAGTTATACATTAAGCTTTAAACTACCAACGGGCGTCTCATTTTCTGTACATGATTTCGAGCATCATTCAAAGGCACGTCAATTGTTTCTCTAATCAATTTCTTACTTTTAGACAAATTATTTCAGAAAAGATTAGACCGGCATTTTTTCTACATTTTTAATTTCAAAACATTTTATTGATAGTTAAACATCACACCAATGTAATATTTTAAACGCAAAATAGCTAGGCCTTCGAGTGATGAACTGTTTGTCACTCCTTTTACACCACTGGCCATTCAAATTGCTACACCAAAAAGAAATGCAGAAGATAAACGAGTATTCATTGGACAAATATAATATACTAGAACTGACATGTGATTACATTTTCACGCAATTTGGGTGCATAGATCCTGAGAAATAAGTACCCAGAACAACCACCTCTGGCCGTAATAACGGCCTTGATACGCCTGGGCATTGAGTCAAACAGAGCTTGGATGGCGTGTACAGGTACAGCTGCCCATGCAGCTTCAACGCGATACCACAGTTCATCAAGAGTAGTGACTGGCGTATTGTGACGAGCCAGTTGCTCGGCCACCATTGACCAGACGTTTTCAATTGGTGAGAGATCTGGAGAATGTGCTGGCCAGAGCAGCAGTCGAAGATTTCCTGTGTTCAGAAAGGTCCGTACAGGACCTGCAACATGCGGTCGTGCATTATGCTGCTGAAATGTAGGGTTTCGCAGGGATCGAATGAAAGGTAGAGCCACGGGTCGTAACACATCTGAAATGTAACGTCCACTACTCAAAGTGCCGTCAATGCGAACTAGAGGTGACGGAGACATGTAACCAATGGCACCACATTCCATCACGCCGGGTGATATGCCAGTATGGCGATGTCGAATACACGCTTCCAATGTGCGTTCACCGTGATGTCACCAAACACGGATGCGACCATCATGATGCTGTAAACAGAACCTGGATTCATCCGAAAAAATGACGTTTTGCCATTCGTGTACCCAGGTTCGTCGTTGAGTACACCATCGCAGGCGCTCCTGTCTGTGATGCAGTGTCAAGGGTAACCGCAGCCATGGTCTCCGAGCTGATAGTCCATGCTGCTGCAGACGTCGTGGAACTGTTCGTGCAGATGGTTGTTGTCTTTCAAACGTCCCCATCCGTCGACTCAGGGATCGAGACGTGGCTGCACGATCCGTTACAGCCATGCGGATAAGATGCCTGTCATTTCGACTGTTAGTGATACGAGGCCGTTGGGATCCAGCACGGCGTTCCGTATTACCCTCCGAACCCACCGATTACATATTCTGACAACAGTCATTGGATCTAGACCAACGCTAGCAGCAATGTCGCGATACGATAAACCGCAATCGCCATAGGCTACAATCGGAAAGGTGATGGTACGCATTTCTCCTCCTTACACGAGGCATCACAACAACGTTTCAGGAGGCAACGCCGGTCAACTGCTGTTTGTGTATGAGAAATCGGTTGGAAACTATCCTCATGTCAGCACGGCGCCAGCCTTGTGTGAATGCTCTGAAAAGCTCAAAATGTTCAAATGTGTGTGAAATCTTAAGGGACTTAACTGCTAAGGTCATCAGTCCCTATGCTTACACACTACTTAACCTAAATTATCCTAAAGACAAACACGCACACCCATGTCCGAGGAAGGACTCGAACCTACGCCGGGACCATCTTAAAAGCTAATCGTTTTCATATCACAGTAGCTTCTTCCTGTGGGTTAAATTTCGCGTCTGTAGCACGTCATCTTCGTGGTGTAGTAATTTTAATGGCCAATAGTGTATATAGCGGCAGCTGACTGTAATTCACTTGTTTGCCCTCAAATCACTAATCACGTTTTCCTTAATTACCCTGATCACCTTCGAGCAGTTACATTTATTCTTTCAAAACTAGACCTCACCCTGTTGAATTTGATACATCATTTGCATATTTCCTGTTTTTCGTTTGGTTCAAATGGTTCAAATGACTCTGAGCACTATGGGACTTAACATCTGTGGTCATCAGTCCCCTAGAACTTAGAACTACTTAAACCTAACTAACCTAAGGACATCACACACACCCATGCCCGAGGCAGGATTCGAACCTGCGACCGTAGCGGTAACGCGCTTCCAGACTGTAGCGCCTATAACCGCTCGGCCACTCTGGCCAGCTTTTCGTTTGGCTATGAAATTTCTTATAAAAAGTCTCCCTCAACCCGCTAATTTTTTCTTAAATAACCTTATTACTTTTAAGTAATGAAATCTTATTTTGTAAGATTGGACGTCACGATGGTCAGTTTGATACCACGTTTGTCCTTCTACGACTATTCTTTCGGCCATGAAAAATCGGGCAAAAATCCATTGCATAGTTTCTGCGGAGCCTCATTTCTGCTCCGGTCAAACATTTGATCAAAGATTAGCCCTTACGTAATTCTACGGGAAGTACAAACACTGAGACGACACAGGTAAAGAATGTGAATGAGTTAGGTTACGGAGCAGACCTTTTCATCGCCGGCGGCTTTGTCGGCTTCGGCGTCAGCGTCCGCGTCGGCGTCCGGGTGCGGCGGCCGAGGCGGGTTGAGCTTTGGCAGCAGGCCGGCGGCGAGGCGCTCCGCGGGCGTGCGCGGCTGCGTCAGCCGCTCCTGCGAGCGCCAGCCCAGGTACGGCTGGCGGTAGTTGAACGACGAGCGCAGCGACCCGCACGGCGACGTGCTCGCAGACGTGCCGCCGCTGTTGAGCCGGCTCGTGCTCCAGCGCATGTACACGTGCGGGCCCGGGCTCGGGCTCAGCAGGTTGCCTGCAACCGACAGCCACCGTTACTCTGTGCTACTGATCCTATTTAATGCACACACATCTGATATTTCATATGTAATTCAACGTCTACAAAGTCTCTAACAAGCAGCGAGAATGTTGTATCTCGAGGATAAACTACCTCGCAACATATGTTTCCTGGTCGGTGTCGCAATCTAGTGACACAATCACGTGGGGGAATGCGCACGGCAGGCCGCTATAAGCACATTGGCATCTTTTTTTTTTTAGACGTGAGGTGCTGTTTTGTGTTGCTGCTGTAAGTATTTTGCGCGAGACTCAATCAAATGCTATATACCTTTCTAAAGCTATTTGGAAGACACTTTTAATTCATCTGTTACATAATTTTATGTTCAGCAACACTGTGTAAATTTTTAGAACTGTAATATAATGTGTGGACAGTTAAGCCATACTTCGTCGGTCGCGAACCAACTTGTACCTTGAAATGGAAGAAGGTTCAAATGGATCTGAGCACTATGGGACTTAACACCTGAGGGCATCAGTCCCCTAGAACTTAGAACTACTTAAACCTCGATGCCCACCTGAGCACCTTTGTTGAGCACTTTGAAAATACACTGAAGAGCCAAAGAAACTGGTAAACCCACCTATATCGTGTAGGGACCTCACGAGCACGCAGAAGTGCCGCAACACGACGTGGCATGGACCTGACTGATGACTGAAGTAGTGCTGGAGGGAAATGACACCATGAACATTGCAGGGCTATCCATAAATCCGTAAGAGTATGAGGGGGTGGAGATCTCTTTTGAACAGTACGTTGCAAGGCATTCCAGGTATGCCCAATAATGTTCATGTCTGGGGAGTTTGGTGACCAGAGGAAGTGTTTAAATTCAGAAGAGTCTACCTGGCGTACTTTGTAGCAATTCTGGACTGTGGGGTGTCACAATGTCCTTCTGGAATTGTCCAAGTCTGTCGGAATTCACAATGGACATCAATGGATACAGGTGATCAGACAGGGTGCTTACGTACGCGTCACCTGTCAGAGTCGTATCTAGACGCATCAGGGGTCCAAAATCACTTCAACTGCACGTGCCCCATACCATTAAAGAGCCTCCACCAGCTTGAACAGTCTCCTGCTGACATGCATAGTCCATGGATTATTGCGGTTTTCTCCATACCCATTCACGCCCATCCGCTCGATACAATTTGAAACGAGACTCGTCCGACCGGGCAACATGTTTCCAGTCATCAACAGTCCAGTGTCGGTGTTGACGGGCTCAGGCCAGTCGTAAAGCTTTGTGCCGTGCAGTCATCAAGGACACATGAGTGTGCCTACTGCTCCGAAAGCCCATATCGATGATGTTTCGTTGAATGGTTCGCACGCTGACACTTGTTGATGGCCCGGCATTGAAATCTGCAGCAATCTGCGAAAGGGTTGCACTTCTGTTACGTTGAAAGATTCTCTTCAGTCGTCGTAGGTCCCGTTCTTGCAGGATCTTTTTCAGGCCGCAGCGATGCCGGAGATTTAATGTTTGACAGGATTCCTGATATTCACGGTACACTCGTGAAATGGTCGTACGGGAAAAATCCCCACTTGATCTCTGCATTGGAGATGCCGTGTCCCACCGCTCGTCACCGACTATAACACCATGTTCAAACTCACCTAAATGGTTCAAATGGCTCTGAGCACTATGCGACTTAACTACTGAGGTCATCAGTCGCCTAGAACTTAGAACTAATTAAACCTAACTAACCTAAGGACATCACACACATCCATGCCCGAGGCAGGATTCGAACCTGCGACCGTAGCGGTCACGCGGTTCCAGACTGAAGCGCCTAGAACCGCTCGGCCACACCGGCCGGCCAAACTCACCTAAATCTTGATAACATGCCATAGGCGTTGCCGACCGCAGCGTCGTATTCTGCCTGTTTACATATCTCTGTATTTGAATATGCATGCCTATACCAGTTTCTTTGGCACTTCAGTCTATTTTGTACAGTGGCAGCCAGTGACTGATTACTAAGTCACTAATTACTAAGTCACCGGTGTGGCAGTGACAGGCAACCACTTCGATTCTCGTGTTCTGAATGGCGCTTCGTCGCTGAACTAGCGCCTGCTGGCGGCATGCGGAATCTGAGGGGTGTAGAAAGCGCTGCGGGTCACGCCGGTGCGTAGTAATCAATCACCGTCTGTCTCTGTAGCCAATCACGCCACAGAAGGCTGAAAAAGCATAAACACCTTTTTCTGCTTGAAATAACGTCCAAATTTCGACGAATGGTTTTGAACGATCCCAATTGGTTCCACCCGGTATACCAGAGCAGGCTCGCAATACCCATACAGGAGGATTGATTCGTCCGAGGAGTGTCAGCAGTGTCAAACAACGTCGTACTGTTGCTAATCGCACTGCGGACTGTTGTTTTTGGCCCTGAAATGTGTGGGAATCAAATCCCAAAGGGTTGGTGTGGTTTCATTGACGCTCTGAAGCCTTCTCGTTCCTATACTGAGTGGCGATGATTTGAAATGTTTCCATCTGCCACACGTAATAAAACGGCGCGATTTCCATGTCTGCGTCGCGGTTTTGACATACATCGCAGAGGCGTCAAAAGAAGTGGTGAATGTGGATAAGATGGGATGTGACGACCTTCCCATCGAATGACGCGTTCACTGTGGTTTTGGGCAGAATTGTGGTGAAATTTGGTTCTAATGTAACATTCACCCATTTTACGCATCACATGACTGTCTGGGCTCTGCATGTGTCGACACCTTGCTGTTTGAAGCGTCGCCGGGCCCGAGGGTGTGGCCCAGGCGCCACGCTTTTATATTAGAAAGGAAGGTTGCAGGAGCCTCTGAGCCATTCTGTGGCACAATGGGAGGCAATTATTGCGTTGCGCAGTGTATTTCAATATGTTCAAATACACACTGTCCCTCATATCTCTCCTCGTCCTTAACGCTTATGTCGCAACAACATGACAGAAACACACGTTCCCATCATAATAAAATCCTCTCTGTTCCACAGCATCGCTCAGTCACCTTCTCCAAGTCCTTTACAGTAGCGGGAACCCGACTCAGGAATAACCTCCCTCGTTATGTTAGAGAACTTAAAAACATGTCCGGCTTGAAAATGGCATGATGGATTTCTTTTTTTTTTTTTTTTTGGCGGTCCAGGATTCGAATCCTTATGTGGAGACATCTCAAGTTCAAACACAATAAGAGAAAAGTGCCCTGTGACCATATATGACGATTGGTTCATTAATGATAAGAAATTTCGAGTACAAGGAAGGTGACAGGTGACAGAGTATCAACTTGCCGCAACTTTCGCCGCTGTTACGGCAGAACGTTTTCCTACTCTCCTCCTGTCGGTAGCGAAGAGACATCACGTGTAATGTGGATTTAGAATCACGATGTAACCCCAAGTTGTTCAGTTGGAGATACCACAGGTGAAGAGCGTTTCTTCGTACTTGTCACAATTGTTGCCTGAAGTGTGAATCGAACCCAGACATAAGCATACAAAGCTAGAATTACTCCAACATACCGCCGAGCTACAAATATAGTTGATGTAGATGATTTTGTAATAATGAAGGATGCTCAACACTGTATGAGAATTCTGACTTCCTAGAGGTGGAATCCAGACTGTTCAAAACATTAATTTCCTTGTTCGTCCGCGTCGCCTTCACCAGCTGCCTCTGCTACTGAATACGTACTTTCGACTTCGTTTCGTAATTACTAAAATAAAATCACATAACGCTCATCTGGACGAATAAGCAACACTGTAGGATGCGGAAATTTCTACAGGGACTATTACTTTCCAAGTGAGCAGCTGTGGTGCTGTATGTTTTAGTGGTCTAGTGGCAAACGCGGTACAATGGAAACGAGATGCCAAAATATGGAGTGCATTCATTTCATTACAAACTTGTGATCATTGATCATGCAGCATATTATGGTTTTTTGACGTGTTGTCGCACAAGTTGCCTTTTTTTGCGTTTCTGGAATTTATCGTGCGGTGACTTATTGAATGTTGAAGAACTGAAGTTTATCAGGATCGTTGTTTCAGCGTCAGAAAACGGAATGTGATGCAGGAAAAAGTCATTATGTTCTCTTTTCACTTAATAAAAGATTGCGGGGTGTGAAGATGGGAACATTTCTGCCTTGTATGGGGAAAGTGTATTGAAGGAATCATGTTAGAAAATAGTTTTCTCGTTTCAGGTAGGATCGATTCGATGTGAATTATTCACCACATTCAAGACGAACGGCAGACTTTGATGAAGGATGTTTTTATGGTTTACCACTGTGGTCTGTGTCAGAGTGCCCGATTATTGGTAAATGTAATGAACTGCTACAATAGCTGTGGTTGGCGGACATGCCCACCGCCGCGCGGGATTAGCCGAGCGGTCTTGGACGCTGCAGTCAAGGACTGTGAAGCTGGTCCCGGCGGAGGTTCGAGTCCTCCCTTGGGCATGGGTGTGTGTGTTTGTCCTTAGGATAATTTAGGTTAAGTAATGTGTAAGCTTAGGGACTGATGACTTTAGCAGTTAAGTCCCATAAGATTTCACACACATTTGACATTTGACATGTCCACAGTGACCTCCAGTTACCAAAGTAAATGTCTACAACGATTGTTTAAGAGATATTCAGTGATTCGTATTTGACGTTTCTTCGCCGTGTAGTTGTGATTTCAACACAGAAACACTAACAGAAACAATGAATTAGGTTTGATCTCGAAATGTTTAATTTATTCATTGCCTTACCAATTTTCGACTTTCTCTATTTATTCCATGGTGATATCTTGAGCGAGGCGTCTATTCTCCACGTCTATTTGTCATTCTAATTTTGCCCTAATTTTGTGACCCTGAAGTTTTTAGCTAAGCTGGAGGAGAATGGGTACAGGCTTTGCCATGACATGTAACCATCGTTTACAAACTAGTGACATTTACTATAATAGATTTGGGTACACAAGCTTTAATGACTGTATCATCTCTAATAACGTTTTACTGATATTTGTATCTTGATTGATAAGCATACACAGTACTGTTCTGTAGTGGTACCTTGTATATCCATTTGGTTTAGTTAAACGACTGTACCGAAGAGAGATTAGAGGACCTGCAAGAAAAGAGCATTATATGGGTTGCCTACAAACGAGGCAGAAAGCAGTTCTGGTGATTGTGATACTTTTGAGCGTGATAGTACACACCATCGGTGGATATGTAAATGATTAGAGTTGCAATTCTCGATGACAGGTAAAACTGCCACCAGAGTTTATTAGTGTTGTTCGTGTTTAGTATTGTTACCAGGGTTGGTAGGGTTTATATGGGGTGTGAACAGCGTCAGATGTTAAGTGATCTCTGTGACGGATTAAGGGCTAAACAGCGACGTCATCAGTCCCTCGGTCGAGGGATAGTTCACTAGAGTTAGTGACGTTAGCCAGAAATTTGATCAGATGATGAAAGCATTTAGGAAAGGTAAATTCGAGGCAATACTGATGACAGAGCTGGAAAACAATTTGCGGAGAAGAAAAAGTATATGGATCGGTTCGGGACATAGGTCAGAGCAGACAAGGATCCTCCCAGGGCTCATCTATGGTGGAAGGAAACTCAACCGCATCAGACTCTGCGCCAGTCCGATTAAGAGTAAAGACAGTTAAAGACTAAAGAATGGCTTCTAGTCGGGACATTCGTAGCAGTGAAACTGAAAAGACTGAAATCGTAGTGGACATGAGTTAACGGTCAATAACAAAACAAAGGCAAAGAAAAATAATTAAGGCAGCAGATAGGTGCCCCTCGGGACTCTACATGCGACAGGAGCTGTCTCTCCCGCAGCCGTCCCACCTATGATCCATTATAGTCAAAGCGTTAAAGAGGAGAACAGCACCCACTATTGAACAGAGTGCCACCTTACATTAATCTGGATGAGACGGATACGGCAAGTACTTATGTGAAGCAGTATCATTGGCATCTGTCAGAGTTGAATAGGGGCCTCATTGTGGGGTGTCTATTTGGCCAGCTCGTCGCATCGTGCAATTTTCAAGTTTGTGGGGCATTCGGATGTGACGGTGGCCCGATGGTAGACTGCATGAGAACGTGAGGATAGGCTCACTCGTCGTCAGGGTTCCAAACGACCACATGTGATTACCACAAAGGAGGATTACCGTGTAGTGCACCAGGTACATCGTAATTCCTTCTCATCTGCACCTGCCTTCCGAGAACAAGTTCAAATTGGCTCTGAGCACTATGCGACTTAACTTCTGAGGTCATCAGTCGCCTAGAACTTAGAACTAATTAAACCTAACTAACCTAAGGACATCACACACATCCATGCCCGAGGCAGGATTCGAACCTGCGAGTGTAGCGGCTGTTCGGTTCCAGACCGCAGCGCCTAGAACCGCACGGCCACTAAGGCCGGCAAGAACAAGTAATGGACTCCCTACAAGATTCTGTGACGTTTCACACCATTGGTTGGTGACCAGAAGCAGCCAGACTAGAATGTGTAGAATGTCGTCAACACCAAAACTTAAACAGCTGCGTTTGGAGCGGTGCCACGAGCGGGAAGCATGGACTACTGATGAATGGCATCACACCGTGTTAAGTGATGCAGAACCAAATTTCGTCCTGGCGTTGACTGGGGGTCGGGGAGGGGGAGGGGGAGGGGGAGGGGGGGGGGAGAGGAACCTAGAGGCGACAGGAGGAGCATTCGGTCACCCTCTATCACTAACATTGCCAAATCCAGATTAACATACCGACCCCAGGATGGCATGGGATAAAGCCAGGATATATATTAAAAAAAAAAAAAAAACGGAATGTGGGCTGAATACGAGGCTCGAGGCAGCGGGCCGATCGCTGTCACGTTATAGGCCAGCCTATACCCCAGATTCACTCTGTGTGGGATGGTGCAGTGAACAGACACTGGACTCGCATTCCGAAAGAATTAGGTTTTCCATGGTTTTGTTACATCGCCAGGGCAAATGCAGATTTTTTTGGGAAAGAAACGTCCGATTTCCTTGCCCAATACGAGCGTGTACTAGATCTGTAATAAGCCCTTAGTCATCCGGACTAAGCCCTAGTATGCATTCTCACTTTCATCATTTTACCAGACAATATTTGCAAAAGATTATGCTGATGATGTTAAGAACGTTAAAGCACTATTCATCCCTTCTCGCTGGGCCTTGATTGTCTTTGAAACAAACGAAATGATCCATTCGCCTGTCTCGGAATGTACGTGGTTAGAAGCGAAGTCCCATTCGTGGCTGAGACAAAATCCCCACATAGTTAACTTTATAGGCGTGCGAGACAAACTGCGAGACGTTTTGCTGCACAGATTAATCGGAAATTTTATTAACGGTCCCGGATTAACCTCTGTCTTGATACACTTCGCCATTAATAAATGCCCTGTAACAGTCGTTCACCGACAGGGGGTGTGTTTTCACCGTCAGTCAGACGGCGTCCTCGCCTACAGCCTTCGTTTGCGTATAGTATCATAGGCCTACTTGAGTTATATACACAGAGAGTAATGGAAATAAATGCAACAACGAAAGGATAACCGTGTCTTCTCATCGATGGTCATCGCGAACGGTTGCGCAGAAAATGTGATGAATATACGAACTGGTTTTGCGTGAATCCCGAACGGAGTAAGTGTCGAGGCTGTTTAAAAACTGCACAATCATGGCTGAACAGCAACATTCTTGCCCAATTGACGAAACTGATTCCTCGACTTGCGCCATAGGGTGGTGGGGTTTCGGGTTCCGTTGGATAGGTCAGGAGTCCACTACACGCAGCAGGCGTCTACACGGGTAGCAGGGGTTGTGTGGCGTGGACTGGGCGGTTTTTTTTAGGTTAGATGGCCTCGGGCAAGTACAGAAAGGGCAACAGCCTCAAAGGGTGCGGGGCAAAGTCAGGACATGCGAGGACCAAGCAGCAATCGGTATTGTATTTGTAAACTGTCGAAGCTGCGTTGGTAAAGTAACGAAACTTCAAGCGCTGATAGAAAGCACCAAAGCTGAAATCGTTATAGGTACAGAAAGCTGGTTGAAGCCAGAGATAAATTCTGCCGAAATTTTTACAAAGGCACAGACGGTGTTT
Organism: Schistocerca americana; assembly: GCF_021461395.2. Taxonomy (NCBI): domain Eukaryota; kingdom Metazoa; phylum Arthropoda; class Insecta; order Orthoptera; family Acrididae; genus Schistocerca; species Schistocerca americana. The sequence continues at coordinate 747,301,455 of NC_060130.1, read as the reverse complement.
AGAAAGGATAGATTGCATGCAACCGGTGGTGGCGTGTTTGTCGCTGTTAGTAGTAGTTTATCCTGTAGTAAAGTAGAAGTGGATAGTTCCTGTGAATTATTATGGGTGGAGGTTACACTCAACAACCGAGCTAGGTTAATAATTGGCTCCTTTTACCGACCTCCCGACTCAGAAGCATTAGTGGCAGAACAACTGAGAGAAAATCTGGAATACATTTCACATAAATTTTCTCAGCATGTTATAGTCGTAGGTGGAGATTTCAATTTACCAGATGTAGACTGGGACAGTCAGATGTTAAGGACGGGTGGTAGGGACAGAGCATCGAGCGACATTATACTGAGTGCACTATCCAAAAATTACCTCGAGCAGTTAAACAGAGAACCGACTCGTGGAGATAACAAACAGACCCGAACTTTTCGACTCTGTAAACGCAGAACAGGGAAACAGTGATCATAAGGCCGTTGCAGCATCCCTGAATATGGAAGTAAATAGGAATATAAAAAACGGGAGGAAGGTTTATCTGTTTAGCAATAGTAATAGAAGGCAGATTTCAGACTACCTAACAGATCAAAACGAAAATTTCTGTTCCGACACTGGCAATGTTGAGTGTTTATGGCAAAAGTTCAAGGCAATCGTAAAATGCGTTTTAGACAGGTACGTGCCGAGTAAAACTGTGAGGGACGGGAATAACCCACAGTGGTTCAACAACAAAGTTAGGAAACTACTGCGAAAGCAAAGAGAGCTTTAAACGCAGCCAAAACCTCTCAGACAAACAGAAGCTAAACGATGTCAAAGTTAGCGTAAGGAGGGCTATGCTTGAAGCGTTCAGTGAATTCGAAAGTACAATTCTATGTACCGACTTGACAGAAAATCCTAAGAAGTTCTGGTCTTACGTTAAATCAGTAAGTGGCTCGAAACAGCATATCCAGACACTCCGGGATGATGATGGCATTGAAACAGAGGACGACACGCGTAAAGCTGAAATACTAAACACCTTTTTCCAAAGCTGTTCCACAGAGGAAGACCGCACTGCAGTTCCTTCTCGAAATCCTCGCACAAATGAAAAAATGGCTGACATCGAAATAAGTGTCCAAGGAATAGAAAAGCAACTGGAATCACTCAACAGAGGAAAGTCCACTGGACCTGAGGGGATACCAATTCGAGTCTTCAGTCTTCAAGAAGGGTCGTCGAGCAGATGCGCAAAACTATAGACCTATATCTCTGACGTCGATCTGTTGTAGAATTTTAGAACATGTTTTTTGCTTGCGAATCATGTCGTTTCTGGAAACCCAGAATCTACTCTGTAGGAATCAACATGAATTCCGGAAACAGCGATCGTGTGAGACTCAACTCGCTTTAATTGTTCATGAGACCCAGAAAATATTAGATATACGCTCCCAGGTAGATTCCATTTTCCTTGACTTCCGGAAGGCGTTCGATACAGTTCCACACTGTCGCCTGATAAAGTAAGAGCCTACGGAATATCAGACCAGCTGTGTGGCTGGATTGAAGAGTTTTTAACAAACAGAACATAGCATGTTGTTCTCAATGGAGAGACGTCTACAGACGTTAAAGTAACCTCTGGCGTGCCACAGGGGAGTGTTATGGGACCATTCCTTTTCACAGTATATATAAATGACATAGTAGATAGTGTCGGAAGTTCCATGCGGCTTTTCGCGGATGATGCTGTAGTATACAGAGAAGTTGCAGCATCAGGAAATTGCAGCGAAATGCAGGAAGTTCTGCAGCGGATAGGCACTTGGTGCTGGGAGTGGCAACTAACCCTTAACATAGACAAATGTAATGTATTGCGAATACGTAGAAAGAAGGATCCTTTATTGTATTATTATATGATAGCGGAACAAACACTGGTAGCAGTTACTTCTGTAAAATGTCTGGTAGTATGCGGACGGAACGATTTGAAGTGGAATGATCATATAAAATTAATTGTTGGTAAGGCGGGTGCCAGGTTGAGATTCACTGGGAGAGTCTTTAGAAAATGTAGTCCATCAACAAAGGAGGTGGCTTACAAATCACTCGTTCGACCTATACTTGAGGATTGCTCATCAGTGTGGGATCATTACCAGGTCGGGTTGACGGAGGAGATAGGGAAGATCCAAAGAAGAGCGCCGCGTTTCGTCACAGGGTTATTTGGTAAGCGTGATAGCGTTACGGAGATGTTTAGCAAACTCAAGTGGCAGACTCTGCGAGAGAGGCGCTCTGCATCGTGGTGTAGCTTGCTGTCCAGGTTTCGAGAGGGTGCGTTTCTGGATGAGGTATCGAATGTATTGCTTCCCCCTACTTATATCTCCCGAGGAGATCACAAATGTAAAATTAGAGAGATTCGAGCGCGCACGGAGGGTTTCCGGCAGTCGTTCTTCCCGCGAACCATACGCGACTGGAACAGGAAAGGGAGGTAATGACAGTGGCACATAAAATGCCCTCTGCCACACACCGTTGGGAGGCTTGTGGAGTATAAATGTAGATGCAGATGTAGATGTAGATGTGCACATTAAGAAAAGAATGGGTAACTACAGGTTAAGAGGCCATGTAGAAGAGACAGTGCCTATTTTACAAATTTTTAAAGAGGAATTTCAAAATTTGAAAGATTAAGGTTTACATATCGTCGCAAATATGCCAGATTATGAGAATTCCAAGACTGTATTGCGTAAAGCAAGAAGGGAAGCATTTGGGACCATCCAGAACACTGGCGCTAGTTTGTAGATTCAGCTGAGCGAAGATATTTTGAAATTAACTGAAGGTGACAGGTATGTGAAAATTTATGATCGGTCTGTTAATGACTAAATAATCTTGATGTGCGATTATGCAGAACCAGAGAAAATCCTGTGTGAAATTGGAACTGTTCCTGTAGACGGTACATTTGACAGTTATTCGAAACAGTTCAATGAACTCTACACCATACTCGTTGACATTGGAAGCACATAAGAAGAGACGAAAGTATTTCCTGTTTTATTTGCTTTGTTCCCAGACAAAAGTCAAAATACATATAAAAGAAATTTTAACTTCAACCAATATCTGTGGAAAAAATTACAAAAACTGGGATTAATGAATGAATAAAGGCATAGAGAAGAAGTCCGACTGTTTTGCCGCATGTGTGACGTACCTTGCACCAAAAAATTTTGATTAAGCGTGGATGGTAATGATGGAGGGAATGCCCAGTGGAGAAGAGGGTCATGAAATTCGCAGGCTATATGGCCAATCAAAGGATGGAAAATACTAGGCTTCTAATTAAAATGTGGATTGTTTTTAACCAGCTGCACAGAACCACGAATGCTATCGAAGGTTGCCATAGGAAACTGAAGTCCTCAATAAATCAAAAACATCCGAACGCAACTTTCTGATATATAAGGTAAAGAAGGAAGCAGTAAATGCTATATCTGAAATTTTAAAAAAAGGCTCAGCTGACCTGCCTCTTCAAAAAAGAAGAAAAATAGAAAGTGCTTGACAAAAGTTTAAATGACATTATAAGAAGATATTACGAATCTGGTGATTGAAGATGATGTTTCAAATCTCTGGCTTTCCTACAAAAAATTAGTGAGACATTAAAATCCAAAAAATAAGATAAGAAGTTTAATCATTTGCCGCAGTAATGTACAGAGTGTTTGTAATTAAAGTGCAGCTACTCATAGAGATCCATTCTGGGCTGTAATTATCGTATGGCAACCAAACTTGGTAGACATTCTGATGAGTTAATGAGAAACCGATTTACGCTCTGAAAACAATTAGTTCCAATTTTGGCCCCAGGAGCAAATATGCCTCTGTGAGATCAAGAAAGACGAATAGAACTACTTCTATATGTTATGGATTAGCAACAGGACGTGGGCAGAAATGGTCATACAAATGAGAAAACGTAATGCTCATTTTATTACCAACCGCCGCTTAGACAGTTTGTTCATTATGAGCACCGGAGACGTCGATGAGGAGATATATCCGTAAAATGATGTCATCAAGAATTGCCGGTGGCAGTTCCGCTGAAATCTGAGCCACGTGTTCCTTTATACTGGCCTACAGATCAGGTAGAGATAAAACGTGACCTGGTAAACGCGTTCTTTTAGATATCCCCACAGCTCAAAGGCACATGGATTCAAGCAGGTGATCTCGCAGGCCATTCATCTGGAAAACCTTTGGAGATTACACGATCGTGGAAGGTTCCATTAAGCAGATCTTTCACTGGACGAGCGACATGAGCTGTTGCCATATCTTGCATGGAAACAGTGGTTTCCACAGAGTTGCGCTCTTTCATAGCAGGAATCACATGCTATACAAGGTGGTCTCGATAACATGCAGACTTCACGGTACGCCTGACAGGCCCTCTTGGTGTATTCTCTTCGAAGAAGAACGGACTGAAAATAAAGATGATTGTGAATCCACACCACACAGTCACATACGGCAACAGCAATGGCTGTTCGTACACGACACGCGGTTTAACAGTACTCCAATTCAGCAGTTTTGTGTATTCACTGCACTTTGCAGTGTAAAATGTGCCTCATCTCTCCGTAGAATACCGCCCAGCCACATGTCATCACCTTCGATCCGTGCCAGAAACCGAAGAAAAAAGTCAGAACATTGCTGCGGATGATGAGGTTTCAATTGCTGCACCATTTGGATCTTCTAGCGGTACCAGTGTAAAATAGGCTGTTGATCATGGGATGGACAATTCTCGTAACGCTGCGCGAGTAGTAGCACTACCCGGTGCAAGTGCTGCATGGTCAGTTACAGTAACAGCACCCTCTTCATTAATTTCCACCGGGTTAGCACCCCTTCCTCTTCCAGGTGCAACACCAAGCTCGCCCATGTTTTCGAATTACATTTTGGTCTTTTTTAAACCATTTAATGACATTGTGCCTATCGTCAGACCTTTTAGTCGTCGATACACTCTCAATACAGCATTGTACGAGGGCTGTCCAGAAAGTAAGCTCCGATCGGTAGCGAAATGGAAACCACAATGAAAAAGAGATACTTTTATTTGCAACAGTTAGGTACACCTTCCACCTACTTCTCTACATAGTCGCCGCTCCAACTTCGAGTGTTGTCGTAGAGTTGTATCAACTTTCCAATATCCTCGTCAAAGAAAGCAGCCGCCTCTGCTTTCGGCCCGTTATCTGCTCTGGTCTGCAGCTCGTTTTCTGTGGAAAAAATTTGTCTTCATAGCCAGCGGTTCTTGTGAGCAGAGATGAGACTCATGGGGAGCCAATTAAGGACTGTATTCTGGGTGATGAAGCACTTCTCATCGGAAACGCTGCAGGAGCGTCTTCATTGCCCCTGCAGTGAGCGGCCGAGAATTGGCACGAAGAAGGAACTGCTCGACAGTTGTGTTATGTGGGCTGCATGACACAGGCGAAATCCCTAATCAGGCCCTCATACCTGGCGGGAGACGCTACTCCCTACGCATCTTTACGTGCTCACTGTTCACTCAAAACTGAAAAGAGCGACGCAACACGATCGACGGTCATACTAGAGACACTGCCGAACACATCTGTGCAAGGCTTTACCGGATTTTCCCAGTGGTTTCAATTTAGCGACCGATCCGAACCTACTTGCTGGACAACCCTCGTAATTTCTTCCGTTCACATAAAACCGTTTCAATGGCTTGTCAAACGTGGATGCCACACCGTCGTACAAACAGTGTACAGCGCTAGATTTGCACCTGATAGCCACAATTGGGACTAACATGTTTTCCAACGTAAATCGGTTCGGCATTAACGCATTAACATATCTACTAAGTTTCGGTGCCATATGATTATTACAGCACACACTAGACCACCGAGCGTAGCCGGGGTAAAAAAAGGAAAAAGGGAAAAGGAAAAATAAGAAGGTAAACGTAAAAAAAAATAAAACTAAAACTTTAAACAAGCCGGTCCTAAACCCCGATAAAATGTGAAGGGACGTTCGTATTACAAAAGGTCGGAAAGCCTCGGCAACTGTTGTGGCTTCCTTTGACGGTCGGAAAACGCAAGGCTTAAATATTTGTGGCCGAAAACACCGCTTTGAAGTCACGGCTCGCAAAAGCTCACCTTCGGAATGCCCACGACAGCCTAGCCAACATCTGCCCGGATAGCCGCGCACGTGGGCACGCCGCTGCCGGGATTCGGGAAAGCGCGAGACCACGGATCAAGTCTACCCGGCTTTTTTTGAGACCTAGGTCGTCTTTCATTGTCCCTAATAAAGCCCATATTTTGGCTAACGGGCGGAGAACTGGCGTTATGTGGTGTTTTCGCAGCACCATCTGATGATGGTGGAACGGTTATTTGCCCAAAATATTGTGGACCTTGGACGATTGGATCCGGCAGTACACCTGAGAACCTTGGGAACATAATGAACATTACAGAAGATTTTATTATGTGTAATTATGTAATAGCGCCAGAACTTAGAAAGCTGTACACATTCTAGTTGTATGAGTACATCATTGAGTAGTATTAATTAATCCCTTTCTGTCAATGTATCACATGTTTATATTTAAGATTTATTTGATAGTTAATCTACCAATTATTCATTTCGATCGATAATAAAGGCGCATGAGATTCGAATATGAAACAACCTACATAAACTCTGAAAGCACCACTGTAAACAGCTAAAAAATACACCCAATATAAGCAGGCCATTTTTCTTTATATTTAATGATGTTTCTGTTCTTTAAGGGGGGTAGGACGTCAAACGGGACGATTTGGAGCAGGAGAGGTACCACAGGACATTTTAATTTCCACTGTCTAAGAATGGCCAGAAAGGATTCAGAATTTGCTCTCATAGCAGTGGAAGTTCAAAAATATAAAAAAATAATTTTTTTTTCATTTAAAAGTTGACATTTTTTCGCTTACCATTGTCTGCATTTGTTGCTATAGGTACACTTTTCTTCATAAGTAAGGGAGATTCTTCGATGAATTTTGTACAACATACAAACCATACTTACAGGTGTATGAAACTTTAGAATTTTCCAAATCTATTGAAAAGTGTAGTAATAATTGAGATAATTAACTATAAAATTTCAGTTTTTTCTAAACTCGAAGTTTAAAATGTAACAGCACATTCATTTTTTCATAAATTAAATAATTTCTAGAGTTTAATACACCTGTAAGTATGGTTTGTATGCTGTGCAAGACTCATCGAAGAATCTCTCTTACTTATGAAGAAACGTGTGCCTGTAGCAACAAACGCAGCCAATAGTAAGTGAAAAAAATGATGTAAGTTCACATGAAAAAAAATTGTTTTTTAATGTTTTTGAACTTCCACTGCTATCAGTGTGAATCCTGAATCCTTCCTGGTCATGCTGACAAAATTTTATGAATTTATTCGTAAAAGTATAGACAGTGGGAATTAAAGTGTCCTGTGGTGTCTCTCCTGCTCCAAGACGGCCCGTTTGACGTCCTACCCCCCTTACACCCATGAGCACATGTATGGAAAATAAGTAAAAAATGTTATGTCTGTGGCTGAGCTATTAGCCTAACTGCTGGTAGAGTGCAGCCTCTGTTCACCACGGCACTAGGAGGGAGAGGGTGGCGAACCCATCGCTTCGGCCGCCTTCTGCCCGGCGAAAGATCCATGGTGTTCATTTTATAATGTGCTGAGTGGGCCTGGGGTCGTCCTGGAGGGACTGGAACGAAGAAAAATTCTCGCACCTATCCAGGATTGAACACCGGACCTCCATCTCCGGAGTCTAGTGCCCTACCTGTTAGAGACAACCATAACCATGCAAAACGCTTATTTTTATGTATTATTAATCATCTAGTAAACATATAACGATTTGTGAGATCGGAAAATGTTTAGCGAGTAAAGGCGCTGCTCTCAACATATTAGCCGTTGGCTTAATTGTACGAGGGGCGTTCAGAAAGTAAGCTCCGATCGGTCGCGAAATGGAAACGACTATGAAAATCCGATAAAGCTTTGCACAGATGTGTTGGGTAGTGTCTCTAGTATAACCCCAGTTAGCATCACGTCGCTCTTCTCATTTCTGAGCTCGCAGTGAGTGCGTAAAGATGTCTAGAAAATAGTGTCTGCCGCCAAGTACGAAGGCCTGGTGAGAAATTTCGCCTGAAGCTATGCAGCTAACATTACATAACTATCGTGCTGTTTCGTCTTCACGACAATTCTCAGCCGCATTCTGCAGGGGCAATGAAGATGCTCCTGCATCGTTTTCAAATGGAAATGTTAGATTACCCACATTACAGTCCGCAATTGTCTCCCCCTGAGTTTCATCTCTGGTCACATGAACCGCTGTCTTTGAAGACAACATTTTGACACAGACAACGAGGTGTAGGCCAGCGTGGAGAATTGGCGGAAAGCGCTGGCGGCTGCCTTCTATGATGAGGCTATTGAAAAGTTGGTACAACGCTATGACAAAAGGCTAAGTCAGAACGGCGACTACGTAGAGAAGTAGCTGAAAGGTGTAGCTAATTGTTACAAGTAAAACATTTCTGATGTTCACTGTGGTTTCAATTTGGCAATCAATCGGAGCTTACTTTCTGAACAGGCCTCGTATTTGGATGGTGGGCCATTTTCATAACATTCGACGCTTACGATCGACATTGGTCGATGTGGTTGTATTGCAAGTGAGAACGAGAGGTCGCTAATAGTCTGTCGCAATATGTCACACGACGAGTTACGACGCGTGCTGGTTGAGCGGGGAGGGGGTGATAGAACTTGATCGTGAGCGGATACGCAAATATTTTGCGAGTGACCGCATGTGAGCAGCTGTATGGGATTGGAAATACGAGGGACGTTCAATAAATAATGTAACACATTCTTCTTCTCGACCAATTTCGGTTAAAAAATGCGGAATTGGTTGTGGGACATCGTGGAATATTCCCGCTTCACTCCATATAGTTTCATGGAGTTCCGATTGGTGGCGCCTGCAACGGAGGTGCGTTCCATGCAGAAAGTAGTCACTGAGCATCGCAGATATTCATAGGCACTTGCAGAGTGTTTTCGGAAACCTGGCAGTGAACAAAAGCACAGTGAGTCGTTGGGCGAGGCGTCTGTGACCATCGTGACAAGATCGCGCAAACCTGTCCGATCTCCTGCGTGCCAGCCGGCTACACTCAGCTGTGAATCCTGCAACGTTGGAACGTGCTGACGCTCTCATGGGAGGTGATCGGCGGATCACAATCAAATACCTCGCTGCACAACCAGATGTCTCTGTTCGTAGTACTTACACAATCGTCCACCAGTTGGGGTACTGAAAAGGTATGTGCCCGCTAGGTTCCTCGCCGCCTACGCACTTTCCTACTTCCATCTGTTTGGTCCAAACAAAGATGCACTCCGTGGGAAGCAGTGCGTGGATGATGCGGAGGTTACTGATGCAGAAAGACGTTGGCTCCGATGTCGACCAGAGGTACCCTGCGGGCTTTCAGTTCTGTAGCCAAAAGAATGGGGAATAGTATTGTGTAAAACTTCTTGGCAGATTAAAACTGTGTGCCGGACCGAGACTCGAACTCGGGACCTTTGCCTTTCGCGGGCAAGTGCTCTACCAACTGAGCTATCCAAGCACGACTCACGCCCCGTCCTCACAGCTTTACTTCTGACAGTACCTCGTCTCCTACCTTCCAAACTTTACAGAAGCTCTCCTGCCAACCTTGCAGAACTAGCACTCCTGAAAGAAAGGATATTGCGGAGCATGGCTTAGCCACAGCCTGGGGGATGTTTCTAGAATGAAATTTTCACTCAACAGCGGTGTGTGCGCTGATATGAAACTTCCTGCAGATTAAAACTGTGTGCCGGACCGAGACTCGAACTCGGGACCTTTGCCTTCGGCGGGCATGTGCTCTACCAACTGAGCTATCCAAGCACGACTCACGCCCCGTCCTCACAGCTTTACTTCTGCCAGTACCTCGTCTCCTACCTTCCAAACCAATAATATAGTGTATTGGAATCTGGAATAAAACCAATCTGCTTTCAGTAAAATAATGTGTTGCATTACTTGTTGAATAATACTTGGGAGTCACTCTCGATAGAACTCTGACATTCAAAACTCACTGCAAGAACATCAAAATGAAAATTTCCGCTCGAAACAACCTAATTCGCAAACTAGCGGGGACACAGTGGGGATCAGATCCACAAACTATTCGCTGTTCTGCAATGGCACTGCTTTTCTACTGCTGAATATGCTTCTCCAGTCTGGTACAGGTCATCTCATGGCAGACAAGTAGACATTGCTCTCAACGAAACCTGCCGGTTGATCACAGGTTGCTTAAGACCTACTCCAACTGATAAGCTCTACTGCCTGGCTGGAATAACGCCACCATGGGTACCCAGAACAGTGACTGTCAACAAGGAGAGACTGAAAGTGGAACAGGACGACAGTGCCCATCCACTGCATGGACATAATCCACTACAGCAACGGCTGAGATCGCGAAAGAGCTTCCTGAGAACATCCGAAAAGCTCACCATTTCACCAGAGATGGCAAGGCTGGAGTTATGGAAGACGTCGACGCCTCACCTGCAGACGCCAGAAGCTGAAGAACTACCACCTGGACACAACGAGAGGCCGGCCGAAGTGGCCGTGCGGTTAAAGGCGCTGCAGTCTGGAACCGCAAGACCGCTACGGTCGCAGGTTCGAATCCTGCCTCGGGCATGGATGTTTGTGATGTCCTTAGGTTAGTTAGGTTTAACTAGTTCTAAGTTCTAGGGGACTAATGACCTCAGCAGTTGAGTCCCATAGTGCTCAGAGCCATTTGAACCACAACGAGAGTTGCCTGGTGTGGAAATCTTTAAACAGATTACGATCAGGAGTTGGACGATCCAGAGACAACCTGAAGAGATGGGGCTTCATAACAGAAGATACGTCCTATGATTGTGGACAAGAACAAACCACAAGCCACATGCTCCAGTGCCTTTTGTGCCCTACATCCTGCACGAAGATTGATCTCCTGCAAGCCACTCCAAGCGCCTTGGAGGTTGCAAAGTGCTGGGCACATGTAATATAAATACAATTTTTATATATATATATATATATATATATATATATATATGTTTATTGATGTGTATGGCTACTGTAAATTTGTATGTTTCTGATTCGAGAATAAAAAATATTACTTATTGAACACCCTTCCTGTATGTGCCGTTACGGTCATTGACCCTCGCGTAGTTAAAATACTTTTACGTTTATACGAATGAACTTCTGAATAATGCTGTGAGACATTGAACTGCATTTTAGTGTATTTACTGTCGGAAGCATTTCGAGACCTTGGTTTTACCTGCCATTTAATTAAATGATAGATTTTGGGGAATCTGCTAGCACTTGTTTGCTTGTACGTATCGTTAACTGCATTTATAATATTTCGTGTGTTTAGATAGCACTCCACATGTATTTGCTATTTGAAGTATTGTGAGGCCACAGTTCATAGCTTTTATTTCCTCCTGGATCACATTAATGTGATTATTACTTAAATTCCAAATCTGTCTCACTTATGACTGATTTGACCATAAGATAACTTGCAAAACATGTTACTTAAACTACAATGGTTGTATGTCATAAATATAGCGATGTGTGACAAGACGACGTTAACGAGTTACTTGAATTTAGGTCGTACCTTTGCCCAAGACGCAATAACTAATTTCTGGTTGTTCCAAGAAGCACCCAAGCAGCGAGGATTGTGGGGGACTTACATGTTACCTGGGAGGTTGGCGTGATAGGAAGGGGGAGGTCGATATTCGATGTCGACGCGTAATCCATCCGCCTCCAATAGTCCCATGGGGGATCTCGAGTTAACGTCCCCACCACGCCGACGGGGAGCCAACAGCCGTGTTACATGGCCTCACTCTTACTGAAGTCAAGAAATCTCTACAAAATAACCCAGAATTTTCCGTTTAGTATCTCTGAACTTCCTTTAGCCCCCCGAAATGTCGAAAAGCTGCAGATACCTGTTGGCTCTACCCTCATATTTTTATGCATAGTGGACCTACAACGCGAAAGTGGCTAGTTTGCCTTTTTAGCGAAATTGCCGCACAGGAACATTTCCAGCAACACTTGAGAGTGCTAAAATTACTGCTATCAAAAATCCGAGGAAAAAGGAACTGCTGCAGAACACTTTCGCCCAATATCACAGCTTGGCAGTGCTTACAAACTCTTTGGACAGAATGTTCTTATACTGAATACAAGACCAAATTAATTACGTGGTACCATTCGAAAAAGGTGGGTTCAGACCTTGTAGAAGCTGCTGTGAGCAAGTGCTCTCCTTTACTACTGACACTGACACTGGCTACCAAAAGAAACTCAATGTTGCGGTAATTTTCGTTGACCTGTCTACACCTTATGACGCGGTGTCGCGTCAGAGCCTAGTATTGAAATGTCTGATAATAGGTCCCTGTAAAATTCTAGGCAACCTCTTAAACAACATGTTTAGCAATTGTCGGTTTAAAGTAGACTAAGGTGAAAGAAAGAGCAACTGGCATATACTCAGTGATCGTTTGCCATAAGACTTCTTGCGCCGACGTTATTCAGTCTCTACACAGCAGACATGCCGAACTTGACCTGCCGGCAGTTCCAACATGCAGATGACCTTGCAATTTCATATCAGATTGAAGATCTTTAGGAATGTAAGAACACCTGATAAACAACCTCACTAATTTCAATGAATATTTTAAGGTAAAAATATACCAACACGAATGAACCTGGTGAGGAAGCTGGGAGGTAGCACAGTGGGAGCATATACATTTCTCCGTTGAACATTTCTTGTATTGGTATACCCTGCATCAGTTTGGCTCCACAGCGCTCATATGAAGAAAGTTGACGTTCATCTGAATTCAACTGTGAGAACCATTAATGCCACTGTCAGATCTAGACCTACATGTTAACTCACCTTCGTCGGAAGGCGGGTCTCTATAATTGCTCATTACGAAGATTTACTCTCACTGCCTAAAAACGCCGCAAATCCAGGAGACCAGCATATGAATAAGGAGCCAAATGCTCTCCAGTGGATTCAAACGGGACAGTGAATGGAAACGTGAGTAGCAAGCCAAGAAGGCCCGGAATGACGAACTTATTGACAATGCAACTGTTAAGTTCCAGGACTTCATCGTCCTAGAGACATATGAGTACAGCTTAGCAGATACGGGGCTGGAGAAGATTTTTACAATTACAACAGGCGCAAGCAGGGCATTTGCTCTGACAATAAGTGTGACTGTGGGGGTATTCAGACAGTGAGCCACATTGTAAATGAGTGGTCTAATACACGTTTCCCTGGTGGCATCAAGAGTCTGCATGTGCCAAGGCGCTCCGCTGGACAAAGTCTTCTAACATTCGTGTGAACTCTGGCTCATTTACAGTGTAAATAGTGATACATGTGTATTTTCTTGTTTAAATGTGTACTGGATTTGTTTGTTGTAATTGATGCTTGCGATAATAGTAAAATCCACGAGACAGTGTGATGGGGTTTACAGCGTAACGCAGGCCTCTGGCTATCAGTAACCTTATATCAACTCTCCTACAATTTCCAGTCAAATACGCGGAAAAATATTCTCCCATTAAACAACTACGTCGTAATGGACGTATCACTGCACTCTAGGGTGCGTTAACGACCTCTCCTACGGTTTTATTTTGAATACAGTCATCTGTCGAAAACAGTTTAGGAAGTATTGTGGTTATCCACGTTATATGAGTCAAGGCTAAGGTCCGCACTGCTTTTCTTATTCATTACCTACTTAAAGGAAGTGTAAACCAGTGACAGGCTGTGTATGCATGTCCAAAGGAACTTTGCATCGCAATCAGAATAACACAGGACCTGCAATATCGTATTTATGTGCCGATACCGGGCAAGCGACTTTCAAGTACAACGTCTGACCCGTACGGGAATATACACACATCAAAAAGTCTTGCATCACCTCGGTTCCCAGAACTCCTGAAGATAGACATTGACTGTGGGTATTGTATCACAGACACAGTCCCTTTGACTGTTCAGAGATGTCACTAAATACGCCCAAAGATGTAACAACCACGCATGAGCAGGACCTATTAGACGGAGGGGGTTCGACAGCCAATCAGTTCCAGTCATTTCACCAGGAAGGAGGTACACGGCTCGTGTTGTCTGTAGTACAACCATACCTAGATGGTCAATACCGCGGTTCGATCACGTCCGCATTGTTACTTTGTGCCAGGAAGGACTCTTAACAAGGGAAGTGTGCAGGCGTCTCGGAGTGAACCAAAGCGATGTTGTTCGGACATGGAGGAGATACAGAGAGACAGGAACTGTCGAAGACATGCCTCGCTCAGGCCTCCCAAGGGCTACTACTGCAGTGGATGACCGCTACCTACAAATTATGGCTCGGAGGAACCCTGACAGCAACGCCACCAAATTGAATAATGCTTATCTGAGGGATCTACGCCGAATCGCCGTTGAGGTGTGGGACAATATGGAGCAACAGTGCCTTGATGAACTTGTGGATAGTATGCCACGACGAATACAGGCATACATCAATGTAAGAGGACGTGCTACTGGGCATTAGGGGTACCGGTGTGTACAGCATTCTGGACCACCACCTCTGAAGGTCTCGCTGTATGGTGGTACAACATGCAATGTTTGGTTTTCATGAGCAATAAAAAGGGCGGAAATGATGTTTATGTTGATCTTTGTTCCAATTTTCTGTATAGGTTCCGGAACTCTCGGAACCGAGGGTGACGCAAAATTTTTGATGTTTGTACATAATGGATGTACGAGTAAGGTCGTAGACTCATGGTTGACGACGTATGGATGTTTGGATGTGGCCGTGAGTCGTGTACAGATAGCCATATGGTGAGGCGACCGCTTGTGATAAGCGCGAAATCCGGGTTCGAGTACCGGTCCGGCACAACTTTTCATTGTCACCATTCCATTCTACAGCTGATGGTTGTTCTTATTCGCAGTTGCGAATGCATTTAATATATTTCATATCGGCTGTAGTCGTTGCAGCGATTGTTCCTTTGGACATGCGTGCATGTCCAGAGGAACTTTGCATCGCAATCCGAATAACACAGGCACTGCAATATCGTACATTGTTTGTGATACCTGATTGTACGAAATCTGCTCTCTCAGAGGTTTGATTAATATAGTATATAATTTATAGATTTATAATGCATCTCATGCATGCATTCCTGCAGTTGTTTCGCAAAAAGAAGTTATATGAGTAAAGCATAAGTGACCTGAGGCAGAATCACTTTCCTGGTCGGTCTGTAAATGTCCGCGTCACCGTCTTTTGCATTAGTTTTGAAACAGTTACACTCGTTCTTCTCCTGAAACTTGAAGCATTCGCTCTCGTAAGCTTACGTGAGCGCAAAGTTAGGAAATACACTCCTGGAAATTGAAATAAGAACACCGTGAATTCATTGTCCCAGGAAGGGGAAACTTCATTGACACATTCCTGGGGTCAGATACATCACATGATCACACTGACAGAACCACAGGCACATAGACACAGGCAACAGAGCATGCACAATGTCGGCACTAGTACAGTGTATATCCACCTTTCGCAGCAATGCAGGCCGCTATTCTCCCATGGAGACGATCGTAGAGATGCTGGATGTAGTCCTGTGGAACGGCTTGCCATGCCATTTCCACCTGGCGCCTCAGCTGGACCAGCGTTCGTGCTGGACGTGCAGACCGCGTGAGACGACGCTTCATCCAGTCCCAAACATGCTCAATGGGGGACAGATCCGGAGATCTTGCTGGCCAGGGTAGTTGACTTACACCTTCTAGAGCACGTTGGGTGGCACGGGATACTTGCGGACGTGCATTGTCCTGTTGGAACAGCAAGTTCCCTTTCCGGTCTAGGAATGGTAGAACGATGGGTTCGATGACGGTTTGGATGTACCGTGCACTATTCAGTGTCCCCTCGACGATTACCAGTGGTGTACGGCCAGTGTAGGAGATCGCTCCCCACACCATGATGCCGGGTGTTGGCCCTGTGTGCCTCGGTCGTATGCAGTCCTGATTGTGGCGCTCACCTGCACGGCGCCAAACACGCATACGACCATCATTGGCACCAAGGCAGAAGCGACTCTCATCGCTGAAGACGACACGTCTCCATTCGTCCCTCCATTCACGCCTGTCGCGACACCACTGGAGGCGGGCTGTACGATGTTGGGGCGTGAGCGGAAGACGGCCTAACGGTGTGCGGGACCGTAGCCCAGCTTCATGGAGACGGTTGCGAATGGTCCTCGCCGATACCCCAGGAGCAACAGTGTCCCTAATTTGCTGGGAAGTGGCGGTGCGGTCCCCTACGGCACTGCGTAGGATCCTACGGTCTTGGCGTGCATCCGTGCGTCGCTGCGGTCCGGTCCCAGGTCGACGGGCACGTGCACCTTCCGCCGACCACTGGCGACAACATCGATGTACTGTGGAGACCTCACGCCCCACGTGTTGAGCAATTCGGCGGTACGTCCACCCGGCCTCCCGCATGCCCACTATACGCCCTCGCTCAAAGTCCGTCAACTGCACATACGGTTCACGTCCACGCTGTCGCGGCATGCTACCAGTGTTAAAGACTGCGATGGAGCTCCGTATGCCACGGCAAACTGGCTGACACTGACGGCGGCGGTGCACAAATGCTGCGCAGCTAGCGCGATTCGACGGCCAACACCGCGGTTCCTGGTGTGTCCGCTGTGCCGTGCGTGTGATCATTGCTTGTACAGCCCTCTCGCAGTGTCCGGAGCAAGTATGGTGGGTCTGACACACCGGTGTCAATGTGTTCTTTTTTCCATTTCCAGGAGTGTATTTTCGTTTGAAATCTAATGACATTTCTCAGACAGCAGCACTTCAACATCCAGTTTAGACAGAGATCACTGGTCGGAAGGCTGACTGAAATGAACACTCCGATTCTACGACGACGGTAACGCAGCTATCAAATGTAGCATGTGGTGTATAGACCCCATACTATACAAGTTGTTAGAAACTTTTAGGGTCAAGCTGTGAAACTGGTAAAGGATTCTAACTAAGTATTTTGAAATGAGGAACCAGTGGCCGGAAACGAATCATTCAGGCGGCGGGTCTCTATTGAGCAGTACACGACTGAGCCACGTGGCAGTAAACTTATATTTCATAACAAACAACTGTCTGCTGGACCCAAGTTGGTGGCGCTAGTGTGAAAGGCATTATACAATAGTCTGTGGTATTTCTTCGGTGTATTTGTCGACGACGGAGCGTTGCTCGTTATAGGAACTTTCTGATATTCGTTTAATATGTGGTACAGTTAGAGGCAGTGCTCTGAAAACCGAACAAATCCCAAAAGAAAAGCTTCGAAACAGGCGTCATCCAGAAGATATTCATCGCCATGGATAGAAAAGTAAGAAAACTGGATGTTTCAAGTAACAAAGAGCTGGTTACAGATGTACTCAGGGAGTTGATCGCGCAATAGAAATAGTGGAGATGGTGTTGGGTCGTATGGCAGAAAATTTATCAATAAGAACGGAATAACATGCCTATTTCGAAGAACGCAGTATAGAGAGTACTGAGGTAGTAGCGATTATAGCCTTACCACAAGCAACGCTTGCAAGGAATGGAGCCACATGGAGCCAAATGGTAAATTAATAGTTTCTCGTATGTATGCGCTTTCTTTTTTTCTTTTAATAGAAAATCTGTTAACTGTATTGGTAATGATCCGTTGAGTGACCAAGTAATTATTTGTTACGTAGTTCTAAAGATTACTGTTAAAAATGAACTTTACGTCAAAAGGTTTGATTCACATAGCAAGTGAAATTTGTGTTACAATCATTATTTCCGGTATTATATCGCTTCCTTAGTCTCTATAAACGACGAAATTTCTCAAAAATGGTTCAAATGGCTCTGAGCACTATGGGACTCAACTGCTGAGGTCATTAGTCCCCTAGAACTTAGAACTAGTTAAACCTAACTAACCTAAGGACATCACAAACATCCATGCCCGAGGCAGGACTCGAACCTGCGACCGCAGCGGACTTGCGGTTCCAGACTGCAGCGCCTTCAACCGCACGGCCACTTCGGCCGGCACGAAATTTCTCGAGTTAGTAAAAAGTGGAATAATTTGGCTTCGAAATGAAGTCCACTGCAACAAGTATTCCAATTGCAACACCCATAGAATACCACCGATGCGTGGGTATCAAAGCGTGTTTGGGAGGAGACATAAATCGTAGGATTTTGTACTTCGGGAGTTTGACTTCCAGCAACCAGATTCAGTGCAGTCGTTTCCGGGCAAATGGCGAACAATGGATTATGTATCGTGCGGCTGGTTCGAGGTACTCAACACTGACGTGGAAATTCCTTACCTGGTTTTCTCCATGCAGCTTAACACTGTCATAAGTTGGTGATTGTATAACAGTCGATGTCTTTAACGTCGAAGGTTCAGTAGCAGCTTGATATTATCACTGGACTGTTATCTGTTTTTTTCTGATTCTCTAGAAATCCTAGAGCAGAATAATCGTTAGTGAAATGGTCACGAGTCGTGTATCGTATGAAGCGTTTGCAGAGCTGTAATGTGCAGACGAGTTAATATATGGAGCGATGTTTTATCTTCATAAGGGAAGTTTTGCAGAATGCTGGCCACGTGACATGGATAACAAAATTTACGACAGTATTATATTAAAAACAATCTTCGTTGAAATACTGCAGGCAGGGAAGTGGGTAGCGGCTGTAGCAGAAGCTGTCAAGCGAGCAGGCACAACTGCTGGCGTGAGGTGTAACATCTGGCGTGATAAATGGCAGGGGGTGGGGTGGAGGTGTAGCTATGAAAATCGTAGCAGGCTGTCTTGAATACACTACAGTGAGATCTCGAATTTTCGCGCCAAATTAACGAACACATTTCGTCACATATTAACTAAAAATGGTGACTGTCGATATTGAGGAACAAAGAGAAGATATGGATATAATAATTGGTTTAAACAGTAACTCTTCTCATAAAGTTTAAAAAAAGTAAGGCGATATTGACGTCCTAGGTCATCCGAATCTAAGCATTATCGTATTACTAACTTCCATTACGCCAAAGAATCAGCGGCGCTGAGATTGAGCGTGAGTCATATGTCCATATCAAGTAGTTGACTACGTTCATTTCTATACAGAATGGATACAACATAATGTTTATGTACAATAATGTGGAGTGTGATGGTTCTGTCAATGAATAAAACGTTTTTTATTTGTATGGAAATAAGTGAGAATAGAAAGATATCCTGACTTAGTAATATATCTTGTTGTTTTGTGTCCGCCGGCCGGTGTGACCGTGCGGTTCTAGGCGCTTCGGTCTAGAACCGCGTGACCGCTACGGTCGCAGGGTCGAATCCTGTCTCGGGCATGGATGTGTGTGATGTCCTTAGGTTAGTTAGGTTTAAGTAGTTCTAAGTTCTAGGGGACTGATGACCACAGAAGTTAAGTCCCATTGTGCTCAGAACCATTTGAACCATTTGTTTTATGTCCAAGTGGGTGTTACGTAAGAAGCGATCAAAAAGTTTCCTTTTGAGGGATTGGTGCAGCCTATATTCAACTTAGCACGATTACGATGTGGGTATATAAGCACCGACATGAAGGCGAGGGATTAGTGTGGCATTCGTGTATCTCCGACGTGAGAGCGGTAAATGTGGGAACGTGAACTATGTCGACGTTATTACCAAATGTGTCCAAACAGAACGAAAATGCTGTTATTCTTCTCTTGGCTGCCGAAGACAAAAGACTGGTAGACATCTATTGGAGAATGAAAAATGGTATAGGGCAGCATATCTGTCGAAAACCATCGTTATGGAATGGTGCGCCAAGTTCTGTGCTGCCTCATGATAACGCACGTCCCTACATCGCAAATGTCTTAACGCAGAAATTACGCTAACTCAAGTGGGAGACATTTGAGCACCCGCCCTGCAGTCCTGATCTCTCCCCAAGCGAATATCACGCCTTCGGTCCCTTAAAAAAGGTCGTGAAGTGTCGTCGATTCTGTCGGATGAGGATGTGCAGCGGTCAGTTATGGACTTTCTCACACAGCAGTACACGGTGGTTTACCAGAACGGGTATCTTCGACCTAGTGCGTCGGTGGAATAATTGCCTCTATGCTCATGGAGGTTTTGCCTGATTGGCATACCGATTCTGGACTGTTCGGCCTTCGACCGGAAACTTCTTGATCGGCCCTTATACTACAACATAGAGTTCGAGAAAATAGTCACTTTACTTTTGAACCAGTTTAGGGGAAATAAATCCTGAATTTAAAAGAATCGACTTGTTTTCCTCGTTCGCTTTTATAATGCAACAAATTAGGTCAGGTGACGCACAGTTAAGAAATATGACCGATTTATTAGTTAAGAAATATGACCGATTTATTCTGCAAAACTGAATTAAGCTCTTACTGTAATTCGAAATTTGTGGTAAGGTCTTATGGGACCAAACTGCTGAGGTCATTGGTCCCTAAGCTTACACACTATTTAATTTAACTTAAACTAACTTACGCTTAGGACGACACACACATCTATGCTCGAGGGAGGACTCGAACCTCCGACGGGGAGAGCCGAAGTTCTTACTGTGACGGTTTTCCGTACTGCATCAGGTGCTCCTTTATGAAAGAATGTATGTGTGGTAGCAAATTTTATTTATCTACATATAATAATTAATAAGACTTACTCTCATTTTTATTTCACAGTTTTGGAGCCACAGATGATTTTCAGTTACTGCGATTAACAATTTACTGGGTCAAGACAATTTCAGGATTATACCAGGCGGAATGTCGTTTGTGAGGTGAGTAGATACACCGGTAAGCTTGAACAGTGTAACCACCGATCTACTATCGATATAAACCCTTTCTGGCCTAGCAGCGTCACCTGGCGAGGGATGACTGTTAATCAGACACGCGCACGGTGCATGTAGTATCAGTGAGCGTACTATCCGTCTGTAGAATGGGGAAGGCACGTGATCTACCTGAATTTGACCACGGGCAGAAAGTGACGTCCTGGAGGCTCGGCACGGACATTTTGAAACTGCACTACTTGTCGAGTGTTCGAGGTGTGCTGCGGTGAGTGTCTTGCACACATGGCAAAACCAAAGTGAAACCACGTTCAGGCATTTTGGGGCTGGGCGGCCACCCCTCATTACAAATGTCGGACGTCCTAGTCTGGGGAGGCTGGTAAAACACGACAGGTGGCGAACTGCGGCAAAACGAAAATCAGACTTTAATGCTGGACAGAGTCCAAATGTGTCTGAATACACAGTGCACTGAACACTCCTAACGATGGGCCTCCGCAGCCGATGACCCATACATGTGCCAATGTTAACACCACAACATGGGCAATGACGATTGAAATGGGCGCGTGATCCCGGCACTGGACCTTGGCACAGTGGCAGAGCCTTGCATGGTCTGATGAATCCCAATACCTTCTTAATCATGCCGATTGGAGGGCGCGAATCCAACATCTCCCAGGGGAACAGCTCCTTGACACCTGTACTGCGGGATAGAGACAAGTTGGCGGCACTTCCATTATGCTTTGGGAAACATTCACGTGGGCATCAATGGGTCCAGCGGAGCTTGTGCAAGGCACCGTGATGACCAAGGACTATCATATACTGGTCGGATACCACGTACACCCCTTCATGATGAACATGTTTCCCGACGGAAGTGACATTTATCAACAAGATAATGTTCAAAGTCACAAGGCGCCAAGAGTCTGATAGAGTGGTTCGAGGAACACAGTGGCGAGTTCCAGTTGATGTGCTGCCCCCCCCCCCCCCCCCAACTCGCCAGATCTGAACCAAATCGAACACATCGGGAATGGGATTAAACTTGGTTTCAGAGCTCATCGGCCCCTCCCCGCAATTTACGGGATTTAGGTGACTTGTGTGTGCCGGTGTGGTGCCAACTCCGTCCAGCGACCTGCCAATGCCTCCTTTGCTTCCATGCCACTACGAGTCACCGTTGTTATCCCCACCAGAGGTGGACATACCAGCCATAAGGTAGCTGGTCATAATGTTCTGGCTGCACAGTGTAAGTGTGGAAGGCAGAGGTCGAGCCCCAGCCCATTACGCTCACGCAGCAACAATTCAACGAGCTACTTAGTTCATGTCGTGCCTGATCCAGGATTCCTATCTCTGGAACGTTCTGACAATCGCCGTTAGAAACCACACGATGAGTCGCAATTTAGTGTGCAGATTATTGTTTTAGCGACCATTTGCAATTTAGTGCGCAAATTGTAGTTGTAGCGGTCATTTTGTGCTCACCAATTCGCTCTCTTGCATTCCTTTTCAGCAGCTGCAGCCTTGCTAGCGAGAAATTTGTATTTCATTTTTATTTAACGGGGTTCTCTTTTCCATAATGATGTAGCGTTTGAGGTCAGATAAAAGTGCGTGTAAAGATACTTTGTGTGTCAAGGGAGTATATCTGTTTACTATATTTTGATAGTGTATTCGTCGAAAAATATATTAGATTTGCGTCCTTCCAAAATATGGGATTATCAAATCGCGCTAGTTCGAGAGAGACTAGAAAAATTACGCAAGATGGAAGTCCAGTAGAGACGGAAAAAGTTAGCCTTGAACATCCTAAGGGGGAGGCAGTGGAAAGAGTTACCATGCTTGAAACCCAGGTAAGCGAACAGGCTTAAGAGCAGAGAGCAAATGGTCTGATTGACGATAGCGAAGTGAACGTTGCGCCGAACCGTTCGATTTCTGGAGCTATAAGAGACGTGCCACTATGGGCTAAACAACGATTAAAGAGAATGGATTAAAGTGATGCAAGAGCAGAGGCATATCGTCGAAAGCGACGCAATTGCAGAAGCAGGAAGAGCAAAGGCTGAAGCAAATAGAGCAAGAGCCGATGCAGAGAGGGATGAAGCGAAGAAAGAAAGAAAACAGTTGTGGGAGAATATTGCGTAGCTAGGAAGGAGAAAAGAATCTCGTCTCAAGGTTGCCGAAGATAGGCTACTCCAGGCCGAGACAAGGAGGTGCAGACGAGTGAAAGTACTAATGAAGAACTTGAACAAGGAGTGCAAAATCTTACGGAATGACCAGTTTCGGGAGCGACCGAGCCGGTGCAATTCGTTGAAAACGACGAGTTTGTTTCGATGAAACACGACAGGGAAAATTTGGTATGAGAAACTGAGCGACCGTAAGTAATGGATCTGCTTTTAAAAATACCAGATAGTATGAATATAGGGGGCGAGGATTCACAGTCTAGTAGCGAGGCACTATCCTTTATGGGGGGGGAGGCTCCATTGAAGAAGCGAGTACGGCGTCGGGGTCAGTGTCTAGATACGAGAGACCACTTGATACAAGACACTGCGTCTTGTTAAGGAAAATTTTAATGTACACGGTAGCCGGGAACCTACGTTTCGAAACTTCGATGATAAAATTTAAAAATAGCCTATCAAGCTACTGGCCTATCCAAGTACAGCTAAACTTTATTAAGCCAAGTAGTGTACAGCTCTGAAACTGTCATACGAAGTGTACACCAGGCTCGCATTGACCCTCAGTTATTTGCTGGAGAAATTACCTAAAAATAGAATATATTAGAATGAAACTGGACTCTCATGTATTAAACTCAGCCGCGCGGGGTAGCGGCGTGGTATAGGACGCCTTGTCACGGCCCCGTACGAGGTTCAAGTCCTCCCTCGGGCATGGGTGTGTGTGTTGTCCTTAGTGTAAGTTAGTTAACTTAGATTAAGTAGTGTGTAAGCTTAGGGACCAATGAATGACCTCAGCAGTTTGGTCCACAGAACATACCACAAATTTCCAAAAAAATTATTAAACTCATTTCACCTCTCTCATGCACTTTTTCAACCAGTATTAGTACGAATAAATCCAAAATTCGAGAATAAGTAAAAATTGTCACGGGAACTTTTAAGTGAAGAAATCTGAAAGTTATCCGTATCTTAAGAAATTATTTGCAGTTTAATTAGATGAAGACGCTACTCATTCAATGAATTGCACTTATTACACGAATGTCGGCCACAGGTAGCTGAGTGGTGTCCGGCTTTCGCCGCCGTGCGGAGCGGACGTGTTGTTTCCGCCTGCGGAGCGCGCTCGCTCGCTGTTGTTTACATTTCAGCGGCCGTCACTTACGTGTCGCTTACGTGCACTAGAACCATGGCCAACCGTTTTCGAAAATCAACTTTACGATTCAGCTTCTGTAAAGACTACGCACGACCAAAGGCCTTGGAAGTGGAACGCTTCCTACGCGACGTTGCTAAGATCCCAGCATCCGACATCTTGGGCATCCATTTGTCCATATTAAGCAGTACTGTGTACGTCAAAGTCGTCAATGACGCGGTATGTGAAAGAATACTTCGTGACACCAACCATGGATTACGCTTTTGCCACGCCGACGGCAATGTCGGAGTGGTCACTGTCGACCATGCCGGCTTAGGAATGCGCACCATACGAGTTTTCGAACTCCCGTTCGAGCTTCCGGCGGAAGACGTTATCGCGGCTTTCCGCCCCTATGGCACTTTACATGGCCACACTGCCGAACGCTGGGCGCAATTCCAAACGTACCCCGTTCTTAACGGTGTACGGCAGATCACCATCGACCTCCATCGCCACGTGCCATCTTACCTGCAAATTAGCGGGTGCCGCGCGGTTGTCATATACGACGGACAACCCAAGACCTGTTCCGGGTGCGGCAAAGAATGCCACCTCAGATCTGAGTGTCTTCAGCGACGAATCACCCAATTGCCAGCCGCTACCGTGGCACCTCCGGCTCCGACGACGGTTTTACCGATCACCTACGCATCGGCGCTCTCTTCTCCTCCCACCGGCCGCCGCCCATCGGACCACGTACCGGTGACCCTTCCAGCTGCTACGGATACCGCCGGGGCCGACACGTCGCGCTCAAAGCCTGACGCTCCTCCGGCGCCACTACCAACAGCGACGACTTCCGACACCCATCCGCCTGAACATATGGACGCCCCTTCATTTGAAGTTCCCGTGACGGCCTTCCTCTCAGAGCGACGCGACTCCCTTCCGTCTTCCGACACGGAGGGACGAACCCGCAAACAACGTTCACCTAAGAGGCTCAAGAGGAGGCGCCGTACGGTCTCGGAACGAGACGGATCACCTCCCCCTGATGCTCCAGAGGCCGTCCGACCCGACGAGGCCTCGGAGAACCTACACGACGATACGAATGACGACAACATGACGCCGACTGTGGATGTGTCGATGCCTACTCTACTGGCTCGCTCAGGTGCTCCTGAACCAATGGACTCCACCGATGCGACTGCCGTCGAGACGTCCTCCGCCCCTAAGACCGAAGTGGAACGCACGACCATCACAACGACAACGCCTTCAATGGTGTGGAGTGAGGACGTCGATGAGGACCCGGACCACACGCTGGGGACAGAGTTAACACAGACGGAAGCATCGTTACGCCGCTGATAACGCCGTCAGGTGGCGTACGGCGCGACTCGCCGTTGCCTTGCCCCTCTTCATCCTCCGCCGGTGGAGTTCCCCTCCACGGCGGGGTACGGCTCCAAACCTATCGAATAGCGACGATCAACACTAACACCATTAGCTCACCCGTGAAACTTCAACTGCTGCGAGAGATGATATGGGCGTCGGACGTCGATATCGCACTACTACAGGAAGTACACTTGGCCACACTTCCAGACGTCGCGGGATATAACACTTATCCTTCTCCTGGTGACCACCTGGGACGCGGCGTAGCCATCTACGCCAGCGAAGGCATTCCAGTGGCCGATATCACATACCTTCCATCTGCCAGAGGCATGGCCGTCACCGTCATGGGGACTCGTATCGCCAACATTTACGCTCCGTCAGGCTCCACCCGCAGACGCGACAGGGCACTCTTCTATTCAGAAGAAATCGCTCCTTTGTTTCTTGGACGCTGCGACCATTACTTGCTTGGGGGTGATTTTAATTGTGTATTGCACCCTAAAGATCAAGTGCCCCACTACAACACCTGTCAAGAACTGCGTCTTGTCGTCCGAGATCTGTTGCTCCGCGACACTTGGGAAGTTCAGCACGGCGACGCGCCTGGACATACCAGACGAGTCACTCCGCGAGCCGCCTTGATAGCATTTACGTCTCTCGGAAACTCACACCTGCAGTCCAAGGTGCAGAACTTTGGCCCCTGGCCTTTTCAGACCACTGTGCCTACATCTGCAACATTCTCTTCCCCAAGCAAGTGGTCTGGTGCAGTCGTGCACCGTGGAAGCTAAACACCTCCCATCTTCACGATCCCGAATGTCTTCAACGTGTTACCGAGGCATGGGCCACCTGTGAACGTCGCTTACCTAAATACTGCACGACCTTGACCTGGTGGCTGGAATGTGCCAAACCTGCCATACGACGTACTTTGATTCATTATGGAAAGGAAGTTGCTATGTGGCGCCGGCACACTACCGACTATTTCTACGCCGTTCTCCGCGACCTGGACGCCCAACCGCCCACCCCCGACACCCAGCGGGAACGCAGCAGGATTAAGGCGCAAATTGTAACTTTGACTCGCCGTCGACTGCAGGGGGCTATGGTGCGAACCCGATGTCAAGATTTGGCGGAACAAGAACATCAGACCATGCATCATATCGCCTCCGATAGGAAACATCGACGACAACAACTCATCACCGAGATCACCACCTGTCGCGGCCAGCACGTCACTAGCCAGGCCGAAATCGTCAGTGCCTTTGTCGACCACTACCGCACAATGTACCAGGAGGAGACTACCAACAACCACGCTGAGGAGTCTGTGTTGC
The DNA here is from genome assembly GCF_021461395.2 of Schistocerca americana. Lineage (NCBI taxonomy): Eukaryota > Metazoa > Arthropoda > Insecta > Orthoptera > Acrididae > Schistocerca > Schistocerca americana. Next base: position 747,274,835 of record NC_060130.1, on the reverse strand, counting down.
CACACGTAACTCTCACCCTCACCAGCGACGAAGCGGACGAGCTGATGGAGCCCATTACGCGTGACGAAATCCATGATGCAATCAAAAATGGTGCTCTGAATAAGTCACCTGGTGTCGACGGATTGCCGATAGAATTTTATCGCGCTTTCTTCACACTAATGGCGTCACGGTGGACAACGATGTTTCATGAACTGCTGACGATGGGGAACGCCGTACCGCCGTCCTTCGTCACGGGAATTATTATACCCATCCACAAAAAAAAAAAAAAAAAAAATGGCTCTGAGCACTATGGGACTTAACTTCTGAGGTCATCAGTCCCCTAGAACTTAGAACTACTTAAACCTAACTAACCTAAGGACATCACACACATCCATGCCCGAGGCAGGATTCGAACCTGCGACCGTAGTGGTCGCGCGGTTCCAGACTGTAGCGCCTAGAACCGCTCGGCCACTCTTGCGGGCCATACCCATCCACAAACCGACACCAGGTGTGACGACAGCACATTACCGTCTCCTGACTCTGCTTAACGCGGATTGTAAAATTTTTGCACGCCTACTGGCAACGCGATGCCGCAAGGTCCTGCCTAGCATTCTATCCCCGGAACAGACAATTCCGGGCGGCTCAGTTAATATACAAACGGCCACAGGAGAATGTCGCGATTTAATTGCACTGGCAGCGGCGTGCAGACTCCGCGCCGCAGTGGTTGCCATTTATTTAAACAGCGCATTCGACAAAGTGCGGCATCTTTTTCTGTTCTCAGTGATGAACCGCATGGGTTTTCCACCAGCCTTTATCGACGTGATCCGGCGCCTGTACGGCACCGCCGAATCGCTGATTCAGGTTAATGGCCGTGCGGCGGGACCAGTGGCGATCCGGCGTTCCGTACGGCAAGGCTGCCCACTTTCGACCCTACTCTATGCCATAAGCCTGGAGCCACTCATCGGGAGTCTGACGAGCCACCTCTCTGGCCTCACTTTGCGACAGCATAGTTTTCGATGTCGTGCGTATGCGGACGACCTCCTCCTCTTGCTCAGCTCACGGAGTGAAACACACACGGTACTTGATTTGATATCAACTTACGGCTCTGCAGCTGGCAGTAACATGAATGTGGCTAAATTCGCGGCGATACCCATTGGACGCGGCCTCTCACACGACGACTTAGCACCTCTCCCGTGTGTACAAAAACTACGATACCTTGGTATCATTTTCACCTCCACCGTGCGCCGCTCCGCTGCCATCAATTTTCGACGTGCACTCAAACTATCCGCACGACGGTGCGACAAAATCTTCTCCGACGACTCGATTCTTTACAACGTGTCCAATACCTCAATCAACATGTGGCGACCAGAATGGTCCACATTGCACAGGTCCTCCCGCTGCCATCAACTATTGGACGCAGCCTCCAGGGTGCCTTCGGATACTTCCTTACGGCCGGTACACTCTTTAAGGTCCGCTACGACACGCTCACCCTTCCCCCGCGAGCGGGGGGCCTCGGCCTTGTCAATGTGCGACTCCGCGCGGCGTCCTTGTACATGTCCACCATGCACAAGCAGTGGCGCGGGGGCACCTCCCTTACGCGCAGCTTGCTCGAAATTCTTGTGCCCGCGACCATAACACCACCAGTACCAGTCGGACACATCACGCACCAGCTGACGCACATTTCTGATTTCATCGTCTACTTCAGTTATGCTCACACACACTTACCGACCACGCGTTCTCCTCGACCTAAAGATTTTTACACCCCACTCCTTCGTTCCATATCCAGCAACAATATCGAACTGAGACACCCGTCCACGCGGTGGCCCACGGTTTGGCGTCACATCCACCTGCCTTTTCTTCCCTCCAACGTACGGGCAACATGGTACCAAGTCGCAAATGGAAAATTCGCCACAAATCATCGTCTTCACGCCATCGGACTAAAGGACTCTCCACTTAGTTCCATTTGCCACCTCGTGGATGACGATGTCCATCACCTGACTTGTGCTGCCACCAGTGACGTCTGGAAACTTGCCCGACAGTTCGTTGCCTGTTACCTCCGCGTTCCGCCGGACTCGATTGACCCATGGACTTTTATCCATCCTGAGAATACTTATTTCCCTGCCACCAAAAATTATGCGATTGTATGGGTCAAGGGATGGACGATCACATACATGTATAATGATGGCGACAAATCACGCCTTGATTTCTGGCAGTTCTTACAAACCGCCCACAGTGAAGTCGAACACCGACCGCGCTACCGCGCCTTCTTCGCCAGTTACCTACATGCGATCTTCACGTCACCCCCGCTCAGTTGGATGGTGCCACACACCGACAGCACTCCTGCCCCCCCTGCTGACATCTGAGGCCCCCCGCGCTACTTTCTACATTTGTAACCCACAGTGGAGTAGGCGCATGGACACGCGCCTCATTTCTTTTATGCACTACACCAGAAAACACTAGTTTTTCCCTCACTCCACTGTATATTGCTTCACACCTCTTAGCTTACATCAGTATTATTATTCTTTTTTTTCGTACACCTTGTTCATAAAAAAAAATTGCTCGCCTTGTACGAGTATAATGTCATGTGTTATTTTCGCCGGAAGGATGGCATTTCTGTTGTATTTAAGTTTGTACCAATAAAGATCTTTTGTTCATTTACCCTGTTCCTGTGAAAAAAAAACAAATAATAATAATAATAATAAAAAGAGCGCTAACGCGCTGCTTCCTGGACCCGGGTAGGCGCGCGGTCCCCCCCCCCCCCCCCCCAAAAAAAAAGTGGTCAGCGTGACAGACTGTCAATCCTAAGGGCCCGGGTTCGATTCCCGGCTGAGTCGGAGATTTTCTCCGCTCAGAGACTGGGTGTTGTGTTGTCCTAATCATCATCATTTCATCCCCATCGTCGCGCAAGTCGCCGAAGTTGCGCCACATCGAAAGACTTGCACCAGGCGAGCGGTCTACCCGACGGGAGGCCCTCGTCACACGACATTTTTTATTACACGAATATTTTGAGGTGTTCTCAATTATTCATAAATCGGTTCATTCATTATTTTCACACTCTTGGAATATGGACTACAATGTTATTGGCAGCTGGCAAGCCCAAACTATTACGGACAGCTGTGTTCCAACAATAACCAGTCTTACCGTGGACGACTGCTTTTTTTTCTTCATCGTTGTCTGAAGATTCAGTATACTGGTCTTTCGCCATTGCCCATAACTGCTGCAGGAGTATCAGCTTCAGAATCACTTCCGTCACGAAAGTCACTTATGTCACTTTCACAATTGAATTCTTGTCACAATGCTTTCCGCATAGCACCTACCATTAGTAAAATGTCATTCCTACGTGCCATTTTCACATAAATGAAGTTCACACTCAGCGACAGAGCAGTTACACAACGTGTACTCCAGGGTCACTGTGATCTTTAATAAAATATTTCCGTTAAATTAATTAAAGAGCAGTGTCTCACAACTTAGAACGTCCGTCATCTGCTAGATCTCACTCAGAGCTGAGTTTACGTTGGTGGCAGTGGGCTGTGTATGTGTAGTGGCACACGCACAGAAAAAAAAGAAAAAATATTAAAATAGCCATTTGAGTGGGGAAGCTATTGCTGGGGTGTTGCCAGTAATACAAAACTGCGCAAAGAGCATGGGCCCTGAGTCCCAAACAGTGAAATGGAGTGGTGGCAGGGAATGCAGTTCGCTTGAGCATTATTTAAGGTCCGTCCCTTGCAGCACAGCGTTTCCAGTCACGCGACGTATATTTCGACAGAATTGTTCAAAAGAATCGACGTCTGGACCACCCGCATATCAGTGGTGAGCGTATCCAATTATTATGATTATTGTACTCGATGTCAACAGAGCAAAAACGAAGACTCATTTGCGTGCAAAGGAACGACTCTGAGACTTTCGGATTAATTCTCTTTGACGTGGGTCGCTTCAAACATGAGGAGAAAAGAGAGGGTGTTGTGTACCACTCGCGCCAGTATGAAAATGGCTGCAGTAGCGAGAGCGCAAACACAAATGTAGAGGGACGTAGTGATGGCACTAGAAGCCGTGCTTCAAAGCCGAGGTGGCGTGGCAAAAAACGGCAGTAGTTTGAGGAAGAGACGCCTCAGAAATCATGTAATGTCGGCGCCGCCGACGGAGCGAGAAAACGGAACCGTTGGAATGATAGAATTACGGGATACTGCTCCAGGACGCAACCCACAATTTTCATCTGATAGTGGAGCAGATAACGAATGTAGACGAAGTAATGAATTGTTGGCCGAGATGGACAACGCTGAAGGGACAATGTGTCAGATCATAGAAATAAATGTTTACTTTGTATGTCCCGTACGTCGTTTCTTTTTTTAAAATGTCTTGTATGTAGTGTTTTTGTCTTTGCTTGGTTAAGATATGCATTTAGTTGTTTTTTTGGGGGCATAATTTGCGTGCTTCACTTATGGATTGGGAGAGTTTGTGTGTGACTGTGTACACACGCATTGTTGCTTTAATTCTTATGCCCGTTTCGTGAAGATCCTTTCACTGTTAGAAAGCTAATTCATGTTTTCGACTGTTGCAGATAAAATGATGTAGCAGCGATCTTCGACAAACGTCTGCATACTTACTCGATAGATGTCACGTGTAATTTGTTCCGGATGCTTCAACTGTGAGAGGTAATAAAATGTAGAGTATCGTTCCGTCACATTCTCTGTGTTTTCTTGAACGGCAACTTATACTTTCCTTTTATCGGTTGGCAGTTCTGAGTATTAAAGGCAGTGTTTTATTATTATGAGAGTTCGGAAGCATTCTGTTTGTGGAAGACTGTTGATCTCTGACACTGATTAATAGAGTTTGGAAGGGTATGACCTTTATGCGTTTATTGACGGGAGTTCGCTCTTTGACGTGATGTGAAACTATATTTGGGCTCTCCACCGGCTGTGAGCGCACGCCCTGGGGAAATAGCCGTTTGTTTAATGACGTTTCCTGTCAGCCGCCAGTTTTAGCCATGAGAGCGTTGAGAGTGCCGGACTAGATATTTATGTTGAGATAATGTGTGTTTAGCCTCTCACTGTCAGCCTAACGAATTGACGAATTGATGCGTAAATGCAGAAAGTAAATTTAGCCACTCTTGCTGAACCAGCCATATAGAAACTTTGTTAAGGGAACAATCAGTTACTCTTTTTGATTTCCTTATACAAGTAATTTGACTTTCATCACCCTTCGTTTGGAAGTGGAAATCGTGCTTGTTTGTTCATTTCCAATAGTAAAAGTAATACCACGTTTGCGCTTTCATTTTAGATTAACTGTTAGGATCGACTGATGGGGTTGTGCAAAAAAAAAAAAAAAAAAAAAAAAAAAAAAAAATTGGGATCACATGAGTTTCCGAATATTTCAGAGACGACGTTATTGCCGGTCCTGAGGACAACAGCTGTCGCAGGAGGGCGACGTCGGGGAGAGAGAAGAGAAGAGAGAAGCGCGCCGCTTGCCTGAAACAAATACCTCAAAATGTGCATGCCTACTGTCACGGCGTGCATCGGGCAGCTGATAACGCTTTGTGAACACACCCTGCGCTCCGCCTGTATTGCTACTCACGCATTCTTCCGCTGGGTGAATGATGTAGCCACTCTGACCTACCCGATTGTGTAAAATAAGCCCACACAAACAATTGTCCATAAATACATGTTGTTATTACTTTACTAGCTGGGGTACCCGGTCTTGCTCAGAGAATTGATATGGATTGTGTGGCAGTTGGAATAAAAGGATAAACTTTAAAGTATAACAGGCAAAAAAATACTGAAAACGTATCTAACTATTTACAATAATTGTTGAAGTATAAGTGATAATTTTTTATTGAAAACATATTGTAACTATTTAAAATACTTGTTTATAAACAATATTTTTCATTTTGTAACTTTTGCATCACAACCGTTCCGAGAGTTCCGGAAGCTGTACAGAAAATTAGAATAGAGATCTCACACCGTCAGGTGGCTTGCGGAGTTTGGATGTAGATGTAGATAAACATCATTTCCGCCCTTTTTATTGCTTCTGAAAACCTCACATTGCATGTTGTACCACCATGCAGCGAGACCTTCAGAGGTGGTGGTCCAGATTGCTGTACACACCCGGACCTCTAATACCCACTATCACGTCTTCTTGCAGTGATGCATGCCTGAATTCGTCGTGGCATACTATCCACAGGTTCACCAAGGCACTGTCGGTCCAGATAGTCCCACTCCTCAACGCCGATTCAGCGTAGATCCCTCAGAGTGGTTGGTGGGTCACGTCGTCCATAAACAGTCCTTTTTAACCTATCCAGGCATGTTCGATGGGGTTCATGTCTGGAGAACATGCTAGCCACTCCAGTCGAGCGATGTCGTTGTCCTGCAGGAAGTCATTCGTAAGATGTGCACGATGGGGGCGCAAATTGTCGTCCATGAAGACGAATGCCTCGCCAATATCCTGCCGATATGGTTGCACTAACGGTCGGAGGATGGCATTCACGTATCCTACAGCCGTTGCGGTGCCTTCCATGACCACCAGCGGCGTACGTCGGTCCCACATAATGCCAACCCAGAACAGCAGGCAACCTCCACTTTGTCGCTCTCGCTGGACAGTGTGTCTAAGGCGTCCAGCCTGACTGGGTTGCCTCCAAACACGTCTACCTCTACATCTACGTGTTTACTCTGCTATTGACAATAAAGTGCCTGGCAGAGGGTTCAATGAACCACCTTCAAGCTGTCTCTCTACCGTTCCACTCTCGAACGGCACGCGGGAAAAATGAGCTCTTAAATTTTTCCGTGCGAGCCCTGATTTCTCTTATTTTATTGTGATGATGACTTCTCCCTATGTAGATGGGTGCCAATAGAATGTTTTCGCAATCGTAGGAGAAAACTGGTGATTGAAATTTCATAAGAAGATCCAGTCGCAACGAAAAACGCCTTTGTTTTAATGATTGCCACTCCAGTTCACGTATAATGTCTGTGACACTATAATACAAAACGAGCTGCCCCTCTTTGTACTTTTTCGATGTCATCCGTCAATCCCACCTCATGCGGATCCCACACCGCACAGAAGTACTCCGGAATAGGGCGGACAAGCGTAGTGTAAGCAGTATCTTTGGTAGACCTGTTGCACCTTCTAAGTGTTCTGCCAATGAATCGCGGTCTTTGGTTTGCTCTACCCACGATTGTCTGGTTGAAGGCATACGCGACACATATCGGTGAAGAGAACGTGATGCAAATCCTGAGTGGTCCATTCAGCATGTTGTTGGGCCCATCTGTACCGCGCTGCATGGTGTCGTGGTTGCGAAGATGGACCTCGCCATGGACGTCCGGAGTGAAGTTTCGCATTATGCAGCCTATTGCGCACAAAAATGGTTCAAATGGCTCTGAGCACTATGGGACTTAACTTCTGAGGTCATCAGTCCCCTAGAACTTAGAACTACTTAAACCTAACTAACCTACGGACATCACACACATCCATGCTCGAGGCAGGATTCGAACCTGCGACCGTAGCGGCCGTGCGGTTCCAGACTGTAGCGCCTAGAACCGCTCGGCCACTACGGCCGGCTATTGCGCACAGTTTGAGTCTTAACACGACGTTCTGTGGCCGCACGAAAAGCATTATTCAACATGGTGGCGTTGCTGTTAGGGTAGTAGTAGCCCTTGGGAGGCCTGAGCGAGGCATGTTATCGACAGTTCCTGCCTCTCTGTATTTCCTCCATGTCCGAACAACATCGCTTTGGTTCACTCCGATACGCCTGGACACTTCCCTTGTTAAGAGTTCTTCCTGGCACAAAGTAACAATGCGGACGCTATCGAACCGCGGTATTGACCGTCTAGGCATGGTTGTACTACAGACAACACGAGCCGTGTACCTCCTTCCTGGTGGAATGACTGGAACTGATCGGCTGTCGGACCCCCTCCGTCTAATAGGCGCTGCTCATGCATGTTTGTTTACATCTTGGGTTTAGTGAGATCTCTGACCAGTCAAAGGGACTGTGTCTGTGATACAGTCAACGTCTACCTTCAGGAGTTAGGAGTTCTGGGAACCGGGATGACGCAAAACTGTTTTTGATATACACACCTGGAAATTGAAATAAGAACACCGTGAATTCATTGTCCCAGGAAGGGGAAACTTTATTGACACATTCCTGGGGTCAGATACATCACATGATCACACTGACAGAACCACAGGCACATAGACACAGGCAACAGAGCATGCACAATGTCGGCACTAGTACAGTGTATATCCACCTTTCGCAGCAATGCAGGCTGCTATTCTCCCATGGAGACGATCGTAGAGATGCTGGATGAAGTCCTGTGGAACGGCTTGCCATGCCATTTCCACCTGGCGCCTCAGTTGGACCAGCGTTCGTGCTGGACGTGCAGACCGCGAGAGACGACGCTTCATCCAGTCCCAAACATGCTCAATTGGGGACAGATCCGGAGATCTTGCTGGCCAGGGTAGTTGACTTACACCTTCTAGAGCAAGTTGGGTGGCACGGGATACATGCGGACGTGCATTGTCCTGTTGGAACAGCAAGTTCCCTTGCCGGTCTAGGAATGGTAGAACGATGGGTTCGATGACGGTTTGGATGTACCGTGCACTATTCAGTGTCCCCTCGACGATCACCAGTGGTGTACGGCCAGTGTAGGAGATCGCTCCCCACACCATGATGCCGGGTGTTGGCCCTGTGTGCCTCGGTCGTATGCAGTCCTGATTGTGGCGCTCACCTGCACGGCGCCAAACACGCATACGACCATCATTGGCACCAAGGCAGAAGCGACTCTCATCGCTGAAGACGACACGTCTCCATTCGTCCCTCCATTCACGCCTGTCGCGACACCACTGGAGGCGGGCTGCACGATGTTGGGGCGTGAGCGGAAGACGGCCTAACGGTGTGCGGGACCGTAGCCCAGCTTCATGGAGACGGTTGCGAATGGTCCTCGCCGATACCCCAGGAGCAACAGTGTCCCTAATTTGCTGGGAAGTGGCGGTGCGGTCCCCTACGGCACTGCGTAGGATCCTACGGTCTTGGCGTGCATCCGTGCGTCTCTGCGGTCCGGTGCCAGGTCGACGGGCACGTGCACCTTCCGATATATATGTCAAAAATCATTCGGTCCAGTGCTGTTTTGAATATGTGAATCAATTGATTGTATTCCTGTAATATCCTCTGTATATCGCGGACTGCTTCTCGTCTCAATCCACTGATATTTGTGCATCGTTGATCAGTTTCCGTTTCTTCATTTCCGAAAATATACTCGCATAAATTTATGATCATCGTTGGGTAGTAGTAGTAGTAGTAGTAATAGTAGTACTCGTAGTAGTAATGATCCCAAGTTGTGATAGATTTGTCCGTGGATGGAGAGAACATAATCGATTTCATCGCAGTTAGTGTTGATCGAAATGACGCCGAAAGAAGTCATCTGGAAGCAGGCGATGTAAGCTTTCACATTTTAAAGAAAGTGTTTTGAATCTGGAGTTTGTCCAGTCATGTAACATAAAAATTCCTGCGGAGGTACTTCCATAGGCGGTAATCGAATTTTTCCATTCATGCGACAGGATCCTGGTGTTTCTTTACTGAAATTTTTTGCATTGCAAAACTGACAGATGTTTTTCATTTTTCCGGTTACGACGTGTTTGTGTTTCTTATATTCTGTCGTTGGCTCGTAGTGGAATGCTTAATTTATTAGGCTGTATTGTTTACTTGTCCTTGTCCGCGCTTCTCGTAGGGTATGTTCATTGCTGGCTTGAGTTCGCAGTCATTTTTTATAGGAGTCTGTCGCAATTCGTGATTCTTCAGTCCGTTCATTTCGTTGTTCTTCGATTTCTCTGCTTCTCACGGTGCTCATTCTCGTTCGTTGGGAACTCAAATGTGCTTCGCGCCCTTCGTCTGTTTCTTATCTTCGCTGTTCTTTTTATTTCTGCCGTTTTGCTTACGAACTGGCAAGGTCTTCTAAAAAATATGTGTGAAATCTTATGGCTGCTAAGGTCATCAGTCCCTAAGCTTACACACTACATAACCTAAATTGTCCTAAGGACAAACACACACACCCATGCCCGAGGGAGGACTCGAACCTCCGCCGGGACCAGCCGCACAGTCCACGACTGTAGCGCCTAAGACCGCTCGGCTAATCCCGCACGGCCAAGATCTTCTCCTCTTGTACGTTTGGGCATTGTTTAAAATATAAATGAAGTCAACTTTTTACTAACAAATACACTAAGTACACTTAACACATTTTTCACACTTTATTTTCCATTTATATTGAATCACTCTATCACTTTGACTATTCATATGTCACTCTTTATTTTTATTCACTCAGTGCACTACTTTTCCGGTTCCTCCCTTCGTCACTGATAAGAAACTGCCGTTTAACTCACGACATGTTTTGTTTTATATTCCCCTGACAATGGGTATTCCCAACAGTGGCGAATTTCAGGACATACCAAAAAGGCTTCGAATGGTCCACAATGTTCCAGAACATTCCACAACATTCGAGAGTGTTGTGGAATATTTTACAGTGATCTGGGATATTCCTGGCCATTCTTGCACATTAGCGAATGCCCCAGAACCTGCCGGATCATTGTGGCACATTCCGGAACATTCTGGAACGCTGTGGAATCCTCTCGAATACTCGCGAATGTTCTGGAATGTTCTAGAAATTTGTAGATAGCCGTTATATCTTCAAAAACACACCCTTCGGGTAGAAACGGGAAACATATTCGTGGGCATAGAGGGTTACCACACCAACGCCCTTAATCGTACCCGGAATCGTTCCTGAATTTTAGCGGCAGGCACAGTGACATTAGAATAATAAGTACAGCCCAAGCCAATATTTTTTGAGTTGATCACGTTCAAGTAATTTAACAATTAAATTTTACTTTTCGATTTTATGCATGTGTGTGGCCGAATGAGGCAGCCACTAGAAACTAATTGCATTAACGGCTATGTGGATAAGTAACTTTATTTCATTTTTCATAAACGTCCATATGTTCAAATAATTTTGAAAGATAATTTTTAGATGATACTATTAACTCTTTTCACATGTCATTACAAGAATGCAACGTAAAATCCAGGCTAAAGGTGAAATTGTATTAATTTTTCATCGATTCAAGGGTGAAGTTTCCCATAGTTTATATTTTTACATTTTGTCTTATCATTGGATGGAAAATTGCTGGGAGTTTCGGGACTTTTTGATTCCCGATGATTAATTTGGAATATTATTCTTTTCCTTGTGGAGTCAGTAATCAGTGATGATCGAGGATCACCATCAAGGGGGTTTTATTCTTCCAAAAACAGGAGGTGATGTGACAGAACCATCACATAATTATATCGCTTTGCGATTGTAAGAAAAACTGGCAGCTTGATGTTTTTGACTGTGCTGGAGGGAAATATATAGTAAGTGGCTTCTGGTGTAAGATTCGTAAATTTCCCTTCGCTGAGAGAGGCCTGTGAGGGTACAGAGACAGATCTGAGTAGTCGTAGCAGCACTATGTGTATGGAATGGTTTTAGCTCTCCACTGCCGGGCTGCTGGTTCGCAGAAATGTTGTGGTCATAGGGTGGTCGATTTCTGGAGCTCGCAAGATAGCACGGCCTTGGAATATAGCAGGGCTACCACAGGTGTCTATATTAACATACCGCAAAGTTTAATAGGGTTAAAAGCGGCCCTTAAAAAGGAGGTGGGTTTGACTGACCACACCACACCAACTTCCGGCAGTGTGTTGAAATTTGTATTCGAGAGAATGGCCGTCACTTGAATGACATAATTTTTAGTAAGTGACCATGTAAATTAAATAGGAGATTTCAAACTTAGAATTCGTATCAATAATTTTTTCTTAAAATCAACATGCTATTCATTTTAACACCATTCACCGCATATCACCCTGTAGCATGAAGCACAGAGCTTTCGTTTGGTAGAAGACCACTGATAGAGTGATGTTACCATCAACTTGTGTAAAATTATAAATTTACAACTTCTAACGTCTTCAAGACGTTCAGAATAGTGAAATGATTCTATGTGATACATTGGCTGAGCTATTTTTGCAGATAATTTTATATCACCGTTACGTTTTGAGCTGTGGCTAGTAGTACTGGTACAACACTAATGTTTGTGAAACGAGCGAGGTGGTAAAGGCTATTACGGCACTGGAATCATATTGGAAGGAGTGGAGTTCGAATGCCAGTCCAGGCATGTTGATTCAGGTTTTGCGTGGTTTCCGTAAATCACGTAGGCAAACGCCTAGTTGGTTCATACCAAAAAGAAAAGTGCCGATTTCCTTTCTCTTACCTGACCACTTCGGCACTGTTCATCACAAACGACCTCATCTGTCTTTAATGACTTTGTCCTCGATGGGACGTTACACACCAGTCTACCATTTTTCCAGTCTAACATTTGTGAAAATATCAACACACAGGAAGAATGGCTCAAATGAATCCAAACTCGAAATATATGTATAACGTTTTACCAGCTAACCATAAATGATTCACATGCAGTCCCAGCAGTATCTTTTCTAGGTTGGCTAGACAGGTTAGTTTTACATCAGTACACCCGAACAGCCATCATATCAAGTGCAAACGTGAAATCAATTATAAGAGTGTCTTGTTGACGTTAGTGAGTTCGACTGAGGCAGAATGTCGGACTTCAGGGAATACGTTTGTCAAACCATGAGATTTCGGCTCGTACGTCTGATCCAGCGTATCGAAGGCTGGTTTAAAGGAAGGCTAACAACCTCGTAAAGGAAGTTCCTTGTTGCAAGTGACTATTAAGAGACTTAACTCTTATTGTGCTGTGCCCCCTAGATTATACGGCCCTCAGAAGACCCACAAGGGAAGGGTTCCTCTTAGGGTTATTATCAGTAACACTGATGCTCCGAGATACATCGTAGCAACTCACGTTGCTATTCTACTGAGCGCACTAGTAGTTCGGTGTGAGTATCACATTAAGAAATTGGCGGATTTCTTACGTCTATTAGAGAGACTGCGTCTGAATGGCTTTGATGTTTTAGTAAGTTTTGATATGGTCTCTCTCTTCACTCGTGTTCCTCTGTCTGATTTGTTACGGTTAATTGAGGTTAGGTTGAATTAACGAACGTATTTCGACGTGTGTTGACTTCCACTTAATTTTTCTTCACTAACCTGTTCTATGAACAAATGGATGGAATTGCAACGGGGAGCCCTTTGTCGCCTACTATTGTCAATCTGTTTATGGGAAATTTCGAGAAACGTGGACAGGAGTCGGCGGAATTGAGAACTGAGTGTTTTTTTTCCAAATATGTAGATGATGCTGTCGTTGTTTGGCCTCATAGAAGTGAGAATTTATACGGCTTTTTAGAACATCTGAATTCAATGCAGCTGGGTATTCGCTTGACAATGGAGGTGGAGAAGGATGGCTGCCTTCCCTTCGTTGATGCGCTGGCCAGAGGAAAGACTGATGGTACTGATTTGTATCTTTAGGATGACAGATGTCACCATCCAGCTCAGTGTGAAGGTGTATCTTGCACCTTGCTTGGTTCACAGGGCCCACGACAACTTAGACTCTGCAAGTCTGTCAGCTGAATTAGCCCATCTCAAATCATCTTTCGCCAGAATTGTTGTAGAGAAAGACAAATCAGACGCACGTTACACTATCGACCAACCATGAGACGGTTGAGTGACGAAAATAACGAGGTGGCTCCAAAGTCGACGGTCTTTCTCTTTATGCATGTAGAATTTGTAGCAGATTTGGTTGTAATTCTGCGAAAAAAAATATATTAACTGTGTTTTTCGACTACCGTCTAAGCTTAGGGCCCCTTTAAGGCTCTGTGAAGGATGATATCTTCCTGTTGTACCATGTGTCAGACCACCAGGACAGTGGAAGACCTGTGTATTGGGCATGAGCATAGAACACGGTAACAACACTTGAGCAAATCTGTTGTGGCAGAACATTGCCTTGCCACCGGTCGTTCTATGGTTGGTTGGTTGGTTGTTTTTGGGGAAGGAGACCAGACAGCGTGGTCATCGGTCTCATCGGATTAGGGAAGGATGGGGAAGGAAGTCGGCCGTGCCCTTTCAGAGGAACCATCCCGGCATTTGCCTGGAGTGATTTAGGGAAATCACGGAAAACCTAAATCAGGATGGCCGGACGCGGGATTGAACCGTCGTCCTCTCGAATGCGAGTCCAGTGTCTAACCACTGCGCCACCTCTCTCGGTGGTCGTTCTATGGAATGTAACAATACGGAGAGTCTGGTACGCACTTCTAGCTGTTGAGCTAGTGTTACTAGGGAATCAGTTTAGATTAAATTAGCAAGTGATCTTGCAACGGCCTTGCCGCAGTGGATAGACCGGTTCCCGTCAGATCACAGAAGTTAAGCGCTCTCGGGCGTGGTCGGCACTTGGATGGGTGACCATCCAGGCCGCCACGCACTGTTGCCATTTCTCGGGGTGCACTCAGCCTCGTGATGGCAATTGAGGAGCTACTCGACCGAATAGCAGCGGCTTCGGTCAAGAATACCATCATAACGATTGGGATAGCGCTGTGCTGATCCCACGCCCCTCCTATCCGCATCCTCCTCTGAAGATGATACGGCGGTCGGATGGTCCCGGTAGGCCACTCGTGGCCTTAAGACAGAGTGCTTTGGCAAGTGATCTTAGAAATAAAGACGGAAGTTTTTGCTTAAATCCTGCTTAAAATACTGCTCTTTCCCCGACCAAACAACAGTGGGACAGAGTTAATACTAAGCCGCTAATAATTAATATTTTCTATCGATAACTTCGGACGTTGGTCATCTTTTGTTGTGCGGTGGCGCTAGTGTGTGTGGTGTGTGTGTGTGTGTGTGTTGTCTTTTGGCTTATACTCTGTATACTGAGGTTATAAATTACTTTGTACAGCGCTCCCTCGTTGCTCTCGTTGTATTTGTCCTTGAAATTGACAGGGCGTTCACTCTTTGATATGCCGATGACTGTCGAACATGTCACCCGGCTGCATTCCCGTAAGTTGTTTGAATATTTTATACGCCGCGAGAAACTAAAGCTTCACATGGCTTGGAATGTTTATAGATGCTACAGGATGTCCACATCTTTTTAATGTGCGTGAGCACGAAACATTCCAGTAGAACAATCACCCTATCGATCTAAGTTACAGTCGTTCTGAGTAAAGGAAAGCTGCCAGTCAGAACCGAAAGCGTTGTCCTTCAAAAAATCTTTATTTTCGCGAGCTGTGGGACAAATACAGACAGCAAATTATCAAAGTTCTCTTTTCCAAAGAAAAGCACACTAGAGAATTAACGATTTAGATAATTCAACTGTAGCAGTTTCCTCCTTCATTCTTTTCCGGTGTGGCTCTAACAACCTTCCCATTAACATTTTCTTGAAGTGTAAGATTTGTTGTAATTTTGCATTATCAACAGCCGAATACGACTCGGACTGACATTTTCACAGGTCCTATTTTTGCGCTAAAGACGAATTGCTGCAGTTCCGTTCTGGGTCTGCAGCAGCAGTCCGATGCTTTGTTTCACGCTGCTCTCGCCTTCCCCCAGATAAAGGCCTGCCGAAATGCTTACGTTGGCTACAGGAAGGTCGAGGCGGGGAATGCGCGTTCTGGGATGATATACGATCTGTACGTGCAAGTATCGGCGGGCGTGACTCCGTGGCACGCGGCGCTTCACAGACACGCCATATGCTGCCCCTGCCCACGTCCGCGTTCCTGCCTTCGCCAGCAGCCGTCGCAAAGGAGATCTTCTGTTGTTTCTCTGAGGCGATTTATCAATACCGTGGAACAGTAGGCTGGGTAATCCGTAACACCCGATAAACACCGAATACACTCGTATTCTGTAACAAAGGAGTTAATAAACTAGTGAAGATTATGAAAACAAGAGCAACCCGCGAATACACTACGCAATTGCCAGCGAAGTTCCGTATGCTTCTTGTCACAGGACTGCGCACAAAACCATTGATTCTGCGCATCGCCTGAGTCAGCCGAAGGTAGCGGACACATGCCAATTTCGAAAAAACACTGCTGATCTTTAAAGTAGAAACACCACGAAGACGACAAACAATGAAACTCAACTTGGCATTGAAATGTTTGGATATACAAATAATCAGCATATCAGTGCAATTCCACTAGTACAGGTGGACACACAAATGTCTGTGTCTTTTCTCATTGAGCAGTGACTGACAGGTCCATAGGCTTATATATGATATCCTTCATGCCCTCACCCATCTTCAAGCCGGTTCAATACGTAATGACTTCATCCTACAACATAACAACCATAGAAAAGGAGTATCTATGGAGTGTGGATAGGGTACTATGCACACCGGCAACATCAAGCAGAAATTGTTACGTGGCTTACGGATAACGCTCTGTTTACAGATTGTGCTGAGAACGAAACGTGAATACCTTTCCACCCCTTTCTTTTACACACTTATTTAATATTAGCAAATACGTCGAATAAGTTTTGCTGCTTCGGATGCAAACCGAAATGCATCAAAGGAGAAAGACTCACTTTTGTTAGGAAAGTAACAGAAATTTCTAATAATAGTTACCATTCTAGTAAGAGGCGCTTTATTTGTTGAAAAATGTCGAGATACAGTGTAAGAAAGGGTTCATATTGTAGTGCTAATTTATGGGACTGTATGACCATATATTTATGACCCAAAACTAGACAAATTCGGACCGAGCGAGGTGGAGCAGTGGTTAGCACACTGGACTTGCATTCGGGAGGACGACGGTTCAAACCCGCATCGGGCCATCCTGATTTAGGTTTTCCGTGGTTTCCCTAAATAGCTTCAGCCAAATGCTGGGATGGTTCCTTTGAAAGGGTACGGCCGACTTCCTTCCCTATCCCGATGGGACCTATGACCTCGCTGTCTGGTTCCCTCCTCCAAATCAACCAACTAGATAAATTCGATAATGTGGCAGTGTGGTGCCAGCCAATCTGTCGGATATATACAGAATTAGAGCAATTTACACCTGTAGAAAAGAGTTATACACAGCTTGACAAACGAGCAAAGCACTCGAAAGGGTCAGAGGAAACGAAATGAAACCTCACAGGTTGAGAGGGGATCTGATGTTACTTCAGCGATTACAACACTGAGTCAAATGTACAAAGCATGTAGCATCCCTCTGGCCTGCATACATGTACTGCTTTGGTTGGGAAGGGTGTCATAAAGCAGTTGGATCCTCTATTGAGGCAAGCTGGCCCACAGCTGTTGTAACTGGTCCTTGATATCCTGGATAGTGACATTGGTATGGAGTTGACGTCCGAGCTGGTCCCAAACATGCTTTAGTGGGGACAGATCTGGCGAGATTGGTGGCCAAGAGAGTACCTTAACATCATGCATTTTGTTCACAGAGCCAAGTGCCATATGAGGACGAGCATTGTCCTGCTGAAAAATGGCACCATGATACTGTCACATGAGAGGTAACACATCAGGAGGCAGAATGTCCACAACATAGCGTCGTGTCGTCAGAATCACTACCAGCCGTGACCTGAAGTCATACCCCATGACTCCTCACACCATGACGCCAGGATTAACATCGTTGTGCCTCTCTAAAACATTGTAAGAATGGTACCCCTCCCGACGTCACCACCATGCTCACCGACAATGGTCATCCGGGATGGTGCGGAACATCGCTGAACACAATGCGACTTCCTTCATCGGCAGGCAATGGTTCCTGGCCACGGCACCACCCCTAGCCCAATCGCTTGTGTTGTGGTGTTCATCTACATCTACATCTACGTGATTACTCTGCTATTCACAATAAAGTGACTGGCAGATGGTTCAATGAACCACCTTCAAGCTGTCTCTCTACCGTTCCACTCTCGAACGGAGCGAGAGACAAATGAGCTCTTAAATTTTCCTGTGCGAGCCCTGATTTCTCTTATTTTATCGTGATGTTACATCTGATGTTAACGGCAGCTACCCAAGGGGTAGTAATTCCCTAGTCTGGCTGCTGATAGTCTCCCATCAACGGTACGGGATGACGCAGACTGTAGTAAGGAGTCTATTACTTGTTCGTGGCTGGCAGGCACAGATGTGAAGATGACACGATCAGCTTGGTGCACAATACGATGATCCTTCCTTTTTAGTAACAGACATGATCTACCGGAACGTTGACGACGAGTGTGTCTGCCCTCACGTTCGCAGGGTGTCCTACATCGTCCTACATTGTCACATCCGAATGCCCCATAAATCTGGATATCGCAAGATTCGGCCAGCCAGCAAATGGAGACTCACAACGCGGCCACCTCCAAACATTGTTCGGTGCTGATAACGCTGTCTCACACGAGTACGTGGCATCTTCCTGTCTGTCACAATGATCACTCAACATCTGACACCGTCCACGTCCCTTATATACTCTACCAGGACTGGTGACAACACCAGACACGAACAACACTAATACACTCTGGTGGGTGCTTTATCTTTAATAGAGAGCTGCAACTCCAACCATTTGGATACTTGCAGATGATGTGTACATGTACCACGTCATCTGTGTGCTTCATTTTTTTATTATGAGGTGCAGATTAAGATTTGCTGTCGTTTCTCTGAACTGATTACGATGAATACGGGATTGACATCTTTTAAAAGGAATAGCCGATTTCCTTCCCCATCTTTGTCTTACTTGAGTTTGTGCCAGGCCTCCAATGATCTCAATCGAGCGAGCTGACGCCGTGGTAAGGCAATGGACTTGTATTCGGGACGGCCGGCCGGAGTGGCCGAACGGTTCTAGGCGCTACAGTCTGGAACCGCGCGACCGCTACGGTCGCAGGTTCGAATCCTGCCTCGGGCATGGATGTGTGTGATGTCCTTAGGTTAATTAGGTTTAAGTAGTTCTAAGTTCTAGGGGACTGATGACCTCAGAAGTTAAGTCCCATAGTGCTCAGAGCCATTTTGTATTCGGGATGACTGCTGCAGAAATTCTCATGCAGCCAACTAGATTTAGGTTTTTTTTTTATTTATTTTTTTATTATTTTTTTTTTTTTAAGAAAATCTGTTTGGGCAATTGCCGGGATGGGTCCTTTGAAAAGGTCACTACCGTTTTGTTTTCTCGTCTTTGTGCTACCTCAGACTGACCTTGCTGTTTACGACAAATTGACCTCTGATCTTTCTTCCTTTGTAGACAGCAGCGCCAGTAGCGTCACAAGTTGCTGTAGGGCCATCTCTAGCAATATTGCTGGTGGCAAACATAATACGTGAAATGTCATCGGCCCGTCCTTAGAGCTTCCGTGGCATCTCACGAAGACCGAATTTCCGGCATAACAGATTTCGTGAGCTGTAAACCGCTCTAAGAAATTATTTCAAGTTTCAGGCCTTTCAGCCAGTCAGCCTTTGGAGCGGTATTTTAATTTTGTCAGTTCTTACTCCCAACTTCATTCCAACAATTTCTGTAACACACCTTGCGTCATGCGAAGGGCCAGCATAGTCGCAACCACAACCCACTTAGATGGATCACGGAAATTGCAACCCATCATCTCCAGGCAGGATAAAGTCCTCCGGGAGACCGGAAACCGGCTCCAGCTTACACAACAGCTGAGGACAAAGCCCACCAACACGGCCAAGAACGTTACGTTACCCACTTATTCAATTAATTTTGTTGCACGTCCGATTCAACTACCATTTCCTTCCCTTCAATCGTGTTTGAATTGTATTGTTAATGCCGCTGTACATGTTCCACACATCGCTTTAGTTTTATCAAATTCAACAATTTTATGTAAAATATAATTATCGTATGGCATTGTTGGCACGGATGTCCCACGGGGTGGGTTCAGCCATCTGTCGGAATGAGTATTCTTCCCCCGCGTACACTGGCCCCTTTCCTTCTGAATATGTGGGAGTTGTGTCGTATAGGCATTTGTAGAGTGCAATGGATGCGTGTACAGTGTAGTGTAGTGTTGTGTTGTGTGACGATGACGATGACGATGACGATGATGATGATGATGATGAGAGAAGGCAGGGGGTGAAACCCGGTGCCGGCACGTAGCCTACTTTTCTCGAATGCACCAAAACGACCGCCAAGCTTAACGTTCCCACCACACAGACGCATCACTATCAACGGTGTAACATGCCCTCACTTCATCAGACATTACGGAAAGGTTTGGAATTTATCCCATGACGTTGGTGCAAAGACAGGTGATCAGGAACTTTACGCCACCACCTCTCCTCCTCTGGCCAGCGAAGTACCACCACCGCGATTCGAACCGGCTTGTCTACAAGTCGAGCGCAACTGAAGAAGCCTGCGCTAGCGACTTCGTCTACGTAGGCGGGTATTGCTTTTATGATTTATGATGAATGAAAACTAGTGCAGAAAATCTGACCGAAGGTATTCAATACAAAAAGGGTGCTGTAGACTGTGGTGCAACAGCTCCATTTCGATAACAACTTGGGACGGACTCTCCGGTTATGTTGTTGGCGAATGACCGCCACGTTGACCTGTATTCGTCAACAACAGATGGAAAATACGAGTGACACTACTGTGTATGGTTGAAAGAGTCATGTCTGCGTTCGATGGGAGTTTCGAACGAAATCGATGACAAATCCAGATCAAGAAGACCGAATTCAGGTTTAAACAATGTGCTACTTATTAAAAATATAGTCTTTTACGCCTGTTTCACATAACTTAGTAGTTTTTGGTGGCGTCTGAGATTTATACACTCATCTTCTTCAACAATCTTGCAGTCTCATCGACAGTCATCTGCGACATACTAAATCGATATTCTCTATAAAACCTCATACAATTTCTTTGACAGTTGCAATCTTTTAACTTGAGCAATGTAGCAAACAGATATTAATCATTTAAAGGACGCCTTTGTGAACTACCAAAATGCTATTGCAAGGGTATATTATTTATAATCGAGAATACTCGTGTTTTTTAAATCAATGTATCATTAACAATATCGGGTTGTGGGTTCGCCTTGATGCGAAACACTTTTGTTATTTATCTATTTATTCCTCCAACCTAGTTTCAGCGACAAATATCGCCGTCATCAGGTTTTTTTTTTACACTAAAACGTACAGAAATAGCATACTTATAAAACATTATAAAACATTATTATATATGTACTGTTTTGTTCCAAATATTGTTTTCATGAATAATTCCATAATACCTTATTTACTACACGTCACAGCATGACTTTTGCAATTGTCGCCGCTGTTTCTGGCATATTTTCAGCGGTTTTTTGCTGTCGTTTTTCTCGGCATTCATCATGTCATCTATAACTGTATTAGTCGCTGTTAGTAAACTAAAATAAAAACGCGACCTTATGTATCATCTTAAGCCGACTTATATATATAAAACTTTAAGTTCTCTGTGTCAAGATACAAATCCTATAATTACAGCAATAGAATACGTGTAATGTTTGATGAGCTGAAATTAATTAAAACAATACGTTATTGTGAATACAAAATCTTGTCACGTATATTATTCTAATTGTTTGCGTCGTAGCATCATAAGTTGCAAGCAGCATTATAGTAACAGATCTATCAAACCTCTACTGACAAGCAAATGATTTCACGTGGTACAGCACTTGCACATATATTGTATAAAGAAAGACTATCTTACTATTAAGAAAACACTCGGAGCCCAAAAATTACGAAAAAAGAAAAGAAAGAAAAATTCAGAAGTCACATCAAAAGAAAGAAAGATTGGGATTTAACGTCCTATTGGTGACGAGGTAATCAGAGATATTGCACAAGTTGGAATTGGGGGAGGATATCGTCCGTGGTATTTCAAAGGAACGAACTCGGAATTTGCCTTAAGCAATTTAAGGAAATGATGGAAAAGCTAAATTTGGATAGCGTGGGTTTGAACCGCCGCTCAGTTCCATTAGCAGAAAACCTAGCGGTAAAAAAAAATGCCTTATTTTAATACGAAAGTCGTCCATAATAAAGATAACTGTCGTATTTTGTGACACATGTACGAGAGTGAGTCAAATGAAAACCTTTAATATTTTTTTAAATATTATTTATTGTGCAGAAATGGTACAAAGCTGTATCTCCCCCACGCTCAATGCAAGTCCTCCAGCGCTTACAAAGAGCATAAATTCCTTTAGAAAAAAATTCTTTTGGTAGTACGCCCAACCACTCATGCACCGCGTGGTGTACCTCTTCATCAGAACGGCACTTCTTTCCTCCTATTGCATCTTTGAGTGGTCCAAACATATGGAAATCGCTTGGGGAAAGGTCTGGTGAGTATGGTGGATGAGGAAGACACTCAAAATGCAGGTCTGCAACTGTTGTACCGGCAGTGTGGGGCCTTGTATTGTCATGTTGCAAAAGGACACCTGCTGACAGCAATCCACGTCAGTTTGATTTGATTGCAGGCCGCAGATGACTTTTTAGGAGATCTGTGTATGATGCACTGGTGCCAGTGGTCCTTCTAGGCATTTAATTCTCCAATATGATCCCTTTTTCGTCCCAAAAGAGAGTCAGCATAACCTTCCCTGCTGATGGTTCTGTTAGAAACTTCTTTGGTTTTGGTGATGAGGAATGGCGCCATTCCTTGCTCGCTCTCCTCGTTTCCGGTTGGTGGAACTGAACCCAGGTTTCGTCCCCAGTAACGATTCTTGCAAGGAAGCCATCACCTTCTCGTTCAAAGCGCCGAAGAAGTTCCTCACAAGCATCAACACGTCGTTCTCTCCTTTCAGGAGTCAGCTGCCGTGGCACCCATCTTCCAGACACTTTGTGAAACTGGGGCACATCATGCACAGTGTGGTGTGCTGACCCATGACTAATATGCAAACATGCTGCAATGTCATTCAGTGTCACTCGGCGGTTTTCCTTCACTATGGCTTCAACTGCTGCAATGTTCTGTGGAGTCACAACTCATTGTGCCTGACCTGGACGAGGAACATCTTCCACTGAAGTCACACTATTTGCAAACTTCGTACTCCATTCGTAAACTTTCTGCTGTGACAAAAATGCATTACTGAACCTTCATTCGTCGATGAATTTCAGTAGGTTTCACACCTTCACTACGCAAAAACCGAATAATAGAACGCTGTTCTTCCTTGGTGCAAGTCGCAAGTGGGGCGGCCATCTTTATACTGATACTGCGACGGTATGTATGCATCTGCACTATGCTGCTACCTACAGGACATTCTGCACGCTGTTTGTAGCACGCTTACTAACTTACAGCATAACGGCGCGAATTTTCGATTTGTTATTACAAATTTAAGGTTTTCATTTGACTCACCGTCCTATAAAAGAAAATTAAAGGATAAGGTTACGTTGCATGGCAGTTGGAAATTGAGATGCTTAAAAAGTCGTTGCATTTCATCAGACAGCACAGTAATTGAAAGTGAGATATTTATGAACAATGTTATTAACACTATACAATGGCAACACAATATCCTCATTACAATTAACATGTCGGTTCATATGTGGTAGTAGGGAACAATGTACGCCATCTAATCAAAAGCATCCGGACACCTATTAGTGAACTCTGACACGGGGTATGTACACCCTTTGCCTTTATGATGGCTGTAACTCTACTGGTGGCACTTCAGTAAGGCGTCTGAATGTCTGTGGGGGAATGGCATACCCATTCCTCTCAAGAGCCGAAATCATAGACGGCAGTAGTATTGGACGCTGGGGTGTGGAACGAAGTGGAATTTCTAACTCACCCCAAAAGTCTTCCATGGGCTTCAGGTCGGATCTCTGGGCAGGCCATTCCATTTCAGGAATGTAACTGTCGAGAAACCATTGCCTCACAGATGCTGCTTTATAAAACGGTGTACTGCCATGCTGATACAGTCAGACATCGTCTCTGAACTGTTTCTCTATGACACGCAATAAACGATGCTACAGAGTGTTTCAAAAATGACCGGTATATTTGAAACGGCAATAAAAACTAAACGAGCAGCGATAGAAATACACCGTTTCTTGCAATATGCTTGGGACAACAGTACATTTTCAGGCAGACAAACTTTCGAAATTACAGAAGTTACAATTTTCAACAACAGATGGCGCTGCGGTCTGGAAACTCTATAGTACGATATTTTCCACATATCCACCATGCGTAGCAATAATATGGCGTAGTCTCTGAATGAAATTACCCGAAACATTTGACAACGTGTCTGGCGGAATGGCTTCACATGCAGATGAGATGTACTGCTTCAGCTGTTCAATTGTTTCTGGATTCTGGCGGTACACCTGGTCTTTCAAGTGTCCCCACAGAAAGAAGTCACAGGGGTTCATGTCTGGCGAATAGGGAGGCCAATCCACGCCGCCTCCTGTATGTTTCGGATAGCCCAAAGCAGTCACACGATCATCGAAATATTCATTCAGGAAATTAAAGACGTCGACCGTGCGATGTGGCCGGGCACCATCTTGCATAAACCACGAGGTGTTCGCAGTGTCGTCTAAGGCTGTTTGTAGCGCCACAAATTCACGAAGAATGTCCAGATAGCGTGATGCAGTAATCGTTTCGGATCTGAAAAATGGGCCAATGATTTCTTTGGAAGAAATGGCGGCCCAGACCAGTACTTTTTGAGGATGCAGGGACGATGGGACTGCAACATGGGGCTTTTCGGTTCCCCATATGCACCAGTTCTGTTTATTGACGAAGCCGTCCAGGTAAAAATAAGCTTCATCAGTAAACCAAATGCTGCCCACATGCATATCGCCGTCATCAATCCTGTGCACTATATCGTTAGCGAATGTCTCTCGTGCAGCAATGGTAGCGGCGCTGAGGGGTTGCCGCGTTTGAATTTTGTATGGATAGAGGTGTAAACTCTGGCGCATGAGACGATACGTGGACGTTGGCGTCATTTGCAGCTGCAACACGGCGAACGGAAACCCGAGGCCGCTGTTGGATCACCTGCTGCACTAGCTGCGCGTTGCCCTCTGTGGTTGCCGTATGCGGTCGTCCTACCTTTCCAGCACGTTCATCCGTCACGTTCCCAGTCCGTTGAAATTGTTCAAACAGATCCATTATTGTATCGCTTTTCGGTCCTTTGGTTACATTAAACCTCTGTTGAAAACTTCGTCTTGTTGCAACAACATTGTGTTCTAGGCGGTGGAATTCCAACACCAGAAAAATCCTCTGTTCTAAGGAATAAACCATTTTGTCTACAGCACACTTACACGTTGTGAACAGCACACGCTTACAGCAGAAAGACGACGTACAGAATGGCGCACCCACAGACTGAGTTGTCTTCTATATCTTTCACATCACTTGCAGCGCCATCTGTTGTTGAAAATTGTAACTACTGTAATTTCGAAAGTTTGTCCGCCTGAAAATGTACTGTTGTCCCAAGCATATTGCAACAAACGGTGTATTTCTATCGCTGCTCGTTTAGCTTCTATTGCCGTTTCAAATATACCGGTCATTTTTGAAACACCCTGTATAAACTGTGTCCACATCCTTCGGTATTTAGCATTTTCTTAAGCCCAATGAGGAGACCACAAACTAACCATGAAAAACATCCACATACCGTAACACGATCTCCTCCTTACTTCGCTGTTGGCATTATACGTAATGGCAATACACGTTTTACATGCTTTCGCCAAACCTAAACCCTTCCATCGGATTGCCACAGCGTAAAGTGTGATTCATCACTCTGTATCACTCGTTTCCAGTCATCCACCGTTCAGTAACGCCGCTCTTTAAACAACCTCAAGCGTAGCTTAGCACAGAAATATGTAGCTTATGGGGAGCTGATCAATCATTGTACCACATTCTTTTTAACTCCCTACGCACAGTAGCTGGACTGCTGGTAGCACTTTGGAA
The DNA here is from genome assembly GCF_021461395.2 of Schistocerca americana. NCBI lineage: Eukaryota > Metazoa > Arthropoda > Insecta > Orthoptera > Acrididae > Schistocerca > Schistocerca americana. The sequence continues at coordinate 747,249,166 of NC_060130.1, read as the reverse complement.
CTCTCGAGTGATTCCTTCAGCTGATTTCATGCGATTTTTTTTACAAACACGCTCTGCAATGCTGGACGAGCCCTGTCCGTAAGTATATGTGGTCGTATTATATACTGAAGCGCCAAAGGAACTGATATAGGCATACCAGAGGTATGTGAACAGGTAGAATACGGCGCTGCGGTCCGCAACGCCTAGATAAGACAACAAGTGTCTGCAGCAGTTGTTAGATTGGTTACTGCTGCTACAATGGTAGGTTATCAATATTTAAGTGAGTTTGAACGTGGTGTTATAATCGGCGCACGAGCGATGGGACACAGCGTCTCCGAGGTAGCGATGAAGGGGGATTTTCCCATATGACCACTTTACGAGTGACCCGTGAATATCAGCAGTCCGGTAAAACATCAAATCTCCGACATCGCTGCAGCCGGAAAAAGATTCTGCAAGAACGGGAGCAACGACGACTGAAGAGAATCGTTCAACGTGGCAGTAGTGCAACCCTTCCGCAAACTGCTGCATATTTCAGTGCTGGGCCATCAACAAGTGTCAGCGTGCGAACCATTCAACGAAACATCATCGATATGGGCTTTCCGAGCCGAACGCCCACTCGTGTACCCTCGATGACTGCACGACAAAAAGCTTTACGCCGCAACTGAGCCCGTCAACACCGACGTTGAACTGTTGACGACGGGAAACATGTAGCCTGGTCCTGCGAGTCTTGTTTCAAATTGTATCGAGTCGATGGAAATTTACGGGTGTGGTTACAACCTCATGAATCCATGGAACCTGCGTGTCAGCAGGGGACTGTTCAAACTGGTGAGGGCCCTGTAATGGTGTGGGGCGTGTGCAGTTGGAGTGATATGGGACGCCTCTGACAGATGACACGTACGTAAGCACTCCGTCTGATCACCTCTATCCCTTCATGTCCATCGCTCATTCCGACGGACTTGTGCAATTCCAGCAGGACAATGCGACACCCATCACGACCCGAATTGCTACAAAGTCGCTCCAGGACTCTCTTCTGAGTTCAAACACTTCCGATGGCCACCAAACTCCCCAGACGTGAGAATTATTGAGCATATCTTGGATGCCTTGCAACGTGCTGTTCAGAAGAGATCTCCACCCCCTCGTACTCTTACGGATTTATGGACGGCCCTGCACGATTCATGGTCAGTTTCCTTCAACACTACTTCAGACATTATTCGAGTCCATGCGACGTTGTGATGCGACACTTCTGCGTGCTCCCAGTGGCACTTCACGATATAAGGCAGGTGTGCCAGTTTCTTTGAGGATGATGATGATGTTTGGTTTGTCGGGCGATCCACTGCGCGGTCATCAGCGCCCGTACAAAGTCCTAATGTTTACACAGTCCAAATTTTTACACTGCCACGAATGATGATGAAAGGAGGAGGACAACACAAACACCCAGTCCCCGGTCAGAGAAAATCTCCAACCCGGCCGGGAATCGAACCCGGGACCCCGTAATCCAGAGGCAGCAACGTTTGTCACTAGTCCACGAGCTGCGGAAACTAGTTTCCTGGGCTCTTAAGTGTACGAATACATGGTGTCTGTGCTTTCGGACATGCATTCATATAATTTGATTGGCCTAGCTGGGCAATGGTTGGTTGGTTGGTTTTGGGGAAGGAGACCAGACAGCGTGGTCATCGGTCTCATCGGATTAGGGAAGGATGGGGAAGGAAGTCGGCCGTGCCCTTTCAGAGGAACCATCCCGGCATTTGCCTGGAGTGATTTAGGGAAATCACGGAAAACCTAAATCAGGATGGCCGGACGCGGGGTTGAACCGTCGTCCTCCCGAATGCGAGTCCAGTGTCTTACCACTGCGCCACCTCGCTCGGTCTAGCTGGGCAATGGATCCACCTTCTGTGCAGATGCACAAATACGTCCGACCTCCTGTGGGAATCTCAGTGAGCGAATATAGAGGAAATCTACAGGGACTGCGGAGAAGTGGCGCTCGATGGAAGTGTGGATCGGCCGTGAGGCGTGCCGAGATAGTCCACGTAGTTGCGATAACACTGTGTCTCGGATGGTGCAGTGGTTAATGCGCCTGCCTAGTAAGCAGGCGATCCCAGGTTCGAATCCCGGTCTGGTACACATTTTCACTCGTCGCCGTTGATTCTGCATAATGTCACAAAGCAGCTAACAACAGTGATCCCCTACCTTTGCTTTCCTTTCTTCGCTCTCCACCTCCAATTTACATATACTCGTATGTGTTCTGCCTGGTCTTGGTTTAGCTGTGCTTGCTCCTTTGCCTTTCCACCTGACAGTCACATCACCAACAATCGACTTGGGCAGCTTCAGTAAGGTTGAAATGTCTCGGTGGGCTTGTTACTTAGGTGGCATCCAATCACTAGCCCACGGTCGATGACACTGAACTCTCATGATATTCCCTTCTACTGTTACCGCTTCTCTGAAGACAACACAATAATCTCCGCCTCCTTATACAATGATGGGTGGGCCTCTCGTGGCATCTAGTGGTCAGTTTCGCAGTGTATTCCAGTCAAGACTGTCAAAATCTTACTCTAAGTCTACAGATGCTATAAACGTAGGTTTGCCTTTCTTAACCTATCTTTTGAGATAAGTCTTAAGGCAATACTGCGTCGCGCTTAACTACATTTCTCAAGTATCCAAGCTGATCTCCACCGATGTTGGCATCTACCAGTTTTTCATTTCTTCCGTAAAGAATATGTGTGAGTATTTTGCAGTCATGTCTTACTAAACTGACGGTTTGGTAATACTCACAACTGTCAGCAGCTGCTTTCTTTTGAATTAAAATTACGATGGTTGCCCAGAAAGTAATACACCGCATTTTTTCTTCAACAATTCCCTATTGAACATAATGAGAATTACACACACGAAGAATGGTGTTTTATCTACACACCCTATTTTTCCACGTAATCTCCATCCCGTACTATGGACTTCCTCACCGGCCGCTGTGGCCGAGCGGTTCTAGGCGCTACATTTTGGAACCGCGCGACTGCTACGGTCGCAGGTTCGAAGCCTGCCTTGGGCATAGATGTCTGTGATGTCCTTAGGTTGGTTAGGTTTAAGTAGTTCTAAGTTCTAGGGGACTGATGACCTCAGATGTTAAGTCTCATAGTGCTAAGAGCCATTTGAACCATTTTTGGCCTTCCTCCAGCGCGAAACAAGGGCGTGTATGCCCTGTCGGTACCAGTCCTTGTCCTGGTGGCGGAATCAGAGCTTCACTGTGTGAATCATCTCCTCATCGTTCTCAATATGTCTTCCACGAATGGCATCCTTTAATGGTACAAACAAGTGCAAGTCAGGTGTGTCAGGTGTGACAGCCGTGGATGGTCTCCTTGACTGCTGCAAATGGTGGAGCTCTGCCAAACAGCCTTCTGATGACCTCACCCCCCGTGCCCAGCAACTAACTGTACTGCTGTCGACAGCAGATGCTCCATAGACTTTGCAGAAGCTTTTGTGAATATTCCCCTCAGTTTCTTTCTCTGCAGTAAGTGATATGCGTACCAAGTTTGGCTGAAATCGGTCCAGTGGTTTAGAAAGAGATATAGAACATCCTCGAGCACTTCTAAAGCGCTTTCACTCTGGCCAAATATATCTCACATAGATACCCTTTTATAACATATATGGATATTCCATTATAAATCGACAAACGTTTATATCGTCCCATTCAGATCTAAAATAATGATAATGGTTGGAATGTTAGAGAAATTCAGCTTGAGAAGGTCGTGTACTAACAACTGTTCTTGCATTAATTTAATAGAGAAAGGAAAGAATATTAGAATTTTACTCCCTTCGGCGGTGACGTCATTTACAAGTGGGGTACAACTTCGGACAGAATTGGATGGAGGAGAACACCATCCTGGCGTTCGCCTAAATTGATTTAGGGAATCCCCGTAAACCCAAATGTGAACAGCCGGACGGGGACTTGAATCCTGTACCTGCCGAGGGAGGTGGCGCAGTGTTTAGCACAGTGGACTCGCGTTCGTAAGGACGACGGTTCAAAAACACCTCCGGCCATCCAGATTCATGTTTTCCGTGATTCACCTGAATAGTTCAAGGCAAAAGCGGATGGTTCCTTTGAAAAGGCGCGGCCAGTTTCCGTCACCATCTTTGACACAATCTGTCACTAATGACCTCGATGTCGACGGGACAGCCTCAGTCAGTCATATTAAGAGTGGCTGAAAAAGACAATATCTCAGTTAGAAGCTATCTCTGTGACGTAGGCCATTTTATCACAGAGATTTGAGGAATTGGGCCTCCGACATTGCCTTATTCGATAACAACCCATCATAGATACGCAGTATCTGCAGCCCCACAAGTTTCGTACGTTTTCGTACACCCTCACTAGCAGCTGCTTCATTTAGGTTCTGCACTAGGTTTTTCACTGACGGCATATGTACCACCTTCTCTGTCAAAATACTGAGTATTTGCCCCATTAAGAGCTATAATGACAACAAAGTTTTTACGCTCAAATTTTGGAAAAGGTGTGCTCATAATTTCATTGTCTGTAGCGTAACCCGTATTCCGTTGGGTTTTCGTATATTTTATGTATTTTTGTAGCCCATATGGTGACGCCAATTATTCGTATACCGGATACGTTCCCCTCGTTTATTTCACTAAGTTCTATTAAAATAGGGCAATAAATCATCTTAATAGGAGTAATCTGAGAATTGCCAGCATTACTCTGAAACTATGAAAAACATTTTGTCGAAACAGAGATAAGGTATTAGTAAGAAAGAGGACAAATGGCTATCACTCCCAATTCGATACACCAAATAGTTTTTTTCCTTTTTTAGGTTAATCACCTCAAGTACACGTAGCCAATGACAATATCAAGCAATCTTCTGACAAATCAATTTAAAAATTACTTCATTTATGAACTACTACAGTATAAAAAAAATTTAGTAGCTGACTACTTGTTTTGTTATGAATCTAACGGAATATAATATTTTACGGTTCAACGTGAATCCGTAAAACAAACTAGACATATGAATGGTAATAATCGATAAATTTTAAAAATTTAAATAAATATAACAGTTTAATTACAGAATCTATTCAGTGTACAGATACATTTTAATACTTGAGCATTCAATATATTCTGAACTAACGCGAAGGGTAAAAAATCATCAATTTTCAAAACGCTGTTAAGTGCTCATCCTCCTTGTTTGTTATATCTTGCACATAGTGCTACAAATGCAAGCCGTCATCTTCAACTTAAACCGAGCAGGGTAGATCAGTGGTTAGCACACTGGACTCGCATTCACCTATCTCTACATGGAAACTCTGCAAATCACACTTAAGTGCGCCGGCCGAAGAGCCCGAGCGGTTCTCAAAAATGGTTCAAAAGGCTCTGAGCACTATGGGACTTAACTTCTGAGGTCATCAGTTCCCTAGAACTTAGAACTATTTAAACCTAACTAACCTAAAGACATCACACACATCCACGCCCGAGGCAGGATTCGAACCTGCCACCGTAGCGGTCGCGCGGTTCCAGACTGTAGCGCCTAGAACCGCTCTGCCACCCCGGCCGAAAGTCTCGGGCTCGTACCCTTTCACGGTCCTGCGATGGCTCTTTATCTCAGCGTGCCGGCCTTTGTGGCCGAGCGGTTCTAGGCGCTACAGTCTGGAACCGCGCGACCGCTACGGTCGCAGGTTCGAATCCTGCCTCGGGCATGGATGTGTGTGATGTCCTTAGGTTAGTTAGGTATAAGTAGTTTCTAAGTTCCAGGAGACTGATGACGTCAGAAGTTAAGTCCCATGGTGCTCGGAGCCATTTGAATTTGATATCTCAGCGTGATGTTGGAAATATGGGATAGACAACAGCGGAGTCTGTCGGGACTCTTCATATACGAAATGGCACCAGCTTCTCGAATTGCGCCGGTGATGGTGAAGAACATTTTCGAATCATTTCATCATATCAGAGATTTTTGCCGTGAATGTACCTACGTTATGACAGGTCTACTGGCCAATAGACCGACGACAGCGCACATCTATCGAATACTCACGAGCAGGCGCCCCGCCAACCCTGCGGAAGCACGGCGCCCCACAGTCGATTGGCCGGTGATATGGCGGACAATTCACTATACTACCCTTGATACAGGTACACGAACGACGTAGTACCTGGCAGTTAACGGTAAACAAGTCACCCGATCCCTCCTCCACGCCATCAATATGCTGAATTCCCCGTTGTGTCGAACGTGTCAAGTTAGAGACGACGACGCCCACCGTCTTATGAGCGGCCCCTCTGCGGAAGTGTGGCATCTAGTGACGAAGATGATGTCCTTCCTTCTCCGTGTAGGACAACAAGCCATTGACCATACGATTGTTCTTTTTCTGGACACAACTTACTACCCGCGAGCGAAGACGAACGCTGTGACATGGACACGAGTACAAGCAGTGCGTTACCTGCTTCACGAAGGCCCGAAGAATGTGCAGGATTTCTGGAACCATCTACATGAACGACATACGACGTTTGTGTGCAACTCGAGATACTAACAACATTTTTCTAATTTCTTGGGGAGTGTGTTAGGAGATCCCCCGCTGAGCTGGAATGTCCGAGGTGTTAGAAGCTGACGTTGAGCACGATGAAGAGGCATACACAGACCATGACGAAACGGTTTCTCCTTCATTTCTACGAGACGACGTGCCCAAAACCAGAATCACCGGCGAGGACCGCTTTCATACTCACTCACCAGTGGAGATTTTCTTCTTTTCTCTCTTTTTGTTCGAGAACACGTTTCATTTCCTTAGTAAAGTGAGCCCAGTGATGGTATCGTTGCAAACTAAAAAGAAAGGTGTATTTTGCTTCCTTTAAGTTATTTCCTTCCTAAAGTGTTTTGATTCCTCTCCTATTAGCACAGCACTCCGTCTTCAGGCTACGAGTGGCCCATCGGGACCATCCGACCGCCTTGTCATCCTCAACTGAGGATGTGGATAGGAGGGGCGTGTGGTCAGCACACTGCTCTCCCGGTCGTTAGGGTGGTTTTCTTTGACCGGAGCCTCTACTATTCAGTCGAGTAGCTCCTCAATTGGCATCACGAGGATGAGTGCACCCCGAAAAATGGCAACAGCGCATGGCGGCCCGGATGGTCACCCATCCAAGTGCCGGCCACGCCCAACAGCGCTTAACTTCGGTGATCTGACGGGAACCGGTTTATCCACTGAGGCAAGGCCGTTTCCGCTCTCCTATTGATGAAGCCGGCACGGTAGCTCAGCGTGTTCGGTCAGAGGGTTAGCAGCCCTCTGTAATAAAAAACTGAGTTAATCGATCAACAACGAACTTAAACGGATGTCTTACGACGTCCGCACCGAGCATATGCAACGAACGAAAGCGAACAAAATGAGATTTAATAATAATAAAAAAAAGATGAGCTATAAAAAAGAAAAAAAGTGAAAATGCGACAACGTGCTTGGCGGCAACAAGAGGTACAACGATATCGGCGAGGAATCACGAAGAGGGACGCAGTCCATTATTGTTTTGTACTCTACAAAGCAGTTTATGTCTGTTATTTGTTGCACCATTGCCACTTGGTACCACATAAAAAAATGGTATCGTGAAAAAAAGGGGGCACGGCCGCTTTCCTTCTCTGTCCTTCCGTAACTCAAGCTTATGCTCCGTCTCTAATGACTTCGCCGTCGACGTGACGTTAAACACTAATCTCCTCCTCTTCAACTTAAGATTCTAGAGTATATTAATTTTAGTAGGTTATTCATTTTATTGATAGTAATTTGTACGGCTCTTAGACAGTTACTGGTGACAATTTTGCTCTGCTAAAGTCCAGAAATAAGGAACCATACGTGGTGTAGTAGGAACTATTCGGTTACCAAATACCAAGTTTCATTGAAGCTGATATCCTTGTTGAACAGCTTTGACCATTCTTCCTTCTCCTTGCCGGCAAGCAGACTATAGCAGTCACAGGGCGGAAGGATGGTTGCTGCGAGCCAAAAATTGCTGAATGTTTTTGGCGTGCAAGTCAGCATATTTGTGGCTCACTGTTCACTACAAATAGATCGATTTTCGTATGTCATTCATTCTGGTAAGAGTTCTTAGGAAACTCTGTTCTGGAGGGATTATTCACTCCCTATAACCTGTCCTCCTAAAAGACAGCAGGAAATCAGTGGAGTCCATACAAATGAGGACACTCTCGATCTATGGGTCTGTTGCATGTAGTGTGCTCTGAGAAATAAGAGATATGCCAGCTGTGAGACTTATCATTTCTACGAGCTATGAGAAGAACAGACGCTACTCAACTAGCCCATCAGTGTGCGCGCAGCTGTCGCAGGGATGTTGAATATTTGCTATCTCTCTTTGGACATTTTGTACCAGACATTCCAAGAATAATATAATTTAGGCAAGGCTGAGAATCTTAAATGATTCGAGGACATTACCCTAACTAGAGCATATTTACGACTATGATTACAGCGACGTAGTTACAATAAACGGTGAAACTGCTCTTCAGTTGAGCAACGCACAAAACGTACTCTCAACTAACTTACTTCGCGCTGTCTACACAAGACGATAGCAACAGTCAGCCGCGCTGCTGGGTTGCTGATGGTGTTACCTCCATCGTTCTTTGGCCTGCTTCCTCCTTTCATAGACGCGCAGGAGTTGGGAAAGTACGTTGATCCCTTCACGTCGCCAGCCGCATGGCCACGGGCTGCGTTCAGCCCGGACAGACGTATAATTCTTGTGACGCACTCTTGCGGGTTCTCCGGCTTGTGCCGGCAGGCAGAAACCTGCACGGTTCTTAACTGGAGTTGAGAGGAACACTTGGGACTGGGCGAGCACTTACAGTTATAGAAGACGAAATGAAAGCGAAACAGTCACCATCGCTGCAAAAGAATAACCGCAGCTTAATTAGACTCTGTGTTTCCTTGACTGTCGTACGTATCTAAACAATCCAATTACGTACGCTGTAGCAACGAAATTTTAAGTCTGACTCTTGCTTCACCGTACAGTTTCGCAAAATATTGGGCCGACTGCTTTTCCTTGGGTTGTTTAAGGATCATCTTCAAATACTTCAGCCCGAAATGTATAAAATTCACATATTCGATAGCTAAGAAAAGTGTGGAACTTTGGATCAAACCATAATCAGTGTTGTCTAAAAAGTGTGAACATGTAAAAACAAGAAGTATTTACTGAATTTGAGTTCTACTGTCTAAGACTACGAAAACAGTGCAAGTGATACAAAAATATGTGTGTTACGCTACGTCACACCAAGAGATGATGATAAGCCAGATGCTGCTTCCTCATGATCTGTAGTGAGTTGGACTTTTCCTTACAGCACTTACAGACATTGCTGTAAAATATGACTTCCTTGTCGTTATATTGAATTTGTTCCATCTTTTGAATCCTCCCAACTGCTGTTACTGAAAGTACAGACATTATCGACAGCAAACGGACTGCTACAATAGGTTAATTTAGGGATGATTAATTTTATTTTATAGTGTACAGATGTGCTTTTATTAGATAGAAGGAGACATATTTTTAAAAAATTGAATTTTGTTCTGTTATTTGGTTGGTTGTGAGCACAAAAATATGACCACATAATCCTCAAATATTCTACTTCCTTAGGGCCAGCAGCGTAATATATATCTGACAACGACATGATTGTTAGAGTACATACAGTAAATAGCTGCTTACAATAAGTAATCTTTCTTTACGTCTGTCCAGTCTGTCGTAAATAAAGATTACTTATTGTAAGCAGCTATTTGGTGTATGCACTCTAACAATCATGTAGTCTTCAAATATTCACTTGTCGTGAACAGGTGTGGTCAGCCACATATGTATTGGAACATAGCGAACAGGTCGGTCATGGAAAGAATCCACGGTAGGAACGTAAAATATAATGACACTAATGGTGACGGCAGTGGTATCATATTTGATCTAGGAATTGCACATGCTGGTTGAACTGGACTAACTTCCAATGCAACTGCTTTAGACATGGACCGTGCCGACTGGGATCTCCTAACTCGTGTACTAGGGGAATTTCTATTTCACTGCAAAGAATGCAGCATCGATTTCAAAGCACACAGATTGAAGGAAGTGTTAGGAAATATAACAGTAACTAAGAAGAGGTTTCCAAATATCTCAAAAACACTATGGATTGAACTGTCCAATTTAAGACGAACAGTACGAAACGCATGCCGACTGTATCAACTATCACCGTAGAGACAAGAGCGCTACGTATATTTGGAGAATTACCACCAATTTGAAGATAAGTATCATGAGTGACTCATTAATATTAAGCAAGTGCATAAGTAACATTACTTGTGAAATCAGTAATGTCTGGAGACAACCATACAAACTTCTGTCTGGGAAAGTCGAATCACACGTAGTTACACTCCTGGAAATGGAAAAAAGAACACATTGACACCGGTGTGTCAGACCCACCATACTTGCTCCGGACACTGCAAGAGGGCTGTACAAGCAATGATCACACGCACGGCACAGCGGACACACCAGGAACCGCGGTGTTGGCCGTCGAATGGCGCTAGCTGCGCAGCATTTGTGCACCGCCGCCGTCAGTGTCAGCCAGTTTGCCGTGGCATACGGAGCTCCATCGCAGTCTTTAACACTGGTAGCATGCCGCGACAGCGTGGACGTGAACCGTATGTGCAGTTGACGGACTTTGAGCGAGGGCGTATAGTGGGCATGCGGGAGGCCGGGTGGACGTACCGCCGAATTGCTCAACACGTGGGGCGTGACTTCTCCACAGTACATCGATGTTGTCGCCAGTGGTCGGCGGAAGGTGCACGTGCCCGTCGACCTGGGACCGGACCGCAGCGACGCATGGACGCACGCCAAGACCGTAGGATCCTACGCAGTGCCGTAGGGGACCGCACCCCCACTTCCCAGCAAATTAGGGACACTGTTGCTCCTGGGGTATCGGCGAGGACCATTCGCAACCGTCTCCATGAAGCTGGGCTACGGTGCCGCACACCGTTAGGCCGTCTTCCGCTCACGCCCCAACATCGTGCAGCCCGCCTCCAGTGGTGTCGCGACAGGCGTGAATGGAAGGACGAATGGAGACGTGTCGTCTTCAGCGATGAGAGTCGCTTCTGCCTTGGTGCCAATGATGGTCATATGCGTGTTTGGCGCCGTCCAGGTGAGCGCGACAATCAGGACTGCATACGACCGAGGCACACAGGGCCAACACCCGGCATCATGGTGTGGGGAGCGATCTCCTACACTGGCCGTACACCACTGGTGATCGTCGAGGGGACACTGAATAGTGCACGGTACATCCAAACCGTCATCGAACCCATCGTTCTACCATTCCTAGACCGGCAAGGGAACTTGCTGTTCCAACAGGACAATGCACGTCCGCATGTATCCCGTGCCACCCAACGTGCTCTAGAAGGTGTAAGTCAACTACCCTGGCCAGCAAGATCTCCGGATCTGTCCCCCATTGAGCATGTTTGGGACTGGATGAAGCGTCGTCTCACGCGGTCTGCACGTCCAGCACGAACGCTGGTCCAACTGAGGCGCCAGGTGGAAATGGCATGGCAAGCCGTTCCACAGGACTACATCCAGCATCTCTACGATCGTCTCCATGGGAGAATAGCAGCCTGCATTGCTGCGAAAGGTGGATATACACTGTACTAGTGCCGACATTGTGCATGCTCTGTTGCCTGTGTCTATGTGCCTGTGGTTCTGTCAGTGTGATCATGTGAAGTATCTGACCTCAGGAATGTGTCAATAAAGTTTCCCCTTCCTGGGACAATGAATTCACGGTGTTCTTATTTCAATTTCCAGGAGTGTATTTCAACTCTACGAAGTGATCAGGGAGCAATACAAGGAGTTGGAAAGAGTCAGTGGATCACCTTCTCTTGACACTTCTTCCCGAAGACGACGCCAGTAGAGACAACGGCCGAGCGGTTCTAGGCGCTGCAGTCTCGAACCGCGCGATCGCTACGGTCGCAGGTTCGAATCCTGCCTCGGGCATGGATGTGTGTGATGTCCTTAGGTTATTTAGGTATAATTAGTTCTAAGTTCTAGGGGGCTGATGACCTCTGAAGTTAAGTTCAAAATGGTTCAAATGGCTTTGAGCACTATGCGACTTAACTTCTGAGGTCAACAGTCGCCTAGAACTTAGAACTAATTAAACCTAACTAACCTAAGGACATCACACACATCCATGCCCGAGGCAGGATTCGAACCTGCGACCGTAGCGATCGCGCGGTTCGAGACTGCAGCGCCTAGAACCGCACGGCCATAACGGCCGGCGAAGTTAAGTTCCATAGTGCTCAGAGCCATTTGAACCGTTTTAGAGACAACGACGGTCAACATGCCTTCGAAATCACCTGCATATTAACTCTCATCACAGGGTTGTTGTACTTCCTTTTGCAGAGGAAAAGGTAGGCTCAGTCATCTATAAGGTAAGAAAGGGAAAACTCTAGATCCTGCCATAATTCATTGGTAAATTGGAAATGTGTGGTAAGGTCTTATGAGACCAAACTGCTAAAGTCATCGGTCCCTAAGCTTACACATGACTTAATCTAACTTAAACTTACTTACGCTAAGGGCTACACATCTTCCAGCATGTGACTTCGAAGATAGTACCTTCTATAGCAAGTATTCTCGACGGCTCATTCTAACCAGGGAGCACTTCGTAGTTTTCGAAAACAGGACGAGCGGTAATTACTAAAACAGGAGGCAATAAAGACGTATCTGTCTTGCCTCTTTGGTCCTGGTAATGAGGTTTTTCACGTAGTCGTCCCGACTGTCGCCCGGTTGAAACGGGAACAGCTTATCAATTGTAGTTTCGGCGATCACGGAGCAGAAAGAACGGAGTGAAGGCTGTAGTGTCTTGCTTCGCTGTGCTGTATACAGATGTCACGAAGTGAAATACTGTATCTCAGCCTCTCTGTTCAACATACAACTAGAGCATATCTGCCGAAGTCATATTAAACCGTTCTGTGGGGCCATTCGTCTGTAGATGGTAGGCAGTTGTCATCCTGCTGGTGATGCCGCAACGTGAAATTACCTCTGACACCAGTCACGACTGGAAATCTTTTCCATTTCAGAACGACGTCGTCTACATAGAACTTTGCAATTTCTGGAGCTTCAGCAATCGGCACAGTTTTCGTGACAGCATAGCGGGTGAAGTAGTCAGTGCAGACTATTATCCATCGTTTGCCGTTTTTCGGTTTCGGGAACCTCCCCAAGAGGTCGATTCCAATTCGGTGGAATGGTGCTGCAGCTGGCTAGATTAGTACAAGATGCCCCGGAGGTGAAGCTTCCTTCGTTATCATTCGTTACAGTGGCTCATATGATTTCTAACTCATTGATAGGCAGCTGGTCAGTGATACCTGCGTCTGATTCTGTCTCGAGTATGGCCGGCCGAAGTGACCGCGCGGTTCTGGGCGCTGCAGTTTGGAACCGCGAGACCGCTACGGTCGCAGGTTCGAATCCTGCCTCGGACATGGATGTGTGTGATGTCCTTAGGTTAGTTAGGTTTAAGTAGTTCTAAGTTCTAGGGGACAAATGACCTCAGAAGTTGAGTCCCATAGTGCTCAGAGCCATTTGAACCATTTTTGTCTCGAGTATTCACGAATCCCGGATGACCAGATGTTGGAGCGTCGTGAAAATACTTAAGGATCACTGGCCGTAGATGAGATGGGATGACGAGCGACCATTTTCGCCCCATCGGATCATAATTCCTCTTATACAATATTCAGTTTATTAATTTCAATCCTTCTTTGGCCGGTTCCTCATTCTTCAAGGCTTCTATGGTTTTCAGCAATGAGAGATCTTCCCCCTGTTCAGCAGCAATGTCACTTAATGCAGCGGTGGCTGAAATTTCATTAGCCGGCCGAAGTGGCCGTGCGGTTAAAGGCGCTGCAGTCTGGAACCGCAAGACCGCTACGGTCGCAGGTTCGAATCCTGCCTCGGGCATGGATGTTTGTGATGTCCTTAGGTTAGTTAGGTTTAACTAGTTCTAAGTTCTAGGGGACTAATGACCTCAACAGTTGAGTCCCATAGTGCTCAGAGCCATTTGAACCATTGAACCGCGTGACCGCTAGGGTCGCAGGTTCGAATCCTGCCTCGGGCATGGAAGTGTGTGATGTCCTTAGGTTAGTTAGGTGTAAGTAGTTCTAAGTTCTAGGGGAGTGATGACCACAGATGTTAAGTCCCATAGTGCTCAGAGCCATTTGAACCATTTGAACCAAATTTCATTCAGGGTGCTGTGTTCCGCGAAAGATTGCTTGAAAGGCGTTTAGTGTCCTTGTTTGCGTCTGTTTTAGTGCATCATTCTGACGTTGTTCTCCAGTACCCTTATAGCCCATCTCGTCAGTTGTCCCTACTGTTCTTTCAGGCTAGTTGGCCAGCGTATAGAATGGTGCTCCGTCACGACAGTGAATCGTTTGAGAAATAAACAAGGCCGGGACTTATTGATGTCCAAAACAACTGCAAGTCACACTTTAATGTGTGTGAATTCCTAAGGGACCAAATTGCTGAGGTCATAAAAAAAAAGTGTGTGAAATCTTATGACACTTGACTGCTAAGGTCATCAGTCCCCAAACTTACACACTACTTAACCTAAAATATTCTAAGGACAAACACACACACTCATGCCCGATGGAGGACTCGAACCTCCGCCATATCATCGATATAAATATAGGTGCTAACAGTTGCGGCCCGCCTTTATTTCAGTTTGCTTCTATATGGCCCTTGGCTGCCGCTGACAAAGTGCCATCTTTACTGTCATTGCTGGATTCCCAGCAAACGTGTATGCGCAGCAGTTAGCCCGCGAACGTGCGAAAGCACAACTAAGACGTATGCAGAGGAGCATCCTTCTGAGATTAACAAAAGAATTTAGTACGATAGCAAGAGAAGCACTGGAACTAATTTTGAGAGTGTATCCTGGCGATATCAGCCAGGAAAATCACACTGTCAAGGCGAGGCAGATAACTGGGGACCAAATTACGAGCCAAATTCAGTTAAAGATCTTGAGAACCAGTACGTTGCAAAGAGAATGAAACAATAACGACACTGACCGACGTGTCTACGAATTTTTCCAATACGTTCACGAGAGAAAGAAACTATAGCATATAAAGCCAAGAAGAGGCGTGATTCATTTCACATCCCTGCTATATATAGGGTGGTCAGAAAATGTCAGAAAGCTTGTAGGGATGCTGCAGGGCAAGTAGTACTGGCACATAAATGTTAAGAAAAGAATTCGATACTTTTGCGCCGTTTCCGAGTTATTTAACGTTGAAATTTGCCAATCGGGGCGTCGTGCGCACACATTCAGGCGGCCTGCCAGGGGCGGTGTTGCCCAACGAGTGCTTTGTTTGGTTAGCTGACCCTTGACTTTGCGCGCGACGACCTGATTGGCTAACATCAGAACTAAATAACTCGGAAACGGCGCAACATACCGATTTATTTCTTAACATTTATGTCTCAATGCAACATCTCTACAAGCGTTTCAGACATTTTCTGACCATCCTGTATATAAAATCAGCACAAGCTAATCAGACATGTGAATGTGGATAGGTCGGTACACCAGATCACGCTAGCTACAGAGTGCTCTGAACTCTGCTGTTAAGGGTAACAACGCTACAGATATTGTTCGTTATGCATTAAGAAACCCCGATACCAAGACAACTACACTGACGAGCCAAAGACACTCGTATACCTGCCTAATATCGTCTAGGGCCCCTGCGAGCACGCTGAAGTGCCGCAACAGGAAGTGGCATGGAGTCGAATAATGTCTGGAGTAGTGTTGGAGGGAACTGATACCATGAATCCTGAAGGGCTGCCCATAAATCAGTACGACGGGGCGGAGATCTCTTCTGAACAGCACGTTGCAGGGCATCCAAGATATGCTCAATAATGTTCATGTCTGGGGAGTTTGGTGGCCAGCGGAAGTCTTTAAGCTCAGAAGAACGTTCCTGGAGCCACTCTGTAAGATTCTGGACGTGTGGTGTGCCGCATTGTCCTGCTGGAATTGCCCAAGTCCGTCGGAATACGCAGTGGACATGAATGGATGCAGGTGATCGGTCAGGATGCTTACGTACGTGACATCTGTCTGAGTCGAATCTAGACTTATCAGGGGTCCCATATCACTCCAACTGCACACGCCCCACACCATTACAGAACCTCCACCAGCTTGAACAGTCCCTTGTTGACATGCAGGGTCCATGGATTCATGAGGTTGTCTTCTTACCCATTCACGTCCATTCGCTCGATATAATTGGAAACGAGGCTCGCCCGACCAGGCAACATGTTCCCCGTCATCAACAGTTCAATGTCGGTGTTGACGGACCCAGGCGAGGCGTAAAGCTTTGTGCAGTGCAATCATCAAAGGTACACGAGTGGGCCTTCGGCTCCGAAAGCCCATGTCGATGATGTTTCGTTGAATGGTTCGCCCGCTGATACTTTTTGATGGCCCAGCACTGAAAGCTGCAGCAGTTTGCGAAAGGGTTGCACTTCTGTCACGTTGAACGATTCTATTCAGTCGTCGTTGGTCCCATTCTTGCAGAATATTTTCCGGCCGCAGCGATGTCGGAGATTAATGCTTTACCGGATTTCAGATATTCACGGTACACTCGTGAAATGGTCGTACGGAGAAATCCCCACTTCGTAGCTACCTCGGAGATGCTGTGTGCTGTCCGCTGTGGTGCCATCGCTGTGTGCCATCGCTCATGCGCCGACTTAAATCTTGATAAGCTGCACTAACCGCTCTAACAGCTGCGCCAGACAAAATGGTTCAACTGGCTCTGAGCACTATGGGACTCAACTTCTGAGGTCATCAGTCCCCTAGAACTTAGAACTACTTAAACCTAACTAACCTAAGGACATCACACACATCCATGCCCGAGGTAGGATTCGAACCTGCGACCGTAGCGGTCGCGCGGCTCAGCGCCAAGAACCGCTCGGCCACTCCGGCCGGCCTGCGCCAGACACTTTGTTGTCTTATATAGGCGTTTCTGACCGCAGCGCCTTATTCTGTCTGTTTACATTTCTCTGTATTTCAATACTCATGCCTTTACCAGTTTCTTTGTCGCTTCAATGTGTAAGTAATACTACCACCCAAATATCCCACAGAGAATTTCTAAAGATTCACAAATACAAATACAATACAAATACCTGAATCGTCAAGTACTTTTGAGATTGCCATAGTTTCTTTTTAGGCATTTAATATAATTCATGTTCCCTAAAATACTTAAAATACAGAGTGGTCAGAAACAGTCTGAAAAGTTTGTAAGGTTGTTTCAGGGGAGATTGTGCTGAGAAATAGTTCTTAAGAAAAATTCGATGAGTAGCCTCGCTTCCGAGTTATCTGGCATCAGACTGCCAGAGGCGGTGTGGCCAAACTTGTTCTTCGTTTGATTTCCTCAAACCGATTAAACATAGCTTTTGCTCACCTAGCTTATATTTATCACTTTCGAAAACGGTACATTTTAACTACCAGCATCTCAGCAAGTGGTAACTCATGGACCCACAGATGTCTGCTCATTACCACATTTTAGCGCTTGCAAGTGCTCGTATCTGCGCACGAAACGGCCCGGCCTGCTAACTTCAATGCTAATTAGCTTGTGAACGGCGTAACATAACAATTTTTTCTCAACAAGTATTTCACAGGACAATCTAACTCGCAACAGTCTTACGAGCTTTTCACACTGTTTCTAATCATCCTGTCTATATTTAACAGTTATTTCTATTTTCCTTTTATATCATGTATAACTGTTTTTCATTGGATATGATGCGCTATTTACTGTTAGTATAGGCCTACTTAACAACCAGCATTCGAGCCCCATAAAAACATTTGGCTTCATTTAGAAAATAAGAGTAGCATTGATACCGTAACTCTAGTTTTCCCAAGGCTGGTGTCGAACCAATGGGTAGTACAGCGTTAGTTTATAATTAACTTTAGAACTGCTGAAGACACTATACGTTATATTTGGAATAGAGGTGTATAATTTGATTTTATTGTATTTTTTATTTGCAATCATTTTCATTACGTTTTAATTTTTAATTTTTCTTTGAATGATTTACTGCTATTATTATTATTTCATTAAGCTGGAAGGACATAAATTTCAAATGTACTACTTGTTTTAGGGCATTGGGGATCAAGTATGAAAACTGATAGCCTCAATGAATGTTAAAAGATATAGACAATTAAGTAATGGAATATTAAAGTGTGCCTTCGCTCTGTCTCACACATTATACTCGCGAACACGCAGAACTCGTTCTTGACATTTAGTATTCTACTATAATTAAAACTAGCGACTCATGTATGCCAAATAGGGTGGGACTTCGTCCATGCAAAAGAAGTTACAAGAGGTTAGGTACTTGCGAATACAATGGTACATTCGTGATGATCCAACAATTCTTCGTAAGCCAGCACCATAAAATGGGAGATATATAGTTAGTAAACCTTGATTTCTAAAGAACTTTAGAGTCGGTTCTCCATCGTCAGCATATAACACGGATTAGTATGGCACGAATTTCCAGAAACATATTTGGCAGATAGAAATCTGCAACCATCCTTGAAGGTCGAAGGTAACAGTGCACAATCAAGAAGCATGGTAACATTACTTAAATGTAATCTAATTCAAGACTGAGATTAACCGATTTACTCTATTGACTGACAGAAATCACAGTAATAATTAACAGAGAACAAAGTGCTCTGAAACTCAAGTCAAATTACAAAATGACCATAACACTGTGGGAAGATACCAAAAGTTTGGGAGACCGTGTGGAGAAAGCGCAACATGATCTACTCATCTGGGCAGCTCGTGAAATCAAAGTTAAACGTACGACATGATGCCACAAATTGTAGCCACATTAAGAAACTCGGGTTGTGTGGCAAAGTAAGGAAGTAACGAGCTCTTCAGGATATGGCCCACGCTACCGTCGCTGCGAGCATTGCATTTCCCCAAAATCAGCACACCTTACGTCCACCAAACGGCAGCCGGAGGACGAGACCCTCGCATGGTGGGCGACGATCGAATGAGCATGAAACATAAATCTCCCTCCTCAGCTCGCTACTTTCAAGAAAACTCTATGTGGAGGGGCAACTCAATACTGTTGCCAATATGACGGAATATCGCTTACTTCATTTAAAAAATGGGGGAAACGCTGCAGAAACTTCCCACTCGTGTCGTACAAAACACCTTAACAGATTACGTAAGCAGATTGAGCTCGCTCTGTTCCTCCATGACATCCACAGCGCTGTAGACATCGGCGCTCAGGCTGACACCGTGTTCCTTGACGGAAGCCATTTGACACTGTATCGCACTGCCGAACAGTGGAAAAAATACGAACTTAGCGAGTTTCGGACCAGATTTGAGACTGGATTCAAGCCTTTCATGCAGACAGAGCTCAACATGTCGCTCCTAAATGAACAAAATCGGCAGTTGTAAATGTAATTCCGGGGGGGGGGGGGGGGGTACCACAAAGAAGTGTGATATTACCGTCACTGTTTATAGTGTATATAAATGATCTATTACAATGCGTCAGAAGCTCTTTAAGCGTGTTCGCAGATGATGCGGTTGTCAATAAGAAGATAGAAACCCCAGAAGACAGTAACGATTTGCAGGAGGACCTACAGAGAATTGATGAATGGTGCAGGCTCTGGCAGTTGACTCTGAACATAAATAAATGTAACATATTGCGCACACATAGGAAAAGATGTCCACTACTGTAGAACTACACCATTGATGACAAACTGCTGGAAATAGTAACTAACGTAAAATATATAGAAGTCTCTGGACGACTGTAAGTGGAATGACAACTTAATACAAATAATAGGAAAAAGTAGACTGTGCATCACCAAGAGGTTTACTATTGACATTTCGAGAGAGTACTTTCCAGGAAGAGTAGGCCTACATATTACTTCCTCCCATATATGTCTCGTAAAATGACTACAACGAGAAAATTCGAGAAATTAGAGCTGACTCAAAGGCTTACCGACAGTCGTTCTTCCCACATGCCATTCGCTAATGGAACAGGGAAGACGGGATCAGTTAGTGGTACCAGAAGTACCCTCCGTCACACTCTGTCGGGTGGCTTGCCGAGTACTGATGTTGGGATAGATGTAGATGTAGATGCAAAGGAGCAGTAAAAGCAGAGTGGGTCCGTCAGGAGAGCTCAGCGACTTCGAATGTAGGCTAGTCATTGAATGTGACCCGAGTAAGAAATCTATCAGGGCCATATAAACCCTCCCAAAGCAGCTAGAGTCGACTGTTGCTGATGTGGCTGTGAAGTGGAAACATGAAGAGGTAACCACAGCTAACCCAAAATCAGGAAGATCTCTTGTACTGACGGACAGGGACTGTTGATCACTGCAGGGGGTGGTTGTAAACAGTCGCATGAAACCAGAGGAAGACACATTGAAGGGCCAAAGAAACTGGTATAGGCATATGGATTCAGATACAGAGATATATAAACAGGCAGAATAAGGCGCTGCGGTCGGCAACATCTATATAACACAACAAGTGTCTGGCGCAGCTGTTAGATCGGTTACTGCTGTTACAGTGGCAGCTTATCAAGATTTAAGTTGGTGTTATAGTCGGCGCATGAGCGATGCGACACAGCTTCTCTGAGGTAGCAATGAAGTGGGGATTTTCTCGTACGACGATTTAGCGAGTGTGCCGTGAATATTAGGAATCCTGTAGACCATCAAATCTTTGACATCGCTGCAGCCGGAGAAAGTTCCTGCAAGAAAGGGACCAACGACGACTGAAGAGAATCGTTCAACGTGACAGAAGTGCAAACCTTCCGCAAATTGCTGCAGCTTTCAGTGCTGGGCCATCAACAAACGTCAGCGTGCGAACCATTCAACGAAACGTCATCGATATGGGCTTTCGGAGCCGAAGGCCCACTCGTGTAACTTTGATGACTGCACGCCACAAAGCTTTACGCCTCGCTTAGGCCCGTCAACACCGACATTGAACTGTTGATGACGGGAAACATGTTGGCTGGTTGGGCGAGCCTCGTTCCAAATTGTATCGAGCGGATGGACGTGTACGGGTATGGAGACAAGCTCATGAATCCATGGATCCTGCATGTCAACAGGGGACTGTTCAAGTTGGTGGAGGCTCTGTAATGGTGTGGGGTGTTTGCAGCTGGAGTGATATGAGACCCCTGGACGTCTAGATATGACTCTTATTGGTGTCACGGACGCAAGTATCCTGTCTGATCACCTGCATCCATTCATGTCCATTGTGTATTCCGACGGACTTGGGAAATTCCAGCAGGGCAATGCGGCACACCACACGTCTAGAATTGCTACAGAGTGGCTCCAGCAACGTTCGTCTGAGTTAAACACTCCCACTGGCCACCAAACTCTCCAGACATGAACGTTATTGTGCATATCTGGGATGCCTTGTAACGTGCTGTTCAGAAGAGATCTCTACCCCCTAGTACTCTTACGGATTTTTGGACAGTCCTGCAGGATTCATGATGTCAGTTCCCTCCAGCACTCCTCCAGACATTAGTCGAGTCCATGACACGTCGTGCTGAGGCACTTCAGCGTGCTCGCTGGGACCCTACACGATATTAGGCAAGTGTACCAGTTTCCTTGCCTCTTCAGTGTATCACTCATGATTTCCAAATTGCTTCCTACAGTCCAGCTAGCACAATGACTGTGTGTAAGGAGTTAAAATGTATGAGATACAATGATCGAGCAGCTCGTCATACGCCACACATTCACGTAGTCAATGCCAAACGAAGCTTGAAGTGTGTATAGAGCGACGCCACTGGACAGTGTATTTGGAAGCGAGTGATGAATCACGCTATATCCTGCGGCAATCCGACGGAAATGTATGGTTTTGGCAGTTACTTCGGGAAGGCCCCTGCCATCATGTTCGATGCCAACAGTGAATTATGGAGGAGGTGGTGTTACGCCATAGTAGCGTTACGTATAGTTAGCATGCAGTCCTCTTATTACGTTTAAGAAAACGCTAAATGAAGAATGTTACAAACGGTTTGTACTGAAATGTGTACTGCGAAGCTTCATTGTATCAGCATGACAATGAACACTGTTATAAAGCACCATCTGTGAGGCAATAGCTTGTGAACAATAACATTCCTGATACGGACTGGCCTGCCCAAGGTCCCGACCTAAACCCAATGGATCATCTTTGGGAGGAATTATAATTTCGTTCCAGACCCCAGTGTCCAACATTACTGTCTTCTCTGGTTTCACATCTTGAGAAAGAATGGTCCCCAGTCCTCCACAGACGTTCAGAGACCACTTTGAAAATGTCCCCAACCAAGACGAATCCATCTTAAAGACGATGGGTGGACAAGCCCTATATTAAACTCCAATACTAGACGTCTGGTTACTTTTGATCAGATAGTGTATTAGTCATGGATCATCGTCGATCTAGCATTTAAATGAACAGCCGTATGACAGGTCCACAATTCACGTGCCAGATCGTAGACGGAATGTCAAAACGTTCCACAATGCAATTCGAATGGCGACGATCACACAGAGCCACTTGTGGCTCGAAGACGGATTGCTTTGTACAAGGAGAAAGCCTACACTGTGTGTAAAAAAGAACATAAAGAGATAAAACAATTTTCATTTAAAAGCCTATTTTAACTGTGAAAAAAAAAAAAAATCTGCGCTATGAAGGAGGAAAATACCGTGTGGCTACGAAATTATTTTCTACTTAGCAAGAAAAAAACACAATGGATAAAGTGAAAAGACTTCCAAATCTAATATGATGTGTTTCAAAGTATGTATTTTGTCTAGAAAATAACTATCCACGTTGTGAAATGTTTGGACGACGTTTTTCATGTCGTCTCACTTCTCAGCAGTGCCATACAAACTTCATGAAACATTTTCTGCTGCTGCAGCCACGTTTTTACTAACACCAGGTGGTTACAATTAAAGTGGAGCTTTTCACAGAGGTAGTGTGTGGGCTGTAATTATCGTGTGACGTGGAAAGTTGGTAGATATACTAATGCGTCAGTGCTGAGCCGATTTGATCTGGGAAACATTTGTTCCAATTTTGACCACCGAGCGCAAATCTGGCGCTGTGAATGCAAGAAAGGCCTATAGAAATGTTTTTATAAGTTATGTAATGGACTAACAACGGGTCGTTGGTAGAAAAGGTCAAACAAGTGAACAGGGGATAATGTTGATTCTACTACTGACCGCCGCTTAGACAATTTGTTCAATATCAGCACCGGAGACGTCGACGAGATGCAGCGTCTATAATACGACGTACAGCAATTCCTGTGGAATCTGAGCAACGTGGTCCTGTATACTGATCTTCAGTTCAGGTACATAAGCGAACGTGTCCATAGTAAGCGATCTCTTCTAGATATCTCCAGAGCCAAAAGTCACATGGATTCAGATAGGTGATCTTTCAGGCCACGCATCTAGAAAACCTCTGGAGGTTACATGCTCGTAGAAGGTTCCATTAAGCAGATCTTTCACTGGGCGAGCGACATGAGCTGTTGCCCTATCTTGCACGAAAACAGAGGTATCCACAGAATTGCGCTCTTCCATAGCAGGAATCACATGCTATACAAGGCAGTCTCGATAACGTGGAGACTTCACGGTACGCTTGACAGGCCCTCTAGGTACATTCTCTCAGAAGAAGAACGAACTGAGAATAAAGGTGATTGTGAATCCACACGACACAGTCACGTACGGCGAGCGCAATGGCTCTTCATGGACAACACGGGGTTTAACAGTACTGCAAAATCGGCAGTTATGCGTATTCCTGCACCATATAGCGTAAAACGTTCAAAAATGGTTCAAATGGCTCTGAGCACTATGGGACTTAACTGCTGTGGTCATCAGTCCCCTAGAACTTAGAACTACTTAAACCTAACTAACCTAAGGACATCACACATATCCATGCCCGAGGCTGCGACCGTAGTAGCAGCGCGGTTCCGGGCTGAAGCGCCTAGATGACGTGCTACAGACGCGAAATTTAACCGACAGGAAGAAGATGCTGTGATATGCAAATGATTAGATTTTCAGAGCATTCACACAAGGTTGGCGCCGGTGGTGACACCTACAACGTGCTGACATGAGGAAAGTTTCCAGCCGATTTTTCATACACAAACAGCAGTTGACAGGCGTTGCCTGGTGAAACGTTGTTTTGATGCCTCGTGTAAGGAGGAAAAATGCGTGCCATCACGTTTCCGACTTTGATAAAGGCGGATTGTAGCCTATCGCGATTGCGGTTTATCGTATCGCGACATTGCTGCTCGCGTTGGTGGAGATCCAATGACTATTAGCAGAATGTGGAATCGGTGGGCTCAGGACGGTAATACGGAACGACATGCTGAATCCCAACGGCCTCGTATCACTAGCAGTCAAGATGACAGGCATCTTATCCGCATGGCTGTAACGGATCGTGCAGCCACGTCTCGATCCCTAAGTCAACTGATGGGGACATTTGCAAGACAACAACCATCTGCACGAACAGTTCGAAGACGTTTGCAGCAGCATGGACTATCAGCTCGGAGACCATGGCTGCGGTTACCCTTGACGCTGCATCACAGATAGGAGCGCCTGCGATGGTGTACTCAGCGACGAACCTTGGTGCACGAACGGCAAAACGTCATTTTTTCGGATGAATCCAGGATCTGTTTACAGCATCATGATGGTCGCATCCGTGTTTGGCGACATCGCGGTGAACGCACATTGGAAGCATGTATTCGTCATCGCCATACTGGCGTATCACCCGGAGTGATGGTATGGGGTGCCATTGGTTACACGTCTCGGTCACCTCTTGTTCGCACTGACGGCACTTTGAACAGTGGACGTTACATTTCAGATGTATTAAGACCCGTGGCTCTACCCTTAATTCGATCCCTGCGAAACCATACATTTCAGCAGGATAATGCACGACCGCATGTTGCAGGTCCTGTACGGGCCTTTCTGGATACAGAAAATGTTCGATTCCTGCCCTGACCAGCACATTCTCCAGATCTCTCACCAATTGAAAACGTCTGGTCAATGGTGGCCGAGCAACTGGCTCGTCACAATACGCCATCACTACACTTCATGAACTGCAGTATCGTGTTGAAGCTGCATGGACAGCTGTACCTGTACACGCCATCCAAACTCTGTTTGACTCAATGCCTAGGCGTATCAAGGCCGTTATTACGGCCAGAGGTGGTTGTTCTGGGTACTGATTTCTAAGGATGTATGCACCCAAATTGCGTGAAAATGTAATCACATGTCAGTTCTAGTATAATATATTTGTCCAATGAATACTCGTTTATCATCTGCATTTCTTCTTCTTGGTGTAGCAATTTTAATCCCCTGTAGTGCATTTGTAGAAATAGGATAATATTTGTTGGTAATTTAGTTGCCTATTGCACAGTGCTCAGTGACGAAGGCGGAACAGCTTAAAAATTCCACTCACAGGTGGTTACATGTTTCCAGAAAGTCTTGCATGCGAGGTATTAGTAGAAAAGTGATTGAAGGAGTAGAAATTATTTCATAAATTTACAGTACAGTAGCAGTTCTCAAAACATTACATGTTACGTGGATAAATTTAAACATACAAACTTTGTCAAGATCACCTATTATTAATTTTGCATTGGTCGCTAATAAACTTTATCATTCCTAGTTGCATTATTCTGATGTGATGTTCTGACAGACGGCATCTCATAACCTCACTCTCAGCGTCCCGGATTAGGCTTAGCAAAGCAACGCTGTGTTCGCGTTTGTTCTAGCGTGAACACAGCACCATCTGACGGTGAGGTCGCATTCCGCTCCGTCCTGTTGACCTTTAACACCTGACGCCCCCGCCGAACTTGCATCCCGTCCGCGGTGTGGGAGACGCAGAGCGCAGCGCCTGCCTGCTGCCTGCCAGAGGCAGATACTCGGCTGCTGAAGGCAACCCCCCGAGGCCGGCTGCCCCAGGGGACGGCAGGTAGCTGCTCACAGCCGCTTGTCTCGGATCTCCGCGTCCCGGCCGCCAGCGCTACTGTTCTCTCTGCGGAGCGCAAGAAAGCACTCTCAACTTCGCCTTTCAAGCCTCACGACTACGAAGCACAGCGCCTCACCGAGCACTCTGTGTAGTTACGGTTATCTTCTGCCCGTTCGCTATAAAATCTATTACTTTACACTCACTTTTGAGTACTTGATACTCGAGACAAGCCACATGCGATGTCATTAAACATCCTATTCAGAGATTACGTTCCACGTAAAACACGTCCTATACCTTCAACACGTCAAAAAACCGTTTCTGATATCCTGGAGATCCGTCAGTGATGAGCCCTAATCCACAATATCAGCCAGCCGAAAAGATAATGGGAGGTCTGCCGCAAATAGAGAGGCATTATCTCGAATTTCGTGTTCTCTCTCGAGACGCAAACGAGACGTTTGTCAGGTTTCACGGTAAGTCATGCCAGAGAAAAGAGAAACAAGCGCTAGTCTATTCGGTGCGCCATCTAAGTGATGCTCCTCAACGCTTTCGGTCATTAAGGCGTCGCGTTGTTAATGGGACACACAGTAGAAGCCACCTTCCCGAAGAAACCTACTATCCGCTTGTTTCCCCTTTTACTATTTACATGGCTCGCTACAGCTAGGTTGAATTCTCCTTCCAAATCCAACAATTCGTTAACAATATGTAACGATCATCTCTGGCAGTAATTTCCGATGGAAAATGTTCTAATCTTCTTTGAATACTTTCCGTTGCATGAAAGCTTGTCCAGAGTCGGTACATTCGATTATGGGGTATTCCGATCTCATTTACTATCTTACACTTCTGATATAATTCTGCTGAACTCGCAGTTCTTTCCATTAATCCGAAGTCAATCGCGACCACTCGATCTATTTCAAATCAATTGTTACAGATGAAAACTTCTTTGTAAACATCTACGTAAAATTCTACATAATAAAAGTTGGTTCTGCTGCAACATAACAGACACTTTCGGCCAGTTCATAAAAGTGCTTGAAATTATCCGTTCGTATCCGTGTCGATCTTTTTACTTCTGCTTACTTTATCAGTTTTCTTCGTGTGGCGCAAATATTCGTATTTGGTTTCTCTTTTAGAAACTTTCTTCAGACTGAGTGACGTGTTATGGAAGTTAGAACCACAACTTATTCGCAGTGACGTAATAGGTTTTGTGTGTGATAGCTACCATGAACTGATCCTACAAAACCTGATGTGTGAACACTGCTCATCTTACTCTTGAAACTTTTTTTGAAAAGCCTTTTGAAGCAACAAGCAGATAGCAACAAATGATTACAAATTCATAAAAACTAGTTTATTTTTTTAAGAGAAAGAGGTTCACAAACTGAGCAAGTCAGTAACATGATGCGCTATCTCTGGCCCTTATGCGAGCAGTTATTCGCCGTGGTACTGATTGGCAGAGTTATTGAATGTCTTCCTGAGGGGTATCGTGCCAAATTCTGTAAAATTAGCGTGTTAGGGAGTCAAAAACTCTAGCTGGTTCAGAGTCCAGCCCATAATGCTCCAGACGTTCTTCAAATGGTTCAAATGGCTCTGAGCACTATGGGACTTAACTTCTGGGGTCATCGGTCCCCTAGACCTTAGAACTACTTAAACCTAACTAATCTAAGGACATCATACACATTCATGCCCGAGGCAGGATTCGAATCTGCGACCGTGGCGGTCGTGCGGTTCCAGACTGAAGTGCCTAGAAACGCTCGGCCACACCGGCTGGCCCAGACGTTCTCAGTTGGAGACGTCTAGCAACCTGTTTGGTCCAGACAGGGTTTGGCAAGCACGAAGACAAGCAGTAGAAAATCTCGCCGTGTGCGGGCGGGCATTATCTTGATTGTCATGAAGGGAAACAAAACGCGGTCCTGAATATTCGGTTTTCTTTCGATTTTGAAACTAAATTATTTTGGAAAGATCATTACCACTATTTCGTAAGACAGCAATATTGATTTTGTACCGCAATTACATTTTTTTTTCAAATATTAGTATTAACACATAACGGCATGTGGTCGAGATTACAGCTTGTGAAACGACTGTATGAACATCTTCCTCACACACCCCACCCACTACACATGTACTTTGTGCTTTTTACCATGCATCTGTGATAGTAAAATTGAGAGATGTACATCACAAACACTTCAAATATCTCATAAAAATGCCTGACAGTTCCTGCAATGGATCAGAAGTAGCGTCATTACTCACTCTGCAACAAATAAACGAACCGATTGACAGCACTAGACAACAGTAACTACGAGGTGCGACAATAAAGTAATGAGACTGATGTGAAAAGGAATGTTGCTTACCGTTTTAGTCAAGTTTAGTGTTGTCTCCGTCAAGGTAGTTCCCTTCTGACTGCACACACTTTTTCCAGCGCTTCTGCCATTGACAGTAACATTTCTGGAACTCATCTTCTGTAATATCCTCCAAGACCCTCGTCACAGCGTTTTGGACATATTGTGTTGTTTGAAAATGGTGTCCCTTGACCGCCGTTTTGACTCTTGGAAATAGAAGAAAGTCGCACGGAGCGATATCTGGTGAATAAGGTGACTGTGGTAGTACTGAAATTTGTTTTGAGGTTAAAAACTGCTGTACTGACAGAGCAGTATGGGATGGTGCATTATCGTGATGCAGAATCCAATTATCAGCAATGTTGGCACGGACACGAAGAACTCTTTTACGAAGTCTTTCTAAAATTTCTTTGTAGTGATATTGGTTAACTGTTTGTCGTGGAGATACCGTTGGAATCAAAGAAGAGCACAAGTCTGCATTTCACTAAACATTTTATGCCAACGAAAAACTTGAGCTCTTGACACAACCTCCTCTCCAAAAACCTTCTGAAACTTATCGTAAGTTGTCGTCGCGTTTTCACCCAATTTAATGAAAAAGGAATGGCATACCGTTGTGCAATATTATGCGGTTCCATTTCCGTGACGAGAGACACAAACACGTGTTAACTTATTACAGCACAACTCACGACTGAACAGTTACATCGATGTGCCGCTTGCACTAGAAGCAGCTTATAGACCAAGGTCAAAGATATTGTGCCTACGCAAGCCTGTAGGGTTGCCACATTTTGCAAAGAAAATCAGTCTCCTTACTTTATTGTTGCACCTCGTATGTCATGGCTAGTAAACCACTGTAGGACCTACGCAGTATTATTATTATTATTAGTCTTGGTGGGGCTGGTCAGACGCAAACCATTGGGAGCCCAAATTCTTCCTCTCATAGTGCACCCACTAAGCTACACACGTGTATTTTATTTTATACTGTGCACCTATAACTGTAAAATTGAGACATATACATGTCCAGTCACATTTATGCGATCGCCACATATGTTCGACGTCAACGTGCAATAACTTCTCACAGACGGCGGGTGGTAGCACTAACAGTGGAGGGTACATAAAGCGTGTCAAGAGGGATGAGGAAAAACAATGTAGTCGTTGTCGTAATGCAGAGACGACTGTTCAGCGAACGTTGCTGCGTATGGGCCTCCGCACCAGCTGCCTGGTTCAAGCAACCATGATGAGTGCTATGAAATTTCCTGGCAGATTAAAACTGTGTGCCGGGCCGAGACTCGAACTCGGGACCTTTGCCTTTCGCGGGCAAGTGCTCTACCAAGTGGTGGCACTTGCCCGCGAAAAGCAAAGGTCCCGAGTACGAGTCTAGGCCCGGCAACAGTTTTAATCTGCCAGGAAGTCTCATAACAGCGCACACTCCGCTGTAGAGTGAAAATTTCATTCTATGCTGAGTGCTGTTCATCAGGGACGAAGGATGAAATTTGCACGCCAGTGCCTCAACTTGGCATCTATTGAGTGGCGACAGGTGGCATTTTCAGATGAATCTCGTTTTATGCTCAATCGGACAGATGGCCGTAGCCGTGAATGGTGTGAAACGTTTCAAAGTAAACACTCTGCAACAACTATCTGAAGGGTCCAGGGCAGAGGAGGCAGCATTATGGTGTTGGGAATGCTTTCATGTCGTTCCCTGGGTTATCTCGTTACTCTGGAAGGCGCAACAGATCAGCACAAGTAAGCATCTATCCTTGGGAACCGTGTGCACCCCTATATGCAATTTCTTTCTTCTCGGCACGATGGCATCTACCGGCGAGACAATGCAACGCGTCACGCAGCTTGCAGTGTACGTGCGTGCTTCGAAGAGCACCAGGATGAGTTTACTGTACTCCCCTGGCCTCCAAACTCCCCAGATTTATATTAATCTATCGAGCTGTTCTCGCCATGGATCCTCAACCGAGAAACCTAGCGCGGCTGGCCACGGCGTGGCCCCACATCCCTGTCGGCGCCTTCCAGAACCTCACTGACTCTCTCCCTGTACGTCTCGGAGCGACCCGCGCTAAGAAAGCTGGTTATTCAGGCTTTTCACAGATGGTCACATTAAAATGACTGAGCTGCTTATATAACATACGCTCATAAAAATGACTTCCCTGCGTTGCAGGTAGTTCCCGCAATGGACCAGAAATTGCTTCATTATTCACTGGACAATGGATAACCGAACTCACAGCGCAACACAACAGTAACTCTGTAATGGTTACTGACTTGCTGTAGGGGCTACACACTGTTATTATTATAAGCAGCAGTGGTTAGACACAAAGCATTGTCTGCCTGAGGTCTTACAGTTTCTGCAGTTTCAGAAGTGAGCACTTCAGCAATCAAGTGATTTTCAAACAGCAAGTGTAGTGCATGCATTTTAACTTAGTTGATTTCAAATGGTGGTGCTGGGTGAAGGTGAAGCAAGTATTGCTAGGAGATTGGTGCAGAGGAAGCATGACTTGTAATAAGCGTCTACCCTCAATATAGATCGTTTGTTTTCTTTTCTGACAAGTTAACTTGGTAGCACTTGTGATGCACTGAGAGTTGCTTTTGTAAGAAAATGTTTTTTTTACAAATAACCAGTACCAACTGTCTCATTGACTCTTTAGTTCGTGACTTAATAAAACACCTACAAAAACTAAATATCATTTATCTTTCGTCATTTTAAAAATGTAAGTGTTCAAAGAAAATCATTTTTCCTTCAGTAGTCAGGCTCTAAGTTGGTAATGGAGGGGAGGAGGAACGGGGAGATGGGGCGCACCTAATATCTGATAGCTCTCTGGGGTAATGATCTTAGAAAGCTTGAGAACCGTTGGTCTAGACAAAATTTCAGTTTCGTAATCGTCTGATCAGACTGAATCGTTTGATATACAACATCATTTTCTAATGATTTTTGTTCTTGTATGGTTCTAGCCGTTCCACCCCCTTACATCCCCCTTCAGTCAATGTATGGTAAACACGATTGGCATGCCATCAGAATTAGCAGTTTCTGAAGGACTCTCAATTTAATGCAGCGAATTATCTGTAGAATTAGCCATTAGCATAGCTTACAATTATATTTTTCGGTCTTTAGACTCGACCGACTCAGTGGAGAATGCTGCCCTCTCTCTAGTTATGTATATCTGAGGGGCAATGGTTTGGACGCCACCCTTCCAAGGGCAGCAAACGGGACACTGGCTATGGAGAGAGGGAGTTCAGTTGTGAAACAGCACTCGGTTGAGCGGCTATCGTAGGTCAGGGCCCACGCATCTCGTACGCTAAAGGGCGTATATTTACATTTTCTGTTGTGTATGTTAATTGTCAAAAAAAGTGTTGCTCTTTATTTGTTGCCATTCATTGCAATCCGAACCATCCTTTAAATTCCTGGTTCTCCGGTAAAATTGACGAGTCAAATTTCCGTCTGAGGACGGTAATATTTTGGTCCATCCGGGCCGGATTGTGATGGGTTCGACGAAGTAGCGTGCAGTGGCAGCAATCCGTGGGCGGAACAGCGGCGTCGAGCTTTAACAGAGCAGCACGGGACGCAGCCAACGGCATCGACTCGGCGCATCTATATGCTAAATACCTGGTCTGGTTATCCTGCTTCCAGTAAATTACCACTCATCCTAACTGCTGCTTCTGCTCTCGCATGCCACCGCTAACCGTTTATGATGGATGAAGTAGTAAGAAAGAAACTCTCTACTACACGCTCGACGGCGATAGCAAGCCTTACGCGGTTGTTAAACTTTGCAAATGAAGCTGACGTGCAGGGAAATCACACACCTTAGGTTTTACTGTCAGTCTAGAACAGTTTCCAAAGATCGTGAGTAAGTATGAAGACGCGCAGTCACAGCTCGAATTGTTTGGAGATGTAGACGTACATGCTGACAACAGGGAAACCTTAGAAAATATAATCTTAGAGATTTCAAAAAAGCTAAGAGCAATCTAGATGAATCATGCCAACGGAGCGGACAGTGTTTCGTCAGATGCTGCACATGCCTTGAGTGGGTCAAAACGTAGCATCAAGTTGCCCACCATAAAACTGCCGTCGTTTACTGGTGATGTAGCGCAGTCCAGGCATTTTTACGATACATTTGTGTCTTGGGGTAAATAATGAGGAAGTAGAGGACATTGTTAAATATCGTCATTTGCTTAGTTGTTCAACAGTTGAAGCTCACAATGCAATTGCTTATCTTCCGGTAACTAGTGCTAATTTTAAGATAGCATTCGATATGGTTTGCAGCTGATACAATAGCCCTCGACTGATTGCGTCGGCACATCGGAAGAAATAGTTAACACTGCCGTCAATGACAGGGACATGGGGAAGTGAAGTTGCACTTCTTAACGAGGCTTCAAGCAATCTGCATGCTCTGATGGCATTACAACTAGATGTGTCCTTTCAAGACATAATTACGTCACATCCGCTTGTAGAAAAGGTTGACCATTGTATAAGAACGGAATTTGTAACCAGTCCGACTTTCAAGAAGACCTGTGCTTTTCTCGAAAATAAATGCAAATAATTGGAAACTGACAAGGCTGCAGTATCACCACGGCACAGTACATCTGTAAACAAACAGCAGAACGCCTCCAATTCCAAGCACTTTGGGCATTCGAGAAAACCTACGTCGTTATTCGTGCTGTATGTGTCATATGCAACCTACTTCGCGCATTGCACAAGTGCTGCAAATTCAGGCAGGCCGCATGTAGCGAATGCAAACCTATTGTGATGCCCAACGTTTCGTGCTACAATTGTCTGAAGAGTAATCGTAGGGCCTCTAACTGCAAATCACTTTTCTGTCATGCTTGCCGAAAACGACACCACACGTTGCTACACTCAGAAATACAACACACCCAAGATAGAACAAGGAAGGATTGTTCAAATGACATGCAACACAAGCACAAGGCACATGTCCTTCGAGTACATCGAGTTATTAATCACTCAAAGTCAGCCGTGACAAGCGAGTGCTGCTTGCGACAGCGACAATAAGGTTACAAGATAGCAGTGGGAAACGGAAAAGTTGTCGTGCTCTCTTAGATTCTGGGTCGCAGTCAGAAGCATGCACACAACACCTCAGACTTCAACGATGGAACAGCAGAGTACCAAATCAAGGAATAGGTGGAACCCTCTCGGAAACAAAACACCACGTCTGTGTTCAAATCTGCTCCTGTATAAACAACTTCGTTTTTTCTGCTGAATGTTTAGTCTCGCCGAAGATAAGTGACGTCTTGCCGGAACAAACAACTGATCCTAATACGTGGGACATGCCGAGTGTACAACTCGCTAATCCAGAATTTTGGTCACCTGGCAAGATCGACTTGTTGGTGGGAGCACAAGTTTGTCCATACATTCAGAAAGCAAGGTCTATCTCCATAGGAACTGATCATCCTGTGTTTCAAGGGACAGAATTAGGATGTGTCATGTCAGGGCAGTATCAAAAGGCAGAACGCAACATTTCGTAAAAGCAGCCACAAAAACCGACACTGACGTTGAAACATTCTGGAAGAAATTTACGATATAGAAGAGTTAACTCGTGTTGTAATGACGAAGGAAGAGGAGCAATGTGAAGCACTCTTCGTGGAACACACAACTAAAGATTCCACAGGCAGATTCGTTGCTCGTCTTCCGTTTCGCAAAGAGCCGAATCAATTAGGTTATTCTTTCTACACTGCAGCAAAAGGCTTCTCTCAGACTGAACAGAAACTAGCGACACAATCGAAGCTTAATAAAAGCTACGCAGAGTTTACAAGCGAGTATGAAGACTTAGGACATAAGGAACCAGTAGTCACGATAGTTGCCGTTTCATGTTACATGCCACATTATGCTGTCTTTAAGCAAGCCAGCTCAACTACCAAACAAAGCCGGCCGGATTGGCCGTGCGGTTCTAGGCGCTACAGTCTGCCTCGGGCATGGATGTGTGTGATGTCCTTAGGTTAGTTAGGTTTAATTAGTTCTAAGTTCTAGGCGACTGATAACCTCAGAAGTTAAGTCGCATAGTGCTCAGAGCCATTTGAACCATTTTTGAACCAAACAAAGAGTAGTGTTTGATTGTTCCTCCAAAACGAAATTGTCTTCAGGGCAGACATAGAGAAGATGTATCGACAAGTTCTGGTGGCGGATGAAGATCGCGCTCACCAACGAATATCGTGGAGAAGTGATAGATCTGCACCACTGCAGGAATACCAATGGACTATTGTATCTCAGACTGCGATACGGTAGAGGCTGAGATCAAGGTCCAGTAAGATCTCATGAAGCTATTGAAAAAGGGTGGGTTCTCATTACGGAAATGATGTAGCAACAGTGCAGCACTACTCGAAAATATCCACTGAGAGTTGCGAGAAACACATCGTCCTCGTCGTTATGAATCCGTAAAGATAGATAAAACTCCCCCCCCCCCCCCCTCCCCATGAACCATGAACCTTGCCGTTGGTGGGAAGGCTTGCGTGCCTGAGCAATACAGATAGCCGTACCGCAGGTGCAACCACAACGGAGGGGTATCTGTTGAGAGGCCAGACAAACGTGTGGTTCCTGAAGGGGGGCAGCAGCCTTTTCAATAGTTGCAGGGGCAACAGTCTGACTGATTGACTGATCTGGCCTTGTAACACTAACCAAAACGGCCTTGCTGTGCTGGTACTGCGAACGGCTGAAAGCAAGGGGAAACTACAGCCGTAGTTTTTCCCGAGGGCATGCAGCTTTACTGTATGGTTAAATGATGATGGCGCCCTCTTGGGTAAAATATTCCGGAGGTAAAATAGTCCCCCATTCGGATCTCCGGGCGGGAACTACTCAAGAGGACGTCGTTATCAGGAGAAAGAAAACTGGCGTTCTGCGGATCGGAGAGTGGAATGTCAGATCCCTTAATCGGGCAGGTAGGTTAGATAACTTAAAAAGAGAAATAGATAGGTTACAGTTAGATATAGTGGGAATTAGTGAAGTTCGGTGGCAGGAGGAACAAGACTTTTGGTCAGGTGAATACAGGGTTATAAGTACAAAATCAAATAGGGGTAATGCAGGAGTAGGTTTAATAATGAATAGGAAAATAGGAATGCGGGTAAGCTACTACAAACAGCATAGTGAACGAATTATTGTGGCCAAGATAGATACGAAGCCCACGCCTACCACAGTAGTACAAGTTTATATGCCAACTAGCTCCGCAGATGACGAAGAGATTGATGAAATGTATGATGAGATAAAAGAAATTATTCAGATAGTGAAGGGAGACGAAAATTTAATAGTCGTGGGTGACTGAAGCTCGACAGTAGGAAAAGAAAGAGAAGGAAACGTAGTAGGTGAATATGGAATGGGATTAAGGAATGAAAGAGGAAACCGCCTGGTAGAATTTTGCACAGAGTATAACTTAATCATAGTTAACACTCGGTTCATGAATCATAAAAGAAGGTTGTATACATGGAAGAAGCCTGGAGATACTGAAAGGTCTCAGATAGATTATATAATGGTAAGACAGAGATTCAGGAACCAGGTTTTAAATTGTAAGACATTTCCAGGGGCAGATGTGGACTCTGACCACAATTTATTGGTTATGAACTATAGATTACAACTGAAGAAACTGCAAAAAGGTGAGAATTTGAGGAGATGGGCCGTGGATAAACTGAAAGAACCGGAGGTTGTAGAGAGCTTCAGGGACAGCATTAGGGAACGATTGACACGAATGGGGGAAAGAAATTCAGTAGAAGAAGAATGGGTAGCTTTGACAGACGAAATAGTGAAGGTAGCAGAGGATCAAGTAGGTAAAAAGATGAGAGCTAATAGAATTATTTTGTCAGAGACAGCAAAGGACCTGGAAGTGCAGCTGAAGGGAATGGACAGTGTCTTGAAAGGAGGATATAAGATGAACATCAACAAAAGCAAAACGAGGATAATGGAATGTAGTCGAATTAAATCGGGTCATGCTGCGGGAATTAGATTAGGAAATGAGACGCTTAAAGTAGTAAATGAGTTTTGCTATCTGTGGAACAAAATAACTGAGAATGGTTGAAGTAGAGAGGATGTAAAATGTAGACTGGCAATGCAAGGAAAGCGGTTCTGAAGAAGAGAAATTTGTTAACATCGAGTATAGATTTAAGTGTCAGGAAATCCTTTCTGAAAGAATTTGTATGGAATGTAGCCATGTATGGAAGTGAAACGTGGATGATAAATTGTTTAGACAAAAAGAGAATAGAAGCATTCGAAATGTAGGTAGTGAATAGAACTGAAGAGAAGAGAAATTTGTGGCACAACTTGATTAGAAGAAGGGATTGGTTGGTAGGGCATATTCTGAGGCACCAAGGGATCACAAATTAAGTATTGGAGGGCAGTGTGGAGGGTAAAAATCGTAGAGGGAGACCAAGAGATGAATTCACTAAACAGATTCAGAAGGATGTAGGTTGCAGTAGGTACTGGGAGATGAAGAAGCTTGCACAGGATAGAGTAGTATGGAGAGCTGCGTCAAACCAGTCTCTGGACTGAAGAGCACAACAACAACAGATAAAACTTTAGGTTTACTCTGGTATCCACCTACTGATCAATTTCAAATTGTGACTGGGAAACCAGCACGTAATGTCTACAGTTAGAAAAGACACTGTACTGTCTGTCGCGTCATCCATTTTTGATCCGTTGGTATTGATTAGTCCCATTGTGATCACATTCAAGATATTTTTGCGACGTCCATGGCAGCATAAGTTAACATGGGACGAGCCCTTGCCTCCAGTGTTGGACTGTTTGTGGCAGACACTATACAGCCAAATTCGTATGACAGACGACATTCGTGATGATCGTAGAGTCATTACAAGAGAGACACCTGTCAATATATAACTGCATGGATTCTGCGTCCTTCGGAGAAGGTCTACGGCTGCTGATCAGCTAATCAACATGAAGACACATGTGTCAAACTATTGAGCTCCAAACCACATGTGGCTCCCTTGAAAAAGCCATCGTTACCTCGCTTGGAACTCACGATTGCTGCATCACAATGTTCACACTCTGGGTATAGTTATCGAACGATCTTCCATTTTAACTGACTCATCTATTGTGCTGGCGTGGCTCGCGGCTCCACCCACATGGTGGAAGACGTTCGTGGGAAACCGGGTTCCCGAGACACAGGGCACACACAGCAGCTGCGGTATGAAGCCATGTATCTACAATGGGAAACACAGCTTATCTGACTTTACGAGAAGTGTTTCCTGCAGACCTTCAAGAAAATAGCCTGTGGTGAGAAGGACCAGCCTGGATTAAAGATGGCGTCACTTCATGGCCTGAATTAGATGCCTCTAGTGATTATGCATCTCAGGAGGTGCCAGAAGAAAGAGTTAAAATCCCCTATCAGATCAGGAAAGTAAACCAAGATGATCTCATCCGTCGATTCTTGAAATTGTCACGATTACAGCGGATAATATCATACTGTATCAGATTTATTAATAATCGCAAAATTGCAAGGAAAATAAGAGCAACTGCTGACTTGTCTCTTAATGAACTCCAGGATGCCTTGCTAGCATGCGACAGAATAGTACGAGAAGCTACATATGCAACAGAAATCTACCAGTTTGAGGTTTACAAGCTAGTAGATAAGAACAGCAAACTCAAATCATTGCATCCCGTCCTTGATGACACGAAACTCCCACGGGTTGGCGGCAGGTTAGGAAATGGAGGTCTATCATACGAGGAGAAGCATCAACTCATACTGCCACCTTACCATCATCTCACAATACTAACAGTGGAAAGCGAACATCATCGTCTTTCCCACTCTGGGTGTCAACTGTTGCTTACATCTCTCAGGAAGCGATATAGCTAATGCACGAAATGCATCAGTGCATCAGTGCTTGACTTGTCAGCGATTAAAGGTAAAGCCTGCACGTCAGCTCATGGGAGACTGCCACCGCCACATGTAGAAGCCGTAAGGCCTTTATTCAACTGCGAGGTTGATTACACGGGACTATTCTATGTGAAAACTGTCTCACAGAGATCCAAATTAAATGAAAAGTGCTTTGTTGCTCTACTTGTGTGCCTGGCGACACGAGCAGTGCATTTGGAGGTAATTGGCACCATGACTACTGAAGGATTCCTGTCAGCCCTTAGACGATTTGCGTCACTGCAGAGTAGGTGCCAAACTCTTGTACAGCGACAATGGGACAAACATCGTCGGAGCTAGCCGGGAACTCCATGAGTTACAAGCTGCTGTGAGCAATCATCATCAGCAGAAACAGGTGAAAAACTTTCTGCATGAAGAAGGCATCGATTAGCACTTCATTCCCCCAGCGTCAATACACTTTGGCGGAGTATGAGAAGCAGGAGTGAAGTTCTTCAAGTACCACCTGCAGCGAATAATGGAAACCTAATGTCCTACATTTAAACTCTGGCTTGAGAGATGAAGGCTTCCGTGAACTCACGTCCTCTCACATCACTATCTTGCAGTCCTTCTGATCCTCAAGTCCTGACTGGAACCGCTATCACGAGTATCCCTCAGCGAGATCAAGATACAGCCCAACTGAGCTTGCTCGCAGGATTGGAACTACTGCAGCAAGGGTTCCAAATCTTTTGGCGGCACTAGTCGTCTAACTACGTACATCATCTGCAGCAGCAGGCTAAGTGGTCGGACCCCAGTCAGAAAGTACAACCTGGCGCGTTGTCGTAATAACGGAAGGTAACCTGCAACCCTTATGCTGGAAGCTAACTGTAATTAAAGCAGGACACGCTGGGCGCGACGGAATAGTGCAAGTGGCCACTGTTCCTACACCACAAGGAGTTTTCAGGAGTCCAGTCGGCAAGCTATGTCCTTTACCGAATGAAGTGATACAGAAGTGAATAGTTTATTTACGTTTTTTTTTCTTTTCTCTCACCCTTCCTTTCTCTTGTTCTGTGCTTACTTTGCAGCAGACTCAGTGAATTAAAAAAATTATTTATGTTTCAGTGTATTCCTTGTTTATGTGATGTGTTTCTCAGGCTCCAGTTACAAACTGTAGTAACAGAAAAACTGGTTGAAAGACGCAATCGTCTATGTATTTCCATATGTTCCCCTCTACGCTTTAGCAGAACTTTTAACATTTTGGAAAGAAATTTATATTTCTTTGGCGACCTGTATGTTCGGTCGTTACACTCGACTGAGTCACTGGAGAATGCTGATCTCTCGAGTTATTTGTAACTGAGGGGCAATGGACAGGACGCCACTCCTCAAAGGGCAGCTAACGGGACACTCGCCACGTCGAAAGGGAGTTCAGTTGTGAAAGAGCACTCGGCTGGGCGAATATAGTAGGTCAGGGCCCGCGCCTGTCGTACGCTAAAGGGCGAATATGTATGTTTCCTGTTGTAGGTGTTAATTGTCAATAATAAGTGCTGCTCTGCATATGTTGTCATTCATTGCAATCCGAATGGATCTGAACTCTCAAACGGTCCTTTAAATTCCTTGTGCTCCAGTAAAATTTATGATTCAAGTTTCCGTCTGCAGACGCTAACATATATCAAACTTAATTTGATTCATAAGACACATCGTAATTCTAACGTAAGGTTTGCTTAACGCTATAAGAATGACGCCACAAGCCACTAGAATGAAACAAGCAGCCTCAGCCTGAAAATGGACAGTTGTGGGGACAGTCTCGACACGATATCGGCGGGTGTCGCAAGCAGATGCTTTGACAGCTACAGATGAACGTATGTTTTCAAGATGGCGCTGTACTGTCTTGCCTTGCGTGAAGGTGACAACATTGATGCAGGAAGATACAGCAGTGCATCGCACTCATGGGAGTCCAACAAATATAAGGACTTCCAGTAACACGATCTAAATTGCTTGCCAGGCCACTTAGAGCGCTGCAAGTTTATCAGTCCTTCATCTCTGTTTCTTATTGGGCGTCGTAAATCTTCCATACTTTTTTGGGTTCTTTCAAAATAGAAGCTGGTTTCATAGCGCTGTATTGCTGATTACGACTTCGTGTATGTAGTGCACTCTTCGAACTGCAATGCGAATATATTGCTCATAGTCTGCTTGATTTTTGATCTCATTTGTAATACTAGTTTTTTATTTCATATAAAACAAATGGTTCAAATGGCTCTAAGCACTATGGGACTTAACATGTGAGGTCATCAGTCCCCTAGACTTAGAACTACTTAAACCTAACTAACCTAAGGACATCACACACATCCCTACCCGAGGCAGGATTCGAACCTGCGACCGTAGCAGCAGCAAGGTTCCCCACTGAAGAGCCTAGAACCGCTCTGTCACAGCGGCCGGCCATATAAAACAGAATCTGGTTTCATCGCATAGTGTTCTTTGGACATTTTTTCCTGCCTACAAATCCGCATGTGAAGTGCTCTATTTAAATGCATTATAAGTATATTGCTCACATTGTACTTTATTTTTGTTAACATCAATTTTCGTACTTTTTTGTATTTGCAGGAGAACTCCAAGTTAGAAGATTTTGACAGAAATGGACATCTTGTCACGGAATGGGATGTAATTCTGCTTTGAATACTGTCGCTTCTTGCCATACACTTAACAGTGAGTTGCCGAGAATGGATGTAGATGTAAATGAGTATGCTGGTAGTCTTAGTGACTGGAGTATTCTGCCTTGCAAATGCTAAAAATGCAATAGCATTTACGAAAATGTGGTCACACTGTATTAAAAGGTACTACAGACAATACGTTTTATCAGGAATCGACGTACTAGAATCTGTCTCCAATGAAAATTTCGGAGTTCACCATTAGTGCGAGAAAATACGAAAAACAGATTTTTAAAAAAAGGAAAGGAAAACGGACACTATGCGTACAATGCATTTAAATGGAGCAGTCACACATGAATATGTCAAATATACAGAGTACACAGAGCAACATCCGACAAAACCAGCTTCTGTTTTATATAAAATAAATATGGAGTCATTTGCCCCGCACAGTATCATGTATGCGAGCAACATATTGACAGTGCAGTTCAAAGAGTGCAATACACACAATAAATCGTAATCAGGTACACAATGCGATGAAACCAGCCTTTGTGTCATGTCAGATGATTATTACGTTTTTATGTCTCCTAAAGTACAGTTACATCCTCATTATAAAGGCCACACGGTCGAAATTTCAATATTGGGTTTCACGATTAAATAATTTTGTAGTCAAAAGGCGACCACAATGCCGACGTTATATAGAAAATTTTATATGGCTGAAATCCAGCTATGAGAAGCTAATCCTAGCTTTTGATTGAGACTTCTCAAGTGTGTTACTTTGCAGGAACACGCCACCAGACTAAGAGGTCCACCCATAAAGTATAAATGAAAAAGATTATCAATTAAAATTCGTATTACGCAAACCAAGAATCCTCACTATCGCGCGATATTTTCCGGTATTCGAAGTTCACTGCTAGGCAATTAGGAGTGGTACTGCTTTTCTCTGTTTCCATATCGTAACTTGGGCCTTGCACTTATTATGTTTTGATGTTCTGTGATCGCGCTATTGTATTGCTATTCTATTGAACAAACATAAACAAACATTATTCAGTTTTTTGTTTCTTATTTATAAAGTCAAAGATCACTTCAACGATAAAACGGATCATTGGACCTTCAACCCTGGTTAACCAACGACCACAAAATAAGTATATCCATGGGAGCTGTGGATTTTCATCAACAGTAAACTGCAGATAGACCTCATGCTGTGATTGACAAGCTTCTAATATACCAATGACTTAACCATTCTACAGACTGCGGTAAATCACGTAGACGAGATGTGGCACTCGTTTTATTTGCATCAGAATTCGCAGAAGCGAGAAATACCGAAACCTTCTGTAACTCCAGTTCTTGAGCAATACACTCTCTTATCAGACATGTCTCCATATGGCATTTCTTGGTCAGCGGAACGCCCGTTTCTTTC
This sequence comes from Schistocerca americana, assembly GCF_021461395.2. Lineage (NCBI taxonomy): Eukaryota > Metazoa > Arthropoda > Insecta > Orthoptera > Acrididae > Schistocerca > Schistocerca americana. Next base: position 747,207,126 of record NC_060130.1, on the reverse strand, counting down.
TTCCGACAGTAGTACTCGAAATTGTGTCATGTTGAAAATTCTCTTCAGAATTTATGTGGCTGTCTTGAATGAATACCTAGCTGTTTCGACTAGTGTTTGTAAATACGAAGTAAGTCTTTAAAGGACAAAATATGTTTCACTAAGTTTGTGTGGAGCAAAAGAAACTTATCCCAACAACTGTGTTTGCAACGTTTCTAGTAAATGCTACTGAGGACAAACTGAAGTGTACAGTCATTACTAACAGTTTTGAAAATTATTCCACAGTTTGCATAAAATTCACCGAAGACATCTATAAAATGGCATGTTTTACCAAGAATAACTTGATGAAATAAAAAGGAATTATTGATATCAACAGGCACGTTTCAATGTTACACCTTTCTCTCAGGAAGCTACTGTGTATATTTTTGGATGTTCGTTGTTGTTCACTGATGGACCTTGTCAAGAACCATTTAGCTAACGATCTGTCTCCTCAAATAAAAAAAAGGGACTAGACATATGCAGGACATTCGCAGATGCCTGTCGAGAGCTCTGGTGAGTATTGTGGCTGCAGGTAAGTATAACAGTAAGTGCTACATAGTTTCATTAATTCACATTCTGCATCACACTATCGTGAATAACTGTGACACAATGTTCGTTTCCAAATAGTTATCTACTATGAGTTCCAGTTCAAAACACGCGACTCCTTCCATAATTTCCGATGCTCCTCTTTTCTCAAATGGTTCCAATGGCTCTGAGCACTGTGGAACTTAACATCTGAGGTCATCAGTTCCCTAGAACTTAGAACTACTTAAAGCTAACTAACTAAGGACATCACACATAACCATGCCAGAGGCAGGATTTGCTGGCCGAAGTGGCCGTGCGGATAAAGGCGCTGTAGTCTGGAACCGCAAGACCGCTACGGTCGCAGGTTCGAATCCTGCCTCGGGCATGGATGTTTGTGATGTCCTTAGGTTAGTTAGGTTTAACTAGTTCTAAGTTCTAGGGGACTAATGACCTCAGCAGTTGAGTCCCATAGTGCTCAGAGCCACATTCATTAGAGGCAGGATTCAAACCTGCGAGCGTAGCGGTCGCGCGGTTCCAGACTGAAGCGCCTAGAACCGCTCGGCCACAACGGCCGGCACTTTTCTCAAAAGGAAAAACATCTGCCATGATCGTCCGTCTCCCCACCTCAAACTCTCTTTTTCTATGTGAAAAATTCAAGAGGGATGTAATAACTTAATTACCCTACGTATTTTTTTCAAAGAAGTGGGAAGATAAGAGAATTGTTCTAAATAAAAAGAAAGTGAGCAGTTCAAATGTTGGTGGCAAAATATCTGCCAATAAAATGACGGGTATTTCGAATAAGGTTGTTGTGTTAACTTTACAATGACTGAAAAAAATTCATGTGTGGTAGTACTAGCTTATCTATCCTATGCGAAAATGGTGGCTTTAGGTTACGATTCCATAGCGCACTAGTGTCAAAATGATTCAATGCATTGTGACTAGATCCCAGATTTCAGGATCAAAAAGGTGAGATTGTAATTTCTCATGGATTATCACTATTCGTAATTTTTTTGGATTTCTTGTGATATTCGTGAATTTTACAAGAGGTACACAATCCTTTTTGTCCCCAAAATCTCGGGTTCAAGTTCATTTTTCTCTACGTACATCATACTCGTAATTTCGTTAGCTTTACTTTCATTTACTTCATTTATCGCACGCGACAGTGTGAGTTCGTCATTTCTTTCCCAGCGGGGTTGTATATTTTAGCATTCACGTGTTTTCACTTTCCACATTTTAACAATACCTCTATTACATACAATCAGAGAATTGGAAACGTCTATCCACATCTCGTGTCTTTCAAATACAGTCGCCTGAACACACACATACACACGAATGCCCACCAACCCCCCCCCCCCCCCCCCCCACACACACACACACAAACGCGCGCGCGCCCGTTTCGCGCAATAACATCAACTCATGGCAACATGCACACACAGATACGTACCCATTCAAATACTTGCAAACTCACCTGCATTCACACATACAAATGCATACACTGTCCAGTCACATGAATGTGACCACTTTCAAAAGCCTGAATAACCACCTTCTGCAGCGTGGACCACAGCAAGACATGCAGGAGGTAAGTGAGGTTTTGGAAGGAACTGACAGGGAGGTGGAGGCATGCTGACTCTAGTGCCGTGACAAACTGCGCTAGGTTTCTCTGTTGAGGATCCATGGCACCAACAGCTCGATCGAGGTGATCCCACAGATTATCGACTGGGTTTAAATCCTGGGAATTTGGTGGCCAGGGCAGTACCGTAAACTCGTATTGGTGCTCTTCGAACCACGCACATACACTGCGGGTCGTGTGACACATTGCATTGTCCTGCTGGTAGATGCCATCACGTCAAGGAAAAACAAACAGCACGTTGTAGTGGACATGGTCGCCTAGGATAGATAAAAATGGTTCAAATGGCTCTGAGCACTATGGGACTCAACTGCTGAGGTCATTAGTCCCCTAGAACTTAGAACTAGTTAAACCTAACTAACCTAAGGACACCACAAACATCCATGCCCGAGGCAGGATTCGAACCTGCGACCGTAGCGGTCTTGCGGTTCCAGACTGCAGCGCCTTTAACCGCACGGCCACTTCGGCCGGCCTTAGGATAGATACTTACTTATATTGATCCATTGTGCCTTCCAGAATGATGAGCTTACCAAGGGACTTCCATGACAACATTTCCCGGACCATAATGCTCCTCCCTCCGGCCTGGACCCTTCTGATGATTGTTGCAGGGTGTTTGCTTTCAGACGTCAGACGGAGCATAAAACGTAATTCATCAGAAACGGCCACCTGTTGCCACTCAGTGGACTTCCAGTTGTGTTACTGGTGTGAAAATTCCAACCTTCATCGCCGATGAACAGCATGCAGCATGGGTGCATGAACCAGGCACCTGGTGCGGAGGCCCATGTGCAGCAACTTTCACTGAATGGTCGTTGAGGACACACGGTTAGTAGCTCCCTGGTTCATCCTAGGCCATCAGTTGCTAAACAGTTGCACGTCTGGTCGCTTGTACACATCCCCGCAGCCGTTGTTCACCCTTGTCATCTACGGCATGTGGTGTACCACAGTTTTCTCGACGCCAGGTTTGGTTAGCGTCATGTTACCATGCACGGTATACTTTAACCAAGGCGGCACCGAACAGTTTACAAACTTAGCTGTCTCGGAAATGCTTCCACCCTTGGCCTGAAAGCCTATGATGATGCCATTTCGGACGTCAGATTAATCGATCCATTTCGCATTTCAAGATTGACTGCGCTGTTTTCTGCGTCCCCAGACACGTTTTATATATCCTCCACCGCTAGCTGCTACCTGCCTTTTGTGAGTGTTTATTTTACGTTGACGTCGAACATGGGCGTTGGTCACATTAATGCTACTGGACCGTGTAGATGCAATACATAGATCACAGTCGACGCGACGTAAATAACGTGTATTCTCGTACATGAAACCCCACATTAGACGTTGCTAAAAGATGAAGTAACATAGGAGGGAACGTTGTCAGCTCGATTGCGGTACATCTAATTCCGTCAGATCAAGAGGTGCCAGTATCGGGGCCTCTATGAAGCAGTCACTAACACTGACTTGGATCCCAGTGGGACTCAGGGGACGTTAGCAAGGTGCTGACCAATGGAATTAGTTTTTGTGTGCTACAGATGATGGTTCAGATGGCTCTAAGCACTACGGGACTTAACATCTGAGGTCATCATTCCTCTAAACTTAGAACTACTTAAACCTAACTAACCTAAGGACATCACGCACATCCATGCCCGAGGCAGGATTCGAACCTGCGACCGTAGAAGCAGCGCGGTTCCAGACTGAAGCGCCTAGAAGTGCTCGGTCACAGCGGCCGGCTGTGTGCTTCAAAGAAGCGAGAATTTCTTAGTTTTTTGGCTAAGGCGAAAACACACGTGTATCCACTGGATAGTGTGTGACACTCGTTAAATAAATGAAAATAAACTAAAAAATCGGAATGCAGTGTAACCTCCCCTACCCACCAGTGACTCTTGGGTCAGATACGCTAGGTGAGGATCGTGCAGCAACTTGTGAAATTGAGAACATAGATAATATGCTTGTGACACTAATCACTTTTATAATAGATTTATAAGTCAAATGCAATAAACACAGGGCTCTTGAAATGAAATTGTATGAACCAACAGCGTCATACAGTGGTGCTTAACTCAAGTTGATTTGTTTGTGTACTGACCACTGTTGGATACTACTCTAGTGGTATCTTGTGTGTTTGCTGTGGAAGTGTTCCTCCCTCAGTATTTAGCAAATACGAACACCAACATACTGTTACAGAGACACCTTCGTAAAGCGTTTTAAGCGGTAAGCTGATTCCCTCTCTATCCATCAGACTGCAGAGCCACCATTCTAACTCAGAACGGTCGCAAGTACTACCACTAGCCCTTCGAAATCAGACATTCTTTGATTCAGCTGTTGGCTCAGAGCCTTGCTGTTATAATGACATTACAAAATTTATAAAATATTCAGTATTACAAAAAGATGAAGGTGACTGCTGGTTCGTCAGCCGAAATATAACAGCAAGCTGTCCTCTGGCTGTAGTCTCGAAATCTCATCGAGAATCTTTTTTCGTCAAAGATTCATCCGATTTTATAATGCTACATCATCTACATGAATGAAGATAACAGGACTGATCATAACTTTTAATGGCGCTAGTTGTAAACTAACAATAGGTGTCTCCCTGGTGCAGATAGATCTCCCTTTCCCCCTCTCCCACCAACCTCCCCCTCCCCGTTAACCCTTCCGCCCGCCGACTGACTGGCTGGTTGGCTGGCTCGCTCGCTCGCTCATTTCCCAATGTGTCGAGGTGGTAAATAACATCGCAATGAAAGGCATTCTGCGTTCTCCATCTCAATAGATGCAATTCAGTTACTCTTACGCGGCATGATTTTCGTCGGGAATACGACGCTATATCTGCATCCCCAGGGGGCGAAAGGATCTCGCAACGCACCAATCGCCCCCCAAGATTGCCTGATTTCACAGAATGGGATTTCTTTTGGGAAGTTTTTGGAAGATTCCGTCTATGTACCCCCACTTCCAACAACTTTCGGTGAACTGCGATGCCGTTTAACGTCTGTAGTGAGTACAGGAATTCCAGAAATGCTCACAAAAATGTCGGAGGAATGTGACTATAGTCTGGATGTTTATTGTACGTCCGCTGGAGAGCACATTGAACGTTTGTAGAAGGTAAATGAAAAATTCGATCCTAAATGTAATTTGAGACGTATTTCGGAGTTGTACGTGCATGTATGTAAGAGATATACACTTATAAGCCAATTCACAGTGACCACTGCCGACCGCGAGGTTGAATGCCGCCTGGTGGCGTTGTGGGCACGTGACGTGGTAACAAAAGTATGTAAGCGGAGCAGATACGCACGGGACATCACCCTAGTGAAGATATGGGCTGCAAATGGGGAAATCCATTGAGATAAACGACTCTGACAAAGAGCAGATTATTATTACGCAGAGTCTGTGAATCAGTATCTCGAAAACGGCGAAGCTGGTCGAATGTTCACGTGCTCCTGTCGAGAGCATCTAAGGAAAGATGTAGAAGGACAATGAAACAGCTCCTAGGCGCTAAATGGTTGGACGTCCCTGACTCGTCACAGAATGTAGGGTTTGGAGGCTTGTCTGCTCTGTAAAGTAGGATACATAGTCATCTGTGGCATCTTTGCCGTAAGAGCACAGTGCTGCTGCTCGTGCAAGTGTCTCGAAGCACATTGATCATCGTACATTATGGAACACGAAGCTCCTCTGCAGACCATCCCCACATGTTCACACGTTGACCCAATTGCGACTGCAGTGGGCACAGGACCATAAGGATTCGACCGTCGATCAATGGAAACGTGTCGGTTCTTCGGGTGAATCACATTTTTGCTCCTCTAGGTCGACGATCGTCTCCACAAACGCCGTCATCGAGGTGAACGGAGGCTCGATAAGTGTAGTGAGCGACGAACGTAGGCAGGTGGGAGCAGTGTATTGCTGTGGGAGAGATATCCTGCGCTTGCATGGGAGCTATGGTAGTAATCGAAGATACGCAGACAGCTGCGAACCACCGGTATCCCTTCGTGTCTGATGTCTTCCCCGACGTCGACGTCATCTTTCAGCAGTACAATCGTCCGTGTGTTAGCGCCAGAACCGTGCTACAGTGGTCTGATGAGCATTATAGTGAATCACGCTGAGGTCTCGGCGACCAAATTCGCCTAATGTAAAACCTATGGAACCCATCTGGTTCGCTATCTGGCGCCATTATCGCGTACGAATATCAGCGGCAGATGCGCAAAACTATAGACCTATATCTCTTACGTCGATCTCTTGTAGAATTTTAGAACATGTTTTTTGCTCGCGTATCATGTCATTTCTGGAAACCCAGAATCTACTATGTAGGAATCAACATGGATTCCGGAAACAGCGATCGTGTGAGACCCAACTCGCCTTATTTGTTCATGAGACCCAGAAAATATTAGATACAGGCTCCCAGGTAGATGCTATTTTTCTTGACTTCCGGAAGGCGTTCGATACAGTTCCGCACTGTCGCCTGATAAACAAAGTAAGAGCCTACGGAATATCAGACCAGCTGTGTGGCTGGATTGAAGAGTTTTTAGCAAACAGAACACAGCATGTTGTTCTCAATGGAGAGACGTCTACAGACGTTAAAGTAACCTCTGGCGTGCCACAGGGGAGTGTTATGGGACCATTGCTTTTCACAATATATATAAATGACTTAGTAGATAGTGTCGGAAGTTCCATGCGGCTTTTCGCGGATGATGCTGTAGTATACAGAGAAGTTGCTGCATTAGAAAATTGTAGCGAAATACAGGAAGATCTGCAGCGGATAGGCACTTGGTGCAGGGAGTGGCAACTGACCCTTAACATAGACAAATGCAATGTATTGCGAATACATAGAAAGAAGGATCCTTTATTGTATGATTATATGATAGCGGAACAAACACTGGTAGCAGTTACTTCTGTAAAATATCTGGGAGTATGCGTACGGAACGATTTGAAGTGGAATGATCACATAAAATTAATTGTTGGTAAGGCGGGTACCAGGTTGAGATTCATTGGGAGAGTGCTTAGAAAATGTAGTCCATCAACAAAGGAGGTGGCTTACAAAACACTCGTTCGACCTATACTTGAGTATTGCTCATCAGTGTGGGATCCGTGCCAGGTCGGGTTGACGGAGGAGATAGAAAAGATCCAAAGAAGAGCGGCGCGTTTCGTCACCGGGTTATTTGGTAACCGTGATAGCGTTACGGAGATGTTTAATAAACTCAAGTGGCAGACTCTGCAAGAGAGGCGCTCTGCATCGCGGTGTAGCTTGCTGTCCAGGTTTCGAGAGGGTGCGTTTCTGGATGAGGTATCGAATATATTGCTTCCCCCTACTTATACCTCCCGAGGGGATCACGAATGTAAAATTAGAGAGATTAGAGCGCGCACGGAGGCTTTCAGACAGTCGTTCTTCCCGCGAACCATATGCGACTGGAACAGGAAAGGGAGGTAATGACAGTGGCACGTAGGGTGCCCTCCGCCGCACACCCTTGGGTGGCTTGCGGAGTATCAATGTAGATGTAGATGTAGATGTAAATTACGTGACCTGTGCGTGGAAACCTAATGGCACATACCTCCATAAACGTATCAACAAACTGTCGGATCCGTGGTGCGCAGAGTCAGATGTATTTCGTTCCAAAGACGGAAGAATAAGCTATTAAGCAGGTGGTCATAATATTTTGGCTCATCAATGTATTATCGTGTTGGAATTTTGAACTTGGTTCCCGTGCTTAAAGAAAATAATAATGAACTAAAGGTGAGTCCGCTTTTTTGCAAGTACACAATTATTGTTTTGCTTTGATATCTAAACGTGTTTCACCACGGTCGTAGTATCCTTAGTGGGATTTTGCCTTTTATTTTTCTGAAATACTTTCATACAGATTATACCTTGTTTAGGATATATTTCACACAGAATTGTGTTATTTAAATTACATACGTAATTTACCATTCATTTTACATGCCGGCCGGAGTGGCCGAGCGGTTAAAGGCGCTACAGTCTGGAACCGCACAACCGCTACGGTCGCAGGTTCGAATCCTGCCTCGGGCATGGATGTGAGTGATGTCCTTAGGTTAGTTAGGTTTAAGTAGTTCTAAGTTCTAGGGGACTTATGACCACAGCAGTTGAGTCCCATAGTGCTCAGAGCTATTTTTTTCATTTTACATTGTTTATGTCCTGTGGCTCCCAACCAAACTTAGCGACACAAAAATTCAGTGCAGATGATATGCTAACATCGCCCGCCCCGATAGTTGAGTGGTCAGCGCGGCAGTCTGTCACGCCAAGGGGCCCAGGTTCGATTCCCGGCTGGGTTGGAGATTTGATCTGCTCATGGACTGGGTGTTGTGTTGTCCTCATTATCATTTAATCATCACCAGTGGAAGGCAACGGGGCGGGAAACCACCACTGGAATCACTTCCTTAGACGCTCATGCGGTGGACCTCTCTAGCCCATGACAAGATCTGCCGTAAGGCAGAACACAAAGTAAAAGAAAAAATAAATAAATAAATAAATAAAATGCTAACATCCCTTATGTTTATAGACGACATGACGTAGTAATTTAGACCTGTGGCTGATTTCGGTTGGCAACCACAGGACATACATAATGTAAAATTAAAGTTTAAGTACACATGTAATTTAAATAACAAAATCCAATGTAACATCTGTCCTAACATAAATATAATCTGTATGTATGTATTTAAAAAAAAAATAAAAGAAAAAATCCCTCGGAGGATGCCACAACTGTGGTGAACATGTTTGGATTTTAAAGCTAAACAATAATTGTGTACTTGTAAAAAGACAAACCTATCTTTAATTCATTATTAAAACATATCCCTTTGTAAAGTCATATGTGTCTTTGATTTTTAAAAATAAGAAAAATCTTTATAGTTCTATGTGTAAGAAAAGGTTCACTCCAAAGTTCTGTCTTCATAATGGTAAAAGATATAGTCATGAAATGGGATGAATCTTTTGCAAACGTCCTGTATTTCCATATAGAAACTATATTTAACATTTCTTTTTTTACAATATTTAAAGTTATTTGAATTCTGACACGGCCTCCTGTCTCAGTTAATCTACGGTTCCCATGTTCTGCCTTCCTCACTGTCCGTTGCAAAAAAGCTGACGCAGCTCTTTCACTGTCGCTTCAGATAAGGAAAGCTACGGAGGGAGAGACACGGAAACAACTCTTTCTGTGGGATTGAGAAACTGTTTGCGGGATTGTTAAGACTTGTAAAGCTGAACTCGTAGTATCTGACGCACATCGATGTTGGTGTATGCAGTTACATCATTGTCGAGCCTGTTAATACGATGGTTCGGGTGAATATTTATAATGTTCGGATTTTCACCGATGCAGGGATTTTGCGCTCTTTTTAGCCCATCCTGATGTGCGACCACGGCATGTAGCGTGGTGTTCGTTGTTAGAGGCGCGTCGGGAGGAGTTTCCACGAGTCTCGTAATCTAGAAGGCTCGCCTTGTCCGCCGACTGCACTTCGTGTGGTGAATTTCTCTAATCTGCTGTAGGGGAGAGTCGCATTGCAAGCTAAATGTTATGGACCGACTCTGCTAGGCTTGCTTAAGTCTTTAAGACTTGCCCAGGTACTTTCTAGCTCCATTTAAGTTGGAAATTAACTTGAGAGAAGTCTGGACATTAGACAGCAGTTTCCGGGGGAGAGCTGTTAGCGCGAGAAGACCAATGGGAATGGCCGCTCTCAACTCCTCAGGCTAATTGGCGGAAAGGCCAGAATGTTTAAACTATTTCGGAAGCTGTTGACAACTTCTGGAATCTGGTGACAGGTCGTCAATCCTCCTGGGTGTAGGAGGCAAGTTGTGGGCCACGTGGGGCGAAGTTGCTGTTTAAAACAGTTGCACATTTCAAATCAGGAGTTAGTGATCATCAATGGTCGATAGAGCTATTCTGCCAGAAATCAAGATGGGTAGCGCAGTGGTTAGTACACTGGACCCGCATTCGGGAGGACAATGGTTCACCCCCGCGTCCGGCCATCCCGATTCAGGCTTTCCGTGATTTCCCCAAATTGTATAAGGCAAATGCCAGGATGGTTCCTTCAAAAGGACACCGTCGATTTCCTTCCCCATCCTTCCCAACCCGAGCTTGTGCTCCGTCTCTAATGACCTCGTTATCGATGGGACGTTAAACACTAATCTACCCCCTCCCATATTCTGCCAGAACGGGAAGCTCAAAAGAATTCTAAAGTGCGAGATGCGGCTTAGTGTGTGCACACGTAATTGGTCTGAATAGCTTTCGTAATAATAAATAGTGGATTTATTATAACATCTGGAATTTAGGGAAAACTTTTAATATTGTTGACTTCAAAACACTATTTGCAATTCTGAAGGAAGCAAGGGTAAAATACAGGGAGCGAAAGGTTACATGCAATCTGGCCAGAAACAGTCTGAAAAGCTTGAAAGAGTGTTTTAGGGTAGATTGTGCTGAGAAATAATTGTTAAGGAAAAAGTCGATAAGTTGCGCCGTTTCCGAGTTAACTGGCATTGCGTGCGCAAATTCGTGCGGCCCGCCAGATGCAATATTAGTGTTCTAATGGTTCAAATGGCTCTGAGCGCTATGGGACTTAACTTCTGAGGTCATCAGTCCCCTAGAACTCAGAACTACTTAAACCTAACTAACCTAAGGACATCACACACATCCACGCCCGAGGCAGGATTCGAACCTGCGACCGTAGCGGTCGCGCAGTTCCAGACTGTAGCGCCTAGAAACGCTCGGCCACTCCGGCCGGCAATATTAGTGTTATTTGCTGTCATAGCGTAGTGACTGCTCAGCCTTTGGCTCGGGTTCGAGCCTTACTACCGTCACATGTGTACTTCTTGTATTGCTCTTTTGTTTGTTTTTATGAAAATAAACGAAGAACACATTTGCCGACATTTTTCTGGTAGGCCGCTTCAATTTTCTCGCGCAACGGCCTTATTGGCTAACTTCAGTGCGAATTAACTGGGAAACGGCGCAACGTAATAATGTTTTTTTTTTTTAATCATATCTCAGCAATAAGCTTACAAGCTTTTCAGACTGTTTCTGACCACTCTGTAAAGCCGTCGGCACACGTGCATCCGAACGTTGAGCGTTGAGCATGCCGAATTTCTGACGTCATTGCGGGAGTCTTTCCGAACGTGCAGAGCAATATCTGGCATGTCAGATATTCTGAGCGTGCGTCTGAGCGTTAACCAATGAGATGGCACAACGCCACCTACGTCACACGCACGCCGTCACCCTTCAGTACAGAGTTGTGAGGCGCCATATTGGCATTCATATCAAGCCTGTGTGTATATTTGCCGTTTCTGAAACCAGCAGAGTGAGAATCACTGGAAAATCCGTTGTTAGTTGTGTGATTTGTTCCAATAAAATAATGAGAAACATCATGTTCGTTACAAAAGAATTATTGTAACTTGCGTATTATGAGAAAAGGCTATTTGAAGACAGGGACACACTGAAGATCCACCGAAAACGTATTATCCTTGGTATAATTTGTTATAATTAAATTTCAATTAGTAACATAATAATGTACGATTAACGTTTATAGCACGGGTAATACTATATGATTACACACAAGGATTGTGTGGTAGGATTAGCGTCTGTGAACGTGAACGTTAATGAGATTTAGTTGGGGCGGTGGTTCGCGTCATAACGCTCCCAAATTTTTTTTCGTAACATTCGCGTTTTTATTAGGTTCTGAGACTCCATTATTAGTTTAATATAAGTAAATGCTATAATTTGATGTTATGTAAATATAAATTCAACTTTTTTGAGGGGTGATTTTGTTCGATTGGCTTAATCTACAGGACAGCTTTGTTCCTTTTTCTTTTACTCTTCGTAATTCACATGTCGCAAAGATTCTGCTGCTGGGTAGTGATCAAGTAGGGCTGACCTTGCGGTTTTACTAAAATGTGGGAATGATGAAATAATGTTTATCTTATGCGGAGAAGTGTTCCAAATTTGTACCGCACTGTATGTAATGGAACTTTTATAAGTCTGTGTCCTTATTGATTGGACATGGTAATTTACTTTTCGTGGGCGATGGAGGAAATGTGCGTTTTAATAGAGCTAACGTGGGAATTTTACGCGCGTCCGTTGAGTAACCAGTGTGATTTACGAACTAGAAACATCCCTCAACTGCCGCTGGAGCGCGTTGCGATCGCGTATGCCAGGTTGGGGCCCACGTACCGTGTGCACAAGTCGCATCGTTCCTGAGCGTTCAGCAGCACGTTGAACTTGGCACGCTCAACGTTAACGTTCGACAGCACGGTCCGTGTGCCGACGGCTTCAGGCTTGTGCGGAAACCACACTGCTCTTATAAGAGTACAAGAATATGAAAGAGAAGCAGCAGTTGATAAGGGAGTCGGAAAGGTTTCTGGCCTATCTCCTATGTTATTTAATCTGCACACTCAGCAAGCAGTAAAGGAAACCAATGAGAAAATTTGAAAGCAAATTGAATAAAAACTTCGAGATTTACCGATACCACTGTACATCCACGTTCAGAAGAAAGAAAAAAAAAAAACGGGACACCTTGAACGACTAGTGTTAGGACGTACATATTCACAGGAAATGTACATACATTGGTACGCTCTGCAGAAATAATTAGCATTTGAACCATGTCGGACAGAGGGCTTATGGTCAACATCGATATCGCGGCACAACACCACATACCGGTAAAATGTGTCTGCGGCTCTCGTTGTTGCTATAAACCGAAGGTAATGGACCATTGACATGCATGGGGCCTTGCAGACGTATGCGCGAATCGTGCCGTCAAATCAGTGTGCTTGAAAGAGGGCGCATTGTTGACATGAGAGGGTGTGATACACCCATCGGGTGTGTGCAGAATGGTTCACGGAAGACCGTAGAACACGACGAGATGGGTCAGGTCGCACCACGCAGACCAGCCCCCGAAAAGAGAGACACCTCATCCTAATGGCATAGCAGGACGGATTTGCGTCCTCCTCGGCTCTGGCGTTACAATGGAACAGTGTAACACATCATACACTATCAGGGGTGACAGTCCCTCGCCGTTTATTATGGCATGGATTACGTGCGCGTCGTCCACTTCCTTGCCTACCTTTGCCGAATGAGCAGAAACATGCTAGACGGCAATGGTGTGTGGAGCGACGTCATTGGGGACAGGGGTATGGCATCAGATAGTGTTTTCGGACGAATCCTGGAAATGAAGGCCACATTTTGGTTCAGCACAGACAGAGGGAGCAATATCGCAGTGACTGCATTCGCATAAGATATACAGCACCAGCTGAAGGACTTATGGAATGAGATGCTATTGGGTACAACCACAGATCACAGTTGGTGCCTGTCCAGGACAGTGTGACCTACGTGAATGACATCCTACGACCCATAGCCATACCCTTTCTGCACAACGCACCAGACGCCATTTTTCAACAAAACAATGCACGACCACATTTTAATGCACAAACACGTACCTTCTTGGTGTCACAGGATGTCGGACGTTTGTTCTGGCCCACCAGATCACGAGACTTGTCGCCAATGGAAAATGTGTGGGCTATAGTGTAACGAAGGGTGCGGCGCTGTGATCCAGTGCCAACCACCACAGATGAGCTTTGGAACCAGGTGGATGCAGCATGGATGGCTATACCACAGGACGCCATTCGCACGTTATACGCGTCGATGCCATAACGCACGGAACAAGTTAACATGGCACATGGCGGACCATGTGCCTACTAGGCAGCAGGACACATGCTGAAAAGAGGTGACTTAAACGCTAATGATTTCCGTCGAACATACTAATGTACATGTCCTGTGAATATGAGCGTCCTATCTCTAGTCGTTCAAGGTGTTCAGTTTTTGCTGAACATGAGTGTAATTCTGTTAGAGACGGTAAAGGACTTGAATGGAATGGATAGCGTCTTCAAAAGTGGTTGTACGATAAACATCAACAAAGGTAAAACATAGGTAATGGCATGTAGTCGGACTAAATCAGGCGATACTGTTAAACTTAGATTAGGAAATGAAACACTGAAAGTAGCAGATCAGTTTTTCTACTTGGACAGAAAAATAGCTAATGATGGTTGAAGTAGAGAGGATATAAAACGCAAACCGATAATAATAAGAAACGCATTTGTGAGAAAAAAGTGATTTGATACATGTAATATATATTTAAGAGTTGGGAAATCTTTTCTGAAAGTATTTGTATGAAGGGAAGCTATGTACGGAAGTAAAACGCGAACGATAAACAGCTGAAACAAGAAGACAATAGGAACTTATGAAATATGGTTCTACAAAAGACTGCTGGAGATTAGACGGGTAGATCGAGTAACTAATGAAGTAGCACTGAATCGAATTGGGTAAAAAAGAAATTTATGGCAGAAATTGAACAAAAACGGGATCGTTCTATAGGACACATTCTGAAATATCAATGAATCATCAATTTAGTAACGGAAGGAAGTGTGGGGAGTAAAAGCTGTATAGGATGATCAAGGCTTGAATACAGTAAGCAGATTCAAATGTATTTAGGTTGCAGTAGTTATGCAGACATAAGGAATAGACTAGCGTGGAGAGCTGCATCAAACCAGACATCGGACTGAAGACTTCAACGACGACGACAACGACAATCACAACAACAACAACAACAACAGCAATGTGGTTATTAACAAGAGGGAGGCGGTGTTTGGCGGAACAGGCGCAATTGACGAGGGTATAAAATGGCTCTAAGCACTATGGTACTTAACATCTGAGGTCAACAGTCCCCTACTTAAACCTAACTAACCTAAGGACATCACACACATCCATGCCCGAGGCAGGATTCGAACCTCCGTCCGTAGCAGCAAAGCGGTTCCGGACTGAAGCGCCTAGAACCGCTCGACCACAAAGGCCGGCGACGAGGGGATAATTAAAGCCAATAAACGGCTTTTGTTTTCTTGGGTACTTTACTTTAAGTGTTGCAATATTGGCCTGTCTTTTGACCTTCGTAGCTTTGTGCTATTACCTAGTTTTGTCATTGTGCAAATTCCCACAGATGTTGAAAGAAACCAGTTGATGGGAGTGTGTTACTGTTTTAAATGTACATTTTCTAAACCAGTACACTGAGTTTGTGGTCTTCATGAATGCCATCAGACTGCTACAAGGTCTTTATAATTGGTATTGGAATAGCGAAAATTTTAACCCTGTCTCGTGAGTCAAGCCGAGGTTGGCGATCCTTATCAAGACTCTTTTGTAAAGTCACAGTGCATGGAGTTGATCCCAATTCACCTATAAAAGTTTCCTTGCTAAACAGTGCTGCCACACTTCACGTAATTTGTCTCGAGCACCGCACACCGGCGCGAGAGCGTAGATTCTGGCGGGAACGATATTTTCGCGACGCTACGATACTACAGGAGGCGAATCGAAGAAACGTTTCAACATGTCGCCTTAATAATTTAGTGATCCTTATCTCTCGTGCTGATATGTAAACCCGTGGCTTCTCAACAGCCTCTATATCGCAAAATTCAAACTCCAGACTCGGCCTGACTTAGCAGAATCAGATATCTGCGACATGCGAACTACACCACAAATGACGTTCAGACTAGTAAGCTCCTGGAACACGAGAAATTTCCCTGCTTCGAGTTTCAGATGTAAATATTATCCTTTAGTGTTTCATGGTCTCTATCAACCCTGTTTGCAAATGATTTTGCAAAAACATATATTTTTTTCTTTAAGTGTTTTACCCAAACATATAATGACGGAAAAAGTTGCAACATCAAAAAGTAATTAATGTAGAGTAATGAAATTTCGAGAATACATTTGTCTGGGTGACATATTTAACTGATTAATGTAACCGCGAGATAAGCCATTGCAAATATGAAATTAAACTAAACTTAGTCCGAACAGGCCATGAAGGCCCAACGGTACCGACCGGCCGCCGTGTCATCCTCAGACCACAGGCATCACTGAATGCGGATATGGAGGGGCATGTGGTCAGCACACTGCTCTCCCAACCGTTGTCAGTTTTCGTGACCGGAGCCGCTACTTCTCAATCAAGTAGCTCCTCAGTTTGCCTCACAAGGGCTGAGTGGACCCCACTCGCCAACAGCGCTGGACTGACCGGATGTTCACCCATCCAAGTGCTAGCCCAGCCCGCAATTATGAAATGCTGGTACATTAATAACAGATGTAACCACCAGAATTTTGAATGGACTCATGCAAACGTGCAAACATTGTGTTGTACAGTGCCAGATGTCAGTTTGTGTGACGGAGTTCCATGCCTGTTGCATTTGGTCGGTCAATAAAGGGACGCTTAATGCTGCTTGAGGATGACACTGGAGTTGTCGTCTGAAGATGTCCCATATGTGCTCAGTTGGAGTCAGATTTGGTGATCGACCAGGCCAAGGCAACATCTCGACACTCTATAGAGCATGATGGATTACAACAGCGGCATGTGGGCGAGCGTTATCCTGTTGGAAAACACTACCTGCAATGCTGCTCAAAAATGGCAGCACAACAGGTCGAATCACCAAACAGACCTACAAATAAGCAGTCAGTATGCGAGGGATAACCACGAGAGTGCTACTGCTGACATTCGAAATTGCACCGCAGACCATAACTCCAGATGTAGGTCTAGTGAGTCTAGCACGCAGACAGATTGATTGCAGGCCCTCAACTGGCCTCGTTCTAACCAACTCAACACCATCAATGGCGCCTACGCTGATCCAGCTTTCATCAGAAAACACTACAGACCTCCACCGTACCCTCCAATCAGCTCTCGCTTGACACTATTGAAGTCACAAATGGCGGTGGTTTGGGATTAGAGGAATGCACGCTACAGGGCATGTGGCCCGGAGCTTTCCTTGAAGTAGCCCATTTGTAAAAGTTCGTTGCGTCACTGTGGTGCGAACTGCTGCTCAGATTACTGCCGAAGATGCAGTATGCAGTACGATGCGCCAGAGCCAGACATCGAACACGATGGTCTTCCCTCTCGGTAGTGCCACGGAGCGACCATACGTCCTCGTGACGATCGCTGCCAGAAACCATGTAAAGTGGCTACATTCCTGCCAAGTCTTTCTGCAGTATTGCAGCTTCTGGTAACCCTATTACATGACTTCCTTCAAACTCAGTGGGGTGTTGATAATGGCGTCTTTTTCACTCGCTATGTCCAGTCTCAAAGGTAAGTAACGCCCACGACCGTTACGTAGTGCATTTAAAATAAACCTAATTTGCATCCTCATAGTGGCGCTAACAGCGCCACTCTTATGCGACTGGCGTGAAATCTGAGTAGACATCATCTTTCAGATGTAGAAAAGGCCTACCAACTTTCGTTTATGTCACATAACTCCTTCTTGATGTTGCAATTGTATTGCTTTCGGTGTATTTCAGCAAATCAACAACATGTGTTTGAAGAACACCAGTAAAGAATAAAAAATTAAGCCTGTATATATTTCCTGTTACTATTGTGGTTTCTGTTCGCTCTCCTGCAGAACGCAAGTTTCAATCACGGTCTGAACCATTAAGAACATTCCATTCAATTTTAGTAAAAAGCTTGTAACATAGATTCCCGGCTCACTGCCGTTTACTCATTTCTATGGCTATTATAAGGGGCAGTGCTACGAAAACGAAACAGATGGAGAAAGTAAGTGAACCGCTTATTATTTGAAAAGTAATCGATGTAACTGTTAATACATTTATCCCACTATGAGAGAAGACGGCCAATGTCTTGACGAAAAAATGTTTGCGGTAACCTACGGAACCATGATTGTACACAGGCATCCATTCCGTCAGCTTGAAATACACTGCTGACGGAAAGGATTTCGGGCACAAAGATATCTTTCTGAAATTTGGCGGAATTACTCCTCGGGCATGTCTGTAAGGAGTAATACGCTAATTTTAGTTTTAATTTATTCATTAGTTACTGAAAAAAAAAACGTGACCAGAAACACACGACAAAACTACAATTCTTTCTGAAGCGTCCGCCATTTTATTAGTTTGTCAAATTTTAAAAAAAACCGTGCCATTGCTCCATGAGCAAATACTCCATTGGTAAGAAAACTGTTTGTCATTTTATTCGTGGACACAGCTCATTTTGGACACAGCATCCATAACTCCACAGACAGCGGGCTTAATGATGACAATTTCTTATTAAAAAATTAGTAAATGTTGTTCAAGGATCAATAAATAATGTGCAATGATTGCTTCATTATTTTCTCCAAAACAAATCGTAAAATTCGCTTACATTATAGGCTGCCTGCCGAGAATGGACCCTTAAATCAGTGGAGCAGTACGTCGTGTAATTTTTTTTCGCGCACCACATACCTCGTCGATTCTGGCATTCACAAGTGTGAATTCGCACGACGGTACTGAAGCTCGTAGGCTCAAACGAAAGACATGTTTCATTATTTATGTAAACTCTGTGATTGTTGGGAAGTGGAGTTCAGTTTTCGTTCCTTCTGTTCTGGAAATTTATAACGCTAGAAACAACACTCAATTTCGTTGTATCACGTGTGAGGGTAACTATCTTAATGAAGTGAGAAAAAAAAGATTCTCTGACGGAAATTTCGGCTTATTTTCATTATGTGGTTTATTTGGAATCTAAAATTATGTTCGGTACAGCACAGTCGCGTCTGGAAAACTATCTGTTAGTAATATATAATAATATAAGCGAGCATTCAAGCATCCGATAGCTATTCCCGACATTTACGGTAAGGATTTTTCCACTGTCTTTATTACGTCCGTCTGGAAACGAATTAACTGTACCATCGTTAATAGATATGAAAGCCGCTATATCGCACTGTACCCCAGCACGTTAATATTCGTAGATTCTCTCCAAAATAGACCACAAGGGCTCAATAATATTGAGATCTGATGACTGTGGTGGTCAGGGAGATGCCACAATTCATCCTCGTGCTTATAAAACCCGTCCTGGACGACGTGGGCTGTGTAAACGGGGGCCCTGTCGTCTTCGAAGAGAGTATCACCACTGGGGAACAAATATTGTAATCAATGGGATGGACCTGATCAGCCAGAATGGTCACATAATCCATAGCAGTAAAATGCGGCCCTACAGAGTAACCATGAGGCCCATGAATACCACAAATGGCTGCCCAAATCATCATCGAACCGCCACCATGTTTCACTCTTGGGACGTAAATTCGGCCAGAAGTTGCAAACAGTGTGATACAAGACCCATCGGACCAAATGACTTCCTTCCATTGCTCCATAGTCAGGCTTTATGGCTTCGGCACCACGTTTTCCTGTTACGGGCACTTGCATTGCTGATGAGTGGTTTTGGATTTCCAGCTCGCCCTACAATTCCGATCTCATGAAGTTCCCTTCGTGTCGTTTTGGTGCTGACACGGTTCGCGAGTGCAACATTCAGTTCTGCAGTGATGCCTCTTATTTCTTGCCACATTCCTCTGCAATGACCGTGGGCACCGCATTCTGAAGATTTTAGAGCTATATGTGCTGCATCTACGTCTTACTTCTGCAGTACAATACCCAGTTACATGTGTCGACGAATGATGTAAGCCTTCTTGGCAGAAGGAAAAAAAAAGCGACGTTCGTGCAGGCTCACCTCTGATGTCAACAATCGAACTTATCCGGGATGTGTTATTCCAGCGAACTACCTGTAACAGTCCTGGAAATAAGGCGGACGATGTTTTGCGAACTTGCTCTGAAACTTTGTGAAGGAAGGTAGCAATGTGGCGAGTACTGAGATTATCAGCAGTGAATGACGCCGATATGTAGCTCGTATTGCTGTCTGCGTGATCGTGTTTCTTAAGAGCACTTGATTGTAGCCTTTGATTTCTGTTTTATAGTGACGTCTTAGGAGAGCGGTTCCGTTAAACAAAGGTTTCTATGAAAGTTATTATTTGACTTTTTTGGTTTCATCTGAAGTTTGTATGCCCGTTACGTTCTTTCCATTTGTTCCTTAAAATATGGTGTATTTCTGTGTCTACTAGGTTGCGCTTAGTGCACAGGCCAAGCAAAAGTTCTTCCTTTGCTTGAAGAACGAATGACAACATAAAATCTAGTAATGAAAATGAAATGATCGTATGACGTTGATGGCAGGGAGTTCCCACCTAGGGAAGTTCGGCCGACGAGTTGCAAGTGTTTTCAGCTGACGCCATATTGGGCGACTCGCGTATCGATGACGATGAAATGATGAAGAGGACAACAAACATCCCATTGCCGAGCGCAGAAAGTGTCTAGTCCGATCGGGAATCGACCACGGGCCCGCTGCAAAGCAGTAAGACGCGCTTACCACTCAGCTAAGGGGGCGACCAAACCCAGTAAATACTTAACACGAAGAATTATTATTAATCTACAAGCATTATTTTATTTAATCAGAACTATGGAATATATCAGATGCCGAAAAAAAAACTGTTTTGCTAATTGGTGTATTTAGAGTACACGTAAAGATTTCAGCACGCCTTTTATTATTCTAAATTAGATCATCGTATTGAACCCATGGTTTACTGATCAAACGTGGAAACTATTGCTGACTTCCCTCTAGTAAAATGGGGAATGTACAAAAGAGCACAACTTCATGTGTAAGTTAGTGGCAACATTGCTACCACTTTTAGTCGGAGAACAACTGGCATTCTCTCCTACGTATCTGTATTGCACTGTTCTGACAAATCATATTCACTGCATGTTGTTAGAGCTGTGTACATTTTAACGATTTTACTGATGGGCTACAGCCAGCTGATTTGGCTCTGCTAGTTGTAGGCAACAAATGTCTTCATCTCACACAACCATTTACTTTATTGTATATACCCTATAAATTAATGGAAGTGCTGTTGCCCTGTGCTATCCTTTACAACTGTTAAATGAGTAGTGGAGAAAACAAAAAAGTAGATCGAATTATTCACTTACAAATAGGGAATTTAACAGAAATTTACAAAATTACATCACCTTCAAATATTTGTTCACTGGACACTTGCGCCAGTGTTTCATTCTTTGAAATAAATAATTTTTAAAATAATTCAAATTTACGAGTCGTAATGACTCCAGCTATTTCTGTTGCTGACGCAGGAGAAAGGTGTGTTGAGAAGGGTGTGTGTGTGAATTCATTTTTATTTTATGTTTGGGAAAAAAAATCTCCTGCCACTGGGCGCTGTACGACCATATGACGTGTCGTGTTGGTGGAGCCACATTACAGTCCGTGTTTCCCGCAGTGTCTCGCGTAATTGCTTTAGCCCTCGAAGTTCTTAATATTGGTTAACTTCGGTAGTGTGGGAATAACTTCAGGAAAATTATCCTCTTCATTCTGAAAAGACGGAGAGACATTTTTTTCACATTGGTTCTCCTATCTTCGGTCTTTCTGATGAAGTAGTCTTCATCTGTCCCCATTGTTGCTTGGTTTGTGAGTCCTATTCAGGTGGTTTCCGCAGCTGATTCCCCCAACAGGAAACCAAACTTGATGTTGGAATGCTTTTCTGTCGTGTACGCGACTAAAGTAAATGGCAGAATACTCGAAACAATGTTTACGGAATAAGGCACAATGACTTTAGTGACATATCTCTGCGGATGATGGTTGGTTCAATAATTAAAAGCAATGTATGTGTGAGTGGCACCTAGCAGAAGAACTCTCAACTACTGCCTCTCCACCTACATGAGAGGAATTCTCGGTTTTGGATTTTTCCTTGAATAGGGGGGTTCACTTCGCATTTTGGCAGTAACATCCGGCGATGAACCAAGGTCTTGAGAACAGTTCAATCCACCTGTCTCTATACCAGCTTGACGATTCATATATCTCGCTGTTGAAAAAGCCTGTGCACTTAAAACACACACTTGTGTTGGCCATGGAAACTTAATGATAGTAATAGAGTCAAAAAAGTGGCGTGTCAAGTTTAGCATTTTGTGATGTAATAATAATGCATTACACAAATCAACAAAGTGTGCTTAAATAGATAATTAAATTCCATATCCTTGGCAGGCATGTACCTGAGTACGTCCTGTACAAATCACCAGATCCTGTTAGGCAGAGCCTCTGGCTGCTTCATAGTTGCACCAGAGGATAAATTTCTCACCTCTGAACTGTTGACTGTCGCTGGGTTGTTTAAGCTCTTCGAAAGCCGGAGTCTGTCTTTGACGATGTGTCTGGATGCTTTGATGAGGGGAGTTAGCCGGTCGGTTCCAGCAGTGCTTCCCTGTATATGAAAATCAAAAGTCAGTCAATGATTAGTTTGGAAGCGTACATGTTGTACGCCTAGACCCGAGAGTCTCCCAAGTAGTGCCTTCCTGCACTCTGGGGACGCGCTACCGAAAGACTGTGAAATTTTGATTCCGTCCCCGCCATGTTCATAAGGCGTGCATAACAGCTTTACCTGTCAGCTGACAGCCAGGTTGCTGCCAGCTGCCGTGCTATGTGAGTTCACATATGTGGTTAGGAGCTGGGTAGGGATTGGTGCGGGGCTTGGCATGCGCGTGGGGGCGCATATGCAGTGTCCGCTTACCAGGTAAACGTGGTGGCTTAGTCCGACAGAGGTATCTTTAGCAGTCACTCAAACTTGGCAAACAACAATGTGCAAACGAGGCAGGCGGTGTAAGTTTTCGTTAGCAAAGTAGGACATGCCCCAAGATACACACCGATGAGAAAGAAAAAAGAGAGGAACATACTGAAATCACTGAAGCAGGTAAATATTCAAAAAACTATACAATATTTTATGCCGTATATGATTTCTATCCCCCTTACAAATAATCTATCGTCATATAATAATGGTTCTCGAAATGTCTCCCCACGTGTTATAATTCATGTAGGCTATATATTACCCAGTTAAAATTTAGCTATCAGTCAATACGCGACTTTAATCTCCACAGTATAGCTTTTAGCAGAATTTTTCTGGCCCTTAGTACCAGTAAAATTATTCGATGACTTTGACCGCCTTCTCAGATTTCCGATTCGTGATTAATGTATATCTGATTGCTTAGAGAATCTGCATGAGTGCATCTTGCTTACTGATGCAGTGTTATTACTAATCAGGTAATTTTATTTCCTATTTATTTAAACAGTTCAATTGATTGTCCTCCTGGAAATTTTGTCCCTGTAGTTTACTTCAGTGCATGTCGTACCACTTTGCTATGCCTTCAGTAACTGTGAGTTTTTACAGGCAATTTTTTGTTTCCTAGCTCTCTTATTCTATACGAGGATTTGTTCGCAGTACTATACAACAGGTCTTGGCTATGATTTTACAAGTCGGTTTCCTTGTTCTCAGTGTTAACAAGCAGAAAACTGTCATAATGGCAAGAGATTGGTAGCATAATAACAAGTACATGTACTGTTTAAGTTAAAGAAACTGCTGGTTTCGGCCTGTTGCTTTCTTTCTAAAACCTAAAGTTTTTAACCAGATTTTGCGCCTCCTGGGTGAACAGTGATTTTTATAAATAAAGTCATGTACAGTACATGTAAACAATTGTCACTGTGCAAGGAGTCAAGTGCACGACTATACATGTGGTGTAATGGGTATAAGTGCAGATATTTCTATTGGTTACTGAGGACGGTGTACTGAAAAACATTACAACAGTATTTACGTCATATGCAGACTAATAATTACAGCTATTACAAGTCGTATGTTTTTAGGTTGGTTAGTATCTCTAACAAGGGAACCTCCCCATCGCACCCCCCTCAGATTTAGTTATAAGTTGGCACAGTGGATAGGCCTTGAAAAACTGAACACAAATTAATCGAGAAAACAGGAAGAAGTTGTATGGAACTATGAAAAAATAAGCAAAATATACAAACTGAGTTGTCTATGCGCAAGATAGGCAACATCTAGGAGAGTTTGAGTTCAAGAGCGCCGTGGTCCCGTGGTTAGCGTGAGCAGCTGCGGAACGATGGGTCAACGGTTGAAGTCCGCCCTCGAGTTCAAATTTTAATTTCTTATTTTCGCAAAGTTATGATCTATCCGTTCGTTCATTGAAATCTCTGTTCACTGTAATAAGTTTAGTGTCTGTGTTTTGCGACCGTACCGCAAAACCGTGCGATTAGTAGACGAAAGGACGTGCGTCTCCTATGGGAACCGAAAACATTTGATCGCAAGGTCATAGGTCAACCGATTCCTCCACAGGAAAACACGTGTGATATATTCTATACGACACTGATGAAGGCATGTGCGTCACATGACAGGAATATGTTGTCGACCAACCTAACTTGTACACTTGGCAAATGGGTAAAAAGATTCATCTACCTTGCCCGATTTAGGTTTTCTTGTGGATGTGATAATCACTCCCAAAAAAGTGATGAAAACATAAGAGTTTGTCACATAAACTGAAAATAAAATATTAAACTTTCCACTGGAGGTAGGACTTGAACCAAGGACCCCTTGTTCCGCAGCTGCTCACGCTAACCACGGGACCACTGTGCTCCTGAGACGAAAGACGGCGCTCTTGAACTCAAACTATCCTTGATGTTGCCTATCTTGCATATGGACTACTCAAATTGTATATTTTACTTATTTTTTCATAGTTCCACACAACTTCTTCCTGTTTTCTCGATTGATCTGTGTTCAGTTTTTCAAGGCCTATCCACTGTGCCAACTTATAACTAAATCTGAGGGGGGTGCGATGTGGAGGTTCCCTTGTAAGTATATGTAGCAAGAGCAAGCATTAATTCTTATTTTCCCCTGGCCATCTGGTCAGGTGCTGCAGTGTGGAAGTTTGGATACAGAACAATAAGCTATACTGACTGGTGTAGCCCACTTAGTGGTGCAGTTACGACCGTCCAGAAAACATCAGGTCTTTAGTTTGTGGAAAGACTGTTCAACACAGGGAAAAACAACCAACACACTGCTGTGTGTATATATTCAGGTACCACTCATAAAAGTATTTGTACTTATACCCGTTACATTCCCTGTTGTATTAATCTGCAACTGAATTAAAGTTTGGTGCTCTTTGGACATTCAGTGTTCCTGTTTTTCGGGAACACTGTCTTTCTGACCAGGTTGAACATGACACAGGATATCAGCAGATTTATTCGCGGCTCTGTCATTGTGGCCAGATGAAAGGAGCACACCATCTCTGAGGTTTCGTAGACGCTAGGTTTTTTACCGACCACCACGCAAAGGATGTACCGCGAGTTCTTGGACTCTGATGATATCATTACGATCTACATGACAAGGGTTTGGGGTCACTGTGGACAATCTCAGAGTATAAAAAAGAATTCAAGGGCCACAATGCATGGAAGCAATCGCTAGTTCAATACTTCAAAAAACATACAAGAGTGATCACACCACCCACAGACCTCATTTACGTAGGCTGCAGAAACCACGATCTGACACGGGTACCTTTGTTAAGAGAGTGTCACGAAGTACCGACATTAGAAAGTTAACCTAGCCGCCTAATGTCAGGAGAATTCAGACACGCAGAGAAGATCTGAACTGCTGTAGAGAGGACAGAACACGTTTTGATCTCCGTTCCAACAAATGTCTTTGAATTAGCGTAGTTTGCAAACTCTTCTGACGCCTTTTGGGTCCATGTCACAACTACTTAAGAGTGCAATGTTCTACTAGGGATGTATCACATATCCAGCTGTTCATGGTATATTTCTCAATAGGTTCTGGTTTTCTGAGACTCGGTGCTGATGTATAATCATTTACTATTATATTTGAAGCGATTCACATTTATGATATGTCAGTCTACGCTTTAGGGTTCTAAGATCGATGGTCTGAATTCGACAGAAGTGTTTTCTGGAACCTTTTCCGCGTTTATATAGTCATTTGAGGTGTGTCTGATGTTATGGTAAGTTGTTATGACAGTGAAAGAGTTGTTTATATGTGCAAACAGCATTAACTTCTTATCATTGCTTCCCTGAGCTTTTACAGTTTTCATATGGAATTTCTGCTACTTTGATTTGTGTTGAAAAGTGAAATAAAATCTCAGATCGTCTTCCAACAGCAGGAAAATAACGACAGAAATAATTATAAATAAAGTAATAGTAATGTAACAACTTCATTAGTGAGAACGTGCAAAATATTTATAGCAGAAACCTGATGTGGTTAAAAACAGTTGCTCGTAATGGTTTTTCTTTGTTCTATTGCAGTACCTATAATCACAATTCTTAATATTTTATAAATTAAAAACAAATAAATTTATGAATACTGACCTAAACATCCGAAAGGAAACTTTGTTCCTGGAGACTATTTTCCCATGACCTCGTCTTCTGTAATGTACCCCACCGATTATCACCCTAAGAGGTAGCTGACTCAGAAAATAAATTAAGCCATACACGCTAAAAACAAAATCATAACTTACTTTCGTGAGAAATATTCTAACACAAAACCAAACACTAAGTCTGTTTTAGAGATCTGTTGTAGTTAGAGACACGTTATTGGAGAAGTCACACTACGGTATCATGTGATTTGCATTTATGAAGTTTACTGAAGAAATGTAACGCGTTGTCTACAATGCAGAACTACTTCTTGTTTCAATTTCTGCATAATTTCTCACCATTATGGCCGAGTTTGTTAGGTCGATGTGGCGTGGTAGTGTTGGACCCTGGATTTCTGGTTTGGATTCTAACACATAAAGAAATTCTTATTCCCGGATTCGAGTACCAATACGAGTTGCGTTGCCCCGGGGATCTCGATCACCAAACTGTTCGTTGATGTTAAGTTTGTTCCACTCGTATCAAGAGTCTTATGGAGGTTGATCCTGTTAAGGTACAAAACCCATTCGACAACCCGGTTTAGCATTTCCGTGATCCATCTGAATCATTGCTGCGAATGCCAGACTCGACACTTTAACTAGATCACAGCCGATTGTTCCCAGTATTTTTGGAATTTTGAGATTTCTTGAGAATTTATCAGGGATTCTGGTAGTTTCTACTCAAGTGTAGCGTTCTTTTTCATTCATTTCATCGTTAGGCAGTGTCACTCTTTCTGCTCTGTGTGAGAAGTAGCTGGGTTTCATGTCGTCCCCTATTTTTACTTTCATAACCATTCGTGGCTTGAACAGGAAAGTGGGGAAATGGGGAAGTGATACTGGTACACAAAGCACCCTCCGCCACACACTACAAGATAGCTTGCGGAGAACGGGTGTAGATGTAAGCACTAGTGGTACCACAAATAACATACGACACGAGCACTGTTAGTCCTTCATGAGGACCAGGTTACGTATCTAATTTGTCTTATAGATAAGAACGGACAATGAGAATGAAATATGAAAGTCATGTCGACCAAGAAATGATTGAAGTCATATCATCTCAATCAGAAAGGGATACTGGGGGGAGTCAACTGTGATCTTGTTAAAGGATCTAGTCTGGCATTCGCCGGAATCACTGATATAGTAAATCGGGATGAAGAATGGTTTTTGAACCTGCCCAAGATCATCAATTTGTCGCCCATTGCACCAAGTCGCTTGACTTAAGTCAGTGGCGAGCAATCACAAAGTATCCCTACTGCACCCGACATAATTTGGGTTCCCAACATCACATCCAGTCTGTCAAAAAATACCTGATATCATCAGCACATTAAGACTTGCCAGTCATTTGTTGCGGTACGACTTGATCTTTATTATACAGACTATCTGCAATCATCTGTAGACACATTAGTGTACCTGAATGGAATATAACTACAAGACCTGTTGAATGCAGTCTGGTCTTACGATTGGCACTAATGGCTGACAGTAGACGAGTAGCGTTTGTCTGATAGATAAGAAGCAACAACGGCGACAGTAAAATGTTCTGAACTGTGATTTCGGAGAACGCAGCTCTTCAAACTTAGACATACAGCTACTTGCAATCTAACGTTAGGGATTATGTTTAGGATCTTACTGGTTCACGAGTCACAGCGGTAGAAAGACGCGCAGAATAGCATCTGAAGTATAGGAATTGTAGAAAGGAATGACAAATTATTGTGATATTCGTCAGATGTAGTATTACGACTTATTTGTTGCGAATCCCATTAAATAAAATGTATTACAATTAAAATGACTTTTTGAGAATTTATCATACATTCTGGTAGCTGTCGCATCAAATACAGTGCTGTTTTTCTTACATTTTATCCTTAGACAGTTTGGTACTTAAATCCATAATTCAGGTAGTCACTTCTCTCCAGATAAAAGTACTTCCTGACATTACTAACAGAATATGCTTCACTCTAGTTGCAAAAGAAGCTTTTTGACTCACAGTCTGAGCTGTCGACGCATCAACGGCAATTGTTTGTAACACATCTTGTCAGCACGTTCCGTAACGGTGTTTACTGAGAGCCACCGTGCAGCGGCGGGTGGCAACACAAGTTTTTATATTTAGTATCATGCAACCGAATAAGGGGTTTGAGCTAAATTAGTCAGATTACGCGTTCTCGAGTTTGGGATGCTACTCAACTTGACACACAGACGAAAAACGGAACTTTATAATACTATGCTAATGAGTCAAATACGTTTGTCATTCAGGGGTCACTCTGGAACTGGAGATAACTGTATGTATCTAATCTTCATCTTTCTTTCTTAAGAGGTGCACATTGTTTTCATTTGTAGAGCGGTAGTCGAACGATTTTACTGTATAAAGGCATTGGCAACATAGGCGTCAGCATTTTCTCTACTCTACGTAATCGTTCGGTACGTCTCTTAGTGACATCTCACCGCGTATAATTACACTGAGGTGACAAAAGTCATGGGAGACCTCCTAATACAGTGTCGGACCTCCTTTTAGCAGACATAGTGCAACAACGTGACGTGGCATGGACTCAACAAGTCGTTGGAAGTCTCCTGAAGAAGTATTGAGCATCTTGCCTCTATAGCCGTCCATAATTGTGAAGTGTTATCGATGTAGGATTTTGTGCAGGAACTGACCTCTCGATTATGTCCCATAAATGTTCGATGGGTGGCCAAATCATTCGCTCGAACTGTCCAGAATGTTCTTCAAACCAATCGCGAACAATTGTGGCCCAATGACATGCCGCATCGTAATTCATAAAAATTCTATCGTTTTTTGGGAACATGAAGTCCATGAATGACTGCAAATGCTTTCCAAGGAGCTGAAAATTACCATTTTCAGTCAATGATCGGTTCAATTGGACCAGAACACCCAGTCAACTCCAAGTAACCACAGTCTACACCACTATGGAGACACCAACAGCTTGCACAGTGCCTGTTGACAACTTGGATCCATGGCTTTGTGGGATGTGGGCCACACTTGAACTCTACCATCAACTCTTACGAACTGAAATCGGGACTCATGTGACCATGCCACGGTTTTCCATTCGTCTAAGGTCCAACCGATATGGTTATGAGCCCAGGAGAGGCGCTGCGGGCGATGTCGTGCTGTTAGCAAAGTTCAAAGTGGCTCTGAGCACTATGGGACTTAACATCTGAGGTCATCAGTCCCCTAGAACTTAGAACTACTTAAACCTAACCAACCTAAGGACATCACACACATCCATGCCCGAGGCAGGATTCGAACCTGCGACCGTAGCGGTCCCGCGGTTCCAGACTGAAGCGCCTAGAACCGCTCGGCCACCTCGGCCGGCTGTTAGCAAAGGCACGAGCTTCGGTCGTCTGCTGCCATAGCCCATTAATGCCATATTTTGCCGCACTGTCCTAACGGCTACGTTCGTCGTACCTCCCAGATTGATTTCTGCGGTTATTTCACGTGGTGTGGTTAGTCTGTTAGCACCGACAACTCTACGCAAACGCAGCTGCCCTCGATCGTTAAGTGATGGCCGTCGGCCACTGCATTCCCCGAAATTTGGTATTCTTGGCACACTCTTGACACTGTGGGTTTCGGAATATTGAATTCCCTAACGATTTTCGAAATGCAGTGTCCCATGCGTCTAACTGCAACTACCATTCTGCGTTCAAAATCTGTTAATTCCCGTCGTGCGGCTACACTCACGTCGGTAAGCTTTTCACATGAATCACCTGAGTACAAATGACAGCTTCGCCAATGCAGTGGTCTTGTGTAAGCGATACTACTGCCATCTGTATACGTGCATATCGCTTTACCGTGACTTCTGTCACCTCGGTGTATTGAAATACAGTTACTAGATTTGCAGCTGCTGCTGATAATGGTTTAAGGCGGGAAACATCTTATGTCATCGCTCTCCTGTCCCCCCCCCCCTCAACCCCACCCCTACCGAGGACGGAATCAGTATACTGCATCTTCTGTCTTCCCCTAAAGAAACTCTATGTGCAAGTGACAGATAGTTGTCTAGATGTTTGCGTAGCCTCTATCTGACGTGGATCGTGGGTACCAGCCCGGTATTCACCTTTTGGGATGTGAGAAACCATCTAAAAACCACATCCGGGCTGGCCGGCACACTGACACTCGTTAATCCGCCGGGCGGATTCGAACCTAGCCCGGCACGCCTCCCCGCATCGCAGAAGTGTGCTTGTTTATAAGCACGTCTACCCGGCTGGGTCTTAACGCACATAAAAACACTTAAGTAAAAGAAATAGGAAGGGCGGAACATCGATACTTGACGTCCCGTTGACATCGAGGCCTTCAGAGACGGTGACCCAGTGATTAATTTGTTTAAAGCTGCAGTTAACCAATCAAGGGTGTCAACATTAAGAAATAATTGTTTCATAGCTGTTCGATGATACTGGGAACTACATTTACATGGCCAGCGAGGGTACACAATGACAATACATGGCAGGGAAGAGGAGGAAAAGGAAAGAAATAAGAAACAAGAAGCCACCAGAGCGCAAGCAGTGGTTCTGCAAGGCGTATGTGGGTGAGCATCATGCACGGTGTGAACCCACACAGAACAAAAATTCCAGCAGTGACCATCCTAAACGTTCGCAAACGGAAGCAGTAGGTGTACTGAAGAGAACGCGACCAAAGGAGTCTTCACATATAATCTTTCGTACAAAAAACACATCTACCGATCAAAAGAAATTGAGCAATTTTGTGGTGGTAGGATTGACCAGCCGGGTCTAAGCGTTTTATTGCTAGAATATTGTAAGTTGCCACCAAACTAAGAAGAAAGGTATGTTATCTTTTAATGAGTACTCTAAGCCTGTTAAGAGTATATTTCGGCTAATTCTGCTTCTGAAGCATACAGCGTAGGCAAAAAGCAGGTGTGCGTTGGGAGGCATGGTATATCGCACGGGAAGCACGTTCACTCTTAGCGGCGCCGTTAAATGTTTCGATCGAGCCTTCTGTGCCTCCTCGTTTCCGACGGCCCGTCTGTTTATTTTTTTGTGCTATTCTTGTACGTTTACTTATCGGTCACTTCGTAAACCGTTCTCGTAGGGCAGATAACATCGCACAAAAAGAATGCAGACACAAATTATTGCTTGAGACAAAACTTCCTTCATGTGCTTCCTTTCAGAATACCCGCAGTTAAGGATCTTTATGAGCGTTACTATGCACTCAGACATAGAGATGGAATGCTGTTTATATACACAGACATATAAACTTTCGTTTATGGAGAGTCATAACATCTTCATGGAAGACTTTCGTAACATCTTAAGAACGTTGTTACAATGAATGATGCTATTATACGTTTACTCATTTCAAGACCGATCCTTTGAGTCTGTCAGTCCGTATGAACCAGAAGTGTAAATAACATGAAAGTGAGACTACTGAAAGCTGGGTACCCATTGTTAAATGACGTTAACAAAAAGCAGAAAAGATGTTAGAACTCCGTCTGAAAATTATTATCGGCACCAGACATTGCATACAGGTAAAGTAAAGCACGTTACATCGTAGCAGAATAAGTGGAACTTTGCTGGTGATAGCACATACTCCTCACATTACGCCCACACTATGGGGTTTCGAAAATAAGCTAGCAGGATATCTTCTTTGAAGGTTATATCATCTTCGGTTGGAGTTAATTCATTACTTTCTCTACCATTTCCATTCTCCCGGTCCATCACTAATGCTACTTTTCTTCACGGACTTTCAGTATGCTGCAGATGAAATAGGTCATCAACTTTTCCTTTATTGAAATGAATGGTTGGAATTCCGTCCAAAAGTCGCATTAAGAATTGTTGTTGTTGTTGTGGTCTTCAGTCCTGAGACTGGTTTGATGCAGCTCTCCATGCTCCTCTATCCTATGCAAGCTTCTTCATCTTCCAGTACCTACTTCAGCCTACATCCTTCTGAATCTGCTTAGTGTATTCATCTCTTGGTCTCCCTCTACGATTTTTTTCCCTCCACGCTGCCCTCCAATGAATATTGTCCTTTATTTGTTAGTGATGACTGATTTCCGTCTTCCTAAATAATTAAAATACAGTCAAATACGCATGCCTGGAGATAGCCACAACAGACAATCTAGAATAGCAATCCAGACAGATAAACAGATAGTGTTGTCTGTTGTGTCTATTTCCAAGCATGCGTATTTGTCTGTATTTTAATTACTTGCGGAGACGGATGGTTTGAAAATGGATGTAATGTCCGAATCTAGCCACTACTAATAAATAAAGGATACTTCTTAATGCGACTTTTGACGGAATTCCAACAATTTATTTCAGTACCCTGTATTTTATCGCAACATTTACATGTATTAATCTCCGTTTTGAGTCCTTAATTTTTCCCTTCAACGAATGTCTCTGCCATTTATTTTTTCCAATTTCTTTGCGTTTCTATTCCGTTGCCTTCCATTATTTCCCACCTTTTGCTGAATGTCTTCATTGGCATCAGCTAGTAATATAACTTCAGTGTTTCCTGAATTTATTTCCAGAAATGATCTTCTGCCGTTCCTGCTTGCACTGTAACCCAATAAATTATCTGATATTTTGATTTGATCAAACTTCTGCTCAAGTAGCCTAGTGCTATCTTACAGCTTTACTCGTTCAATATGCACGCTTGCGATGTAAGTGCCAGTTACCAGCCATTATCCACTGAGCCATCCACTGTTCGGGCATCTATCTACATGGGACAGAAAAATTCTTCTGTTTTGCTGTATTTCATTTCGCTGTAAGACTTCCTTCAGAATTTAATCTTCTGTTCAAAGAAATTTACTCGATATGCTGTGTTTCCACTAAACTTATCAGTCATCGACTG
The DNA here is from genome assembly GCF_021461395.2 of Schistocerca americana. Classification (NCBI taxonomy): domain Eukaryota; kingdom Metazoa; phylum Arthropoda; class Insecta; order Orthoptera; family Acrididae; genus Schistocerca; species Schistocerca americana. Next base: position 747,174,104 of record NC_060130.1, on the reverse strand, counting down.
ATCAAGTTCCTGTACTGAACAGGTTCGAAATTTGAATTTCACCGAAAATTCATTCGTAAGTCCGAATAAATGCACACCATATAGCCTTATAAATGTGGCCTGTAAACGTTTACCCATAATACCACGTCAGAGGACGCTTTGGTGTTAAATTTTCCACGTAATTCTTGGGATGGGGGAGTATACACATAATTTCACCAGCAATTAAAATATCAGTTCTAGAAGTGTGCTATTGGATCTCTCACAAGTTTGATGTTGACGGACGCGACCGTAAAAATAAAAAAAATCTGGTAATGTGGCTTCTTTGACAAACTGTGAGAGCTGGAATTGTTTTCGAACTATTATCATGTTAAATATGCAATGTAACTTTAAAAAATATGCTTTACTGAAGTTAGCATTTGTTTTAGAACATCTACGCTACTGTTTCAGAGCATAGGTGGTGCAACTTTTGTGTATTCTGTTTAAATCCATCAGCCATTATAATACTGTTAGGAAAGAATGTACTCCGAATACTGCTGTTGTTACACTGCAAAGTTTGCCAAATCATAGATTCGATTTTTTTCCCGTCATTATTCTGCAGGACACTTAAGGTTCTTGTTTGAATTGAAAAGATTTTTTTTCATTTAAATAAAGTGATTTGACTAGAAACATTGAAAGAGACGTTTAAACCGCCGTCGTTAATCGTATGCGACTGCTTTCAATCATTACGTCTGGACAGCGCTTAGCCGAAATGGTAAGATTTTGAAAAAATATATTATTTCTGCTACTAGAAACTGGTTTTCATTACATATTGTTACTTTTTAGTCCACTGAGCACGTCCGTGCAGCTTAAACAATTGATTTTTAAAGTGAAGTTTTTTATATTTTTTTCTTTACTAGTGATGGCCGATAACACAAATTTCAAAGTCCCTTCTTTGATGTAAGTACAGCAAACTTCTGATTATCTGGGTTCAGCTAATCATACTTATCGATTATTCGTACATAGATGGATGATTTTTGAAGACAAAAATAGTGAAACGAACCCTGAAATATTCCGCTATACTTAGAAAGAATATTTTCGTTTACGTTAGACTGTTATGCAACTGAATTGTGTTTTACCGCTGGAAGACGCCTGTCTCATCTTCGGAAATCCCTGAAAAATTTTTCTGTTGTTTCCCATTTTATCTTCAGGTTAATGCAGGAACTCCATCCTTTTAACATTTTTACGGCCGGTATCATACCTATGTATGTGTTTAGCCTTTTCACTAGGAGCTAAACACAGATAATTTCCGCCTCTATGTTTCCGGCGAGTAACAAGTAGCCGTAAGTAGTGCTGTTGACTTTCGTATGTGGCAGGTATCATGTGTAGCTACAGTAAATGGTAATTTCATGTAGAAACATGTAACGGCGGTTTATGTAGGTACCAGTAAACCCCCGATTATATAAAGCATCGATCCCATGTATAAAGCAGCTTCAAACGTTTGATTACAAAAGAGTTAATGTGTTAAATATTTGACATTAAGAATATAAGCGAGAAAAAGTTTCGCAAAGTTTGTTAGAAGTCGCTAACTGCTCTCTCTAGGAAACAGTGGGTAGTTTAAATTCTGTTTTAAGCAAAATCAATCTTTTCACGCATTTCAGTGCTAATGACGTCATATATTCTGAACTATGTGTTGCACGATAATATAATTTTAGAGGTACATTCAGCAATATATGAAGATACTGTCTGCAAAGTACGTTCCAAATAGAAATAGTATTAATGAAGTAATAAATTAAATCGTCATGCCTGCTACTGAACTTTTACTGCGTGCTATGTTAAGCAGAAGCTAGTTTTGAAGATATCTAACTGTCTATGACGTTTAATCTCCTCCACTATAATTTTGCAGGTACCTTCATTGGTATACGTGAATACTCTCTGCAAACTGTTTCGAATAGAGTCGGTAGTAAAGAAGTAATCAATTAAAACATCATGTCTGATGTTAAAGTATGACTCTTGCATGAACAGCAAAAATATAGTAATAGATAAACTTCGTTTCTTTAATCATTTATGATTGTTGTCTGGGAGATAAAGTTTCACAAATGTTTAAAAATAATTTATAATTTCAAAGTTTGCTGGAAGTCGCTAAGTGCTCTCTCTTTCTCTTTTTTTTTTTTTCTTTTTCACCGGTTTGATGCGGCCTGCCGCAAATTTCTCTCCTGTGCCAACCTCGTCATCTCAGAGTAGCACTGGTAACCTTACGTCCTCAATCATTTGCTGGATTAGTCCAGTCTTTGTCTTCCTCTACAGTTTTTACCCTCTACAGCTCCCTCTAATAGCATGAAAATTATTCCCCGATGTCTTAAAAGATGTCCTATCATCTTGTCCCTTCTTCTCAGAGTTTTCCATATATTCCTTTCCTCGCCGATTCTGAAGTGAACCTCCTCATTCGTTACCTTATCAGTCCACCTAATTTTCAAAATTCTCTTGTAGCACCACATTTTAATGCTTCGATTGTCCGTCGTTCCGGTTTTCCCACTGTCCCTGTTTCACTACCATACAACGCTGTGTTCCAAACGAAAATTCTCAGAAATTTCTTCCTTAAATGAAGACCTATGTTTGGTACTAGTAGACTTCTATTAGCCAGGAATGCCCTTTTTGCCAGTGCTGGTCTGTTTTTTATGTCCTACTTGCTCCGACTGTCATGAGTTATTTTGCTGCCTAGGTAGCAGAATTCCTTAACTTCATCTACTTCGTGATCACCAGTTATGGTGTTAAGTTTTTCGCTGTTCGCATTTCTGCTTCTTCACATTACTTTCGTCTTCTACTTACTCTCAATCCATATTCTGACTCATAGACTGTTCATTCCATTCAACAGATCCTGTAATTCTTCTTCGCATTCATTGAGGATAGCAATGTCGTCAGCGAATGTAGGCATTGGTATCATTTCACCTTCAGTTTTAATCCCACTCTTGAACCTTTTTTTTTTTTTTTTTTTTTTTTTAAATCCGTCATTCTCAAATACTGAACGAATGAAGTCCTGGTATTTGCGCATCGTCAGTTATGCTGCCTCAAAACCAACACACAGTTTCTAACTGTAATACTTGTCATACTGTGTTAAACTTTTATAATAAGATTATACATCTTAATGAGTTGATTACGACAGCGTTTTAAATCTTTAAATTCTGACAATGAGTATGCAAAATATTGAAAAGAAAGTTTATGTTGCCCCTGAAAGTCGTTATATGGGCAACCTTCAACTGAACCGGGTTCTGGATTGTCCCTTAGTAATACGTGCAAGGTGACAATAAAAATATTGAACTACGTGAAATAGGATCGTCATAACTTCTGAACGGTTTGCGTTAGGACGTTCAAACAAATTACACGGTTGGCCGCGGGGCTTGATTGGAATTAATATGCACGTTGTTGTTTGGTTTAGAGACGAAGCCCAGTTTCATTCGTATGGGTTCGTCAATAAGCAAAATTGGTGGTTTAAGGGGACCGAGAATCCGCATTTCCCGAACGAGTAGCCTCTTCACCCTCAACGGGTGACTGTGTAGTGTCCAACGTCCACACACGGAATAATCGATAACTGCCGAAAGGTACGTGAAGGTTTTGAAAGATGATTTCGTCCCCATTAGCCAAAGTGACGCTGATTTCGACAAGATGTGGTTCATGCAAGACGGAGCTCGACTCCATCAAAGCAGGAGAGTGTTTGATGTCCCGGGGGAGCACTTTGGGGACCGCATTCTGGCTCTGGGTACCCAGAGGCCTCTGGCATGGACTTCGATTGGCCGCCATTTTCTTCGGATCTGAACAAATGCTACTCCCTTTTGTGGGGCTACATTAAAACAAGGAGTAAATCAATAACCCCAAAACTATTGCTGACCTGTAAACAGCTCTTCAGAGGCCATCGACAGCATCGAGGTTCCGACACTTCAGCGTGTCATGCAGGATTTCGCTATTCGTTTGCGCCAATCATCGCAAATGATGGTAGACATGTGGAATATGTCATAACCTAAATACGAATATTGTAGTGACGTTTACATGTTGAATAAAGTGTGCGCACGCCGTAATTTAAAACTTATTTACGTTTTTTTTCATATAGTTCAATAATTGTCACCCTGTGTGATATGAAAAAAGGTGCTTTTCCGAAATTGATGCGCTTTATTGCACCATTAACCGATTTTCGAGCCGCTTCAGGCTCATCATCAGATGAAGGTGATACAGGAACATTATCCTCTGAGTCATGTGTAGCTAGACGCCAGAGTCATAGTGATTGCATTGCGTCTTGATATCCATTCAGATAATGTTCATTTTAGTTAGCTTCTCGCCCCCTCTCCCCCACACACAGTTTACTGTGAAACCAAGTCCACCTAAATATTACTTGGATGGTGTGGTGTGTGCGATTTGGCAATGTTAGTGGTAAGAGAGTGGCTCTTCCTGCCGTCGTATCTCCCCCCGCCCTCCTCTTCCCCAGCCCCACTTGAATGTCCGAAATGTTTGCGAATTGTGTAACTGAGGCGGGTACACCACGGTACTCACCTAGTGGGATGTGGGAAACCGCCTGAAAACCACATCCACTCTGGCAGGCATACCGGCCTTCACCGTTAATGCGCCGGCTATATTCGAGTCGGAGCCGAATACCGAAAGTGCCGTGCTAAAGCGAGCGGCTATGAGGGAGGGTTACATACAATACCTACATAAACCGCCAGTTTAAATCACAGCTATAGTTCATTATAAGTAGACAAATCCAAATAGCTGCTAGATTTAAAGTATTTAGTGCTTCACTGGTTTGCGATAGGCCTATTTCGGCTACAGTGCCATTTTCTAGCCGCCGGCGAATAACACATGATTCAGTTAATCTTTTTTCTATACGTATGTGTAAGTATTGGCAACGTTTCGTAATTATACAATAGTACTTACGTCTAGTTGTTTTGACGTCCATAAAACATCGATTGGTGCTGTCACTGTCTAACGATTTATACGACACCGTATTTATCTGCTGACAACGGGCAGGTGTCTTTGAAGCGAAATGTCTCAACTGTGCGGGAATATACATAATGGATGTACGAGTACAGGTTGTAGACGCATGGTTGACGACGTATGTTAAGTTTGTGTCTGCCGTGAATCGAGCACGGATAGCCAGCCAAATGGTAAGGTGATCGCAGGCGATAAGCGGGAAATCCGGGTTCGAGACCCGGTCCGGCACATACTTTCATTGTCGTCATTCCATTCTACAGATAATGGTTGTCCATATCCGCAATTGCCAATGGATTTAATGTCTAACGATTTAGTTGTTATGTCCTAGGTGGCGTGTTTATATGATTGCGACAGCTATGCTGCCATATCTCGATCTTTAATGTTGTTGTAGACGAGATTATTTTGTTGGCAATGGTCTTCTTGTTGTTTTTAGAAGTTTTTGTAGTTTTGACAGCTTAATTTGACAGAGCGCCTGCGAGTTTATATGGTTACAATTTTGATTTGGTTTATTAGTCTCTGGGTTTTTATGTATTAGTGACTTGTTGTAAACAGAACAAGAAGACCATAGCCAATCAAAAAATCTCGTCGACAACAACATTAATCACCCAATATGATGAATAATTATACATAAGAACAGAAACAAAGGTTAACTATATTTTAACTAAAGTTCAGTCTTGATCACAACACATATGTCTCAATAACATAGGTGACCGGTTTCGGTTATATTTATATAACCATCTTCAGACCCATGGGTTTCTTGGAGGATGGTATGCGGAGCTCTCCTCAGCTGCTACGAAGTCAACTGAAACCGGTCGCCTATGTTACTGAGACGTAAGTGTTGTGATGAAGTCTGAACTTTAGTTAAAATATAATACTTTATTGATCACTGTTCCAAAAATATTTACCAAAATTGTACAAAGGTTAACTAAACCACGTATTATTTGCACGCAGCTATAAAATGTCACTGTAGCGGAAACAGGACTTTTGCAAACCAATGAAGCACTAAGTACTTTAAACATAGCAGTGATTTGGATTTATCTACTTACAATGTCTCTAAAAGACGTATATCGCCGCTACGAGCCCTCAATATATATAACTTAAAAAAACATGTCTACTCCGAATTATCTTTGTTTTTAGGTTGTCCGTGTAGTATTGAATCCGCACTAACTAGAATAATCTGGAGTTTGCTGTATCTTAGATTTTTCGCGGGTCAACGCATAAAGTTGTGAGCAGCTGTTAACTAAAACTGAATTATTCAGTGACATTCCATACTGGATGGAGTTGCCTGTGACTGAAAAACTCCACAGAACGTGTGGACAAGAGTTAGCACCAAAACGACCGCCTCGAGGGAGTTGTGGGACTACTCACTAGTCGGCGAGCGCGAGGCGGTTAGGCTGGTCGAGCCGAGGCTGGAGAGCGACGTGGTCTTGGAGCCGAGGCCGGGCCAGTGGTGCAGCGCCGAGTTGGTGCTGCCGCGCTTGAGCAAGAAGCCCTCGGGCCGGCTGGCCACCGTCGACTTCTTATACCAGTCGGGCACGTGCAGCTTCTGCAGCGAGCGCTGCACGCGCATCTGGTGTTCAGACATCGTCCTGTTGCACCCAATCTTCTGCAGCTCATTCTCAGGGGGCTGCGGAAAAAGAGAAAAAAGCTACTGTCAGACTCGTGGCCACGTAAATGATCCTAGTTACTTCACTATCGACATGTTGGTGCAACGAATCCTGTGCCATAATTACCAAAAAGAAAGCAGCAGTATACACTACTGGCCATTAAAATTTCTACACCAAGAAGAAATGCAGATGATAAACGGGTATTCATTGGACAAATATATTATACTAGAACTGACATGTGATTACATTTTCACGCAATTTGGGTGCATAGATCCTGAGAAATCAGCACCCAGAACAACCCCCTCTGGCCGAATAACGGCCTTGATGCGCCTGGGCATTGAGTCAAACAGAGCTTGGATGGCGTGTACAGGTAAAGCAGCCCATGCAGCTTCAACACGAGACCACAGTTCATAAAGAGTAGTGACTGGCGTATTGTGACGAGCCAGTTGCTCGGCCACCATTGACCAGACGTTTTCAATTGGTGAGAGATCTGGAGAATGTGCTGGCCAGGGCAGCAGTCGAACAATTTCTGTATCCAGAAAGGCCCGTACAGGACCTGCAACATGCGGTCGTGCATTATCCTGCTGAAATGTAGGGTTTCGCAGAGATCGAATGAAGGGTAGAGCCACGGGTCGTAACACATCTGAATTGTGACGTCCACTGTTCAAAGTGCCGTCAATGCGAACAAGAGGTGACCGAGACGCATAATCAATGGCACCCTATACCATCACGCTGGTGATACGCCAGTATGGCGATGACGAATACACACTTCCAATGTGCGTTCACCGCGATGTCGCCAAACACGGATGCGACCATCATGATATTGTAAACAGGACCTGGATTCATCCGAAAAAATGACGTTTTGTCATTCGTGCACCCAGGTTCGTCGTTGAGTACACCACCGCAGGCGCTCCTGTCTGTGATGCAGCGTGAAGGGTAACAGCAGCCATTGTCTCCGAGCTGATAGTCCATACTGCTGCAAACGTCTTCGAACTGTTCGTGCAGATGGTTGTTGTCTTGCAAGCGTCCCCATCTGCTGACTCAGGGATCGAGACGTGGCTGCACGATCCGTTACAGCCATGTGGATAAGATGACTGTCATCTTGACTGCTAGTGATACGAGGCCGTTGGGATCCAGCACGGCGTTCCGTATTACCCTCCTGAACCCACCGATTCCATATTCTGCTAACAGTCATTGAATCTCGACCAACGCGAGGAGCAATGTCGCGATACGATAAACCGCAATCGCGATAGGCTACAATCCGACCTTTATCAAAGTCCGAAACGTGACTGTACGCATTTCTTCTTCTTACACGAGGCATGACAACAACGTTTCACCAGGCAACGCCTGTCAACTGCTGTTTGTGTATGAGAAATCGGTTGGAAACTTTCCTCATGTCAGCACGTTGAAGGTGTCGCCACCGGCGCCAACCTTGTGTGAATGCTCTGAAAAGCTAATCACTTGCATATCACAGCATCTTCTTCCTGTCGGTTAAATTTTGCGTCTGTAGCACTCATGGTGTAGCAATTTTAATGGCCAGTAGTGTAGTATGTTGTTGGCAACAGAACTACATTGATAAGAGCACATGATCTAGGCTAGTGGCCAGCTTGATGTGCTATGCCTCTTTCTGTTGTGTATTAACATTCACTCTTCTTTATTCCATTACCCATACATTGATTTCACAGCAAAAAGAAAAAAAAACAAGAGGTGCCGCCAGTGCGCGGTCCTGGACGCGAACCTAGGACAGAACACTGTGTCGGCGGGAGCAATGGGGGTAGGGATGCTGAGCGCTGACGGCCGATGGAGTGGCCGATCAAAGGGAGAGGGGGAAGACATACAAGCGAGGCGCCGGCTCCCCATCAGCCAGTTCATCAACTGCGATTGCAACATGGGCGTCTCTCAATGGAGAGAAGTCTTCCGAAGTAAGAATGATTTCAGGTGTGCCGCAGGGGAGTGTCGTAGGACCGTTGCTGTTCACAATATACATAAATGACCTTGTGGATAACGTCGGAAGTTCACTGAGGCTTTTTGCGGATGATGCTGTAGTATACCGAGAGGTTGTAACAATGGAAAACTGTACTGAAATGCAGGAGGATCTGCAACGAATTGACGCATGGTGCAGGGAATGGCAATTGAATCTCAATGTAGACAAGTGTAATGTGCTGCGAACACATAGAAAGAAAGATACTCTATCATTTAGCTACAATATAGCAGGTCAGAAACTGGAAGCAGTTAATTCCATCAATTATCTGGGAGTAGGCATTAGGAGTGATTTAAAATGGAATGACCATATAAAATTAATCGTCGGTAAAGCAGATGCCAGACAGATTCATTGGAAGAATCCTAAGGAAATGCAATCCGAAAACAAAGGAAGTAGGTTATAGTACGCTTGTTCGCCCACTGCTTGAATACTGCTCAGCAGTGTGGGATCCGTACCAGATAGGGTTAATAGAAGAGATAGAGAAGATCCAACGGAGAGCAGCGCGCTCCGTTACAGGATCATTTAGTAATCGCGAAAGCATTACGGAGATGATAGATAAACTACAGTGGAAGACGCTGCAAGACAGACGCTCAGTAGCTCGGTACGGGCTTTTATTGAAGTTTCGAGAACATACCTTCACCGAGGAGTCAAGCAGTATATTGCTCCCTCCTACGTATATCTCGCGAAGAGACCATGAGGATAAATTCAGAGAGATTAGATCTCACACAGAGGCATACCGACAATCTTTCTTTCCACGAAAAATACGAGACTGGAGTAGAAGGGAGAACCGATAGAGGTACTCGAAGTACCCTCCGCCACACACCTTCAGGTGGCTTGCGGAGAATGTATGTAGATTTAGATGTAGATGCATAAATGTTATGCCCGTTGGACACCGGCATCCGGCAGTTCGCCGGTGAACTATTTCAATAAAAACAAATAAAATTAAATAACTCAGCTGAAAACAGTTTTTCACTATGGATACGAGCTGCTTCATTCTTCGCATGCAGTTTCTGTGACGATTATTTTGATGCAACATCGTTTTACTTTAAATATAGCAGCCGACTGCCATTACTTTCTTGAGCTTCCTTACATTTGCAGTAGCAGAATCGTGCTCCTTGTACTTTCATTAATCCTTAACCGGTGTTGCTAAGTCTATGGGACTCCAGGGAAGTGAGAAGTTGTAGTATTTTTCGTATTTGTTGATCAGAGAGCATGCGCTGTTCAGTACCTTCCTATGGTGGGGAGACTAAAGTCTGTTATCACGCCAAGCATTTTCAACAACGAACTTAAGAGTCCCCTGGACTCCACGATGCAGTTAGTGTTATATTTTCAGTTTTGTCCGCGAATACAAAAAAAGTTAACGCTACAAATCCTAACTTCGAGGAATGTGTTCTAAGATGGATTGAAGGATGTGACGCTGACTGTTCAGATCAAGATGGTGCTCCCGAAAGCAACATTACCATTGAAAATTCTATTCCAAGTGATCACGAAACAGCAATGAACTTTCTGGCGATGAATCTGATGACGATGAGATGCAAGTTACTGAAAGCGAAGACGAAAATTGTGTACTCAATGCACTGCAGATCTACAAGACTCTAAGCATCATCTACTTTTATATGCGTGTTTGGACCGTTGTCAGTATTTTACAGTTTTTCTATAGAAACAAATGAATGCTCTTTTCTTCTAGTTTAGCCCTTACCAAATGTGTATTCTTTTTTTTTGTTTGTCAATTGTCCTTTGGAAAACAATATAACAGAAAGACTGTGTTTATTTTTGTAATATCTTTTATTTCAGAGTTTTCCGCTTTAGTTTGCTCCTAAGTTGGTTTTAAACAAAAAAAAAATTGTTTCCTTACACGTCTTTGATTACGTATGCGTCCCAAAAGAACAAAAAAAAAAAAATCATTACCCGATACAAGACACATTACTGTTTTGGAGTCCCCAGGACTGCGCAACGTATTTGATCTTAACATTTCCGTGGAAGTCTCTGTAATGTGGACTACGGTGTTCGTCTTATTAACTAACTTATCCCTAAGCTGAAATTGTATAAGGGGCAGTTAAAGGCGCTGCAGTCTGGAACCGCAGGACCGCTACGGTCGCAGGTTCGAATCCTGCCTCGGGCATGGAGGTTTGTGATGTCCTTAGGTTAGTTAGGTTTAACTAGTTCTAAGTTCTAGGGGACTAATGACATCAGCAGTTGAGTCCCATAGTGCTCAGAGCCATTTGAACTATTTTTTTTGTATAAGGGGCAGTCAAATGAAAACGAGACAGACGGAAAAAAGTAAGTAAAATGATTATTATTTCGAAAGTAATCGCCGTAGCTGTTAATACATTTATCCCAGTGTAAGTCAAAACGGTCAATGTCTTCATGGAAAAATGTTAAAGTTTTCCTACTAAATCATGTTTATACGCAGGTGAGCACATCTTCCTCCAAAGTAAATCGACGGTCACGAATGTCTTTCTTCAGGCCTGCAAAAATATGGAAATCGCATGGGGAGAGATCCGGATTGTATGGAGGATGTTGAAGGCCTTCCGAGCGGTTCTAGGCGCTACAGTCTGGAACCGCGCGACCGCTACGGTCGCAGGTTCGAATCCTGCCTCGGGTATGGGTATGTGTGATGTCCTTAGGTTGGTTAGGTTTAAGTAGTTCTAAGTTCTAGGGGACTGATGACCTCAGAAGTTAAGTCCCACAGTGCTCAGAGCCATTTGAACCATTTTTTTTCTGTTTTTGTTGAGTCAGTTCTTTGGTTTATGCACAACATAGAAAGAGCGTCTCCGCTGAATTCAAAAGGGATTTGTTTTTTCAGTTTGCAGTTTACTCTCTCAGTCCATGTTTGAAACGAGGAGACACAGTTCTGGTTCTGTTCGTCCTGCAACACGTACAACTGAATTAGCCGTGCATCTCTGACGGCGTCTTCCGAAGTCGGAGACGAAACGTCAGGGAATTGTTTCGTATATCGACCACGGCCTCTCGGGCAAGAAATTTTAAATGAAGTAAACGTCGGCCGTGAAAGCCTACACTGTATCAATAGAAATTAACTTACCGAGATATAATTTCAGTGACAAAAGTTGTGGTAGAACAAGCTGACATTAGATACTGTGCTTTATCAAATTAACCGGTAACATAGAAACAATTGAAACTATCAGTTTAGAACGATTAATCAACGTCAGAAGTTATCAGAGGAGTACAACAAAAGCAAAACGGGAATAATGGAATATAGTCGAATTAGTCCGCAGCTCGTGGTCGTGCGGTAGCGTTCTCGCTTCCCACACCCGGGTTCCCGGGTTCGATTCCCGGCGGGGTCAGGGATTTTCTCTGCCTCCTGATGACTGGGTGTTGTGTGATGTCCTTAGGTTAGTTAGGTTTAAGTAGTTCTAAGTTCTAGGCGACTGATGACCATAGATGTTAAGTCCCATAGTGCTCAGAGTCATTTGATTTTAGTCGAATTAAATCGGGTGATACTGCGGGAATTAGATTACGAAATGAGACGCTTAAAGTAGTAAATGAGTAATGCTATTTGGGGAGCAAAATAACTGATGGTCGAAGTAGAGAGGATATAAAATGTAGACTGGCAATGGCAAGGAAAGCATTTCTGAAGGAGAGAAATTTGTTAACATCGAGTATAGATTTAAGTGTCAGGAAGTCGTTTCTGAAAGTATTTGTATGGAGTGTAGCCATGTATGAAAGTGAAACATGGACGATAAATAGTTTAGACAAGAAGAGAATAGAAGCTTTCGAAATGTGGTGCTACAGAAGAATGCTGAAGATTAGATGGGTAGATCACATAACTAATGAGGAAGAATTGGAGAGAAGAGAAATTTGTGGCACAGCTTGATTAGAAGAAGGGATCGGTTGGTAGGGCATATTCTGAGGCATAAAGGGATCACCAATTTAGTATTGGAGGGCAGCGTGGAGGGTAAAAATTGCTGAGGGAGAACAAGAGATGAATACACTAAACAGATTCAGAAGGATGTAAGTTGCAGTAGGTACTTGGAGATGAAGAACCTTGCACGGGATAGGGTAGCATGGAGAGCTGCATCAAACAAGTCTCTGGACTGAAGACTACAACAACAATCTGAAGAAGCATTTGCAACTATTTTATCGCATCTAAAAATATTCATAATTAATAGGAAATTCGACGAGCATTTACGTTAGTTATAATGAAAAATGCATTCACTCCGTGTGGCATCTGCTATTCCTGATACCTCCATGAATGCACAGAGCGGTTATTATCAAACTTTCCCTATTTGAGAGGGCTCCTATGAAAGACGAGTGATCGTAGGACAATGAAACTTTGTGGAAACATTTGTAAGGACATGCGGAACAGAAGTAACGAATAAACCGTTGAAAGAAACACATTTTAATTTCCATATGAGAGGGTAACATTGATTAAGTGCGTACCATGTTCACGTTCCAAGCTACTGACGTATTTCAATGTCATAAAAATTTGCATCTACGACAGCGTGGAACAGCATTAGATACCCCACCTCAGGTGGGATGTTGCTACCTCCCTCGCCATGCTCATCTTCATCCTCCAACGTATGATAGCGCCCCCTTGACAAACTCTGTCCTTCAGGGAACTTCACAGCCAGAAATCACACAGGTTCAAATCTGGTGACCTCGGTGGGCACGCAGTTTTGTACGATCGTCCAATGATTCGATCGTGTGTCGTTCATGCTGCATGTTGTTGATCCTTGGGGTTAGAGTTCCTCAAAGAAAAATGAACCAATCATAAACTGTGCCGTGAAGTCACACTACACAGCGACGCGTTCGCTCTGCAGGAGAACTTAATGAATATTCTGTGGCGGTGAAGATCCTGAAATGCGACAATTGTGTTTAATTGCAACCATCCTGTATCTCATTAGCTATTCGTCGGTCTGCGTGAAAACTGTACTGCAAATATTCCATACCAGTTGTTTCGTGTCGATAGCCTCTGTCATGGTTATTGCGTATTCTTGATCGGCTGTTACCTTTCCTCAGAAATTCCAGTCCACTTTACGAAAATGTCAGTTAAAAATAACCGAGCGAGGTGGCGCAATGGTTAGCACACTGGACTCGCATTCGGGAGGACGACGGTTCAATCCCGTCTCCGGCCATCCTGATTTAGGTTTTTCGTGATTTCCCTAAATCACTTCAGGCAAATGCCGGGATGGTTCCTTTGAAAGGGCGCGGCCGATTTCCTTCCCCATCCTTCCCTCACCCGAGCTTGCGCTCCGTCTCTAATGACCTCGTTGTCGACGGGACGTTAAACACTAATATCCTCCTCCTCCTCCTCAGTTAAAAATAGTTTTCATATAATTCTCCTTTACTCTTGTATATAATCTATCCCACACAAAGTCACAATGATTTACAGTGTTATCGTCCCTTCAAAAAATGGTTCAAATGGCTCTGAGCACTATGGGACTTAACTTCTGAGGTCATCAGTCCCCTAGAACTTAGAACTACTTAAACCTAACTAACCTAAAGACATCACACACATCCATGCCCGAGGCAGGATTCGAACCTGCGACCATAGCGATCGCGTGGTTCCAGACTGTAGCGCCTAGAACCACTCGGCCACTCCGGCCGGCATCGTCCCTTCCCTGCAGGTCTCAGCGAAGAATTGTTCCTTAAGAATATCAGTACTACACCTATAAAAAGGGAAGGATAGACGAAGTCCATTCTGAGACGATATTACTTACGAAAATTCGATTGCTCTTTCACGTGGGAGTCTGGATACGAATGATCGCTTAGTGTACTTCCCTACAATAAGATGGTTAGTGATGGCAGCAGATGATACGAGGTACGGCACTTGAGACTGACAGCTTAGCACACCTACGGTAGAGATGATGTAAGACGTCTTACAGTCATACGGGAGTTATTCTGAAGCGTGAAACGTAGCCTTGGTACTCTGCCAAGCTGTCAGTTCGTCAGCGGACCATCATTTCACTCAAGCGAGACTAAAGAAGAGTTATATTTGGCCACAGTCTCGCATTTGGGACGTTTCTTTTCCGATCTACGTAATAATAAAAGCCCTGCACAGGCATCAGAGAAACGACGATGCAACATGAATGGTCAAACAAGAGGGGAGCTGAACACATTATGTGTCATAAGGATGATTATCATAAGGAAACATGGTTCTATAACAGCATTGAAGCGTACATCTTACAAATAGATAAACATTTGTTATAATGTAGTACATACATCGCCGAAAATGATTCATTTTGAAAACACTTTCAGTTCGGAATGTGTGTGTGTGTGTGTGTGTGTGTGTGTGTGTGTGTGTGTGTGTCTAAGAGCGCGCGCACGCACATGCGGGCATCCTCATCGCGAAAACGATATTCTCCGGAGATAAATGCTCCTGGCTCACGTGGAAATTTAGAGGCACCGTCTGAATTTGTATTGGTAATCACCAGAAACAGTGTCATTGCTCGTGAGATATGACTACTTATACTTTAGAAAGTAAAGAGCTGACACCATGTAGGATGCATTCAGAAAATACAAAGTAATAACGCAGTGTGATTATACTGAGATGTCAAAAGTCATGGAATATCTCGTAATTTCGTGTCGGACCTCCTTTTGCCCGGCGTAGTGCAGCAACCCGAAGTGGAACGGACTCAGAAAATTGTCGGGAGTCCCCTGCAGAAATAATGAGCCATGCTGCACCTACAACCGTCCATAACTGCGGAAGTGTCGCCGGTGATGGATGTTGCACACGAACTGACCTTTCGATTATTTCCCAAAAATGTTCGATGTGATTCATGTCGGGTGATCTGCGTGGCCAAATCATTCTCTCGAATTGTCCAGAATGTTCTCCATACCAATCGGGAAATCGGTTCAATTGGACCAGAGGACCCAGTCCATTCCATGTAAACACACTTGACAACTTGGGTCCATGGCTTCGTGGTATCTGCGCCCCACTCGAACCCTACCATCTGAAATCGGGGCCCATCTGACCAGGCCACAGTTTTCCAGTCGTCTAGGGTCCAACCGATATGGCCACGAGTCCAGAAGAGGTGCTGCAGCCGGTGTCGTGCTGTTAGCAAAGGCGCTCACGTCGGTCGTCTGCTGCCATATCCCATTAACGCCAAATTTCGCCGTACTGTCCTAACGGATACGTTCGTCGTACGTCCCAGATTGATTTCTGCGGTTATTTCAAGCAGTGTTGCTTGTCTCTTAGCACTGACAATTCTACGCAAACGCAGCTGCCCTCGATCGTTAAGTGATGGCCGTCGGCTGTTCTTAGTCGTTAAGAGAAGGGCGTCAGCAACTGCGTTGTCCATGGTGAGAGGTAATGCCTGAAATTTGGTATTCTCGGCACACTTTTGACATTGTAATCTGTAACTATTTTTGCAATGAAATGTCCCATGCATTTAGCTCTAACTACCGTTCTGCTTTCAAAGTCTGTTAATCCCGTCATGCGGCCATAATCAGGTCAGAAACCTTTTCAAGTGAATCACCTGAGTGCTGATGACAGCTCCAGCAACGCACTGCCTTTTGACGACTCCAACAATGCACCGCCTTTTTATACCTTCTGTACGTGATACTACTGCCATCTGTATAGGTGCATATGGCTATCCCATGACTTCCCACAGTGTATGCTGATTGTTATAATGTTAGTACAAAATCCTGCAGTCATATACCTCAGTTATATAATAGCATACACAGTTAAAGACCTATTTGTCTTTATAAACTGATGGTTGAGGACTGTCGTGTTCGGTGCGCTAAGTAGCCGTCTTATTAGTCCACGTACTTTGTCGTGTATTATTTTTTCACGGAACCATTGGTATGTCTCTCTAGAAGGCACAGGATTTCCTGAAAAGACTTCTTTCTTGCATTGTTCCTTATCTCAAGCACCAAAATTTTCGATCGTTATATGTGATTTAGAGTAACATATGAAACTTGTGTTCTTTATAGAACGCATTTCATCTCCAAGCGAAGTGTTTTATAATCACCTCTATCCATGCTTGTATTGCACTAAAATGGCTGAAATGAGGGAAAACTAGCTTTATGTTCATGATACACACGCAAAGAAAATGGGCAAACAGGAAACAGAACTTCTCGATTCTCGATGTGATGCTGCAAAAGCTTGCCCCTGACTTGACGATGCGTTTGCATTATAATGGTGGTGAAGTCACCAAATCCGCCTATCTCCGTAGTGTTCAGCAGTTCTCCATCTTTTAATTCCCATTCTCCAAAAAGAGCTGAAGATAAAAACAGCAAGAAATGATCAGAACAGGTGCGTTGCTTCCAGCAGATACCCCGAAAGCGATAAACCACGGTCCAAGGTCTCAAAACAGTACAGAAACAACTTTCCTAGGAATGAAACACACTCCGCAAGTACAGAAAAGAGTCAGTTCCAAATGGGTAATGCGTTTTAAGAACAAGTGTTGTACAAGTAAACAGTTTATGTAATTTAAAGAACCATGATGCAAACACTTCTCTAATAGAGGCGACTTTAGTTCGAGTAGTGTTAAGATTATTTACAATTGTTTTCATGCGGATAACTGTTAAAACATAAAGTTGCCGTCTTTTATTATCGATGCACGCAAAAACATTTTGAGACTGTCCGTCGTTTTAAATACAGGAGATCTACACAAGAATCGAGGGACTCTACCTTAGACTTTTACCTATAAAGTTTAGTCGTTGTTTTACAGCTGCAGAAAGCGGCAGACGACAAAATAATGAGAAAGCGGATCGCTGAATTTCTGCCAGTGTGAACCAGCACGGTTTCTCTGAAAATTCGAAAAGAGATTACCTTTTTACGTAGCTAATATGACGGAGTAAATACTGCTATCAGACATAAAGGCAATTACAAAGAAGAATTTTGTTGCCCCGTATCGACTGCCTCTGTCAAAGCGAGGGACGGAATTGAGTCACGCCCCGGTGGCGAGCTTAACTAAGTTTCACGAGCAACCCTGCACTCCCCACCCCCTTCACCACCCCAAACCCCTCCCCCTGCCCCGTTCCCCATCTCACCTGACGCAGCAGACCGTGAGTTACTAAGTTAGCAGAAACGGAAATAGTCAACTTTTTGATGACAAGAACTTCTGAGGACCTAGAACACCTATCATGGGGGCGAGTTAATTAAGATATCCAAACGAAATACTTTCCAGTTCGAAGAAAATATTGGAGAGATGAGATTACCTTTACTGAGGAAAGAGTTTATCTTAGTGTTAGCAGAGAAACCTTGCATATAACGATAAGAAATGGAAACACCAAAGTCAACTTCTACACTACTGGCCATTAAAATTGCTACACCACGAAGATGACGTGCTACAGACTCGAAATTTAACCGACAGGAAGAAGATGCTGTGATTTGCAAATGATTAGCTTTTCAGAGCATGAGGAAAGTTTCCAACTGATTTCTCATACACAAACAGCAGTTGACCGGCGTTGCCTGGTGAAACGTTGTTGTGATGCCTCGTGTAAGGAGGAGAAATGCGTACCATCACGTTTCCGACTTTGAAAAAGGTCGGATTGTAGCCTATCGCGATTGCGGTTTATCGTACCGCGACATTGCAGCTCGCGTTGTTCGAGATTCAATGACTGTTAGCAGAATATGGAATCGGTGGGTTCAGGAGGATAATACGGAACGCCGTGCTGGATCCCAACGGCCTCGTATCACTAGCAGTCGAGATGACAGGCATCTTATCCGCACGGCTGTAACGGTTCGCGCAGCCACGTCTCGATCCATGAGTCAACAGATGGGGACGTTTCCAAGACAACAATTATCTGCATGAACAGCTCGACGACGTTTGCAGCAGCATGGACTGTCAGCTCGGAGACCATGGCTGCGGTTACCCTTGACGCTGCATCACAGACAGGAGCGCCTGCGATGGTGTACTCAACGACGAACCTGGGTGCACGAATGGCAAAACGTCATTTTTTGGGATGAATCCAGATTCTGTTTAACAGCATCATGATGGTCGCATCCGTGTTTGGCGACATCGCGGTGAACGCACATTGGAAGCGTGTATTCGTCATCGCCATAATGGCATATGACGTGGCGAGGTGGTATGGGGTGCCATTGGTTACACGTCTCGCTCACCTCTTGTTCGCATTGACGACACATTGAACAATGGACGTTACATTTCAGATGTGTTACGACCCGTGGCTCTACCGTTCATTCTACCTCTGCGAAAACCTACATTTCAACAGGATAATACACGACCGCATGTTGCGGGTGCTGTACGGACCTTTCTGGATACAGAAAATGTTCGACTGCTGCCCTAGCCAGCACGTTCTCTAGATGTCTCACCAATTGATCCAGATCTCTCACCAATTGAAAATGTGTGGTCAGTGGTGGCCGAGAAATTGGCTCGTCACTACTCTTGATGAACTGTGGTATCGTGTTGAAGCTGCATGGGCAGCTGTACCTGTACACGCTGTTTTACGCTGTTTTTCTCAATGCTCAGGCGTATCAAGGCCGTTATTACGGCCAGATGTGGTTGTTCTGGGTACTGATTTCTCAGGATGTATGCACCCAAATTGCGTAAAAATGTAATCACATGTCAGTTCTAGTACAATATATTTGTCCAATGAATACCCGTTTATCTTCTGCATTTCTTCATGGTGTAGCAATTTTAATGGCCAGTAGTGTATTATAAAGATATAACAGTTCTGCAATGTGCATGTATTCGGAAATTTGAGGTACTGATAGACGGAACATACGATAAGTTTTTGACGTATACCACGTGAGACTCAAAGAGATTTGAACCACTGTTTTATTTATTTTGAGCACTGCATCGAGCACGGAGCTGTAAAAGTTTCGGATGTAGTCCTGTGATACTCCATCTCATACTGCTTGCGCGTGAAGGCGCAGTTCCCGCTGGTTGGTGGGTGGTGTTGGAGTCCTTATGGCACACACCACAGCACGCCACACATTCTCAAAAAATGGTTCAAATAGCTCTGAGCACTATGGGACTTAATATCTGAGGTCATCAATCCCCTAGAACATAGAACTACTGAAACCTAACTAACCTAAGGACATCACACACATCCATGCCCGAGGCAGGATTCGAACCTGCGACCGTAGTGGTTGCTCGGTTCCAGACTGAAGCGTCTAGAACCGCTCGGCCACCAGCAACCGGCCACAAATTCTCAATCGGGGAGAGATCGGGCGATGCGGCTGGCTATGGCAAAAATCCACAGCTGCAACACGTGCTCGGGAGGTGGCAGCAGTATGAGGATAAGCGTTGTCTTGTTGAAATAGAGCATACGCGTGGCGTTCACGAACGGCAGAGCCACCGGTTGCAAGACCTCCTCCACGTACCGTGCGGCTGTCACTGAGCCCATTAGGAGCACTATTTGGTGAACGAGCACCATAGGATATCGCTCTCCATACCTTCTCACCAGGCTGGCGGAAAGTGCTATGGGAGACCACAAACCGCTCCTCGTGGCTCTCTCTACTGCGCCTCCAGACACGGATCCGGTGGTCGCCGCCTCCAGGGCAGTAGCGGAAGTCGTCACTAATGACAACCCGTTGCCAGTCTGCAGGGGCCCATGTCCGTAGATGTCAATACCACACGAGTCCAGCGCGATGCTGCGGGGCTGAGTAGCGGGCGGCGTAACGATCGGCGCGTGACGAGCCCGGCGTTATTAGACCACCTGCCAATGACACGACCACTTATGGGACACCGCATAGAAAGCAGGACAGCATGCTGAACGGCACCTATCGCTTCCATCAGATCTGTTCTCCCATGGCGGACAATCCCTTGGTCCTCTCTCCTTGTAATTCGTGTCAGATGGCCAGACCCTACATGTCATGCATACGTGCCTCTTCTATCCATTGCCGCCAACAATGGGCAATGGTGGTGTCAGTACTACCGATGTGGCGCGCAATACGACGATAGAACCACCCAGCTTCCCGCAGTCCCACAGTGCGGCTCTTCTTGGACTAGTCTAGCTGGGCAACCTGCTGTCGAGCATGTCACCTGGGCATACTGCACGTACAGATGATGCTCTACTGACGCTCCCCGAGTGCGTAGTCATCCGTCCAAACTTAGTCATTGGAATACTTGATATTGAACAATATACCCATCCAGCTTTCAGTGGATCGGTTGGCTCCTTCTTTATGCAGCTGTTTTTATGAGGATCCATCACGTTTTCGACCGTATTATATGTGCTCGAGGCGAAACTTACCACTCTTCTCTGGATCATCTGTATGTCCTCTTTTTAATTGTACCTGGCGATTGTCCATATCATCTAGAAATACTCAAGAAACGATCGAACGAGGATTTTGTATGCTACTTCTTTGGTAGTTACATCGCATATTCTTAGAATTCTTCCAGTGAATCGCATACTGGCCTCTACATTTCTTAAAGATGGTTTTATGTCGCCGTTCCATTTTAGATCGCTTCGGATGGCTACACCTAGACATTTTACAGCTGTTATTGATTGCAGTGATTTACTACCAACAGAGTAACCGAATAATACTTTTTTATGGGGTCTCAATATGGAGTTGTGTGCACCATGACCACCACACAAGTGTTAATAACAAAAGGATGGTCAGCATTGGCCATTGGAGTAGAAATCTTTATTTCTGTTGCAAATCGATTTCAATCACTGCGTGACCATCATCAGTACCATTATTAAAGCCCTGTGGACTTACATACACAAGCAGTAAAACTGCAGTATCAGTACATACAAAGCCGGTCGGAGTAGCCGAGCGGATCTAGGCGCTACAATCTGGGACCGCGCGACCGATACGGTCGCAGGTTCGAATCCTGCCTCGGGCATGGATGTGTGTGATGTCCTAAGGTTAGTTACGTTTAAGTTCAACCTCAGAAGTTAAGTCCCATAGTGCTCAGAACCATTTGAACCATTTGAGTACATACCAATAAAGAGTACTTGCCAGTCTCCATTGATATGTGCAAATATAGCAATCTCACTGCTCGTATTTATGAGTCCATAGGGCTTTAATGCTGGCACTGATGATGGTCATGCAGTGACTGAAATCGAATTACAACAGAAATAAAGATTTCTGTTTCAACGACCAAAGCGGATACTCCTTTTGTTATTAAATACTAATTGGTATTTCCCCACATTTAATCGCAATAAGCTACATTTATTTATGTCTACTGCCAGGCACTACACTAACAAGGGGAGGCCGCCAATTGTGAAATTCAGATTCGATTCATACTGCGCATAATAAAAGCTCATGGCCAGAGGTGTAATGTGGCAAAGCACCAAGATGCACTTCTCAGCCGTTGTCGAGAAAATCGACAGTTAAAAGAAACCGTTGCGGTGAAATACTCTCTACGATTAATAATTTTCTACAGCGTCGTGACGCAGCGGTAAGTTCTCGGGTTCGTAATCCAAAGGTCGCCGGATCGAATCTCGCGCAATGCAATTTTTATTATTATTAGTTTTTCGTAATTCAAATATATATATATATATATATATATATATATATATATATATATATATATATATATATGGAGTAGAAATCTTTATTTCTGTTGCAAATCGATTTCAATCACTGCGTGACCATCATCAGTACCATTATTAAAGCCCTGTGGACTTACATACACAAGCAGTAAAACTGCAGTATCAGTACATACCAAGCCGGCCGGAGTAGCCGAGCGGTTCTAGGCGCTACAATCTGGGACCGCGCGATTCATACTGCGCATAATAAAAGCTCATGGCCAGAGGTGTAATGTGGCAAAGCACCAAGATGCACATATATATCTGAATTACAAAAAACAAATACTAAGAAAAAAAAGGTTGCATGGCGCGAGATTCGATCTGGCGACCTTCGGCTTACGAACCCGAGCGCTTACCGCTGCGCCACGACGCTGTAGAAAATCGTTAATCGTAGAGAGCATTTCACCGCAACGGTTTCTTTTAACTAGATTTTCTCGACAACGGCTGAGAAGTGCATCTTGGTGCTTTGCCACATTACACCTCTGGCCATGGGCTTTTATTATGCGCAGTATGAATCGAATCTGAATTTCACAATTGGCGGCCTCCCCTTGTAAGAGTCGCACCTCTGCAGATGTTCTTGCATTTCGACGGAATTTCCGGGGTAGCTATTGTCCTGCATGGAAGTGCATCATCCGCGAACAGCCCCAAGGACCTTCCGACGTTATCCCCCACGTCACGTACGCAAGCACACAGGGTCAAAAATAATTAGGGCTCCCTGAAGTCACAACGCTAATGATGTTGTTGAATACGTACATTAAGTGTTTATATAAGCTGACATTTATACATTGTCGTTCAGCTGTATGGTAGCAGATTTCTAGGTTTTGAGTCTTCAACTTGGGAATCCGTCATTTCATACGATCCGATATTGGTTACTATAGTTATCTAACCATAACCAGTTTTGTTACAATTACCCTCCAAAAATTTTGAAAGCATAAAATGTGAGAAAGATTCTGATTCGAAATAATAAACCTGGTTGTGCTAACAAGATTAGCGAGTATTACAAATCAATATTCATAAGTTCTTCATTACATGATATACAGCAGTTTTGATTACCTCAATATCATTACTTCATTCAATTGAGGGCAAGAGCAAAATTTCGCTTTACCTAGTTCTCTTCTCACAAATTTTCTAAACAATTACAAAGTTTAACCTTCTACCTATTCTGTAGCTCTCAAATTGTTAGCCTTGATAATGAGGGAGAAGGGAATTCTTCAGGTATGTCATGTGCAGCTATAACCATTCCTTCATTATTAGATTTCATAGCGTCATCATATTGTAGGGATATTAATTGTCACGTTTATCCGCCTTCATAGCTGAGTGGTCAGTACGGCTGACTGCCATGTGAAGGCCCCGGTTTCGGTATCCGGTACTGCCATGGACTGTTCTTTGGTGAGAGAACTAGAACAGGGTGCACTCAGCTTTGTGATGCCAACTGAGGAGCTACTTGACTGAGTAGTAGCGGCTGCACGTCACGAAAACTGACAACGGCTGGGAGAGCGGTGTGCTGACCACACGCTGCTCCATACCGCGGCTGTCGGTCGGTACCGACGGACCTGGCAGTGCCTGAGGACAGAGCTAGTGTATATGATCGGCGGATTTAGTGGGCTAGTCTAGGTGTGATATGACGCTTGAGTGTTCGTCAAATCAAACATGTGCATATGTAGCCCTGTGAACATGGCTGTTGTCATGTTGGAAGACGGGAGTGTCCACAAAATACTGTTCATGAAGATGTGAAAGGAATGGCAAAACTTGGTCACTGACAATGTTGAAATAAACAGCCCAGCTATTTCACGTTAACCTGCATGTACACTTCTGGCCATTAAAACTGCTACACCACGTAGATGACGTGCTACAGACGGGGACTTTAACCGATAGGAAGAAGATGCTGTGATATGCAAATGACTAGCCGTTCAGAGCATTCACACAAGGTTGGCGCCGGTGGCGACACCTACAACGTGCTGACATGAGGAAAGTTTCCAACCGATTTCTCATACACAAACAACAGTTGACCGGCGTTGCCTGCTGAAACACTGTTGTGACGCCTCGGGTAAGGAGGAGAAATGCGTACCATCACGTTTCCGACTTTGATAACGGTCGGATTGTAGCCTATCGCGATTGCGGTTTATCGTATTGCGACACTGCTGCTCGCGCTAGTTGAGATCCGATGACTGTTAGCAGAATATGGAATCGGTGGGCTCAGGAGGGCAATACCGAACGCCGTGCTGGATCCCACCGGACTCGTATGGCTCTGAGCACTATGGGACTTAACTGCTGTGGTCATCAGTCCCCTAGAACTTAGAACTACTTAAACCTAACTAACCTAAGGACATCACACACATCCATGCCCGAGGCAGGATTCGAACCTGCGACCGTAGCAGTCCCGCGGTTCCGGACTGAGCGCCTAGAACCACTAGTCCACCGCGGCCGGCCAACGGCCTCGTATCACTAACAGTCGAGATGACAGGCACCTTATCTGCATGGCTGTAACGGATCGTGCAGCAACGTCTCGATCCCTGGAGAAGTTTGCAAGACAACAACCATCTGCACGAACAGTTCGACGACGTTTACAGCATCATAGACTATCAGCTCGGAGACCATGACTGCGGTTACCCTTGATGCTGCATCACAGACAGGAGCGCCTGCGATGGTGTACTCAACGACGAACCTCGGTGCACGAACGGCAAAACGTCATTTTTTCGGATGAATTCATGTTCTGTTTACAGCATCATGATGGTAATATCCGTGTTTGGCGACATCGCGGTGAACGCACATTGGAAGCGTGTATTCGTCATCGTCATACTGGCGTATCATCCGGCATGATGGTATGGGCTGCTGTTGGTTACACGTCTCGGTCACCTCTTGTTCGCACTGACGGCACTTTGAACAGTGGACGTTACATTTCAGATGTGTTACGATCCGTGGCTCTACCCTTCATTCGACCCCTGCGAAACCCTACATTTCAGCAGGATAATGCACGACCGCATGTTGCAGGTCCTGTACAGGCCTTTCTGGATACAGAAAACGTTCGACTGCTGCCCTGGTCAGCACATTCTCCAGATCTCTCACCAATTGAAAACGTCTGGTCAATGGTAGCCGAGCAACTGGCTCGTCACAATACGCCAGTCACTACTCTTGATGAACTGTGGCATCGTGTTGAAGCTGCATGGGCAGCTGTACCTGTGCACACTATCCAAGCTCTGTTTGACTCACTGCCCAGGCGCATCAAGGCCGTTATTACGGCCAGAGTTGGTTGTTCTGGGTACTGATTTCTCAGGATCTATGCACACAAATTGCGTGAAAATGTAATCACATGTCAGTTCTAGTATAATATGTTTATCCAATGAATACCCGTTTATCATCTGCATTTCTTCTTGGTGTAGCAGTTTTAATGGCCAGTAGTGTGTAAGCCTAAGTCATGGCATCACTTAAAAAGACGGAGAATCGAGACTCTTCGGACCACACTACATGGTTCCAGTCAGCTATTGTCCAGTTTTTGTGTTTTTTGGCCCACTGAAGATGTGTAGCATTATGTGCCAGAGGAAGTGTGGTATCGTCCAGAAATGGTAGTGCCACACCAAAGTCGGCAACGCAAATCGATACCACAGAAAATAGTAATGTCGCGCTGTAATCTGCAACAATGAACGCCGGAGGCTAACGCTCAGCACAACTGCGCCCTCTCACGGATATCCGTATAGAGCCGAGCATGGAAGCGCTCTGCCCCAGTTCGTGACGCTAGCTGAAGCAGTCAACATCATCGAGTAAGCCTACAAAGTTATTAAGTCTCAGACGAAAATGTACTTTTTTAAATGTTGAACATTGTACTTCAAGAGAACAGGTCGTTAATTAATGCATCAAATGATGTTTTAATAGTCAATGACAGTTGTAAATTATCAAGCACTACAATGGGTAAGGATTGTATCCAGTTAACTAAATCTCTTTACTCATTTATGTAATAAAGTGAACTAATATCTCATATACTGTAGTCAACTGAACCACCTCCCAGAAGAATCGAGGAACCCACAGTTATGGCCACACGATTGTAGTTTCGTCTGATCATAATAGTGAGCAGTGAACTTTTGCATGTTATGCGACTGCAAATGTCCATTAGATGCAGTTGATTTCGTAAAGTTTGCTCAGAAAGTGCTTGAGATTTACTTGCTTCCACTGACAGTTGCAATTCGTGTTGGGTTGGATACCTATTGTTACTGACAATGTGTGACAGTCGTCTTCGGTCCCTGTATGTTAGAATCTTTTTACAACCACTGTTCTCACATTTTGTTACATCGTGACTGCGAGTGGTACAGCTTACCATGTAGCCACGTTGTACAGTCCGCGTTGATACACCAATAAAGCAGACCACTTAATTCACAGCGTGGTCATGAGCATGTCTAAACGCGCTAGCTCCTTCGCGTCATTCTGTCACACTTGTCGCTTCTACACGTCGACCCATTTTACTGGGGAAGTTCCATACTACCGATTGGTAGAAGTACATCTACATCTACATCCATACTCCGCAAGCCACCTGGCGGTGTGTGGCGGAGGGCACTTTGAGTATCTCTATCGGTTCTCCCTTCTATTTCAGTCTCGTATTGTTCGTGGAAAGAAAGATTGTCGGTAAGCCTCTGTGTGGGCTCTAATGTCTCTGATTTTATCCTCATGGTCTCTTTGCGAGATACACCTAGGAGGGAGCAATATACTGCTTGACTCCTCGGTGAAGGTATGTTCTCGAAACTTCATCAAAAGCTTTTACCGAGCTACTGAGCGTCTCTCCTGCAAAGTCTTCCACTGGAGTTGATCTATCATCTCAGTAACGCTTTCGCGATTACCAAATGATCCTGTAACGAAGCGCGCTGCTCTCCGTTGGATCTTCTCTATCTCCTCTATCAATCCTGTCTGGTACGGATCCCACACTGGTGAGCAATATTCAAGCAGTGGGCGAACAAGCGTACTGTAACCTACTTCCTTTGTTTTCAGATTGCATTTCCTTAGGACTCTTCCAATGAATCTCAGTCTGGCATCTGCTTTATCGACGATGAACTTTATGTGATCATTCCATTTAAAATCACTCCTAATGCCTACTCCCAGATAATTTATGGAATTAACTGCTTCCAGTTGCTGACCTGCTATATTGTAGCAAAATGATAAAGGATCTTTCTTTATTTGTATTCGCAGCACATTACACTTGTCTACATTGAAATTCAATTGCCATTCTCTGCACCATGCGTCAATTCGTTGCAGATCATCCTGCATTTCAGTAACTCATGACCGGCTAGTATAAATTCTACACCGTTTACAGTGCTCCAAGGCAACCCGGTTGCTCTTTTATGGCGATGATTTAACATTTTTTCCGGTGAGTTAACAGTGATGTCCAAATAACACTGCCTTGAAATATTTCCAAAAATCCAGGCTTTATTTTTCACTCTGCGGCGGCGTGTGTGCTGACATAAAACTTCGTGGTAAATTAAAACTGTGTGGCGGCTCGGGACTCGAACCCAGCATCTTTGCCTTTGTCAGACAAGTGCTCTATCAACTGAGCTACCCAAGAACGACTCACTACCTGTCTTCACAGCTTTCCTTCCGTCAGTACCTAATCACCTACCTTGTTAACTTCACAGGAGTTCTCCTGCATACCTTGAGGGACTAACACTCCTGGAAGAAATGATAGTGCGGAGACATGGCTTGTTGGTTGTTGGTTGTTTTTGGGGGGAAGGAGACCAGACAGCGAGGTCATCGGTCTCATCGGATTAGGGAAGGAAGTCGGCCGTGCCCTTTGAAAGGAACCATCCCGGCATTTGCCTGGAGCTATTTAGGGAAATCACGGAAAACCTAAATCAGGATGGCCGGATGCGGGATTGAACTATCGTCCTTCCGAATGCGAGTCCAGTGTGCTAACCACTGCGCCACCTCGCTCGGTAGACATGGCTTATCCGCGATCTCCCTGACCGTGGACGAAGAGAGCGAGTCGTGTCACACAAGATCGCAGTTTGTGGGATGCATGTTGATTCCTGCAGAGGTGGTGTACGTCCCGCAAAAAAATAATACGCGTGTTCCATAATTAATCCAGCTGTTTAGAGTTCTGCGCATTCGTCTCAATTATACGACTGCAAGCCCTGAAAATCTAATGGTTGTGTAGCGCAAAGGGAGAAGGCGTGGAGGGCCGCAGCTGAGGCCGTTCCCCTGGCCGCTTTTTCCCGCTGCGCGTCTCCCGCGCGCCCTGTTATGACGTCAGCTGTCGCGCTCTCACAAAAAACGAGCCCTGTATAGCAATGCTCTGAAAGAGGGCCTGCAGCTCGTTGAACGGCCCATCGCTTTCTGCCGCACGCTACCTACGCGCAGATAACAGTTGTCGCTGTGTTGGGCACCTAAAGCTCGACGACGTCACGTTTTTATTTCAATGTCTGTCATACACATCGGCATTTTACTCTTTTCACTTTTGGAAAAGGTAACATCATCGCAATTTACACATCTTTCTGATTGTTGCACATGATATCCCAAATCTGACAGTGCAGCTTCAAATGGTTCAAATGGCTCTGAGCACTATGGGACTTAACATCTATGGTCATCAGTCCCCTAGAACTTAGAACTACTTAAACCTAACTAACCTAAGAACATCACACAACACCCAGCCATCACGAGGCAGAGAAAATCCCTGACCCCGCCGGGAATCGAACCCGGGAACCCGGGCGTGGGAAGCGAGAACGCTACCGCACGACCACGAGATGCGGGAGTGCAGCTTCAACTACAGTATCTAGATCTGTAGGACAGGCGTCGTAATGAAGTTTCCGGTCTGCAGAGACTCAAAAACATCTTCGATTTCGCATACTACGCTGTACCAAAAGAACCTTATATCTGTTGATATTTCTGTCTTACTTCACAGAATCCAACAGATTTCACAGAGGCTCTACTATGTACAAATCTGCTACAGCGTTGCCCGCAAAACCTAAGACTCTGGCCCAGGAAGGTGTTTTAATTCATCCGAAAGGTTCGATGTAGACACCATATGAAAGAAGACAGGAATTTAAGGTTTAACGTCCCGTCAACGACAGTATCATTAGAAATCGAGCACAGGCTCGGGTTCGAGAAGCAATTTAGGTAGTCAAACGAAAATCTCATTCTGGTTAGTTAGTAAGTTACATGTACCATAGATTATTGGAACGATATTACCTCGAAATGGTGCGGAACGAGTCAGCTAACAGGATATGTATACATGATTAATTTTAACACTAATGAACAAATGTATTTTCCAGTTCTACTCACGCAACTACGCTTTAAAGCTATATCAGTTTTTATAT
The DNA here is from genome assembly GCF_021461395.2 of Schistocerca americana. Taxonomy (NCBI): domain Eukaryota; kingdom Metazoa; phylum Arthropoda; class Insecta; order Orthoptera; family Acrididae; genus Schistocerca; species Schistocerca americana. The sequence goes on along the minus strand of NC_060130.1, from coordinate 747,144,882 downwards.
AAAAGTTTGTCCGTGGACTAGAAGGAGTTGTCGAGAAGAAATGATTTTAGGCTAGGTATAAAAATTGCTTTCCTAGGTGACAACATTTTATGTTATTGCCCAAATAATCAAAAAATGTTTGTTGATACATGTGGAAATCCTTCCTGAGCCACTGAGAGCTTTAATAATGGATAATAAAAGTAACTTTTTTCTTCTGGATAACCGGACAAGGATTTTTTCTGCCGTCATCCTAAATGCGAGGCCAATGTCGTATCACTGCACCACTCTGCTTTGTGATGTAAATTATATAAACACGCAAACAAATGCTAGTGCATTTCTGCCGTTTCTAAAGAATTGAAACTTTTGGAGCAGAAATTACTCAGACACTTTCCATAACAGCAAATGTTACAAATATTTTTCTCGTGGAAAGTAGTCTCATTTGTTAAGAAAACAGACCCGGTACGTACCGTGGGCGTGTAAAAGCATCAACATCAAAGCTGTGTAGGTTCCTCACTATTGATTTGTCAACAAGGTGATTTGTGCTGTTGTAAATCACCAAAACTTTATCTGTACGGACCTATCTACGAAGCTTAACTGAAAACTATTAATGAGCTTCGCAGAAGCAAGACAAACCTGCAAACATGAAATATTTTATCCACTTTCCACTAAGAACAGTTAACTCTGCTACGAGCAGCAGGTCATTTTCAAAGGTATCGTGCCATCCCCTGAAGTCCGAATCGCGGCCGCAATCCATAGTTCTTAGCGGTGTCTGCTACGCGAGATGAACTACGTTGCTTCGTAGGTTTACTAGGAAACGTTTACCTGCGGATTTGGATTAATCTTCTACTTTGCTACACTACCAATAATTCGCTATAATCTGCAAGACTGGGTTAAATTCGTCACTACTCCAAAGTCAATAAGTACAAGCCACTCTCAGGAATATTCCGAGATCTGCCTACTGGATTGGAATGTGCACGCCACTAACATCTACTACTGGTTCCTAGCAATTTCTGTCAACAATGTGAATAACAATGAAACAGGAATGCTGTTTAAAGTCAACAGGGGAAAAAGTCTCACAAAGATACCACATTAAAACTTTCGCAGGAATAAATGGAATTTAGCCGGCCGTTGTGGCCGAGCGGCTCTAGGCGCTTCAGTCTGGAACTGCGCGACCGCTACGGTCGCCGGTTCGAATCCTGCCTCGGGCATGGATGTGTGTGATGTCCTTAGGTTAGTTAGGTTTAAGTAGTTCTGAGCTCTAGGGGACTGATGACCTCAGATGTTAAGTCCCATAGTGCTCAGAGCCATTTGAACCATTTTTGAAATGGAAGTTATTGACTTCACCAAGAACGCTTCGCTCATCGAACACCACCTCCTGAAAGCTAACGGAATCCGCAATCAGATTTAAGGATGCTGTACGTCAAAAAAAATGGTTCAAATCGCTCTGAGCACTATGGGACTTAACATCTTAGGTCATCAGTCCCCTAGAACTTAGAACTACTTAAATCTAACTAACCTAAGGACATCACACAACACCCAGCCATCACGAGGCAGAGAAAATCCCTTACCCCGCCGGGAATCGAACCCGGGAACCCGGGCGTGGGAAGCGAGAACGCTACCGCACGACAACGAGATGCGGGCATGCTGTACGTACTCAGACACACACACACACACACACACACACACACACACACACACACACACACACACACACACACACAACCACAGTACTCCCCTAGATTACTAGTAAATGACTCAGATCAGTATTCTACGCCCGTGCACGAGTAACGTACCTAAGAACGCTTTCAGAGCTTAATGCACTGGCAGAATGACTCTATTTGACCACTCAGAATCACCCACACCCGGCTACATTCTAACAACACTTAAAATACCATCTCTGGTCCACAGTGCCTACAGCTCGCTTCTTCGCCCTTGAGGGACACCGGCAAATTCCTTAATTTTAACGAACTCAAACCTTCTCCACGGAATTATTTAACATTTAGCTCCATCAGCCAGTCAGGTTCAGGAGTAGCATGTGGACATCTCCGCTGGCCCTTTCCTGCTACCACTAACAGAATTTCTGCAGATGGTGCTGCTTCCTGATATGACCTTTAGAAGTTTATTTCCACCAGGTGCTGGAAACGCAGGCCACAACTGGAAAATTGCTCGTCCTTCAAATCAGCATAATCAGTCCAGATCACAACCCATTTAGAAGGATTAGGCGGAAGCCGGTGCATGACTTCCAGGCTGGATCAAAACCCTGTTCCCCTGATGCCGGAAACCGGCTCTAGTATCAAGGATAGCGACCAAGATGAGCTTTCAGGCGTAGCAGGAAATAAGATTCCCAGGGTGCTTCCCAACGCACAGAAAGCTGTCAGTTAAGTTGAAACCCCTCCATGATCTCCATCCTCCATCAGCTTCAGCTGACATACTTGTAAGAGTAAAAATGGTGGGAAATTCAAATTACTTGTCGGGCCATTGGCGTACACTACATTAGTTCCAGACTTCACCTTACCACTGTAAACATTCAGTATGGCAGAAACACTCACCTTGTCCTATCTAAAAATTGTGAAAATTTCATATTATGGAGGAAAAAGGTAATTTGTCAAGTAAAAAGGACGCTAAATTGGAATAAGGTGAATTTTCTGTCTAAATACGGCATTAAACTTTGAAGATGGTAAGAAAAAAATTAAATAATAGCAACTTACAGTCATTTAAAATGGTGGGAAAATATGTCAGTTGTCATCTTTCCATTTTTCTTCCAGTTTGGTTTGAGCGACTGCCCCTTGCACACTAGTTCCCGCAGGAGTGGTCCTAGGCTCGAGACCTGGCAATACCTATTTTTATTTTTGCTAAATTTGCACTTTTTTGCAATTTTTAACTTTGCCAAAATCATAAGCACCTTTCAACAGTTTTCGAAACTTTTTGCACCATTACTGTTAGTCACATTCACAATAATCACATGCTCAGTTCCTCTATTTATAGTCCTGTTTTCCATATCATTGATTAACGTATGAAAGACGTCATTTTTACCGCCAAGAGGTGCTGAGAAAAATTTCTTCATTATAAAACCAGTTTCGGACCACATACCATCATCAGGTATCATAAAATGCATGCATAACAAAAAATATGAAGCACCGAAAAGGGAGGATGAAACGAAATAAAACTTCACGGGCCGAGAGGGTATGTGATGTTATTTCAGTGGTTACAAATTCCAGTCAAATTTATAAAGATCAGCCGGCCGGTGTGACCGAGCGTTTCTAGGCGCTTCAGTGTGGAACCGCGCGACCGCTACGGTCGCAGGTTCGAATCCTGCCGCGGACATGGATGTGTGTGATGTCCTTAGGTTAGAACTACTTAAGTTCTAAGTTCTAGAGGACTGATGACCTCAGATGTTAAGTTTCATAGTGCTCAGAGCCATTTGAACCATTTTATAAAGATCTTCTCACCATGAGCCCACTTATCGGTATGACGCCGCACACCTGTGGTCTGGATGCATGCACTGATTCGGTTGGGAAGGGTGTCACAAAGCCGTTGTATACACTCCTGGGGCAAATTGGCCACAACTGTTGTAAATGCTTCTTGCTATCTTGGACGGAGTTGAAGTGCAAGCTGATCACACACATGCACTACTGGGGACAGATGTGGGTACCTTGCTGGCCGCAGCAGTATCCCAGGATCACGCAGACAGCTCATAGGGACGCATCCTGTACGTGGACGAGCATTACCCTGTTGAAAAATGGAACCATGATACTGTCGCATGAGAGGTAACACATAGGTAGGCCGTGACGTACCCTTTTACCATCAAAATACCGTCAATCACCGCAAGCCGTGACTTTAAGTCATACTCGATGGCTCCTAACCATGATACCAGGAGTAACACCATTGTGCCTCTCCAAAGCACTGGAAGAATGGACTTTTCGCTAGGCCGCACCATACTCGGCGACGATCATCATTGTAGTGCAAGACCATGACTTATCGCTGAAGTCTATGCGACACCTTTCATTGGCATTCCGCGCTTCCCAATCACGGTACCACTCCGAACGTTGCCAGCCTACGCATTTCATGATAATTCCGAGTCAGGCTGCTGTTGGCCTCCGATCAATGGTACGAGATGACACAGAATGTTGTGGGGAGTCCATTACTTGTTCACTGATGGCAGGCGAAGATGTGATGGAGTTACGATGTACTTGGTGCACCCTTGCTTATGGTGGTCAGATCCGGTCGACCGGTACCTTAACGACGAGTATGGCTGCCTACATGTTCCCACGCTCTCCAGCATCGGGCCATAGCCACATCTGAATATTCCACATATCTTGATATTGCACGATTCGACCAATTAGGCAAGTGGAGACCCACAATAAGGCTCCTTGGAAACTTTGTTAAGTGCTGATAGTGCTGTCTCGCACTTGTACGCGGCACCTCCGTGTTCTTCACGGCGATCATTCAACATCTGGCACAGTCCTCACCCCTTATATAACCTACAGGCCTGGTTACAACACTAAATTCGAACGACAACAATACGGCCTTGTGTTCGTTCTACCTGGCACAGGGAACTGCAGCTCTAGCCATTTACGTGCCGGTCGTATATGTATACGAAGTCACATTGATATCGAATCATGTCTTGTGGGAGCCTCTCTTTTTTGTCGGGCGGTGTAGTTACAGCAGCATAGAAGGCGATATAAAATCAGTATCGTCCAATAATATTTTATTCATGAATCGTCACTGTTGTCAAATAATAACATAAATTACATGGTCAACAGTAGAAATGTACTTGCTCTCCTTCATGTTATACTAACAGTCATCTTACAATATTACTCTCCATACTGCAGTGGTACCCAAATGGTTCAAATGGCGCTAAGCACTATGGGACTCAACATCTGAGGTCATCAGTCCCCCTAGACTTAGAACTACTTAAACCTAAGGACATCACACACATCCATGCCCGAGGCAGGATTCGAGCCTGCGGCCGTAGCAGTCGCGTGGTTCCGAACTGAAGCGCCTAGAACCGCTCGGCCACAGCGGCCGGCAGTGGTACCCACATATCTATTTACTGAATTAAGTGACAATGTGCTCGTGAGAAGATCGTATTGGAAGTAGTTCGTAATTTTTGTCTTCCGACCTATTGACGGTGTGTAGGTCTGTAATTATTTCGAGTGGACGGATCAGAGGATTGCATGTGCCATTGAGTATTGTATTCGTATTGACATGAGCGAGTTTCATAGAGTTTATCGAGCACGGCAGCCTCATCCGATTGACACATCATTATTCACGGTTTTATGTCGTCACCCAGTCATAACAGCACATTGGTGTACAGTATGGTGGCTACAAACTATATGCCCCCATATTTTCTCTCCCTCTCCTAAATTCTTACAATGAAATTCCTTCCAATACCTGGATTCGGACCGCACACCTCTGAATTTGATGCTGTAACTTCCAAAAGGGCAGAGAATACAGATTTATGTAGAATAAGTTTTCGCTTGTTGTGCTGATAGACAGCTTAATTTCAATACAGCAAATGTGAGGCAACACTCATAAACTACAGCAAAAATGGGATATTTTCGAGAGCAGACTCAATGAGATTGTTCTGCATATGGTAAAGTATGCTGGTACAAAACAAAAGCAATGTGACACCAAATAGAAACAATATAGAAAATTTCATGAAGAGAGTAAGGTTAATACCGGTTTACAGGTAGAGTTACCGTAAACGTAACGAATCTACGACGACGATCGTTCACAAACTCTCGTAAAACCCATTCTCCAAAGAGTGTATACCTACCACGCCAGTCTGAACCCGAACCTCAAACCAGATTTGAGATCAGCTTGTCTAGGTTAACATTACCTCCCACTGAAAGAGCAGTATCATTGCTTTGGAGGAGAAATTACGGAAAAATTGAGATAATCCGTATTTGAGTTAGATCATAAAATGAGTTGGGTATTTGCCTCATATTTTTCGTGCAAACGGCCAGGAGAAAGAGATAAACGAGATTAGAGTACGAACTGGAGCATTCGGCCAGTCAGTTCTCAGCACGCTGCATTCGTGAATCTTCAGTAAAGAGAAAGAATAATATACTGAAAGAACGATGAAGCTCCGAGAGACAGTATTTCTACAAAATGTTGATATAGTGCTCTCCAAAAATGATTTGAATTAGTCGCGTATTGTATCTGATTGATCACGTGAGTTAATGCAGACTAATGCGTAAGTCAGATTCGTTACAGGAGTAGCATCAGATGCGTCACGTTGCTGCCAGTTCCTGTTAATGCTCGGCTATCCGATTATCTGAAATCCTCACAGAAGCGGAAGCGCAGAAGCGACAGGAGAAACGTGCGCACCCACCTCGGTATATGACGTCAGAGATGGCTATATTTAGTAGCGTCCGCGTGGGGCATACGACCACGCAGTTTCCGTGTCCTCTGCCCAGAGTTCCTTTCTAGTTACCGTGAAAGCCTTCCGCAACTCTTCTGAGGTGCCAACAGATGACATGGAAGGATTCGTGAATGCACGCTACTTTAGCAGTACCATAAGTATTATCTTTATACTACAAAAATATGCTTGTGTCATTATATGTGCATGGTAGCCAATATTATTTATTCTCCAGTCAATGATCGCAAAAACGATGAATAGGTTACCAATTTAGTTCTATTATGATTTTTACTTGTTACTGTAACGTCAGTTCCATGATTTGTTCTAAAAGGTGTGTAAGGGGTAAAAGTGTTGAAGTTGGTGGCCAAGCAAAGTTGGTCCAGATACCATAAAATTAAGGCACGAACAGTTGAAATTTATTAGCGATTTGTTTCTAAGTGGGCAAGAAGCAGCTGGAAATTAAGAAAGTAGGAAGATTAGCGTTTATCATTTCGTCGATGACGAGGTCATTAGGGATGAAACACAAGCTCGACTCGGGGAAGGAAATCGGTTGCGTCCTTTTCAAAGGAATCTTCTCAGTATTTACCTTAAACGACTTATTGGAATCACATAAATGCTAAATCTCGATAGCTGCACGGTCATTCCAACCACCGTCTCCTAAATGCGAGCCCAGTGTCTTACCACTACAATATCTCGGTTGGTGATAAACGCGCCATTTTAGTCGCGAGTGTGTACGGAAATACACAAATATTGATGACAACAAAAGTCAGAGTCGGACTTAACTATTTTCACTTTATAAAATAGAAATGGTTTGATGTTTTCGGAAGAGCATGGCGCGGTGTTGGCTGGAAGGGCGTCATGGTAAGTGAAGGAATGAGGGGCCTGCGTAAAGGCTGGCTATCCTTTGTGTCGACCCTGTAGTGAAACAGCAGGACGTTCAAGTAGCACTCATGGTTGGCGAAAGGTTGGCCAACTAAACACGCAGTTGGCGTAAGATTAAGGCGAGGAAACGTTGGCGGAAAAAACACTAAAAGAACTAGCAAGCGTAAATTATTCTTCTGAATAATTGGAAAATGGTCAACAAAAACACCATCTCACTACACATCATACAGTCTAATAGATGTTCACTACGAAACTATGAAAAATCAGCCTAATCGAATAGGTTGTTATTATTAGCATGAACACTAACCCCTCCAATCGACATTAATTTGGGTAACGCGTTTCCTCATAGAGCAATTCTCACCAGTCCATCATGTCAAAGACTACACATTTATAAACACAATAACTCACATTCCAAATATGATTTTAGTCCATGCAGGTCTCTAATGCTGGGATTTTTCTCTCAGCGAGACCCATGACTAATTTACATACCCCTTCCTTACTCTAATTATGTCAATAGACCCTTAAACGCCGTCATTCCTTCCAGAGCGCTAAACGATTGCGGACGTGAAGAGGACCCGTTGTTGCAGGCAACAGTGACTATAAAGGTAACAATATCAATTAGAGTTGGTTTCCTTTCTATAGGAAAAATGTATCGTAGCACGGATTTATAATTTCCTAATGTAATAAAAATGTATGTCAGCCTTTTTTTTTTTTAACTCTGCAGTGGAGTGTGCTCTGATATGAAGCTTCCTGGCAGATTGAAACTGTGTGCCGGACCGAGACTCGAACTCGGGACCGTTGCCTTTCGCGGGCAAGTGCTCTACCATCTGAGCTACCCAAGCAGGACTCACGCCTTCTCCTCACAGCTTTACTTCTGCCAGTACCTCGTCTCCCACCTTCCAGACTTCACAGAAGCTCTCCTGCGAACCTTGCAGAACTAGCACTCCTGGAAGAAGTTTTAATCTGCCAGGAAGTTTCATATCAGCGCACACTCCACTGCAGAGTGAAAATCTCATTCTAGAAACATCCCACAGGCTGTGGCTAAGCCATGACTCCGCAATATTGTTTCTTCCAGCGAGCTAGTTCTGCAAGGTTCGCAGGAGAGCTTCTGTGAAGTCTGGAAGGTAGGAGACAAGGTACTGGCAGAGTACAGCTGTGAAGAATGGGCGTGATTCGTGCTTGGGTAGCTCAGACGCTAGATCACTTGCCCGCGAAAGGCAAAGGTCCCTAGTTCGAGTCTGAGTCCGGCACACAGTTTTAATCTGCCAGGAAATTTCAGTTTTTTTTTTTTTTTTTAAATGGCTCTGAGCACTATGGGACTTAACAGCTGAGGTCGTCAGTCCCTTAGAACTTAGAGCTACTTAAGCCTAACTAACCTAAGGACATCACACACATTCATGCCCGAGGCACGGTTCGAACCTGCGACCGTAGCGGTCTCGCGGTTCCAGACTGAAGCGCCTAGAAACGCACGGCCACATCGGAAGGCCATTTTTTGCTAAAGCAATCAGAGAAAGCGTCTTGCGTTGCAATATAAAGTAATAGAATCAAGTACGTTGTTCTGGGCGACGAGTGTTCATCAGAGACAAGGCTGTCGTCAGGAATGCTCCGGGGAAGTGTGGTTGGATCACTCTTATTCTGTATGTACATAAATGATCTGACGGATAGGGTGAGCAGCAATTTCTGATTTCTTGCTGATGACGATGTAGTATGAGGGACTCTATATTCGTTGACTGACAGTAGAAGGACAAAGGACAATTCAGACAGAATTTCCATTTGGTGTGATTAATTTCAGTTTGTTCTAAATGTAGAAAAATAAGTTAATACAGATGAGTTTCGAAAACAATAGTGTAATGGTTCAAATGGTTCAAATGGCTCTGAGCACTATGGGACTCAACTGCTGAGGTCATTAGTCCCCTAGAACTTAGAACTAGTTAAACCTAACTAACCTAAGGACATCACAAACATCCATGCCCGAGGCAGGATTCGAACCTGCGACCGTAGCGGTCTTGCGGTTTCAGACTGCAGCGCCTTTAACCGCACGGCCACTTCGGCCGGCAATAGTGTAATGTTCGAATACAGTTTTAGTGGTGTACTGCTGATACAGTCACCTTTATTAAACACCTAGTCGTAACGTTGCAAAGCTATCTGCGATGGAACGAACACTTCAAGACGGTAGTAGGGAAGGTGAGTGGTCGACGTCGGTGTACTGTGAGAGCTTTAGGAAAGTGTAGCTCACCTAAAATGAGGACCGCAAATAAAACACTTGTGAGACCCACACTTGAGTACTGATCTAGTGTTGGGATGTCTAATAGATCGATTAAAGGAATACCGGTAGGTTCGATCAACGCGCGAGTGTTGTGAAGATGCTTCGTGAACTCAAATGGGAATCCCTGGAGGGAAGACGACGTTCTTTTCTGTGGAACACTGTCGAGAATGTTTAGAGAACAGACATTTGCAGCTGACTGTAGAATGATTCAACTGACATCAATGTACATTTCTCATAAGGACCGCGACAACAAGAGAAATTAGGGCTCATATGGAGACATAAAGACAGTCGTTTTTCCCTCGTTCCATTTGCGAGTGGAACAGGTAAGGAAATGACTATTTGTGGTACATGGCACCGTCCGCCACACGTCACACAGTGGCTTGTGAAGTATGTGTGTAGATGCAGATAAACGGCATGGTATTGTCTGATTCTGTGTGATTTGTGTATGTGTGTGTGAAACAGAGAGAGAGAGAGAGAGAGAGAGAGAGAGAGAGAGATAGCAATCGTGTTTGTTTGTGTGCACGCTGATACAGGAACGCAAGCGTTTTGGATGTGTTTGTGTATGTAAGACTGAAATGCCAATTTATCAAGTAGTGTGAGGACTGCGTTGTGTATAATTTATAACAAGAAATACTGGTAACTGCCTGAGGTCGAAACGACTTCGGAAGCAAACAGAACCAAAATAGATTTGAAAACTCGTCAAAGGTGTCGCATTCCTTCGCTTCACACTCCAGAGTGCGTTTATCCTGTTTGTTTCACAGTTTTCCTGAGAACAAATTATACTTCCGCCGTGTGTGGCTGCACAGGATGCGAGATCGACAGCATAGAGTTCGTTGCGTCATTGGCAACTTTCGTCACAGTGCTCGTACGTAGCAGCAGTTCAACTTGCGCCAGGAAATTCTGAAGAACGCTGCCCGTCATAAAATTTTGCTACATTAATATTCACGACCAAAAACCGCTTCATCTGTGATCTGCTAAGGAAACTGCGCTGAAGAACATCACAAATTTCAAGTGCCGCGCTCAGTGGCCGCGCGGTTTGAGGCGCCATGTTAAGGATTGCAAGGCCCCTCCAGACGGAGGTTCGAGTCCTCCCTCGGGCATGGGTGTGTGTGTGTGTGTGTGTGTGTGTGTGTGTGTGTGTGTGTGTTGTTTTTAACGTAAGCTAGTTTAATTAGTGTGTAAGTATAGGGACCGATGACATCAGCAGTTTGGTCCTTTAGGACTTCACACACTTTTGAACATTTGAACATTTCGTCAAGTCGTTGATGACGCTTTTGATTCAGTCGAGAAAACTGTACATATTGTTTTCATTGTTGTCTTGTGTGCGTAGCTGTTCCCTTATATTTATATTTGTAATGTAGTGCCACGAGGAAATGTTTTGTTGTGACATAGACATCTGGAAGCACTGCTGTCACGTATGTTAAAAATTTCTCTCCAATATTTTACTTGCGCAGCACATTATCCAATTGCAGAGAAAAATCTCATCACTTTGTCTTTTTGTACATATGTGCTTCCTACAGGCTGCCCTGAAATAATGATCTCTATATTGGCTAAAACGATTGACGTCTTGAACGCGATCCTGATGAATAGGCTGATCGTATTAAGTACATTGGAACTGCTGCTATCTGGCCTTTTGGTGTATGTTGCTTTAACGACCTAAGAACACCGGCAGTGCCCTGCAACACCCACCTGCGTTTGAGCTGTGGTCGTTTACTTGTCTTCCGGAAGATTCCTACAGTTGAACTGCTTTTCTCGCAACGTGGTGGTATACATACGCATCAAAAAAAGTTTTGCATCACCTCGGTTCCGAGAGTTCCCGAACCTGTACAGAAAATTGGAATAGAGATCAACGTAAACATCATTTCCGCCCTTTTTACTGTTCATGAAAACCACACATTGCATGTTGTACCACCATACAGCGAGACCTTCAGAGATGGTGGTCCAGATTTCTGTACACACGGGTACCTCTAACACCCAGTACACGTCCTCTTTCATTGATGCATGCCTATATTCGTCGTGGCATACTATCCACAAGTATATCAAGGCACTGTTGGTCCAGATTGTCCCACTCCTCAACGGCGATCCGGCGTAGATCCCTCAGAGTGGTTGATGGGTCACGTCGTCCATAAACAGGCCTTTTCAATCTATCCCAGGCATGTTCGATAGGGTTCATGTCTGGAGAACTTGCTCCCCACTCTAGTCGAGCGATGTCGTTATACTGAAGGAAGTCATTCACAAGATGTGCATGATGGGGGAGCATTAAGACGAATGCCTTGCCAATATGCTGCCGATATGTTTGCTCTATCGGTCGGAGGATGACATTCATGTATCCTACAGCCGTTACGGCGCCTTCCATGACCTCCAGCGGCGTACGTCGGCCCCACATAATGCCACTCCAAAACATCAAGGAACCTCCACCTTGCTACACTCGCTGGACAGTGTGTCTATGCCTGACTGGGTTGCCTCCAAACACGTCTCCGACGATTGTCTGGTTGAAGGCATATGCGACACTCATCGGTGAAGAGAACGTGATGCCAATCCTGAGCGGTCCATGCGGCATGTTGTTGGGCCCATCCGTACCGCGCTGCATGGTGTCGTGGTTGAAAAGATGGACCTCTCCATGGACTTCGGGAGTGAAGTTGCGCACCGTGCAGCCTATTGCACACAGTTTGAGTTGTAACACGAAGTCCTGTGGCTGCATGAAAAGCATCATCCAACATGATAGCGTTGCTGTCAGGGTTCCTCCGAGCCATAATCCGTGGGTAGCGGCCATCCACTGCAGTAGTAGCCCTTGCGCGACCTGAGCGAGGCATGTCATCGACAGTTCCTGTCTCTCTGTATCTCTTCCATGTCCGAACAACATCGCTTTGGTTCACTCCTAGACGCCTGGACACTTCCCTTGTTGAGAGCCCTTCCTGGCACAAAGTAATAATGCAGACGCGATCGAACCGCGGTATTGACCGTCCAGGCATGGTTGAAATACTGACAACATGAGTCATGTACCTCCTTCCTGGTGGAATAACTGGAACTGATCGGCTCTCGGACCCCTCCGTCGAATAGGCGCTGCTCATGCATGATTGTTTACATCTTTGGGCGGTTTTAGTGGCATCTCTGAACAGTCAAAGGGACTGTATTTGTGATACAATATCCACAGTCAACGTCTATCTTCAGTAGTTCTGGAACTAGGGTGATGAAAAATTTTTTTGATGTGTCTACATATCGCTGGAGTAGTTATTCCCTTGATAATTGAAAATCCACATATTGATACAATACCCACAGTCAACGTCTATCTTCAGTAGTTCTGGAACTAGGGTGATGAAAAATTTTTTTTGATGTGTCTACATATCGCTGGAGTAGTTATTCCCTTGATAATTGAAAACTTTGTTCTTTCCTTGGATTTTAGAAGTGCTTAATTGACAGCACTTTTTCCGGTTTATAGATGGGTTGACGATTTAACTTTTTGTGCAATATTCCCACGACAGATACAGTCGAGATCTTTGGGAGCTAAACACAAATGGCCCTGTTCACTACGAAAGTCTTGTTGAAGCAAGTTTATTTTTGGCTATAAGTTATGGTTAACTTTTTGGTTCGGTAGGGGAGGATACTATCGCCCAATTCCTTGCCTGTCTTAGTGTGATATCTAGACTTTTTTAATGTATGTGGCTGGCTGGGCCAAATAAAAACTACAGTTTAAAGATAGACATCACTTTATTCCATTTTGCGTCCACATGCCAGCCCTGCCCCAACGGAAAACTCCCCGAGAAACGTGTGTCTGGGCCGCTCACCACTTGCGGTGCCCCCCCCCCCCCCCCCAAACCCACATTTCGGACATACAAAATAGTCTCCTCCAAAAAAACATGATTTTCACAGGTTTCACGTATTCTGGCATTCTAAGATATCGTTAAGTGATAAATTTCATTGTTCTAAGTGAAATATGATTATCTCAATCTGGGAATATGATTATTGTTTTACTCCTACGGAAAGTTCTCCACGACGAGTGGTACTTGGATCCAATAATATTCACATTTCCGTATGGAGCATGCATGTCATACCCGAGAGTACTGATTTCCGGCGAAACAACTGACATGCACAAATAATATCTTTGAGTTATTTCCGCAAAGTTTCTTGGATGTCGTCTATCACTAGCCACCGAGGTTACTGGAACGTTATAGAGCAACTGAGCACTATTACGCTTCCTATAGTCAAACGTCCCATTAGAAAACACACGATAGCAGAAGACTAGAGACGCTGACCAGCCTCCAGCTTGGAGAGCTCGTTTCACTAAACGCGTACGAAGCCAACACTAGCAGATCTCTTTCAGGTGTTCACTATTTTTAGCACCACTCAAGGCTCAGTCAAACTAGAGAATGACATGCAGCGAGCATTAGCAGTACCACTTTCCCTTTAGAACCACCAGGGCGTGTATTTTTTGGCTCCGTGTACACCAACAGACGTTACTGCCAAATGGTGACCGTGAATTCAGGTTAAAAAAAAAAAAAAAACTGTCTCATTTTCCTACAGGAGGCAGTAATGGTCAAAGACAGAAGAAAAATTCCCGTAGTTATATGTACTGAAACCAATACCAGTTGAAATACGGCCCGATTTACTTGTGACGTGTTATATGTAGTATTCAGTAGTGTAGACCGTCTTACTGTTGCAGTTCACTGCCTATGTCTGAATGGTTGTAATTTGTAGGACATCATGGAGGTGAATCATCAGTACCGCTTCAGTATCAACGTACGGGAGGGAATTGTCGGTGAGAGATTCGTAGAGCTATACACTTTACCAGATAGATTAACAAATGCTGTGCATTACCAATTTTTATGCGATGAATTACGAACGCTCTTGGAGAACATTATCACTGCAGAAAGACGACTGTAGTTTATTTACTATGGATCTCGCCGCAACGTTTCATGGGCGATAGGTTGCTCAAGCAGGTACGATAGTATGAACTCCCCGGTCGTCAGAGCTGAATCCGTTTGGACGCCTGTCTATTTGAAGGCATCGGTGTACGGCCAACTCATCGACAATGTGCAGACGTTACAGCAGCGTGTGACAAATGTGTGTCACGCAATCAGGTGTATTTGAAAGATGGCGTGATTCACTGCAAATAAGGGCTGAAGGATGTATCGGGATGGGTGGTAACCACGCGCAGCAATGCCTGTAATGTGTGCTTTTACGTAACAGACAGATGGGAATGAGAGGATGGACTGGCCTGTATCTCGACAGACATTGGTTTTCGAACATATCATTGTAGTGACTGTTCTTCTAGTTTTGAACAATACTATCTCCTGTAGGAATATGTAACTATTTTTAAACACCTCATATGTCACTACTCTTTGTCTCATCAGACATAAAGCAAGTTACGTACAACAAATTTAAATATCCAGTTAAGTCGTCTTTTGTATATATCTTGTCTTGCTATGCATATTTTGTACATTTTTACGTCATAGGGAGAAAATGTCCCACTGACATCATGTTAGTTACGTCTTCATCTACGCCTATACGCAGCAAGCCACTTTTTGGTGTATTGTGGAGGGTAATTTGGCAAACACTTCCACTTCCCCCTCGCTTTTCCAATCGCCAATGAGGCGCGGAATGATCAATTGTTGGGAGGCTCCGTACCCACTCAAATCTCTCTAATTCTGCTTTTACGACCTTTTCGTGAGGTATATGTTGGAGGAAGCAATAAGTTAATTGACTCTTCTAGGATCTATGCTCTACTAATTTTAAGAGTAAACCCCGGCTGGATGTGGAACGCCTCTCTTTTAACATTCATCACTGGAATTGGAAGAGCATCTCTGACTTTTCACGCTTAATAAACAGTGTGTTGGAGCACTATAGCAGCTAGAGACGTTGAACCATTTACGAAACTCTCTCAACATATAGTGTAACTTAAAAAGAGGTGGAGACTTCAGTATAGTTCTGTGGCGAAAATTCAAAGATACTTCGTTAAACTGAAGTGATATTTTGTTTACCGAGTAACTATTTATTTATAGATATGCAAATTTTTCATAACGATTTCCTATGTTGATAATGATTCCTTTATTAAGAGCACAGTCATAATATAGTTTTTCAAATGCTAATACTGCTGCCATCTGACTACACGTATTTCATTTCCCGTACCACGATTTCGACTTTTGAGCCATTATCAAGTGTTACGCAGACATGGTGCACGTCATAACCGCTCTAAAGCCGAAATTACGATAACGCCCAAACGAAGTTGACACTCGCCGCGGTGGCTGATGGGAGCGACCGTACATGCATTTCCCGTTTCCCCCTGTTCCCATTCCCCATTGCGCCGAGTGTCAACAGTAGCGGCTGCGACCAGCCAGGTACATGGACAACTATATCATTAATCTGCTATTAACATCCAAGTGCTCGGAAGAGGATTCACAGAACCTCTTTCAAACTATTTTTTCGATCGTTCCACTCTCGAACAGCACGTGAGGAAAGTGAACACACAAATCTTTCCGTGCGAGCTCTGATTTGTCTTATTTTTTACGATAGTCATTCCTCCCTACGTACATGGGAGTCACAAAAATAGTTTCGCATTCGGAGAAGAAAGTGAATTACTGAAATTTCAGGAAAGATCTCAGCGCAACGGAAAATGCCTTTGTTTAAATGATTCCCACCCCAGCTGTCGTATGATATTCGTGACTCTCTCTCCCCTATTTCACAATAATACAAAATGAACTGCCCTTCTTCGAATTTTTCGATGTCTTTCGTCTGTCCTACCTGGCAAGGATCCTATAACGCGCAGCAATACTCTAGTAGAGGACGGACGAACGTAGTGTTGGCAGTCTCTTTACTAGATTTGTTGCATGTAGTTTCTATGTAGTCTGCCAATAAAAACCTTTCCCACAACATTTTCTATGTCGTATGTCTAGTTTAAGTTATTAGTAATTTTAATCCCTATGTACTTAGTTTAATTTGCGGTGTTTATCATGCAAACGAAATATAATGGTTTCTTTTTAGTACTCATATGGAGGGCCACAAACTTATTATTGTTCAGGTTCAACCGTCACGCTTCGCACCGTACAGATTTCTTGTCTAGATAATTCTGTAATTCGTATAGACCTTCTCGTGACCTTACTAGAAGATAAACGACAGCATTATCTGCAATTCATCTAAGAGGGCTGTTCACATAGTCTACCAAATCGTGTATACAGATTACAGATAGTAGATACCCGCATACATTTCATGTCGTTTCTCTGAAATGTACTGAAGCTGCAGAGTTTTTGTTTGGCACGCTAGTGTAAAAGGGGACGAAAAATTAACTACGTAGCAAAATCCGTGCAAATCGTATATTTACTTATATATATCCGACTCCCGAAATTTCTTTTCTCTGAGAGCAAAACCACTGCGTTACATAAATTCACTTAGAAAACTTGACATAAAATTTAAACGTGTTTTTCGAACGTTTGCAAAGATTTTTGCAATTTATGAGTGTTTTGTATCACGTATTTTGTAATAAATCGGTGTTTTTGATTTACAATTGTAACATATCGTGTCATATTAGTTCTCTCTTTTAATAGCAGTGTATATCGTCTGCATTTATTAAAAAATAACGCTACTGTCGAATTTTCTTAGCAACCGTAACCTGGAAAACGTTTCAGAGAAGTAGTAAACCAATATATATTTCGGTTTTGGCTATAAATTACTTAAATTCCAAAAGACTACTGCTAATATTTGTAGCATATGAAACTCATAAATTAAAATCAAATTAGCAAGCTTAATAAAAAGTTATTTTTTTACAATTCTGTAAAATACTGCCCCAGGCATAAACTGTTTACATTTCTGTAAAATATTGCATCAGGCATAACGCAGTCCCGATGTGTTTGCTGTTTTTCAGTCAGGGGATGATGACTTGGTTGCTGTTCGTAAGCAAATGGAAACGTCCTGACTATTGTCAAGTGATTAGAAGCAGCTACGAAAGAATGTGTTCGGACGTTTACCACTAGCTGTGTACCAAAGGTACCAGCGATACCCCAAGTGCTGTCGTCTCCTGTGGACACTGTCTCTCCTGTATAAAATACAAGCCTCATCATTATCCTTCCAGTGGCGTGTCAGTGTTGGGTCTAGGTGTGATGATAATGATGATGATGATGAGGCTCTTCTGCGAACCTTGCAGAACTAGCACTCCTTTCTTAAATGAGTGCTAGTTCTTCAAGGTTCGCAGAAGTGCTTCTGTGAAGTTTGGAAGGTAGGAGACGAGGTACTGGCAGAATTGAAGCTGTGAGGACGGGTCGTGAGTCATGCTTGGGTACTTCAGTTGGTAGAGCACTTGCCCGCGAAAGGCAAAGGTCCCGACTTCGAGTCTCGGTCCGGCACACACTTTTTAACAGTTGCTCCTCATCACTGGTTGTAATGACATACTCGTGTTTAAGAGCACAGATTCTGAGAGATCGTATGAATCACATTTTCATTGACGCTAATGAATTTTTAAACTAATCAAACTCCTGGAACTCCGGATTTCTTTTTTCTTAAACGATACGCGGTATATCAAAACCGATTCAAATCGTTCCTGCTTCAGCCCATTTGGACAATTAGGCACCTGAAATCAGGGTACGAGTCACCTGATGCAGCTGAACTGCAAAATACAATTTTACAGACAAAGAACTACGGGCAAGCATTTATGCCTTTCACTAGTACAGCAATGTGTATTCTTAGTTCTATTGTTTTCACGCCCCCACGTGCTAATAAAGCATTTACCCTAACCATCAACTCAATGTGCAAGCAAAGTCACACGTCTCGTAAGAACACAGCCCCAAAACCTAAACGAAGTTGACATTTGTTAAAATTCTGAAAGAAGAGAATCGTGAAATTATGTCTCTTTACCTCACGGCTTCTTTACTCTTGAATCTCCTACGCAGTAAAGGCTATGAGGTATCTATCAAGCTTAAAAACCAAATGATGTAATCAATCTGTGTTGCTTTATTACGCACACAATGTGAGCAAAGGTCACCGTTACAAACACGCCAGATATGTAATCAACAGTGCGTAGAGCATCCTTTAGCTATTGCAACAGTGTTTAATATCCGGGAAACGGTTTCCACAAGGTTATGATATATTGAATACGGATTTTTTTCCATTATCCCTGAAGTACGCTGATTAGTTGTTGCGGGTTGTTGAGTGAACTGATTTGGCTCGCAACCGACGCTGTAGTTCCTCTTCGAAGCACGAAGCAGTAGTCTTGTTCTTTCGACGAAATGTCGACAACATGAACTAATACGGTTGAGAAGTTAGAGCAGATGGAGATTCCTGAATTTAATTAGTTTTCATCTAAGATTTGTATCCTCAGTCTTCCAAATATTCATCTTTTCCAATAATTACTACGGTAAGTGTCAAAAAAAGGTGTGTGAAATCTTATGGGACTTAACTGCTAAAGTCATCAGTTCCTAAGCTTACACACCACTTAACCTAAATTATCCTAAGGACAAACACACACACCCATGCCCGACGGAGGACTCGAACGCCGGCCACGGTGGTCTAACGGTTCTAGGCGCGTAGTCCGGAACCGCGCGACTGCTACGGTCGCAGGTTCGAATCCTGCCTCGGGCATGGATGTGTGTGATGTCCTTAGGTTAGTTAGGTTTAAGTAGTTCTAAGTTCTAGGGGGACTGATGACTACAGCTGTTAAGTCCCATAGTGCTCAGAGCCATTTGAACCATTTGAGGACTCGAACCTCCGCCGGGACCAGCCGTACTACGGTAAGTGCTACACCTTAATTACTTCTGGTGATAAATGAAGGTTGTCATGTTAAAGTCTTCTATCTGAAGGCTGCTTTGATGCGGCTCTCCTTACTAGTCCACACATTTTGAAATTATCTTCACTTTGCTTTTTTAGTGAGCGAGGATATAAACTGATACTTCATAAAAGGTGCAAATGCAGATGCACACGAAGAGGAAAATGAATAAACACTATATAACCTGAAACAGTAAGGTAAAAATGAGATGGGTAGCGCAACACGTTCAAAGACTCTATCGACAACAGTTTAAGTAGAGCACATAATTTTCTTAGAAACATGGAAGGAAGCAAAAAAGGATTAGAATACCACGTGGAAATATTATGATCCTATTAACATTAAACGGTCCATGTATGTTGCCTTTAATGGCTTGTCTTATCGGTTACGTGGTTATGTTTCTTGTAAACTTCGAAGTTGTATGTGAGAGCTGCTCTTAAGGCGTCTCTCTGCATTTTATCTCTCCCTCGCTGAACACAGACATAAATATTTTATTGCCACAATCACATTTTATTCACGTTATCTTACGTACATTGTTAATTAATTATAGAAAATAACAACTTATTATTTATTACAAGGAATCTTGTTAACTCAGTTGCTCACATTATAAGTTGTTTACACCGTATTTATAGTGATAGTACTGCTACGATCGAAAATTATCAGTGATATTGAGGTACTCTTCAGGAATGTAATTCTTCTTGACAATATCTCCGAATGCCTGAGCAGAGAGCTTCGGTATTCTCTTCCTATTCGGTACAGTATAGTCAATAGCATACAAACCAAAGTGATAAGAGTAACCTTGGAACCATTCCAAGTTGTCAAGAAGACTCCAAGCCGTGTAACCTATTACGTTACATCCATCGTAACGAATAGCTTTGAGCATTTCTTGCATGTAATTGGCGAGGTAGCCCACTCTACCTGTGTCGTGAAGTCTTCCATCGTCGGCGAGGCCGTTTTCCGTAACAAGAACCGGTATATTGTTGTACTTCTCCTTGACCCAGTTGAGGATTTTGCGGAATCCCCAGGGAACCACCCTGAAGAACTTGGACCTCGTCTGTGGCCACGTCGGATGGAAGAACATGCTGACTCCGCTATCACGCAAGCGAGATGGATACGGTCCAGTTTCATTCATCGTGGCGAGCTTGGTAGTGTAGTGATTGAGGCCAAAGAAATCTGCAGAGCCTTGAATGAACTTCACCCATCGTTTGGTGAAGTATGGGAGTCTGGAGCGGGTCCTGCCCTCCTTTTGGCTGTTGTAGTCAATCCTGCGGCGCATTTCTTCAGGATAATCTCCTTTCTTACTGTAAATAGGATGGGCGAACCACCCCACCAGAAACTGTAGACCCAGATTGGACGCTTCTTCATCCAGCGGTGAAGTCGACTGCGGCTCGAACCACATTGTATAAAGTGTAATTCCTATCTTTCCTTTCTGCGATTCGTAGAAATTCTTCTTGTACAAGTGATAGACCCTGGCGTGAGCTTTTATGATGGTGTGTGCGCAGAGATAGTCGCCCAACCCGTGGACACTTAACCTGGGAGCAGTGACGCGTGCGTCGGCGTACCCTGCACAAACATTGGACGGCTCGTTGAATGTGATCCACCATTTGACGCGGTCTCCGAACAGTTTGAAGAGTATGGCTGCGTAGTCGACGAAATAATCGGCGATGAGAGGATTTGGCCAACCACCAAGGTCCTGCATGACTTGTGGCAGGTCCCAGTGGAACATCGTGACGACCGGGGTAACGTTGTGGCGCAGCAGCTCGTCTATGAGGTTGTTGTAGTACCGGATGCCGTCTTCGTTGACCTGGTCCGTAGTGCCGTCGGGTAGCATCCGAGGCCAGGAGATCGAGAAGCGGTAGTGCTTCAGGCCCATGGCGACGACCGCTGCGACGTCTTGCTTGTACTGGTGGTAGGAGTCGGGCCCGACGTCACCCGTGTCGCCCCCTTTGAACCAGTCGGGGTGCTCGTGGGCCACGTGGTCCCACACGCTCTCGCCCTTGTGGCTAGCATTCCAGCCGCCCTCGATCTGGTAGGCGGCGGTAGCCGCGCCCAGCATGAAGCCCTGTGGGAAGCGCAGCTCCTCGTGCGCCGTCCCCGCTACAGCCCCCGCCACCACCACCCCCACCAACACGAGGCACACAGGTGCCGCCGCTGCACACCGGAGCATGTTTCTGCTGACTCCACGGCAGCGCGCTGCCTTTTATGAGACCGCACGTTTACATTTCACGTTCGGCGCTATCACGTACGTCTACCACGGAATGTGTCAGTATCATTTATCATATTTTGCCAAGGATAAATCTGTCGAATTGTTCGCACCGTTCGCACGTACTGCGGCAGTTTATGAAACACTTATCCAGGAGCGCGAACAGCTGCGGTGTGCTGGCTAGATCGCAGACGTCCCATTGTCTCAAGACACTGCATTGAAGACACACACGAGGTTAGATCCAATGGTGATGTCATATTCCCTTTATGTTAGTGCTGCATTGTGTTCTTCCCTTCATGCTATGTTATACGACTACAGGCCTTCAGCGAAGAACAAGTTCGTTCATTTTAAAGTTTTACTCTAGATACGCTTGTTAATTGATTGCTTATAGACTACTACAGTCCTTAATTACAAAGATGCACCAGAATAGCCGCTTATAAAAATTCATCTTTATTAACGACAGACTGTTTCGGCTTTTATAGCCATTGTCAAGTACCTGCGAATACAATTTTGGTGGGACAGTGTATAAATGTGAATGTCATTTATATTAAAGTGACTGTACTGCACTCACGTCTAGAATGATGTGACGTCCATATTATGTCGTTAGTGAACTGTCTTATAACTGTCAATGCTTTGATTAGATAGTAAATGATGTAAATATGTCGAAAATAATACGTTAGTTATGGTTTGAGAGCAGTTTGACAGTTCTGCTCGTTACGAGTCGTATGTTTTAAAAGATTAAACAGATGAACAGCGATATTATTTTACTAACTGCATTTTCTCACGATTATCTTTGGTTGTTGCATGTGTTGTCTTCGATTTATCGTTTTCGTTTTCTAATAGTTCAGTAAGGCATTTGGGGGAGTATTTGTGCCTAAATTCTGTCTGTTCGTTTAATATTTCTTATGGGTATTTTCTCGTGTGTGTGTATATAGATTTTCATTTCTTCAAGAATTCTATCGTTAATAAAGACTAATTATTATAAGCAGCTATTCTGATGCATCTTTCTAATAATCATGTTATTATCCGACATATATTATGCTGCTGGCTCTAAAGAAGAAAAATTGTTTACGGATGCTCTGTTCCTTTTATCGGGTCTTTAGTTCAACTTTCAGTCAGTTTTCATTGTTACGAAGAATAGTTGCAAAAGATGTAGAGCATGTGCTCAACAAAATAACGAAGAGGAAATTCTTGCTGTTTATGTGAGGTGAATTGATCTCATTACTTCAGTTCTCAATTCTATAACTCGGTGTTAATCAGACTAGAATACCAGAGGTTTGAGGTTCCAACACAGCTCAGTCCTTCGACTTATTTCTCATTTACTCAGGAAATGACCGTTAAATGTGTAAGTCCACATTAAACTGTAGCTCCCCTGTAACGGGCTGGGTAAGTTAGTTCGAAGACCGGATGAAGGAAATGGCATACCAGCACCAATAGGGCTATACCTATTAAAATAATCGCGATAAATACGTTTCGGTGAGAGAGTTACAATTTTTTTTGTAAATGCGTGTTTGTTTATCTGTTTATGTTGTGCATTAAAATAATAATTTCTTACACTCGCTATAACTTGATAGATAGCTGAAAGGATAAATTGCGGAAGCCATTAATAATGATAATAATAATAATAATAATAATAATAGTAATAATAATGATAATAATAATAATAATAGATCAAAATGTGTTCACATTAAGCCTCATTGGAAATCTGTCGGTCACTGAAGCAGCTTAGACTACAATGATATCAGAAGGTTACTGAAAGGGAACCGGTAATAACTGTCTTGATTATTTTTTCTCCTCCACGTATGTTTCGTGTTGCATTGCTAGGGGGTTTTCTCTACTATTTTCAGTTTCATTGGAAATAAATGCAGGCAAATTTCACTTGCGTAATTGTTTTAATAAAGGTAGTGAAAGTACTATAGCCTTGTATCTTTATCGCAAGTTCACCTTTATTACAAATGCACTACATGAACACTACAGTATTAATTCCAAGTTTGCAGTTCAATTTCTTTAGTAATGAATCAGTATAGCTTCGTTCAGTTCCACGAATATCTCTGTGTTTCAAATGGTCTCTCTAATTCCAAAGTAAGAAGACAGGTTATATTTTAACATGTCACAGATATCGAATAGACAAGTGTGGGAAAGGAACTCGGCGCACCTCTTCTAAGTAGAAACATCCGGTGCGCGACTGAAATAATTTAATAAAACCATAAAAATCTAAATCAGAGTAGGCAGATGGAGATCTCATCCCAGCTGCTCACAATTACGAGCTCCGTGTTCACAACGAAGACACACAGCGCTCAATTTCTCTTTTATTCCAAATCTAGTAATTACACGTGCGTTTGATAATGCAACGGTTTCATTAAGAGTGGCCAAATATTAATTAAACCCTCGTCAAATAAAATGAAATCAAGTTCAAAATGCAATTATGTTAATACCTACCGAAGTGAATAATTTAGACAAACATTATGAAATGTGTGATGTCTTCCTTTGCACTATCATATTAAGTTACATAAAAGTATGTATATACGACTGACATTAAAATAGTGAGGAAACTGCGCATGTGTGAAAATCGCAACAGTCAGGAAAATGGACGGAGTGAATCCAACTGATGTGATGTGTAGAAGAATGAACCATCAATAAGTGATTAAAATGCGAAGAACTAGCGTACACGTGCGCAGGCACTTTATATAGTAAGTTACAAATGTCTTTCCTAGCCGTCCGAAGTGGCCGAGCGGTTCTAGGCGCTTCAGTCTGGAACCGCGCGACCACTACGGTCGCAGGTTCGAATCCTGCCTCGGGCATGGATGTGTGTGATGTCCTTAGGTTAGTTAGATTTAAGTAGTTCTAAGTTCTAGGGGACTGATGACCTAGCTGTTAAGTCCCATAGTGCTCAGAGCCATTTGAACCATTTGTCTTTCCTCGCTAAGACAAATGCGCAACAAGAGTGGCGTATTGTCATAAGAGGGTACATGTTCCGGGTTTTCTGCAGACACAGTATTGCTGCGGTACAGATAACAGGTGAATAACAGAGAGTGATTGAAATGTGCGGCAACTGCAAAGGTACCCCAAAGTTAAAATATGTGGTATGGTATGACTCTTGTAATCAAAACGTCTAAATTTTACAAAGATTCACTGTCAAACTGTTGCGGTATAGGGACCAAATGCAGTGTCGCATCCAGCTGTAGTGAAATGGTGCCAACAATTTGATCAGGTCCCCCTAGACGTGGATGATGCAGATCGAGAAGGAAGGAAAACCTTGCACCATGCGAGTTACATGTTTTCGACAAGCTGCAACACCGAAAATGCAAATAAAATACATTCTGCATCTTCCAAAGTTTTTCGCCGTTTAATATCCGTTGGTAGCTTGTACTGTACTTCTGATTGTGGATATCTGAGCTTTATTACAGAAACTATAGTTAATATGTAATGGATGTAATAGTGCATTTATTTCTGACTGTATATAATTGATTGTAATTATTGCTGGGTAGTAGCTAAGGGAACTTTATTTTAATGTATCGAAAGCAAAGACGAAATAGCAGTAACTGTGCCGTTGTTTATTTTTGTGTAAGGAGAGTCTCTGTGGCGCTACAAGCAGCGAGGAAGGCAGAGCAGCTTGAGTGACGAAAGAGTGCGGAAGCGTTTGTTGGGCGCTCCAGGAGACACGGTGTGCAGCTATGATTGCGCCAGTGTATGGGCACCTAACCGTTAACCCGTGAGTATTGAGAGCAGTAGTGGGCAGAGTAAGTTGCAATTCTAACTATTGCCTGTTCCACAATTATCTGTGGCTCTGGAGCCGATTTGGTTCTCAACCAGCAGAAGCAACAACTGCGGCAGTTCGGCATTGTCGTCGGCTACATTCTTAGTCGTCCGCACAGCTACAACATCGTAAGGCTGTTAAGCGAAAGAAATATAACCTTGCAGAGGCATTTCGCAGTGGGATTTCTTTCACAAAGTATGACTAACTTGGAGGAACGAACGTTCCTAATTATTGGAGAGAAGCACAGGTCATTCTTGTTTCCGAGAAGGGTATTCTATGTTGTAGAATTTTGGAAAATACACTCCTGGAAATTGAAATAAGAACACCGTGGATTCATTGTCCCAGGAAGGGGAAACTTTATTGACACATTCCTGGGGTCAGATACATCACATGATCACACTGACAGAACCACAGGCACATAGACACAGGCAACAGAGCATGCACAATGTCGGCACTAGTACAGTGTATATCCACCTTTCGCAGCAATGCAGGCTGCTATTCTCCCATGGAGACGATCGTAGAGATGCTGGATGTAGTCCTGTGGAACGGCTTGCCGTGCCATTTCCACCTGGCGCCTCAGTTGGACCAGCGTTCGTGCTGGACGTGCAGACCGCGTGAGACGACGCTTCATCCAGTCCCAAACATGCTCAATGGGGGACAGATCCGGAGATCTTGCTGGCCAGGGTAGTTGACTTACACCTTCTAGAGCACGTTGGGTGGCACGGGATACATGCGGACGTGCATTGTCCTGTTGGAACAGCAAGTTCCCTTGCCGGTCTAGGAATGGTAGAACGATGGGTTCGATGACGGTTTGGATGTACCGTGCACTATTCAGTGTCCCCTCGACGATCACCAGTGGTGTACGGCCAGTGTAGGAGATCGCTCCCCACACCATGATGCCGGGTGTTGGCCCTGTGTGCCTCGGTCGTATGCAGTCCTGATTGTGGCGCTCACCTGCACGGCGCCAAACACGCATACGACCATCATTGGCACCAAGGCAGAAGCGACTCTCATCGCTGAAGACGACACGTCTCCATTCGTCCCTCCATTCACGCCTGTCGCGACACCACTGGAGGCGGGCTGCACGATGTTGGGGCGTGAGCGGAAGACGGCGTAACGGTGTGCGGTACCGTAGCCCAGCTTCATGGAGACGGTTGCGAATGGTCCTCGCCGATACCCCAGGAGCAAGAGTGTCCCTAATTTGCTGGGAAGTGGCGGTGCGGTCCCCTACGGCACTGCGTAGGATCCTACGGTCTTGGCGTGCATCCGTGCGTCGCTGCGGTCCGGTCCCAGGACGACGGGCACGTGCACCTTCCGCCGACCACTGGCGACAACATCGATGTACTGTGGAGACCTCACGCCCCACGTGTTGAGCAATTCGGCGGTACGTCCACCCGGCCTCCCGCATGCCCACTATACGCCCTCGCTCAAAGTCCGTCAACTGCGCATACGGTTCACGTCCACGTCCATTTCCAGGAGTGTATTTTATGCTCGCGTATTATTACATTTATGAAGGCTGAAAATCTCCTCTGTAGGAACCTACGTGGGTTCCGAAAACAACATTCGCGTGAAACCCAGCTCGCTCTGTTCGCGCACTAGACCCAGAAAGCAGCAGATAATGGCGCCTAGGTAGATGCCGTACCCTTGGCTTCCGGAAGGCAGAGGCCTACCGGACAAAATACGAGCATACAGAATATCACACCATCTGTGTGGCTGCATTGAAGAGTTTTTTTAGGA
Organism: Schistocerca americana; assembly: GCF_021461395.2. Lineage (NCBI taxonomy): Eukaryota > Metazoa > Arthropoda > Insecta > Orthoptera > Acrididae > Schistocerca > Schistocerca americana. Next base: position 747,117,949 of record NC_060130.1, on the reverse strand, counting down.
AATAGCACACAACATGTAATTCTCAGCGGAGAAGTGTCTGCAGACGTAAAAATAACTTCGGGCGTGCCCGCGGGGACTGTTATAGGACCATTACTTTTCACTATATACGTTGATAGTGACCGGGCCAAATATCTTACGAAATAAGCATCAAACGAAAAAACTACAAACAACGAAACTCGTCTAGCTTGAAGGAGGAAACCAGATGGTGCTATGGTTGGCCCGCAAGATGGCGTTGCTATAGGTCAAACGGATATCAACTTCGTTTTTTAAAATAGGAACCCCCATTTTTATTACATTTTCGTGTAGTACGATAAGAAATAAGAATGTTTTAGTTGGACCACTTTCTCCGCTTTGTGATACATGGCGCTGTAATAGTCACAAACGTATAAGTACGTGATATCACGTAACATTCCTCCAGTGCGAACGTTTTTGCTTCGTAATACATTACCCGTGTTAAAATGGACCGTTTACCAATTGCGGAAAAGGTCGATATTGTGTTGATGTATGGGGTATTGTGATCAAAATGCCCAACGGGGCGGTATCCTGGACAACATCATCCAAATGTCCGGACCGTTCACCGGATAATTACGTTATTTAAGGAAACATGCAGTGTTCAGCCATATGTGAACCGTCAGCCACGACCTGCAACAAATGATGATGCCCAGGTAGGTGTTTTAGCTGCTGTCGCGGCTAATCCGCACACCAGTAGCACACAAATTGCACTAGTATCGGGAATCTCAAAAACATCGGTGTTGAGAATGCTACATCAACATCGATTGCACCCGTACCATATTTCTGTGCACCAGGAATTGCATGGCGACGACTCTGAACGTCGGGTACAGTTCTGCCACTGCGCACAAGAGAAATTACGGGAGCCCGCATCTCGTGGTCGTGCGGTAGCATTCTCGCTTCCCACGCCCGGGTTCCCGGGTTCGATTCCCGGCGGGGTCAGGGATTTTCTCTGCCTCGTGATGGCTGGGTGTTGTGTGCTCTCCTTAGGTTAGTTAGGTTTAAGTAGTTCTAAGTTCTAGGGGACTGATGACCATAGCTGTTAAGTCCCATAGTGCTCAGAGCCATTTGAACCATTTGAAATTACGGGACGATGACAGATTTTTTGCACGCTTTTTATTTGGCGACGAAGCGTCATTCACCAACAGCGGTAACGTAAACAGGCATAATGTGCACTATTGAGCAACGGAAAATCCACGATGGCTGCGACAAGTGGAACATCAGCGACCTTGGCGGGTTAATGTATGGTGCGGCATAGTGGGAGGAAGGATAATTGTCCCCCATTTTATCGATGGCAATCTAAGTTGTGCAATGTATGCTGATTTCCTACATAATGCTGTACCAATGTTACTACAAGATGTTTCACAGTATGACAGAATGGCTATGTACTTCCAACATGATGAATGTCCGGCACATAGCTCGCGTGCGGTTGAAGTGGTATTAAATAGCATATTTCCTGACCGGTGGATTGGTCGTCGAAGCACCATACCACGGCCCGCACGTTCACCGGATCTGACGTCCCCGGATTTCTTTCTGTAGGGGAAGCTGAAGGATATTTGCTATCATGATCCACCGACAACGCCTGACAACATGCGTCAGCGCATTGTCAATGCATGTGTGAACATTACGGAAGGCGAACTACTCGCTGTTGAGAGGAATGTCGTTACACGTATTGCCAAATGCATTGAGGCTGACGGACATCATTTTGAGCATTTATTGCATTGATGTGGTATTTACAGGTAATAACGCTGTAACAGCATGCATTCTAAGAAATGATAAGTTCATAAAGGTACATGTATCACATTGGAACAAGTGAAATAAAATGTTCAAAGGTACCTACAGTCTGTATTTTAATTTAAAAAAACCTACCTGTTACCAATTGTTCGTCTAAAATTGTGAGCCATATGTTTGTGGCTATTACAGCGCCATCTGTCACAAAGCGAAAAAAGTGGTCCAACTGAAACATTCACATTTCTTTTCGCACTACACGAATATGTAATAAAAATTGGGGGTTCCTATTTTTAAAAAAAAGCGCAGTTGATATCCGTTTGACCTATGGTAGGGCCATCTAGCGGGCCAACCATAGCGCCATCTGGTTTCCCCCTTGAAGCTAGACAAGTTTCGTCCTTTGTAGTTTTTTCGTTTGACACTTATTTCCTGAGATATTTGGCCTGGTCACGATCAATGGACCACCCTGTATACAAATGACCTATTAGATGATGTCGAAAGTTCCAAGAGACTTTTCGCTGATGATACTGTTGTATACAGGGAAGTCGCGACGCTAGAGAATTGTAGTGAAACCCAAGAAGACCAGTAGAGGACCGACCCTTGGTGAGGGAGTGGCAATTGACCATCAACGTAACGAATGTAACGCATTGCGAATAGATAGAAATAAAGACCCTTTACTTTATGATTACGCAATCGGAGAACAACCACTGGAAGCAGTTACTTCCATAAAATATTTAGTAGTATTCATACAAAACGTTTTGAAGTGGAACGGATACATAAAATTAATCGCGAGTAAGACAGATGGCAGACAGTCCTCAGGAAATTTAGTTCATCGAAAAATGAAGCTGCTTACAAAACACTCTTTCGACCAATACTTGAATATTGCTCATCAGTATTCGATCCGTAAGATAGGACTGATAAGGGAATTAGAAAAGATCCAAAGAAGATCAGCACGTTTCATTAGAGGCTTATTTAGTAAGCGCGAGAGCTTCACGCAGTTGCTCAGCCAACTCCAGTGGCAGAAGCTGCTAGGGAGGCGTTCTGCATCACGGTATGGTCTACTCTTAAAGTTCAGAGAGCGTAGGTTCCTAGAAGAGTCAGTCAATAGACTGCTTCCTCCTTCGCCAAAATATCATCGAGATAAAACTGGATAGATTGAAGCCGACACGGAGGCTTACCACCGATCGTTCTTATAGCGAACCATATGCCACTGCAACAGGCAACGGGGGAAGTGGCCCTAGTACACAAGGTACCCTCCACCATACACTGTAAGGTGGCTTGCGGTGTATAGATGTAGATGTAGATGAAATGTTCGTGTTAGGTGTTGCCGGGCATGTCGGAGAAAATGGGCTGGTGCTTCTTCATGCATGCACCACATTCAGCCCTTGCTGGGATGGTACCTCCTCTAGCAGGACAGAGAAATCGCTTGATAGGAACTGACGATGCCTTGCACCAGTCAGTCTGTTTGGCAATATGGAAGCTCCCATTAGTCTATAGCCCACATATTAATAGAAAATCGACGCTGGATTGCTTCTTCAGTTGCGTGTAGATTTGCATCGGCCCTCAAAAATTTGTTATAAATACTGATAATCCCATCTCCCGTGAAATTGGGCTCGTCTGTGAGCAGTATCCTTGTTATGAAAAGTGGATCTTCACTACATCTTTCCAAACAGCCATTCTGACAGGCTGATCTTGTGGCAAAAGGACTTGGACACGCTGTATATGATGAAGGTGTAGCAACTGTTCATGCAGGATTCCTAGACTACAGGATGACTAACCCCGATAGATGCTGAAATTCTACATAGATCTTCTTCCATTCGTTGCAGTACTCGCTCCTTCACAACGGGAGTACCAATGGTGCGAGGGCTGCCACGATCCGACGTTGTTGGAGGTACGGAGTCAGAGCCTGCTGGTCGCTGGGAAAGACGGCATTTAATTGTCCCGCTGATACCCAGTTTTCTAGATATTTTTCCTCACACAGCACAAGGGCTCGACAGTTGATTCCATTTGCCAGTCCGTAATAGAAGATCATGCATACCATTTCCCGCGTGGAATAACAAGCTTCCATCTTGCTGGTAAGTGCAAAGATGAAATTGCAGTGTAAAACGATTTCACAAAATTATCAAAACACAACCTGGCATGATTAGAACTATTGTACGCGCTACACTTGCCGAGAACTGTGAATACTGTTTCCAGTAACAACACTAACAGATTTTACTGTATACTGTATCTATGGATAATAACAGAAGAATGTGTCATCATTTGTTTACTGCAGTCTGTAGATAGTTCGTAATAGCAAAGAGCTTGCAGCAGAAGATATAGCAGCGAAACTGAAAACGTGCGTTTTAGAGCCCATGTTTACCGGACATTTTTGTCTTGTTTTGGTCCATACTATCGTCTCAAAATACGGAAAACTGCTTTTAAAACCCTGTATACGCATATACACATCTTAAATATGGACAAAATATAAAGACCATCGATCATAGACAACTGCACACCAGAATTTTCCAACCACCACAACGCCAATGGCAAAGACTTAGAAAAAGACTTAGAAAAGTGTTCCATGACCCACGAGGTCGGGCTAAATCAAAAAATGGTTCAAATGGCTCTGAGTACTATGGGACTTAACATCTGAGGTCATCAGTCCCCTAGAACTTAGAACTACTTAAACCTAACAAACCTAAGGACATCACAGACATCCATGCCCGATGCAGGATTCGAACCTGCGACCGTAGCGGTCGCGCGGTTCCGGACTGAAGAGTCTAGAACCGCTCGGCCACAGTGGCCGTCCCGAGGTCGGGCGTCGACACTCATTACTGAAGATCCACCTCTATAAATTAGTATTCCTTCTTGTGACACGAGAACGGATTCTATTTACAGACATGAGACGATGAGGGTTTCCCTCTTTCATGTATCATCTGCATATAAGGATGCTGGATTCTAGCACGCTACGTTTATTCTGTCGTTTGGTAGTGCTGTGAGTACCTCAGTTGTTTTTCAGAAACTCTTTCAGGATTTCAGTCGTGCACGTGCTTGCTCGTAACTGAGTAGAATAGAGGATGAGTTTCAGATGTAATTGATTTCATCTTTAATTTTCGGACTGTTACGTCTCGTCGAACACCAGGACAAAAAATTCCAGCGAGACCGTATAACTTTCTCCGAAGGGTTGTGACGTAGACAGTCTGTAATCATGTTGCATGTCTCATTGGTAGCCTCATCCACGGCTTTGGTGTGGTAGGATGTAAACCACACAGAGTATGTATGATCAATTTCAGAATAGCACAAAGCAAGTGCAAAGATCTCATACTTAGGAAGACACTGAAGGAACCTTCCCAAAGACTGCTAAAATGTTATCTCTCGGTAGTTGTCTAGATACGGTGAACCAACGGCCAGTCCTTCCACTGCAGAGGCATAATTCGAAAGATGATAGACATGTTTATTTAGTAATAAAAACACGTGATTATCGAACTACATGTATCTTACACGATATGAATCTAAAAGTACGTTTACTTCGTGCTTCTGTTGCACTAGCGCTACTAAATCGCACATAAATAGAAACAAAGTGTTTTATGCTTAGTGCGTGATAAATTGCAATGTTTCACGAGGTCCTCCTTGGCGAATTAGCCTGAGGACAAATTTCCTGAACAAGTCTGCTAGTGTAAGCACGCCCACGTCGCACCATCGCCTCACTCGGCACTCTTCTCACGCTAACCACAGCACGCAACAAACGTTTGTGAACTCGGACGGCGATGAAATCAGCTTGTTACCAAATCACGTACTGCGCTCACGCACTAGCGGAGTTTGCGATCAAGTGTTGCGCTGAATCGGAAATACTGATTAATAGAGTTAGATGGTCTACTAGTTAAACTGGTACTGAACGGAGATGGTGGATTCGGATTATGAAGGAAGTCTAATCGCCGTTCGTTTTTTTTTTTTTTTTTTTTTTTTTTTTTTTTGATAAGCGTCGTCTTCCTTTTTTCAAAAATGGCTCTGAGCACTATGGGACTCAACTGCTGAGGTCATTAGTCCCCTAGAACTTAGAACTAGTTAAACCTAACTAACCTAAGGACATCACAAACATCCATGCCCGAGGCAGGATTCGAACCTGCGACCGTAGCGGTCTTGCGGTTCCAGACTGCAGCGCCTTTAACCGCACGGCCACTTCGGCCGGCTTCCTTTTTTCAAGAGCGTTTAAAATGACTGCTGAAAATTATTTTAATGACATTGGGTGACAACCGTCCTAAACCACTTCTGAAGTTTGTTATTCCTGTAGTTGTGCAAATTTCTTGTTATAACTTCGAGGGACACAGAATAACAGCTCAGAAGAGCTCCAGTTTCTTGTTAAGTTCATTTTGACTAGATGCAAGACTTCTATATGGACGATATAATTACATTAAACTTAATTTTACTTTCATACTAAGTACAGTAACATAATTCATCCTTTTACTTAAGGGCCAGTCCTCTCTGAACATTTCAAATATTGATTTCTTTGCTTAAAATGTTCCCTGGGATGTCTGCTTTATTGTAGCGTTCATCCCAAGTTCGTCAGAAACTCCGTTATCGAGTTACAAGGCGATTTATGAAAACGTGTCTCCGAACACTGTTCACTGCGGAAAAAACTAGGACAGTGTGGCAGCATGAAATTTCAACGACGTCCTAACAGGCGTTATGAAAATTATGAACGTGCTCTAATTTGAGATCGGACCAGCCAGTTACAACTTCTGCACAAAAGCGTATCGAGCGAGCAGAGCAGCAGATGGCAGAAGCTGCCAAGGAGGATCACAGGACCACCATGGCCACGAGAAGATGGAGGAGGACTTCCTTTTGGATCTGGAAGGATTACTGTATGGGCTAGGGATTGATGATTAGAGAAATATTTATCTTAATTAAAAAAAAAATGTTGCCCAAATCTTTAAACGCGTTTTCCTCGAAACAGTATTTTAACAAATTGGCGGGAAACATAACTTGAGAACAGCAATATGATTTTCATGGAAATTCGATGATGGCATTCTGAACTGAAATATCTAACAGCCTACATAGCCGTTTTGTGATATCTTACTAAGTCTGTTTTCGGTGCACGCTTTCATTCGATTTTGTGAGCGAAGAAAATATTTGTTCCAACACGTCACCATTTTGTTGGAACTTAATATTTCTCCATTATCCTACGTGTGCTGATAGAAAACATCTTGAAAAGGGCTTATGTAAAATTATTTTGTTACAGGTGAAGTAGGAGGTCTTCGGAAATTCCCGCCGATGAGCAGGTTTCTTGTTATAAGGGCCCTTCCATCTGGTGCAGCGGTTACAGGGAGCTTTCCATGTCGACACAAGAGTGATTTCTTAAAAACGAAAGTTGTTGTTGTTGTTGTTGTTGTTGTGGTTGTGGTCTTCAGTTCTGAGACTGGTTTGATGCAGCTCTCCATGCTACTCTATCCTGTGCAAGCTTCTTCATCTCCCAGTACCTACTGCAGCCTACATCCTTCTGAATCTGCTTAGTGTATTCATCTCTTGGTCTCCTTCTACGATTTTTACCCTCCACGCTGCCCTCCAATACTAAATCGGTGATCCCTTGATGCCTCAGAACATGTCCTACCAACCGATCCCTTCTTCTAGTTAAGTTGTGCCACAAGCTCCTCTTCTCCCCAATTCTATTCAATACCTTCTCATCAGTTATGTGATCTACCCATCTAGTCTTCAGCATTCTTCTGCAGCACCACATTTCGAAAGCTTCTATTCTCTTCTTGTCTAAGCTATTTATCGTCCACGTTTCGCTTCCATACATGGCTACATTGTCAGTCTACATTTTATATCCTCTCTACTTCGACCATCATCAGTTATTTTGCTCCCCAAATAGCAAAACTCCTGTACTACTTTAAAAAACGAAAGTGTAAGCAATAAAACTATATCATCAGATTTAACAGTAATTTTCATTTTACTTAAAAAAACAATGCGAATCACCTATTTTTCATGCGTTCAAAAAGAGGGCCCCTCCCTTAATGCGGATTTTCGTGAAAACATGCATGACATCGTTTGCTGTATCCTTTTTCTGAATGACATCACCTGCCCAATGTCCACTGTTGCAAACAAATGCCCCCCGGGATTAGCCGAGCGGTCTAGGGCGCTGCAGTCGTGGACTGTGCGACTGGTCCCGGCGGAGGTTCGAGTCCTCCCTCGGGCATGGGTGTGTGTGTTTGTCCTTAGGATAATTTAGGTTCAGTAGTGTGTAAGCTTAGGGACTGATGACCTTAGGAGTTAAGTCTCATAAGATTTCACACACATTTGAACACATTTTGCAAACAAATGGACTTTTGACATCTTTGAGATAAGAGCATTCTCGCGTAATATGTTTTCCCTTCAGAATGAATCATTTTCACCTCCTAAAAATGTTCGTTTTCTCATGATATATCTTGTGCTCATATGATGTTATCCTTAGTCAATGCGAAGCATCCTATGCATTAAATACTGCGTGTTGTCGATTATATATTATCAGTACCGTTGTAGCCGCCCCTATGCAACGATTCGGAAGATGGTATAAGCTTTGAAAGTACGTAGATTCAGCCTACTACAATCTGATTGCAACTTGCGGCACACGGTTCATTGTTCGACGATATATAATTTAATGTAATCTATCACAAATGATAAGAAAATAGATACAGCAGTAATGGCAGATCTTCTTGATAGTAAGCATAGCAATAGAGGAGATAAGAGGCTGGTCAAATGCTTTAGAATGAGCACAGCATTTGGTGGAGTGTATCGAGTTGGGAGCTCTAAGCGAATGTGTCTTAAGTGTCACAATGTGGGAACCTTTGGCCACTGTTTACAAAGACCGAATGAAAATCTCATTTTAAGGGGTAGCTGGTTGGCCGCCATGTGCTTAGCAGCACTGACACACGAAGCGGCTTTCGGTGTGCCCTGAATTCCTTTCCCGTCATGACATCCTGATTTATGCTTCCTGTCGTTTCCTTAAAATAGCTGCAGGTAACCGGCAGACTCTCTCGTCCACGACGGCTTCCCCGACCGCTTTGTCAGGCTCTCCCTAAGGCGGCAAATTGCCCCTCCACTAATAAATTCACCAGTGACAGTAACTTTCACCGCAAACGCTACCAACTTGAAGCATGTCGAGCACGCAATATGAATGCCCAACAGTAGCAAGTCTGTCGCATTAATAATAAAACGCATCATGCATCAACATAATGCATTCTCACATATCTTTTTCCGTTCGTTTCACAGAGAGGAGCTAATATTTTAAATTCATGAAATAATTTTCTGCTTACATCACTTTTTACTGATACTTATTAGCACGACGCGTTTCGGCACCAGGCTGCTATCTTCAAGTGTTTTACAATTACTTGCACACTAACGTGTGATGAAATATATTTGCTGTGTATGCCAGTGAATTTACGCACTTAAATTTAACGAATGCAGAAAGATTCATTTATTTCAGTGTATACCTTAATTGAGTTGTTTTTTTTTAAATCATCTCACTGATGTCCTTGCTTACATTTTTGCTGGATATGCGTTTGTCTGGTACACACAACACGATAAAAAACAGAACTCCACCACAAACTGGTAAGATAGACTTGTTACAGTTGTTAAGATAGTACAAAGAACAACAACACAATCTTATTTATATCATCATATTTATGTCATGGCACATATTAAGTATTACGATAATTCAATGTTCCCTTGTTAGATATTCAGTATTATGCAGACAATTTTTTCCCTGCTACACGAGTTTCTTTATATTAATAAAACAAGCACTACCCATCGGAGAAACTTTGAAGAAATTTTGCATTGGTGCTTTCTAGCTTATTATTTAGCAACCTGTTACCATGCACTGTGTCATGTATGAAAATTTCTAATTGTTCATATAAATCCATTTGGCGACCCTTGACTATTTTATATAATGTATGAAGATCATCTGCGATACCCCGGTGTGGGTGACCAGTTATCTTAATGTGGGTGACTATTGCTGATTTATGTTTTAAAGTACAGGGCGTCCATAAAGACCCTTTACAACTTCAAAATTTTGTTACAACAGCAGTTATTGAAATATTTTAACAAAATTTCTTTTATTGTAATCACAGTTTACTAAAGTTTTTATATATGCTACAATTTTGTGTTTCAGATACTCTGTTGATGGAAGGAACTGAACCTCTATAAAATGGCGACTCCTCAAGAAAAGGCACAATGTTTGTCCTGGTTTATTGAGACTAGATCGGATGTTCAGACTCAACGAAACTTTAGAACGAAGTATGGAAGAGATCCACCATCGTACCCTTCAGTCCGTGGATGGCACGACAAATTTATGGAGACAGGGACAGTGTTGGATAAAGGGAGGAGCGGGCGACCAAGAACATCCGAGGAAAACAGCGATAACGTTTTAAACGTCTTCAATCGTTCACCTACGAAGTCCATCCGCACTGCTGCCAGACAGTTGCAACTACCACGTTCAACTGTGCGTAAGGTTCTCCACAAGAACTTGTGGCTGTACACTTACAAAGTGCAACTGTTACAGACACTTGAGCCAAATGACAAATCAAAAGAGACAGAGTTTGCACTCTGGGACGCCTTTCGGAGGATGAAGCATTCCTCAAGGGAGTTTGTTTCAGTGACGAGGCAACTTTTCATGTTTCTGGGACATTAAACAGACACAATGTGAGAATCCGGGGATCTGAACACCCCCATATGACTAGGGAGCTTTACCGGGATAGTCCAAAAGTGAATGTGTGGTGTGGAATAATGTGCAACCGAATAATTGGTCGTTTTCTTCAACGAGTCAACAATTACTGCAGATGTTTACCTCGACCTTCTCACCGAATATGTAGCATCACAATTGATTGACTTACAACCAACTATCATTTTCCAGCAAGATGGGGCACCACCACATTGGGGACTGCATGTTCGTCGGTTCCTCAATGAAATGTTTCCAGGCAGATGGATTGGGACGGATGGGCCAATTCCTTGGCCACCGCGTTCACCAGATATCACTCCCTTGGACTTTTTTCATGGGGGTATGTAAAAGAAATCGTGTATCAACCACAGATACGGGACATTGCTGACTTGAAACAAAGGATTCGTTATGCCATTGCCACCACTGATGACGCTATGCTACAGCGAGCATGGCAAGAAATCGAGTACAGTCTTGATGTGCTTCATGCAACTAAAGGTGCCCATATAGAGATCTATTAAACATTCTCAGAAAAAAACTGATTATAATAAAAGAACTGTTGAAACTTCCTGGCAGATTAAAACTGTGCCCGACCGAGACTCGAACTCGGGACCTTTGCCTTTTAGCGGGAAAGTGCTCTACCATCTGAGCTACCGAAGCACGACTCACGCTCGGTACTCACAGCTTTACTTCTGCCAGTATCTCGTCTCCTACCTTCCAAATTTTACAGAAGCTCTCCTGCGAACCTTGCAGGACTAGCACTCCCGAAAGAAAGGATACTGCGGAGACATGGCTTAGCCACAGCCTGGGGGATGTTTCCAAAAAGTTTGGAAGGTAGGAGACGAGATACTGGCAGAAGTAAAGCTGTGAGTACCGAGCGTGAGTCGTGCTTCGGTAGCTCAGATGGTAGAGCACTTGCCCGCGAAAGGCAAAGGTCCCGAGTTCGAGTCTCGGTCGGGCACACAGTTTTAATCTGCCAGGAAGTTTCATATCAGCGCACACTCCGCTGCAGAGTGAAAATCTCATTCTAAAAGAACTGTTGTTAAAAATTTTCAACAACTTTCGTTGTAATAAAATTTTGTAGATGTAAAGGGACTTTATGGACACTATATATATATATTGTGTGTCAGTGACAATGACAGTCATGTTGTTTGCTGCATTTGACAGAAGCGGGACAGGAACATATACGAACATCTTCAGATGAAAAAACCCACGTAATACTTGTTTTGCAGTGTGAACACGAAACTAGGCGTTTTACATGTGTAACTTAAGTCTCATACTTTTGATACTGGGAAATACTGATAGGCATCCACTCTCCCGTGCGTTAAGATATGTAAGCTGATAGTGACTGTGGTACTCCTCCCAGGATGTACATTATATTTTGTTAGATTTGAAGACTGAAACCATCAATCACACATATCGAATGTACGTACCTCAACAACAATCGTGATTATTACTGTTACGTTCCATATTGATATGATGTGTCTTCTCGAATGTTTTTGTTTTCTATAAATGCGTGCAGAAACCATAAATCATGCACTTTAGTATAAAGAAACAGTCCTAGAAACGAACAACTATGCCTGACAGCTGTATCAAGATAATATGAATAACAAAAAAACAATGATATTGACTCTGCCAGCGCTCAGGTGAACTGTCATATATGAACACATACCTCACCTAACTAATTACAGACTGTCTTTTTTCATTTTAACAAAGCAGAGCAAGATTCTTTATCTGAGTTACAATTCTATACTACGTTTATTGCTTTGTGAGAGGTGCTCGTTACCGTACAAAAGACCTGATACCCTTGTTAGTATTCTCTATTGTACAAGGTGGGAAAAAAAAATACGTATAAAGAATTTTAGAGGGTATATGGGAGATAAGAAGAAACACTTTATGTGCACCGTATCCCCGCTCTATATTAATTAAAGTTTTGACGCTGGTGATGTTCCGAGACGGTATTCAAACTCCCACGTGATGAATATTGCACTAGAAATGTTGCTAAAAATGTCGTCCGTTTACATTAATGCACAACTGGCACCTGCGAGCTAATGATTGTCTAACACGATCAAAATAACCAGGTGTTTCACGAATAAGGGCTGCCGCTTCAGCCAAACGGGCAACCAATTCTTCTGGTGGGACTATCGGTGTCTCCTACACAAAATGACTCACCTCCCCCCACAAAAATAAATCCATAGGTGGTCAACAACATCCCTAAAACAATATACATTACACAGCAGTGTGAACGCATTCTCTGGACTTCACTAGCGTCAAAACCTTCATAGACCCATAGAGGGGAAAAGGTGCACCTGTGACATTTTTGACACATAAGGAAACTGCTTCTTTTTATCACCTGTAACCACTCTAAATTTTGTATACGTAGCTTTTTTACACCCTATACACTTCACAGTTACTTGAGGAATGCAGTAGTAAATATAGACTTCGATGTAGGTACTTAACGGGATCGTCACCTTTGAAAAAGTTTGTTACATGTTTGTGATTCATACGACCGGCAAGTCGCTGATGTAGCTTTATATTTAATTATAGGCGGGCGACTAGAAAGTGAAATACTTGCTAAGTCAGCGAGTAATAAGGTACAACTTTCATCAGTGCACGATTGCAAAAACCTTTGTAATCGACAGCAGAGCAATTTCCACAGCACACTGGATCATTAACATACCACCACATGTTCATACGGTTCTGTAAATCTGACGTTAAATCAAAACAAGTTTTTATTTAGTACAAGTGCGAGTCAGTTCTACGGAGTAATTGTGTATTCATGTCGAAATAGCTAGGTTATTTACTCTTAGCCGAGCAAAAATATTGTCCCCGATTTTTTTTCGAATTTATGTTGATGCTAGATTGTAATCTTTGGTATTTAATGTAAGCTGGTGAAGTTACTCATCCAAAATTATAAAAAATACAATAGAATACAGCCTTGTTGTCATCTGATGACACAGAAATGGGTGTGGGATTTAAATGTGCCGTTACCGGGTATATTCCTCAAGGGGACAGGCAAATTAAGACAGAAATTATGAAAGATATACATGTGACGAAAATAATGCGATAGAACATGTTGGTCAATAGTATGAGCTGATTGAATGGTCACGTAATCCGGTGCTAATTTGTAAACAACCAACAAACATACGGCATGACACAAGCATTACGGGGAAACGTTTAAAGCAACGATTATTACACTCACGGGAACAAATAATTTTAATAGTATCCATATTATGGACTAGAGGCAGCAGCCGCTAAAAGTTTGCATACAACCACGTTAAAACAATGAAAACACATAGCAACGCATTTCGAGAGAAACGCTCTCGTCCTCTGGCTGTCCATTTAACAGATGCACTCTAACATGCGAAAAAGCAATCAACAGATAAAAGCGTTTGGACAACGGTAATTGCTTTAGTTAATCAAAGATATTTTATTGCCAATGTCAAATAAAGATACATTTTACTATCGGCTGGTAATTAGAGAAGCAATCCGATTATCGCCAACGCCGCGTCGCAAATCGATGCTCTGGGAAGTTAATGAAACAGGCTATGGCGTGAATCATGATGCTTTGTTCAAGATAACCACGTCGTAACAATTAAATAACATGACAAAACTTGTTCTGAAGGACACATGTTACTGATATAAATGTTAGTCAAAATGGCGAAGTTACCGACATGTTTTGGAAGATGATAAATCACAACGTTTAGTATAAGTAACGTCAGACTTCATCTTCACTTTCAATAAAACATCAAGAGCTTAATTTAACTTACAACGATATCAGTGCAGTCATCGAGTTGACTTCTACACAATCTCGCATAAAATTTTTGGGAGGAGGAAGTTAGAGAATTAAGAAACCACGCAGTCATAATAAAATAAAAAATATCGTACGTTCTTGCTCTTCAGCATAACTCAAATCCCGTTGAATAACAACTGTCGTCATAATAATAAATAATATTAACGGAGTCCTGTAAACAGTCGTACAGACTGCCCTAGAAAAACGAAGCTCGAAAGCGTACAAACACGGTTTGGATATCGGCTGCATCGGAACGTACACGCAGAAGACAGTGAGTGCTTTCATGGAGAGGAGAAGGTTGCCTTGGTCCGCCAACTCGAGGGCACATGCAATGTGACGCCGCCCGCGTCTTTTATCGTCGCGTCAGCAGCTCTCTTCCGGCGCACTGCAAACGACACGCCGCGTTAAAATCTAACAGTATTCCATTCTCTGAATGCCCACCAACATCTATCGATTTCGAGGCTTTCGAAACAGCATCAGACGTATTCAGACACGATGGCTCAATAAACACACATGACGTCACATCTTATTGAGCTTTCTCAGCTGATGACGAAACCATTGTTCCAAAAACAAGAGGTATAATACAATAAAACGAACTGATAAACTGGCCAAGAAACAGAGAGGTGAAGTAGTAATAGCGTATACAACAGTATTATTACAACTCAGAAATTATTTTTTTACTGCTTCTGTCACTTTTTAGTAATATCTATTAACACGACACGTTTTGGCATAATGCTGCCATCTTCGGGTTCTTTACAGATACCTGTATTTCAATATTATGTGTGATGGTTAGTTTCTGGGTGTGTAAGTGAGGTTTCATACCGCAATTTAACCCTATACAGAAAGATTTTTTGTTTCAGTGTATACCTTACGTGAGTTGTATGGTAATTTCACTGTTGTCTTCGCTAATATTTTTGTTGCCAATTTGTCTGGTACAAAAAGCACAGTAAAAACGCATCAATCTCTTACCACTTTCTCATTCAGATGCTTATAGTCCAAACTTCTTTCAGGTGCTAAGATAGCACAAAGAATGAAAATACTAACTTTTATATACAAACATATATTTGTTATGACACATATTAAAATTATGATTTTTTTCATTCCTTGGTTAGTCAGTAATGGTAAGGCGATACTTTTTTTAATAAATAACAAATAATCATAACTTTCATATGTACTTTGAAATAAATGTGGTTATACAAAGAGACTGTATTTTCATTGTTCGTACAGTTTTAGTACTGAGATCAGTTTATCTTAATAACTTAGAGTCTTTGGACTGCAAACATCTGACTGTGAAAATGTTAAGTGATGGAATGTGCCAGACAAACAAATTTCCAGTAAAAATATAAGAAAAGTCATCAATGAAATGATTTAAACAGTCAAATCATTAAGGTACACACTGAAATACATAAATGTTTTTGTACAGGCTTGGATTTCGGTACATAAACTCACTGGTACACCCAGCAAATAATCCTCATCACACATCAGATTAATGTACATGTAACTGAAGACGTGTCAAGCTATTGACGTGTCAAGCTATTGAATATAAGCAAAAAGTCACCCGAGTAGTAAAAATTTTCGTATATTCATATTTCAGTTGCTGACTTCTTCAACCAACTCTAGACAACGTGGATAAATTAAAGTATTCTTTCTAGTGAAGGATGCACCCTGTACGTCTATACTTCAATGTCCTGCACAACACAACAATCGGACATTGGGCGGCACTTCTGTTTGACAGTACTTTTCGCATTGTATCACTTTGAGGACATTTATTCACAGTGTTACGTGTATGAATCCATACTTCGTCTGAATAAACCAGTGGCCTCTAATTGTGGTGCTTCATATTTTCGTAAAAATTAACGAAGTATGACTTCCTTGAAATTCTTTAGTCTTGTTCGCTCATGACGACTCGCTTAATCTGACAACTTTAAAACCAAATCCTACAGACATTACAATTTCTCTCAGTTTCCTTGCCGGCCTGTAACTCAATTTATATGCATACACGATGTGACGTTGTGATAAATTTGGTATTTATTTTTACTACTCGTAATATCTCAGAAACTGCTGCTAATAATTTATTTGTCCATATTGTCAATAGGTTATTTATTGTGTGCACTTTGATTTTTCTTCTATGAGTCAGGTGCTGGGACACTATTCCGCTACGCATCGTGTCACTTCTACCGCAGTTCCCACACTAACATTCTACTTTTACATCCTGTCACCATTTCATTGGGCACTGTCATTCGTTTCTCCTTCCCATCGTCAGTAGACATAACGACGTTCACAGCAAGCAGTTACGGCTGTCCGCGAAGGCATTTTCCACCACTACTTTTTGTGTCTGCATATAATTCGTAGTTTGTAACTTTCAAGAACGTCACTTATGCTGCAGAATGGCAATACTGTATCGCCAGGAGGAAAGAGTGATCTTGTTTTATAATTTTATGGACAAAGCACAGTCCAGATTACATAATTTTATTGCTATGACTGGTTTCAGCTGGGGCAGACTACGTTCGGGTAAGGTGTAATGACTTGTATCAGTTGATGTATGTGGTAGCTAGGACCCTCTTCATATTTTAGGCACGTTGTGTTGTTCTTCTTCCTGTTGTTGTCGTCGTCTTCAGTTCGAAGGCTGGTTTGGTGCAGCTCTCCACGCTAATATATCCTGTGCAAGCTTATTCATTTCTGCATAACTACAGCAACCTGCATCCATTTGAACATGGTTACTGTAGTCAAGCATTCGTCTCCCTCTACAGTTTTTAGCCCCTACACTTCCCTCCATTAGCAAATTGACTATTGCCCAATGACTCAGGATGTCTCATATCAACCAATCACTTCTTTTAGTCAAGTAGTTTGACAAATTTCTTTTCTCCCCAGTCCATCCCCAGTAGTTATCCGATCTACTAGTATGATTACTAGTATGATCTCCAGCATTGTTCTGTTGCGCCACATTTCAGAAGCTTCTATCCTCTTCTTGTCTGAACTACTACACTCTCAAATTTCGGCCAGGACAACTCATACCAATAAAAATACGCTGTCTAGACTGTACTTTGCTCATAATCTTAGTTATGGTGCATAAAGTTATGTGAACAACAGATTATCGAAATTAACACTGCAATTTTTTGTGACCTAGCACTTTCTTCCTTACAATATCGCTGAAGTTGACTTCGCATGGGGTAGCCGAAACTGCTAACCCTCCTACCCTTATCCACGCACAATGCAGCCTTACCAGTCAGATACAATAGGAAATTCTGCTCTTGCGTACGATATTAGTTTACAATTAGAACGAGCATGTGGAAAGAAATCTTGTGGAGATATGGTTTCGGTGGATTATAGGTAACACGCAACCAGTTACAAAATACATGAGTATTAAATCTTCACCATGGTTTCAAAGGTTTTAAAACCGACTTCTTGAGAAGATATTGTACCTGTTAACAAGATTACGACATTATGTGTGGAACAAAGATACTAACATTACAATAACCAATATTCCAGGATTTTTTTTTAATGAAACATACACCCGTAGGTTGGTACAAATGGCTCTGAGGACTATGGGACTTAACTTCTAAAGTCATCAGTCCCCTAGAACTTACAACTACTTAAACCTAACTAACCTAAGGACATCACACACATCCATGCCCGAGGCAGGATTCGAACTTGCGGCCGTAGCGGTCGCACGGTTCCAGACTGAAGCGCCTAGAACCGTTCGGCCACTCCGGCCGGCACACCCGTAGGGTCACATTATCTATAACCAATGTGGTAGTCGTTGACTCTGTGTAGTACATATCATCCACTGAAGCACCACTGAAAATACACTATGTGAAAGTAGTACCCGTTTACTGTAGGGCATTGTCTTCAAAATTTTTAAAATACCACATACTTGACGCTAGAGACAACAACATATAGTATGCCACTTGAAAGAAACGTGGCATCGGATCCTATAAAGCGTAAATATGTCACGTTCGGAGGTAGAGATATGCGCCTGCCGGCTGAAGAGTAGACACTAGCCTTAAATCATCTCAGGTAGACGGCGCTCCTGAACGTCCTGTATGCGCTTAGGTGCAATAACCGGCGTTTGTGATTTCACTTGTACATATTATTAACAGAATTAGTGTATTAACTAAATAACTGAAAATAGGGAGATGAGACAGTTTATAAAGTCGTTAAAGTCATATGGCTTATAAAGTGCCTAAGTCTCGGGTGAACAAATGGTTGAAATGGCTCTGAGCACTATGGGACTCAACTCCTGTGGTCATCAGTCCCCTAGAACTTACAACTACTTAAACCTAACTAACCTAAGGACATCACACACATCCATGCCCGAGGCAGGATTCGAACCTGCGACCGTAGCAGTCGCGCGGCTCCAGACTGTAGCGTCTAGAACCGAACCGCTCGGCCACTCCGGCCGGCTCGGGTGAACAGAGCGGAGTCTTTACAAAATGTGGAAACCTCACTAGAAGCACTTTTGCGTGAATACGTAACCTTAACAAGCATAAGCATCAAAGCAAAACCACTTCAAGGAACACTATCATTGTATAAGAGGCCCAATACTAGACGTATCCAGTTAACCCCTGTTATGCTGGACAATTCTAAAAGGACACACAGTGACAGAAAAACTGTAAATATTAAAAGACAAATACAAATTTGGATAAGAGAAAGGAGAGGGGGAGGGGGGGAGGGGAGGAAGTAAGGGCTAGATCATCACTTGTAAAGCGTCATGCTAAGGGGAGTGGTACTGATAAAGCATGCTATATTAAGAAATGTACTAGAATGAGGAGTGTTATAAAATAACTAGTAAAATTATAAACGAAGCCTCTCTGAGCAGTGTATATGCCTACAAATCACAATGTTATAGGCACAATAAAAACGCACTAAAAATAAAGAAAGGTGGGTGGTGGGGGGGAGGAGTATAGTTCTACGATGATTCACTATTAAAATGTTGAACACTAAACTGCAACTTAATTGTGGATGACAAAGTACACTGCAAAATAACGAGAGAGGTATTCTTACTGAACATAGAATTTTGAGGAAAACAAGCACTACTTGGGGGTCAGCGCCGGGCGGTAGGA
Source organism: Schistocerca americana (assembly GCF_021461395.2). NCBI lineage: Eukaryota > Metazoa > Arthropoda > Insecta > Orthoptera > Acrididae > Schistocerca > Schistocerca americana. The sequence goes on along the minus strand of NC_060130.1, from coordinate 747,098,688 downwards.
TCCGATGCCACGTTTTAAATTTATATGTCAGTTTTACACAAACATTGCAAGTGGTATACTGTATGTTGTTATATCCAGCGTGATATTTTAAAAAGGTTGTTTTTTTGCTTGTTGTACTGCTACCATCTTTGTCTCACACACAATGTTGTAATATTGTTAATAGGTGCAATATCTTCTGAAATCATCGACAAGACTTAACAAACCTGTATTTTTCAACTGGTTGGCTGTTACTTCTAACCCGTCGAAGCTCTTGCATGCGTAGTTGCTGAAGCGCAGCCAAAAAATCAGATACGCAGTGTTTTAAAAACATTCGTCCGATTTCACAAGACCATATCTGATACACGAATAAAGGTAGAAACAAGGAGTGCATTTAAACTTAGCCATAAACTAGAAGTTCGGCGTCAGTTACACGTTGCCGGTTCATGTGCTTACCGGTAGGGGTCTGCCTGGTGCCATTCACTCAGTCGCTAATTCATTACCCAATGTTCGTCGAGTCGAGATGGCGATAACACAGTAACAAAAGGCGCTTTGCTTTCTCTCTTTCAAAAGATGCAATTTAATTACAGCCGTGCTGCGCGATTTTCATCCATACTACGGCACTGCGCTCCCTAAAGCCGCAAGGGGCGTACGAATCGCACATTGCAGTACTGGCATGACCTCACGGTAAATAACTTTCATTTTTTTATGGATTTTGTGAAAGTTTGAACATTTGGGAAAAGTAAATGAGAACTTTGATTTCAAACGTAACGGTTGGATCTTTTGAAAATAAAAACTTTGTAGTGTATATGCAAGTTAACATTTACTGCAATTTTCTGTCTTCAATCATGTAGAAGATGCAGTCCTAAATCGCTCTGAAATATCCTGCACAAAGCAACTACCCAGTATTTCGCCACAGACAAGAAGAAGTATGTTACTTCCTTTGCTTACAATTATGTACATGCAACCATTTTTCTGTATCTGAGGAGTGTTTTTACCACATATATTAGGACGTTTCATGTGGTATGCCGGATTTCAAGAAAAGTTAGTTTGGCTACTTCACACCGCTGTCAGCCTTAGCCTGTGTATCGTAGAGTGGTCGGTATATAGATCGGAAGTGAGCAAGAAATCAGTTTCAAGCTAGTGTCCGTGTTATCTTATTGACACAACGTGGACCTAAGTCAAATACAGCTACTATTTTTTAAGGTTTAAACTTAGCCACAGTGCAGCACAGTCACCACACGTCTAACACAGTAAATGGGTGAGACACGCACTGCCAATTCAAACAATTGCAGTCTATCGACATGATTTCTGAAAGTGAGTGGCCACTGGAAGTGCATCAGCACCAGTATGCAATGAGAAATTCCGAGCACTTATGGAACCTGTGTGTGTCGTCCTCCTGTAATGGGCACAGTAGAGCATCCGTCTACACCTAAGCCATTATAGTTTAACACGCGAGCGCAGCTGGATAAGGATGGGAAAAGACACTTGGTGGTGGCGTTGTTGAAATTAGCTATGCAGTAAGTCGTCTGAAGTGACTCGAAGAAACAACAGACAATCTCAATCTTAGTGTCTCCTCCGTAATAAGAGTTCAAGAAGGAAGAAAACGGCTTAACGTCACGAACCCATCATCTAGGTTACTTGACAGAGGGCAAAAAGCCAAGTGTTTGTCATTACAAATTATGCGAAGTGGAGCCGACATTTACAGTTTTCTCATTGACAGCTGAAATCAAGCATTGATTTTAACAACTGAACGACTTGTTGTGTTAGTATTACACATGTAGTAGTAATACAGTTCACTTAATTTCTCCGAAACTCCCAATTTTAATGCAATAATTATCGTTTTTACATTTGGCTAGGTGAGAGGATAACCATATGTTTGAAACATTGTACTGACAGTTTTCTTTCTTTTTAAAAGTGACAGAATTACAGCTATTCAGTGAATTTCTGCATTTTCTGCACTGCGAGTAGTTTAGTTAACTGCATTCATGAGAGTAGAAGCCAAAATATCAGCTTGGAAGGAAGCATTTATACTGACAGAAAAAAATATCGCAACACCAAAAAATAATTAATGTAGAGCAATGAAATATCAGGACTACATTTTTCTAGGTAACGTATTTAAGTAATTAACATTGCAAAAACTTCGGTTAATGTAAGCGCGAGGTACGCCATTGCAAATGTGAAATGCTGGTACATTAACAGCCGGTGTAGCCTCCATAATATCGAATGCAAGTATGCAAACGTGCATGAATTGTGTTGTCCATGCTTGTGACATTTGGTCGTTCAATACAGGAAAGGTAAGCCGGCCGTTGTGGCCGAGTGGTTCTAGGCGCTTCAGTCCGGAGCCGCGCTGCTGCTACGGTCGCAGGTTCGAATCCTAACTCGGGCATGGATGTGCGTGATGTCCTTAGGTTAGTTAGGTTTAAGTAGTTCTAAGTCTAGGGGACTGATGACCTCAGATGTTAAGTCCCATAGTGCTCAGAGCCATTTGAACCATTTTTGAACAGGGAAGGTAAATGCTGTTTGTGGTTGACGCTGGAGTTGTCGTTCGATGATTCTCATATGTGCTCGACTGGAGACAGATCTGGTGATCGAGCAGACCAAGGCAACATGTCGACCCTGTGAAGAAAGTGTCGAGTTACAACCGAAGCATGTGGCCGAACGTTATCCTGTTGAAAAATTGCAGTTAGAGGGCGTCGGATAACCACGATAGTGCTCCTGCTGTCATACGATATGGCACCCCGGACCATAACTCCAGGTGTAGGACGTCCAGTGTGTCTAGAAAGCAGACATGTTGGTTGCAGACCCTCAACTGTCCTCCTTCTAACCAACACACGGCCATCACTGACACTGAGGCAGAGTCAGCTTTCATCAAAGAACACAACTGACCTCCACCCTGCCTTCCAGTGAGCTCTTGCTTAACATCACTGAAGTCGCAAATGGTGCCGGTTTGGGACGTCTAGCCCGGTGCTGTCCTTGAAGTAACCGATTTGTAATAGTTCGCTGTAGCACTGTGGTTTCAACTGCGGCTCAAATTGCTACTGCAGACGCAGTACGATGCGACAAAAGCGTGAGCCGAATACGACGGTCTTGCCTTTCGGCAGTGCCGTCCGGAGACCGGTCTTCTTGCGACCGTTCATTCTCGTGACCACCGCTGCCTGAAATCATGTGTAATGGCTACATTCTTGCCAAGTCTTTCTGCAGTATCGCAGAAGGAACATGCAGCTCCTCGTAGCATTATTACACGACCTCGTTCAAACTCAATGAGGTGTTGATAATGGCGTCTTTGTCAAAAATGGTTCAAATGGCTCTGAGCACTATGGGACTCAACAGCTGAGGTCATTAGTCCCCTAGAACTTAGAACTTGTTAAACCTAACTAACCTAAGGACATCACAAACATCCATGCCCGAGGCAGGATTCGAACCTGCGACCGTAGCGGTCTTGCGGTTCCAGACTGCAGCGCCTTTAACCGCACGGCCACTTCGGCCGGCCGTCTTTGTCACCTTAAATGCATTCGTGACTAACATCAACTCACCACGTACAGTCTGAAAGGCAACGAACGCTCACGACCGTTACAGCGTGTATTTAAAGCAAACCTTGTTTGCATCCTCGTAGTGGCACTACTAGCACCACTCTTATGCGACTGATGCGATATTTGAGCAGACACCATCTTTCAAATGTAGAAACAGGCCTACCAACTTTCGCTTGTTTCCCACAACTATTTCTTGGTGTTGTTTTTTTTCCGTAAGTCTAGTCCTCTGACAATTCCTCAACGGTACGTGTGAAATGCGTTATTATTATTTTAGAAGAAGGGACATCTGTTTATATCTGTAACGAGGGATTTTTGCAAAAAATTGTTTGCAGTGTTTGCTTAATGCTTAATACTGATGCTTAATACTAAAACAATGTCAATATCAGAAACAAAATATTAGGTTAGTGCATAAGTTCATAGTGTTTTTGTTTTGAATGTTGGTATTCCGGTTGCTATGGATTTATTTCTCGATTTTCTTTTTTTCTTTGTAATTCACTGTTGCTATTTGAGCTTACATTTTGTCATTTGGCGACAGTGAGTCGAGCTGTGGACGCTAGAAAATGGACTGCCAAATGGAGAAATCGGAACATTTTCGACTTCTTCTGTTTGAGTTCAGTGGAGGGGTGACAGCAGAGGAGACAGACATAAACATTTCCGCCGTGTATGGAGATGACGCCATTCGACAGAGCACGGCAAGAAAATGGTTTTCTCGCTTTGAGGAGGATCGCTTTTACATTACTGTCGCTCCATGTTCAGGAAGACCTTCGGGGTTTGATGAAGATCGTTTAATCGCATTAATCCACGTCCGTGTGCTTGATAACTGGCAAATGTGATGCACTGTGGTTATCCCACCATCGTGCGACATTTGCATGCAATGGTGAAGGTTAAGAAATCGGGTGTATGGGTACCGCAGGCTCTAAGCCAAAATTACAGAAATCAGCGGGTGGCCATATGTGTATCTATGCTTTCTCGTAATCAATTGTCCAGAGAACATCACCGACCATTCCTATCCTGTATCGTTACAGGTGACGAGAAACGGTATCTTTTTTCTAACGTAAGGAAAAGAAAGGTATGGTTGAGGCCAAACAAAACAGAAGCTCCCCGTAAAAAAAACCTGCCCGCATCCACAAAAGATGATGATATGCAACTGCTGGAACAACGACGGTGTGTTGTACTACAAATTGCTTCCGCTAGATGTAACCATCACCGCTGACATTTATTATCAACAAATGAGACGTCTTGCAGACGCAATCCAAGAACAACGACCAGACTGCGTGAAGTGATGCTACTGCATGATAACACCCGCCCGCATTCTACTAGACTGACAAAAAACACTATACGGGAGCTGGGTTGGGATGTCATTCCACAGCCACTTTATTCACCCAATCTTGTGCCTTCAAATTTTCACCTTTTCCGCTGCCTATCGAACAACGTTAAAGGAACTTCCTTTCCGGACGAAAATGGGCTGCGAATATGGCTCTACGGGTTTTTCGCCTCAAAACCATGTGGTGCCTACCGTCGCGGAATCGAAAAGTTACCCCACCGTTAGCAGACTTTTGTAAATAGTGAAAGAGAATATACTGTTGATAATTAAAGTCCTTGTTATGTGTATCTACTGTGTTTGTTAAATTTATGGAAAAACGCTACGAAGTTATGCACCAACCTAATATTTAAGACGCAGTACATAGCGGCTTTTTACTTTATCGGTATGTCATGAATATGTCTTTTATCGAGGAAACAAATGTTAATGTTCTGAAATGTTCGGAAGTTCTTTTTCCTATTCCTTCAGTATTCAGCTATGTCGAGAATTTACCATATGACCTTTATCAAGAACATCCACGATGAATTTTGCTTTAGTCATTGCTGGTTCCTTAAGGCTGTTAGTATATTCCGTCTTTCGGAAGATGGACAGTCCCTCACAACCTTACTTTCACGGTTCAGTATTGTGTTGAGCGGCAGACAGCACTCCGAACACACGCAATTTTGGCGCCAACGAGAAATACAAACGACGTCTCGTGAGAAGCGAGTGTCATTACATGTGTAAACCCTGTTTTACAAGAGCGACTTTTTAGTCGAAATCGACTACACGATGAGGTGTGTTTCACGTGTTTGGGCGTAAATTGGCTCTTTGCGAGTGGGACGGTGACATCAGTGCTCAATCTAAAATATCGAGTATCCTGACAGCTGCCTATGCGCTTGTGCAAGCGCATGCGCAAAAACAGGTTACTGCGGTGGCGTCTGCTAATATCGGAAGTTAACTTATTATCAGTGAGCTCTATTCTATCATAATAATGGACTTCGTGTTTTTGTGCCTTCTTGATTTTTATTTTGTTGTTTGTGATGTTTTCGTGAGACACTGCCAAGCTTGCATGAGGGTCAGGTGTATTTATTATTCGTGTTCTCCCATGAGAGACACGAAATATCTGAAAGCAAAAGAGCATTTAGAGTATTTACGTTTTACAATATCTACACCACTCATAAATAAGAACGTAAATTTTATTTTAATTCTGACTATCTGACGCTGTCAGGTATGACCGTAGCTTTCGTATTTTTTGGTACGTGGCTCTGAGCACTATGGGACTCAACTGCTGAGGTCATTAGTCCCCTAGAACTTAGAACTAGTTAAACCTAACTAACCTAAGGACATCACAAACATCCATGCCCGAGGCAGGATTCGAACCTGCGACCGTAGCGGTCTTGCGGTTCCAGACTGCAGCGCCTTTAACCGCACGGCCACTTCGGCCGGCCCGGTACGTTACGCTGTAACATTTAGTTTTAATTCTGTCCGAAGAAGGTGTCCCTTGTGACACCGAAACCTAGGTCACAAATTAATTGTGTTCGCGACTGAGGGCTGTGTTTTTCAAAATTTTGCTATTTACTGCCTTCAAAATATTCTTTTACTTGTTTGTAAGTAAATATTTTCCCGAGAAAATAAATGTTTATGTCTTGAAATGCTCGAATAACATGTTTCTCATTCATTCAGATCTCAGAAGTGTGGAAAATTTACCACGCGACTTTTGCCAAGAGGTGCCACTGTCAGTTTTGCTTCGGTCATTGATAAAATATTATCATTGTTTATTCCTATTTTCTTTTACTATAGGTTGATTTTTTTCCTAAAAAGGATGGCCACTCATTGTCTCACTTTCACAGTTCAGATTTCAAACCGTATAGCAGACGGCTGTCACAAAACACGGAACGACCACTCGTGAAAGTACAGGAATAAAACACCTGGGCGCTGCAGGAGACTTACTTGCCACTAGTAGACGACTGAGACAAAGAAGTCGCTCGTGTAATAGGGGCTTTAAACAAGGGACGTAATAGCCTAGATAAAGTTACATTAACAAGCCACAAAGGTCAATCAACAAACAATTAATGGTCTCGTTGACTTCGAGGGTAGCCAGAGAAGTCTGTCAGTTCGGCTTGCAAGTGGGAGAGCACTGGAACTGGGATGAGGTGGAGGGAAGCGCGCGAGCCGGCCGACAGGCGTCGCTCGAGCAGCGCTGGACGTACCTGCAGCGGCAGCGCGCGTCGTGGCCACTGACTCTCCGCCTTCATACTAGGCGCGTCTGCGCGGAACGGAGAAAACCGCACGGCCCGGGCCCTGACCGGCAAGCAACGTTGCCAGCGCCATGACGCGCGCTCCGGCCTGGGAAAAATTCCCCCGCGGCTCCAGAACGCCAGCTTTCTTCCCTATGATTACTCCGCACTTCCTCAGCATTCTTTACCAACCAGTGGGCGTTTGAGAACCTGTATCACATGTCCTCAAACAGTGTCTCAATGCAAGCTCACACGTTGCTGTTTCGCGAAAATTGGATTGAGCAGACCACTGAACCCTACGACAGCATGTCCCGACGAGCCACAAGACGTCGGTCTATTTCTACTGGGGTGATTAATCCCGGTGTAATTACCTCATACATGAAATAAAACGCTTGCTGTACGCAGGCTTACTTAAGAAAGTTTTGACTTTAAATCACGCAACATACACTACGTGATCAAAAGTATCCGGACACCTGGCTGAAAATGACGTACAAGTTCGTGGCGTCCTCCACCGGCAATGTCGGAATTCAATATGGTGTTGGGCCACCATTAGCCCTGATGACAGCTTCCACTTACGCAGGCATACGTTCAATCAGGTGCTGGAAGGTTTCTTGGGGAGTGGCAGCCCATTCTTCACGGAGTGCTGCACTGAGGTTCGATGTCGGTCGGTGAGGCCTGGCACGAAGTCGGCGTTCTAAAACATCCCAGAGGTGTTCCATAGGATTCAGGTCAGGACTCTGTTCAGGCCACTCCATTACAGAGATGTTACTGTCCTGTAACCACTCCGCCACAGGACGTGCATTATGAACAGGCGTTCGATCGTGTTGAAAGATGCAGTCGCCATCCCCGAATTGCTCTTCAACAGTGGGAAGCGAGAAGGTGCTTAAAATATCAATGTAGGCTTGTGCTGTGATAGTACCATGCGAAACAACAAGAGGTGCAAGCCATCTCAATGAAAAACACCACCATACCATAATACCACCGCCTCCGAATTGTGCTGTTGGCACTACACACTCTAACAGATGACGTTCACCGGGCATTCGCCATACCCACAACCTGCCATCGGATCGCCACATTATGTACCGTGATTCGTTACTCCACACAACGTTTTTTCCACTGTTCAATAGTCCAATGTTTACGCTCCATACACCAAGCGAGGCGTCGTTTTGGCGTTTACCGGCGTGGTGTTTGTGCCTTATGAGCACCCGCTCGACCATGAAATCCAAGTCTTCTCTCCTCCCGCCTAACTGTCATAGTACTTGCAGTGGATCCTGATGTAGTTTGGAATTCCTGTGTGATGGTCTGGATAGATGTCTGCCTACTACACATTACGACCCTGTTCGACAGTCGGCAATCTCTGTCAGTCAACAGATGAGGACGGCCTGTACGCTTTTGCGCTGTCCCTTCACGTTTCCACTTCAGTGTCACATCGGAAAAAGTGGACCTAGGGAAGTCAGTGAGTGAGTTCCGCGGAGCGCCCCATTCTGCTCTCTCACGATGTCTAATGACTACTGAGGTCCCTGATATGGGGTACCTGGTAGTAGGTGGCAGCACAAGGCACATAATACGAAAAACGTACGTTTTTTGGGGTGTTCGGATACTTTTGATCACATAGTATACCTACTCTGCCATGCTACGTAAAGTACACAGTGTGATCGAAAGTGCCCACACATAATAGTAGTCTTTAATATGAAGTGTGTTCACCCTTCACCTTTATAACGGCTTGATCTCTGTTGGGGACACATTCAATTAGATGTCTGAATGTCCATGAGCTGAAACCGGAGACGTTATTGATGTTGGACGATGGGATCTGGAACGGAGTAGACGTTGTAACTTGTCCCAACGGCGTTCCATTGGACTCTGGGCACGGCAATCAATTGTAGGAATGGTATTGTCCACAAATCTTGCATCACAGGTACCACTTTATGACAGGGTGCATTGTCGTATTGATATAAACAGTCGTTGTTTCGTAACTGCGCCGGCCGTGGTGGCCGAGCGGTTCTAGGCGCTTCAGTCCGGAACCGCGCGACCGCTACGGTCGCAGGTTCGAATCCTGCCTCGGGTATGGATGTGTGTGATGTCCTTAGGTTAGTTAGGTTTAAGTAGTTCTAAGTTCTAGGGGACTGATTACCTCCGATGTTAAGTCCCATAGTGCTCAGAGCCATTTGAACCATTTTGAATCTCCTAACTGCTACCCCACAGTACACTGCACACAACACTGTAAAATGTGTTCACATCCTTCCGAATTTAATATTTTCTTAGCCGCAATAAGGTGACCACAACCTGACCACGAAATACTCTCCTATACCACCCCTCTGTAAGTCACAGCTGTAGCAGGTAATGTTCTCCAAATATCTGCCAAATCCAGTCCCTTCTGTTGGATTGCCACATGGTGCAGCGTGATTCACCACTCCAAAATCACTTGTTTCCCATCATCCACGATCTAGTGGTGGTGCGTTTTAAGTGTCGCTTAGCAGTGACTGCAGAAGAGTGTGGCTTATGAGGAGCTGCTCGACCATTATGCCCCATTCTTTTTACCGCCCTACGCACAGGTATTGTTCTAGCTGGACTGCTGGTAGCACTTGTAAATTCCCGCGTGTTTTCTTTCGCTGATTTCATGCGATTTTTACAACCATTCGCAGCAATGCTCGCAGTCACTGTCCGTCAATACATGAGTCCGCCACGTCTTGGTTTAGCTATTGTTGTTCCATCGCGTTTCCAGTTCACAACCACATCACCAACAGTGGCCTTAGGCAGCTTTAGAAGGGTTAAATGTCGCTGGTTGATTTGTTACCAGGTGACATCTAATGACTAGTCTACATCCGAAGTCACAGAGCTCTCCTGAAGTATTCAGCCGGCCGAAGTGGCCGTGCGGTTAAAGGCGCTGCAGTCTGGAACCGCAAGACCGCTACGGTCGCAGGTTCGAATCCTGCCTCGGGCATGGATGTTTGTGATGTCCTTAGGTTAGTTAGGTTTAACTAGTTCTAAGTTCTAGGGGACTAATGACCTCAGCAGTTGAGTCCCATAGTGCTCAGAGCCATTTGAACCATTTTTTTGAAGTATTCATTCTGGTGTTACTGCTTCTCCTCTGACAACACAATATTCCCTGCCTCCATCTCTATTGGCAGGCCCGCCTCTCTCGACGGTGGTCAGTTCCCAATTACATAGGGGTTTCCGGTTCTATTTGATCAAATGGTTCAAATGGCTCTGAGCACTATGGGACTCAGAAGTTGAGGTCATCATCCCCCAAGAACTTAGAACTACTTAATCCTAACTAACCTAAGGACGTCACATACATCCATGCCCGAGGCAGGATTCGAACCTGCGACCGCAGCGGTCGCGCGGTTCCAGACTGTAGCGCCTAGAACCGCTCGGCCACTACGGCCGGCTCTATTTGATCAGAAATTTGACTTCGGTGCTCTTAATTCTTTCTCTATATGGCACACAGGCATCTGGAAATATTAAATTATGATGTTTTGATGATCAAGACCTACAAATCTCATCGGTGTTTTTCCAATAAATATCTTATAATACTCTGCAAAGATGTGAGAAATTCATTTGGAGGAAAAATGGAAGTTGGTGTTTTTGATTAGAATACCTTTGAATGACATTTTAAACACCCTCCAATTTTATAATTATGTGGTGATGGGATGGTACATACTAATATAACTACCCATCTACATTTGGAGTATGGCACTATGTAAATACCAAAATACGTAGTGTTTCAAAAAGAATCATCCGATTCAGTAAGAATGTATCTTTTAACTAGGCCTATTGGAAGACCGCTCCATTTGCTGATATGACTTACAATCCACGACCGATTTAGGCCATCACATTCAGGCTATTTTCAAGTGCACCTGAAACTGCCATACATAATGTGATGGATATATAAATATTGTACATAGCTGAAGATGGACAACGAACCATACACAAGTGCAGTGTAAGTACAGAAAGAATGTGTAACTTACATTGTGCTGTTGTGAAGCAACGTCAAACGGCCAAAAAGTAAAAGTCTGGTGGAATTAAAAGTTATGTACCCAATGATATCTTGAGAAAAGTGGGCGTGTCATGATTATAAAAATGTACAGTTCGATACATTTTTTCACTCACATGCTTTATCTTCAAAGGAGTTATATTGTGAAATATTCGATATTTCAGACCGCATGCTATACCACAAAGAGCGAAAGTGAACATTAGGTCTAATAAAAATCGAAAGTAGTTGCAGCGGATGGTGCGTCCATGTAGAGTGTAAAGTTACGTCACCTAGCTTGAGTGGGCAAAAGTTAACACAGTTAACTATAGAAGGCGTATCTTGGAGACAACGGGGCCAGCGTGCAGGAACACGTTTACTAACATCTGGATTCAGCTACGAACCAGACTTTCACGTCATTTATCATCTGCTTCACTGCAGCCCAACTTAAGTTACATATTCTTTCTGTACTTCTACTGTACGTATGCAAGCTTCGGTTTTCACCTCATCCTATGTAATACATTTATATGTCTGTCATATTAAGATTAACCGTGGCGCTTTCAGATCCGCTTGAAAATGAGCAAAACCGGACGTAGACATAAATAAACGATATATCAGCAACTAGAACATCTTTTCATTAACTGAATATACAGTTGCGGGATAAGAGCACCCTCCAAACACGGGTGAACTGAAAAGACCATATCTTCTACAAGAATGAAGATAGAAACTTGGGGTGAATTACAACTTACGCATCGAAGGTAACAGCTTATCTTGGCGTCAGCTGAAGTTGCCAACCACGTTGTTGCCGGTAGGAGTGTGTAGCTGCTCTCTCGCTCTCTTGGTTATGGGAACCACGTATTTGGATATGCTGGCGATCCATTTTTCAACAGGACGGAGTACCACCGCACTGGTATCTACATTTAAGAAAGTTTCTTAACAATGAGGTGCGTCAACGATGGGTCAGCCACATGGGATGTACGGATATGGCATCGCACCACGGGCCTGCAAGGTTACCTGATAGCACGGTATGTGGTTTCTTTATGTGACTCTTTTATCTCAAATGCGGACATCTGCTTATATCGTTCATGCATCTGCCTCCAACTACTATCCAACTGAATACACGGAATGAAACTGGCAAAGACTTTATGCCCTGATATCAATACGATACAGATGGCCGTACCGTAGGTTCAACCACAACAGAGGGGTATCTGTTGAGAGGCCAGACAAACGTGTGGTTCCTGAAAAGGGGCAGCAGCCTTTTCAGTAGTTGCAGGGGCAACAGTCTGGATGATTGACTGATCTGGCCTTGTAACACTAACCAAAACAGCCTTGCTGTGCTGGTACTGCGAACGGCTGAAAGCAAGGGGAAACTACAGCCGTAAATTTTCCCGAGGGCATGCAGCTTTACTGTATGGTTAGTTTCTGAAGAAGAGAAATTTGTTAACATCGAGTATAGGTTTAAGTGTCAGGAAGTCGTTTCTGAAAGTGTTTGTATGGAGTGTAGCCACGTATGGAAGTGAAATGTGGACGATAAATAGTTTGGACAAGAAGAGAATAGAAGCTTTCGAAAAGTGGTGCTACCGAAGAATGCTGTAGATTAGATGGGTTGATCACATAACTAATGAGGGGGTGTTGAATACAATTGGGGAGAAGAGGAGTTTGTGACACAACTTGACAAGAAGAACGGACCGGTTGGTAAGACATGTTCTGAGGCATCAAGGGATCACAAATTTAGCATTGGAGGGTAGCGTGGAGGTAAAAATCGTAGAGGGAGACCAAGAGATGAATACACTAAGCGGATTCAGAAGGATGTAGGTTGCAGTATGTAGTGGGAGATGAAGAAGCTCGCACAGGATAGAGTAGCATGGAGAGCTACATCAAACCAGTCTCAGGACTGAAGACCACAACAACAACAACAATCAATATGACCCTTGATTACTATCCTTGCCAGCCGCGCTGTGAAACTGCGCTACAGCGTCGCACATTCATACACTGGCATCCAAAGTGTGCAATTTGGTATTTTCCGTCGCTACCTGTATGAATATCAATTTGCATAACTCCTTCGTGGCGAGCCGTTCTTTTCTTTTTTCTCTCCTTTTTCTTTTGAGTGCATTTGTCATGGGTTAGTAAGAATTTCTACCCTAATTGTAAAAATTATTCCAAAGCTGCCTGTGTTTGTATGTAAACGATATACCTTTGTCAAATCGGATATTTCATTCGAAAATGAAAGCTTATTAGTCCTACACGTAAGTTAAAATTAATTCCAGTTCCTATCTTCATTCATATAGAATAGAATGTCTAGTGAAAACAGATCAATGTTTTTGAACATCCATATTCAGACATGAGTACTGTTAAATCGTTACTCCCTCCCCAAAACATCAACAACAACAGCTCTCTCTCTCTCTCTCTCTGTATCTCTCTCTCTGCGCGCGCGCGCGCGCGCGTGCGTCTGTGTGTGTGTGTGTGTGTGTGTGTGTGTGTGTGTGTGTGTTTTTGTGTGTGTATGTCGTCTGTCTCTAGACTAGCAGACGATAAAATTTTAGCTATTTGTTCACGTTTCCTTTGTGAAAGGGTGCGAAGGCTATTAGCTCCGGCTCAGGAGTGGTTGCCGCTGTGACGAATGGAGGACGAAGTAAGTCAGCTACACCCCACAAACCGGTTGAAATGGCAAAGATAGAGGGTCGGGATCAGGAAGCGACACCTCACTCGTGCAGTGCTAGCAGCCTAAGCGGAGAAATGGTTCTTGTGTTTGTTCTTCATTTTGGAGCAACGATCGATAGAACCGGCAGCAGAGCAACGAACTTACGCATTTCGTGAAAATTGAAACTTTTGAATTCCTCCATACAACTTCAGCAAATTTCATAGTAACAGCAGTGCGGCTGCTACTGCAACACTGTGTCGTACGCCATTTTCGCAGACTTCCTACTTCAGCGGATTCTGAACAAAGGACTCCAGAATGAGAGATCCAATGAACAAATGCTACACTGCTCTGTAAAACTTTAGGGCGAAATACATAAAGTAACATAGCATATTAAAAAGTCAGTGGAAAATAATGAAAGTACGGGAGCTTATGAGCAGAGATCTCCCAGTCATGTACAGAAAGAAGAAAGTTATATGTTTGTTCAGTCACGTAACAGCTACGGTGCACTGCCCTATGTCGGTATTCTTCATTACAAGGCATGGAGACATTTGGGTGACTTCAGCACCGGGTGGTATCATGGGAAAACTGGAAAAAGGACGAAGTGTGACGTGTGTAGCCCAGGAGATTGGTGTTGATCTGTGGGGCGGCGGTTAAAAGTATATACGATGTTTGTTCTCTATTTTTATCAGTTGAAATGTTTGGTAGTCTTGTGCGATTTTTATGTACCACAGACTTTTACAAGGGCCTGAAAGCTTTTGTTCGGAGAGCCAGAAAGTGATGAACTACTGTCCATAGTCTTCATTCCACAGAGCCACTTCTCAGCTCGCCTAAACTGAAATAAAATGTTGTAACTCTCTAAGAATAATACAGAGGAGTCAGAAACCATGACGATAAATAAAATTCTACTGATCTTTAACGAAACGGTACATTATGATCAATGTTCACACTCACAAGAATAACTATAAAATTCATTAAAGGTTGTCCTATAGTTCTCAGCACTCTAAACAGTTCAGAGACGGTTTCAACTGTTTGTTCCCATTTACGAAACTTTAATTGCTCGCCTTAAAAGTGGAGAATAATCTCCGAAACTTGGCACGCTGTTTTCTATTATATAACGGGCGGCACACAAAACAGAACAATGGGAACGAGACAGATGTTCACCACATAAATTCGTAATCCGAGTAAGTTCACTTTTACACTGTTTCATCAGTTATACATGATACGTCAGTCGACCGAAACACAATAATGTCAGTCACTATAAATGCGATTTGGGGCTTCCGCGGACGCGAAACAGATTCACAGCGGAGCGTAACACATTCCCGTATGATTGACAACGATCGAATAACCTCTTTGGTGCAGAAACCTCGTTATTTATATATTATGCTCGGTGCGGAATGCTAAGGGATTGCTCACTCCAAAACTGCTCCTGGCTTTGACAGTACCCTTTATGAGAACAAGATTATTTATATCGTTGTTAGCTGAGGACTAACAACGATCCCAGTTTTTCTATAAGTATCTCTGTACTTTGTTATTGCTCCAGAAAGTTCTTATCCCGACAGCTCTTAAATTTTAAACTCCAGAATTTTCCAAACGGCACCAACCGTACATGGTGACCTGTGAATTGTCTCTGCTTTAATTCTGTACCTTTTAAACTTCACAATATCACCTTGAAACTTACTGCAGCTTTATTATTATGTATAATGAATATAGTGCTCCTGTCGTGGCTTTGCAGCTTAATAACAAAGATAAGTAATCTATTTTGTTTCAAAAAATGTAGCTATGAAAATTGGATTTTCCTTATTAATTCAAAAAGTTGATGAGGTATCTCCACAGAAAGTTCAACCATGTGTTTTGATGATAAACTAAACCTAATTCCTGAAGTGGAATTTTGTAACTTTAATGTTATGCGCTTCTAATAAATCAAAAAAAAGTTAAATAATTCAAAAAGCTTCAACAACGTGTCAATATGACAAAAATTTCAAAGTAGAACTTTTAGCTTTAATATTGTGTACCTCTTAGAATTTTATGAGAAAATGGATTTTTGAACGAGCTAATTAGTGAATCGTATCGAGATTCACAGTAGTCAACCTTTTCGTAGTCTTACATAACCTCATCAGAATTTGGAATAATATTTAAACATTTAATTTTATAATAGGATATGGTGCAATTCGTTAGCAGCTCGCAGCGTACATCAGGCTCTTAAATGGAGTGTCTTTCGTTGAGCAATAGGAAAAAATCAATACACTCGCTTCAGTAGCACTGGCTTGCTTCCCCACAGACACCATTGCATCACGTGCATGGGGGGCATACGAAACCGCAGTTTCTACTGCCCGGAAAGTTGATCGACCACAGTCAATTACAGCAACAGATGACCGCCACATTGTAGAACACGCGAAAAGGAACCCACGACAAACAGCGGATGCAATTGCAGCCACATTTAGCAGGACTGCAAGGCGCGAAATCTCAAGTTCCACTGTGTCACGGTGACTGCATAGGGGTGTTCCGTTGACACCCACGCATCGGCAGCACCATTTGCTATGATGCCAAACAACATAGTAACTGGACCAACGATGTGTGGGAACGCGTGCACTTCTCGGATGAGAGCAGATTCAGTCTCAGTATTTGTTCTGAATGTACCTTCATATGGCGAGAGATGGGACCACGTAATACATTATGGAACATCATGATTTTGGAGGTCCAGATATTATAGTGTGACGAGGCATAATGTTGCATTGGCGTACTGACCTCCAAATCTTTGAACACGGCGTAATCGCCAGTCAACGGTATTGTGTCAGTCTACTCCTTCCCCATGCGTGTCTCTTCAGGGTTGCATTAAGCCCTGACTTCATTTTTATTGATGATAATGCGCAACCGCATCGAGAAGCTCAGATGGAGGAGCTCTTGAACGAATGGATACTTGGCGAATGGACTGTCCTGCTCGTCTCCCCGATTTAAATCTCATCGAGGTCGTGTGGGCTGCGTTGGGGAGACTTATTACAGCACTTCCACATGTACCAGTGACCATCCAATAGCTGTCAACCGCGCTGGTGGAAGAATGGAATACCCTACCACATTTTTTATGCTGGGAATAATTATTCAGTTTCATACCAGTCCGAATTCATAGTGACTATTGTGCACTACTGTGTGAGTAATTTAAGTGCGATCGTGTATTCAATACGTTCTCTAGAAGCGAAATAATGTTGATGGTGTTGAGACAGCAACCAGTCACAAATTTATTTTCAGTTCCTTTATTCAAAAGCTACCGTTGCCGGTTTCGGATCATTACGATTCATCTTCAGACGGTTTTCGTGCTTTCATTACAACATGTTGTGCGCTTTTTTTACAGATTAATTGTCCTAAAATATAAATAATACATAATTATAAGCACGCCACACAGTTGGTTGCGTTACAGATTTGCATTGGATATGACTTACGATAATGTCCGTTTGGAGTGTTTGTTTTCATAGTTTTCGTCCAACAGATGTAAATACCTTCCCACTGCATTCTTATCGTTGCACACGTAAATTTTTCTCACTGAGCACTTTAGATTTGTCACAGAATAGATTTCTAACACGCACCACATGTTTTAATACATATAAAGTGCTTACAAACATATGAGTGTCAAAGATGCTATGATATATCGTAACATCATAAAGATGCCCCATGTTTGGTTAAAGGTCATATATTCACTTATGCAACCGAAACGCCTTTTACATTAGTACAGACAGACATTGATTTTGTGAGTTTTAGAGCGAATACTGTTACATTAATTATAAAGTTGTTCCATTTTTTTTTAGTACTGTATAGGTAAGACAGTACATTATTTATTTATATTTAGCATCATGAGAATAGTAGTAACATATAAATTTGCTACTTGAAAGCATGAAAAAAGTCTGAAGATGAATCGTAATGATTCGAAACCGGTAACGGTACCTTTTGAATAAAGGAACTGAAAATAAATTTGTGGCTGGTTGCTGTCTCAACACCATCAACATTTGTCTTCAAATAACAGCCACGGTCTCCAACCATGTCATCATATGACAAAATAGCGCCAAATAATGTTTCCAGTATTGACATTAACTGCGGGTAAATTTTTATTTCTCTGGTAGCATCAGTGACAATGGTGTGTAATACCGCAGCAAGAAGAAGAACAGAACCTATAGTTGAGGGTGTGAATTGTTTTAAACATTAATAATAACAGTACATGTCTATTTTATATTACAAAAACTGCGCTACGATGACCGGTACTTCGTGCCTAGAGTGATCGTTGTCGTGAACACACGAAAAGTGGCTTGCGTCTTGTAAGAGACGGCAAAGGTTAGCACAGACCTCTTACTTTCTGGTGAAAACTTCGCAAAACTGTACTTATCTGACCTCAGTGGAACTCTGAGAACGCAAAGAAACTGGCGAGCGCTGTACCACACACCGAGGTCGCGGAACTCACGAACTCAAGTGTCGAAACCATTGTACTTGCAACCACCGACGATTAGCAAATAGCCACGTTTCAGTCAGTTATCGGTACGTGAACTAACTTCCCGAATAAATTATTTTCTGCTTCGTTTGCTCCATTTAGCAAAGAGAAACACACAAGTTGTGATACAGCTTGACTGAACCTTCATTTTGAAACGAAGGTAAAATTAAAGCTCTCACAACCCACAGGTTGGTTTCAACACTGCAGTGTTTACTATGTTTGATTCCGTTGGAGATGTTATCTTCTTTTGTTTCTCTGACCTTTGAATTGATTTTATAAGTCGTAGAGGGACACCAAGTTTAATATAGACTTCAATCCACGGTGCAGCTTAGCATTTTTGAGATATGCAAATCATTTCTAGAGGTGAAAAACTGGGGGATCTATCCTGGACTTTCTGACCCGCAGTATGACATTTGCTCACCTAGCCACCGAGTCACAAATTAAGAAACTATGCAACGCGAATTGGCGCGATTTGTGGCTCTGAGCACTATGCGACTTAACTTCTGAGGTCATCAGTCGCCCAGAACTTAGAACTAATTAAACCTAACTAACCTAAGGACATCACAAACATCCATGCCCGAGGCAGGATTCGAACCTGCGACCGAAGCGGTCGCTCGGTTCCAGACTGTAGCGCTTAGAACCGCACGGCCACTCCGGCCGGCTACTGGCGCGATTTATTTGAGAAGTTTAACCATCTGTCAACGTTTTATTGACATTTCGTTGTAATTTTGGATTGAATGAAAACTGTGACACTACAAGAGAAGTTACAGTATACACCGTATTTCGTCAAATAATACTGTCAATTAGCGGCAGTTTGGTTTCAACCAGCAACTGAGACGCAATATACCACGTAGCTTCACACAATAAGCAATTAAAAAAAAAAAAAAACACGTATTCTCAGTGAGCTGATTATTACGTAGGGCAAACTGGAAAGGAGTTCTGTAAAAGATATGACGAACAATTAAAACCTACGACAAAAATAGGCATTCAGCCGCTGCAAACTATACACGATAAATTCGCTGCCACACACGAAGAAAGAACCAGTACTTACGATGCTACACAGTTAACCAGAACTTCACTAACAAACTTTCAGGGGTGGTACTATGGACCAGAACAAGAAAAAAGTGTCCAGTAAACATTGGCTCTAAAATACATATCTCAAGAAATATGAGCACTCGTTCATCTCCGCTACTGTGGAACGTCTTCTTCTGACACGAACTCATAGCTCTTAATGCACGAATTTTAAAAATCATGTTTAAAAGAGCTTTTTTCTTGTTTTAAGCCATACTACCTCCCCTGAAAGTTTGTCAGTGGAATTCTCGTTAACCCTGCATAACCTCGAAAAAGAACAAAAAAAAAAAAAAAATTGCATGAGTATCTGGAAATTTACCTATATTTCCATATAAAATAACAAAATCAATTAATGAAAAATACAAACTGAGTCTATGCCATTTTCAGGACTTTCTCAAACATTCTGAAACAGACATGACAAAAGTAACTGAAGTTATGTACATTTTCTCACTCTGACGAAAATTAAACCAAATGTGATTTTAAGCTTGCCAAAATTTAAATTCTGCGAAAAACTGGGGAAACGGCGTATCGTGTTTGTGACTATTATTTCGACGATTTCAACTGCAATATCGGTTCAAAAATGGTTCAAATGGCTCTGAGCACTATGGGACTTAACATCTGTGGTCATTAGTCCCCTAGAACTTAGAACTACTTAAACCTAACTAACCTAAGGACATCACACACATCCATGCCCGAGGCAGGATTCGAACCTGCGACCGTAGCAGTCGCGCGGTTCCGGACTGCGCGCCTAGAACCGCTAGACCACCGCGGCCGGCTGCAATATTGGTGCACTTCAACAAGCAATGAGGAACTACGTGTTGTAGTTCGTATGGGCAAACCTTCTACATCTACATCTGCATAGATACTCCGCAAGCCACCGTAAAGTGCGTGCCGGAGGGTACCCTGTACCATTACTCGTCATTTCCCCTCCTGTTCCACTCGCAAATAGAGCGAGGGAAAACGACTGTCTGTAGTCCTCCGTATGAGCCCTAATTTTTCGAATCTTATCTTCGTGGTCCTTTCGCGCGATGCATCTTGGTGGGAACAGAATCTTTGGCAGTCAGCTTCAAATGCCGGTTCTCTAAATTTCATCAATAGTGTTTTCCGAAAAGAACGCCGCATTCCCTCCAGGCATTCCCATTTGAGTTCCCGAAGCATCTCTGTAACACTTAAGTTTTCTTCGAACCTAGCGGTAACAAATCTAGCAGCCCTCTTCTAAATGGCTTCGAATTCTTCCTTGAATCCGACCCAGTACGGATCCCAAAAACTCGAGCAGTACTCAAGAATAGGTTGCACCTGCAACCTATATGCGGTCTCCTTTACAGGTGAACCACTCTTCCCAAATATTCGCCAATAAACCGAAGTCGACCGTTGCCTCCCCTATCATAGTTTCCACATTCTCGTTCCACCTTATATCGCTTTGCAACGTTACGCCTAGATATTTAAATGATTTGACTGTGTCAAGCTGGATACTAGTAATACTGTATCTGCAACGTTAGATTTTTGGTCTTCCTACGAATTAACTTACGTTTTTCCACATTTAGGACTAGCTACCATTTATCAAACTAACTGGAAATTTTGTCTAAGTCGTCTCGTATCTTCGTACAGGCACTCAACTTCGACACCTTACCACGGCATCATCAGCAAACAACCGCAGACTGACGACCATATTCTTGGCAAAATCATTTATGTATGTAGAGAAAAACAGCGGTACTATCACTCTTTCCTAGGGCACTCCTGACGATATCCTTGTCTCTGACGAACACTCGCCGTCGAGGACAACGTACTATGTTTTACTATTTAAGAAATCTTCGAGCCACTCAAATATCTGTAAACTTATTCCATGTGCTCGCACCTTCGTTAACAGCCTGCAATGGGGTACCATGTCAAACACTTTCCGGAAATCAAGAAATTCGGAATCTGCCTGTTGACCTTCATCCTTAGTTCTCAGTATATCATGTGAGAAAAGGGAAAGCTGAGTTCCGCATGAGCGATGCTTTCTAAAACCATGCTGATTCGCGGACATTAAGCTGCTTAGCCTCAAGAATGTTTATTATATTCGAACTGAGAATGTGTTCAAGGATTCTGCAGCAAACAAAAGTTAGGGATATTGGTCTGTAATATTGAGGATCCGTCCTTTTACCTTTCTTATATACTGGAATCACCTGCGCTTTTTACCAGTCGTGACTTTGCGCTGGGCGAGAGATTCACGATAAACGCAAGTTCGGTAAGGGGCCGATGTCGTAGTGTACTCTTTGTAAAATCGAACTGGGATTCCATCCGTACCTGGTGAACTGTGAAAACAATTACAATTTCATTGCTAACTCGGAATGTAACATAGCCCCACCAAAGTATTTTTTTTTAATTGTTGGAGATGTGGTCCGTCTAAATGAAATGCTGGTTTTTGTGCCATACGCAATTCACTTCTTTTTATTTACGAACCACCTTCGATGAGCTATAATACGTTTGTTTTATGTATATAATAATGCGTTATATAATGATTCCAGATAAGTTATTATTTTGCAGTCTGTTGTTATTCTCTAACGTTAATCAAGAAACTACTTTTTGGAGCGCAAGTTTCTTAAGGTTAAATTACTAGTTGGTTCTACTTCCGATTTTGTGATCTTCTTATTCCATGTGTGTCGTCCTGAAGCATCAATTAGTTGACGTGTGTACACCAGGATGACCGATTTTCGGCGTTTTCGAACACATTTCAACTGTACGCTTCACCTGCGTTGTATTAGTTGTATGTGTTTACTGTACATTTTTTTAATTTTAAGGATGTTAAATAACGCAAACAGCTCACTTTTTGCTGCAAGCAGGTCTCGTATTATGTCCTTTTATTTCCACCGTTGACAACTGGAGCATTGTATTCCACGCTTTCATGATAATACAAATACAAACTCAAAGAAGTGCAAGAAAGAGTAATCAAAAATATAAAACTCTATCGAAGAATCATCACTCCTCAAAGTAATACCAGTTTTTCACTACTACGTCTCAGAAAATCTCGTATCTGAGCACATCTTTTGGAATTTCTTTTTACCTCTGGTATTGTCTAAAATTTGGCTCGTTGTCTAAGCGAATGAGTGCGTAACTGGGCAAGTGTCGGAATCGTTGCTCCTAGCTTTTCTCTGTCACTCATCGCTTTTTTAGCCTCTGGCGATGATCCGAATATGTCAAAAATGACAAGCTGCCCCACAATTCGGAGATGATATTAAACTATAGGTCCCACTATAACATGCTGTGTATGTCATTCAGAGACCGAGCGAGGTGGCGCAGTTGTAAGACACTGCACTCTCATTCGAGAGGACGGCGATTCATATCCCCGTCCGGCTACGCATATTTAGGTTTTCTGTGCTTAAGTAAATCGCATAGGATTGCCTCCTCAATCCGAGATTGCAATCCATCTGTAACGATCAAGTCAAAGGGACGTTAAATCCCAGTATTCCTTGCTTTTCTCAGTTCAGAGGTTGGAAGATGGTGGAGGCTAGCCACCTAAAATAAAACCACGCTTAGTAAAGCATTGTCTTGCTCAGACCAATCATGGGGTTAAAGAAAACTTCAATTTTACTGTTGATGTAGAGCCCGCTGTTTCTGTCGGGCTCAGAATAGGTTTAGTCGTTATGTCACATGTAGTTATCATTTGTTCTGTTTTCATACGCAATATTTTAACACTCCAGACTATATACAGTAGATAACCAACTCATATGAAAAAAAAATATGAAATGAGTTGAATTAACACCGTAAACTACATATGATCTAAAACTGTCTATAGTTGCAAGAAATGAAGACTTATGAGCATTGCAGTTAGCTATCAATCGAACACAGCAACCGAAAAAAATTAACGAAATCTAACACTTACAATAAAGGGAAATAAAACTAATAAACAAATGTGAAAAAATAGTAATGTAAAAATAACCACATTTAACAGGAGGGACCAACGAAAGAAACTGCAATATATAACTGACATAATTTGATATGTACTTGGGGTTTTAATTGCTTTCTTCCCTATTCGATGTGAAGCTTAGCAGTTCTCTGTGGAAACTAGTGTACAGCCAAAATAAAACTGGTCAGGAAAACGTAGTTAAACTGACAAGAAATAATTTTTCTTATTTAATGAACAGGAGAAATACATTTTACAGAAAATAATCGAAATGATCATCATTGGTCACCCAGCCAGGTTTTTGATATCCGTGATCTCTCTGAACGGAGCTCGGTGCGAGCAGGGAGGGTTTCTTTCAAAAGGACGCGGCCGATTTCCTGTTCTATGGTTATTCAGTCTAAGGCTGTGCTCCGTATCGAATGACTGCGTAGTCGGCGGTAGGTTCGATACCTCGCTCCATGCGCCTGTGCTGTATCTGACTCAACTCTTAGGCCCACACACTTGCTGCTGACACAGCAATGCTAATGAGAATCTTACTGTTTGAATGCTGAAAATTTTGATTTATACGTGACAGTTTGAAGTCGATCTAACTCGGGTGTGTCTTTGTAGGTCATTTGTAGCTAGCAACAAACCATCTTTCACCAAGTAAGTTCTCTAACGGACACCTATTACATGTTTGTTATGTGTGCGTAAGTACGGGAATATTTTTTGGTTTTCCTATAGTTTAGTCTTAGAGTTCTCTGAATATGTCGTATGAATACCCGAAGTTTCCGTGTACATCATCATCCTAATCCATTAATACTATCAAGTGGTCAGTAGTTAATTCCTAACATCTGGACCGCAGTTAGTGTCTTGTGGATTGCCTTCGATTGCGCGTGTAATTACCTCTTACTACCACGCTCTGCACTCAAAGCTTCAGCCTTTATAATAATTGACTGGACTATTTTATATACATACAGGGGTTTCGATATCTCTCAGCTAGACGAAAATTACATTGGACGTAGGCGTTGTCAAAGGCGGCTGCGATGGCCACCATTATACTTATTAGCCCTGCTTCCACCATGCGTCAGTCCCCTTTATGAAGTCGTTGGTGGATCTGCTCTTTCTGAAACAAAAGTGCCTCTGGCCAGGCCGTGAAATTCACTGCATGCCAGCGGGCGATTACGAAGTAGCCTATTATGGACTCTTGCCTGGGCGTTCGGATATAAAGCATCCTTATCGCAACGTTTTTAATAATATAATTCTTGCTGCAGTCCTGATCTCTAGACTTCCTCTTTGCGTGAGTGAATCATCCACAATATATGTTAAAGAAGACATTATCTTTGGAGCTGCATATTTCAAGATTTTTGGATACATAAATTCCCGCACGAGCAGCCGCGCGATGAGTCGTCGACGTTATGTTAGGAGGCGTTTTAGGCCTTCTGTTTTCAAAGTGTGTAAGAGTATTAGTCTTTCACCGAAGGCAACCGATGAGGATTCCATTTTCTCAGGTGCACACAAATGGATGGGTTTCCTGATTATTCTTCTCTTCTATTATTCTCCGGTCTCAAAATTTGATGTTTGTGATCATAAAGTGCACATTTCTCCTCATCATCTTAAAGACGGCTGAGACTATTTCTTCATCTACAAGAGACAAACACAAGAGGGTAAATGAGGTGTTCTGTTCACATTACTACACGCAGTATCAGTGCTAAGGTTTGGAGTTAACCATTCAGTGTATCTCAACGAACTGTCAACAACGTACAAGATGCCTCTCGGCTCATGCCTTTTCACGTTCATAAAACAGTGATCTGCAACTTCTGAACATGAAATATGATTAGATATCTAGTGGTCATTCGTAAAGTCGAATGAAACAGAGCACTGATAATAGGTAAAAACTATTTTGTATGATATGCATCGTCCCTCAGTGTCTGAACAACATACAGTTCTGAAGACCATTGGCGAGAAAAATTAAACATAATATATCTCTAACTGAAAATGACATGTACTTCATTACGATTTGCGTATGTGATAAAGCTGTACTTTCCTATGACTTGGAACGCATCCCAATATTCTTCTCTTCTATTATTCTTCGGTCTCAAAATTTGAAGTTTGTGATCATAAAGTGCTAAGCAACTTTAAGAAGGATTATTATAAGCATCAATTCTACAAACTGTGGACCACAATTTGCAATAGCATTGCACAGCAACATGTATCTACATCCTGGCGCAAAAACACTGCTAAAAATATGTCACAAAATCTTTACAGGCCATTGGTATTTTGGATCGTGAACCAGAGGCGACAGCTGAAGAATGTATTTTCTATAGCGCTGATGTTATTACGCATACACCTTAAAGTCAAATATTTGCTGGGCATTAATCACACTTAACGACGCAACAATCTTTTTAGAGGCGAATAATTAATTATTAAAATATATAGTGCAAGCCATACTTCCTATAGCTAGCAGCGGACCGTAAGTCGACCTCATAGACAACATACAAACTTTCACGTCTGTTGTGCGGTAATTTAACTTCCTTTCAAGGTACTGATCGCAGCTCGTGGTCTCGCGGTAGCGTTCTCGTTTCCCGAGCACGGGATCCCAGCGGGCTCAGGGATTTTCACCTGCCCCAAGATGAGCTGATGTTGTGTCGTCTTCATCATCATAATCATTTATACCCATTACGGTCGGAGGAAGGCAACGGCAAACCACCTCCATTAGGACCTTGCCTAGTACGGCGGTGCGGGTCTCCTGCATCGTTCCCCTACAGTCTGTCCAGAAGCATGGGACTTAATTTTCATTTAAGGTAATAGTCTGTTTTCTGACACAGAGGTGGACAGATGTGCCATTCCTTTGATATGTTACTATAATGCAGTCACGAATTTAATGTTACGTTGTTTATGACAAGTTTGTTTTTTCCTTCTGCGAAAATTTATGAAGTCAAGCTATTTTTGTGGCTTATCTAAAATGCGATATGTCAAATCGAAAATCATTTCCCACGCTACGACTGCATAATACGGTGACGTCCACATTATTCCCGCATAAACGAAGACAACACGAGTGAGTTTCATTTTACATCTGCGTGTCTGGGAGGTCACTGCCGTTCTCCTAAAAAGGTGAAGGGAAGTATGTGTTCACTTAAGCGATGCGAGTATATAAAACTTTTCTCATGCATAGTTTTCTCCTCTAAGAAACTAGATCTGAACGTTTCTTGTTTTTTTTCCTTTCTTCATTTTCCTTCACTCTCCCTGAACATCATACTTTTCCCGCTAAGGTCAACGTATTAGTAATTCTCGTATGTCAGCTTGTCACCCCTTGCGTGTAGGCTAAAATTTTCTCTTGTAGCCTATCGCGATTGCGGTTTATCGTATCACGGCATTGCTGCTGGAGGTGGTCGAGAGACAATGACTGTTAGCAGAATATGGAATCGGTGGGTTCAGGAGGGTAATGCGGAATGCCGTGCTGGATCCCAACGACCTCGTATCCCTAGCAGTCGAGATGACAGGCATCTTATCCGCATGGCTGTAACGGATCGTGCAGCCACGTCTCGATCCCTGAGTCAACAGATGGGGACGTTTGCCAGACAACAACCATCTGCACGAACAGTTCGACGACGTTTGCAGCAGCATGGACTGTCAGCTCGGAGACCACGGCTGCGGTCACCCTTGACGCTACATCACAGACAGTAGCGCCTGCGATGACGTACTCAACGACGAACCTGGGTGCACGAATGGCAAAACGTCATTTTTTCGGATGAATCCAGGTTCTGTTTACAGCATCATGATGGTCACATCCGTGTTTGGCGACATCGCGGTGAACGCACATTGGAAGCGTGTATTCGTCATCGCCATACTGGCGTATCACCCGGCGTGATGGTATGGTGTGCCATTGATTACACGTCTCGGTCACCTCTTGTTCACATTGACGGCACTTTGATCAGTGGACGTTACATTTCAGATGTGCTACGACCCGTGGCTCTACCCTTCATTCGATCCCTGCGAAACCCTACATTTCAGCAGGATAATGCACGACCGCATGTTGCAGGTGCTCTACGGGCCTTTCCGGATACAGAAAATGTTCGACTGCTGCCCTGGCCATCACATTCTCCAGATCTCTCACCAACTGAAAACGTCTGGTTCAAAAATTGGTTCAAATGGCTCTGAGCACTATGGTACTTAACTTCTGAGGTCATCAGTCCCCTAGAACTTAGAACTACTTAAACCGAACTAACCTAAGGACATCACACACACCCATGCCCGAGGCAGGATTCGAACTTGCGACCGTAGCGATCGAGCGGTTCCAGACTGAAGCGCCTAGAACCGCTTGGGCACACCGGTCGGTCAAAACGTCTGGTCAATGGTGGCCGAGCAACTGGCTCGTCACAATACGCCAGTCAGTACGCTAGACGAACTGTGGTATCGTGTTGAAGCTGTATGGGCAGTTATACCTGTACACGCCATCCAAGCTCTGAGGCAATGCGCAAGCGTATCAAGGCCGTTATTACGGCCAGAGGATGGTTGTTCTGGGTACTGATGTGTCAGGATCTATGCACCCAAATTGCGTGAAAATGTAATCACATGTCAGTTCTAGTATGATATATTTGTCCAATGAATACCCGTTTATCATCTGCATTTCTTCTTGGTGTAGCAATTTCAATGGCCAGTCGTGTATGTTTTCCAATCTGCTAGTGGGCTACTTATTTCACTGTTCATACTCCCGGATAATCTGTTCATTCAATTTCAGCATGGACTATACCAAGGGGTTTATATTGGTATCTTTCATGTTGTTGATCACAATGAGTGATAGATGGTGGAGGATAAACATGCCACATTGCACTATTCCTCTAAAACAGTAGCAGGCTGTCCGATGTCGGACAGATCACTATCAACAAAAGTGTCGCATACCCTCAGTTCATGACACACTGCGGGGAAGTTCGATATTTTACCCATGGCATTGGTACACCACCACCTCTTGTCTCATCTGAAATCCAATATTGCTGGTGAAAAGGTCTCCTAACACAGGGATTCGAAATAGGTACATCCAGGACGGTGACTGGTGTACCCCAATCGGAATCAAATGACGATACATGAAATTCGCAAAAGATCATCGCTATGTGAGTCAGGAAAACATTAGCTGTGTAGCCATGTCTCCGCCTTGCAGGCAAGGTAGAAGACTTCACATGCCGTCCCTCAGGACAGCCAGCTGGCGATGTGAGAACGCCCACCGTCCATGGGGGCGTGCTGAAAAGTAATGCCTCCAAAATTTTTGTGTGAAAACTCTTAAGGCTTTTTACATCAAACAAATATTACTCACATTCTAAATCTTCATTCTCCATGTTTACATATTTATTTTTGAACGTTGTCACCCTGGCGACAAACGAGAAACCAGTTTGTTGATACCGTCATTGTAGAATGTTTGACCTAGTTAACGGTGTCAAAGTCTCGCCTCTGTTTGCACCGCCTGATCATTATCAAACTGAAATGCTCGAAGTTTTAGAAACAGACGAAAATCGGATGGGGCCAAGTTGAGACTGTATGGAGGATGATCGTTGACAGTGAACCTAAGGAGTCAGATTGTTGCAGACATCGTAGCTCTCTTATGTGGTCTGACGCTACCATGCTGAAGGAGAGGGTGCTCTTACAGTTCGAAACTCTATCACAGTACGCTGTTTGTCACGCACTGATGTAGTTACGCCAGCCGGAGTGGCCGAGCGGTTCTAGTCGCTTCAGTCTGGAACCGCGCGACCGCTACGGTCGCAGGTTCGAATCCTGCCTCGGGCATGGATGTGTGTGATGTCCTTAGGTTAGTTAGGTTGAAGTAGTTCTAAGTTCTAGGGGACTGATGACCTCAGATGTTAAGTCCCATAGAGCTCAGAGCCATTTGAACCATTTGACATACACTCCTGGAAACTGAAATAAGAACACCGTGAATTCATTGTCCCAGGAAGGGGAAACTTTATTGACACATTCCTGGGGTCAGATACATCACATGATCACACTGACAGAACCACAGGCACATAGACACAGGCAACAGAGCATGCACAATGTCGGCAGTAGTACAGTGTATATCCACCTTTCGCAGCAATGCAGGCTGCTATTCTCCCATGGAGACGATCGTAGAGATGCTGGATGTAGTCCTGTGGAACGGCTTGCCATGCCATTTCCACCTGGCGCCTCAGTTGGACCAGCGTTCGTGCTGGACGTGCAGACCGCGTGAGACGACGCTTCATCCAGTCCCAAACATGCTCAATGGGGGACAGATCCGGAGATCTTGCTGGCCAGGGTAGTTGACTTACACCTTCTAGAGCACGTTGGGTGGCACGGGATACATGCGGACGTGCATTGTCCTGTTGGAACAGCAAGTTCCCTTGCCGGTCTAGGAATGGTAGAACGATGGGTTCGATGACGGTTTGGATGTACCGTGCACTATTCAGTATCCCCTCGACAATCACCAGTGGTGTACGGCCAGTGTAGGAGATCGCTCCCCACACCATGATGCCGGGTGTTGGCCCTGTGTGCCTCGGTCGTATGCAGTCCTGATTGTGGCGCTCACCTGCACGGCGCCAAACACGCATACGACCATCATTGGCACCAAGGCAGAAGCGACTCTTATCGCTGAAGACGACACGTCTCCATTCGTCCCTCCATTCACGCCTGTCGCGACACCACTGGAGGCGGGCTGCACGATGTTGGGGCGTGAGCGGAAGACGGCCTAACGGTGTGCGGGACCGTAGCCCAGCTTCATGGAGACGGTTGCGAATGGTCCTCGCCGATACCCCAGGAGCAACAGTGTCCCTAATTTGCTGGGAAGTGGCGGTGCGGTCCCCTACGGCACTGCGTAGGATCCTACGGTCTTGGCGTGCATCCGTGCGTCGCTGCGGTCCGGTCCCAGGTCGACGG
Source organism: Schistocerca americana (assembly GCF_021461395.2). NCBI lineage: Eukaryota > Metazoa > Arthropoda > Insecta > Orthoptera > Acrididae > Schistocerca > Schistocerca americana. The sequence continues at coordinate 747,068,730 of NC_060130.1, read as the reverse complement.
GCGCGTGCACCTTCCGCCGACCACTGGCGACAACATCGATGTACTGTGGAGACCTCACGCCCCACGTGTTGAGCAATTCGGCGGTACGTCCACCCGGCCTCCCGCATGCCCACTATACGCCCTCGCTCAAAGTCCGTCAACTGCACATACGGTTCACGTCCACGCTGTCGCGGCATGCTACCAGTGTTAAAGACTGCGATGGAGCTCCGTATGCCACGGCAAACTGGCTGACACTGACGGCGGCGGTGCACAAATGCTGCGCAGCTAGCGCCATTCGACGGCCAACACCGCGGTTCCTGGTGTGTCCGCTGTGCCGTGCGTGTGATCATTGCTCGTACAGCCCTCTCGCAGTGTCCGGAGCAAGTATGGTGGGTCTGACACACCGGTGTCAATGTGTTCTTTTTTCCATTTCCAGGAGTGTAGTTACGTTATACATCCCGATGTTGCACGCTACAATTCGGAGCTCTCTAGCTGCAGGTGGCTGCAAATATGTAGACATGAAGAATAAAGATGTAGAATGTTAGTGACGTTTGTTTTATTTAAAAAGCTTTAAAAGGTTTCACATAAAAATTTTGGAGGCATTGATTCTCAGCACGCCATCGTAACAGTTCGCTGAGTCGATTGCTGTCTTAAAGACTCTTTGCATAGGCTCTCGGTTATCTTCTGTTGGATAGTTTCGGGTCTGTAATAGAGTGTGCAGTTGACAAAAGCACTAACGAACTAGATTCTGCTGAGGATATCAGGAACTGTGTCTGGATATACTCATGACGAACCAGGTATTGTCAAGAACATCGTATCTGAGTATGTGTTCATTGATGATACTAGGTACCTGTTTTACCGTCACGGCAGAGATTTAGATCTAACGCTAGTGCACAACGGATCCAGTCATTTTTAATCCCATGGAAACTCAAGAACCTCAGCAAATTAGTGCACAATCGACATAGTCATTTTTAAGTTTAACGAAACTGTTGGAAACTTAAAGAAAACGTGTAACTCTAGTAAGAAGGAACTTCAGCAGTATCGGGTCCAGCTCCGGCGGTTTTCGAAGAATTTAACATATCTGCAAATGGCTGAGAAATTTGTCTATAGGGTTTATAATAATAATGTGTGTGAATTCCTAAGGGACCAAACTGCTGAGGTCATCGGTCCCTAGACTTACACACTACGTAAATTAACTGAAACTAACTTAAGCTAAGAACAACACACACACCCATGCCCAAGGGAGGACTCGAACCTCCGGCGGGAGAGGCCGCCCAATCCGTGACATGGCGCCTCAAACCGCGCAGCCACTCCGCGCGGCTAACAGAGTTTACATCACTTGTGTTCGTCATAAGAATCCGTAATGACTCGTGTGTAACGGCTAACAAGCATGTAGTGAATTTCACGGACTGATCAGAGACAATTTTGTTCCAAATAGGGCAGATCTGCAAATGATTTAATTAACAAGGCTAATGCGTGGTGGGCACCTCGGCTAGTATACGAATTTGCTATGTTAGTGATGCTGCAAGCGATTTTGACAACGACTGACGTCCAATGTTTACAGTTTATTGCAGAGATATCCAAACCCCTACATGTCTTTAAAATAGTCCAGTGAATTACTATACTTTGCGTTGGATGCCGGACAGTAGAAGTTAATCAGACTAATTACCAATGGCTTTTCATAAAATATATCACTTTAGTCTTTCTTTCATTATTGGTTTCCACTATAAATTAGTTTGTTCCCAAAGTTGAATCTCTTTGTTAATTTTAGTATGTCACGATTCATTGAAGTTTATATTTTTGACCTCTCATTATGCCAAAGGAAAGTAATTTTGTACCCACAACGTTTGAGTTCAAACATCAGTAGAAGCTGCCAGTGCAAGAGTATAAGACTTAGGTAGCCGACTTACGCAGGTTTAGTCGCTGTTACCAGTTTGATTCGTACAACTTTTAGTGGTCGAACCTTCTACGGTCTCTTTAAACTGGAACACGCCTAATTGGGAACTGCTTGAGCCAGCTGCTTCCAGACGAAGTTCTTTCGTTAGCTACTGCTAAGCTTCGCTGGCAGCAGGGCACAACTTGCAAGACAAAGCAGGTACAACAGAGTAGAATGCGACGCAGATGGAGTCCATTTCTCCCCCAGTCAAAACGATCACAGCTGGATCAGGGCATCTCTGCCAGCAGGGTCCCACCGAAGTCTTGCTTCACCTTCGACCTCCTCTTCCACTCACTCCAATTCATCACCAGCGTTGCAAACTCCTCCAGGAACCACCACCTTGCTCTTGTGATAGCATAGGTACAGGAAGACCGCCATTATACGCTAGAAGCGTGTAAAACGTTATTGTTGTCTGTTAAGTCGCTGTACATGTCGAAAAAAACCGATTTTAGTGTACGAGCAAGTCGTAAACAGCGTGTGGAGGTTCCCAGCAGGCACCGTCCAAGCAGGTGCTAGCGGTGTTCTCACATGGGGGAAATGTAAATGGGATTAAATGGGATCCTCGACATTTCTGCCATCGTCGCCTACAGACCAACAATACAGGAGCCTATTGGCCTACCGTGAACATCCGTTTCTTCGCCTGTTGCACCCCACAGGAGACTGTAACTTTAATAAGAAAACCAACTACCCCATAGGTGCAGAATTCTGCCAGAACAGCTGAAGGAACACTGCATGAAAATGAGGGTACTTGTTCATCCAAGATCAGTTCTATACAACACATCAGCAACGCCATCAACGTAGATGAGTACACCTTGAACCTAGCCAGCTCCGATCAGTTTCCACGACTTGTAGGAGATGGTGTCTTAGATATGGAAAATGCCGGATCTCCTTTTGAATCGTAATCTTAATACATTGCCTGACAAAAAAGTAAAGCACCCAGAAGATAGGTCGAAGGTCATTGTAACTTCGTACAGCTACGGGTCTAGCGTCAGGTCACGGTTGGTAGCGATTGACGGGAACTATGGCGGCACAACGGACATCCTGTGTCCTCATGTATTACCTCGCATACGACAATGTTATGGTGACATTTTTCAACAGGACAATGCTCGTCCACTCATGGAAAGCCTGTCTATGAACTGTCTGCCTGATGTTGAAGTACTCCCAAGGCCAGAAAGATTCCCCGATCTGTCCCCGATAAACCATGTGTGGGAACAGCTCGGACATAAACTCCGTCCCAGTGCCAGTAACCAGGATACTAAGACCAGCATTTGTGGGCCGGCTTCCCCCGGGACAGGACGCAACGGCTTTATGACACCCATCCCAATCGAATTAGTGAATACTTCGAGGCAAGAGGGTGCGCAGCGTCATACTGACATGTGGGCTCATACCATCAAATTCTTCATAAATTTGACTCGAGTTTTTAATCGCTGAAATAACGTTGCATGCCCTCTCAACCCTTAAAGTTTCATTTCGTTTCCTCCTCCCCTCTTGGCTGCTCCAATTTTTTAGTCTGTCACTGTGTATTATTTGAAAGGAAGAACTTCCCTGGTATTGCGGACATCAGTAACTTGAAACTTTGCCTGTTTCTCATCAATCACGCTTATTAACGAATCAGTGACCCAGCTGTGTCATTGCTAATGGTGATACTTGTCACTGATGGTTGAAAACTATACTACTGGCCATTAAAATAGCTACACCACGAAGATGACGTGCTACATACGCGAAATTTAACCGACAGGAAGAAGATGCTGTGATATGCAAATGATTAGCTTTTCAGAACATTCACACAAGGTTGGCGCCGGTGGCGACACCTACAACGTGCTGCCATGAGGAAAGCTTCCAACCGATTTCTCACACACAACAGCAGATGACCGGCGTTGCCTGGTGAAACGTAGTTGTGATGCTTTATGCAAGGAGGAGAAATGCGTACCATCACGTTTCCGACTTTGATAAAGGTCGGATTGTAGGTTATCGCGATTGCGGTTTATCGTATTCGCGACATTGCTCCTCGCGTTGGTCGAGATCCAATGACTGTTAGCAGAATATGGAATCGGTGGGTTCAGGAGAGTAACACGGAACGCCGTGCTGTATCCTAACGGCCTCGTATCACTAGCAGTCGAGATGACAGACATCTTATCCTCATGGCTGTAACGGATCGTGCAGCCACGTCTCGATCCCTGAATCAACAGATGGGGACGTTTGCAAGACAACAACCATCTGCACGAACAGTTCGACGACGTTTGCAGCAGCATGGACTATCAGCTCGGAGACCATGATGCGCTTACCCTTGACGCTGAATCACAGACAGGAGCGCCTGCGATGGTGTACTCAACGACGAACCTGGGTGCACGAATGGCAAACCGTCATTTTTTCGGATGAATCTAGGTTCTGTTTACAGCATCATGATGGCCGCATCCGTGTTTGGCGACATCGCGGTGAACGCACATTGGAAGCGTGTATTCGCCATCGCCATACTGGCGTATCACCCAGCGTGATGGTATGGGGTGCCATTGGTTACACGTCTCGCTCACTTCTTGTTCGCATTGACGGCACTTTGAACAGCGGACGTTACATTTCAGATGTGTTGCGACTCGTGGCTCTACCCTTCATTCGATTCCTGTGGAGCCCTATATTTCAGCAGGATAATGCACGACCGCATGTTGCAGGTCCTTTACGGGCCTTTCTGGATACAGAAAATGCTCGACTGCTGCCCTGGCCAGCACATTCTCCAGGTCTCTCACCAACTGAAAACGTCTGTAGCAATTTTAATGGCCAGTAGTGTAGATTCACTCACCTCGACCGATTTTCTTTTGGCTTTATTAACGACTGATTGCTGTACTGGACTGGGCACATTTTTTCTGAATTGTTCATCTGGGTTTTCACATACTTAACTGAAATAATTAAATGCGTCATTCACTGTACCACCGAGCCGTACTTAGCCATTCAATATCCTGTTATGTGAGACTGTGTATTATTGTTCTGACAGAGTGGAAGTGACTCGAATTGGTACTCATTATTCAATTAGGGATAAATTTATTTTTTGTGACAAGTCGTTAAAAGGAAGAAATATAGAATTTATTTTTGTTTTAAGTTTTTAAAATTAGCTCACACAGTAGTGAGTCTAATTCTGTGAAATACGAGAGGAACTCGATTCCCATGATTCTGAAGTTTGACTGATTTAGTTTAACACGGTTTAAGTTAAATTGCAAAGTCGCGTGCTATCACACTGCAAAAATGGTAGAGAATACAGTATTTATCTCAAGACGTAATTTTTAGTGGGTGCCTTTGTTAATAAGGCAAAAATCTCTCCTATTACAGGATTTAGGAGATTTATTAAATTATTAGTACGAAAAGATTTTTTACTTTCATTCGCTACACAGATGCTGAATTTAAAGTGGCGATGGAGCAGGTGAAATTTTATACATATGTGGTCCGTTTCAGTATGGATTCCCCGTTACATTCACATAACATGAATCCTTCAGACCATGTAGGTCTTCAATGTGCAGGTTTGTCAGTTGCTCACAGATACACTTTCTACAAAGGAAACCACGATTTCTAGCGAAGCTAAATAATAGAAAAGCTGATTATAAATTACAATGAAACATTGTTGAGGTACCTGTCAGATATACCCATAAATTTACATTTACGGATGACCATGTTAACATTTTGCACGTAATATTTACTATCGTGCTCAAAAGTACCCGAACGATCTGAATTGCATTCCGCCTGATTTGTATGCAACCCATATAACGTAGCTGTCTGGCAGTTCCTCTAATTTCTTGCCGGTACAGCCTTTGACTACACAAAATGGCTACTGCAAGAGACCACTAGACAACACTGTTCTGTGTGGCTTTCGGTTGAGATGGAAAATAACACGACGATAATGCAAATGTCACGAAACACTTTATTAGAAATGATACACATCTAACACTTGTAAATTCAAATTTATTACAATAGGCAACATCTCAAAAAGCAAGTTTCAACTTCAAATTTTATACTAGACTAGAACCCAAAACTCATATACAGTAACTATTTTCCCAGTTAACTAACCCAATACGATCTTAAATATGGTCCCAGTCATAAAAAAAAGTGGGCGTGTGTAAACTTCAAATGACGTGGCGTTAAGTATTGTGCTGGAAGTTGATTCGAGCACAGCACCTAATAGATTGTAAACTAAGTACAATGAAAGGTTTGCAACCCTGATTGAAACTGAAATCACTGGACGAAAAAGTTTTGCCTTACTTGGTTTCGAATCCGGCACCTATCGCCGTTGTTTTCTAGCGATAAACAAACGTTAAATATCGGTGTGTTTCACAACCAGCGACAAAAGCGTATGTTTTAACTGGAAATAGCGTGAGGAATAGTTCCGTGCAGAGTGGAAATCGAACCTGCACATATGATCATTGTTGACTACACACGAAGAGACATTCAGCTTCGAATTATTTTTCACCAGTAGCTAGTAGTGGCATGTTTGAATCTGAAATAATGTTACGAAAAGTTCTGTATCTGACTGGGAACCAAGGCAGGTACCAATCGTTATTGTTGACAATGCACGGAGACATTGTTAAAATCATGAGTATTGTTCACTTGTAGTGGGGTGTGCGCATGCTACAACTGGAAGTGACATGAAAATTTTTATGTCGGGTCACGATTTGAATCCAGGCACGCACCTTTCGTGGAGACTTTGAGGAGTTTTGAATGTTGTGAACAACAAATGTGTGTTAATGTATGTGAAATATTATGGGATTTAACTGCTAAGGTCATCAGTCCCTAAGCTTACACACTACTTAACCTAAATTAACCTAGGGACAAACACACACACCCATGCCCGAGGGAGGACTCGAACCTCCGCCGGGACCAGTCGTACAGTCCATGACTGCAGCGCCCTAGACCGCTCGGCTAATCCCGCGCGGCGTGAACAACAAAAGGTGGAACTGTATCGTCCCCAACGGGTCACATCCAGCGAAATGGGAGATCTTAGTTTGAATCCAAAACTAGTAGCAGTTTTTCAATATCTTAAGTACAAGTATAAATACAATAAGAAATAAGTCCCTGCGGCCTTACATTACTATCCGTTCATTAATACAATAAAATTCCTGATTAGCTAACTGGTGCCAAATTCTACTTGCCGCGACTTCCGTCTTTACACGGCCTAAACTACACAGGCGCTCCTCCTGTCGGTAGCGAATGGACATCGATTAATGTGGATTTGGAATCAAGGTGCAAACCTACGTTGTTCATTCTTTTTAGACATTTTTCGCCATTTAACTGTTAACTGTTCATTATTGTACACCATCATGAGTTCGGCTTTGTAGCCATTCTCAAGTACATGTCGAATTGTTGAAGTATGTCTGAACAGTCTGTGACCTGTCACCGTCGCGAAAACATATTTCGTCACAGATAGGTCAGAAATAAATTAACATCTCTAAACACACTTGAGAATGGTTAAAAAGCCGACATCATGATTGTGTACAATAAGCGAACAATTAACAATCAAATGGCGGAAATTTCTTTCAAAACATTCTGTACGACTATAATCACAGACGAAGAAAAATCATTATATACGTTGTTCAATTGGTGTTACAAGAGACGAAGAGGATCTGTTCATGCTTGTTAAAAATGGTTGTCCGAAAAGTGATTCGAACCCAGACTTATCGAGCAAGAAATTAGAGTTATCCCAATCCCTCTGTTCTAGAACAAAATTTTCGTTATGTAATTACAAAGTGAAATTTGCTTTTTTGAAATGTTATTAATTGCAATAAACTTGAATTTACTAGCGCTAAATGCGTATCATCTCTAATAACGTGTTTCCTGATTTTTGCATTGTCGTAATATTATTCTTCATCTGAATGAAGGCCATACAGAGCAATGTTCTCAGGTAGTAACCATTTTGTATAGTCAAAGGAGTGTACCGGCAAGAGATTAGAGGAACTGCAAGACAGTTATGTTATGTGGGTTGCATATAAATCAGGCGGAACGTAATTCAGGTAGGTGGAGTATTTTTGAGCAAGATAATACAATTTTTACACCAGAGGTTGGAAATTCCGCTTCAGTTGTAAAGTTCTTTTATTATCACACGACCGGTTTCGGGCTCTTATAAGCCCATCTTCAGGTGTCGTAACTTGGTGCTGTGGCCCCCGAGCGCCGCGTCGGACGTGTACCAGGCGCAGTGTGCTACCTATGAGCGCGGAACACGGAGTTCAGTAGAAATGATTGACTCTTACATCGTCCCACACACACCTCGCGAAATGATCGCGACGATAACAATCAGAGAAATTAGACCTCATGTGGGGTTTACCGACAGTTCCAATTCCTGTATAACATTTGCAGTTTGGACCAGAAAACGTGGGAATTTGTAGTAGTGTTAGAAGTATCTTCCAGCGCACACCATAAGGCATCTTATGGAATACAGATGTAGATGTTACTCGTATGAATGTAGGTGTCGTTTCACACTACTACTGGTGTTTATGAGACGAACTGAAATATTACGTTAAGGCCCCTGCTCCTCGGATCCAACGATATATGGGGGATCAAAGAGAACGATAATAATTAGAACTGTCACTCCATCAGAAGCAAGGATAAAACCACATCTGTGAAGAGAGACAGCAAATGAAAATGAGGACAATTTGCTTCATACCAAAGACCGCGAAAATACGCTGTCTAATACAAATATGACGCACGCAGGAAGGAAGAGCGAAGCGAAACTCCATGGGGTGTGTGGCTATGTGATGTTATTTCAGTGCTTACAAAAATGAGTCAGAATTTAAAAAGAAATTGGCAGTATGAGCCTATTTATCAATAAGACGTTGCATCCTCTTTGGCCTGAATACGTGCTCTGATTCGGTAGGGTAGTGTGTCATTAAGCCGTTGTTTCCTCTCCTGGAGCAAGCTGACCTACAACTATTATAACCAGTCCTTGATGTCTTAGATACTCGTACTGGGACCGAGCTGACTCCACAAATGTTCTATCGAGGACGGTTCTGGAGATCTAGCTGGCCTCGAGAGCACCTCAACATGATGCACACAGTTCGTAGAGACACGTGCCATTTCTGATGCAAACTGCAAATGGTACACAGGAATTGTAACTGTCGGTAAACACCATATGAGCTATAATTTCTCTGATTATTATTCCATTTCCTGTTGAAAAATTGTACCACGATCTTGTTGAATGAGAGGTAACACACGAGGACGCAGGTAGTCCGTGACGTACCGTTATGCTGTGAGAGTTCCCTCAATCACTACCAGCCGTGACCTGCAGTCATACACGATGCCAACAGTAACACAGCGGCGTCTCTTTCAAACTTTGGAAGAGTAGAAGTTCACCCAGCCTGCCATACTTGCAGACGATGGTCATCCGGTGTAGTACAAAAACACGATTCATCACTGAATAAGTGCGGCGCCATTCATTAGAAGTCCATGCTTTCCAGTCGTGGGACCACTCCAAACGCAGTCGTTGGAGTTGTGGAGTTTAAAAAAAAATGTTTAAATGTGTGTGAATTCCTAATGGACCAAACTGTTGAGGTCATCGGTCCCTACACTTACACACTACTTAAACTAACTTATGTTAAGAACAACACACACACTCATGCCAGAGGGAGGACTCGACCCTCCGGAGGGAGTGGCCGCGCAATTCGTGACATGGCGCCTCCAACCGCGCGGCCACTTCGAGCGGCAATTGTGGCGTTAACGGTAGCCTACGCATGGGACATTTATTCTCTAGTCTGGGTGCTGCTAATCTCCGACCAGTGTTGCGGGATGACATAGAATGCTGCGGTCACCCGGTCACTTGTTTTCGGATGGCAGACGCAAATGTGAAGCCGTTACGATGTACCTGCTGCACGAAACGTCGATTCCCCCTTGTGGTGGGCAGACGTAGTCGAAAATGGTTCTGAGCACTATGGGACTTAACATCTATGGTCATCAGTCCCCTAGAACTTAGAACTACTTAAACCTAACTAACCTAAGGACATCACATACATCCATGCCCGAGGCAGAATTCGAACCTGCGCCCGTAGCAGTCGCGCGGCTCCGGACTGAGCGCAGACGTAGTCGACTGGGACCTTGAGAAAGAAGAAACCTGCCCTCACGTTTCCGTGCACACCATCGTCACATCCGACTGTTCCACAATTCTGGATATTCCACAATTAGACCAGCCGCCCAGATGGAGACCCACAATGAGACCCGTTTTAAGGTCTCTCAGGTGGTGACAACGCTGTCTGGCACGTGAACGCGGCATCACCGTATTTTTCGTAGTGCTCACTCAATGTCTGACACTGTTCACAATCTTATACAGGGTGTTACAAAAAGGTACGGGCAAACTTTCAGGAAACATTCCTCACACACAAAGAAAGAAATTATGTTATGTGGACATGTGTCCGGAAACGCTTAGTTTCCACGTTAGAGCTCATTTAATTACTTCTCTTCAAATCACATTAATCATGGAATGGAAACACACAGCAACAGAACGTACCAGCGTGACTTCAAACAGTTTGTTACAGGAAACGTTCAAAATGTCCTCCGTTAGCGAGGATACATGCATCCACCCTCCGTCGCATGGAATCCCTGATGCGCTGATGCAGCCCTGGAGAATGGCGTATTGTATCACAGCCGTCCACAATACGAGCACGAAGAGTCTCTACATTTGGTACCGGGGTTGCGCAGACAAGAGCTTTCAAATGCCCCCATAAATGAAAGTCAAGAGGGTTGAGGTCAGCAGAGCGTGGAGGCCATGGAATTGGTCCGCCTCTACCAATCCATCGGTCACCGAATCTGTTGTTGAGAAGCGTACGAACACTTCGACTGAAATGTGCGAGAGCTCCATCGTGCATGAACCACATGGTGTGTCGTACTTGTAAAGGCACATGTTCTAGCAGCACAGGTAGACTATCCCGTATGAAATCGTGATAACGTGCTCCATTGAGCGTAGGTGGAAGAACATGGTGCACAATCGAGACATCACCAACAATGCCTGCCCAAACGTTCACAGAAAATCTGTGTTGATGACGTGATTGCACAATTGCGTGCGGGTTCTCGTCAGTCCACACATGTTGATTGTGAAAATTTACAATTTGATCACGTTGAAATTAAGCCTCATCCGTAAAGAGAACATTTGCACTGAAATGAGAATTGACACATTGTCGGATGAACCATTCGCAGAAGTGAACCCGTGGAGGCCAATCAGCTGCTGATAGTGCCTGCACATGCTGTACATGGTACGGAAACAACTGGTTCTCCCGTAGCACTCTCCCTACAGTGACGTGGTCAACGTTACCTTGTACAGCAGCAACTTCTCTGACGCTGACATTAGGGTTATCGTCAACTGCACGAAGAATTGCCTCGTCCATAGCAGGTGTCCTCGTCGTTCTAGGTCTTCCCCAGTCGCGAGTCATAGGCTGGAATGTTCCATGCTCCCTAAGACGCCGATCAATTGCTTCGAACGTCTTCCTGTCGGGACACCTTCGTTCTGGAAATCTGTCTCGATACAAACGTACCGCGCCACGGCTATTGCCCCGTGCTAATCCATACATGAAATGGGCATCTGCCAACTCCGCATTTGTAAACATTGCACTGACTGCAAAACCACGTTCGTGATGAACACTAACCTGTTGATGCTACGTACTGATTTGCTTGATGCTAGTACTGTAGAGCAATGAGTCGCATGTCAACACAAGCACCGAAGTCAACATTACCTTCCTTTAATTGGGCCAACTGGCGGTGAATCGAGGAAGTACAGTAGGCTACATACTGACGAAACTAAAATGAACTCTAACATGGAAACTAAGCGTTTCCGGACACATGTCCACATAACATCTTTCCTTTATTTGGGTGTGAGGAATGTTTCCTGAAAGTCTGGCCGTACCTTTTAGTAACACCCTGTATACCCTACTAGGCCTGATAACACCGAAAACGAACATCCCTAATGCACTTTGATGACCATGCTACTTGTCACATACTATTGCAACCGTAATTATTTTCATATTCGCCGATGATGTGTACGTGTGCGAAGTTACATTTACATTCGACTTACTTCTGGACGCTTCTCTTTTTTGTAATGAAGTGTACAATTACGCATATGACATCCGAGCGCAATAAGTAATACGCAACCCCTTTTACTATGGAAAGAGTCCTATTGAAAATCCCTTATTCTCAACTTCTGTAATGTGTAATCCATTTGCAATCAAAGATGAAGTTCTACAAATGGTTCAAATGGTCCTGAGCACTATGGAACTCAACGTCTGAGGTCATAAAAATGGCTCTAAGCACTATGGGACTTAACTTCTGAGGTCATCAGTCCCCTAGAACTTAGAACTACTTAAACCCAACTAACCTAAGCACATCACACACATCCATGCCCGAGGCAGGATTCCAACCTGCGACCGTAGCGGTCGCGTGGTTCCAGACTGATGCGCCTAGAACCGCTCGGCCACACCGGCCGGCTGAAGTTCTACAGTCGCATTAAACAGTCCCTGCAGATAAATCGTGGAAACGAAATATTATTTGCTGAGTCATAATTAATATTGTTTCTGTCAGCTGAATGTATATACCTACATGGAACTTACAAAGAAGCCTATTATAGCGACGTATTTCAGTTCCAGGGGTGTATTCAGGAAGTTATGCGAAGATACGAGCTAACTAATGTCAATGTCCTGTATGATACTAATTGCCGGCCGGGGTGGCCGAGCGGTTCTAGGTGCTTGAGTCTGGAACCGCGAGACCGCTACGGTAGCAGGTTCGAATCCTGCCTCGGGCATGGATGTGTGTGATGTCCTTAGGTTAGTTAGGTTCAAGTAGTTCTAAGTTCTAGGGGACTGATGACCTCAGATGTTAAGTCCCATAGTGCTCAGAGCCATTTGAACCATTTTGATACTAATTGTATTAATACGCCTAAAGATAAGATTTGGCAGCGACCATGTAAACGTCGTAGTCATTCTATACTACACACTGTTGTGCCAAAACATTATGACCATTGCTCCCGCGAGGTTCTATGCTGCCTGCTCATGCTGAGGGCACGGTGCGCGGTAAGAGAAGTACGAGGGTTGTCCAGAAAGTAAGTTTCAATCGGTCGCGAAATGGAAACCACTGAAAAAATCTGGTAAAGCTTTGCGCAGATGTGTTGGGCAGTGTCTCTAGTATGCTCGTTGATCGTGTCGTATCGCTCTTTTCAGTTTTGAGCGAACAGTGATCACGTAAAGATGCCTAGAGAATAGCGTCTTCCGCCAAGTATGAGGGCTTGATTAGAGATTTCGCCTGTGTCATGCAGCCCACATAACACAACTGTCGAGTAGTTCCTTCTTCGTGCCAATTCTCGGCCGCTCACTGCAGGGGTAATGAAGACGCTCCTGCAGCGTTTCCGATGAGACGTGTTTGATCGCTCACAATACAGTCCGTAATTGGCTCCCCCTGAGTCTCATCTCTGCTCACAAGAAACGTTGGCTATGAAGACAAAATTTTTCCACAGATAACGAGCTGCAGAGGAGTGCAGATAACTGGCCGAAAGCACAGGCTGCTGCTTTCTATGACGAGGGTATTGGAAAGTTGATACAACACTACGACAACACTTGAAGTTAGAGCGGTGACTATTTAGAGAAGTATGTGGAAGGTGTATCTAACTGTTGCAAATAAAACGTCTCTGGTTTTCACTGCGGTTTCCATTTCGCGACCGATCGGATCTTACTATCTGGAAAACCCTCGTATATGAGCGGAGCAGAGGCGAATGTGGAATCATTCTAGCGACGGTAAGAGGAGCAAGTGCGGAAATCCGCCGACTTAAGCGAATTTGACATAAGCTAGATTGTTGTGGCCCAGTGCCTGGGAGCGAGCATCTCGGGAACGGCGAAGCTGTTCGGCTGTTTGGGTGCTACTGTCGTGAGCAACTATGCAAAGTTTAAACAACGAGTAGGCGCCAATAAGTTTATCAAGAGAATCGTGTCGCCTGGTCGGATGAATCCCGTTTATTGTTGAACCGTGTCGATGGTCGTGTCCACATACGCCGTCATCCAGGTGAACGGCTGCTAGAAACATGCAGCTCGCCACGGACGCAGGCCGGTGGGAGCAGTATTATGTTATGGGAGACATTCATCTGGGCCTCCATGGGACCTGCGGTGGTAATCGAAAAGACCATGACAGCAGTGGACTATGTGAACATTGTTAGGAACCACCTGTATCCCCTTATGCTTGATGTCTTCCTCAACAGCGATGGCATCTTTCACCAGTATAACTGGCTGTGTCACATGGCCTGAATCGTACTGCAGTGGTTTGAGGAGCTTGAAGTAGACTCACGTTGATGTCTTGGCCATCAAATTCGGTTTATCTGAATCCGATGAATCCCAGCTGGGACGCTATCGGGTGCCATCTCCGCGCCCACAAACCAACCGCTCGTAAGTTACGGCAAGTGTGTGACCTATGCGTAGGCATCTGGTGTCACAAATCTCTAGAAACCTGTCAAGCACACTACTGACCATTGCAATTGCTACACCAAGAAGAAATGCAGACGATAAACGGGTATTAATTGGACAAGTCATTATATTTTCACGCAATTTGGGTGCATAGATCCTGACAAATCAGTACCCAGAACAACCACCTCTGGCCGTAATAACGGCCCTGATTCGCCTGAACATTGAGTCAAACAGAGCTTGGATGGCATGTACAGGTACCGCTGCCCATGCAGCTTCAACACGATACCACAGTTCATCAAGAGTAGTGACTGACGTACTGCGACGAGCTAGTTGTTCGGCCACCATTAACCAGACGTTTTCAATTGGTGAGAGATCTGGAGAATGTGCTGGCCAGGGCAGCAGTCGAACAATTTCTGTATCCAAAAAGGCCCGTACAGGACCTGCAACATGCGGTCGTGCATTATCCTGCTGAAATGTAGGGTTTCGCAGATATCGAATGAAGGGTAGAGCCACGGGTCGCAACACATCTGAAATGTAACGTCCACTGTTCAAAGTGCCGTCAATGCGAACAAGAGGTGACCGAGACATGTAACCAATGGTACCCCATACCATCACGCCGGGTGATACGCCAGTATGGCGATGGCGAATACACGCTTCCAATGTGCGTTCACCGCGATGTCGCCAAACACGGATGCGACCATCATGATGCTGTAAACAGAACCTGGATTCGTCCGAAAAAATGACGTTTTGCCATTCGTGCTCGCAGGTTCGTCGTTGGGCACACCATAGCAGGCGCTCCTGTCTATGATGCAGCGTCAAGGGTAACCGCAGCCATGGTCTCCGAGCTGATTGTCCATGCTGCTGCAAACGTCGTCGAACTGTTCGTGCAGATGATTGTTGTCTTGGAAACGTCCCCATCTGTTGACTCAGGGATCGAGACGTAGCTGCACGATCCGTTACAGTCATGCGGATAAGATGCCTGTCATCTCGACTGCTAGTGATACGAGGCCGTTGGGATCCAACACGGCGTTCCTGAACCCACCGCTTCCATATTCTGCTAACAGTCATTGGATCTCGGGCAACGCGAGCAGCAATGTCGCGATACGATAAACCGCAATCGCGATAATCTACAATCCGAGTCGGAAACGTGACGATACGCATTTCTTCTCCTTACACGAGGCATCACAACAACGTTTCACCAGGCAACGCCGGTCAACTGCTGTTTGTCTATGAGAAATCGGTTGGAACCTTTCCTCATGGTAGCACGTTGTAGGTGTCGCCACCGGCGCCAGCCTTGTGTGAATGCTCTGAAAAGCTAATAATTTGCATATCACAGCATCTTCTTCCTGTCGGGCAAATTTCGCGTCTGTAGCACGTCATCTCCGTGATGTAGCAATTTTAATGGCCAGTAGTGTATTACCGAGACTCCATGGCCCGTTTTGTAAACTAGAATTCTGATATTTCCTCCTCCTCCGCTAAGTCAGCTGATCGATATTCTTCTCCGCGGAGGATGTAAAACTCGACTAGACACTCTCCAAGGTTTGTATGGACTGAGACGAGACGAGGACAAATAAAGAAACGAGTACTGCGTCTAGTTTGTATGTTAGAGGAGTGGAGCGGGCGCGCTCGGCTGGCAGGCGCGCCCATCCCGCAGAAGGAACGGGATTTCACGCACTGCGGCCACGGCCGCCGCCGCACTGCCAACACAAAGGCGCTGCAGATAGGGCGCGCTCTGACATGGCAGCGCGTCGCTCCCTCCCACGGCCACGTAAACGCTTTTCACCGACACCCACGGAGACGATGACCCCACAGCGCACTGGACCGAGCTAACACGTGCATATTACGTACGTCCTTACGCTCTGGTGACCTTTCAGGGCTGCTCACGAACGTTTATTTCTTCAAAAAATTGTAGAACTCGGTAGAGTAGAAACGAATTTTTTCTGTCAGGTGCAAGCATTTGTTTTCAGCCGATCTCTAGCGCGATTCAGTCAAATTCTGTGCGCTGGGAGGGAGAGAATGCTAATGTCAACTCGCCAGTCTGATTTATGGTCGTATGAACGTCTATTATACAGGTTTTGCAAACAGATTTATCCGATTTCATAAAACTGTATCTTCTACGTGACAAAATACAGAAACTTTGGTATATTTTAACTTTCGCACAGGACTACGAAGTTTTTATTTTCAAAAGAACCATCTAAATTTGCATTTGTATCACCATCTGAACAAAAGTGCTGCACGGCGCTATGTAATTGTAGAATTGACCACTAGCTGTAACGATATGCGGACACACCAGTAAGCTTTAATTTTCAATAGAGCCATCTATGCCGGCCGAAGTGGCCGTGCGGTTAAAGGCGCTGCAGTCTGGAACCGCAAGACCGCTACGGTCGCAGGTTCGAATCCTGCCTCGGACATGGATGTTTGTGATGTCTTTAGGTTAGTTAGGTTTAACTAGTTCTAAGTTCTAGGGGACTAATGACCTCAGCAGTTGAGTCCCATAGTGCTCAGAGCCATTTGAACCATTTAGAGCCATCTATATTGCATGTGTATCACTATTTGAACAAAAGCATCTGGCCACTGCGGAACTGACCGCTAGATGACACGAGAGGCGGCCCCGCCAGTAAAAAAAGAGGACGGCGAGTATTGTGTTGCCACTAGAGACGCAGTTACAGCAGAACGGATCGTCAGAAGAGCTCAGTGGCTTCGAAAGTAGGTTTAGTCATTGCGTGTCACCTCAGTAAAAAGTACATCAGGGGAATTTCGATGCTTGTAAAGCTGCTTACGTAGACTGTCGCTGATGTGTTTGTGAAGTGAAGAAATGAAGGAACAACCGCAGCTAAACCGAGAACCGACAGACCTGACCTGCTGACGGACAGAGAGCGTCGAGCACTGTGGAGCGTGGTTTAAATAAATCGCATGAAATCAGCGGAAGGAATTATTCGTCAATTCCAGGGTGCTACCGGAAGACCAGCTAGCATAATGACTGTGCGTAGCAAGTTAAAAAGAATGGGGTACAATGGTAGAGGAGCTCTTCATAAACTAGACATTTCTGTAGTCAATGCAAAGCGACACGTGGGGTGGTGGTTGACTGGAAACGAGTGATCTGGAGTGGTCAATCAGACTACAGCTTTCGGCAGTCCGATGGAAGGGTTCGGGTCTGATGAATGCTTGGAGAACGTTACCTACCATCATTAGTCCAAGCATTATGGAGAAGTAATTTCAAAAATTATTACCTGAAAAAAATATGAGCGTGTAGAAAATCAAATTTTAAGTGGAGTTTCTTTTTCATGAAACTCTGTCCAAGATTGTCAATATGGACAAAATTTGCAAAAAAATGCTTTTTTTAAATAAATATAAAGCTAATAGCATGGTAGAACAACTCTTTGTGAAGAAACAAGCCAGGATGTATTACTGTAGGGCCATTCGCTGAGAAGATCTAGCCAATCATCGAGAATATGTTTTTAAAAGAAATCTGTAAGTTTCTAAAAATAAAAGACATTTTTTAATTTTTCAAGCAAGTGCTTTTTTGACTTACTGTGAGTTATACTCACAGTAAATAGCAAGTATGGGAAAGTGAATTTTAACGAGCCAGAGGGAGTCCACTTGTTGACGTGTTTACAGATAGAGCTCGGAGCGTAACAAAGCAATAGATAGCTATAAAATAGCAATCGATAGGTCTTTTTAACCCCTACAACTTTCTAATTTACCATTTATCGGTCAGAGCTATAGTTTTTTTAATTATTTAAGGAAAACCATTTTTTGTAGATTTAAGGATTTTTTTTGGCTGTTCGCCGTCTTGGATCAAGTTTTATGAAATAGCAAATTTATTTTCTTATACGCTCGTATTTATCGGTTTTCAGGTGGTAATTTTTGCAGATTTAACATTACGCCGGTACTACATGTATAGAACCAACTACGAAGTACAGAGAAAGTGGTGTTACAGTAAGGACTTGTTTCTCGTGATCAGGGTGTGGTCGCCTTACTGAGCTTAAGAAAATGTTAAGTTCGGAAGGACATGAGAAAATTTTAGAGCATTGTATATGGTGTACAGTAGACGAACAGTTCGAAGACTGTGATTGCTCGTATCACACGACAATGCACCCTGCAATAAAGGAGCATCCATGAGGCAATGTTTTGTGGACAATAGCTTTCCTGAGATGGACTAGCCAGTCCAGAGTCCCGACCTAAACCCAATGGAACACATTTGGGATTAGTTGGAACGTCGACTTCGCTCTAGATTCCAGCGTCCAACATCACTATCTTCTGCGGTTTCGGCTGTTGAGGAGAAATGGACTCCCATTCGAAGATAAATTCAGACACTCCATTGAAAGTGTTCCCAGTGGAGTTCAAGCAGTCAAAAGGACGAAAGTTGGACGTACCCCATATCAGTGTCCTACAATAGGCGTCCGCATACATTTGCTCAGGTAGTGTATGATGGAGTGGTGGTGTTCAACTGTGAAGTCTGATCCTAGCCTGATTATATCCAGCTTACTTGATGCATTACTATAATTTTTGTTTGTACCGTAATTATAAAGCGCTATCAAGTCCTGATGTTACTTTCATTTCTCTACAGAGAAGCTCCGCCAACTAAAAGTCCTTTTTACGTAAATTGAAGGTGAAGGGGGAAGAAAGGAAAGGAACTCATGATGTCAGCTGCAGAGGAGTCAGTAGCTCCCTGATAAAATGTGTGATGGCCTGGAATTTGAACCTGAGATATTTTGCTTACCAGGCAGTTGTGTTAACCACTGCCTCATACAGACACAGTGTTCACCGCACTTGCTCGGACTATCTCGGTACGCCCCATGGCTGACCCACGTTCCCCCTAGCGCCACCTAACCGCAGATCCCGTCCGTGTTCTCCATGCTTGCTAGTTTGAGAGTCCCACAGGAGGTCGAGCGTGATTGTACACTACTGGCCATTAACATTGCTACACCAAGAAGAAATGCAAATGATAAACGGGTATTCATTGGACAAATATATTATACTGGAAATGACACGTGATTACATTTTCACGCAATTTGGGTGCATAGATACTGAGAAATCAGTACCCAGAACAACCACCTCTGGCCGTAATAACGGCCTTGATACGCATGGGCATTGAATCAAACAGAGCTTGATGGCGTGTACAGGTACAGCTGCCCATGCAGCTTCAACATGATCCCACAGTTCATTATGAGTAATGACTGGAGTATTGTGACGAGCCAGTTGCTCGGCCACCATTGACCAGACGTTTTCAATTGCTGAGAGATCTGGAGAATGTGCTGGCCAGGGCAGCAGTCGAACATTTTATGTATCCAGAAAGGCCCGTACAGGACCTGCAACATGCGGTCGTGCATTATCCTGATGAAATGTAGGGTTTCGCAGAGATCGAATGAAGGGTAGAGCCACGGGTCGTAACACATCTGAAATGTAACGTCCACTGTTCAAAGAGCCGTCAATGCGAACAAGAGGTGACCGAGACGTGTAACCAATGGCACCCCATACCATCACTCCGGGTGATACGCCAGTATGGCGATGACGAATACACGCTTCCAATGTGCGTTCACCGCGATGTCGCCAAACACGGATGCGACCATCATGATGCTGTAAACAGAACCTGGATTCGTCCGAAAAAATGACGTTTTGCCATTCGTGCTCGCAAGTTCGTCATTGGGCACACCATAGCAGGCGCTCCTGTCTATGATGCAGCGTCAAGGGTAACCGCAGCCATGGTCTCCGAGCTGATTGTCCATGCTGCTGCAAACGTCGTCGAACTGTTCGTGCAGATGATTGTTGTCTTGGAAACGTCCCCATCTGTTGACTCAGGGATCGAGACGTGGCTGCACGATCCGTTACAGCCATGCGGATAAGATGCCTGTCATCTCGACTGCTAGTGATACGAGGCCGTTGGGATCCAACACGGCGTTCCTGAACCCACCGCTTCCATATTCTGCTAACAGTCATTGGATCTCGGGCAACGCGAGCAGCAATGTCGCGATACGATAAACCGCAATCGCGATAATCTACAATCCGAGTCGGAAACGTGACGATACGCATTTCTTCTCCTTACACGAGGCATCACAACAACGTTTCACCAGGCAACGCCGGTCAACTGCTGTTTGTCTATGAGAAATCGGTTGGAACCTTTCCTCATGGTGGCACGTTGTAGGTGTCACCACCGGCGCCAGTCTTGTGTGAATGTTCTGAAAAGCTAATCATTTGCATATCGCAGCATCTTCTTCCTGTGGGCTAAATTTCGCGTCTGTAGCACGTGGTGTAGCAGTTTTAATGGCCAGTAGTGTACCTTCCCATGGAAGCTGGTGGATTGAAGCCCATCGAGGGAACTCAGTTATGTGAACGCGTGATGTCTGCTCTTTCAGACATGTTTGAAATAACAGACACCTCGCATTCATATAAATAATCTCTCTTGGCGGATACCCCACCTCATGTCACCAAATCGTAGAGACAGTAAATGCAATTCTAAGGTAACGATATTTTTAATGTTTGGAACAGAGTTCACTGTGGCCTGGACATCATCACCTACACTATACATATCTCTGGTGGAGTATGCACCCTCGCGAGCAGGTTTCCGTTTGCCCTAATGTAATTTGCCAGACACCCCATACTCTTGTAGGAAACCACGCACGGTACTACAGATTGTGATGGTTATCATATTGTGATCCCTAACAGCTGAATTGAATGCAGACAATGAAAAGCCGCTTGCCATTAATGATTTCTTCAGAATTGACCAACATCTCTTGCGAATAAAATGATGATACCATATACATATCGATCAACATCATGTTCCTACACTAGTTCTGGAAACTTTGTTCTAGATGAACGGTAAATAAGAAAGTTCAGGGAGCCGTTCAGCATGATCAATGATTTTGGCTACTGGATTTACTTGCTCTATCAACCAGTACTTCACTGTGTTCTAATTCACATTCGAGCAGCAGCTACTTTGAGAGTAATACTTCACACACACTTTCAGAATTTGCTTGATCCGATTCCACGCTATAGTACTGAAGCTGATGGTGGCTTCACAGATTACTGTCAGTAATGTTGTTGCACTGGAATCAGTCTTGTTTCTTTTTTATCATTATTATTCTATGCAGCATAAAGCCCATGCTTTGCTGACGTTAGTTCCACAGCGCGGCTTTTTATCAATGAGACAGTATTTTCTGTGCTCATCTGAAATCTTTCCTCTACTATTCCTCTGGCCATAATCTAAGAAGCTCATTTCAGTCACCTTAAATTAAGCTTACAATTCAGTATCATGTTAACACCGATATTTTAAAAAAACCATTACTTTGAATAGGATCGTGGGAAAAAAAGTCACCCACTTATCTTAACAGGTCTAGAGAAATCAGACAAAATTCAATATATGAATCGCAGGTCAAAAATTTGAACATTACTCTTCTCGAACATAAGTCGAGTGTCTTATTAAGAGTATCCCTCCACTTTCTTTCAATCCCAGTGCGTATGCCGGTATGCACAAAAATGATGCTACAACTATCCATCTCAGAGCATCATCTCTAAGTATCGGGTCAGGGGCCAGTGAGACACCTGTAACAGGATAAAGGTGCGCCTCATATTGTTCATTGATATGAAAACCTCTCCATTCTCACTGTAAGGTTTCATAAAATTTCACAACTGGAAGTAATTTCCATTGTGTATTTCTAACATGTCGAAAGATGTAAAAAGCTAACCGAAAGTAACGAGGGATCAATGTACTAACCCACGAATGCGTAATTCTGAGTTATTGCATTTTATGTATCTATTAAATTAAAAGACAAGATCATCAATACAATAAGACAAAATAGTTTATATAGGTGACAATTCGTTCTATAGGCATAAATGGAACTACTTTTACCAGCAAAACACAACAAATATAGTAATCAAACTGTTCCTTGCTGCACTGAGAGAAAGCACTTTCATCGGCTGACCCTCTGTACCAGTGGTTCCCAATCCTTCTGAGAGCACTATCCCCGAGTGCAATCAGATATTAATTAATAACCCGTTCGCCCCATCATCTTCAACGTTAGCGCCCATTTAAAATTAAGAAAGAAGAAAGAAATTCTGTGAACGTTTCTATTTTTAAAATTACAAAAGATAAATGATATTTAGTTTTTGTAGGAGTTTTATTAAACCACAAACTACGAGTCAGTGACACAGTTCAGACAAAAAGGAGCTTTGAAAATATGGTGCTCAAGAAGAATGTTGAATATTACAAGCGTAGATTCAGTAAATAATGAAAAACGTACTGCCTCGAATTGGGAAAAAGGAACGTAATGGCTCAACCCGATTAAAAGAGGGGATCGGTTGATGAAACGCAGCCTAGGGAAACAAGGAATCTTTAATTAGGTAATAGTGGGGAAAAATTGTAGAGCGATACCAAGGCTCGAATACAGTAAGTAAATTCTAATGGATGTAGTTTGAAATAGTTATGTATATATGAAGATACTTGCACAGGATACACCAGCGGGGAGAGCTGCATCAAACCAATCTTTGGACGGAAGAAAACATCATGTCACAGTGTTGATCTCTGCGAGTTGGAGGATGCGATACATATTGCGACGTCAAACCCGTTTTATAATGATGTTTTATAGTACCCTTCCTTCCGATATATCGACATTGAGAAGTTAGAGACGGTCGCTGCGACTTCCTGATAAATTCAGAAGGTATCTAATTTACCCTAGATTAGTAAACCCTCGTAAAATTCACGATTGCAGTAAGTTACAAAACAGGACGTTTCTGGACACATTTTCTAGGGGTCTTCATGCCTTACTATCTGAAAGAATACCAGGCGGTTGCAACAGGCCGTTTAAAGTTGGACCTTCGTATTAGGCCAAATATAACGGAACAGAGACGGTTTTAAATAATATAACTTCAATCAAAATTTTTACGAAA
The DNA here is from genome assembly GCF_021461395.2 of Schistocerca americana. Classification (NCBI taxonomy): domain Eukaryota; kingdom Metazoa; phylum Arthropoda; class Insecta; order Orthoptera; family Acrididae; genus Schistocerca; species Schistocerca americana. The sequence continues at coordinate 747,045,534 of NC_060130.1, read as the reverse complement.
GGATAGAAAGGCGGGTGATATCTTTGTGCATATAAAAGGGTTTCGAACTCAGTTTTATCTTTAGTATTAAGCGTTTTTTTGTTTTTTGGAAGTAACCAATTATTATTGGGGTGAACATGTTGGCCACTTTATCCGACGAAAAGTGTGCCCACTTTTCCTTGTCGGACGCCATGTCGACATTAGTGGTGCACAGAAGAAACAATCAAACCAAAATAAATAACGAGGTCAAAAGACGTTATCTAAAAACTGATATTGTAAGGAATTATTGCTCTCCATGCAAGTGAGGTAACAAGAATAATCTAAATGACTTATACTGCATCAGGCGACTCAAAAACAAAAAAAAAGTCTTTACCGAAAAATAACGGAACAAGCTTCCACTGTCAGCCTCACTGGCAACAATGGCCATGCATGCATATTGGAACTAGTGCGACCACTTCTCGGCAAGCAACAACGTTGTTCAGGACAAACGATATGGAATAGCCACTTTCTCCGTCCTGGTCACTTTTCACATCTTTTCCACCGACCTTACGATTAGTTTGTAAGCCACATCAATTAGTATGTTACAAGAGTAACTGCAATATGAGACACGATCACAAATGTTTACTAAATGTTTTGAATGTAATTTTCCTTTTATTCATAGCACTGTTTTACCATAGCCTTAATTTGATTGTACACTACTTGCTACAAACAGGTACCACGTTTGAAGATGACAGTCTCTATTATGCGCATTCACGAATCTATGTTACTTCCGTCTGACATTTATACCATAACAACCGATCGGTGCTAGTTGCGCACGCTTGTGAGTTGTCAGCACTGGAAGACAAACAATAAAATATTTCCCGCCCCGCTTAAATTTCCCCTACAGTGGCCGAAGTACATGCCACACTGCCCGTGACGTATGCGGCAAACTTTACTTAGCTTATCGCCGAATTCACCAGCGTCAATAAAATTAAGTACATTTTAAAATATTACTGTATCTGTAAGTATTTTTGTTTGTTACTAGCAAGAAAAACATTCACTCTTAAGCGGGGTAGGACGTCAAATGGGCCGACTTCGAGAAGGAGAGGCACCACAGGACATTTTAATTTGCACTGTCTATACTTTTACAAATAAATTCATGAAACTTTGTCAGCATGACCAGGAAGGATTCAGGATTCACACTCATAGCAGTGGAAGTTCAAAAACACGAAAAAATAATATTTTTTAAGTGTGAAATTTCATGATTTTTTTCACTTACTGTTGGCTGCATTTGTTGCTATAGGTACACTTTCCTTCATAAGTAAGAGAGATTCAAAATTGGTTCAAATGGCTCTGAGCACTATGGGACTTAACATCTAAGGTCATTAGTCCCCTAGAACTTAGAACTACTTAAACCTAACTAACCTAAGGACATCACACACATCCATGCCCGAGGCAGGATTCGAACCTGCGACCGTAGCAGTCGCACAGTTCCGCACTGAAGCTCCTAGAACCGCTCGGCCACCGCGGCCGGCAAGAGAGATTCTTCGATGAATTTTCACAGCTTACAAACCATACTTACAGGTGTATGAAACTCTAGAATTTATTTAATCTGTGGAAAAATGAACGGGCTGTTACGTTTTACGTTTTTAACAGATTTGGGAAATTCTAGAGTTTCCTACACCTTTAAGTATGGTTTATATGCTGTACAAAATTCATCCGAGAATCTCTCTTGCGTATAAAGAAAAGTGTACCTACAGCAACAAATGCAGCCAATACCAAGTGAAAAAATGATGAAATTTCACTTGTAAAAAAATGTTTTGTTATGTTTTTGAACTTCCTCTGCTATGAGTGTTAATCCTGAATCCTTCCTGGTCATGCTAACAAAGTTTTATGAATTTATTTGTGAAAGTATAGACGTTGTAAATTAAAATGTCCTGTGGTGCCTCTCCAGCTCCAAGTCGGCCCGTTTCACGTCCTACCCCCCTAAGAAGCTGTTAACGCTTTGTATTCGGCTGTTAGTTGCTTTACGCATATTATTATAAAATGCGGCTAAGGACCACGGGCCGCACGAATACTTGACTCAGAGGTCATGTGGCCCGCGGGCCGCAGTTTGACGAACAGTTGTTTAGCAGCAATATAACATCTCCTCCCCTCCCCCCCTCCTCTTTAGCGTTCTACGGTTAAATATTCAAATTCATCTGAATTTTTCCAACGACAATTACGTTACAACTTGCTTAACTGTGACTTATCAACAGTTATTTTATTAAAATATGTGAATCGCTCAATTTAATCATCTTGCCTTAACTTAAGCCTGCTTTCGGCAACGGCCGGACTGAAAGACTTATGCCAGAGTGGTAGGCTCATATTTACAGCACGGAGCGGAGCGACGCGCTATTTGGGCCAAGAGGCTGCGCCACTCGTGGGAGCGAGCCGAGCCTCCGCCGGATCAATACCGCCCAAATCAGCTGAATCGCGCTATCTGCAGCCTCAGCTCCACAGATCGTCTCTCCGCGACCACTGTCAGCGTTGCCTCAAATAACTGCTGCTAGCTGACGTGAAACAATATCCAACCTAGTGCGGGAAGAAGGTATCCGTGAAATGTCGGAAGGCGTACAGCGGAGGCTTTACGGTTGCGTTGGCTGCAGCAGCGAGGAATGAATTCGAAACAAGACCTCTGAATAAGGCACAACTTTGGCCTGGAATGATTTTATTTTCATTTAGTGCGGCGCATGGCAGAACTACAACGCTACTTGCTCGGCAACGGCCTGTTAAATAACTCTTGTTGTTCGCTGTCTTATCGAAAGCAGAAACTTTGAGAAACGTAGGTGTAATAGAATTATAAGGATTATAAGTTGAATACAGCACCCGCCCACAAGTGAGGTACAAAAAGCTTATTTACATTTAATAATTACCGATTCATATATATATTTTTTCAGATAAATCACCAAACTGCTATTACGAGGGCGTGCTGAAAAGTAATGTCTCCGATTATTTTATGTTAACATTCTAAATCTTTATTCTTCATGTCTACATATTTATGTTGCAACAAAGTCATCCTGGCGAGAACACATTTCACTCAACGATAAACCAATTTGTTGATACCGTCACTGTACAATGTTTGACTTTGTTGAGAACCTCACTTTTGCTTGCACCACTTCATCACTACCAGAGTGAAGCCCTTGAAGGTGTTCTTAAGTTTAGGAAGCGGATGAAAATCGAATGTGGCCAAGTCAGGACTGTGTGGAGGCTGATCGATGACATGAACCCAAGGCGTCAGATATTTGCGGATATCGCAGCGCTCGTGTGTGGTCTGGCATTGTCGTGCTGAAGGAGAGAGTGCTCCATGTGTCAACGAACTCTTCGAATTCGTGCTTTCAGTTTTCTGAGGGTCTTGCACGCACCGACATAGTTACGTTACACACCGCGATGATACACACTACAATTTGGAGCTCTCCAGCGGCAGAGTGTTTCAGCTTGTGTGAGGGAAGAGGGATAGTCGACCGAGTAATATGCATGACATGAAATATCTCAACCGATCAAGAGAATAGAATAAAAAATTTGCAGTAATAACTTTACAGCACGCCCTTGTAAAAGCTTTCATTTTGAGGCGTTTTGTGCTCGTAAATTGTTTCTTGCTCTAAGAAACAATTTTTGTTTGAAATTCAGTGAACAAAAATAAAAGGAATGGTCTTAAAGTTGATTACTATTCAATTTGGAGAAAACTTTCGTGGTATATGTTCTTGAGCCACGCATTCGTCGTATTTTTGTATTGTACTTTTCGAAATTTCGCAGTGGTACGTGTGCACTATATAAGTATTACAGCATTCACCAATTATCGATTTAATCGTCACAGTTCCATGTTTCAGATCACCACACACTATGCCAGCTTCACATCGGTAACGACACGGTCCGCATAACGCTTGTTGTTTTCTATCAGCATTGCGTTACTGCGCACCACGCAGGTACAGTTATATCTATGTGCTCAAAGAGACGGCAGAGTACTTCGGAACTATTTAGACAGATAAACAGATGTATGATTTCTGTTTCATTGACCCATGGCATGGGGATCCTTAAGGATGTAGAACATGGCATAAAACAAAAATATACGATACGTATTTATAAAACTGGTCCTCATTGATGTGGAGCGATTAAAAAATCTGGAACATCGTTTCGTTTGAAATTAATACCAAACTTATCACTAGTATATAAATTTATGTAAGCAAAAATGGATAACATAATTCTTACGATGCTGTAGCAATGAACCAACAAACAGTAATAACTTCAGAACACTTACTTATGGCCGGCCTCTGTGACCGAGCGGTTCTAGGCACTTCAGTCCGGAACCGCGCTGCTGCTACGGTCGCAGGTTTGAATCCTGTCTCGGGCATGGATGAGTGTGATGTCCTTAGGTTAGTTAGGTTTAAGTAGTTCTAAGTCTAGGGGGCTGATGACCTGAGATGTTCAGCCCCATAATGCTTAGAACCATTTGAACTAACTTACGAAGATCACATTACTGCACTGAAGATGTGCAGAGGTTAGATTTTATGTAAACGTCACGTTATTTGGCAATATTAATACCATCTATATTAATTGGTTCCATTAAGAAATTCACCAACGGAATAGAACGAAATGGCCATCAAAATATGTTTTAGACTCTTAAATCCTACTCTACTAGTAGCTAAACTTTTTATGGCTACTGACAAGTTATTGAAAATGTGTGTTCCTGAATTGTGAACATGCTTATAGACCAAAATAAATGACTTCTAAATTTTTATGTATACTATTGTTGTTTCTCTGATTGAATCCATGACTTGAGCTGTTTGCTTGAAAAAGAGATACATTATTTATTATAAATTACATTAAGGAAGCCGGCCGGAGTGGCCGAGCGGTTCTAGGCGCTACAGACTGGAACCGCGCGACCACTGCGGTCGCAGGTTCGAATCCTGCCTCGGGCATGGATGTGTGTATGTCCTTAAGTTAGTTAGGTCTAAGTAGTTCTAAGTTCTAGGGGACTGATGACCTCACAAGTTAAGTCCCATAGCGCTCAGAGCCATTTGAACATTAAGGAATATATGTGCTGTGAAAGAGTAGTTACTGTACCTAGTTCCTTGACTAGGTCCCTTGCTACTCTGGAAGCCACTGTACAAGGAAATGAACAATTTTTGTTTCTCAAGTTGCGCAGTTTACTTCACCAACTATGACGAGATCGCAAGGACTCCATAGTTGTGGGATGGCATTCCACGTCTTAACGAAAACCTCCATGTACTATTGCCTGTCCAACTCTATACCTAAAATTATACATCGGTTTACACATGCAAATCCTATGAACGATTCGTTCAGCCGGTATTATCATTATAAGGATGTGGCATCAGATCCAGCAATATTCCGCTAACTTTGCAGGCTTGCGGAAGGATCACGGCTTACACTTAACCTCTTGTGTCACAACCTGTGCGCTGTTCCTAACTAATGTACAGCAGTCGCAGTTTCTGCGAACATGCTTCCTTCCTAAATTCTAATGGACACACGCTGGGAAACGAAGTATATACTCCATTACAAAGATCTCCAACGGTGTCTCGATTTGAGATGAGAGTTGATTAAAATTCATCGAGTCGTAAAATTCAGCCAGCACTAAAGTGTGAACTTTTTAACGTAATGTCTCAGACTTGAGAATAAAACTTTCATTTATCTCATCCTTTCAATGGAACCACTCCAGCATCAGCCTTAAGAGATTTAAAGAATTCAAGGGCATACTAAATCGTGATAGTCAGACGGTGATTTGAACTCATACCTCTCGATTGCGAATCCTACACTTTAACCATTGCTCCACTCTGAAGATTTCTGTATTAAATTACTATATATGCATTGCAGGGATACTTTATACCAATAATATCATTAATTACTTCCACAGATTCATAAAAATCTGTAGGAAGGACCCTATCTCCAACATTTACGTCATCGATGTAAAGTTGTAGGAATACCACATAGTCTAATATTTTGAACTCTGAACTTTATAACGAAAACAGTGAGAGAAAGAGATATGAGTGACATGTTGATAATAAATATGAAGAAGACTTCATCTGTTAAGCAATTACCTCGACTACGATACTGTAGAATACACACTAAGTGTTTCTCGCACGCGGTTCTAGGCGCTTCAGTCTGGAACCGCGCCACCGCTACGGTCACTGGTTCGAATCCTGCCTCGGGCATGGATGTGTGTGATGTCCTTAGGTTAGTTAGGTTTAAGTAATTCTAAGTTCTAGGGGACTGATGACCTCAGATTTTAAGTCCCGTAGTGCTCAGAGCCATTATGTTTCTCGCACAACACTACATTCAGTTACACTCAGACTTTATTTCTTTGGAAAAACTGTTGAATTATTATTTAGTGCAAAATAATCTGCAGCTGTCAATACTTCTGATGATACGCTGGGATTTCTACAACTAGTTAAAAAAAAAGATACATACATATCCAACGATCACAGGCCCTGTAGACCACATGGTGTTTCCAAAAACTACCTTCACTTCTTTCTGTTTTGTGCCTGGTTCCTCCGGATGTCTTCAATCCCACAGGGTTGACACGTCCTTCGGCAGGTTTCATCGTCCATCCATCTCTGCCTTCGTTTTCCATCAAGTGCCTTCTTCACCCGTCGTTCTTCTAGCAGACGGACTACGACGCCCGCCCACTGGATTCTTTAGTTCTTCAGCTTCTGCGGGATTGTTGTTTAATGCATGAAGAGGTACATTTCCTCATTCTTCCTCCTTCTCCACTCTTCTTTACCCGAGATCGACCTCCATATCTTTCTCATTACTCTTCTTTCAGATATTAACAATTTTTTTCTTTTTCTCGTACGATTATGTTCCAAGTTTCCGAACCGTAAATGACTGTGTTATAGATTCCCATATTAGTGTTCGTTAGTATTGATTCTGATCTGAGCGTATCCCTTAGGGAATAGATACATTAAGTGATAAAAAGTATCCGGACACCTGGCTGAAAATGACTTACAAGTTCGTGGCGCCCTCCATCGGTAATGCTGGAATTCAGTTTGGTGTTGGCTCACCCTTAGCCTTGCTGACAGCTTCCACTCTCGCGGGCATGCGTTCAATCAGGTGCTGGAAGGTTTTTTAGGGAATGGTAGCCCATTCTTCACGGAGTGTTGCACTGAGGAGAGGTTTCGATGTCGGTCGGTGAGGCCTGGCACGAAGTCGGCGTTCCATAACATCCCAAAGGTGTTTTGTAGGATTCAGGTCAGGACTCTGTGCAGGCCAGTCCATTACAGGGATGTTATTATCGTGTAACCACTCCGCCACAGGCCGTGCATTATGAACAGGTGTTCGATCCTGTTGAAAGACGCAACCGCCATCCCCGAATTACTCTTCAACAGTGGGAAGCAAGAAGATGCTTAAAACATCAATGTACAACGTAGGCCTGTGCTGTGATAGTGCCACGCAAAACAACAAGGGACGCAAGCCCCCTCCATAAAAAACACGACCACACCATAACACTACCGCCTCCGAATTTAACTGTTGGCACTACACACGCTGCCACCTTCCGCCTAACTGTCATAGTACTTGCAGTGGACCCTGATGCAGTTTGAAATTCCTGTGTGATGCTCTGGATAGATGTCTGCCTATTACACATTACGACCCTCTACAACTGTCGACGGCCTCTGTCAGTCAACAGACGAGGTCGGCCTGTACGCTTTTGTGCTGTACGTGTCCTTCACGTTTCCACTTCACTATCACATCGGAAACAGTGGACCTAGGGATGTTTAGGAGTGTGGAAATCTCGCTTAAGACGTATGACACAAGTGATACCCAATCATCTGACCACGTTCGAAGTCCGTGGAGCACCCCACTCTGCTCTCTCACGATGTCTAATGACGACTGAGGTCGCTCATATGGGGTACCTGGTAGTAGGTGGCAGCTTAATGCACCTAATATGAAAAACGTACGTTTTGGGGGTGTCCGGATACTTTTGATCACATAGTGTACATTTCATTCGCACTGCTATTCTTCCCTTTATGTCCATTTCTGTGCTGTTGTCACTGGTAAACCAAGACACCAAGTATCTGAAACAGTGATCTCCCTTGAATCTCATGCCATCTATCTCAAGAAATTCTCCTTGGTCTTGTCTTCCTCCTAATTGTACATATTAAACTAGCATGTGGGAGAAATTTTTGTGTTTTCAAAAGTGTTATAAGCATTTGATAATTGATTACACTGCTCTCTGGACTACGATGTCTGTTTTCAGAAGCTTCTAAACTTACGAGGACTAATTAAAAAATTATACCGAGAGAGATTTATATTTATGAAACGATTAAGTGATGTGCAATGTGACATGTCTAGTGGGATATGACCGTATTTTTGTGAAAATCTTCTAAGCAGTCGAGGATAAAGCGTATTTTTAAATGTGGCATGAAATACGAAAATTTCCTCTTTAAACTGGTCGAAAGTTTGTAATGAAAGCCTACACTAAATTGTTAAAACCTTCCTTTAATGTAATTTTGAAGTAATACCCCTAGGAAGATTAGAAGAAACAAACTTTGGAAACTGAGAAATACACTAAAATTTACAGAAAATAGGATTCTGAAAAATCAGTAAGTGGTTGTCTATAGTGGAGAATGTTTTTGACAATGTTAGAATCCTGAATAATCGACTCAGTAACCACGCCACTTGCTCAATATGTGAATTAAAAGCTGCACTGGTGAAATTTTTCAGATGCTATAACACCACGATGTCTGCTGTCAGCTATACGATAGCAGCAATACTCAGTTGCCTCGCAGGTTTTATATTCTCTTCTCTAGGGTGTTTTTCTACTATACTCAATGGTTTTCAGTGAATGAGAACTAATCATAAAGCCTTACGTACAAGGAAAACGCACGTTACCGTTTTGAGGTAAGAGCCTGTAGCGCTTTACCACAGAAATAATCTCCGAAAAATCCGGCGTTCGAACAACCATTTGATAGTTGAATAAGTGGGATGCGACAGATTTTCGATTAAACTTCGCGAATGTCGCGCAGATGTTGCTACGCTCACAAGTTGCCCCGCAATCGGAAGCGTTTAACAGAGCAGTGAACTGAAAGTTTTGCAACTCGAGGAACTTGAGCTGTATCGAGAAAAGTTAAAGTTATCCTCCGAAAATAGCAGTACATCTTGCGGCTGGAATGTAGTCGTCGTGATATTAAACAGTGATTTTACAACTTGAGTCTTTCTTTCTCTACCTATCTGTCTACTTTCTCTTTTTTACTCTCACCTCCCCGCCAGACTCTCTTAGTTTTTTGCGCTTACTTTTCTTTCCCTCGCTCTATTTCTGTCGATCTTTGCTTTGCTTTTTCGTTGTTTGATTTGTGAGTGAGGAAAAATTCATGTGCTATCAGTCCTTAGAGTTTAAACTCATTTACTTTCCATCTTTTTCAAAAGTTAACGGTTGCAGCCTCGCGATCGCTTCTACGATTTTGATAGTTGAATAAGTTTCCACTTTAACTCGACGTCTAGTTTTCTTGGAGAATGTCTGTAAGGAATCCAAACCACAAACTCTGGCTCATTTCTAGGAAGGTAGGGAAGATAAAAAACAACCTTGACAACTTATTTGCTGATAATTATTAAACAGATACACTGCTGTTGTATCACCTGTAGGAGTAAAGAGCACTTCTGCGCAGCCTTAATGACAGATCTCAGATTCGCCAAGTAGCATACACTTATTTATGTGGAAATTACAGTAGCCTGAAACTATAATAATTAAGTTTACTGTGCTAGAGACTGATGGAATACAGTATTATGTTCCATGATATGCAGATCGTCCGACGAGAACCGTTACTCAATGCTAGATACTATGGATGGAAACGAGCATTCTTAAAAGCATTGTTCTGGGACTTAGGGCAACACAGTCGCCACTTGTGCGTCTCTCTTCACAATGAAGTTTCCGAATCCACATATGACCATAATTATTAGGGAAACTGATACAAAACCTCCAGCGATTGCAACGTGTAGCCAGTCTACACGCCCGTGTGTAGTGCCGAAGTGTCAGTAGCAGCCCAAGTGCAAAGTCTTTTAATCGATACGTGCTCACAGATTCCTGCCTACTTCTAGTAATACGCGGAAATCATCGGTGAAATATGTTAAAAATGTGAGGAATTTTCCCTTGAAAGGAAGCTGCTAGTATAATTTGGGACAGGGGAGGGGGTGGGGGGCAGTGTCTATAGGGCAGAACGTGATTATTGCCACACTCTGTTCGCTTAGGTCGACGTGAAGCCCTGGTGTACTCATGAAGCTGTTCTCCGCATGATTAATAAGTAATTATTATCTGCCAAATACTACGTAGACCAATTAGTAACCGCACGTGACATTCTTGTAACGAAACGTTGGTAGTAGTCGTGTGCTACGGCTAAGAATTCTGTATGCAATGCGATTACCATTCTCGATGTGTAATTCACTTAAGCATAAGTCATTTCATGCAGGCCATAAATGATCAATATGACTGATAGAGGACTATCAGTGTGTTTGAATCCGTACTGTGTTTTTCGAACTGTTTCAATTAACGACACTTACAATTGTTTTTTTCGCTATCTTTCGAAAAATGCCACCGCCATTTGAGAAATAGTGAAATATAGACGAATTTGATCGGAAAAAGATTAAGAACTCAGAAAACAGTTGCGCGTACTCTTACGCTAATCATATGTCCCAGTTGTTCGCCGCCTTAGCTGAGTGGTCAGCGAAGATGGTTGCCAGGCGGAGGACGTGGGTTCGATTCCCAATACCGTCAACGATTTTTCCTCGGTGGGTCGACTGGTAAGGGGAGCACCCCCCTCGTGATGCCAATTGAGGTGCTACTTGACCGAGTAGTAGATGCTTCACAGTCAGAAAAGTCTTCAAAACTGCCAGGAGAGCGGTGTGCTTACCTCATGCCCTCAATATCGAATCCGCATGACGCCGTAAGGCAGAGGACGACACAGCGGCACGTAAGACGGCCTTCACGGCGTGGACGAAAGGCTCCTTTTTATGTCTTAGTTCATACTAATTTTTTGATTTTCCGATAGAATCACCTTCATATCACCACCGTGGGCAATCCAGAGCTTCATGCTCTTGAGGCCCAACGCACTCAATAAAGAGCTCTCCAAATGCAGCAGTTGCGTAGTCGTTGGCTGTATATAGACAAAAGGTTCCCCAAATACAGCAGTAGCGTAGTCGTTGACTGTATAGAGACAACAGGTTCCATAGCCGTCCCGATCTGTCCTTTATCAAACACAAATTATTTTGTTATCTACGAAGCTCAAACACTCACTACCCACTGCCAAATGACCCGAGTGCCGTGCGCTATAAGGTTGATTTAATATTCATTGTGAGCGTCTTGTAGCCGCATCACTGCGTTTAAAGGTTGGTGAGGTGGCCATAATTAAGAGGTCTTTCAGTGCCTATCTGCAGAAGAGAGGATCCCGTAGGTGTCTTGTGACAGCTAGCTGTATAGGTTACTCTGTTTAAAACAAAGCCAGCCAGGAACCTGTCGCGCTTCTGAAGTTTCTTGGTTACTGCGGGCACACTTGTCATACAACATTTCTCTAATGAAGTACATCAGGGCATTTCTCCAATAAGCCACTGAGGAGGCTACCACCGTGCAGTGCAATCTCCATATATTTATGTGGCTGCTGGCCAGTGACTTGTGCTGAAGTGGACTGATGCTGAACCAGTCAACGCCGAAATGCGATATCATTTTCTTACACAAATGTTATGCATAGCTGAACACATTTTGCAAAAAAATACATCAAAATTATCTAAAACTAACGAGAAAAAGTTAAAGCACAAAAGTCACCTCCGTTAGATAATTTATTATAGTACCATATTTAAATACGCACACGACGCTACAAATGGTTCAAATGGCTTTAAGCACAATGGGACTTAACATCTGAGGTCATCCGTCCCCTAGACTTAAAACTACTTAAACCGAACTAACTTAAGGACATCACACACATCCATGCCCGAGGCAGGATTCTAACCTGCGACCGTAGCAATAGCGCGGTTCCAGACTGAAGCACCTAGAACCGCTCGGCCACAGAAGCTGGCACGACGCTACAGAACGCGATATAAGTACATCAGTTCCCAAATATAAGAAAAGTAATGCCAACGCAATAAAATGTGGAATATGATGAAAGTTAACCAAAGAGCAGCATCATGAAATATGAAACCACAGATAAAATTATATCCGAAGTTAGAAGACATGATCACGGGTATGTAAATGATTAGAGCTGCAATTCTCTGTGACAGATAGAACGACCTCTAGGGTGCATTAATGTTGTTCACGTTGAGTGTCGTTAATAGGCCTAGTAGTTTGTATTAGGGGCTTGATCAGCGTCGATGTTCAGCAATCGTTATGAATGACACGGAGACGACCAGTACTCGTGTGAAACAGCGTTATCACCACCTGACACAGATCGAAAGCGGTCTCACTATGGATCTCCATTTTGCCGACTAGTCGAATTGTGTAATATCCAGATTTGTGGAGCCTTCGGATGTGAAAGTGGTTCTCTGTTGGATTGCATAGGAACGTGATGGCAGCCAAAAGGAAGGAAAGAAGAATATGGTTTTGCGTCTCGTCGATATCGAGGTCATCGGAGATGGGAACACAAGCTCATAATGTTACAAGGACGGGAAAGGAAACTGTCCTTGCCCTTTCTAAGGAACTACCCCGGCATTTGCCTGGAGCGATTTAGAGAACGTAGATTTGTGTGGCCGACTCGATTTGAACCGTCGTCATCTCGAATGCGAGTCCAGTGTGCTAACCACTGCGCCACCTCTCTCGGTGAGTGCAGCCATGCTCGTCGTCAAGGTTCCGGTCTGCCACGTCTCACCACCACAATGGACGCTCGCCGTATTTTGTACCAAACACGTCGTAGCCCCTTCACATCAGCTGTTGTGGAAAGCCCATGTTCAGGATCTTGTTCAGAAACTAAATGCCGCTTTATTTACCATTAGAACAGTATCTGAAATAAGTGACATTTCAACACGGAAAGTAGTATACTTCGCATATTTTCATACGCTTATGTCATATGGTATTATTTTTTGGGGTAATTCTTCTGATTCAAAAAGGGTATTTTTGGCTCAAAAACGGGCTGTTCGAGCTATGTATGGTGTAAGTTCGAAAACTTCTTGTCGACCCCTATTCAATAGTCTGGGAAATTTGACATTGCCCTCACAGTATGTATTTTCTTTAATGTCGTTTGTTGTTAGCAATATTAGCTTATTCCCAAGAGTTAGCAGCTTTCGCTCAGTTAATACTAGGCAGAAATCAAATCTGCATGTGGAATGCACTTCCTTGACTCTTGTGCAGAAAGGAGTGCAGTATTCTGCTACATCCATTTTCAATAAGCTACCACAAGAACTCAAAAATCTTAGCAGTAGCCCAAACACTTTTAAGTCTAAACTGAAGAGTTTCCTCATGGCTCACTCCTTCTATTCTGTCGAGGAGCTCCTGGAAGAGCTAAAAAATTAAGCAAATTCTAGTGTTACATTCTTGATTTTCTTTATTTAAACTAACGACTTGTCGCCTGAATATGTTTCTTATATTTCATTTTATCTGTTTCTACAATCGTGTTATAATTTCATGTATTGACTCGTTCCATGACCATGGAGACTTCTCCTAAATGTGGTCCCACGGAACAATAAATAAATAAACAAAAATAAAAAATCAGCATATGCCATTCAAGAATAAGTAATGGAGTCCGTCTCATATTCTGTGTCAACGCGCACCATTAGTGGGAGACTAACAGCAGTCAGATTAGGGAGCTGCCGTCCCAGGCGTAGGCTGCCGTTAACACCACAACATAAAAGGCTGCGTTTGAATTGGTGCTGTGACCAGGAAGCATGGACTGCTGATAACGGCGTCGCACTATGTGCAGCGATGAATCCTGCTTCTTCACTACACCGGATGACAATCGTCAGAAAGTATGACGGCTACTTGGAGACAGATCCCGTTCTTCCAATGTTTTGGAGAAGCACAGCAATGTTAATCCTGGTGTCATGGTGTCGTGCTGTGGGGAGCCATCGGATATGACTTCAGCTCATGGCTGGTACTGATTTAGCGAATTCTGACGGCTCACCGGTATGTCAAGATCATCCGGTGTCCTTATGTATTAACTTTCATAGAACAGTGTCGTGATGCCATTTTTAACAGGATAATGCTCTTCCACACATAACACGTGCATCTTTGAACTGTCTGCGTAACTCTGAGGTGCTTCCGCTGTCAGCAAGAACCCCAGATCTCTTCCTGAAAGAACATGTATGGGACAGCTCGGACATCAACTCCTTCCCAGTGCCAATGTACAGGATATCAAGGACTAATTTCATCAGTTGAGTGTCAGCTTGCCTCATGAGAGGAAACAAAGACTTTATGATTCCCTTTGCAACCAAATCAGTGCATGCATCCAGGCCACAGGAGGTCAACGTCATTAAGGTAAGTGGACTCATACTGCTAAATTCTTTGTAAATTTGACCCGATATTGTAATCACTGGAATAAAATTACATGTTCTCTCAATCCGTGAAGTTTCTTTTCGTTTTCTCCCCCCCCCCCCCCCCCTCCTACCCTTCTACATGTTTCACTTTTTTCAGGCAGTGTGTGTCTGATATGTACGAAACGACACTATCAAAAATGGGTCTGAGCACTTTGGGACTTAACTTCTAAGGTCATCAGTCCCCTAGAACTTAGAACTTCTTAAACCTAACTAACATAAGGACATCACACACATCCATGCCCGAGGCAGGATTCGAACGTGCGATCGTAGCGGTCGCGCGGTTCCAGACTGTAGCGCCTAGAACCGTTCGGCCACCCCGGCCGGCAAACGACACTATCGGTTTGGTAGAAACGTGACTACAATGTTTAATTATCCAGAGAAGTAATACAGTGTAGTTAGCTAAGCGATTCCTGATATTATGAATAGCGGTACAGACGTTTGTCCCCCGACGTTTCTTGTCGGTCGCGCGAAACGTCCATGCGACCAATGAAATAGGAAACGTGAAAAATCGCAGAAGGCTAATCTTTGCCCACCAGTTCTCCAGTTCCTATACAGCCGAGTAATTACAGGACCTTTTCGACAAATTCGTCGTCATTATTATGGTCCAGACAACATCCTCCGGTTTGGGGGTCCCGTTTAATTATTGCTATAGACGGGGGTATGTTAGCCTATTATCTGGTTGTCTTGTCGTAGCTCTCACCCAGGTCGGTCATAAATGATACGTGGAGCCTAGGAGCTTCCATCTAAGTTATTCACAATGGTGACATTCGGGAATTCACGTTACACTTCATCACAGAGGCATAAGTGCGGGTCAAAAAGTTCACAAATTTCAGTTTCAGAAATATTACCCCTCTGTCCATTCCTTGACCTGGCAGCTGATGAAAATCCCTTGTTGCTAACTCATAAAAATCGCTTTTACTTCGCAGGTGTATATCGTGTGATGAACGTCATGAGCTACAGCTCGTAGTCGCCAGATCTAGGAAGTGGTTATAAAAATATTACTGGACAATGATTGAACTTATAGAAGGTAAATGGTGTTTTTCTTAGAAAGCTGCTTCCGGCGCTGAAAGAAATCAGACGGGAGCATTGCGAGCAATAACAGGCCTCCTGAATGCATCTCACAAAACTGTTGATGGTATTTGCCTAAAGTACAAGCTCTGTGAAGTTGAGCTATGTCATCCTGCGCTATGAATTGCTAGGAACATGAAAAAACCCTTTTATTTTATGGTCAAATTCGGTGCCATTTTTACCAGTTTCGGTGGTACTTCTAGCTAATTTCAGTATTATTTTTGGCGTTATTTTGTGACGGCCTATTTTTCAATTACGGTACATTCTTTGTTTTTGTATTATTTATTTTTCAGGGATACGTTGAAAATGAAAATACACCTATCTATTACATTAAATTCATTACATCACGTTTACTCACATTATTGAGAAATACTGTTACGTTAAGCCTATTTAATCTAATCCAGTGGTTGCCAAACTTCCTTGCTCAAGGGCCAATACTGACATTATGAGGAGGTACCTCTGGCCGCATATGTAGACCTACCGATCATATTGTTAATGATTGGTAAACTACATATATTAGTATGTTAAGAGCCTCCAGTAGACTAGTACGGGCCCCAAGTACTGATCTTTAAATGTCGACACCATTCTAAACATTTCGTCTGCAGCTCGTGGTCTAGTGGCTAGCGCTGCTACCTCCGGATCAGGGGGTCTCGGGTTCGACTCCCGGCCGGGTTGGGGATTTTCTCTGCCCAGGCAGTGGGTGTTTGTGTTGTCATCATTTCATTCTCATCATTCGTGACAGTGGCTACATTGGACTGTGAAAAAATTGGGACTTTGTACGGGCGCTGATGACCGCGCAGTTGAGCGTCCCACAAACCACACATCATCGAAACACTTCGTGTCAACTATTCTCTGTTTCAGATTGCTATCACACTCAGCGACTCAAAGTTGTGCCACTATAACTGTCTTACAAAGTGTTGTTGTATTGTCTGTGTGAGTAGATGATTAATAACAGTAATTGTACATATAGTTAACACTTTCACACCGGCGCAGATAAAAGTTTTTCTCGCTGTAGGGCGGCGCGCGTATTCATACTTTTCTTCGTGGGGAGGCACTGCTTTTCGTGTTTCTCGTCGTGGAGCGACGGTCGCATTAAAATGTCCGAGGCTACTATTTCAGTACATTGACCTTTACTAAAATAACCATGAAGTATACGGTATCTCATTTGTTCAAAAAGCTCTCTCGTTGAAGGGTCACAGAAAATAATTGTATTCACTGTTCGTTGCGCCTGGCAGACAGGTAAACATATTACACGTTTTTATTTTTCTACTAGCATAATTGGGAGCCAATTAAGGCCGAGCGACCTGCCGCTCAATCTCATTTTCCGTTCGCGAAAGATAATTTTGAGGCGGCCCGACTATAGACTACAAATGGACGCCACTTTCAAAGTGAAGGGTACAATATGAGTCTGTTCCTCATTGCGTGCGTGTATTGGTAATCAAAAACATTAGTGCGAAGAGTTACCAGAGATAATGAACGGACATTTTGACGGAACGTCAAAACCTAGTTCAACACCGGCAATGGAGGGCGGAGCTTTGATAATGCCAGCCACTCGTGCTGGCGAAAGGTCAGTAAAATCATCAGATGAACGTGGGCCGAAGAACCCGAGACAGAAGCCAATAGGCAGTTTGTCAAAATAAAGTGTATTTACTGTGTTTCAGTTACTTGTTAAATTACATTTATACCGGTTCATACTGAACCATCAAGTTCCTCTCTTTTACCACAGCAGGCTCCCCTTCAATAATACATTCGCAGTTAGAACTTCGTGTACAAAACTCGCTACGTTTGTTCATCCTAACGGCCAGTCATGTCAAATAACAAAATCCACGAATCGTCAGTGTCGCAGTATGTAGAATGGCTCTGTAACGTTAATGGTGACTGTTTATGTAATATGAATCAGTGCAGTATTTCACATATTTTTATAAATGATGATGTAATTTATATTACTATCTGAAAACAATGACGAATACATGGATTTTATTATTTGACGTGTTTCATTTTTTATCGCCTAGCATGTTGTAAATGTTTTATTAACTTGACGATGGTCCTTGGAACGAAACTGGCTTTTCAATAAAGAAAAATTATCGGCAGCTCTTGGCGGTAAAAAAAATCACGTTTTCCAAACTGAGGCGATTATTCAATTAGCGTCTGTTTTAGCCCCGGTAATACGTTCACTATACAGTTAATAGTAGCCTAACCGCAATCCAATTTCCTTATTCATTGTTAGACATATTGCCGCTGATCTGATATCACTCTTGTTCCAACAACACTTGACGTGCTTGCGCGAATTACTGATTTGTTTCGCCACATGTAATGCAATCTCTCCATGCTTGGCTCAGTTAAACAGTCACTGAGCATGTTATGATACTAATGGATGGCGGTACACCTGTTTTGAGCTTATTCGAATAAAACGTAATTTGTATACAATTGGCATTTATTGATCCATGAAGTTCTGGGAATGCACTTCAGACTGAACCATATGACATACTACACACACACACACACACACACACACACACAGAGAGAGAGAGAGAGAGAGAGAGAGAGAGAGAGAGATCGCTACAAGAATGAATTTTCTCTCTGGAGCATATTCTGCGCTGATTTTAACTTCTTGGCAGATTATACCCACGTGCCGGGACTGGACAGAAGTGAGGCGGATCGGACAAATCTTTTATAGTCGTAGAAGACGTTGGGAGGAGATAATTCCCATGTACGGTCTGTTAGCAGGATTATTAATTTTTGCCTATTCAGGTCAGGGGATGTTGGAGGCCGAAGTGCAGGCCCTGCTTGACTTATGCATCTTGGGCCGCTCAAAAATGGTTCAAATGGCTCTGAGCATTATGGGACTTAACATCTTAGGTCATCAGCCCCCTAGAACTTAGAACTACTTAAACCTAACTAACCTAAGGACATCACACACATCCATTCCCGAGGCAGGATTCGAACCTGCGACCGTAGCAGTCCCGCGGTTCCGGACTGAAGCGCCTAGAACCGCGCGGCCACCGCGGCCGGCTCTTGGGTCGTATTGGCGCGTTTGACGTCGTCTTACACGATCAGCAACATATGCCGTACACCATTGTGCATGTAATAGTAGTCGTCAAACTTTTTGCTCAGGAGCCAATACTGACTTTATAGAGTGGCACTTCGGACCGCAAACGTATCGATCTTATTACTGATCGGTAACCTTCTTAAATTAATATGTTAAGAACCCCTAGTAGACTAGCTATAGTAAGGGTGCAACGAGTTGGCGCCACTGATTCCCAAGTATTGACCGTTAAAAACCGCCACCATTCGGAACACTTCGTGTCGGTTGTTCTCTCCTTCGGATTACTGCCATCCTCAGTAATCCTAAAATTGTGACATTGTAACTGACTGACAATATGTTGTGTTATCTGTGTGAGCGGATGATTAACTGGTTAATAACGTAACTGTACTTGTATTTAAATTTATTATTCAGTAACAGACACGATCAAAAATATTTACTAAATATCTGCAATACCATTTTTCTTCTTTCCAGTGCATTGTATAACAACAGCTTTAACTTGATTTCATATTCATTGATACAAATACGTACTGCGTATGAAGATCACTGTCTCTAGAATGCGCACTCACGAATCCATGTTACTTCCGTTTGAAATTCATATCATATCAGATGATCAGTATAAGCACACATGTACATGTCAGCGCTGAAAGAGAAACGAACACCGTCCCCGTATAAAGACCGCTTACTCTGCAAAGACAAATCTATATTCCCCTGCGGCCAGCTTCATCCTTGAGGTTACCAGCCAACTTTTCGCACACCTAATGTAAGCCTCCAGTACATTTTTGATTTGACGGTGGAGTCAGGTACAGCCAACAATTGCAAACGGTGACCATTTATTCTTCGCCGGCAAATTTAAGTATAAAAATATTTAATTAATGCATTTTGTGACGTACTTTTTTGGCTTTCACGTCCATATTTACACCTACTCAAAAGTGACAGTTCAAATGGTTCAGATGGGTCTGAGCACTATGGGACTTAACATCTGAGCCGGCCAGAGTGGCCGAGCGGTTCTAGGCGCTACAGTCTGGAACTGCGCGACCACTACGGTCGCAGGTTTGAATCCTGCCTCGGGCATGGATGTGTGTGATGTCCTTAGGTTAGTTAGGTTTAAGTAGTTCTAAGTTCTAGGGGACTCATGACATCAGAAGTTAAGTCCCATAGTGCTCAGAGCCATTTGAGCCATTTTGAACTTAACATCTGAGGTCATCAGTCCCCTAGAACTTAGAACTACTTAAACCTAACTAACCTTAGGACCTCACACACATCTATGCCCGAGGCAGGATTCGAACCTGTGACCGTAGCGGTCGCGTGGTTCTAGACTGAAGCGCCTAGAACCGCTCGGCCACAAGGGCCGGCAAAAATGACAGTCCATATTGCGTATTCTAAATGCGAAATGTTTGACTATCATGTGAGACAGCATTCTCGTCATAGTGCGATTAAAATTACTTTGTACCTACCAGCTGACGGAAGGGACGCTCCGCGTTGCCACCTGTAGCGGCGCACAGACAGTTGTTCAAATGGTTCAAATGGCTCTGAACGCTATGGGACTTAACATCTATGGTCATCAGTCCCTTAGAGCTTAGAACTACTTAAACCTAACCAACCTAAGGACATCACACAACACCCAGCCATCACGAGGCAGAGAAAATCCCTGACCCCGCCGGGAATCGAACCCGGGAACCCGTGTGCAGACAGTTGTAACAGAGCGCATGTCAGGCGCTGACAGGTTTGCATAGTTCCTACGCTAGATTGCAAGATATGATTGGCACAGTAAGATACAGGTAACACGTGCTCTTAACTGTTAAGTGTAATACAGGGTGTTACAAAAAGGTACGGGCAAACTTTCAGGAAACATTCCTCACACACAAAGAAAGAAAACATGTTATGTGGACATGTGTCCGGAAACGCTTACTTTCCATGTTAGAGCTCATTTTATTACTTCTCTTCAAATCACATTAATCATGGAATGGAAACACACAGCAACAGAACGTACCAACGTGACTTCAAACAGTTTGTTACAGGAAACGTTCAAAATGTCCTCCGTTAGCGAGGATACATGCATCCACCCTCCGTCGCATGGAATCCCTGATGCGCTGATGCAGCCCTGGAGAATGGCGTATTGTATCACAGCCGTCCACAATACGAGCACGAAGAGTCTCTACATTTGGTACCGGGGTTGCGTAGACAAGAGCTTTCAAATGCCCCCATAAATGAAAGTCAAGAGAGTTGAGGTCAGCAGAGCGTGGAGGCCATGGAATTGGTCCGCCTCTATCAATCCATGGGTCACCGAATCTGTTGTTGAGAAGCGTACGAACACTTCGACTGAAATGTGCGAGAGCTCCATCGTGCATGAACCACATGTTGTGTCGTACTTGTAAAGGCACATGTTCTAGCAGCACAGGTAGAGTATCCCGTATGAAATCATGATAACGTGCTCCATTGAGCGAAGGTGGAAGAACATGGAGCCCAATCAAGACATCACCAACAATGCCTGCCCAAAAAATCTGTGTTGATGACGTGATTGCACAATTGCGTGCGGATTCTCGTCAGCCCACACATGTTGATTGTGAAAATTTACAATTTGATCACGTTGAAATGAAGCCTCATCCGTAAAGAGAACATTTGCACTGAAATGAGGATTGACGCATTGTTGGATGAACCATTAGGGAGTGTACCCGTGGAGGACAATCAGCTGCTGATAGTGCCTGCACACGCTGTACATGGTACGGAAACAACTGATTCTCCCGTTGCACTCTCCATACAGTGACGTGGTCAACGTTACCTTGTACAGCAGCAACTTCTCTGACGCTGACATTAGGGTTATCGTCAACTGCACGAAGAATTGCCTCGTCCATTGCAGGTGTCCTCGTCGTTCTAGGTCTTCCCCAGTTGCGAGTCATAGGCTGGAATGTTCCGTGCTCCCTAAGACGCCGATCAATTGCTTCGAACGTCTTCCTGTCGGGACACCTTCGTTCTGGAAATCTGTCTCGATACAAACGTACCGCGCCACGGCTATTGGCCCGTGCTAATCCATACATGAAATGGGCATCTGCCAACTCCGCATTTGTAAACATTGCACTGACTGCAAAACCACGTTCGTGATGAACACTAACCTGTTGATGCTACGTACTGATGTGCTTGATGCTAGTACTGTAGAGCAATGAGTCGCATGTCAACACAAGCACCGAAGTCAACATTACCTTCCTTCAATTGGGCCAACTGGCGGTGAATCGAGGAAGTACAGTAGACTACATACTGACGAAACTAAAATGAACTCTAACATGGAAACTAAGCGTTTCTGGACACATGTGCACATAACATCTTTTCTTTATTTGTGTGTGAGAAATGTTTCCTGAAAGTTTGGCCGTACCTTTTTGTAACACCCTGTATAATATTAATCGAACTGTAGTTGCAGTTAACATCCACAACACGTTGGGTAAAAGTCTATCTGTGCTAAGCCTTCCATGCCGTGGTAAGTACATCGAAAAAATTTTAAATAAAACCTCGACCTCGTTGGTCTCTGTAGTTTGAAGAGTACTCGAAAATTGCGCTTCCATAGTTATTGGTCAGTTATGTTATTGATGGTATTATTCTATAGTAGACACGGGGGAAGTTGGCCGGCAGTCCCAAATTTCTGATCGCTACATCTTGGTACCATTTGCAACACTTCTTGTTGATTGGGGTCTGTTGCAGACCGCTGCTAACCTGTGACACTATAACTGCATGGTGTTGTTGGCTTCACCATGCGTACAAATGACTTGGATTAATGATAGCATTTGTTCTTATAAAGTATGCTAAATGAAATATTAGTTTTCTTCTGCTCACTGCATTATATTAGAACAGCCTTAAGTAATTTAATGTTATTTGTTACAGTTAAGTACTGCATTTGATGATGAACATCTCTGTGATGCACAATTAGGAATCCGTGTTACGTCTGTGTCAAAATTTATACAATAGTAGATAGTCGCTACAAGTCGCTCACGCCCGTGAGTTGTCAGTAGTGGAAGACGAACAGTACAGCATCATTCCTTCTCTCACATCTCGAAACTCCGCAGTGGCTGTGCCAGTTACCCCTCTGCCACTGAGGCAGGGAGCAAATTTTACTTAGCTCACGGCGGATTTCAACAGCGTCAGTTAAAATTAAGCACCTTTTAAATGTTACTGTCTCTGTAAGTATTATCCTTGTCATTGAGCAGGAAAACTACAGTCTTAAGAAGCTCTTAACGTTAGTTGACGTTTTTCTGATTCGGGTGTTAGCTGTCGAATGAATATTGTGATAAAATGCGGCAGAGATCCGCGGTCCGCACAAATACGCAATTCGGGCTGCATGCGGCCCACGGGCCGCAGTTTGACAACCATAGATCTAATCAATTAAAGAAAAACAATCTCTGTAACCATACGCTGTCGAAATTCTTTCAAAACAAAGCATTGTCATAATGTCGAAGTTCTCTTTTGAGACATTATGTCGCCGATCTGCCAACACTTCGCTATAGTGTGAAAAAACCGCTCGGGGTCCATACTCTAACGTGGAAGACGAACTGCCTTCAGCAGAGCAGCAGATATTTGACAACGCCCACATTTTTTGTTGGTACGGAAAGTTGCATTTCCACAATACTCTGAAGAGGTTTGTTTCTCGTGAGAAGAGCTACAATTCAGTGACCTGTCATTCTAGGAATAGGAAACAGAGTTCTTATCATGGCAGCATTAACAGATTTAATCATGAGATGACACAGGGTGGGGCAAATAGAAGTGGCCCGGACGAGTGGATACGATTTGCCGCAGAATTAACGGATGAGGAAAAGACCTGCAGTTACTTCCACACAGATGACGCAACTGTTCATATAGGCGGCCGAGCCTTGGAGCACATTTACACAGTCTTCACGCCTGACAGAACTGTTAGCAGAGGTCAGTCTGGTCGCAGCCCTAACTGGCCACCCAAGTCACCTGATCTGTCAGTGTGAGATTACTTCTTGTGGCGAGCCCTGAGCTAAGGTGTATCGCAACAACCCTCATAGTCTTCACGAACTACAGCAGAACATTTTGGATGAGACTGCAGCACCTCCAGCAGCCCATCTTCTATACGCCTTCAGAAACTTGCTGGCCAGGACCTAAAAGTGCCAAGAGATGAATGGTAGTCACTTTCAACACCTACTGTGGTCAGGTTAGTACTGTATATCCTTTCCTCTGCTGTGGTTATTTGTACCATGGAACTCCGTTCTCCGGGCCACTTTTATTTGCCCTACCCTGTACATCCCAAAAATACCTATGAAAAACTTTAACAACAGATGCGGACAAGCGCGCGAGTTCTGTTGTAATGCTACCAGCTTAACTGGCGAATGATACGATAGCCAAGAGAGTGAGGTTTGACAGGCTCTGTCAGCTGGTTGGGGAGGGGGGGGGGGAGGGGTGCGGACCTTTGATGCGCGATGATTGACAGAGCTCCAAGTATGAGAATTCCTGCCTGTAGGTCAGCTAGCTGGAGACATAGGCCGTGTGTGGTGGGTAAAACCCGACCATTTGAATGAACTGCGGACGGTTGCCGTCATGATTAACTAACTTAATAACGATAATATAGTGAAATAAGTGAAACTCTAAACAAAAACTAAACCAAACCACTATCAGAGAAACCATTCCAATGGCTTCCAAGACAAATATTAGACGAGTGTGTTTACAAGTTATTCAATGTCAAATGTTTTGGTTGTAAAATGATTTGTAGAAATTAATAACTCACTAACGCCTTAAGCAGTTCAGCCAAACGTATGTTAATGGTTAGGGATCAGTGAGCAGTATCGAACTGTTCTAATAGATTTTCTGTAGATATGACGTATCCCCAATTACAGGCTGGAATGTATATTCTGTGCATCAAAAAGTGAATTTTCTACTAAACAAAACGAAACAGTGAAGATAGCAGTAGTATTAGTAAACAGAGGTAATTAGACATGAATGACTGTAATTACTTCAGTCGTTTAGGATTTATTACTGATACAAAAGCGCAAAATAGTGTCCATATAAGACAAAACACTATGTGAGAAAAACCATTAAAGATACACGAAACTACGAACAGCATTGAAAAGCTGATGAAATTTGGGTCCAAACTTATGTGTAATATGTATATATAACATTAGATCTGTACTTTATGTATGTTTTCGGAAGTCGGATGTGCATCTGTTTGACTCACATCAGAGCGAAGATGTAAGTAACGGCGGCCACTTTCGCGCGGGACGACTTGCATTTTGGCAGGTTGTAGGAGGGGAATTCGAGCACAGATACGACACATGTGTGGCATGAAGTAGTTTCGTGTGTGTAACAAAAATATTTTCTAAGTCTTTGGTCGTGGACTTCTAAAAGTTTCGCGTGTGACAATCGCGAGGAACTTTGAAACATTTTTAGCTTATGTGGGCTTACAAAAATTCGGGTCACGTGAACTGGTTGGGTAGGACTGCAAAATATTTCGCGAGTGTCGATCACAAAGAGTTTGAAACATATTTCAGTGTGAGGACTCTGAATAACTTCGGATTAGGGGACTTAGTCTAAATATCAATGAACTATTTTGCAGTTAACTTTGATGGCGATCTTCAATTAAAATGTCTTTAATTCGCGCTTACAGAACTTCAACATAGAAGTAGGCTGAAGTACTTTAAATACTTTCCGTGGATTTTGAAAAAGTTATGTGAACACGTGATGCTGATCGACTTACTAATGTTTACGCACTGATACATTATTTTAGTAATGCACTGTTGTGAATAGTATGAAATGACATTTCATTTATTTTTTCATCAATAAATTCAGTTTGTGAAAAGTGAGAAGTGAAAATCATTTAACCACAAGTTCCTGCCTGCATATTTATTAAACTTGCGACTGATTTCATTTAGGTTAATGTGACAGATTCGTTGGTTGGCCCCTGCACAGTGACGTAGCCAAAATTTTATAATCCAACCACGCATTAGGAGGATCTAAGAACAGTATTTTTCCTGCATCATTGAATTTTTTATTCGTCCACGTGCATGAGGAGGCTCACAAGTCAGTCTCTGGTGGAAACAACAGAGGTTAACTTCTCCATTAGTCATTTACTTTTTTCGACAGCAAGTAGCAAGAAGAGCAGTGTGAACATTGTATTAACATTTCACATTCCCAAAAAGTTTCCAAGTTGTCAGTTTAGTTTCAAGGTGCAGCTCAATGGAATTCAATGTTTCCTTCACGACTGCCTGAAATATTTCTTTCCTCTACATCCAGATTTAAATCTACACGATTATTCTGCAATTCACACTAAAGTGAGGATCCATGCAACAATTTTCAAGTCTCGAATAGCACATTGGAAAGAAATGAACACACAAACCTCTCCATGAATGCTGTGATTTCCCTTATTTTATCACCCTATTTTGTCAGCTTATTGTATCACCCTACGTAGGTGAAAATGTTTTGGCATTTGAAGGAAAAAGTCGGTACTGCAATTTACAAGACTAACTTCCCTTTTTTACGTTTTTCGATGTTCTCTTAATCCTATCTGGTAAGGATCCCATAGTGTGCATCAGTACTACATAAAAGGACAGAAAAGCGTAATTTACGCAGTCTCTAAGTGTTCTACTAATAAAACGAAGTATTTGGTTCATCTTTCCCACAACATTTTCTGCGTGATGGTTCCAGTTTAAATTGTTAGTAACTGTAGTCCCTAGATATTCAGATGACTCAATAGCATTTACATGTTTGTAGTTTTTCATATAACATAAATTTAATGGATTTTTTTGGGTTCTCACGTGGCGGACTTTTTATTGTTCAAGATTATATGACACTTTTCGCACCGTGCAGATACCTTGTCTAAATTATTTTATAATTCTTTTTAATCTTGTGGAGACTTTACCAGAGGCCAAACGAAAGCAATATCTGCAAGCAGTTTAAGAGGCTGCTCACATTGTCTCCAAAACCGTTTAAATAGATTAAGAACAGCAGAGGGCCCTTAAAACTTCCTAGGGGAACCCCAGATATCACTTCGGTTTCACTAGATGAGATCCATCAATTAATACGAAACATGATCTTTTTGAGAAGAAATCACGAATCCAATTGCACAGCTGAGACGCTACTCAGTAGACATGCAATTTGATTAGATGCTGTTCGTCATGAATGATGTCGAAAGCCTTCGAGAAATCTAGAAATATGGAACCAACTTGATATCCACTGTCAGTAGCACACGTCACTTGATGTGAATAAAGACTGTTTCCGTTAGGGTATTTAATAATGGTGGAACACAGTCTATAATTAGGCGGATTACTAATGTTTCCTTGCCTGTGAATTGTTGTGACGTGTGCAACTTTCCAGTCTTAGGTGCGAATCTTTCGTCGAACGAACGTAGCCAAGCCAGTCATTTTAACACATTTATTGCATATTTTAAGTGTTCTGCCAATCAAACATTGCATTTGGTTCGCCTTTCCCACAAGGTTTTTTATGTGATGGTTTCAATTCTAGTTGTTCGTAACTGTAATCTCTAGGTATTTAGTTTAACGCATATCCTTGACGTTTGTATCATTTATCATTTAACCGAAATTTGCCGAAATTTGATGATATGATAAAAATAATTCCTTTCCCCAAAATAATGAAGCAACCTTTAGAAGATTATAGTTTGAAATGGAGGTAACTATTTTATCTGGCATCACCACATTTTCCAATAATATCGCACAATAAAACATACCAGAAACTATGTGTTTTGGAGAGGTCTTAAATATAGTGCATCAACTAAACATCATATTTTGGGAGTAAGTAAATATAAATACGAGAACCACAATTTACGGCACTTAGTTTCAGAAACACGAAAAATAACATGCCGCCTGGAAGATGGTATTTTCGTCTAATGTTCCATCTAAAGCACAAGCTCTTCACACTGTAAATGAACGGTCACGTTATGCGTGAACCATGGCTTTGAAAAAAAAATCAAGATCCAGATTCAACATTAAATACACTGCTCTGTAAAACCTAAGGACGCGATAGATGAAGTAACATAACACATGAAGTACTTGGTGGAAATGAATGAAAATGCGGGAGCGCGTTGGCAGAGGTCTACCATTCGTGCAACAGGCCCACAAGAAATACGGGTCCTCCACAACGAACTCGTGACATCACACTAGTTGCCTTGGCCGACGTACATCGATAACTTTCGGCTCTGTCCTGGGCCCACAGGAAATCAGTATTCCAATGAAGAGGTACCCATTGAAAGTCTTAACTCTGTCATGTGTTATCGAGAGCTTTGTATTTAAACGCGCCATTAAGAATTATTAAACACGTATGAAATAGTAGTTCGCTCCCACCGGAGATGGCCGCTGGAACTTGTAAGACCTGTGCTGTCACGCGCTGTGACGCACGCTACAGGGCCCGTATATCTCACTGGCCCCGGCGTGAGGTCAGCGTGACTATATCGTCAAATGAGGTTCGCTCAGCAAAGCGAGACTGTTGAAGGAACGGGAAAAGACAATTTGTGTCACTCAGCGAGCAGGTGCAGTGCATTGTGATAGTGTTCTTCATTACAACATGTCCTGGAGACAACATTTGGATGACTTCACACAGAGAAGAATCGCCGAACTGGACGAGAGACGAAGTATGATGAGTGTAGCCCAGGAGTTTGGTATTGCTCACAGCATGTTTCACGTGCATGGGGAGCGAAGGAGAAGGTGAGGTGGTCTGCCACGGTGAACTACTGCAGCAGGTGGCCACACATTGCGCCACAGGCAAGAAGGGACTCATATCAAACAGTGGCTGCAGTTGCAGCCACATTTAACAAGACTGCGAAGTAGGTTATCTCATGCTCCAGAGTGGGACGGCGCCTGCTTTGGGGTGGTCCCTTTGCCCGACTACCAACCACTAAGTTGTGTTCCGCTGACACCCGCACTTGGGTGCACCGTTTCCGACGGTGCCAAGATCAGGGCGACTGGACGAACGATAAGCGGGCTCGCATGGTCTTTTGTGACGACAGCAGATTCTACGTGAGTAATGTTTCTGGACATAACCTCACATGCCGAGAGGTGGGAGTATGTAATGCACCCTGGAACATTGTTGAACAAGCTCGTTTTGGAGGTCCAGGTGTTATGTTGTGGGGAGGTATAATGTTTCATTGGCGTACTGATCTCCAAATATTTAAACACTGTACACTGACTGGTTAACGTTATTGTGAAACTGTACTCTTCACGATGTGCGTCTTTTCGAGGCTGCTTTCGGACCTGCTTCCTTTCTTATGGTTGACAATGCGCACCCACATCGAACAACGCAGGTGGTGGAGCTCTTGGAATGAGATGATATTTGGCATATGGACTAGCCTGCCCGTTCTACCGACTTAAATCCCATCGAGCATGTGCGGGATGAGTTGGGCAGTCCTATTTCAGCAAGTCCTCTTACAACAACGTCCATTCAGCATTTGTTAACTGAGCATGTGGAGGACTGGAGCCCCCTAGCACAAGAACTCCTTACCATACTTTTGGCCAGCATAGGAGTACGTTGCAGAACATGCATTGCCGTCCGTGATGATCACACACACTATTCAAAACCGTGTCCCGCCTTTTGTAATGTTGATGGGATCATCAGAAATTGCGGTGACTTCAGTGTAATTACTGTCTTTGTCATTTGTGTTCGTCTCATTGCGTATTTCTTTTAGTTATCTCAAATGGTTCAAATGGCTCTGAGCACTATGGGACTTAAATTCTGAGGTCAACAGTCCCCTAGAACTTAGAACTATTTAAACCGAACTAACCTAAGGACATCACACACATCCACGCCCGAGGCAAGATTCGAACCTGCAACCGTAGCGGTCACGCGGCTCCAGACTGTAGCGCCTAGAACCGCTCGGCCACAACGGCCGGCTTTTAGTTATCTTCTGTACCATACTGTAGCAGTTTTTTTCCATGTGTGGTCTAAGTGTCATCGAGCTATGTTACCGGGCAGTGACACATCATATAATAGTTACTTTCGTCCATGGCTTTTGCACACCAGCGTAATAACTAGTTACCAATATTAGTAAGCTGCTGCTGCAGATTTACGACAAACTTACACGGGAACATAGAAAATGCTAAATTTCGCATTACGTAAAAATCGCCGTTTTCGCTTAATGTCTTTAAAAACCAGCGATTTCGTTTTATTTTTCGCGTTTCTATATACGCGAAATTTTCATATCTCCATGAATTGCTCATATTTCACAACCGCGTTAGTCAGGACCGAACACGAACATCAAGGAAGAATCTTTATAAATCTACACGCTGTGTAGAGAGAGAACGCATAAATCATCGTGTACGCTATGTACCCTCTGTCACACATCATACGATAGTTCGTGGCATAGGCTGTAGATATAGGGCAGATGCGTAATCCCGAGCGTCCGCAGAACTTCAACGCTTCATCGCCTTGTCTAATTACAAGTGACCTTCATACTGGCTAAAACGAAGGAATTTAACATTGTCCTTACCGCAAGTAGCAACTTTCAGGTACACACAACCGCACGCCAACGAAACTTGAGCCTAATGATCAGTTGAACCTGCTAGCTGAGAGTTTCTAAATGTCATTCGGACAACCAGAAATTATACGAGAGCGATAAAAATCAACACCACTAACTGCTTTAGTGAGACTGCACACAACAATACAGGTAAACCTTCATTTCTTCCTTCAGCGGGGCTTAGAAACGTAAATAGGGTGATGTCACAAAGGACACGAATAAAGAGAGATAGGCTGCCTGAGAAAGTTGCGTTGAGGCGTGTCGCATATCGGGTGTTCGCTCTTTAGTCTGCGGCTTGGACGCCCCTTAACAGCGACGGCGCTCAGCACCTAAAGCCGTCGCCAATCAACGGACAAGCCCTGCTCACAGTACGCGGCGCACAATTCCAACTACAGCTGTTCCCAGAAATGCCATTCCTGAGGTGTACCAGCGCTGCCTCACTCTCGTTTAGTTTTCTGACACGTTCGTTTCTTCATTGTGTGGCTTTCGTCCCAGTTTCATCCAGAAGCTCTCAGCGTAGCTGCTGCACTCTTCAGCTCTCACTGTTCCATTAAACTATAGATTTAAAGTAAAAGGACGTTGCAAGAGAACAATTTAGAAAACAGCGAAATATTTTTTTACGTCTGCAAAACGCATGCTACATACATGCTACTCATAAAAAAATTGAAAATTTTCATAAAATACTGAAAATTCTGGTACGATGACAACAAAGCAGGGGAATGAACATAGGTGTATTACTGCACATACTTGTGCGAAAAGTGTTTCTAGAAAACAAGAATGCGCTGTTTTACAAGAAACATTAAGAATTTTTAACATGTTGCAGCCCTGTCAGCAACTGTGATAAATTAATATGTCAAAAATCCGTCTCATTTGCGAAATGTTACTGGTCTTTACCCAGGTTTCAGCTAGAGTAGTCTAGCCTTCTTCAGAAGCATAAAATAAACTAATAGATGCCAGAATAAGGGGCGGTCAAACATAAAAAGTACAGTACCGTGGTACCATGTCAAGCTACGTTACTTAGCTGAGGAACAGCTGAGATTAACTAGGGTATGAGACAACGCTGTTCACTTTCTCCTGTCTTCTATAATATGTTCAGCAAACTAATGGAGTCAAAGTGCGAGTATAGATAATGAATACGTTGGATTTTAGAAATGATACGTCTTGAATGGCAGTTATAAGAGTCGAGGGACATGAAAGGGAAGCAGTGGTTGGGAAGGGAGTGAGACACGGTTGTAGCCTCTCTCCGAAGTTATTCAATCTGCATATTGAGCAAGCAGTGAAGGAAACAAAAGAAAAATTCGGAGTAGGTATTAAAATCCATGGAGAAGAAATAAAAACTTTGAGGTTCGCCGATGACATTGTAATTCTGTCAGAGACAGCAAAGGACTTAGAAGAGCAGTTGAACGGAATGGATAGTGTCTTGAAAGGAGGATATAAGATGAACACCAACAAAAGCAAAACGAGGATAATAGAATGTAGTCGAATTAAGTCGGGTGATGCTGAGGGAATCAGATTAGGAAATGAGACACTTAAAGTAGTAAAGGAGTTTTGCTATTTGGGGAGCAAACTAACTGATGATGGTCGAAGTAGAGAGGATATAAAATGTAGACTGGCAATGGCAAGGAAAGCGTTTCTGAAGAAGAGAAATTTGTTAACATCGAGTATAGATTTAAGTGTCAGGAAGTCGTTTCTGAAAGTATTTGTATGGAGTGTAGCCATGTATGGAAGTGAAACATGGACGATAAATAGTTTGGACAAGAAGAGAATAGAAGCTTTCGAAATGTGGTGCTACAGAAGAATGCTGAAAATTAGATGGGTAGATCATATAACTAATGAGGAGGTATTGAATAGGATTGGGGAGAGGAGAAGTTTGTGGCACAACTTGACTAGAAGAAGGGATCGGTTGGTAGGACATGTTCTGAGGCATAAAGGGATCACCAATTTAGTAATGGAGGGTAAAAATTGTAGAGGGAGACCAAGAGATGAATACACTAAGCAGATTCAGAAGGATGTAGGTTGCAGTAGATACTGGGAGATGAAGAAGCTTGCACAGAATAGAGTAGCATGGAGAACTGCATCAAACCAGTCTCAGGACTGAAGACCACAACAACAACAACATGTCTTGAAGAACCAAAAAATTGCGATCACTGGCCGCCACAAGACACAATACCGCGTGCAGATATTGTGGGAAGCATACAACCCCAGCAGAGATGAATTTTAGCTAGGATATGGGCTGCAAATGGGGGAATCCATTGTTATACGCAACTGTGACAAAGGGCAGATTGTTGTGGTTCTTCGCCTGGGAACCATCATCTCGGAAACGGTGACGCTGGTCGCCTGTACGCGTACTGATGTCGTGATTCTCTGTGTAAACTGGTTGAACGACGGTGAAAACATGAGTAGGCGACAAAGTGTTGAATGTCCACGCCTCATCGCATAAAATGAAGGTCGAAGGCATCTCCGCACTTTAAAGCAGAATTGGCAGTGGCTTGAGACAGATATGACAGAATACAATGCTGGTGCAGGTACAAGCGTATCGAAGCACGCAGTTACCGCACATACACTAAGTGATCAAAAGTATCCGAACACCCCAAAAACATACGTTTTTCATGTTAAGTGTATTTTTCTGCCACATACTGCCAGGTACTCCATATCAGCGACCTCAGTAATCATTAGACATCGCGAGAGAGCAGAATGGAGCACTCTGCATGACTCACGGATTTCGGACGTGGTCAGGTGATTGGGTATCACTTGTTTTATACATCTGTACGCGAGATTTCCACACTCCTATACATCCCTAGGTCCACTGTTTCCGATATGATAGTGAAATGGAAACATGAAACGACACGTACACCACAAAAGCTTACAGGCCGTCCTCGTCTGTTGACTAACAGACACCGCCGACAGTTGAAGAGGGTCGAAATGTGTAATAGGCAGACATCTATCCAGACCATCACACAGGAATTCCAAACTGCATCAGGATCCTCTGCAAGTATTATAACAGTTACGCGGGAGGTGAGAAAACTTGGATTTCATGGTCGAGCGGCTGCTCATAAGCCACACAAAACGCCGGTAAATGCCAAACGACGCCCCGTTTGGTGTAAGGAGCGTAAACTTTGGGCGACTGAAAAGTGGAAAAACATTGTGTGGAATGACGAATCACGGTACACAATGTGGCGATCCGATGGCAGGGTGTGGGTGAGGCTAATGCGTGTGTAGCGCTAACAGTAAAATTCGGAGGCGGTAGTGTAACGGAGTGGTCGGGTTTTTCATGGAGGGGACCTGCACCCCGTATTGTTTTGCGTGGCACTATCACAGCACAGGCGCACATTGATGTTTTAAGCACCTTCTTGCTTCCCACTGTTGAAAAGCAATTCGGGGATGGCGACTGCATCTTTCAGCACAGTAAAGCACCTGTTCATAATGCACGGCCTGTAGCGGAGTGGTTACACGACAATAACATCCCTGTAATGGACTGGGCCGGCCGTTGTGGCCAAGCGGTTCTAGGCGCTTCAGTCAGGAACCGCGCGACTGCTACGGTCGCAGGTTCGAATCCTGCCTCGGGCATGGATGTGTGTGATGTCCTTAGGTTAGTTATGTTTAAGTAGTTCTAAGTTCTAGGGGACTGATGACCTCAGATGTTAAGTCCCATAGTGCTCAGAGCCATTTTTGTAATGGACTGGCCTACACAGAGTCCTAATCTGAATCCTATAGAACACCGTTGGGATGTTTTGGAACACCGACTTCGTGCCACGCCTCACCGACCGAAATCGATACCTCTCTTCAGTGCAGGACTCAGTGAAGAATGGGCTACCATTCCCCAAGAAACCTTCCAACACCTGCGAGAGTGGAAGCTGTTATCAAAAAAATGGCTCTTAGCACTATGGGATTTAACATCTAAGGTCATCAGTCCCCTAGAACTTAGAACTACTTAAACCTAACTAACCTAAGAACATCACACTCATCCATGCCCGAGGCAGGATTCGAACCTGCGAGCGTAGCAGTCGCGCGGTTCCGGACTGAGCGCCTAGAACCGCTCGGCCACCACGGCCAGCAGCTGTTATCAAGTCTAAGGGTGGGCCCACACCATATTGAATTCCAACATTACCGATGGAGGGTGCCACGAACTTGTAAGTCATTTTCAGCCAGGTGTCCGGATACTTTTGAGCACATAGTATAGGTGGACTTGGAGCTCTGAAGCAGACGACCCCTGCCTGGTCCCATGCAGACCTAACGACGTCATCAATTACGATGGCAGTAGGCACGGAATGTAGATTGGACCGTGGGTCAGTAGAAACATGTCGCCTCGTTGGGTGAATCAACGTTTATTGTTATACGAGGTCGATGTTTGTGTCTGTATTCGCCGTCATACAGGTGGATGGCTGCACGAAAGGCGCACCGCGCCATGGACGCGGACCACCTATATCCCTTCATGCTTGATGTATTCCTTGACGGCGTTGGCATCTTCCAGCAGGATAACTGTCCATCCCACAAGGCCAGAATTGCGCTACAGTGGTTTGAGGAGCTTGGCACCGACCTCACGTTGATGTCTTGACCACCAAATTCGCCTGACATGAACCTGACGGATCACAACTGAGATGTTATAGGGCGCTCAGAACGCACCGGCTCGCAATGTGCGGGAACTACGTGACCTGTCGTTAGACATCTGGTGCCACATATCTGCAGAAACCTACCAAAGACTTATCGAGTCCACGCAACGCAGAATTGCTACTGTGTAGCATTCCATAGTGGACCAGTACACTACCAAGAAGGCGGTCATAATGTTGGGCTCATCAGTGCAGCTGTTATAGCTGAAGGTGAACAAGTACTTCAATTCATGTTGTATACCGTGTAGAACATTATCGCTAAGAAGTATAATATGAAATAAACAAGTAAAATATGAAGAATGTAAAAGATTTCTTCTGCTCAGAAAGGAGAATGACGCCAGATGAACGCAGCAGAAAGGATGTACTAAACTTCAGAAATCAGATTTAAGCAGCATTCTATAATAGGAGGGGAGTTTTTGCATGAAATACAAGTAGCCTGGCAGTGAGAAAACACCTAGTCAAGAACTTTATTTGGAAGTGTTTTGAAATGTAATTGTTCCAGAAGGATTCTCAAAACTGCATGGGTTGGTAAGACGTCAAACGAAGCAGTCGTATACAGAGCTGAAGAAATGCCAGAGATGCGGGAGATGATTAAGAAAAGAGACGCCTGGATGAAGCTCTTCTTGAGACACGAAAAACTGCTCCACGCCTTATTGGCATGTTCAATTAAGGATAAAAATGCAAAAGGCAGACCAACAGAAAGAATATTAGCCAAATAATGTACGATTTAGTGTGTGGAATATTCGTGTGATTGGAAAGAATCGCCAGTTTGCTCGGAGAGCTGCTACACGTCAGTCCTAGGATCGTGAGCTTAAGAAAACGTATCAATTCGCTATCTTATCGAAAGTTGCCATAATAAGAAAAAAAATGTTCAAATGTGTGTGAATTCCTAAGGGACCAAACTGTGACGTCATCGGCCCCTACACTCACACACTACGTAAACTAACTTATGCTAAGAACAACACACACACCCATGCGCGATGGAGGACTCGAACCTCCAGCGGGAGGGGCGCGCAATCCGTGACATGGCGCCTCTAACCGCGTACCACTCCGCGCGACATAATGAGAACAGTGGCTGTAGTATAACAAACCGTAAGTATGATTTAAAAAGGCTTATTTAAGCCAATGCTGATTCTATTCGTTGAACAAACACTTTATGTATTCCATTAGATCTGATTAGATAGTTCAAATGGCTCTGAGCACTATGAGACTTAACATCTGAGGTCATCAGTCCCCGCCGGCCTGGGTGGCCGAGCGGTTCTAGGCGCTTCAGTCTGGAACCGCGCGACCTCTACGGTCGCAGGTTCGAATCCTGCCTCGGGCATGGATGTGTGTGCTGTCAAAAAAAAAAAAAAAAAAAAAAGAAAAAAAAATGTTCGAATGTGTGTGAAATCTTATGGGACTTAACTGCTAAGGTCATCAGTCCCTAAGCTTACACACTACTTAACATAAATTATCCTAGGGACAAACACACACACCCATGCCCGAGGGAGGACTCGAATCTCCGCCGGGACCAGCCACACAGTCCACGACTGCAGCGCCTGAGACCGCTCGGCAAATCCCGCGCGGGTGTGTGCTGTCCTTAGGTTAGTTAGGTTTTAGTAGTTCTAAGTTCTAGGGGACTGATGACCTCAGCTGTTAAGTCCCATAGTGCTCAGAGCCATTTGAGACTTTTCATTAGTCCCCTAGACTTAGAACTACTTAAACCTAAGTAACCTAAGGACAGCACACACCCGCGCGGGATTAGCCGAGCGGTCTCAGGCGCTGCAGTCATGGACTGTGCGGCTGGTCCCGGCGGGGTTCGAGTCCTCCCTCGGGCATGGGTGTGTGTGTTTGTCCCTAAGATAATTTAGGTTAAGTAGTGTAATTTAGGTTAAGTAGTGTAAGCTTAGGGACTGATGACCTTAGCAGTTAAGTCCCATAAGATTTCACACACATTTGAACATTTTTTCTTTTTTTTTTTTTTTTTTTGTTCTTTGACAGCACACACATCTATGCCTGAAGCAGGATTCGAACCTGCAACCGTAGCAGCAGCGCAGTTCCGGACTGAAGATTAGATAGTTCACACTAATAAATCTTCCATTGTTCATATAATATTTGTTCGTGTATATTACAATTTATTATAAGTAATTTTACTTCTCTCTTCGACTTATATATTAATTTCAGTGCAGCAGTAAAAACATATTTCACTGTGCCCATGCACATCTGTAGCTTGACATCTTTCCTGTTCTAACATCTTTCAAATTCATGCTTTTGTTACTTACGTCAATTTGGGCCACGTTTGTGAATGTTGAGTGTGTGTGTGCTGCCATAAAACACAGACTGGCTTGTGTTAAACAAGTTTTCGTAAAATTTAACAGCATTCGCATAGTACATGTGCAAAATGTGTTAAGTAAAATGTGTAACACAAATACCCTGTAAATTCGACACAAGGAAATATAGACCACCTGTTTTCTTCACATATCATGTTTTATTAAGGTGAAATCCCTTCATGGACGTTTCTATCAAAATCAAAAAGAAGAGAAGATTAATAGAAAGATGTAACAGAATAGTTGCTTATAATAATTAATCTTTCTTTATTAACCACCGACTGTTTCGGCATTTATTGCCATTGTCCAGTACTTCTAGAATGTTCATATTACGCCGCTAGTGAACTGTCTTATAACTGTCAATGTTTTGATAAAAAGGTAAGTGAAGTAAATATATTTAAAATAAAATGTTAATTATGGTTTGACAGTAGTTTGACAGTTATACTTTTACGACGTAACATCATTCTAGACGTACTTGACAATGATGATAAATGACGAAACAGTCTATCGTTACTAAAGATTAATTATTACAAGCAGCTGTTCTGGTGGATCTTTCTAACAGTTTTGTCATTAGTTGACATATATTATGCTGCTGGTCCTGAAGAAGGAAAAAAGAAACAAAAGTGTTTACCGGTTCTGAACGAAAAACTTCTTGTTTATTTTAGTGTACAAAATCAGTAACGACTACAAAACGAGGTCTCAGCGGGAAAGCAAGAAAATCTGTAAGAGCCATCTGAATTTATATTTGTAATAAATCTGAAACCGGCAATGGTTTGATCTAAATAAATTTTTTGTGAACCATACTTGCAGCCATTTAAGTTATAAGCTCTATAAAGGATCGATAGTATCAGGTAAGATCATCCAGAACCAGTTTCTATGACCAAGGAAGCTCTAGCCCAATTTCCCTCACACCTCGTTACAGGAGACGAGGTACTGGCAGAAGTAAAGCTGTGAGGACGGGGCGTGAGTCGTGCTTGGGTAGCTCAGTTGGTAGAGCACTTGCCCGCGAAAGGCAAAGGTCCCGAGTTCGAGTCTCGGTCCGGCACACAGTTTTAATCTGCCAGGAAGTTTCATATCAGCGCACACTCCGCTGCAGAGTGAAACTCTCATTCTGGAAACATCCCCCAGGCTGTGGCTAAGCCATGTGTCCTCAGTATCCTTTCTTTCAGGAGTGCTAGTTCTGCAAGGTTCGCAGGAGAGCTTCTGTTACGTTTGGAAGGTAGGAGACGAGATACTGGCAGAAGTAAAGCTGTGAGGACGGGGCGTGAGTCGTGCTTGGGTAGCTCAGTTGGTAGAGCACTTGCCCGCGAAAGGCAAAGGTCCCGAGTTCGAGTCTCGGTCCGGCACACAGTTTTAATCTGCCAGGAAGTTTCATCCCTAACCAGTTTTCACAGCAAGTGAAAGTAGCACTGAATATTACCTTCCAGGGTAACACCCGATAGCTCCATGACTGTCTCTACACACTATTGCTGCCTTAAGTGGTAGCTTGAAAACGCTATTCAATATACTGTTTTTTCGCTCCAAGACAATCTGTCACTACGTTCATAACACGTGAATAACATTGCGTCGAGATGTTCATTTTCCATTTCACACCAGCGTAGAGGGATGTGATTTTTATACTGATCAGTTAGAAAATTTAACATGAAATTCTGTACAAAACATTCATATGTCGTTTGCTCTGTATTTGACATAAATATCTGAACCAAGTTCTGAGAAGTTTTGAGACAGAATTCGTAGTGGTAAGTTTACCGTTTCAGCGCTCTGTTCATCCAAGGTGAAATACACTGCAGAGAGAATGGTGAACCTTGTCCAAATATGACACCCGTGTACATGCTAGCGAATTCAATACCCGTGACTGACCTAATTTCCTTTAAATATTCGGGACGTATTAGTTAGGTGACCAACTCTCTCTACAACGTCCACTCGAGTTCCCGATCAATGGAGGAAGTAAAGCAATTTTAAACTAATAATAAGACATACATCGAGTCTGGAAACTGTTCTCCAGGACTGAGTCACAATCACTTTTCTAAAGAAAAATGAAACAGATTGTCAGATATAGTAGAAATCGGTCTGCAAATTTAAGTACCTGGGGTCGTACATACAGAGGGATGGAGGACTGGAAAGCGAGATACAACACCGAATAAATTGCGGTTGGAACAACTGAAGGAAAATGAGTGGAGCGTTGTGTGACAAGAAGGTGAGCATTGGGTTGAAAGGGAAAGTGTACAAGTCGGTGGTAAGGACTGCTATGATATATACACGGGGCAGAGACATGGCCAATCACAGTAGCCCAGGAAAGGAAGGTGGAAGTGGCGGAAATGAGGATGCTGAGGTGGATGTGTGGGGTAACAAGGAAGGACAGGATTAGAAATGAATTTGTTAGAGGAGCTGTGAAAGTGGGACCCATGGGGAAAAAGATACAAGAGAGCAGACTAAGGCGGTACGGACACTTACAGAGAAAAGGGGAAGAGTATATCGGAAACAGAGTTGAAGATATAAAGACCGAAGATGAGATGGAAAGATAAGATATCCGGGGACCTAAGGGAGAAACGATGAAAGAAGGAAGAGGGATAAAGTACTATGGACGAGAAGGATCCCGAAGAGCCGGCCGGTGTGGCCGAGCGGTTCTAGGCGCTTCAGTCTGGAACCGTGCGACCGCTACGGTCGCAGGTTCGAATCCTGCCCCGAGCATGGATGTGTGTGTTGCCCTTAGGTTAGTTAGGTTTAAGTAGTTCTAAGTTCTAGGGGCTGATGACCTCAGATGTTAAGTCCCATAGTGCTCAGAGCCATTTTGATCCAGAAGAGCAACGCCGACCCTATGTGACGTGGGACAAGGCGACGATAAAGAAGAAGAAGAAGAAGAAGAAGAAGTAGAAGAAGAAGAAGATATAGTAGATGATCATGTTGATTATCATCTCCGTGTCTCATTAATCAGAAATTAATAATAATAATATGCATGAAATTCAAATTTAATTTGTTTTCAGTAAAGCCAAAAGGACACAGTCAGTGCTATCTGATGACTTGTTGTGAAGTCACAGACCTTATAATGACGTTTCTTCATCATCGTCTTCTTAGCGTTGCCCCGCGACCTGCGGGTCAGTCGCTGTTCTACAGAATTGCAGATAGCATCGGAGCGATTTCTCCGTACAGTGCGTCTCACTAGCCTTGCTGTCTCATCCGTCTATTTTTAATAGAGTCTAATAGCGTACCTATCAACATTTTTCGTTATAACTTGGAGTGGTTACTAAGCGATTTCTTCGCTCTCCTTTAATCCTGCGTCATCTCATCCATCCTGCACTGATTCTGGCACACACATACTCTTACACGAAACTGTAACAGAATCATGAGTTTCTAAAAACAAGAAGAAGTCAAGATTGAAGTTTAACTTTCCGACTACGACGAGCTAATTAGAGAACGAGCACAAGCTCAGATAGGGCAAGGATGGGGAACGTAATTGGCCATGTCCTTTTCAAAGGAAACATACTGATATTTAACTTAAGTCATTAAGAAAGATGACGGAAACCTAAATCTGGGTGGTTGGACTAGGGTTTGAAACCCATTCGTCCATGAAGTCTTGCTGGTGCCTTAATAGCTGCATCACTTTAACTGGACGACAAAATTCAACAATGTCTGCAAGAGATCCTGAGAGTGCAGCTGCCTCATTAGTTACAGTTTCTTGGCACACAGTGTATGGGAGACTCAGAGCAGTTGGCATGTTTCCTAGACGTCGGGCACGTGCGACTTACTAACAGCGATTCACAGATGTGCCAGATCATTGCAGAGTAAGAAAAGTCGACAGTAGACCACGAATGATTTGCTTTCTATAGAAGAATTCAGCTCCAGTTTAAAGAATGGTTGTCACAGCACGTTTAGAGGCAAAATAATTATATGTAAAATCACATTAACGTTGTCGCAGTACGCAAATTAATGGTAGTGGGGCTCTGGTATGGTTAGGCATTCTGTTGGATGCTCTGAAGGAAATTCCACCTTTATTGGTGTCTGGAGGAATACAGTTCCGGTCTAGACATACTGCGTCCACGTGCGTGTTCGTCCCTTCAGACGCGCAGTTGATCTGGACGTCCTCTTCTTGGATAATAATACCGTCCCGCATAGAGCTGCTATGGGGAATGAACTTCCTGTAGGTGAAGCCATTACAGGGTCTATTAAGAGCCTCTACACGTCGTAGTATCAAACCAAACAAGCTTCGAATGAGTCCTTGGCGAATAGCATTACGTATAGCTTTCAGCCGAATACAAAATAAATTGAACCAGTGACCATCAAAATCCGAGATATGCTAACGAATGACGTGTGGTGATTGGATAGGTCATAAATGAAACAAAATCGTCCGTGATGCCTAATGATGTCCTATGTCTTCATGATAGACGTTCTCCCGATACGATACAGGGTAATGTCTGCGAGAGCGTTAACCTCTGTGTGGAGACTCGTACGTTCTCGCTCATTACCTCAGACGACAATAAAAACTACGAGGGATGTTCAGTACGTAATACAATATATTTTTTTCTGAAAGTAGGTTGGCTTTGTTCGGGATTCTAATACACCATATTATACCCCATTCTTTTGGCTACAAAACTCTATTTTTCAACATATTATCCGTTCAAAGCGACGCCATTACCCCAACTTACTGGGGGGTTCTGTGTGCTCGCATGATACCACTCTGCTAGTCGACGTGAAAGCCAACGTCTTGCTGCTTCAATAGCCTCCCCATCATCCACGTACTGTTTCCTTGTGGAGTATATGCTTTATTCGACCAAACAGATGGCAGTCGGAAAGCGTGAGATCGGGGCACACACCACTGAGTACCCCAACTGGTGGACGAGTGTGTGAGTGTGTGTGTGTGTGTGTGTGTGTGTGTCAGTTCAGCAAAACAGAGACGTCGAGTTGCGTAGCGTGTTGTTTGATTGTGATTCACCCATCACCTAGAATGAGAGCGTCCGCACGTTCCAACATTGCAGGAGCCCGGCACGCAGTCGATCGGACAGTTTTGCGCGACGCTGTTGCGATGACAGACGCCTCACCCAACGACTCATTGCGCTTTTGTTCATTGCCAGCTCTCGGCAGACATTCTGAAAGCGCTTATGAACATCTGCGATTCTCTGGTTTTCCGCCAAAAGGAACTCAAGGACAGCTCTCTGCTTGAAACGGACCTCCGTTATATATGCTGTTTTGAGGGCAATGTATAAGCCACCACCTATCTGAACTTTACGAAACTATAGCGGCTGAAGTGGGAGTATTCCACAATGTCCCACATCAAAATTCGCAATTTTTTTAACCTAAATTAGCCGAGAAGAAAATATGGTACATTACTTATTGAACGTCCCTTGTACGTACTTTGGAAAAGACAACACTGCATCTTACCGTTCGTCACTTTTAGTACTGATAAACCTATTGCAAAATGGTTCAAATGGCTCTGAGCACTATGGGACTTAACGTCTTTGGTCACCAGTCCCCTAGAACTTAGTACTACTTAAACCTAACTAACCTAAGGACATTAAGCACATCCATGCCCGAGGCAGGATTCGAACCTGCGACCGTAGCAGTTGCGCGGTTCCAGACTGCAGCGCCTAGAACCGCATGGCCATTGCGGCCGGCAACCTATTGCAACTTGGGTAGGCGTCTGGGGCATTCTGCATTTATACACGCCCACAATTCATACTAGCGCAACGCTCTGCCAGGTGGTGCAATGATTAAGACATAGGACTCTCTTTCTGGAGGCGCAGGGTTCGGATGTATTCTGATGCAGGCTGCCTATGTTTGCACCAAAATTAGTTAAGGCGAATTGTTCCTTTGACTAAGACCAAAACCTACTGTACAGAAAATAATTTAAAACTGACTGGTTAGCAGAAAGTGGTACCAATGATGTCTTAAATTCCGATTAAAATATACATCACTAGAATAAGCTGAACGCCAACAGTACACTGCCAGAAAAAAAAGTGAAGCGCCCAGAAGATATTGTGGGATGTCAATGTTATTTCGCACAAGCAGACACCATCAGTAGGTAAGTAAATGATTCAGGTTGCTATTCTTTGTGACAGGTAGAATGGCCACCAGACTGCGCTGATGTTGTTCGTGTTTAATGTTGTTACGAGGCCTGGTAGGGCATATCAGGGACGTGAAAATCGTCAGGTGATGACTGATCTTTGTATAGGACACGGAGATGTCACGTATTAGTATGAGACAGCGTTATGGGCATCTGACAGAGACTGAAAGAGACCCCACTGTGGCTCTCCATCTTCCCGACTGGTCGGAACGTGCAATATGCAGATTTGTGTAGAATTTAAATGTGACAGTGACCAGATGCTGGACTGCACGAATACGTGAGGCCAGGCGTATTAGTTGTCAAGTTTCCGGTCGATTTTGTCTGACTACCACAAGGAAGGATCGCCGTATTGAGGATTAAGCACGTCGCAACACCTTCACATCTGCGCTAGCCTTCCGAAAATAAGTAATGGGCTACTGCAACATTCTGTGATTTCCTGCACCACTGGTGCGAGACTAGCAGCAGCCAGACTGAAGAATTACCGTCCCTTGCGTAGACTACCGCTAACACCGCAACGCAAACGACTGTGTTTGGAGTGGTACTGGGACTAGGAAGCGTGGACTGCTGATGAAGGGCTCACATTATGTTCAGCAATGAATTGCGGTTCTGCGCTACACCGGATGAGCATCGTCGGCGAGTATGGCAATGATCTGGGGAGAGGGCTTCCTTCCAGTGTTTTTGAGAGGCTCTCCTGAGCTACTCCTGGAGTCATGGTGTGGAGAGCTATAGGGTATGATTTCATGCCGTGGCTAGTAGTGACTGAGGGAACTCTGACGGCACAGAGATATGTCACGGACATCCTGTGTCTTCGTGTGTTATCTCTTACATGACAGTATACCACCTTTCAACAGGATAACGTTCGTCTATACAGGGTGTTACAAAAAGGTACGGCCAAACTTTCAGGAAACATTTCTCACACACAAATAAAGAAAAGATGTTATGTGGACATGTGTCCGGAAACGCTTAATTTCCATGTTAGAGCTCATTTTAGTTTCTTCCACCTGCGCTCAATGGAGCACGTTATCATGGTTTCATATGGGATACTCTACCTGTGCTGCTAGAACATGTGCCTTTACAAGTACGACACAACATGTGGTTCACGCACGATGGAGCTCCTGCACATTTCAGTCGAAGTGTTCGTACGCTTCTCAACAACAGATTCGGTGACCCCATGGATTGGTAGAGGCGGACCAATTCCATAGCCTCCACGCTCT
This sequence comes from Schistocerca americana, assembly GCF_021461395.2. Taxonomy (NCBI): domain Eukaryota; kingdom Metazoa; phylum Arthropoda; class Insecta; order Orthoptera; family Acrididae; genus Schistocerca; species Schistocerca americana. The sequence continues at coordinate 747,001,314 of NC_060130.1, read as the reverse complement.
CCTGACCTCAACTCTCTTGACTTTCATTTATGGGGGCATTTGAAAGCTCTTGTCTACGCAACCCCGGTACCAAATGTAGAGACTCTTCGTGCTCGTATTGTGGACGGCTGTGATACAATACGCCATTCTCCAGGGCTGCATCAGCGCATCAGGGATTCCATGCGACGGAGGGTGGATGCATGTATGCTCGCTAACGGAGGACATTTTGAACATTTCCTGTAACAAAGTGTTTGAAGTCACGCTGGTACATTCTGTTGCTGTGTGTTTCCATTCCATGATTAATGTGATTTGAAGAGAAGTAACAAAATGAGCTCTAACATGGAAAGTAAGCGTTTCCGGACACATGTCCACATAACATATTTTCTATCTTTGTGTGTGAGGAATGTTTCCTGAAAGTTTGGCCGTACCTTTTTGTAACAACCTGTATACGGAGCGTGTCTCTATGAACTATATGATGCTGAAGTACTCCTATGGCCAGCAAAATCCCCTAGTCTGTCCCCATAGAACACATGTGGGACCATTTTGGACGTAATCTCCGTCCCAGAGTCAATATCCAGGATATCAAGCACAAGTTCCAACGATTGTGGCCAGCTTGCCCTAGCAGAGGGTACAACAGGTTATGACACTCCACCCAAGCGCATCAGTATGTGCACGCAGGCCAGACGGGGTCCAACGATATACTTGTAAGTTGTCTCATATTGTCAAGTTCGTTGTAAATTTAACTCGATTTTGTAATCACAGAAATAGAATCAAATACTCTCTCGATCTGTGAAGTTTCAAATATTTCCTCCTCCGCCTCTTGTGAGCTTCACTTCTTTTTGTCAGGCGGCGCAGCCATGCTCTTATTGCCATAAAAAATCACTTGTTACTAATTTTTAAGCAGCCCAATACATGAAATCAAATATTGAACTTAAAAAATTGAATTTTGAATAATCCGTTTACGTTTTTAAGCAAGAGCGCTAGAACATAAACATTAGCAGCCCGTTTTTAAAACTTAATTACTTGGTTTTGTGTAGGTGGTTTCTGACGGAGGAGCACTCCGGGACGTCCAAGGAGTCATCATCGTGTGTCTCACCCGTATCCATGATTTACATTTTAAACGATTTCTGATCTCATACCCAATAATTTCCTGTACTGTAAATTAGTGCCAGCCGCTGTGGTCGAGCGGTTCCAGGCGCTTCAGTCCGGAACCGCGCTGCTGCTACGGTCGCAGGTTCGAATCCTGCCTCGGGCATGGCTGTGTGTGATGTTCTTAGGTTAGTTAGGTTTAAATAGTTCTAAGTCTAAGGGACTGATGACATCAGATGTTAAGTCCCATAGTGCTTAGAGACATTTGAAACATTTTGTAAATTAGTTAAGTGTGCTCTGGGCTTCACGAATCGAAAAGAAGTTAGTGTACTTTAATTATTTACGAGATAGCTCGCTCCTCTTGTTCTATGACATCAGCTATTTCACAGTGATATTACGGACTTTTACTTTGTAAAGCGGAGAAGGCTAGCGCGGAATGCTGACCTGGTGTACGTATGAAACATATTCAAATACTTCCAGTAATTACACTGTATTATAACCTCTTTCCGCACATCACCAACTATAAGCATGACACGTGTGATAGCTAGGTGTGCTGTTGTGCTGATAGATTCCGTCGCTCTTTGAGAAAGAGAGGCACACCATCAGACGTCTCCAGTTTGGAAAGAAATTTTCCTTATGGACATCAGAGAATAGGCCCCCTTCACACATGTCGAATTTCTTACCATTACCATTAAAATATACCCCTCCATACACTGTAGTATCCATTGGACTGCTCTGTCAACACTGTACACGATTAAGTAATAGCTTTATCTGTGCCGCCAGACGGACACACTCCCTTGCATACGATTTGCAGACTACTCAGATTGGCTGCCATATCCACATTCAGCGCTGGGCGAAATACACCAAAGACAGTTGTCAGGTTGTAAAAACATTGGTCCTGCAATCTGTGAAGAAACTTATTTTAGCCACTTCTGTGATGGCAGCCTCCTTAGTCCCAATTGCTGGCAACCCCTCCTTCAACTGCGTCCTACTCTTCCGTAATTCTAGGCATCTTAATCCATTACTTAATTCTTTTCATACTATCGGAACTTATTTAATGCCGACATTTTAAAACCATCATCGATGACGATAAAAATAGAAATTTTTAATATTTCGTAATTTTTGTAACTTGTGTTTGCAAGTCTCCTTGTTTAATAAATTACTGGATTTATTTCGTTTCTCTACTGTGTCACTGAAAGCAGCACTGTTTACCTATGGCGAATGGGTTTAACTCTGTATCCAAAATATCATCATCGATAGCGATTGATATGCAAACGTCTAGATTTCTACCGCTGACAACTTGTACGTTCTTTTGTGATAGAAGTATACAACTGTGCTGTTTTTCTCCAGCAAATGTCGTATAACATTAGTATTACTTCAAACAAGAGCGCATTGTGTGTGTTTTTTTCCGAGGATGTAAAGCGAAGTTAAACAAGATGTAGATGTATGCACAAAATTTTTATTGATAAACAGTAATAAAACTCGTACAGCTAAAATAACCATCACCTAACTTTACACAATGGACAAAGAAAATAAATCGAGCAAATTATATAGACAATTGTTCTTTCCTTTTGTCCATATTTGACGTCCGTCTATAGGAGGGTTGCACGAAACCTCTTTTTAATAGAGCAAACTTAAGAAAGCAAGATTGAGTTCGAAGTACCAAACAGTTCTTGTCTTCGCACGGGATGAATTATGTACAGCAATGGGAACTTAATTCAGAGTGAACAGAAAGGGATTTGAACGACGTTCTAATGGATAGCAGTTTTTCACAGGACACTTTAACGCTTTTATGAAAAATATCTTAAAATGAATTGTTTTTAATTGAAGACATAAAACATTTTAGTTTGTCTTTATTGTATTGGGCTGTTTTAACCGATTCAACGTAAGTCCATTATGGGTCCTGTAAATTTTTTTGAGATCTGGCGACCACTTAAGCGAATTACCGTCTCAAATGCCAGTGAATATATCTTTCATTAGTGTTTATGAAGTCGTTCGTAGAATTGGTTGTCAAAATGAAGATGAATCCTAAAACCACGAATAATACAATGCTGGATCATTCTACTCGTGACTTATTTCGGGGGTAATGTACACCGTACGTACAGCATTCAGGTCAACAGTGTCCGGGAAGAAAATCTTAACTGTATTCTCTGATCGAACCCTACCACTTCCTATGAAAATTCTAGAAACTGAAATCGCTATATAAAAGGTCTCGACTCGTGTCTAGGTCTGGTCCACAGGTGTACCAAGTCGGGAATTTTGCCTATGAAGCGTTTCCGAAGTTAACTAACGGCTAAGAACGCATTCGATATTTTTAGTGCTAGTTTACGCAAAGCACGACCTTCAACGAGTGTGTAGTGGGCAGACTGTGACTGCACGTGGTGCGCCACGGTGAGCCGCCTGCTCCACGTGCGTATCCGATGCGCTCCCACAATGCACCGCGCCGTCGCACCTGTCAATAGTCTCCGAATGGCCCCGTCGGCGATAAGCCAAGCCCCTAGACTGGTCCGTCCCGTGCTATCGGCACGGCAAGACCGAGAGGACGTGCCAACAAAGAAGCTAATTACTCTATTCAAGCACACCAGAATATTTTAGTAGTGACAGTGGCCTTGGGTTTATTTGGATCGTCCTTTCACTTCTACCTATGTGACAGTTTCATCTGTGGGAGTCTGTACATCTTCGTTCTTAAGAAATGCAACCAACATTTAAGCTTCATTTTGTATAAGCCCTAGCATCTCAAGACCATAACAAATCAGCTTCGAAATTATAGAATTCCTATAGTTAACTACTTTATATAACTGATTACCATTCCAAGATGATATTTATTTCAAGAAGATGGAGAGGCAATGGATTCAAGTTTTTCCCTCATTTTAGCGTATATATTTACTAATACGTTGAAAGAAAACTTTTTTGGAAGATGCACTCAGACAGCCGAAGAAATAATTTATTATTAGAGGTTTGTCGACGACACTAATTTTATTTTAGGGCACCACAGATGAAATTAAAGTTATGCATACTTAGGTTAATAGCTTCCATAATAAAATTAAAATTGCGATGGAAACAGAAACGAGACATATCAATTTTTTGGACATACAAATCCCAAAAAAATGTCAGCATATAAATTCGATAACTTCCGTAGAACTACTACCACGTATTACTCTATAAAATTTAAAGGCGAGATAGATAATGTAACTTAACATATTAACTACTCTTTGGAAATTAATGAAACGATGGGAGCAAACTGCCTGATGTCTCCCAGTCATGCATAGAAAGTTGGGCGTCACATGGTCTGAGGCCAGCGTGGCTATAGCGTCAAATGGGACTGGTCCCGCAACATGAGGAAATTGAAGGGACGAGAAAAGATAATTGCGTCAATCAGTGAGCAGTTACGGGGCACTGTGGTGGTGGTCGTCATTACAACATGGTCCGGGGACAACGTTTGGATGACTTCATATGGGGAAGGATCATCGGGAAACTGGAAGAAGGACGAAGTGTGATGACTGTAGCCCAGGAGTTTGGTATTGGGAGGAGATGGTCGACCACGGTCAATTACAGTAGCAGATGACGGCTACATTGTGCAACAGGGAAGGGCAACCACATTTGCAATAAATTAAATTGATTTGTAACCCTGTTCCATTTACTAATTAGTTGATCTCTTTGGCGCTAATTAATCATATTACTAGATGGTCAACCTAAGTCTCATGTCTCACTAGGGCCTTTTTTATATATTTTTATTCACGTATGGACCCAATAGGACCACGCGAGGTACAAAATGGTTCAAATGGCTCTGAGCACTATGGGACGTAACATCTGTGGTCATCAGTCCCCTAGAACTTAGAACTACGTAAACCTAACTAACCTAAGGACATCACACACATCCATGCCCGAGGCAGGATTCGAACCTGCGACCGTAGCAGTCGCGCGGTTCCGGACTGCGCGCCTAGAACCGCTAGACCACCGCGGCCGGCTGCAATATTGGTGCACTACAACAAGCAATGAGGAACTACGTGTTGTAGGTACAATCCATCAATATCACTTTTGACGGTTGGCTTTACTTTGTGTCCAAATTTGTTTCATCCTTTCAGAATGAAGTGTCTTTCTTTCATCAGACCGCGGTGTTCTAGTCCGTTTTCTAATTTACCTCTGACCAACTTTCTAAGCAAATGTCTTTTGCCTGAATGTTTTTCTATCTGTAACGTCTGCCTATTTTAAAATCCTCCTTAATCGTAGCGATCCATTTAATTAGCTCAGTTTTGGCCTTACTTCTGTTTTCGTAGAACCCTACTATTTGTTTTATTAACTTAGTGGGTGCCTTTTTTTTAATGTGCCCACAAAATTTAATTCTTCGTTTTCTCATGTCACCTTGTATGTCTGTGAATTCTTCTATTTCCTTGTTACTTCTCAGCCTATAAGTTTCTTCATCGGTAATTTTGGGGACTGATATTTTCCTAATAATCTTTCTTTCTTTCTTTCGAATTTCTTCAATATCTCTCTTTTTATTTAAAATTAAGTTTCTGCTCCTTAAAGACATACAGGTTTAGTTACAGTGCTGTAGTGCCTAAGTTTACTGAATTTAGAAAGTGAGTTTTTACTATAAATATTTTGTGTTAATCTGAATGCAGTTGCCATTTTTTGACAGCAATCTTCGTTTGCAGCTTCTTCCAGACCGTTTTCTTGTATGATTTCCCCCAAGTATTTAAACTGAGAAACCATTTTTATCTTTCCATATTTTGTGTTCAAAAACTTTGGTGCTTGTTTGTTGTATGTCATATATTCCGTTTTTCCGAATGATGTTTGTAGTTCTACTTTTTCGGCAACTTCTTTAAAAGTTTCAATTTGTTTTTGAGCTGTGGTAATATCCCTTGTTAAAATTGCCAGATAATCTTGCAAAGGCGGGGCAATCTACTCTAATATTACTTCTGCCTAATTTGATAGATTGATCTATATTTCGATTCGACTTTTGCTCTCGCCATTCTGTAATCACATTTTCTAAAACACAGTTAAACTGTAATGGGGAGAGGCAATCTTCCTATCTACCTCCAATATCTTTACATCAAATGGTTCAGAAATTTCTCTCATGAATTTAACTTTAGAGATAGTGTCAGTCAACATTTCCTTAATCAGTGTTAGAGTTCTATTATATAGCCCTTGCTCCATTGAAATTTGGAAAAGAGATTCACCATCAACTGAGTCAGAGGACATTTTAAAATCCACAGATGTAGGTACAATATTGTTATCAGAAATCATCTGGTGCCTAAGGATAGGTTTTAAATTAACAATTTGTTCCAGACAGGATCTGTTTGGTCCAAAGCCTGCTTGGTATTCACCAATGTTAGGTTCTAACCGTTCTCAGGCTCGATCAGGTAAACAATGCAAGAGAATTTTGTATGTGAAAGAAGAAGAGAGATTCCTCGGTAAATACAATATTAACATCGGTTCTATCCTCTTTCTCATGCAATGGATGAATCAGGGCAGTTTTCCAGTCTTCAGGCATTTTATCAGTTTACCAGATATGTCTTATTAGCTGAGTGATCTCTCTTTAGTGTTAGGACCAGCTGATTTTAGTATTTCCGCAATTATACTGTCTTCTCCGGATGCTTTTTGTTTTCAAGTCTCTTACTTTCTTTAATTATTCTGATTTCGTCAGGTTCTTTAGAGTTAGGGTTGGTGTTATTAGTTTGCTGTCGTTGGAATTTATTCGCTAGTTCTAGACTGTTTAATAGTTTTTCAAAATAATTAGCAAGTACCTTGCAATTTTCCTGGTTGTTAAGAGCCAGACAGTTATTTTCATTTTTGAAGCAAAGACTTTGAGGTTGGTAACCAGTTAGTTTTGTTTAGAATGTTTTACAAAACTTTCTTTTATTGTTCTTTTGGAAGCCTTTTCGATTTAGTTGGCATTTTTGTAGTTTGTTTTCTCTGTCGGATTAATTTAGATGTTTCTTTTATTACAGTTAGAAAGGTATTATAAGTACTTTCAGTTTTGTTACTATTCGAATCTTTGAATGCCTCATGCCTAGACGTAATCGCTGTTTCTCAATCCGCTTTCCACCTAGGGTGTTTTCGTTTCTATCGAAGCGAAATTAAAGTTTGTGCTGTTGTGATGAACTTTTCTTTTAGGTTTTGCCAATTGTTGGATTTTTTTATCAGGTTCGCTTGTTAGGGTTGGGGTTATTTTAGCAGTGTCAAATTCTGAGATAATATTTTTTGTTTTGAAGAGTTTTTGAGGTTGAAGTTTTACTTTTATTCGAATTAAATAATGGTCAGAACCTATATTAGCCCCTTTCCTAACTTGGACATTAAAAACTTCTTTGTAGTTAGAGTATGAAGTTCTACATGATCGATTTAAATTCCCCAATAAATGTATTGGGTGCCCGCCAATTTTTTTTGTTTAGAAGGGTTCTTTTTGAAACGTGTTGACATGATTTTAAGGATAAAATTTTTGCATGTTTCAACAAGTCTTTGGCCATTTTAGTTCGTCTATTTATGCGTAGGAAATCCACCCACCGGTTTCTTATATTTATCTTTTTATCTAAATGAGCACTAAAATCACCCATTAAAATTTTAACATGGTTTGAGGGAGTTCTAGATCTGATGCTTTCTAACGTTTCCCAAACTTCATTAACTTCTTCAGGTTTTTTACGGTTATCCTCATTGACGGGTATATGGGCATTAACTAAAGTGTATGCCTTACTTGCGCACTTAAGAGAAATTATCATTAGTCAATTATTCAAATGGTTCAAATGGCTCTAAGCACTATGACACTTAACATCTGAGGTCATCAGTCCCCTAGACTTAGAACTACTTAAACCTAACTAACCTAAGGACATCACACACATCCATGCCCGAAACAGGATTCGAACCTGCGACCGCAGCAGCCGCGTGGTTCCAGACTGAAGCGCCTACAACAGCTCGGCCACAGCGGTCGGCTAGTCAATTATTAATATGTTTTACCTACGTTACTGAATTTAAAATATTTTGGGAAACTGCAAAAGCAATTCCGAGATGTGGCGTATTATTAAGTATTCTTTATCAGTTTCATTTTAAAAAAGGCTATAATTACCGAAATCTATGGCGTTTTGATCCGTCATTCGTATTTCTTGAAGTGCCAAAACTTGAATCCTCTATTCTTTTAATATATCTCCCAATTTATGAAGTTTACCTGCTTGCAAAAGTGTTTGTATGTTAAGTGTTGCAAAAAATATAATTAGTTTTTGTTGTTTTAAGTTGGCCGGAGGACTCCGACATCCTCTGTTGAATCACACTGCATTTTAACCTGGCCGTCCCAGAATCCGAAAGACCAGTTGCGCCAGTAATACTGGTGGTGGATTGACCACCTGGGATAATATTGTGATTATCAGAATGCTCCATGATGATTGTATGTGGAATCAGGTGGGTTGAGTAGATTTACTGAATGACCTCAAGAGTGTTAAGATTAGAAGGGTTAGTTCCAGAATATAAATTTTAGCCGCACCTTGCTGAACAAACACTGCCCACTTTGTGGCTTGCTACAAGACAGGCGCAAAAAGTGGATTTTGATGAGCATTTTCAACTTCTTGCATTGTAATGAATAGTCCATTAAATTTCGGGCATGCAGCCGCGCAAATAAAATGAATTGTGAGAGACGTGTGGAGCAGCCGGCCAGACAAGTCAGCTCTGGCCGAACATTGTATTGATACAGGGCATTCCATGAATTAGAGTGATGTGAGGATTTTAACATCCACCTCTTCGTTTTGGGAATCTGTCTTCAAGGAAGCTATAGAGATCAGATTAGCTAATAATTTAATAAATAGAGATAATGACATTAATTTGGACAAAGCATGAAATCCGGCTGTTGGGGTAATTAAACTGCAGAGAAGTCGTCGTGGTGTCACCGCCGCCGACCATACATCGATAAGCGAATCGAATGTCTGTACGCCTTCGCCACAGGTGGCGCATGTGTGAGCGTATTTCTTTGCCGCGACCAGCATCTGTGACTTGCATGCGCAGTACCGCCTCGGTGGAGCATATAAGGCCTAGCTTGGCAACTTGTCGTCAGTCTTGTGACTCCCGCGGACGATACGCGGCCGAAAGATCGGTGGAGGAAATTTTTTTGCGCGGCTGCATGCCCGAAATTTAATGGACTAAAGTGGAGTTTGTTTTATTTCGCCTTGGTCCGGGACTGCTTATTCTAAACTACGTAATCAAACGTATCCGAACACCTGCCTGAAATGACTTACAAGTTCGTGGCGCCCCCGATCGGTAATGCTGGAATTCAGTATGGTTCAAATGGCTCTGAGCACTATGGGACTTAACATCGGTGGTCATCAGTCCCCTAGAACTTAGAACTACTTAAACCTATCAAACCGAAGGACATCACACACATCCATGCCCGAGGCAGGATTCGAACCTGCGACCGTAGCGGTCGCGCGGTTCCGGACTGAGCGCCTAGAACCGCGAGACCACCGCGGCCGGCTGAGTTCAGTATGGTGTTAGCCACCCTTAGCCTTGATGACGGTAAAACGCATAGTGCATCATATAAACTTTCTGAGGAATGTAAGTCATGCAACTATAGACAGCTTGCTCAGCAGTACTTCAAGAGTATACTTCCACAACAAGGTTACTCTAGAAAAGTGTACTACCCGCGGATGTCTAGTACAGTTTGAAGTAAAATCGTTCACTGTCACTAAAGACAGCAGAAAATGGTCGTTCTACTCATCTAGAATCGTCAACTAGACGCGTGACTCGTAAGTGGAAAAATGTTGAAAATTTCGCAGCTGAAACAATCAACGGAGTTCCGTGCTAGTTTTGACTTCGACATGAGTAAATGTTGCGAAAAGTCTAATGTGCAACAGAAAAATTAATTGCCACTGAATTTTCGCTAAATAGAATTTCACGGCTATGAGAAAAATGTTCTGTGACTATCAAGGTAATATTTCCCAGAAATTACTATTTAACATCCAAGCAGTCGTTAGTCTGACTTACGGACTTGACTCAGCGTGAATCTCCTATCTTTCACTGAAGTAAGCGCTGCGCGTATTTCAGTTACTGAGAAAGTCTTAGTCTACGTTTTAACAAGTAAAAAATCTTCAGTAGAGGGCACAGAGCTTTAGACCTTCTTGCAAGTGTAATCTATGCACACGGTTATGATGAAGTTGTGATTATCTCATACTGTATTTCTCATGCGAGTTAAGAAACCAGCTCTCATGTTTAATACGTCTTAAGTTAATAGGTTGTCCAATGATGGGTGAGGTAAAAAAATGAAATTAATAAAACCAATGCGCTACGTAAAGACTATAGGTCCGCCTTGAGGCAAGACACCATAACTTTTCTTTTCCTAAACAAGTCCCGGGACAGTATCACTATCGTCAGTGGATGTTTATTTCTCATTCTATGTAAAAGCAAAGAAAAAAAGATGAATAGTGAGAATCCAATGCAAGAAAGTCAGAACTGAGCGCAAACATCAAGGTAACTAGAGACAGGGCAAACTGTGTTTGGATATATGTCGCAACCGGTTTTGAAGAAATCATCCCGACATTCGCGTGGAGTGATTTGCGGAAACCAGGGAAAACATAAATGTGAATAGTTAGACAGAGACTTGTACCACCCTCCTCCGTAACATGAAGCCAGTTTCTTCACCACAGCGACACATTGCTCAGTTATTACAATACTCCATGAAATATTCGTTTCTAATTTATGGCGTGATATCTGGTAATTTTTCTATTCTTATATGTGTTCCCTTTTATTTCTCAACCGACACAAGTTGCGGTTATTGCTAGTGCAGCGAGACTGCGCAGTATGGCTATTACGACCTTGGCATTTACAAATTTCGGAAATTTTGCTCTTATTAAGTGAACAGCAAAAGTTAAATAAAATGTGTTATTTTTATACACATATTTTGTTTGTTTGACATTCAGGTCTTATATGTTCGCTACACAGGCAGATATTTACATTTATTTCGATGACCTTCCAGCCGTTGATAGCCTGCGACTGTCGTTTTATTGCTTGTATAGACTTTTCTGTTACGACTAATAAGATTCAGTAAACCTGAAAACATATCATCGACCCATGATGCCGAGGAAATCAGAAATCAGATTTAGGTGTGTTTGTTTAATGTACTGACAGATGGGTGTCAGTTTTATGGTTCAAATGGCTCTGAGCACTATAGGACTCAGCATCTGAGGTCATCAGTCCCCTAGAACTTAGAACCACTTAAACCTAGCTAACCTAAGGACATCACACACATCCATGTCCGAGGCTGGATTCGAACCTGCGACTGTAGCAGTCGCGCGGTTCCAGACTGAAGCGCCTAGAACCGCTCGGCCACACCGGCCGGCTCAGTTATATGCTCCTGTTCATATGGTGTCGCTAAGTACAATGCTCGCTGTGATCAACCCTATCACATGCGTAACTTATTAATTGACGTTCAGATGTTACACCGTCTTCACCACGGAGGTGTTAGGGGTGACATTCATAACCTGAACCGGTGTTCTTGCTATTTCTATTGAATACAAGGCGTGTGAGACAGAGGAAACAGAGGAAGTGGATGAGAAGCGGGGAGAGATTTTAAGGGATTTGTATCTGTATCTGGGTGTGTGTGTGTGTGTGTGTGTGTGTGTGTGAGGCAGAGAGAGAGGGAGGCGGAGGAACTGAGAGAACTAGTGAGCGATGAATTGTTTGGAGACACGGAAGCACAACAAGAAAGCAACAGGTTGTTATTGTAACTACACAGAAAACTTTCATTCATTGTCTCCTGAAAGGCTACCTGCAAAAAAAATTCTACAGTACTCATGGGCAAAAGATACAATCGTTATTTAATGGCTTGAGATTTGATTGTTAGTCACAGCGCGAAGAAGAAATCAGAAACTCAACTGTAGTTACAGAGGGCTGCAGTCGTGTGGGCTTTGACTAAACAACAGTCTCCTAATCTAATTCAGAGATCGTGGGTGGAGTTTCTGGAAGCTGGTTCCTCTTCCCTTCCCCCAATCAGTCCTCTCCGCACCTTTCCCCTAGACGAGGAAAGCTACTCCAGGCGTATTGATCCTGTTACGTAGCCTGCTCCACGCCCACCGTTAAACAAAGAAAATACTACAAAACACCGAAAATGTGAAGAGTGGCCGTAGCAGTTGCCCGTATGGAAGGAAATGCGTCGTATGCAAGCAGCGCAAAAGCGGCAACCTTGGCGGAGCCTCCACAGCAGATTCCTTAATATCAACGAGTACAGTCGGCATCCGTGTCTTGTTCACATGGTGTGAATCTTCTTCACCTTGGTTCACATGCCACTTCCCACGCACTCTGTTCTCCACAATGCGAAAGCTCTCAACACCAGTGGTATTATATAACAGGAAAAAACATACTTCATAATAATCGAGAAGCCGGCCGCGGTGGCCGTGCGGTTCTAGGCGCTGCAGTCTGGAAGCGCGGGACTGCTACGATCGCAGGTTCGAATCCTTCCTCGGGCATGGATGTGTGTGATGTCCTTAGGTTAGTCAGGTTTAAGTAGTTCTAAGTTCTAGGGGACTGATGACCTAAGATGTTAAGTCCCATAGTGCTCAGAGCCATTTGAACCAATAATCGAGAAATAAATATTACTAACTTTGTTTGCTCCTAGAACATTCCAGGTTGTAAAGTTCTTATAAGAAAGAGCAGGAAGGTGCAATTTCCTGTAGTTAAGCATGATCAAGGAATCAAAAAATATTTCCTGAATAGTATGTTGGAAGAACTGCATAATAAAGTAAAACTTAAAGACAAGGCCTTTTTACACAATAGTGTAAAAAAAGTAATAATAAAAGTTCAGAAACCGAAAATAATAAAGCAATTAATAGCGATATTGATACTCTTGTCTACGACACGTACTAGGCATGATGAGAAAGTTCAATAGTACCATTGATTGGCAGTCGATATGAGCACTGACGAAGAGCAAACGACGCATCGTATGACACCGAGATCAAAGCGAGGATCCAACCCAGAAACCAAACGTACTTCAGTCTCCGTCAATTCTTTAAATCTCGCGAGTTGTAAGGGAATTTTCAAACTCCAGCTGTACAAGAGACTGATCCAACCCGTGGGGCTGTATGGTTGCGAAATGTAGAGTGTCAGGTAAAAGGATTTAGGTAACCTTCTAGTTTGCGAGTAGAGAGTCTAGAGGCATATCCATTTTCCGTCGCAAGATCAAATCACTGGGAAGTGGAGGATATGGCATAACTGTCAGCTGGATGAGATATACAACAGCCCAAATGTTGTGAGCCTTATGAGAATTAAACAGCTTGTATGGGTAGGTCATGTCACTCGGATGGACAAACATGGATGGCCTTTAAAATATCTGGATTTTACTTGCCGCGAAAAACCACTAGGTAGACCAAAGAAAAGGTAGAGCGACGGGGTCCATAAGGACTTGCTTCAGATAGGCACAGAAGGCTATAGGAGGCCGAAAGTAGAAAATAGAACCCAGTCGAAAAGCAGCTTAGAAGCTGCGCCCGGTACTATTGGCCTGATCGCGTGAAGTGAGTAATCAAGCAAGTAAGTAAGTAAAAAAGTCTCATTTGAAGAAAGGGTATAATTCAATTGTCATATTTCCAGCTGGAAAAATCTTCTCTCATTGCTAAAATGCGCAATTTCGCAGTATATACGCGACATTTCCTTGAGATGTACACACATCAAAAAAAGTTTTGCATCACCCCGGTTCCCAGAACTCCTGAAGATAGACGTTGACTGTGGATATTATGTCACAGACAAAGTCCCTTTGACTGTTCAGAGATGTCACTAAAATCGCCCAAAGATGAAAACAACCATGCATGAGCAGCGCTTATTAGACGGAGGAGGTCCGACAGACGATCAGTTCCAGTAATTCCACCAGAAATGAGGTACACGGCTTGTGTTGCCTGTAGTTCAACCATGCCTAGACGGTTGGTAACACGGTTTGATCACGTCCGCATTATTACTTTGTGCCAGGAAGGGATCTCAAAAAAAGAAAGTGTCCAGGCGTCTCAAAGTGAACCAAAGAGATGTTGTTCGGACATGGAGGAGATATAGGCAGACAGGAACCGTCGATGACATGCCTCACTCAGGCCGCCCAGGAGCTATTACTGCAGTGGATGACAGCTACCTTATGGCTCGGAGGAACACAGACAGCAACGCCACCATGTTGGATGATGCTTTTCATGCAGCCACAGGACTTCGTGTTACGACTCAAACTGTGCGCAATAGGCTGCATGATGCGCAACTTCACTCCAGACGTCCATTGCGAGGTACATCTTTTCAACCACGACACCATGCAGCACGGTACAGATGGGTCCAACAACATGCCGAGTGGACCGCTCAGGATTGGCATCACGTTTTCTTCACCGATGAGTGTCGCATTTGCCTTCAACCAGACAATCGTCGGAGACGTGTTTGGAGGCAACCCGGTGAGGCTGAACGCCTTCAAATGGTTCAAATGGCTCTAAGCACTGTGGGACTTAACACCTGAGGTCATGAGTCTCCTAGACGTAGAACTACGTAAATCTAACTAACCTAAGGACATCACACACATCTAATTCCGAGGCAGGATTCTAACCTGCGACCGTAGCAGCCATTTGGTTCCGGACTGAAGCGCCTAGAACCGCTCGGCCACAGCGGCCGGCTGAACGCCTTCGACACACTGTCCAGCGAGTGCAACAAGGTGGAGGTTCCCTGCTGTTTTTGGGGTGGTATTATGTGGGGCTGACATACGCCGCTGGTGGTCATGGAAGGCACTGTAACGGCTGTACGATACGTGAATGCCATCGCCCGACCGATAGTGCAACCATATCGGCAACATACTGGCGAGGCATTCGTTTTCACGGACGAGAATTCGCGCGCATATCGTGCACATCTTGTGAATGACTTCCTTCATGATACCGACATCGCTCGACTAGAGTGGCCAGCACGTTCTCCAGACATGAACCCTATGGAACATGCCTGGGATAGCTGGGATAGCTGTTTATGGACGACGTGACCCATCAACCGCTCTGAGGGATCTACGCCGAATCTCCGTTGAGGAGTGGGACAATCTGGACCAACAGTGCCTTAATGAACTTGTGGATAGTATGCCACGTCGAATACAGGCATGCATCAGTGCAAGAGGACGTGCTACTGGGTATTAGAGGTACCAGTGTGTACAGCAATCTGGACCTCCACCTCTGAAGGTGGTATGGTGGTACAACATGCAATGTGTGGTTTTCATGAGCAATAAAAAGTGCGGAAATGATGTTTATGTTGATCTCTATTCCAATTTTCTTTACAGGTTCCGGAACTCTCGGAACCGAGGTGATGCTAAACTTTTTTTGACGTGTGTAACTTCGCATACCCTGGCAGGAAGAAAAGAGAATCATCCCAAAGTGTAGCGAACAGCTTATTAATTGGAACCAGAATGAATATCCTCATTTTATACTCTTGTAGGTTGTGTTGTGACCGTCAAACCAAATTTTTACAACAGCTGATCAGGTATAGTACCCCGCATAAAATGATATATTAAAAATAATAATAACTTCTTTAAATAACTGTAACGTAACAAGTTGATGTATTCTTGTCACTGATAACCCAGAATAATAACAATGGAGACCGATTGTCATGCGTCACAGTGAAACATAATATCAGAAACAGTTTTGAAAATCCCTTTGGATGAAGAAACGTTCAAACAGCACCTCTTTCACAGAAAATATCATGTCAGCTGAAGATTATATTGCCATGAGTACAGTCCCATGCAAAATAATATAATTCCTATGAGAAAATTAGTTAGAAAATTTATATCGAGTGACATTTAAGAATCATAAGGTTCAACAATGATGGAGTGTATTACGGCGATAGAAGTTTCACGAACTTGTCCCTTGCTCGATCCGCGCTTAAGACATAATCCTCCTGCTGCGAATTCCTTATTGCTATTTTAGCTAATTACCTCATACGAACCACCGATTATTCCCTAATGAAGTCTAAACAGAATATTGTTCCGGCGGAGCGTGAAGTGAACTGATATCCTTCAAGCTCCAATTCACAGTGCTGAAAACTGGAAGCAAATTGCCTTTGAGCATAAGGCAGAAAAGGCGTATATGCCGAACTAAAACAATGTCTGACCTCACAAAAACAAAATTTAAAACTGTAATATTTCTTGTTCGCAGCCAGACTTTCAGTGCAAAAAAGCCAACAAATAGCCAGTAATCGTTTTAGACCGAAATGTAGCGCAATTAAAAACTTAATAGCAAGCAGTAATAATAAAACTGATTCCATGAAAATTGATAAAGAGTTTTCTCCTACTTCTCGCAGAATTGTCTTCCATTTCATCATTTCTGAGAGTAAATAACTTAAATTCTGAAGTCCAGTTATTTTTATAGGTTTCACAACGCAGTGTTCTTCTTGCTATGATGTGGCTGGCTCTGAGCACTATGGGACTTAAAATCTGTGGTCATCAGTCCCCTAGAACTTAGAACTACTTAAACTTAACTAACCTAAGGACATCACACACGTCCATGGCCGAGGCAGGATTCGAACCTGCGACCGTAGCAGTCGCGCGGTTCCGGACTGAGCGCCTAGAACCGCGAGACCACCGCGGCCGGCTTGCTATGATGTATGTGGTAAACAATGTAGTAACTGTCTTACTCTTTCTTGACACCAATCTCATGTCCAGATGCACTCAAGTTCATACAGTCAATAATAGTGTAGCAGTTTTTGCTTCCAAATTGCACAAAGAGTGAGGCTACTGTTGTTATGCCACAGGTATAGTATTCAGGAGTTATGAGTTTAAATCTCAGACCGGCGGTCCCGACTGAAGATTTTCACGCTTTCCTTAAACCATTTTAGATGGACGATGGCTTCTTCCTTCAATTAGGCCAAGGCCGCTTTCCTAGCATTTTCTTATTCAATGAAGCTAGTGCTCCACCCCTGACCATGATACTAATGGGACGTTAAACTCTAACATGCCTACATTTCTGCACATAGTCAAGCAAGTTCCAACTATCGACACGAAGCTTTTCATCGATTTTAGAGAGAGCAGCTGATGCAACTGATTTTCAATCTCTTTTTATTTCATTCCTTGTTCAATCAGACTGTTTAAAAAGGGTGCACGCTTTGGTGGTAGATATGCTATGTAACAACTATTTAAAGTAGCTTTCGTTTTCCTTCTGAAGCTCCGATAGCGTGTCCGTCATGTCCGTGGGCTCCAAAGTCACATGGTTGGATAACTATAGCAAACGTGTTTCGTGTCACTTTACGGAGAAAGGGGGAAGGAAGAGACTTTATTGTTTAAAGTTGCGTCGACGATGACTTCATTAGACATAGATCAATGATGTGATTAGACAAGTTTCAGGAAAGAAATATAGCGTGGCAATTTGAGGTAACCAACCTGGCATTCACATCAGACGAATTAGAGCAGCCACCAAAAACTTAAATAACGATTACCGAAAAAGGACTGTTATCCCTCGCCTACCCAATACAAATCCAGTTATTTCATCACAGCACCATCTCCCGCGGTCACTCATGCCCATTCGTAAACAGAACAATTTATCACACGTCAGGAGGTTCTTTGGCGATTGTATGAGGATCTGTCGATCCTGCTACGGTCGCAGGTTCGAATCCTGCCTCGGGCGGGCGGGCATGGATGTGTGTGATGTCCTTAGGTTAGTTAGGTTTAAGTAGTTCTAAGTTCTAGGGGACTGATGACCACAGATGTTAAGTCCCATAGTGCTCAGAGCCATTTGAACCATTTGAACCATCTGTCGACCCAACGAAGCATGGGATGGATGAGTTTGCTCGTGTTTGGCCTTAATAACAAGATGCTACAGTTCCGTTTTTAGTGGTTGCCAGTGCAGGTAAGTGACAATAGCATGGAGTGGGGCATGTTTATATAAAAAAAACTTGTATCTTCGGCGTCCGTGGTTTTGGAATTGTGATCGTTTTGCCAGTTGGGTGCACTCGACAATTTCACTTTCTTTCTGCAAGACGATGGCATATTCCAACAGAACATTGTATTCTGCATCGTGGATGTCTTATGCAAGAATAGTTCAAAATGCATAGGTATCTTGAGAGGAGTCACATCTCACAAAATATATATCCCCTTGAGTACTGGCGGGACTTCATAGAATAATTCATGTGGTCACTCGATTTGTTGGCAGCTCCTTTATGGAGTATCGATCTTTAAGGCCACAGTACATGCAGCGTAGCTGACAATTTCACAAGAGTACTACTGAAAGTAATTGCAACAATGCCACCTCGGAACACTGCTTCACTGATGTCTAAAGCACGCCGTACACGAATTTATGTAAGATCGTAATTTTATTCAGTTATCGTACAGCGCGTTTGCTTCTTTCCTGGCGACCACCAGTTATGTCGACAAAATATTGTATCAATTGCTACTGTAAATTATTGTAACCTGTCACATTATAGAGAAAATTTGTGGTTTCAACTGACGTTAACGACCGGCTCTGTAAAGCCCAAAATAATATGTTCACATCTACATATTGTGAAATTTACACAACGCAGCATATCCGTGAACTGTGTATTCATTAGATCCGCCATGAACGTACAATGCAGTTACGTTTTCACACTTTTTATATATTTGCATTTATAAGATTACAATATTTAACAGAATACTCTCAGACGAAGTTACATTACCCTCTCTAAGGAATTATTGGTTGGTTGATTTAGGGGGAGGGGACCAAATAGCGAGGTCATCGGTCCTATCGGATTAAGGAAGGATGGGGAAGGAAGTCGGCCGTGCCCTGTCAAAGGAACCATCCCGGCATTTGCCTCAAGTTATTTAGGGAAATCACGGGAAACCTAAATCACGATGGCCGGACGCGGGTTTCAACCGTCGTCCTCCCAAATACAAGTCCAGTGTGCTAACTACTGCGCCACCTGGCTCGGTGAACATATCCTAAAGTGAAACTTCCTGGCAGATTAAAACTGTGTGCCGGACCGAGACTCGAACTCGGGACCTTTGCCTTTCGCAGGCAAGTGCTCAACCAACGAGATGAGGTACTGGCAGAAGTAAAGCTGTGAGAACGGGGCGTGAGTCGTACTTGGGTAGCTCAGTTGGTAGAGCACTTGACCGCGAAAGGCACAGGTCCCGAGTTCGAGTGTCGGTCCGGCACACGTTTTAATCTGGCAGGAAGTTTCATATCAGCGCACACTCCGGTGCAGAGTGAAAATCTCATTCTGGATATCCTAAAGTGTTACACACTGGTGAGCCACAACACTATGATTACTGCCCATGGCGGGATTTAATGCCACTGATGGACTTTGCGGGCACCTAAGGAGGTGAGAAAAGTATATAAGAAGAGTAGAGACTAATGAGGACACAGTCACTATCCCCTAGTGTGGAAACGTGCACAGATAGTGGCCACGTCGTATATTGGCGAAGACCTGCAACGCACACAGTAGAGGATTCCTAGGTGTTCCCATGTTGACCTGATGACATCGTCAATCAAGACTGCAGTGGCACAGGAGCAACGAGATTGGTACATGGATCAATGGAAATGTGTTGCGCGGTAGGATGAATCGTTTTTCTTGTTATATCGCCGGCATTCAGGCGAACGGCGACTCGAAACGTGCAGAGCGCCATGGACGTAGGAGAGTGGGGGCACTATTATGCTGTTGGTGAAATTTACATGGTCTTCCACGGGACCTGCGGTAGTAATCGAAGGCACTATAGCAGCTGAGGACAACGTGAACATTATTGTGGACCGTCTGAATTCATTCATACTTCATGTCTTCCCTTATGGAGTTGGCATCTTCCAGTAGGATAACTGTCTGTATCCCTTAAGGCGTTGGCATCTTCCAGCAAGATAACTGTCCGTATCACTAGGCTAGTGTAGTTTGAGGAGCATGGTAATGAACGCACGATGTCTTGGCTACCAAATTTGCCTGATCCGAACCAAATGGAATAGACGCGCGACTGTATAGGTCACCATCTCCGCCGGCCTCTGTGGCCGAGCGGTTCTAGGCGCTTTAGTCCGGAATCGCGCTGCTGCTACGGTCGCAGGTTCGAATACTGCCTCGGGCATGGATGTGGTTGATGTTCTTAGGTTAGGTAGGTTTAAGTAGTTCTAAGTCTAGAGGACTGATGACCTCAGGTGTTAAGTCCCATAGTGCTTAGAGCCATTTGAACCATTTTTCACCATCTCCGCGCTCAGAATCCAACGGACCGTAATGTATCGGAATTGCGTGACCTGTGGTCAGACATCTGATGCGTATATACCTCCGGAAACCAACCAAGGACTTGTCGAATGCATGCAACGTAGAATCGCTGCTGCATTGCGCTCCAAAAGTAGATCAACACTCTATTAAGCAGATGGTCGCGATATTAAAGCCCATTGTGAATTTTCAATTATTCTGTATAACACATTCAACAGAGCGATTTATCTGAGTTCCAAAAGGGCATGATCATTGGCTTTCGGGCCAAGGGTGGAAGCATTGCCGAAATGGCTAAGTTTGTAAACTGTTCGAGTGTCACCGTTGTTAAAGTACACCGTGCATGGTGAAATGGCGCTATCCACAACTGGCGCCGAGGTAACTGTGGTGCACCACAGGCCATAGATGACAGGAATAAATGATGGCTGCGTAAATTTGTACGGGCAAACAGACGTGCAACTGCTGAGCAATTGAGCGTCCAGATGAGTCAAGGGGTCACCGACAGTGTCTCCGCAACAACCGTTCACGAATGTTGCTGCGTAAGAGCCTATGCAGCAGGCGTGTCGCCGGTGCACCCATGCTGACTGCTGTTTATCGGTGATGAAGGTCGAAATTTTCAAGCCAATAGCGCAACGGGACAGGTGGCCTTTTCAGATGAATCACGTTTCGTGCTCCATCGGAGAGATGGCCGTTGGCGTGTACAGCGCGAAACGTCTGAAAGCAAACAGAGTTATAGTTACGTCTTCGTGACATTCCCTGGGTGATCTCATTATTCAGGAAGGCATAATGGATCAACACAAGTATGCATCTATTCTTGGGGACAACATCCACCACTGCATCCGGTTTGTTGCTTCACGGCACGATGGCATCTGCCAGCAGGACAATGTAACATGTCACACAGCTCGCAGCATACGTGAGTAGTTCGAAGAGCACCAGAATGAATTTACCCTACTACCCTAATCACCATTCTCTGTCCGCAGCTCGTGGTCGTGCGGTAGCGTTCTCGCTTCCCGCGCCCGGGTTCCCGGGTTCGATTCCCGGCGGGGTCAGGGATTTTCTCTGACTCGTGATGACTGGGTGTTGTGTGATGTCCTTAGTTAGGTTTAAGTAGTTCTAAGTTCTAGGGGACTGGTGACCATAGCTGTTAAGTCTCATAGTGCTCAGAGCCGTTTGAACCATTTGAACCATTCTCTCCCGATTTAAACTCAGTCAAGAATCTGTGGGACAGCCTCGATCGGGCAGCTCGCGCCATGGATCCTCAACCGAGAAACCTAGCGCAGCTGGGTACGGCAATGGTGTCAGCACGGCTCCACATCCCTCTCAGTATCTTCCTGAACTTCATTGACACTCTTTCTACACGCCTAGCAGCGGTCTGCGCTGCAAAAGATGGTAATTCAAGTTTTTAACAGGTGGACACATCAATGTGACTGCACAATACATATACAGGGCCGGCCGGAGTGGCCGAGCGGTTCTAGGCGCTACAGTCTGGAACCGCGCGACCGCTACGGTCGCAGGTTCGAATCCTGCCTCGGGCATGGATGTGTGTGATGTCCTTACGTTAGTTAGGTTTAGGTAATTCTAAGTTCTAGGGGACTGATGACCTCAGAAGTTAAGTCCCATAGTACTCAGAGACATTTGAACCATATATACAGGGTGACCCATTTATCTTGACCACCCTAAATAACTGTCCAGATGAAAATTACAATATATTTCAAGCAAATGCTCTTTAGCTTTCAGGAAGATATCAGTCAGCATGATTGCCTTCGTTGTAGCTTTGTTTCTTACAAAGATATTAACAGCGGTATGACTTTTTTAAATGGTACCCTGTATTTTTTATTCGGTAATTCATTACCTCTCCTAAAGACCTATTCAAAAAGGTATCACAGTATACCATTCACTGAAACACAACGTTAATAATTACATAACACAACAATGACCTTGACACTCCCAGCGCTTGCTGCAGGTACTCGGGGTAATGGGCCACATCGACGTGCTGACGTTGACAGAGGACAAATGTTAACATAAGTAGACTGCACACCCGTCATTCCGTCAACCATCGTCAGCTGATGAGTTAAGTGAGTAGAATGCACACCAACGAAGAGAAGCTAGGAATGCTACTCATCTATAGGGAATGTAAATTAGAAGGACAGTAATTGCAATACTCCAGAATGAGATTTTCACTCTGCAGCGGAGTGTGCGCTGATATGAAACTTCCTGGCAGATTAAAACTGTGTGCCCGACCGAGACTCGAACTCGGGACCTTTGCCTTTCGCGGGGCACTTGCCCGCGAAAGGCAAAGGTCCCGAGTTCGAGTCTCGGTCGGGCACACAGTTTTAATCTGCCAGGAAGTTTCAATTGCAATACTGTTTCCTTATGTACGGGTACATTTAGTACAGTACACGGTAGAAAAAAACCAATAAATTTTAATCAGGCAACAACCTGGCTTTAGAAGTAGATACAGCCCAAAGGACCATCTGCACGTGGTGAACGAAATTATAGAATAGATGCTGCAATATGAATTACCACTCTGCCGAGGAATCACAGATTTTGTGAAAACTGTAAATGTACTCACAGTCGTAGAAAAACGAGGCATTTACTGCACATTTGTTAATGTACTGAAGGATATATATTTCGATTTCAAAGTCTCCCAAAATTCAGCAGGGTTGTAATAAGTTCTCAATTGCAGTATGCGCCATATATGGATCGTTAACATCACGGAAACCTTTCACGGCAGTCCTAGGCGATGTGTTACAATCCTTTAACTGAAACAGCGGAGAAGAAATATGTGTTTGTGAAATAAATCAGATACACCTTCTTTTTACTGCTGACATTTTATGGTTTGCATCTATGACAGATAAATTTCAGCAATAAATGCAAGAGTGAATGGATCAAGTGGCTTGATAATCAGTTGATATAAGGCAATAATAAAATATAACAAAAAAGACACAGAACAAAATAGCAGCAATTAACAGGAACGTAATAGAATGAGTGCATGAGTTTTTGCATGTAGGACAGTTCAAGACAATATGTGGATGGACATGAAGAGATATAAGCAGAAGAATAAAAAATGGACAACACTGCATTTAATAAACTGTACAAGGTTTTCAAAACTAATCTTCCGATATGTCTGAAACGGAGAGTTTTCAGGAGGAGGGAGGAAATTAGTGTTTAACGTCCCGTCCACAACGAAGCCGTTCGAGACTCGGATTAGGGAAGGACGGAGTAGGAAACCACCTGTCTTCCTTCAAAGGAACCATCCAGGAATTTGTGTTAAGTGATGTAGGGAATCCACGGAAAACTCACATCAGGATGGCCGGACGTTGGTTTGAATTGTCGTCCTTCAGAATCGAGCCCATTGTGCTAACCACTGCGCTCCCTCCCTCGGTGGAAATTTATAGTCAGGATGTATTACAAGTTTTGACATACTGTAATGAGATATAGATACACTCCTGGAAATTGAAATAAGAACACCGTGAATTCATTGTCCCAGGAAGGGGAAACTTTATTGACACATTCCTGGGGTCAGATACATCACATGATCACACTGACAGAACCACAGGCACATAGACACAGGCAACAGAGCATGCACAATGTCGGCACTAGTACAGTGTATATCCACCTTTCGCAGCAATGCAGGCTGCTATTCTCCCATGGAGACGATCGTAGAGATGCTGGATGTAGTCCTGTGGAACGGCTTGCCATGCCATTTCCACCTGGCGCCTCAGTTGGACCAGCGTTCGTGCTGGACGTGCAGACCGCGTGAGACGACGCTTCATCCAGTCCCAAACATGCTCAATGGGGGACAGATCCGGAGATCTTGCTGGCCAGGGTAGTTGACTTACACCTTCTAGAGCACGTTGGGTGGCACGGGATACATGCGGACGTGCATTGTCCTGTTGGAACAGCAAGTTCCCTTGCCGGTCTAGGAATGGTAGAACGATGGGTTCGATGACGGTTTGGATGTACCGTGCACTATTCAGTGTCCCCTCGACGATCACCAGTGGTGTACGGCCAGTGTAGGAGATCGCTCCCCACATCATGATGCCGGGTGTTGGCCCTGTGTGCCTCGGTCGTATGCAGTCCTGATTGTGGCGCTCACCTGCACGGCGCCAAACACGCATACGACCATCATTGGCACCAAGGCAGAAGCGACTCTCATCGCTGAAGACGACACGTCTCCATTCGTCCCTCCATTCAAGCCTGTCGCGACACCACTGGAGGCGGGCTGCACGATGTTGGGGCGTGAGCGGAAGACGGCCTAACGGTGTGCGGGACCGTAGCCCAGCTTCATGGAGACGGTTGCGAATGGTCCTCGCCGATACCCCAGGAGCAACAGTGTCCCTAATTTGCTGGGAAGTGGCGGTGCGGTCCCCTACGGCACTGCGTAGGATCCTACGGTCTTGGCGTGCATCCGTGCGTCGCTGCGGTCCGGTCCCAGGTCGACGGGCACGTGCACCTTCCGCCGACCACTGGCGACAACATCGATGTACTGTGGAGACCTCACGCCCCACATGTTGAGCAATTCGGTGGTACGTCCACCCGGCCTCCCGTATCCCCACTATACGCCCTCGCTCAAAGTCCGTCAACTGCACATACGGTTCACGTCCACGCTGTCACGGCATGCTACCAGTGTTAAAGACTGCGATGGAGCTCCGTATGCCACGGCAAACTGGCTGACACTGACGGCGGCGGTGCACAAATGCTGCGCAGCTAGCGCCATTCGACGGCCAACACCGCGGTTCCTGGTGTGTCCGCTGTGCCGTGCGTGTGATCATTGCTTGTACAGTCCTCTCGCAGTGTCCGGAGCAAATATGGTGGGTCTGACACACCGGTGTCAATGTGTTCTTTTTTCCATTTCCAGGAGTGTATATAATGAGAAAACCATTCAGCGATAAATAGAAAAGTTGAGGTTGGGAATTATTACGAGAGACAGGAGAGCAAGGAAATTTATCAGTGGACAGACTACAGTGGAAGACAACATTATGACAGCAATGAAAATGTAATGGAGCTGGGTGGGTGACTGGATGGTAGATGGATCAAAGAAGTTATTTGATGGCTTCCAACAGATATAAAATGTTCGAGACGACAACCTAATGGAAGGTGGACAGAAGACATTAAAAACATGCTGAAGCTGCTTGGGTGCAGATCAATGAAACCTGTAATGGATGGTAGACTTTAGAGGAGATTAGATTCTGGTGTTCGTGTCAAATACACGTTATAGGATCAAAAGTATCCGGACACCTATTAGTGGACATTAATATGAAGTACACTCATCCTTTGCCTTTATGACATCTTTAAATCTGCTGCAGACACTTTGAATGAGGTGTTTGAATGTATGTGGAGGAATGACAGCCCATTATTCCTCAACAGCCGAAACCAAAGAAGGTAGTGATGTTGGACTCTGGGGTCTGGAGGGAAGTCGACGTTCTAACTCATCCCAAAGATGTTCGACTGTGTTTATCTGGTAGTTCCGGATTTTGGGAAGGCCAGTCCATTTCACAAATATCATGATCCACAAACCATTGCCTCACAGGTTATGTTCAATGGCAGGGTGCATTGTGATACTGGCACAATCAATTACGGTCTACGAACTGTTCCTGAATTATATGCACTACGCAGTGCTATAAAACGTGTTCATATCTTTCGCATTTAGCGTTATGTCAAGCGCAATAAGGGGACCACACCCTAAAAACGAAAATACACCCTGTCGTAACACCAACTCCTCTGTACTTCACTGTTGGCGCTACACATCAGATAACGTTCTCAAGGCATTCGTCATATCCAAACTCTTCCATCGATGTTGTGTACAGCTGTGTACAGTGCTGGACAGGAGCAGAAGGATTAGCGAAGAAGTTAACACAACAAACAGAAGATTTACTTAACTTTTATTTCTTCAAGCCTACAAATAATGCAGCAAAAGATAGAGTCCAGCACATATGATAGCAACAAGAGTGAGACTTTCTGAACTAAAGCACGAACAATGGTGTCAAAGCCACGAATAGGTGGCCTCTACATAGCGTCACGTAGTGAAGTGGCTCCGAATGTGTGTGGGCTGTGTGGCTGCTGCCGGCCATCCTATACTGTGGCGACAGATGGCGCTTGTGGTACGGGGCCACTGGGTCAGCAGGCATGCACCATTGGCTCCACCAGATCCCGCGCTACCGTTATCGGCGTCTGACGGAAACTCGAGATTCCGTTGCCGACTTTGACGTCTGTGGGGTGGTATCGATATGTGCTATTATAACCAGATTGTCACAGGGTATAGCCGTGATTCATCATTCCAAATAACGCGTTTCCAGTCACCTACTGTCCAGTGACACCGCTCTTTACGCCCTCAAACGTCGCCTAGCACTGGCTACAGAAACATTTGGGTTATGAGGAGTTGCTCGACAACTGTACCTCATGCATTCTAACTTCCTACACACAGTCAGCTGTGGTAGCTCGGTAACTGATAGTACTTTGGAACTCACAATTCCTTCCACTGATTTCATACAATTTTTGGCAACCGTCGTCCACAATACACGGCCGCCCCTCTCTATCAGTACATGAGGTCTGCTTAGATGTGGTTTTTGCTTCGCTTTTCCACTTCACAGTCTGATCACCAAGATTAGACTTGGGCAGCTTTAGAAGAGTTGAAATGACCCTGCTGGATATGATACTCAGGTGACATCCAGTGACTCGTCCATGTTGTTAGGCACTGAGCTCACCTGTCTGACTCATTCTGCTGTTACTTCTTCTCTACTAAAAACACAATACTCCCCGCTTCTTTTTATAGTGGTGAGTCAGGCTTTCGTGACATCTAGTGGTCATACTGCATTACCTAGGGATGCCTGCTTTCTTTTGATCAGATAGCGTTTATCGGGTATGTATCTTGAAGGTCATCAGGCGCATTTTCTCTGTTGCTTCCGCGGATAGTTCTTGTTACAAACATTTTTCCAAGAGGAATTTTGTGTGTCCATTCGATGAAGCTTCCCAAAATTAGCCTAATTCGATTTCCAGATCTTGTCATATCGACAAACGTTTATATGGCACGCCTTCTACATCTGACTTGCCGGTCCGCGCTGTGCTGTATGCCACTGAGCGCTATGCAGAACAACTACGGAATCGCTGCAGCACTACTGGTTATACTTCGTATTTTATGTCCCTGTTAACACATATTGTTTAACCAAATAATGGATTAGAGTAATTT
Organism: Schistocerca americana; assembly: GCF_021461395.2. Taxonomy (NCBI): domain Eukaryota; kingdom Metazoa; phylum Arthropoda; class Insecta; order Orthoptera; family Acrididae; genus Schistocerca; species Schistocerca americana. The sequence continues at coordinate 746,973,941 of NC_060130.1, read as the reverse complement.
GTGACCAATCTATCGAACGGCCATATAAAACTCCGCTTAAAAAATTTTTGTTTGTTACCAAAAACAAACCGGCTTTTTCCGTTAACCAGAACAACATACTCAAAATATAGAAATATTTTCTAAAGAAATACTTAAAGTCCTCTCACCTTGCTTCACCATTTCTGAGAAAAGTAAAGACGTGCTTAGTAAGGAAACAAACTGGTCGACCCGATGCAGCTGGGCACTGTGCCACGAGTTACCTCATTGGATTTCCGCTTCACGGTCAGAGATTGCGTGGCGGATGAGCAAATCGAGTGAAACAAACGACCTCCTTCCAAGATGGCGAAGATGGAACTAGTGGATGTCAGGGACGAAAATAGCACAAGGCGACGAATATTTTTACAAGGGTTTAGTCATTGTCTTAATTTATTTGTGTTGTCGGTTCCTAATTATATTGTTTCATTAAATAGGGTAATTTCATTGAGCACGGGCACTCAAAATGGCTTGCAGCTCTTGCTCAAAGATATGTGATCAGTTGTCCGGCAAGTCGTTGTGCTCTGTGTATTGTATGTGTCACTGTTTGTCACCGTCAGTTAAAAGGCACTATGCGAGATATTGATACGATACGTAGCGATATACTTTAAGAATAATTTGTAAAATGGAGTAGCAAACCAACATTCACTACGTGTTCTTTATGATTCTACTTTTTATGGAATAAAGAAAAAGCACACGATCATTGCACCAAAACAAACGGGTACGAGACTTCGCATTTCTCGCAGAGATAACGTAACATTAAATCAACTGTGATGACATTAATATATTGGCGGACAAACTCTTCTTTTTGAAATGCAGGTTCATATTACGGATGTAACGTTTTGCGAATGCCTTTCATTACGCGCGCGCGCGCGTGCGTGTGTGTGTGTGTGTGTGTGTGTGTGTGTGTGTGTGTGTGTGTGTGTGTGAATTCCTAAGGGACCGAGCTGCTGAGGTCATCGGTCCTTAGATTTACAGACTACTTAAATTAACTTATGCTAAGAACAACACACACACCCATGCCCGAGGCCCGAGGGAGGACTCGAACCTCCGGCGGGAGCGGCCGCGCAATCCGTGACATGGCGCCCTAAACCGCGCGGCCACTCCGCGCGGCTGCCTTTCATTGCAGCAGGTACCTCCAGACATATATTTCATGTGTTGTCAACACAACAAAACACTGTACAGTTTCAGGAAAATGGCTCAAGGCCTAGATAGCTCAGTAATGCAAGGAAATCATCTTTGAAAAAGCGTTTAGTGATGATTAGTTTACAAAACTATACTCCAGCAAGGACAGGTATTGCAGCACGATGCACTTCTTATGGCGGTATCATGACGTAGTCACCTCTGAACCCGTTATCCGTCTAAATCGGCTCGAATTGCGACAATGTTTAGCTCTTTTTCTTGTTCGTGCCCCGAAAAGACGCAAGATGACGCCCTCACTATATCCGCAATTGCTGTGTGAGATTTTCACTAGTTTTACATTTACAACTATTTAGAGGCGAAGAAATGGAAAACCAGAAAGAGATCTCTTCGAATCGCGCATTGCTTGTCGGAGATAAGTATGGTCTGTATTTGGAAATTTGGTTGGGTGACCGATCTTGTTGCAGAAGACATTGGGGTCGCAGAGATACAGGGTGAGAGTTATTGAATTATATGAAAAAAATTGGATTAGTTACAATCTACGGCATGCGCATACTTTATTCAATATGTGAACGTTACTACAGATATTGGGATTTAGGCTATGGCATGTTCGATATGCCTGCCATCAAATGGTTCAAATGGCTCTGAGCACTATGGGACTAAACTTCTGAGGGCATCAGTCCCCTAGAACTTAGAACTACTTAAACCTAACTAACCTAAGGACGTCACTCACGTCCATGCCCGAGGCAGGATTCGAACCTGCGACCGTAGCGGTTGCGCGGTTCCAGACTGTAGCGTCTAGAACCGCTCGGCCACTCCGGCCGGCTATGCCTGCCATCATTGACGATGATGCTGTGCAGAAGAATAGCGAAATTCTGCATGCCAGGCTGAAGTGTCGGAACATCGATCCTGTCGATGATCTCCTGAATGGCTGTTTTCAGCTCAGAAATGGTTTTGGGGTTATTGCTGTGCACCTTGTCTTTAATATAGCTCCACAAACAGGATTCGCATGTGTTCAGACCCGGAGAATATGGCGGACAATCGAGGCCCATGCCAGTGGCCCCTGGGTACCCCACAGCCAGAATGCGGTCCCAAAAGCGCTACTCCAGGACTTCAAACACTCTCCTGCTTCGATGGGGCCGAGCTCCGTCTTGCATGAACCACATCTTGTCGAAATCAGGGTCACTTTGTATAATGGGGACGAAATCATACTTCAAAACCTTCACGTACCGTTCGGTAGTCACCGTGCCATCAAGGAATATCGCACCAATTATTCTGTGACTGGACATTTCACACCTCACAGTAACCCGCTGAGGGTGAAGAGAATTCTCGATCGCGAAGTGCGGATTTTCAGTCCCCCAAATGCGCCAATTTTGCTTATTGACGAACCCATCCAAATGGAAGTGGGCAAAGTCGCTAAACCAAACCATACAGCACATACTAATTTTCATCATGCCCCGCGGCCAACCGTCCAGTTTTAACGTCATAACGGAAACCGTTCAGAAGTTATGACGATTTTGTTTCATACAATTCAATAATTGTCACCCTGTATCTCGGAAACTGAGGATAGAAGGTATTAAGAGGAGAGCGATGAAGTTTACTTGGTCACCAAAACGCAGTATAGACTACAGCGTCACTAACGAACCAATATTGAGCGGCTTGATATGCTAGCATGAGCAGTCTGTTGGTGTGGTGCACATAAACGGGCAGAAACCTCAGTCTGTCAGTGAGTGCGAGTACTCTTCGCGTACACCTTCGTGCTGCTGGTTTCCATTGTGACTCCAGTACATCCTAGCTGCAAAATGTTTCTGGTACACGGCGGGACGGCACATAACTAAAATGTTTTTGGTTTGGATAAGGCTGACAAAATGGTTCAAATGGCTCTGAGCACTATGGGACTTAACATCTATGGTCATCAGTCCCCTAGAACTTAGAACTACTTAAACGTAACTAACCTAAGGACAACACACAACACCCAGTCATCACGAGGCAGAGAAAATCCCTGACCCCGCCGGGAATCGAACCCGGGAACCCGGGCGTGGGTAAGGCTGACAGATTGTCTTTGTACATAGGTGATAAGTTTTACTAATCTCCAAATAACACAGCTGACAACGAAAGGATAAGCTCGGATGTTTGACGTTGCAAGACTGCTTGTAGAGTGGAAGAATTTATTAAGTTTCATCCAAAATGGACTGCGATCAATTCACTCACTTTTAATATGAGTGCGCTTTGACAACCTCATTATCCAACAGAGGAGACTCAGATTGTCCACGTCGCGCACGATAACAGTTACGTGTATTATATCGAAAATATCTAAAAATTATCTTAACAGGCACCCTGATGTATTGACACTGAAATGGCACGTGAAGCCGCGAGGTTTAACTACACTCCTGGAAATTGAAATAAGAACACCGTGAATTCATTGTCCCAGGAAGGGGAAACTTTATTGACACATTCCTGGGGTCAGATACATCACATGATCACACTGACAGAACCACAGGCACATAGACACAGGCAACAGAGCATGCACAATGTCGGCACTAGTACAGTGTATATCCACCTTTCGCAGCAATGCAGGCTGCTATTCTCCCATGGAGACGATCGTAGAGATGCTGGATGTAGTCCTGTGGAACGGCTTGCCATGCCATTTCCACCTGGCGCCTCAGTTGGACCAGCGTTCGTGATGGACGTGCAGACCGCGTGAGACGACGCTTCATCCAGTCCCAAACATGCTCAATGGGGGACAGATCCGGAGATCTTGCTGGCCAGGGTAGTTGACTTACACCTTCTAGAGCACGTTGGGTGGCACGGGATACATGCGGACGTGCATTGTCCTGTTGGAACAGCAAGTTCCCTTGCCGGTCTAGGAATGGTAGAACGATGGGTTCGATGACGGTTTGTATGTACCGTGCACTATTCAGTGTCCCCTCGACGATCACCAGCGGTGTACGGCCAGTGTAGGAGATCGCTCCCCACACCATGATGCCGGGTGTTGGCCCTGTGTGTCTCGGTCGTATGCAGTCCTGATTGTGGCGCTCACCTGCACGGCGCCAAACACGCATACGACCATCATTGGCACCAAGGCAGAAGCGACTCTCATCGCTGAAGACGACACGCCTCCATTCGTCCCTCCATTCACGCCTGTCGCGACACCACTGGAGGCGGGCTGCACGATGTTGGGGCGTGAGCGGAAGACGGCCTAACGGTGTGCGGGACCGTAGCCCAGCTTCATGGAGACGGTTGCGAATGGTCCTCGCCGATACCCCAGGAGCAACAGTGTCCCTAATTTGCTGGGAAGTGGCGGTGCGGTCCCCTACGGCACTGCGTAGGATCCTACGGTCTTGGCGTGCATCCGTGCGTCGCTGCGGTCTGGTCCCAGGTCGAAGGGCACGTGCACCTTCCGCCGACCCCTGGCGACAACATCGATGTACTGTGGAGACCTCACGCCCCACGTGTTGAGCAATTCGGCGGTACGTCCACCCGGCCTCCCGCATGCCCACTATACGCCCTCGCTCAAAGTCCGTCAACTGCACATACGGTTCACGTCCACGCTGTCGCGGCATGCTACCAGTGTTAAAGACTGCGATGGAGCTCCGTATGCCACGGCAAACTGGCTGACACTGACGGCGGCGGTGCACAAATGCTGCGCAGCTAGCGCCATTCGAGGGCCAACGCCGCGGTTCCTGGTGTGTCCGCTGTGCCGTGCGCGTGATCATTGCTTGTACAGCCCTCTCGCAGTGTCCGGAGCAAGTATGGTGGGTCTGACACACCGGTGTCAATGTGTTCTTTTTTCCATTTCCAGGAGTGTATTATCAAAGAGGTTTAGGTGCTGATAGTTCGATATTGGGACTCCCTTCAGCAATTTTCCAGGGAGAATCTTCGAAAACATGATACAGGGGCATGCTGATAAGTAATGCCTCCGAATTTTTATGTGAAAACTCTTAAAGCTTCTTAAATAAAACGAACTTTATTAACATTATACATCTTCATTCTTGTGTCTACATACTTATTTCTCAACGTAGTCGCGCTGGCGGGGAACATATTTCTTCCAACGAGAGACCAATTTCTTGATACCGTTACTGTAGAATGTTTGACATTGTTAACGGAGCCACAACCTCACCTCTGCCTGCACCGCTTCATTATCATCAAAGTGAAGTCCTCGAACTCGTGATTTAAATTATGGAAACAGATAATGAAAATCTGACGTAACATACGTTGAGGTTACCACCATCGTTTCCTTCATAACGAGCACGAACAGCACAACGTCGCACATTACTAATATTGGTACAATAATAACCGTACGCCGCTTTCATTATTCTGTGGCTTTCAATTGGTGGCACCTTTTCTGCGGTGAGAAACGCAATTAGAGCAAGCTGGTCCTCACGCAACGACCTAAACGTAACGCATCGCCATGTTACATACTATAGGCTCTGTATTAGATACTACTATTCGGTGCGCTCTAGAGGGTTGCAACTTGAGTCGGCGAAGCTGGAAAGTCGACCGAGTAATATGCATGACATGTCATACCTCAACGAATACTGAGAACAGGATCAAAAATTCGGAGGCTTTAGTTTTCTACACGCCTTCGTACTTGCATTTGGTAGAGCATTAGATGATGTAACTATATTTGTAGTTCTCGCGTTTCCTCAGTCGTTACAAGACTCAACGAAGTTTTGGAAAAAGAATTGTATATTAAACCTTCTGTATTTTATGCCTTACGTATTATGTGAGTGGATAATTTGGGAAATAAATTACGATTATTAACTACTAATTTACGTTTCACCATCAAAAGAAGTCATGGTTTAGCGGTGAATAATCGCTAACGTTATAAAATATTACGATTCTGTTGATTTTAACCAATTTTTTTGAATACGTAAATGTATGTTGTCACTATTGTTGTTTTGAAAAGAAAGAGGATAGTGAGAACAATTATTAAATCGTAAGAGTCTACGATAAATTATATGACTTGACAGATTTTATAATGAAACATGCAACAACAGTCCACTCTGTTCTACATAATAAACGTGGATATCCCTCGTGACACTGCAGTTAGTAGATATCGACGCAACTGAAACTGGCGCGCAAAACTTAAGAACCAAAGTAACTTCCGCATGACGTGTTACTGACAAGTAACATAGCTCGAAGAAACTTTGACCATACGTAGGAAGAACTGCTATAGTACATAAGTCAACTGAAAGAAATACACACGGAGACGAACGTAAACACTTTCATTCAAAGATAATAGTTAACACTCGTTGCAGCCGTTTCTGATGACCCCTGGACATTACAAAAGGTATGACATAGCTCTTATTGCACTGCGTGCTCTGCAAAGTGCTCTCGTGCCGCTCGCAAGGTTGGTAAACACATGCGGAAGGGCGTCTCATTCCGCCACTAGCGTGGTTGACACCTGCTGGACGATCGTTGGTACATGCGGACGTGCTGCAACACGTCTTCCCCCTAATGCACACCTCAAGTGCTCGATGGGGTCGAGTCGGGCGGGAGGGACAGGTCAGTCCATTTGCAGGAAATCCTCTCGCTCCAAGAGCTCTTCCGCCTGCGCTGTTCGATGCATTCGCGCGTTTTCATCCATAAAAATGAAGTCAGGGCCGAATGGATTCCTGAAAAGGAGCACGTGTGGATGGAGAAAAGTCTCACAATAAGGTAGATCGGTGAGAGTATCGTGTTCAAAGATGTGGATGACACTATGCCTATGGTAAATTATGCCTCACCTTACCTTACCATCTAAACTGCCTAAACGATCACGTTTGACAGTTGTTCAGTCCCAAGAAAAAGATTAATAAGCAATACTTGTCAGATCAAATGAAAGGAGACTGCGCCAAAAGGCACAAGCCCTGACGCTGAAGGAAGCTTTCCAGTACACGTAAGTGGTAACATCGAGTGGAAACCGATAAGAGAAATCGAACATTATAGAAGATGAGCCTCGACTTAGAACGGTATATGCTGAGAGAGGATGCAGAGGGAGAGCAGTAGTGGCAGCTTTTGAGTAGCAACCATGTAGCTATGTCAGGCAGCAGCAGCAGAAGGATGTGGAAGTAATATTCTCAGCGAGAAGTCGGTGATCAGATCTGATGACACGCACGTCAACTGCAAGATAAGTAATCATTATCTTTGATCATAGACGATCTGTCATAGTCTCAAGGAATAGATAGCATTTGTAGTTTCATAATTGACAAGGACAATTTATGGAACAGTAATTGTCTCTTGTAAGCTTAATGAGGAGGTATTTAATAGAATTGGGGAGAAGAGAAATTTGTGGCACAACTTGACTAGGAGAAGGGATCGGTTGGTAGGACATTTTCTGAGGCATCAAGGGATCACAAATTTAGTATTGGAGGGCAGCGTGGAGGGTAAAAATCGTACAGGGAGACCAAGAGATGAATACACTAAGCAGATTCAGAAGGGTGTAGGTTGCAGTAAGTACTGGGAGATGAAGAAGCTTTCAAACGATAGAGTAGCATGGAGAGCTGCATCAAACCAGTCTCTGGAATGAAGACCATAACAACAACAACAACAACAAGCTGAGGCGTGTGGCCTGTTGATAAGAATAAATTGAGTCTGACATTTATTAAAGAAGGGGCTAAGAACTGGCACCTCTTTTATAAGTTATCAAAGAAATAATAAATGAATTACTTAAATAAACACTGAACTCTTTAGCATACCCAACCAGCCGTTAATCCTAACAGATTACCACTGCAGCCAATAATCACAGTTCTACCCCGGAGAGTGGCCGCGTCGTTTGAGGCGCCATGTCACGGGCTGCGCGGCCCCTCCCGCCGGAGGTTCGAGTCCTCCTTCGGTCATGGGTGTGTATGTTGTTCTTAGCATAAGTTAGTTTAAGTAGTGTGTAAGTCTAGGGACCGATGACCTCAGCAGTTTGGTGCCTTATGAATTCACACACATTTGAACATTTTTCTACCTCGGAGAGCTATCTCCCTCTCATCTCCGACAACAAAGGCGGACACCTCAACAACCCTCAGAGTGTCATCAACGTTCCTACTGCACTACAAAACTGTGCTGGGACGCGACACAGTGTTTCTGGGTTCATTACGTGTTCCTAGCTCTCGCCGTATATGTGTACGTCCAGCATTGTCCAACACGATTGTTTTAGTGGGACAGGTGTTTCGGCGTATGTTGCATGGGCGTACTGACCTCCAAATCGCTGAAACACGGTACACTCACTGGTCAGCGTTATTGTGACACTGTACTCCTTCCCCATCTGTGTCTTTTCAGAAGTGCATTCGGCCGTGACTTCATTTTTATGGATGACAATGCGCGACCGCATCGAACTGCGCAGGTAGAGGGGCCCTTGGAACGAGAGGGTATTCGGCGAATGGACAGGCGTGTCGGTCCCCCTGACTTAAATTTCATCGAGCACGTGTGGGATACGTTGGGGAGCACGTCCACATGCACCAACAACCATTCAGCACTTATGAACTGCGCTGGTGAAGGAATGGAACGCCCTAGCACAAACTCCATATCAATCTTGTGGCTAGCGTGGGAACACGCTGCAAAGCATGCATTGCCGTCCGTGGTGATCATACACACTATTAAGAACCATGTCCTGCCTTTGTTAATTTCCAGGGGACCATCATGAATGGCGGTGACTTCAGTGTAATTATTGTCTTGGAATGAAAGTGTCATTTGTGTTGGTCTCATTGAATATTTCTTCCAGTTGCCTTCTGTACTGTACTGTGTTAGTTCTTTCTATGTATGGTTCAGTTTTCATCAAACTATGGTAACCTGGGAGTGATGCGTCGAGCGATGTTATTTTGAGCCTTAAGTTTTGCACACCAGTTGATATTGCTGACAGTCTCTTTTCAGCCATATTCTGAAGGCTATGCATTGCTGCGCTGCGACCCAGATGTGTCGTATAGGTTCTTTGGGAGGAAACAGCGTGTGTATTGCGAATAATATTTTTCTACCACGTATTGAATATAAAAAAGCAAAAATAGGAAGGGAGAAAAATGTGTGTTTAACTTTTTATCGACGGTGAGGTCTATAGAGAGGGCGCAACCACTCGGATTCACGAAAGGATGGGGGAGAAATTCGGACATCTGCTAAGCAATGGAACCAATCCGGAATTTACTTTAAGTGGTTTAAGTAAACCACGGAAATCCTAAATGTGAATGGACAGACAGGGATTTGAACCACCGTCTTCCCAAATCCGAGACCAGTGTGATAATCACTGCGCCATCTTCCTCGGTGAAAACGATAGCTTCTTCGCAGTGCAACACTGAAGAGAGTTCTGCCTCATGCGCCGGCTCGGGGTCTGACACCAAATAGTTTCTCACTTATAAATGGAAAGTAACGGCACGATTCACAAATGAAATGAAATTCTTGCGTTTCTGTATTCATTGGTATTCCTTCTGCTAGACACAGGCTGACATAATCAGATCTCCTTAACGGTCAGTATATGGAAGTCCTGTGTGCACAGCCTAAGCTCCCCGCATGCGAATTCTGTTTTCTCTCAGCTGCAGGCGGACGCTCCACTCGAAAAGTCTGCGTTTTTAAACAGTCCAGAATATGATATCTCGATCGGGCGGGGTTACGCAGTGGCATATACCTGTATTCCTGTTCTATAGCAGAAAATTCTGAACACCAGTTCGGAAGTCCTGTTGCTTGTTTTGTGTGGTTTTGTGGTTTCACTTCGAACAACCATCTGATCGATAGTTGCTTGAGCCGGCCGATGTGGCCGAGCGGTTCTTGGCGCTACAGTCTGTAACCACGCCACCGCATCGGTCGCATATTCGAATCCTGCCTCGGGCATGGATGTGTGTGATGTCCTTAGGTTAGTTAGGTTTAAGTAGTTCTAAGTTCTAGGGGACTGATGACCTCAGAAGTTAAGTCCCATAGTGCTCAGAGCCATTTTTTTGATAATCGCTTGAAGTAGTGACGTGATACATTACACCTGATATTTTCGTCAAAACCGAGCTAACATGTCAAATCAGACGATATTTTTCTCTAATTCGATCGTCTTAAGTAAGACTACCGTCGTTCACACAACTTTCTGTCTCATTATCAGTATCTACAATATGTCTTATTTGTGTCATACACAACGATATCTTTGTAATGTACCATAACACATACCGAAATGCGGAAGTTCTCTGGGATTACGTTAGTATGTCTAATAAAACACAGCAAAAAAATAAGCAATTAAAAAAACATAGTTATCTGATGACGTGTGTTTTAAATGTCTAATGGTACGCAAAATTCATTGGCGTTGATCAACCTTTTAGCAGGAGATTTTCATACAATGAGCTAATGTACTTTTGCATGACATATGGCGGACTAACCATTAAATAGTGCAAGAACAGATTTCTCCGCTTTTTAGACTTGTCTGCATTAATGAATGTCTGTATTAATGAACTTTTGCATGACATATAAAGGACTAACCATTAAGTAGTACAAGAATAAGTTTCTCCACTTTTTGGACTTGTCTGTTTTAAATTCACACGTAATGTACAAACTTGAAACAGGAACAAACCTTCAATTACACATTCGTCTCGCAAAAAGTGTTATGCAAACTTATTGTGATGAAAATTAATAATAAAACAACCTTCGAAAATGCACCACCCTCTGCATAAACACAATGTCACTCTCCAAGTACCATATCCAATCTTAAAACAAGACGAGAATAATAAGGTCGTTTCCACAATGAGTTTTCACTCTGCGGCAGAGTGTGCGCTCATATGAAACTTCCTAGCAAATTCAAACCGTGCACCAGACCGGGACTCGAAACCACGACTGGCACAAGTAAGTCTGTGAGGAGGGTTCGTGAGTTGTGCTCGGGTAACTCAGTTGTTAGAGCACTTGCTCGCGAATGGCAAAGGTCCCAGTTTCTAGTCCAGTTCCGGCACACAGTTTTAATCTGCCAGGATGTTACAATTAGGTAGTTGTTTTGTATACAAGAAACATAAGGAAATTAAGAAAACAGGAACGTATTTGTATCGCAAAGATGTGATGTAGGTCCGCACATTAAGCCCTGCTTCAAAATCTGCAACCCAAACAAAATTTTCAAGTCTCTGAACATGACAACTCACAGGTATAAAATGTTAACAACCCCGTCGAAGATTTTAGTTATTAGCTTTTCCTTTAGTTATTCATTTTCGGACGATGACGAACCATATATCATTTAAAATACAGCGAATAATCATTGCAGTAGGCATTTTAATGGTTGAACACATATAGTCATTCCGTATCAGAGAGGAGACAGAACAACACATTATCATTCTCGCTTTTGCTGTGTAGAATTAAAATAAAATGCTTCTCTTTTATAGCAAAAGTATTAAAATGTAATTATTTGTAAATAAAAACCGAAAACAATAGCAACGACCGTCAACAAGTATTTCTGATTCGACTAGTACCGCACCCATAGCCGAAAATAAAGATAGGAAATAAGTGCCGCATTTTTCGCGCCCCGTGTGACCTTTCGCTGACACTATTTCCGTGTACGGCATAGCTCGCCCACGCGGAAGACTCGGTGTTGAAAAGGTTAAAAGAGGTCTGCTACCGTATAACGACAACGATTGCAGCAGCACACAAAGAGGAAGCGCATCATGAAGAAAGTCTTCAAATGAAAAAATGATATCCTGCTTGTGCGTAGCAAAGTGAAACGATCATTTCGTAACAGAGCGGCACAAGCGATAAACTATTCCTTGTAGTTAGCCTAAGCACAATAAACCGGATCGAAAAATTATCTGCTGCTTAAACATGCAGTGAAACTCATAATTCTAGAAACACTGGATAAGGCAAAAGGTGGTGAACTTTTAACGTATCGGCTACTGACAAAATATGTAGAATCTCAATTACGAAGGCATCTGAAGCAAACAAGTGCATTGATATGGACTGATGAGAAGTACAAGCAATTTGTTACGACGTCTTGCACAGTTTTACAAATAATCTAAGCTACATAAAAGAAATCAGCGGTAGATTTTCATGCTGGCACACAGAAAACGTCAGAAAATTCTCAGAATAATAGCTGATTGACAAAGAATAGTGTGGAGACAGAAGTGTTATTAAGCTGCTGAGGCTACGTGATGCATTGCTTCTGACTGCAAATGACTAGACGCTAATGACAGAAAGAAGGTAGACATAAAAATGTTCACGTATCCTGCTGTACTCTGCATGCACAAGAACATAAAAACGTTGTTACTTGGTGCATAATACTCACTTCACGTTATGACGTTTCAAACTGCATGTTATGACCAAGAAAGTTGAAATTCAAATTTATAATGTAAAAACTTTCGAACTGAACGAAAATACAGAATTTTTGCCTGAACAGAAGTACAAACATGTAAAGAGGGTTTAGCACGTAGAGATATGTTAATCGAAACAGAGGCCGGTTGGAAATGCAGCGCGTAATGCAAACGGCAGACGAAAGGAAAATGCTATTGCGGCTATTAACAGAGGTCGATGGAAACAAGTTAGCTTACTGCAAACACGGGGCTAAATACAAAGTGGATGATGTGTAACTACTGCTGTTAGTAGTTAACTGACTTGCGAATGACACTGCAAGTAATGCACTCTCTGCAGTTGCAGGCAATAACGCGGAAAATGGAGGTTCTAACAGTGTTACAATGATTTCCACTAACGGTGGCGTTTCGACAGTGAAATGAAGTAATGTCATGGCGGAATAAAACTTGCAATGATTCCTTCATTTGTATTTTATATCACTTTAATTTGTTTCATGTTAAATGTAACATACTGCAACGAGTTTCTAGCATGCTCTGCCCATCTTCAACCATTTATGCACAAAAAATAAGTTATCTTAAAGTAAATTCACAATTTTCTATGTCTTGGCCACACTTTACTATTTATTATTTTGATGCCACGTTTCAGCTAGCTGCGGATGCGGATACGGAAGAACGTATGGTCAGCACGCCGTTCTCCAGGCAGTTGTCAGTTGTCGTGACCGGGGTAGCAGAAAATACAAATAAATACATATTTTACACTATCACGTTCCCCAAACGTAGCCAGTATGGCTACATATAATGCAACTATTTGTTTAAGATTGCTGTACTACATCATTGGATTTGTCATGAGGCAAAAGGTAAAACCATGAGATATACAATTCTCAAGATATTTTTCGCAAGAAGAGAAAATATCCATGGGATGCACATTATTTCGGTAAGTCTCAGAATGAGAACTGCTCGCAATAAATAGGATACAAATACAGAAATGTACGTGAGTAATGCATACCAAGTACCTTAAAACATCAATATAATGAGTGTCCTCAAATGGTACATGTTTGTAGGATGTGTAGGTGTATGCTGGCGGTGACATAATCACCCTAAGAAGGCAAATTATTCTGCCGCCATTAGATGATCCACGAGACAGAAGACAGCGTACTCTATTAGATTTCAAATATAAATTTGATTAAAAATTGTAGTTTCTACTTCGATTGATTACTCATAAACGCAAACTAATGAGTCATTAGTCAAATAGGGTGCCCTGTTAGTCTGCCTTGAGCGCCGCTTGATGGCGGAAGAATAATTTACCTTTTTACGTTGACTGCGTCGGCGCCAGGATGCGCCTACACATGTTACAAACATTTATTAGTTGACGAGATACATTATATTGATGTTTTAAAGAGCTCTGTAAGTATTACTTATGTACATTTCTGTATTTGTATCCTAATTATTGTTAAGTAGTCCTCATTCTGTGACTCAAAGAAACAATGTGCATCCCATGGAATTTTCTCTACTTGCGAAAAATATTTTGTAATGTGCAAAGAATCAAAATAATAAATAATTGTGTGTGTCCAAGACAGAAAAAAAATTGTGTGTTTGTGGATGATTATGACCGCTGATCCACACGAAGACTTCGAGTCCTCCATTTTAAAATATATTAATGTAGAACGTTTTGTTTATTGCTTGCTGCTGGAGTGGCTGTTGGGGCATTTGGAAGGGGCGGGGGCAGTGGTTGGTCAGAAATTAAATTAATTTCTGGCTAACCACAGTCCCCATCCCCCTCCACCCCCCCCCCCCCCCCAAAAAAAATCCCTTCAATTACCCCAACAGCCACTCCAGTAGTGAAAAGGAAACACTACGATCTGTGTTAATTTAGTTTAAGACGATTTATTTTTAAGTAACACTTTTCTTTATGCATAAACGTCTGAAGATGGGCATAAAATGCTCGAAACGCATTGCAAACATGTTAAATTAAGCATAAAATAAATAAAAGCGACTGGTAGCAGAAAATAAAACAAAAAGCACCGTCCCAACAGGCCTTGAAGGTCCAACGGTACCAACCGGCCGCCGTGTCATCCTCAGCCCTTAGGCACCACCGGATGCGGACACGGAAGAACGTGTGGTCAGCACACCGTTCTCCAGGCAGTTGTCAGTTGTCGTGACCGGGGTAGCAGAAAATACAAATAAATACATATTTTACACTGTCTCGTTCCCCAAACGTAGCCAGTATGGCTACAGATAATGCAACTATTTGTTTAAGATTGCTGTACTACCTAAAAAAACTCATCTTATAATTTACCAATAGCAGCTCGTAAAATACTAAGCACTGCAACTACTAACAATGTGACAGCTTTACACTCTTACTGCTAAGCGAACAGTGTGAAAGTATTGAGGCAGAACTTAACGAATAAGGACGAATAAAAGCATGTGACCTCAAAGTTTTACTGTTAACACTTTGCGATTGTTATTATGATCTCAACATGTTAGGGAACATTGTTAGCCTGATTAGGGATTAATTTCTTATCGGTGTCCGAGGTCAGAAACAGGACAGACTGGACGGAGAGTAAAAGCGTCGCGACCCGATGTTACCCTCGTAACATTGTGTCACGGCAATGACATGGAAGTAAGAGGTACCATATAGTACAATATCTGCATGTGATTGTAGTGTATCCAGACGGAATTTTGCGAAACGCCAGCATCGTAGCTTTCATGCAGCAGTGCGAAAAGTTGACAGTGCTGTCTCACCCTTCTACTTCATCCCTCGACAGTGAGACCGAAACTAAACAATGAGAGGATGCTGAAATGCTTCGGTTTGCTATAAAAATAATGAGAGAAGCAAGTGAAAAATTTCTACTCTTTGACTTTAAACAGTTTCCAGAGCCTTGTCCTAGCTTTCTCAATTATCTTTCTTTAGTCTAAATTAGACGATGACAAGCGTGAACATACACCGTTATGCCGTTAGCCTTACGTACAGTCATCGCTAAAATACAGAACTGAACATCATGCAGACAAGGAACATGCAGACTAAAATCTAAATTGTTGTTTTCGTCGGGACTCAAAATGGGTATCATTCGATTAGCAGCAACTTTCTAAACGGCGTAGCCACAACCTCAGCCAACGGATAATATTTTCTTCGTAATTTAGCACGGCCGAATCGATATTAGTTAATGTGCATCCAAGAACAACCGAGAACTTCCTGCCTTATAGTTCTTTCGTGATAAGAGGCAGAAGAAACCTGACTGGGGGCATTCTTGATAACTACTGGACGAAATATCTGTGAGGTATTGGGTCAGAAGATTTTGAAAACGCCCAGCTGAAGACTTCCCAATGTCTGCTCCGAGCCGAACACTTCTAACAAGGGGAGGCCGCCAATTGTGAAATTCAGATTCGATTCATACTGTGCATAATAACAGCTCATGGCCAGAGGTGTAATGTGGCAAAGCACCAAGATGCACTTCTCAGCCGTTGTCGAGAAAATCGACAGTTAAAAGAAACCGTTACGGTGAAATACTCTCTACGATTAATATTATATATATATATATATATATATATATATATATATATATATATATATTTGAATTACAAATATATATAAACTATTAATGAATTGCTTATGCATGTTGGTGAAGGCGGATCGCTCTCCAATTGTACCGCCTCCATTCTCCCGTTTTTTTTTTAACAGGGTGTACCAAAGCTCTCCCGTCCGCACTGATTTTCGACGATGTTATAAGTTGCGCTAGGGACCGCATCTACCTTCTTTCGAAGTTAGCAGGCAACTACGCTGTTATGCGGTGGCTCGTTTCGGCCCATTCAACATCTGTCCTTCAAGTGTAACGAGCGAGTAACGGAGTTTACATTTCATACCAGCCACAGCGAATTTGTGTTCGTGGGGGTCTCTATTCTAATTCGAACGTTTGACTTACATTATACGTATTCGTTTCGGAATATCGTTTCTACGTCTTCCGTTAACTATACGTGGTTAACATTATGAAGACAATTAATAACATTTGTGAAATACAACTTTGTTTGCGGAAAACATAATGATGTTCGAAATCGCCAGTTTTTCCACGACAAACGACTTTCAACAACTTATTATATGCATAATTGTTGCAACTGATTGCCGGGAATTATATATATATATATATATATATATATATGTGTGTGTGTGTGTGTGTGTATACACACTCCTGGAAATGGAAAAAAAACACATTGATACCGGTGTGTCAGACCCACCATACTTGCTCCGGACACTGCGAGAGGGCTGTACAAGCAATGATCACACGCACGGCACAGCGGACACACCAGGAACCGCGGTGTTGGCCGTCGAATGGCGCTAGCTGCGCAGCATTTGTGCACCGCCGCCGTCAGTGTCAGCCAGTTTGCCGTGGCATTCGGAGCTCCATCGCAGTCTTTAACACTGGTAGCATGCCGCGACAGCGTGGACGTGAACCGTATGCGCAGTCGACGGACTTTGAGCGAGGGCGTATAGTGGGCATGCGGGAGGCCGGGTGGACGTACCGCCGAATTGCTCAACACGTGGGGCGTGAGGTCTCCACAGTACATCGATGTTGTCGCCAGTGGTCGGCGGAAGGTGCACGTGCCCGTCGACCTGGGACCGGACCGCAGCGACGCACGGATGCACGCCAAGACCGTAGGATCCTACGCAGTGCCGTAGGGGACCGCACCGCCACTTCCCAGCAAATTAGGGACACTGTTGCTCCTGGGGTATCGGCGAGGACCATTCGCAACCGTCTCCATGAAGCTGGGCTACGGTCCCGCACAGCGTTAGGCCGTCTTCCGCTCACGCCCCAACATCGTGCAGCCCGCCTCCAGTGGTGTCGCGACAGGCGTGAATGGAGGGACGAATGGAGACGTGTCGTCTTCAGCGATGAGAGTCGCTTCTGCCTTGGTGCCAATGATGGTCGTATGCGTGTTTGGCGCCGTGCAGGTGAGCGCCACAATCAGGACTGCATACGACCGAGGCACACAGGGCCAACACCCGGCATCATGGTGTGGGGAGCGATCTCCTACACTGGCCGTACACCACTGGTGATCGTCGAGGGGACACTGAATAGTGCACAGTACATCCAAACCGTCATCGAACCCATCGTTCTACAATTCCTAGACCGGCAAGGGAACTTGCTGTTCCAACAGGACAATGCACGTCCGCATGTATCCCGTGCCACCCAACGTGCTCTAGAAGGTGTAAGTCAACTACCCTGGCCAGCAAGATCTCCGGATCTGTCCCCCATTGAGCATGTTTGGGACTGGATGAAGCGTCGTCTCACGCGGTCTGCACGTCCAGCACGAACGCTGGTCCAACTGAGGCGCCAGGTGGAAATGGCATGGCAAGCCGTTCCACAGGACTACATTCAGCATCTCTACGATCGTCTCCATGGGAGAATAGCAGCCTGCATTGCTGCGAAAGGTGGATATACACTGTACTAGTGCCGACATTGTGCATGCTCTGTTGTCTGTGTCTATGTGCCTGTGGTTCTGTCAGTGTGATCATGTGACGTATCTGACCCCAGGAATGTGTCAATAAAGTTTCCCCTTCCTGGGACAATGAATTCACGGTGTTCTTATTTCAATTTCCAGGAGTGTATATATATATATATATATATATATATATATATATATACATACACATTTGAATTACAAAAAAACAAATAGTAAAAAAAAAGGTTGTATGGTGCGAGATTCGATCCGGCGACCTTCGGATTACAAACCCGAGCGCTTACCGCTGTGTGTGTGTGTGTGTGTGTGTGTGATACACATTTGAATTACAAAAAACAAATACTAAAAAAAAAAAAAGTTGTATGGTGCGAGATTCGATCCGGCGACCTTCGGATTACAAACCCGATCGCTTACCGTTGCGCCACGACGCTGTAGAACATTATTAATCATAAAGAGTATTTCACCGCAACGGTTTCTTTTAACTGTCGATTTTCTCGACAACGGCTGAGAAGTGCATCTTGGTGCTTTGCCACGCTACACCTCTGGCTATGAGCTTTTATTACGCGCAGTATGAATCGAATCTGAATTTCACAATTGGCGGCCTCCCCTTGTAAGATATCTCAAAGGAAGTAATTTCTTGATTAGGCTGACATTTTATTTTGAAAGAAACAGTTACTATCACTACTTAGCAATTAGCTAATTTCACCCCCTTGCGTATTATCAAGCTACATCGCAGCTGTCATTGTTACAGAGTACATTCCTGTGAAGAAAAACCAACATACGATTGCGTATCTAATAAGAGTTTCACACAACCATACAACCATAGCATGTATAGACACAATTAATATACATTTCATGCGCATACGTAAAATTTAAAAAATATTTCCCAGCTATTCCCCTCCCCCCCCCCCCTCCCATCCCTCCGCAGAGACCGTGATAACACTAAATGGGAGACGCAAGAAAAGAAATATGAATTGAACATTGAAAAACTGATTAATTTACAGTGATGAAAGCAAAGCAAAATACATTCTGACAAAAAACAAATTCACACTTACACTGATATAATGCACTTATAAAAAGGACTGTACCAGTAACGCACGATGCATTTAATAGTTAACTTTCCAATACTAAATTAAAAACAAAATAGATTCTGGTTTTGTCAATGCAGTGTATCGGTGTTGCGAAATAGCAATACATTTATTTAGCCTTGGTTATTTTTAAGGCTTTTAACTTCGTAGTTTTAGCGTCAAAATACTCAAAATACATTATACGTATACTGTTATCGAGAAAATTGTGTTTGAAAATTGTGTCGCGAATACTAAAAGGTTTGGAAATGCTGGACTGCAACCCATATACCAGATTAATCATTGTACCAGCATTCATAGCACATTAAAACTCGTTAGCTTAAATATTCAAGTAGTATGGAGAGATTAACATCTTAAAATATTGTCCAAGGCAAATATCAACCTTTCAAAGCTTCCCCTCGACAGCTAGTGTTCAGTACCTGCTCCTATTTGGCTGCTTCTTAATTCTCTCGTGGATCAGTTACTACACACCGATATCGCCTTATCGTCCGAAGCATATCTAACTGAGATACATACTACATCTCAGACAATAATTGGCTCTTTCAGAAGATACGACCAGGTTCTATTCCATCGTCACTGGCAATGGCATTATCGCTTGTTCTTTCCTATAAAAGTCTTGAGATCTGTGTCCCAGACCACTATTCGTTTGCTACATTGAAACACTCTGATACAACATAATGAAATATTTGTTAAATGGGAACCATTCAATATAAAATATTATAATCTAAAACGGTAACCACTAAGGTGAAAAGAATGCTGCTAATTTTAATAAAATCAACTAAACCTGATATCTAGCAGAAACCAGCCCAATCAAACTTAATATTTAGCAGAAACCCTCTTCGTTAGATGTACTATTATAAAAATTAAACTTAGTGCCTATTACAAATGTTACGGGAGTTATATGTTCATGGTTTCGAGAGAGCGGAAAATTGTCACGCTGAGGTCATTAGAAACGAAGCTCAAGTTCGGAATAGACGAAGATATGACAGTAACTTGGCCGTGGCCTTTTCAAAAGGACCATCCTGGCATTCACTTCAGCATATTTAAGGAAACAATGGAAGGCCTAAATGAGGATGACAGGTCGGTGTTTTTCTGATATACGTTCATTTTTTCTTCCGAAATTACAGTTTCATATGAATGAGCTATACCTGATAAAAAACTTCAGGCTTCATGAGCATCACTAACACTCTTCGCTGCAGGCATCTGTACTACTGATATGAAATTTTTAGTATTCTGTTGTGGTTACATGAATTTTCTGTATCGCCATTGCACAGACTTTCTCAATTTAATATTAACTCCAAACACCATTCTGCTACAACAAGGCGCATATACACGAACAAATTAAGAGAGCATTTGTAGAAGAGACGCTTTCAGTATTGCAAACACAATTGGAATTACAATTTCTTACTCGAATGTAAGATTTAATACGTAATTGAACATTCACAATACTTCTTTCTTTTATGAACAAAATATTAATTCTATTCCTTTCATGTTGGTATCACCTCAACTATAAGAAATTGTTTATCGAAAACTTTGCGACAGTATAACTGCTGTATCAGCTCCTGACATCTTTCGAAAACATCTTCAAAGCACCTAGAGTCAGGCGTTCCTGCTGTCTTATTCTCTATTACAATATAACATTTTGAAAGTAACTAATGAGTCGCATAAGACCATCTGACTTTGGGTGTTACTGGGTGAATAGAAGTAAACTAAGTTACAATATTGCTTGCTAGATTCAGAGACTACAAATAATAATAGGCTAAAATATTTAGAGCTTAGAAATAATAACCTTTTCTCTTATAATGTGCTGTACAACTTATAACTTATAGTTCTTTCCTCAAAAAATTCAAAATTAATTTGTGGTATATGGTTTTATGTCCTTTTTTCTTCACAAAAGTATGATTTTCTTATGCATTTTTTTCAGATTACATTGATGATGATTCATTACAAGCTCTGTAACCAGTATAATCAAATCGACTACTATGTTTACACGAGATAATATATCATTTACGTAAAGTAAACACGTTAGTGTATCCTCGAGGACTGTGCTGTCTGAAGTATATATCTGTAACTATAATAAATTACTCTCTGTAATAAATCAATCATTTGAGAGCACATTTATCTCAAAGCGATAAGCTTCTTGAGTTCCAGCAAGCAAGCCACCGATAAAATTTTCAGCCAGCGTTATATATCGTGATGTGTTTTAATAAATGGATCGTTAGGGTGACTTTAATTCTCGCATTTCAGGTGCTAAGAGAATACTGAGGTAAAGTATTACATAAATTGATTACAACTCTTTTTTAATAAACCGATCACGATTCAGAGAATGAATGTTGCCTGGTAGAAATCAAAATTTTAGTAGCAGAACCTATCTTTAAGATTGATTTAATGAAGAATTTATATCGAGAATTTCAGGCGTCTTCAGACACTACAACAGATTGCGAAATACTATGCTAATATGGAAAATATCGTCTCACAACGTCTCGTGATGACAACCACTTGCATTTTGAACAAACTCTCAAGTGTAACTATTCGAACAATACGCTTTCCAAAGAGCATTGACTTCATTATTCAGATGCCATTAAGCCTTTTGATTGACTTCGTAACTTTCGTTCGTAAATACGAATATCTAATATTAATACATAATATTACATAATATCTATATTAGATATTATATAATATCTAATATTAATATATAATTTCTACATAAACCTCTGGGTTACGCGCCAAACCATCTCAACATGACTCAAACTATTTGATACTTACGTTAAACCTGGAAGTAACATGTCATACTGCTTTAAGTCTACTCCTGAAATTACTTGCCGAATAGACCCCAGATTCTTTGCACTATTAACCAATTGTTCTGTACTGCCTCCGTATCATCTAACTTAATTTACGACATTTTGTTGAGTTGTCACAATAGATGTAATAGAAGCTTCTGTTTTCAATCGGTACACACACTATGCATAACGAGTTTACTGTTCACGCGTTGGTACGAATCTATATCACATCCATTCCATTTATATTCTTGCTTTATTTAGTTCAATTAAAAGAAAAACGTAGCTTTCTAGTGGGATGCATATAGCATCTAACGTCAGACGCATTGACGACGAAACGAACAGGTATATCGACCCTGTCATCAGTTATTGTCTCGCCCAGTGGAACAGTGTACTTTCCACGGAAATTTTAACAACTCGCGTAGTTTATCAAGATATTACGCCCAAGTATCAACGATGTACTCGAATGATTTAAGAAAAAGACAGTTAAATGAACTATTTAACGTCGCTGAGTAACTTTGTATGTCCGACGGGATACCACGAAGCTTAAAACCGAGCGGCCAGTATCCTTGTAGCTGCTCCAGGTCTCAAAATCATTTAATTCCAGAGCAGCTGTCATTTTCATGGCCAGAGAATAAGAGAGCAATTTTCTTAATGTTTTGGTACAAATTATTTTCGTCACTTCCCAAGTGTACTCCATAATAACAAAATAAAACGTTGGCAATATGTTGCTTAACACAAGAAACTAATATTAGAGCGAGAAGATGGTACGTATTCACCCCTTAACAATTTCAGATGATATTTTAAGCTGCTATGCTGAGACTCAAATTGTTATTTCAGCCATTTGTAATCAAAGATGGATTATCTACATGCAGCTCACTTAAAAACTGATTATAAATCCATCGCACAGAAGTCTTCTCGACCGGATTTTGCCATCAACTTGAAGAGAACTCTAAATTTTAAGATATTCTTGAAAGTGAAACAAATTCAAAATAATAAACTTCAGATTCAATTAAAAAATAATAAAATTTCTCGTCATAGTATACGGTGAACGAATGTTAAAAAAGCTACAATATACATGGCCTTTGTGTGAAAAACAGTCAATAATGGTTTATCCATAGAACGATTGAAAGTAACTTAACAGTTTTCTTTTAACACAAACAGAAGAAAGATCTATGTTATCCGTTGCACAATGAACCATTGTGTAGTACAAATCGTCTGCCGTAAGCTCTGAAAAAGACGAGATGGAATTAACAGCAAAAATTATATGTCATTGTATCCAGCTTAGTGGTCTTATACTTCTGAGTGTTGTGAAAAGGATAACTGGCACAGTCTTTTGGTAATGCGCCACGTCGTGTCAACGTTAGGATCAGTAGCCAAGCCTGGTGGTCATAAGAGCTTGGGTTATTTTATTTTATTTATATAGTAACTAAGTGGTCGAAAAGCGCTTTCCACAAAACTGATGACTTTGCTATTACTAGATACCGTACACGGCGTCAAGACTGTATTAAATGACTTCAACTACTTTAAACCATTAACGGCCACCTTATAGGTTACATTCCCTGAGTCATTTAATTCTCAAATCATATGATTAAGATTGCACAAGTTGTTTAGTTTTGTATACGTAACATTGTGCAGATAATTGAATCTGAAATTTCTTTTCGTATCATCTGCTTCTTGTACTGTGATACACACCGAAAAAAATTCGCCAACGCTAATATCATGCGAAACCTAATATTTTCGCCTGTTACGAAATAGTTTATATAATTTTCTCAATAATTACAGTTTTCACAGCTTTCGTTGTGACGTGCTGTGTATTTTGATTGGACGATTTGCCATTCCTCTCCACAGTTTAATAGAGTTGTGGCGGAAAGTTTCACTCTCTGTGGGGCCCTTGGAGTAGTACAACTTCATCAGCCGCAAGAAGTTGTTGATAGGCGGCTCGCTATTTAACTCCGCAAAAAATACCGGGAAAGTGACTTGAATCATCCCAACTCCTTATTAACTCTTTAAATGTTTTAATTCACGTGGCAGCGAGTGAACAGCGAAGATTAGCACTTGATGTGACTCTATTTCTCGATATTTTGTATTTTTGGAAGAAAAGGGTTGAGTGAGTCCATTAAAAAGCTCTCGTCGGCGATAGCGGATTGACGCCGATCTCAGATGTGAGGATTTGCCCCTCAAAAATAATTTTCCACACATCCTCTCATTTCTCGTACTATCTGCAGCATTTGTGGCGTTTTGCTGATAGCCGTATACATTTTGGAATAGATTATATCTATCGTTATTTCTTCTTCTTGTCTACTTCCATATCTCCTACTTCATCTTTGGCTCTACGACCTTAATGAGCTTGATATCCTTAACATTTTTCCCCTGTGTATGTGTTTCCTGATTTTCTCTTACGTCCTCTGATAGCTGTCTTGGCAAGGCCTGCAAACATGACGCTCATTCATTTTGTTCTTGGCCTCCCGTTCATTCTTATAGAACACAAATTTCCTTTCATTATTCGACTACGCATCCTGTTATCTGCCATCCCTTTCAGATGTCCTGACCAACGTATTCTCGGTGACTTGATTCCCTGAGTCCTTCGTTCAATAAAAGGAATTCAGTTATTGCATACTGTCGATTCGGTAAATCATTATGAGCCATTTTCTCACAATGCTCATTGCATACTGATTTTGCTGCGTCATGCTACTGTAAGTTCAGCTTTTGCCAACAGATGGGAACATATCAGCATCGGGAAAATTCATCTGCACTTGCATGTAAAACTGGAATGCAGCATTCACCGTGGGTTTCGGATAGTATTTGTAACTGTGACGAAAGTGGTGAGAAAAGAATGATTAATAGCTGTTACTTTTTTTTCAAGTTGGTTAATAGCACGCAAATATAGAATAACTGAGTAATTATCTGCCACAAGAGTCCGATCTCCTGTCATTTAATTGCATCTGACCTAAAAATCCTTTTAACTACGTCGTACCAGCTTTTTTACACAATACTTCTCAGACAATTTCTTCTACTGTCGCATATGCAACCCTTACTTCAGGTTATGGAAGAGCCTAATATGAGCATATATCGTTGTCCATTTCGTAGAGGTTTCAAAGAGCTATATTTTGATTCCAACTGCTTATAGCACATTGAGAAAAGGATACCCACACCGCCTGAGACAAGGGATACAGATCCGTATATCTCGAAATTGCACAAATAAATCGGCAGTGAACTCAGTACCGTAAAAACAAGAAATTAACTGCACAAAATATCTTAGGTACTTCGTACAACAGTTTTTCCGGAGATTGAGCATATACAATAGTTAGCGACCTGCCCTGGATTCGCACGCGTAACACTAAATATTTACTGCCGGATGACTTCTCTGGCGTAATGATAATAAATTATGTGCACGATCCTTCCTCGTGAAACAGTCTAGCTATTAGTAAAAGCCGTATCAAAATCTTTATCGTAGTTTCTTAGTACGGCCTTCCATAAAGACAGAAAACCAGCTATAAAATAATTTAGACAAAATATCTGTGTGGTGCGAAAAGTGGCAATTGACCATAAATAATGAAAAGTGTGAGGTTATCCACATGAGAACTAAAAGGAATCCGTTAAATTTCCGTTATATGATAAAGCACACATATCTAAACGTTGTCAATTCAGCTAAATGCATAGGGATGACACATACGAACAACTTAAATCGGAACGATCACATAGATAATGTTGCGCGGAAAGCGAACCAGAGGCTGCGTTTTATTGACAGAACACTTAGAAGATGTAATAAATGCACTACAGAGATTGCCTATGCTACGCTTGTCCGTCCTCTGCTAGCGTATTGCTGTGCGGTTTGGATCTATACCAGGTAGGATTGATGGAAGACATCGAAGAGGTTGAGACAAGGGCAACTCGTTTTTTTAGTATCGCGAAATAGGAGACAGTGCCACGGATGATATCTGCGAGTTGGGGTGGCAAAAATTAAAATAAAGGTGTTCCTCGCTGCAGCGAGAACTTTTCACGAAATTTCAAACATCGACTTTCCCCTACGTAGGGAGAAATCATCATCTTAATTAAATAAGAGAAATCAGAGCTTGCACGGAAAGGTATAAGCGTTCGTTTCTCCCGCGCGCTGTTCGGGGGTGGAACGGGAGAGAAACAGCGTGAAAATGTTTCGATGAACCCTGTCTCAGCATTTACGTGTGAAATAGAGAATAGTTATGTAGACGCAGATACAGGAAACGCGGAGTAGTCTTTAATTTATAATAGGTATACATGGCATTTACAGCGAAGTTACCTGCCCCAGTGCTTATTTGTCTCTTCAGAGTACATGAAGGACAGAGGAAGAAACATCGCACAGCTGTCAGATACACTTGTGTCAGGGCACCAACGTAACTGAACAGCGCGTTGATTCGCAATTTAGAACTGAAATGAACATCGCTTTCAAGCAGAATAACAGAATTCGTAGATGAATGCATTTAATTAACAGGCGGTTAGGTCGTGACGAATGGTAACTAAGCGAAGGAAGGAAGATTAAGTTTCAACGTCCCGTAGACGGTGAGGTCATTAGACTAGGAGCACAAGCTCGAATTGGGATAAATTGAGACAAAGGTCGCAATGTTTAAGGAACTGGTGACGCATTCGGAAGGAGCAGCGTTCAGGTGCATGTCCTGCCAGCTAGTTTTAGTTTCCAGTGGTTCTCCTACGTGGAAAGGACGAGGCTGGTTGTCATCAGCCTAAGATTGTGCTCCATCTCTAACGCACGTTTTGTTGATGGGACGTTAAACTATTAACTCCCTTCTTATTTTAGGACTGGACAAGGATAGGTAAAGAACCACAGTGAGACGGCGTATAGAAAGCTAATGCTACATATTCTGAATGAACGACGGGGTTTCGGACGCTGCTCTTGATCCTAGGAATACACAAGATGACTTAGACAAAATTTCTAGTTGATGTGATGAATGGCAGCGTGCTCTAAATGTAGAAAAAAAAAGTTTGTGCCGATGAATAGGAAAAGCAGTCCTGTAACGTTCGAATAAAGCATTAGTATGATGCAGCTTGACACAGTCAATTCGATTAAATATCTAGGTGTCACGTTGCAAAGCGATATGAAATGAGCACGTCGGGTTGGAAGTAGGGGAGGCGAATTCTCGACTTCGCCTTATTGGGAGACTTATGGGAAAGTGTAACTGATCCATAAAGGAGACAGCGTATAGAACGCTAACGCGACTCATTCTTAAGTACTGTTTGAGGGTTTACGATTCCCTCCATGTCGGATTAAAGGAAGACATCGAAGTAATTAAGAGGTGGGCTGCTAGATTCGTAACCGGTAGGTTCAATAAACACCCAGGCTTTAAAGAGATGGAAGGCGACGTTCTTTTCGGCGAATTTAAACCTAACTAACATAAGGACATCACATACATCCATGCCCGAGGCAGGATTCGAACCTGCGACCGTAGCAGTCGCACAGTTCCGGACTGAAGCGCCTAATCTGGCGGAGGTTCGAGTCTTCCCTCGGGCATGGGTGTGTGTGTTTGTACTTAGGATAATTTAGGTTAAGTAGTGTGTAAGCTTAGGGACTGATGACCTTAGCAGTTAAGTCCCATAAGATTTCACACCCATTTTGACATTTTTTGAAACGCCTAGAACCGCTCGGCCACCGCGGACAGATACCTTAACAAGAAATGCAATAATGTAACAGGAAGGGTTCAACTTGTCTTCCTTGCATTTGGTGTAACGCTACTTTCCCCTCTGCAGTGAGTTATGGAGTCATTAAAACACTCTCGGATCATATCGTAAATCTTGCCAAGGCTATGTAATCCGATTTTCCAGGTTTTCAAGCATTTCAAAAGGAGTGCTGTACACCTCCCATTTGACCCAGACAGAAATAGCGTGATGACTGAGGTCAGGTAATCTTGAGGGCCATGGTATAGACCCTGGTCGACTTATCCATCTTGGACCATATTGGGGCATTGCATGTCGTCTTACATCAACAGCAGAATGTGCCGGTTCCCTATCATGCAGCTATTATACAGGATGATTCCGTGATGATGTTACATACTTTCAGGGATGATGGAAAAGGGTAAATGTATGAATTTGAGGGAAGGAACCCTGATCCGGAAATGACCGAGCCCAAAGTTATCAATTTCATGTGTTGGTTTTGTGCTTTAGCTGAAGTTTTCTTTCAGAAAATGTATATAAAAACACCGTTATGTAATTTACATTTCAAACTAGTAATGACGGTCTCCAGCGCGCATGCCTCCATGTGATTCCAGAATCGTTCGCTAGACTGGAATAGAAATATGTGTTCCTAGGTAGACTCTCCTCAAGGCACAACCCGCTCTTCTGCTATAGGTAAGCTTAGATCTCATGCAGATATGTTACGAAAACAATCTCTCTGCTTCAGTTTTAAGAAATGTCCACAATTTTTTGGCATAGTGTGCGTTTCCGTGTAGAACTGTGCGACAAGACGAGATCGAAGTCTAAAAATGGGTGTCCATAAGTTGGCATATTCCATTAACTCAATTACCTTCCCAAATTAGAAACCTCACATAGAATAGGCCTTCAATTAGCTTTCAAATCAATGTCATCGATTCCTGTCTATGACAAGTGTCCCCACGTAAAAGAAAATTCCCACACGCAAAGCAGCAGACGTCGTATTTCTAACGTCACGCACTGTGTCACCGCGTAACACACTAATGTAAATGTCTGAAGATGGCCCCAGGGACACGGAATCGATCAAAACTTAAATAAAAAGCAATATCTTGAAAGAGTAGAGATTCTCGACGGTGCATTAAACATCGCATTTGCAGAGGTAGGTTTGATAGGTCCTGAAGCATGCGACACAAATGCCCAGAACATGTGATATTACCCACGAATAATATCAGTTTTAATATGAATATTGAAGCAGTTTGAACACCATTCACTGCTTCCTTAGGTCTGCGAATAAACAGCAGATCTGGTTTGCTGTACACTGGTAAATGCATTTTCTTTGGCGATTCTGTAGTGTCTCAACCATTCTGTTTTTCACTATTCTTCTTAGGTATCAGAAAGATCAATTATAAACACATTTCACACTGTAAAACTAACGATACAATTAGAAGATTTATTGAAACGTTGCTATTGCTTCCGACTTAATGCCTCAAATCACTCTCACTTCACAACTTACGTTTTGTTACTTCATCTCACTTGGGACAATAACGCACTTAAAACACAGAGCGGTATTATGAAACCACAATCCTTCTTGAAAAGCTCGGTTCTTTGTCAGAACCCCAAGAACGTACAAAAATTTTCCGACCGTAGCCTCAACAACAATGTTTCACATTTAAGAACAGCTACAGTTATAGTGACAAACTGCTCTGTAAACGGTTACGTTTTGAATACTTGGCCGGCCGGAGTGACCGAGCGGTTCTAGGCGCTCCAGTCTGGAACCGCGCGACCGCTATGGTCGCAAGTTCGAATCCTGCCTCGGGCATGGATGTCTGTGATGTCCTTAGGTTAAGTTAGGTTTAAGTAGTTCTAAGTTCTAGGCGACTGATGACCTCAGAAGTTAAGTCCCATAGTGCTCAGAGCCATTTGAACCATTTTTTTTTTTTTTGAATACTTGAGTTCTCATAGGCACCACATAAGTAAAAGCAACGAAACCTCTGTATCACATACCCCTATGTAATATTGTATTCCTACCCTTCCTTCTTTCGTTGCTATACCTGTACTATTAAGGATCCTGTTCGTTTTACTCATACTTCACAGTAATTCGAATGGACAATTCTCAAATTACATTTGTGCTGTTATTAATTAAATGCTGTCTTTATTGCATCTACTAGAATAAATTGATGGCAAAATTATCTTGAGAATCTAAGGGAATTTTGATTCTCGGAGTTTTCATGAGATAATCAGCCACTTTTTACAAGTACTTTCGGAATTTTTACACTTAGGCTGTATTTATTTAGACTTTTTCTTCTTTCCACAAATGGCTTTAAGCCATTATCGCGTGCTTAACTAGAAAAAGATGCAGGCAGGAGAGTTTTCAATCATGCTCCACCAAGCTACTGGAACGACATCACAATTTAATACAGCAGCTACCAGACGCACTTCCGACGACACAGCGAAGTATTCTTTAGCTCGCAAAAACATTTGGGAACAGAAGGCACACTACAGTCAGTAGCGCATCCTTGAAGACCGCTGTACAAGTTTTAACAGCTAATCTAGGTTCATGAAGTTGTTCATCTGATAGCAGAAGATTTGAATCATTAAATTCGTAAGATGAAACCGGATTATTTTGAGCTGATGATTGAAGTAGGGTATTGTGCAGGCCACATGAACTCAAGAATCGAATGTGGCTGGATGTTTTCTTGTGGTTTGGCTTTGTTCCACTTGTTCTCTTACGCATGTCGACTGATGACGTCCGTTATGTAAGGCTACTTGGAGAGCGCACTTCGTGCTTCTTCGAGAAGTATGGTGTACTTGCTCATTGGGCAAACAGTGTGTAAATTTGTTTTCATGAAAATTATAGATAATTTAAAACAGTCTCCTGTCCATCGTATGCCAACAGTTTACCTCATCGATAATGTGTTAGTGATACCTCATTACGAGCAACATAAATCCTTTGCAAATCTCAGGAACAGTGCGAAGTGACTGAAAAAGTATGTCTATAAATTTCGAAATGTCTTTTGTTCACTTGCAGGACCTATACCATTATACGTTGTTTCACTTCCTTAAATTGTAGGAGACTGCATAAAAAATTATCCCCCCCCCCCCCCTTGTTCGTATAAAAAGTCTTCAATTGTTTACATTCATCTTTTTAGGTACAGTAACGCTAAGTGTGTGTAAGCATTTTAAGTGAGAAGGAAGTTCGTAATAATAATTAAATTTAAAATGTACTCATGTTGTTCTCGTTGATCTTCGTCGAAATATGGCTTTCTGCAGTAATCAGCGTCATGTCTAGGAATATGGTCGGGTCGATACCTCACTAATAAGGACACTGCTGCGTGACGAACTTTTATCCTTTTATTTTCTTCGTCTCATATTTAAATAAAATGACACAAACTGGTTTCCATTCTTTAGCCCAAAAACTCACATTATAACATATCAACTTCACATTTCTGACTTACTCGATTTCAGACTTCTGAGTTCTGACTAGTTACACAGATCAACAAGTACAAAGATACAAAAGGTTGCAGTTCAAAAATCATACAATATATCGATCTCTTACATCCAAAGGGTTTCATACGCAAGCAAATACTTCTTTTATAAATGTTTACAGAATAAATTATACATACAATGATAATGAGAATAGTTTTAAATTATGACTACAATTTCGAATCAAATTGGAAATACATCATGTGCCATTTTTATATATTAGTTTTTTATATGAAAAAATAAAAGAATGAACTACGCTTTTTATGTTTATGAATTTGATTCCGTTGGCTCGTGTCATGAATTTAATGTGAGTGTCGTTTTCTACTATATATGAGGGAGACAGGAGCACTGACCAGTACCATTACCATGTGTGGCAGAAATATTCACACATGTGAAAACTCTTTTTAGTGACTAAATGTGTTACAAATATAGTATTCTTTCTCGGTTGGAAAGTAAGTAATCTCGCAGATGAAATTTCCTCATGCAGAGCAATGGCTGTAGCACATTTAATCTGCAAGGAGAGCATACATTGGTCCTGAGTGATGTAGGCTATGCAAGACATGAGGCTGAGTTGTTCAACGTAAGATGGGTAGACTTTTGGGAGCAATATAGTCCATTACGCCCTTGCCAAGCTGATAACGTTACAACAAAATGTAGTGTCGAAGATCAGCCGCACACAGGGAGGCCTCACATGGTCAAAAATGAAGAGACGTCGACAGCGTGTTCGATACGGAGGGAAAAAAAAATTAAGCGACAGATAAAAAGTCCAAGTAGCTGATCATGAAAAATTTATCATCCATTTCTAATTTAACATTTGCAGATGCTGTTGGCTGAGGACTTTCACAGCGAATGGAGTTTTGTAAACTGGTGCGGGAGTTGCCGAGCTAAGAATGATTCGGCGTGATCATTATGTTTATATAAGCTTCCCTCATTAAAGTTTCCTAGCTTGTAGTAGAATATTGGAGCCTTAAGGTCCACAATGTTAACGTAAATTTCACTGTATTTATTGAGTCTTATGGAAGGAGCATTATTTTCTTTGCAAGACACACGCGAAGGAACTCCAGCGGAGAAAACGCGTCACGTATTCAGTCGCCTGTGAGAATTTAATGACCTCTCTTTACAACTAATTACGGCAACTCGCTCTTCAAGAACAGCGAAGCAATTACATGTTGTTCTTCCTAACACAAACACTTGCTAGTAGTTCCACGCTGTCCCACTGGTTGAGTCTCGCTAAAATTAGTATTTGATTGACGATTCTGGTTATGAAGGCAAACATCAGTACTTTAAACACACAATATATCAAATTTCTGGTTCAAATGGTTCAAATGGCTCTGAGCACTATGGGACTTAACTTCTGAGGTCATCAGTCCCCTAGAACTTAGAACAACTTAAACCTAACTAACCTAAGGACATCACACACATCCATGCCCTAGGCAGGATTCGAACCTGCGACCGTAGCGGTCGCGCGGTTCCAGACTGAAGCGCCTAGAACCGCTCGGCCACTCCGGCCGGCAAATTACTGGTCGACCAAGGAATAACTAGCTACAATTCGACTTCTACTCAAAACCAAGTACAGTTTTCTTTTCTGCGTAACATGTAAATAGATTTGGTGAACCACTGGTAACGATCAAATGTATTCATAGTAAATTAAAAGATTGAAATGCTCTAACTTTAATAAACCTCTAGCCAAAAGCAAAGTATTTATCAAGAGATCTAAGTCAGCAATGTTGTGCAAAGTACAAGTTTCATCGGTATTACCAGAGCAAACAAACCTGATTATCATAGTGATTGAGAATCTAGGCCTGGCATGAGGAAATAATAGAGTATATAAGTGGACAGCGTACCAAAAATTCCAATATCCTAATGTTCAGAGTAATGACTAACTTCTGAAAAGCATTGGAGTTATTGCGACGTCGTACTTACCTTTTCTTCAAATGGGCGTTCATCGCATGCTGCGCTATAGCAAGACTTTCGATGAGCGTTATTTGAAGTATCATGGCCTTTTTTGTGTTCATAGTGTTGCAAGTTAATTCTCCTGGAATTAAAATTACGATTCGGAAAAAAATTGTCAACTGAACATTTTCGAATATCCATATTTTCTAATTACTCATAGATAGCTATCTATAAGGTACACATCCACTGCGAACATGATGATGACATATTTATAATGATATCTGTAGTGTAACGTCTATAGTGTCGAAACATTCCTTACATTTTAAAACAGCCGAAAAACTTGACATATTTGGAATCTCAAAGTTAACTAATTTTTCGTGTCGTAAATTATAATCAGTTGCACTTATGCTTATTTGTTAGCGTGTCAGCAAATATAGCCTATGTTCTCAAACGACGGATGTATTCCAGTGACGAATTGTTCAGTATGGCCGGCCGAAGTGGCCGAGCGGTTCTAGGCGCTATAGTCTGGAACCGCGCGACCGCTGCGGTCGCAGGTTCGAATCCTGCGTCGGGCATGGATGTTTGTGATGTCCTTAGGTTAGTTAGGTTTAAGTAGTTCTAAATTCTAGGAGACTGATGACCTCAGAAGTTAAGTCCCATAGTGCTCAGAGCCATTTGAACCATTTTTTTGTTCAGTATGGAGAATGTCTTCCATAATTCTAATCTCAAAATAATGCGTAGATTTACAACAACTCCTCCGCTTCCCTAGGATCTTAACTTACTTCAGCATCAAACCGGAATCTTACTATAGCCGTAATTCCCCAAACTTTAGTCCTATTTATACTCACAGAGAAGCTGAGGGATAGCTAGCTACGTGTTAGGGGTGATTACTTAATTTAATTAGACCACAAGATTGACAAAAATTCAGGTAGACATCGAATTTGTGTTCATAAAATACGGATGTGGTTAATGTAGTTCATCTAATACTTATGACGTCAAAAACCGATTACATTGATATCAGGTTGTGCCTTAACTAGCACCATAGAGCTAGGGAAAACAAAGCTCAGTTTTAAGTAGAAAAGTACTCACTGCACAGTACTGATTCAGTAAAGAGCGTGCTACAGTAAAAAGCTAAACATATAAATCCTAACATTAGGTACGAAAACACGCGTCCTCTGCACAGTATGTTTTAGGTTTGTAGAAGACGTTAGTGGAAGTATACTGAAAGTAAATGAAAACTTTGTGGCAGTGGAACATCGCTGCATGTAAATAGAAACGCTTTCACTTGGAAAAGAAGCTGTATTGTTACAGCAGTCAGTATTGAATGAACAGCTCCAGTTGATACTCTGTGATCCATTTCTAAGCCTTCAAGAGAACCTGAATGAGTAATCAGAGCATGTTTCTAGGCTGCTTTTCACACTTGTGACACGTTGGGCTGGTCTCATTGTTCGCTCTCACATCTATCGACAAGCCCAGTCAACATCAGCGGATGGGTCACGAAAAATTGTTGTACGACACATGTGAAGAGAGGCTTTGAAATTGGGGTTACATGCCTACAGAGAAGATTGTAAGAGTGTTCGACTCCCTGTTTCGTACGAATCACGCAGAGATAGTAGTGACAAAATTAAAGAGGTTTGGACATGTGCGGATTTATATGGCTAATTATTCTTCCCGCACGGCATCCGTGAACTGAACGGTCATGAGGCTTGTAATGTTGGTGACAGGCATCCCTCGCTACTCCTCAACCGGTTACCTACGGTAACAAGCATGATTGAAAACGCCGCGCCTAGGAACACGGAGTGCAACTTTTTGGTGTTTCCCTAACCAGAGGCCATTTGCATCGCCATTCGAATACCCGTCTTACTATAGCTACCTTACTGTAGAGTAAGCAAGGGAAAATTGTGCGAATCGATTAATTCCTTTAGCATTAAATTTTAATTAGGCAGATATTAATGCTCAGCTAATAGCACTATATGTATGAGCGCCTTCGGATTTTAAGTGCACAAACAGTTACTCTCTTTCGTATTTTAAGAGCAAAACCGATCACCCTTAAATAACTCCGGTCTGGAGAGGAGTCGATGGTTCAAATTTGGTCCACCGGGGTATCGGACATTGGTCACAGACAAGTTTTGACCGTTTGAAAAAATTTTTGTTCGTTTGGGTTTTACATGCAAAAAACACTATATCTGGGAGGTTTTTAGAGCGCCTCTTCTATATGATAAACTTGTACGAATCGGTTCAAACATCACACGAAGGTAAATAAATAGATAAAGTAAAAGCGAAATTTTTTTACTCAAAAATATCCATCCGTTGTCGATGTACCATGGTTCAACGTTTTTCTGTAGGGTTTTTGAAGCGCTCCACTTCTGTACCTTAAACTTGTACGAATCGGTTCAAACTAGAAAGTAGATAAATGGATAAAGTCAAAACGATTTTTTTCATCCAATAATCTTTTTCCGTTGTCGAGATACGATGGTTTAAAGTCGAGCTAAATCTATCACGTAAAATTCGTTCTTACAGAACTGAATGGGCGGAAAAGGTTTAAAGCGAATAAAATTAAATAAAAAATGCATTCTTACGATAAAACTGAAAACTTAGTTTCAAAAATATAACTTCATGCGGATTTTACGTTTAAAATACACGTTTTTGTGAGTTTTTTTACGGGTGCCATTTGTATTTTCAAACTCGTGGGAATCGGTTTAAATTTTGTAAGAAGGTAGACAAATACATGTAATTAATGGTCGTCCTGTTGTTTTGTGAGGGCTTTATACGTTGCAACGATATAAACAGCATAGTTCGAAAGATAATAAAAAAAGACCTATACCAGATCAGTCGTCGTCCTTGACACCAAAAATCTGTATCGGTTGGCGAACTACGACTGTCTAATATCAAAATTATGGTAAAGTAAAAGTTGGGAAACAAAATGAAAATGCTCCTATCGTAGCACAAAAGAACGCGAATATGTTACGGGCAGAGATAGGGACGTAAAAGAAGGGAACTAGCTTCTCGACTTGTCTGGCTCCTTCAAAGACATTTAAATCAAAACATCTTGACGTATTCCAGCTTTTTCACGAGTTAACGCTACTTCCTTAGTCCAGGGAACTCTGTCAGCTGCAAGATGATGGCACACCTGCATCTTGAAATTTATGGGGTAAACTCTCTGATCCCGTGCCCATGATCCAGAAGATTCACCAAACATAGTAAACGATATCTAATATCATATGGCTGAAGAGTATACATGTAATATCTGTACAGATTTTTTGGGGGGACAAAATATCTGTCGGTGGATTAAAGGTGCCAATATGTAAAGATGCTTTGGTTTGACGTCTTTCCTAGATAAGTCGAAAAGCTAGTTCCCTTCTTTTACTTTCCTCCCTCTACCAAGGACTTATTTCCCTTTTTTGTGCTATGGTAGGTGAATTTTTCATTCTTGTTAATGAATAGCTCCAGTTGATAGTCTGTGATGTATTTCTATGGACTCAAACGTACTTGAACGAGTATTCAGAGTATGTTTTTTGGACGGTTTTTCACACTTGTGCAATGCTGCGCTGGTCAAAATATTTCCTCTCACAACTTCTGACATGCACAATCAACATCAGAAGATATTCCACAAAAAAAAAATGAGTGGTGCAATTTTTGAAGAGAGGCTTTTAAATTTCGATTATATGCCTATGAAGAAAATTATAAGAGTATTCGACTGTCTTTTTCATACGAATTACTCAGAGATACTAGCGATAAAATTAAACAGGTTAGACAATGTGCGGATGTATGTTGCTAGTCATTCTTCCCGCACAGCATCCGCGAACTGAATGATCATGCGGCTTGTAATGTTAGTGGCAGGCAGCCCTCAGTACACGCCATCTGGTTACTTCTGGAAAATGAGTAACTGCAGATGTTCTTATCGTTGACATATATAAACACCAGAATGAAAAATGCTCGTATCGTAGCACAAAAAGAGGCGAATGTGTCCTCGGCAGAGTTAGGGAAGTAAAAGAAGAGAACTAGCTTTTCGACTTATCTCGCAGCTTCGGAGACATTTAAATCAAAACACATTCGCGCTTTTTAACTTGTTAGTATTAGTACCCATGTCACGTAATATAATACATCGCCTCAAGTAAAGAAACATGATAGATGACAACATGTCGTGTAACATGACAGGTGCCATCATATCATCCAACATGGCATTTGTCATCTTGTCCAATGTGGCACTATGTGTCATCAATGTTTAGGAAGCATGGATCCCCATTCTGCGATACTTCCTATTATAGATGCACCCCCACTCTCGGGTACTTTCTATTGTAGATGCATCCCACTCTCTACAAGCACATAAATTTGTGCCTATTTGTTCTTACATCCCTCACCATACATGTAACAGAGGGTGGGTCTAAGAGAGCTCACTGTGCTGGGAAGTAGTGTTAACTCGTAAAAAAAGCGCGAATATATCAAGATGTTTTGATTTAAATGTCTGTCAAGCTGCCAGGCAAGTCGAAACCTAGTTCCCTTCTTATACATCGCTAACTCTGCCCAGGGTACATTCGCCTTTTTTTGTTCTACATTAGCAGCATTTTCCATTCTGGTTCCCAACTTTTACACTACCATAGTTTTGACATTAGACTTCCATGGCTTGGTAACCGACGTAAATTTTTGTTGTCTCAGGAGACGATTGATCCATTAAAGGTTTTTTTATTGTCTTTCGAAGTATGTTGATTATATCGTGGCAACGGATAAAGCTTTCAAAAAGCAGCAAAACGATCACTAATTACATCTATTTCTCTACCTTCTTACAAAATTTAAACCGATTCGCATACATTTGGAACATAGAAGTGGTGCGCATAAGAAGCCCTCGCAAAAAAAAGTATGTTTTAAATGTAAAATCCTAATGAAGATAGTTTTTTGAAAGCGAGTTTTCAATTTTTATTTGCCTGCTGCTCTTTAAACTATTTCCGTGCATTCAATTTACGTGATAACGAATTTTATATGCTGCATTTAGCTCAGCTTTAAAGTATCGTATCTCGACAATGGATAGAGATTACCGGATAAAAAAATCATTTTGGCTTCATCCATTTATCAGGCCTCGTGCTAAGTTAGAAACGGTTCGTACAAGTTTAAGGTAGAGAAGTGGCGCGCTAGAGAAACCTCCCAGAAGAGCGTGTTCTTTTCAAGTAAAATCCAAACGAAGCAACGGTTAAAACTTATCTTAGACCAAAATCCGCTAGACCGGTGGACCATATTTGAACCATCAGTCTCGCTCCAGTTGGGAATTATTTAAGGGTTACTTTTTTGCACGTAAAATACGAACAGTGCTCATACAAATGGTGCTGAGCATTAATATCAACTCAATTGAAACCTTTGGCAAAAGAAATTCATCTATTCGCACAATCTGCCTGGGCGCCAGCTCCGTTCCGTTGTTCGAACCTTGCTTAATACACTATAAGGGAGCTATAGCAATACAAATGTTCGAATGACAATAAAATGGCCTTTTTTTACCCGATGTTCCTAGTTAAAATGGGAACCAAACACCATGATCCCCAACCACACCCCGCGATTCTGCGCGCGGTCATTTCAGATATATTTGTTAGAGCGCTTCTGCGCTGTAACGATTACATAAAAACTTATTCGCCTCAGTGGGAGATGACAATATAGTTTCATGTCCTAGTTTTTTTTTAAAAAAAAAAAAGAAACCGTGAAAGCTTGTAGAGCACGGTAAAATTTCACAACAGCTGTACAGTCAGCAAGCAAAGGGGTCACGACAGTCTCCAGTAACGTCGCAGCAGCCTTAGTCGTTAGTTCTGATGAGAACGGTAAACTCCCTTGGTTGACATGTCCAAGCAAACACGATGTTTTCTACGAAGAGTTTCGAGACGAATAAAAACAGTGGTCTGTCTGAGCCACATTACTTTTACATAACTTGACGAACTTTTTTTTACATTGAAGAGCGTTGGCGCCAGTCTAGGAGGAAAAGGCTTTTTTCCAGTACAATGATGAGATAAATATAACTGTTGTAAAGTGAGTCTGAACTGATTGGACACGACACATTAGGGTACCGAAAATTACTCACTCACGAACTCAGAGAATGTCCTGTGTCCGTTTAACAGGGAGTAACGTTTGGCGGGTAACACTACAATACGGCGCGGCACTTCAATTATATTTATAATCCTTCAGTTTATTTAGAAGGAACACAAAAAAACAAACTAAAATTACGTCCTTCTGGATTCTAGTGAAGTTCCCACGTAGGCGACATGTTCTCTTACCAATAGACCAAATTTAGCTTATGGCTAACGAAGTGATGAGGCTGTTGGGTTTCTTATGTCAGAGACCAGTCTGCTCTCTACAACCACAAAGCCGTCTGGCCTAAGTTGGTGATCACTTAAGAAAGTTGAAGAGAGAAGCTACATTCCAGTATAGAAGCTTCAACACGGCGTTTGATGTAAAATGATTTTTAAACTGTCAATAAAATTCTTCTGGGCAGATGACAGCATTACCAATGTGTGAAATTCCCCGACGTTGTAGCCACTATTTCAAATGGCCTTCCTCGGGGTGTTCTGCTAAACTGCGAAAAGAGGCTGAGGAAGGCCATCTGGAATAACGGCCGAAACGTCGGAGAATTTTACACATCGGCATTGTGATCACACACTAGTTGCAAAAACACCCTGAGGAAGGCCATTTGCAATAGTGCAGAAACGTCGCTGAATTTTTCATGCTGACAATGCGATCACATTGCAATTAGCAAAAACGACATGAGGAAGGCAATTTGCAATAGTGAACGAAACATCGGAGAATTTTACACATCGGCAATGCGGCCACATTGTAGTTAAACTTCGGAGAGTTTTACATGTTGACAATGCGGTTAGATTGCAGTTAGTAAAAACAGCCTGAGGAAGACCATTTGCAATAGTGGCCGAAACGCCGGAGTATTTTACACATTGACGATACGGTCAGATTTCCAGAAGAAATTTGCTGACCGTGATAATGGCCGCGGAAGCCTACTCTTGCATTTTGTAAACTGTTAACGTTTAGTAGCACTTATGCGCAACGAACGATGACCAATATTACATGACAATGCGTATACTGTGCTAGACTCACAAAAGCGTATGGAGTCGTATTGTAAAACAGACAAGTAGAAATACGTACCAATAAACAGCTTCTAGGAGCTCATTCGAGAGGTTCGTTTCCCATCTCAACAAAAATGAGCATTCGTCATTAGCGTTCAAAGAAGCGCTACAGCTTTATACGAAAACAGTAATAGATCGTAGCTCTTTTAAAGCTAATTAACATTAGAAAAAGCTAAGCACAGTGATAATTTAGGCAAAAAATGTAATGCACGCTCGCTTAAGGAATAGCTTGAACTCGCCAGCAAAGAAGAAGCTTTAGAAGTGAATAAAGTAGCAGAGAGAAACTATGTGAAATGGGTTGGAAGCACTAATGTGACTATAAAACCGAGTTTTACAACGATTTCACCGGAAAAAGTGTCTCGTGTCAACTTTATACGTTCTCAGAAACACTATTCACCTTCTACAGAATAAAATAATTTATGAATGTGTAATAATATTGTGTACGTATGAGATAGAGATATTGAGTACAGTTGAGTAAAGTCACTATGAAAAAAAAGGAAGCTTAAGACAAACATGTAAATGATCTGAATGGTACTGTAATTGATTTACTGGCTCGTTCAACATAACAGTGACAGGTCGCACGGGACATGCCATTAATTAAACTATACTGTCGGCATACGTATAGCAGCTAGGTGGGTCAGGCGTCCGACGATCTACTTATCTTCCCTCTCTAAATACAAGCCATTCTGCAGGATCTACTGGAGTTAACAGAAATTTCGTCCTTTTTCGTAACCACGTGGTCTTTGTTCTCAAGTATGCCTCTGAAAGATCAAAGTGGTCTACGTTTCCTCTAGGCGCGTCATTCTCGGATCGTGTATGTTCGGATAGCGAAAATCGATGTTATTTGTGTGGTGAAATTATTATGTGTGTAAGACCTGTGACTTATTTATCACGTGGTAGGGACACGTAAAGCACACGGTGCGTCCAGGAATGTGCGGCGGGCAGGAAAGCGCGATATTTACCATACTACCGGCGTCGATTCCGACGCTCCCCATCAGGAATGCGCGAGCTGCAGCGAGGGCGAAGTACGAGCGAGCACGGACCCGCTCATGCCGGCGGTGCACGTGCGGCGAGCATGGGGTCGCGACGCGGCGGCAGCGCGGGCCCGCGTGTGCCGCGCTGACCCAGTCAAGCGGACTGCGGCCGCGAGCCGGCCTCCCGGCGCTGCTGCCGCCGCTGCCGCTGCCGCTGCTGCTGCCACGCCGGCGCCGGCGCTGTCGCTCAATACTGGTCGCCAGCCGCCACCCAACAGGTAGCTCCCTGCCACTCTCACCTCACTGACCTCCGCCAGCCGCGAAAATAACCCGCCGCTACCAACACCTCTATATTCGGAAACTACATCGTCTATCAATAGTGTGGCACTAGCTTCTCACATAATCAAATACACGATCCCGTCACATTAATGTGACCACCACCTATGATCGACATCGCAGACGGCAGGTGGCAGCACTAGCAGAGAAGGGTACATAAAGTGTGTCGGGGGGGACGAGGAAAACAGTGCAGTCGTTGTCGTGATGTGGAAACGGAGCGATATTTGTCGTCCTAACGGGCATGATCATTGGCTTTCGGGCCAAGGGAGAAGACATTTTCGAAACAGCTACGTTTGTCAACTGTTCTCGTGCCGCCGTGGTTATACACTACTGGCCATTAAAATTGCTACACCAAGAAGAAATGCAGATGATAAACGGGTATTCATTGGACAAATATATTATACTAGAACTGACATGTCATTACATTTTCACGCAATTTGGGTGAATAGATCCTGAGAAATCAGTACCCAGAACAACCACCTCTGGCCGTAATAACGGCCTGGGCGTTCAGTCAAACAGAGCTTGGATGGCGTGTACAGGTACAGCTGCCCATGCAGCTTCAACACGATACCACAGTTCAAGAGTAGTGACTGGCGTATTGTGACGAGCCAGTTGCTCGGCCACCATTGACCAGACGTTTTCAGTTGGTGAGAGATCTGGAGAATGTGCTATCCAGGGCAGCAGTCGAACATTTTCTGTATCCAGAAAGGCCCGTACAGGACTTGCAACATGCGGTCGAGCATTATCCTGCTGAAATGTAGGGTTTCGCAGGGATCGAATGAAGGGTAGAGACACGGGTCGCAACACATCTGAAACGTAACGTCTACTGTTCAAAGTGCCCTCAATGCGAACAAGAGATGACCGAGACGTGTAACCAATGGCACCCCATACCATCACGCCGGGTGGTATGCCAGTATGGCGATGACGAATACACGCTTCCAATGTGCGTTCACCGCGATGTCGCCAAACACGGATGCGACCATCATGATGTTGTAAACAGAACCTGGATTGATCCGATAAAATGACGTATTGCCATTCGTACACTCAAGTTCGTCGTTGAGTACACAATCGCAGGCGCTCCTGTCTGTGATGCAGCGTCAAGGGTAACCGCAGCCATGCTCTCCGAGCTGATAGTCCGTGCTGCTGCAAACGTCGTCGAACTGCTCGTGCAGATGATTGTTGTCTTGCAAACGTCCCCATCTGTTGACTCGGGGTTCGAGACGTGGCTGCACGATTCGTTACAGCCATGCGGATAAGATGCCTGGTGCAGATGATTGTTGTCTTGCAAACGTCCCCATCTGTTGACTCGGGGTTCGAGACGTGGCTGCACG
Organism: Schistocerca americana; assembly: GCF_021461395.2. Taxonomy (NCBI): domain Eukaryota; kingdom Metazoa; phylum Arthropoda; class Insecta; order Orthoptera; family Acrididae; genus Schistocerca; species Schistocerca americana. The sequence goes on along the minus strand of NC_060130.1, from coordinate 746,931,494 downwards.
ATTCGTTACAGCCATGCGGATAAGATGCCTGATACGAGACCGTTGGGATCCAGCACGGCGTTCCGTATTATCCTCCTGAACCCACCGATTCCATATTCTGCTAACAGTCATTGGATCTCGACCAACGCAAGGAGCAATGTCGCGATACGATAAACCGCAGTCGCGATAGGCTACAATCCGACCTTTATCAAAGTCGGAAACGTGATGGAACGCATTTCTCCTCCTTACACGAGGCATCACAACAAATTTTCACCAGGCAACGCCGGTCAACTGCTGTTTGTGTATGAGAAGTCGGTTGGAACCTTTCCTCATGGTAGCACGTTTTAGGTGTCGCCACCGGCGCCAACCTTGTGTGAATGCTCTGAAACGCTAATCATTTGCATATCACAGCATCTTCTTCCTGTCGGTTAAATTTCGCGTCTGTAGCACGTCATCTTCGTGGTGTAGCAATTTTAATGTCCAATAGTGTAGTATACCGTTCATGGAAAATGGTGCTATCCAAAACTGGCACAGAGGCAATTGTGATGCATCGTGGGCCGCAGATGACAGGGGGAATGACGGCTGGAGAGATGTGCGACTGTTGACCAACTCATCGTGCACACGAACCGAGGGGCTACCAACAGTGTCTCCTCAATGACTGTTTAGCGAACGTTGCTGGGAAGGATACCGTACGATTTTCTCCTCGCTGATTTGACTCAATTGACAGCATGTGCAAGGCACGACTACGAATTCAACATATGTAAACAGGAAGACGCAACTCTCAATATTGTTCGTGAAAATCGAGTTTGAAAATTTTACACGTATTTATATATTTTGTATGATTGCTAGTACTCAAGAAGCCCGCAGCCGACTGAAAGCAATGGGAGTGCAGTTCTCCAGTATAGTTCGACGAACTGCGACGGCCACATATCGCCGGCTGCTGCAACGGACCAGTGCGCTACTCCGTGACAGCAAATTGCGCCACATGGATGTGATTCTCCGGACGCTTAATTATTTTGCACACGTTCTTCCCTTAACGGTCGCCATGGCCCATAGTTTCCATGTGGCGTACGGCACTTCGTAAGCGCAAGTCAGATATTCAAAACCCGCTAAACTTCTTTAACGAGGCCACTGCTGGCGGGAGGTCTGGGGCTGACTCATGTTCACGACCACGCGCGGGCGCTGTATCTACAGACGACGCGACTCGTGTGGACCGCGGCCAGCACCAGCTTGACGGGACACTGCTTCAGATCGTCGCGTACTGAGTTCTTTTACCACCTGTCGCCGTAGGCCTCATACAATGTTGTCCGAAAATAAAGCAACAAACTGCTATTTCCTTACCCTGTGTCTAATTCGAGATATATTCATACAAACTGTCAACATAGACAAATGTAATGTATTGCGAATACATAGAAAGAAGGATCCTTTATTGTATGATTATATGATAGCGGAACAAACACTGGTAGCAGTTACTTCTGTAATATATCTGGCAGTATGCGTACGGAACGATTTGAAGTGGAATGATCATATAAAATTAATTGCTGGTAAGGCGGGTGCCAGGTTGAGATTCATCGGGAGAGTCCTTAGAATATGTAGTCCATCAGCAAAGGAGGTGGCTTACAAAACACTCGTTCGACCTATACTTGACTATTGCTCATCAGTGTGGGATCCGTACCAGGTCAGGTTGACAGAAGAGATAGAGAAGATCCAAAGATGAGCCGCGCGTTTCGTCACAGGGTTATTTGGTAACCGTGATAGCGTTACGGAGATGTTTAGCAAACTCAAGTGGCAGACTCTGCAAGAGAGGCGCTCTGCATCGCCGTGTAGCTTGCTGTCCAGGTTTCGAGAGGGTGCGTTTCTGGATGAGGTATCGAATATATTGCTTCCCCCTACTTATACCTCCCGAGGAGATCACGAATGTAAAATTAGAGAGATTCGAGCGCGCACGGAGGCTTTCCGGCAGTCGTTCTTCCCACGAACCATACGCGACTGGAACAGGAAAGGGAGGTAATGAGAGTGGCACGTAAAGTGCCCTCCGCCACACACCGTAGGGTGGCTTGCGGAGTATAAATGTAGACGTGGATGTAGATGTAGATGTCGTTGCGATCGTGTTCTGCACGGAAGATGGCATTCCAATCAACGGACAACCACGCCAGGGCACCTACCAAGCGGAGCAGTGTTTTGCAGGGTAGTCCCAATACACAGTCACAGACGGTGCAGTATGGCACAAAGAAGACGCCTACAGGCTCTCTGCTATGGAGGGCCATAAGTAGAATGGAAGCAGGAGAGTCGCAAACTGATGTGGCCCGATGGCTTAATGTGAATCGTTCTGTTGTTTCTCGGATGAGGCGACAGTTTACAGAGACTGAAACTGTGTTCCGGAGACCAGGGCAGGGCTGGCCACGTGCGACATCAGAAAGAGTGTACTGTTATTTGGCTGTAAGGGCACGACCGTACCGCCTTAGTACTGCACTGCAACTGGCATCTGACCTCGCAGCATCCCCTAGACGTGTTGTATCGAAGTAAGCGGTGTACAGAACTCTTCAGCAGAGTGGCCTTTATTGCTGGTGACCTTCTGTCTGTTTACCTCTGGCGTGTATCCACAGAAGGGAATGTCCAGAGTGGAGCCGTCAACATGCCATTGGACTGTCGAATAGTGGGTCAATGTTTCTTTCACAGATGACTTCCGATTTGGTCTGGAGAGTGATTCTCGACGGATTCGCATCTGGAGGGCATGTGGAACACTATTTCGGAACCCAAACGTTGTGGGAAGAGACCGATATCGCGGAGGATACTTAATGGTGTGTGCAGGGATTATGTTGATCACTCGAACACCTCTTCATGAAATTGTACAAGTGAATCAACAAGACTTAAATGCTGTCAGGTACCTTGTGGAGGTCTTGGGATCTCATGCGCGGCTGTTGCGAGGTGCTGTGGGCCCAGACTTCCTATCGATGGACGATAATGCTCGGCCTCATAGAGCACAGGTGGTAGACGTTTTTTTGGAAACGGAAGATATTACACGCATGGCGGGGCTTGCTCCCTCTCCCGATTTGAATCCCATAGATCATGTCTGGGACGCACTAGGGAGACCGGTTGCATCGCGTCAGCATCCACTAACCACTCTCCAAGACTTGCGAGCAGCTCTGCTGGAAGAATGGGCGTTATTGCCTCAACATGAGATTGATGATATCATTTACAGCATGTCCAAACGTTGTGAAGCCTGTATTGTGGCCAGAGTGGGTCACACTCCATACTGAGCATATTACGTTCTGTATTCTTTACATTGTTTCTACTTTACTATCATCTATTTGTACTGTTTTGTGGCAAAATAAACGCAACATTGCAAAATTTCCGTTTGTTGCTTCAATTTTGGACACCAGTGTAGTTCAATGTCTCGCCCACGTCCGAAATTGCCTGGTCGGACTGAGCTTCATGTCAGAGGATCTATCGACGACGAGGGCGCCGGGCACGAGAGGCTATTACCGCCTCTATCATGCACGACAACCCCGCAACATGGTCGAACAGCAGCACCCGACAATCCGCTGAACCAGGGTGGAGCGGACCGCCCACACTCCATGCCTTCCCACGTACGCTCGATCCTTATGGTACGTGGTGGTGAACGGCAAATTAGCCACTCGCCGGCGCCATCTACGTTACTAACGACCCTTTGTGTCCGCACTGCGCAGTCGTCGATACAGACGCGCACTGTTTGACCTGTGGTGCACGAGCAACTGCTGGGATCTTATACAGTGTATGCTGGCGCTGCTGTTGAGGCGACAGCCGGAGTCTATCACGCCGGACGAACTCCTACGCCCAGATGCTATTTACTTTCCCACCGCCAGAACGAACGCCGTCAACTGGCTGAAGGGCGTGGCACTGTATTTTGCAAGCCGCGCCCGACAGCGCTTTCGATTTGTAGTATCACCCGACGACGACTCACGAGGCGTTCCACCGCCATGCATCGTACCGGACACGACTAGCGAATTATTTAGGCGCATTATTCGAGGATCGTCTTGCCCAATGAGGCTTTCCGAGTGCGAGAAGACACACTTGAAGACGACTCACGGAACATGGTTGATCCTCCGAGAAAACGGTTTGGAGGGAGTCCTCCCTCCATTAATTTGTGAGAAGACGACTCGGAAGCTTCAGAAGGCGGTTGTAGGATCCGGTGGAGAGGAAAAAAAATCAAATTTGTCTAAATAAAGATAACTTAATCTTGTAAGGCCACATTCCTTCCTTGGCTCCGGGAGGGCGGGAACAGGACGTGGCCAGGCTTCGGAAGGCGACCCCTGACCTCTTTTCGAGTTCTCATAATGACTGAAAAAAAAGTGTGTTAAATGTTTACTTTCAGGTGCGCTAGGTCCCTGGATCAAATATCTCTGTCTGCACTTCTTCTTTTCCCACGTAAATATTGATACTGTGCAGACTGTCGTTACTGAATGGTTTATTTAATATTTTCGTGATCTTTATCCTGAAAGAAGGAGAAAGAATTCGTAATGAGATTGGAAAAAATGGATACTCAAGAACTTTCAATCAAATCAAGTACAGTCATTTTATTTATATTATTTTAGCTAGATGTGTGGCAAGCATAACGTGCAACCTATTGAGTAGTACACGAAACGGGAGTATACTGACCATAGACACATGGGGAAATTTTGGAAATTTTTTGTAAGGTCTTAGGGGACCAAACTGCTGAGGTCATCGGTCCTTAAGCGTAAACACAACTTAATCTAACTTAAACTAACTTACGCTAAGGACAACACACACACCCATTCCCGAGGGAGGATTCGAACCTCTGACGGGAGGAGCCGCGCGGACCGTGGCAAGGCGCGAAGACCGCGCGGCTACCCCGCGCGGCGAAACGAAGAGAAACAGTAACTGTTGGAACATCCAGCATTTCCAATGAACGCCGAATATTTGCATGTGTATGGTTTGTTCAATGTATATTGTAAAACACACTTGGGTTACATTCGTAAGCGGTGCTCGGACATTATACAGGGTGTTACAAAAAGGTACGACCAAACTTTCAGGAAACATTCCTCACACACAAAGAAAGAAAATATGTTATGTGGACATGTGTACGGAAACGCTTACTTTCCATGTTAGAGCTCATTCTATTACTTCTCTTCAAATCACATTAATCATGGAATGGAAACAGACAGCAACAGAACGTACCAGCGTGACTTCAAACAGTTTGTTACAGGAAATGTTCAAAATGTCCTCCGTTAGCGAGGATACATGCATCCATCCTCCGTCGCATGGAATCCCTGATGCGCTGATGCAGCCCTGGAGAAAGGCGTATTGTATCACACCCGTCCACAATACGAGCACGAAGAGTCTCTACATTTGGTACCGGGGTTGCGTAGACAAGAGCTTTCAAATGCCCCCATAAATGAAAGTCAAGAGGGTTGAGGTCAGGAGAGCGTGGAGGCCACGGAATTGGTCCCCCTCTACCAATCCATCGGTCACCGAATCTGTTGTTGAGAAGCGTACGAACACTTCGACTGAATTGTGCAGGAGCTCCGTCGTGCATGAACCACATGTTGTGTCGTACTTGTAAAGGCACATGTTCTAGCAGCACAGGTAGAGCATCCCGTATGAAATCATGATAACGTGCTCCATTGAGTGTAGGTGGAAGAACATGGGGCCCAATCAAGACATCACCAACAATGCCTGCCCAAACGTTCACAGAAAATCTGTGTTGATGACGTGATTGCACAATTGCGTGCGGACTCTCGTCAGTCCACACATGTTGATTGTGAAAATTTACAATTTGATACATACTGACGAAACTAAAATGAGCTCTAACATGGAAATTAAGCGTTTCCGGACACATGTCCACATAACATCTTCTCTTTATTTGTGTGTGAGGAATGTTTCCTGAAAGTTTGGCCGTACCTTTTTGTAACACCCTGTATAATTTCGCTGCGTACCACGCAAATCTGAAGTTAGAATTACGTGTGAATGAAATAGAAACAAAGAGTACCCGAAGCGAGATTCGAACCACAGACCTCACGCTTACGAAATCAAACGATTACTCTCTTGGCTGTAGAATGCTTGATTACTAACGACCATACAAAGCATGTAATGCACATGTAAAATGTTCAAACTCGATTTTCTCGGAAACTTGCTATTTACATATGTTGAAGTGCTAGTTGTGCCCTACGGTGTCTGTCGCTATGAATCAAATCGGTGAGTGGAAGTTCGTACTGTCCCTTTGTGAGTACGGGTCTCCGGAGCAAGCGCCTGAATTCACGCGCCCGTCCTGACTGCTGTTCATCAGCGACGAAGGCTGGAATTTGCGCGTCAGTACCGCAACTGGACGTCCAATGAGTTGCGACAGGTGGCCTTTTCAGATGAATCACGTTTTATCCTCCAACGGACAGGTGGCTGTTGGCGTGTACGGCGTGAAGCGTCTGAAAGCAAACGTCCTGCAACCAGGAGGGAGCGTTACGGTCTGGGGAAAGTTTTCGTGGCATTTCCTGGAAGGTACTATGTAACAACACAAGTAGGCATCTATCCTTGGGAACCATGTCCACCCCTACATGCCGTTTGGTTTTCCTCGGCTCGATGGCATCTACTAGCGGGACAATGCAACGTGTAAAAAAGCTGAGAGTGTACAATGAGAGGCAAAAAGATTATCTGGCCCGAATAATTTAGAGTCCACGAACACTGCGCATGCCCAAGTTCGGAAGTGCCAGTGTTCACGACTCCAGCGGTCTGTGGATCTTCAGCTTGGCGTTCACATCTTCAAATTGAAGCAATATAATAGTTAGGATACAGTGATGTCGAGATTCATTGCAATTTAACTCATCGTATCATTTCTTTTGAAAATCATTATTCGAGCACGTAGAAACGGCAGAAATTTAAGAACTTCACTTCGGTAGTATTACTACAACGACGAGCGTTCTACATCTGTTTCTGTGGCTGAGTAGATCGGCTGACGGTTTATGAACGTAAAGGACGAGCGTTCGAATCTAACTGGAGTCAGTTGTCACTTTTTTATGTAGACCTGTACAGATAATATTTTAAACCTTAATTCGCTACAGATTGTGCAGCTGTAGGCATTCCGAGGTTCCACAGTCTTTCAAAAGATTTCATTTTACAATAGTCTAATCTTTGTCAGGTTCATCGTAGATCCTTTCACTCTGATTCTTTTATTATAGAGAGCAACCAGCCTTCTGACCGAACACGCTGATCTACCGTCCCGGCTCCACTCAGCCCTTGAAACAGATGTGGAACGCCCCTCGTTGTAGTAATTTTACCGATGTGGAGTTGTACATACCGCTAGAGTTGTGAGCACTGAAACTTTTGATCTTGGGCATGCGCAGTGCTCTGTTCTTAGACTAAGTTATTCGAGCTGGGCAATCTTTTTGTCTCTCATCGTTCGTGCGTGATTCGAAGAGCACTGGGATGAGTTTACCATGCTCCCCTATCCACCAAACTCCCGGATTTAAACCCAGTCGAGAATCTGTGGGACCACCTCGATCGGGCTGTATGCGCCATGGATCCTCAAGCGAGAAACCTAGAGCAAATGTCCACGGCACTGGAGTCGATGTGGCTCCACATCCCTGTCGATGCATTCCGGACCCTCATTGACACTCTTCTTGCGCGTCTCGTGCTGCAAAAGGTGGTTATTCAGGCTTTTGACAGGCGGCCACATTAATGTGACTGGACAGTGTAACTTCCTTGCAAAACTGTACCATAGAACTCCCCAACTTTGTGACACTTTTTGAGGTTTTTTTAAACGTAACTCATTTAATATTTCACTTGTAAGGCTGAGGATAGCAACACATCTCTCCTTTCGAATTCTGTCTTTTCAAAAAATCTATTTATTATAGGAGAGGATGGGGAATTTCTTTTGTGTATCACATTGATGGGAGTGCAAGTTGGCCAACTATGTGATACTCCATATTTTACATAAAAAAACTCATCCGTAGTGGAAGTGTCACATTGTTATGGTACCTTCTGTTATGCCGGAGCCAAGGTAGACCCTGAGGGCTGGCAACCCATATTACACTACAAAGGACGAGATTGTCTATGTCCAAGCTGTACCAAAATCACCATGGTAAACACCGGCTATTTACATACAAAATAATGGAAACAGACATTCCGAGCACTACTTCGTGCAGGGGGAGCTCGAGCCACGACCCGCAGAAAGTATCACTACGCCAAAACCTGATTGGCTAGAGACACCTATTTCAGGGCTAGAACCAGCCCCGAAGTTCAGTTCACTCCAGATGCCGACCTTGTGTACTTCGACCGCTGAAGATTACGTCTTCGTCTCTGAATTTGACTCTTACTAGTGTGTGTGTTACTACGAACCTTTGTGGAAAATTGGAAGTATCTTTTGTTTGCCTCAATTAGGAGACTTTTACTGGCATCGTTATTGTTACCTTTCGTTTGTTGTTCAGTCATCAACCTTGTGAACGTACATCAATAAAAGTTGTGTTTGCAAAAAATTGAAAATTGTCAGTCACAACACCTTCATTGGAATCTACACATCCTACTCGCTACAAATTGTCAATTTTAACGTACAACACTTCAAAAAATAAAATTCTCCAAAATTTGTCAACCCGAGTTTCCCAGGCAGATTATTTTAGAACTCAGGAAGAGTGCGACCGGCTCGTGTCAAATAATTCTAGTTTATTAACTGGAAGACCATAGGTAGCAAGAGTAATTACACGGGCAGAAATTACATTATTTTCTTGGTCTGATAGTACTGGTTGTCTACCAGGGTTTTGAGGGCTAAAAAATCCATTTTCTGTTGTTCATTTTCACGCTTTTACATATCACATTCCGGTGTGTTCCATGTCTTCTATTGGTCTCACGAGCTATAACCCTTTTATTCTTCACGTCATCCAAGATATTTTCCCGTAGTTCCGGTGAATAATTTTTATATGGCCTGTTTGTCTGTTTACACTATCCAATTAGAAGCATCCGGACAACACTATGTATAGTGAAATTGACCAGTACATGTCACGAGAGGCGAACCCGCCAGTATTAAATGAATCGGGGAGTATTGCGCTGTTAGCAGAAAAGCAATAACAGTACTTTGGGTCGGTCAGTAGAACTAAATGACTTCGAACGTGGACGAGTCATTGGATGTCAGCTGAGTAACAAATCCATCAGGGACATTTCAATTCTCCTAAAGCTGTCCAAGTCAACTGTTGTGATGTGACTGCGAAGCAGAAACACGAAGGAACAACCACAGCTAAAATAAGGCCAGGCAGATCTCACGTACTGACGGACAGAGACTGTTGAGCATTGCGGAGGATCGTTGAGAAAAATTGCGCGAAATCAGCGGAAGGAAGAACTCGTGACTTCCAGAGTACTACCAGCAGCCCATCTACCCCAATGACCGTGCGTAGAGAGTTAAAAATAATGAGGCACAATGGTCCAATAGCTCTTCATAATCCAAAAATCTGAGTAGTCAAAGCTAAGCGATGCTTGAGGTGGAGTATAGAGCGACACCACTGAACAGTAAGACTGGAAACGAGTCATTTGGAGTATGAATCACGCTATGCTCTGTGACAGACGAAATGGTTTGGGTTTGTCGAATGTCTTGAGAACGTTACTTGCCATCATGTGTGATGCCAACAGTAATGTACAGAGGTGGTGGTGTTACGGTATGTGGATGTTTTTCTTGTGTATAGTGAGGTGTCCTTGTTGCACTTAAGGAATCGCTAAATGCAGAAGGATATGAACACATTTCACAGTATTGTGTACTGAGTACAACAGAGGAACCGTTCGGAAACGATGATACTCGTAAAACAGCATCTATGGGGCACTGGTTTGTGGACAATAACATTCCTGAAGTGGACTAGTTTCCCCAGAGTCCCGACCTGAACCAAACCTTTGGGATGAGTTATAAAGTCGACTTCGGTCCAGACGTCGACGTCCAATATCACCAACGTCTCTGATTTCGACTTGAGGAAGAGTGAGCTGTCATTCCTCTGCAGAGATTCAGACTCATCTGTGAAAGTGTCCTCAGTAGGGTTCAAGCAATCGTAAAGGCAAAGTATAGAACTTTTAAGGTGGTCATCAGCAGCTTGGAGGGTTAAGCTTTGACAATGGAAGCCACTGGTACTGGTGAAACGTCAGAAAAACGTCGGCTGAAGAACCGGAGACAGAAACCAACACGCAATTTATCATAAAGGCGAAGGATCGACACACCACATATTAATGTCCACTAACAGGTATCAGGATACTTTTGGTCAGGTAGTGTAGATGAATTTTTTTCTCGTTCTCAAAATTGTGGGGCCATGTCATCTCCAGTATCACTGTAAAAGTGATCCCCAGAGGAATGAAACAAAAACAACAACAACTAATACTACTACTATTACCACTACTGCTACACTATTAATATTGCCAACTGCAATCGTACATTTCATTTTATTGACATTTCGGATTCAGTACAAGATTACTTTTTCATGCTTCTATCATAGAACCAAATATGCACACCACGTAACAAAAAAATCGGTGAAATTTTGGGCTTACAGAAGAATGTAGTTACAATTATATTATTGGGCATGTGAAAAGGAAACGAACTTTAGAGGCATGCTCGCAAGAGCAGAAGCAATATAACCCTAGATTTGCATGTCTGTAGCAGTGAAAAAACATAAGCACTCTGGACAAAAAAAGTTAGTCACCCACGGAGACATCACGCTGATAATAACACCACCTGTAACCTTCATAATGGCCTCAATTTGCCAATGAAGACACTCCACAAGTTTCTTCGCGTACGTCATATATAGCTGATGCCACTTATTGATGATTGGATTCTGTAAACGTAAACTCTGTCCACAGGCTCTGGTGGGCCCATCTGTACCGGCCGACCGCCGTGTCATCCTTGCCAATGACGTCACTGGATGCAGTATGGAGAAACGTGGTGTCAGCACAATTTTTGAGAAGTAACTCTTCAATTGGCATCACGAGGACGAGTGCACCCAGCTCAATTCCTCTCACCAGGGAAAAAATTACTGCGATTGCCTAGAATCGAACGTGGGTCCTCCATATGGCAGTCAGCCACGATGACCATATTTTGTCTTTAGCCGTTGTTTCTGGCGACTCGTCACTTCACTGAGAGGTGAAGGCTAGGTTCAGTGAAAGACTGACAGATCCGTGGTCTCACCGAGATTCGATCTGACTTCTCTGGGTTTCCTGGCACGCGCCTTACCGCTTTTTTTTTTTTTTTTTACTGAAATTGCAGCAACGAACTGCTGAAGGACATACCTAAACGTGTTTTCTTCCTGTATATAATAGAGAACACAATCGGCGAAACAGCCCGCCAAAGACAGAAGCGAGAAATGATAATGGTCATATACCCCATAGAGTGCCTCGACATCGTTATCAGGTAAGGGCCACACCCGCTGAACACCTTAACTAACACCCTGTCTGGTAAACGTGAGATTTAGTATGCTGGCAAAATTGTACCGATAACGGGGCAGCCGGCCGTTGTGGCTGAGCGGTTCTAGGCGCTTCAGTCTGGAACCGCGCGACCGCTACGGTCGCAGGTTCAAATCCTGCCTCGGGCATGGATGTGTGTGGTGTTCTTAGGTTAGTTAGGTTTAAGTAGTTCTAAGTTCTAGGGGACTGATGACCTCAGATGTTAAGTCCCATAGTGCTCAGAGCCATTTGAACCATAACGGGCAATTGCGAGGCGTCACAGTAATCATGTACTGCTAAAACGTAAAAAAAGTCATCCCCCCCACACGAGCAACAGCAAAATGTACAAAATGAGCGATTAACCACATCACGAAATTAGTTTTCGACTTAGGAAAGGAGGAGGAATCCCGCCGCAGGATAACGTTGATGGGGCAGGGAGCGACCACAATCCCGCAAAGGAAAGCACGTTGATTCTACTGCCAGAACCAGTTTGGTACATTACCACTACAGAAGAATCTGTGCGGAAACATGACCAAGGAACCACATCGACAACATGTAACCCTGTCAATAATTCCAATGCGGCGTAGACGTTCATTAGCAGGTAATATGTAATTAATTGCTCTGTACCAAGAGGAAGCCACCGTCCATCGTGTGAAATGGGAGACTCATGTTGGTCCACACAACGTTCCAAAGAATACGTTGCAGGATTGCGGCAGGTCACCCCGTCCCCAGGAGTAAGCAGGCATTGTGTCGTGACCACCTGCCGCCTCAAGATGTCGCCCCCAGATAGCTCACCGTAATACAAAATTCACGAACGTGACACAATTTGAAATGAATGCCATCTGCGTCAGCAGGTGAAGCAAGATTCACTGGCTGCACGAAGGTGACGAGTAGTGACGTGACAGCATGCACTTCACAGTGAACAACAAGTATCATGCGTCGAACATACATTGTAGAGGCTTTGCGTGAGATATCTGAGAGAGACAAGCCGCATTCCGTGCGCGGCTTTGTCAGAATCTCGTAACGTAGTTTAAATACGTGGCTTTTCCACGTTAATTGGCCAGATAGTTGTCGCAAGATTTTCACTACCATTCTGGGCCAGGGAAAGCTCTGCGCGATATAATATGCCTTACACCAAATATAGGTATCCGATACACGTACTTTCTGGAAAACGGTAAGCGAGCGTCGTTCACGTTCCAGTGCGGCACCTTGAATTTTATCGGTTACAGATTTCCAATTGAAAGCTGCCGTCTTCAGTGGGCAACGATCAACGGCAAACCGCAAAGATTTATAACAATCCACGAAACATGCTCAAGAAAGAACAGCGTCCTCGAAGCCGCGTAGGTTGACGAATTTGCATTGTTCTTCAAAATGGTTCAAATGGCTCTGAGCACTATGGGACTTAACATCTGAGGTCATCAGTCCCCTAGAACTTAGAACTAATTAAACCTAACTAACCTAAGAACACCACACATATCCATGCCCGAGGCAGGATTCGAACCTGCGACCGTAGCAGTCGCGCGGTTCCAAACTGAAGCGCCTAGAACCGCATGGCCACTACGGCCGGCCATTGTTCTTCATTTAAGCGTGCCCCCGAAGTGCTACAAAAACGAACAGTTGTCACTTTTAACAAGGGAATTCCTCGCCCTAACTGCGAGGTTCTCCCTGAGATTTTTAAACCTGACACCCGATCACCATGTTGCCGCAACAATGGTCCCGATAACGGGAAAACAGTTCAAGGGACAGGACAAACAAAGACATAAAAAGCGAGCTGTCCAGAGACACTCACCGACGGAGAACAATCGGAGGGTTCAGCCGCCCATTGACAATCGCTGACGCTGCGATGTTCTTGTACAAGGGGAGGAGGGGGGGGGGGGGGGGAGGCGGACCAGACACACCAGATCCCTGACGCGACCCCATAAGATCCAAGCTGGAGGCCGAACGAACGCCCAAATCCGCCGCCACCACAGCCTCCACAGGAAGGCGGGAGGCTAGTACACAGTTTGTACCATCAAGAGAGACACTTGATGCAGGATGAGGTAACTCGGAGGATTTCACATCGGAAACATCTGCATCCTGGGTAGGACGTCACTTCTTGTGCAGCACCTGAGCATTCGCACGGGGAGCACACGGCGTAGAGTCCGTCTTCGGTTTTAACTGGGGAAAATTGCTCGCTGATAAACTCAAATTTGGCTGTGGATTGCCACTAGAATGACCACCAGGTGCAACGAGATCTGCTACCGTCAATTTATTCGCTGTTCGAGAGAATTATTCGAGATCAACAACCCGCTTCGTACAGTTGAAACGTTGGTGACCACTCCCATTACATAAAAAGCATATCCCCACCTGACGACTACAAGTAACATGGACCTGATAACCACAAATCTGAAAATATGACCAGATGCTCTGTTAAATGGTCATCTCGACGGCCGGCCGGAGTGGCCGTGCGGTTCTAGGTGCTACAGTCTGGAACGGAGCGACCGCTACGGTCGCAGGTTCGAATCCTGCCTCGGGCATGGATGTGTGTGATGTCCTTGGGTTAGTTAGGTTTAATTAGTTCTAAGTTCTAGGCGACTGATGACCTCAGAAGTTAAGTCGCGTAGTGCTCAGAGCCATTTGAACCATTTTTGTCATCTCGACGGAACGTATGCCACTGTAATATTGAAGGCGGTGCTGACTCGACCAGCGTATTCCCTTAACATCACCAAATTTAAGCAACACATCCTAAAATATTGATCATCTACTTCCGGCAGCAAGCTGAAAACCTGCGCATTGGTATATTCAACATCAGCATTAGCAAGGAGGACAATACCAACTCAACAATCTCTATGGCGGAAAGAAACCTGATTGCTGTGTTTAACTAACGATCTGTCTCCTTGGAGGAATTCATGAATTTTACGAAGAAGACATGAAGCTCAGCGTCAAAACATGCAGTGTGAACCTCCTCTGTAGTAATACCAAACGTTTTAGCTAACCAATCATGAAATTCGAGGGAACTTGCTGCACGTTTCTGGTGGACTTACCAAACGAAAAACTGATTGTACCTTTACGCAGAATCATTCTGGACACCATGAACACGAAACAAGCGGACGAATCCGCCACCAAACAAAACAACACAATAGAAAAGATAAGGTCGACTACTTGACTCAAGTACGCTCACAAATGAACACTGACCAGGGAAGAGCTAACTGCTACATTCAAAGCGCTACGGCGGAACAGAGGAGTAAACACGTCCGACCGCTGTCGCTGCTCAAACGGAACGATCACCCAGCTACCCAGGAGGACTGATTAGATCCTATAGAGCAACCAAATTGCGGGGACGTTGATTGCTACGTTTCACCCGCTGTTCCAAACTGTCGCACACTTCGTCTATTGGATTAAGATTGGCTAATTTAGCTGCCAGGTCAAGGTAAGGCAGGGTGCCTGAGTGATTATCAAACCGGGAATGAATGCATGCAGCCCTGTGACTGCAGCTGTTGTCATCTTGCAAGATGGGAAATCAGTACATGTATCATGAAGAAATACATCGATAAATATCCCGCAGTACATCGAAAAGCTGACTCGTATGCCTCTTTATAGAAAGTTCAATAGCCCATATTGTGTAAGCGTGTTCAAGAGCACAGAGAATGTTGAGGGCTTAGCCCATGTGAGTTTGGCTTCCACAGAGGTCACTCTATCGATGTCGCCACCAAGCAGGCTCTCCAAATTGCAGACAGGGCAAACAATAGATATTGTGCAGTTATTAGGTCCAACTCATAGGCGCTTTTGACAGTCTACGGTGGGCTGTGAAGTGGTCGTCTAAGATGTCTCTACGTTTCAAAATTCATTTTTATTAGTATCAAGCTCTCCTGTGTCACACATATAAATAACTTGCCGAACGGAATAAGGTAATATAAAATATTACCAAGGGCTGCTCATAGGTGACCTATTTTCTGGGCCCTGACACTTGACATGTCGCTGGAATTGTTGGATGAAACCGATGACGTGAATCAAGTTGTATCTTACATTAGTAACATCTTGATGTTGGTAGCTGAGGATTCCTGACGAGTGAAAGAAATGCAAAAAATGTGCTGCAAAAGATGCAGATGTGATGCAGGAGTAACAAATTAGCAACAGCTGCAAATAAAATCACATAAATTTTGCTTCACGACAAGGACTCCCTAAATTGTAATCTAACTCTTAAACGACCGCTACAGTCGCAGGTTCGAATCCTGCCTCGGGCATGGATGTGTGTGATGTTCTTAGGTTAGTTAGGTTTAAGTAGTTCTAAGTTCTAGGGGACTGATGACCACAGATGTTAAGTCCCATAGTGCTCAGAGCCATTGTTTTAACTCTTAAACTAGATAGAAATATGTGGGCCAATTTTCTGGGCCTGACACTTGACATGTAGCTGGAATTATTGGATGGGACTGGTATAGCGGATCAAGTTTCGGCTTATGCTAGTGGTATATTGGCGGTAGTGTCTGCGGATCCTTAACGAGTGAAGGGCATGCAAAAAGTGTGATGAAAAAGATGCAGAGGTAATGCAGAAGCAAAAAATTTGCAATAGCTGCAAATAAAACTACATAAATGTTGATTATTGACAAGATTTCCCTAAACCGTTCGCTAACGCTTAACCTAGACAATAGCTCAATTACGAGTAGCACTTGCTGCACGTACGTATGAGTATTCCTCGACGCCAGAAGAAACTTTAGTACAAGTTGATACAGTCTGTCAAAAAGTGGCAAAAATCATGCATCAAATTCCCAGCACCGATGCTGCCTGCTACAACTTACCCCTGGAAGCTGCGAAACTACGCCGCAGTTCGTCCCTGATTGCCATGTGGTCTCACTGACTCAGTTTGGTACCACAGAGAACCACTCTAAGAAGCACGCACGAGACGTTCGTCTAAGTACGATAAGGACCTTCATTACTACACCAGCAGAGGCTCTGCTCGTCCTTCTGGGAAATGTGTGCAGCCGACATCACAGTGAGATATCGCACAGCAACGGGGATTGGTTACGGGAAGATAACTTCGATAAAGTAGAAGAGATTACAAGATCCAGAATAAATAAAACGTCAAATCTTTAAAACTGGAGACTTGATGAATTGCAACGGGATTTTGGTGTTGACCTACGGGAAGCAGAGTACACAGTCTCCTTCCGAACATCTGAGAGAGACTACAAAAGAATAACGTCATGCCAACTTGGGGTGTGGTTCATTTTATCTCCCATATCTCTAATACTTTCATACAATAGGTAAGAGACCATCAGCATGTGTAACTGTGGTGATTCAGTATTGCTTGAGCATGTAATTTTCAGATTCCTTCTCCAAGAAGCATAAATCCCTTCAAGGCGAAACGTAGTTATTAATTAGAAATAACTATACTCTAACATTTCTGAACCTTTTAATAACATATGTATAAATCATCTAAACAAGTTCGTGGCAGACACAGGGCGTATAAAAACATATTTTAGAAACTTTATGGAGTTATTGTTGCCATCAAAACATTACAAAAAGTTCCTGTGAACATGGATTCCGAAAATAATTCGTTTTGGAATTATTAAAGGAATTCCCTGTAGTGACTACTGGTAGTGTAATTTTCCTCAGATATGCATTTTTCGTCATTTTCTTGATTTCAGTTGGTCAAGTTATTTGTTTTGTTTTGCCTGATTTTCGTTTCTTCTGTTTTAGAGTAGCTTCCGCCACAGGGCATCACGACAATCGACGACCCGGCAGATGGACATGCCTACACAGTCCGTCAACTTTACGTTGAAAGCTATCCTGAGAGGCTGTTACTATGTGCAGGAACGTTTGTACGGCTTCAACATCGCTTGTTGTCTACCACTGTAAGGTCACATTTAAAAAGGAACTGTCACGGCCATTTATTTACGCGAGCTTCCCTGCAGCGGGTCGTCCAGAGATATCTGATAAATATTTCCAGACTCACGGCTTCCAGCACTTGGCACGGGAGTGCATTTCCGTTTACGAAACGTGGCTCTTTCCCTGACAGACGTTCCACGGACTGCAGCTATAAGTGGAGCTAGTTCCGATGTGGCCTGGCTGGGAGCTAATCCTGGAGCACTGAGCCGTGAGCGCCGGTCCCAAGTTTCGCAGAATCATCATGGCGCCGAAGCGCCGTTGTGCACCTTCATTGTGTCCACGTATGAGCAAAGTACCTATGAGGACTGTGTCCAGTATTTCAGGTTGTAGAAATCAGTGAGCACTGTTGTCTCTGGCACAATCAAAAAAGAAAAAAACTTTAAAATGCATTAAAAATAGTCTTGGCCGCAATAAAATATTTGCAATGGTAACCGGTTTTGGTCAGAATGTGATTGACTTCAGCCGATTAAGGTGGTGGCGATTAACGGAACAGGTGCTGTGGCTTCACGCACGTCAACTAGAGCAGATTTATACCATCATGGTATAAATCGGCTGAAGATGTAAAATCAGTGAAAAAAGTCTTCATCGCGATGGCTATTTTATTAAAATGACCGGTTTCTGCATAAACCTAGGCCGAAAAAGGTCATTTTAATAAAATAACCATCGCGATCAAGACTGTTTTTTCATTGTTTTTATATAGATTACAAATCGCTGTTTTCCTAATAAATGTTAAAATAAATTTCATCTGAGGATGGTCACATACTAACCGAAACCGGTTACCATTGCAAATATTTTATTGTGGTCAAGAGTGTTTTTAATCCATTTTAAAGTGGTTTAGCTAGACCGCTGTCTTTCTCCACTACAAATGTTCTCAAAAATTATAATAAAAAAGTCTTATTTTTGCCGTTGATGTGCAGTCCGTCTTAGTCCTGTGAGTAAACGCACGAGTTTTCCATGTAGCAAAGATATAGGGTCTAAGAGTGCACCTCTTCGTTAGTGAACCGAGTAATCTAATACGAAACAAAATAAAAGGACGGCTATTGAGGAGATGGGGCAGTGTGCGCTTTATGTATTGCAGAACACCTTGATTATCATTTACTAATTGATTTGGACCGAGCAGTGTCCTCGACATGTAAACCAACGATGTGTCACCACAGAGTTTTCTGAACAGAAAATTTACTTCGAGTATAAAACATTAACCACTTGTGCTGCCGCCGGCCGATGTGGCCGAGCGGTTAGAGGCACTTCAGTCTAGAACAGCGCGACCGCTACGGTCGCAGGTTCGAATCCTGCCTCGGGCATGGATGTGTGTGATGTCCTTAGGTTAGTTAGGTTTAAGTAGTTCTAAGTTCTAGGGGACTGATGACCTCAGCAGTTAAGTCCCATAGCGGTCTGAGCCATTTGAACCATCAGAACCATTTGAACTTGTGCTGCCGTATTCTGCAAATCGAAAGCAGTAGCAACTTAAAGCTTTAAGGGACAAAACCTCATTCTTCCCCTTACTTCAAAATATCACCCTACGCGTGTTGACTTTCGGCCTTTCATTAGCTAACTTCTGGTGCCATTCGCACTTCAGTCTCTATGGTACAGTTATTTCTTCCACATATGTAAACAAACAAAAAAGAATTACACTTAGTATTTATATTTACTCCCATAAATTACTTAATTTGCGGGAATATTGTAAACAGGGATGCAGTTTAGGCCCATAAATTATATAATTTCCAGGAGTAATGTACACGAGACTGCAGGTTGTTCAGTTTGACAATAGTTACTTTTTCTTGAGCTGCGTTTTCAGCATCGCAGACTATCATTGCAAGGTGTAAAAGATGTACCATGCAACTAAATTGTCCCGTATACTTCATGCACTACATTTCTGATCACTTAATGAACACACATAAATTGCATCTTCTTTTACTTCAGTATCTGTTAGATGAAAACCTGTAGCAAACAGACAATAAAACAGTCATGTATCTTTGAATTTGAGGTTATAATTAGGAAATACTTCGGTTTCACCTAATAAACTTAACCAAGAGCCTCAAGCTGTAACTGTCTTCACCTGTATACAAAAGTGTGTAAGCTAAGATTATTCTGTAAATTAATTTCCCTGAAGAACAAGCAAATTAGAAATAAAAATTCAACTGACCGTCCCTAACAGTTTTCCTCCTAAATTATTGTCTACAATGATAAAAAGGTCAAGTCTCACTTTAAAAAAAGGTTGAAAGGCGTAAGAAGTATAGCAACTTATAACGTCTCGTTATAATTACTGTAAAAGAAGAAAACACAGTCTCGGCGCATAGCCACGGGTAAGTAAATCTGCTAAAATCAGAAGGTTAATATGGAGACTGCTACCCATGGAAATCCCATATGCCTCACGAATGGATATGAGCTATTACCATAAGCAGATAGACCAACCGGAATGGCTCAGGTTATGTTTTGTGTATCTACTTTGCCTAGTTTACAAAAAGAAAAAGCTGAACAAAGCCAATATGAACTTAAGGAGAGCAATGTGAGTACCACTCAATAAATTTGAAAGCAAAATTTTGTCAATCGATGAGACTAAAATACTAAAAGGTTTTGTTCTTGCGTAAAGACAATAAGCAAATCAAAATCATCAGTCCAGTCGACCAGGCACCACATTGTCATCGAAACAGAGGATGACAGAGTGAAGGACGAAATAATGAATTCAATTTCCGAAATCGTTTCACAGCGGAAGATCGTAATACCGTTTCTCCTTTCAATGATCCCACGAACTTCAAAATGGCAGGTACTGAGATTAGTGATTGGAGAAGTGGAAAACGACTGCAATCGCTCGATAGTGGATAGGCATCTCGATCGGGTACGATGCCTGTGAGATTCTACAGAGATTATGCGAAAGCGGTTGGATCGCTGGAGCAACGAAGCGTACTTTGCCGACTGGAAAATAGCACAGGTCATTCCCGTTTCTTGAAAGGGCCACAGAACAGGTGCACGTAGCTGACTTCAATGTGTTGCGGAACTGAATCGCCACATGCCAAAAGGACCTTAGTCAAGACGTATCAAAAATGGAGCTAAGACATTGACGTGTTGCTGAAGGGCAGCCGCATCTTTTAATACTACAAGGCATTCGGTCAGATGCTTTGTTACAGCAGGAAAGTTGCTAAAGAGATCATGTTACGTGCTATAAGAACTTCAGTCAGTGACCGAAGCTCTTCTAGCATGTCAAGGGAGTCCTAACAGCAGAAACAAGAAAAGTTATCCGGCAACACGTTGAAAGGTTTTCTCTAAAAGCAAAGCATTATGGTGGCAAGGATATGAAATATTTAGATACCAAACTTACCGTTCTAGTGATGTATGAATTATTTAAACATAAACACTCCCAGATAAAGGCCATCTTATCCAACATATTTCAAGGGAATTTTCAATTTTCATTTTGGACGCCTTCGAATAGACTGTTGTTGCACACGTGAAGAGCTGAAGGTGAAAATGAGAAGCCCTCACATTAACGATGTTTTAAATGATGTGCCACTGAAGAGCTAATGGTTCACAGAGAAGGTCACAAAAGTTTTATTCTAAGCTTACAGAGGAAGCTAAAAGGACAGCCAAGCCCCATGTACTTGCTGTTAGTTTTGACTACATGCATAATGTCCAAATTTCACAGATACCTGTCCGGGATACATTTTATGTACTACAGTTGACACTTCATATATTTTGTATTCACGACATTAAAAAATAATGCATGTACATACATATACCATGAAGGCAATGGAAAACAAGGACCCAGAGAAATATACATTTTCCTCTGTAAGTTTCTGCGCAGCGTTCTTCCATCACTCACTGAATTACACTTATACGCTCGTAACCGAGGAGGAAACAAAAAAAAATTAAGTTGTATCAAGAATATTATTGGCATTGACTGACTGTAACATGTCTCAGAAAAATGAACACTGTTTCCCTGTGATGGGACATTCCTTTCTCCCTTAAGACAGAATTTTCAGCATAAACAAAAGAGAACTTGGGAAAGCATAACAATTTCTATACGAAAGACGATTAAATAAAACTCATAATAAATTCCAGCAAAGGCCAAATATTTATTGTGGAGAAATTGATGCCAGAGATATAATGGATTTGAAGACTTGGTGGCAGCGGTTTTACAAAAGGGATTACGCTCCAGTTGTAACTTGCCATAAACATGTTTCAAGAGACATG
Organism: Schistocerca americana; assembly: GCF_021461395.2. Taxonomy (NCBI): domain Eukaryota; kingdom Metazoa; phylum Arthropoda; class Insecta; order Orthoptera; family Acrididae; genus Schistocerca; species Schistocerca americana. Next base: position 746,910,077 of record NC_060130.1, on the reverse strand, counting down.
GAAATCTACTTATTTTTATCAGTAATATGGTGCATTTTACATACACCGCCAGTGTACTTTTGTAATACATTTGTAATTATTGTTTATTATTAAAGCCTTTGTTAAACTCATTTATTAAGAGAAAACACAGTAACTACTACAGGAAATCCCAAAACGTACTAAAAGGAACCCGGCCCCGAAGTTTAGATATTTTTATGTGATCAATTTTTATTTTTTCGCAATGTGAAACGAACTCTGATATTCTCACCAATATAATGCATTACTGATATTTATTTAGGAGACACGAAAGAAAGGTTTATGTGTAATCACGTTTTTATTAGTTTTCTCGAAACAAGGCTGGAACGACTAAGGCCCTTTAAGCATCTGATGATTCAGTTATAGGACATGTTTTACGCCGTTTTTGGTGAATGAAAATCTCCTGTATAGAAACTAATATGCATTACGTAAGAAAGATCTTGGGAAACTCAGCTTGCTCTGATCGTTCATGAGAGCCAAAGCGGCACAGACAACAGGGCTCTGCTTGATGCCGTATTCTTTGACTTTAGGAAGGCGTTCGACACATTTCCGCACTGTTGTTTAGCGGTGTCTTTCTTAATGCAACAAATATAACAGATGTAAAGGAAATTTCAGAAAAATCACAATGGAGTATCATGGGGCTGTTGCGTTTTGAAATTTATATAAATGATCTAATGGGCAACTTCGGAAGCTCCAGAAGGCCGTTCTCAGACAACACAATTGAATATTGGAAGGTTGGAACGCCAGAAGATTATAGGGAAATACGGGAAGATCCATTGAGGATCGATGGTTGGAGCAGGGACTGGCAGTTGACGCTGAACGTAAAGACATATGAGAATATCTTCTGAAATTTGACTGACAGTAAGTCGGAGTTACTATTACGGCAACAAGACTTTTAATATTACAAAATTGCACTTCCCTTTGCACATTTCTGGCGAAAGCCGCATCGTGTTACTATCGATGTTACACTTTCCGCTTTCTTTTCTTTTTTTGTGTTACCTTTAGCTCCTTCGGCAGATGGAGATTTTTAAAGGCAAGACCGCTCTCAATTACAAGACGACGATTCGCGTGAAACTTGAGTGTGGTATATTTTGAACTTATGGTACCTACAGCGTACGGAAATGAATGAGACAGAAATGGAAACTCCAAAAAAAATGGTTCAAATGGCTCTGAGCACTATGGGACTTAACTTCTAAGGTCATCAGTCCCCTAGAACTTAGAACTACTTAAACCTAACTAACCTAAGGACATCACACACATCCATGCCCGAGGCAGGATTCGAACCTGCGACCGTAGCGGTCACGCGGTTCCAGACTGTAGCGCCTTTAACCGCTTGGCCACACCGGCCGGCATGGAAACTCCAGATGGCCAGTGATTCAAGATAGGGTGGATGAGTGCGCGGCAAAATACAGAAATGTGATCATTACATTGATAAAATCTGGTAAATTTACAACTACCCCATGCTAAAATTTTTTTTTTTTACTTATGCGATGGAGCCCTACATGCAGGATAATAAAGTTCTTCTGTTAACTGACTCGTGGGGAAGACAATGGCTCTGACAAGGGAACCTCCCCATCGCACCCCCCTCAGATTTAGTTATAAGTTGGCACAGTGGATAGGCCTTGAAAAACTGAACACAGATCAATCGAGAAAACAGGAAAAAGCTGTGTGGAACTATGAAAAAAATAAGCAAAATATACAAACTGAGTAGTCCATGCTGAAGATAGGCAACATTAAGGAGAGTATCAGCCCAGTAGCGCCGTGGCCCTGTGGTTAACGTGAGCAGCTGTGGAACGATTGGTCCTTGCTTTAAGTCTTCCCTCCAGCGAAAATTTTAATTTTTTATTTTCAGACAATTATCAAAGTTCAGGCACTCACACACAATCAACTTCGCTCTCCAAAATTCCAGGACATATGCAGGATTTGACGATCTACACACGGAAAAATTTGAAAATGTTAAAAACAAATTTTTTGACAGAGCACAGGGAAAACTGTGCGACTGTGAAACTGTTGCATTCATTTAATGGTTCAAATGGCTCTGAGCACTATGGGACTTAACATCTGAGGTCATCAGTCCCCTAGAACTTAGAACTACTTAAACCTAACTAACCTAAGGACATCACACACATCCATGCCCGAGGCAGGCTTCGAACCTGCGACCGTAGCAGTCGCGCGGTTACGGACTGAGCGCCTAGAACCGCTAGACTACCGCGGCCGGCTGCATTCATTTGTTGCAGTTTATGTGACAAACTCTTATGTTTTCATCACTTTTTTGGGAGTGATTATCACATCCACAAGAAAACGTAATTCGGGCAAGGTAGAAGAATCTTTTTACCCATTCGCCAAGTGTACAAGTTAGGTGGGTCGTCAACATATTCCTGTCATGTGACGCACATTCCGTCACCAGTGTCGTATAGAATATATCAGACGTGTTTTCCTGTGGAGGAATCGGTTGACCTACGACCTTGCGATCAAATGTTTTCGGTTCCCATTGGAGAGGCACGTCCTTTCGTCTACTAATCGCACGGTTTTGCGGTGCGGTCGCAAAACACAGACACTAAACTTATTACAGTGAACAGAGACGTCAATGAACGAAAGAACAGATCATAACTGCGAAAATAAAGAAATTAAGCTTTTCGCTCGAGGGAAGACTTGAACCAAGGACTTCTCGTTCCACAGCTGCTTACGCTAACCACGGGACCACGGCGCTCCTGATCGCACACTTTTCTTGTGTTGGCTATCTTACACATAGACTACTCAGTTTGTATATTTTGCTTATTTTTTTCCTAGTTACAAACAACTTCTCCCTGTTTTCTTGATTGATCTGTGTTCAGTTTTTCAAGGCCTATCCACTGTGACAACTTATAACTAAATCTGAGGGGGGTGCGATGGGGAGGTTTCCTTGTGAGCACTATGGGACTTAACATCTGAGGTCATCAGTCCCCTAGAACTTAGAACTACTTAAACCCAACTAACCTAAGGACATCACACACATCCATGCCCGAGGCAGGATTCGAACCTGCGACCGTAGCGGTCGTGCAGTTCCAGACTGTAGCGTCTAGAACCGCTCGGCCACTCCGGCCGGCATTATTTCGGTTTATTTAAAGTGTAAGTAAAGTAAAAATTGGAAATGAAAACAAGTTACAAGATAGGGGCTCGACCCCACGACCCTCGGAGGACAAATCAATGCTCTTCCCGCTGTTCCAACCGCCTCCTGCAACCGATGGTAACGTAAGTGGGTGGTAACTCGCTCGACCCGCACCAAAAATGCAATTTTCTCTAAACGCTTGGCCATCTGGAGCTCCCACTTCCGTCACTTTCAGTCTGGTCAAAGCCCTGCATATACTATAAATTTGGACGAAATCGTTGGTGGCGAGCGTGCACGGTCCCTTTGTTAGGGCTATTCATGATTCAAGGGGTGCGACTGGCAGCCGCTGGCGCGATGCTTTCCGCAAGTGGTTTCGTAGGTCTCTCAGAGCCCGATTTCACGCACGGCTACATGCCGACGTACAGCTGCTAATGGACTCGACATTTAGCCTACATCGATTGATTCTACGAAAGGTCACTGCATCGAGGCTTCCCGGTAGTGATATTCACAGAAAACCCTTCCATAATGTTAACCGTTGCACTACAAACACAACTCTATCGCCACGTTCCTTTGTTACAATGCTCGTTTTTAAGGGACTCTTACAAATACATTTTTTTTAATGTTAGTTATATCTCACTACTTAATAACACTGAGGTAGAGGTTAGAAAATTTATGTCGTTCGAAGACTTGCATTTATAATTATCACGAATTCTCGTATAAAAAAACTTATTCTCTTTTGTTTGTCTGTAAAGAAGCTGCTCCAGAAGCTGGAACATCTCCTAAGGTTCCATTCGCTGAATGGAACAGCTTGCTGAGGAATATTTTTTCATGCTTTTTAGCGCCATTTGAATAATTAGCAGCTCTTACAACACTGCAGAAAGGAAATACGAAAACCTAACAACAATATGTAATTACTATAAACGTCAATCGAGTTTTCTGTTACACGGCAATACTTGACATCATAAGAGTATGGGGATTGTGCTGCAGTACAGTTGTCATTTGAGCCTTTTATTGTTGTCCACACAATCCTTTCTCTTATAATTTTGTGTCTATTGTACTGTTTCCTAGTTTTGGCTTGTTCAGTTATACATACATATATTCTACGTAGCCGTACCGTAATTTAATGGTCATTAACATCCGTACGGCGTTTAATATATTCTTGATTCCATAAAGTGTAACTCATTAGGTTACCACCATCCTGCATAATATATACCCTACTAACTTTCTCTTTTACAACAAACAGTAATAATAATTATGCATCGATGTATATGTTATATTGGAAATTAGAGCCCATGTGATATTTTTACTGAAATATATCTCTCGTAGTCACTGATTACATCTCAATTTGTTCAAATGTTCAAATGTGTCTGAAATCTTATGGGACTTAACTGCTAAGGTCATCAGTCCCTAAACTTACACACTACTTAAACTAAATTATCCTAAGGACAAACACACACACCCATGCCCGAGGGAGGACTCGAACCTCCGCCGGGACCAGCCGCACAGTCCATGACTGCAGAGCATAAGAACGCTCGGCTAATCCCACGCGGCCTCAATTTGTTATCCATTTTGAACTTCTTTTTTCCTACAAAATTCTGCCACACAGTATAAAGTAAAAGCCAGTTGTTGGTTGTAACGCATTTCACACATATCAAGAGTTGTGAGGACTCGGTATAACATTTGTTACCTATCTTATTGAGTACAAATTGTTCTGGCGATGGGCTACTAAGTGTTCAAGTGTGTGTGAAATCTTCTGGGACTTAACTGCTAAGGTCATCAGTCCCTAAGCTTACACACTACTTAACCTAAATTATCCTAAGGACAAACACGCACACCCATGCCCGAGGGAGGACTCGAACTTCTGCCGGGACCAGCCGCGCAGTCCATGACTGCAGCGCACTAGACAGCTCGGCTAATCCCGTGCGGCGGCTAGTAAGCAAAAAGCTATTAGTAAGGAACTAATATTTGTGGAACAAAAAGAATTTGTTTCTTTTTCAACCTTAAGTATGAAATTGTTCTGCACAGAGGCGACGAAATAGTGCACCCTTTGACATTGTCGTTTCATAACACTCCCACCGCCTTTGGCGGTAGGAAACAACTGTAAAACTTTGCACCGGTATCAGATTCAATAATGAAATGGAGCAACGATCTGTATGAAGGAGGATGTGATTGAACATGTTGTTTTCGGTATGTCATTAAAAATCATGCATGAAACAGTGTGGACAACTATTAGTTGCCAGGATATGAGGATTTCCAGCAACAATGTAATAAAAGTTCCCATAACTATCATGAAAGCATAACTTACTATTGATCACGAACAATTTCAGCGATATTGACTAAACAAGTCTTCTAGCGAAAATAGACGAGAAGACAGACAATCGAAAGCAAAGGAAATCTGTGAAATAAAGATCACAAGGAAAATGTAGAGCTTCACAGATGTACCACGTAGACGGTCTGATTTATGTACAAATATCCTGGTTATACTCTGTACATATTGTTCATCACCGGCAAACGAGTATGTGAAACAGGCTGCGCGTGACTCATTAAACCCAAAAGATGCTGTACTATAACAATTAATTTCTTGGCAATATCCTAGGTACGTTTCACTACCAGAGAGCTATGATAGTTATTACATAGTTTTTTTGATTTTACACCATTTAAAGCAGACAAATTTTTGGGTTATCGTGAGGTAACAGCCACTGGAAGTGTCAACATCTTTTCGTCCACGCCCACCAAGTATATTAGGGGAAAGAGGGTGGGCATCTGTTTGCTCACGGAATTGGACGGCACTACTCCAGCCATCTTGGATCTCGATTGATTTCTTAATGGTGTAACCGTCACTGATCAACAACTTTCATCTTATGACTCTTATCCTAGCAAAAATCCCGAAAAGACAGTAAGGACCGTTCTTCATGTATAAACAACTTTCTGTGTGCATGGATATTGGAATACATAGTCTTTATTAATATCATTAAAAAGTTATTCGGAAGTAGACACAGACCTAACATTTACCACGAGATATCATTTCTTGAAAAGCATGGTTTTTCTAGTCAAAACTCTTCACAGTAAGATTCAGTGGTATGTTAGCACCAATTCCCTATGGAGGAACTGTCAAACACATTAATAGTTCGCCTTTATCGGTACACCAAAAGTAGAAATGTTTTCGTTGTGACGGAAATATATTGTGGGAAACATATAAACAGTTGAATGGGTCTGTGTGCCTCATTTAAGGAACCAGCACTCAGTTGGTTCTTTAAGCGTCAACGCCTGAATCTTTACGGTTATTTAAGAAAAAACTAGCCTTCCCAGTGGTAAGTATCCACAGCCGGACTACTTGTCTCGCGAAGAGGTAATGTCTTATGTACTCAAACCTCCCTCGCGAATCAGTCAGAAAAACGCGACGGGGAAATTTATAATTTAAAAACAAACGTGACGGCTGGTGACACGTGAGTATTGCTGAGAGCGTCAAACGCTTCGTGGTGGGGCTGCGAGCCAGCCACACACGAATTCGCTAGTGACATTAAGCACCGGTCTCTGGCGCGCCGTCCAAACTGGATGTGATGTTTAAGCACTTCTGTACACTCAATTAGCGAATTCTGCGTTGAACTCAAATACGTGACACACACACAAACACACACACACACACACACACACACAGAGAGAGAGAGAGAGAGAGAGAGAGAGAGAGAGAGAGAGACGGAGAGAGAGACATGAGTGTACGCAGCCCCACACGCACGCACGTATGTACATATGCGTTAGAAAAGTTGTGAAACATCTTCTTCGAACGGCTGTTAATGTTCATACAGTTAAACACCGATTAAAAATGTCATTTTGAGAAGACATTACTATATTATTGAGTAAATATTACAGACTTGTTTACCATTATTTACGCGAAAATCATAAAAAGGCGTCTTACAAAAGACGGCACTAACAATTTATTGCTGTTATAGTGTGTTACCTAATATAAAATACTATATTTAATACTGTGTTTGGAACACGAATGTCAGAGCCTATAAGTTTTCTGTTATAACATGCGATCTCTTATTATACTTTCGAGTAATTATTCTTTAGGATAAATTATACGGCCGCATCATTTCAGTTTTTTCACGTTTGATTTATTTTCCTGCCATTTCTCTTAAAACTCACGTCATAACTCCCTGTACGAGCGGAAAAAGCTCCTATCGGAGCACAAAAAAATGCGGTTATGTCCCTGTTTATTTAAATGACCCTGACTGAGAAGTGAGGTGCCAGCTGCCTCATTCTGCCTTCCTCAGCACGTTTAAAAATTTTCCCAAAAAATTTGGCATGAGAACATATCCGAGCTTATTTTAACATGAAACTCCGTAAGCTCCCCTAACTGTAAATTACTCACACCCACTAGTCCATCCCTTGAGCTGCTCATACCCACCCACTTCCAGTTGCCTTTTCCCACTCACTCATTCAGCCCACCTCGTTGACATTATCTCTTTGTGCATGTCTGTCATTGTCCCCTGTCACAGCGACTGTCCCCTTCGCTGTGTCCTACTACTGCAGTCTCCTCTCACTGTCACTCTCTCCCTTTTGCTGCTAATATCTCGCTCCTTCCTTTCTACTGCTGTGCCTCCTATCACTGTCACTACATTTCTCTCTTCCTCGTTGTCATTGTCATATACTCAGTCTCTCATTATCACCGGTTCTCACCCAGTTCCACATTCTCTGTTTCTTTATTCATCGCCCGTCCCCCCTTGACACTGTTTCCTTCTCTCTTTTTCTAGCACTGTTCTGTCAGTATCAACTATGTTCCACTGGCACTGTGTCCCCCTCTTTCTCTCACTCTGCTATTGTGTCCTTCGGTCTTTGTATAACCAACCACTATCCACTATCTTCCAGTGTTTATTACTTTTCGCTCTCTCTGCCACTACCACAGTCTCTTCCCCCTTGACATAAAAAAGCGCATGCCAAAATTTTTGGGAAAATTTTTAAAGGTGTTGAGGAAGGTAGAATAAGGCAGCTGGTACCTCACTTTTCATACTAGTTTTTTAAATAAACAGGAATGTAGCTGCATTTTTTGTGCTCCGATAGGAGCACTTTTCTGCTGTTCCCTTCTTGTCCGTGTTGCAGCTGGACGTGTAACTGATATTAAAGGAAATGTATTGATCAGTAAAATTTAGATAGGTTACTTAGGTGAAATAACGCAAAACTAATTTACACCTCAGACCAGATTTTTTGTGCAATAAAAAATGCATATGCTTCAGTACAACAACATGGGAGACCCAGATGATAATTGAGACTCTTTACAGTATATTTCTCCGTGCAACGTTACTTTCCAAACTACGTTTTCGCCTCACGCAGGATTTTACGTGCGTATTTTGCCTGTACAAGGTGGATAAATTTGAGCCTCAGTATCTGGAAACGGATAAAGATATGAAGAACATTTTCAAAGCTGTTCAAGATTGGTATCTTCGAAATACATCGTAAAAATTTCAACCATTAGCTGTGCACAGCCATTTCGGAATCAGCGTCTAGATTTACGTACCCAAAAAACAAGTTTATGGAGTGTTTGTCGTGAACGGGTAAAGATTATTGAAAACGGCGAGGTGGCTCTTCTAGATAAATGTCTTGAGAATTTACCATTAAAATTAAAGTAGTTTCCTGCGGTTATGTATTATTTAACATTCGCCTCATACAGCATTTTACATGTAAAAGCAAGGTAACTTTGAACCTCTGTATCTTGGACATGGATAAAAATATCAAGAAAATTTTCAAGGTTGTTCGATATAGGGATTTTAGGAATATATAGTAAAAATCTGAACCATTTTATCTGAACAGCTCTCTTGGAATCCTTAGCTGGGTTTTGGTCCGCTGACGAACGCAAAAATATAGTAATAAAACCTTCTTTGTGAGGTTTTACAAGCAATCGCTCATGAACTATTGGTGCCTTCATAAGTACTATCAAGAGCACCGTAGACTACATCAAATGCAAAAAGAACCTGCCGATTTCGTCCATGAACCTAAGCAGGAGAAAGTGTGTAATATCCATACTTTGAACCTGTACTGCAGGATAGTGACAACATACTGTTGGATATACAAATGGTCTCTAGCCCAAGGGATATCCAAAACATTGGACCTTACCTTTTTATCACAAACAGAACACAAGATATGAGCACCGGAAGTCTTATTTTTATGGGCGGCGTTTTGGAACATATTAGGTACGAATGGTGTCTCATGCGTACCGATTCCGATAAACTTTACAAACTATAATTAACATCCCCATCTATCAACGCAGCGCAGAACCTAGTGACTAGCGAAGGCGCTGTGCAGAGCCGTATATACGAGAACACCGCTACATGGCCGGTCATGGTCCTTTGCCGCACGACTCGTATGTTCATTATTCAGAACTACCCGTGGAAGAAAGTTTCATCACCATAATTTGGTCGGATGGATAGGGAGATGTGACAGAGTTTCTTACCTGAATCATAGATTACGCACCGAAGTTCGAATTAAATTCGCCGGCCGCTGTGGCCGAGCTCTAGGCGCTTCAGTCCGGAACCGCGCTGCTGCTGCGCTCGTAGGTTCCTCGAATCCTGCCTCGGGCATGGATGTGTGTGATGTCCTTAGGTTAGTTAGGTTTAAGTAGTTCTAAGTCTAGGGGACTGATGACCTCAGATGTTAAGTCCCATAGTGCTCAGAACCATTTGAACTATTTGATTAGAATCAACTACTATCTATATTGGTTATCGTATGGACTAACGGCATAAGGCATTATTAATGTTGATCCATCCGTCGCAAGGTGGCGTGAAATTCGGAATCATATTTGGTCATTTTCAACATAATCGAGTTATGTATTGCACTGGATTACTCCATTTCTCATCCTTTCGACCCATAATAAAACATTACAGCACAATACTACACTGCACAAGCCGTTCATATTTAACGTCGTCGATGACGATATAAGTAGAGTCGAAGCACTAGCCGGAAACAGTGAGGTGGAGGAGTAACTAGGCGTAGCCTTGTTGAAGTAACCATTCCCACATTCACTCCAAGTTACGTAGAAAGACTACAAGAAACCGAGAAGCCTTCAACATAGCTGGATGGGGATTTGAAGCACACACTTCCCGAATACTAGTCCTGCGTGTGTGCCAACCCGCTCAATAATTAGACATCTGACATATTTTACATCGGGCGATAGGAAACAGAGACGAATTACCATAGCCATATCTGTGGCACTTTATTTCTGCTTTTACTATAACTTTCACCCACTTTTGTGTGCCTGTCAACGCGCAATCGCTATTTCATTAGGTCTCGACGGCTCATAGATATTAATTTGGCTCTCATTCCTTTTAAACGTTGTCCAATACTTCTTTGCTTTCATCGTCTTTTGTAAGACAGCAGAAACTGGCTATAGTAAGCAGTATTTATACTTCAGCTCCAGTGGTCAGCTCTGTGGTGTAGCAGTTAAAAAGATAAAAAGGCACATGTTAGCGGATACGCTACATAGCCTTGACTCACGAGTCAAAGCGAAGCTTGCAGCCGTTCTAAAAACAGTTGACAAGTATATGGGAGTAAGAGGTTGGCTGAAGGAAGGAAACACCACCACACAGTTAGAGCTAAATAATTGCCAAATCAAGACAAAATTCAAATCTCTTTATCACAAGCAACACTAGGAAGTAGGAGGAGTGTAAGATTTTGGCCAGACCCGGTGATTAATGCTTCCTCCATCGGCAGTGGCGTAATTTAATAGAGCAAGCACGTAGTCACGGCATCCCATATGTAGCATGTGTACAATGGCAGCTTCTTCTTCGAAAAGTGAGGATATTTCACCTGGCGACCGTGCCAGGATCGGGATCGGCACTCAGTATCAACACCATCAGGTACAGGAAATCATCCAGCAATGACCACATTATAAATAATCATCGAATGATAAGATCTCTGGTTTTACGCATCTTGTTAGTGCACAGGATTAGAACAGAGGTTTCTGTGGATATTTTTAAAATTGTTTAAAACTTTTTTTATTTTATCAGTGGGTTACTGAACGATGGCTCAGAAGACAGGAAATAACCAGTGAAACAACATACAGCAGACATTTGCCCAAATCATGTTAACTGATTCAGTTAGAAAACGTAAACCAAAATCTGGATGCCGAGATGGGTATACAGTTCCTTCAAAATGTCATTCTAGCGTGATAGGTACTGCATCATCTCAATAAGTTATTAGAAATAGGAAATAATTGCAAAGCACACAGGCCCTATACAGAAACAAACACGAAACCGGCTGCAACTCTGTAGCTGAGGCCAGATACAAGAACTGTCACTGAAGCTCGCGAGAAGTCTTCGTGTTTTCCCTAAAAAAAGAAATCAATGTTAGTATTTCGAAACTACCTACAGTAATTTGTTATTCAGGAGATCAAGTGTTGTATAAAAAATTTGCGTCGTGTTTCCGTGTGAAGACTGTCAGCCAGGAGCGCTCAGGCCATGAATTGGAAATGGCAGGTTGTGAAAACGTGGGGGTTGGACGCTGGCCAACGTGGACCGACCTTTGGTCTGCGCAGCGCAGCGCGGAGCGTGAGGGGTACTCCCACCGCCACAACCAGCATGCTTCATAAGCACTGCACGCCTTTGTGTAAGGTCATCGTTATTGCCGGAGGCGAGCCGCACACTTCATTACACCGCAGGCTTTGTTCGCTCTGACGGGAGACAGAATCGCAGCACCCGTGGCCTGCGTGTAGGAACTAATTTGACGTTTCATGTGGAAAAGATGTTTCCTCCCTTTTATTTTGCTCGAACATTAGCTTTCAGTTGAATAATTTTAGTTGCTTTAAAGCACCTCTCCGAAACGAGAAGAAATAGTAGCAGTCTATTTCGCGATGTTAACTTTTGCGCCGGCCGCTATGGACGTGCCATTCTAGGCGCTTTAGTCCGGAACCGCGCTGCTGCTACGGTCGCAGGTTCGAATCCTGCTTCGGGCACGGATGTGTGTGATGTCTTAGGTTAGTTAGGTTTAAGTAGTTCTATGTCTAGGGGACTGATGAGCTCAGATGTTAGTTCCCATAGTGCTTGGAGCCATTTGAACCATATTTAACTTCTGCAAAATGCCAAAATGGTAAATTTAGCCGACGCAGGGGTTTGATTTGTTGTGAACCTTCCTGACTGATGAAAACTGTGGTTCTGAGAGAAACTCGATCCAAAATCTTTGAATATTGCCGGCGACGTACTACCGATTGAGCGATCACCAACATGGATAGGGGAGCGCGTGAACGCACCGCTTTCGGAATTCAGGGCGACGTGCCTGCCCCGGACCGAATCCGTCCTGTGGATTAATGACGAGGACTGCTGGGTTGGCCAACCTTGCTATGGCTGTTAGGTGGTTTCCCGCGTCCAACTAGGTGAATACCGAACTGGTACTGAAGTGCCGCCTCAGATATAGGGGATGAACAAAAATATGGAAGCTTCGCAAACACAACTCATTACCACGCCTAACTGTTGGCATTCAGTATAGTTTTCTGTCATCTCGGAATGGATAAAGACCAGTCCTGCATGGTTTTAAAGGGAGCAAAACATTGGTAACTTCAGGTCACGATGACGGCGGTGGAAAGCGATGACGCACTCTTCTCTCGAAAGTATACCACAAAGGCTCTATAATATTGGGACGTGGTGACTGTGGTGATCAGGGGAGACGCGACAATTGATCCTGATGCTGAAACAATCAGTCCTGGACGATGTGAGCTGTGTGAACAGGGGCCCCATCTTCCTGCAACACAGTATCACCATTGGGGGGCAAACATTGTACCTTGGGATGGACCTCAACGCTCAAAATCGTCACATAATCGTTGGCAGTAATGTGCCCTTGCAGAGTCACCATGGAGACCATGGAAAACCACGATATAGCTGCCCAAATCATCACTTGACCTCCTCCATATTTCACTCTTGGATCGTAAGCTCGGACAGAAGTTGGAAATAATGTTAAACAAGTCTCATACAACCAAATGACTTTATTTACTTGTTCTATAGTCCAGGTTTTATGGCTTCGGTACCACGTTTTAATGTTACGGGAATCTGCATCGTTGATGAGTGGTTTTATAATTTCAGCTTGTCCACCTAATCCCTGCTTATGGGGCTAAATTAGTGTTTTTTTGGTGTTGACAGGGGTTGCGAGTAAGGTATTCAGTTCTGCAGTGACTTTTGCAGCTGTCGTGTCATTATCACAATTCTCTAATCACGATCACTCAACACACACTTTCATCCGTGATGTGACTTAGCGGATGATGGTTTTCCACTTTCGTCGTATAATTATCACAGTTCTCCAATCACGATCACTCAACACACACTTTCATCCGTGTTGTAACTTAGCGGATGATGATTTTCCACTTTCCCTGTAAGCAGTACATCTACATCTACATTGTTACTCTGCAATTCACACTTAAATGCCTGGCAGAGGGTTCATCGAACAATTTTCATACTACTTCTCTACCATTCCACTCTCGAATGGCGCGTGGGAAAAAGGAACAGCTAAATCTTTCCGTTCGAGCATTGATTTCTCTTATTTTATTATGATGATCATTTCTCCCAACGTAGGTGGATGTCAACAAAATATTTTCGCATTCGGAAGAGAAAGTTGGTGATTGAAATTTCGTAAATAGATCTCGCCGCAAAGAAAACCGCCTTTGCCGGCCAGTGCGGCCGTGCGGTTCTAAGCGCCTCAGTTTGGAACCGCGTGACCGCTACGGTCGCAGGTTCGAATCCTGCCTCGGGCATGGATGTGTGTGATGTCCTTAGGTTAGTTAGGTTTAAGTAGTTCTAAGTTCTAGGGGACTGATGACCTCAGATGTTAAGTCCCATAGTGCTCAGAGCCATTTGAACCATTTTTTTTTTAAACCGCCTTTGTTTCAGTGACTGCCACCCCAACTCGCGTATATCAGTGACACTCTCACCCCTATTTCGCGATAACACGAAACGGGCTGCCCCTCTTTGCACCCTTTCGATGTCCTCCGTCAATCCTACCTGGTAAGGATCCCACACCGCGCAGCAATATTCCAGCAGAGGACGGACAAGTGTAATGTAGGCTGTCTCTCTAGTGGGTTTGTTGCATCTTCTAAGTGTTCTGCCAACAAAGCGCAGTCTTTTTTTCGCCTTCCCCACAATATAATCTATGTGGTCTTTCCAAATTAAGTTGCTCGTAATTGTAATTCCTAGGTATTTAGTCAAATTGACAGCCCTTAGATTTGTGCGATTTATCGTGTACCCAAAATTCTTCGATGTGGTGCCTCTTGCACTTCGGCTACCTTTATGACGGAAACACCCACCACACAACCACCAGCTATTTGTCCACATTCGAATTCACTAAGCTCAAACATAAAGCAATCACAAACTCAAGAACCCGCTGTCCTGACCATGACTGACCCTTGCAACACATTGAGGACATTGTGCAGTTTCTGTTCGTGGCCAAATACAACAGCACAACATGCTGGCTTGGCTATCATCTTCATTAGTTATGTTTAAGCATGACTTTCTTGTGGTTTTTTCATATTTTTGTCCTACCCCTGAACACGCTTCGCAAACATTTTAAAAACGTTCTCACACTTAAAAATGGGATTTACTCTAGACGCACACAGATGAGGTACACAGATTCCGTCCTGCGGGGAATGAAGGCGTCAAGAAGAGAATCGGGCCACCGCTTACACTAGTATCACCGCATAACAATGTTGATCCCGAAGTGAAAGAGGAAAAGGAAAAGAAGATGTTCTACCGACTCAGCCGTTACTGCACTCCTGTGCAATCTTACCCAAAGGACAAGTCTACCAGTACCTCTCTCGTGACTTCTGAATTCCTCTTCAGCTTTCCTGCATACTTTACTGTACAAGTGCTCGGTTTTGGAAGGATGTGACCAAGAGTGGTTTGAAAACGACCGACGGGCTGTTTCCAGAATGGAAATTTCGCTCTTCAAGAGTACAAAACTGGTAAGGACATGTCCGAAGGAACAGACACCATATCCATATAAGTGTATAGTGCAGGCAATATCGGCCATGACCTTCTTCTTCTTTGCGGATGCACACATATTCCCTGAACTCTTACAGGACTTGGTAAGAATGTAGTGTGTGGACATACAAGGTGAGAATGTGGGTCTCGCGGGAGGCGTGCGCGAGATAATCCCTGCAGTCACGCTGTCTTCTGTGCCCTCGGTGGCTCAGATGGATATAGTGTCTGCCATGTAAGCAGGAGGTCCCGGGTTCGAGTCCTGGTCGGGGCACACATTTTCACCCGTCCCCGTTGATAATTATCAACGCCCGTCAGCAGCTGGAGGTATTAATATAATTCTCACTTCATTCTACGCGGCTGCAGGTCATCAATGTCCGAAAGAACAGACACCATATCCATATAAGATCTTCCCAGAGGTCGGCTTCTACCAGTTTTCAAATTCTTCTGTAAAGGATTCCTGTTACTATTTTGCAACCATGACGTATTAGACTGATAGTTCGAAAATATTCACGCCTGCCCAGCTTCTGTTTTCTTGGGATTAGTTGATTTTGGGGGAAGAGACCAAACAGCGAGGTCATCGGTCTCATGGGATTAGGGAAGGATGGGGAAGGAAGTCGGCAGCGCCCTGTCAAAGGAACCATCTCGGAATTTGCCTGAAGCTATTTAGGGAAATCACAGGGAACTTAAATCAGGATGGCCGGACGCGGGATTGAACCGTCGTCCTCCCGAATGCGGGTCCAGTGTGCTAACCACTGCGCCACCTCGCCCGGTTCTGTTTTCTTCAGTGATACTGTCTGGCTAGATATTCAGCAACTCTTCGTATGAACGTTCTGAAATTCTCACATATATGACAAATTTATCGTTGCAATTTTTTAAATAATTTTGCAGAGTGTGAAATAGCCCTTTTATGTCACGATGAGCAATGAAGGAATATACCTAGAATTACTTCTTTTTCTGCATTTTCTTTTTATTTCGACGTCACACACAAAGCACAGATAACAGCTCTTCTACGTCCATTTCGATACTGAGTGCAGGCGCAAGAAATTTCTCTGGCGTCCCTATTGACGTCTCATAGCGGCGGACCGGATCGCAGCCAGCAGATTTCCGTGGCGTGACAATGTGATAGGTTCTGCCGCGGTCCGTTGTCCTTGCTTGCCAATGATCCATTGTCTACAAGTTGTCGGATTAGTCTGCTGAACATTCTCACAGATGGAATGACGCGATGTGGATGTCGTTCGGCTTGTAGTTCACTAGACTGGCGGTTACTGCAATCGGCTATCACGTAACAGAATACCATATCTGCCATATCCATCGTGGACACCACGGCACTGTTTATAGTAAAGTTAGTTCACAGAGCGCGGGAACACTAATCTCGTTCTCAGCACACTCTCAGCTGGATGATGTAGCAGACTGTTGCACTGCTCTGATATGTATCAGCGTCACCATCAGTGTTCTGCAAATTACAACCATTGAGGCATGCGCAATGAACTGCAACAGTAAGACAGTCTAAACCGCCGAATACTGTATCGCAAGTAAAACTGCCCATATCTCGACCGGTAATGGTTTCAGTACATATAATTACACCAACTTTTGTTGTAGTTCAATATTGCCTCTTGTAGGAATACACTCCTGGAAATTGAAATAAGAACACCGTGAATTCATTGTCCCAGGAAGGGGAAACTTTATTGACACATTCCTGGGGTCAGATACATCACATGATCACACTGACAGAACCACAGGCACATAGACACAGGCAACAGAGCATGCACAATGTCGGCACTAGTACAGTGTATATCCACCTTTCGCAGCAATGCAGGCTGCTATTCTCCGATGGAGACGATCGTAGAGATGCTGGATGTAGTCCTGTGGAACGGCTTGCCATGCCATTTCCACCTGGCGCCTCAGTTGGACCAGCGTTCGTGCTGGACGTGCAGACCGCGTGAGACGACGCTTCATCCAGTCCCAAACATGCTCAATGGGGGACAGATCCGGAGATCTTGCTGGCCAGGGTAGTTGACTTACACCTTCTAGAGCACGTTGGGTGGCACGGGATACATGCGGACGTGCATTGTCCTGTTGGAACAGCAAGTTCCCTTGCCGGTCTAGGAATGGTAGAACGATGGGTTCGATGACGGTTTGGATGTACCGTGCACTATTCAGTGTCCCCTCGACGATCACCAGTGGTGTACGGCCAGTGTAGGAGATCGCTCCCCACACCATGATGCTGGGTGTTGGTCCTGTGTGCCTCGGTCGTATGCAGTCCTGATTGTGGCGCTCACCTGCACGGCGCCAAACACGCATACGACCATCATTGGCACCAAGGCAGAAGCGACTCTCATCGCTGAAGACGACACGTCTCCATTCGTCCCTCCATTCACGCCTGTCGCGACACCACTGGAGGCGGGCTGCACGATGTTGGGGCGTGAGCGGAAGACGGCCTAACGGTGTGCGGGACCGTAGCCCAGCTTCATGGAGACGGTTGCGAATGGTCCTCGCCGATACCCCAGGAGCAACAGTGTCCCTAATTTGCTGGGAAGTGGCGGTGCGGTCCCCTACGGCACTGCGTAGGATCCTACGGTCTTGGCGTGCATCCGTGCGTCGCTGTGGTCCGGTCCCAGGTCGACGGGAACGTGCACCTTCCGCCGACCACTGGCGACAACATCGATGTACTGTGGAGACCTCACGCCCCACGTGTTGAGCAATTCGGCGGTACGTCCACCCGGCCTCCCGCATGCCCACTATACGCCCTCGCTCAAAGTCCGTCAACTGCACATACGGTTCACGTCCACGCTGTCGCGGCATGCTACCAGGTTAAAGACTGCGATGGAGCTCCGTATGCCACGGCAAACTGGCTGACACTGACGGCGGCGGTGCACAAATGCTGCGCAGCTAGCGCCATTCGACGGCCAACACCGCGGTTCCTGGTGTGTCCGCTGTGCCGTGCGTGTGATCATTGCTTGTACAGCCCTCTCGCAGTGTCCGGAGCAAGTATGGTGGGTCTGACACACCGGTGTCAATGTGTT
The DNA here is from genome assembly GCF_021461395.2 of Schistocerca americana. Classification (NCBI taxonomy): domain Eukaryota; kingdom Metazoa; phylum Arthropoda; class Insecta; order Orthoptera; family Acrididae; genus Schistocerca; species Schistocerca americana. Next base: position 746,892,000 of record NC_060130.1, on the reverse strand, counting down.
TTTTTTTTCCATTTCCAGGAGTGTATTTGAGACGTTTTTAAACACCTTGTATTTATTGCGCTGCTACAGAGTCCGAGCCACTTTTCCCATTTTCTGACGACTACCTACGATACTGACACATTAACCTTGATAGCATTTCTAAGAAGTATGATTTTAAGATGCACTGTGTACAGAAAATGCTTAATTGTGACGAAATTTCGGTACCAAAGCACTGATTTAGATCTCTCACGGCACTATAGCTTGCTTCTCAAGCCGTAATGCTTTTCGTTAATCATCTGTTAGTGTGTGTGTGAATAGTGGATTTGGGATTACAACTTCCAACACCTGACTTGTTAGTGCACATAAAAAATGATACGAGACGAGTGAATGAAGTTTTGAAGTTATGAGTAGTTCTTGTCTGGTCATGGCTAGAGGAAACCTGGCTGTCATTACAAGCAAAATTGTTGGTAACAGAATGGGTTTTCGTATGCTCAAGCCTACGTGTGTACTTTCGGTTGCCTAACATCTCGCTGGCGCCTGAGGTCGACGTTATGGATGGCTAGTGATTAGCTTTCTGTTAGCAAGCGGTTGACTTTGACAATGCCGAGCACTGGTGCCAGTAGAATATTAAACAATCCTAAGAACACGGGTCAGCCGGTTTTAGGTCTGTCATATTATGATATTCTGGGTCGTTTAGGGAATGCTGCTGTGACAGTGACACATGTGTGAAACCAGTGGATGGAATAGGTTGGTACGCAGAGAAGATCTGGTGTAAACCAAGCAACGGAACCACTGCCTGAGAAGCCCGTTGTCTTGTCCAGATCCCGTTGTCTTGTCCATATGGCCGCAACTCACTGTACAGCCCCATCCACAGTGCCAAATGAGCACTGGCGTACCTCGACGATTGCGCACCTATCTGCGTCGACTTATCCAAAAATGATAACATAATCTAAAAATATTTTGTGAAATTTAAATGTCATCAGTTTATGAGTGTGTGTGGTGTTACGAAAGCAGCAAAAATATATTTCTAAGTGATTTGTAGTGCGTCACAAAAATTACACATTGCCTTCATTTGTAAAATATCCTACGCAGCAGAGTATAATAAACGCAGCACTTGATACTGTCCCCTGTAGCGAATCAGAAAATTAAAAGAAATTAATATAGTTCAGACAGAAACTGAATGTTTTTATAGGTCATTATATATATTTTCTGCTTACTTGTTTCCATAGTCAACCCTGCTAATGCAAGTTAAATGGACCGGCATTAAGAAAAAGCAATTGGTTCTAGTCATAGAGACGGAAGAAATTTTCTCCACCAGTTTTTAATTAAAAGAGGAGATAAAGTAAGTAGCTACAAAATGAAGTTGCCAGACCAAACCACACATTCCTCAATTTTCTTCAGATAGTCTTTCTTCAATACTGAGTCCATCTTCATCAAAACTAGAGCCCGCATCGTGAAGAATGCCAGGAGGAGAAAAACGCTCATCCTGCTTCCCCCCCACCCCCCCACCCCCACCCCCATCCCCCACCCATAACAAAACCCATAGAAATCATATCCTGCTAGCTCCTACACCTGCCAGTTTGTGCAGATTAAGCCCCCAAATAATTGTAGCAGATTCAAATCTAGGCTTCGAGAGAAAAAGAGGATAAGTCATAAAATGGTCAAAAGAAGATAAGTCCCCGCTAGAATCGTGGAAGGGATTTCGATCTTTTGGTCCAAGTACTTTAAGTCAGAATTGGATAGAATATTCTGTACATCATTTGGTCCTAACATTAGAAGTAAACATGCTGATATCTATCTGGGCAAAAATAGTACAAGTCAGTTTATACTATTAGTGCCACAGTGCAATACATTGTCATTTTCCATGGCCTGGTCATGGAAAATGATGGTAGGTTGCTTGCATGGTTAGTTGGTACCAAACAGCGAGGTCGTCGGTCCCATCGGATTAGGGAAAGATGGTTCAGGTAGTCGTCCGTACCCTTTCAAAGGAAGCATCTTGGCTTTTTCCTGAAGCGTTTTAGAGAAATCACGGAAAACCTAAATCAGGATGGTCGGACGCGGGTTGTAACCGTGGTACCATTATAAAATATCTATGATGTATTCACTACTGAACATTATCAAGAGCACTTACCTGTTTCATCATTCTTGTCCTGTGTTAAAGATTTCTTTGCACGTTCTAACATTCTTAATGACCTAGCAGGCATCTTCAAAGGTATGTTGTCTTCTGTTACTATTGTTATGTCTTATTTACGTGATCAAACCACCATACATCACTACGCTATACACTAATAACACTGAGAATTAATCTGTTTTCCTACTGTAACGAAATTTTTACAATTTCAAATAGTACTCAGAGAGGTAAAAATACTGTGCACCATAAGATAAACCTTACATTTAAAGAGCCTAAAGCGGATACGTGTCACAAATGTAATGTTCTACATGTTAGAAAGAAATTTACAACAACGAAAGGTGATTCTATGGAAAAAATTGACCCCGAGATAGCTGCTCATCACACTGTGGCAGACAAAGCGTACCTTCAAAAGGACAAATATAAGAAACATTCTAGCTCAGATAGTTCGATGCAGTGTTACACTTTCGACTTACAACAGTGTCTGCTGACTCCGTTTTTGAATATTTCAGTTGCTTTTTATAAACGGCCACTCTGGACGTACAATTTGACCATGCATGAAACCAGTAGAGGTAGCGTAACTCGCTGCATGTGGCATGAAGCAGAAGGTGCTCGTGGTAGGAAACAGAGTGCAACGTGTGTTTTCAAGGAACTGATGTCAATCTCTTTCCCTAATCCGATGGGACCGACGACCTCGCTGTTTGGTACCAACTAACCATGCAACCAACTTACTCAGGCTCGGAGGGCAGAATAAAAACTCTCATGTGGCTGCAATGTTCTTGTTCGCCATTCAGGAAAATCCAAATCTGAATACAGTTGACCATAAATTCGTGATTAGTGGCCACAGTCACTTAGAATGTGACGTTGATCAAGGCCTGATCGGAAAACAAGGGAAGAAATTGCAAGTAGTAGTGGCTCATCCGCATGACTGGTATCAACCGGTACGCTCAATTGGCAAGGAAAGGAAATTTGGCGTTGCAGAACTGTCACATACTGACTTCTTTGAGTTTGCTGGTGTTCTGAAAGACAACTTTCTACTTCAAAAGAAAGATACACATATGGAAATCAATTTAAGTGACAGGATGTTAAATGGTTTCTTCTTTTTCAAAATGAGTCTTTATGAGGATGAACCGTTTCAATCAATAAGCTTCATTCGCAGAGAGAAATAGGTGCTCGACAGCAGCCGGAAAAATTGTGTCATGGCACACTACCAATTTCAAAACAAAAAAAGAAAGACCTTTTGGATCTCCTCCCAGTTGTTTCACCAACATTCCACTACTTTTACAAAGATCTCAAAACAAATGAAGATGAGGACTATTACCCTGACACAGAAGAATTCCATGGTGACTAAATTGGTACTGCTAACCTGTCAGTCATTTAGTTGTAGATTCTGTGCAAATGGTTCGAATGGCACTATGGGACTTAACATCTGAGGTCATCAGTCCCCAAGAACTTAGAACTACTTAAACCTAACTAACCTAAGGACATCACACATATCCATGCCCGAGACAGTAGTCGAACCTGCGACCGTAGCAGTCGTGTGGTTCCGGACTGAAGCGCCTAGAACCGCCCAGTCACCGCGGCCGGCTAGATTCTGTGCAGACTTTGTTCTAAGTGAGGACATTATTATTTTGTTTGTTCTTTTAGTTTTCATCACTTGAAGCTACGTGTGTGTTATTGTATTCAGCGATCACCATAGCGTAAGTCCAGTTCTTAGTACAGGAGAAATAGACTAACTCGCATAAAACCTTAAATATGTTTCTTTGAATACAAAGCTCTTCCATATGATTATATGAGTCCAGATCATTGTTATTAACAACTTGGAAAAAGTTCTTCCAATTGTCTGTTTCACGAAAATCAATAAAGGTGTCTCCTGAAAAACGTCATTTTTTGAGTTTTCGGTTTCCCTGGCAGCCTAGAAATTTAGACTGTTGCCTTAGTTGGAAAATGTGTAGCCTGATTCTTCAAGGTTTTGGAAATATGTAGTTTGTTTAGTCATTATTATGAATTAGACATTCAGAATAGAAGCGACCAGATTTTGCGTGGACTTGAGTCTTGCCTAGTCACACAAAATCGTTATCGTTTTAGATCAACCACATATTTGCTAATAGATAACTGTGTGTCTTACGTTGTAGTGATAGAGATAACATCAAGTTCCATGATCAATCACAATAGCTCCATCTGGAATTGTGATGACATGAGTACTTCCAAGGCACACAGGGAAGGTTGGTATAATAGCATCACTATAGACAATAACATCAAGATGCATTTAGGGGTTAGGCAAGACTCGAAGTAGCTCTGACACAGTCACGTACCGTGTGAGTATATACGTATTATTATAATCAGTTTAGATGTTATGTTTCTTTCTTTTTTAGTTTTTAAGTTAAAATTCTCCTGTATTAATGCATATACACGAAGAGCTTAGATTCAATGTTTGGTAGTGGAGAACTAATAGTAATCAGTCTGGGTAGCTGTCGAAGTTAAGTAGACTGTGATAGTAGAATTAATAAATTGTTATAAAGCAAAAGTATTTACTACTATGTAACTACTGTTTCCATTACATCATATTTACAACCTGCTTTAAATTTTCTAGATAGCAAGTTTATGTGTAATAATTCAAAATATAAAAACTAAATAAAAATTTCCCCAATTTTCCTACATAATAGTCTATAAAAATTGAAAGAAAGATAGAGAACAATGCTCAAAACAAAGGTGTCTTTTATATTTAGTTCTAAACATTGCACACATAGTCAGTTCTTCGAAAAAGCAGAAATTACCAAACGAAATGAAATTTACTTAGCTAAGCAAACAGTTTAACTATATTTAACCTAGGAAACGAAAAATATTATAAAGTAGTGAAATTTTAAAAAACACCTTCGGGATACTGGTGAAATTTACAGTGATGTAGGAATATTATATTGAAGTTACGTGTAGTTTTTCTCCTCTGAATGATATATATGATTCTAAATATTTTACTTTTAATAAACAACAAATAACAGTAATGAACTAAGATCTGCAGAGGTTATAAGGTTGGGAAGAGTTTAGGCAAGTTTTTTTCAAAGTGATGCAATGACAGATTGAAATTATGCTTGTTGTAAGGAATGAATACAGTAGAACGTGTTATAGAAAAATGATCAAAACAGAGTACACTACAAACGTGAAAAATACGTTTTCCATTAGATATGAAAGTAAATTTACAATCAGTTTGTCATAATACAGATAATACGGTAGTAAGCAGCACTAATGAAGAAAATATTTCCAAGCAATATGAATGTTCTCAAGAAGTCAAAACACCGCAAAATTTTCAGAAATGTAAATCAACAAAGAGTAAACGCTTCAATACACACTAAAGTATGATAAAAAAAAAAAGAATGAAATACAAACGATTATAAAGTGAAAAATTTCAAGGAAATTGAAACAGAAACCGTATGTGCAGTACGGAAAATAAATATGGAGAAAAAAACAAAATGTTCTTTAAACTTCGGGATTTTTGTTCAAAAAGCGAACAGATGATAAAATTTATAGAAAAAAAATATTCTTGTAATATTTTTATTCTTTATACATTAGGCGAAAAGGCCATGCGAATTTCAGTAGTATGGAAGTAATGTAATTTTAGCTTTAGCTAAAAAATTAAAGGTAAAATCTTATTAGCTAGATAAATATCAACTAAAGAAGACAATTGCTAGTTATTGTTAAAAGTTTGAAGAGCCATAGGTGATCATTTTGTGAGTCTTCTTTTTACTGACGTGCATATGCAAGATGAATATATAAGAGAAAGAAAAAGAAACTGTGTACTACGCTATGAAGTATAATGTTGCAGACCAATGCAAAAAACTTTACTAACCTTTAAACTACGAGGAATGTCGATAAGTGACGGCAGGAATTCTGTTAGAATTCATGAGCGCAGAGTAGTTAATGACATCACTAAGCCGTTCATAACATTCTAGACCAAGAGCTCTGAGCTCTAACGAAACTCTCTAAAAAATAAGCCACTTCATTAATTAATAGACAAAGCCCCGCGGTAGTGTTGTGTAACGACATCCTAGCGCCTGCATGTCAGCCCATTCGTCTTGGAAGAGGGCCCATTATAATTTCACTTTCAGTGTTACAACAGCGCCACTTTTAGACTGCTGTTACTTTATTGCATCAAGCTTGTGGCTGTCTTTCGCCACTGCAACCAATACACGTAAACTTACATAAAAATTGTAACCCGTCATGAAGCAATTGTTAGCAATGATGCAACAGTATGTTGTAAAATTATACCTTTCGCTTTTTCGTCAATTTCTGGCTCACTTACGTATCAGTTCTTGTTAGTCCGTAAATGTTGCTTTCGCGTACTCTATTCGCAGACATAGAGAATGATGTTAATAAATCACTCCCCGAAAAGCGCGTAATTTCTTCCTCGCAAATAGTAAATATAATCTCCTATACTGTAATGTAAAATCCAGTGAAAGAATCTTTTTCAAGAGATTTCTTAAATAAATGTTAGTGGGTACATGCAAAAGTTTTTCCATTCATTTGCAAATAGTATGCATTTTTCACGTTAAATAATGCTTTCTAACATTGAAGTTTCATTTTACAATACTAATGAACCATTTTCATATGCTTTGGGGCTCTTGTGGTTTTCGAGTAGTTAGATTATTGTCCACTCACTTCTTTATGCCTGTGCTCTCTAAACAGTGTACCTTCGGCATGAACCGATGAATTTTGGAGTAAACAGTACTTAGAAGCACGAGCATCCACAGCACCACTTATAAATTCAGATATTTTTTGTACTGATAAGCATGCGACGTCAATACACAAGAAAGGTGAAGCTAATATTCTCCATGCCATCCCTTTCCTCCAAATATGGTGATTAGCTTCCATCGAATTTTCTCATGTTGAGAAATTGGAAGGAGCCATCTGTTTTACTTGGTAGAAAACTTTCTATTGTCAAATTTTCATAAATTCTTCTTTACTTCCGACAACCTGTTTCAAAAGACTTTGCTGTTACCTTCTGGACTTCAAAACTGATGTGCAAATGTGCGTTTTACTGTATATTGTGATTTTTAGAACTTAACAACCATCTGTTAGCGCTACTTATATGGACATGGCAATGTGCACAAAGTGCTTTTTAATTGTAAATGTTTCATTTCTGACGAATCTTTGTATAACGTGCCACATTTTATCTATTAATATGGCAACGTGGCATGAGGTACTAAATCACAATAATCACATCTTGTAACAAAAACTTTTGAAGACTAGAAGATGACAGGAAAGTCTGTCGAAAACGGGTGTCGAAAATAGAGAATAATTTATGCGATTGGCTATATAAAATTTTTTACCGGTTAGCTTCCAGTCTTTACGTCTTACATACCTGTTAAAATCGGGACGTCAGTTATATACATTACTATTATGAAATAAATTGTGTCTTAATCATTGACAACTTCCTGTAGCTGACTGTAGAAGGAGAAGGGCTGGAAACGCTAAAAGCATGACAAATAACTTGTCAGAAGAGACTGGAAAAGCATATGGACCGCACAGCAAAAAAACGCTGCCCATGAGAGCTCCGAGACCATACCAACACCATTTGACTCATTAAAAGAGTGATCTGTTATTTCGAAGAGCCCACTGTATTATATACGCGTTAGAGCGGTTTTGACTCGGACAGTTGGTAGAATAAACTGAATTTGAACGAGGTCGTATTGCCCAAGACGATGGATATGGAGCGCTATCTGTAATTTAGGGCCGCGCAGGATTAGCCGAGCGGTCTAGTTTGTTCAATAAAGATTATTAAAAAAAAAATAAAAAGGGAGAAGACAGAATATGTTATATTTTGTTGTATTCAATGTTATTCTAATAATTTGTTTACCTAACACTCATTTGTATATGTTTAACTGATACCTTGAAGAACTGTTGCTTTGTGCATATATATGTAGTCTCAGTTTGCTAAAAAAAAAAAAAAAAAAAAAAAGCGCTGCAATCACGGACTTTGCGGCTGGCCCCGGCGGAGTTTCGAGTCCTCCGAGTCCTCCCTCGGGCATGGATGTGTGTGTATGTCCTTAGAATAATTTAGGTTACGTAGTGTGAAAGCTTAGGGACTGATGACCTTAGCAGTGAAGTCCCATAAGGTTTCACACACATTTGAACATTTTTGTCGTTCTAGTTCAAATGTTTACCGAAGTGCCGTACGCTAGAAGACATGGGCGTTCACTGTCCAGGTCGTTCTGCAAAAATATCGCGAATGTGATACTATCCCAGACTCTATTAGTACAATGGCTACAAGAATTGCGCTCTATCAGTCTCTAATGCAATCGATTACACGAAAAATCGGTAAACATTTGTTCCCTGCGTGTTTCTTGCTCGACGAGTGCCCACCAACGCCACGCTGACCGTCTTTTACCATCAAGAAGCAATGTCACCCAGTCGCGGCTGGAGTGCTGGTCATTTTCCGTGTTCCACTGACCTTATTATCAGCTGTCCGTACAGCCAGTATTATGCTAGATTACTCTGGAACCGTTCTATAGAATGGGATCAAGAAATTCCGCTTAAAAACACATTTTGTTTGCAACGAGAAACGAGATGACGTTTTCGTTGACACTCGGCGTCGTGTGGAATAACCGATGAGCAATTTTTGTATGGACTGACTCCACCTCGACATTGTAGAAATGAAATTACAAGTATCAGCCGAAACAGCAGATAAAATGCACATGGTGACACGTAAGTGAAACGCTCGATATTTGTTGAAGTCTAGGACGCCGCATCAGAGGAACAGCCATTGATGATCACACGGCGAACATAATACAGATTTGGACTAATGGTGGACGTGGAGTGCCAGTTAGGATAATTAGGAACCGTTTGACAGAAGGTGAAGTGAAAGAAAGCGTTCCGCTCAGCGGGATAAAAAAAATGGCTAAAATGGCTCTGAGCAGTATGGGACTTAAAAATGGCTCTGAGCACTATGGGACTCAACTGCTGAGGTCATTAGTCCCCTAGAACTTAGAACTAGTTAAACCTAACTAACCTAAGGACATCACAAACATCCATGCCCGAGGCAGGTTTCGAACCTGCGACCGTAGCGGTCTTGCGGTTCCAGACTGCAGCGCCTTTAACCGCACGGCCACTTCGGCCGGCCAGTATGGGACTTAACTGCTGAGGTCATCAGTCCCATAGAACTTAGAAATACTTAACCTAACTAACCTAAGTACATCACACACATCCATGCCCGAGGCAGGATTCGAACCTGCGACCGTAGCGGTCGCGCGGTCCCAGACTGAAGCGCCTAGAACCGCTCGGCCACTCCGACCAGCCCAGCAGGATCCCTCTTGTGCCTCAGTACTGTGCAGTTCTTCTCCGATGGAGCAACGAATGTCGAAACAGGAGTGGTCAAGGGCCAAATTTGTATTTTGTGACTGTAGGCGATTCTGCCTTAGTGTTAATGATTTTCATAAGCGAACGCAGCATCGACCAGAGGCTTGACAACTATGTGATGCTAACACGAAATGCATCCGCACTTGCGAATACGGGCAACCATTAGCTGTATAATGGAACAACGACAGTAAAAATTTGTGCCGGACCAGGACTCAACCAAGATTTCCCGCTTTACGTGGGTAGTCACCTTAACCGCTTTGGCCATCCGTGGATCAGCTACAGCCAGACCCCAGCTTCCATATGCCGTCGTTCATGCGTTACAACCTGCGCACGTACATATTATGTAATTCGCGTACTGGGGGAGGATATTTTAATTGAAAACCCCTGGTTGGTTGGTTGATTTGGAGGGAGCAGACCAAACAGCGAGGTCATCGGATCAGGGAAGCGGTTCTAGGCGCTTCAGTCTGGAACCGCGCGACCGCTACGGTCGCAGGTTCGAATCTTGCTTCGGGTACGGGTGTGTGTGATGTCCTTAGGTTAGTTAGGTTTAAGTAGTTCTAAGTTCTAGGGGACTGATAACCTCAGATGTTAAGTCCCATAGTGCTCAGAGCCATTTTTGAACACGTGACAAAACCAAGGTGAAACACGTCCAGACGTCGTGGGGTTGGGTGGCCACCCCTAATTACATATGTCGGACGTCGTAGGCTCGGGGGACTTGTAAAACAGGGCAGGCGGCGAACTGTGGCAGAACTAACGTCAGAGTTTAATGCTGGGCAGAGTACAAGCGTGTCTGAACACACAGTCCCCCGAACTTCCTAACGATGGGCGTCCGCAGCCGACGACCCATGCTTGTGCCAAAAACACCACGCCATCAGCAACTACGACTGAAATTGGCACGTGGCCACCGGCGCCGGACGTTGGCGCAGTGGCAGAGTGTTGCATGGCCTGATGAATCCTGATACATTCTTCATCATGCCGATGGGACGCTGGGCGCTGGGAATCCGTCGTCTTCCAGGGAATCGGCTCCTTGTAACGTGTACTGTGGGGCGGAGACAAGCTGACGGCGGCTCCATTATGCTCTGGGGAACATTTACGTGGGCATCCATGAGTCCAGCGGAGCTCGTGCAATGCACCATGACGGCCAAAGAGTATCGTACACTGGTTGCAGACCACGTACAACCCTTCATGATGATGGTTTTTCCTGACGGTATTGGCAGTTTTCAACAAGATAATGCGCCATTTCACAAGACCAGGAGTGTGATAGAGTGGTTCGAGGAACACAGTGGCTAGTTCCAACTGATGTGCTGGCCTCATCAAATCGCCAGATCTGAACGCGATCAAACACATCCGGGATGTGATTGGACCTGGCGTCAGATCTCATCCTCGGAATTTACGGGAATTGACTTTTGTGTGCAGATGTGGTGCTAGCCTCCTCCCGCGACCTACAAAGGCCTCATTGCTTCCATGCCACGACGAGTCGCCGCTGTTATTCGTGCCAAAGGTGGACATACTGGGTATTACGTAGATGGTCATAATGTTCCGGCTGATCAGTGTACAGTCATTGCTAAGCGACCCTTCACGTGGCGTAAAGTTCGGCGCCATTGGACAGTGGATGACTGGAAACGAGTGGTATAGAGTAATGAATCACGCTATTATCATTTCTTTTAAACACGGAGGAGGTTGTGTTGGAAATGGAAATGTGTTGTGGCTAGGGCCTCACGTCAGGTGGACCGTTCGCCTGGTGTTGACGCCACTTCGGCGAGTTGCGTGTCGATGGGGGATCAGATGATGACGATGAGGACAACACAACATCCAGTCTCTGAGTGGAGAAAATCTTCGACCCAGCTGGGAATCGAACCTGGGCCCATTGGCACGATAACTTGTCACGCTGACCAATCAGCTACTAGGGCAAACGAAAGTGGTGTTACGATATTTTTCGTGGTTAGGGTGTGATCTCATTATTATGCTCAAGAAAACGATATATACGAAGGGATATGGGCACATTTTACAGCATTGTGTACCACCTACCGTCGAGGAAGATTTTGGAGACGATGATTGTTAACATCAGCATGACAAAGCACCCTGTCCTAAAGCAGCGTCTGTGAGGCAATGTGACAGTATAATTCTTGAAATGGACTGGCCTCTGAGAGTCCCAACCTGAGCCCCATGGAACACATTTGGGATGAGTTAGAACGTCGACCTCGCTCTAGACCCCAACATCCAAAATCACTACCTTCCCTGGTCTTTAAGAGGAATGAACTGCCATTCGTCCTCAGACATTCAGACACGTCATTGTAATTGTCTCTAATAGATTTCAAACTGCCACAAATACGAAGTGTGGATACATCCCATATTTATATCCACTGACAGGTGTCTGCACACATTTGATCAGACAGTGTATAGGATATGGTCACCGTCAACTGATTCACCAGTATCCTTAAGTTGTTAGTGTCAAATAAATGTGTATGGCCGGCCGGTTCTAGGCGCTTCAGTCTGAAACCGCGTGACCGCTACGGTCGCAGGTTCGAATCCGGCCTCGAGTATGGATGAGCGTGATGTCCTTAGGTTAGTTAGGTTTAAGTAGTTCTAAGTTCTAGGGGACTGATGACCTCAGATGTTAAGTCCCATAGTGCTCAGAGCCATTTTTAAATGTGTATATAGTTAGAAATATCCGTGCAGGTCATATATCTGAGACGTTTTGACGTGCAGAAGTTCTTATTTGAGCTCAAGGTAGCTCGAGGAATGTGGTTTTTTGACAATGGTTTCCTTACAAAAATGGCTCAAATGGCTCTGAGCACTATGGGACTTAACATCTTAGGTCATCAGTCCCCTAGAACTTAGAACTACCTAAACCTAGCTAACCTAAGGACATCACACACATCCATGCCCGAGGCAGGATTCGAACCTGCGACCGTAGTAGTCCCGCGGTTCCGGACTGCAGCGCCTAGAACCGCACGGCCAGCGCGGCCGGCTGTTTCCTTACAGTTGTCTGAAGACTGTCATATATACATGCGGTATTAGTTTCACATTTTCCCCATAACTTGTTCCTTGTGTTGTGAATATTTATCCCAGAGTTGTGCTTCCAACGACTTGCAGAGGATTTTAAACAACCTACTGACACATAAGCTGGAAGACGAAGACTGAATGAAACATGTTCTACTTATGCTCCCACTTTACCGTAAGAAAAATAATGAATATTAAGTAAAATGCAAGGCTTACTAAGTAGAAAAGTTCGTCAATTTAGCGTTAAAACTAAAGCAATGGGCAGAGAAAATGCTAACGAACTAGGATTGAGAGGGTCAGCTGAGGTGGCCACGTGACGGAGGGGCGCACGTAATGAGGCAGGATTGAGGAAATGGTCTACAGTGGCCAGAATGGAGACAAGAGCCGCGCACCGCGCAGACGTGATTGGAATGAGGAAGCGCGCAGCGTGCGGGTCCGCCCGTGGTTAGCCTGGGCCTGCCACCGCCCTGAGGGGTGCTGCGTCATATACAGCAGAGTCAAACAGCAAGGCTCGAATATCGATGATACTGACAGAAATGTGGAAATTAACAGACGAATCCTTCACTTATCGTATATTAAATTAAGGCTTGCCTGTATTCACAACAGCAATAAACAGAAGATGTGCGCCGATAACATGTGCAATAAAGGAGATACCTTGCAGTCTTCAAGGAAACTAAACAAATAATCCGAGGGGTAGAAAGCAGCACCACATGACTGTATCACTCCGGGGAAACAGAGTAAAAAGGAACCTTATGGTATGCATCTATATAGCAATAGCAGCACCTGCATGAACAGTGATTGCCGTTATATACAGTATGAGTCAATCAGCAAGATACGACTACCTCTGACATCCCGTCATAGGTTTGCAAACAAAAAGAAGAATTTTTCATTTTCTGTCTAATAAATTAGTACTTACATGGTGTTCACAATACACTTAATTCACAAATTTGTTTTGGCCGGCCGGTGTGGCTGTGCGGTTCTAGGCGCTTCAGTCTGGAACCGCGTGACCGCTACGGTCGCAGGTTCGAATCCTGCCTCGGGCATCATGTGTGTGATGTCCTTAGGATAGTTAGGTTTAAGTAGTTCTAAGTTCTAGGGGACTAATGACCACAGATGTTAAGTCCCATAGTGCTCAGATCCATTTGAACCATTTGTTTTGAAAAAAATATCGCTCAAATGTTTTCTGAGATGATTCGAGTAGAAGTAAAAAATGAAATAGATTAGAGAAATATTAGTGCACAACTTAATGATGCATGGAATCATGATCAGCAAACGAGACGCCGAATGAGAATTTAAAGTTCAATGCTTAACTCAGAATTTTAAAGAGTACTACAGGATTCTCAGTCAGCACTTCGTTCGCTGTTCACGATTTCAATCATCACTCAAAGTTGCATCAAATGTTTCACAATTTATTTCTTCCTTTTAGAGAAATTATTTCACAACATGTTGGACCGGTGTTTTTTAAAATATTTTCTTGTTTTTTAGATCATTATTTTACTTTTTATTTTTGTGGAAATAGATCTCACAGTGGTCAATTTGACACTCCATTCTTACGTTTCCCACTCTTCTTTTGGCTACGAAAAGTCGGACAATAATTTTTCCTCAAATAACTCATTTTTCCTAAATCAGCCTGATTACTTTCAAGCAATTAACCTTTTTTTTTGCAGAACTAAACCTCGTAGTGGTCAATTTGATATCCCTCTCTTCGTTTAGCTGTGAATATTCGCACAAATTTTTTTTTCTTAAATCACTAATTAAGTTTTTCTAATTATCCTGGCTACTTTCAAGCAATTTAATCTTTCTTTGTGAAACTAGACCTCACGCAGGTCGATTTGATGCCCTATTTGTCCAGTACCCATTCTCGTTTGGCTATGAAAATTCGGACAAAAATTCATTGTGTAATTTTTAGGGATTCATGTTTCACATTTGACCAAAAGATATCCACAGAACATCTGTTTATGAAGGACTTTGCTTACAATCTCCAGAGAAAGGAAATCAGTAATCCTATGGATAGAAAGTAGCATCTCATGCACTGTAGCTATTGTTGTATCTTAGCTTCGTTGTTCGCAGAATTATTTCAATATTAAGAATAGAAATATAAGAAGTAGATAATTCCAAACACAACAGTTTCACTTCAGCTGTAGAACAGTTTTTCACATATATTGTGACACGTCTCACTTTTGCAGTATCAGATATTTAATTCTTTTGTAAGATTTTTTTTTCTTTTCTATTATTTTAATGATGACATAACATATAATCTGAGATTATTACAGTCCGCATTTTGATTAAAATATATATGATCTAAAGCTATTCATCAAGTTGCTGTTGTCTTCTACGACGATAGGCATTTAACTGATATTACTTTAGTAAGCCGAAAGCCGTGTAGCACGAAGAGCAAACGCATTATAACACGCTCTCTATCTATTAAATCTAGAAATGAAAGACAGATCTATTTACTCTTTCGATAGCATCGTTGCTTCTGTAAGGTTATAAAGATGCCGTGAAAGTGATCACCTCTCAGTTCTATCCAATGTCCCTCTCGGTTGGGTTCCAAACGCTCATAAATGGACGTGAGTCTATTCCCTTTTGTCACACACTACGTCACCAAACTCTAAGACAAAATGCACCAGTTTTTCTTGGGGTAAACCACAGAAGCGGATATTATGATTAAAACAGTAATGTAGCAGATTCTAACAGTTACCAAGCAAGTTCTTAAAAAATTATATTACTGTGGTGAATTATTTAGAAGAGTGTGGAATACATTCAATTTGTGACTTTCTGAAGCAGATATCTAGCAACACATACGACCAGCCAAACCAGCAAGGAAGTCGTTTATCAAAATGTTTTGATTTTTATAATGGTATGTAATGGTTGTTCTACTAATCGACGTGTAGATTAGTTGGAGATTAGTTTCACGCCCTTTCCGGTCTGCGAATAAATTTCTTTCTGAAATAGAAATTTGAGAACAGTTTTTGAATTAATGGCATACATGAAAAAGAAAAGCCGGCCGGGGTGGCCAAGCGGTTAAAGACGCTACAGTCTGGAACATCGTGTCCGCTACGGTCGCAGGTTCGAATCCTGCTTCGGGCATGGATGTGTGTGCTGTCCTTAGGTTAGTTTGGTCTAAGTAGTTCTAAGTTCTATGGGACTGATGACCTTAGAAGTTAAGTCCCATAGTGCTCAGAGCCATTTGAACCATTTTGAAAAAGAAAAATAACATTGTCACCTGAAACGAGAGATTGAAAGTTTTGCTGTGGCCGCCACAATTATTACCATGTCAATCTAAAAAAGCATACGACATTACCACTTGTTATCTTCGGTTAAATTTTTTACGTACTTCGTAGCTGGCACGAGATTGCTGCCGCTTATCGAAATTTAAAAGAGGAAAGCATTCGATTCCACAGAAAATAAGGACTGTCTCAGCAGCTGAACTGCAGACAAACTTCAGTCCAAGGAGATAGTTTTAAAGTATATCTCTATCTGAAAAATTTAGAAATTTGTGGTAAGGTCTTATGGGACCAAACTGCTGAGGTCATCGGTCCCTAAGCTTAGGTACTGCTTACTCTTACTTACACTAACTTACGCTAAGGACAACACACACACTCATGCCTGAGGGAGGACTCGAACCTCAGACGGAGGGTGCCGAGCGGACCATGACAAGACGCCCAAGACCGCGCGGCTAGCCCGCTATCCGACAAAAATGACGTTGGTCTAAGAATAAGATGAAACGTGGCTTGAAATCATAGCTGCGATGTTTGAACTACTGTAGGCAGAAGAAGCTCAAGTATTACACACTGCAACTCAAAGAGAACCTCAACTTACCTTTAACAGGATACGATCTGAAATGCTACTTCAAATCGGTAAACAACAAGAATCCACTTGTTATAAACACATTCTTTACGCGTCTCGGATACGGCCTATCATCAGAATGTCAGACTTTTGTCACAAGTTAAGGAAACACGATTGTAATTCATCCTTAACCGCCTACAAAAGCAAGAGCGTCATCGCCAAGATCTTTGTTGTCGGCGTGAAAGTAGGTTTCTTTTACATCGTTTTTTACATTGCGGCAGACAAGCTACTGAATGCAGGTGAGAAATTGCGGGAATGTGTCATCTGTCCTGATCTATCGTTCGAGTTTACTGAAGAAAGGCACCAGTAGACCGTGCCGAAAATATTGTGAATGCGGCTGGGATGGGCACCGTGGCGTTTAGCGCCTTAGCAGCAAGCAGAGACACTGGTAAGGCTTCTAAACACGGCGGCGCCCGCTTGTCGATTCACCGCGATGTTTGCAGGAGCCGACCTCGCAGCGTTGCGGTGGCGTCGTATCTGTTCTCAATATCAAAATGGTGGTTCAAATGGCTCTGAGCACTATGGGACTTAACATCTGAGGTCATCGGTCCCCTAGAACTTAGAACTACTTAAACCTAACCAACCTAAGGACATCACACACATCCATGCCCGAGGCAGGATTCGAACCTGCGACCGTAGCGGTCACGTGGTTCCAAACTGAAGCGCTTAGAACCGCACGGCCACACTGGCCGGCGTTCTCAATATCGTTTGAGGTATTACATACCATGCATATTACTCTGTCGACTTTGCCTCTGCGCTGATGCAAGCTGCAACCCTTTGCCAGTAAGAGGGCTCTAAACTGCAGCGCGTAACATGACGATGTGTAACGTAACTATCTCGGTGCCCGTGAAACACCGTGCTGCAATCGAGTTTCTAACCGCAAAGAACGTCCACACATGGACCACCTTCTCCTTCACCACGACAATGCCTGACCACACAATCGGACATCTTGGGTTCACTGTCAACAATCATCCTCCGTAAAGTCCCGACTTGGCCCCTTTTTAGTTTCCTCTGTTTTCATAACTTAAAGAACACCTTCCAGGACTTCGATGGTAATGAATTGGTGCAAGCAGAGGTGAGGCTGTGGCTCAGTCAACAAAGTCAAACATTCTCCAGTAATGGTATCAACAAACAGGGCTTTCGTTTGGAGAAATGTGTTCGTCGCAAGGGTGACTATGTTCAGAAATAAATATGTAGACATGAAGAATAAAGGCGTAGAATGCTAATAAAGTTTTTTCTGTTTAAAAAGCTTGAAGAGTTTTCAGTTTTCAAATAAAAAATTCAGAGTTATTACTTTTCAGCACGCACTCGTATACGATCAAAATGATTCAGATGGCTTTAAGCACTATGAGACTTAACATCTAAGGTCATCAGTTCCCTAGACTTAGACCTACTTAAACCTAACTAACCTAAGGACATCACACACCTCCATGCCCGAGGCAGGATTCGAACCTGCGACCGTAGAAGTCGCGCGGCTCCGGACTGAAGCGCCTAGAACCACTCGGCCACCGCGGCCGACAGTTAACTATCCCTTGATGCCTCAGTATGTGTCCCATCAATCGATTACTTTTTTAGTTAAGTCGAACTATAAATTTCTTTTCTCCCTAATTTGTTTCTTTACCTCCTTATTAGTTATACGATCTACTCACCTAATCTTCACCAATCTTCCAGAGCATCACGTTTCAAACTCTTCTGTTAGCTTCTTATCTAAACTGTGTATCGCCGATGTCTCACTTCCATTCAAGGCTACACACTAGAAAAATACCTTCAGAAAAGACTGTGTAATTCTGACATTTATATTCAGTTTTAAAAATTTTTCTTTTTCGAAAAGACTTATGTTGTTATTGCCAACTTGCACTTTACATCCTCTCCGCCTGAGCTGTTGTCAAATATTTCGCTTTACTTCAAGTGTATCATTTCCTAGTGCAATTTCCTCAACATCGCCTGATTTATTCCACTACATACAATTACCCTGTTTTACTCTCATCGATATTCAGCTTATATCGTCTTTTCAAGACACCCTTTATTCCGTTCAACTAATCTTCCAAGTATCTTGCCGTCTGTAACAAAATTGCAGTGTCATTGTGCAAGTTTCAAGATTTTATTTCTTCTTCTACCTGAACTTTAATTTCCTACCCTTGGCTCTCTTTGCTGCTTGATCAATGTACACATTGAATAACGTCGGGGATAGCCTGCAATCCCGTCTCTCTCCCTTCAAAACAACTGCTTCCCTATCGTGTTCTTTGACTCTTATAACTGTAGAATGGTTTCTCTGCAAGTTGCAGATAACCTCTCGCTCACAGTGTTTTATCCCTGCCACCTTCAGAATTTCAAGAAATCTTACTCAGTAAACAGGATCAATACCTAACCCTTAACTTAAAAATACTGCAAACGAATGTTTGCCTTTTTTTAAACCTATCTTTTAAGATAAGTTGTAAACTCAGTATTGCCTCGAGCGGTACCGTGTTTCTCCGGAACGCAAACTGATCTTTCCCAGTCTTCCCATTTTTCTGTAAATAATTCGTGTCAGTATTTTGCAGCCATGTCTTCTATTGTATTGTATTGTATTGTATGTTAACGTGGGGCCTAGGAACGACGGAGAGGCTCCGTCCCCACCTCAGCCGCAGTAGTCCACAACCCTACGACGACTACCGCAGTCCACTTCACCCCGCCGCCGCCCCACACCGACGAGGCAGATGGAAAACCGCCTAAAAACCATCCACAGACTGGCCGGCTCACTGGACCTCAACACAAGTCCGCCGGGCGGATTCGTGCCGTAGACCATGCGCTCCTGCCCAGTCCGGAAAGCCGTGCGTTAGACAACACGGCTAACCGGGCGGGCCAGCCATAACTTACTAAATTGGTCCTTTCGTTAGACACGTGTTGGAGGAAATGATGTATAGCTCGACTCTTCTTGGAATGTGCACTGTCTGATCAATACCTATTAGTGGATATTAATGTGGGGTGTGTCCACTAGTCGCCTTTATGACGGCTTGAACTCTGCTGGGGACACTTTCAAATAGGTGTCTCAACGTCTGTGGAGGAATGGCAGCATATTCTTACTCAAGACCGTAAGCAGAGACGGCAGTGATGCTGGACGCTGGGGTCTCGATGAAATCGACGTTCTAAATCATCACATAGATGTCCCATCGGGTTCGAGTTGGGACTCTCGGCAGGCCAGTCCATTTCAGAAATGTTATTTCCACAAATCATTGCATCGCACATGCTGCTTTATGACTCGGTGCACTGTCATTCTGATACAATCAGTCCTTGTCTGCGAACTGTTCCTCTGCTGTACGCTTTACATAATGCTGTAAAATGTGCCCATATCCTTCCGCATTTAACGTTATCTTCAGCGCAATAATAGGACATCCACATACCGTAATACCTCCTCCTACCTCCTCCGTACTTCACTGTTGGCCCTACACTTTACTTGGCAGGTAGCATTCTCCAGGCATTCGCCAAACCCAAACACTTCCATCGGATTGCTACGGGGTATGGTGTGATTCATCACTTCAAATCACACGTTCCCGGTCATCCACTGTCCAGTGGTGTCGCTCATCACCTCAAGCGACGCTTACCATGGAGCTGCTCAACCACTGTATGGCATTCACTTTGACTTCCCATGCATAGTTATTGTGATAGCTGGACTGCTGGTAATACTCTGGAACTCACGAGCGACTGCTCCCGCTGATTTCATGCGATTTTTTTAACAGCAACGTCCCCCTCCTCCCCCCCCCCAATTCTTGACGGTCCGTCTCCGTTAGTAGCCGGCCGCTGCGGCCGAGCGGTTCAAGGCGCTTCAGTCCGGAACCGCGCTGCTGCTACGGTCGCAGGTCCGAATCCTCCCGCTGATCTGTGATGTACTTAGGTTAGTTAGGTTTAAGTAGTTCTACGCCAAGAGGACTGATGACCTCAGATGTTAAGTCCCATAGTGCTTAGAACCATTTGATTCTACGTTAGTACATGAAGTCTGCTTGGTCTTGGATTAGCTGTGGTTGTTCCTTAGCATTTACACTTCACAATCGCCTTGGACAACTTTAGAATGTTTTAAATCTCCCTATCAGATTTGTTACTCAGGTGACAGCCAATGGGCAGGCCACATTCAAAGCCACAGGGCTCTCCTGTCCAATCCATTCTGCTGTTACAGCTTCCCTACAGACAACACTTAGTACCTCCCTTTATACCGACGGGCCCACCTCTCGTGAGATCTGGTGGCCAATTTCAGTTTACGTAGGGGCGTCCGTATGCTTTCGCTCAGATAGTATACACTTTGTGATGAAAAGTATCCGGACACCCCAAAAAACATAGGTGCAATGTGCTGCCACCTACTGCCAGGTACTCCATATCAGTGACCTCAGTAGTCATTAGACATCGTGAGAGAGCAGAATGGGGAACCCCGTGGAACTCACGGACTTCGAATGTGGCCAGGTGATTGTGTGTCACTAGTATCATACGTGTGTACGCGAGATTTCCATACTCCTAAACATGTCTAGGTCCACTGTTTCCGATGTGATAGTGAAGTGGAAATGAGAAGGGACACGCACAGCACTAAAGCGTACAGGCCGACCTCGTCTGTTGACTGACAGACCGCCGACAGTTGAAGAGGTCGTAATATGTAATAGGTAGACATCTATTCAGACCATCGCACAGGAATTCCAAACTGCATCAGGATAAAATGCAGGTACTATGTCAGTTAGGTGGAGGGTGAGAAAACTTGGATTTCATGGTCAAGCGGCTGCTCATAAGCCACACACACCACGCAGGTTAACGCCAAACGACGCCTCATTTGTTGTAAGGTGCGTAAACGTTGGTCAATTGAACAGTGGAAAAACGTTGTGTGGAGTGACGAACCATAGTACGATCCGATGGCAGGGTGTGGGTATGGTGAATGCTCGGTGAACGTCATCTACCAGTAAGCGTAGTGTCAATATTAAATTCGGAAGCGGCGGTGTTAAGATGTGGTCGTGTTTTTCATGGAGGGGGCTTGCACCTCTTGTTGTTTTGCGTGGCATTATCACAGCACAGGCCTAAATTGATGTTTTTTAGAACCTTCTTGCTTTCCACTGTTGAAGTGTAATGCGGGGATGGCGATTGCATCTTTCAACACGATCGAGCACCTATTCATAATGCACGGCCTGTGGCGGAGTGGTTACACGACAATAACATCCCTTTAATGGACTAGCCTGCACAGAGTCCTGACCTGAAACCTATAGAACACCTTCGGGACGTTTTGGAACGCCGACTTCGCGCCAGGCCTCACCGACCGACATTGATACCTCTCCTCAGTGCAGTGCTCTGTGAAGAATGGGCTGCCATTCCCCAAAAATCCTTCCAGCACCTGAATGAACGTATGCATGTGAGAGTGGAAGCTGTCATCAAGACCAAGGGTGGGCCAACACCATATTGAATTCCAGCATTACCGATGGAGGGCGCAACGAACTTGTAAATCATTTTCAGCCAGGTGTCCGAATACTTTTGATCACATAGTGTATATTTTCGTAAGTTTAGCAGTATTCCTCTCCTTAATAGATAATGCTTCTCTTGAAGCGTCTGCCACTGTAATTTGTTGTACAGCACCGTAACGGTCTCGCGCTTACTAATCGATCCCATAACGCCGCTCTTCTGCTCTCCGAACTGGTCCCTGACTGATGAGCAATAGTTAGGAATCGGTCTTACAAAAGTTTTGTAAGCTACGTCTTTCGTGGCTCACCTTAATATTCTTCCATTGAACCTCAGTCTGATATCAGCTTTCCCTGCGTTCCCTACGATTAGTTTTATGTCGTTATTCCTCATCAGATGGTTCCTCCGGTGTATCTTACCGCTATCATTGTATCAAACAGCAATCGCCAATAGCCTAATCGAACAGTTATGGGTCTCTTCCCCTATTTATGCGCAGATCGTTACGCTATTTATGTTCAGGGCCAACTGCGAGTCCCTGAACAAATAATCGATCCTCCACGGCTCTTCCTGCATTTCGCGGCAGTGATCTGAAGTTGCAACCTTTCCATGGATGACAACAGAATCTATAAATAGCCTCATGGAGCTTTCCACGTTGTCCACTAGATCATTTATGTATAGTATATTTTAACAGTACCTGCCTACCGACTCACATATTCGCGCCAGATAACAACAAGAAAGCTGCTGAAATACAGGATGGTGTTAATTAAACTTTCGCTACTTGAGACGGCCCCTCAGAAAAGCGAGTGATCGTTGGGAAACGAAAATTCGTGGAACCATTTGCAATGAGATGCGAAAGAGTAATAACTAATCATCATCATCATCATCATCATCATTTAAGACTGATTATGCCTTTCAGCGTTCAGTCTGGAGCATAGCCCCCCTTATACAGTTCCTCCATGATCCCCTATTCAGTGCTAACATTGGTGCCTCTTCTGATGTTAAACCTATTACTTCAAAATCATTCTTAACCGAATCCAGGTACCTTCTCCTCGGTCTGCCCCGACTCCTCCTACCCTCTACTGCTGAATCCATGAGTCTCTTGGATAACCTTGCTTCTCCCATGCGTGTAACATGACCCCACCATCTAAGCCTGTTCGCCCTGACTGCTACATCTATACAGTTCATTCCCAGTTTTTCTTTGATTTCCTCATTGTGGACACCCTCCTGCCATTGTTCCCATCTACTAGTACCTGCAATAATAAATAATAACTAATAAAGCAGTAAAAAAAATTTCGTGTGACGAGGGCCTCCCGTCGGGTAGACCATTCGCCTGGTGCTAGTCTTTCGATTTGACGCCACTTCGGCGACTTGCGTGTCGATGGGGATGAAATGATGATGATTAGGACAACACAACATCCAATCCCCGAGCGGAGAAAATCTCCGAACCCGGGGCCTTAGGATTGATAGTCTGTCGCGCTGACCACTTTCTTTCTTTCTTTCTTTTTTTTTTAATCTCATTTTGTTCGCTTTTGTTCGTTACATCTGCTCGGGGTGGACGTCGTAAGACAACCGTATAAGTTCGTTATTCATCGATTAACTCAGCTTTTTTATTACAGAGGGCACGAACCCTCTGACCGAACACGCTGAGCTACCGTGCCGGCTGACCACTCAGCTACAGAGGGCGCACAATTAAGCAGTGAAAGAAACACATTTTAATGTCCACGTGAGAGGGTAACATTTGTTAAATGCGTACCATTTTTGCGTTCTAGGTTACAAACGTTGTTCGATGTGACAACTATCTGCAACCGCGACAACCTGGAACCGCACTAGAGATACCATTTCACAGCCGTTTGCAGCACTTTTCGAACGGTAGACCATGGAGTGTTCAGCTAACGTGACACAGCTCGGGCACCGCTTGAAGGTAGCATTCTGCGTCCATCATTCACAGCCATAGCAGCAGTAACTTCTTCTACAAGTCGTTGTGTAACTTAACCGTCGGCTTCTCCCATGAGCAGTTCCTAAATCGGAAGTAAGTACCAACTTCCGAAACATCAACTTCAACCCCGGTGCGGAAAGACGACTTTTCCTTATACCTTTAGTGCGACAGTAGTCGCGGGAAGCAGCAGAACTATTGCTATTGTTTTGATAAAATAGCTTTACTGTTAAAGCTCCGCTCACCTTTTCCACATCCATATTGATTGTCTGCAACTGTAATGCACACTGATGCTTTTGTTTCAATCCCATGTCGCCGTACGTGTACCGGCGCCTAACGGCCAGTCTTGATACTAACACTACTAACAACGCAAATCTTGCAGCGCACAGCCTGAACATTATTCCTATAAAGTTGTGTAGTCATGCGGTAGATATATTTCTGTCTACATTGGATCAAGTAACAAAAGATTAATTACAATCACCCTGTGGCTAATTTCACAGAGCGTAATATGAAGATGTGACTTCTCGTTACAGTAAAGAGTGAAACCCTTGTTGAGGAAGGGAATTAAGATTTAAAGTCCGGTCGACGACTATGTCATTAGAGACGGTCTGCTTTGAGGGAACGATTATAACTTTCGTCCCTCACAACAGTGTGAATAACAACATTAAAATGGTATAATGATAACGATGTTATCACAGTCTCAGTACATTCGAAATTATAAAGCTAATAACGAAAAAAATTAAGATCATTCCATATGTGTAATGAGATTAGAGAGAACTGCAGATGAAAAAGAGGTGCTGTCATTTCTGAGTATTAGAAAGTAATAATAGACTGTAGGTCGGCAATAGTTGACGGAAATACTAACATCAGCAAGGAGCAAGCTGTTTCAAACAAAAACAGGCTTGTTGCGTTGACAATGAGCAGTAGCGCGGTAGCCACAGTTGCTATCCAATTAGTCGTTCATCGCTGGGAGTTTCTTATGACAGCGCACATCAGGAAGAGCAGGCAGACACCCGAGCCTCTGGGAACTGAGCGTGCAGGGCGAGGAAAAAAGCTCACCACGTGCGAGCGCTTTATACGAATGCTCGCGAGGAACAGAAAACAACGAGACCCCTCTGTTTGCGTCCAGTAGACTAGTGTACGCTTCCGAAACGTAAGGAGAGAGGATGTGGGAGAGGCGAGGTGTGGAATCGACAAAATGAATTCAGACGGAAGGATCTTAACGAAAACCAGTGGCTAGAAATGACTTACTGGGGAAACTTGAGAGCATGAATTAGTGGAAAACAATTCATACGCTCTTGGACGTTGACTGAATGTTCGGTTTTTAGAGTGAAGACATCAGAATGACCTTTTGAGGTATCCTTGTTCTGTATTGGACTGAGCCGAACGTTAACTTTATTTAAAAAAATAGTTTATTATGCAATAAAAGCAGCAGTCTGTTTTTAACAAATCGATACCTCCATATCGAATAATTAGTTCAAGAGCTGTTGTTACTAGGGCATTTGTTGAAGAATTAAATGGTGAAAGGGGATCTTGGGTCATTTTGGACCCGCCGACAACAATAAAAACCGTCTAACAATGGAAACGCGCGGAGTTTCAGCTCGCGCGCCAGTGTAATCTCAGTAAATTGTGAGGTGCACCAGGGACCGGGAGCTCGCTGATTGAAATTTACTGAAAGTGAAGTAAGTGCCATCCCAGGGTCCAATTTGACCCGCTATTCCAGATACGGGATTTTTTTAGTCAGTGTATATTTTAATTTGTGGTGTTTCAGACACTTTTTTGCTACAATGCAGCCGGGTCTCACTGAAAAAGAAATCTGTGAACTATTATTAGACGAAAATTATTCAGACGCAGAATCTTTAAGTGATTTTCAACCTTATGATGAAGAGAACATAAGTGACGATGACATAAGTGACGATGAAAATACACAACAATAACGCTCTTCTAATTCAAGCAATTCATCGTCTGATGATTCAGTAGAGAGAGATAGCCGGCTGTCAAGTAGTGCTTATTTTCGAGGTTAAAATCGATTCAAGTGGTCTTCTCATCCACTAGCTAGGTCCAGAGTCAGAAGCCACAACAACATTACTCACCTACCTGGTCTCATCGGTACAGCTCGTGAAAAACGGAACATGTCACCAACTGAATCATGGCAGTTGCTGATATCAGATGAAATGATCGCACATATTTGCACTCACACTAATCAGAAAACAACAGAATATTCAGAAAAGTATAAAACTAATGCTGCTTACACTAACCATGTGAGTATTATGGAAATGAAAGCATTCTTTGGGTTGTTCCTATTATCAGATGTATTCAAATTTGGCCGTGAAGATATAGAAAGTTTATGGGGCAACTGATGGAACAGGCCGAGATATATTCAGAATAACGATGTCAGGAAAGCGATTTATGTTCCTGTTATCTGCTTTGAGACCTGATGCTGTGAATTCTAGGGAAGAAAGCAGAACTAATGATCACGCTGCTCTCAACTCAGAAACACTCGGAAATTTCATTCAGAACCGTCAAAAAAACTATAGCGTCTCAGAGTATTTGACAATTGATGAAATGCTTTGCCATTTTAGAGGGAAATGCTTTTTCAGGGTTTATATGAAATCGAGGCCTGCTAAATATGGCATCAAGATTATGTGCCTTTGCGACGCTAAAACACACTATTTACACAATGCTTTTATCTACACGGGCAAAGCAATCACTAATAAAACAAGCCAACTTTCAATTCCAACACAGAATGTACTGCAGCTTGCAGAACCTTTATTTGGAACAATCAGAAATGTAACTGCCAATAACTGGTTCTCTTTTGTGTAGCTGGTTGACATACTGATTAAAAATGGTTTGACTTACGTTGGAACGATGCGCAAAAATAAGAGGGAAATGCCACCAGAATTTTTAGCCAACAAACAACGGGTAGTAGGATCTAGGTTATTTTTTTTAGTGAAGGATAAAACATTGGCATCTTATGTCCCAAAAAAGAATCGAAGTTTAGTGGTGATCTCATCAATGCATCATGACAATACAGTCAATGAAAACACTGGAAAACCTGAGATAATTGAATTTTACAGCAGAACAAAAGGTGGTGTTGATACATTAGATTAGAAATGCGCACCGCTACGGTCGCAGGTTCGAATCCTGCCTCGGGCATGGATGTGTGTGTTGTCCTTAGGTTAGTTAGTTTTAAGTAGTTCTAAGTTCTAGGCGACTGATGACCTCAGAAGTTAAGTCGCAACAATGCTCAAAACCATTTGAACCATTTTTAGAAATGCGCCAATTATTCAGTCCCTAGAAGAACTCAACGATGGGCATGTGTAATTTTTTCAGCAATATTTAATGTTGCGAGTGCAAATGGATTCGTGTTATAGAAGGCATCCAATGGTGGAAAACGTGTGAAACGTAATCATTACAAAAAAGAAATTGGACTAAATTTGATAAGGCCATTTATCAGAGAAAAAACGATTTAGTATTCTCCGTTTTCTGTAGATTTGAAGAGTAGGATAGATAATTTTCTCGGGGCGGTTGATGAACCAAAAAATGACCTACGACTAGAAAATTCACCTTGTAATCAAAATGGCTCACGAAAAAGAGGAAGATGTTATTCATGTGGTTCTAAAACTGAAAGTAAACAATCAAAAAAATTCGATAGATGTTTTAAATTCATCTGTAAACGGCATGCAGAAAAAAGTGTTGCGTACAAAGTGCCATTCTTAGTTCAGGTACTGATATAGATAACATTTGGACACTTCCATGTTTCGTTGTCATTATTTTTATTTCTGCCTGATGCCATAAAGAGTCCCTATTCATGTTAAGGGGAAGTTATGAGAAACTCCATAGTATATCTAGGTTTTTTAATCTAAGCCTTTTTTGTAATCATGTACCATTCCAAAGTAAGGTATTAAAAATTGTTGTAAAATATGAGACATAGGACTTATAGTTAAAAAAAACGAGTGTAAAATTTTTGCTCAATAAAAGTTGATTTATATTTGAAATACAACTTAATTTAATTCAATCATTACGCATTCACATACGAATTATATCTTTTATGGGGATTATGTTGAATTTTCTTTCAAGGGTGCATTTGGAAACGCGATTCCAGTTACGTTCGTCAAAATATCGATTCCGGTTAAGGGTTAAACTGAAGACTGAAGCAATTGCAGCATTGCGTGAGCAGTAACCCCCAATGGCATAGACAACAGGCGAGCAAACAGACATAATAAACCGTTTACATGCAGTCCAGTAACAAAATTTGTTTGGGACACTGCATATACTCGTACTACGTGGTAATTTTAATAGGCCTCTGAAGGCTTACTGTAGATCTGGAACTGTGCTGGAAACCAAAAAATGACCTACTACTAGAAAATTCACCTTGTAATCAAAATGGCTCACGAAAAAGAGGAAGATGTTATTCATGTGGTTCTAAAACTGACAGCAAACAATCACAAAAATTCGACAGATGTTTTAAATTCATTTGTCAACGGCATGCAGAAAAAAGTGTTGCGTACAAAGTGCCATTCTTAGTTCAGGTACTGATATAGATAACATTTGGACACTTCCATGTTTCGTTGTCATTATTTTTATTTCTGCCTGATGCCATAAAGTACTCGTACTACGTGGTAGTTTTAATAGGCCTCTGAAGGCTTACTGTACATCTGGAACTGTGCTGGAAATTAAATTGATCTTATACTCTAGTCTCAGTATGGTATTTGCATTTACCACGCAGCACTTAGTCACAGAAGCGAAAATACTGTAGATTTAAAGCAGATAACGTAATTTTTAAACTTACGAGAAAATGCTCATGAGAAAAACGACAATTTGGGATATATAATTCTTCTGATTAAAGCACAAACTATCTGTTATCCATAGAAGTAACGAAAGACCATAATGATAGATGCACTTCGTTCCTGTAGGACAAATAAAGAATAAAGACCCTCAAGCATGGGACTGCATCAGATCCGTTTTTCCCGAAAAATAAACCCTTACCTGTGGTTTGCTACCGCTCATGTCAATGGAACTGAGCAAGAAGGATAAGTGAAACGAATACCTTAAGAAACATGTGTCGTCATGTATGTATGCAAACTAGCCGGAATCGTCAACAAAGGCTGAGATACTCGTATACACCAATGAGCCAGGACATAGAGACTAATTATAAATAGCATGTTGATTCAACTTTGGAACCTAAAACAACTCCAATTTGTCGTTGCATAAATTCTACGAGTCCTTCTTACGTGATCGTTGTTAACTAGAGGCACGTGTCCACATACAGGAACATAATCATCGTAGATTACGAAGAGATGTTACATGGGCGTTCAACTGGCGTTCGATAGCATATCACGAGTGTTCGATAGGGTTGATACCCGGGGAATTTCGTAATTGGAAAGGGTAATTCATCACCATGCACCAAAAAATCTCTGAACAAAATTATGGCCTTGTGAAGAAAGCTAGAAGCACTATGTTTTGACATCCCGTCGACGACGAGGTCATTAGAGATGAAGAACAGGCTAGCATCTGGAAAGAAATTTATGTGATGTAACGACGTGAACACTTGGCAAGATAAGACAACTTCTATACATTACTACTTCGTTCAATCGGGATGTTACTGAACGAGATTACTAGTCGATTAAGACAATGCACATGTGTTCGGGACGACGGCGGTTCAAATCCCTGCCAAGTCACCCATATTTATGTTTCCGTGGTTTAACTAAATTGCTTAAGACAAATGGCATTATGTTTTCTTTGAAAAGGACACGACATATTTCTTCCCCTAATTCGAGCGTATCCCTCATCTCGAATGACCTAGTCGTCGATGGCACGTGAAACCCTAATTTTCCCTCATACCTTAAACTGTATTGTTCCAGTGCCCACTGCAGTTTCCAGCTAGCGGCGGCATTGAAACACACGTACGGCTTGACTGGTTTGGTGCCATATCTGCAGCAATACACGGGGAACGGTGCGCTAAGAAACACTGACATGCTTCCCATAGCCTTCAGCCGCACCTCAGGGCATCATAGAATCTGCTTGAGAGCGGACAACTCCTACATCCACACTGCTTAACGACGTACAGAAGTTCAATGCCGTTTCATCGGCCTTACCATAATTCACCCACTCTCGACAGATACTGATGGCGGGAGCACGTGTACATTTCATGAGTCTCAGCGTCTCCATGAATTTTATTCAAATGAGTAAGATTTTCCTCATTTCCACTGCAGGTGGATGGTCAGTGAACATGAAGAAACTTAACAACTACCTTAAGGGATTCCAGACTCGTGTGAAAATCTCATTTGCTCCAGGATCATAGCTTTTCATTAGTAAGATATACTGTACATTGCAAAAGTTCTCTCACTCTGAATTTATTCGTTTATTGCGGTGGAAGGAACGGAGCTTTTGTTATACAAAATCCTCGCACGTGTTGCTGTGCCATTTCGTAGAAAATGTTAATGATAACATATAGAATACTTTGTCTTCAGCAAGTACTGGAGGGTTAGTTACAACATAGTATACAAGAAAACAACATTCTGAAATGGCAGCATAGTGTAGCCAAATAATTGTTATCATAAAGTGTTTTTTTTCATGTGGGGCTTCTTGCTAGCATAGAACGTTAAATAATTTTGAAGTATAATATAGTAATATAGCAGGAGATGATCGGAAAGTTTGTGAATTGGTAAAAGCAGATAATTTGTACCTACCGTTCGTGAAGTTATCTAAAGTCTGATGCTTTCATGAAATAATGGTGAAAAATGCCTTTTAACGAAATTAAGTACAAGTAAGGCACCAAATAAAACAATTATATTTTACGAATGGTTCTCCGATACTAGGATTAAGACAAAAACTATTAGAGCTGTCCTTATCGATTTATTGTAAATTAGCTTGCAGAGTGAATATCACTTCCTTTAATTGTTTTCACAAGTTATTTGGTACGAAAGTTATCTGCAGAGTTTGTTGAACAAATTAGTGAAACGATAGATATATTTAATTCAGAATCCTTTCAGAGGTCTTTATTCTGCAGTCACAATACCTACAGTCTTACCTTTTACATGTAATAAATACTTTTCAACACATTTTCTTGACTAGAGTATACAGGGTGAACCACCTAAAACTTGCACAACAAATACTGCGGATCTGGTAAGTGCTATTGATGCACGGTTTTCACGGAATGGATTGGTAGTCAGGATGCTCGTATTGTTAGTCAATACAAAGATTGTAATAATACTTGGAATGTTTTTTGTGCAGACATACTCTTTTAAAATGGAACAATGCCTGTAGACATCAAAAAACTAAAATTAGGGTAAATTAGAATATCAGTGGTATTTATTGCAGGATTCTAGTGCGAGTTGTTTACGAGATATCGTATTTTGAAAATTTGCCACCCCGATACTTATTTGTGCTGTTCGAACTGCATTGTTACTTGGTACGATGTTGTTATCTTTGCTTGAAGTTTACTTGTGTGTTACTTGAGTGCACTGCGACTTGCTAGTATTTATTGTGTGACAGTCCAAGCAATAGATCGTGAGTGGACGATGGGATTTACCAATGCAGAAAAAGCCGACATGCTCATGGGTATGGAGAGTGTAGAAGAATGCAGTTCGTTCTTGTGTGTAACACCTATACAATGTAATGTAAGGAAACAAGTGACGACAGAAGAGGGGGAAATTAATGTTCTTGCTGCTGTTGCAGTTGACCGGCACGTTAGCTCCCGTACAATCGCATGAGAAAACGGGACGAGTCAGGCAAGTGACCTACGTATTCTCCATCGACATAGCTCCCATCTCTATCGCGTCCCTCTCCCATCAGGAGATGCATGAAAACTATTCCGAGAATCGTGTTAACTTCTGTACATGGGCACTAAGACGGGATATTCCAGATGTATTGTGCATCTTGTTTTGTGATGAAGCCATATTTATCAGTCATGGCCAGGTAAACTGCTGAAACATGCGCTATTGGTCTTTCGACAGTCTCCGTTGGCTTCGTCGAGTGGAATGTCAGCGTCAATGGAGTACAAACGTATGGTGTGGGATAGTGAACCATCAGGTCATAGATCCGTTTTTCATAGATGAAACACTGAACGCGCGTAAGTATTGCAGCATCCCAACAGACCATCTTCCACGGCTGCTAGAAGACGTTCCTCTGCAAACTAAGGAGGAACATGTGGTACGAACATGATGACTGTTCAGCCCATAGTGCCTGAAGTACTGCAGCATGTCTTCACGAATTGTTTCCAAACCGTTGGATTGGACGCAGAGGGTCTACCTGTACCTTGGCCAGCCCATTCCCCGGATTTGACACCTGCAGACCTTTTCCTCTGTGGAAACCTGAAACAAGCTGTATACAATGACGTACCAATTACACTCAATGATATGCAACAACGTATTACTGCAGCTTGCTTGGACACCTTCGCTGAAATGCTAGCACGTGTGCAGTAGCCGGCTGGACGCGTCGGCCGAGCGGTTCTAGGCGCTCAGTCCGGAAGCGCGCGACTGCTACGGTCGCAGGTTCGAATCCTGCCTCTGGCATGGATGTGTGTGATGTCCTTAGGTTAGTTAGGTTTAAGTAGTTCTAAGTTCTAGGGGACTGATGACCTCAGATGTTAAGTCCCACAGTGCTCAGAGCCATTTGAACCAATTTTGAAGACTGGTAACGAAATACGGTCGCCAATTATTCCGGCCCACACATCCCAGCTGCACCCATGCTGATGATTCGCTGTCATCATACCATGGGGGTTCTGCATACTGTCCCATAGATAACTATTATGAAAGCTGAATATACCACTCCGTGTAAACGTGACCTCATCTGCGAAAGGGATGGATGACACAAATCCTGGAATCATGGTTGCCTGGTGAAGAAACCAGTGACAAAAATGGTAACGATGTGGAAAGTCTGTCGCTAGTAAGTCGTGCACACGCTGGAAGTGATAACGGTAGTAACAATTGTCATGGAGAATGTTCCACGCGGTCGTCTGGCTTACACTGTATTGGCGGGCCAACTGCCTGGTACTGACATGGCGGTCGCCTTCCACAGTGTTAATCACATTTTCCTCCAATTCTGGTGCCCGAAAATTTCGGGTACGTTCTTCATGATTTCCTGCTTTCTGAAACGACCCTGTCTCAGACAAACAGCGAAACACTGTTGCAAACACTGAATGGTGTGGTTGTTGTTGGCGGGGATATGTCTCCTGATACAACTTTGCTGCCCGCCGCCCATTGCCATTTGTCTTTCCGTAAGTAACCACCATGTCTGCAAACTCTCGATTCGAACACTGAACCATTGTGTATAACACTGTATGACATCCACTACAAGATGAGTCAGCAAGAGAAGTGAATCGGTCATAACATTGCCAATTACTATGGCAGAAGAGGTCGATAGGGCATGACGTATGAGGCACAGCACCACCCTTTAGGAAGGAGTAACTGTGACTGCATGATACAGCACGTATTAGACCGTAGTCACTGTAGCAATGAATGATTGAATAAATGGTCTCTAGCATGGAAACCATGCATTTCCGGACATTAGTTCGTTAGACCTTTTTTGTTCCGTATTCTCTCATCGATCAGTCTACTCTTTGTAGTAGTTTAAAGTAATTATTATTATACTCCAAATTAAAGTTTACCTAATGAACCGATGTGCACTACACCACACATATACTAAATTTCTACCCAAGCCCTAAAGCACACCAACGCAGTTCCTCTAAATATCTCCATCCTATAACTGTTCTGAAACAATACTAGCGACAGCTGGAAGTTTAGACAGGTTTCTTCTGAAAGTTAGCATTCAGAGGAGAGGTTTTTAAATCTTATTAAACTGTTCTAAATTTAATTTTTTGTCGTTTTCAGAATCGATTAAGGTGAATGTCGGAATGGTGGCTTTGAATAGAAAATGGCACATTTTTGCAATCTTGCCTCATCCGAACTCGAGCACCGTCTCTAACGACATCGTTGTCGACAGAACGCAAAATCTTATGTTTCTCTTCTTCCTCTCTCATTTTAATTGCTCTCTTTTGTATCTGTTCTTTTTTCTCCTGCTTTTCCTCCTTTCCTCACGTCTTTCTCCCGTTTTCTTTTCTGTTTGTCTTGCACTTGCTGCTTGTTTAGACACTTCTGCTTTCTTTCCTGTTTTTCTTTCTCCTGTCTTTCCTCGGCTATAAAACTACTGAACGCAGTAACAATACCTGTTTTTCCTTCTGAAATACCGGGTGATCAAAAAGTCAGTATAAATTTGAAAACTTAATAAACCGCGGAATAATGTAAATAGAGAGGTAAAAATTGACACACATGCTTGGAATGACATGGGGTTTTATTAGAACAAAAAAAAAAAAAAAACACCTCATATTGCTAGACGCGTGAAAGATCTCTTGCGCGCGTCGTTTGGTGATGATCGTGTGCTCAGCCGACACTTTCGTCATACTTGGCCTCCCAGGTCCCCAGACCTCTGTCCGCGCGATTGTTGGCTTTGGGGTTACCTGAAGTCGCACGTGTATCGTGATCGACCGACATCTCTAGCGATGCTGAAAGACAACATCCGACGCCAATGCCTCACCATAACTCCGGACATGCTTTACAGTTCTGTTCACAACATTATTCCTCGACTACAGCTATTGTTGAGGAATGATGGTGGACATATTGAGCATTTACTGTGAAGAACATCATCTTTGCTTTGTCTTACTTTGTTATGCTAATTATTGCTATTCTGATCAGATGAAGCGCCATCTGTCGGACATTTTTTGAACGTTTGTATTTTTTTGGTTCTAATAAAACCCCATGTCATTCCAAGCGTGTGTGTCAATTTGTACCTCTCTATCTACATTATTCCGTGATTTATTCAGTTTTCAAATTTATACTGACTTTTTGATCACCCGGTACATTCGCTTTCGAATATGTAACGGAGTATGCAAGCAGGGTACCGCTACCCTTTCACGAATTTTCTGCAAATCATAATTCCTACGATTCCTGACCCACTGTGACTTTATCTCCCTTATCTAAAACCTCTTTATCACCATCTGAAATAAAAAGTTCTTTTTAATAGTAATGCTCAAACTAATTAACATTACTTGAAGTCACATGAACACCTGTAACAACACACTCCAAAAATTCTTTAAACAATAGCAATCCGTAATACCGGTTTTAAGTTCCTAAGCTACAATTCTCAGTGAATACATTGTTAGGGGATGTGATATTTCGTTTTGTACATTCTCGTGCATTATGTGCCGCTGCGATATACTTCTCAATGGAACTAAATCTTATCTTCGTAATCTAGTTGTCGCGTTCGCGACCATAATTTACTCTACGACGCTATATTTGCCCTTTCACTAGTCGCCAGATCTATAAGTAAACCACATGTTGCCTAATGGGACGACCGAGCGCGGTGCCGCAGTGGCTAACACATTGAACTTGCATTCAGGAAGACGACGCTTCAAATCCGCGTCCGGCTTTTCCGTGATTTTCCTAAATCGCTTGAGGCAAATGCTGGGATGGTTCCTTTCAAAGGACACGGCCTATTTCCTTCCCCATCCCTGAAACACTCGGACGCTAAAACCTAATCTTCCTTTTTTCCTTCCTTGCAAATGCGATGCGTTGTCTACTGAGACTACACGGAGTGACAGTGAGCAGGTGAATTACGCTGACTGATAAATAATAAGGCAAGGAACGGTCCGATGTACGTCAGCGAGTGTGTAAATGATTAGCGATGCCATTATATGAGACGGCCACCGTAGTGTATTAGCGTTGTCATCATGTGACTATTATTATTGTTATTGTTACTACTATTGTTTATTTAGCACGCTCCATTTTATTGCGATATTTCATCTTTGTAGGTAATTTTAAAATGTTACCTGTAGAATTATAGATTAAAACGGATGTACAGCTCACGTGGCTACATCAGGTGTCTCACTTTTCTAACACAAAATTAGTATGTATCAAGACTTAACAATTTACTGGAGTGTCGCACATGTAGGATGTCTCAGATGGAATGGTCAGTTTTCAGGGATATGACAGGAACGATCATTCGAAGCAAAAATGTCTAGTGAACATGGACTCTAAAACGCATTCTTTACGAGTTATGAGCACTTGTTCAGTAGAAGAGATGTTTCATAGTAGTTAAGAT
Source organism: Schistocerca americana (assembly GCF_021461395.2). Taxonomy (NCBI): domain Eukaryota; kingdom Metazoa; phylum Arthropoda; class Insecta; order Orthoptera; family Acrididae; genus Schistocerca; species Schistocerca americana. Next base: position 746,856,256 of record NC_060130.1, on the reverse strand, counting down.
GAACAAGTCCTCATAGCTCATAAGATATGCATATGTAGCCCATGTTTACTGGACATTTTTTTTTCTTGTTTTGCTGCAAACTACCACCTCTCAAAATATGGAAAGCAAAGAACTTGCAGCAGAAGACATTTGTTTCACAGTTTCGAAGATAAATAACGTTCATAACTCGTATACAATTAAGAGCCTCTGTTTACCAGACGTTGTTGCTTCGACTAATCGCTTATGTCATACACCCTGTATACATGTAAATTTACAGATCTTTGTCTTCAAGATATTTATAATTTAAATGAACATTGAAATATTGATGTGGGGGCTTTTCTGATGTGATACAATCTAATAACTTTCTCATTGAGCCAGGTCTGACAACATATCTAGTGGGCGTGTCCTGTTCCACGTGGTTAGTGAGCGTTGTGAAGGACCAAGGAGCATGCCGTGTGCCTGAGTGAGACAACTTGACAATCTGCTAAGAGCATTCTTATTGATCAACGTGCGACCAGCAGGTGGAATCGTGAAAACTCCAGGCACGTTGGGTGTTCTAATGTGCCAGTGTACAACGAACCAGAATTATGAGGACCTTTGACCAATAGTAGATAACGGTACTCGACTTTTTTGATGAAATTTGTGACTCCATTAGTTTTTCAGTTATGTTTTACCTAAAACGGCTAGTCTGTGTACAAAAGGAGAGCGAAAACGACTACTCTTTTATAAATTTTCTGTAATAGTTGTAACACTATTGTTTTCTTTGATTTTAAAGAAGTTAATTATCCTATAATTCTATTTGTTTCATGTGATCATAATTTGTATATATTTCACACGTTACAGTATTTCAACTGCGAATTTTTTTTCATAATATTTTACTGTTTTTTAAAACAAAAACAGTTTTTTTTTTCAAAACCAAATTTAATATTTCATAAAGAAACAAGTCATATGGAAGAAAATACGTAATATTTATTACACTCCTGGAAATTGAAATAAGAACACCGTGAATTCATTGTCCCAGGAAGGGGAAACTTTATTGACACATTCCTGGGGCCAGATACATCACATGATCATACTGACAGAAGCACAGGCACATAGACACAGGCAACAGAGCATGCACAATGTCGGCACTAGTACAGTGTATATCCACCTTTAGCAGCAATGCAGGCTGCTATTCTCCCATGGAGACGATCGTACAGATGCTGGATGTAGTCCTGTGGAACGGCTTGCCATGCCATTTCCACCTGGCGCCTCAGTTGGACCAGCGTTCGTGCTGGACGTGCAGACCGCGTGAGACGACGCTTCATCCAGTCCCAAACATGCTCAATGGGGGACAGATCCGGAGATCTTGCTGGCCAGTGTAGTTGACTTACACCTTCTAGAGCACGTTGGGTGGCACGGGATACATGCGGACGTGCATTGTCCTGTTGGAACAGCAAGTTCCCTTGCCGGTCTAGGAATGGTAGAACGATGGGTTCGATGACGGTTTGGATGTACCGTGCACTATTCAGTGTCCCCTCGACGATCACCAGTGGTGTACGGCCAGTGTAGGAGATCGCTCCCCACACCATGATGCCGGGTGTTGGCCCTGTGTGCCTCGGTCGTATGCAGTCCTGATTGTGGCGCTCACCTGCACGGCGCCAAACACGCATCCGACCATCATTGGCACCAAGGCAGAAGCGACTCTCATCGCTGAAGACGACACGTCTCCATTCGTCCCTCCATTCACGCCTGTCGCGACACCACTGGAGGCGGGCTGCACGATGTTGGGGCGTGAGCGGAAGACGGCCTAACGGTGTGCGGGACCGTAGCCCAGCTTCATGGAGACGGTTGTGAATGGTCCTCGCCGATACCCCAGGAGCAACAGTGTCCCTAATTTGCTGGGAAGTGGCGATGCGGTCCCCTACGGCACTGCGTAGGATCCTACGGTCTTGGCGTGCATGCGTGCGTCGCTGCGGTCCGGTCCCAGGTCGACGGGCACGTGCACCTTCCGCCGACCACTGGCGACAACATCGATGTACTGTGGAGACCTCACGCCCCACGTGTTGAGCAATTCGGCGGTACGTCCACCCGGCCTCCCGCATGCCCACTATACGCCCTCGCTCAAAGTCCGTCAACTGCACATACGGTTCACGTCCACGCCGTCGCGGCATGCTACCAGTGTTAAAGACTGCGATGGAACTCCGTATGCCACGGCAAACTGGCTGACACTGACGGCGGCGGTGCACAAATGCTGCGCAGCTAGCGCCATTCGACGGCCAACACCGCGGTTCCTGGTGTGTCCGCTGTGCCGTGCGTGTGATCATTGCTTGTACAGCCCTCTCGCAGTGTCCGGAGCAAGTATGGTGGGTCTGACACACCAGTGTCAATGTGTTCTTTTTTCCATTTCCAGGAGTGTATTTTGGCAATGTGACGTATGCCGTAAACAACACAAAAACTCTATTTCAAAATTATGTATAATAATATATGACTATTTTTACCTTTGTAAATTTTGCTAACCTCAGGAGAAATTTTGTCTTTGGAACCGTTCACTCGTGTATGCAGAAAGATACGTATAATAGTTAATTTGACCAATTATCGGTTCTGGGACAATCTAGAACTTCAAACCCGCCAGGTTAGCCGAGCGCGCTAACGCGCTGCTTCCTGGATGTGGTTTTTAGGCGGGTTTCCACATCCCCCTAGGTGAATACCGGGCTGGTCCCCACGTCCCGCCTCAGTTACACGGATCACAGACATCTGAACACTTTCGCACTATTCCATGGATTCCACTAGTCGCAGACAGTTGGGGTGCACTAATTCCTTCCCGGGGGATACGGGGTGGCGGCAGGAAGGGCATCCGGTCACCCCTTCAACTACCATTGCCACATCCGATTAACCATGCCGACCCTGCGTATCCACGGAAAAAACGGCACCAGCAAAAGAAAGAAAGAACACTCTAGAACTTCAAGCTGTGATACATCGTTTGTAATACGCATCAAAAGTTGGGAAGTCCTTGTTTCGACCTCGAGTAGGGCAGTCTTTGTCTGGGTGCTGCGTAGTAGGTTGATTTTTGTGCTACGCAGAAAAGTGCGCCATATACGTTTTTTTATATTGGAAAATGTGATTTATAACTGAAAATGAATCTGAAGTGTTTAATTAAATTGTTACAGTGAACATGAAACCTGTGTCAGCTTACATGAAGGCTCTCTTTAGCAACATGCAGAGGGTTGATGCATAAGTTCCATTGTTTGCCATTTGTGGAGAGGAAATAAATCAAAATATCATGAAAATGAGAATAACTGTCTCCACCACGTTTAAAAACCTGCACTTTTACATCATCTCCTAGACAACAAGAAGACCATGTTCGGAACCACAATTATATCGTCCAAACAAGATGAGCACTAAAAGTTTTTGTTCATTGGGACAATCATTTTAGAACCGTTTTTCTACACTGCTGTTTCCCGTTATGTGTAGCTACGCATTTACATAGCTATTTACTTAGCTATGTAATGACTTAGAGGACGGTAGTGTTAAAAGTGAAAATCACACGCATCGCTAAGGTTCCTGTCGGCAACGTATGACCACACCAAAAGAGGATCACCGCATTGTGCGCCAACCTCATCTTAACCCCTTCACATCTGCCCCTGCAATCTGGGCGCAACTAATGGGTTCACTACAAGACCCGCTCTCATTCCGCACCATTGGACGGAAACTAGCAAACGCCAGGCTACAGATTCGCCGTCCCACGAAAAGGCTGCGTTAACAGCAAAGCACAGGTGGCTGCGTTTAGAGTGGTGCCGTTCCCGAAAAGCATTGAACGTTGACGAGTTGTGTCGCACCACCTTCTAGAAAGAATCTCGGTTCTGTACTACACCGGTTGGTCACCGTCTGCAAGTATAGCTGTGCCGAAGGTAGAGGAAAATTTTTAATTTTGGGGAGACAAGCCAGCATCGTGGTGTGGGGAACTATCAGATATGACCTCTGGTAATGATTCAGAAAATTCTTACTGCATAGTCGTAGTTCGCAGACATCCTTCATCTTCATTTGTTACCTTTCACTGGAAAATATCCTGGTAGCATCTTTAAACAGAACAAGGCACATTCACACACGGCTCTTGTCCCTCTGAACTGCCTGCATTATGTTGAGGCACTTCCTCGGCTAGCGAGATCCCCGATCCGTTCCCAATGGAGCATGTCAAGTCAGTGTCAGTGTCAATGTTGCGGGGAAAGTTACAACATTTGCTCAGCAGTTTACCTGATGAGAAGATAAAGCTACCGTACGACTCCCTTCTCAAAGGAATAAGTTCACACATCCATGCTCAATGGGGTGCAACACCCTATTAATAAAGGACCAGCAGTGAGCTCGTACTTCCATTTTCGTTGTTTATTTAACTGGTTTTTATAATCACTCGAATTAAACCGTGTAACTTCTCAAAGTGTTAAATTTCATTCCTTCTCATCCTAGGTGTCTAACCTCTTCGGTCAGTGAGTCTACGACAGTAACAGTGTCAATTTTGTCGTACCGCTTTTCTTGGCTAACCTGAAAATTTCACACTCTGACTCATTCTCTCTTTTTAATTAAAAAAATCAGCTGTCTCATTTTGGAGGTGACGCCATTAAACTTTACCTTGTGATCTGACACGCGCTCCGCTGCACATAAACAAAACGTCCACGCCAGCCTCGAATGTCCCAGTACAGCTACGGCTATTGTCGTTCTGACAATGGCGACAATACAAGCATAACGGCAGAAAGTTTTTGTCTCGTTTCTTCAGAAAATCCTGGGTCCACAAGGTCAACTCTTAAGTTGCGCCGCCCAGTTGGAAATCTCAAGAGCGCGGCTGACTCACAAACGCTGGCGACACACTAGAGAGTGTGCAACAATCAACTCTCCACCAAACAATGCTGATGCTACCAGAGCACACAAACTGAGCGAAAATAAACAAAAAATAATCCTCTTATACTTATAGGCACAGCTGGGCGCAAAACCGTTAAACAACGAAATTAGCTTTTCGAGCAACAGATTAACTTCTAAGTTAATTTTGGAAAACGTTAACGGACTCTTTAACTTCCTTTGAGTCTGTTAATCGTTAATTACTTACCTATTATTTATGACAAAAATGACGCTGTGCCACCTGCAGAAATCATGTTCTGACAAGTTCGGATCATGTAGGTATGTGGCTACGCCGGGTTGCTGCCGATTGATGTAAACAATCGAGTGCGAGAGAGAATAATTGAGTGTTGTCTGTTTATTGTTGGTTGTTTACAGAGTTCGCATTAAGAACTACTTTTTGTTAGTGAATTGACCGTGGAAACTAAATCATTGAATCGGATTCTAGCTCTAACAACTATCTAAAGAGAAGCTTAGTAGTAACACATCTCTATAAATGAAAGCCCAGAGCCTAGTCAAAATATGGCGGACACGAAATTAAAAGATTTATTGAACCATGCGGTTTTCTTGGGGAGCAAATGGCTCTGAGCACTATGGGACTCAACTGCTGAGGTCATTAGTCCCCTAGAACTTAGAACTAGTTAAACCTAACTAACCTAAGGACATCACAAACATCCATGCCCGAGGCAGGATTCGAACCTGCGACCGTAGCGTTCTTGGGGAGCAGGTTTTTATTAAATATAATATCCCGATACCCTCGATTGCTGCAGTCTAAGGACTTTTTTCTGTGGGCAAAGACATTTCGTCCTCTATACGAGCATCGCTTTCGGATTAAAGCCTTATTAACATGTTGATGTTTATAAAGAGAAGTATGCACCTTATGTCAGACACTATCGTATTCTTCTGTATTTTGATTCTCCCGGGGTCTACTATTGACACCTAAATAATTATAAAACTAAATTATTAAATGATTATACCGTTTTTTATTTATCTTCGATGTGCTACCTAAACTTCCCCTACCAAAACATTTTTATTTAAGCAACGGTGATACGTTTGATTCACTTGCTCATTTCACTAAGCCCACAGGATAATATTTTTCTATTACGAGTTAACGATTAACTATAACTTCCGATAAACTATCTTGTAAACTATCGCTTTAACTTTAAACGAGGTTAACTTTTTTAGTAACGGATTAACGATTAGTGGAGTTAACTTTTTATTAACGTTGCACAGCTATGCTCACACGTATCACCTCCAGACGTCCGCCCCCGGTAGCTGAGTGTAACTCAGCGTGTTCGGTCAGAGGGTTACCTGCCCTCTGTAATAAAAAAAAAAAAAACTGAGTTAATCGATCAACGCCGGCCGGAGTGGCCGAGCGGCTCTAGGCGCTTCAGTCTGGAACCGCGCGACCGCTGCAGTCGCAGGTTCGAATCCTGCCTCGGGCATGGATGTGTGTGATGTCCTTAGGTTACTTAGGTTTAAGTAGTTCTAAGTTCTAGGGGACTGATGAACTCTGAAGTTAAGTCCCATAGTCCTCAGAGTAATTTGAACCATTTTAATCGATCAACACCGAACCTAAACGGATGTCTTACGGCGTCCGTCCCGAGCAGATACAAAGAACAAAAGCGAACAAAATGAGATTAAAAGTAAAAAAAGTGGTCAACGCGACAGAATGTCAATCCTAAGGGCCCGGGTTCGATGCCCGGCTGGGTCGGAGATTTTCTCCGCTCAGGGACTGGGTGTTGTGTTGTCCTCCTCATCATCATTTCATCCCCATCGACGCGCAAGTTGCTGAAGTGGCGTCAAATCGAAAGACTTGCATCCGACGTACGGTCTACCCGACGTGAGGCCCTAGTCACACTACAGCACAGCACGCACCTCCAGACAAGAAAAAGAAGTCATTGTGTGCTATTAACAGGAGCAGATACGAAATTATTTCCACGAGGAACGTACAATAAGTAAATCAACACTTTTTTCTCAACTTATTTCGGTTGAAAAAATGCGGAATTCGTTGTGGGACATCGTGGATTATTCCTGCTTCAGCCCCTATAGTTTCATGAAGTTCCGATTGGTGGCGGTACTATACGTAGCCTTCAAAATGGTGTCTGTAACGGAGGTGTATCCCAAGCAGAGAGCCGTCATTGAGTTTCTTCTTGCAGAAAACAAGTGCATCGCAAATATTCATAGTCGCTTACAGAATTTCTACGGAGACCTGACAGTGAGAAAATGCACGGTGTTCGCTCGGCGAGACTCTTTCATCATAGTAACAGTGTCGCGCAAACCTGTCCTATGGCGGGCCGCACACTGCTGTGACACCTGCAACGTTGGAACGTGCGGACACTTTCATTTGAGGTGAGCGATGGATCACAAGCAAACGCCTCGCTGCACAAGTGAACGTCTCTGCTGGTAGTGCTGACACGTTCGTCCATCAGTTGGGGTACTCAAAGGTGTGTGCACGCCATCTAACAGAAGAACATAAAGAGCAACGAAGGAATATCTGTGCTGAATTACTTGCACGGTACGATGTTGATTGTGACAATTTTTTGTCGAACAGTGGGTTCCTCTCATTGGACCGAAAAAAACGGCAATGTATGAAGTGCCCTCCGAAGAAAAAGTTCAAAGGTGCACCCTCAGAGGGTAAAGTCTGGCAGTCTGAAGGGGTTATTCTGTTTGATGTCCTCCATCATGGAGCAACGATCAACTCTGAAATGTATTGTGCTATCCTCAGTATGTTGAAGAAACGACTTCAGTTTGTACGTAGCCACAAAAACGCAAATGAGTTTCTCCTTCTCCATGACAGCGCAAAGTCTCAAACAAGTCAGCGCATCCGAGAGGCGCTCACAAAACTTTTTTTGGGCTGTGTTTGCTCATCCTCTCTCCAGCCTGCATCTTCCGCACCTTCAGGCTTCCATCTGTTTGAGCCAATGATTGGTGCACTCCGCAGGAAGCAGTACGTGGATGACGGGGAGGTCACTGATGCAACAAGACGTCGACCATAGGGTGGTACGATGCTGTTACACAGGCCCTCCCAGTCGCATTGAACTTAGATTATTTTAAAAAATATATACTTTTGTAGCCAAAAAAGTGGGGAATAATGTAGCGTATTGGAATCCTCAATAAAACTAACTTGCTTTCAGAAAAAATGAATTGGATTAGCTATTAAACACCCCTCGCACTTCGACCCTCTTAAGGGTAATTCATCTATTCGCCATATCAAAAATACACTACTGGCCATTAAAATTGCTACACCAAGAAGAAAAGCAGATGATAAACGGGTATTCATTGGACAAATATGTTATACTAGAACTGACATGTGATTACATTTTCACGCAATTTGGGTGTATAGATCCTGAGAAATCAGTACCCAGGATAACCACCTCTGCCGGCCACGGTGGCCGTGCGGTTCTAGGCGCTCCAGTCCGAAGCCGCGCTGCTTTACGGTCGCAGGTTCGAATCCTGCCTCGAGCATGGGTGTGTGTGATGTCCTTAGATTAGTTAGGTTTAAGTAGTTCTAAGTTCTAGGGGACTAATGACCACAGCAGTTGAGTCCCACAAAAACAAAACAAAAATAAAAACAAAAAATAACCACCTCTGGCCGTAATAACGGCCTTGACACTCCTGAGCATTGAGTCAAACAGAGATTGGATGGCGTGTACAGGTAAAGCTGCCCATCGAGCTTCAACACGATACCACACTTCATCAAGAGTAGTGACTGGCGTATTGCAACGAGCAAGTTGCTCGGCCACCATTGACCACACGTTCTGAATTGGTGAGAGATCTGGAGAATGTGCTGGCCAGGGCAGCAGTCGAATATTTTCTGTATCCAGAACGGCCCGTACAGGACCTGCAACATGCGGTCGTGCATTATCCTGCTGAAATGTAGGGTTTCGCATGGATCGAATGAAGGGTAGAGCCACGGGTCGTAACACATCTGAAATGTAACGTCCACTGTTCAAAGCGCCGTCAGTGCGAACAAGAGGTGACCGAGACGTGCAACCAATGGCACCCTATACCATCACGCCGGATGATACACCAATATGGCGATGACGAATACACGCTTGCAATGTGCCTTCACCGCGATGTCACCAAACACGGATGCGACCATCATGATGCTGTAAACAGAATCTGGATTCATCCGAAAATATGAAGTTTTGCCATTCGTGCACCCAGGTTCGTTGCCGAGTACATCATCACAGGCGCTCCTGTCTGCGATGCAACTTCAACGGTAACCGCAGCCATGGTCTCCGAGCTGATAGTCCGTGCTGCTGCAAATGTCGTCGAATTGTTCGTGCAGATGGTTATTGTCTTGCAAACGTCCCCATCTGTTGACTCAGGGATCGAGACGTGGCTGCACGATCCGTTACAGCCATGCGGATAACATGCCTGTCATCTCGACTGCTAGTGATATGAGGCCGTTGGGATCCAGCACGGCATTCCGTATTACCCTCCTGAACCCACCGATTCCATATTCTGCTAACAGTCATTGTATCTCGACCGACGCGAGCAGCAATGTCGTAATACGATAAACCACAATCGCGATAGGCTACAATCCGACCTTAATCAAAGTCTGAAACGTAATGGTACGCATTTCTCCTCTTTACACGAGGCATCACAACAACGTTTCACCAGGCAACGTCGGTCAACTGCTGTGTATGAGAAATCAGTTGGAAACTTTCCTCACGTCAGCATGTTGTAGGTGTCGCCACCGGCGCCAACCTAGTGGGAATGTTATGAAAAGCTAATCATTTGCATATCACAGCATCTTCTTCCTGTCGGTTAAATTTCGCGTCATCTTCGTGGTGTAGGAATTTTAATGGCCAGTAGTGTATCTACGTATGGTCCAAGTTTCATCGAGCTGTGTTACTTGGTAGTGACACATCATTCGCAACTTACTTTCGTCCTTAAGTTTTGGATACCAATATATTAACAGATTTCAGTATCTCACTCTTTGAGTGGTGGAAAAGTGGGAAACTTTGCGGAGTACCTATAGGCACACTAAGGTGAATAAAAAATGAATGTAGATAATACACAATCCATCCATCGAGGAAGATTACATCCTGTACTTGTATATTATTACGTTTGTCATATGATAATCTCTGCCCATCGGAAGTCTCCAGTGGATGGTACGTGCTACAGTTTTTTAAGGGACAACATGTTGCTTTTCGTTGTGATTATAGTAAGTCCCACAATGTAACTACCTTTTCAAATTGCTTACTGCACTTCCTGGAACGATGGAGTTCGACTTTACTAATGTGCCAATTTCAGAAATGAGTCAATTAGAATGTGTTGCTTATTAAATGTAATCTGTTCCCATGGTTCTGAGGTTACACAAATTGAAGTATTACGAAAATATCGTAGGGATGCACACTTTCCATTTAATATTTTCGTAAGTTAATGAACAATTCCGCTTGCTAATCTTGTTTGTATTTGAAAGTACTTATGAGTCATTATTGCCTCTGATGATTAGGGGATGACACGTTAGGCGGGGCAATATGCTTCAGATTACGGCCTGATTTCCGTGTAACAAAAATCAACAAGTATGCAAATACCGGTCGTGAACGACTGAACTGTGTGTTTCATCTACTATTTTAATTTGGCGAAGTTTTCCCCATTCTCACACAATAAGTGTGGGTTATTATTCCCCTGTTGGAATTTTTTTCCTGACACAAATATATCCATACAACACACTACACAACGCATGTGGAGTAGAGAAGACTAGGGGCAAATCTTGCAGTAAGTAAATTATGTCACCATTCTCATTGCACAACTGGTTATGATGGGATGAGAGAGAAATACAGACGTCAGCCACGTAAGGGCAGTGAAACAATTCAGTGGAGTCAAGTGCAAATTTGTACCGGACCGGGAATCGAACCTGGATTTCTCACTTTACTCGAGCAGTAGCCTTACCCGCGCCGGCTGTCCAAGCACGCTTTCTGTGCAACCCAAATTCCCAACTTGTTGCACACTACTTCCGTAGCGTCCCCCTGTTCACGAACCTCGCCCGCAGCATTTAGCAAGATTCCCGCAAGAAGTCGGACCTAGGGTGCATCCACACTGAAGATATCATGAAATACCATCAAGGAATAGACAGGGTGGACCACTTTATCCATAGTGGGGAATAACTCGTGATGGAGATGAGACGCAGCCAAATGTTTTAGGTAAAGGTTGTAGGTGATAAAGAAGGTCACGCATTGCTACTAATGACCGTAACCTAATGACCGTAACCTTGAAAGTCATTTTCAAGGTGACTTTCAGGCTGAAGTGATCTTTTAAAAAAGGGAATCCTAATGTATGATTTAAGATTTCAAAACTGCTGCGAAGTATTCGAGGTCCTGCCAAGGTTCAATCAAGGTCAAATGAGGAAATATGCTTTTAGTTCTCGTTGAGACTAACTCGGAATAGCGGAAGGATACAGCAAAATACAATGTTAGTTACCAACTGGAATGCGCATCCCGAGCAATGACAAGTCAGCGGACCCACTGAACGACTTTTAAGTCAATGATCTACGTTCTATTTATGTTTGTTCTGTCTTGTAAATTTCAGAATAACGTTTATACGTTGTGAAGTATTTAGTTTTGCCAATATACACGTTCATTAAAACTTAAAATTCATATTTCTCTTCCCTCTTTCCCTCTTTCCAAACCTGACGTCACAAATAGAGGTTTCCACGAAAAAAAACTCAACATTCGAATGACCTTCGATAATTAACTTTAAGAAGCATTGTTACTGGTAATGATACCTGACCCCTAATTCCCCTTCCAATTTGCATCTAACATTGCATTTTGCTGTATCCCTCCTCTATTCCGAGTTAATCCCTACTAGAATTAAAAACATATTTGTTAATTGACATTCACTAAACCTTGCCCCGACCTTGAATAGTGTATCATTTTATACGTAAAATTTGGTGCTCCGTTCAAATTTTAAATCAAGTATTAGGCTACCAATTTAAAAAAATCAGTTTAACCACCAAATCACCTTAAAAATCTCGTTCAAGTTCATAGCCATTAGTAGCAATGCGTGACCCTCTTTACCACCTACAACTTTTACTTCCAACATTTTGTTGTATCTAATCTCTATCTGGAGTTATTCCCCATTATGGATGAAATGATCCACCCTGTATATTACTATTGTATGTGTAGTGTTTATTCTTTCCGTTGTATCCTTATGTCCGAAAAAAAGACACCACACATACACTGAAGAGCTAAAGAAACTGGTACACTTGCCTAATATCGTGTACGGCCACCACAAGCACGCAGAAGTGCCGCAAAACGACGTGGCATTGACTCGACTAATGTCTGAAGTACTGCTGGAGGGAACTGACATCATGAATCCTGCAGAACTGTCTATAAAGCCGTAGGACGTTGCAAAGTATCCCAGATATGCTCAATAATGTTCATATCAAGGGAGTTTGGTGGCCAGCAGAAGTGTTTAAACTCAGAGCCACTCTGTAGGAATTTTGGACATGTGGCGTTTTGCGTTGTCCTGCTGGAATTGCCCAAGTCCATCGGAATGCACACTGAACATGCATGTATGCAGGTGATCAGACAGAATGCTTACGTACGTGTCACCTGTCAGAGTCATATCAAAACGTATCAGGGATCCCATATCACTCCAACTGCACACGCTCCACACCATTACAGAGCCTCCACCAGCTTGAACGGTCCCCTGCTGACACGCAGGGTCCGTGGATTCATGAGGTTGTCTCCATACCCGTACATGTCCATCCGCTCGATACAATTTGAAACGAGACTCAGCCGACTAGCAAGATGTTTCCAGTCATCAACAGTTTAATGTCGGTGTTGACGGGCCCAGGCGAGGTGTAAAGCTTTGTGTCGCGCAGTCATCAAGGCTACATAGTTGGCCTTCGGCTCCCAAAGCCCATATCGATGATGTTCCGTTGAATGGTTCGCACGCTGACACTTGTTGATGGCCCAGCACTGAAATCTGCAGCAATTTGCGGAAGGATTGTACTTCTGTCACGTTGAACGATTCTCTTCAGTCGTCGTTGGTCCCGTTCTTGCAGGATCTTTTTCCGGCCGCAGCGATGTCGGAGATTTAATGTTTTACCAGATTCCTGATATTTACGGTACCCTCGTGAAACGGTCGTACGGAAAAATCCCCACTTCATCGCTACCTTGGAGATGCTGTGTCCCATCGCTCGTGCGCCAAGTATAACACCACGTTCAAACTCACTAAATCTTGATAACCTGCTATAGTAGCAGGTACAGTCCTCAATCCAGTCACAAATTTCGCTTGATCGCCATAGGATAGTACTTTCGGTAATAAGCGTAGTTGTGGTACTGATTCAAAATAAAAACTGTAAAAATAGTGCTAGCGCCAAAAGTGGATGGTGTGGAGGTGCAGCGCTGCAGTTTTGACCCATAATGCTTTATTAAATCGTCCAGTGTTCATTTCCTGTAGAATTTTGTTCATAATTCATCGCACATGCTGCACGTCTTCCTATCTGATGAAACAATTTTGTGTCGAGTAGATGAGTATCTTTCTATTGCGGCCACACAAACACGGGAGCTCGTAATTGTTTTGGCTGATTCTTAGTACTGGAAGAGCTGCACTGAGCGCGTGCATTTACAGCTGACCACGTGGTGTGGCGGCTGCCTCTACAGGAAGTCACGCCGTGGTCAGCGCTCTGAGCTGTCACACGACCACAGGAAATGAAACACATGTGCGGCGATAGCTGCGGCTTACAGATGTGCGCATTATCGCGTTACGCACTGGTGCTCTCTCCTTCTCTCCGCTGGCTCGCGTGCAAGCACATCGACGGGCTTGGGAGACGCCACTAACTTAGCATAAGCTCACAATGAGAAAAATACTTCAAAAGTCTGTCTCATGTTCCTTTAAAAAACACTTGCATTTTTCTTGTCCATAATGATTAATGAACGTTCGTCTTCAGTGTTGAGCAGAAGTTCGATTTTCAGAATATTTACGAATGACTCAGCTAATTTTATCGGAGAGATGCAGCCCGAAATTGTGGTGAGGACAAAGTCGGTAAGCAAGGCTAGTTCGACGTTAAGAGTTAGCCCAGTCGAAACTCATTTGGGTGCTATTGGTCAGGGTATCATATGCGCCATTCCCAACAACACAAACAACGAGTCTCGTCGGCGCACAGAGCTGCAACAGATAACACGGTATTAAATAAAAAAAATGGTTCAAATGGCTCTGAGCACTATGGGACTTAACATCTGAGGTCATCAGTCTCGTAGAACTTAGAACTGCCTAGATCTAACTAACCTAAGGATATCACACACATCCATGCTCGAAGCAGGATTCGAACCTGCGAACGTAGCAGTCGCGCGGTTCCGGATTGAAGCACCTATAACCGCTCGGCCACCGCGGCCTGCGGTATTAAATAATAACAGGGGACGAAACGCGATAGGTTTTACACGGGGTAAACAAGCAAAACACTCGTAATACTCTGTCCTGAACGTGCCAATGCTACACTCACAATTACACCATTCAAATGCAAAACCAAATGACTTTCTGACACATCCTATCAGGAACAAAAAACACTCATATACTGCTACAGACAACCCGAAAGAAGAAAGTGTAATATATGTATATTACAGATTCGCAAGCAGCACCTATTGTTGTGACTCAGTACACAGCAAATATGGAAAAATGGTCGTCATGTCGGGCAACAACTGATAGTTATCCAAACATCATACACTGTTACGTGTAACAGTTTACCACACCGGAGAGGAGAGATAGCAGGGTACCAGTCAGATATCGGGCCAAGAAAACATTGCCACACCAAATAAAACTACAAGCACATACACCTTAAAATATACTCATAGAAAAGAAAGACGAAAGAAGCCTCACCACGAAGGAATTATCCGAATGGGACGGACGGAAATCGGTAGATGTAATGTTTATGAACAAACAAATGATAATAGTTTCAGAAAAACTGAATGATTTATTCAAGAGAAAGAGCTTCACAAATTGAGCAAGTCAAAACACACTATGGCAACGTCCTCCAGCCAGCTCGGAATTCTGACGATCTAACGTATCACTCGGACAGCATTTGGCACGACGTCCCTCAGGAGGTCAGACAGCAACTCGATCAACCAGTGCCAAGCTGAATAACCGCTTTCATAAGCGCCAGAGGTGGACCAATGCGTTATTGACTTGCTCAATGAGTGAAGCTCTTTCTGTTCGGTATATCATCCATTTTTTTCTGAAACGGTAATCATTTGTTTGGCTGCACATGTGCGTCACATCTACCGATTTACATTCCATTTGGAT
Source organism: Schistocerca americana (assembly GCF_021461395.2). Lineage (NCBI taxonomy): Eukaryota > Metazoa > Arthropoda > Insecta > Orthoptera > Acrididae > Schistocerca > Schistocerca americana. The sequence goes on along the minus strand of NC_060130.1, from coordinate 746,841,151 downwards.
GGTGCGTTGATTTTTTTTCCCTAGAGTGTGCATTACTACCATAGTGATGGAAATTTAATTGAAATATAACATACAATAAATGCCACAGTAATGCATAATACAGAAGTAGGACCTATACACTCTACAGAATGTTAAATATACTATCATATTGGGCACTAGTGATAGCCTCGACAAAAGTGGATACAAACGGCTGGGTTGCATACGGAAATAAGTAGTGAACTGAAGCTGTGGACGAAGTCTGTGCCATTGTTAAATAGGATCATAGGTGTTGTAATTATGTCCCTACTGCACCACTAACTACTGTACCTTGTACGCACAAATGACTCTAATTTTAAACCAAGCTCACCGACTTCTCACTCCTTCTTCTGCCTTACCACACTCACTATTTGCTACAGTCATTACTTTAACACACACAGATCACGATTAAATCCAAGCTGCTTTTAGTATAACGATTTACCACGAGATTAGAAGGTTCCAGGCAATTCTGAAGTCACATTTTAATTCTCGTTCCAACAATCGTACTGAATTTACAGAATTCTTAAAAATATCTTGTTGTTCACAATGCGTTCCATGTAAAATTTTTAATTGATAGACCGGTATTCGGCCATAGAAACCATTTTCAGTGCCTTCTGCTTGTAGCGAGATATTTATTAATAAATACATACAGCCAGCGGAATACCAAGAGTATAAGATTTTGTCTTTTATGAAAGTTAACTAAAAAAATCCTAAGCACAGCCCTTTAAACGGAGCAATAGCTTCATATCGTGTTTAACATAACGCGGACATAAAATTCAGTGGCCTAAGATTGACTGTTATATATAATTACACCACTAGCAAGAGACTCAGTGTGCTCGCAAAATTAAGGTAACTGTATGATTTCCGAATATGAAGCTCATTATGAAGTATTACTACTAAAGAAAATTTACAGCTTATTGAAGAGTCCTCATGTAAAGTCCCATATACAATCATGAAGATCTCGAATTAAACAGTTAGAGGTTTTGTACAGAGCTCCAAGGATAACAGTGTCAAGAATGAATCAACATTTAAGTCTTGATAACTATAAACATGGTCGTTCTAAATGAGCAGTTTATAGACATTAACAAGAGACTCTTCGAACAATTTGATTTTTTACATTAGATATTAACCTCCTTCTTTAAGCGAGAGTGACAATGTACGTAGTATGACAGTGGACTTAGAGCTATCTTAATCTAATTTTCATCAGCAGTGTTTAGTCGTTATTGAGGTGGTCTACACGTATGTGAGTCAACGTCCTGCAATATACACTACGCGTGTGCACATTACCCTGTACAGCGAGATCATGTGACGCTCTTGATGCAGACCGTTCCTCCGACAGGGAAGGTAAGCCTCGCAGTTTCCTTGGGGTCAAACGTGCATAGTGAGAACAATTTAGAAAGGTACAGTAGATGACGTTACATTCGCTTCACAAAAACCGTCACTTGAAGGAATGCTGATTTCGTTCAAAGTGTTTCTTTGGTTCCTGGAGCGTACAGTAGAAGTCGCTTTCAGGAAAAAAAGGGAACCAGTTTTCATGTCATGTCTCTGTGCGACCGACGTCCAGTGATTTCTCACTGGGAAAACCAGCCCGATTTACAGCCAATGGGAAAACGGGAATGCTAATCTGGAAAATCAGAGCAAATTAACAAACTGTTATGCAATTTCAACATTTTGTTGAAGTACGACCAACAACCCTTTTATTTGATGAAGAGTTTATTACAAAGCTGTACAGCTACAGGTATATATTTTGGCGACTAGTTTCGAACCAACTGGTTTGTTCTCAAGCTTGACCGACAGAGGCAGCGCTGAAAGTGCGTGATCTTAATGACAACCATCTAAAATTGGAAATACACGCATCACGCAGTGACGGTAGATAAATGTCACAATATACATACCGCACTATAGAAGTTGGAATCAAGAGTTTGATTCTGAATTATGCAGTGACATTTATCTGCAGTCACTATGTGATGCACACCTTGTCAGTTTTAGCTGGTTGTCACATTAAGGTCAGGCACTTTCAATGCAGCCTCAGTAGGTCAGGCTTGAGAATGAACCAGACGGCTCGGAACTAGTCGCCAAAACATATGTACTGCAACTGTGAAAGATTTGTAATAAACTCCACATGAACTAACAAACGTTGATTGACACGACGAATTCAGCAAGACGCCCTCTGATTGTATAATCCCCCATTCTAGAGATATGGGTTCAAAATGTAGACGAGTAAATCTCAGGCCTCTTTATGGGTGGACCGATTTTCATTTTCGTGAGTACATGCATCATCAGCCCAAAAAAGTTTCGAAACTGGATTAATGAAAAATAGAGAAAAATTGAGATGGTAATTTGAATGCTTCAGTGTTCTTCATAATCTACACCTCTTGAGTGCAACGTGCAGAACGTTCATACAGTCAGGTGAAACTCTCAGAAAAGTCCTTCTTTGAGAAGTTGTTGAACTCGCGCATGACATTCGCAACTTCTTCGGTCTTGACGAACCATCAGAGACTCATTCTGCAATTTATCTTTTTGTGATAGGTTTGTATTGACAACTCCTAATCTCTTCACCCGTGATGATTTCTTTTGGAAATTTGTGGTAAGTTCTATGGGACCAAACTACTGAGGTCATCGATCGGTCCCTAGTCTTACACACTACTTAATCGACCTTAAACTAACTTACGCTAAGGACAGCACACACATCCATGCCCGATGATTTTTTTTCCCCAGAAATGAATTGTTCGCGTTTTTTATTATAATCAAGACGCGACAGGCGTCCACCTGTCGCTATTTTCTGTTCGAGAGTCAAGCCCGCATCTCGTGGTCGTGCGGTAGCGTTCTCGCTTCCCACGCCCGGGTTCCCGGGTTCGATTCCCGGCGGGGTCAGGGATTTTCTCTGCCTCGTGATGGCTGGATGTTGTGTGATGTCCTTAGGTTAGTTAGGTTTAAGTAGTTCTAAGTTCTAGGGGACTGATGACCTAAGATGTTAAGTCCCATAGTGCTCAGAGCCATTTGAACCTCGAGAGTCAAGGTTTGCCGGACAAACTTTGCACACACTTTTCTCTTCTTCACAACATCCTGGTGAATGTCCTAAACTCTTGATTTAGAGATATGCTGTTCGTTGTTCAATTGTAATTTGTGACTCAACAACGTTGATACACTACGGTCGCACGTTCGCTACTTAACACTGCCTGCTCACAACTGATAGGTCGAATGCACATCTGTTGTTTACAGTTATTAGTTCAAGTTACCACCGTAGTTACAGTGATGACGTCGCTCATATGCGAGGAATAAAAGCAGCTTCGAAACTGTTTGGATAGACTGTGTAGATATGTATATGTTATTTCAGTTGTAGCTGCAAGATAGGGTAGGGCGGTTAGAATTTAAATATAGGCGTCATTAGAAACGGATCATTAACGCAGGTGCAAAAATGAACCAGTCATGACTTGTTTAAGGAACGCTTCAGGTATTCACGTGAAGTGATTTACGAAAACGATAAAAGATCAAAAGTAGGTTGAGCAGCTGGGGATACAATCCTTACTTCTCCGAATAAAAGTTCATTTCCTTTAAGCAACTTTCTCCGCTAGGATAGGAAATTAACCTTTTATGAACATGCTGAACTTCAGAGGTATGCTAACAAGCAATTTTTTTCCGTCGGATCTTTGAAACTAAAGACGAGCTGCTTCTCCAATTCTCATTTCTTTGGTCGGTTATGAATATTCACAATGAAATTTCCTGGCAGATTGAAACTGTGTGCTAGACCGAGACTCGGCCTCGGGACCTATGCCTTCCGCGGGCAAGCACTCCACCGACTGAACTACCCAAGCATGACCCATGACCCATCCTCACAGCCTACCTTCCAAAGTTCGAGTCTCGGTCCGGCAGCACATCGTTTTAACTCCGCTGCAGAGTGGAAATTTCATTCTGGATTATTCACAGTGATAGGCTTAAATTTTTCACTTCTATTAAATTAATTGTAAACATGTGCAGGGTGAACCCGGACTCCATCGAAAAAATTTCAAAGATAATATCTGATTATTTTGGTTCACGAGAATCATGGCCTCCAGTGGGTCGTTACGAAGTAGCTGCAGCTCGTTAGATCCCTTACCCACATGTATTTCCGTATCTGCATTGCACTGAAAATATCTTAACAACAGTGTAAATGTAGACGTTATGCACTTTTTGTCTTGTTCGAAAACAAACTTATTCCTTTCACTCAGTAACAGCCACTTAACTCTTCGACCTCAAGCTTGCATTCAGTAGGTACTGCAAGATTCTGTTTCTGGCTTTTTTTATGACGCTGATAGCTGTACGTTAACATTGATACACAGAAATATGGATAGGTTTACTAATCAAGAGTTCTTCGATATCAACCTCGTGTAAGGGTTCAGTGAACGCAGTGGAATAGCAGCACAACGGCACAGTATTGAGCTGTTACCGCAGCTACTGCAAGTATCACAGTACTTTAGCAATGTTGTGTTTTGTATTGTATGTTTTGTCCATTGCATATTACATGCATTTTCACTGTTTTCAAAGTATTTTCACAAAAACAACGGTAATTAGGGTAATAAACCGAAAAAATCGTTGTATATTACACTGAGGTGACAAAAGTTATGGGATAGCGATATGAACGTATACATATGGCGGTAGTATCGTGTGAACGAGGTACAAAAGGGCAGTGTATTGGCGGAACTGTCATTTGTACTCTGGTGATTCTTGTGAAAAGGTTTCCAATGTGATTATGGCCGCACGACGGGAATTAACAGACTTTGAACGCGGAATGGTAGTTGGAACTAGACGCATGGGACATTCCATTTCGGAAATCGATAGGGAATCCAATATTCCTAGATCCACAGTGTCAAGAGTGTGCCGAGAATACCACATTTCAATCATTACCTCTCACCACGGACAACGCCGTGGACAGCGACCTTCACTTAGCGACCGAGAGCAGCAGCGTTAGCGTAGAGCTGTCAGTGCTGACGGACAAGCAGCAGTGCGTAAAATAACCGCAGAAATCAACATCGGTCGTACGACGAACGTATACATTAGAACGGTGCGGCGAAATGTGGTGCCAATGGGCTATGGCAGCAGACGAGCAACGCGAGTGCCTTTGCTAACAGCACGACATCGCCTGCAGCGCCTCTCCTGGGCTCCTGACCATATCGTTTGGACTCTAGACGGCTGGAAAACCGTGGCCTGGGCGGATGAGTTCCGGTTTCAGTTGGTAAGAGCTGATGGTAGGGTTCGAGTGTGGCGCAAACCCCACGAAGCCATGGACCCAAGTTGTAAACAAGGCACTGAGAAACCCGGTAGTGGCTCCATAATGGAGGATGTGTTTACATGATATGGGGTGGGTCCTCGTGTCAAACTGAACCCCTTGGATACTACCATTTGCAGCCGTTCATGGAGCTCATGTTCGCAAACAATGATGGAATTTTTATGGATGACAATGCGCCATGTCAGCAGCCCGCAGTTGTTCGCGACTGGTTTGAAGGACGTTCTGGACAATTTGAGCTGATGATTTGGTCACCCAGAACGCCCGACATGAATCCCATCGAACATTTATGGGACATAAATGTCAGTTCGTGCCCAACATTCTGCACCGGCAACACTTTCGCAATTATGGACAGCTATAGATGCAGCGTGGCTCAATATTTCTGCAGCGGACGTCCAATGACTTACTGAGTCCATGCCACGTGAAGCTGCTGCACTACGAGGAGCAAAAGGAGGTCCGACAGGATATTAGGAGATATTCCATTACTTTTGTCATCTCAGTGCATTACTCTGTAACGAGTCACTGGAGGCCACGGGTCCCTCGCATCAAAACACTCAGAAAATATCCCTGAACAACCTCTGAAATTCTGTCAGTGCAGTTCGGGTTCGCCAATCATTCGGGATTTTCGGACGAGAATGTTATGCATAACATGCTGAACGAAATTTCTGATGTAGCGTGCACAGGGAAACATGCTTCAACGAGTTGCAGTTGGTGGCCATTTACAACAGTTCGGAAAGCGGGTGTGCAGAGAGGCAGGACGTAGTCTGCGGGAGCACTATGCTTCCGCTGCTTGAATCATCGAATGACTCAGCATCCGCCTGCCGCTGCAGCTCTCTGTCTGCTGGGATAGAGGTCAATCCTGGTGGCGGTCTGCACGTCGCCTTTAGGCACTTGACCTCCAAATTATAAGCTTCCTGCTGAGAGGCGGGATTAACTCTTGCTCCGGAGCACGCTGCTGATCAGCTTAACTAAATCATAAAGTGCGCAGTGTCCGGCAGAAACTCGATTGACGACTTCCAGCCGCTGACAGGTGGGCGTGGCAACGATCAATGACCCGGTCGCACGCCTGCCAATACAAACAAATGATGTCATTCAAACGAAACGGGTGACAGGAAGGATATTGGCTGCCACCAGTCAATACTTCATTTACTTTCCTCGATTCTTGTTTCTGGTAGAGTTAACAAGAGTGCAGGTAGATTAGATAAGGCCGGTTTGACGTCGTCCAGGGCTCATAGCACAGATTAATTACGGGTCCCCTATTCAACAATATATAGGGCGTAAATTTTAAGGCCGGTCACGGTGGCCGAGCTGTTCTAGGCTTTTCAGTCCGGAACCGCGCGACTGCTACGGTCGCAGGTTCGAATCCTACCTCGGGCATGGATGTGTGTGATGTCCTTAGGTTAGTTAGGTTTAACTAGTTCTAAGTTCTAGGGGACTGATCACCTCAGATATTAAGTCCAATTGTGCTCAGAACCATTTGAACCATTTTTTGTAAATTTTAAGTTGAGAAACGAGAATAACTCGAAAAATAAGCTTCACACGAAAAAATGTGTAGAATCCAAAGTTGATTATTCTCGAGGGGACATCTGCTAGTGCTAAAATTAACCCACCACCCCCTGGGGGGGGGGGGGGCGGAAGGCAACTTTAAAATTTCAAATGGAAACCTGCATTTTTTACTGCAGAATCATATTCTGCATAAAAAAACTACGTACATTTTGTCTTAAACATTTGTTTTGATTCTTGGTAGTTGGCGCTGTAATTCAAGAAAATCCATGTTCTCATTTTTGCGTGGAAAATAGTTGCGGATAAATAAAAAATAGTTATTTACTTTGTAAATTTTCATTCGCTAAAACTAATGTTTGGTTACTTAGTTAGCTAGTCAGATGATTTGTTTGACAATTAAAAGTTGTGTGGCCGCCTCATGACCACGAAACAAACAAAGCTTATCCGAATCTGCGGATAAAATACTTGAGTCAACATTTGTAAAACTCTAATTCCTCTCTCTCGCCCTATGGGGAGAGAGGAAAAGTTTTCGTTTTAGCGAATCAAAATTTACGAAGTAATAAGTATTTTTTACTTATCCGTAGCCATTTTCCACCCAAAAATGAGAACATGGATTTTCTTGAATTACAGCGCCAACTACTAAGAATCAAAACTAATGTGTAAGACAAAGTGTACGTAGTTTCCTATGTAGAATCTGATTCTACAATAAAAAATGCAGGTTCCCATTTGAAATTTTAAAGTGGCCACTGCCCGACCCCCAGGGGGATGGGGTGGCGGTTTAATTTTAGCACCAGCAGATGTCCCCCTCGAAAATAATCAATTTTGAATTCTACACATTTTTTCGTGTGAAGCTTATTTTTCAAGTTATTCTGGTTTGTCAACTTAAAATTTACGCCCTGTATAATTATACAGGGTGTTACAAAAAGGTACTGCCAAACTTTCAGGAAACATTCCTCACACACAAAGAAAGAAAATATGTTATGTGGACATGTGTCCGGAAACGCTTACTTTCCATGTTAGAGCTCATTTTATTACTTCTCTTCAAATCACATTAATCATGGAATGGAAACACACAGCAACAGAACGTACCAGCGTGACTTCAAACAGTTTGTTACAGGAAACGTTCATAATGTCCTCCGTTAGCGAGGATACATGCATCCACCCTCCGTCGTATGGAATCCCTGATGCGCTGATGCAGCCCTGGAGAATGGCGTATTGTATCACAGCCGTCCACAATACGAGCACGAAGAGTCTCTACATTTGGTGCCGGGGTTGCGTAGACAAGAGCTTTCAAATGCCCCCATAAATGAAAGTCAAGAGGGCTGAGGTCAGGAGAGCGTGGAGGCCATGGAATTGGTACGCCTCTACCAATCCATCGGTCACCGAATCTGTTGTTGAGAAGCGTACGAACACTTCGACTGAAATGTGTAGGAGCTCCATCGTGCATGAACCACATGTTGTGTCGTACGTGTAAAGGCACATGTTCTAGCAGCACAGGTAGAGTGTCATGGCGGTGAATCGAGGAAGTACAGTACATACTGACGAAACTAAAATGAGCTCTAACATGGAAATTAAGCGTTTCCGGACACATGTCCACATAATATCTTTTCTTTATTTGTGTGTGAGGAATGTTTCCTGAAAGTTTGGCCGTACCTTTTTGTAACACTCTGTATTTTTTAAATGTTTTGCTTCCATATAACATGTGGAGGTAACGTCTAGTAAAATTTTACTTCACAAGCTTAAGCACTCGACAACGGCGTCGCCGCAGTGGTAACACCGGTTCCAGTCACATCACCGAAGTTCAGCGCTGTAGGACTAGTCTAGCACTTGGATGGGCCACCGTCTGTGTCTGCCGAGCGCTGTTGACATGCGGAGTGCACTCAGCCCTTGAGAGACAGTTGAGGAGCTACTTGATTGAGAAGTAGAGGCTCCAGTCGCGAAAACTGACAACGGCCGAAAGACTGGTGTTCTGACCATATCCTCTCCGTATCCGCATCCAGTGACGCCTATCGGCTGACACCGCGGGCTGTCGTTACCATTGGGTCTTACGAGGCTTGCTCGGACGCAGAATTTAAGCACTAACATTTGCTACGGCTCGTAGTTTATAAACCATTATTTGAGCAACCTACACTGCCGGGAAAAAATGTAACACCCTCAAGGACAAGATCACTTTGTTGACAAGTGCGATGAAAGGTTGTAGGAGAATATGATATCAAATTCGAACCAAATGAAACACAGATATCACATTTTTAAAGGACATCATCTTTACGCCAGTGACTGTTATAAGTTTTTATTACACACTATTGCGATTTCGGCCTTAGGCCATTATCAAGTGCTGATATTACGGCTTTAAGCTATGTCAATGTAATTTAAACTAACACATTCGTCTGTCGTTGTCAATCCTGTTAAATACATTCGTGTCGTTGCTACACAGGATTGACAATGACATACAAATGTGTCATCTTACATTACGTTGGCATGGCTCAAAACCGTAATATCAGCACTTGATAATGGCCTAAGGCCGAAATTGCAATAGTGTGTAATAAAAACTTATAACAGTCACTGGCGTAAAGATGATGTCCTTCAAAACGTTTTGTATCACTGTGAATCCCAGCTACAAGTTTATACAAATATCACAGTAAAGAGTGCCCAAACAGTCACATAAATAAACAGTGTTCTGCCACGCGGCAACGCAGGTGTGTATCCTCGCACGCAAACAATTATAAATGCGCCGAATGACACGCTACTATAAACTGTCCCAAGCACCTTACGCCCTTGTTGCAGTGGTTTCCGCTTCATCATGTCCCATACGTGTGGAGAGAGATCTCGTGATTTCGCTGGCCGGGGCATTTGTACACCACGAGGCGCACGTTGCGACGCAGCAGCAGCATGTGGACGCGCGTTGTCCTGCTGAAAAAGTGCGTCACCTTCCTGTCGAAGCCGGCCTTTGTGACCGAGCTGTTCTAGGCGCTTCAGTCCGGAACTGCGCTGCTGCTACGGTCTCAGGTTCGAATCCTGCCTCGGGCATGGATGTGTGTGATGTCATTAGGTTAGTTAGGTTTAAGTAGTTCTAAGTTCTAGGGGACTGATGACCTCAGATGTTAAGTCCCATAGTGCTCAGAGCCACTTGAACCATTTTTCCTGTCGAAAAAATGGGAATAACACGAAGATAACAGCCTGTGCAATGTAGCGGTCACTGGTTAATTTACCCTGTAGAATCTCGGAATGTGACCACGGTTTGGAACCGGTGGCCGCACACACCGTGAAGCCTGAGATGCGACTTGACTGTCGTGGGCGAATGCACTCTGGAAAAGCAGGTCACCAGGTCCACATGTGAACACCCATGACATGCATACAGACAGAACGTACTCTCATACGTGAGGACATTCCACAAAATGTCTTAAGTTGCACGCAGATCCACCGTTAAATTCTGGCAGCGTATGGACCAAATGCAATGTCGCATCCATCTGTAATACAATGGCGCCAACAATTTGATCAAGGCAGCAGAGACGTGGCTGATGCTGACCGGGAAGTCCACATCTTGCGCCATGCTATTTCTATCTTTTCGACAAGCTGTAAGAATATAAGGGGGGAAAGTCATCGAGGAAATGAGCCATAGATTCAACGCTCCGATAGCTGTTTTCAGAGACTTGGTGACTATGTTGAAAAAGTCATGTATCTGTGTCTGTGCAGCAGGTCGCCGTGGCCGAGCGGTTCTAGGCGCTTAAGTCTGGAACTGCGCGACCGCTACGGTCGCAGGTTCGAATCCTTCCTCGGGCATGGATGTGTGTGATGTCCTTAGTTTAGTTAGTTTTACGTAGTTCTAAGTACTAGGGAACTAATGACCTCAGATGTTAGTCCCATAGTGCTCAGAGCCATTTGAAGCATTGTGCCTGTGCAAGATTTAATAAAAGTTACTTGGCCTGCCATAATAATGTGTAACTCAGCTGTGTGATGAAATCACAGAAGCTGTTTCGTAGATCATGTATCCACTGAAACTGATCAGTGAACACGGTGCATTCTGTCCTACCTTTCAAGAGTAATACAGCATCTGTTACAAATTTTTACTTCGGCTTGAGTTGCCGGTAAGCGTAACAGACAATTACCCGCCATTACAGAAGTACATTAGTGAATATTGTCACATGCTCGTTAAAAAGTAAAACGCGCCATACTATAAACTTCCCAAGTTTAAACCTCCCGATATGATAAATCGTCGCGATGCACTTTTTAGCAGTATGCTACACAGTAAAATGTCGCCACACGTTCTTGGCAAAGCCTAATTTAAGCTGTACATAGCGTAGGAAACTAGAAACCTAACCTTCGCCAGGAGAAACTGAGTACAGCAGCGCATCTTAATGAGATACACATTAAAGCATACAAGAAAACATTTTCAAAAATTAGTTGAAATATCATAGAGAAACATACCGTAAAGGCACACTGTGCCTGAACATAAAATTCGTGAAAAGAACATAAAATAGGATCTTGAAAACAACACTAAGTTAGCTAGAATATCACTAACCTTAATGCAAACAAAAGGTAGTTATACTGGGAATATTGTTGTTCGACTATTTAGATGAGCGTCCCATGTTGTTTGGTCCGAAGGTATATCAACAAACGATAGTTAGGGAAACCTTATTAAGAATGTTACGCAAATAATCTCTGTATACATGGCCTGTTTCCACCTCCGTAGCACAGTGGACAGCGTGTCTGTTTGCTGTACGAAGGACACGTGTTTTATTTCCGGTACCGCCAGGGATTTTTCCCCTGGTGAGAGGTCTAGAACGGGATGCACTCAGCCTCGTGATGCCAATTGAGGAGCTACTTGAGTCAGAAGTAGCGGCTCCAAGGTCAAGAGCGCCGACAACGGCCTGGAGAGCTGTGGGCTAGCCTCACGTTCCTCCATACGGCATCCAATGATGCCATTTATTGAGGATGACACGGCGGTCGGTCTGAGCCGATTTGCCCATCATAGACAGAACACGAAGCTAAAGAGCACTCCGCCTGACAAAAAAAAAGTGAAGCACCGAGAAGGGGAGAGCAAACGAAAAGAATCTTTACTGGATGAGAGGGTATGTGATATCTTTTCATCATCATCATTTAAGACTGATTATGCCTTTCAGCGTTCAGTCTGGAGCATAGCCCCCCTTATAAAATTCCTCCATGATCCCGTATTCAGTGCTAACATTGGTGCCTCTTCTGATGTTAAACCTATTACTTCAAAATTACTCTTAACCGAATTCAGGTACCTTCTCCTTGGTCTGCCCCGACTCCTCCTACCCTCTACTGCTGAACCCATGAGTCTCTTGGGTAACCTTGCTTCTCCCATGCGTGTAACATGACCCCACCATCTAAGCCTGTTCGCCCTGACTGCTACATCTATAGAGTTCATTCCCAGTTTTTCTTTGATTTCCTCATTGTGGACACCCTCCTGCCATTGTTCCCATCTACTAGTACCTGCAATCATCCTAGCTACTTTCATATCCGTAACCTCAACCTTGTTGATAAGGTAACCTGAATCCACCCAGCTTTCGCTCCCATACAACAAAGTTGGTCGAAAGATTGAACGGTGCACAGATAACTTAGTCTTGGTACTGACTTCCTTCTTGCAGAAGAGTAGATCGTAGCTGAGCGCTCACTGCATTAGCTTTGCTACACCTCGCTTCCAGTTCTTTCACTATGTTGCCATCCTGTGAGAATATGCATCCTAAGTACTTGAAACCGTCCACCTGTTCTAACTTTGTTCCTCCTATTTGGCACTCAATCCGTTCATATTTCTTTCCCACTGCCATTACTTTCGTTTTGGAGATGCTAATCTTCATACCATAGTCCTTACATTTCTGATCTAGCTCTGAAATATTACTTTGCAAACTTTCAATCGAATCTGCCATCACAACTAAGTCATCCGCATATGCGAGACTGCTTATTTTGTGTTTACATATCTTAATCTCACCCAGCCAGTCTGTTGTTTTCAACATATGATCCATAAATAATATGAACAACAGTGGATACAGGTTGCAGCCTTGTCTTACCCCTGAAACTACTCTGAACCATGAACTCAATTTACCGTCAACTCTAACTGCTGCCTGACTATCCATGTAAAGACCTTTAATTGCTTGCAAAACTTTGCCTCCTATTCCATAATCTCGTAGAACAGACAATAACTTCCTCCTAGGAACCCGGTCATAGGCCTTTTCTAGATCTATAAAGTATAGAAACAATTCCCTGTTCCATTCATAACACTTCTCCATTATTTGCCGTAAGCTAAAGATCTGGTCCTGACAACCTCTAAGATGCCTAAACCCACACTGATTTTCACCCAATTGGTCCTCAACTAATACTCGCACTTTCCTTTCAACAATACCTGAGAAGATTTTACCCACAACGCTGATTAAAGAGATACCTCTGTAGTTGTTACAATCTTTTCTGTTTCCATGTTTAAAGACTGGTGTGATTACTGCTTTTGTCCAGTCTGATGGAACCTGTCCCGACTCCCAGGCCATTTCAATTATCCTGTGTAGCCATTTAAGACCTGACATTCCACTGTATTTGATGAGTTCTGACTTAATTTCATCCACCCCAGCTGCTTTATTGCACTGCAATCTATTGACCATTTTCTCCACTTCCTCAAATGTGATCCTATTTCCATCATCATTCCTGTCCCATTCTACCTCGAAATCTGAAACATTACTGATCGCATTTTCACCTACATTGAGCAACTCTTCAAAATATTCCCTCCATCTGCCCAAGGCATCCATAGGATTCACCAGCAGTTTTCCTGACCTGTCCAAAATACTTGTCATTTCCTTCTTACCTCCCTTTCGAAGACTGCTAATTACGCTCCAGAATGGTTTTCCAGCAGCTTGACCCATAGTCTCCAACCTGTTTCCAAAGTCTTCCCAAGATTTCTTCTTGGATGCTGCAATTATCTGTTTGGCTTTGTTTCTTTCTTCAACATTACTTTCTCTGTCTGCCTGAGTTCTTGTATGTAGCCATTTCTGATACGCCTTCTTTTTCCTTTTACAGGCTGCCTTGACTGTGTCATTCCACCAAGCTGTTTGCTTCATCCTACTTTTACACACTACTGTTCCAAGACATTCTCCAGCCACTTCTAGTACTGTGTGCCTGTACCTTGTCCATTCCTTTTCCAATGACTGTAATTGACTACATTCAACTAACTGGTACCTTTCTGAGATCGCTGTTATGTACTTGTGCCTGATTCCCTTATCCTGAAGTTTCTCCTCTCTTATCCTCCTACATATGGACCTGACCTCCTGCACTTTCGGCCTCACAATCTCAATGTCACTGCAGATTAAATAATGATCAGTGTCATCAAAGAATCCCCTGAATACACGTGTGTCCCTCACAGCCTTCCTGAATTCCTGATATGTTATTATATAGTCAATGACAGATCTGGTTCCCCTGCCTTCCCAAGTGAACCGGTGAATGTTCTTATGTTTAAAAAAGGAGTTCGTGATTACTAAGCCCATACTGGCACAGAAATCCAAGAGTTGTTTTCCGTTCCTGTTGGCCTCCATATCCTCTCCAAATTTGCCCATAACTTTTTCATACCCTTCTGTTCGATTTCCAATCCTGGCGTTAAAATCACCCATGAGCAGAACACTGTCCTTGTCCTTTACTCTAACAACTACATCACTGAGTGCCTCATAAGAACTATCCATCTTATCTTGATCTGTCCCTTCACAATGCGAATATACTGACACAATCCTAATTTTCTTGCTAGACACTGTCAAATCTATCCACATCAGTCGTTCGTTTACATACCTTATTGCAACTACGCTGGGTTCCATTTCTTTCCTGATATAAAGCCCTACACCCCATTGTGCTATTCCTGCTTTGACTCCTGACAGGTAGACTTTGCATTCTCCCACTTCCTCTTCTTTCTCACCCCTTACCCGAATGTCACTAACAGCTAAAACGTCCAGCCCCATCTTACTTGCAGCCTCTGCCAGCTCTACCTTCTTCCCAGAGTAGCCCCCATTGATATTAACAGCTCCCCATCTCATTACCATTTGTTTGCCAAGTCGTATCTTAGGAGTCCCTGGTTTGTCAGTTAGAGGTGGGACTCCGTCACCTCCAAAGGTCCGAGGCATTTTGCTCTGATTGTTGCCAGCATCATATTTAAAGTACCAGGGAAGCAGGTTGCTAGCCTTACTTGCCCCGAGTCCCATTGAGTTTTACCCCTAACGGCTGAGGGACTAACCGGTGGATTTGGTAGTCTTTGCCGTATGAGCACAAAGGTGACCACGACACAGAATATGTCCGAGATGCCCAGCCTTATTCCAAAGTAACTGGTATCCCGACTGTCGGGACCACTTACTTGGCCACTCATACGTTGCCCGTGGTTCATGAACTAGGACATGACTACAGGAACCCACACCATGAACCATATCTTTTCAGTAATTAAAATATACAGTCAGTTTTACATAGGACTTTGCAATATGTGCGTTGTATGATTATATGATAGCGGAACAAACACTGGTAGCAGTTACTTCTGTAAAATATCTGGGAGTATGCGTGCGGAACGATTTGAAGTGGAATGATCATATAAAATTAATTGTTGGTAAGGCGGGTACCAGGTTGAGATTCATTGGGAGAGTGCTTAGAAAATGTAGTCCATCAACAAAGGAGGTGGCTTACAAAACACTCGTTCGACCTATACTTGAGTATTGCTCATCAGTGTGGGATCCGTACCAGATCGGTCTGACGGAGGTGATAGAGAAGATCCAAAGAAGAGCGGCGCGTTTCGTCACAGGGTTATTTGGTAACCGTGATAGCGTTACGGAGATATTTAATAAACTCAAGTGGCAGACTCTGCAAGAGAGGCGCTCTGCATCGCGGTGTAGCTTGCTCGCCAGGTTTCGAGAGGGTGCGTTTCTGGATGAGGTATCGAATATATTGCTTCCCCCTACTTATACCTCCCGAGGAGATCACGAATGTAAAATTAGAGAGATTAGAGCGCGCACGGAGGCTTTCAGACAGTCGTTCTTCCCGCGAACCATACGCGACTGGAACAGGAAAGGGAGGTAATGACAGTGGCACGTAAAGTGCCCTCCGCCACACACCGTTGGGTGGCTTGCGGAGTATAAATGTAAATGTAAATGTTCTCATCTGTATGGCATTGCACGCCGTAGGGCGTGGAACCATGCACTGATTCGGTTGGGAATGGTGTTATAAAGCCGTTGTATCCGCTCCTGAGGCACTCTAACTCACAACTGTTGTAAATTATTCTCTGTATCCTGGATATTGGCACTGGGAAGAAGTTGACGTCTGCGATGACACGACACACGATCCATCAGGGACAGATATGAGGTTCTTTCCGGGCATGGGAGCACTTCAACATCACACAGGCAGTTCATAGAAATGCAGGCATATGTAGACGAGCATTGACTTGTTGAAAAATAGCACCACGACTCTGTTGCATGAGGGGTAACATATGAGAATGGAGGATGTCCGTGACGTACTGTTGTGCCGTCACAGTTCCCTTAATCACTACCAGCCGTGATGTGAAGTCATAGCTGATGGCTCCCCAAACCAAGACGCCAGGAGTAACACAGCTGTGAGTCTCCAGAACATTGGGAGAACGGGAGATTTCCCCAGGTTGTCGCCATGTCGCCGACAATGGTCATTCATGGCAGGCTACATATGGGATGCTAATTCCGTATTCTGACTGTTGCTAGTCTCCGACCAAAGGTGTGAGATACCACAGAATGTTGCAGTGAATTCATGACTTGCTCTCGGAAGGCAGACGAAGACATGAAGGAGTTATGATTTGCTTGGTGCAGAATACGGCGATCCTCCCTTGTGGTGGTCAGACATGATCGACCAGAAACTTGACGACGACTACGCCTGACCTGATGTTCCCATGCAGTCCAACATCGGGTAACTGTCATATCTGAATGCCCCATAAATGTGGATGCTGCAAGATTCGAGCAACCGGCAGTGCAATAGAGGTCCCTGACAGCAGGCTGCTACATGGATAAACTGTGTCTGAGACAGAAGGATGTTCCGCAAGATCGAATGGGGAAAATTGAGTTGAGTATAAATTTAGTTGGAAGAGCATCTCAACGGTTGCTGTTAGCGGATATTTGGACAATTCTTCGCAGTATCTAAGGATATTCGGTTTTGCTGTACGATTAAGATGAATCATCACACTGAGATTACTGTAAGAAGATTAAAATCTCAAGACACAATGGCGACAGACTCTCTGGGAATTTTTTTATACTACTGGCCATTAAAATTGCTACACCAAGCAGAAATGCAGATGATAAACGGGTATTCATTGGACAAATATATTATACTACAACTGACATGTGATTACATTTTCACGCAATTTGGGTGCATAGATCCTGAGAAATCAGTACCAAGAACAACCACCTCTGGCCGTAATAACGGCCTTGATACGCCTGGGCGTGGAGTCAAACAGAGCTTGGATAGCATGTACAGGTACAGCTGTCCATGTAGCTTCAACACGATACCACAGTTCATCAACAGTAGTGACTGGCGTATTGTGACGAGCCAGCTGCTCGGCCACCATTGACCAGGCGTTTTCAATTGGTGAGAGATCTGGAGAATGTGCTGGCCAGGGCAGCAATCGAATATTTTCTGTATCCAGAAAGGCCCGTACAGGACCTGCAACATGCGGTCGTGCATTATCCTGCTGAAATGTAGGGTTTCGCAGGGATGACTTAATATCTGAGGTCATCAGCCCCTACAACTTAGAACTACTTAAACCTAACTAGCCTAAGGACATCACACACATCCATGCCCGAGGCAGGATTCGAACCTGCGACCGTAGCGGTCGCGCGGTTCCAAACTGAAGCGCCTAGAACCGCTCGACCACTGCGGCCGGCTAATGAACGGTAGAGCCACGGGTCGTATTACGTCCACTGTTAAAAGTACCGTCAATGCGAACAAGAGGTGACCGAGATGTGCAACCCATACCATCACCCCGGGTGATACGCCAGTATGGCGATGACGAATACACGCTTCCAATGTGCGTTCACCGCGATGTCGCCAAACACGGATGCGACCATCATGATGCTGTAAACAGAACCTCGATTCATCCAAAAAAATGACGATTCGCCATTCGTGCACCCAGGTTTGTCGTTGAGTACACCATCGCAGGCGCTCCTGTCTGCGATGCAGCTTCAAGTGTAACCGCAACCTTGGTCTCCGAGCTGATAGTCCATGCTGCTGCAAACGTCGTCGAACTGTTCGTGCAGATGGTTGTTGTCTTGCAGACGTCCCCATCTGCTGACTCAGGGATCGAGACGTGGCTGCACGATCCGTTACAGCCTTGCGGATAAGATGCCTTTCATCTCGACTGCTAGTAATACGAGGCCATTGAGATCCAGCACGGCGTTACGCATTACCCTCTTGAACACACCGATTCCATATTCTGCTAACAGTCATTGGATCTCGACCAACGCGAGCAGCAATGTCCCGATACGATAAACCGCAATCGCGATAGGCTACAATCCAACCATTATCAACGTCGGAAACGTGATGGTACGCATTTCTCCTCTTTACAGGAGGCATCACAACAACGTTTCACCAAGCAACGCCAGTCAGCTGCTGTTTGTGTATGAGAAATCGGTTGGAAACTTTCCTCATATCAGCACGTTGTAGGTGTCGCCACCCGCGCCAATCTTGTGTGAATGCTCTGAAAAGCTAATCATTTGCATATCACGGCATCTTCTTCCTGTCGGTTGAATTTCACGTCTGTCGTACGTCATCTTCGTGGTGTAGCAATTTTACAGACTGAAGTATGAGCCACAGTGAGACGTAGCCACCGGCAGGGATGGACTCGCGTCCGAACGAGCAGGGGTCTATATCCTCCTCCGGCTATCCGAATCCGATTTATGTTTCCGTAAATTACTTCAAATGAATGCCGAGATGGTTCCTTCAAAAACGTTGCTGACGATTTTCTTCCCTTTCATGGTCTAACCGAGATTCGTGGTCTAACCGAGATTGTGGTCCATCCCTGAGGACCGCACAGTCAACAATACGAATAATCCAATCTTCTTCCCTTTTCTTGAACATTTGCAGCATGAAGAAGCTTCACGTACACTCGTACATGGAAATGTGCGAAAGGTGCTATCCCTCACAGATATGTATGTGATTTACCACTAGAAACCAGACGACTGACAGTGTGAAGCAATGTGGGCGTTATTTGTGACGAGAACAAGAGGCACGAAAACAACTATTTTTCCGTTCTTCGATTATAAATGGGACAGAAAGGAAAAACGTTTCATTTATTGAAAATGACAAATTGTATTTGTAGGTTTTAGTACAGATGCGTGTTAAATCGAGGTTATGTAATCAGATCCCAGCAGATATTTATAACGCCCAAAGACACATCAGACAGGTTCTCTGCACGATAGGGCTCCGTTTACTGGCCGGTCACATTGCTACAGGTTCCTTGCGGTTTCTGAAGAAACTCCAGCCGTATGCAAGCGTGTTTATGTAATGCAGGTCACCCCGCAGACTTATATTTAATCACCCGCTAGCGCCACGTAAGGCTATAATGACGATAAATAACACATTGCCTATAGTGTTACCCGAAAGCGCTACTTTTAGTTACATTTGCACGACAATTAAAAACTCATCAGAGAGTTTGAAACATTCAGATAAACATGATAAATGTGTAAAACTTTCTCGGTTTACTTTCCACGTCTGATCTGGGTCAAAATTTGAGCTTTCCACAGAAATTCTCCGTCGTCTTTGTCAGGAACAGCTGATGTCGTGGCTGTTGTTGCAGTTACCATTTATAGCCCATTGACGGCTTGTGATTGGTAGGCGTCCGTCATCACTACGTCATGCTTTCAGAGATCGTCTCGAGTCTGCACTGGTAGCCCCACTGCTCTCGCGGCGAAGTAAGTAATTCAGTGCATTTCTCTGTTTTCTCAGCTTTAAGAGCTGGCTTCTACGGAGCGCTAAGCTAATAGCCACTGCCTCCGTTGAGGATTTTGGGACACTATAATTTCTACTGTTTCTTTAATAACGTAATCTAAGTATGTAAAAGCGTGGCACAAGAATTAATTCTATCAAACATTATTCTGTGCTTATTTGTGAGAGTGTGCTCAGAAGTGCTGATTTCTCAAGTTCTCGATTTGTAACGTGCCTTTAGTGTTCTGCACAGCAGTCGGTAATAGTTCGGATAGGCTGACCGATGTAGTTGCTACCACGCTCACAACGAATCTTGTAAAATCCAGGGGCTCTGAGACTAAGACAGCCATTCACCAGGCGTAGCATCTCCTTCACCTTGTTAATGGTATCCTTTTCTGGAGTTACCATGAATTTAATTCATGTACCTACACGGCGTGACATCGAATCTACCTGACGATGCATTTTCTTGAGATAGTACCGTCAGACTGTTTGGTTGAAGTTGACATTTCTCTAGTAATTGGTGCTGTGGAGGCATTGTAACAAGTGGCGACTGTTCACAAGCCACATGTGGACGGTTGACTGCCTAAGGGATAGGACTATGGAAGACGCGTATCCTCCAGTGCGTCGAAGAAATGGGTCTGTGCACTATGGGACTTAACTTCTGAGGTCATCAGTCCCCTAGAACTTAGAAATACTTAAACCTAACTAACCTAAGCACAGCACACACATCCATGCCCGAGGCAGGATTCGAACCTGCGACCGTAGCGCTCGCGCAGCTCCAGACTGTAGCGCCTAGAACCGCTTGGCCACTCCGGCCGGCAGTGCGTCGAAGAAGTTATAACGATTCTGACCACCACGTGCATAGATTTTTCCGTATAGAAATGTAGTACCAAAGCTGAAATAAAAGAAATGTGTAACTTCGGCATTGGCAGCTTGACCAACGTAGCAGCCGAAGTTGAGAGTAACTAAAATCCGTAGCAGTAGTGGTCGTCAATGACTGTCACCTAATATCACGGCCGTGGCGTATAGTCCGCGATCAGTAGACAGTGCGCCAATTTCCTGAGTAAAATCTCGATCGTCACTTTGGCACTGCGGCGCGTCATGGAATGGGGTTTTGTGGCACTATTCATGCCTATCCTTCCATTCTATGGCCACATTTAATTCAGGGCCCACGTTCGTGCTCCTCCAGAACAGTAGACTTCGTGCTGCGATTGGGTTTCACCGACTCCACTTTCTTTTATAATGAACCACGCCAACACGATACTGCGATTCATATTACCTACCCACAGTCACATTAATTAACGCAGTTACTCTAAGAATATCTTACAGGTAAGCCTCCGAACCGGCATCAAATAGAAGGCTTTCACAAGGCCGTAGCCACGCGAAATAACAACACTAATAATCAAATGAAAAAAACTGACAGAATCAGAAACTTTAATATCAGAAATGAAGTAAACGTATGCGGCGTAAAAGAAAACCTAGAAGAACGGTAGAATCAACATCTACACGGAATGCCTCTTGAAAGTTTAGGAATGAAAACAGTGAAATACAATTCAATATAAAAATGAAAATTGGAAGTTGAGAACAGTAACAGACAGTAAATAAACTGGGAAGTGAAGAAAAAGAATCATTAAAACATAGTGTGGCATTAATTTTACGTTATTTCTGATTATTTCGTCATGGTGCTGATTTTCAGTTTTTTGTGTTATCTCCGTCCAGTGGTACAGAAACAACGCTTACTATTAATGACTGTCGGAAAGCGGAACACCAATCGAAAATTGTTACTGTGCAATGGAGTCACTGTACTACGTTTTCCATTACATGCTGTTAATTTGTATGAAGAGATGTCCCAGGTGCGGAAACCTTTCACCAGGAAGTTGCATAATAACAGAAACAACCGAACAAATGAGAATGTGAGAAGTTTCATTACGTGAACATGACATAAAACTTCAGAAGTCACTGTCGTTCTCCGCTAGTTTCACTGCTGGTAGTTTTATTAATCCTGTTTAAGATAAAGTTACAAAAATTCTCCAGCACTGAAAAAGACGTGACAATAGAATACTGTATTACACTAAACCACAGGAGTCTCGGATAATGTTAAGGGAATTTACGAATGGAAAAGTTGTTCTCGAACGACAACGGTGCTTAAACAACTTTAACTACACAAGCATGAAGATATTTTTGAAACTAACAAACGATGACAAACATTATCGGTTCTCGATCGCCAGTCTTTTGCATCATTAGTCAATACACTTTACGACATATAATGTAGCTAAATGTTCGTTAGCTATTTGCTATATCGATTAGTTAATACTGTTACGGCATGGACAATACGCTTCGATATCTTATATCTGTCAGAGATCCCATTCCTAATTCAAGGTCGGCCTAGGTGGCCGAGGGGTTCTAGGCGCAACAGTCTGGAACCGCGCGACCGCTACGGTCGCAGGTTCGAATCCAGCCTCGGGGATGGAATTATGTGATGTCCTTAGGTTAGTTAGGTTTAAGTAGTTCTAAGTTCTAGGGGACTGATGACCTCAGCAGTTAAGTCCCATAGTGCTCAGAGCCATTTGAACCTAATTCAAGAAAGGAGATGAAATCAGTGAAATTGTTATAATCATTAAGCATCACTAGTATTAGAACATAGTCAAAATAGCAACGAGATGGTCGAAATGGCACCACAGTGTTTGGTGTATGAGGCTGTTAGTGTATAAAGACGTTCATGTAAAGCATTCACTATCTTCGAAACGGAATACCGACTATAAAAAAAAGAAAAAGTCTCGAGAACTAATTCTTTAAGCGCTGTTGAACGATTGAATGTTCGGTTCCTTTATACCTTGTAAAAATAGCTCTTTAGAAATGTTGCAAATTAAAAGTATCACATTGTCATTTACAAGATCGCCCTATGATATTCCTCAACTAATTGTAACATATTAACTCTAACAGGTGAAACCGCAAATTCGGCGATTCCATCTCAATAATCAGAAAATCACTTAACAAATCTTTCGAATCTGTCATTCGAAATTTCAGTGCAGAAGTCGACTGCCGAACTTCATAGCGGAGTAGGATTCTTGACACATCGTAAATAGCCCTTTTAACGTTGTGAGCAATAAGTTCTTTGCAACGTCATTGTTAACGTCAGCGTCTGACAGCGCCATTGTATGTGAGCGCTTCTAAAAAAAGCTCGGTGATTTGTTGCGCTATCAAGATTGTTTTCCACATCCATTCCCTCACGTCCAGAAATAATAACAAAAACAAACACCGCATACCAGCGGGCGGCGGCCACTGGTGAAAGACCGTCGCCAAGGATTTCAAAAACTAACAACAGTATTGCAAAAGAAAAAAAGTAATAACAGAGATAAACGACAGTGTGTAGTACCGATGAGTCATCAGCAACAGGCGTAGCCATAGATATCACTAGTAAGCAATAACAAAGCATCAGTGTTGCTTTACTTAGCAGTACTGGAGTAACTGAGCTAACTGAAAACTATTGTACGGTATAGTACTGGATCAGGAAAAAGTGCTGTGGTGCCTTCCGAGTTAAGTAAATGGAAGCCAAAGAACAGTGATACTGTAAGTTAATTCGACTTTATAAATTTAAGTCAGTGATCATAGTTTTTTACTGATGAAGTTGATCGTTCTCGTATTTCACAAAATACCTGCTCAGTTCTGCATGGTCTAAAGTTTTTACTTACCTTCTCCGCCCATACTGCCAACCACGCAATTCACTTACGTGTGAGTCACCCTCTACCTATCACCCTGTGATATGTAAGAATTTAAAATGCCAGTCCGATTGAACGTAACGTCAATATGGAGACTGTTACGGGAATCGCCAAATCCCTTACTATGAATTCCTACTACAGTTGCGAGAATGACAATTTGGATTTCAATTCTTAGATACTTAATTTTAAAAATTTAACAGTTATTTGCTTCATTTCCCTAAAATCTGCCTCCGTTTCAGTTTCGTCACTGCCCTGTCGGTATTTTTATGACGTTTAAAATGCTTCAGACTCGTTTCCAGAAATAAGATAAAATCTCTGCGCTTCTCCACTTTTATCCAAAATTGTCTTTCGCAGCACTGTGAATTACAATGGATTTGATTTATATACTTATACGAGCAGCATACGTACAAATTTTAATCGAACAACAGTCTATTTTCATTTATTTATTTATTTATTGTTCCGTGGGACCAAATTAAGAAGTCTCCATGGTCATGGAACTAGTCTATACATGAAATTATAACACGATATTAGAAACAGATAAAATGAAATATAAAAAAACATATTCAGGTGGCAAGTCGTAAGTTTAAATGAAGAAAATCAATAATGTAACACTGGAATTTGCTTAATTTTTCAGCTCTTCCAGGAGCTCCTCGACAGAATAGAAGGAGTGAGCCATGAGGAAACTCTTCAGTTTAGACTTAAAAGAGTTTGGGCTACTGCTAAGATTTTTGAGTTCTTGTGGTAGCTTATTGAAAATGGATGCAGCAGAATACTGCACTCCTTTCTGCACAAGAGTCAAGGAAGCGCATTCTACATGCAGATTTGATTTCTGCCTAGTATTAACTGAGTGAAAGCTGCTAACTCTTGGGAATAGGCTAATATTGCTAACAACAAATGACATTAAAGAAAATATATACTGTGAGGGCAATGTCAGAATTCCCAGATTTTTGAATAGGGGTCGACAAGAGGTTCTCGAACTTACACCACATATAGCTCGAACAGCCCGTTTTTGAACCAAAAATACCCTTTTTGAATCAGAAGAATTACCCCAAAAAATAATACCATACGACATAAGCGTATGAAAATATGCGAAGTAGACTACTTTTCGTATTGAAGTGTCACTTATTTCAGATACTGTTCTAATGGTAAATAAAGCAGCATTTAGCTTCTGAACAAGATCCTGGACATGGGCTTTCCTCAACAGCTTACTATCTATCCGAACGCCTAGGAACTTGAACTGTTCCGTCTCGCTTATAATATACCTATTCTGTCTGATCAAAATATCGGTTCTTGTTGAATTGTGAGTTAGGAACTGTAAAAACTGAGTCTTACCGTGATTTAGCATCAAATTATTTTCCACAAGCCACGAACTTATTTCATGAACTACATTATTTGTTACTGTTTCAATATTACACACAAGATCCTTCACTATCAAGCTGGTGTCATCAGCAAACAGAAATATTTTTGAATCACCTGTAATACTAGAAGGCATATCATTTATATAAATAAGAAACAGCAGTGGCCCCAGCACCGACCCTTGGGGAACGCCACACTTAACAGTGCCCCAGTGGGACTGAACATCACTATCACTCTCAATATTGCGGAGAATTACCCTCTGCTTTCTGTTCTTAAAGTAAGAGGCGAACCAATTGTAAGCTACTCCCCTTACTCCATAATGGTCCAAATGGCTGGCACGTAGGCGTGCAGCATTGCGTCAGAAAAGTCATAAAAACCGCGACTATCGTCTTTGAACTTGCCTTTGACTAAAAAGTTTGTATAACAGGCGGCCGATAGACATGTTTACGGTACATGGACGAGTATTCATTTGCACATACACTTGACGAAACGCTTCAGAGTAAGATAACAATTAATTTTGCAAAAGTGTAACTATAATCAGTTTGGCTGTGGTTCAAACATAGATGATTTTTATTGAAATGAAAGCTATTATAGCGACCTTAATTACAACCCTGTAACTGACACATCTAATTCTTCCACTTTTATTAGTTGTAAATGTCGCACCCCGGAGCATTACTTTAATTAGTCTGCCTGATTGCAATACGCCGCACGTAAATCCATTATTTGTTAATAACGTATGCAATTATCGTAAGTTAATTCACCAAGCTGGACAGAATTGTAAGTCCATCTCTATAACTATATTGTTCCATTATGTTCCCTTTACAGAATAACGTTGTTCAAATAAAATACCGCTTTTGTGCTCAACAAGATACAATACAAAAGTAATCCTCTCAAAGATAGACAAAATATTATATTGAGAGCCCGCGATGATGATGGTAGTTTTACTACAAATATTTTCAGTCGCTGATGCACATTATTATGTTTGCCAGTATCGGTGTTAGCCACCTTCAGATCTGTTACAGTAAATATATAAGAAAAATCACAGTTAACAGCTGCATTATAGTAAGCATAATAAACTATAGTTCATATTTGTATTGTGTCTGCAAATAATGTAAGCACAATGTGCAAATATACCATTTTTTTTCTAGTGCTCACTACAAAATGTTTTCTGACGTTTTTCTGTACACCATTGTGCTGTTAGATGAATTGTATTGGCATCTTTATATGTTCATATATAAACAAAATAGACGGCGAGCTTTATAATGTATGCTGAATAGTACACTCTTAAGCATTTGAAGAGTGAATATGGTATACGTTCTAGTTTTCATTCTTTTATAAAACGAGTTTTCAGTGCTGTTGTGTTCTCGGTACTCTGTTGCATCTCCTTAGACTTGATCTTGGTACCAAGCCACGTAGCAAGTCTTTCAAACATAAATTAGTAGATGGCGCATGATCTTTGTGCCAAGCTGTGTTCCGCACTGGAGGTTGAAAATTTAAAAGTATGAGAACTGGTTTCTATTGACTGTAGTTCGACTAGCTAAAAACCTAATACTGTACTATACAAGTAAAATGAAGTGCCTCTTCCTGTGGTCACAGGCTGCTTTTGTGAGTACTACTAATGTTACACAGAATTTCTATAGTGTTATAAGAAACAGTATGAAAAGTATCTAAAGTTGTTGCAGGGTAGGTTGTGCTGAGAAATAATTGTTATGAAAAACATACGTTGTGCCTTTTCCGAGTTAATTAGCATTGAATTTAGACAATCACGTCATTGCAGCTGAAGCGGCCCGCCAGAGACGGTGTCGCCAAACTTATGCTTTTTTTGGTTTCCTAAAATCGAACAAAAGAGCGATACAAAAAGTGGACGTAAGAAGGTAGTAAGAATCGAACCCGAGCCAAAGGCTGAGCATTCTCGTGTGCTGTCATCTACGCTATGGGAACATCTGACTCGAATTGTATCTTCCGGAACACTTCATAGGCTAGTTTCAATGTTAAGTAACTCGGAAACGGTGCAACGTAACCTGAAACGCCCTTGCAAGCTTTTCAGACTATTAGAAAGTCTATGTAACATTAGTAATACTCAGAAAAACAGCCTGTGACCACTGGAAGCGAATATCACAGGTTACCCAGAAATATGCACTAATCGTCTACGTCTTCTAATTTAAATAAATCCACGTCATGATGTACGTACAATTCTCCAAAATGCGGGAACATCAATAAAATGTGCTTAGTTTATTTGATATTCATAATAGTCACAGTTACGCCCAAGCTAATATTTTGATCAATGTTTCCTTTTACTTTTCTTTGACGAAATCTCTCTTATTTTAGTCGATGCTGGAGTGTTGTTTTACGTAATGTTACAGCGATCCTTCTGTCGTTTTAGCACTACTGATATTCCCTCAGTTCCATAAGCGTCACTCACTTTCACATCTATACCGCCCGTCCAAAAAGTTCCGAGTTCGATTTCATTGCTAGGGCGCTGCAGTCATGGACTGTGCGGCTAGTCCCGGCGGAGGTTCGTGTCCTCCCTCGGGCATGGGTGTGTGTGTTTGTCCTTAGGATAATTTAGGTTAAGTAGTGTGTAAGCTTAGGGACTGATGACCTTAGCAGTTAAGTCCCATAAGATTTCACACACATTCGATTTCATTCCTGGAATATAAGTAACGTCGGCACAGTACAGTAACACCTTGAACTAACAACTGCCAACAACAGATGTGCATTCGACCAGTTAGTTGCGAGCAGGCAGTGTGTGATGATGATGTTTCCTTTGTGGGCCGCTCAACTGCCCGGTCATCAGCGCCCGTACAAAGTCCCAATTTTTACATAGTCCAATCTAGCCACTGTTACGAATGATGAGGACAAAACAAACACCCAGTCCCCCGTCAGAGAAAATCCCCAGCCCGGCTAGCCACTAGATCACGAGCTGCGGATGTACGTGTTCTGAAAGTGTATCAACGTTGTTGTGTGTCAAATTGCAATGGAGCAAGGAACTGAACATCTCTAAATCGAGTGTTCAAGTCGTTCTCCAGAAGCCTTTGAAGAAGAGAAAAGTATGTGCACAGTTTGTCTCACACATTGACACACTAATAAAAACAATCGCGCATGAACGCTTGCCGCGACTTGATTTACATGCAAAACGCGGACAGTCCTTTCCTGGAAAAAATCATCACGGGTTACGAGATTTGGTTTTATCAATACAAACTTACCACAAAGTGACAGAGGGCAGAAATTAACATGAAGGACTAATGCTTTGACGACATAATCAACATTCAGGCCAATGTGACGTGCGAGTTGAATGACATCCAAAAGAAGGACTTTTCTGTCACTTTCATGTGGTTCTATGAACTTTCTATGCGTCGTACTCAAGTGGTGAGCGGCTATGCAGTGGAACACCTGAAGCATTAAAGGCACCATCTTAACTTTTCTCTACTTTTAATTATTATTCCAGTCTCGAGACTCTTTGGACTGACAGGGTACATCTACATCTATAACCCGCGAGCAACCTTAAGGTGTGTAGCCGAGGGGACTTTGTGTTCCATTGTCACTTCCCACTTTTCCTGTTCCGTCGCGAATGGTCCCCGAGGAGAATGATTGCTAGTGAGACTCCGTGTGAGCTGGAATCTCTCTTATCTTACCTTCATGACCTTTTCGCCAGATGTACGTAGGAGGAAGCAATGCAGAGTACGTCAGAAAAATGTATACAAACTTTAAGGAACGAAAAGTATTACTTATGTGTTTATTTTACATTTAATAACTGATCACACATGTTGTACAACCTTCAGTTTAGCACATGGTTACTTTAAATGTTCAGAATGTTGACCGATGGCGGCTATACACATAACAGAACGACGAGCGGTCGCCGCAACTACGTCAGTCAATGTTACAGTGGAGATCGCTGCTCATGTCGCTGTAATCTCCTGGCGAAGTTCCTCCAGCGTGCATGGCTTACATCGATAGACGTTATCTTTCACATTTCCCCACAAGCAAAAGTCCATAGGTGTTAGGTCTGGTGACCGTGGAGGGAACTCAATGGGCCCTCTTCGTCCAATCCAATGCTCCGGAAAATTTTCATCCAGGAAAGCTCGTACGGCTAGGTGGTAGTGTGGCGGCGCCCCGTCCTGTTGGTAGAACACCTCTTCATCAGCTCCATAAAGTACACGTATACCTGGCAAAATTGATGCGCGTAACATTTCAAGGAACACTTCTCCAGTGACAGTAGCATCAAAGAAAAAGGGTCCTACTACGCCCCTAGTTGATAATCCACACCACACATGAACCCATGGTAGATTGCCCGCTTTACCCATATAAACATGCGGATTTTCCGGTGCCCAGTACACAATGTTATGCCGATTCACGGTTCCATTAAGCTTAAATTGTGTCTCGTCACTCCAGACTACCTTCGTCACAAATTGGTCGTCGTCAGTTACCATTTGCTGATACTATTCGCAAAATTGCATTGGGCGATCACGATCGTCATCATTAATCGCGTGCAGTAATCGTGGAATGTTAACTTTTCACTTAACATATTTCAGAATTCTTCGTGTACTTGTGCTGTTAACCCCCACTTCACATGCACGTTGCGTAGCAGACTTCTGTGGAGAATTACGACGTTTCCAATACGAGGGCCGACGAAGCAGGGCTTGTAGCTGTACGCTGTCTTCCTGATCTTCCTTGTGCATATCGCAAATCGTTCCATGCAATTCAGACTTGTAAATGATGTGTTTAATTGTTAGGCGGGTTGGCGGTTCTGTTTCAGACTTCCACCTCCACTGACATTGCACTTCAACGGCATTATCATACTTGAAAAACCACTTCACAATACATTTTCGTTGCTCGAATGTCAAGCGTGCTCCAGCCATCTTGTTTTCTCAATATCGAGACGAAAGTGCTAACATCTGTTGAGCCAAACACCACACTACAACACGCTCGTAACTCAAATTGTACAATATCGATATATCGATAGAGCCTGACAAAGAGTGTATACATTTTTCTGGCGGACTCTGTATACTGGCTGAAGCATCTAGTAACCTATTCTTTCAGAATTTTAACAGTAAGCCACACTGTGATGCAGATCATCTCCCGTGATGCGCCTGCCACTGAAATTGGCTGAGCATCTACGTGACGCTTTGGCGCTTAGTAAATGCACTGTAGCGAAACGCGCTGCCCTTAGTTAGATCTTCTACATTTCCCCTACAATCTTATCAGATGTAGATCCAATATTGGCAAGTTATATTGAAATACTGGTCGAAGAGAGTTTTGTAAGCTACCTCGTTGGTTTACTTTTCAGTAACATGTTTCACTCAGAAACACGAACCACACCTCGGTTCATCAGTCGGTAATAGGATTTCCTCCTCAGATTCTTATTTATTTGTCACCAACGAACTGGTGCTGTAGTTAAGTAAGATACTGCAAAAACACATTTCAAAACACTTGACTCTTATGGAACCTCTGATAAGACTGCATGAGGTTCGATCTCCCATCGACGTTCAGCTGCGCTAGTTCTCCACATCTAACCACCTCCACGTCGATGTGACATCAAAGTGAAATTAACATTCTGTCTTTGGATATTTTTTCGAGGGTTGCTGCATTGCATTATGATGTGTTCTGACAAAGTCACTTTTTTTCTGTTTGAGTAACACGGTGCATTAGATTAATACACGACAACTACAGTTTTCCTTTTTCTCACTAAGCTGGGTGTTAATATGGCATCCTAAGCTAGTTAAATTTATCAGATGTTCTCCAATTAATGAACTACATTTTTGGAGCGCTGCATCGCGCGGAGAGACTTTTCTGTTTCCTTGTGATGGGAGGGAGCTTATAAGCCGGCTGCGGCTGGCGTCAGGAACCTGTCCCTGCGCGTCTCCCCACGCCACAGGCCACACGCCTCGCCCAAACTCTGCCTCTTTTGGCCTGCAGCCTTGACACAGCGCTGCCACTACATACCGCCTAAATCGGTTGAACGACGCCCATTTCATTCATGGTAGCATGTGCGTCGTGCAAGGCGTCAAGAAGTTCTTATGAGGTATTTTATTCAAATACAATTAAAAAGGAAGTAAGTTATTTTCTCACTGTTCAGCAGTTCTCACATTGGGCCTGAAAGCGTTCTTAGACGAAGAACTGGTGTAGATTTGTGGCGTCACAACGCGGAATTTTACATTCCACAGCACTCAGAAGCGTGAAAGGCTAAATAAGAGAAGTCTGAAGTTTGCTTCGTGGTGAGGAAAATGACCCACGAGATAAGAGAGCGTGCTCTACTTCACAAGAGGAACCTGAGAGACCCCATATTGGATTACGTTGTTTGGTTTTGAAGCTAATATTTTGTGGGTGTTATGTTATTAAAAAATGGTTCAAATGGCTCTGAGCACTATGGGACTTAGCTTCTAAGGTCATCAGTCCCCTAGAACTTAGAACTACTTAAACCTAACTAACCGAAGGACATCACACACATCCATGCCCGGGGCAGGATTCGAACCTGCGACCGCAGCGGTCGCGCGGACCGCTCGGCCACCCCGCCGGCGTTATGTTATTACTTACGTCCTACGAATATAAGCTGTTTCAAATCTACATTACAATTAGGAGCTCTAGAAAACGCATCATTTTTGGTACATTTGTTATAATAAAATGCCAGGAGGCCTGACGAATGGTTAAGGAATTTTCTTATTCAAATTTTTCGTATTATAACTTGTTATGAAAAAGTGTGCTGATTCAAGGCAATGGCGCTTTGAACAATTATCAAAAACGTGGGTTCTTAGTACAAGTCTCTACAATTCAGTGTCAGTTAATGACATATCGGCGATTAAAGCATTCAAGATGTTGTAACATAAAAGAGATAAAGTGAGAATAAAGAAATCATTTTAATCTTATGTGGAAGACTGTTTTACATTTGTAAATTAGTATAGTACTATTTGTAATTGAAGTTTTAAAAGGTGACGTTCCTACTGTCTGGACATGAGACTTTCCTTTTCGCCTTGTATCAAGTACATGGATATTGAAGTATGCTAAAGTCAGAACAACATTGGTAGCATATGAACAAGGGTGGAAATGTGCGTTTTGATTGAGTTACTATAGCCATTTTACACGCGTTCATTTTCGTAAACAAACTCTGTGACCTGTGAGTCAGGTACAGCAGACACATACTGCTGGAGAGCGTTGCGGCCGCAGCTCACGATGATGATCACATTCCGTGTGAAGCACCATATCGTTTCTAAGTATGCACCAAAGACGATGGAAACATCACCTAACGTGCTTCACAATGAGAAACACGTCCCGTACGAGGACAGCTCCATGCAGAATGACGATGAATGGTAAAAAAAAAAAAGTCGGTGGAATAACTATCCGTCTGCACGTAATGTAATGATTTACTCAAATTCTTAAGAAAAGGCATCTGAAAACAGAATAGAAAGTCTACTTATTCGGCTCTTCAACAAGTGTATTAAGTGGAGCACATGGCTCAAATTCAGTGCAGAGTGTAACTTTTTGCACTTGCGAAAAAGTTAACTTCTATCGCAATATGGACCTTAATTGAAACGAGTGCACCTTTCAGACACTGTGCTTTAGAATTCGATAGAGGCCCACCGTAAGAGCCGCGCGGGGTAGCCGCGTGGTCTCAGGTGCCTTGTCACGGTCCGGGCGGCCTGCTCCGTCGGAGGTTCGAGTCCTCACTCGGGCATGGGCGTGTGTTTGTTGTCCTTAGCGTAAGTTAGTTTAAGTTAGCGTAAGTAGTGCGTAAGCTTAGGAACCGATGACCTCAGTAGTTACCAATTTTTTTTTTCTTTTTTGCACCGTAAGAACCAAGAATGGAAGGACTGGAGAAAGAGTTCCAGAAACATTATCTCACGCTATTTTCGAAAATCATCGGTGTTTTCAATGCACTCTCCAGGTCAAGACGACTCGGACAGTGCGGATGATGTTAAGACTCACGCCATTTCATCGCTCGATGAAAAAATGTAAAGCACATTAGTGAAGATCTATGAAAGTTGTCAAATGAAACTTCGTTCTCATTCTGTGAAACAATGGAAATCAGTTACGGACAAGAAAACAAAATTAAAGCCTTCCAGTTTACGCTTTTTGATAAAGGATTATATGCGAGGTTTAGAGATAAAATTTTATTTATCACCTTGGAAGAATATAGTTACGAAATTAATTTTTCCTTTGATCACACGTACACGGGGGTGGTCAAACATATGGAAACACCAGAAACACAGCACATTACCATGCCTAATATATAGTAGGAAAACTGTTGGTCTACAAAGTAGCTTTCAGTCGTCTCGGGATGGATAAATGCACGTCCTATATGTGTTTCAAGGCATGTTATACCTTTATTCCTGCAAAACAGTGGCAAGTTCAGGTTCCGATGACCAAGGTGGAAAGTGATCACGCCATGCACCCTTCTCTCGAAAGCAGACCACAACGGTTCAATCATGTTGGGATTAGGTGACTGTGGTGACAGAGGAGATGCGACAGTTCACCCTCATGCTCACAAAACCAGTCCTGGACAATGAGAGCTGTGTGAACAGGGGCCTTCCGTCATGGAGCACGGCATCACCACTGGCTAACAAGCTTTATATTTGGGATAGACCTGATCAGTCAAAATGGTCACATAATCTTTGGCAGTAATACGACTTTGCAGGGTACCCTTGGGTATTATAAAATAAATACCACGATATGGCTGCCGAAACCATCACCAAACCCCCGCCATATTCCGCTCTTGGAACGCAAACTCGGCCAGAAGTTGGAAACAATGTGCAACATAACTCATCGGACCACATGAATTTCTTCCGTTGCTCCATAGTCCAGATTTTATAGCTTCAGCACCACATTTTCCTGTTACGGGCATTTGCATCACTGATGGTAGGATTTAGAATTGCAGGTCTCCTTGCAGTTCCCTACTTATGGAGCTAACTTCATGCTGTTTTAGTGCTTACAGGGGTCGCAAGTGTGACATTTAGTTCTGCAGCGACTTTTGCAGCTGTCGTCCTCTTTATTTTTCCTCAAGTCCTCTTCAATGACCGTCCGTCAGGATCACTCAATACACATTTGCTTCCGCGTTGTGATTTAGCGAATTATGTTTCTCTGCTTTCCCTATATAAGATATAAATGTTCGATTTGGTGCCTCATGACACACTAAGCACTTCGGCTACCTTGGTTACGGGAGCAGCCACAATATGGGCACCAACAATTTTTCCACGTTCGAATTCACTTAGCTCCGAGCGGCTGCTCCCTGCGGAGGTTCGAGTCCTCTCTCGGGTGTGTGTGTGTGCGCTTGTCCTTAGGATAATTTAGGTTAAGTAGTGTGTAAGCTTAGGGAATGATGACCTTAGCAGTTAAGTCCCATAAGATTTCACACACATTTGAACATTTGAACTTAGCTCCGAGATAATTCACTCACAACTATACAAAACACTGTCCTGACCACCACTTACACTTGCAACGTATTGAGGACTGTGCCGTTGATTGTCAAATACAACACTTGTTATTAGTAGGATGGATGAGTCTGAAGAGAAGCAGCAAGTTTGCTGACATTCGGTTGAAAACTGATAAGTTTTAGTCGCAAATCATCAAGGTTTCCCAAGTTCAATCTCTTCCGCTGTTTTATGAAATATTGTATGCGCGTGGGTGAAACCAGCTTCAAACATGTATGAAGTTGGGAATGTGAGTAAGAAAGGTTCGGCTTCTGTTCTGAGTTGGGATATTTCGTGGGAGTATTGTAACTGCTCCAAAATTCATTGAGTGTTTTATTTCCAAACAACGCTTTAGCTACACATATTTCAATCAGTTCATCTTCTAAGCCAGATTCACCACCTTCATTATCTATTTTTACATCAAATGGGGTGGCAAACCGTTCGGGGATATACATATTCTCCAAGTCTTCGAAACGTGCTTTAAAGTCTTCTCTTAATTTATCAGGATGTTTAATATATGGGGTGAGTCAACTGCCCCTACCGATGTCGTTTTATGTAACCTGTAATGCTACAGCTGGCCTTCATAAACCATGCGCGAGATTTTCATACTCCTTCGCTTGCTACGTGCAAACCATTACCCCTACAGAAAAATGTGCAGGACCTTTCTGTAGGAAATGTAATATAGTTAAATTTTGTACTGGAATACGTTTTCGCTGGAGGCCACGGTTTTCGAATTATTCAAGAGAAACGTGCAAAAGAGACCTTCAAACGTACCACCGCTCCACACTCATTCCTCACCAGCCGGGATTTCTATTACGTTGTTCGTGGCACTCCCTCCAAGCACTGTACAAAATTTCCGACTATGCGAAGTATTCCCGATATTGATCTCTTATAGTCTCAATAAATCGTGTTATTACGCCACCAGCATAGTCGGCTACTTCGTTAACATTATTAGCTTAAACATGCCCAGGAGGTAATGAATCAAAAACGACTTTTGTAAACGTTACGCTGAAACTACATTACATCGACCATTCGATGAAAACTTAACGCTTGCAAACACAGTAATTTCGTACTCAGAAGGCCTTACGAATACAACTATGTAATTGTTTATTTTATGCTGTTAAAATTCACAAATTTTTAGATAAAATTTAGCCAAATGTCAATTTTACAGTTTGTAAGTGCTCAGCTAATCCGGCGGCGTAATAAGACCAAAAATGTCGAACGTGGGAAATAATTCGTACAGTCGCAAATATTTCTACAATGGTAGGAGGGAGTACCATGAACAACGTACTAGAAATTCTGACGGGTGCAGTCTTAGTGTGGGGATGGAGGACGTTTGAAGGTTACTTTCGTACCTTTCCCTTGCATAATTCGAAAACTACGGCCTCTGGCAAAAACGTATCCCAGGACAAAATTTAGCTACTTTAAATTTCCTACGAAATGGTCCTGTTCATTTTTTCTGTAGGACTAACAGTTTCGGCATAACGAGCGTGAGAATATGAAAATCCCACAGTGGTTTATGAAGACGGGCTATAACGTTGAGGACTGAATAAAAAGGCAGCGGTTGCGGCAGGTGAAACACCCTATATATATCTCCAAATCATGGTCAGAAATCTTTTCATTTTCTTTGTGTACTCCCAGGTTTGAAAGATATTTAAAATCGGAAAGCGCCAGCGAAGATTTAAATAGTTCCATTTTTACTCGAAAGACTATTATGATTGTTCGATATTGAATAACTGTAAATTATTTTCTGTCTTTCAAACAGAACAGCTGGTTCTTGCACTGTTTTAACTCGTCACATATTGATTGATGCACATTCCTAAGAAACTCCTCAGTTGAATCGTGCAAGTCAACAAACTATCACCTCTTGACAACCATCGTGCAAAAGTATTTGGTTGAAAGTTTAATCATTTTCTTCACATAATTTCTCAAACAGTCCGTAATTGAGAGGATGAGGTTAAATTTTATTTATTGAACTAGTGCACACTTTTAGAGGATCACGAAGATCGCCATTCAGTTTTTTGGCACACGATGTTGCCTGTGTAAACACAGTGACCATTACACACTTTAGTAACATTTTTCTTCAGAAAGACATAACATCCTCTGTAACTTCCTACCATAACAGGTGCACCATCAGTAGCTACTGCAATTATATCTATGAAAAGAACGGTGTGCTTGTTCAAATAACCTTGTAAACATAAAATTGTTTCACCTTTTGAATCCGTTTCAAGGTGTTTAGAAAACAGAACTTCATCAACGCTGTCATTCATGGGATGGGCTATGAAACCTAACATAAGCCAGCAGAAGAATGAAGTTCCGAAAGTAGATTCGCCAAGATAAATAGGAAACTTGTTATACTGGAGCTCAGAGGTCAAAGTTCTTTCCACATCATCGGCCATTTCCAGAGTTCGTTGTTGCACAGTATTTGCACTTAATGGTATGCATTTTAAAACTAGTTGAGATTCGTTTTTCATAACATTTTCATTTACATATTTTGTAGCTGGTATTATAATTTATTCACCAATAGTGTACGGTTTGCCTTTCTTTGATATATTAAGAGAGATGCTGTAGGATTTCTTCAGTCTTCCTTCTCTATCAACACTAGCAGATGACTTCAAATATGAATTGAAATTTGGGCGAAGTCTCACTTTCTCTTTTAGTATTTTGAAATAGTCAAAATATTTGTTTTTCTGATCAGAATGAGTCCTCTCCAAGTGGTCTTTCATTTTCGCCGGTTTCATTGCATCAATGCATAATATTTTTTTGCGTAATAAGCACATAGGAATTGTTTCATTAGCAAGCGATAGCACAAAACCCCATTTCAAATGCTCCTGCCTGTATTTCTTCTTAACACTGGTACCCGAAATTGTGGCAATTAAAATTAGATTTTTAACATGAAAAACACAATACGCTTACAGCACAACAAAACAACAGTAGTAACAGACATAACTTACTCCCGCAAGAGAGATAAAAAAAAACTGCTTCTTCTTTCTCAGAGTGCAGCGTTGCCACATTTCGCTAACAATAGATATTTACAATTCGAGGCAATTATAATTATATCGGAATTTTATCTATTCAGTACTATTAGGTAGGAAAAGGATAACAAAAATGTATCTACATTTAACGATTTTCCATATATTATTGTATTTTTATTCTATTTTTTTCTAGAGAGTGTAATTGATCCTCTGTGACACACTTTCGAACCTCGTGCATTAATCGACTCCTGGAGAACTCTTATCGACCACTGGAGCTCACTTCGACCGCTTTGGGGATCTCTGGGACTGAGTCACACGTGCTGCTCCTTTGGCCTATCAGTTATCCCTCACTATCGTACTTTCCTAAAATGGCAACCAGTGACTACTTTCTCTTGCCTCGGATAAAGAAAACATTGGGATAAAGAAACCATAGCGTGGCAGGTTTTCGAGGTGGATCGTTTCCTGAACAGCAAAATCGCAGTCTCCTGTAATCAAGGTCACCACCAAGTCATCCGTCGTTGGGTTAAAATGTGTCGAATTGAAGAGTGAATATGTAGAAAATTACTAACACCATAACCACGCTACATGACTTTTTCAAGGTAAAGAATTCAATGAATACCCCTTGTAGTGCCAGACAACAGTATATTTTCTGTGAAAGTCCGCGCTGGAAAGCGATGTATGACGTACAGGATTCCACAAATGAATTGGACATATCTTGCAGCCGTTGTCTCTGTTAGCTAAGCGGAAATAATGCGAACCCGTGCTGGAACTGAGCGAGGCTGGTGCGGAGAGGCGACCGCTCCGGCTCGGGCGGCCGCTGGCGCTGTCTCTGCTGCCATGTCAGCTGCCATTGGCGCCAGTGCCATCGCAACGCAGCCCGCACTTCTCATCAAAGCTGCACATCAGTCCCACCTGTCGATCTCTGAGCCATTACTGGCCTGCCCTTCTCTCTGTACATGCTTGCGTAACCGAGTCGATCGATTATTGACCTCCAAAGCAATTTTGCTCCACGGTAGCCATCCATGAATTTACAGAAACAAATTTATATTCCACCACGGCCACCTGTTTTCACTATCGAGGTTGTACTTTCAGTTACCGCTGACATTTCCTGTATTTTGAAAGCCCTGTGCTATTTAAAGTCCAGCTCTGTTACATTTTTCTGCGACAGCAATGTATGCTGTGGGCATGGGCGTCCTCAGAAATTTATCAAAGAGAGGGCAAAACTCTAAAACGCCCATAAGACGTACTGCATCTCATACTAGTGATCGTCTTCATTCAATGATATTAAGGTAGATTACTTTGATACCCAATATGTAAGGATATTCCACTAACAAATGCAAAGCAATTCTTTATATTATTATTAGAATGCTAATTTTTGATTCAACTATCTTAAATTTAATTTTTATCATTATTAAATCCAAGGCATCTTGTGAGTTATGCACCAAGAACGCAGAAAAGAACAATATTTTTATTCGCATACCCATAATGTTAGGCTAACTCTAATAATTAAGTATTTGAAATAGAAAATAATCGAGAAGACCTTGTTGTGTAACAACAAAAATAACAATCAAAAACCTTCCACATTAACGCCCCATTAAGTGTAATAACATAAAATGAATATTAAACTGCACTTATTCAATTTTAATGTCATTTATATCACTTTTTTTGCTAACAAAACTTCATATCTGTCCATGTTAATAGCTTTATTGTATTATTTGCATGCCTTCCGTTATTTAATGTTGACGTGCTTAATAAAGTTGATAAACAGTGTTTAGAAAGCTAGATTTTTCGGTTTGTTGAGTAAAATATAACCATGGCCACCTTCCGACTATGTAAATACGGCAAAGCTCCCAAAACCTCCATCAAATTGACCAGTAGAATCGACTTTTAAGCCGCGCGGGGTAGCCGCCCGGTCTGTGGCGCCTTGCCTCTTTGCTGTCGGAGATTCGAGTCCTCCCTCGGGTATGTGTATGTGTGTTGTCCTTAGCGTAAGTTAGTTTAAGTAAGATTAAGTAGTGTGTAAGCCTAGGGATCGATGACCTCAGCAGTTTGGTCCCATAGGAATTTACCAAAAATTTTCAATTTTCGACTTTTAATAACTTAGCACTGAATCAAGGCAACCCCCCTCATCCCAATCGAGCAGCCGTGCCAACTGTAATGCAGAATTCGTACCTCTACGACAGTGTGTCGCGCTCTGTTGCATCCCATAGACTGGCGGATTACCAGTTTCTGCCACGGTTATCTTTTCCACCTCGAAATTTCACATTTTTTTCCTCTATTCTCGAATGATGCATCTGAATCATAGGTAAAGTATAGGTGTCCACATCTACGTGTTCTTCAGTATTCTGCTTTGCAAGACAGAGTGCAGAGTCACGCAGCCGACACAGGTCTTCTTTGTCCACAGACAAAGGGGAAATTAGTGATTTCTAAAGCCGCAGTATCTCACATCGTACTCCAGAATATTAAATCTGCTATTTAGTGCAATCACAGAAAATCATTGCTAGAAATATGTGAGACATTTGTAATCTACATCTAATGGTGGAGAGTACCACATACCACTATCAGTCATTTCCTTTCGTATTCCAGTCGCAAACAGAGCGAGGGAAAAATGAAGCCTCCGTACGAGCATTAATTTCCCTCATCTTATCTTCGTGGTTCTTACGCGAAATGAACTTTGGCTGCAGTAGAATCGATCTGCAGTTGGCCTCAAATGCCGGTTCTCAAAATTTCCACTGTAATGACTCGCGAAAAGAGTTCGCCTTCCCTCTAGGGATTCCCATTAGAGCTCAGTAAGCATTTCCGTAATACGTGCGTGTTGATCGAACCTACCGGTAACAAATCTAGCAGGAAGTTTCCGGATTGCTTTTACGTCTTCCTTTAATCCGACCTGGTGTCGACCCCAAACACTCGACCAGTATTCAAGAGTGGGTGGCACTAGCGTTCTATACGCCGTCTCATTTATGGATGTATTACACTTTCGCAAAATCCTGCCAGTAAAGCGAAGTCGAATATTCGCCTTCCCTTCTGCCAACCTGACGTATTCATCCTATTTCATATCTCTTTGCAACTTCATCCCTATATATTTGATCAATGTGGCTGTGTCATGCAGCACACTACGAATGTTGCATTCGAACGTTTCGGAATTGTTTTTCTACTCATCTGCATTAACTTACATTTTTCTACATTTAGAACAAGCTGCCAATCATCATATCAACTAGAAATTCTGTCTAAGTCATACTGTATCCTCCTACAGTCACTCAACGGTGACATCTTCCCGTATACCAGAGCGTAATCGGCAAACAACCATCAATTTCTGCTCACCCTGTCCGTCAGAGATGTATACGGAGAATAAGAGCGGTCCCATCACACTTCTCTGGGGCATTCCTAACGATACGTTTGCGTCTGATGAACACTTGTGGTCAAGGACAACGTATGAGGTTCTATAACGTGAAAAGTCTTCGAGCCACTAACTGAGCTCCTAATCCATATGCTCGGACCTTCGTCAAAAGTCTGCAGTGGGGCACTGTGTCAAACGCTTTCTGGGAATCTAGTAATATAGAATCTACCTGTTGCCCTTCATCCATGGTTTGTAGGATATCACGTGAGAACAGGGCACGTTGAGATTCGCACGACCGATGCTTTCTAAATCCGTGCTAATTTGTGGACAGAAGCATTTCTGTGCCAAGGAAATTTGTTATATTCGAACTGAGAATGTGTTAAATAAGTCTGTAGCAAGCCGACGTTAAAGATATTGGTCTGTAGTTTTGTGGGTCCGTTCTTTTACTTTTCTTATTTACAAGAGTCACCTGCGCTTTTTTCCAGTCGCTTGGGACTTAGGGTTGGGAGCGATGAATTAAAAGCCTTTTCTCCAGATTCTAGAAAATGGCATGGGCCCTTTCTTGCCTCTCCCTTGCTACATTTTTCCGTATCCTAGCGCAGCTAAGCAATAATGGATGCAAAATGAGGCCCCAAAAAGAAAACAACGAAACATGTAGCAATCAACTGAAGATGGATTTGTAAAAATCCGAAACCAGTCATGATCTGATCTTAACAAACTTCGTTAAACCATACTTGTGGCTGGTTGCTGTTTCAGTTATAAACCTTATGAGTTATAATCTCTCTGATTTTCTCGTCCTGTTTATTTCACGAGGGCATATGTGGGAGAAAGTAATATGTTGTCCGACTCTTCTTGGAAAGTACGTTTTCGGGATTACAACAGTAAGAATGTCCGTTCTACGCAACGACTCGCTTGCAGCGTCTGCCGTGGCGGTTTGTTGAACTTCTCCGTAACGCTCTCGCACTAACTAAGCGATACTGAGACTACACGTGTCATTCTTAGTTAATTCTTCTCTGTCTCTTCTCTTAATCCAGCCTGGTAAATGTCCCAGGTTCATGAACGAAACTCGAGAATCAGTTTTGTAGGCAGCTTTTTTCGTGGAGGAATTATATTTCCTTAAGATTCCCCCAATGAATCTGAGCCTGGCATCAGCTTTTCCTACAGTTAGTTTTATGCGGCCATTCCACTTTAGGTTGGGTTGGGTTGTTTGGGGAACGAGACCAGACAGCGAGGTCATCGGCCTCATCGGATTAGGGAAGGACGGGGAAGGAAGTCGGCTGTGCCTTTTCAAAGGAACCACCCAGGAATTTGCCTGGAGCAATTTAGGGAAATCACGGAAAACCTAAATCAGGACGGCCGGACGCGGGATTTAAACTGTCGTCCTCCCGAATGCGAGTCTAGTGTGCTAGCCACTTCGCCACCTCGCTCGGTCCAACTTTAGGTCGCACCAGACAGTCACTTCTACGTATCTTACTATAACTGCTATTTCCAGTGTTTTATCGTCAATAGCGTAATCGAACAAATGTGGATCCCTTCCCCATTTACGGTCAGTACGTTACGTTTAATGACAACCAGCGTCAAAAGCCTACCCGCACACCAATATCGATCCTCCATCCCTTTATTTCGCTGCTGACTTTGGCTTTGCAACCTTCGTACAAAGGCCTAGATCTATGCGATCAGCCCGAAAGTCTTTTTTAGTCAATGTGTTCAACACTATTAGGGATTCCGCTTGTATCTCCTCTATCGTGTCAAATCTTCATCCCTTCAATTTCTTTTTCAATTTGAGAAAGAGGAAGAACTCGCACAGAACCAAGTCGGGTGCACGCAGTGGATGAGGAAGAACCGCCGGGTCATTTTTTGACAAAAACTGCTGCGCGATGAAAACTGTATGTGGACTCACATCGTCGTGATGAAGTACCAGATATTTCTACGCCACTTCTCGGGACGTTTCCTTCTCACATTCTCCCTTAGCCACCTTAGGACATCACTAGATTTCATGAATGGGTAGCCTACGATCTTCCACTATCGCAGTCCGAACAGCACTTACATTTTCTGGTGTAATGCCGGTAGATGGTCGTCCCGAACGTTCATCGTCATCAAAACATCAACAGATGTGCGGCCACTTATAAAACGTTTAAACCAGTCATACCTTTGTGCCTCATCCAAAGCGTTATTAGCTAATGCTTGCACTAACATTTTGTATGTTTCTGCGGCTATTTTACCAAGTTTAAAACAAAAACTGATACAGAAACGCTGTTCTCTCAGGATCGTCATTGCAAAATCGGAAACACAACCAAATGTCACAATGGAAAACTGCCCGCCAACTGTAACCACGACCCCTTAGACCGAAGCCGCCTGACATACTGACATAAGAAACATGAATTACACTGCTCCTAACGGCGTTTGGTTGTACTACCGTTTCTAATTGCGGGTCATATAAAATTTTGGATGCTTCTGGTTAGTATCTCGAGTATTGTAAACAATATCGGCTTTATAATATTCCCTTACAGGATGGGATATTACCTTCACATCTGTCATGCTCCAGCTACCAGCCAGTACACACAAGTATTAGGGCAAACTATGTTCTATCCCACTCTCCACTGTTGCCAAATTTATTCAAGATGGCGGCGATAGATATGGCAATGTCGCAATGACGTCATGATGGGAAGTTCAAATTTTGGCGGGAAGATAAGTCAATTGGGCTACCTCCGCTAACCTAACCCCCTCTCCCTCGTCCTGCCCCCAGAAAATGGCGGGAAGTTTAATTTCGATCAGGACAATGCAACACACCACGTCTACCTCTACTAACCTAGGAAAATGGCGGGAAAAAAGGTCACTTTGGCTACCTCCACTAACTACCTCCATCCAACTGCCATGTCTTCCTAGGAATTGGCTGGGAGAGGACTCAGCCTGTGCTGGGCTGCTGGATAGGATGGACGTAAGACTTTATTTTGCATGCAGTGCTTATTTAAACAATTTGAGGCAGTAGTTTCATCCAGTGTGTTCACCATGAGGTCCGGAGTCCAACTGACCCAGCACACAGTACTGCCACCAGAGCGCATCATTGTCCCTTCTGTGACATAATCCAAGATGGCGGTCTGGAGGGGAAAAATTGGGGGAAAATGACTCAGCCTGTGCTGGGCTGCTGGATATGACCAATGTAAGTCTTCATTTTGCAGGCAG
The DNA here is from genome assembly GCF_021461395.2 of Schistocerca americana. NCBI lineage: Eukaryota > Metazoa > Arthropoda > Insecta > Orthoptera > Acrididae > Schistocerca > Schistocerca americana. Next base: position 746,797,490 of record NC_060130.1, on the reverse strand, counting down.
TCTTTATTTAAACAATTTGAGGCAGTACCGCCATCTGGTGTGTCCACCACGAGGTCTGGAGTCCAACTGACCTAGTACATAGTACTGCCACCAGAGAGCGCCATCGCCCCTCCTATGACATAATCCAAGATGGCAGTCTCGAGGGGCAAAATGGTGGGAAAAGAACTCAGCCTGTTCTAAGCTGCTGGAGAGAGGGAAGAGTGTACTTTATTTATTTTGGAACAATGTATTTAGGGATGGATTTGACATAGTATATTTACTACACTGATACAAAACACTTGCTCTGATGTGCTTGGGGTCCCAGTACACAGCACACAGAGCATCAAACTATGTACTGAAATAATGCAGTACACATAACTATAGACATCCAAAGAACTCGTAAATTACCGAAATAATGCATTACACAGAATACAGACCTGAAAACTACTCGTAAATCACCGAAGTAATGCAGTACACCGATGTACAGACATGCAAACAACTCGTAAATTACCGAAATAATGCATATATAACGCTCTGCCAACTCACTCACAACCCATAAACAGCTGGAAATAATGCACTACACGAACACTCAGTTCACATAAAAGACTCTTTTGAACTATAGTCAATCATGACGTATGCGAGGCTCCAACGCACTCATGCATCGATGCCGCCTCCAGCCACCGCCGCTGCCGAGGCATGCATAGGCGTTCGTTCATGTCCCGCAAGCATGAGGCGGCGGCATCCCTTTCATGCATGACACTTGAGAAATTCCTGTAGAAATATGTGCTCTTGTTGTTTGGAAAGAGAGCACTGTTTAAGCACAGATGTGGGTGGGGACAAATCAGAACACTTATGCAAACAGAATTCGAAGCACTGTCCTACAGAAGAGAAAAATGGTAGAAATTTTTGGTATCCTACAGCTACTGGTCTGAAGATATGCTAATGCCATAGTGGCGGATGAGTGATGGCATTCCCGCCACAGATGGGTGGTCTGCTTCAACTTGTCTTTGAACACTTGTTTTCTCAGAACTTTCCATAGATACCTTGCCTCCATCTTGTTCGAATCAGTTTGTAGACGCTCCTATGTTTTGGCAGCAAGGATGTCTTGTGAATGAATGGAGCATTATGATTGACTCTTACTGAACTTAGCTGATGAATTACTGATTACGGGCTGGTAAAAAACCAGAACTTCAAAGCTCAGGTCGTATCAAATCATAGATTTATCTACAAGATGCAAATTCATCCCGCAGAAATGGTGCTTTGCTTTGTTGATGTGGAGTCTCACACAGGACTGACGGAATGTGTTGAACCGCAGCGATATGCACTCTGTGAGATTGTCATAATCGTCATAAGCACTTTCTGATTGCAGAGACAGCAGAATCGAATGCAGAAAGACTAAATGTTCGTTATAGGTGCACAAACATTGTTGTTGGGCACATACGAACGCTCATATGGAGCTTGCATGGGTCCCATACGTGCAAAAACATTCCATGCCTATCAGGATACTGCAAATATGTCTAACATAAACAAAAAACTTTTAATATCCACAAGAACTTCCCGCACCGTTCTTCTGCTAAATTATGTTGCGGATGTTTTCCGCATGTATTTCAAATAACCGATACGCTGCCAAGTATATGCTATTTCCATACCATTTTATTTTCCGGCTTCGAGTTGCAACGATACAAAAAGGGAGAGTGGAAAAATAATACACAAAAGATATAAAGACATGTTTGCCACTAATGTCTCAGGAATGTGACAACACATGGTCGTATCACGGAAAAAGAATCCTGTTTGTTCCTTTATGTGCTTAACATCACTCCTCAAAGCATGAAACAACCGAATATTCCCACCCACAGAGTGTATGCACAACCAGTAGTAGTACAGTGCGCTCTGCAATTTTACTGTCTTGGGGGCCGACTAATACAGTAGGACCAGATAATCAACACATTAAGTATGACTGTTGCTACACTGTCAGAGGAGATGTGCTCTCTCTCAACTAATTTCCAGCTGGAGCTTAACTGGCGCAAAGAAGTAATACTGCGTTTGTTATTAATCTGCATATATCATACATTAAGCATAGTGAAGCTATGAAATGTCTTGAGAAATGTACATCCTGCGAAAAAGGTTACGAATAAAAAATTATATTTTTTGCATATATTTAGTTCCATAAAAAATTGGTCCCTCTTTCGCTAACATTTATTTTTCAGAATAGTAGGGAAAAATTTCTGTGCAGAACTCCAACTTTTTTTAACTCTGTGATATACGATTAGAACAAATTTATGATTCAATGTTACAAGATGAAATTAATTTCAATTTTTTATTTAAAATCTGTATCTGTTATCACATTCGCGGGAAGTTGGGCTAAGATGCCCGCCCGGCAGTTCAGATTTAGGTTTTCCGTGGTTTTCATAAACCTATAAAGGCGAAAAATGTGATGTTTTCTTTAAGAAAGACAAAGCAGATAACTCAGTTATCAATGTGCGCTGTAACTGTTCGTTGCCCATTTTCTACACAGTTTTCACATCTATGGAAATACCATTTTTGACTATGTTACGATGATTTCAGAATGGGTCTCGGCCCGGAACTATTCATCGTGCGAATAAAAGAAAGTAAAATTTGCAACTTTGAACCGATTTTTCGTTGTACTGATGATTGTTTTCTTTCCACAGGAGCAACACATACCCAAATACACACATCAGAGACCCTCCTTTGTCGCATCTGTCCAGAAAACAGGTCCCAACAGTATACTTTTAATACTCTCGCCATTCTCTTCTTCCTTCCCTTCACCACATCACACTGAAATTGTACCCTGACTTTCTATGCGTATGCGTATGCGTGACTCCACGCAGAGGGTCCGGCACTAAATCTGCCAGTATCTTTTCAGCACTGACAGCAGGGCCATGTACTATGGAGCCCTGTGTGGGGTCGTATCACTCCCTCCCCCCCCCCCTCTCTCTCTCTCTCTCTCTCTCTCTTTCTCACTCTCTCTCTCTCTCTCACACAACAAAAATCACACCACAAATACGCCCACGCACGCACGCACATCCACACGCACTTACACTCATACACACGCACACACACACACACACACACACACACACACACATACACACATACAAAAAGAGAGAGAGAGAGACGTGGACGTGTGTGCACACACACATACAAGCACACGGTGTCCCTGCGGTTTTCCATTTTTTATGCGGATTGATTTCTTCTCCCCTCTGAACTTGCCATTCTCCAGCCACCTACGCTTAAATCCAGTCTGGGCTGATGGAGGAAACACTTCGTACCCACATAAACACAAGCTGGTTAAACTGCTTTCTGAAGTCTTGTGAGACGTTGTCGAAATTCAGCACATGTACAATTTGTTCGTTGGAAATACCAAGTACCAACGTTCATCAGCGTCAGAGATTCGACTGATTCAGAGCACAACATTAACTAACTATTTGGAATATAAATATCGATACGTTTGAGCATTACCGTAACATAGAGCACATTTTAATTTTATTCTTCGAGCAGCGAGTCCCTGAATCTTCTTTTTGAGAACGTGAAGTACTAGAGAACTTTAGACTGAAGCTATGTATGATAAACACATGTCAAATACGTGAAATAAACATTGAGCTTCACATGTCAAAAATATGATCGTTAAGCTTAGTAATAACGCAATATTGTTCAGAAAATACTCTAAAGCTACCGCCTTAAACAGCCAAAACATATGTTACAATGAACAGCTGCATGGTCACCATTTTAGAATGTCCCTAAAAATGGCTGACGCACATTTTTTTTATTTCACTCATGTGTGTCATACATTTGGGACAACTTGCATATTAATCTGTAATTGAGATGAATGGTTAGAAACAGTCATCTTGCTTGCAGGTAGGTGTTGTTAATTATTACAGAATCAGGCAAGCTGAAAAAGTAATACGGATGTTCTTTGATGCCCTGAGATAGTTGCAAATTGTCCTTCAGCATGCGTGTGAAGAACGAGTAGCGGATCCGGACAATGTTCACACAGCGGCGACGCTTCACAAGTGGGAAAGCAGTTTCTTTGTTACCTCGACCTTCTTCGTAGTGCTAATCACTTGAACGTGCTTGGGAAGCAACACGAAATTGGGACATTAGTGTAAGTAACGTGGAATGGAAGCACCCGTCGTGGAGTGATAACACCCACCTTTGGTTTATCAACTGCAAAGACGGTCTCTTATGGTATCTGTCTGCTATAATTTAATCGTTTTAATCAGACACCTTGTGACTGTCCAGTAGACAGGGGAAAATCCCGTAAATTCTTTGAGGTTTCTGATCAGAAATTTCCACAAAAATGGTTGATCATGTCTTTGTCAATTGATGTTCCATGGAAATTCAAAATTCCCTTTATTCGTCAAAAACATCCCCGGTGAGACTGCGGATGGTATGAGAATTTTAAAAAAATTATCAAAGAAGAAAAGCACATAACAAGAAAATAGCTTCGTTACCCAGACGCTCGAGTAACTATGTGGTGATATACGGCAATTTCTTACTATAAGAGGTTCTCCTGGAACTACATTCGGAAGGAGAAGGGTCCAAATCCCAGACCGGCCACACAGATTTCTAAGTCGCTTAATGTAAATGTCGATAAGTCAATTTTCCTGTCTACTTTGTCCAATCTCAGCCTGTGTTCCGTTTCTAATTACCATATAGTCAACCAGTTGAGCTATCAGATTGAAGGGATTCTGATTCCTACGTTTCACCCACTGCTCCAAATAGTCTCATAAATTTCTGTGGCATTAAAATCGAGTACTTTAGCGGGTCATTCGTGGTACGATAAGGTGCCTAAATAATCGTCGATCGAGGAATGTATGCATGCAGCCTCGTGAACATGGCTTGTGTCGTCTTGGAATTCGAGAATGTCCACGGTATACTCATCATGAAGATGTAAAAGGAAGGGCAACCGATAATGTTGACATAAACATACTGGTTCACGCCCATGGTAACCTGAATGAGTACGCTCAAGTTATGGTACGAAAAACTGCTCCAAAAAAACACAGAACCGTCTCCGGCCGGAAGTACGTCCTCCACGCACTGCCGTCGATGAATCAACGCGTCGCATCGTTTGACAAGAGGCAAAATCTCGACTCAACGGACGATACTACACGCCCCCTGTCAGCCACTGTCCAATTTCTGTGTTGTTTGGCCCACTGAATACGTGCAGCTTTGTGTGCAGCTCTGTGCAAAGCCGTTAGCGAGGTGCCCGACTTTAAATGTCCATTTCACGAAGTTCCCTTCGCAATATTCGCTCGGAAACTGGTAGAGTTTGATCAGTATTCACTGACAGCAGCAGTTCCTGTCCTGTTTGGAAGTGACTGTTATTAATAAGGTAAGGCACTCCACGCCTCTCGGTTAGTATGTTCTTACGATCACTTTTCTTACACCGTGCTACGTGGGTGTGAGTGATAGCTGGCCGGTGTGGCCGTTCGGTTCTAGGCTCTGCAGTCTGGAACCGCATGACCGCTACGGTCGCAGGTTCGAATCCTGCCTCGGGCATGGATGTGTGTGATGTCCTTAGGTTAGTTATGTTTAACTAGTTCTAAGTTCTAGGGGACTGATGACCTCAGAAGTTAAGTCCCATAGTACTCAGAGCCATTTGAACCATTTTTGTGAGTGTATATACGCGTTGGACAGTCTGCGTTGACACACCAACAAATCTGACAACTTCATTCACGGTATGGTCATTGGCACGTCCAAATACGATACCTCTTTTCTGTCATTCTGTAACATCTCCACGTCGACTCAGCTTACTTCGCTACAACCAAGTCGCGCGGAGTGGCCACGCGGTTGGAGGCGCCATGTCAGCAACTGTGCGGCCCCTGCCGGCGGAGGTTCGAGTCCTCCCTCTGGCATGGGTGTGAATGTTGTCCTTAGCGTTAAGTTAGTTTAAGTAGAGTGTAAGTCTAGGGACCGATGACCTCAGCAGTTTGGTCCCTTAGGAATTCACACACATTTGAATATTTTTTGCTACAACCAACTGCCACATACAAACCACATCGCTGTCATGCCTTACGTCAGCGGATGAGGGGGGAGAGGGAGGATCTTTATCTGGTATCAGTTCTATATCATTTACATCTTCCCTACAGAAACAGTCTGTTATTTTAACGGGGTGACTAATATTTTCCCTTAGAGTTTATCTGTTCTGTCAACTGTCGTGCTCTCCTCCATCCTTTCCCCATCCTTCCTCCTCGTTTTGACTTTTGTCGTTGAGCGATTTGTAGGTAATCTGCCGAAAGGTTCGACCACATCATGTCCTTGAGAATACGACTATCTGGCATCCTCACTAACAGATCTTTCGCCGCCGGGGGTGCTATTATCACTGTTGTTTCTCCTCTTTGTTGATGGGCGTGTGCATGTTTGACGTATGCCGTGTGATGCTGTATGTATTAGACACAGCGTTCACACTTCAACAGGTGTATCTTGTGGGATATACAGGGGGTTCGGAAATTCCCGTCACAGTCTTCTAGGAATTCTAGAGGGGAGTGAGTAGATAATTTTTTGAATGGGAACTCATATCGGGAAACGTACCATTTCCGTGTTACAATCATTTGAAGGCATGTTGGTAACGCGACCACTTTTACAAGTAATTGATTAGGCGTGATCCAGTACATCACTTGTTTTACAGTTCCAATCACTAATAACCAAAGAAATTGTTCGTGCACTCGTTGATAGGTTCTGTTGAACGCGATGCAGTACGGTCTCTTACAATTCGGGCGTGCGCAACTCCTTAGAACACCACAGTCACCCCTGTTCAGGGTGAAGGTACCCTTTCTCGAAGCTGTTGCGTAATTGTGGCCAAAAGGGTATACGATGGAGTCAGACGTTGTGGGGAATGATCTTGATAAAGGCGACGAGCAGCTCTTCCATTACCGTGAGCTTTGCCAGTCAGAAGGACCACGTCGTTGTTAACTGGAAACGTGTACTCAGTCATGTTTCTCGAACAACGAACCAGTTCAGAGAAATAGTATAGACGTCAAATGACATCAGCCGATCCGATGTAACCGCACTCCACCATGACTACCATGTTGCATACCTAGCTAGCAAACATGCTTTTCAAACAGCTGTATTCATTTCCCTCTGCAAGTCCTAGAAGTCTGTAACGGGAATTTACGAACAGCCTATACCTACAAGATCTGAATTTGGGCGCGTGAGGGATTTTCTCTGCCCGGGGACAGGGTGTTTGAGTCGTCTTCATCATTTCATCCTCATTCGTGAAATTTGCTAGACTGAAATGTGGAAAGATTGGGACTTTGTACGGGCGCTGATGACCGCGCAGTTGAGCACCCCACAAACCAAACATCATCACCATGGGCACATAAAGCTCAAAGAGAAACGTGCGATTACGTTCTAGTATTAAGATCGCTTTGCGGACTGAGTGCAGCCGACGATGTTGCACTTTCCACAGACCACCACGACATCTCTCTAGAACGTAACGCATGGAAGCAGCAAACATTTCCTGTAAGGAAATGTATCAAACCACACAACGGAGACTTTGGAGAGACCGCGTTGATACACCAACTAATCGGGAAATTTCATTCATAGTGTGGTAATGGGCACGTCCCAACATGATAGCTCCTTTCTTTCACTGTAACGTCTTCACGTTGACTCATCTTACAGAGCTGATTCCACACAACCGAATGGTAAATACACACCATTTGTCAGTGTCATGACTTACGTCAGCGGTGGCATGACCGCCTATCTTATCTACAGCGCCCCAAACCGATCAGTGTGCATTTTTAAAGGGATAACTAATATTTTGTCTGGTAAGATGAACTGGAGTATTCCAGGAGCTTATAAATGAACTGAAGCCTGTAACTTTTCTACCCTACAACAAATCCTTGACGATCATTGTATATTGTGTGTAAAGTGAACGTAGTACTGAATTTCAAAAGAAGTTTTGCTTGCATAAAAGTGGCCATCGTTTCTAGCAGTGACGGAAGACGCAAGACGTAGGCAGCCGCTCGGAAACCCGTCTTCCCACGCGTATTCCGCAGCGAGGAGGAGTATAACTGTTTACGTCTAACGCGGACCACGCAGCCGATCCAGATTTGAAACTGGCGAACCTCACCGTAGGCTCAGGAATATAAGCAGTGCCGCTGCAGCTTATTATTTACCTCATCATTTTGTTCAGAAGATTGTTTATAAATACACTGAATCGTAGAAATCACTATAGATTGCGGAGTCAAGAGCCGAAACGAAATGCGTAACTAATAAACCTTCAAGTATCAGAAATTCCCAACGAAAAGTACAAATTCTTAGAGACTGATACAGTCAGGTAACAAGTTCTGGTAATGGAAATACATAATTGGAGGAGAGACGAGTGGGGTGTTACTCTAGCTATTATTTGGTCCGCAAATCGGAAAAATCCACTGACATGAGCGACTCTGATAAAGAGCAGAGTCATAGAATGAAGGCTTTCACGGCCGGATGACATAGCTCCTGGTAAACCTTTCGGGATGTGAGGTTGTGGCCCAAGAAATTCTTCTGTTCATGACGTTTCGTCCAGGACTGTGCTTGACATCCTCAGAGGCACTCGTACGCTGAGTCTTGCTGACTGATCGGTCGGACGTCCGAGAGTGACATAAATATCGTAGGAACGGGGCGTGGTCAAGGTAACACGTGATGAGCAGAGATAATCCTTGTCAGAGATAAAACTTAACTATTTATTGTCGTCTTGTCAAAGATCGGTAAGATTTTACAGAGACATGACATCAGACCGGTCTTTAGACCAACAAAGCAAATTAAGTCAAGTACTCCGATTTGTGAAGGATAAACGCACTCCTCTGTCTAAATGTGGTGTATACAACATTCCGTGTACGTGCGGTAAAGTTTATATTGGAACTACCAAGGGGAGCGTAAATACACCGCTAAAAGAGCACAAAAGTCTTTGCCGACTAGGAAAAATAGAGCAATCAGCTGTAGCAGAGCACGCTCTTCAGTCAGGAGCCCACGAAGTGAAGTTTTATGAAACAGACATTTTATCTACAACGTCAGATTATTATTCGTGACTATGTAGAGAAGCCATTGAAATTTATAAGCAGCAGGATAATTTTAACAGGAAAGAGGAGGCAATGAAACTTAGCGACATATAGAGAGTAGCTCTGCAGAATCGCTAGACAGTTTTATCTTTGACAAGACGACAGTCGATAGTTAAGTTTTATATCTGACAAGGATTATCTCTGCTCATCACGTGTTACTTTGACCACGTCCCTTTCCTACAGTATTTATGTCACTCTCGGATGTCCGACCGGTGCACCATACACTCTGCCTCGCCTTCCGTATACGCCTCCCTTCCCCCATGCAGACCATCTATGACCTGATTCTTTTCCCCCATCTGCTCCTATTCCTCGAACATACCTGCATACTCTACACCTCCCGCCTCCTTGATCCCTTTATCCCCTGGTTGCCCCTCTCTTCTCCAACCCCCGCCCTCTGCCGCGCATTCACTGTTGTGTCCCCTCTACCCTCCATCTCTACATCCTCCATCTCCTTTCCCAAGGTGGCTTCCCTCAACTCCCCCTCCCGGATGATGCCCTCTCTCCCTCCATTTATCCCTCCTATCAACTCTGATCCTCATCTCCCCCTCCTTTCCTCTGTCCTTTCCCATGCTCCCTCCCCCCCCCCCTCCCATCCTGTTTTTTCCCTGCCTACCCTCTCTCTGCCTCCCTTCTCTCCCCCGAGTCCTTTTGCATTTCCTTCTTCCGTCTTTCCCCATTCCCTCTCACGTCTGCCCTGCTCCCCCACTTTTGAGTCCTCTCCCTCCATCGGTTCCCCCCCCCCCCCCACACCTTTCGTTTTTCCTCTCCTTCCCCCTCTTTTTTCCCCCTCATCTGTCCTGGTCCCCCTCCCCCCCATTTGCTCTTGTCTGTGGTGTGCCGACTTTTTAGTGCAGTGTTTCCAGTGATTGTTAAGTGTTGTGTGTCTTTTCTGAAGTGTTGCGAATGGACATCATACTGTCGCTGGCTGTGATTTTTTTAACTCTTGCGAACAGAAACCAGACTGTCGTGTGTTTTTTTAATTGTTGTCTACTAATATCCCTGTCTGTTTCCTGTGTATTTTATTATCATCGCCCACCATTTCTTTTATGTTTTAAAGATGTTCGAATGTGTGTGATATCTTATGGGACATAACTGGTAACGTCATCAGTCCCTAAGCTTACACACTACTTAACCTAAATTATCCTAAGGACAAACACACACACCCATGCCCGAGGGAGGACTCGAACCTCCACCGGGACCAGACACACAGTCCATGACTGCAGCGCCTTAGACCGCTTGGCTAATCCCGTGTGGCTTTTATGTTTTAACTTCCCACAATTTTCCGCCGTTTTACGATTTACATCACCGTTTTATCGCCTGCTTTTATTATCTTATCTTCTTATGTTTTAAAAATTCTGTAGGCTGAAGAGCAGCGTACTAAGCTGCTGGCAGCCCGCCCTCTTCGGGGGGAATCGAAATCCAATAAAGGTGAAAAAAATGTCCTACGGGTCGGTCGGTCAGTCAGTGGAGGAGCGCCTCTGAGGACGTCCAGCGCAGTCCTGGACGAAACGTCAGGGACAGAAGAGTTTTTCGGACCACCACCTCACATTCCAAAAGGTTTACCAGCAGCTAAAGGGCAGATTGTTATGGCCCGAGGCCTGGGAATGAGCATCTCGGAAAGGGCGAAGCTGGTCGGCTGTTTGCGTGCTGCTGTCGTGAACATCTACGGAAACTGATTGAAGGACAGTGAAACAACAGATAGGCGACAAGGTGTGACGTGTACGCCTCATCACAGAACGTGGGTGCCGGATGCTTGACCACAAGGTAACGCAGGATAGGCGGCGATCTGTGGCAGGTCTGTCGACAGAGTACAACGCTGGCGCTAGTGTTTCGGAACACACCCTTCAGCGCACAATGTCGAACATGGTGCTCAGCACCAGAGGACCCCTACGTGCTCCCATATTGACCTAGCAATCTCATCAATAGCGATTAAATGGGATCATCGAGACTAATGGAAACGTGTCGCCTGGTTGGTTAAATCATGTTTCTTGTTAAACCAGATCTATGGTCGTGTCTTGATATGCTGTCACTCAGGCGAATAGCTGCTATAAACATGCACCTCGCCACGGGACGATATTGCACTACGGGGCATTCACCTGAGCTTCTATAGCGCATAGGTAGTAATCGAAGGCACTATGTCACCTGTGGACTACATGCCCATTATTGCGGTCCACCGTCGTTCCTTCCTCGACACCGACGGCATCCCCCAGCAGGATAACTGTCGGTGCAGCAAGGTCAGACTCGTGCTGAAGCGGTTTGAGGAGCATGACACTGAACTCACATTGACGTCTTCGCCACAAAGTTCGCCTAACCTGAACTCGATGGAAGGCATATGGTAAAGCATCTGGTGCCAGCTCAGCACCCACAAACCACCGGCCTTTAATTTACAGGAACTGTGTGACCATTGCGCAGATAGCTGGTGCCACATACCCCCAGAAACAAATTAAGGACTTTTTGAATCCATGACATATACAGAGTGAAGAAATATTGGTGCACTCGGACTTCGCAACACGTTTCCTCACACACTAACAATAGAAAAATCTCTCTCACAAAATTTAGTCTTGCGCATATTTCCAGCAGTAAATGGACGTTAAATATTGGCAATCTGGCAACACTGTAATCACATGTACGGTAACTAACATTGTCAGCATGTATCAGTAGTGGTGAGCAGTTGGTGCAGTGGGTGGTGTTTTGGATTAGCGTGCGGAAGGTCGAGGGTTCGATTGGGGATCGAAGCGAATTTGTTTTTATTTGGTAAATGTGGTCTGCGTGGTACGGTGTCTAACGTCTTAATCGTCATACAGCGATTACAGTGGGTCTTCTATAAAACATTTGCGCTAACGTACTACGAACACAGAAATGGAAGTACAATCGCTTTCATTGCTTAGCTTTTAAATAAGCCAATTGCACGGTGTGGACGCGAATTGTATCGCACCACGGCATCTACTAGATTCCAAACCAGTTTTCTGTGTACCCTCCCCCAATGGTCTCGTTGATTAGTACCAGCTATTATTCCTGCCACGTTCAGCTACACTACATTTCGCTAGGAATATACTACGTAAATGTCGGATACGTGTGGGTTAAGAAAATGTGTATATTGCAGCGTTATATGGCAGAATGAAACTGGAAAATAAAAACAAATATACCTCGACCCAGAATCGAATCGCCGACCTCCTTCATGCTAACCCAAAACGCTATCCACTGCACCACCTACAGAGCACTAGACCGATGCGCTGCCAGGGCCAGTTACCGTACATGTGATTACGGTGTTGCCAGACTGCCGATCCTTAACATTCATTTACTGCCGGAAATATGCGTAGGACGAAATTTTGTGAGAGCCATTTTTGCTTGCTAGTATGTGAGGAGACGTGAAGACCGACTGCGCGATTTTCTCTTCAACTGCTGTATTGCAGTCCAAATATGGACCAAAACCCAATAAGAAAATACTCATAATGCTTTGGCTCATCGGTTTGTGTTCACTATGACAGAGGAATATTATTTGTATAGCATTTTAGGGCTGCAGATTACAGCTATCAGGAAAAATATCTGTGTTTGTGTGTGCATTATGTCGAATGGATAATGGTAGAGTATGTTCTCTTCCAGCTATTGGATTATGGTAGAATATGTTCTCTTCCAACTATCCAATGACCCGAGGATGTCACTCTCTGTGATAAGGCGTAATACGAACGTAGCTCCATACAAGGGGACATCCAAAAGTGAGTTACACATTATTATGGCAGGCCAAGTAGCATTTATTGAATGCTGCACTACACATCCACGTGACATAGAGATATGACACCATTTTTCAACATTATCACCAAATCTCTGTAAACAACAGTCGGAGAGTTCTACTAACCGTTCAGTTCCTCGACGATAAAAATCCTCGGTCAGAGAGCCATTGGAGAACAACTGTGTAAAGTTCTCATCGTCGGAAAGTCTGTTTCCCGTCATATATTCTTTCAGCCTGCCGAAAATATGGAATTCGCATCGTGCCAGATACTTTCTTCACGATCAGCGTCACCCACGTCTGGGTGATCTTGGTCAAATTGTTGACACCATTTCATTACGGCTGGACGCGCCGTTGCATGTGGTTCATATACTGCCAGAATTTCACGATGAATCTTTGTGCAGTTTTAGGCGTTTTCCCCGCAAGAATCGTACTGTCCCGTGTACTTTCAGCTATGGAGTACGTTTCCAATTACGTCGTCATTTCACTCGCTCACTGCGATTCACCTGTTATCCGTACCTCAACAGAACTGCGCGTGCAGGAATTTTGGAACATCTACTCTCTTTTCACAATATGCCATTCTTGTTGTGCAATGACTTTATCGCGGGACGATACATGTAACTTGCTTTCTGAAGTCCCTACATATTTCTGGTAGCAAGTGTAGTGGGGTGAAACGCGGTTTTGCTTCTCACTCCATTTGATGAAAGTAACAGTAAATATAACGCAGAAATTCAGTGTCTCCTTTCTTCTTGTAAGAGTTCATCGGTCCGTGTTCAGAGAGATTATTAAAGACCGCTCTCTCCATGTAACAGGACAGGAAATCGTTCGTTACACATGGCTGGTGGTCGTAATTGTACCGAAATAATTGACAGTTTCCTATGGAAGGAAGGCTACCACATAAGAAAAGTAAATAAACCAATGAACCACTAAAACATATATGTAAAGGTACATTTGTAGCTAAAGAGTTATGAATTCAAGCCCCTTACTATTTCTGGTATCGACATGGGGAACGGTTAAACGCCACTGGCGACTGCTTGCTGCCGTTTCCATTGTGTGTCGGTCTATACTCGTACATCAGCTTTTCTCTACACTGCCTCCAGTAAGATGCATCTGTGGGGTTATTTTATGTCAGTTTAGCTGAAACCAATATTTATTGCGTCTAGTTGCTTTAGCAGAAGAACGCCGACAGACTATAGAAATTACGTAATCCAGAACTACAATAATCCAGCCACCTTAAAGTGAATTCGATGGACTATCTTACAGCAATGTACCATGTGTCTTATTGCTAATGGCCGGCCGCGGTGGTCTTGCGGTTCTAGGCGCTGCAGTCCGGAACGGCGGGACTGCTACGGTCGCAGGTTCGAATCCTGCCTCGGGCATGGATGTGTGTGATGCCTTTAGGTTAGTTAGGTTTAAGTAGTTCTAAGTTCTAGGGGACTGATGACCTAAGATGTTAAGTCCCATAGTGCTCAGAGCCATTTGAACCATTTTTTTTATTGCTAATGGCTCAAAGTTCGCGCAGTAAAATCATCTTCTCAATATACGTCATTTCTCACATTTTTGATCAGAACTTGCCCGTTTTGTGGTGTGGAACAAATTGTGCTCTTAAAGTAAATTTTTGTAGTTACATGTTCGTACCCCCATTATTTGCTTAGCCAAGCACTAGAAAGCAGTAGAGCTTTTTCCCAAAATCTTATGGGTCATATGTGTGAAAAGTTATAGTGGCCTGCCAACTAATTCAGCCTATAATAATAATGATACAGTTAACAAAACAGAGCGTACATAAAAAAATAAGATTAGCTATGTTGAGGACTTCTAAACAACAATGTAACTGCATTCATTTAATTACTGTTTATGAAATTACGGAAATGCTTTATTTAGTGACAATGCACATTTTCCTTTGTTGAGTAAAAGCATTAACAGCGACCTAAAATTCGAAGTTTTTGTGCACTCTCGTTTTGATTAGTATCCATAATCAGCCACTTCTCTACATTAGCAAATTCCTTTCTCTGTCGTCTTTTGTCTTGTTTGTTTATCACAAATGTGTTGCGTGCATGCACATTCAACAATTCCTTTCGTATTTGACACTTATCTTCCTGACGTTTCACACTTGCACCACAATACATTTGCCAAGCGTTTGGTGTATGTGTTTGAATATTGTTATATTTTCGCCGCTCCATCAGTTGTTGTAGTCTTGTTTATCTTCCTTGTTTCGAAATAACTTGCATCATTTCACCTCGGTGTTCGTGGTATTGCCAACTTATCAGTTACATTTAGTGTTTATTTACTGTGCAGACTACTCATATTCGAATCGAAGACTTCCAGGAAGCTGCACTCGGTGAAGGTGCTTGTCAATGGGAAGTCGTTGTCAGAAATGTTAATAGCGGTGGGTGAAACTCAAGAAAATATCATGGGAACTTTAAAATTCACTGTATAGATAAAAAATCTGGTACATAACGTTGACAGCTTCTGAGACTGTTCATGAATAATTTATTGTATACAGGAAAGTCGCATATGACAGAACTGTTACAAATGGAAGAGGATACGAAGATGATGAATGCCTGGTACAATTACTGACAGATGACTCCACACATAATTAAATGTAATACCATACGAGTAAATCGACAAAAATGCCCATTTTGATAGATTATACCACTCAACACCAATTAGCGGAATCAGTAACCACCGATAAGTATCTAAAGATACCACCAATCTGGAGTCATTTAAGTAAAACGACCACATAATGTTAGTTGAGACGAAGGCAGATGACACACTGAGATAACGAGATGAATCTTCAGGAAATGAAATTTATACATAAAGGAGATCGCTTCCGAAACCATTTACTGGTCTATTCTTGACTATTTTTCATCAGTGTTGGGCGTTATCATGCTGAATTTGTGGAAGAGATACAAATCAGGGAAGAGCTGGGAGATCTGTCTCGGTCTGTTTAGGTAGAGTCGTCACAGAACTGCTCAACAAATCCAGCTGATAACGAAAAAAGACATTTCTGTGATTGCATAGCCAGAGTCCGATTGAATAAAGAACTATGGAAACGATTACTGTAGTTATGGTTTCAAGTCCAGAGACTATATTGATACAACAATTCACGGTAGTCTATTATCTGCAAGCCCCTTCATCTCTTCATAAATACTGCAAGCGGCATCCATTTACAACCGTTTGCTGTCCTCAAGTCCCTTTTCTCGCTGTACCCTGTGCAGTCTCCCCCACCCCCCAAATTTGTGCCATAAATTTCTTTTCTTCTCAGTTAGATTCGCTGTCTTCTCATCAATTATTCAGCCTGCAGATCTGATCTTCAGCACTCTTCTGTGGTACAGTCACGTCGATTAAATGAGTAGGCGTAACGCTGCAAAGCGACGTGAAATGGAATGAGCACACAGGTCGGCTGCAGGGAAGGTGAATGGTCTTCTTCAGTTTACTGGGAGATGTAAGAAAGTGTAGCTCACCTATAAAGGAGACCGTGTATATAACACTTCCGCAACCCATTCTTGAGTACTGCTCTGTTTGGGACCCCCACGAAGTCAGGTTAAAGGAAGACATGGAAGCATTTTAGAGGCATGCTGCTAGATTTCTTACAGGTACGTTCGATCGACACACGGGTATTACGGTAAAGATGTGGACTGAAATGGGAATCCATGGACGATAGAATACGTTCTTTTCACGAAACACTGTTGAGAAAGCTTACATAACAGCTATTTGCGACAAGCTGCACAACGACCCTACTGCCACCAACATACATTTCGCGTAAGGACTTTGAAGACAAGATAATCAGGGCTCGTAAGGATGCATATAGACAGTCATTTAGTCTCGCACCATTATCGAGTGAAACGGGAAAGGGAATGGCTAGCAGTAGTTCAAGATACCCTCTGCCATGCACGGTATGGTGGCTTGCCGACAGTGTATGTAAATGAAGATCATGAATGAAACACACACAACACTGGTGTTATTCTACAGTATTTATTATTTGTTAAACCATCTAGTTTCCGGCTGTTACGCCATCATCAGGTACAAGGATAAGTACTTGGTGCAGTGAAATTTTATTGGATCACTGATTTTAAACTAGTGCATGTACCGAGTATCTCCATTTTCAGGGCTGGAAATGTCAATGTTAGAATTAGGAATAAAACAAGCGGGATTATTTCAGTGTAAATACGATGTAAGATTATTTAACTAAGATAAAATATGTGATACATTAACTAATGAATTGTAGACAAATTACAACAGTTGTACATAGAGGAACATAACTGAACAATAAACTTTGGTGTCATATTCCAAAGACGTGGCTGAACAAAATAATCTTGTCTTTCATAGATCCAAAATTACAAACAGATGAAATATAATAGTGATATTAACCAGGTGAATTATGCAGCTGTGATTATACAAAGTAAATTTTTTTAACACAACTAGAGAATTATATTACATGAAATAAAGGAAATGGACTATATGAATAAGAGGGGTAATTAACAACATGTCCTTAATGGGATCATGAGTAGTATTTACAGTTAGAAGTGGCGAGTGAGGAAACTGTGTCTGATCTTTCAGCACTAAGTTTGAGCTGCTGGACATGTGTTGCCGGCCGAAGTGGCCGTGCGGTTAAAGGCGCTGCAGCCTGGAACCGCAAGACCGCTACGGTCGCAGGTTCGAATCCTGCCTCGGGCATGGATGTTTGTGATGTCCTAAGGTTAGTTAGGTTTAACTAGTTCTAAGTTCTAGGGGACTAATGACCTCAGCAGTTGAGTCCCATAGTGCTCAGAGCCATTTGGACATGTGTTTACTAATTTCCATTATTTCAAGACAGTTCATCTTTCTTCCTTTGGGGATGTGATGTAATACTTCATGTTTAACCTCGTAACTCTGGCCTTCTTTAAGCAGGTGGTCTGCAAAGGTAGAATCTCCTTTTATAATTTCCGACTTCTGTGGTGTCCTTCATGAGGGTACAAGTTGCCCTGCCAGACTGATCTATATAGAACTTGCCACAGTTATAAGTAATTTTATATATTCCATTCTCTTACAAAGCTCTAGTGCTGTATTTACCATTGGGCAAACAGTGTACAACAGTGTTGTGCACATAAAATGATGTTTTTCCGTACCTGGATTTAAGATGTCTGGTCTGGCTAAATCTGGTGAGACTTTTGCGAAGTATGGAATTGTGCGTCATTTATTGCATCCTTAAGGTGGTGGGTCAAGGACAGGGTAAAGAAGAGAGTACACCAGTTGTTTCTGCGAATTACGTAGTCCACTAACATAGAAGTATAGCCATTATCTGTTGCTATTTATTTGACATAATTTAATTTCATTTGGAAGCTGGCTGTACACATGGGGATGTATAATAGGCTATGTATCATAGAATGAATGGCAGCATGTTTATGGGTCACTGGGTGTTGAGAATTGGTTGGTATTACTATATCTGTGGTGGTAGGTTTCTTATAAATCTTGAAAGTATGCATACGCTCACTGACGTCTATGGTTGAATGTAAATAATTTATGCAGTGAATTTTATACTGATGTATTTAGAATTTAGTTGCTTCAGGAATTTTTGAAGTTGTCTGGTAGTATCTGTCCATAAACACAACACATCATCAACATACCTAAACCAATATCCAACCCTGGAAGAGAGCGGATTATTTTCCAAAAGCTGTGTTGCATAATTCATACTTATCATAGAACCTGATGATGGCGCAACAGCCGAAAACCCGTTCGTGTGATAAATAACAAATATTGTACATCATTACATAAGTGTTGTGTGTGTTTCATTCGTAATTTGTAAAATATTCTACCAAGAACTGACGGAACAGTCAATCAGTGCAATTAAAGGTAGATGTATGTGTACCATATTCCAAAGGCTTATATGCTCTTCTTGTCAGAACTGTTTATTCATCGTGTGCATTATTTGTCGGTATTAGCATTACAGCAAGTATCAACGCTCAAGGTTAACATTTCGAGCACTTTAAATGACAGTCATAATAATTAGGGGTGTACAAGTGAAGATTTTTATTATGAGGCGTTTTCTTATGAAACGAAATGAGATAATCTATTCACAAAGGGCAAAGTAATTCGTCAAGAACTCCAGGAAACAAATGTGCGATTGGACCATACGGTGAGAGCTGCGCGGCAGCAGCTGCGCAGCGTGGGGTCTGACCTGTGCGGCGGCGTGGTTCTCCTTGTCGAGCAGGAACTCGACGGACTTGGCGCGCAGGGGTGCGCCGGCGGGCGGGGCCAGCTGGTGTGCAGAGTCGGCCGCGTCGGTGGCGGGGGCGGCGGGGGCGGCGGGGGCGGCGGGGGTGGCGTCGGCGTCGAGGCTGGTTTCGAGCAGGCGGCGCGCGGGGGCGTGCGTCTGCGGCGGCAGCGGCGGCTTGGCGCGCAGCGGCACCCAGCGCACCAGCTGCTCGCCGCCTTCGCCCTCGCCGCCGCCGTCGGTCGCCCGCTTCGCGCCGGCCGCCGCTTCCGCACGGCCGCTGCCGGCTCCGCCCTTTCCCTTCTCCCTGTCCTTGCCCTTGTCCCGCTCGCGGTCGCGCTCCTTCCTGAAGCGGTGCAGCGAGAAGCGCTGCAAGAAGTGCGGCAGGCGCGACGACTTGCGCTCGGCGTCGCCGCGCCAGCTCACCTCGGACACGAGCGGCCAGAAGTGCACCTCGCGCGGCGGCTGCGGAGAGCCCGTACCCGCGCCCGCCATGTCTAGGCACGAGACACGCACTGGCCGCCGCCGCTACTGCCCGCCCAGCCTCTGCCGCCACGTCCCCCCTCCACCGCCCCCCCCCCCCCTTTCGCTCCGCCACGCACCCGGTGTCGTTAAATTTAACCTCCCGGCCGGCCCACCCTCGTGTCTTCACGTTTTACGCCGCGTCTTCTAATTTTAACGCGCCCGACTGCTCTACTGCTGCTGCCTGAAATTTCGATCTCGAACACTGGAACCGGCTAAGGCGAGGCTGTCCATCGCGTTTCTAAACTTGCGTGAACAGCACGAACTACAGCTGTTGGCGGCCTTCCAGTTCGGTAGTCCTGTTTATCGCGATACACAAAAGTTCGGCCCGAAATACACGTGGAACGAAGGAGAGGTCGAAACTGATCGTTCGTACCGTATCTCCTTCGCTGTAGCTGCTCCCCGCCTCTGGAACAAGCTGCCTTGCACTCTGCGCACAATTCAATGACCTGCTACTTTTAAGAAGCTGGGGCAATTCCTTCTGTCACCCTCATAAACTTTTCTCAAAAATTAAGATATACGGCTAATTTTCCCTATGTCAAATAGCAAAGCTAGTGCTCCTCTCTTCTTCCAGTTACGCTTCTCTTTGCCTTTCTCTACTCTGTAAGTGACACCACCTTCTGTTCCCTTACATTCATTAACTGTGTGTTATCACCATCGTTCTTGCTTCCTAGTCCACCCATTTCTCTCATGCTCGTTGTTGCTAACTCACACAGTTAAAAACCTACCACATCTTAATCTCTAATTACTCTTGTACTTATCGGGTACGAATATAAACTATGTATGTTTTTGTAAAATGGCTCTGAGCACTATGGGACTCAACTGCTGTGGTCATTAGTCCCCTAGAACTTAGAACTACTTAAACCTAACTAACCTAAGGACATCACACACATCCATGCCCGAGGCAGGATTCGAACCTGCGACCGTAGCAGTCGCACGGTTCCGGACTGCGCGCCTAGAACCGCGAGACCACCGCGGCCGGCATGTTTTTGTATGTACTACTTTAATTTTTTATTTCTACACTACTGGCCATTAAAATTGCTACGCCACGAAGATGACGTGCTAGAGACGTGAAATTTAACCCACAGGAAGTAGATGCTGTGATATGCAAATATGCAAATGATGAGCTTTTCAGACCATTCACACAAGGTTGGCGCCGGTGGCGACACCTACAACGTGCTAACACGACGAAAGTTTCCAACCGATTTCTCGTACACAAACAGGAGTTGACCGGCGTTGCCTGGTGAAACGTTGTTGTGATGCGTCGTGTAAGGAGGAGAAATGCATACCATCACGTTCCCGACTTGGATAAAGGTCGCATTGTAGCCTATCGCGATTGCGGTTTATCGTATCGCGACATTGCTGCTCGCATTGGTCGAGATCCAATGACTGTTAGCAGAATATGGAATCGGTAGATTCAGGAGGGTAATACGGAACGCCGTTCTGGATCCCAACGGCCTCGTATCACTAGCAGTCGAGATGACAGGCATTTTACCCGCATGGCTGTAACGGATCGTGCAGCCACGTGTCGATCCCTGAGTCAACAGATGGGGACGTTTGCAAGACAACAACCATCTGCACGAACAGTTCGACAACGTTTGCAGCAGCATGGACTATCAGCTCGGAGACCATGGCTGCGGTTACCTTTGACGCTGCTTCACAGACAGGAGCGCCTGCGATGGTGTACTCAACGACGAACCTGGGTGCACGAATGGCAAAACGTCATTTTTCCGGATGAATCGAGGTTCTGTTTACAGCATCATGATTGTCGCATCCGTGTTTGGCGACATCGCGGTGAACGCACGCTGGAAGCGTGTATTCATCGCCATACTGGCGTATCATCCGGCGTGACGGTATGGGGTGCCATTGGTTACAGGTCTCGGTCACCTCTTGTTCGCATTGACGGCACTTTGAACAGTGGACGTTACATTTCAGATGTATTACGACCCGTGACTCTACCCTTCATTGGATCCCTGCAAAACCCTACATTTCAGCAGGGTAATGCACGACCGCATGTTGCAGGTCCTGCACGGGCCTTTCTGGATACAGAATATGTTCGATTGTTGCCCTCTCCAGATCTCTCACCAATTGAAAACATCTGGTCAATTGTGGTCGAGCAACTGACACGTCACAATACGTTAGTCACTACTCTTGATGAACTGTGGTATCGTGTTGAAGCTGCATGAGCAGCTGTACCTGTACACGCCATCCAATCTCTGTTTGAATCAATGCCCAGGCTATCAAGGCCGTTATTAACGCCAGAGGTGGTTGTTCTGGGTGCTGATTTCTCAGGATCTATGCACCCAAATTGCGTGGAAATGTAATCACATGTCAGTTCTAGTTTAATATACACTCCTGGAAATGGAAAAAAGAACACATTGACACCGGCGTGTCAGACCCACCATACGTGCTCCGGACACTGCGAGAGGGCTGTACAAGCAATGATCACACACACGGCACAACGGACACACCAGGAACCGCGGTGTTGGCCGTCGAATGGCGCTAGCTGCGCAGCATTTGTGCACCGCCGCCGTCAGTGTCAGCCAGTTTGCCGTGGCATACGGAGCTCCATCGCAGTCTTTAACACTGGTAGCATGCCGCGACAGCGTGGACGTGAACCGTATGTGCAGTTGACGGACTTTGAGCGAGGGCGTATAGTGGGCATGCGGGAGGCCGGGTGGACGTACCGCCGAATTGCTCAACACGTGGGGCGTGAGGTCTCCACAGTGCATCGATGTTGTCGCCAGTGGTCTGCGGAAGGTGCACGTGCCCGTCGACCTGGGACCGGACCGCAGCGACGCACGGATGCACGCCAAGACCGTAGGATCCTACGCAGTGCCGTAGGGGACCGCACCGCCACTTCCCAGCAAATTAGGGACACTGTTGCTCCTGGGGTATCGGCGAGGACCATTCGCAACCGTCTCCATGAAGCTGGGCTACGGTCCCGCACACCGTTAGGCCGTCTTCCGCTCACGCCCCAACATCGTGCAGCCCGCCTCCAGTGGTGTCGCGACAGGCGTGAATGGAGGGACGAATGGAGACGTGTCGTCTTCAGCGATGAGAGTCGCTTCTGCCTTGGTGCCAATGATGGTCGTATGCGTGTTTGGCGCCGTGCAGGTGAGCGCCACAATCAGGACTGCATACGACCGAGGCACACAGGACCAACACCCAGCATCATGGTGTGGGGAGCGATCTCCTACACTGGCCGTACACCACTGGTGATCGTCGAGGGGACACTGAATAGTGCACGGTACATCCAAACCGTCATCGAACCCATCGTTCTACCATTCCTAGACCGGCAAGGGAACTTGCTGTTCCAACAGGACAATGCACGTCCGCATGTATCCCGTGCCACCCAACGTGCTCTAGAAGGTGTAAGTCAACTACCCTGGCCAGCAAGAACTCCGGATCTGTCCCCCATTGAGCATGTTTGGGACTGGATGAAGCGTCGTCTCACGCGGTCTGCACGTCCAGCACGAACGCTGGTCCAACTGAGGCGCCAGGTGGAAATGGCATGGCAAGCCGTTCCACAGGACTACATCCAGCATCTCTACGATCGTCTCCATGGGAGAATAGCAGCCTGCATTGCTGCGAAAGGTGGATATACACTGTACTAGTGCCGACATTGTGCATGCTCTGTTGCCTGTGTCTATGTGCCTGTGGTTCTGTCAGTGTGATCATGTGATGTATCTGACCCCAGGAATGTGTCAATAAAGTTTCCCCTTCCTGGGACAATGAATTCACGGTGTTCTTATTTCAATTTCCAGGAGTGTATTTGTCCAATGAATACCCGTTTATCATCTGCATTTCTTCTTGGTGTAGCAATTTTAATGGCCAGTAGTGTATATGTAAGCCGGCCAGAGTGGCCAAGCGGTTCTAGTCTCTACAGTCTGGAGCCGCGCGACCGCTACGGTTGCAGGTTCGAATCCTGCCTCGGGCATGGATGTGTGTGATGTCCTTAAGTTAGTTAGGTTTAAGTAGTTCTAATTTCTAGGGCACTAATGACCTCAGAAGTTATGTCCCATGCTGCTCAGAGCCATTTGAACCATCTATATCCAATAAAAAGTGATTATCATAATGCATGTCATTCAAAATATACAGATGTAAGAGAGGGCCTAATGACTCTAATTTTATCAAGTTAAGTAAGTAAATACATATCTAACGCTTACGTATATTGTCAGGTAAACTTGTTTGTACTTTTGCACTTTATTAGTCTGCTACATTTACATCAGCGTGACTGATCTCACTTAAGTATTTGGCAGAGAGTTCATTGAACCACTTTCAGGCTGTTTCTCGAAAAACAAGTGACAAAAATGAAAACCTAAATATTTCCGTCCTCGGATTTGTCTCATTTTATTACGATGGTCTTTTCTCCATATATAGGTGGACGTCAACAAATTATTTGGCAATTGATGGAGAAAGTTGCTGGCTGAAGTTTCGTGAAGAGATCTCGCCGTAATGAAAAACGCGTTTGTTTTAATGGTTACCATCACAACCCGCTTGCAATATCCGTGACTCATACTCCCCTATTTCGCGATAGTACGAACAAGCAGAAATTCTTTCAATTTATTTCTATGACCACCGTCAATTCTATCTAGAAACGATCTCGTACCACGCACCAGTACTCTAGCAGAGGGCGGACAAACGTTGTGTAGGCGATATTTTTAATAGATTTATTGCAGCTTTTAAGTGTTCTGCCGATGGAACGCTGTCTTTGGTTTGCCTTCCCCACAAAATTTTCCGCATGATGGTTCTAATTTAAGTTGTTCGTATTTGTAATACCTAGATATTTACTTGAACAGACAACCTCCAAATTTGTGTGAATTACCGTGTTACACAAATTTAATGAATTTTTTGTTTTTGTATTCATGTATGGGATCTCACTCTTTTAATTGTTTAGGGTCAACTACCACATTGAGACAGCTTATCTAAATCATTTTGCAATTCGTTTTGATCTTCTGATGACTTTACTAGACGGTAAACGACAGCATCATCTGCAAACACTCGAAGAGGGCTGCTTAGATGTCTCCTAGACCGTTTATATGCAGGATGAAAAAAACTAGACACACAAATTTGAAGAGTTATTAGAGGAGATAAAAAGTAACACTTTTGCTTTGTGACACAAATGCCACAGGTGCACCATTTCCCCGCTAGGTGTCCTAAAAGGGTTGGACGCTGGACTTTAGGCCAACGTTCACGTTGTTTCGACTGCCTCGTATGCAACACGTTGACACTGGAATACGATTTGCAACACAGTTACATCTTAGTGCTATGAAGAGTAAGTTTTTATTACTGCTAGCAGTGCCCATATCCATGGATAAACAATTACATTATTGTTGTTTCTGTTATATTGTGTTTACATGAAAGTATGTCTATGTTTGCAGGCTCTTAACGGCTGATTACATTCTAACCGATTTTGCTGATACGAACCTCATTTACGGCGAGGCACGATGAAACGGTGTAGCAGCAAAGCGCCTGTGTGCAGAGCGTTTCACAGGGAGGAGATTACCAAACAATTTCGCATTTCTTCGTGAAACAGAACCCCTTAGACTAATCGGTAAACCTTGCACTGTGCAGACTGTGTAAGCCTTTTGGCTGAAGATACAGCCGTTATTATTGAAACCCCTGGTTGTTTTGCGCATGTTAGACGATCATTAGCATGTAGATGTCACTTGTGCATTAATCTAAGCGAGTGACATTTTCAGCAACGTCTCTAAAACAATCGCATTCGGGAGGGCCACGGTTCAAATTCACATCCGGCCATCCAGATATAGAGTTTCATTGATTTTCCCACATCAGTCCAGGAAAATGCCTGGATGGTTTCTTTGAAGGGGACAACTCCCATTTCCTTCCCCATCCTTGAAACAATCCGTCCTTCAGCTCCATCTCTAATGACATCGATATAGACGAGTAGTTAGACACCTAATTTTCCTTCCTTATAAAACAATACTCATCACACGACAATTTGAAGGCCCACTCTGAACACTATTTGCTTCAAAACCTTTACGGACCTCTTTTTGAGTAAAAGATGCACCTATGACAATTTCGTCACATAAAAAACTATTTCTTATTTCTTTTTATCTCCTGTAAACATTCTTTAGTTTTGTACACCTAGTTTTTTACACTTTATACATTAAGAAGAGCGGGGGGCCTATGACACTTCCTTGGGGAAACCCAAATATCACTTCGGTTTACTAGATGACTTTCCGTCAGTGAATAACTGTAACGCTTTTGATAGAATATCACGAACCCAGTTGCACAGTTGAGATGATACTTCACAGGCACGTAATTTGATTAGAAGCCCATTGTGTCCAAAGCCTCCTGGCAATATAGTAACATGGAATCAGATTGAGACCCCTGTCGATAGCACTCAGCACTTCGTCTACATCTACATGGATACTCTGCAAATCACATTTAAGTACTTGGCAGAGGGTTCATCGAACCACCTTCACAATTCTCTGTTATTCCAATCTCGTATAGCGCGCGGAAAGAACGAACACCTACATTTTTCGGTACGCGGTCTGATTTATCTTATTTTATCGTGGTGATCGTTTCTCTCTATGTAGGTCGGTGTCAACAAAATATTTTCTTATTCGGAGGAGAAAGTTGGTGACTGGAATTTCTTGAGACGATTCCGTCGCAACGAAAAACGCCTTTCTTTTAATGATGTCCAGCCCAAATCCTGTATCATTTCAGTGACACTCTCTCCCATATTTTGCGATAATACAAAACGTGCTGCCCTTCTTTGAACTTTTTCGATGTACTCGCGCAGCAGTATTCTAAAGGAGGACGCACAAGCGTAGTGTAGGCAGTCTCCTTAGTAGATCTTTTACATTTTCTACGTGTCCTGCCAATAAAACGCAGTATTTGGTTAGTCTTCCCCACAACATTTTCTATGTGTTCCTTCCAATTTAAGTTGTTCGTAATTGTAATTCCTAGGTATTTATATGAATTTACGGGCTTTATATTTGACTGATTTATCGTGTAACCGAAGTCTAACTGATTCCTTTTACCACTTATGTGGATGACCTCACACTTTTAGTTATTTAGGGTCAACCGCCAATTCTCGCACCATTCAGATATCTTTTCTAAATCGTTTTGCAATTTGTTTCGATCTTCTAATGACTTTATTAGTCGATAAACGACAGCGTCATACGCAAACAACCTAAGACGGCTGCTCAGATTGCCTCCCAAATCGTTTATATAGATAAGGAACAACAAAGGGCCTATAACACTAACTTGGGGAATGCCAGAAATCACTTCTGTTTTACTCGATGACTTTCCGTCAATTACTACATTTTCCCTGTCATGAAGTCGCAAATCCGGTCACATAAATGAGACCATATTCCATAAGTACGCAATTTCACTATAATCCGCTTGTGTGGTACAGTGTCAAAAGCCTTCTGGAAATCCATAAATACGGAGTCGATCTGAAATCCCTTGTCATAGCACTCGTGTGAATAAAAAGCCCGCTGTGTTTACAAGAACGATATTTTCCGAATCCGTGCTGGTTGTGTGTCAATACTTGTAGGTCTTTTCATTGACATAGTTCATAATAATGAAACATAGTATTTGTTCCAAAATCATAATACAAATCGATGTCAAGGATATGAGTCTACAACTCAGTAGATTACTTTCAGATACAAATAAATCTAATATCGACTCCGACAATAACCTTCTCTTACGAGGTAGTCTGATTTTTTCACGATACATTTACGACTACCTTCAAGTGAAACAATTTCTTGGGTTATCACCGTTGACCAAAAAGTGTTCGAGTATACAGTTTGCGGGACCCTCTGATAGTTTCTTCTGCAGCTGGAGACGAAACGTTAGTTGACGTTATTCATTCTTATGACGAGAATCAAATATCGCAAAAGTGATATCTCCATGCTGAATAACGTTTTTCGTTCTTTGGTATCAGTTACATACGCTCGCATACTGCGTAGGAAGTACAACTTATCATCAGGTATCGGGAAAGCAGCCCTGCTGCCTACCACACAGGATGCTAGTCAGCTGAAGCAAGTGGAAGTCAACATTCACATCAGTCGGTAAGCCCGGTAGTAAGGACAAACGTTTTCTAGTTGCATCTTAACGGTACTGCACCACAGTCTCTCTCAGCTTGCTACCACTGTCTTGTATCCCCAGGATCGAGAGCTCTCTATTTTCTTTACAACGTAATCCTTTCACTTGAATATCAGTTCATAGAAAAGGTGTCCTTTCATCATCAACAACATACAGAAGATTTGGCGACTACTCGTTGGGTCTTAACAATCAGTGATACTTCCATTAATAGGCACACATGTTTTATAAATTTTGTAAAAGCCATTATCAAGCAGTAGTTGTTACCTACTCTCTGAAGATGGCTTAAGTAGCGAGAAACACGTCGATAAGCCACTGAAATATTATCTACTATTCAAAATTTGTGTCATAAATTGATATCTGGACACATGATTTCAAGATCACTCCGTCTTCAGGCCACAAGTTGAGGATGCGGATTGGAGGGGCGTGTGGTCAGCACACCGCTGTCCCGGTCGTTACAATGGTTTTCTTTGACCGGAGCCGCTACTATTCGGTCGAGTAGCTCCTCAATTGGCATCACGAGGCTGAGTGCACCCCGAAAAATGGCAACAACGCATGGTGGCCAGGATGGTGACCCACGCCCGACAGCGCTTAACTTCGGTGATCTCACGGGAACCGGTGTATCCACTGAGGCAAGGCCGATGCCACATGATTTCAAGCGAATAAAAATTACATTAACTTTTAATCTTAATTTTTCTGTTGTTGGGACTCAACATTTGATTATTTGTGAATTCACTCCAACAAGAATACGTATTATTGTTGACAGATATGAGGAAATCAAGCAGCTGATCTATCGTTATAGGAACCATCATTTCGCTCACTAAAGGTAATTTAGGAACCAGAAGCCTAAATAAGAATGGTATGACAGGCGTTTAAATGCGTTTGTTCCGTTTACAATGCTTCCATCCATTGTATGAAAACAGGTACATTTTCGGTGGTCCTTGTGAGAGTTTTTGGTATGAGAAAACATGATCGAATCTATGAGTCATTAAATATTGAAAAACATATGAATTACATACAATACATTTTTAGGTACGAAGTAAGCCGGCCGGAGTGGCCGTGCGGTTCTAGGCGCTACAGTCTGGAGCCGAGCGACCGCTACGGTCGCAGGTTCGAATACTGCCTCGGGCATGGATGTGTGTGATGTCCTTAGGTTAGTTAGGTTTAATTAGTTCTAAGTTCTAGGCGACTGATGACCTCAGAAGTTAAGTCGTATAGTGCTCAGAGCCATTTTAGGTACAAAGTAAATACTCTGTGTAGAAGTGAGTGGATGCAATGCTGGGGTTGATTCAGAAAATAAGAAGTACTGAGATGTGGTTGCTATTTATAAAGAAAGCTTCTGTGACAAAAAAATCCTCTTGGAGTTCATTAGTAGCTAGCGGTCATATGGTAGCGTTTGTACGAGATCGCAATAAGGATAAAATCTCTTCGACACCCAATAAATTCTTCTGTACATCGTAATGATAACTTTGCAGTCAGGTTTAGAATACCACACACTATCGACCGGTCACATTGTCATCCGCTACCTGTGTCCTCATTGAACATCAGTGTGAGAGGGGCACCACTCTTCTGACTCTTAATGTCAGATTTCCATAAGCTATGTCACAATTCCGTTGTCGAGAAGTTTCTTCAGTTCTCTTTGAGAAATTGAGTACACCCCATTGTAGTTATGTGGAAAAATTCTTTGCAGTTCCCAGAATAGAACCTGGGATCTCCAATGGCTGTCAGACAATGTCCTCTCATATAAGCAGCCGTGCACGCATTTGATCCGACAATAACTGTGTCACGACACGGATGAGCTGACGAGGGTAGGTACACGTCCGCAAGATGGGTCAATACAACCCGCTATGTTCAGGAGGCATGAGGCAGAGAATTACACACAGCAGCTATTCCCGAGAGAATTAGACTGTGGCACTAAACATTCAAAGTTGTACATTGGACAAAATTGATAAAAGACATGATAATTTCACTCCAACGGAGCCCAGTTCTCACCACTTCATTGTGTAGACAAGTGTTCCGCCTGCGGTAGGCACAAGATGTGAGAATACTGCAGTAAATTATTAGAACTCGGACAGTTGAAGTTACAGCACTGATAATCAAACGATACAGTAATGACACCGACTGATAAGTGAGCTGAAAGAAGTCTGAAGGAATACGAAGTGCTCAGCAGCTGCACTCACACGTTCTTGTCGAAAGGTGTCCACTGTCGTTGTGTAAGTATAGCGAAAATGGTCGAGGGATTATCGAGCCGATGGTGTGTCGATAGTAAAATTGCTCTGTACTGAGAACGAACTGAAGTTGTGACGCGATAGCCTTTAATGTAGAGACAATGTTTGGGGAGTGCCCTGTGTGACACACCGGGAGGAATGAGATTGGCGGCTGTGCCGTGAGCGTTGTTGTGTAGCTCCACAGGTGTGCTGCTTCCATTCGGGGGTTGCTGGCGGTCAGCGGCATATCATTGTTTGTGAGACCCTCCGCAAGTACGGGCGCGTTTGCGATGTCCCTGGTGTCGTGATAGCTGCAGATGCTCACGGAGGCAATGGCGAGCGCTTCGGGAGTGAGGCGGCAGTCGTAGGCACGCCAACTGAACGCAACGGCGGATGGGGTAGGAGTGGTAATATGGACCCATATGACCACAGCGAGTGGTGTTCGCTATGGCCACTCTGGAAAAAGCCTTCCTCGATGGATAAGATAATGCTGTCATTTACCGTTATATAATGTCATCAGAGGATCAAAACGAATTTCAAAATAATTTAGACATGGTATCTGTATAGTGCAAAAAGTGGCAACTGACTCTAAATCATGAAAAGTGTGTAGTCATCCCAAAAATGAGTACTAAAACTAATGCGCTAACTTTCAGTTACACGATAAATGACGCAAGTCTAAACGCTGTAAAACCAACTAAGTAGCTATGGTTTACAATTACGAATAGCTTAAATGGGAACTATCACATAGATAATGTTGTGGGGGAAGACTGTGATTTATTGGCAGAAGACTTATAAAACGTAACAGGTTTACTGAAGAGACTGCCTACACCACGCTTGTCCTCCCTCTTCTGGAGTAACGTTGTGCGATGTGGGATCCGCATCAGATAGAATTGACAGAGGACATCGAAAAAGTTCAAAGAAGGGCAGCTCATTTTGTATTATCGCAAAATAGGGGAGAGAGTGCCACAGATATAATACAAGAATTGGTATGGCAGTCGTAAGATAAAGGCGTTTGTCGCTGCGGCAGGACCTTCTCACGAAATTTCAATCACTAACTTGTTCCTCAGAGTGTGAAAATATTTTGTTGGCGCCCACCTACAGAGAGAGAAATGATCACCATCATAAAATAAAAGAAATCGGAGCGCGCACGGAAAGATTTATGTGTTCGTTTGCTCGGGAGTGGAAGTCTAGAGAAGTAGGTTATAGGTGGTTCGATGAATCCTCTGCCAGGCACTTGATTGTAAATTGCAGAGTAATTGTCTGGATTTAGATGCAGATGTAGATGCAGGCACACTGAGGCCACAGTAAATGATATCATCGTGGTAGGCATCTATCCTGGGAACCTATCGAAAGTCAACGCCCAGACTGGAGCACCTGTGCGAAATCAAAGGGCGGCGGTGAAACAAGGGCGAATGAAAGAGCGAAATTGTTGTTGAATGTTTCACACCGTGCCATAACTGTGTAGAGATTTTGATGTTCATGTTTGTGCCACTACATGTACTCATGAAGACTTTGTTAATTGCATTGATAGTATAACACTACTGTCCGCTACTGTTATACCATAACAAAAATGGCTCTGAGCACTATGGGACTTAACAGCTGTTGTCATCAGCCCCCTGGAACTTAGAACTACTTAAACGTAACTAACCTAAGGACATCACACACATCCATGCCCGAGGCAGGATTCGAACCTGCGACCGTAGCAGTCGCGCGGTTCCGGACTGCGCGCCTAGAGTTATACCATAACCTTAAAGTTGGAGTCGGGTCGTGAAATAAAACTATCTTATTAAGGGGGGTAGGACGTCAAACGGGCCGACTTGGAGCAGGAGAGGCATCACAGGACATTTTAACTTCCACTGTCTATACTTTTACAAATAAATTCATAAAACTTTGTCAGCATCACCAGGAAGGATTCAGGATTCACACTCATTGCGGTGGAAGTTCGAAAACATAGCAAAATAATTTTTTTACGTGTGAAATTTCATCATTTTTTCACTTACTAATGGCTGCATTTGTTGCTATAGGTACACTTTCCTTCATAAGTTAGAGAGATTCTTCGATGAATTTTACACAGCATACATACCATACTTACAGGTGTATGAAACTCTAGAATTTATTTAATTTGTGTAAAAACGAATGATCTGTTGTATTTTAAACTTCATGTTTAGAAAAAACACAAATTTTGTAGTTAATTACCTCAATTTTACCACAGTTTTTAATAGATTTGGAAAATTCTAGAGTTTCATACATCTTTAAGTATGGTTTGTATGCTGTGCAAAATTCATCGAACCATCTCTCTTACTTATGAAGAAAAGTGTACCTACATAACAAATGCTGCCATTAGTAAGTGAAAAAAATGATGAAATTTCACATGTAAAAAAAACTACTTCTTTATGTTTTCGAACTTCCACTGCTATGAGTGTGGATTCTGAATCCTTCCTGGTCATGCTGACAAAGTTTTATGAATGTATTTGTAAAAGTATAGACAGTGGAAATTAAAATGTCCTGTGGTGTCTCTTCTGCTCCAAGTCAGTCGGTTTGGCGTCCTACCCCCCTTAAAGCAATTATGGTATAAAGCAACAGAGCAGTGTTACCCTCTGAGAGGAATTTTGTTACGTTGACCGTGTTGTACCTAACGGAGGTGGCTTATCGGAAGTGAAAGTCAGAATTACGTAAATATTTAAACAGTACCAAACAATATTTTATTTATCTACACTGCTCAAAGAATAAAGAAAACAGTCGCCAGCCTAATTAGGCAAGAGGATGATTGACATTCTTGTTCAAGAAGATAGGTATGGGTAACTTTAACGGACAAACTAAACCTATACTTTGCCACAGGCGAGTGCAATGAACTCTGGCACCTGAATACAGTATGTTCACGTTAAGGTTGGAGTTAACAGATCAGAACAAACTATTTGCATAAATATAACAGATAACAAAACATACTATTACTTTGAGTACTTAGTCAAACTGAATGGTCTCAATAACGCTACTCTTAATATTCACTATGGAATCGTTAATTGGACATAGGTTTAGTATCACTTTTCAAACAAATTCCTATCTGACATGAAATATGGATATGGTTCACAGCAAATTTAGTTACTGCACATAGATTAATTCTCTCACTAGCAAACACCTTTCTACTTAGAATGAAAATTAAATGGAGTTCACTAACAAATTACTTCTCATTGTCCTTTTAATAAATAAGTTACTGTTTTCATAGATAGAGGTTTTTCTGTTATTTGTTTCCTAGCATAAGCACAATAGACAAACTGTTGATCCTGTTGCAACATTAACATGCACCCAATATTGTACAGAATTTGACTTGAATAGCAGGAGTAATTGAAACTTTATATAATTAAGTAACTTGGTGCATTTGAACTACTTTCAATGGAGGGGGGCCGTTAATCTTGACCACTGTAGCAGAGTAAACTAAACACACTTTCAATACACTAGAGAAAGAAGTAGTTAGCAAGCATGAACATATAACTCTCAACAGTTGCAGTTCTGAACTTTTACTGCAGTGAAACACAAATCTGAGATATTTGTAAGGGCCTTTCAACACACAATATTAATTTTAGCTCACTCTATTGCCATATTAATTTTAATATGCCTTCAATTAAAGGACACTCAGCAAACACTTTAGCGTGGGAGGGACCCTAAGTGGATATGTGACTAAGGATAAATCACGGTGGGTACAAGAGTTCAGTCAAATTTTAACTTATATTTGGGTACACTGTAACATCTTATGGGCTGATCCTTCACTGAACATTACTATAGTGTTCCATTACAGTGATTGCGGAATGTGGTGGCGATTGCATGTTGGAAGGTGGATTTGCAGGTAGAATTGCTGGACTCTGTCATTTCTTGGTGGCGATGATAGATACCAATTCCAGAATAGTTACAACTCTTTATCCATCCATCCGAGGCATTGGAAAGCGTCAGGAAAAGCCTCTCTCGGAACCAGCACAATACACAACTTTTACATGGGCAGTTGATAGTCTGGTAGCTCATCCCCGACTGACTCTTTGTTCCACCTTTATAGCCATGCCAACCACATTTTGCGCGCGCTACTCAGTTCCGTTCCCAAGGGGAACCACAACACCTTTTACATACAAAATAACTGAGAACCCTAAGTGAAGGTCAGCAGTTTACATAACAGCAACCAAACATATTAAATAAAACAGAACATTTGCACATATTGGTAGTTCTACACAAAATTATTTAATTTTAAAGATAACCAAAGAGATTATGGTGTTCCAGCAATGAGCCTTGAGCAGCCGCTGATGAAGTACCAGTGCAGCAGTAGTGCAGCAGCAGTGCCGTAGCGAATCGCATATTTAGCTTTCATATTTCTTTTGTAGTTTGATTCTTAATTTCTTTCCGAGTGTTTGTGAACTTACATATTTAATTACATACAATTCTTGCGTATTCTCGTATTTGAGAGGAGTTATATTGCTTGTTGATAGCTGTAAAGTATAAATTCGCGGAGTCGTTAGTCAGTTGTTTGTTTTGGACAGCCAGTGCTTTCTGTTTATTTCGTATAGTCAGTTCGCAGCAGACAGATGTCAGTGCAGTTTCATCTGTGCTTGCAGAACGTGTGTGAGCAGCAGTAGCAGAAACTAGTCGTATATTCCGTTTTTCGTATTAGTTCCGCAGGTTTAATTCAAATTATTTTGTGTGTTTGTGTGCTTGCGTGGTGAAATTTTTCGGATGTTTGCGTATTTTCGAATTAGAAAGGGGTAGTACCAAATTTTAATAACGGTGGAGTGTAACATCGCGTAGGCGGTTGTCACTTGTACTAAACAGGGGTAGGATCGCATTGTAATATCTGTATAGTGGCGTAGTCGTGGTCATTTGATTGCTTAGTACGTAAGTAATTGTTCAAATGGTTCAAATGGCTCTGAGCACTATGGGACTCAACTGCTGAGGTCATTAGTCCCCTAGAACTTAGAACTAGTTAAACCTAACTAACCTAAGTACATCACAAACATCCATGCCCGAGGCAGGATTCGAACCTGCGACCGTAGCGGTCTTGCGGTTCCAGACTGCAGCGCCTTTAACCGCACGGCCACTTCGGCCGGCTAATTGTTCATATATCGCAGCTCAACCTGGCGCTGGTGACGCAACTGTGCAGTCGCATATTGCTGTTTTATTTGTCGCAACTCTACAAGTCCAGATATTAGCAGTAGGATGGATAGGGTGTGTGCGTGCTGTGTGCTGGCGCAGTAGGAACTGGCCGCGGTTCGCGAGCAGCTGAGCGTGCTGTTGGCCACGGTGAGTCGCCTTCGGGCTGCTGCCTCGAGGTGCAGCGACAGCGGAGGGTCTGGCGCGTCGCTTGAAACACCCCAGGTGTCGCTTGCTGCGTCCGCTGACAGCCGCCGAGGCACCTTCTAGTGTACCCGGCGCGTTGGGGCCGCCCTAACCTCAGGGTGAGTGGCGGCCTGCAACGCGTTCGCGTCGCTCGAGGCGGAGGGCCAATGTGGAGGCTGGCCGGCTGGCCTCGCCCGTTCATCCTGTCAGTGGGCAGGTGGCCGCTCCTTCAGCAGGGCCCGAGCAGGCACACGGGGGCAAAGGCTTGCTGGTTATTGGGAGCTCCAACGTTAGGTGGGTGATGGAGCCCCTTAGGGAAATAGCGTACAGCGCCGGAAAGAATTCCAACGTGCACTCGATTTGTCTGCTGGGGGGCCTCATCCAAGATGTGGAGGCGGCTTACCTGCGGCTATCGAGCGTACGGGGTGCAGTCGTCTGCAAGTAGTTGCTCACGCCGGCACCAATGATACCTGTCGCTTGGGTTCTGAGACGAACCTCAGTTCGTACGGGTGGCTGGCGGATTCAGTGAAGATCGCTGGCCTCGCACGCAGGGTGGAAGCAGAGCTCTCCATTTGCAGCATCGTTCCCAGAATGGATCGAGGTCCTTTGGTTTGGAGCCGAGTGGAGGGTCTCAACCAGGGGGTTCGTCGACTCAGTGACGGTCTTGGCTGCAGATTTCTAGACTTGCGCTATTGGGTGGGAAATTGTAGGACGCCCCTAGATAGGTCAGGGGTGCACTACACAAAGGAAGCGGCTACTCGGGTAGCAGAGTACTTGTCGCTTGCACATGGGTTTTTTTTAGGCTAGGCAGTAGTGGAAATGAGCGTTTGGCGTCATTGGCCGGGAGGCCCCTCGCGGGGCAGGTCCGGCCGCCATATCGCAGGTCTTATTACATTCGGCGCCACATTGGGCGACCTGCACGCCGGATGGGGATGAAATGATGATGAACACAACACAACACCCAGTCCCTGAGCGGAGAAAATCTCCGACCCAGCCGGGAATCGAACCCGGGCCCAGAGGACGGCAATCCGTCACGCTGACCACTCAGCTACTGGGGCGGACTAGGCAGTAGTGCGAGGTGTCCTGATGAACACTCACCAGTCGACGTGCAGGCAGGGAAATCAGGCCACGCTCAGTGTAAAGACATTTCAGCTATCAAGATGTTGTTGTTGTCTTCAGTCCTGAGACTGTTTTGATGCAGCTCTCCATACTACTCTATCCTGTGTAAGCTTATTCATCTCCCAGTACTTACTGCACCCTACATCCTTCTGAATCTGCCTAGTGTATTCATCTCTTGGTCTCCCTCTACGATTTTTACCCTCCACGCTGCCCTCCAATGCTAACTTTGTGATCCCTTGATGCCTCAGAACATGTCCTACCAACCAGTCCCTTCTTCTTGTCAAGTTGTGCCACAAACTCCTCTTCTCCCCAATTCTATTCAATACCTCCTCATTAGTTATGTGATCAACCCATCTAATCTTCAGCATTCTTCTGTAGCACCACATTTCGAAAGCTTCTATTCTCTTCTTGTCCAAACTATTTATCGTCCATGTTTCACTTCCATACATGGCTACGCTCCATACAAATACTATCAGAAACGACTTCCTGACACTTAAATCTATACTCGATGTTAACAAATTTCTCTTCTTCAGAAACGCTTTCCTTGCCATTCCCAGTCTACATTTTATATCCTCTCTACTTCGACCATCATCAGTTATTTTGCTCCCCAAATAGCAAAACTCCTTTACAACTTTAAGTGTCTCATTTCCTAATCTAACTCCCTCAGCATCACCCGACTTAATTCGACTACATTCCATTATCCTAGTTTTGCTTTTGTTGATGTTCATCTTATATCCTCCTTTCAAGACACCGTCCATTCCGTTCAACTGCTCTTCCAAGTCCTTTGCTGTCTCTGACAGAATTACAATGTCATCGGCGAACCTCAACGTTTCTATTTCTTCTCCATGGATTTTAATACCTACTCCTAATTTTTCTTTTGTTTCATTTACTGCTTGCTCAATATACAGATTGAATAACATTGGGGACAGGTTATAACCCTGTCTCACTCCCTTCCCAACCACTGCTTCCCTTTCATGTCCCTCGACTCTTATAACTCCCATCTGGTTTCTGTACAAATTCTAAATAGCCTTTCGCTTCCTATATTTTACCCCTGCCACCCTTAGAATTTGAAAGAGATTATTCCAGTCAACATTGTCAAAAGCTTTCTCTAAGTCTACAAAAGCTAGAAATGTACGTTTGCCTTTCCTTAATCTATTTTCTAAGATAAGTCGTAGGGTCAGTATTGCCTCACGTGTTCCAACATTTATGCGGAATCCAAACTGATCTTCGCCGAGGTCAGCTTCTACCAGTTTTTCCATTCGTCTGCAAAGAATTCGCGTTAGTATTTTGCAGCCGTGACTTATTAGACTGATACTTCGGTAATTTTCACATCTGTCAACACCTGCTTTCTTTGGGATTGGAATTATTATATTCTTCTTGAAGTCTGAGGGTATTTCGCTTGTCTCATACATCTTGCTCAGCAGATGGTAGAGTTTTGTCAGGACTGGCTCTCCCAAGGCCGTCAGTAGTTCCAGTGGAATGTTGTCTACTCCCGGGGCCTTGTTTCGGCTCAGGTCTTTCAGTGCTCTGTCAAACTCTTCACGCAGTATCATATCTCCCATTTCCTCTTCATCTACATTCTCTTCCATTTCTATAATATTGTCCTCAAGTACATCGCCCTTGTATAGACCCTCTATATACTCCTTCCACTTTTCTGCTTTACCTTCTTTGCTTAGAACTGGGTTTCCATCTGAGCTCTTGATATTCATACAAGTGGCTCTCTTTTCTCCAAAGGGCTCTTTTTCCTGTAGGCAGTATCTATCTTACCCCTCTACATCCTTACATTTGTCCTCTAGCCGTCCCTGTTTAGCCATTTTCCACTTCCTGTCGATCTCACTTTTGAGACGTTTGTATTCCCTTTTGCCTGCTTCATTTACTGTGTTTTTATATTTTCTCCTTTCATCAATTAAATTAAATATTTCTTCTGTTACCCAAGGATTTCTACTAGCCCTCGTCTTTTTACCTACTTGATCCTTTGCTGCCTTCACTACTTCATCTCTCAGAGCTACCCATCCTTCTTCTACTGTATTTCTTTCCCCCATTCCTGTCAATTGTTCCCTTATGCTCTCCCTGAAACTCTGTACAACCTCTGGTTTAGTCAGTTTATCCAGGTCTCATCTCCTTAAATTCCCACGTTTTTGCAGTTTCTTCAGTTTTAATCTACAGTTCATAACCAATTGATTGTGGTCAGAGTCCACATCAGCCCCTGGAAATGTCTTACAATTTAAAACCTGGTTCCTAAATCTCTGTCGTACCATTATATAATCTGTCTGATACCTTTTAGTATCTCCAGGAGTGGTCAGAGTCCACATCAGCCCCTGGAAATGTCTTACAATTTAAAACCTGGTTCCCAAATCTCTGTCGTACCATTACATAATCTGTCTGATACCTTTTAGTATCTCCAGGAGTGGTCAGAGTCCACATTAGCCCATGGAAATGTCTTACAATTTAAAACCTGGTTCCTAAATCTCTGTCGTACCATTATATAATCTGTCTGATACCTTTTAGTATCTCCAGGATTCTTCCATGTATACAACCTTCTTTTATGATTCTTGAGCCACGTGT
Source organism: Schistocerca americana (assembly GCF_021461395.2). NCBI lineage: Eukaryota > Metazoa > Arthropoda > Insecta > Orthoptera > Acrididae > Schistocerca > Schistocerca americana. Next base: position 746,758,724 of record NC_060130.1, on the reverse strand, counting down.
TAGCTATGATCAAGTTACGCTCTGTGCAAAATTCTACCAGACAGCTTCCTCTTTCATTTCTCTCCCCCAATCCATATTCACCCACTACGTTTCCTTCTCTCCCTTTTCCTACTCTCGAATTCCAGTCACCCATGACTATTAAATTTTCGTCTCCCTTCACTACCTGAAAAATTTCTTTTATCTCATCATAAATTTCATCAATTTCTTCATCATCTGCACAGCTAGTTGACATATAAACTTGTACTACTGTAGTAGGCGTGGGCTTCGTGTCTATCTTGGCCACAATAATGCGTTCACTATGCTGTTTGTAGTAGCTTACCCGCACTCCTATTTTTTTTATTCATTATTAAACCTACTCCTGCATTACCCCTATTTGATTTTGTATTTATAACCCCGTATTCACCTGACCAAAAGTCTTGTTGCTCCTGCCACCGAACTTCACTAATGTCCACTATACCTAACTTCAACCTATCCATTTCCCTTTTTAAATTTTCTAACCTACCTGCCCGATTAAGGGATCTGACATTCCATGCTCCGATCCATAGAACGCCAGTTTTGTTTCTCCTGATAACGACGTTCTCTTGAGTAGTCCCCGCCCGGAGATCCGAATGGGGGCTATTTTACCCACCGGAATATTTTACCCAAGAGGCCGTCAACATCATTTAACCATACAGTAAAGCTGCATGCCCTCGGGAAAATTTACGGCTTTAGTTTCTCCTTGCTTTCAGCCGTTCGCAGTACCAACACAGCAAGACCGTTTTGGTTAGTGTTGCAAGGCCAGATCAGTCAATCATCCAGACTGTTGCCCCTGCAACTACTGAAAAGGCTGCTGCCCCTCTTCAGGAACCACACGTTTGTCTGGCCTCTCAAGAGATACCCCTCCGTTGTGGTTGCATCTACGGTACGGCCATCTGTATCGCTGAGGCACGCAAGCCTCCCCACCAACGGCAAGGTCCATGGTTCATGGGGGTAGGGGGCTATCAAGCTATTAGCAGTAAATTTTCAGAGTGTTCGGAATAAAGTTCCTGAATTTACTTCCCTCCAGGAAGCGTGTGGCGCGCAAATTATTCTCGGGACTGAGACCTGTTGAATCCTGAGATAGGAATTTCTGAAATATTTAGTGAGGGTTGGAACGTGTATCGGAAAGACAGATTAGACACCGTCGGAGATGGTGTCTTCATTGCAGTTGACAAAAACATTGTGTCTACTGAGGTCGAAGTAGAGTGTGATTGTGAAGTTATCTGGACACGTTTAACAGGGCTAGGGGAAATAAAGTTAATTGTGGGATGTTATTACTGGCCACCAGGTTCCACCGTGACAGTCGTAGAATCATTCAAAGGGAGTCTACACTGTATCGCAGAAGTACCCGGATCATGCTATATTAGTCGGAGGCGACTTCAACTAACCTAGTATAGACTGGGATGTCTATGGATTCTTTACAGGTGGTACATACAAGCCGTCGTGTGAATTACTTTTGAACACATTATCCGAAAACTGTCTTGAGCAGCTAAATCGTCAGCCAACGCGTAATGGAAATATTTTAGATCTGGTAGCCACGAACAGACGAGACCTCATCGACGGTGTCAGTGTTGAGACAGGGATTAGTGATCATGATGTTGTCATTACGACTATGGTTACGAAAGTTAAAAAGTCGGTCAAGAAGGCTAGGAGAGTATTCTTACTAGAAAGAGCAGATAAGCAGTTGTTAGCATCCCACTTAGTAAATGAATCGACTTCATTTACTTCCGGTACGATGGACGTGCAAGAATTATGGGCAAATTTTAAACACATTGTAAATCACGCATTGGAGTAGTATGTGCCGAAAAAGTGGGTTACTCCTAACTAAAGTATGAGCATATGGTTCAAATGGCTCTGAGCTCTATGGGACTTCACTTCTGAGGTCATCAGTCCCCCAGAACTTAGAACTACTTAAACCTAACTAACCTAAGGACATCACACACATCCATGCCCGAGACAGGATTCGAACCTGCGACCGTAGCGGTCGCGCGGTTCCAGACTGTAGCGCCTAGAACCGCTCGGCCAATCCGGCCGACCGAGCATATGGGATTGTTTCCCAAATATGTGAGTGGCTCGAAGACTTCTTAAGTAATAGAACCCAGTACGTTGTCCTCGATGGTGAGTGTTCATCGGAGGTGAGGGTATCATCTGGAGTGCCCCAGGGAAGTGTGGTAGGTCCGCTGTTGTTTTCTATCTACATAAATGATCTTTTAGATAGAGTGGATAGCAATGTTCGGCTGTTTGCTGATGATGCTGTGGTGTACGGGAAGGTGTCGTCGTTGAGTGACTGTAGGAGGATACAAGATGACTTGGACAGGATTTGTGATTGGTGTAAAGAATGGCAGCTAACTCTAAATATAGATAAATGTAAATTAATGCAGATGAATAGGAAAAAGAATCCCGTAATGTTTGAATACTCCATTAGTAGTGTAGCGCTTGACACAGTCACGCCGATTAAAATTTGGGCGTAACATTGCAGAGCGATGTGAATTGGGACAAGCATGTAATGGCAGTTGTGGGGAAGGTGGATAGTCGTCTTCGATTCATTGGTAGAATTTTGGGAAGATGTGGTTCATCTGTACAGGAGACGGCTTATAAAACACTAATACGACCTATTCTTGAGAACTGCTCGAGCGTTTGGGATCCCTATCAGGTCGGATTGAGGGAGGACATAGAAGCAATTCAGAGGCGGGCTGCTAGATTTGTTACTGGTAGGTTTGATCATCACGCGAGTGTTACGGAAATTCCTCAGGAACTCGGGTGGGAGTCTCTGGAGGAAAGGAGGCGTTCTTTTCGTCAATCGCTACCGAGAAAATTTAGAGATCCAGCATTTGAGACTGACTGCAGTACAGTTTTACTGCCGCCAACTTATATTTCGCGGAAAGACCACAAAGATAAGATAAGAGAGATTAGGGTTCGTACCTAGGAAAACAGGCAGTCATTTTTCCCTCGTTCTGTTTGGGAGTGGAACAGGGAAAGAAGATGCTAGTTGTGGTACGAGGTACCCTCCACCACGCACCGTATGCTGGATTGCGGATTATATAGATGTAGTTGTTTTTTCGTCTTGTTTTGGCGTATAACGAACACACGTGGAAAATTAGAAATAGCATCGAGTATTACCAACCATAGGAATTTCATGAACGACTGCGTAGTATCGATTTGCTACCGTTCTCACAAAAGCGTGGTGGTCAACAAGATGACGAAAGAAGAGCGTTGCGCTGAATGGTTTCACTGGACAACAACATTTTTGTCACAAAGAATTTGAATGGTGTTTTTTACAAGTCGTTCGTGCTGAATTTGAAAATGAAATCAGTTTGTGACTGTCGAGCTCACTTATCTTGTGACACGCTATCGTTGAAAACGCTGCATATATCTCCTGTAGCTTAATTTAAATACTCTGAACATTTAATTTTTGAAAAATAATAGAAATATGCACAAAGTATTACCACATACGATCGTCGGTTCAGAAATCTACCTCCAGGAAATTAAGGTGGTTTGGCAGCACTGCCGAAGAGTCATGATTGAACTCGTAGAGTCAGGTTGCGTTTGTTGCCACTTGCATTTCAGCAATAAGAGTTGTCTCAGGTGTTGGAAGTAATTGCTTGTTGTCCTAATTTAGTGAAGGTTTGTAGTTAGTGTTTTGTGATGATTCAGAAAATGCTTTTATTATGTCTGTAGAGAGTTAATTCAGGTATCGAAAAACCAGAAACTTAATCCTCTTGTAAAGTACTCCTGTGAGCTTTATTCTGGGAATAAGGTTGGTTACCAGGACAAGAAATGAGGCCCCCATATACAGCGTTCGTCATGTTCCACACTCCTGACAGGCTAGTTAAAATTATCAGACCACATGTCTTTTGCTGTCCCACCATCTGGATGGAACCAGCGGTCTCCAAAACAAACTGTTATAATTGCCTGCCAAACAAAGTAAATTGTAACAAACCCTAATTTCCCGTCTGCTATAAGGCCTGCATGGTATGGTGAAGAACTGCCGATACCGGTGCATCCCGAGAATGTTATAATGAGTGAAGACGATTTCAGTGGCGAACACGCAGAAGGTAGCGCAGAAGTGAGTGTGAATCAACTGAGGCCCCGTTTTTGTTTCAAGGAGAACTCAGCAATCTTGTTCGTAATTTATATTTGTCAACAGTCTCAGCATTTACCTCCCCGATGAAAAGAAATGGTCGCATGGCATTATTGGCGACGAGACATTGTCTGGGGTAATTCAGCCGCCTGGTGCAAATGTTTTCATTTGACGTCACTTTGGCGACATGCACGTCGAGGGGATGAGATGAAATCATGAGGACAACACGTGCATCCAGTCTCCGAATGGAGAAAATCTCTGAACCGGCTGGGAATAGAACCCGCGACCCAAGGATCTACATGCGGCGACGCAAATCACTTTCTTTTAACTATCTACATGTCTGACTAAGTTTAATTTTCAAAAAAATGAGACAAATATCAAAGCTACCACTACCTGGCACCTCCACTTTTACCCTACCATAAAAAAAATGAACTATCGCTCTTCGGATGACTCCTCTCTGGCCAGACATGGAGGTTGAACCCCTCTACCATCCTCCACACCTACAAGTCCTTAATCTGTCCCATCCTCTGTTATGCCAGTCCTGCCTGGATATCCACCCCCCCCCCCCTCAAATTCTACTATAAGTACCTCCAGGTCCTCGAGATCCACGCACACTGCCTCGCCTTCTGTATACGCCTCCCATCCCCCACGCGGATCCTCTATGACCTGATTCCTTTCCCTCATCTGCTCCTTTTCCTAGAACATATCCACATCCTCTACACCTCCCGCCTTCTTGATCCCTCTCATCCCATGGTTGCTCCTCTCTTCTCCAACCTCTGCCTACTGTCATGCCTTCACCATTGTGTCCCCCTTACCCACCACCTTTATACCATTCATCTCTGGCCATCCTGATTTAAGTTTTCCGTGACTTCCCTAAATCGCTCCAAGCAAATGCCGCGATGGTTCCTTTTAAGGGACACAGCCGATTTCCATCCCCGTCCTTCCCTAATCCAATGAGACTGATGATGTCGCTGTCTGGTCTTCTTCCCCAAAACAGTCCAATCCATTCATTTCCTTTCCTGTGGTGGCTTCCACCAACTTCTCCTCCCGGATGATGCCCTCTCTGCCCCCTCCACTTATCCCTCCTATCAGCTCTGATTCTCACCTCCCCCTCCCTCCCTCTGTCCTTTTCCTGGGATCCCTCTCCCACCCTCCATCCTGTTCTTCCCCGCCTATCCTCTCTTTGACTCCCTTCTCTCCCCCGAGTCCTTTTTCTTCCCCCCCGCCCCACTGCCTTCCCCACTCTTCCTCGTGTCCGCTCTGCCCTCCCCCCTTTTCTATGTCCTCTTCCTCCATTTGCTCCGCCTTTTTCTTTTCCACCCCTCCCCACCTGTTTTCCCCTCTTTGGTCCAGGTCCTCACCCTGCCGCCATCTGCCACCGTCTCGCCTATAGTGCTGTTTTCAGTGAATGTCCTGTGTTGTGTGTCCCCTGTCAGTGTGGCGAACAGCCACCATACTGTCGCTAGTTGTATTTTTTATCTCGTGCGAACAGACACCAGACTGTCGCTATGTTTTTTAATCGTGCCTATCTACTTACTGTGTGTCTTCATCCAAATCGTCAACGCCGTGTTTTTATGTTTTAAATTCCGCAACTTTCTGCCATTTTAGTGTCATTCACAAAGTCACCGTTTTATCGCCTTTTTATATTGTTTGTTATCTTACGATCATTGTTGTTTAACTCTTTTCTCGGCTGCAGAGCAGCGTATTAAGCTGCTGTCAGCCCACCGCCCCCCCCCTCTTGGGAGGGGGGGAGGGGAGAGGGGGGAATCGAAAATCAATAAAGGAAAAAAAACTCTTCGGGTGGTGGTCCAAAGTATTCCCAAAAATTCTTCAAAGATGGTAGAACCCAGGGTTGTAAGTTATTTTTACATGAAACTTCCTGGCAGATTAAAACTGTGTGCCCGACCGGGACTCGAACTCGGGACCTTTGCCTTTCGCGGGCAAGTGCTCTACCATCTGAGCTACCGAAGCACGACTCACGCCCGGTACTCACAGCTTTACTTCTGCCAGTATCTCGTCTCCTACCTTCCAAACTTTACAGAAGCTCTCCTGCGTACCTTGCAGAACTAGCACTCCTGAAAGAAAGGATATAGCGGAGACATGGCTTAGCCACAGCCTGGGGGATGTTTCCAGAATGAGATTTTCACTCTGCAGCGGAGTGTGCGCTGATATGAAACTTCCTGGCAGATTAAAACTGTGTGCCCGACCGAGACTCGAACTCGGGACCTTTGCCTTTCGCGGGCAAGTGCTCTACCATCCATAGTTCTGCAAGGTACGCAGGAGAGCTTCTGTAAAGTTTGGAAGGTAGGAGACGAGATACTGGCAGAAGTAAAGCTGTGAGTACCGGGCGTGAGTCGTGCTTCGGTAGCTCAGATGGTAGAGCACTTGCCCGCGAAAGCCAAAGGTCCCGAGTTCGAGTCTCGGTCGGGCACACAGTTTTAATCTGCCAGGAAGTTTCATATCAGCGCACACTCCGCTGCAGAGTGAAAATCTCATTCTGGATATTTTTACATGACTATAACTATCAAATGTGTGCAAATGGAAATCCTATAAAACGTAGTGTTACATAAAATGTTATTCAAAGGAAACAAAAATAAGTTTTGTAGACTACTTGTGCAACTTCAGCTGAAAGAATCTTCCTTCTAAAAATGGTACAATTGGATGTTTATTGTTCACTGCTATCGGCGTCCTCTATCTCCAAAAATGCCATTCCATGAATTAAGCAATCTCTTTCCTTACTCACTGCTTACAATTCAGGAATTTCTTTCTTCAATGTCATGCTGCGCACAACGTCAGACAGAGTTGAGAATTCCCCAACAATTGGCGGGTCGTGGGGGGGTGGGGGCTAACGAAAGCAAAAAATGGCTCTGAGCACTATGGGACTTAACATCTATGCTCATCAGTCGCCTAGAACTTAGAACTACTTAAACCTAACTAACCTAAGGACACCACACAACACCCAGTTATCACGAGGCAGAGAAAACCCCTGACCCCACCGGGAATCAAACCCGGGAACCCGGGCGGGGGAAGCGAGAACGCTACCGCACGTCCACGAGCTGCGGACAACGAAAACACTGCATAAATAATAATTTGTGAAGAGCGTACAGTACCTCGATGTGCATTCGAGGAGTTGTGAAAGTTTTGCTGGTACCACCAGTAGTCAAGCTCCACTTTCTCCATTTCACCAAAGACATAGTCGATCGCCATTCCCTTGAACCATGTAATTGCATGAGGGGAAAGTCATAGTCATCCATACAGAGGAGGGTCAGAGGTTCAATCACGTCAGGTGTGACACGAAGGTACAAACTAAGATCCTGTGTGTCAATCGCCAAGCCGTTCGGGGTAGCCGCGCGGTCTCAGGCGCCTTGTCAAGGACCGAGCGGCTGCCCCCCTCGGAAGTTCGAGTCCCCCCCGGGCATGGGTGTGTGTGTGTTGTACTTAGCGTAAGTTCGCTTAAGTTAGGTGCAGCAGTGTGTAAGCTTAGGGGCCGATGACCTCAGCAGTTTGGTCCCATACGAGCTTACGACAAATTTCCAAAATTTTTCTGTCGTCAAATGCCAGACGACGACACACATGTGAATCAATGTTCATTGGTGTCCAGGTACCGATAGTCAGGGCAAAGGAGGGAGTCTACTAATTCGACAGTATGAATCCTGTGTCTCATAGCATGTTTTTTTGTTGGTGACTTGATCCACGTTACGCGCACGGTGGTGGGCAGAAAATAGTAGGTTTCCATACTCGTGAGCAATGGACAGCTGGGTACTTGGTTTCTACCACGTTACGAAAACCGCTCGCAGGAAGGTGTCGTGAAAGTGTTTTGTCTTCGGCGGGCATGTTGTGGGGAGATCCGAGACCACATCATTGTATTCGAGATGGAATGTCGATACGTGGGAGAACTGTGTCATAACGTCCACCAGCGACACCAGCGGGATATAAGACATCGGCGATGGAACCTCGGATAGACGACCCATGAGGGATGCGTGTTGACTGGTCCATTGTTTCCACATGTTGCTTATATGGAGGGCAGTTGACTATGCCCAGACGTTGACCAGATCCAGCCCTCCATCACACAGGGGAAGAGAGCGAGTGTCATAACATACTGAGGGGGGCGACAGCGTCAGGTGCGAGACACCCGATAACGAATGGCGTTGACTTCTTGATGTTCAGAAAACTGTCCGTGGCCCGTCTGTATTGCTCGATTCAGCTGAGTATGCTGTGGATTACATCAGTGGAACGAACCAACATAGCAGGTTGTCGGCGTATGCCCTATAGTGGAAGGTGATTTCCCACAGAGTGATGCCTGATAGCCTGTGGTTGAGACCCCCGAAGAATCGCTTGAGTGCAGTTGCATAAAGGTAGGTAGAAAGGGGTCAACCTTGTCGTAGAGGTGGCTTAATGTTTATTGGGTACACCGTCCACCCGTTAACCTGGATCTGAGAGATGGCTGCGTCCAAATGCACTGCAGGTTGTCGATGAGACGTGGGGGAAACCATATGGTCCACCACCTGGAGGAGAAATTTATGATGGACTCTATCGAAAACCCGATAGAAACTTATGGAGACGATCGCTGCACTCAGGCGGCACGCCGAGGCGATTGCTATTTAGCCTTGCAGCCGCTGGTTGTATGTTGGCTTCTGCCCTGCAATGTGTATTCTGGGACGAGGATCATCGTCAATGTCGTCTTAATGTAGCTGCCAAAAGCCTGGAGAAGATTTTGTACTCGGCGTTCAACTTTGTAAGTGGCCGATAGTTGCTGACCTATTATCCTCCCACTGGTTTGTGTACTCGTATGAGAAGTCCTTCGACAAAAGTAGGTGATACAGTGCAGACTGGGGACGTAAGTTCATAAAGCTTTGTAATCCAGCGGGGCATCGTAAAGACACAGAAGGTCCGATAAAACTCGGTTGGTAATCCATCTGTCCAAGGTATCTCCCAATTCCTCAGGCGAGACTTCCTCTGTTAATGCTATCACTGTTGCCGAGTCAGTAGTGTGCATTACCTGCTGCACTGCTTCAGCAGTGGCTTCATCACCTATGGTTCTTTCCTAGTAAAGATGACAAAAATGATCCTCCACGGCTTCCACTGTGGTTGCTTGGGTTGTACAGGAGCGACTGTCTTGCATCAAAAGGCATGTGTTTAACCGTTAGGGATTTCGGCGGATATCCACCACAATCTCGTGCATTATGGGTACCTCTGTGGCTGTTACCTCATATCGTTGCGAGCGGACTGCGGCGCCTTGTAATCGAAACTTTGTCAATGACAGAATGTGAGCCTTTATTCGGCGTCGTTCTCGTTGTCTCTTTGGCGATGGAGTTAGAGTGTCAAGGTCCCTGAGCACTGTGTAGTAAAAATCCAGGGTCTGTCAGTGAGACGCAGCGGTATACTTGCCAAACAACGTAAGTGTCTTGCGCATTACTGTTTTGGTGCAGGGGAGCCACCACACCAGAGTCGAGGGGTATCGGGAGTATCGTTGTTCACAATTCGCACATGCTTCAGTGAAATTCAGATGACAGTCCAGTTTCTCAAGGTGAGTTATGTTCATATTTGCCATTACTGCGCCAGACTTGTTGGTAGTAGGGTTAGGTTAGGTTAGTGTTGTTTAACGCCCGTCGACAACGAGGTCATTAGAGACGGAGCGCAAGCTCGGGTTAGGGAAGGACGGGGAAGGAAATCGGCCGTGCCCTTTCAAAGGAACCATCCCGGCATTTGCCTGAAACGATTTAGGGAAATCACGGAAAACCTAAATCAGGATGGCTGGAGACGGGATTGAACCGTCGTCCTCCCGAATGCGAGTCCAGTGTGCTATCCACTGCGCTGTTGGTAGTAGATATGCATCATGCAGACTAGGCGTTGTGATCAGAGAAGGCCAGAGGCCATCATTCTGTGGCCATCACATCCGTGTAAGACTGTATGAAACAGATGTGCTACAGTAGGCTCGCCGAATGACTGGTGAGATTTATGAGTCCAGAGCTGTTGCGTGTGCCTTTTCCCATGTGTCGCGCATGTGACGATCGTGAGTAACCGTACCCAGTTCCAGACAAGACATGTAGTGTGGGATTAGGTCCTCGAAGTGAAGGACACAGTTAAAACTGCTGGCGACGATACTGTGTTCATAAAGTACTGGTAAAAGGGAAGCAGTATATGCAGAGTAGAATCTGCTCCACTCATGACTTTTAGTGGTATCCAACGATGCATAACCATTAATGAATCGGGTCTTGAGTGCTTGACTGCTAATCCTCGAGCAGAGGAGAGATATGTGATGGCAACAGCTTCGATGCCATCACTCACTAAAATGGCGACGCATGCATCTGTGGGGTCTCCAACCATCATGTACGTTGTGTAATCATAAAAGTTCGGGATTGCATACGTTCACACTTCTTACAGGAATGCAATGTCGTCTCCTGTGGCTCGTACTGTTTTTCTCGGGAATTGGATCTTGGCAGGGAAACTAACCATGTTGATATTTATTGGGGCCAAGAGCTAAGCCCGATGGTGTGGTAGTTGGACAGGGTTATCCATGGTGATGGTGGAGAGAAGCGGACAACGCGAGTGATGTCACATACCGCCGGCAGTGGCTCTACCGGTGTTGTTCAGTCCTCAGTGGTCCCCTGACTGCGTCCTGCCCAGTCTCGAGATCCTCGACCAACGATGTGGGGGCAGAAAGCTGTTCATTTTCCATAAGGTCGTAGTCTTTGATAGGGAGAAACCAAGAAGTTTCACAGCCTGCACTGGAACCTTCGTGCTGATCACTGTTTGCTGCAGATGACTGGCAGACGGCCGACAGCCGTCCTGCTGCCTGGTCCGCTGGGGTGGAGTCGGTATCAATAGTGTCAGTCTTGTGGTTGACACCCTGCAGAATGACTTCTTCTTCCTCTGGCGAGAGGGACATTCCACGCTGCAAATTGTTCTATGGGGTTCCTTCAGTGTTTTGTGAAGGCTGTTTCCCCATGTGGCCTTCCGTGTTGGACAAAGGCGTTGATTCACATCTCGCCAGCATAAAAGCTTCGCTTGGTAAGGTAGGTAAATCGATTGTCACCGTGCTGTCGGTGTTGCCTGGAGTGTTCAGTGCTATCGATGGCATCGTATACAGTTCTGCCATTGGCCAGGCTGACTGATCGACAGGCCATCAGTCCATGACACGTTGTTCCCAAACTGTAATGTGAGTCTATTGTATCTGGATAGGCAGAGACATTGTGAGCGCCACCGTCTAAGTCACTGGGAGGTTCGCCGGCGTCAGTGGAGGTGCCATGTCCTGCAGTCGAAGTTGCCATCCGACAATGGAGGCACTCAGAACATAGGTGACCTCCCGTGCCGCGTCTGGAGCACTTTTTAGGCTGATCATCATAAATAATTATGGCTGGGCAGTCTCCTATCTGGAGGTATGATGGTACGTGTTGTCAGAGCTAACTGACTACCTGGCGTATTCCATTGAGGACTGGATTCATCTTAAATTGGGTCGACTCTTCTGCCACGTGTTCTTGCACTGTGCTGTGGGGGTGCAGCACCGCTACAACGTCTGTAGCCAGAAGTTTGATGGGTACTTCCAATATGTGTATAATCTGTAAAGCACTCCACTTCTAGTGCTTTTGACCTGGAAAAGTCGTTTCAAAACGCCAATTTCAATGTTGATTTGCTGTATTGATTCGCCAGGATCTTGTCTCATGACAGTGTCATGTTAGTGTTGGCCAGAAGCAGTAAAGCAGGTGAGCATGCTCACGCTGCAGGCAGAAAGACACAGCACGTCTGCTCTGCTTGGCTGATAAAGCAAGACTGTCCATCAGACCACAAGATGATGACAGCTTCACAGTTAAAGCAGTGTAACCTTCTCCTTACCAACATGGAAGTGAGTATTTTATCATGACTGTCTTGCTGTCTTATAAATATTTCTCGAAGAAATGTAACATGGTTTTATGCAATGATATCGAATCCAGTTTGGTAACTCTTGGTACCTGTTCATAGATTCCAGAGACGTTAATGTGAATGAATACTTCTCCAGTTTGGGACCAAATTTCCTTCTGTTCTAATTACGCATGAAGCTAATCTGAATGAGATATAACTGCAGTTCTTCTCAGCATGTAAGTCAGCTACGAAATGCACCACTGCTTTCTAGGTGAACGGAACAGCAGGAGTAGTAGGTCAAATGAAGTTCTGAACCACTTTGATCATGCTGGATACATATATTCAGGGGCAAATTTGATTGATTTATGACCCCATTCCCCTTAACCCATTGTTACACTAATTGATTTGTGACACAATGGGAATAATTTGTCCTTCTGAGAAACCGTCCACCCCTTCCCCTCCCACTCCACATCCCCCCTATCTTTGAAATCCCAAGCATCCTCCCATCCCTCTCGCTGATACAAGCGCAATTTTCATAACAAATTAATTGACTAACTACTTAAATCAACCAATTAATTAACTACTCCCCCTTTGGGAATTCCCACAACCACCCTCCCCCTCTCCCACACCCCCTCCCCACCCCCATCTGGAAACTGGTGGGAGACTGGTGCTGGAGACAAAGGATCTCATGGCATAAAACTAGAAACAATGCCAGTTACATAGAAAAGGATATACTGCTCAATTATAAAATTCAGTTCACAATGGTTGGATCTCTCTTTTATTAGGCAGGAAAAGTTGATCATTCCCTGCTGTTTTGGAAGCTGCAGGTCCTGTTAAATACATCGAAAAGAAGTACATAAATAGAGCTGCTGTTTTACCGATCTACAAGGAATACCATCATGAAATCGGCGTCAACATAACTGACCTTACGTAAGTACACTGTCATGGATTGCTCTAAATACACCTGGCTATCACTGGACGGCACCACAGGGTGCTGGAAGGTGCAGTGCATGACTGCTGTCGGCTCCCACACTGTCCTGTGAAGGACTGTGAGCCATATTGCAGTATTAGCATGCCTCAAGTGGCTACTTCCAGTAGCAAGCAATTGTGGAACAGAAGTCAACATCCTTTGATATTTGATATCTGGGAAACCATCCACTCTCTCTCAAGTGACTAGTCCAAACATGAAGACAGGTTTTCATCCCTCCTCATAATACTGCACTCCTATTAGCTAATGCTAAATCAGTGAAGGTACATAAATCCTACCCCCTTCACCCTGTCCTCATTCTGCTATTGTTCATGGCCAAGTCAAATCGATTCTCTTGTTCTCCCTCGCATGTGTTTTAATCATTAGTTTGCTTCCAAGATGAAACGCTTTTCAAGCAGCAGCGCCAGCAGTGCCATTGGTGACAGACGCCCATGAGTACTGCAGAAATGGGAATTTCCAGGTATGCACATATTCAATTTCATAGCATGAGATCGGACTGTTTACTGTATATTTTCGTAAGAAGATTTCACAGTATCAAATCACAGTGTTTTAAGCTTTCAAAGTATATTTTCGTAAAAAAGTTTTGTAATATCAAATAATTGTGTGTTCAGGTTTAGATGTTAACTTTTTTCTTGTTGGTTTAGCATACGTTCACCAAATCATGGATGAGTTGGAGGCAGAGAGGTTGTACTGGCAGCTGCAGTAGCAACAGCATCGTAAATGGTATATACAGGGCTATTACAAACGATTGAAGCGATTTCATAAATTCACTGTAGCTCCATTTATTGACATATGGTCACGGCACGCTGCAGATACGTAGAAAAACTCATAAAGTTTTGTTCGGCTGAAGCCGCACTTCAGGTTTCTGCCGCCAGAGCGCTCGAGAGCGCAGTGAGACAAAATGGCGACAGGAGCCGAGAAAGCGTATGTCGTGCTTGAAATGCACTCACATCAGTCAGTCATAACAGTGCAACGACACTTCAGGACGAAGTTCAACAAAGATCCACCAACTGCTAACTCCATTCGGCGATGGTATGCGCAGTTTAAAGCTTCTGGATGCCTCTGTAAGGGGAAATCAACGGGTCGGCCTGCAGTGAGCGAAGAAATGGTTGAACTCGTGCGGGCAAGTTTCACGCGTAGCCCGCGGAAGTCGACGAATAAAGCAAGCAGGGAGCTAAACGTACCGCAGGATGGTGCTCCACCGCACTTCCATCATGATGTTTGGCATTTCTTGAGCAGGAGATTGGAAAACCGATGGATCGGTCGTGGTGAAGATCATGATCAGCAATTCATGTCATGGCTTCCACGCTCTCCCGACTTAACCCCATCCAATTTCTTTCTGTGGGGTTATGTGAAAGATTCAGTGTTTAAATCTCCTCTACCAAGACGTGTGCCAGAACTGCGAGCTTGCATCAACGATGCTTTCGAACTCATTGATGGGGACATGCTGCGCCGAGTGTGGGAGGAACTTGATTATCGGCTTGATGTCTGCCGAATCACTAAAGTGGCACATATCGAACATTTGTGAATGCCTAAAAAAACTTTTTGAGTTTTTGTATGTGTGTGCAAAGCATTGTGAAAATATCTCAAATAATAAAGTTATTGTAGAGCTGTGAAATCGATTCAATCATTTGTAATAACCCTGTATTTTCTTCTTCATAGTACTGTGCATATACATAATATGCTACTATTACAAAAAAATTCATCATATATGTAAAATATGTTTTGTATTGTAAAATATTACGCTTCCAGTCACCTTGTACACGTTCTTATCCCTACTGAGAAATACAAATTCATGAAGTTTAAAAATGCTCACCATCAGGAGCGATGCCCGTTTGTGGTGTACGCCGATTTTGAATGCCTCCTCGCTCCTGTGACCCGCTGCGAAGGTGACTCCAGAGCCTCATATACTGCCTTCACGGAAAAACACGTATTATATATGGCTGCATTGTGAATTGTACGCTATGTGATCAAAAGTATCAGATCACCTGGCTGAAAATGACTTACAAGTTCGTGGCACCCTCCATCGGTAATGCTGGAATTCAGTATGGTGTTGGCCCACCCTTAGCCTCGATGACAACTTCCACTCTCTCAGGCATACGTTCAATCAGGTGCTGGAAGGTTTCTTGGGGAATGGCAGCCCATTCTTCATAGTGTTCTGTGCTGAGCAATCGATGTTGGTCAGTGAAGCCTGGCACGAATTCGGCGTTCCAAAACATCTCGCAGGTGTTCTATAGGATTCAGGTCAGGACTCTGTGCAGACCAGTCCATAACAGGGATGTTATTGATGTGTAGCCACTCCGCCACAGGCCATGCATTATGAACAGGTGCTCGCTCGTGTTGAAAGATGCAATCGCCATCCTCGAATTGCTCTTCAACAGTGGGAAACAAGAAGGTGCTTAAAACATCAGTGTAGGCCTGTGCTGTGATAGCGCCACGCAAAACAAAAGGGGTGCAAGCCGCCTCCATGAAAAACACGACCATGCCATAATACCACCGCCTCCGAATTTTACTGTTGGAACTACACACGTTGGCAGATGACGTTGACCGGGCATCCGCCATACCCACATCCTGCTATCGTATCGCTACATTGTGTACCGTAATTCGTCACTCCACACAAAATTTTTCCATTGCTGAATCGTCCAATGTTTACGCTCTTTACACCACGTGAGGTGTCGTTTGACTTTTACCGGTGTATTGTGTAGCTTATAAGCAGCTGCTCGACCATGATATCCAAGTTTTCTCCCTTTCCATCTAACTGTCATAGAACTTGCAGTGGATCCTGATGCAGTTTGGAAATCCTGTGTGATGGTCTGGATAGATGTCTGCCTATTACACATTATGATCCCCTTCACCTGTCAGTGGTCTCTGTCAGTCAACAGACAAGGTGGACCTATACACATTTGTGCTGTTCGTGTTCCTTCACGTTTCCTCTTCACTATCACATCGGAAACAGTGGCCCTAGGGATGTTTAAGAATGTGTAAATCTCGGGTAGAGACGTATGACACAACTGATACCCAATCACCTGACCGAGTTCGAAGTCCCTGACTTCTATGGAGCGCCCCATTCTGCTCTCTCATGATGTCTAATGACTATTGAAGTCGCTGATACGGAGTACCTGGAAGTAGGTGGCTGCACAATGTACCTAATATGAAAAATGTATATTTTTGGGGGGGGGGGGGTGTGGATACTTTTGATCAAATAGTGTATAATCATATGATTCAAGCCTTAACCGCTACAAATCTTATGCTTGGAATTATTCTGCTGTTTGACTTCTCACTAAGCTTGAAAAACTTTCATGGGAGGTTGACAGGCCTTACAACAACCAAATTGGAGAAGAATGAAGACTTTTACAATAATGTGGTTGGCTGTCATATTTGTGGGGTTCCATTAGATAGAAAAGTGGAAACTCCTCATAGAGATCACTGTCATCTTACAGCTAAGTTCTCTGATACAGCTCAAAATATATGCAATTTGAAGCACCAGTTACCAAAGCATGTACCCATTTTCTTCCATAATTTAAGTGATTGTGACACTCATTTTCTTGTTGGTCACTTGGCTAATTTTCGCTGGTAGAAAAATCAGGTCATCCTACCTGAGAGCGTTGAGAAATGTATTTCATTCTCCAAATGAATGACACTGAGAATCATGGTCTGCTTCCTTGATTCGCAACGTTTTATGCAGGCTCCACTCCAGAAGCTCGTGTAAACTCTACCTAGGGAGTATATGCATACTACTTGAGCTGCATTCCCCATTAAGGAAAAGTTTCAACTCATTACTAGGAAGGGGTTTCCCC
The DNA here is from genome assembly GCF_021461395.2 of Schistocerca americana. Classification (NCBI taxonomy): domain Eukaryota; kingdom Metazoa; phylum Arthropoda; class Insecta; order Orthoptera; family Acrididae; genus Schistocerca; species Schistocerca americana. Next base: position 746,742,001 of record NC_060130.1, on the reverse strand, counting down.
ATATGAGTATCTGGATAGTATGGCAGAACTCAATGAAAGCAGGCTACCTGACATAGCTGCACTGTCGAGCAACTTTACAGGTGACTCCATAACGGATGTAGAGAATGAGGATGCTGTGAATGTCTGGAGGGAATTCAGCACCTCCGCTTTGGGAGAGTATGCAGAGCTTTACATGGACACAGACGTGCACTTCCTTGCAGGTGGTTTCGAGAAATTCTGGAGCCTATGCATGACCACATATTCTCTGGATCACACCTTTTATTACACAGCACTTGGGTTGTCATGGCACACTATGCTCAAGAAAACGAAGGGCAGCATCGAATTATTGGCCAATGCTGACATGCTTTATTTCTGTGAGTGAGAGGTCCATAGAGAACTTTGCCAATGTGTCCATAGGTGTGCCGAGGCAAATAACCCATGTATGGGTGACAAGTTCAATGCATACCATGATTTGAGTTGCATCATGTACTTAGGTGTCAACAACTTATAAGGGCACACCATGCAATGGAAAAATCGGGGGTATTTCAGCTGATTCTTATGTGCGGTAAGCAATGGAGGTAGAACCCACATACGCTATTAGTATGCATGATGTATGTGCCTTCAAGAAATCCTCCTGGTTGAAGGAGTATATGAATTTGAATATAACACTGAGGATTTGTGCAACATGTGACTTTTAGAAAAATTTGTTTTGAATTAATGAATAATTGCGTTTTCGGTAAAACAATGCAGAATTTGAGGGGACATCATGAATTTTTGGTTAGAGCCGAATGGTATGGGCATTAAGGTATAAGGAAATGCATCACCAGACCAAATTTTAAACAGATCACAATATTCAATGAGAAATTTGTTGCTGTGGAGATGGTAAAAGTTGAAGTAGAGTTCATGAAACCTACCTATCAAGGGTTGTACATACTAGACATATCCAAACTCCTCATATACTACTTTCATTATGAATTTTCGAAACAGCATTTGGCTAATCCTAAATTACTATATATTGGTACAGATAGCATCATCTGTTGGATAAATAACTGGTATCCATGTTTAAGTAATGAGGTACCATGGTAATGAATTCGATGCATCCTCATACGTGGCCAATAATCCTTACAGTATTGTTCCACAGAACAAGAAGGTTATCACCCTTATGAAAGATGAAGCAAATGGATTGCCGATTGTTGAGTTTGTAGATCTGCGAGCAGAAATGTATGAGTATTGCACATTGCAAGGAGCCACCCAGAGGCAGGTTAAGGGCATCATATGGCATCGAGAGCTTTCTATCAAAGACTGTTTGCAGTGTCTGTACACCAGAGTTTGCAGTGCCTGCCACAGCCTCAGCATATGGTGTAGCAAACCAGTATTTGGTAGAGAGGGTACGAGGTGTACACTTTGCTGCAATCTAAAGTCGACCTGTCACCTCATGACAATAAAAGTGTCATTTGTGATGACTGGATTGAAACTGTAAGAGAGGGGGTAGGCGACTGATTGAGTGAGAGGGAGAGAATGAGACTGGGTGTGAATGTGACCCTATAGTATCACCTTTTTATCATAGTTTAACTAATTGTGTGTGTGTGTGTGTGTGTGTGTGTGTGTGTGTGTGCGTGTGTGCGTGTGTGCGTGTGTGTGTGTGTGTGTGTCTGCCATGTGCATTTGCAAACAGAATAGTTTTTAATTTTTACCTGCCGCTAACCATCCAAGTCAGATTAGTTTTTAAGTGTACATAGTTCACAGTCCATGAAAATTATTGTTCTTCATCTATGTAACTGCAACTATAAGACCCATTAGTGTAAGTATAAAACAATCTCCACATTAGTTTTTAGCATAGATTTATATACATCTGAAAATTGTAAATATTTCAACCTGTGCATTTTTGTTTGTTATTGTTAAAAAATATATATTATGTGACACAGATTCAAATTGAAATCTCAAGAACTGAATTGTAATCTCCAGAACTGAACTGTATCTGTGAGAATTTATTAAAAGAAAAAATTCGATACGATAATCTTTGTTGTTATTTAGAAAAAACCTATTCCAATTGTATATATAAAAGATGTACAAGAGACAAATGACATCAGTTTTGAACATGAAAGTGAAGTTTAACATGGACGATAACAAAATACATAGGTAGATAAGGCTCTAAGTCACACACAGAACATGCGGTTGCAGACAACTGGTACACCCCAAGAGAACAATGGAAAAAATGCATGATAAATGATCTGCTGCAACATCTCTCATTCTCTCTCTAGAATGTATCATAAGACTACCATTAAATCATAGCTCGTTACAACCCCTCTCAACTGATTACTCCACCTATTTTCTATCATCCTTTAACACAGATCCATGTCCATTTTGAGTCAGATGGTTCTCTTTTCCAGGATAGCATCAAAGATAACAGTCAACTTGTATCTATCCCTATTACCTCAATAAACATACAGCAGAATGTTGTTAAAAACCATGCAGCAACTGTTCTGTAGGTATTTCTTAGCTGACATCGCAAGGTTGTGATTGGTAGAGAGTACATAAAGCACATTGTCGATACTGTTTGTTAAGAGTTTAAAACACGTGAACAGTCCTGCACAGGGTCAAACACGCGATCTGTTATGTAGTTGTATATTGCAGCCCCCAAGCTGGTAATACAGTACTCTTCAGCTAAGGACACTTTATAAAAGTCTATAAGATGCTTGCTGATAACTTTAGGATCACACCTGGGCTTGTGATCCGATATACTGGTGCAGGGTGGCAGATTAAATGAATGTCAGTTTCGCACCTTACATGAGAGATTTTATACATCGTAACAAGGTGAATATTTCACATAACATACTTCGGTAAAAGTGAGCAGATTTGTCTATTAAAATTTACAGTATGCAATGCAAAGGGATGACACTCAGTCGACGGTATTAACGCAACCAACTTAAAACCTGCATGTCAATGAGCAAGAGAAGAAAAAAGCTGCTGGAGAAAACCTTTTTGTTTGGGAGCAGATGCGAGTTGAGACGTCACGACCCAAGTACAACAGAACACTCTTAAAGCGACCCATGGTGAAAGACAACGAACACACTGGGTGACTCATCGAAGAAGGCAGGTAGTGGTCCAGTGGTGTGCTATGGGAAGAAACTTTAGAAAACTGCGTTTGGGAATTTCCAGATGGATACAAACAGATCAGCGACGCAGTCGATCACCTGAACTGCGCGTGGTACACAGGTGATGTACGCATGTAACTTTTAGGCATCTGGAGTGGGCCCGAAATGTCCGATTGGCCGAAATGAACTAGCAAGGAGTAATATGAAGATAGTATCTATTCTTTCGGACATGTCCAAAAGAACAGATACGATCGGTGACCATGCAGCTCCCTTAGAATGAAATGATAATTAAATCAAGACCCTAAGCTGTCGACAGCCGTTGATATACGTCAACGGGGACAGTTGAAAATGTGTGCCCCGACCGGGACTCGAACCTGGGATCTCCTGCTTAATTTGCAGATGCTCTATCCATCTGAGCCACCAAGGATAGAGAGGACAGTGCGACTGCAGAAATTTATCCCTTGCATGCTCCCCGTGAGACCCACATTCCCAACTTAATGTCCACACACTGCATTCATAGTGTCCCTGCCCATTTCATTCATTACTCGCAGCAGACAATCTCACCGAGTCCCGTAAGAGTTCGGGCAATGCATGTGCATCCAGCACAGAAAAATAAGGTCAATGGCTAGTTAGCCTTAACTATATGAAGATGGTATCTGTTCTTTCCGAAAGAACAGATACCATCGGTGACCATACAGCTCTCTTAGAATGAAATGATAACTAAATCAAGACCCTCAGCTGTGACAGGCGTTGATATACATCAACAGGCACAGTTGAAAATGTGTGCCCCGATCGGGACTCGAACCCGGGATCTCCTGCTTACATGGCAAATGCTCTATCCATCTGAGCCACCGAGGGCACATAGGATAGTGCGACTGTAGGGATTTATCCCTTGCACGCTCCCCATGAGACCCACATTCTCAACTTAATGTCCACACACTACATTCGTAGTGCCCCTGCCCATTACACTCATTACTCGCGGCAGACAATCTTACCGAGTCCTGTAAGAATTCAGGCAATGCGTGTGCATCCAGCACAGAAGAAGAAGTTCAATGGCCAGTTAGCCTTAACTATATACTGCCGCCAGTAATGAGTGTAATGTGCAGGGGTACTACGAATGTAGTGTGCCGATATTAAGCTAGGCATGTGGATCTCACTGGGAGCGGGCAAGGGATAAATCCCTGCAGTCGCACTATCCTCTGTGCCCTCGGTGGCTCAGATGGATAGAACGTCTCCCATGTGTGCAGGAGATCCCAGGTTCCAGTCCTGGTCGGGACACATTTTCAACTGTCCTCGTTGATGTATATCGACGCCTGTCGACAGTTTAGGGTCTTGCTTTAATTATCTTTTCAGCAAGGAGTAAAATGCCGAAATTTCGACGCAGTTTTCTGGTAGGCCCTTTGCGATTGGCCGAGATAGTTTCCAAAAGATTAAAGGAACGCTTCTATTGGTCTGAAAAAGCTGTGACGTGATGTACGAAAGGACCCAGATGGGGGCAGTTTTGCTACGAGAGAGGCAAGACCGAAAATTTCGGGGGCTCTCCTCTGAACCAGCATCAAGTGCAGAACAGGGTGCATCACGCTCTGTACAACACTGCGTTCAGTTCGGTTGACATTCAGCTAGATAGTAGCTGTAGCGTCGTTGAGCTCCAACAGTGGAGAAACGAAACAGCCACGTAGTTAATTGTTCTTGTGAGAACTGAGAGGGCATTGTCATATGCACGCTGCTCCATCCAAGAGCGTGCATATCGCCATATTTGAAGACTAGGGATGAGTTCATGTTTTCTCGCCTAACGAGAAACATAGGACAGTTTGTGCTGATGAAATCAGCAAAGATTTTGGTTAGCTTTTATAGGATTTTCAGAAGACGAGAGCAGCCATACAGCCGACAGCTCATAGCAGATAAGATAAATACCATGAGCAGAGGCGTAAACTTGTTGGTTCACCAGCTTGCATCCACTGTGAACTCGAGCAACCTTGAGTAATCATTTTCTCAGCTTGTCACAAAAACTAATCATCCCTGTTTGCCAACCTAAATAGTACCAAACTTAGAACCGGAATCGGATGACTTGTCGAAATATTGGCCAACTTCACTATGTAGTAGTAAGAATAATTTTGTAAAGAACCTTGTGGTGAAAATTTGTTATTGTGTGTTCAGTGTCGTGTCATTTCGATTAAACAGAGCGTAATGCTTTATCTTGACAACTGTCCTAACATTGGCATGTTACAACCTATGAAAATGCGTGTACTTCTTTAACAATTATCCTGAATTAAAAACAAATTGTGTACAGCTAAACACCGTTGTGCTCTGTCAGAGAATATGGGTCCATCCCTCACGCCATCATTTATTCTATGGACGCTAACGCACTCACAGGGTGTTTTTGCTGATGTCTGACGCTAGAGAAAAGGAGTGGAGTGTCAGACAGGCTGTATCAAAGAGGATCATCCGATTCAAAAAAATCATAACTATTTGTTATTTGAGATACGTGCATGAACAATGTACTGTTGGAAAGAGTTAACTCTCGAGTCTTACATGGTTCCCGTTAGGCAGCAGCAGTGTGCATCCACTTCAGTTTTAGTAAAGATGGTGTCGGGGTAATAGTAAGCGTTGTGTGTTCTACGTTTTGAGCAGTGCGGATTAGTAATAACTGTTCAGCGTGACTTTCGTACTAGGTATGGTGTGGAGCCTCCTACAGCACAGAGCATTTGACGATGGCATGAATAATTCCGAGAAATAGGTTGTTTGTGTAAAGGAAAATCGCCGAGCCGTTCCCGAGTGTCTGATACGGACGTCGAACGCATCCGCCATAGTTTCACAAGGAGTTCGTAGTAATCCGTCAGCCACGCAGCTCGACAGCTCGACATGCCCCCGATGTCCGTCTGGCGTGTGTTGCGTCGACGTTTACTCATGAAACCGTACAAAATTCAGCTGCTGCAAGCTCTTCGTGAAGGTGACAAACAATAACGTCTGGACTTCTGTGATTTCGTTCCTGGCAAGATGGAGGATGACAGTTTTCTTCCACACTTAGTGTTTAGTGACGAGGCAACATTCCATTTAAATGGAAAGGTGAACCATCATAATGTGAGAATATGAGGTACGAAACACTCACATGAAGTTGTACAACATGAGAGGGACTCTCCAATGTGTAATTTGTTTTGTGCAGTTTCATGGGGAAATGTGTATAGTCCATTTTTCTTTGCCGAGAACACTGTTGCAGGAAGCACATAGCTCGCTATGCTTGAGAACTTTCTTTTCCCACTATTGGAGACTGATTCGATCGACTTCATTTACCAATTGGATGGGACACCACCACACTGGCATCTGGAAGTGCAGGAATTTTTAAATCAAAGGATTACTGAACACTGGGACGGTCGCACTGAACCAAATGATTGAGCCTTACATTACTGGCCTCCAAGGTCACAGGACCTGACTGTGTGTGATTATTTCTTGTGGTGGTTTATAATGGACACTGTTTACGTGCCTCTATTACCAACAATAATGAATGAACTGAAACACCGCATAACAGCAGCTGCAGAAGCTGTAACTCAAGTCATGCTCACTGCAGTGTGGAAACAATTTGAATAGTGCGTTGATATATGCCGTGCACCTCAAGGGTAGCATATTGAACACCTACGAAAAGGTATGAAAAAAAAATTTTGAGTTTCCCGTTCATCAGAAAATAAAATTCATTGTATATGTTTATTAGCTTCAGAAATATAGAATGCCAAATCGGATGATTCTCTTTTAATACACCCTATACAGTATATATAAATTTATTACTCTACATTTGGTGGTCATCCATATTAAACAAACTATTCCAGCCGTCGATGTCCACGAAAAATGACTGTTTCCCTGGTTCCTGGTACTTCCATGGCAACTTTTTCTCATATTCTTCTTGCTGTCACATACTCATTCACATGTACAAGAATTTTCCTGCACCAAGCAGACATGTAAGTACTCCCTCATTCTTCCTCAATTTCGCAGCGTTCTGGCGTATTTCCCTTCAGTTTATACGTATTTTCCGTCAACTTTCGTAATTTTACCGATTTTAAGTCACTTCTGCTCAGGTGACTATGGCATCACCTCTCGCCAGGTAGTCTAATATCGCTTGTATATGTAGTACAGTTGTCAACAGCTAGAACAATTCAAAGTCGTCATACCCCACAAATGCGCATCTTTTCTGATAGCGAGTATTTTTGAACTTTATGAATTTGTTTTCTTCAGTAAGAATAATAGCACCTACTGGGTCCTTAGAAGCGCAGTCTTCTAGATATTTTTCTAGAAACTCGCCTGCTGAAAAGACACTGAGGCACCTTAAGGAAAAATGTTTTACACTTGGGGTTACTCAATTGAGAAAATTGGAGTCGGAACATGTCTTTGATCCAGCAGTAACGATAATTGCCTTTCTCCTGAGTTTTCTCCTCTGAGAATAACAGCATGTTTTCATGAATCTTACGTTCAGCAGCCTATTTTGGGAGATGGAGGGGTCCGACGACTATATGCTCGTCCTTTTCATATGAATTGTGTTTCTCCAGGCCTAAACACGAACCGATAATCTGGTATTCTGGGGCTCTAATTTAGGTACATCGTGGAGTTCAAGGGGGAACTCGATGCAATCAAAGCTATAACATCCACGAATGTTGAGACGTCTACCGTATCGAGTAGTGCGCTGCGGATGAGCTTTATGATTGCAATTTCTCGGGAAAGCTGCGATTGACCATGCAAGACGTCCGCCCCGATAGCTGAATGGACGCCGGCACGGTAGCTCAGCGTGTTCGGTCAGAGGGCTGCTCGCCCTCTGTAATAAAAAAAACTGAATAAAGGAATCAACAATCACCTTGAACGGATGTCTTGTGACGTCAGCCCAGACCAAACGCAACAAACAATACCGAACACAATGAAAAAAAAATGGTTAGCGTGGTGGACTGCCGTCCTAAGGGGCCCGGGTTCGATTCCCGGCTGGGTCGGGGATTTTCTCCGCTCGGGGACTGGGTGTTGTGTTGTCTTCATCATCATTTTATCCCCATCCGGCACGAATCCAGTCGCACAACTGAGACGATACCCCATAGGCCCGCAGCTTGATTAGAAGTCGCTTGTGAGGAACGGTGTCAAAAGCTTTCCGGAAATCTAGAAATACGGAATCAACCTGAGATCCCCTGTCGATAGCGGCCATTACTTCGTGCGAATAAAGAGCTATCTGCGTTGCACAAGAACGATGTTTTCTGAAACCATGCTGATTACGTATCAATAGATCGTTCCCTTCGAGGCGATTCATAATGTTTGAATACAGTATATGCTCCAAAACCCTATTGCAAACCGACGTCAATGATATAGGTCTGTAGTTAGATGGATTACTCCTACTACCCTTCTTAAACACTGGTGCGACCTGCGCAATTTTCCAGTCTGTAGGTACAGATCTATCGGTGAGCCAGCGGTTGTATATACGAGGGGCGTTCAGAAAGTAAGCTCCGATCGGTCGCGAAATGGAAACGACTATGAAAATCCGATAAAGCTTTGCACAGATGTGTTGGGTAGTGTCTCTAGTATAACCCCAGTTAGCATCACGTCGCTCTTCTCATTTCTGAGCTCGCAGTGAGTGCGTAAAGATGTCTAGAAAATAGTGTCTGCCGCCAAGTACGAGGGCCTGGTGAGAAATTTCGCCTGAAGCTATGCAGCTAACATTACATAACTGTCGTGCTGTTTCGTCTTCACGACAATTCTCAGCCGCATTCTGCAGGGGCAATGAAGATGCTCCTGCATCGTTTTCAAATGGAAATGTTAGATTACCCACAATACAGTCCGCAATTGTCTCCCCCTGAGTTTCATCTCTGGTCACATGAACCGCTGTCTTTGAAGACAACATTTTGACACAGACAACGAGGTGTAGGCCAGCGTGGAGAATTGGCGGAAAGCACTGGCGGCTGCCTTCTATGATGAGGCTATTGAAAAGTTGATACAACGCTATGACAAAAGTCTAAGTCAGAACGGCGACTACGTAGAGAAGTAGCTGAAAGGTGTAGCTAATTGTTACAAGTAAAACATTTCTGATGTTCACTGTGGTTTCAATTTGGCAATCAATCGGAGCTTACTTTCTGAACAGGCCTCGTAATTGCTAAGTAGGGAGCTATTGTATCAGCGTAATCTAAAAGGAACCTCATCGGTATACAATCTGGACCTGAAGACTTACCCGTATCAAGCGATTTGGGTTGCTTCGCAATCCATAAGGTATCTACTTCTAAGAAACTCATGCTAGCAGCTGTTCGTGTTTCAAATTCTGTAATATTCCATTCGTCTTCCCTGGTGAAGGAATTTCGGAAAACTGCGTTCAATAACTCCGCTTTAGCGGCACAGTCGTCGGTAACAGTACCATCGGCACTGCGCAGCGAAGGTATTGACTGCGTCTTGCCGCTTGTGTACTTTACATACGACCAGACTTTCTTCCGATTTTCTACCAAATTTCGAGATAATGTTTCGTTGTGGAACCTATTAAAGGCATCTCGCATTGAAGTCCGTGCCAAATTTCGCGCGTCTGTAAATTTTAGCCAATCTTCGGGATTTCGCGTTCTTCTGAACTTCGCATGCTTTTTCCGTTGCCTCTGCAACAACGATCGGACCTGATTTGTGTACCATGGGGGATCAGTTCCATCTCTTACCAATTTATGAGGTATGAATCTCTGAATTGCTGTTGCTACTATATCTTTGAATTTGAGCCACATCTCGTCTACATTTGCATAGTCAGTTCGGAAGGAATGGAGAGTGTCTCTTAGGAAGGCTTCTAGTGACACTTTATTTGCCTTTTTAAATAAAATTATTTTGCGTTTGTCTTTGGTGGATTTTGAAGAAACGGTATTGAGCCTAGCTACAACGACCCTGTGGTCACTAATCCCTGTATCAGTCATGATGCTCTCTATTAGCTCTGGATTGTTTGTGGCTAAGAGGTCAAAAGTGTTTTCGCAACCATTTACAATTCGCGTGGGTTCGTGGACTAACTGCTCGAAATAATTTTCGGACAAAGCATTTAGGACAATCTCGGGAGATGTTTTCTCCCCACCACCGGTTTTGAACAAGTATTTTTGCCAACACATCGAGGGAAGGTTGAAGTCCCCACCAACTATAACCGTATGAGTGGGGTATTTATTTGTTACGAGAGTCAAATTTTCTCTGAACTGTTCAGCAACTGTATCATCGGAGTCTGGGGATCGGTAGAAGGAGCCAATTATTAACTTAGTTCGGCTGTTAAGTATAACCTCCACCCATACCAATTGGCACGGAGTATGTACTTCGACTTCACTACAAGATAAACCACTACTGACAGACACAAACACTCGACCACCAATTCTGCCTACTCTATCTTTCCTGAACACCGTCTGAGACTTTGTAAAAATTTCTGCAGAACTTATTTCAGGATTTAGCCAGCTTTCTGTACCTATAACGATTTCAGCTTCTGTGCTTTCTATTAGCGCTTGAAACTCAGGGACTTTCCCAGCACAGCTACAACAATTTATAACTACAATTCCGACTGTTCCTTGATCCAAGCACGTCCTCTATTTGCCATGCACCCTTTGAGATTGCAGCCCACCCCGTACCTTCCCGAGGCCTTCTAACCTAAAAAACCGCCCAGTCCACGCCACACAGCCTCCGCTACCCGTGCAGCCGCCAGCTGAGTGTAGTGAACCGATCCAGTATAGCACTCAAGGCGGATTCATGAAACCACCCAACGATTGACATGCTTCGCGTTATCACGCCATCCCCCCCCCCCCCCCCCCAAAGGTACTGAAGGCTTGTATCTTCAATAAAAGAGGCCTGTATGGGGAGAGGAGAGAGGGGTGCGACAGTTCGATGCACAGCACAGTCCTGTATTTAATGGTGGGATACCGAGGATGAAGCTCCATTTCCAGAACAGAAAGCCACGATTTCAGAAACCCTACAGTGTCTCGATACCCTCCTGATTCTCGATACTAGTGAACGATATTTGCTTCCCAAAGGCATCCACAATCGCACAGTATTCTAATCGCGATATGCTGTTATTATTGCGATGTCTTTCACTAAAAGGATGGGAGAGGGAACTGCCACTAGCCACAGGATTAGTACTACTATTACTATAACTACAACTAGTTGACATCAATGCTGCTGATGGTGACTGGTGGAGGAGCAGGGAGGTGCACATACCTTGTGGTTCGGGCAAGAATGCGAAGGAGGAGGAGATTGTGTGTTTCACGAGAGTGAGTAACCTGGCTGTGGATCTGGAGATGATTGTTGCCACATCCCTGAACCAGTTGACGAAGGGAGGATGCCCCACGGACGCCAAAGTGATGCAGCGGTGGCAACCGGGGCGCGGTTGGCTGCTGTGGCTGCTTGTGGTGCGGCTGCTTCCCAAGCAGCGACGAGGTCCGTCACACATGACGGCGTGTGCCATGCCAGACTGCGCCTTGCTGCTGGTTTCTCACTGCCCCCAGTACTCATGCCACTGCATACTGCATGGACAGTAGTGCTTAGAGAAAGAAAATGAGAAATAAGTCCGTCATTCCAGGCTATTGCTGCTACAAGGAAAGAAAAAAACACTAGTTATGTGTAAGCAGAATGAGTACATGTATAAATCACCTATTTCGCTCTGGCCCCTTGACATTTCACTCAGTTCATCTGACAAGCCGGCCGGAGTGGCCGAGCGGTTCTAGGCGCTTCAGTCTGGGACCGCGCGACCACTACGGTCGCAGGTTCGAATCCTGCCTCGGGCATGGATGTGTATGATGTCCTTAGGTTAGTTAGGTTTGAGTAGTTCTAAGTTCTAGGGGACTGATGACCTCAGAAGTTGTCTTGTGACAGCCAGAGCGAGAGCACCAGCAGCAGCGAGTACTGTTTGTATAAAGCGTTTTTGTACTTATTTGCTGCGCTTAGCTTTTAAATAGTTTTTCTGGGAAAACCTAGCGTAGTTTTCGCGTCTCGTATTTCAGTGAGTGTTTCTTGATTATCAGAGTAGCTCATCAGAAGATTATCTTGGGAATTTGTCACCGTATAGAGTAGGGTAAACATAGTCATGTGTAGGGACTGTGGTTGTTGTGAGCGGACGCTAGGAGAATTGGCCACTCTTCGGGGGCAGGTGGAGGCTTTGTCTGTTAGGCTCATCGAGCTCGAGGCGCAGGCGTCGGCTCGTAGTGGCGTTGGGGCAACTGTGGTGAGACCTATGCCTACTTCGGTGGCCTTGGAATCACATGGAACCCCTGATGTCGCTGCGTCTTCCGGCAGTGAGCATCTTACCGGTCAGCCATCACTCCAGGGTGAATGGCGGACAGTGGTGGGCTCGCGCGTGCCTGGCCGAAAGGCGAAGGTGGGATCTGGCCGCGTGGCAGCTGCCTTACCCCTTTCCTACAGGTACGGGGTGCTTCCTAGTGGTGATGACATCGTTTCCGAGCCACCACAGGATGCCTCGCCTGTTGGGCCAGTGGCCGATTCTCCGGCAAGGTCCCGACAGTCACAGATGGCGGGCCTATTAGTTATAGGGAGCTCCAACGTTAGGCGGGTTATGGAGCCCCTCAGGAAAATAGCGGGTAGGTCGGGGAAGAATGCCAGTGTGCACTCGGTGTGCTTGCCGGGGGGTCTCGTCCGTAATGTGGAGGAGGCCCTTCCGGCAGCTATTGAACGCACTGGGTGTGACCGGCTGCAGATAGTAGCACATGTCGGAACGAATTACGCCTGCCGCTTGGGTTCTGAGGCCATCCTTGGTTCCTTCCGGCGGCTGGCTGATTTGGTGAAGACAACCAGCATCGCACGCGGAGTGCAAGCTGAGCTTAATATCTGCAGCATAGTGCCCAGAGTCGATCGCGGTCCTCTGGTTTGGAGCCGTGTGGAGGGTCTAAACCAGAGGCTCAGACGACTCTGCGACTATAATGGTTGCAAATTCATCGACCTCCGTTATTGGGTGGAGAACTGTAGGGCCCCCCTAGACAGGTCAGGCGTGCACTACACACCGGAAGCAGCTACTAGGGTAGCAGAGTACGTGTGGCGTGCACACGGGGGTTTTTTAGGTTAGAGGGACCCCCCCTTGGGCGAAACGATAAAATACCTGACGGCTTACCAGAGAGGACATTATCATCGTTGATAAAGAACGTCCGTCCTCAGAGACCAAAAACAGGAAAAGTTAACGTAATATTGGTAAACTGCAGGAGTATCCAGGGCAAGGTTCCTGAATTAGTATCTCTTATTGAAGGAAATAGTGCGCATATAGTATTAGGAACGGAAAGTTGGTTAAAACCGGAAGTGAACAGTAACGAAATCCTAGACACAGAATGGAATATATACCGCAAGGATAGGATAAACGCCAATGGTGGAGGAGTATTTATAGCAGTAAAGAATTCAATAATATCCAGTGAAGTTATTAGCGAATGCGAATGTGAAATAATCTGGGTTAAGTTAAGTATCAAAGGTGGGTCAGATATGATAGTCGGATGCTTCTATAGACCACCTGCATCAGCAACCGTAGCAGTTGAGCGCCTCAGAGAGAACCTGCAGAACGTCGTGAAGAAGTTTCGTGATCATACTATTGTAATAGGGGGAGACTTCAATCTACCAGGTATAGAATGGGATAGTCACACAATCAGAACTGGAGCCAGGGACAGAGACTCTTGTGACATTATCCCGACTGCCTTGTCCGAGAATTACTTCGAGCAGATAGTTAGAGAACCAACTCGTGAAGCTAACGTTTTAGACCTCATAGCAACAAATAGACCGGAACTTTTCGACTCCGTGAATGTAGAAGAGGGTATCAGTGATCATAAGTCAGTGGTTGCATCAATGACTACAAGTGTAATAAGAAATGCCAAGAAAGGAAGGAAAATATATTTGCTTAACAAGAGTGATAGGGCACAAATCGCAGAATATCTGAGTGACCACCATCAAACGTTCATTTCTGAGGAAGAGGATGTGGAACAAAAATGGAAAAAAATTCAGAAACATCGTCCAGTACGCCTTAGATAAGTTCGTACCGACTAAGGTCCAAAGCGAGGGGAAAGATCCACCGTGGTATAACAATCATGTACGAAAGGTACTACGGAAACAAAGAAAGCTTCATCATAGGTTTAAGAGTAGTCGAATCATAGCTGATAAGGAAAAGCTGAACGAAGCGAAAAAGAGCATAAAGAGAGCAATGAGAGAAGCATTCAACGAATTCGAACATAAAACATTGGCAAACAATCTAAACAAGAACCCTAAAAAGTTTTGGTCATATGTAAAATCGGTAAGCGGATCTAAATCCCCTATTCAGTCACTCGTTGACCACGATGGCACCGAAACAGAGGACGACCGAAGAAAGGCAGAAATACTGAATTCAGTGTTCCGAAACTGTTTCACTGCGGAAAATCGTAACACGGTCCCTGACTTCAGCCGTCGCACGGACGCCAAAATGGAAAATATTGAAATAAACGATATCGGAATTGAAAAACAACTGCTATCACTTAGTAGCGGAAAAGCATCCGGACCAGACGAGATACCCTTAAGATTCTACAGTGATTATGCTAAAGAACTTGCCCCCTTTCTATCAGCAATTTATCGTAGATCGCTGGAAGAACGTAAAGTACCTAGCGACTGGAAGAAAGCGCAGGTCGTTCCCATTTTCAAGAAGGGTCATAAATCAGATGCGAATAATTATAGGCCTATTTCGCTTACGTCAATCTGTTGTAGAATAATGGAACATGTTTTGTGTTCTCGCATTATGACGTTCTTAGATAATACAAATCTCCTTCATCATAACCAACATGGATTCCGCAAACAGAGATCATGTGAAACTCAGCTCGCCCTATTTGCCCAAGAAATTCACAGTGCCGTAGACACTGGCGAGCAGATTGATGCCGTATTCCTGGACTTCAGGAAGGCATTTGATACGGTTCCGCACTTACGTTTAGTGAAAAAAATACGAGCTTACGGAATATCGGACCAGGTTTGTGATTGGATTCAGGATTTCCTAGAAGAAAGAACACAACATGTCATTCTTAACGGTTCAAAATCTGCAGATGTAGAGGTAATTTCGGGAGTACCGCAGGGAAGCGTGATAGGACCTTTATTGTTTACAATATACATAAATGACTTAGTTGACAACATCGGTAGCTCCGTGAGGCTATTTGCAGATGACACGGTTGTCTACAAGAAAGTAGCAACATCAGAAGACTCGTACGTACTCCAGGAGGACCTGCAGAGGATTAATGCATGGTGCGACAGCTGGCAGCTTTCCCTAAACGTAGATAAATGTAATATAATGCGCATACATAGGGGAAGAAATCCATTCCAGCACGATTATGCCATAGGTGGTAAATCATTGGAAGCGGTAACGACCGTAAAATACTTAGGAGTTACTATCCGGAGCGATCTGAAGTGGAATGATCACATAAAACAAATAGTGGGAAAAGCAGGCGCCAGGTTGAGATTCATAGGAAGAATTCTAAGAAAATGTGACTCATCGACGAAAGAAGTAGCTTACAAAACGCTTGTTCGTCCGATTCTTGAGTATTGCTCATCAGTATGGGACCCTTACCAGGTTGGATTAATAGAAGAGATAGACATGATCCAGCGAAAAGCAGCGCGATTCGTCATGGGGACATTTAGTCAGCGCGAGAGCGTTACGGAGATGCTGAACAAGCTCCAGTGGCGGACACTTCAAGAAAGGCGTTACGCAATACGGAGAGGTTTATTATCGAAATTACGAGAGAGCACATTCCGGGAAGAGATGGGCAACATATTACTACCGCCCACATATATCTCGCGTAATGATCACAACGAAAAGATCCGAGAAATTAGAGCAAATACGGAGACTTACAAGCAGTCGTTCTTCCCACGCACAATTCGTGAATGGAACAGGGAAGGGGGGATCAGATAGTGGTACAATAAGTACCCTCCGCCACACACCGTAAGGTGGCTCGCGGAGTATAGATGTAGATGTAGAAGTTAAGTCCCATAGTGCTCAGAGCCATTTGAACCATCCGACAAACCCCTCATTTCTTTGAACGTCTCAGGCATCTCGTCACACCAACCAATGTGGGTCAATTGATCAAGGTCTCGAAATCATTCAAAACAGCAAAATATTTATTTACTATAAAACAATGTACACACACAAAGTAACAAAAAAATTTGACGAACGAATATGTACTTACGATGTGGATAGCTGTGATGTGGACGGCATCACAACCTTTGTCCTTACCTGCTCCTACTCCTCGAAATCATGTACAACAACAACAATGAAGTACATGCAACATACGATGAAATTTTGGTCTCACGGCAGCATATTACATATACACACAGTACTATGAAGAAGAATATATTTACTACTTACGATGCTGTTGCTGCTGTGGCTACTGCTGCAACCGGTCCACCTCCAACTCGTCAACGATTTGGTTAATGTATGCCGAAGCAACAAGAAAAAAATTAACGCCGAAATCGAAACACATGTGTTATAACACTTTTTTTTTAACTTTGAAGTCTGAACACGAAAGGATTTGATACTACGAAATATTTTTACGAAAACATACTTCAAAATCTGAACACACAGAGATTTGGTACTACGAAACTATTTTTATAAAAATATATTTAGAAATCTGAACACAAAGTGATTTGATACCGTGAAACCTTTTTACGGATATATATAATGAAAAAAGATTGAAATTTTTATGAGAGTGAGGCTTGGTAACCTATTTTCACAAGACATTTCATGACGAAAAATCCCGATTCATCTATGGTAGAATGCAGCGCCAACAGACAGGAGATGAATGCAGCTATCACCAGCGACATAGAGCAGCCCCATCTAGCGATTGGATGCTTAACAAAGACGTCAGTGACAGACAACAGAGCCCAAGCAACTTGCAAACAGATTCAAGTAGGCAGATAGCTGCCACTGGCCGTCGCCCCCCGCCACGCCCTACCGCAGGTCGATGGCCCACGGAGCCAGGTAGGTATGCACTGTGTTGTTATTACTCGTCCATTCTGTATAAAACAAGCTCTTGGAAGGTTTCTGTGGGTATATAGCGTCAAATGATTACGAAATTCACATCTGATTGCGGTTCAGTAATTGTGATTTCCAATACGAGCTACGAAACCGTGTGCTAATAGCACTGAATTCATAACGTGAATGAGATGATGATACAACACAATCCTACAGTCCTGAGATCCATATTTTACAGTAAAATCAGCCAGACAGTACTATCTAAATCTGATGAAGACACACATATAAGTACTGTATAGGTAGCACATGTTTTCCTCAAACCAGAGATGAAGCTACTTGACAAGAACATTTAATATACGGAGGTATACACTCTTTCTCCCATCTTTAAAGTTTCGTTACTTGATAGCTAAGACCACTGGTGGGAGGACTTTTTCGTTTGTGCTAAAATCTGAAAATGTATGTGGTTTATTACCAGTTGCCGGCCGGTGTGGCCGAGCGGTTCTAGGCGCTTCAGTCTGGAGCCGCGTGACCGCTATGGGCGCAGGTTCGAATCCTGCCTCGGGCATGGATGTGTGTGATGTCCTTAGGATAGTTAGGTTTAAGTAGTTCTGAGTTCTAGCAGACTGATGACCTCAGATGTTGAGTCCCATAGTGCTCAGAGCCATTTGAACCATTTTATTACCAGTTCTTGAAAATAGGAATTCCTGCTTAATAGCGAGGTTGTGTGCAGTACAGCGACGATTCTGTGTTACAAAAGACGAAAATCTTGTTGATGACATTGACATAAAATGTAGAACCCACCATGTAATGCGTGATATTGCCCAGTAAGGACTGCACTTCACGAAGTCAAAAGGACGATTCTCCCGTAACAGCGAAATGTCTTCTTGATCATAATCGTTTGACAGGATGTGAGACTTCGATATGATGGCAAGGCATGTTTATAACAAGTTTACAAGTTAGGTACATATTTAAAACTTTCCAGGACTCTTCGATGAGCACATAACATCCTAATTTCAGCTCTCTGTTGGGGTATGATGATGAGAGTACTCGTATGCAGCACTTAGATTCCCACCAATGATGGATAGACAAATGTGCCCATAATGCTGACAGAATCTCAGCACTTGCTGTCACTGTCACAGAATCTATACAGATATGATACTAAACGGCTCGAATTATGTCCAGACAGACTGCTAGTGTACTAGATGAGATGGAGAAGATTCTTTTAGGAGTTTGATACAGCTTTTCACATTAGGACATTCCCTGCAATTGATCTATACATAAGTGCAACACCCTACACCTAATACCATACAGTTAACGTGGCTGGTAGCAGGATTGTCAGGAGTGCATGTATTAAACTACCACTGTAGGGAACTGAATATACACCCTCAAACCAACACAGCATTATTTGGCCCTTTTATCAGAATCACCCATCAACCATCCTGCTGGAAGTCAGAACCCGGTTCGTTATGTTGGACTGTGAATGTCTGACATCGCAATGTACATAAACGACAGACGTGGACGTTAGATGTTTGCACTGGATTTCCAAATTATTTCAAATGAAGACGATTTAAGACAACAGTTTTCAGCTTGCAGAAGTAGCATGAAAGTCTAGTATTTCTTTCAGTTCTTGAAAGTCTCGTCTTGATACATACCAGATGATCGACAAGTGTCACAGGTTTGCAAGCGTAGATAGATTATAGGACAGTATGAATAAAACCATTCGGAAATGTCACAGTAGATGTGCACTGAGTTAATTGTCGATGTACACGTTACATGTTTCTACAGGATTTCTAAATAATTTCTGACAAATGCAGATGTGATTCCGCTAATAACTCGCTTATGCTGAAAGTCTTTTGCTGACCAAGGTTGCAGATGGCCATGCTAGAGAGGTGTGCTATGACAACTTACATAACAGACCACATGCAAGCTTACAATTCTCGGCAGATCTAGCATGCAGATGAATTAGTTCTACAGCAGTTTCTTCCAGGGGTATCTGACAATGTATGTTTACACACAACTGTGGTAAATTCAGGTGTAAAGCTAACGTCCAATTGCATCCCAGATGCATTCGGATCAGACAAATCATGATTAAGATGCTTCTCAGACCACCGTAGCATGATTAAGTCTTATACCACAGTCAATTATAAGGGTGTTAGTGCAGAAAAATGTGCTACACTAGTTCTTAAAGAGTGTGGTCCATGTGGCTCAGCTGATAGAGTAGTAGTGGTTGTTTTTACAGTAGTACATTTAATCCATTAATTCAAACAGTAGGGCCCATAACGAATTCAGTGCGATAGTAGCAGTAGAGTCAAACTATAGATTTAACGGGTCCCCACCTGCTGTAAAAGTAGTCACAGCAAAGATTTTAAACCTTTTGTGCCACAACAACCACACCCTTTTTGATAGGTGATAGTATTATTCTCTAACTAACACTGATATTTGTTGTAGGTATGCCTTGGTGTGATGGAAATTTGATACTGACGTAGACAAAACGATACACTCCAGTCGTCCTTCCTATAAACAGAAAGTGATCTAACGTTCAGCCTAGCATAGCATTTTAAGTGATTTTTAGACGATTCCTCACACTGGGTTTTATAGTTTTTAACATTTCCAGATGATTTATAAATGGTGACTGTTGAGGAATCTGAAGAACAATGTGTGAAACTTGTTTTTAATCAATTAGTGGGATATTGGGACTTCTATTAGCAAGCATACATGCTTCAGTAGAACTTCTACTTGTTCAGGATGTTTTTCTGCTTGTCATGATAGGAAACATCAGGAAACATCAGGCATGTGGTGCTGGCGGAAGTTGTACAACCTTGCTAGGTTATAGGAAATTGAAATGTGTTCAAATGTAGTGAAATCGTTCCAACAATCATCAAACAGAGTTCTTCAAGTTTGTGACAAGTTTGACTTTATGCAGGGTACTCTGAGATATTTCAGATGAAGCCTGGACTTTGAATATTCCTTATGTAGCATCAATATGATGGGAAATCGAGCAATTCATGCGCTACAGAGGTAGGAGTACATAACGCTTCACCTATATATCTACATGTGATGGCAAAAACTGTAACAAAGTGTCCCGGAACTGTAACTAAGTGCCCCTGAAACAGTAACTAAGTGTCCTTAAGCTGTAACTAACTACCCAAAAAGTGTAAGAAAATGCCTCAATGCATCCAAACTGTTACAAAGCACCCCCAGACTGTAACAAAGTACTCCAAAAGCATAACAAATTACCTGAAAACTGTAAACCAGATGACTGACCTTAGCACAGTTTGCATGGTTAGCAATACATAATAGTGTCGTTAGTTTTAGTCTGTGTACCATTAACTGCCAAATGGTGTTCCGTCAGATGTGCACCTGTCACAGCGTAAGCATAGCCCAAATTCTGTACCTGTTCCTGAAAATTCTATACTTGTCTAAATTATAGTTTCCCGCCTCTGTAGCCAAGGCTACTTATGCAAACCTATGTGGTGGCCCCTGATTAAAAGATGATCTGGTGTGAATACTGGTGATGGAACATTTTCACTGCCGCTATTTGCCAGTAGGAGGAGGAGAAGTGTTATCGCAAAATTCCTGATAAACATACTTCGCGCCGGTGCCCTGAATTAAGTCCTCTTAGTGTGTCATGAAAAGAAGTCATGTGTCAATGTTGACAATGATCCATCAACATGATGGGGACATTAAGCTGCGCAACCCCCTTGGTGCTACTCTAGGGGAGTAGACTATGTGCTGGCACTGGTTTTCACCATTTCCCTTCCCTTCATCTGTAACAACACAAATGCTACACTGCATCATACTCACACTCTTCACAGTAATCCACACAACTTCGCCAAGAGCAGAGATGCACGGTTTCCTACCCCCCCCCCCCCTTCCATCCTTCCCCCGCGCTCATTACCTGAGTATGAGAGCACTTTGGCTCCTGAAATTACAAATGGCTCTGAGCACTATGGGACTTAACATCTGAGGTCATCAGTCCCCTAGAACTTAGAACTACTTAAACCTAACTAACTTAAGAACATCACACACATCCATGCCCGAGGCAGGAGTCGAACCCGCTACCGCAGCGGTCGCACGGTTCCAAACTGAAGCGCCTAGAACCACTCGGACACTCTGGCCAGATGAAATTACACTCAAAGCCTCTATCGTAAGGTATGTTTTAAGGTATGTTTCATGGCCCCCCCCCCCCCATGAACTATGGACCTTGCCGTTGGTGGGGAGGCTTGCGTGCCTCAGCGATACAGATAGCCGTACCGTAGGTGCAACCACAACGGAGGGGTATCTCTTGAGAGGCCAGACAAACGCGTGGTTCCTGAAGAGGGGCAGCAGCCTTTTCAGTAGTTGCAGGGGCAACAGTCTGGATGATTGACTGATCTGGTCTTGTAACACTAACCAAAACGGCCTTGCTGTGCTGGTACTGCGAACGGTTGAAAGCAAGGGGAAACTACAGTCGTAATTTTTCCCGAGGGCATGCAGCTTTACTGTATGGTTAATGATGATGGCGTCCTCTAGGGTAAAATATTCAGGAGGTAAAATAGTCCCCCATTCGGATCTCCGGGTGGGGACTACTCAAGAGGACGTCCTTATCAGGAGAAAGGAAACTGGCGTTCTACGGATCGGAGCATGGAATGTCAGATCCCTTAATCGG
This sequence comes from Schistocerca americana, assembly GCF_021461395.2. Lineage (NCBI taxonomy): Eukaryota > Metazoa > Arthropoda > Insecta > Orthoptera > Acrididae > Schistocerca > Schistocerca americana. The sequence goes on along the minus strand of NC_060130.1, from coordinate 746,720,358 downwards.
GCAGGTAGGTTAGAAAATTTAAAAAGGGAAATGGATAGGTTAAAGTTAGATACAGTGGTAATTAGTGAAGTTCGGTGGCAGGAGGAACAAGACTTTTGGTCAGGCGAATACAGGGTTATAAATACAAAGTCAAATAGGGGTAATGCAGGAGTAGGTTTAATAATGAATAAAAAAGTTGGAATGGGAGTAAGCTACTACAAACAGCATAGTGAACGCATTATTGTGGCCAAGATAGACACGAAGTCCACGCCTACTACAGTAGTACACGTTTATATGCCAACTAGCTCTGCAGATGACGAAGAAATTGAAGAAATGTATGATGAAATAAAAGAAATTATTCAGATAGTGAAGGAAGACGAAAATTTAATAGTCATGGGTGACTGGAATTCGGTAGTAGGAAAAGGAAGAGAAGGAAACAAATGGTTCAAATGGCTCTGAGCACTATGGGACTCAACTGCTGAGGCCATTAGTCCCCTAGAACTCAGAACTAGTTAAACCTAACTAACCTAAGGACATCACAAACATTCATGCCCGAGGCAGGATTCGAACCTGCGACCGTAGCGGTCTTGCGGTTCCAGACTGCAGCGCCTGTAACCGCACGGCCACTTCGGCGGGCCGAAGGAAACATACTAGGTGAATATGGATTGGGGGTAAGAAATGAAAGAGGAAGCCGCCTGGTAGAATTTTGCACAGAGCACATCTTGATCATAGCTAACACTTGGTTCAAGAATCATAAAAGAAGGTTGAATACATGGAAGAAGCCTGGAGATACTGACAGATTTCAGATAGATTATATAATGGTAAGACGGAGATTTAGGAACCAGGTTCTAAATTGTAAGGCATTTCCAGGAGCAGATGTGGACTCTGGCCACAATCTATTGGTTATGAACTGTAGATTAAAACTGAAGAAACTGCAAAAAGGTAGGAATTTAAGGAGATAGGACCTGGATAAACTGACTAAACTAGAGGTTGTACAGAGTTTCAGGGAGAGCGTAAGGGAACTGATGGCAGGAATGGGGGAAAGAAATACAGTAGAAGAAGAATGGGTAGCTTTGAGAGATGAAGTAGTGAAGGCAGCAGAGGATCAAGTAGGTAAAAAGACAAGGGCTAGTAGAAATCCTTGGGTAACAGAAGAAATATTGAATTTAATTGATGAAAGGAGAAATATAAAAAAGCAGTAAATGAAGCAGGCAAAAAGGAATACAAGTGTCTCAAAAATAAGATCGACAGGAAGTGCAAAATGGCTAAGCAGGGATGGTTAGAAGATAAATGTCAGGATGTAGAGGCTTATCTCACTAGGGGTAAGATAGATACTGCCTACAGGAAAATTAAAGACACCTTTGGAGATAAGAGAACCACTTGCATGAACATCAAGAGCTCAGATGGAAACCCAGTTCTAAGCAAAGAAGTTAAAGCAGAAAGATGGAAGGAGTGTATAGAGGGCCTATACAAGGGCGATGTACTTGAGGACAATATTATGGAAATGGAAGAGGATGTAGATCAAGATGAAATGGGAGATATGATACTGCGTGAAGAGTTTGACAGAGCACTGAAAGACCTGAGTGGAAACAAGGCCCCGGGAGTCGACAACATTCCATAAGAACTACTGACAGCCTTGGGAGAGCCAGTCCTGACAAAACTCTACCATCTGCTGAGCAAGATGTATAAGACAGGCGAAATACCTTCAGACTTCAGGAAGAATATAATAACTCTAATCCCAAAGAAAACAAATGTTGACAGATGTGAAAATTACCGAACTATCAGTTTAATAAGTCACGGCTGCAAAATACTAACGCGAATTCTTTACAGACGAATGGAAAAACTGGTAGAAGCCGACCTTGGGGAGAATCAGTTTGGATTCCGTAGAAATACTGGAACACGTGAGGCAGTACTGACCCTACGACTTATCTTAGAAGCTAGATTAAGGAAAGGCAAACCTACGTTTCTAGCTTTTGTAGACTTAGAGAAAGCTTTTGACAATGTTGACTGGAACAATCTCATTCAAATTCTGAAGGTGGCAGGGGTAAAATATAGGGAGCGAAAGGCTATTTACAATTTGTATAGAAACCAAATGGCAGTTATAAGAGTTGAGCGGCATGAAATGAGAAGCAGTGGTTGGGAAGGGAGTGAGACAGGGTTGTAGCCTCTCCCCGATGTTATTCAATCTGTATATTGAGCAAGCAGTAAAGGAAACAAAAGAAAAATTCGGAGTAGGTATTAAAATCCATGGAGAAGAAATAAAAACGATGAAGTTCGCCGATGACATTGTAATTCTGTCAGAGACAGCAAAGGACTTGGAAGAGCAGTTGAACGGAATGGACAGTGTCTTGAAAGTAGGATATAAGATGAACATCAACAAAAGCAAAAAACGAGGATAATGGAATGTAGTTGAATTTAGTCTGGTGATGCTGAGGGTATTAGATTAGGAAACGAGACACTTAAAGTAGTAAAGGAGTTTTGCTATTTGGGGAGCAAAATAGCTGATGATGGTCGAAGTAGAGAGGATATAAAATGTAGACTGGCAATGGGAAGGAAAGCGTTTCTGAAGAAGAGGAATTTGTTAACATTGAGTATAGATTTAAGTGTCAGGAAGTCGTTTCTGAAAGTATTTGTATGGAGTGTAGCCATGTATGGAAGTGAAACGTGGACGATAAATAGTTTGGACAAGAAGAGAATAGAAGCTTTCGAAATGTGGTTCTACAGAAGAATGCTGAAGATTAGATGGGTAGATCACATAACTAATGAGGAGGTGTTGAATAGGATTGGGGAGAAGAGAAATTTGTGGCACAACTTGACTACAAGAAGGGATCGGTTGGTAGGACATGTTCTGAGGCATCAAGGGATCACCAATTTAGTACTGGAGGGCAGCGTGGAGGGTAAAAATCGTAGAGGGAGACCAAGAGATGAATACACCTAGCAGATTCAGAAGGATGTAGGTTGCAGTAGGTACTGGGAGATGAAGAAGCTTGCACAGGATTGTGTAGCATGGAGAGCTGCATCAAACCAGTCTCAGGACTGAAGACCACAACAACAATGTTTCATGGGCCATACAGATTGCATGTTGCCAGAAATATAGCCCAAGAATGTTGCCCAGACAAGGCTAGCCACAAAATATGCAGCCACACTTTCAGCAACTTTGCAGCCCACTGTTGTCTAGCAGCGTTCATAGCAGTTCATTTCTGGGCGAGAAACGTTGACACAGGGCACACTATGGATGAAAAATGGATGAAGCCTATCTAGTGAAAGTGAGTGTGGTTCTCCTGCATTTGTAATGCGAGAAAATCAACAAAAAGAGAAATCAGGCTTTACAGATGCATTCTTTTTCAACTAAGGCAAGTGCTTGAGAAACTAACTGATGAACTGATTTTGCATTTATATTATCAACAAATTTCTGAAACATGATTCTGAATACCCCGTTTAAAAGCAACTCCTCTAAGAATTATTAACACAAGTATCAAAATGACATACTATATACCAGCTACAACTGGATTAATTATCATCCTTCAGTTTTTGGTTACTGATAATTCATACAGAAGTTGGCATACCTCTTTGAAGAGTATTTCCCATCAATATCCCTCTCGGTAGCACATGATTGTTTTTATGTTAGAATTCAAGGAATTTATTAAATTAGTTTGAAACGACCATCAAATATTTACTCCAGTCACACTAATATGACCACCAGTCAGAAGCTTGAATAACCAACTTTTGCAGCGCGGACTGCTGTAAGAGTGCAGGAAGAGAGTCACTGAGGTTTTGCATGGTACTGACGGGATATGGAGACATGTCGAATCCAGCGCTACACTTTCTTGGTTCAGGATCCGTGGCACAAACAGCAAGATCGAGGTGGTCCCACAGAGCCTTGATTGGGTTTAAATCCGCGGAGTTTGGTGGCTAGGAGTGTACGATAGACGCATTCTTCTACTTTTGGAGCTATACAAACACACTGCGAGGTTTGTGACATGTTGAATGGTCATCTTGATAGATACCATCACGCCAAGGTGAAACAAATTGCATGTAGTGTTGGACATGGTCCCCAAGGATAGATGTATACTTGTGTTGATCCATTGTGCCTTCCAAAATGATGAGATTACTTAGGGAGTGCCACGAAAACAATCCCCAGATCATAATGCTTCCTCCTCCAGCCTGTACCTTTCCGACGACTGTTGCTGAGAGTTTGCTTTCACGCCATACATGGAAATGGCCATTTGTCCGATGGAGCATAAAACGTGATTCATCTGAAAAGGCTACCTGTCGCCACTCAGTGGACGTCCAGTTGCGATACTGGAGTGCAAATTCGAGCCTTCATAGCCCATGAACAGCAGTCACCATGAGTGCATCTACAAGTCACTTGCTACAGAAGCTCATATGCAGTAGCTTTCGTTGAATGGTCGTTGAGGAGGCACTATCCGTAGCAGCTTGGTTCATCTGGGCAGCTAGCTGCTCAACAGTTGCATGTCTCTTCGCCCATACACATCTCCGTAGCTGGCGGCCGTTGGTGGCCGAGCGGTTCTAGGTGCTTCAGTCTGGAACAGAGCGACCACTACGGTCGCATGTTCGAATCCTGCCTCGGGCATGGGTGTGTGTGATGTCCTTAGGTTAGTTAGGTTTAAGTAGTTCTAAGTTCTAGGGGACTGATGACCTGAGATGTTACGTCCCATAGTGCTCAGAGCCTCTCCGTAGCTGTCGTTCACCCCTGTGCTCTACCATAGTTCCCTCGGCGCTAGTTTTGGAAGCGCGATTTTGCCATGCATGATATAACTTAACCACGGCAGCATGTGAACAGTTTAGAAACTTAGTCGTTTCGGAAATGCTTCCATCCTTGGCCCGAAAGCTAATGACCATGTCCTTTTGACCATCAAATAAATAGGTGCGGTTCCGCATTACAACAAAAGCTGTATTGTCTTACGGATCTACCCAACACACTTTGTATACCTCCACTGCTAATGCTGCCACCTATTGTCTGTAAGTTGTTGCACGTTGACGTCAAATGTACAGGGTGATCACATTAATGTGACTGGACCCTGTGCGTTAATATTTTATTTTCGTTCACCAGTACAGCGAAATAACAATTAATTTCATAAATGTGATAACTCTATGACCAGAGTTATGGGACATGGAAAGTAATCAATACAAAGAGCGTAAAAAATAGGTCAGTTGATAAGTTGCTGCCCATAAACATGAAAATACACGTGATAGTAGTAGTAGTAGTAGTAGTAGTAGTAGTAGTAGCAGCAGTAGTTTATTCATCCAGAAATTATGTACACTGCATGGATTTCATCAGAAAATACGTAGCATAAAAAACAAACAGCTTTACAGTATCCTACAAAATACAAGGATGAACAGTACACAATACAATATCACATTCAAAATGTCATATACTCGTACAACTTTGATTAGTTATGGAATGTATGAAAAGAATATTTTATGAGGAATACATAGTTGACATTTACATACAAGTAAAATCTGGGTACTAACTGTTTCTTTCAAAATGTGGTGTCACCGCCAGACACCACACTTGCTAGGTGGTAGCCTTTAAATCGGCCGCGGTCCGTTAGTATACGTCGGACCCGCGTGTCGCCACTATCAGTGATTGCAGACCGAGCGCCGCCACACGGCAGGTCTAGAGAGACTCACTAGCACTCGCCCCAGTTGTACAGCCGACTCTGCTAGCGATGGTACACTGACTACAGACGCTCTCATTTGCAGAGACGACAGTTTAGAATAGCCTTCAGCTACGTCATTTGCTACGACCTAGCAAGGCGCCATATTCAGTTACTATTGATATTGATTTTGTGAATCATGTACCGTCAAGAGCGACGTTCATAATTAATGGATTAAAGTTAAGTATCAAACTTATTACGTCCACTTTCTGAATTCTAATTCCTTGTCATGTTCCAGACCTCACGTCAGTATAGTTCTTCCCTCCTCACGCCAGCCTGCGTGAGCTAAAACGCGTGCATTTCGGCCTCCTCTAGTAACACGGTGTTGGCTCTTCTGCCAACAGTACACAAAATATTCATTCACATTATAGCAAGCACCTAAAAATGCGGTTGACATATAGTAAATGAATGTAGTTATTTATTACAAGTTCATTGCAGGTATTTATTTACCGTATAATAGCAGCTGGTCGTTAAGAATTTGGATACTGCTTCCTTAATTGTTCACAGTTTCTTTATTTCTTTTATCTGTGTCAGGAGGTTGTTGTACAGTCTAGTTTCTCGAACGTTGGTTCTTTTTTGAGCTAAAACCTTATTTATCCATTTTACACGGATGACATTCCATGTTCTTGTGTTACAACAATGAATATCTGAGTTTGTTTTGAAATTGTCAGATTATCTTTTTGTATGAAATATACTTTCTGGGATATGGAGGCATGGAAAGGTAGAATATTTCACGAGTGAAATTATTCTTTGGAGAGTGTTAGCCTTGAACTATTAGTAATTATTCTAACATCTCCTTTTTTGTATAGTGAAGATGGTTTTTTAGGTTTGCCTTATTATTATCCTAGGAGAGAAGACCGTAAGTGATAGCAGAATGGATATATACAAAAAAAATAGTTCAGTTTCACTGTCTACTACGCACAGTACTACAAGAGTGCGCTGAAAATAACACCTCCGAATTTTTTATTTTAAACCTCTTACAGCTTTTGAATGTAACAAACGTATTGGCATTCTGCATCTTTATTCCGCATGTCTACGTATTTATTTCTCAACATAGTCACCATGACGATGAACACATTTCTCCAAATGAGAGGCCAGTTTGTTGATACTGTCACTGTAGAACGTTTGACTTTGACACAGCCACAACCTCACCTCTGCTAGCACTGCTTCATCACTATCGAACTGAAGTCCTCGAAGGTGGTCTTTAATTTCTGGTAAACAGATGAAAATCGGATGGGACCATGTTGGTACTATATGGAGAATGAACAATGACAGTGAACCCAAATGCCGGCCGAAGTGGCCGTGCGGTTAAAGGCGCTGCAGTCTGGAACCGCAAGACCGCTACGGTCGCAGGTTCGAATCCTGCCTCGGGCATGGATGTTTGTGATGTCCTTAGGTTAGTTAGGTTTAACTAGTTCTAAGTTCTAGGGGACTAATGACCTCAGCAGTTGAGTCCCATAGTGCTCAGAGCCATTTGAACCATTTGAACCCAAGGGTCAGATTGTTGCAGATTTCGCAGCACTCTGTGTTGCCTGGCATTGTCATGCTGAAGGAGATGGTCCTCCATGTGTGGGTGAACACTTCGAATTCGAAACTCGATTACGGTGTTTCTCACAAACCGAAGCAGTCACATTACGCACCGACATGTTATATGCTACATTTCAGAGCCCTATACTGGCAGAGAGTTGCAGGTATGTAAACATGAAGAGTAAGGATGTAGAATATTCATAACGTTTGTTTTACTTACAAAACTTAAGGAGCTTTCACATTATAAATTCGGATGCATTGCTCTTCAGCACGCACTCATAATTACATATGATGCAAAGCAAGCAGAGCTTAGCTTGCTTGCAAGACACAGCTTTCCACATTAAATTTTCGTCAATATGCACTCCTAAAAGCTTGTGACAGTGACCCTCTAAATTTGTTAATTTTAAGTTCTTATTTCTAGATCATCAAATGACCTTTTTTCTATAATGAATATTATTAGTTTTTGAAAGATTTAAGGTTAAACTGTTCATTTAAAACAAATTTTGTATATATTTCAAACCTCTGTTTGCAGATGCTATCAGTACCTGATTTATATCACATACGACAAATTTTTGTCATCAGTAAAGAGCGATATATGAGTACCTTTGAGTGGAATCTTGATGTCACTTACATAATTAAGAAATAAGACAGGTCGTACGCACAGCCCTACGTTACCTCTATCGGTACAGTCTGAATATCAGATCCATAAAAATACTTTGATTTTTAATGTTTCTTGAAGTAATTTTAACTGCCTGCCTTCTGATTTGGAGATATGACTGAAAGCATTTCTTCACCGATCCTTGTACACCAATAGAGTCTAATTTATATAGTATTTTTATATTAATTATTTTTTATTTATATAGTTCCATTGCCGGTCCCAAGTCCGGGGCCTTATTTTGCAAGTGATGAGGAAGGAGGAGGGGCAGGAGTAACACCTCGTTAAAAAACCTGGGTCCATCTGGCTCCGGATGGTAGCACTCTGTAAGGGGCCCCTGCCTAGGGTTACTAGGTGAACCCTGGTCAACGGTCTCAAAGGCGGAAGAGGAAGTTCAGATTCCCAACGGCGGAGAGAGCGGAAGAACTACCTCCAGGACCCACAATCTTGGTTGTAATTTTTGTGGCCTTTGGGCCACACCCAAAATAACTTTCATCAATCATGGAAGTGTGTGATGTAAAATGTTTCACCCCAGGTGGACGATCCACTGTACGCTAGTACGTCAGCAGACATTCGGATTCTGGGGAGTCTGCAACATTGCACAAAGACAAGTCGGAGTGTCTTGGAATCTCATCCAAATTTCAACTTAGGCAATCAACGTACCTAGCAACTTTCAATGCAAGCTCATTGTTGAAAACCGGAAAACTAAAACATCTAACAGATACGCTAAAGAACCACAACGTACTCATAACAGCCATTCAAGAAACACGATACATGGATACAGATACCTTCGATTCCGAAGGTTTTAGGATATACAAAGGGAAAGTGGGACGGAGAGTAATGAAAAATGTACCACATGTTGGAACAGCCTTTATAATCAACAAACAAATCTTGAATTCAATAGTTGACTCTGATTTCCAATCAGAAAGAATCTCAAGTCTTACATTCACAAGCACAAACAAAATCTACACAATTATCAATGCACATGCCCCTATAAATGAGGATAACAGGAAAAACAACGAAAAAGTGGAGGCCTTTTGGAATCATCTAGATGACATTATTCAGAAAATTCTAGATAAAAACATCATCATTCTTCTTGGAGATTTTAATGCCCAGATTTGTAAAGAAAAAAGATATAAGAAAATAGTTGGAGACTATCCTGCACACAAGAGAACAAACAGAAATGGTGTGAAGCTAATAGAACTTTGCCAAGCACACAATTTAATTCTTAAATCCACAGCTTTCAAGAAACTACCACGAAGCAAAAGACATGGATATCGCCAAATCCTAGCCTTAGGGAATTTCAACTTGATCAAGTGGCAACCAAGAAGATTTCTCGCAAAGAAATCATGAATGTTATGATACTCAGGGGTGCAAACTTGGATTCAGACCGCTACCTTTCTAAAATTAAGTTCAAAGTCATCCCAAGTAGGAAACGCACATGAAACAAATTAAAGGTCGGAAGTACAGCACAGAAAAGATATTAAAATTAGATGAATTCACAAAAGCAACAGAAACCATTCAGACACAAAGCTGGGAGGACATCAAGGAAACCTCATTGCTACAGCCGAACGGATAGCACCTTAGACAAAAAGTAAAAAACCTTGCCTGGTGGTCGCTGGAATGTGATGCCCTTATTGAAACAAGAAAACAGGCATGACAAAACTGACACTCACAGGAAACAGAAGAAAGCAGATTGAATTTCACTGCAGTTAGGAAACTGGTAGATAAAAATATAAAAAGGATTAAGAAGAAACATGAAAACAAAACTCTCCTCCAAATTGATGATGAATTTGCTAAAAGCAACACAAGAAGCTTTTATAGAACTTTCAAACAAAGGTTATCAAGATACAAAGCACCCACCCTCCAATTTCGAGATGTAAATGGGGCCATCGCTTACAACAACACGGAAAATTGCAAAATACTAGCAGGCTACTTTGAGAAACACTTGAATTGTGAACCCATCCATGAAAAGTTTGAAACCATCCCAAATAACCGTGAGAAGCCGGATTCAGAAACACCGACGGCTGAAGAACTACAGAAGGTCATTTCAGAACTTAAAAACAACAAGGCGTCCGGAGAAAACCAAATAGTGGCCGAACTATGGAAAAAGGCTGACAAAAATGCAATTACGTCCCTTAAGTGTGTTTTCGGTAAAATCTGGAAAGAAGAAGAGATCCCCACAGAATGGAGAACAGCTCTCATCTACCATATCCAGAAGAAAGGTTTGAAGACAGACTCCAACAATTATAGACGAATATCACTGCTGGATATAACATACAAGATTCTTTCTAAAGTCCTTTTGAACAGGGCAGAGCCGCAATTGGATCCGCAAATCGGGGAATAACAGGGAGGTTTTAGAAAGGGTAGATCATGTTCGGAACAAAAGCTAAACCTCAAAAACATTATGGCATACCAAAACTCAAAGGCAAAGACATACTTAACCTCCTTCATTGATTTCAAAATAGCACATCATTCGATTGATACAGAATTTCTATTATCAGTCCTGGAAGAAATGGATTTGGAAAAGAAAACAACTAATATTATAAAAGCGACCCTTACAAATACATTTTCGAAAGTTAAATTTATGGGCTAATTATCGGAACCCTTTGAAATAAAAACGAGTGTGGGACAGGGGGATGGGCTCTCACCATTGCTGTTCAATTGTGCACTTGAGAAAGTGCTCAGAGAATGGAACACAAATATTAAGAGTGGTATAAGACTGGGTTGCAAAAAGAAGAACCTTAAAGTAAATGGCATTGCTTTTGCAGAGGATATGGGCCTGTTTGCTGAAGCAATGGAAGAATCACGGAAGCAAATCCTTGAACTAAAGAAAAAAGCAGCTAAAATAGGTCTTCATATCTACTTGTAACGCCGGAAATGCATATCCTCCTATTTCCATCTATTGTACTATAATTTTTTTCCTTGTTTTGTTACCTCAAGATATGACATTTCTGTGTCTTTATATATTGTAATTGTTTTACTATATATATATATATATATATATATATATATATATATATATATTTATGTCGATGTATAATTGGTTTGTTTTGTAAATATTATTTGTATTTTTACGCTGGGTCTGGCCTAGGGAAAACTATGCTATCGAAGGATTACATCGATAGGTCGTGTGGAGAACCAAAGTGTTTAGGATCTTTGGTAGTGTGAACTCGGCCGCGTGGAGCGCGGGCAGAGGAGAGTCTGGGTGGGGTAGGGCGGTGGAGCAGGTGTGTTGTGTGCCGCTCCCGCGAGTTGCCGCGCTTTCGGGGTTTGGCAGCATGTAATTGCGCTCGACTTGCTATGATAGTTTCTGACACGGTGTCGCGGACGGGAAGCATTAGCTGGCGCACATCAAGAGCCCGTTTCGCCTGGTGACCGTGTCGAGAAGGAGGCGCGTCAACATCCAGCTTCTGCAACAGCGACAGTCGACAATGAGTGACTGTCGCCACCTCCTCAATCGACGGCTTCAAACCTTCAATCAACCAACAAGGAAGACTGGAAGCACGTAAAGTTTTAACTGTATGGCAGACCTCAGCTTTTAAAACTGTTGCTGTCCCAATTGCATTACCAAGTAGGGTCCCTTCCTTTTCTGGAATGAACCCGAGTGTCGTTGAAATTCATACGCCAGCATTAAAGTAATATCATTCCATTTCACTGCTTTAATTTCAAAGTTGAGTTAAAGTATTCATAGCTGGCTACAATATTTAGATTACACAAGCAGAAATTAAGAGTGCGAGTTTTGTTACCATATTTTAGCTTACCTGTGACTGCAGCTCAGATTGGTACGTACTAAATTTTACTATTGCTAATTGTTCAGAATCATTTAATTCAAGTTCAAAGTTAAATCTCTTATTTCTAAATTGCGTAGATTCAAGCAGCTTTTGAAATGATTGTTGAGGTAGCCCAAGACTAACCTTATTATTGAATTTCGTAGTACTTCAGAAACAAAATTCACTATTAATTTCAGTCACTAAATTAACTTTCAGTTTTCCGATTTTATTAATTCTTTTGCTAAATTAAGTCAGAGTGTAGTGAAATCTATTACTTCTGACAAACATTCAGTTTTCACACAACACGTGTCAACCTTCAGGTGCCACGCGTACAGTGCTAATTAGATGTGCATTAATCTTTCATTTTCAGTTATTATAGTAGTTGTCCATAGGACTGGCGTCCGTAATTTTCCCCAAATCTCAAATATCTAATTAACGCCAATTAGTTGTTAACGTAACGACCGCACATTTACTTTCTTTATTAATTTTACCCTTTTCTCAAAATTAATTTCCACCAATTTCATTTGCTTTTTTCCTTTCATTTAGATGTAACCCTTTCCCCCTCTTTACCGACAAATTAACTTCGGTGACAATTGCTTTTTCACAAATTTCCATTAGGTGCACGCGGTTTAATTTTTCACTGTCATTAAGGTCGATAAGTGAGGGGGAGGTTACATACTTTGAAAAAACTAAGATATTGACAAACATGTAAATACTTCAAAATTCAAGAACAGAGGATTGAAATAGTAAAAGAATTCAAATATCTCGGAGAATGGATTAATTGGAGTGCTGGGGAAAGCAAAGCAATGGAATCCAGAAAAAATAAAGTTGAATTGGCCTTCCAACTAACAAATAATACATACAACAAAAAATCCCTTTCGTGGAGGTCCAAAATCACACATTACAAGACAGTGATTAAGCCAGAAGCAGTGTATGCAGCAGAAACACTAAACATGAATTTCAAAGTCCAAATGGAGAAACTTGAGCGAAGGGCAAGAAAAATTTTAAGAAAAATCATAGGCCCAAAATGTCAAGACAATAAGATTATATACATCAAAAATTAAACTCTCTACAAGAAAATTGAAAAACTTTCAGATACTATGCGAAAAAGGAGAATAAATTTTTATGGTCATCTTCTCAGAATGAATTCCAACAGATTAACTAATCAAATCTTTGACTTTTTCCGTAACCGCAAAACGAAACAAAACTGGTTTAAAGAAACTGAGAAAGACCTAGTAGAATTAAAGATTTCAGAAAATAATACAGTTATTGATCGAACAGCTAAATTAATTACTAAAGATGAAAACATAAGGTTCCAAGATAAATCCACACAAAAGTCCAAACCCTTCATCTCGGAAGAAGAGAGGAAAATAAGATCAGAAAGAATGAAGAAATACTGGGCCCTAAGAAAAGAACAATGCACAAAGAAATGATTGATCCAGCGTACCCCAAAGAGGGTGAAACGAAAGAAGAAGAAGTCCCATGTTACATAGCATCAAATGCTTTCAATAAGTCCATGTTTACTCCTACTGTACTGTTGTTCCTGTCTAGTCCATTATCACATTTTCCATTAACTGAGTAGTAGCTGATTCTGTGCTTATGCTTCTGTGAAAACCATGTTGATTTACAAACAAGAGATTCTACTTTTTAAGGTAATTTGTTACTCTGTGTTTCATGAGTGTCTCCATCACTCTTGACAATACAGACAACAAAGATAATGATCTATAGTTTCCGACTTTATATATGTATTACCCATTCATTCAATGGTTTTACTTTTTAAATTCCTACTATTTGTGGAAACACTCATTATACTTGCATATTTGTGATATCTGAGAACGGTTCTGATATGACACTAGCACATTTAATAATGGTTGAACCTGGTACCTCATAAATCACCGGAAACGTTTTATTCTTCCTCCGGTTTTTTTTTTAAGTCAGAGAACTTGTAATCTGTTTGTGGGACTTAGCAACGTTGAATTAACACTTCTTTCTGTTGGTACTAACGTATTACTATACCTTAAGCAATTGTTACACGGGCTGACTGGCGTACTCATGAAGTAGTCATTTATGTAATTCGCTAGAGTTAGATTTCCGAGAAACATTGTTGATAAACGTTTAAAACAATGTCACCTTAATTTTTTACATTTTTGTTGCAGTCCATATTGATTTTGATTTTTTTGCTATCCCTATAACTGCTTCGTCATTCTGCATTGTCTCAGCTTTCTTTAATCACTTTCCTAAAAATTTTCTTAAATGTTTCAATATAATCTTGAAGTATTGATCTTTGTTTTTTTTTTAAGTTGACTGAGATTTTTAGCGTTTTGCTATATCCTCTTATAGCAGGAAATATCCACTGGCTGTCATTCTTTGGAACAACATTGATTTTTATGAGCTCTTTTTGGAAAACACATCTCAGATAGAGGCACAACGGTACTAGATAAAGCAGTGAATGACACATTAGTTCTTGTTTTTTGAAATTAATTTTTTGCAACTTTCTTTTGCTAACACCTCACTAAAAATGTTCATCTTTTCTGTGTAGAAATGCCTTTTATATTCCAACATATTGTTTAACTACTATACCTTGAATATAGGAGACTATACATAAAAAATCGTATTTTCTTTCGTAAGTGCCATTTTGAAATAAAAATAAAAGCAGTAGAATTTTCTTAGCAATTTTATTTTTGCAGGGAAGCCTGTAATGTATTCTACTTTTGTACATAATTCCTATCGATATTAAGACAAATATCATGTTGTACACCCAGCTTTTGAACACCATCCTTGTATAAATCTGCCTCCCAATTAGATATCCACTGCATCACGGTCGTTTTAACATCTTCAGAATCATTGTGGAGCTGATCACGCAGGTGCTCCTTCAAACTCAGGAACATGTGACAGTCACTGAGCACTAGATCGGAGATCTACGGAGGGTGATCAAGTTGTTCCCAATCAAATGATCCGATCAGCTCTTGAGTTTGACTGACCGCCTGTAGACGGACATTGTTATGAAGCAAAACGATCCCACACTCTGCGTATCACGACTTTTGTTTTGGATTGCATGCCGCAGTTTTTTTAAGGTCTCACAACAAGTCATAGAATTTATAGTGTCACCAAGAGGCAAAAATCCCGTAAGTAACACCCCTTCCCGCCACATTAAACAGTAAGCATTGTTTTCCAAGCTAAAATTGTTTGCTTGAACTTCACTTTCTTGGGTGATGCTAAATGTCACCATTGCATTGATTGCTGCTTTGATCTAGGCCTAACGTAAGCCACCCATGTTTCGTCGCCTGTGACAGTTTGCCTTAAAAACTCGTCACCTTCCACTCTGTATCACTCTATGGACGTAAAAGAACTGGCTAAACGTTTGCTTTCGTGCATCTCAGTCAGTAGTTTTGGTACTCAGTATGAGAATAACTCGATAATTTAAACGTTCTGTAACAACAGCATAAAGCACACTAACTTATACTTGAGAAAACTTAATGTAAAGTCGAAATCGTAAAGCGCCAGTTGTCTCTCACTTTTTCATCAACTTTTTGCACCAGATCGTCAGTAATGACTGAAGGTCGCCCGCTTTGTCCCTCATCAGGCACATTCCTACAGCCATCTTTAAAAACTCTCACCAATTTCCGTACCATCTCATCGCTCATAATATTTTCTCCATACATTTCGCAAATCTGACGATGAATTTTGTGGTGTCACCGCCAGACACCACACTTGCTAGGTGGTAGCTTTAAATCGGCCGCGGTCCACTAGTACATGTCGGACCCGCGTGTCGCCACTGTCAGGGATCGCAGACCGAGCGCCACCACAAGGCAGGTCTCGAGATACGGACTAGCAGTCGCCCCAGTTGTACGGACGACGTAGCTAGCGATGCACACTGACGAAGCCTCGCTCATTAGCCGAGCCAATAGTTAGAATAGCCTTCAGCTAAGTCAATGGCTACGACCTAGCAAGGCGCCATTAGTAACATTGCATGTATCTAAAGAGTCTCACTTGTATCGCCACAATCTCCAGATGTACCAAAAGGATGGATTAAAGTTAAGTATTCCAGAAGCTACGTACTTTTCTTTATAGCATTCATTACGTATCCTGTTTCAGACCTCACGCCATCCTGCTTTAACTTAGCGCGTGCCTTTCGGCTTCCTCTCATTGTGTCTAGGCTGTCTTGTCTAGACACAACAAATTTCACCTTCTTTCACGCCTACTGCAGTAAGAAAACAACTCACAGGACTATTTCACAGTCGGCGGGGTTCTCAATCGGAGGAGGCATTTCAAATACGCTTAAACAAACTTTAACACGTCGAATGACCCCGTCATGGCGTCTGTGGCTTATCGACAGAGTACTGTACACAGAGCGTATGCGCCAATACCGACGCCAACGCTGCAGCGGCGGAATTTCGAAACTGCACCATAATTTAAAAACACACCTCGTACAATACTAGTGTCTTGTGATCTGAAAGACCTAAGTTTACCTTTTGAGCCTCAGCGGTACAATTTTAGACATTTGCGAAGATATTATCTAATAGAGAAGATGAAAACTCTGTTATTCTAGCGCAGTTTGCAAAGAGTGGTTTCATGCGAAAACTGCGTGGGTTCCACAAAAGCTATATTTTTTTTTCACTTTCATTTTAAAGGTCTGTATTTAAATCGCCACATAATAACAATTTCACTTAATTGTCATAAAACGTCTTTAATGCTGCCCCCAATTCTTTAAAATATTATCACCCAGGGCTGATATATATAGTGATAATAAAATATATTTTTCTTGTTTACTTTTCTCCTCAGGTTTTGTATCTATGTATTCAAAATGTTTTTCAATATATAGGTAGTATACTTCTGTTTTTGCCTTGATTTGTAATCCTACTCTTGTGTAAAGGCATACACCACAATTTTTAAAAATATTACGGAAATAGTGAGACAATAATTTAAAATTGCTTATGTTTATAAGTCCTAATTCACTAACCTTGCACCAGCGTTCAGATAAACAAATTCAAGAGATATCACCAAAATTGTGTAAAGCTATTTCCAAATGTAACACTTTGTTGTTGACACACTCAATATTCTGACATATTATCCTGAACGTTTCGCAAATATTTTGTTATTATCTGGCAATGTCTTGATTTTCTCCTGACTTTTGCCACTTATCCGTATGTTTTCATGCTGATTTGTGACAATCTTTTACTTTCTCTGTTTTGAAGCCATAAATATTCCTCATTGAGTGACGCAGATGTACTTGGGATTTGGTTCCTCCTTCGGCAGTGTTGCATTGCTGCTGCTGTTGTTTGTGGTGCTGGCGATGGTGCTGCCACTGTTGTTGGTGGTTCTGTTGCTGCTGTCCATGTTGCTTCTGCTGCTGCTCTCATGATTCTGCTTTCTGCGAATGAGGTGAGCACCACTTCTGCGTAGGAGGTATGCGCTTGCTGTGTTGCTGAACGGAGGACATACACTACTGGCCATTAAAATTGCTACACCAAGAAGAAATGCAGATGATAAACGGGTATTCATTGGACAAATATATTATATTAGAACTGACATGTGATTACATTTTCACGCAATTTGGGTGCATAGATCCTGAGAAATCAGTACCCAGAACAACCGCCTCTGGCCGTAATAACGGCCTTGATAGGCCTGGGCATTGAGTCAAACAGAGCTTCGATGGCCTGCACAGGTACAGCTGCCCATGCAGCTTCAACACGAAACCACAGTTCATCAAGAGTAGTGAATGGCGTATTGTGACGAGCCAGTTGCTCGGCCACCATTAACCAGACATTTTTAATTGGTGAGAGATCTGGAGAATGTGCTGGTCAGGGCAGAACTCGAAGATTTTCTGTATCCAGATAGGCCCGTACAGGACCTGCAACATGCGGTCGTGCATTATCCTGCTGAAATGTAGAGTTTCGCAGGGATCGAATGAAAGGTAGAGCTGCGGGTCGTAACACATCTGAAATGTAACGTCCACTGTTCAAAGTGCCGTCAATGCGAACTAGAGGTGACTAAGACGTGTAACCAATGGCACCCTATACCATCACGCCGGGTGATGCGCCAGTATGGCGATGACGAATACATGCTTCCAATGTGCGTTCACCTCGATGTCGCCAAACGCGGATGCGGCCATCATGATGCAGTAAACAGAATCTGAATTCATCCGAAAAAATGACGTTTCGCCATTCGTGCACCCAGGTTCGTCGTTGAGTACACCATCGCAGGCGCTCCTGTCTGTTATGCAGCGTCAGAGGTAACCGCAGCCACGGTCTCCGAGCTGATTGTCCATACTGCTGCAAACGTCGTAGAACTGTTCGTGAAGATGGTTGTTGTTTTGCTAACGTCCCCATCTGTTGACTCAGGGATCGAGACGTGGCTGCACGATCCGTTACAGCCATGCGGGTAAGATGCCTGTCATCTCGACTGCTAGTGATACGAGGCCGTTGGGATCCAGAACGGCGTTCCGTATTACCCTCCTGAACCCACCGATTCCATATTCTGCTAACAGTCATTGGATCTCGACCAATGCGAGCAGCAATGTCGCGATACGATAAACCGCAATCGGGATAGGCTACAATGCGACCTTTATCAAAGTCGGGAACGTGATGGTATGCATTTTTCCTCCTTACACGACGCATCACAACAACGTTTCACCAGGCAACGCCGGTCAACTGCAGTTTGTGTATGAGAAATCGGTTGGAAACTTTCCTCATGTCAGCACATTGTAGGTGTCGCCACCGACGCCAACCTTATGTGAATGCTCTGAAAAGCTAATCATTTGCATATCACCGCATCTTCTTCCTGTCGGTTAAATTTGGCGTCTGTAGCACGTCATCTTCGTGGTGTAGCAATTTTAATGGCCAGTAGTGTATGATAATAAAGCTACTGTCTTTGTTCAAAACTTATTTAAAAGTTTTAAGAATCTATGCAGAATACATTTGCGGCCTGGTAATGCAGATTTACGGTGACAGTAGTAGCGGGAATGTCCATTTTCACATCGAAGGATTTGTTTATATGATTTTATGAGAGCGTTCCATAGCTCTGGTTATAGATGTACGTATCACTTGTGAAGTTCCTCGTTCTCTCGTTCGCCCACAGCTTCATTTTTGTAGACAGCTAACAAGTCGAGTGCCTTCTTGTACACGCGTCATCTTTCGATGCGATTCGAAATAATATTGTTTCGCTATTAATATTACTGACTTGTTACTGCAGCGCTGCCGGTGTGAGAAAGAGGAAGCATGCCTCAAAGTTATAAAAGAAGATTTTACAGAGAAGGACAGAGGTAGTTAGGTCCTGGCCATACCAAACATTCTCCGTACTTCGTAGACAACATCTCGGCCATACCTTGGCAACTGCCCATTTCATCAACAATACTTCTAGGTCGTACCAGAGCAGTTCATTACAGTCACATCAGCGGATGTTGACGGCAAGTAAACGCACCCTTAGAAGTGGGATCGAAGATCTCAATAGCAAATTTGTTCTGTAAACAGCTTTTTGCAGTGTAATATATCGTGTGTGACCTGTTCCACGAACTTTTTTTGGAAAATTGTGAGCAGAATAGACACTCAGGATGGTGGTCTCTTGTAACGATACACTTTATAACCATGATATGATAGACGCCGCATGAATCGGAAACGTAAGAAAGACGTCAGCGAGAGCTGACATTGAAAAATAGATTGCAGGAGAGAAAAATTAGTACACCTTGAAAGACCACATCGAATTTGCTCCGAGGGCAGCTTATGCAATCGGGGGGATAGTAAATGTGCTGATAATGGTTTCAGCGTCGTCCGCCAACAGATAGCGTAGTGGCATAGGTACCAGAGCGCCATCTGTGTCTACCGTTTAATAGGGAATGTTCACAGCCAGGAGGCGGGTTGGTCCTTCCGGAGAATTGCCGCAGTTGGACGTGCTGCGTCAGTTGTGAACGACGCAGGTATCAGTGGTCGTGTGAACACTCTCACACCCGTAGACAAGGTTCTGGACGACCACACAGCACAGACGCCCGCCAGGATTGTCGTACTGTAAGGACAGCAGTGGCAGATCGTACAGCTATAACAATAGAGATAAGAGAGCTTCTGAGCTCAGACGTGTCAACACGAACTGTTGCGAACCGGTTATTAGCGATGGGACTAGGGCACGCACGGCTCTAGCCTGTCTTCTACCCACGCCACAGCATCGATGTGCACGGCTCGACAGGTGCCATCAGAGGATCCCCTGGAAGGTGGAATGGTGTACCGTGGTCTTCAGCAATGAAAGCAGATTCTGCCTGCACGCAAGTGATGTTGGTTTGCGTGTGCGACGTAGGCCTGGTGAGCGCTGTCTCGTTGAGTGCTTTCGTCCAAGACACCTCAGGCCTCATGGTCTGGAGTGTGGTAAGCTACAACTCCTGTTCACCTTTAGCATTTATGGAGAGTATGCTAGCTAGCGCTCGTTACATCTACGTCTACTTCTACATACATACTCCGCAATCCACCATACGGTGCGTGGCGGAGGGTACCTCGTACCACAACTAGCATATTCTCTCCCTGTTCCACTCCCAAACAGAACGAGGGGAAAATGACTGCCTATATGCCTCTGTACGAGCCCTAATCTCTCTTATCTTATCTTTGTGGTCTTTCCGCGAAATGTAAGTTGTCGTCAGTAAAATTGTACTACAGTCAGCCTCAGATGCTGGTTCTCTAAATTTTCTCAGTAGCGATTCACGGAATGAACGCCTCCTTTCCTCTAGAGACTCCCACCCGAGTTCCTGAAGCATTTCCGTAACACTCGCGTGATGATAAAACCTACCAGTAACAAATCTAGCAGCCCGCCTCTGAATTGCTTCTATGTCCTCCCTCAATCCGACCTGATAGGGATCCCAAACGCTCGAGCAGTACTCAAGAATAGGCCGTATTAGTGTTTTATAAGCGGTCTACTTTACAGATGAACCACATCTTCCCAAAATTCTACCAATGAACCGAAGACGACTATCCGCCTTCCCCACAACTGCCATTACATGCTTGTCCCACTTCATATCGCTCTGCAACGTTACGCCCAAATATGTAATCAACGTGACTGTCAAGCGCTACACTACTAATGGAGTATTCAAACATTACAGGATTCTTTTTCCTATTCATCTGCATTAATTTACATTTATCTATATTTACAGTTAGCTGTCATTCTTTACACCAATCACAAATCCTTTCCAAGTCATCTTGTACCCTCCTACAGTCACTCAACGACGACACCTTCCCGTACACCAAAGCATCATCACCAAACAGCCGCACATTGCTATCCACCCTATCCAAAAGATCATTTATGCAGATACAAAACAACAGCGGACCTACCACACTTCCCTGGGGCACTCCAGGTGATACCCTCACCTCCGATGAACACTCGCAGAATATTGTTGGGCCTGTTGTTTTGCTGCTCTTGCAACAGGAAGAGATGTGTTCTTCCACGGGATAATGCTCGCTCACACACTGCCGTGACACTAAACGTGTAGCAACTTCCCTGGTCAGCACGATCTCCGGACTTGTCACCAGTCGAGCGAATGTGGGATATGATGGGACGAGAAGTGACTCATGCGACTTGTCAATCAACAACTCTTACAGAACTACGCGAACAGTCGATCAAGCGTGGAGTAACGTGCCCCAGGACAGTATTCACCATCTGTACGATCGACCGGATGACAGAGTCAGCATCTGCATCGGCGCCCGTAGTGGCTACACTACATACTAACATGTCTGTTTCAGCGTGGGTCGATACCGATACCCCAGAACCTCTTGTGCTGTTGATCTGTAAATGTAATCATTTAATACAATCCATACGCGCTATGCAGCAATATATCTTGAATGACTTGGAAATCTCTACAAGGGTACACAAATTTTTTCCAGTACTGTATTTGACACCCGCTAATGTATAAAGAAATTCTCCGGACGAGGTGGTGTGAGGCGCAACAAAAATTTGTGTGATTATTGTGGCTTCGAAACTGCTGCACAGTCCTAACTAGAAATTTGCGTATTATACTGCATCTAACCCTGTGGCCCAATTACGTTTAGTGATAGTTTCAACCTGGCGAAATAATAGGTGAGAAATTTTAGCAATAATCATTAAAACTGAAAAGAGAATGCCGGCTAATATCAAACTGAAAGCATTGTGAACGTAAAACTCGAAACTGCGAGAGACCCTAGTCAAAAAATGTCAATGCCGTGGAACATCGTAACGATTTAAATCAGTACCTCACAAAATACCTGTTTATGCGTAGCATCCATAGAACACCTTCTCCTTATAAGAATTTGTTAATTGGTAAAATGTACTAGCCGACGACGGGCAGTGGATAGCGGTGGTGCCCCTAATCGATAGTGTATTGCTTCAATAATTAAAGTGTCAGCCGCATTCGAATCTACTTGAACTGCGATGACGCAGTTTCTGAAGCAGAGAGTACTAGAAACTTTTGATAGCTTATTAAAGTCAGGGTGATATTGAGTGTTACTAGAAGTGAATATCCTTCTCGAAGTTTGAAGTCGTGTAGGCGGACTGCTGCGACAAACACTAGCAACATATCACAGCTGCTCTTTTCTCATGATTTGCGCGACATTTCAGCAGCACGAATACCGCGAAGAACGGTCCGAATAGCACATACACGATAGAGTACACAATTATGCTGTTGCGTCCGGCGAGTGGAAACACTTCAATTACCAACTAGTGTGATGTTCACGTGATATACGCTGCGGCGACGGCGCGAGACGAGGTAGCATACGAAAAAGCGGAGCGTCCAAGGTCGGTTAAAACACTCAAAGTCAACAGAACGAAACGAAACGGAAGACATCACCGTCAAATGACTGGTGTCCACGCATTAGCCGGGGCGTTAACATCACTTCGCTTAGCGCAGTACCGGACGGTGAAAGTGACGTTATCAGGTACCACCTCTCATACAGAAAGTCGGAATAGACTATCACTATTACGAAACTAGAAATAATAAAGTTTATTAATGGCCAAAGCAAAATTCATAACGAGTTTTTGTCACAAAGTTTTTATGATAAATTTCTGAGAAGTGCAATCACAGGAAAAATGTCATTCAAATATTTCAAAACACCGACATCTGCCTGCTAGAGAAAAGATACACATACGAATACATCAAACAATATTAAGAAGGTAATACTTAAGTCTTTTCACCATAGAGTCTTTTTTCTTTCTAAGTACCAAATAATTCCAAAAACAATTATAATTTCTTCCTCGTTCGGGCTCACTTTTCCAGTGTTAAAAAATGGTTTTAATGAAAATTGCTTCATCAGTTTATGTCCTTATTTATGCGCATTGTAATCTTCTTCTCTCTCTAGGTATGGTAAAACTGAAAACTTTTTCACTTTCAGGTATCTTTCTTCTTTTATGGAAAAACATCCGAGTCCTCAAGGAACCTTTGCTATGTGTTACGTTCTGAAACTATCGTAGACTACCGTAATTAATCATGGAGTACCGTATTTTTTCTAGTAGCTTTGGTTAGCTAAGATCGTAGCCTCATTACCTATACGTTGGGTGTGTTACATACCCAATGGCCGTTACCTCATTTCGATGCTTTGTTTGCGTATGCGATGTGTGTATTACCAGCTTCCTCTAGAAACCGGAAATGGCCTAGAAACTGTGTGTGGATATATAAAGGGCCGTGTAACCTACGGAACTTTTTTGATTATGTAGTAATCCTTCTCCCTTAAAAATAAATATTATTCGTAGCAAAACTGAAATTGTTATTGCTTAATTCAGGTTTTTCAAAACCGTTGATTTGTAACGTAAAACAGAGTGATGTTGCAGTAAAAATAAAAAAACAATAAAGATTATGTGCAAAAAAAACGCAGAACTTGTCCTCTCTCACATATTCATTTATGTTTCTTTCTCTAACAATGCTACCACTACTACCAGTAATCCTATGGTTTATTACATCATTTATGTAGTGGGTCAAATCTACCGAACCGTGGTTTTGGATGGGTGCAAATATAGCTATGTGTACCTAAAACAAAGCAAACAATAAAATAAATTATAATAAACCAAAAGCACAAAATCAACCATTAAAACACGAGTAAACGCGGCAAGAATGCTTGCAGGTTGACTTCCTGTGTCAGCAGAGGAAGCCTCCAACACCCCGCTCCCCCTCCCCCCACCAATGACAACGACAAATTTTCTTATTGAGAAGTCTTGATTTTGACGTTTCGTTCCGTTTCTTTGACGTCGGGCGTGAATGCCGCTTTTTGAAATGCATTGTGAAATGTTTCGACGGTGCGAACCCTTCCGTTCAGTCAACAGTAAATCGACCTTCAGTGTTAACAGGTCGATGGAATGCAGAGAGCTGTGTGACAAGATCGTCTTTGGCAGCAAGTTGCAAACACTACACTGGAGTAAACTTACGATTATTCTCGTAATCGGTGGCTTATTGTGTAGTGACTGCACTGGTGGCTAGTGGCCAGATGGGCGGCGGTGGGATCTAGATTTGATGAGTACCACTCTCGTCACCAACACAGCCGTACGTGGCTACGAACGACATCGATGGATTTGATGGTGCTCTTTCCACCATTAATAACTGGGAGGCTGGTTCGACAGTGACAACTGAACTCCCACCGTCATGCGTGGACATGGAAATTCGAGTGAAAAACAGAATTAATTATCACTACCTCTACCGGTAACTCAGTAATGTAGTAACTTGAAAGGTTCAAAAGTACTGAGACTGATGTCCAAGAAAGTTGGGTTAAATATCTAGTCATAATGTTGTAAAAGCGACATAAAATGGAACAAGCACGTAATGTCGATTGTAGAGGCGAGTGGACGACTTCGGTTTATTGCGAGAGGTCTGGGAAAGTGTAGCTCATTTATACAGGAGACAGCGTAGAAAACACTTTTGTGACCCATCCTTGAATACTGCTCCGATACTTGGGATCTCCACAAGAGCTGATTAAATTAACGCATCAAAGAAAACCAGAGGCTTGCTGCTAGCTTTTTTACTGGTTAAGTCCGATCAGAACGCGAATATTACGGAAATGCTCTGTGAATTGGAATGGGACTTCCTGGAGGGAGGAGGATGTTCTTTTACGAAACATTATTGAGAAAGTTTGGAGGACCTGCATTTGCGAAAGACCGAGGAATGATCATACTGCCTCCAAGTCATATCTCACATAATGACCACGAAGACAAGATAAGTCAGGGCTCGTACGGAAGAATATAGACAGTGACAGTCGTTTCTCCCTTGCTCAATTTGTGACTGGGACAGGAAAGTGAACGACTAGCAGTGGACAAGGCAACCTCCTCCATGTACCGTTTGGTGGTTTGCGGAGTATGTATGTAAATGTAGATGTAGAAAGTATCCAAGTATCAGGAAAAATCAAGTCCTGACAAATAGGAGACCACAGTTCTTTACAATGTCGCTACAGAAAGTGTACCTAAAAGTGTAGGAAGGTCCCACAGTATGGATGTAGTGCACGTGTTTCACTCCATAGATTCCCATACCAGCAAAAGTACCAACCAGATTACCTCAGCTGGTCGAAATACAGTCATAATTGAACTGACGTAAGTGTTTGTCAGTGTCCTATCCAAGTGTGTTTGTTGTCTTCAGTACCAACGATCCTGATCACCTCATTCCTGTTTTCCGTTAATAATGTTAGAACTGTTGAAGACAATAATGCAGCTCATCTATACTTACAATGTTAATTACATTAAAATGTGATCACATTAAAACTGAGGCATTTTGAGAGAACAATCTTTCATCAGTAGTAGGACAAAGCTAGTTGTGGTGCATTTTCAAATAAAGCTGATATAAAATTAATTATACTAATTAATTAATTGATCAATTAATTACCCCTACCCCTGATGATGACATGAGTTTTCCCCAGCCAGCGTGTGGGTCCCTTCCCCTTCTCCTTCCCCAGCTGTATGTGGGTCCCTCCCCTTCCCCTCCCCTGAAATAGAGGGAAATTGAAATTGCGATGGGAAATTCACAAAATTACAGGAAATTCAGATTTATTCATGGGTATATTATATGTTACGTGTTCACCTTGAGGTTCAGAGATCAGATTACCTAGTTCACACCGCCACCACCAGATGGCGTTGTTGGTCCTCCTCCACTTCCCCTCACATCGCTAAACTATCGTTACTTGTTGCAAAAATCCTGTACAGCACTATGACATAGGCTATATTTCGTGGGTATTTCCAGAGTGCACCAGAACGAACATATAACACAGTGCAAAATCCATGGCTGGCAGACCAGCAACAACTTGTCCTGTGTGCTCATACCAGCATTCTTCAGCGTGCAGAGAGGAATGCCACACTTCCATTCGTTCCCTGGGTGAAATGGTGGATGGAGGGGGTAGAGGTTATACAAACCCACATCGTGGTGCAGTCGCTCTGATTCTGCCATCCTCAGTTCCCTTGCATATTTGCTTGTGTGTGTTTGCGCCAGTTTTTTTTTTTTCAGGAAAAATTAATGTCATCAACAGCAGCATCAGCATCAGAGGCAAGCAACATAGAATTGAAGAATACGAACTACCCTGTAAGTAAATAAATAATTTGTTTTGGTAAATATGTTGTTATGGTGTAGAAATCATGAAAAAAAATTTGCGTATTAAAAAAATTTCTAAACAGTAATTCCGTTTCTTTTCCCTTGTTACAGCACAACTCCAGGATTTTATACTGGAATGAGGGGAAAGATGGGAGAAGGAGGAGAAAACTCTCCCTGTGGAAAGCCCACAACCAGAACTTCCATGTGAGTATTTAAAAAAATCTTCATGATAGTCGTGTAATTTGTTCTTATTGTTGTCCTTGTTATAGCTTATATGGCTAAAATGGAATCTAATCTTGTGGCGATGCTGGAGGCTGAAAAAATACACCAGCCCCATACTGTGGGACAGCCTCCAGCAGAGAAAACACAGCAACACGTCACGTAAGTATAGAAAAATATATCTATGCAGTACTAGTACTAGTAGTAGTAGTAGTAGTAGCAGTAGTACCTGTGTAATTAAAAATTATGTTTTGCCTTGTTACACTAACAATTCTAGATGCCATAGACAGACAACCAGAGACTGCTCACCAATTGCAGCAGTCTCCACCACCCTGTGAGACAGCCGAGCAGTACTGTGAGGATTCTAATTTATTTTGTTTTCTTCTCTAATAAATCTGTATATATGTCTTCTTATCTTTGTTTTAGGCAAGATGGATTGGTGGCACCATGTAGATTCTGATGACGATAAGATGCCAGAATGTTTCAGAGAGATGGCTCTAAAGAAGAGCTGCAAAGGCAGTGTGACCTGGCCCTTTTAGAAGAGGATGACTTTCCTGAATTGGTGGTAGAGATACAAGACAATATCGATAAAATGTTCGCGCCGTGCACCGAGAGTGAAAAACATAAGTACTCACTCTACTTATTTAACAATGCAATCGTCTGTATTCTTTCTTCCCCTGCAGGAGCAGCAGTAAGCAATGTCTGGAATGTTGCACTTAATTTTTTTCCATTGTTCTCTCTCTTCTACAGTGGTCACCTCTCCGCAGCCGCAGCACACTGTGATGCAGGTACTAGTGGAACCTACCTCTCCAAAACGACATACAACTCTGGCAGAAACACCACTAGTCGCTACGCGAGAGGCTGCAACCGTCACCGCTGCCGCTATAGCTGCCCCAGCGCCATGTCTCTAGATCAAGCAACGAGCTACCATCAATCAGGAAAGTGGATCAGGTCTACAGCAACATCAGGAGCCGTCGCCACAGCCAAGCTGTTCCCACAGGCCTGACTCAAAGCGCCACCTCATCCTCCTTCTGAAACTCACCAGAATCATCACCGGGAATGAAAGGTACTTGTGCCGCCGCACATACCCTGTGCACCTCGCCGATTCCATTATGAACAGCATGTACCTCATCACCCTGTACTAGTAGCATTATTAGTAATAGAGACGATTCTAAAGGTAGCAAAAGTTCGCTTTCTCGTCCTTTTAGTGAAGAACATCAGGCCAGTGAAGCAATATAGCAGTTAGAATATTTGGTGACTGCAGACGACTTTGAGGAGCGAATCTCCTTCACAAGGTTCAAAAATCTGGCAAGAGGGTACCGCAACCCTGTCGGCTTTCTTCCTCTCATGGAATCGGAGTTCCTCAAAGTAGTCAATGATCTGTGGTATCCCACCACTAAATGTAGTGCAGTAGTGTGCATCAAACTATTGCATCCCCCCCCCCCCCCCCCCTCCCACCAAAGTTGATTCTGGTATATGAAGAGACAAGTAGTCATTACCTTTGGGGAGAAAATGGCGTGATAATAACGCGGAGCACGCCAATTGCCAAGATGTTTCATGAATCCATATTGAGTGCTATATCGGCCCAGTTTTCCAAGATGGAACTGAGAGGGTCAGATAAAGCACTCAGCTGAATACTACACTTGGATATCAACACACATGTCTATGCTCTGGTACATGAAGGATCCAGCTAGATCAAGCTCCCTAAGGATATGGCTAAGAAGGGAGCATGCATTAATGCCGAAAATAGAAAGGATCAGGCTCGTTTTGCATAGTCAATCCTGGCTTCTGAGAGAAATTACGATCGTAGGGATCATCGTGAGTGTGTCGGTAGATACAGTATAGGTGATAATATTCACAGGTGTTGTAACTTTGATGGTATCGAGTTCCCCCTCAAGATCCAGAACATACCTAAATTTGAGGCACAGAACACCAGAATATCGGTCTATGTTTACGGCCTGGAGAAGAAAAGCAAGTCAGATGCATGGGATAAGAATATAGTTCTCAACCCCCTCCATTTCTCAAAATTTGTAAGTGAGCATAAGATGCATGTAAACATGCTACTATTCTCTGAAGCTCATAATTATCATTATGTTTGGATCAAAGACATGTCCTGAATTCTGTTCTCTCTGTCGAGTAAACATGAGCATAAAAAGTTTATTTGTTTAAGGTGCTTCAATTCCTTTTCCTGAGACAAGTTATAAGCAGCATATCTAGTAGATTGTGCTTCCAAGGACCCACTACGTGTTATTATGCCTACTGAGGAAGGTAAATGAATAAAATTTAAAACTGTTCACCATCAGGACCGATGTCCATTTGTGGTTTATGCCTACTTTGAATGCCTCCACGCTCCTGTGATCCGCTGTGAAGGTGACCCTGCAGCCTCCTATACTACCATTACAGGAAAACACATACCATATGGAGTTGTGTTCTAAGTTGTATTGTCCCATGATTCAAGTCTTAACCGCTACAAATCTTATGTCAGGGATAATCCTGCGGTTTGGCTGCTCACTGAGCTCGAAAACCTTTCGCGGAAGGTTGATAAGCTTTATAACGACAACGATCACATGACCAAACCAAAGGAAGATGAAGATTTGTACAATAATGCGGTTGACTGTCATATTTGTGGCCTTCCGTTAGATAGAAAAGCAGAAACTTCTTGTAGGGATCACTGTCATCTTACAGAGAAGTTCTGTGACGCAGCTCACAATATGTGCAACTTGAACTTCAAATTTCAAATCAAATTGCTCTGAGCACTATGGGACTTAACTTCTGAGGTCATCAGTCCCCTAGAACTTAGAACTTTCAGACTTTTCGAGAAATTCCGGAGTGTATGCATGACCCCATATGCTTCTGATCCCGCCTTTTTTACGTGGGAACTGTGTTGTCTTGGGTAGCAATGCTCTCCTGAAACAAGAACGCTAAAGCATTACGTGTAAGGTTCGATGCCACTATAGCAGTACCGACCCTTTTCGTAAATGTTCCATAAAGATATATGATAATGCTGCATGGGAGGGTTAAAGTGTCTTGCTGTTGGATGACAATCCTGAATTCATCGTGCTTGTTTAATGTGGTTGAGGCATAAGGTTTACACAAGAAGTATTCCTGGCGTATAACACACTCGTCATATTCCACAGGGCTATTTATGTCGAATGACGTCATTGCATGTCTTCAGACCCACTGATTTAAGGAACTCGTAGTTTGCACGTGTTATCACGTTGCTGTTCTGTTGTAGAGTGCTGCGCTGCGCTTTGTGCACTTTGGTTCTATACTTACACCCATCCTGTCTTCATTGACAATGCGGGGATGCTGCTATCCCTGACTGGTTGAAGCTCGCCGCCGACTGCTCAGGTCCGGTAGGACAAAGGTAATCGATTCTGCCTCCAACAGGTCCCGGCTGGTTGAAGGCCCCCAAAGCTTCTGGGTCTCTGTACATTCAAGATCACTGCTGGTCCCGCTGTAGATGTAACCGCACAATGATTTCCTCGCAGCGAAAATCGACAAGTTGGTTATCCTGGTCCACAATACGCAGCTCAAGATGGTCCAAAGCCTAAACTGTTACTGGGAGGTAAATAGCTTTGGTAGTCGTCTCAACGATCTTATACCCTATTCCCACCGACGGGAAGAATCCGTAAACTGTATGAATTAATCTGTTGTTGGAATAAGAGTTTGTTACAATGTCACACTCGACACAGATTGTACCAATAAAGAGTATATCCACTGACTGGTGGATCTGTAAAATTTATTAGGATCCTTCTTCAAAACCTGTCCTTTTGTGAAACCCAGTAGCCGTCCTATTGATCCTTTTGGTTAATGTCAATAGTTGCACTCATTGTCTTTATTTCAGATTTAAGTGTACTGATGTTCGCACGTAGCGCAATCTCTTTTCCAGACCGCTTTAAAACTTCTTTTAAATCGTCAATATTGTATACACCAGGTTCTACTTCCACAATTTCTTTTGCATCACTAATTTCCAGATGAAGTTTATTGTTAGCCTCTGTGATATTTGGAATGCTGCTGTAAGTGTCTAATCGAATCAGCACAATACTCCACTCACCGTTGCGTGAATCAGTCGGTGGGAAGCAATTCGCACGTAATACTGACTATCGTTCTTTTAATGTCAGAGTATATGACATTGCATCTCAACTTCGACTGATGGGTGGATGCTTAATGCATCTGCTTATAGAGATGCTTCTTCTTAAACATTAAGAGGAACATGATGGACATGCCCACATAGATAGGTATTAAAGTCTTGGTAGCGATAAAATTGTAGAACACATATCTTCTGTCAGTGAAGTATTGTTGTAACCCTTCAGGCGGCTGCAGGTCTCCTAATGAGTCGAAATAGTAGACGCTATTTGTATTTTTCCTAACGTACGCCACCCAGTGGGTTCCAGGTCCCCCAGCAACATGTAAGTTCACAATACCACATTCTCCAGATTTCCACATAGTCTTCGGTAATGTATCCTGCAGAAAGACACCAAGGAATCGGAATGCTGATTTTTTTCCTGGCAAACTTGAGCAGATCTGTATTTGTAAGCCGTCTGTCCGGTAGGATAACTAACGGGCTTTTTTTGTTTATGAAGAGGCCTAGTCCTTTCTTGTATGATTTCATCATTAACGATGTCTGCTGCTTCCATCATGCAGTTATGTCTTCTTGCTTCCTCTAGCTGCTCCTGGGAGCTCTGCGCGTTCCTCCCTGTTCTTGCGATAGCTTCAGCACGAGCAGCCAGTCATCCCATCGCTGAGATACCTACGAGGGCAGGAATGAGGAACGGAATAATTCCACCTGATGGCTTGGGTATCGACAGAACCCTGTGTGCTTTAACCATTCCATTACGCTTCAGGCCACTTTTAGCTGCCTACATCGCTGACACGATACAGTTTTTTTTTAAACACCCCTGCTCTTGCTTCTTCTTCATCATCATTATCTTCTTCTTATTCGGTGTGCTACAAATTCACACCCAAGCCCAACCTAATTTTACCATGCATTGTTTTATCAAGTAGAAATGCTGCAATGTGCTGTCCTATATCAGTATACTTTTTCACACATACACTCCTGGAAATTGAAATAAGAACACCATGAATTCATTGTCCCAGGAAGGGGAAACTTTATTGACACATTCCTGGGGTCAGATACATCACATGATCACACTGACAGAACCACAGGCACATAGACATAGGCAACAGAGCATGCACAATGTCGGCACTAGTACAGTGTATATCCACCTTTCGCAGCAATGCAGGCTGCTATTCTCCCGTGGAGACGATCGTAGAGATGCTGGATGTAGTCCTGTGGAACGGCTTGCCATGCCATTTCCACCTGGCGCCTCAGTTGGACCAGCGTTCGTGCTGGACGTGCAGACCGCGTGAGACGACGCTTCATCCAGTCCCAAACATGCTCAATGGGGGACAGATCCGGAGATCTTGCTGGCCAGGGTAGTTGACTTACACCTTCTAGAGCACGTTGGGTGGCACGAGATACATGCGGACGTGCATTGTCCTGTTGGAACAGCAAGTTCCCTTGCCGGTCTAGGAATGGTAGAACGATGGGTTCGATGACGGTTTGGATGTACCGTGCACTATTCAGTGTCCCCTCGACGATCACCAGTGGTGTACGGCCAGTGTAGGAGATCGCTCCCCACACCATGATGCCGGGTGTTGCCCCTGTGTGCCTCGGTCGTATGCAGTCCTGATTGTGGCGCTCACCTGCACGGCGCCAAACACGCATACGACCATCATTGGCACCAAGGCAGAAGCGACTCTCATCGCTGAAGACGACACGTCTCCATTCGTCCCTCCATTCACGCCTGTCGCGACACCACTGGAGGCGGGCTGCACGATGTTGGGGCGTGAGCGGAAGACGGCCTAACGGTGTGCGGGACCGTAGCCCAGCTTCATGGAGACGGTTGCGAATGGTCCTCGCCGATACCCCAGGAGCAACAGTGTCCCTAATTTGCTGGGAAGTGGCGGTGTGGTCCCCTACGGCACTGCGTAGGATCCTACGGTCTTGGCGTGCATCCGTGCGTCGCTGCGGTCCGGTCCCAGGTCGACGGGCACGTGCACCTTCCGCTGACCACTGGCGACAACATCGATGTACTGTGGAGACCTCAGGCCCCACGTGTTGAGCAATTCGGCGGTACGTCCACCCGGCCTCCCGCATGCCCACTATACGCCCTCGCTCAAAGTCCGTCAACTGCACATACGGTTCACGTCCACGCTGTCGCGGCATGCTACCAGTGTTAAAGACTGCGATGGAGCTCCGTATGCCACGGCAAACTGGCTGACACTGACGGCGGCGGTGCACAAATGCTGCGCAGCTAGCGCCATTCGACGGCCAACACCGCGGTTCCTGGTGTGTCCGCTGTGCCGTGCGTGTGATCATTGCTTGTACAGCCCTCTCGCAGTGTCCGGAGCAAGTATGGTGGGTCTGACACACCGGTGTCAATGTGTTCTTTTTTCCATTTCCAGGAGTGTATTTTCTTGGCTTTATCAGCTAAAATTCGATCTGCAGCGTGACGTCCTGGGAGTACTTTATGTTTTGCATATGCAGTGTCGTGTTCCAAACACACCTCGCCAACCAGGTTAATTTCCTTATCACCACGAGTCAAACGGTTTTGAAGCTTTGTACCAGGTCCAGAGTAATTATACCTCGGAATGTGCAGTTCGATGGGAGGTTTGTCGAGAATAACACAGCCTCCTATAACGGGTCTCCTATCACACATGTTATGCTACTGTGCTGATCGTACCCTGTCCGTCCCATTATATTTTAAATCGTCAGCGTCAATCGAGCTGTTTTGTATCGCATGAGAACCAAGACATTTAAGTAGTGCTCTATTGCCTCGAAGTCTAATGACCCGCTATGTGAGAAACACATGTGTTTCAGAGCTCTTCTGCATTTCCTCGGTGTAAAAGCATCCTGAAATTTCAGTGGCACTGCTTTCCTATAAGATGTGGGTTCTGGGATGTGTCCCTGCACTTAACCTAACCTAACCTAACCAAACCTAACCTATAAACTGTGAATATCTCACTCGACCAGTTTGGGAGGTATGACTTCTCAAATACTGTCTTGTGTTTTGAGATATGTACCACATCATCCACATTAAATTTCTGTTTAAGTGGATCCCGCACTTTAATAAAATAGTACACCGTATCGATGAGTCCATTACCATAAACATCGATTGGTCTCATTTTTATTGTGCTATGTTTGGTTCGATTATACTGTGCAGTTATTTGTATGAGCTGCTAAGATTAAAATTGATCGAAATTTGACATTTTATTCTTCTGTTGAGATATTCCACGATACTCGCCTTCAGGTGGGTGAATGTTGAGTAGTGATGTATTCCATACCGCTGCATCACAGTCTTGAACTACCTAATGTAAAACTCTCCACTGTGATCGATTTGGAGGTTGTCCTGGCATCGATTCATCCCTGTCTGTAATAAATGCTTAAACACATCTGAAACATTTCCCCCCATTTTTTTAACAGGTAATGCCGGGGCAAATTTGAAGTATGTACCAACAACCGTTAAAATATATTTGAATCCATTATTCTCATGCAACTGTACCCTTGTATCTGCAAGATCAGCCTGTCATAAATCACCCAAACCTTTAATCATAACATGCCTATGAGGGAATGTTTTGCGTGCTGGTTTGTGCAGTTCTCAAACTACCATCTCCATACTCATTCGATTATACCTCTCTCTCTCTCTCTCTCTAAACTCTGAAATTACTGAGACAACCTCATTTGAATGAGCAGTGTTGCCCACAGCAGCTGATGCCATGACCAGTCATACTCGATCTATTATTCATTGGGATCGTCATAGTATTTATGCTGAGGAGGCTGATTGGTGACTCTTATGCTGAACGTCAATATCGTCACCACTGCTATACCAACCGTCTAATAATAATGGTTTTATAGTGTCTCTGTATTTCGCACTGCGTTAGTTTCCTGCTTTCCGTGTGCACTGGTCAATTGTACTATTTCACCATACATCTCCAGATATTTGGTAGAAAATTTTGCTGTTTTTTTTATTTTAGGGAAATGAAGTTCAGAAGACCTGGTGTTCTCTTAAATTCCCTGACCCCTCTCTGTATTGTTTTTTCATTTAAATTTATAAGGTTTTAGGGAAATGAGTTTCAGTAGACCTGGTTTCTTTTAAATTCCCCACCCTCTCTCTGTATTGTTTTTTTCATTTTCATTTATAGGCTGCATGGCCAAAATGTATGGTTTTTCACCCTTGACACCGACTGTTGTGTATATCCTAGTATCGCTGTGATCGTTAATGAAACCAGCAATAGCATCATCGTCATCTTTGTGTAATTTCAGTTAGAGTTCATCAAGAGATGCAGTGACCGGTTTAAACGTTTCTGGCAGCGTCGACTCTCAATTCAATTGCCCTAACCTCAGCAACCGTAACTTTTCTTGAATGGTCTTTCGTGCACTGATGACCATAAGCTTAGTTGACATCTTGCTATATACCTAGCGGGCTGCTTCACAGGCTGCACCTTATATACATTTCACTCAATCTTTACAGTTGTGTCATGTACTTTCTTTTCAATTCCATCAACCCTTACAGGTAAGTCGTCTACTTTTTTTCTCAGAGTGATGTGGGTGTATGCCTGTAGTTCCTTAACCATAGCATCTAATTTGTTGATCAGTCTCAGAAGTGTCTCGGTATGTCTCTAGCTCCTTACTTTATGTTCGAAAGACTGAAATTTTCCATTCATGTACAAACTCATTCTCTGTCTATGCACACCTACCCTGTCAGGCTGAATGCCTGATATACATGGCATGATGTATACTAAGATAATCATCATTATTTTGATAGCTATATATATAGATACGCCTGGAAGTTCCATCTATACCTACCGTCTTGTCAATAACAAGAAACTCGTACTGTGTGTGATTCCATCAATTGGCACACATTTTTACAAAATCAGTGAATGATATGTCAGCTCCTATATTCACCTGGTAAATGTGTTTTAGATTCAAATTGTCTTCTCTGAAAGTTGTAATGAGATTTGCAATACCCTCGCCAACTGTTTTGGTTTTCTGGAATATGTCTGAGTCAAATAAAATATGTCAATACCCAAAGCAGAAATATTGATCTTGGTTTTTCGCAGTGACATCTTCCAATATGAACACTGTGTTAGGCTCTACTTTTTCTATTGTGGGGATTTGACTGCTTTGACTGAATGTCGTGTGTTTTACATCATTTACACCCTGCAGTATCTTTTGCAGTACTTGCGTTGAAACAGTGTTTTTGAAAATCCACATACGTACTCAAAGCAGATCCCATCCGGGTGTGTTAGTAGCGACATGAGAACATTTCTCTTGCCGCAGATGGGTGGACCCACAATTACAGCTGTTATATTATCAGGAAGGAGTATCTCATTCCCACATTTTATAGAAAAATGTGCACTTGTAGTAATAATAATAATATCCATAGCCTCTATAGCGCAATCATCTTACTGACTGAGCAACCGTGACTACGTTGTAATGAGACGGTTATGAAGTAAGAAATAACACACAGTATTTGCGAATATATATGATATATATCATCATACACTGTTGTAATTGAGAGAGTTAGAGCTCCACAGTTAATGGCTTGTGGGGTACAAGTTAGATAATACATGGTGGCCATCTGCTGATTGATATAGGTTTCCACATGTTTCATTTCATTCTATTCGTGTTCAGTAAACTGCACTTTAACATTTTAGATACTTTTTCAGTTTCTAACAACACACACTAGTCATTGGCTTCTACAGCTGCTAGTTTACCGATATTTAAAAGCTTTGAACCTGTAGATGTTAAAGCGAAAAGCATGCCATGTGCAACTGCTAGATTCTCATCTAAAATATCTACACCCTGTTCTTCTTGCAGTGGCATTGAAATCTTCTCAGATGGCTCGTGTGTAGGCAACTAGTTCAAATCTGTGCTGTGTAGGAATACCTGCACCCCTCTGCCAGTCAGGGACAGGCTGGGTATATTCATCACTGAATGGTTTACACAACAGCGCATAATTGTCCTGTTTCAGCATGCTTACCAGGTGCGCAATAGGATCCCACGGTGCCAATGCTGATGCTTGTCCTGACGTGCTGGAAGTCACTGCAGTCAATGACAAGTTCGTGGTCATTTCTGCTGCTGGTCTGAACACGTCGAAGGTCACTGCTGAACAGAGAAGAAAAAGCAATAAGCATCCACACGGACTAAGAAAATGGGGTTGAACAAAGGAAAGAAATGGAATTGCAGTGAGGCTACATATCAGTATCTTTTTATATGTATATACATATACCTTTATGGTTCTTCCTAATCTGCTGCTTCGGTGTGCTGCACGATCTCGACCGCTGGCGGCGATGCTTCATGGATATTGTTCTTCTTCCAGAGATTGACTGGGACTGGTGAGTTGCCCTGTTCACCTTATATGCTCTACATCACCATCGCATGACCAGATATAGCGTTCCTGGGCTCCTATTGCCTCCTGAGGGATGCAGTAGTGGACAACAGCGCCCTCTGGTGGTTATGTTGTGAACTAACTCACTCAAGATCTGAACACTTCTGGCAATTTCAGAAAAGGTAGGCAGCACAAGCATCTATCAACATGAGTTCTGAAATTCATCTTCACCCCATCCTGCTGCATCACTATTATTTGTCAAAAAGTATTCACACTATGCTCATCTATTATCTTTTCTTCCCTGTCTTCATGTAGGAGGCTGTGGGAGCAGTCCTCAGTTGCATGCTTGCATGTGGTGCACTTCTTAAACTCAATTCTGTTTGTAACCAGCATCTCCTCAATTGAACACATTGTGCAGACATGGGCGCTTGCGCCAGAGTGGGTGAACTTCTTGCCTTTGCCCTTTGGAAGACTGACTGCGCTTTTCTCGATTCGTCTACACTTCCAGCAGAGACATTTATTCGTATGAGTTACAAAGTGTAACTTAACCTCATCCTGCTGCATCTTCATAATTAGATGAAGCGTATTCGTGTTCTTCATATGCTCGCTTTCCAAGCTGCGTGCAGGGAGCAGTGGGCAGAGCCCTCAACTACATGATTACAGACAATACAACCGTTAAACTCCTCCTTGAGCAACACAGATATTTAGTCCATAGAACACATAGACAGAGTAAAGACTTACGTCAGTCCTGTCTGACAGCTCAGCACAGACTGAAGCTGCCTCACAAGTGAAGGATGGGAGGGGATGTGGCGTAGTGGGGAAGGGGTGGTAGTGGGAATGGAGGGTGGGGGAGGGTGAACAGCGCCTTTTAGTGGTGGTGTTGTGAACTAGGTCAATTGGTTTCCAGACCACAAGGTGAACACGTAAAATTTTATATTCCCACCAATAAATTTGAATTTCCCACCATGTTTCGAATTTTCTGCCAAATTTTCAATTTCCCACATTTTTCAGGGGACGGAAAGGACAGGAAAGAAAGGAGGGAAGGGACCCATGTGCCGGCCAGGGAAGACCCATGATATCATCAGAAGGTGGGGATTATTAATTGAGCACTTAATTAATTTGCATAATTAATTTTGCATTAATTTGATATCAAATATGTGGTGGAATGAACTTCGTCCAACTACTTTCATCATCCAACACAGCTAATCACAAGAATCAGAACACTGCAAGGAGTAAAACGTCCCAAGAAATAAGAATATAAAGCGGTTCATAAAAAATGCCAAAAACTTTAACACTAAGTTGTCTATATTCACTTACACTGGTAGTCCTGTAGTTGGCTACGATCTCACTTGTGATCGCACAGAATGCTGAACTGTGCAGCGTCCTAGCTCAATAGCACTTTCATAACTTCTAGTGCAGTGAACTCTCGATTATCCGTGGGAATTGAGGATTTGAAGACCATCGATAATCGAATTCCGCGTATAATTCGCAATTAAAGCGCGCAATAATGTATTAGGGTTGTTCTAAAACAAAAATTAATTATATTATCATTATTAAAATCATTAACTAATGTCTCTAACAAATTCTACTTAAATAATCATAGTATATGTGAAAATTCGGTACTTACAACGAATACAATCCAATTTCACATTACGACTTTGAAACAAAATACAGTCCAGCTCCTGCAGTGTCCTAGCAGTATATTACTTACTACACTCGTGTTGTGGCTCAAGATTATCGCTCAACTGTGACCGCTCCGTGTTTAACGCAAAATTTTTACCAGCAAAAAAAGTGGGAGAAATAGGCCGCGGGTAATCCGCAAAGTGGATATTCCGCCCACGGATAACCGAGAATTTACTGTACCTTTTTCTCCAGCTCATCCAATTTCCTGCGACTGGTACATTCATCACGTGCTGCTGAATTGGGCCATCGCGTCTTTGTGATCATTATTAGTAGGGACACAATGGCGACTCTTGATACGAATTGACCTTTGGCCTTTGTAATATTTACATTGATGATGACTGACAGCTGCTCGAAATTAGATCAAACCAACAGGTAGGAAATCTCTACATAATACAGCTGACTATAAGTTATTCACATTAGTGAAATTATTTTGATCTTTGACGTTTGGGTTGCCACCATTCAGGGACAGGGGCAATGACCTTTGACCTTTAACCTTGACCTTGACTGACATCATAGCTCTTATCAGTGAATTCATCATCCTTACCATCTATGTTATCAATCAACAAAATTAATCAATTAAAAAAATTAAATTTTAAAAATCCAACAAATTCAGCTGTGCTTTATTACCCCTCCACCTTCACCCTCTCCCTCCCTTTCCCCTCCCCATGTCGCCTATCAATCCTAGCGCAGTATTAAAACTGAAACAGCCAATCAGAAATTGAGATGGTGGAACTAACCTAATTGTGTCAATAGAAAATTAAAAAGCCTCCCCCTATCCCCCTATCCTCCCCTCGCCCTGTCACCAGCCAATCATAGTGCAGTATTAAAATGAAACAATCAATAAAAAATCCAAGACGGCGGAAATAGCCCAATTTTGTTAGTAGTAAATTTGAAACCATCTCCCCTTTCCCCTCTCCAACAAATCAGAGTGACTATCAATATGAGGCATAAAAATGGCATCAAATATGCAGTAAAAATTACATAACCTCTACCTGAATGGCGAAGATATGCATTATTTCCGAAAGATATTTACATATTTATCTTTGTATTTAATTGGTGTGTTGTTGTTATTCTTATTATTATGCGTAAAAATTATTTCAATTTACATTATTGTCTGTGAAAGTCAAAGATAATTGTGTGCATAAACATACCTCTAACATAATATTAAAATGACTCAAGATCAGAGATATGTATTACGTACATGAAATGACGTACACAGACATATACTTCTGTACTTCATAAGTCAAATTCTGAACTTCTTATAAACATATCATTTCCGCATTTCATACATTAAATACTATACAGTACTTTTCAACACGTGCGTTATCACTCTCAGTCAAAGTAATCATTCCTCTCTGTGTTTCATGTCAGATGTACTGTATTCCTTAAACACACATGTAATAAAGTAATCATTTCTCTCAGTATTTCATACATAAAAAACTGCTTTCCTGAAACGCACCTGTGCTCTCTATCATGCAAAGTAATTATATCTTCTCTCTCACTCTCTCCTTCTCTCTCTCTCTCTCTCTCTCTCTCTCTCTCTCTCACACACACACATACACACACGAACTAACTCATTATTTAAATTAAAATATTTCCTCATTAAATTTCGTCTCACATATGTGTGTGTGTGCAAATATTGTCATTAAATGTCAGCTCTCGCAACTTTTTTGCGAAAAAGTATAAATACTCCAACTCTCGAACTTTTTTCGTAACTAACCCGCAGACATGCATGCAGTACACGATTTAACTCCTCACCTGCTGCTGTGAGATAGAACCCAGAGCAGGGAATTATGTCTAGCACGTATCAGCTGCGCTGATAAAACGTAGCCTCGCCAACTCCGTTAAAAAAGAGACACTTCTTAATGTATTGTATTGCATGAATGAAACCAAGTATAGCGGGAGTAAGATAGAAAAAAAGAATTCAAATACAAAAATACTCTACATGTAACATTTATGATAATAAATTTGTCA
Source organism: Schistocerca americana (assembly GCF_021461395.2). Taxonomy (NCBI): domain Eukaryota; kingdom Metazoa; phylum Arthropoda; class Insecta; order Orthoptera; family Acrididae; genus Schistocerca; species Schistocerca americana. Next base: position 746,679,970 of record NC_060130.1, on the reverse strand, counting down.
TACAACGTTTCAACACCGAGAGGGTTTTGTTTCACTATGTCAGCAGTTACGATTGATCTCTAACTTTCCAGTGAAAAGTACACAATTAGCATTTTTATGTATTTACATTTTTACATACAATGTTCTTCCACTATCTGAGCAATTATAATGCCTCACTAAGTGTCCATCAGAAATGTAGTATTCACTTGAAGTTGCACCCTTTTTTGCTGTTTTACATACTATGTTTTTTCAGTGTCTCAGCAATTACAAAGGTTGACTGGATTTCCATAAAAAATGTCAACCATTTTCATTGTTTATATATTTACATACTACGTTTTTCGTTATGCCAGTAATTATAGTGACTCACCGAATTGTCGTCAAAAAGTATGAAATTTTCAACTATGTACAATCTGAACAATTACTATGGTTCACCAATGCTTCTCCATCAGAAAAAGGTGGTATTCCCCTCAAGTGACGATCTAAAATTTACATTTTTTTTATTATACATTATCTACATAAGATGTGTCTCTAAACTGTTCCATCAGACAGGTGGCGTTCACCTCAAGTTACAATCTACAATTTAATTTTTTTACATTATTTACGTTTTTACAATAATTTCAATCACCACATTTAAGATGGTAGTGACCACATGGAAATCTATTCACTTTATCAAGTATGAAACGATTATCGTCTTTTGCCGAAAGTAATTTCGCTTGCTTTAGGGCCGAAACTGTGTGCAGCTTTGATCGAAGCATATGCTGCACATCAAAATCATTCATAGTTTCGCTAGCTAGTTTTAAGTGAAACTTGTAGGAATTTGTAAGATAGCCGCCGTGAAGCGTTGCGTTAGCTACCGCTGGCCGGTAAGCGCAGTGTACCGATTCAAGGGTCATAGTTACACATTCGCAAGGATTGTGAGACGAACTGGCCTTGGTACACGCTTTGTTCCCGCAGCCTGTTGGTGAAAACCGGGACGCATGCGGGCATTTTTCGTACTGTTTCTGACCACCCGGTATATTGTTTGTTTTTCCTTTCATTCGCCCAGTAATACACTGAGGCGACAGAAGCCACAGGATAGAGACAAGAACATACACTACTGGCCATTAAAATTGCTACACCAAGAAGAAATGCAGATGATAAACGGGTATTCATTGGACAAATATATTATACTAGAACTGACATTTGATTACATTTTCGCCGCGGGGGGAGGGGGGGGGGGGGTTAGCCGAGCGCTCTGGGGCGCTGCAGTCATGGGCTGGGCTGTGCGGCTGGTCCCGGCGGAGGTTCGAGTCCTCCCTCGGGCGTGGCAGAGTGTGTTTATTCTTAGGATAATTTAAGTAGTGTGTAATCTTAGGGACCGATGACCTCAGCAGTTAAGTCCCTTAAGATTTTACACACATCTTAACATTTTTTTGATTACATTTTCACGCAATTTTGGTGCATAGATCCTGAGAAATTAGTACCCAGAACAACCACCTCTGGCCGTAATAACGGCCTTGATACGCCTGGGCATTGAGTCAAACACAGCTTGGATGGCGTGTACAGTACAGCTGCCCATCCAGCTTCAACACGATACCACAATTCATCAAGAGTAGTGACTGGCGTATTGTGACGAGCCAGTTGCTCGGCCACCATTGACCAGACGTTTTCAATTGGTGAGAGATCTGGAGAATGTGCTGGCCAGGACAGCAGTCGTACATTGTCTGTATCCAGAAAGGTCCGTACAGGACCTGCAACATGCAGTCGTGCATTATCCTGCTGAAATGTAGGGTTTCACAGGGATCGAATGAAGTGTAGAGCCACGGGTCGTAACATATATGAAATGTAACGTCCACTGTTCAAAGTGCCGTCAATGCGAACAAGAGGTGACCGAGACGTGTAACCAATGGCACCCCATACCATCACGCCGGGTGATACGCCAGTCTGGCGATGACGAATACACGCTTCCAATGTGCGTTCACCGCGATGTCACCAAACACGGATGCGACTATCACGATGCTGTAAACAGAACCTGGATTCATCCGAAAAAATGACGTTTTGCCACTCGTGCACCCAGGTCCGTCCTTGAGTACACCATCGCAGGCGCTCCTGTCTGTTATGCAGCGTCAAGGGTAATCGCAGCCATGGTCTCCGAGCCGATAGTCCATGCTGCTGCAAACGCCGTCGAACTGTTCGTGCAGATGGTTGTTGTGTTGCAAACGTCCCCATCTGTTGACTCAGGGATCGAGACGTGGCTGCACGATCCGTTACAGCCATGCGGATAAGATGCCTGTCATCTCGACTGCTAGTGATACGAGGCCATTGGGATCCAACACGGCGTTCCTGAACCTACCGCTTCCGTATTCTGCTAACAGTCATCGGATCTCGACCAACGCGAGCATCAATGTCGCGATACGATAAACCACAATCGCGACAGGCTACAATCCGACCTTTATCAAAGTCGGAAACGTGATGGTATGCATTCCTCCTCCTTAGACGAGGCATCACAACAACGTTTCACCAGGTAACGCCGGTCAACTGCTGTTTGTGTATGAGAAATCGGTTGGTAACTTTCCTCATGTCAGCACGTTGTAGGTGTCGCCACCGGCGGCAACCTTGTGTGAATGCTCTGAAAAGCTAATCATTTGGATATCACAGAATCTTCTTGCTGTCGGTTAAATTTCGCGTCTGTAGCACGTCATCTTCGTGGTGTAGCAATTTTAATGGCCAGTAGTATACACAGATGACAGTAGTATCGAGTACACAAGGTATAAAAGAGCAATGCATTGGTGGAGCCGTCATTTGTACTCAGATTATTTATGTGAAAAGGTTACCGACATGATTATGACCACACGACGGGAATAGACAGATTTTGAACGAGGAATGGTAATTGGAGCTAGATGCATGGAACATAGCATTTCGGAAATCATTAGGGAATTCAATATTTCGAGACCCACAGTGTCAACAGTGTGCCGAGAATACTGAATTTCATGCATTACCTCTCACCACTGACAACGAAATGGCCAACGGCCTTCACTTAACAACCGACATCAACAGCGTTTGCGTAGAGTTATCAGTGCTAACAGACAAGCAGCTCTGCGCGAAAGAACCACAAAAGTCAATGTAGGACGTACGCCAAACGTATCCATTAGGACTATACGGCGAAATTTGGCGTTAATGGGGTATGGCACCACACGATCGCCGCGAGAGCCTTTTCACATCGCCTGCAGCACCTCTCCTGGGCTCGTGATCATATCTGTTGGACCTCAGACGACTGGAAAACCGCAGCTTGGTCAGATGAGTCTCGATTTCAGTTGGTAAGAGCTGATGGTAATGTTCGAGTGTGGCGCAGACCCCACGAAGCTATGGACCCAAGTTTTCAACAAGGCACTGTGCAAATTGGTAGTGGCTTAATAATGGTGTTGGCTGTGTTTACACGGGTTGGACTGGGTCCTCTGGTCCAACTGAACTGGTCGTTGACTGGAAATGGTTACGTCCGCCTACTTGGAGACCATTTGCAGCCATTCACGGACTTCATGTCCCCAAACAACGATGGAATTTTTATGGATGACAATGGGCCATGTCACTGGGTCACAACTGTTCGCGACTGGTTGAAGAACATCCTAAACATTCGAGTAAATGATTTGCCCACCCAGATCGCCTAACAGGAATCCCTTCAGATATGTATGGGACACAGTCGAGAGGACAGTTAGTCGCAAAGTCCTGCGCTGACAACGCTTTCGCCGCTGTATGAAGGGCGACAGTCAGTTTGGTATCCCACCACTGTCTGTGGCGTATCTGGGCTTAGTTCGAAGCTGGACTCATCAGTGACAACAACTTTAACCCACTCAATGAGATTCTAGGCGGAAGACGTGTGTGGAGACGCCCCGGACAATGATGAGATACCAAACTGGTTGTCGCCTGCCATACGGCCCGATAATCAGCCCCTTTGGTTATCATTCGCGGCATCCTTACGGCACAGCAGTACGCAGCCGATATTCTACGTCCCGTTTTGTTGCCCTTCATAGCAAGCCACGCGCTGGCGCCTTATGGCACAGTTCTACAGACTGAGGGAGAAACGCTGCAGAACAAGAAACACTTCAGTATTGATAATGGCGTAGGAATAATTCGAATAGATGTAAAGAAACAAATGTTGTCTTATGTGCCATATACAGACTTAAATCCTAACTATATATGAAGGTAGTATCTGTTCCCGAAAGAACAGATATCATTGATGACCGTGCAGTTTCTCTAGAATGAAATGATACTTAAATCAACACCCTAGCTGCAAACAGGCGTTTATATACATAATTGGGGACATGTTGAAAATGTGTGGCCCGATCAGGACTCGAACCCGAGATCTCCCGCTTTTTAAACATGTCCCCAATGATTTATATAAACGCCTGTTAGCAGCTAGGGTGTCGATTTAAGTATCACTTCATTCTAGAGAAGCTGCATGGTCATCAATGGTATCTGTTCTTTCGGGAACAGATACTACCTTCATATACAGTTAAAATATGGCTACCCAGCCATTGACCTTCTTGTGCGAACGCACACGCTATGCCCCAACTCGTACGGGACTTGGTAGATTAATTTGCCACGAGCAATGAGTGTGATGAGCAAACATCTATTAGGCGCACTACGAATGCAGTGGTGTGGACATGTTGTGAATATAGGTCTCACGGGGAGCGTGCAAGGGATAAGTCCCTGCAGGCGGACTATCCTCTGTGCCCTCGGTGGCTCAAATGGATAGAGCGTCTATCATGTAAACGGGAGATCCCGGGTTCGAATCCCGGCCGGGGTACACATTTTCAACATGTCCCCAATGATGTACATTAACGCCTGTTGGCAGCTAGGGTGTCGATTTAAGTATCATTTCTTAAAGCTTAAGTTATACAGGCTGTAACAAAAATGCATGGCACAAATTGCAGGACACATTCCTCAGACGTAGACGAAGAAATTACGCTACATGAATGTGGGTCTGGAAACGCTTTGTTTGCATGTTACAACTCATTTTCTCCAACTCATTAATCATGGGAAACACACAAGATCAGTATTAGAATCATGGGGAACATGGACTCTTGGTGACGTCTGGTTACGTTGTACACCGCCAGCGTTTTGTTCTACATGTTCCTGTTATCACGCGACCTACGTCATTGTTTGTTTACTGGTAACATCAACTGTTGCAACTGTCAGTTAGACCATTTCAGGCACACGGGTTACTACGTAGAATTAGTCACAGACTTCAGTATTGCAGCAATGTGTCCTGTACTGATACTAGGGTCATTTCACGACAATGGCAGTGTACACAAACGCAGAGATGGCAGATGTCCATTTCATGTGTGGATTAGCTGACTACAATGGCGCTCGTGCTCCACGTTTGTACCGGAAGAGATTTACAGGACGAAGATGTCCTGACAGGAAAACGTTTGAAGCTATTGAGCGTCGTATTAGGGAACATGGGGAATTTAAGTCTGATAGTCGCGACCCGGGGGAGGCATTGAAGGATGAGGACACCGCAACGGGAGGTGGCAATTCTTCATGCAGTTGACGACGATCCTAGTTGAGTACAAGACATATTTCTGCAATACTGAATGTTGACCACATCACTGTCTGGCGAGTGTTACACGAGAACCAGCTGTATCCACAGCATTTACAGCGTGTGCAGGCACTATCAGCAGGTGATGTTCCTGCCTGGGTTCTCTTCTACGAGTGGTTTATTCAGCAACGTGTCAACCGTAATTTTTGTGCAACGGTGCTGCTCACAGATAAGGCGTGGTTTCATCGAGGTCAGATTGTAAATTTTCACAGTCAGCATGTATGGGTAGACATCAGTCCTCACGCAACTTTTGAAGTAAGTCATCAACAACGATTTTCTGTCAATTTTAGGGCCGGTATTGTTGGTGAATGTTTGGTAGGGCCTCACTTTCTTCCACCCACACTCAACGGACAAAGTTATCATAATTTCGTAGAGAATGTTCTACCTGATCTGTTAGCAGATGTGCCTTTAGTTGTGCGGTAGAGCATGTACTTCATGCACGATGGAGGACCGCCTAATGTTAGTGTTAATGTACGGCAGCTTCTAAATAACAGATTCGGTGACAGATGGATAGGAAGAGGTGCAGTAGTTGCTTGGTCTCCATGCTCTCCGGACGTAAAACCCACTGGACTTTTATTTGTGGGGACATATGAAAGCTCTGTGTATGGAACCCCAGTACAAGATATTCAGAGTCTCTGTGCCCGTATTATGAAAGGCAGTGAAACCATACTCAGTACTCCAGGGATACATCAGCGCATCCGAGATTCACTTCGACGGTGGGTTGATGCATGTATCAATGTCCACGGAGGGCATATTGAACATCTCCTGTGAGAAAGAGTTGCATATGGTATGCTGGTGCGTTCTGTTCGAGTGTGTTTCCGTTGATTAATGAGTTGGAGAAAATGAGTTGTAACATGGAAACAAAGCGTTTGTAGGTCCAAGTTCCTATGGAATAATTTCTTCGTCTACGATTGAGGAATGTGTCCTGCAACTTGTGCCGTACAGTTTTGTAACACCTTGTATTCAGGTGCAACGCTTAACGACACGGATCACCTCAGTACGGAATACACACCTGCTGCTGCAGTTCAGGCAGACGCACTGAACAAAATAACCATCACTCAATGAGTTAAGGGCGCAGTATCTCCAAAAGTGGCTGTACTGTCAATGTGGACAAGCACGCAGAATGAAAGCATGCTGCCAATAAACTTACACGATTGCTACCGCGTACAGGTCACGTACGTCCCTTAGAATCAGGCACTGAACCAAGAAGATAAAATATTCCGAATCCAGAGAACGAAACAGTGCACGAGAAAGAGTAGTATCAATCCGACGTAGACTCCGCACAGAAAAATAGACATAAGCCAAAACACTCGCTCTCTGAAAGTAAATCGGGGGGCCACTCAGTATCACACGGGACAGACTCCAACCAGGCACATCTAGTGACATCGTTATGATCGTCACTGAATTTCTAAAGATGCTTTGTGATAAAATGAAATTTACCAACCCAAAGCCGGCCGCGGTGGTCTAGCGGTTCTAGGCGCTTCAGTCCGGAACCGCGCGACTGCTACGGTCGCAGGTTCGAATCCTGCCTCGGGCATGGATGTGTGTGATGTCCTTAGGTTAGTTAGGTTTAAGTAGTTCTAAGTTCTAGGGGACTGATGACCACAGCTGTTCAGTCCCATAGTGCTCAGAGCCATTTGAACCATTTGAACCAACCCAAAGCAGTGCAGGTCAAAGTATGTAATCCATAACAAAATGAACAGAACACAAGGGAAAGGAAACGGGAACTGCCGCGAACGAGAAAATCGTGCAGGAGAGTTGCAAAGGGGAAACAGAAGCCGCGGTTTTTCCATTTCTCGCATCCAACAGAACATCAGGCAGTTAGGCCAAAACGTGAAACCAATAGAAATAGGTAAAGGTTATGGAATATGACAAAAAGATGTTAGAAGAAAGTGAGATTTGCAGATGACCAATTTTAAGAAATAAAGAGGTTGTCTCAATACATATCGAATCATTTTCGGAAACAGAAGTTTTAGCCTAAAACAGTTTCTTCTGGCAGCGTATATACAGGATGTATCAGAATTAGCAGCTAAAACTGAAACTCCTGAAAGTATACGATAGCAGAAGCAAAAATGCTGCAGTAAACGTGGATCCACAAATGAGCCATTTGGGAGATAACTTCGAATGTATCGTTATGAGGAACCAGTGACTTCAGTATGAATTAAATATTATCCTAGATAGTACCTACTTATTTCATATATAAATCTGTAGATTAAATCCCCATCTAATTGAGCTCGTAGCACTTGTATCTGCAAGTGATTGCCATTTCATTGCAACCTGAAACACAACTTAAGTAATCGATTATTAATTATCAAAGCAAAGTCGATCGCAACATGTTACAACAGACTCTCCGATCCTAACCTATAGTAGGTTTCACGGAGCACCTAGTCCTTCGGCTAATTAATAAATAGTCTCAAATATCAACGAGATATTAAAATTCAGTCAAACAATCATTTTGAAAGTTAATTTTCATTCAGTCAATGCAAGACAACTGAAGAACACGTTTTGCACAAACAACTGTATCCTAAGCGCATCGGGTGAATTATTATTACAAAAATATTAATTACGATATTCAAATCTCTATAACTTCGGAAATATTACAGCCTCACAAAATCTAAGACCAATTTTGGAACCAGTTACTTTGCGATGAGACATATTGCACATCATTCTACAGTGACTGCAAATATCGTAAAAATTGCATTTATTTTATTTCTAAGATGGAAGAATGGTTTGTGGAAGGGATAAATTACTCAAATATTGTTGGTACCGCCTTAATATACAGGACGTTAGAGGAATAAGTGCATATATGGTAACCATTGGTACCTTCATATGTACCCACTTCGGTGTGTTAATTGTTTTTTCTCTGCGTGTAACAGTCTTCCAACAAACGCGCGACATAATTTATTACATGATGTTTTCTACACAGTATTAACTGCACCACTAATTGGACTACGCCTGTCAGTATAGGCTAATTGTTTTCCGTCCATGTTGCGGCGGCTTCCGCTTGACGTCCCTTCACTCTGCAATCGTAGGTATTTACTAGAAGGCGAAAAATCAGCGTTGAAGAAAACGTCACCTAATACCCACCCAGCAGAGTCCACGTAACTCAAGTGGTGGGAACAGTTCATGAAAGTTCCTATTTATCAAGATTTCGAGTGGTGATGTGGTGTATTTTTTACTGAAATAAGCGTCCTAAAATTTCAAGACCAGTAATGTTTATTGCTTAATAACACCCGTTTATAGCTATCAAGTCCATATTTAGTGAGGTACTATTCTATCATTCTCAGTTCCCAGTCAAACAAAAAATTTCACACGCAAAGCAGCCAGAAATCTACACGAGTCCGAACCGTTCGCGCTTGCGATTTCACAGTCTCTGATTCACTACTATTTGCGAGTTCTATATTCGGTCTCTTTCAGAGGTCTTACATAAAAGTGCTCGCCAAATACTCCATAAATGAATACAGAATATGCCACGCGAAATTTTCACTAAGGCCGAAAGTTCATACGCTAGTTTGTATGACCCACAATAAGTGTGTTTTTGTGATTGCCCACTGGAAAACATGGCCTAGGTCTGTCGATATTTTTGACTGCATGTGTGAACAGTGTTTACATAATAAACATATATGTGAAAACTTGTTTTGATTTTTCACTTGTACATGGAACACAGTGCTAGCACACGTGAACCGTGGGACCAAACTCCAGGAATGGACTACATCCAGTTTAATTCATCATTATCGATAAGATCCATATATGGGTTTGAAGCATTATTTAATTTATGGGGCTTAGAATTTTATTGATTTTAGAGATGAAGTGACAGGTAACACCACGAATTGCACAAAATAGGTATGAGTAACAGCACCTACATTACGCATATAATAAATGATTACACTGTGGGTTTATCATTCAGAAGTCGCATTTGGATGTTTGATGTTTGTGAGAAGATCGTGTCATATCTTGCGGAAGGAGAAACGTCTGCCAATCCGAGTCGAAATTCGACATTCGCAGGACTCTATGACTGTCATGCTAATATGGAATCAATGGATTCAGGAAGGCCATACTCAACGTCATGCAGGATCGCAACTACCCTACGCGACCAGAGGACGGGCGTCTTGTTAGCTTGGCCGTGCAGCTTCGTACAGCCACGTGAAGTACCTTAAGGCATGAAATGGGCTTCTTTGCAGCAAGACAAGAATCTGCATCGACAGTGTGGCGACGTCTGGAGCGTCACCGACTGACAGCACGCCGTCCATTCTTGCGACTTCCCTTAGTGCGGCAGCAGAGAGAGATGAGATAACAATAAACACAAGAGAGGCATCACATCGTATTCTCAGACGAGTCTCAGTTTTTCATACATCATCATGGTAGCCGCGCATGCAGGCTCCGAGGAGAAGGAATGTTGCCAGATCAGATTTTTGTCATCCTCGTAAGAAGACAGTAGATGGCTTGTAGTGTTGTGTGCCATTGGATAAACAACACAATCATCTCCAGTTCACGTGGAGAGTAATTTTAACTGTACGTGTTACATTTATGATGAGTTAAGGCCAACGATTGTTCCCGATATTCGAGGTCTCTGTGGCGTTTTCTTTGAACCACATCACACAAGGCCACATGTTTACCGTGCTGTCCTGATCTACCTCGATACATAGGGAGTCCACTGTTGTCCAGGCTAACTTTTTTTCCATATCTAGCTCCCATGAAAAAGATTTGTTCGTGGGTTTTCGAGAGCCTGGCACGCTACCACTCTGGCATTGAGTTCAAGCAGCATTGAGTAACCTACCTCTGTCTGGCATCCAAACTCATTTCGACTCAATGCATAGCACAGTTAGGGCCGACGTTACTCCCAGATGTGGAGGCTCCCTGTATATTAACAAGTAACCTACAAATTTAATAAGGTATTCAGAATGAGATTTTCACTCTGCAGCGGAGTGTGCGCTGATATGAAACTTCCTGGTAGATCAAAACTGTGTGCCCGACCGAGACTCGAACTCGGGACCTTTGCCTTTCGCGGGCAAGTGCTCTACCATCTGAGCTACCGAAGCACGACTCACGCCCGGTACCCACAGCTTTACTTCTGCCAGTACCTCGTCTCCTGCCTTCCAAACTTTAATAAGGTATTGTTGCTGCTACACTGTATGCTCACAATAAGAGAAGATTCGTTACTGATAACTGTCCTGGTGTAGCAATTTTAGTGAACAGAAGTGTATTTTTCCTACCCTCTCAAAAATCCCTGTTGTTTCTTGCACAGTCAGACTACGTAAAATGCTAACATAATGGAGCGATGAATAGATTTAATGGTTCTATTAGAGCTCCATATCAACAAAAACCGGCACAACAATGCAATGTTGATGTGATTCAACGACATCAAAACGACGAGCAACAAACAGGATAGTGGAGCAGATGGCGTGCAATCCAAAGAAAGAGGGAGTGCACACAGGCAACTCCCTGACGTCCCTGTGTCAAAATTACAGCAGACAGACGGCGGGCGTTGGTGTGTCTGGGCAAAGGTTCAGAAGCTACGACGATGTCATCCATAGTTGACCAGAAACTAATGAAAGAAAGTACGAAGATGAATGAACTACCTATCATGGGAACTGGGAATGCTTTAGTACCGACATGTGGTTTCCAACCTAAGAATGTTAATAGGCAATTTTTGATGTAGGTCAATGTTAGGAGAAGTAGCACCCTAACAAATGCTTTCATGACCCATGCCTTTGTTACGTCATAGTCGGGAGTGGCAAGCAGTGTAAGAAAATCACTGTCATGGATGTGTCGGCAAAGGCAGTCTGAATTTGATTAGTGGAGGTGGTCAGATAGGAGAGACTGACGGTAAAGCTCAGGATAGGGGTAGCAATATTAAACCAGGTTGGTCGAAAGGTTCCAGAACGATTTTATTTTAATGGGCCGCAGGAATACAGATACGAGGGCCGTTCAATAAGTAATGTAAAACATTTTTTTTCTGAAAGCAGGTTGATTTTATCCAGGATTCCAATACACCATATTATTCCCCACTCTTTTGGCTATAAAAATCTGTTTTTCAACGTAATCTCCGTTCAATGCAACGGCCTTACGCCGCCTTAATGGGAGACCCTATATGCCAATATCGCACCACTCTACTGGTCGACGTCGGAGCCAATGGCTTCCTACATCAGTAACCTTTCCATTATCCACCTACTGCTTCCTGCGGAGTGCATCCATCATTGGGCCAAACAGATGAAAGAGAGAAGTTGAGAGACCCAGTGAAGGCCAGTGCAGCCCAATGAAGTTTTGTGAGCTTCTCACGGGTGCGCAGATTTGTGTAAGGCCTTGTGTTGTCTACATCTACATCTACATCTATACTCCGCGAGCCACCTTACGGTGTGTGGCGGAGGGTACTTATTGTACCACTATCTGATCCCCCCTTCCCTGTTCCATTCACGAATTGTGCGTGGGAAGAACGACTGCTTGTAAGTCTCCGTATTTGCTCTAATTTCTCGGATCTTTTCGTTGTGATCATTACGCGAGATATATGTGGGCGGTAGTAACATGTTGCCCATCTCTTCCCGGAATGTGCTCTCTCGTAATTTCGATAATAAACCTCTCCGTATTGCGTAACGCCTTTCTTGAAGTGTCCGCCACTGGAGCTTGTTCAGCATCTCCGTAACGCTCTCGCGCTGACTAAATGTCCCCATGACGAATCGCGCTGCTTTTCGCTGGATCATGTCTATCTCTTCTATTAATCCAACCTGGTAAGGGTCCCATACTGATGAGCAATACTCAAGAATCGGACGAACAAGCGTTTTGTAAGCTACTTCTTTCGTCGATGAGTCACATTTTCTTAGAATTCTTCCTATGAATCTCAACCTGGCGCCTGCTTTTCCCACTATTTGTTTTATGTGATCATTCCACTTCAGATCGCTCCGGATAGTAACTCCTAAGTATTTTACGGTCGTTACCGCTTCCAATGATTTACCACCTATGGCATAATCGTACTGGAATGGATTTCTGCCCCTATGTATGCGCATTATATTACATTTATCTACGTTTAAGGAAAGCTGCCAGCTGTCGCACCATGCATTAATCCTCTGCAGGTCCTCCTGGAGTACGTACGAGTCTTCTGATGTTGCTACTTTCTTGTAGACAACCGTGTCATCTGCAAATAGCCTCACGGAGCTACCGATGTTGTCAACTAAGTCATTTATGTATATTGTAAACAATAAAGGTCCTATCACGCTTCCCTGCGGTACTCCCGAAATTACCTCTACATCTGCAGATTTTGAACCGTTAAGAATGACATGTTGTGTTCTTTCTTCTAGGAAATCCTGAATCCAATCACAAACCTGGTCCGATATTCCGTAAGCTCGTATTTTTTTCACTAAACGTAAGCGCGGAACCGTATCAAATGCCTTCCTGAAGTCCAGGAATACGGCATCAATCTGCTCGCCAGTGTCTACGGCACTGTGAATTTCTTGGGCAAATAGGGCGAGCTGAGTTTCACATGATCTCTGTTTGCGGAATCCATGTTGGTTATGATGAAGGAGATTTGTATTATCTAAGAACGTCATAATACGAGAACACAAAACATGTTCCATTATTCTACAACAGATTGACGTAAGCGAAATAGGCCTATAATTATTCGCATCTGATTTATGACCCTTCTTGAAAATGGGAACGACCTGCGCTTTCTTCCAGTCGCTAGGTACTTTACGTTCTTCCAGCGATCTACGATAAATTGCTGATAGAAAGGGGGCAAGTTCTTTAGCATAATCACTGTAGAATCTTAAGGGTATCTCGTCTGGTCCGGATGCTTTTCCGCTACTAAGTGATAGCAGTTGTTTTTCAATTCCGATATCGTTTATTTCAATATTTTCCATTTTGGCGTCCGTGCGACGGCTGAAGTCAAGGACCGTGTTACGATTTTCCGCAGTGAAACAGTTTCGGAACACTGAATTCAGTATTTCTGCCTTTCTTCGGTCGTCCTCTGTTTCGGTGCGATCGTGGTCAACGAGTGACTGAATAGGGGATTTAGATCCGCTTACCGATTTTACATATGACCAAAACTTTTTAGGGTTCTTGTTTAGATTGTTTGCCAATGTTTTATGTTCGAATTCGTTGAATGCTTCTCTCATTGCTCTCTTTACGCTCTTTTTCGCTTCGTTCAGCTTTTCCTTATCAGCTATGATTCGACTACTCTTAAACCTATGATGAAGCTTTCTTTGTTTCCGTAGTACCTTTCGTACATGATTGTTATACCACGGTGGATCTTTCCCCTCGCTTTGGACCTTAGTCGGTACGAACTTATCTAAGGCGTACTGGACGATGTTTCTGAATTTTTTCCATTTTTGTTCCACATCCTCTTCCTCAGAAATGAACGTTTGATGGTGGTCACTCAGATATTCTGCGATTTGTGCCCTATCACTCTTGTTAAGCAAATATATTTTCCTTCCTTTCTTGGCATTTCTTATTACACTTGTAGTCATTGATGCAACCACTGACTTATGATCACTGATACCCTCTTCTACATTCACGGAGTCGAAAAGTTCCGGTCTATTTGTTGCTATGAGGTCTAAAACGTTAGCTTCACGAGTTGGTTCTCTAACTATCTGCTCGAAGTAATTCTCGGACAAGGCAGTCAGGATAATGTCACAAGAGTCTCTGTCCCTGGCTCCAGTTCTGATTGTGTGACTATCCCATTCTATACCCTATTACAATAGTATGATCACGAAACTTCTTCACGACGTTCTGCAGGTTCTCTCTGAGGCGCTCAACTACTACGGTTGTTGATGCAGGTGGTCTATAGAAGCATCCGACTATCATATCTGACCCACCTTTGATACTTAACTTAACCCAGATTATTTCACATTCGCATTCGCTAATAACTTCACTGGATATTATTGAATTCATTACTGCTATAAATACTCCTCCACCATTGGCGTTTATCCTATCCTTGCGGTATATATTCCATTCTGTGTCTAGGATTTCGTTACTGTTCACTTCCGGTTTTAACCAACTTTCCGTTCCTAATACTATATACGCACTATTTCCTTCAATAAGAGATACTAATTCAGGAACCTTGCCCTGGATACTCCTGCAGTTTACCAATATTACGTTAACTTTTCCTGTTTTTGGTCTCTGAGGACGGACGTTCTTTATCAACGATGATAATGTCCTCTCTGGTAAGCCGTCAGGTATTTTATCGTTTCGCCCAAGGGGGGGTCCCTCTAACCTAAAAAACCCCCGTGTGCACGCCACACGTACTCTGCTACCCTAGTAGCTGCTTCCGGTGTGTAGTGCACGCCTGACCTGTCTAGGGGGGCCCTACAGTTCTCCACCCAATAACGGAGGTCGATGAATTTGCAACCATTATAGTCGCAGAGTCGTCTGAGCCTCTGGTTTAGACCCTCCACACGGCTCCAAACCAGAGGACCGCGATCGACTCTGGGCACTATGCTGCAGATATTAAGCTCAGCTTGCACTCCGCGTGCGATGCTGGTTGTCTTCACCAAATCAGCCAGCCGCCGGAAGGAACCAAGGATGGCCTCAGAACCCAAGCGGCAGGCGTCATTCGTTACGACATGTGCTACTATCTGCAGCCGGTCACACCCAGTGCGTTCAATAGCTGCCGGAAGGGCCTCCTCCACATTACGGACGAGACCCCCCGGCAAGCACACCGAGTGCACACTGGCATTCTTCCCCGACCTACCCGCTATTTTCCTGAGGGGCTCCATAACCCGCCTAACGTTGGAGCTCCCTATAACTAATAGGCCCGCCCTCTGTGACTGTCGGGACCTTGCCGGAGAATCGGCCACTGGCCCAACAGGCGAGGCATCCTGTGGTGGCTCGGAAACGATGCCATCACCACTAGGAAGCACCCCGTACCTGTTGGAAAGGGGTAAGGCAGCTGCCACGCGGCCAGATCCCACCTTCGCCTTTCGGCCAGGCACGCGCGAGCCCACCACTGTCCGCCATTCACCCTGGAGTGATGGCTGACCGGTAAGATGCTCACTGCCGGAAGACGCAGCGACATCAGGGGTTCCATGCGATTCCAAGGCCACCGAAGTAGGCATAGGTCTCACCACAGTTGCCCCAACGCCACTACGAGCCGACGCCTGCGCCTCGAGCTCGATGAGCCTAACAGACAAAGCCTCCACCTGCCCCCGAAGAGTGGCCAATTCTCCTAGCGTCCGCTCACAACAACCACAGTCCCTACACATGACTATGTTTACCCTACTCTATACGGTGACAAATTCCCAAGATAATCTTCTGATGAGCTACTCTGATAATCAAGAAACACTCACTGAAATACGAGACGCGAAAACTACGCTAGGTTTTCCCAGAAAAACTATTTAAAAGCTAAGCGCAGCAAATAAGTACAAAAACGCTTTATACAAACAGTACTCGCTGCTGCTGGTGCTCTCGCTCTGGCTGTCACAAGACAACTGCTGATTCAAGTGACTAGTGGCTAACGGCCGCGAAACAAACAAAAGACGGTTTTAGGGCGCTTTCTGTTCTAAACGATCAAGAAAACACTAAGAAATCTAACACGAAAACTACGTAAAGTTTTATCAAGAACTGTTAGTTACTATGCAGAGCAGATAAACACAAATAGAATCCCTTCCTTAGTGGAAGGTCGTAAACAAAATGCAAAATAAACGCTTTATACAAACAGTACTCGCTGCTGCTGGTGCTCTCGCTCTGGCTGTCACAAGACAATGGAGAACGAGACGCTCATTTGTATTTTTGTGGCGACGAACACGCTGAAGACGTTGCTTCAATTTCCTGAGGGTAGCACAATACACTTTGGAAATGATCGTTGCACCATGAGGGAGGACATCAAACAGAATAACCCCTTAAGAGTCTGAGAAGACCCTCCATGACTCTAATGGCTGAGAGTGTGCCTTTGAACTTTTTCTTTGTAGAAGAGGTGGCGTAGCGCCGCTCCATGGATTGCCATTTTGTTTCCCGTTCAAAGTGATGAAACCATGTTTCATCGCCTATGACGATGTCCGACAAAAATTTGTCACGATCCGTCTCGTAACGCACAAGAAATTCCACACAGATGGTCCTACGTTGCTCTTTATGGTGCTCTGGTGCGCGGTGACGGACACAATGGGCACACATCTTCGAGTCCCCTAACTGGTGGAGGAGTGTGTCAGCACTACCAACAGAGACGTCCATTTGTGCTGCGAGATCTTGGACTGTGATCCGTGGATCACCCTAAATGAGTGTTTCCATATGTTCCAACATGGCAGGAGTCACAGCTCTGTGTGGCTGCCCGGCACGCAGGAGATCAGACAGGCTTGCGCGAGCTTCTTGTGATATTTACAGACGCCCCGCTTAACGACTCACTGTGCTTTTGTTCTCCTTCAGGTCTCCATAGACATTCTGCAAGTGCCTATGAACATCTACGATGCTCTGGTTTTCCGCCAAAAGAAAGTCGATGATAGCTCTGTGCTTGGAATGAGCCTCCATTGCAGACGCCATTTTGAAGGCTACATACAACTACGTTTCCTATCTGAACATCATGAAACGATAGGAGCTAAAGCGAGAATATTCCACAATGTCCCACAACGAATTCCAATTTTTTTCCAACCGAAATTGGCCGAGAAAAATAAAATGTGTAACATTAGTTATTGTTATGTCCCTTATACAGGGTGTTACAAAAAGGTACGGCCAAACTTTCAGGAATCATTCCTCACACGCAAATAAAGAAAAGATGTTATGTGGACATGTGTCCGGAAACGCCTAATTTCCATGTTAGAGCTCATTTTAGTTTCGTCAGTATGTACTGTACTTACTCGATTCACTGCCAGTTGGCCCAATTGAAGGAAGGTAATGTTGACTTCGGTACTTGTGTTGACATGCGACTCATTGCTCTACAGCACTAGCATCAAGCACATCAGTACGTAGCATCAACAGGTTAGTGTCCATCACAAACGTGGTTTTGCAGTCAGTGCAATGTTTACAAATGCGGAGTTGGCAGATGCCCATTTGATGTATGGCTTAGCACGGGGCAATAGCCGTGGCGCGGTACGTTTGTATCGGGACAGATTTCCAGAACGAAGGTGTCCCGACAGGAAGACGTTCGAAGCAATTGATAGGCGTCTTAGGGAGCACGGAACATTCGAGCCTATGACTCGCGATTGGGGAAGACCTAGAACGACGAGGACACCTGCAATGGACGAGGCAATTCTTCGTGCAGTTGACAATAACCCTAATGTCAGCGTCAGAGAAGTTGCTGCTGTACAAGGTAACGTTGACCACGTCACTGTATGGAGAGTGCTACGGGAGAACGAGTGGTTTCCGTACCATGTACAGCGTGTGCAGGCACTATCAGCAGCTGATTGGCCTCCACGGGTACACTTCTGCGAATGGTTCATCCAACAATTTGTCCATCCTCATTTCAGTGCAAATGTTCTCTTTACGGATGAGACTTCATTCCAACGTGATCAAATTGTAAATTTTCACAATCAACATGTGTTGGCTAACGAGAATCCTCACGCAATTGTGCAATCACGTCATCAACACAGATTTTATGTGAACGTTCGGGCAGGCATTGTTGGTGATGTCTTGATTGGGCCCCATGTTCTTCCACCTACGCTCAATGGAGCACGTTATCATGATTTCATACGGGATACTCTACCTGTGCTGCTAGAACATGTGCCTTTACAAGTACGACACAACATGTGGTTCATGCACGATGGAGCTCCTGCACATTTCAGTCTAAGTTTTCGTACGCTTCTCAACAACAGATTCGGTGACCGATTGATTGGTAGAGGCGGACCAATTCCATGGCCTCCACGCTCTCCTGACCTCAACCCTCTTGACTTTCATTTATGGGGGCATTTGAAAGCTCCCAGGTACCAAATGCAGAGGATCTTCGTGCCCATATTGTGGACGGCTGTGATACAATACGCCATTCTCCAGGGCTGCGTCAGCGCATCAGGGATTCCATGCGACGGAGGGTGGGTGCATGTATCCTCGCTAACGGAGGACATTTTGAACATTTCCTGTAACAAAGTGTTTGAAGTCGCGCTGGTACGTTCTGTTGCTGTGTGTTTCCATTCCATGATTAATGTGATTTGAAGAGAAGTAATAAAATGAGCTCTAACACGGAAAGTAAGCGTTTCCGGATACATGTCCACATAACATATTTTCTTTCTTTGTGTGTGAGGAATGTTTCCTGAAAGTTTGGCCGTACATTTTTGTAACACCCTGTATAGTTTGAAGACTGAGTATATCCCAACAACATAATCTCACAAACACAGAACGGGAAAATATAATTTGCTATGATAGAAGAATATTGTCCATTTATGTTAATAAAAGGGCTCTAACCTCAGTATCTTGTAGACAGTCTCTTATCTCATGCATGGAACCTGAGATAGGGTTTTATTCATAATCCAATAACGCTCCAGCGGTGCACTCAGCCCTTGTGAGGCAAACTGAGGAGCTACTTGATTAAGAAGTAGCGGCTCTGGTCTCGGAAACTGACATACGGCCGGGAGAGCGGGATGCTGACCATGTGCACCTCCTTATCCGCATCCAGTGACGCCTGTGGGCTGAGGATGACACGACGGCAGGTCGGTACCGTTACGCCTTCAAGGCCTGTTGGGGAGGAGGTGTTTTTTTTTTAATAATGCTCCAGAGTGTTGTAAGGAAAGCAGTGAATTTCATAACAAATAATTTATTTATAACTAAAATTATTCGTGTTTTTTGCCAAAAGCTTTACTTGAAGATTACGTTTTATTCAGCAAATCAGTGGTGGCCAAGATGAGGGCTTGTAAGCCATGCCCGGGCCCGAGTGCCAAACTGCTCAGCCTTGCTTCACGTTCCCCTCATAGCCACGCCGCCCTGTCTGAGCACGGGGAGAGGAAGAGGGAAAAACAGCGAACGCGCCGTATTTAAATGGCAGTACAGTCGTACTGACTTGCTTTTATGTTTCACATTTGTCAGAAATATAAACCACAAACAACACAGGTTTTCGGTGTTAATTAATTATTCTTGGTCTGCTGAAGACCTAATTCTCATCTGGTACAAACTGTCAATCTGTGACGAAGCAAGCCGAGACCTCTTTACATCCTCTCTTGTTTTCCCATTTGCCTCCTTAAATTCGTTTTATTTTCATGTTTGCCTAATTACCATTAACATACATGAGTATAATCTGCATTTCCATAAAAGAGAAAGGTTGGCCCTCAATCTCAAAGAATATAGCACCAGGTCTTATTTTGTGCTTAGTTTTGTGTAAGCAATTAATTCCCAATTTATTTTCACTGTTCTTAGTTAATATCTTTTGTTATTGGATGAAATCAGTAATAGTTTCGTGACTTAAATTCTATTGTTGACTTATAAACAAATATAAATTGTGTATTAATTATAACCATTTGGAAGAAGAACTACTAGGATTCTTTAAGTATTTATTTGGCTCTATTCGAAAACATGTTAGCAAAGCCAGCCCTTATTTAATTCCAAACTAATTACCAGATTTCTCAAAATCATTGTTTGCGTAACTGTATCAGTTAATTTTATTATTTAAACAAATAATTCGGCCTAACCTTTGTGATAGAAGGAACTGTTAAAAAGGAGGAATTTTTCGATGTATTCAGTTAAGTGAATAAGTTATGTTTTAATAGCAATTTCTGTAAATTAAACGTCAAACAATGTGTAGTTTCAGTACCTATTATTTTGAGGATATATAAAGGCCCGATTTTTGGTCCCGAGTCAGTTAGTCCACGGCCGATTTTCAGAGGGCAGTAGCAACAATGCATCAACTTAACAGTGGAATTAGTGTAACACAAATAGGCCGTGGGTTAAAACAATGACAGTGTCTGTTCAATTTATTTGAGAATTAGTGTCACGTACCTTATTATTCTGCAAGAACTGTGAATTGTGCAATTAGGTATTCATTGCTCATAGATGCTCAACAGCAAACTACTGTAGCAGTATGGTTATGTTTGCCTGCAACCTATTAATGAGGCTTAACATTTACCAGTAGTGTACTGGCCATATAACCGTGTAATACTGGGGGTTTGTGAACACTGAAAGTAAAGAACTGTGAAACGTAACTGTGCAACTGTCAGATACTTCATTTACAGTAGTCAGTGTTGAACTTCCACCGCCGGCCGGGGTGGCCGAGCGGTTCTAGGCGCTACAGTCTTGAACCGCGCGACCACTACGGTCGCAGGTTTGAGTCCTGCCTCGGGCATGGATGTGTGTGATGTCCTTAGGTTAGTTAGGTTTAAGTAGTTCTAAGTTCTAGGGGACTGATGACCTCATAAGTTAAGTCCCATAGAGCTCAGAGCCATGAACCATTTTTTTTTAACTTCCAGCCACCCAGACGCGTTGTCTGTGGTGAAAGGTAATGACTGATATTTGATTTTACCGGCGCATTCTCATATATAGATAGTTGGTCAAATGATAGATAGATGGTCAAATGGTCGGTGAGCCTTAACTATATGAAGATGGTATCTGTTCTTTCGGACATATCCGAAAGAACAGACACCGTCTTCATATTTAGATGGTTAAGGCTCACCGTCCATTTGACCATCTTCTTCTGTGCGGATGCACAGAGAGTGACCGAGCTCTTACGGGAATCGGCAGTAAAGCCGCGAGTAATGAGTATAATGGGCGGGGGCACTATGAATATAGTACGGGACAATAAGTTGCGAAAGTGTGTCTCAAGGGAGGCGTGCCAAAGATAAGTCCCTGCAGTTACACTGTCCTCTGTGTCCTCGGTGGCTCAGGGGACCCCGCCGACGACGGTAACCCCAGATTTCTTGTTGTTGCCCCAGACATTTCACTACCCTCTTGCTAAGCACCATACACGCATCTGGCTTCGAGGACAGGCTTTAGAATACCTCTTTCAGAGTGGTCCGCATACAGTCCTCGACTTCTGACACAAAGTTGTGACAGCGCATAGCACACTCACCCGAAAACCATCCTACCGACGAACTTTTGCCGGTTATCTTCACGGCGTCTTCCTTGACCCCCCTCAAAGTTGGGGTGTACCATGCCTACCCGTCACATGATGCAACACCCTTATCCACGTTCTCATGCATCGACCAAAAAAAAAAAGTTATATTTTGTTGTATTTAATGTTTTTTCTAATATTTTTTGTTTAACTAACAATCATTTGTATATGTTTAAATGGTACCTTGAAGAACTGTTGCATTGCGTACATATAAGTACTGTTAGTTTGTTCAATAAAGATTAGTGAAAAAAAAGGGATAGAGCGTCTGCCATGTAAGAAGAAGATCCCGGGTTCGAGTCCCCGTCGGAGCACACATTTTCAATTGTCCCCGTTGACTCATATCGACGCCTGTATGCAGCTAGGAGTATTCATTTCATTGTAATTGAATTCCCTAATGCCCGCATCTCGTGGTCGTGCGGTAGCGTTCTCGCTTCCCACGCCCGGGTTCCCGGGTTCGATTCCCGGCGGGGTCACGGATTTTCTCTGCCTCGTGATGGCTGGGTGTTGTGTGATGTCCTTAGGTTAGTTAGGTTTAAGTAGTTCTAAGTTCTAGGGGACTGATGACCATTGATGTTAAGTCCCATAGTGCTCAGAGCCATTTGAACCAATTCCCTAATGGTTTTCGAAATGGAATAGCCCATGCGTCTAGCTCCAACTACCATTCCGCGTTCAAAGTCTATTAATTCCCGTCGTGCGCTCATAATCACATTGGAAGCCTATTCACATAAATCACGTGAGTGCAAATGACAGCTCTGCCAATGCACTGCCGTCTTATATCACAGTACTAGGGCCAACTGCATTTGCGAATATCACTATCGCGTGGCTTGTGTCACCTCGGTGTGCGTGCACTGAGCATGTCAGTGAGCTCACGCGTTTGTCGGCGAGATCTGCCTACACCGTCTTCCAGTTTAGGTCATTGTGTTTAACTAGACATGGAGTTTTCTTCTGAATGTTTCCAATTATTGTCTTTGTAATTGACCGAGAAGAACAGATCCAGCTCACATGCTAAAGGAACTGGAAGTCGTGCATTCCTTCATCTATCTTGGATCAACCATCTGCAGCACAGGAAGTTGCGAAGATGAGATGAGAAGATGGATCACGCAAGGGGGAGTGGCTATGAAGACGCTCACCAAGATCTGGCCTAGCAGAGCAATAGCAAATAGCGCAAAAATCCGTCTAGTTGAAACACTCTTGTTTTCTGTCTTCTTTTATGGTTGCGAAACATGGACACCCAAGGCCAGAGATAAACAGCGCACTGATGCGTTTGAGCTTTGGTGCTGGCGTAGGATGCTACGCATAAAATGCACCGAAAGAAGAACAAATGTGTCCATTATTGAACAACTCGATTTCTTCAGACGCCTTTCTTCTCGAGTCACCGAAACAATTCTCTAGTTCTTTGGCCATATTGTGAGAAGAGATGGAGAAAATCTAGAGAAAATAATCTTGCAAGGAAAGATCGAGGGCAAGAGACCAAGAGGAAGAGCAGCGAGCAAATGGATAGATCAAATCGAGAAGATCTCCGGTCTACCTCTTCTGCAGGCACTAAGAGAAGCTGGTAAGCGTCCGGGATGGAGACGTTTGGTTCATGGGGTCACGACGTTCAGCATTCAGCACGACTTGTGATGATGATGAATATAATACCTTTCATTACAGGTATTCTCTAACATATGTGTTCTGGTTTCAAAGGCCTGAGATATAGTTGCTGCCATTGTTCCCAAACTATGTTTTTTTCTGCCGCCATATCCCGTGAAGTCTGCGGTAAATTCGACCAAGTTGCAAGCAGTTTCAGTGAATTTATTGGATTTTTTCATAACAAGGGCTGAACATTTTGTCATAATCACAATCTGTTAAACCTTGGAGGTCTACTGTAGGTGATAAGGTCAGCTGATAGTTTTCTAAGAAAAATCAAGGAATGATTGCTTTTATTTGCGCTATATATTTTCTGTCAGTGGTAATGAGTTAGGCAAAATACTACATTTGGGTAAGGCCAGTGTGCTGATGCGTTCAAGCGTCTGAATGATATTCGATTCCCTTGTACTGTTCCCTATCAGAGCAACTGTTACTTTTCCTGTCATTTCTTTGGAGGTGACATCAGTATGTTTTTCTTTAATTTCGAATCCAACAATACCATTTCAACACGTTTTGTAAAGGGATGTAACTTTGAATCTGAGCTTCCATTGAGGCAAGAGAGCTGTGTTTTATGATTGCTCATAGTTGCACCTACAACTTCCTTGTAACAGTCATGCACTAACGTGTAGTCGTGTTGTGTAGATGCTGACTGTAAGGATTAATGGTTCTAAAGAGATGATGGAAAATATCGTTGATAAAGTATAACCCGCTCTAACAGAACATTAGATTGGGAATGCATCCATAAGACATTCGTCTGCGCTACACTCTGGAAACTATTTGGGATTGATTTGGTAGCAGTAAATCTATTGTTGTGGAAATCTCAAATGCTGTAACTCGCTCCTTAGGTACTGATGACAGACTTTATCGAAGACTTTCTCTAAATCAATGTTGAGTAGCCCTAATGTTTTTGCCTGATGCTGGCATGAGAAAAAGCTCGTGTCCCTTAGTGAACAAATTCCATCGATGATAATTTTGTTAGGTATGCTGCACGTCCGCCCCGAGGATGTCTGGAAGGACTTGTTTCAATCTTGCAGCTATGACACGAGATATGATTTTCGACTCCGTATATAACAACGTATCGACCTAAAACACATAATTCTTTGTGGTTTCCTTGTCTTGAGAAGGAAAGCGATTATTCCGGATTCTTTTTCAGAATATAAGTGTCTGCAGTGTTGTTCCACCCTCGCTACCCCGTGGCATCTTTCCTGATGATCGGTCAGAAAGTTTTACAAAATTCACAGGAGATACTGTATACTCCTAGGTTCCTTTGTTTTGGCGTGCTTTTTTATAATATATTGTATTCCTTCTTCAGGTACTGGTTGTGGGAAAGTAGTAATACAGTCAGGAGACTGTACACAGCGTGCTACACATAACAATCCAGGGAACCTTCTTTCTCCGTTTGTTTGCGAACGGTGAATTTTTTTCACTCCATCACTTGTAGTATTCCGCCGAAACATAAACAAGCTCATAACGCACTGACGATAAAACAAAAGCAGCCATTTCTACATATGGTCGACAGTGAAGAGAAGGCTAAAACACAGGTTGCGGAACACTTTCAGGTCACGAAGACTATCTGTCAACGATAATAAGTTGAAAACAGACAATAGAGACTAGTCTGGCAAGCTGTCTCACTCAATGGCAATAACAAGGGCATGACGCCAGCCAAACATGAAAAAGAGGAAGTTTCGCTGTTTCAATGGTTCCAGCACATGCACTCATAGTGTTGTTCGGCCCCATGCTTCAAGCAAAGATTCGTGTAATCGCCCAGAAAAAGGGAATTTCTGGGTTTGTGTGTTCCGAAGAGGCATAAAATCAGTGCTGTTGGTGTCTGTGGAGGCACGTAGAGTAAACGAGAAAGATGCCAATGATTGGGCTCGAGAATTTCAGTCTAAGCTCTCCCATTTGTATCATCCAATAGAAGTGTTTAATGTGGATGAAGCCGGCATTTTTTGTGACTTGATTCCTGAAAAAACACTAAACGTCATGGCTAAAATGTCATGGAGGAAAACACAGCAAGGAGCAACTGACGGTGGTCTTTTGGTGTAATTCAGATGGTTCTGAGAAGCTCAAACCATTAGTGATTGAAAATACAAAGATCAGCGGTTTTTAATGACAGTTTATTAAATGACCAAATCTCTCTTGAACGTTCAACAACAAATGGTTGCGAGGAGGAGAAATGTTTTCCTAACTTTGGACCACTGCTCGGCACATCAGTTCGAACATTGAAGTTGCTTTCTTAGTAGCGAACACCACGAGCGGTTGGGTCAAGAAATAATTGCCTCAATGAAGCGTAATTACAGGCGCCGAGTTGTTAAGGCTGCCATCAGTGCAATCGACCTACAAGAAACATTTTCCTATTGGAATGTGCTGCAAGCTGTTTGCAACACAGCTGCTGCTTGGGAAGAAATAATAACAGACACCATAACTAACTGTTTTAAGAAGGTCTGAACAGCAACTGATAACGCCGCTGAAGGGGAAACCGATGGTCCAGCATCTGAATTTACTGATAATGCGGATTATCTTTGGATTTTGATGCTGCACTTCTACAGGCTTATACTAGGTTGGTGCCCTCTTGTACCGTCAATATGGAAGAATGGACGGAGGCAGACGACAACATCTGTGCTGCTCAAGAACCAGTCATCAGTTCTGCTAATGACGCGGAAGAGCTTGATAATGCTTTACTATCATTTTCTGATGAGAAACATGAAGATAGGACGCCGCCACTCCGCTCTGAAGTTGCAGCTGCAGTTGCTGTTCTCGAGAGATTTGCTGCCAGTTCTGGTGTCTCCATGGCATTTTAGGCTGCTCTGGATGTGGTATCTTCTTAGAGTGCCATAATGTTACGACCGACAATCCGACGAAAACATTTAATGATTTTCTGCATATTAATGTACTGAAGTAAAATGTGTAACCGATAAGAACTGTTGTAAACTAAAACCTTTCGCTATAATTAGAACCTAGTGTGTTACAGAACAGTACATTTGCTAAGATTATCGTTTCTTCTATTACATGACGCACTAATTCAATGGACACAACATTGTTTCCAATATCTATGTAACTGTATTGTTTGAAAAAGAAAATTATGGCAAGTATTTGACAATTTTTGTGTCTACATACACTTTCTCAATTAAACAAATGCCAGAAATACTGTTGTACATATACAGTGTACCGGTAACTATTTTTATTTTCTCTTGCATCTCACGAAAATAGAGAACCCTCATTCGTTGGTAGCTATAACAAGAAAAAAATTGAACTCAATAGTCGCATTTCTTTTTTAAGAAAAGAAAAACTCGTTAATTCAAACGTCATTAAAACGAATTCGCTACTTTTTGGTCCCTTGAAATCCGGTTAAACGAGAGTGTGCTGTATATCATTTTCAGAAAGTCTTGGATTGAGAAAATAAGTTTCCCCAGCTTTAATATAACACTTATGTATGATACGTACGTCGTCTGTGTTGGAGCCTGTGTAAACAAATATGGTCTACAATATTCCTGCCAGCCCTCTTTTCTCAGTGGTGTATTCTACAAGTTATATTATATACAGCTGTCAGTCCCCCTTTTCTGGAATTGTTAAAATTACACAATTCTGCAGTATATACACCCTTCCTGATTTTTAAATGCAATATGATTATGAAAAATAGCCTGTACTCTAGCAGAGCAATGTAATCAGATGTGTAACACAGATTTCAACCAAGAGATAGTCTACAATACACCTATAACTCTTCTTTTTTAGTAGAGTGTTGCTCTTTGATACTGCCTCATCTACATCTACATTTATGCTCCACAAGCCACCCAACGGTGTGTGGCGGAGGGCACTTTACGTGCCACTGTCATTACCTCCCTTTTCTGTTCCAGTCGCGTATGGTTCGCGGGAAGAACGACTGTCTGAAAGCCTCCGTGCGCGCTCGAATCTCTCTAATTTTACATTCGTGATCTCCGCGGGAGGTATAAGTAGGGGGAAGCAATATATTCGGTACCTCATCCAGAAACGCACCCTCTCGAAACCTGGACAGCAAGCTACACTGGGATCAGAGCGCCTCTCTTGCAGAGTCTGCCACTTGAGTTTGCCAAACATCTCCGTAACGCTATCACGCTTACCAAATAACCCTGTGACGAAACGCGCCGCTCTTCTTTGGATCTTCTCTATCTCCTCCGTCAACCCGATCTGGTACGGATCCCACACTGATGAGCAATACTCAAGTATAGGCCGAACGAGTGTTTTGTAAGCCACCTCCTTTGTTGAAGGACTACATTTTCTAAGGACTCTCCCAATGAATCTCAACCTGGTACCCGCCTTACCAACAATTAATTTTATATGATCATTCCACTTCAAATCGTTCCGCACGCATACTCCCAGATATTTTACAGAAGTAACTGCTACCAGTGTTTGTTCCGCTATCATATAATCATACAATAAAGGATCCTTCGTTCTATGTATTCGCAATACATACATTTGTCTATGTTAAGGGTCAGTTGCCACTCCCTGCACCAAGTGCCTATCCGCTGCAGATCTTCCTGCATTTCGCTGCCTCCTGCCATTAATAAATATCCCACTAAAACCTACAGTCTTCAGCAGTACATACATACCATCCTCGTTTTGAAATGGACTTTACTTACGAAGAATAGTCAATTCTTCAACATAACAATGGAATCGGATGCTTAATACAGATTTTCACATACTTTACAGGTAAAGTATTAAATTTATAGGTGGAAAGAGCATAGTTTATAACCTTTTTACAATAGTAGTTGTATGAAACGAGTAGTTCTACACAGGTCAACCTTCGTGCGTCATTGCCACCCCAGTAGACAATTGCAGAATGACAGTAGTGTTATATAAATGTTTTATACTTGAAAGCAACCTGTCCTAATATGGTATTACCTAAATTTTTGACAGCAGTCGAACCATTAGAGTACAAAACTTTTTTAAAATTTAAGTCATTTCCACTTTGCGACAAAAGTGTATTTCATTATTTAAATAAAGCATTATAGTAATTATTAAATGACGGGACACCGACAGAGGAGTCCTGACTGTTAAGATTGTGGGTCTGACATGTCAGCAGCAGCGGGAATCCCTATTTCGGGTACAACACTGTGATACCGGCGGCATTTGCACAGGCCCCATCTTTGGCCATCTCGAAGTAATAGGCTTTAGAATCTGCAAATGTCTACCTCTAATGCAACGTAAAACATGCAGAATGTCCAAAACACCAACTTATCTTCTATGTCATCCATGTCCACAGCATCACGGAACTTAATGTGCATAGAGTAAAATTTAAAAAGCCAAAATTATGACAAGTAACTTAATACTATGCAAATTCTGAACAAAAGTATTAGTTGCTACCCTAAGTCATGGAGATGCATGAAAATATAATGTGAGCGATTTTTACAACACAGCTGGATGGGGGATTGTAACTTATCTTTTGTATGAATTAATTTGAATCTATTATCACTAGCTACTGTATTGTAATGAAAGTAATTTATTTCTTGCGTTACAATCTATCACTTTGCCAGCTGAGCTGTAACTTTCGCACGTCTTTATAGCCTAGATGGATGGGTTTTACCTCTCCACTGGTGGGCAGTGATCTAAGAGGAAAGTGACTACAATGTCGATATCAGCATCAGGTTTCGTTAATCACTCATCAACCATATTTTCCAATAATTTTCATTTTTTATATTTTTTCCATATTTTCCATATTTTTAAGTATTTTCCAAAATTTTCCCGTAGTCTATGTGTAGCTAGACAAGAATATTTATGTTCTTATTGCTAACCCTACCTAGTTTTTAGTATACAATAGTGACTCAGATTCCTCCATCAAGCTAGAGAGAATATACAAAATGTCTGCAAGGTATCTCCTTCTTCTTTCTCTTCCAAATGTCCATCCAGAAAAAATTTTCCATGACCACAATGATAACTGCCAAAGCCAATCATTATATACGCTGAAACACGCATGTGAATTGTGAATATCATTACTGCTTCCTTGGTAGTCCACCTCTTGTTTACAGAAGTCGTGGTTTGATTTTGGGTAGTCACACAGCTCCATTTCGTTAAAAAATCAAAGCAAAGTCTTGCATTGTATCTGTATCCATAAGGTGATCATCTTCACGAAGTTCATGCAATAGTCTAGACAGCTTATCCATTGGAAAATGCATTTTTAACATTGGTCACCTCCACTTTATACGACATAGCCATATATCATCGAAACAATTTCCAGCGCTTCCCTGCTAAATTTCTGTTCCAATATGCCTATGATGATGATAATGATGATGATGTTTGGATAGTGGGGCGCTCAACTGTGCAGTCATCAGCACCTGCAGAAAGACCCAATTTTTTTACACAGTCCAATCTAGCCACTTTCACGAATGATGATGAAATGATGAAGACCAAACAAACATCCAGTCCCCCAGCAGAGAAAATCCCCAACCAGGCCGGGAATCGAACCCAGGACCCCGTGATCTAGAGGCAGCAAGGCTAGCTACTTGACCACGAGCATATGCCTATTGCTGATGGTGCAGTACGACACAGGTGTAGGTGAATATAGTAGTTCTGTCTTGATACCATGTCTCTAGAATGTCCCTGCTCTCCATTATTTAAAAATATATATAAGTGGTATCACCCCTCTACATCTAGTGGTTACTTTAAAGTTGTACAGCCCCTACCGCAAATTCCGATTACTCTCTCTATATAATTCCCTCTATTTCTTTTAGTGTATGTGTGGTATTATCCCTCTCCTATACATCCAGTGCTCACATTAAAGTCCTAAAACTTATGCTACGAATTGCAGTTACTCCCTCTCTATAAATATAGACATTTTGTATTTTCATTTCGTGTCTTTTTTTCAATACTTTTTTAATATCTAACAAATTTATTCCATATTTTTCATATTTACGCCAGTTTTTTTTCACATTTTTCATTTTTCCATGTTTTATATGTAAATGTACAGAGGCATTAGTGTTTACCTACCAAGTTTCTTTAGTGTCTAACACTGATTCGAATTGCCCCACAAACCCAGAGAGGATCTGTAATACGGTCTGCAAAATCACTTGTTCCTCTTCTTTTTCCTGTGTCAACCCAGAAAAAATATTCCTGTCAATACTCAGTGATAATCGCCAAAGCCAACACTTATACACACTGAAACACACATGAACTGCATTGAAGATGGACTGCTAACTCTAGCTGTCCTAAATACAGCTTTATGTTTACTATAGAGGGCCAGTCCAAGTCCCCTACAAAAAAATGGCTTTGAGCACTATGGGACTCAACTGCTGTGGTCATCAGTCCCCTAGAACTTAGAACTAATTAAACCTAACTAACCTAAGGACATCACACACATCCATGCCCGAGGCAGGATGCGAACCTGCGACCGTAGCAGCAGCGCGGCTCCGGACTGGAGCGCCTAAACCGCACGACTACCGTGGCCGGCAAGTCCCCTACAGTAATCAGGATTGTGAAATGTGGGATGCGGTGGTGAGGATCTGTCAGAAATTCGAAAGTGTTAAAAAATATTACTGTCAGTTATCCGTTTATTAAGCAAAAGTACATAGTTGTCTTCCTCAGGATGCTGGCAGCTTAGGCGAGCTAGTGCAGTGCACTCCTGGCCAGCGGGTGCTGACGTGTGTACACCTTGAGTCTCAGAGCGGCAGTGACGGCTCACATACCAGTCTGTTACGTCATGGCCTCGCGGGATTAGCCGAGTGGTAGCCGGCACGGTAGCTCAGCGTGTTCGGTCAGAGGGTTAGCAGCCCTCTGTAATAAAAATACTGAGTTAATCGATCAACTACGAACTTAAACGGATGTCTTACGACGTCCGCCCCGAGCAGGTGCAACGAACGAAGGCGAACAAAATGAGATTAAAAAAAAAAAAATCGGTCTAAGGCGCTGCAGTCATGGACTGTGCGGCTGGTCATGGTGGAGGTTCGAGTCCTCCCTCGGGCATGGGTGTGTGTATTTGTCCTTAGGATAATTTGGCTTAAGTAGTGCGCATGCATAGGAACTGATGACCTTAGCAGTTAAGACCCATAAGATTTCACACACATTTGAACATTTTTTGTTACGTCATGGGTAGACAACGAACCTGATAGCGCCACCAACACAGCCAGCATGGGACAGTGGTCTGAAGCTCTGCTAATTGATCTGCCGAGTGTTCTCATTGATGTTGTAGATCAACATTCAGTAAAGGTGCCCCCCATTCTGCTTGGAGTGTGTGCAGCTAGGCAGAGGATCACCACAGCCACCTGTTAGGAGAGAGATGCTGGCAGCATCGGTGTAGGCTGCACGAACCAGGGCGAGCAGCAGCAGTGGCTCACTCTTATGACGATGGATGAGATCTGCTGGTCAGGACTCCAGAATGCCAGCCAGATGGTGACATTCACAGCGTCCCATCATTCTCACTGCTGCAACTCACAGTGGCTAAGTCTCCCCAACAGGACCTGGTGCTCCATGGAAGTTCGAAGGCTACTAGGTGAGTAGAGGGTAGACAAAACCTTGTCTCCCCTCCTTACAGGACCACTGTAACTGAATAGAAATCCGCTAGGATAGGAGTAGTATTTATGCTGCATGCGATCGTGTCCTCTCGTATGTTGAGGCAGCAATGACATCATGAGTCCTGGTTTTCCCGGTTGGTCAACTCTCTTGGTGGTTTTATGATTTCTCAGCTTCACTTTTCAGATGCTCGTTTCTGCTGCATTGGTAAGTGAATAGTTGTTCTTAGGATGGATCTGTGCTTTCTTGTGACACTCTGTGCAGTCACCATTGTGACAGCATCTTTCTGTTGCCATTATTTCATCGTGGTACATTCGCTTACTTGAGCACTTGGCCAGTTATGAGTGTTGCAAAACCTTTCACATTCACTGCCATTCGATCAGCGTTTCTCTGTTGCTGGCATTTCGCCGGACATTGACTCTTTATGCTCTGCTTCTGACGTTGCCACGGAAGAACTTTGACAATTTTGTAATGTCTACCTGGAATATTATTCTGGGATGTGACATTCTCCCCTTTCTTTAGAAAATTCGCCTCCACTTTTACTGCTTGGAGTATATCTGTAATCATCTCGTTATATATATTTTACATCAGTGATTATACACTGTACAATTTAATTATCCTTCCACTTTCACGGAACTGAATCACATGACCCTTGTATTGGCTCTTAATCTTATAACATTACATTCTACGCTCAGTCCATTGGATTAATCATCTTGACCTATATCAAAAGCATTACTTACACAATATTACATTTATAAGTTTATATACTAGGTCAACAAACAATCTTTAGCTCCATTAACAAACTTGTCGTCGGATATTTTGTGTACAGGTGACTCTGAGCGGTGTGAAGACAACAGTTTGAAGTAAAAGTTGATAACACAAATCGTAAAAAGTGCCACTACAGCACTGGAAGATGTAACGCATATAGTGGATATGTTACGACATTGTCTATCAAAGTATTCCTGCACATGCTGGGGCATTTTCTCTGCTGTGACTAGTTCCTTTTGTGTCGCTACAAGTTCCTCTAGCAAGCGTAGGATGTCTAGATTCAAGGTATTGTTCAAGAAGGTTAGGTTTTAGGTTCGCAACCTCTCTGGACAATACAACATAAGTTGTGTCCACTTAAGTATATTGGTGAACGGAGATAGGAGACAGAATGTTGTGCCCACTATGTCACTTGTCGTACCATTTATCAGTATTCTGCTGTCCTACAGTTCCAGTGTCATCATGCTCTTTGGTTTCCCATTTTCGTAACAGTTTATGATAAACATTTCTGATGAAAAAACTAGGTAGACTCAGTGTGGGCCTAATCGCTGGAAATGAGAACACGGGGTTTACACTTCCCTTCAAAATTCAGTTGCTTTGGTGTGTCCCAAAAACAAATGTACCTCTCATGCCTGCGCGCCAGTCTGTGTCATTCTACTTGGACACATCGTAATACCTTCCCTTTGATATTTCCATAAGTCTTCAATGACCGCAGAACGTAAGCTTCTCTTTGTTCTGAAATTACCAATAGTTTCCTGATCGGTACCTGAGAGAAAGGAAACTTCATCACTTTCACTCTCTCCTCCAAAAGGCGAGGCTACATCGATTAAACAACACAGCCAGAACATACAACACAAGTAACCTTCGTTCTATCCCCTAACAAAACTTATCAACAAAGAGTTAGAAAGAAAACAAACGCCTTAAATCCCATGATGTATAGTAGAAAAAATGTTTTATTTACACCCCTCAATAAACTAGGCAAAAGCCACGTGGGGTAGCAATGCAGTCTCAGGCGTTTTGTCACGGTCCGCGCGGCTCCCCCCGTCGAAGGTTCGAATCCTCCCTCGGGCATGAGTGTGTGTGTCGTCCTTAGTGTGAGTTAGTTTAAGTTGGATTAAGTAGTGTGTAAGCGTAGGGACCGATGATCTCAGCAGTTTGGTCCCATAAGACCTTAAAACAAATTTCCAAATTTGCAAACTAGACACAAAAATCGGTGTTAAACACAACTATAAAAAATAATCCAAAAGTTGGTCATAATCCTAGCTGTCAACGTGGTTGAAGTGAATATGATCCCATGTGCAGTTTGTTTATTATTGGCTGATCCATTCTTTACTTTCCTAGACTTAGTATTCTGTACCGCAAGTGACGATGTCATTGACTGACCCTGTATTGTGACATCCCGATGTGTTGTCCTATCAATTCCTCATGCTCCAAAGCTTTTATGTTTGCACATTTCACTTTTTGCCAAACGTCTCACAACCGTTTGGCAAACTTCTCTGACGATTCAGCATCGCTTCCAAGCTTCGGTTTTATCACTTCGAAAGCTGAAGACCTTTTCCTACCGTATGTTACCTCATATGGCAAAAGGCCAGTAGCTGTGTGGGTTCTGGAATTACATAATTAATGTACACATCCCACTTGCCATGATTACTGTCCACATTATAGCTGAATGTCTTAAAAATCGCTTGGGGAAGTCTCCTATTGGCTTCAGGGGAGCAAGGGCTTGTCCTCAGCTTGTGACTGAGAGACAATCGACATATCAGATCAGATACAAAATTAGTGTTCTGATCTGCGATTAACTTATCGGGAATGCCAATTGTGAGCAACTGATTAAGCTAGACGATGTGGCCGAGCGGTTCTAGGCAATTCAGTCTGGAACCACGCGACCGCTATGGTCGCAAACATCCAACAGAACGAGATGGCGCAGTGATTAGCACACTGGACTTGCATTCGGGAGGGCGACGGTTCAATCCCGCGTCCGGCCATCCTGATTTAGGTTTTCCGTGATTTTCCTAAATCGCTCCAGGCAAATTCCGGGATGGTTCCTTTGAAAGGGCACGACCGACTTCCTTCTCCGCCCTTCCCCAATCCGATGAGACCGATGACATCGCTGTTTGTTCTCTTCCCCCTAGCAATCCAATCCAATCCACAAGCATCAAACAATGAAGACATCCATTTGTACTTCCTCACATGTTAATAACACAGTATGCTGATCAACTGCAGGTATCAAAACTTCTGTATCTGTATTGGGTGTGTGTGTGTGTGTGTGTGTGTGTGTGTGTGTGTGTGTGTGTGTGTACTAAGGACGCAGGAAGAATGTAACAGATGGAAATAATAACGTTTGGAGAACTTACCTTATCCTACTTCAAACACACCCAGCCGTTGTGCTATTTTGAGTATGTGCGTGAGTTTGTTTCTCTCTTGGCCCCCAAACCTTTCCCCCTGGACCTAATGCAGGTGGATACATCTCTCAACTCTACCCGCAGACGTAGCCCAGTTGTATCCGCATCCAAACGCAACCTGAGACTGAAAGAGAATAAATCTGTCCCCGGACACTACCCCAGATGTAATGTGGGTGGATCTAAATGCAGACACTACCTCAGGCCAAACGTAGATTGCTCCACCTCCAAAATACATCCCAGACATAATGTGGTTGTATCCACTTTCGACTCCTGTACCAAACCTACTCTGGACAGTGAAGGCTACAAGAGAAACAGACACACGCACACACACGAAATAGCGCAACTGTACTATGTGTGTTTTACAACACGATAAAGGCAGTTCCTCGAACACTATTACTTCCATAGGTTAAATATATCCTGGATCTTTAGTCTGTGATTCATTTGATGATACCGCTATCGTTTTATGCAACCCACAATGTTGTATCTGACCTTCCAAGACGACGCGTGAGATCTTCATATTCACTCTCTCACTATACGCAAGCTATTAGTCCTACAGAAAAAATGAACGGGACCTTTTCATAGGAAATTTAATGTAGTTAAATTTTGTACTGCCACATATATTGCTGGAGACCATGGTTTTCGATTTATTGAGGAAAAACGCATTTGAAGGTTACTTTTGAACGTTTTCTTGAGTAATTGAAAAACAACGGGGTCTAGCGGAAACGTACCCCAGTACAAAGTTTAACCACATTAAATCCTACAAAAAGGTTCTGTTCATTTTTTTCTGTAGGACTAACAGTCTGCATGAAAAGAAATCACAACATCAAGAAGGGTTGTGCGACATAAACGGAAGCTGGTAAGCGTGTTTCTACATCTGAAAGATGATGTCTATTCAGATTTCACACCAATCTCATTAGAGTGCCGCTAGCAGCGCCACTATGAGGATGCAGATCAGGTTTGCTTTAAATACAGGCTGTAATAGTCGTGAACGTTAATTGTCTTTGCGATTGGTCGTGGTGAGTTCATCTTACCCAAGAATACCTTTAAATCGGCAAAGACGCCATTATCAGCAACTCATAGAGTTTGAATGAGGTCGTGTAATAGGGCTACAAGCAGCTGGAAGTTACTTCTGCGATATTGTGGAAAGTCGTGGCACGAATGTAGCCACTGCACATGAGTACTGGCAGTGGCAGACACGAGAATGTATGGTCGCAAGAAGAGCAGGGTCCAGACATCCATGTGGCACTACAGAGAGGGAATACCATCGTATTCGGCATATTACTGTGGCGCATTATACTGCATCTGCAGCATCAATTTGAGCAGCAGTTGGCACCACAGTGACACAACTAACTGTTACAAATCAGTTACTTGAAGGACAGCTCCGACCCACACGCCCTGTAGCGTGCATTCCACAAATCCAAAACCACCACCATTTGCGACTTATGTGGTGTCAAGCGAGAGCTCACTGGAGCGCAGGGTGGAGATCTGTTGTGTTTTATGATGAAAACAGGTTCTACCTTAGTGCCAGTGATGCAGTGTGTTGGTTAGAAGGAGGCCAGTAACCAACCTGTCTGTGTGCTAGACGCGTTGGACATAAACCTCCGGCTCTGGTCCGGGTTGCGATTTCGTATGGCAACAGGAGCATTCTCGTTATCCAATGCACCTCGACTGCAAATTTGTACATGTTATGCTGCCATTCAGGAAGAGCATTCCAGGAAGTTTTCCCAAAAGGATAACGCTCGCTCACATACTGCTGTTGTAACCCAACATGCTCTACAGAGTATCGCCATATTGCCTTGGCCTGCTTGATCAGCAGATCAGTCTCCAATCGCGCACATATGGGACATCATCGGATAAGAACTCCAGCATCATCCACTAACAGCATTAACCATTCCATAACTCTATCTGGAAAACTGACATCCGGCACCTGTGCCAAACAATGCATCCACGTTTACATACTCGTATTCAACATTCTGTCGATTACACCGGTTATTAATATACCAGCATTTAACATTTGCAATGGCTTATCTCACCATGTACATTAACGTGTGATATTGCGATACCAGCCGGAGTGGTTGAGCGGTTGTAGGCGCTTCAGTCTGGAACCGCGCGACCGCTACGGGCGCATGTTCTAAACCTGCCTCGGGCATGGATGTGTGTGATGTCCTTATGTTAGTTAGGTTTAAGTAGTTCTAAGTTCTAGGGGACTGATGACCTCAGATGTTAAGTCCCATAGTGCTCAGAGCCACTTGAACCATTTTTGATGTTGCGATAATAATCACTTAAATTAGCTGCAGTTTTTCAGTATTCTGAACATTATTTCCATTTGTTACAAACATCTTCAGTTGGATAATTTTGTGTTATCAACATACGATAAAATGCAGATGGGTGTCATCAGTGGTAGGTGATTATGGATGTACATTTTGTAAGTGTCGGTAAACACAAAATTTTATTTAAGTTAGCTAACGTTAAGATTCCCCATCCACTGCGACCCATTTATGTTGTACTGTAGATAAGGGTTGGCTCTGACAGAAGTGGAACATCTACTCTTGCTGACACTTTTGTAGATTCTCACTTGCTTTATGGAGAATCCGAGGCAGTATTGGGTGCTAACGAAACTGGTAGGGTAAGCAATAAGAGCAGAAATATTCTAATACATAGAACGTGGGAAAAATGGAAAATATGCAAAACAAAGAGAAAATAGAAAAAACATTGAAAAATTTATTAAAAAATTGAAAAAATCCAGATACGAAATGGGAATATAGTATATCAGGATCTAAATAAAGGGAGAAATCGAAATTAGTGAGCTAAAATGTAGGTCTTCAATGTAAGCACTGTATACAGGGTGAATCACTTAAAATTTGAACCACATATATTGCGGAAGTGAGAAGTGTTGTTGATTTCCAGTTTGCACAGAATGGATTGGTAGTCAACGACTCGTGTTCCTAGCCAATAAACAGGTCGTAATATTACTTAGAAAGTGTATTTTTTGTGAAAACATACACTTCTTAATGGAACAATGCCTATTGACATTAACAAATTAAAAGTGGGCTAAAGTAGAATGTCAGTGGTGCCTGTTGCATGGTTCTAGTGCGAATTTTACGAGAGACCGTATTTTGAAATGTTTCCGCACTGACACTTGTACAGCACCTGTGGTAGCACACTCTAAGGAACAGCACAACCAGCAACGAGACAACTGACCATCAAATGTTATGTTCAAAACGACCACCGGTAGCAGCAATATACGCTTCCAGTCTCGTATGAAACGATTGCTGCAACACATGCTAGCACTTCAGCGAAGATGTCCAAGCAGGCTGTAGTAATGCATTGTGGCATGTCATTGGGTGTAGTTGATTTGTCCCTGTAGACAGCATCTTTCAGGTTTCCCTACAGAAAAAGACTACGGGCGTCAAATCCGGGGAATGGGCCAGCCAAGGTACAAGTCCCCTGCGTCAAGTCCAACGATTTCGAAACAATTCTTAAAGACATTCTGTAGTACTTCGTGCACTATGGTCCGGACAGCCATCCCACTGGTCCACAGGCTCCTCCTAGTCTGCAAAGGAACGTCTTCTAGCATCTGTGGAAGATGGTCTGTTAGGAGGCTGCGATACTTCTGGATGTTCAGCGTTCTGTCTATGAAAAACGGACCTGTGAGCAGATGGTTCACTATCCCACACCACGCGTTTACACTTCACGAGCGCTGATGTCTCACCTGGTGAAGACAATGGGGACTGTGAAAAGACCAATAGTGCATGTTGTGGCGGTTTATCTGGCAGCCGGCCGGTGTGGCCGTGCGGTTCTAGGCGCTTCAGTCTGGAACCGCGTGACCGCTACGGTCGCAGGTTCGAATCCTGCCTCGGGCATGGATGTGTGTGATGTCCTTCGGTTAGTTAGGTTTAAGTAGTTCTAAGTTCTAGGGCACTGATAACCACAGATGTTAAGTCCCATAGTGCTCAGAGCCATTTGAACCATTTTTACCTGGCAATGACTGGTAACTGTGGCTTCATCACTAAACAAGATACATAATACATCTGGAGTATCCTCTCGTAATGCGCATGTATGGAACACGTTTCTCATAATCGTTACCATGCGGATGTTCATGGAGTGAAATGTGATAGGGATGGAATCTATGCCAATGGAGAATGCGTAGCACACTTGCCTGACTCATGCCACTTCCTCTTGCGTTAACGCGGGAGATAACGTGCACACCAACTGCAACAGTAGTAAGAACATTAATTTCCCTATCTTCTGTCATCACTTGTTTCCTTCTGTTACGTTGTCTAGGTGTTACACTACCACTTTCACATAACTGGTTGTACAGGTTCATTAATAATTACCGAGATAGTTGACGTCTATTCGGATGTCTTGTCGCACACACCGTACAAGAATTTAACTCCATTCTTCATGCACTCTCCATACACCATGAGCAAAATGGCTCTGAGCACTATGCGACTTAACA
The DNA here is from genome assembly GCF_021461395.2 of Schistocerca americana. NCBI lineage: Eukaryota > Metazoa > Arthropoda > Insecta > Orthoptera > Acrididae > Schistocerca > Schistocerca americana. The sequence goes on along the minus strand of NC_060130.1, from coordinate 746,640,737 downwards.
TCTGAGGTCATCAGTCGCCTAGAACTTAGAACTAATTAAACCTAACTAACCTAAGGGCATCACACACATCCATGCCCGAGGCAGGATTCGAACCTGCGACCGTAGCTACACCATGAGCATGTTGGCTTTCTCTACACTGGTAAACCGTATCGTCCACTCACTACTTACTGCTTGGACTGTCACACACTAACTGACTAGCAAGACGCAATGCACTACAGGAACACAAAAGCACACTCTAAACAAAAATTAAACATCATACCTAGCAACTGCACAGGTTGAATGGCACAAACAAATTTCAGGGTGGCAACTTTTCAAAATACGATATCTCGTAAACGACTCGCAGTAGAATCCCGCAACAAACACCAATGACATTCTAATTTACCGTACTTTTAGTTTTTTTAATGACAATAGGCATTGTTCAATTTAGAAAGTGTATATTTGCACATATATATATATATATATATATATACTTTCCAAGTGGAGAGACAGGAAGACTATCAGGGAAGTAATAATGACATTTACAATTCATGTGCGTGTTTTAGTGCATAAAATGATAGACTTTAGCTGTTAGCGTTGTATGTTGGTGGAAAATATTTTCCTGGGTGGACATATGGTAGAAGAACAACACACCTTTCAGATAGTTTGCATATTCTCTCTGTCTTGGAGGGGAGACTCTGAATTACTGTTGAATGCTAAAGAAACCAGGTGGGGTTAGCAATGAGAGCACAAAATATTCTTGTAAGTTACACATAGAATATGGAAAAATTATATAAAAATACCTAAAGATATGGTAAATATGAAAAAATATAAAAAATAAAAAATGTGGGAAGATATGGTTGATGAGTGACTAACGAAACTTGATGTCAATAATTGCATTGTTGTCAATTTCCTCTTAGTTCGCTACCCACCTATGCAGGGTAAAATACATCCACATAGGCTATAATGACGTGCAGACGTAATAGCTCAGCTGGTAAGATGGTAGATTATAATGCAAAAAATATGGTTCTTCCATTACAATACAGCAGCTAATGGTAACAGACTCAAATTAATTCATACAAAAGATATGTTACGATTCCCTTAACCAGTTGGTTTGTAAAGCTAATGCAAATTATGTCTTCATGCATATCACATGATGCTTTGGACATGAGGAACATAGAAGGTAAGTTGGTGTTTTGGATATTCTGCATATTTTACATTGCATTAGAGACAGACCTTTGCAGATTCTAAAGCCTGTTACTTGGGGATGGCCAAACATGGGGCCTGTGCAAATGCTGTCTGTATCATATTTCTGTGCCATAAACCAGGATTCCCACTGCTACTGACACGTCAGAGCCACAATTCTAAGTCAGGGCTCCTTTGTTGGTGTCCTGTCATTTAACAATAATTACTATGATGCTTTATTTAAACAATCAAATACACTTTTGTCGTGAAGTGAAAATGACTTACATTTTTAAAAAGGTGTGTGCTCTAATGGTGCGATTGCTGTCAAAAATTTGGATATTATCATATTAGGGTACATTGCTTCCAAGCATAAAACATTAATCTAACACTACTGTCACTCCGCAAATTGTCAATTGGGGTAACAAGGACACTTCACAAAAAATAACTGGTAGAGGATACTGGAAATTAAATTGTAACATGGTTCAAATAGCATGGTTAAAATTAGAATTAAGAGCTTGTTACCAGTCGTTGGTGAACCAGAAACTTTTTTTCTGACATGGTTGATTGCTGTGAAAATCTCATGAAATCTGACATCCAGAAAATAAATAAAAAATGTAATCTGAAGGTTAAATCAGGACAGGAGAAAGAACATCGAATATTGCTACCTTCTAACTAGTGACCATTAAGAGAAAACAGATAATCAGGAAGATCAAGCAAGCAGTTTTTAAAAAATATGCCAAAGGAGAATTTTAGAGCTGCAGAAAATCCAACTAGAGAGAATGTCATCACATACAAGGATTACAGGCACTTACCAGATAAGTGGAGCATTTACCAACTTACAAGAGAACGAAAGAGATGTAAATAGAGATGTATAGGTAATATCATATCTGCAGATTGAAACGAATATTTTAGCTGGGAGTCGATAAAAGATCATTTCCAAAGGCTGTGTGGAGCACAACCATCTGAAGATACAAGATGAATATAGCTGTTACAAGGTTATATGTATTATTGTTACATGAAAGTATTATTACCAGCCCGCGTCTCGTGGTCGTGTGGTAGCATTCTCGCTTCCCACGCCCGGATTCCCGCGTTCGATTCCCGGCGGGGTCAGGGATTTTCTCTGCCTTGTGATGGCTGGGTGTTGTGTGCTGTCCTTAGGTTAGTTAGGTTTAAGTAGTTCTAAGTTCTAGGGGACTTATGACCACAGCAGTTGAGTCCCATAGTGCTCAGAGCCATTTGAACCATTTGAACCAGTATTATTACCTTCTTACAACCAGTATCTGAAGAACAAATAGATGCTATAATTAGTTGGGTAAAGCAGGTTCTGAGACAATTTGTCACTGCAGATTACACACATTCAGAGGCTAACTTGATTGATTTATGACCCCCTGCCCCTTCCCATAACCCATTGTTCTGCTGAGTGGATTATGATCCCCTGGAGCGATTTATAACCCTCACAGGAAATCTGTCCTTCTGAGAAACCCCCAAATTTCCCCTCACCTCTCCCCCACCACTCAGAAAATCTTCAACCCTCCAGTAGTGGGGTAAAGCAGTTCTGAGACAATTCGTTATTGCAGGTTGCACACATTCAGGGGAAAACTTGATTGATTTATGACTCCCTCCCCCTCCCCTTAACCTATTGTTCTGCTAATTGGATTATGACCCCCTAGGGTTGATTTATGACCCTCAGATAATCTGTTCTTCCAAGAAACTCCCACCTCTTCCCCTTGACCTCTTCCCTTCCACCCCTCTGGAAACCTTCAAACTTCCCCTGTCTCCCTCACCATTACAAGTACACTTTCAGGACTTTGTTATTTGAATACCCCCTCCCACTCTGTCAATTTAATTGACTAATTAATTAAGCCAATAAACTAATTAACCTCTACCCCACTGGGAAACAAAATGTCTTTTTTTGTCTGTTGTGTCCTGCATCACAGGACTAGTATATTAAACTCATTTTTGGCTATTGACGGAGTGCTAAGAGCATGCTCTACCTCTGTCACACAATGCCTCCTCACTTTCGAACTCTCTCTTAAAGTAAACAAATATCTCGTCACATACAACATCTCTCAAGGTAACAGCACAGAGAAGTCGTAAGCTGTATGAGGTTTATCCTATATATTACTTTATAATTTCCATAATAAAACTGATTTTATTATGTGGATCATCTCTTCCTGTGTAGGTGGGAGATTGAAATTTTGTTAAAAGATTTCACCACAAAAAAAACGCCAGACCACCACTACAGCTCTCGAATCATATCCATGGTACTGTCGCCCTCACTACCGCCCACGTAGCAGCACATCATTGATATCAAATTGACAGCCTAATTAATTAATTTGATCATGAGAGTCCCTTTGCATGGTGAGTAGCCTTTTCCTGAAGTAGGTTTAGACTCTCCAGGTAACTATTACAGAATTTCCCATGATGTCTCTGTAGGCTTCCCATACTCTAGGTATGCACTTCCTCCTATACCAAAGTAGGGGGTGCATCGTGTAGACAACCTCCAAGATAGTGTACCCTGGGCAACACCGAGCGAGGTGGCGCAGTGGTTAGACACTGGGCTCGCATTCGGAAGGACGACGGTTCAATCCCGCGTCCGGCCATCCTGATTTAGGTTTTCCGTGATTTCCCTAAATCAATCCAGGCAAATGCCAGGATGGTTCCTCTGAAAGGGCACGGCCGACTTCCTTCCCCATCCTTCCCTAATCCGATGAGACCGATGACCACGCTGTCTGGTCTCCTTCCCCAAACCAACCAACCAACCTGGGCAACAGACTGCTAAGGCAGGACGGTGAGAATTCTACACTACTGGCAGCCATACTAGATCACTATCTCATGGCTCCTCAAGACAACAGCACAAGAAAACAAACTACAACAAAGGCTCTTCTCAGAGCCAGACAAAGAGTATGAAGAATTTTGGACAAAGTATTAGTATTTTACAAATTAATGTAGAAGGACTGACAAAAGTCAAATGTGACTACTTGAGGAAATTGGCCACAGACCAAGGCACTGGTATCATAGCCCTCCAGGAATCCCATCTAAACGAAGACATTATGGCAAAGGGAAAGGTTGCAGGTTGCAAAATGATAGGATACTTGCCATCACCTACACATGGCTCTATCGTGCACCCCAAAAACAGCGTTTCTGTTATTAAAGGAGTCTGCTACCAGGTGATCACTGACGGAAGTGATAACTCTGGAGCTGAGTGGCTTAACTGTTGTCTCAGTCTCCAAACCACCGAACATCCAGTGACCCACCCCACTCTTGCCATCTGTACCCCAGCCATGCATATATCTACGTGATTTCAACGGCCATCACACAACTTGGGGTTATACAAACAGTGATATAAATGGAGAAAAATTAGTGGAATTGGCAGAAGAAGAAAAAACTGTATCTCAGCTACAATGCCAAAGAACCGAAAACCTTTTGCTTCGGTAGGTGGCACACTGACACTAATCCTGACCTGTGTTTCCCCTACACCGATGAAAACACACTCCTCTTGAGTCATACAAGGAAAGTTCTACAGTAATTCCCAAGAAGCCAACATCGCCCAACAATAATCAAAACTGGACTGGAGATACCCATAATAAATTCCATTAACAAGCCAAGATGGAATTTCAAGAAAGCAAACTGGAATCAGTTGACAGCAACCTACGCTGGGTAGCCCCAAAAGCAGAAAACTGCAAAAGATTCGTGGGAGTCATAATTGGTGCAGCCAAACGTAATATACCTCGAGGGTTCAGGAAGCAATACATCCCTTGCTGGGATGACACAATAGAAAACTAGTATGCAGAACATCAACAAACTGAAAACCCTGATACTGGTAAAATAATACTAGAACAGCTAAATGAAGCAAGAAAGCAGAAATGGATAGACATGATGTCTAGTTTAAATTTCACTCATTCAAGCAGAAAGGCATGGTGTTTATTAAGAAAACTTAGCACAACAAACAACGTCTGCAATCAGCAACCAAAGATTACGCCATCAGAACTGGCACTACACATAAAATCAAGAGCTGAGAAGGTCCCTGTAGACACAACCATGAAATAGAAAGTAAAGAACGAACTCAATGAAGTCAATAGGCACCTCCATGATAACACCACACTATCAGAACTATTTTCTGAAATAGATATAAATGAAGCCATCAAAACATTGAAAATGAGAAAAGCCACAGGACTGGATGGCATATTTCCTGAATTTATAAACCACATATGGGAACATGGAAGAACTTGGCTGAAGAAGTTCTACAATGATATGCTCAAGACCAGAACGGTGCCTCAACAGTTCAAGATTGCACTCGCATTAGCAATCCTCAAATCTGAAAAGCCAGTACATGACCCCACAAGTTAGCTGCCAATTGCACTGCTGACCGTGTGCTTCAAACTACTGGAATGACTCATCCATAACACAATACAAGGAATAATAAACAACATAAACCCAACATATCAGGCTGGGTTCAGAAGCAAGCAGAACTGCTGTGAGCAGGTCCTAGCCTTGACATCCTACATTGAGGCTGGATTCCAAAAGAAACTAAAGACATCATTAGCCTTTGTTGATCTGTCAGCAGCACATGGCACTGTGTGGCTAGATGGACTCCTGCTGAAGTTAAAAAAGCATGTCGCAAGTAAGAAACTGAAGACACTTGTAGGAAATATGTTAACCAACCGCTACCTCAAGGTTAGTATTGGATAAAAACAGAGCAAGTAATTTACCTTGAAAAATGGGCTCCCCCAAGGGTCCGTCCTAGCACACCTACTTTTCAATCTCTACACCAGTGACATGCCAAACACTGCTAGCGCAAAGTTTTACTATGCCGTCGACCTTGCAATAGCCGTACAAACCAGCACACTTGAGGGAGGAGAACCTATATTATCTAGAGACTTAGAAATTCTCAACACATACTACAAAGCATGGAGACTCCATCCAAATGCAGCAAAGACAAAAGTCTGCACGTTCCATCTAAACGACAGAATTGCAAACCAGCAGTTAAATGTCAGCTTCTGCCAACAAAAGGTTAGACATAATTTTCAGCCTATTATAACTTGGTGTCGCACTAGATCGGTCTCTGATGTATAAAAAAAAAAAAACTTGGAAAAAACAAGCCAAAAACTAAAGACCCGAAACAACATCATAAAGAAAGTAGCTGGTACAACATGGAGTGCTGATGCATCGACTCTACATACTACAATACTTACGCTGGTGTACCCAGTTGACGAATACTGTGCTCCATTGTGGCAACATAGTGCCCACATGAGGAAGCTGGACGTACACCTGAACGAGTCAATGAGGCCGGCCGGGGTGGCCGAGCGGTTCTAGGCGCTACAGCCTGGAACCGCGAGACCGCTACGGTCGCAGGTTCGAATTCTGCCTCGGGCATGGATGTGTGTGATGTCCTTAGGTTAGTTCGGTTTAAGTAGTTCTAAGTTCTAGGGGACTGATGACTTCAGAAGTTAAGTCCCATAGTGCTCAGAGCCATTTGAACCATTTTGAGTCAATGAGGATTATTACGAGCACGTTAAAATCCATCCTGGTCCCCTGGCTGCGCACCATCAGCAACATCCCACCACCTGAACTTCGACGCCAAGAAGCAATCGATCGAGAATGGAGGAAACTACACCACCCCGACTACCCACAATGCCTCCCAATTCATTCATACAGTCTTAAACAACTCTCCCCCAGACCGTTTAAAATCTCGCAATCCACTGTGGCATAATGGAAGGAACGATAAGAAGGTCGACATTAAAGAAGAGTGGCACAAGAGGTGGAATGCTGCAACAGTAGCACATCGAGGTACCCAAGACCCAGCTGCCACCCTACCAGGATTTCATCTGCAGAGAAGGGAGTGGAAAAGGCTGAACAGAATAGGAACTGGCCACGCCAGGTGCAACGCTATGAATGACAAGAGGGGACTCCGAGGTTCTCCAGCCTGTGATTGTGGGGCCCAAGAACAAGTTGTTCAACATATTGTTAGAGATTGTCCTCAGAGGAAGTATCCTGGACCATATAGTGACTTTCTTAATGCTACTCCCTCTGCTGTTAGTTGGCTTCAATCATTAGATATTGAACTATGATTAAATGTATCTGCCTTTTTTAACTTGCAATTATATCAATCAAAGTAATAATATTAAGTTAGTAATTTTTACAATTTAAAAATGTGTATACAATTTGTGTGAAAAAGTAAAACTAAAGTATATGTAAATACTTAACTAGATACACATGTAAAATTAAATTTTATGTACTTGTCAATATTTGCTGTTGTTGCCATATGATAAATAAATAAATACCAAAGTGGGTGGTAACCATCATCAAATAGCTGAAGAAATTAAGCACTAATTGTGTTCTGTCTCTCGGTCGTCTTGTCATGCTGGTGGAATTAAGTCACTTAGAATTAAGGTATGATGCTCCTGAACTACTCCTGCTGTGACCTGTCGGTCTATGGGAGCAGTAGGTGTTTCACTCTCATCTCTACCTCCACAACACCTCTGCCCCTGGGTCACAGATGGCTACTATGAACCAGTCCTCCCACTGGAGGATCCACCTTCAGAAAAAGAGCACATCTCCAGACATAAGGCGTGATATAGCAAACATCTCCAGACATAAGGCATGAGGGACCCACTTCCGAAACCTATCCCATATGCAATACATTGTGGGTCCATCTCTAGACACAGTTCCAAATATAACACCTGGTGGATCCATCTTTGAACCCTATCCTGGATGTAGTCTATTGTGGATCCACCTCCAAATGTTTTCCTGGAGATAATGTTTAGTGGATCCACACTCAAAAACTAAATTGGGTTTACTCTGCATCATGGGAACCATCTGTGGCACAGACATACAGAAATTAGAGCAAAAGTAATGCAACTGTAGAATATGTGAATGGAAGTGACTGGATGCTTTCGAGTACAGCGCTGTATCATACCATCCAACTAATGTGCTGTTCTATGTTATACATAAGAGTAATACTCACTATCTCCCGCCGTCCAATGGACATCTGGCACACAAAATAGGCTGACAGTGGTGATCATGTGCTGTCATCATGGATCTTTAGAGTATAAAAGGAGGTGTGATAAGCGCAGTAGAACCCCTTGGATGGTTGTTATTACTGGAGACTAGACAATCTCATTGTAAATATTGGTATATAGATTAAATCAAATATTATGTACTTTAGCTGGATGAAACATTTTGCGAGGAGTATTTCGCTAATTGAAGAGCTGTAGCACTGTCGAAAATAATGTACAAGTGGTTGAAATCGAGACTTCGCTATTGGTAATAAGCATGCAGATCTTCTATGTATGTGTGTAGAGCTTCAGCGGTGGATTGTTGCAGTTCGGATACATAACCTGCTACCTATTCGTCTATAAATGACGCTGCCAGGGAGACACACTCTGTAGCTAGAGAAGGGAAACTCTTATGGCCTAACATGTTACCTGCAGTTGACACACTGTCAACTAACGAATAACTTGAAACTTCCTGGCAGATTAAAACTGTGTGCCCGACCGAGACTCGAACTCGGGACCTTTGCCTTTCGCAGGCAAGTGCTCTACCAACTGAGCTACCGAAGCACGACTCACGCCCGGTACTCACAGCTTTACTTCTGCCAGTACCTCGTCTCCTACCTTCCAAACTTTACAGAAGCTCTCCTGCGAAACTTGCAGAACTAGCACTCCTGAAAGAAAGGATATTGCGGAGACATGGCTTAGCCACAGCCTGGGGGATGTTTCCAGAATGAGATTTTCACTCTGCAGCGGAGTGTGCGCTGATATGAAACTTCCTGGCAGATTAAAACTGTGTGCCCGACCGAGACTCGAACTCGGGACCTTTGCCTTTCGCGGGCATGTGCTCTACCAACTGAGCTACCGAAGCACGACTCACGCCCGGTACTCACAGCTTTACTTCTGCCAGTACCTCGTCTCCTACCTTCCAAACTTTACAGAAGCTCTCCTGCGAAACTTGCAGAACTAGCACTCCTGAAAGAAAGGATATTGCGGAGACATGGCTTAGCCACAGCCTGGGGGATGTTTCCAGAATGAGATTTTCACTCTGCAGCGGAGTGTGCGCTGATATGAAACTTCCTGGCAGATTAAAACTGTGTGCCCGACCGAGACTCGAACTCGGGACCTTTGCCTTTCGCGGGCAAGTGCTCTACCAACTGAGCTACCGAAGCACGACTCACGCCCGGTACTCACAGCTTTACTTCTGCCAGTACCTCGTCTCCTACCTTCCAAACTTTACAGAAGCTCTCCTGCGAAACTTGCAGAACTAGCACTCCTGAAAGAAAGGATATTGCGGAGACATGGCTTAGCCACAGCCTGGGGGATGTTTCCAGAATGAGATTTTCACTCTGCAGCGGAGTGTGCGCTGATATGAAACTTCCTGGCAGATTAAAACTGTGTGCCCGACCGAGACTCGAACTCGGGACCTTTGCCTTTCGCGGGCATGTGCTCTACCAACTGAGCTACCGAAGCACGACTCACGCCCGGTACTCACAGCTTTACTTCTGCCAGTACCTCGTCTCCTACCTTCCAAACTTTACAGAAGCTCTCCTGCGAAACTTGCAGAACTAGCACTCCTGAAAGAAAGGATATTGCGGAGACATGGCTTAGCCACAGCCTGGGGGATGTTTCCAGAATGAGATTTTCACTCTGCAGCGGAGTGTGCGCTGATATGAAACTTCCTGGCAGATTAAAACTGTGTGCCCGACCGAGACTCGAACTCGGGACCTTTGCCTTTCGCGGGCAAGTGCTCTACCAACTGAGCTACCGAAGCACGACTCACACATCCTTTCTTTCAGGAGTGCTAGTTCTGCAAGTTTCGCAGGAGAGCTTCTGTAAAGTTTGGAAGGTAGGAGACGAGGTACTGGCAGAAGTAAAGCTGTGAGTACCGGGCGTGAGTCGTGCTTCGGTAGCTCAGTTGGTAGAGCACTTGCCCGCGAAAGGCAAAGGTCCCGAGTTCGAGTCTCGGTCGGGCACACAGTTTTAATCTGCCAGGAAGTTTCATATCAGCGCACACTCCGCTGCAGAGTGCAAATCTCATTCTGGAAACATCCCCCAGGCTGTGGCTAAGCCATGTCTCCGCAATATCCTTTCTTTCAGGAGTGCTAGTTCTGCAAGTTTCGCAGGAGAGCTTCTGTAAAGTTTGGAAGGTAGGAGACGAGGTACTGGCAGAAGTAAAGCTGTGAGTACCGGGCGTGAGTCGTGCTTCGGTAGCTCAGTTGGTAGAGCACTTGCCCGCGAAAGGCAAAGGTCCCGAGTTCGAGTCTCGGTCGGGCACACAGTTTTAATCTGCCAGGAAGTTTCATATCAGCGCACACTCCGCTGCAGAGTGAAAATCTCATTAACGAATAACTTGTTACTGGGGTAATAAAAATAAATACCTGAAAGCTATAGTTTGTGGGTGGCCTGACAGGATTGTGGATACATATCATGGAAGATAAAAAAGAGACATAATGAACATCATCTGGTATGCAATAAGAGCATATACCTATGGGGAAAAACTCTGAGCAGCAACAGAAATCAACTCTGTACACATGTCAACTCACTGTTGCAAACCCTTACACGATAGAGTGAAAGTAAAATGAACATGTAGAACTGCTTGCAGACTTTAAGTTTCCATCAAGTGCAGCACTATATGAGCCTAAAGACAGGCTCTCTGATGGATCAGAGGAGTACACGGATTTGCTTCCAGACTTCGAGTTTTCAATATATCCATCATCTGCACCACGCACTGAGGCTCATATAGGTGCAAAGCAGCTGTTACTATACTTTTCATGATCGTCCTATCCAAAATGGATGCATGTGGATCATTGGGGAGAGAGGAAGTCTTAGAACTTTTTAGTAGATTGGTGTATATGACGACCAAATATTCTCGTAGAAAATCAATCAACACATGGGTATGTCAGCAATATCACCATATACCTACGGAAAACTGTCAAAAATATGAAAAATGACATAAAATCGGTAAAATTCGAGGGGAACCTGGTATGAACACGAAAAATTTATGTGAAATATGTAAAAATTGAGGGATGTACGATGAAATGTGTAAAATCGATATCCAAGTACATTTACCGAAATTAACTGAGAATACATAAAGTTAGAGAAAAAATACCTTGAAATGAATACTGAGCGAAATCAATAAAATTGCACACTCTGGAGGAGAAGAGTGGACCAATGCTACATATACACACCTTGATAGTGTGAAAGAGGAGGCACTCTAGAGACTTGATGTCAAGGCGAAACGACAATATTATCCTGCACATGAGTTACACAACCTGACATCGGACCATGACTCCTTTGTGCAACAGGAAGGTTAGCAGGAGCAGTTGTAAACTGCGATAAGGTGGTTACATCTCCTTCGGCTGCTGATTGTGGTATGTATTTACCCATACAATGTCACTGTTTCTTAGTATGCATATTTGGTTGCCAACAATCATTTTATAGGACTGTTGTGAACATTTCATAATTTCCAAACCATAATCCGGCTTCAACTTCGTAAACAGCAGGCATCAGACACCTCAGGAAACCTGTTCAGTGTTGATGTTACAAAGAATCGATGTTTTCCTTCGTGTGAAAGGTAGTTATTTCATCATCTTACAGTTTGTGACCATAGTTTATTGAAGAGAAACTTGCAGGGAGCATATATGTCATGCCAGAGGTTTTTGAGGTACTGCAAACCCTGTGTGTGTACATTTGCTTTACGGTTGTCCTGTTTACACAGTTAGTGCAGCATGGCCTGTAATTTCAACTTGGCAAACACAGCTTCTATGTATCTGTCTGTTACTTCATAAGATGAATTTTCCATTTCTGGCGATCATTTTATAGGACTGATGCGAGCATAGCATAATTTCTTAACCATAGTCAGATGTGAGCACTGAGCACTCTGTAAAGTATACTGTGCATGTATCACAAAGAATCTATGTTTTTCTTTGATATAGAAGGAAGTAGTATTATCGTCTTAAAGTCTGTGACTGTAGTGAGTGGCATAGAAAACTTGCAGTGTGGATGTATGTCAGATGTTGGACATGTATGTCCCGCATTAGCGTATTAAGAGCGTTGCACTCTGCATAACTAATATTATGGAAACCACCTGGCTTTAACATTACATCTACATCTACATCTACATACATACTCCGCAATCCACCATACGGTGCGTGGCGGAGGGTACCTCGTACCACAACTAGCATCTTCTCTACCTGTTCCACTCCCAAACAGAACAAGGGAAAAACGACTACCTTTATGCCTCTGTGCGAGCCCTAATCTCTCTTATCTTATCTTTGTGGTCTTTCCGCGAAATATAAGTTGGCGGCAGTAAAATTGTACTGCAGTCAGTCTCAAATGCTGGTTCTCTAAATTTTCTCAGTAGTGATTCACGAAAAGAACCCCTCCTTTCCTCTAGAGACTCCCACCCGAGTTCCTGAAGCATTTCCGTAACACACGCGTGATGATAAAACCTACCAGTAACAAATCTAGCCCGCCTCTGAATTGCTTCTATGTCCTCCCTCAATCCGACCTGATAGGGATCCCAAACGCTCGAGCAGTACTCAAGAATAGGTCGTATTTGTGTTTTATAAGCGGTCTCCTTTACAGATGAACCACATCTTCCCAAAATTCTACCAGTGAACCGAAGACGACTATCCGCCTTCCGCACAACTGCCATTACATGCTTGTCCCACTTCATATCGCTCTGCAATGTTACGCCCAAATATTTAATCGACGTGACTGTGTCAAGCGCTACACTACTAATGGAGTATTCAAACATTACTGGATTCTTTTTCCTATTCATCTGCATTAATTTACATTTATCTATATTTAGAGTTAGCTGTCATTCTTTACACCAATCACAAATCCTGTCCAAGTCCTCTTACAGTCACTCAACGACGACACCTTCCCGTACACCACAGCATCATCAGCAAACCGCCGCACATTGCTATCCACCCTATCCAAAAGATCATTTATGTAGATAGAAAACAACAGCGGACCTACCACACTTCCCTGGGGCACTCCAGCTGATGCACTCACCTCCAATGAACACTCACCATCGAGGACAACGTACTGGGTTCTATTACTTAAGAAGTGTGTGTTTAAGTGCAGAAACGTGTAGATTTAGAAGTGCACATGTTTATGTTCTACGATCATTTCTCTCTTGCCAATATCTTCTTGGTACTGACCCCCGACACTACAACAGTACTTCAGAATTCATAGCACAGTTGTTTTACATAAAATACTTCAAACTCCGTCAGTCTCGAGTTCCATCATATATAAACCACATGTTTCTTCTTAACCACCTGTTATATCACCATAACACTCCCATGTCTACTACACACCGATAAAGGGTGCTAACTTCCTCGATATGCAAGCATCTGGAGAGATCTTATGCACTAGGATGGGTGCCATGAGAGAGATTGGTGACGAACAGTTTTCGCTGAATAGCAGTTTGGACTCAGCTCGCTCTGTTCCTTCACAAGACATGGAATGTAATGTCTGGTCAGTTGCAGACTAAATCGACGACAGTGTTGCAGGGAGGGTAACTCAAAGACAATATGGGGCGATCTTCTAATATCCAACTTGATCCTATGACTGCAAGAACACTATGTGACTCCTATCCACAAACGAAAAGATGACCAATCGTAATCGTAAATTCCGCTCTATTATCGAACTGCCTGCAATATGTAGATAACCTAACTGCAGAGGTATAGGACGCTGTCTCATATACTTTGGTGTATATGTCCTAGAATTAACAATGAAAGGACATACTGCACAATCATCTATCTATCTACCTATATTCGCTATCTAGTATACAGTACTTGCAAAGTAGTAAGTAGTGGAGGGGTGCTTTAGCAATGATACATAAATTGGGAATCATGGAGCCATGTCATTGTTTGGCACTGAAATTAGATGAAAGCTGGTAAAATTGCTAAAACTGATAGTACTATCAACTATGGTGCTTACTACAGTAATTCACTCCATATCGACAGTGTCTTTTCCATCCCGTCCATCCACTAGTATGCCGCTGATTACCACATAATGACTGACTGACACCACTTGTTTGAGATGGAGAGAATCTTGGTGGGAGCAACACCTTCCAGGGATGGTCAGCACCGAAACATTTCTGCAAGATGAGGAATTAATGCTGTTGGTCTTTTCAAAATGGAACACTGAGACATCTGATACCCCATCACTGTGGAAGATGAGATTATATGCTGAAGTGATCACCTTCAGACAGTTGTTTTGAAACGCTCCACAATGCTGCAAGCTCTTCCATATCTTGCGAAGTGTTTGTCAATAACAATCACCGCCTGTGTCTTTTATTCCAGCCATCCTGTGTGTTTTGAGAGCAGAATAGTTTACACCACACAATATACAGCTTTCTGTGAGATCCAATGGATAGAAACATGTTAATGTTGGTTTAGCACCTGACATAGACCTCGAAGTCTGATAGAAAAACAAAAGCGTGGATGTGATCACAGCTGTAGTCAAACACTGTTTCGATGTGTTGTAGCAAAAGAACAATATATGGAACTGCTTATGAAATAACAATACAAGAACCCTCCCCTGCAGTACAGGTGACAAAACTTTACACAGGTCCTTGGAAGTGACTTCGAGTAGTGGAGTGGGGAAGTGGTGGAGTGGAGTAGGTCCAACAGAACTTTCTTGTAATGGTGTGAAATAAGTCAGTTGGTCCATGAACCTCAAGATGAACACACAAAATTTGATATTCCCACCAATAAATTTGAATGTCCCGCCATTTTTAAATTTCCTGCCAAAATTTCACTTTCCCACCCTTTCAAGGGGAAGGGAGGGGGAGGGGAAGGGGCCCATATGTCAGCTGGGGCAACCCACAATGTCATCAGGGGTGGGGATAATTAATTGATCAGTATACCAGTTTCCAGGTGGGGGAGGGTAGGTGAGGGCTGGGGAATTTCCCAGAGGGGGAGGGGCTAATTAATTTATTGATCTGTTAATTAATCAATCAAATTTCTAGAGTGGGTGGGGGCTATTCGAATAACACAGGCTTGAAACTGTGCTTGCATTGGCAAAGGCGAGGGGGGAGGTTTAGAAGTTTCCAGAGGGGTGCGGGAGGAGGAGGGGGAGGGATGGTTGGTTCTCAGGAGGACAGATTATCCCCAGGGAGTCATAAATCATGCCTCCCCCCCTGGTGTCATAATCCATTTAGCAGGGCATTAGGTTAAGGAGAAGGGGAGGGGGTCATAAATCAATCAAGTTTGCCTTTGAATGTATGCAACCTCCACTAACAAATTGGTTCAGAAACCACTTTATGCCACTACTGGCATAACGAAAAGCATGCCAAAGGACAGGAACCCAGAGTGTATGGTATTCCTTGTGAATTCTGTAAAACTTTCTGACCAATCATCAGGAAAGATTTCACATAGATAGTGAGGGAAGGACAACACTGTGGACAGGTGTATTCGGAAAATGAACCCAGAATAATCACTCTAGTTTCCAAAAATAAGAAACCACAAATAATTATGGCAGCATCATGTACAAACATGTATCTGCTCAACATCGATTTAGAAAAAGCCTAAAGCAGCTATCAGCAGAGGGACACTAGTGGCGCCACTCGTGAAGTCACGAGTAACGCCGTTAGCTTCCTGATGGTTCGGTGCATTGTGTCTTATGGGTAGCGGCAGGAGCCTATTAGTAGACGGCGACTAGCAGCGGCACTGATCCACTAGCTGCCGGGCTCGGCAACAGCTCTTTCCACTTAAGAGTTGCCGAAGCCGGTCATGGAGCACTGCGGTTGATGGAGCCTATTAGCCGAAGGACGCTACTGGCATCATTGTTCCTCCTATGGACCTGTGCACACATAGGATACGTCACTTGAGCGCATGCTGCCAACCCGATAGTCCTTCAGTATCTTGTTGTTACAATACAGTGAACATCGTGTATGGTGCAGTGCAGTTCAACAGTTTTTAATAAATAAATATGAAAACATAAAACAAGCTACACAGAGAAGTGAGGGGCATGAATAAACTGTTCGAAAGTACACTAAATAAAAAATACATATTTTCTGAGGTTGAAAGGAAACCTGTGATCTGGGACACCACGACAGAGGCATACACTGACAAAACAAAGAAACTGTGGTCTTGATACAGTACTGTAAAGAATCTCATTCCAGAATTCGAGGTGAAACCGGTGAGCGAGAAAATTGTTTTAGATGAATTTTATTCTGATTTCAGTACCTCAGTACAGATATACCTGTCACCACAAGATCTGGTTTGATGTTATTTTCATTACTTTCAGTCGAATGTCAAACACGTAGTATACAACGTAAGTAACAATGAACAAGCCAGAATGATCACTAAGATTATTATTCATGAAGGTGTAAGCGCAAACAATCGACTTTCTATGGCTCCCTCTTTGAATTACAGTGTTCTCTTAGTCCGCGCTTCTTTTTAATATATCCCCCGACCACGAGCACCACGGTATGCGGAACAACAGGTACCAAGTGACATTCATGGGTATCCATCATTCGTTGGATAGACCTAGCAAAGATATTACGGATTTCGCGATGTTTTTATTTTCTTATGTCAAGATAAAATTTCGCATTTGCTTTTTTCGTGAATTTAGCTGTAATAGACAAAAATTCACAGCCAAACTACTTTCTTGTCAGATATATTAAGTAAATTAAAGAAAAAAGAGCTTCCTGTAGGACTCTAAATTTATTTAAAAGAAATCTGAAAGATTACGTATGCTCCGTTTTCACTGTGTTTTATGAGTATAGAAGAAGTCTTATTGTTGATTATGTCGTGCAACAAACAAAAAGTAAACACAATCAACGAAATAACGTGAGCAATAGGTAATTAAATCGAAAATTTACAAACTTAATTGAACTATGTGCATCGAACAAGTGCCTGGCCTTGACAGTCTTTTTAAATGTGGGCCATTTGCTATGGGAGAGCACCTGTCTCACTCAAAAACTCGAACGCACTTCGTTTCCATATTCTAGGTCAAATAAACCTTCAATTGTCAGAGTGTCTTCAGTTTGAAAACTGTCCCTCTTCAGGACGAAATTGTGAAGAACACAGAGGACTCTAACGATACCTACACATAATTTTAAATCTACATTTAGAAGTCGGTGGAAAATCCTCCATCCTTCATCAGCAATAAACACAAACGGCATACGCTCTGTCATTTCCGTAAACGATCCGTAGGGTGAAGATACATTTAATGTGTTTTCTTGAAAGTATAACATTTTTGAAAATTTTAGAAGCAACTTATTTTCCATTGAAACGTCCCCTTAGAACAATTATACAAGACTGTGCTTAAACCGACACACAATATTTTTAGCGCAACGCAATCTGACTTTCAAAAATCCCTACAAAAGAATGGCCCTGACTAACATTAACCTATACGTTTCACAAATCACTTACCTCACCAAAAATCATCGTTACTCGAACTACTGCAATACAGCAAGCGCCACTACTGCCAGATAAATAAAAGATTCAAACTACGGAAGGCACTAACTACTGATAGGCATAGTCAGCAAATGAAAGATTTTAATAGAGAACAAACAATGTATTTACCTTAATAGTCATAATATATATAGCAGTTCATGACATCCAGTCTTAAAAATTTCAAAACTCCGCCATCTTTCTCCCCACGTCCACCACTGCTGGCGGCTCACATCCAACTGCGCAACGCTACGCGCTGTTAACATCCAGCTGCCGCTGCCCCACACTACAATGGCAGACAACAATGCAAACTAGCCACAGACTGCACACAGCACAACCAGTGATTTTCATACAGAGGGCTATGTAACGTTGCCAATAAGAAAACATAAACAGCCTACTTACACCATATACCCCACGTCAACAAAAGAAATTTGAAAGATGCATCAAAAATTGCTAGAAGTAAAACAGAAAAATTGTCTTTGTAAGTGTAATATGATGGCCCACTAGCCACAGGCTTCACAACTCTGATGTGTCTACTGTCTATGGCAGCCATAAAATAAGGGAAAATAGCATTTAATAAAATTATGTAACAATCTCTAGCCAGAATCTTTCATTCAGTTTAGCAAAGCAGATGGTTTCAAATGCTCCCACATAACTTTACATACTTGTGGAATGACGACAGAGATGCAAGTCATTGTAGTACCTAAAGCCAAAATTTCTGAAACAATAATTATATCACTCAAAACAGGTTATTGACTTTTTTTAATTTCTAAATAAATAGGAGGGCCTGCCCTAAGACTTACTTAGTTGTTTGTTTCTGGCTATCTTGTTTGCCACAGATTTACTGTTATTACTAGTCACAAAATACGCTACTGGCCATTAAAATTGCTACACCAACAAGAAATTCAGATGATAAACGGGTATTCATTGGACAAATATATTATACTAGAACTGACATGTGATTACATTTTCACGTTATTTGGGTGCATAGATCCTGAGAAATCAGTACCCAGAACAACCACCTCTGGCAGTAATAACGGCCTTGATACGAATGGGCATTGAGTCAAACAGAGCTTGGATGGCGTGTACAGGTACAGCTGCCCATGAACCTTCAACACGATACCACAGTTCATCAAGAGTAGTGACTGGCGTATTGTGACGAGAGTTTGCTCGGCCACCATTGACCAGACGTTTTCAGTTGGTGAGAGATCTGGAGAATGTACTGGCCAGGGCAGCGGTCGAACATCATCTGTATCCAGAAAGGCCCGTACAGGACCTGCAACATGCGATCGTGCATTATCCTGCTGAAATGTAGGGTTTCGAAGGGATCGAATGAAGGGTAGAGCCACGGGTCGTAACTCATCTGAAATAGAACGTCCACCGTTCAAACTGCCGTCAATACCAACAAGAGGCGACCGAGTGCGACCAAGGGTAGCCGCAGCCATGGTCTCCGAGCTGATAGTCTATGCTGCTGCAAACGTCGTCGAACTGTTCGTGCAGATGGTTGTTGTCTTGCAGACGTCCCCATCTGTTGACTCAGGGATCGAGACGTCGCTGCACGATCCGTTACAGCCATGCGGATAAGATGCCTGTCATCTCGACTGCTAGTGATACGAGGCCGTTGAGATCTAGCACGGCGTTCCGTATTACCCTCCTGAACCCACCGATTCCATATTGTGCTAACAGTCATTGGATCTCGACCAACGCGAGCAGCAATGTCGCGATACGATAAACCGCAATCGCGATAGGCTACAATCCGACCTTTATCAAAGTCGGAAACGTGATGGTACGCATTTCTCCTCCTTACACGAGGCATCACAACGTTTCACCAGGCAACGCCGGTCAACTGCTGTTTGTGTATGAGAAATCGGTTGGCAACTTTCTCATGTCAACACGTTGTAGGTGTCGCCATCGGCGCCAACCTTGTGTGAAAGCTCTGAAAAGCTAATCATTTGCATATCACAGCATCTTCTTCCTGTCGGTTAAATTTCGCGTCTGTAGCACGTCATCGCTAGCAGCGAGGTAACAGCTGTAGGGTGAGAATCTGTCTCCTGCATGCTGTACTGTTGTTGTACTTCGTGACAACCGAACTAATCATTCATCTTCTTTTTATTGTAGCAATATAACTGTTAACTTGTATCTGTAAATGTTTTAGCGGGATTAAAGGAAAAAGTCAGGCGACAGCAATAGACATGAAGTGCTTCACATGCAGGCAAAGGGGATTATTTACCGCATTTATAACTTTTTCTAACGTGAATTTGAAAGTAGGACTCGTACTACTGACAGCTGAAGACACGAGAACGGACTGCAGAAGCATGTGGTGCCTGTAGAGAGAACTGTAAACGACAGTGTCAGAGCTGTGAAACCTTAGGAAATGTTGGTTTCCTGTCGCCTGGAAAGCATAGAAATCGTAAGAAACCTGTAACACAAATGGATGGTTTTGACAACGATATTTTAAAGTGCCCCGTGTAAATGGTGAATACCCAATAACACAAAAACTTGTTTCAGTTAACCATGAATATATCGGCTTCAAAGATAGCGCTTCATCAGTGTAAGAATTTTAAAAGATATTGGTTTCAAATGTGTTAAATAGAGAATTTTTTGTTGAAAGAAATTATATAGGTTCAGAACGAACCACATCCCTTATAAAGATGCACAATAAAAGGGAAGAGGAAGTACAACAATGTTTTAAATTGATGAAACAAAGGGTGAATCAGTATGATTCCAGGAACACCTACTGGAAAATGAGTGATGCAGCTGGCGGTTTTAAAGTGACCATAGGAATATTTTATTGGCTAATTGTTCCTAAGAGTAAATTTGTATTTATGTGTAAGGAAAACAGCAGTGACTACCATTCGGAAATGAACGCTGTCAGTTTCATGAAATGGCTCACAACAAATCTTGCCATACCTTGCTTCGAAGTCGGTCATTGTAATGTATCACGCTAGTTATCAGACGACTGTTCCCGATAAAACACCAAGTACAAACCCCAGGAAAGCGCATATTTTGCCCTGGCTTAAAAGTAAAAATACTTTGCACAGTATGAACCATTTTTACAAGTGATGTGGGAAGCAATAGGCGACATCCCCGCATTCAGCGTGGGCACATGTTGTGCTGCATGCTAAAAAGCTTCAGGAAGAAGGCTTTGATAGCGAGTTGAAGATGGGTGTAAGCCTTAACTCATCATTGTAAATATACAATCAGATGGTTCGGACACAGACTCATATAGCAGTGAATTTGGTATTACGATGTATACTTTGGAAAAATGTAAAGTAATAATATTTCTTGGTTTTAAAGACTCGTGGTTCATAAATATATTTGTCAACATATCAGTTACATACATGGTATACAAGAACTTCCTAACCTTTGTTGATTACGAATTCGTATCCTATGTAATATGCAGAGTATAATTTCAACATATTGTCCAAGGAGAGGTTAAGCTTTTCTCAGCGTGTTGTAAGCTCTAATAACTTGTAATAATGCGGTCAAATAAATTCGTCAAAACCTTGCACACGTAACCGTCTGTCATTTTCAAAGCACTATTGGAAAATGCTTTAAAATGACAGCGACGGTTGCCTGACGAGGTATCGTGGCTTTCAATGGTATCGGTCAGCATTTCCTCGAGTTATTCGTAGAAGATAGTTAATTGTTTGCTTGCTCGACGGATTATAAATGCCATCTCTCACTGTAATGTTGAACGAGTTAGTTTTCATACGTAACACCTGTTGACAGCGAAAACTATTACAACATACTGAGCATTGTTGCAACAGTATTTTACTTTAGTCTTTTCTACTAGTAATTCTTTTCTACACATAGTGATTACACCGAACTAACGTGAAACACACTTACAATCACGCCTTATACACATTTTTAGAAATTCTATGGATTAGAAGCAGGGGGTTTACACTTGAAGTTTATTTTGCTGTTTATTACATTTTTACTTATAATGCAGTCCAAACCGCAATAAATGACAATTATTTCAAGCAGTTTCAATTACATTGTCGTTATACAGTTATAATTTTGAGAGAAATTGTATTTGACGTCTTCACAAAGCTGCGTCAGCTGTTCTCGCCTTTCGGCACTATGCAGACTACAGCTGTGAAGCAGTGGACGCAACGTCATCAAGACGTGAAGTAAGATTCTCTCAAGATAATTGACTGGAATCGGTTTTAAAATTTATTCCAGTCATAGGTTTGAGCGTATGATACGATGTACTGTAGGCAAATGAACCGAATTGTTGTCTGCAGTAACACAGTTTGGCAATGTAAACTGTGTTTGCCCATTCTCTGCTGTCATGCATGCACAAATCTCATCCGCTCCACGCTTCCCTACCATTCCTCCTCTATGGTCGGACGCGTCATCCTATGTGATGCGGGCTAGTATCCCTCGGCTAAGAGCAGTAGGCAAGCAAAGAATGGGAACAACAGATGCTCAGATGCTATCCCCCCCCCTCCCGCCTCACCCCTTTATCGTTCTGTTTACTGGTTTTCGTGTCATCATCCTTGTCCTTGAATTTCTCAGTTCTGGAACAAAGGGTTCTGTCTCCAAGGTCGCCCATGTGACATAGACCAAGAGCACTATGTATAAAATGGAGTGAAATTCAAAAATAGGCAGGAAATTGAAATTAGCCCAAGTGTGCTAGTGGGATTCCGCACCCACACACCCAATTCCTATGTGGAAGTGGGGTTGTCATCCTAAGTATAAATTGCCAGAAATTCAAAAATTCTAGATGGTGCATTGTCATTTTGCAATCCAAGATGACTGACGAATAATACTGGCCGCGTTTTTGCCAGATTTACCCCCTGAGACAAAGGATGTTAGTTTCCCCCACAGATTTAGGCCTGTCTGTTTGACAAAGGATTCCAGTTTGAGCTTTTTGACACATAAATGTGTTTTTCAACCTACAGGTAGTAACTAGTCTACTGACCTATTTTCGGTCACATGAAAAACCACTTAACAACCTGTTATTCACGCAGATGAGTAGGGACCTGCAGTCCTGGTTGTTAGACCACCTGTTCTAAGAACAGAACCAAGATGGCCATTAGGTTCACCCCTGACATTACCCACTGCCTGCCTCAAGCTAAACTCCAGCTGCCTAAAGTTTAAACAATTCCGTCCACTCCTCTGACATTAAATTTTAAGCAATTAAGTTTGGTGATAACTTGCCTTAAATTTTATTAGACTCAGTATGCCATTACAGCCTCACTGTCAAGCACCCTATCAGCCCAGAGGTGCAGTGTCATCAGTCAACTACATTTGCCCTGAGCTGTGCTGGGCCAGGTTAGGCCACAAGCACTGAGTCCCACTCATGTGTGGTAATGCCAGCATCCATCAGTGACAGATCCATGCACATAGATGCCACTTGCACACTACAAATTCGATAACCTAATGCGAAGCGGAAAGCTGTGATTCTCAATGTTAGAATGCTGTTGTGATGATGCTGCAAGACCATTAACATCAAAGCCCACATAACCCAAGTTAAAATGACAGCAATAACGAAAAATGCATGAGACATACTTGTAGTTTAACCCATATTGAAAAATGACAGAGGAATTCATGTATGTTGTATATAACCTATAACCCACACATATCTTCTGCTAGGGAACTGAAAATTCAAGAGATGCACATTCATCCTCCTGGTGGTGGACACTTGTGGAATGACTCAGAGACCAGAAGATGGGTTTAGGTACTATGCTTATAAAATGAAAATTCATCAGAAAAAATTTGTGTGGAAAGGATGGTGGCTGTTTCACTGGCAGTAACATAGCCAGCCACCGCAAAACAGGATTTTTTTAAGGCCTGCTCTGCCCTTTTCAGTCAGGCACAGCTAAAATACATTTACTGTTCGTTTATTTAATTTCATTTTTCTCTGCTGAGGTTGAAAATGCAATACTTAATTGTGGGTAACTATTCCTGCTTCTTAGCCTTTGTGATTTGGTGGGGAACTTTCTTTTCTCCCAGTCGGAACTTGGAAGGATATTGGGGACAGCTCTGGCATTTGTGTCATGGCCAAGAGAAACCTCTAAAAACCTGAAACTGATGGCAGTCTTTCCACTGTAGACGTAATGTACCATGCATCCCATTTTCTTTTGCCTGGTCCTTTGAGCTGTCTCCATACTTTATCAGTTTGGTTTTTTTGTCTGCTAGTGCATGCTGTTCAGGGGATATCAGTTTGCAGTAGTTTCCAACGACACCATTTGTTTGTGCCCCTAGGTTGACCATCTGGGATCAGGGTAATTGGTGTTCTTCTTGTGCTGCTTCTACTTGTGACGGCCTGTGAGTTGTCTTCTTTTGTGGAGTTTTGTCCTCCATCTGGTTGTGTCACAATGTCTTCTCTTGCGAATTTGCAGTAGGTCTGTCAGCTACACCTGAATCCAGTATTTGCCTCTTGCACTCATCGCACACTAAGAGGCAGACAGCCTCCTTTTCTCCATGTAGCACCATCCTAAATCAGGACTCTGCCTAATGGATGGCAGTGTCGATGTTGATGCCCTGTTCTTCTTCCCTATTTTCCGCTGCCAGGCTGCCTCTGGTCCTCTCTGAGCGCGAAGTCACTATCAAACCTCTTCTTCATATCCTTCTATGCTTCTTTATGGCCCTCTCAGCAGCTGCCAAGCCCACCTGGTTCGCCATCTTTCGCTTCTTCAAGCTGGCGCTGCTATGGCCTGCGAACACCAGCCAGCAGCGCAAGTCTACAATATAGTGCCCTCTGCAGTGGGGGCACATTGGCATTTCATCTCTGTCTCTGCCACAGGTGCGACTGTCATGCTAGCCAGAGCATTTTACGCACCTGATGGTGCTGTGACAGTGCTTCACCACATGGCCTCCACCCTGGCCTCGAAAGCAGTGACTCTTACAGTCCAACTTGCATAGTAGAACTTCCACAGTGATGGGGAAGTCGTGGAGTTTGCGCAGCTTGAAGATGATACTGGAATGACCTTCTGCTTGCACGGTGATGATTGAAATCTACGGCCTCTTCTTATTTGTCCTGTTTTGCAGCCTTACATCTCCCTAGTCACCATGTAGAAGCTCTTCCTGGACTGCATTTTAACTGCAAATCCAAGACGATCCCTGTGTGAGCACCTTGGTTGTCTTCTCTTGTTGCTTCTACAGTGTATTCTTGTTCGTTGGCTCTGCTATGGTGTGTGTAGCTACAACGCTCTTTAGCGCCCTGAAGTCTACCATACTTGCTGCCTGTAACTCGATCATGGCATCCGAGTCTACAGACCCTTCGCCAAGTTCGAGCTCACAGCACTCGATCTTCGTGCCGTACAGCTCTGCCCATTCAGTGCGTCTGCACTGGATCTACAGAGGTAGCACAGTTGTACAATCGTCTTTATCATTCTTCTCCCGTCTGTCGGCAGGCTTGTTGAGAGGTATAATCGACGGCTCATTCACTGATACAGCTTTCATTTTACCACCTCATTTGCCCACACTATGGCGTGATAGCACAACAAATTTCCATGTTTCGTGAGAACGACACCAAGACAATCTGCTTTCCGCCAATGCCACAGCAAAGGCATGACCTTTCAGCCTTGTCTTCCATCTCTATGGAGTGATCAGCAGCAACAGTGCTCTCAGCTCTGCTGCAAAGATGGAACTCGAACATGAACCGTCAAACACGCGAAGTTATATGTACCAGGCAAGTGGCAACAACACTTGAGAGATAAGTGCCTGTATATGAAGTTATGTGAATCGTAACAATTAAGATCGTATACATATGATAGGAAAGAACGCCATTCTTAAGAGAGTAGCTTTCTGTAACTATTTTGGACTACATATTTCGTGACAAAAAAAAACTCGGCTACCTACAGAACAGAGCGCAGGGCCAACTGACGCCACACGACTGTAACTGTCGCCAGCGAGATAGCACGGTACCATCTTTTGACTAAATGTCAAACAAAGAAGACTACTGAGGGTCAGTAGAACCTATCCCATCTGCAAAAACTTGCAGGTATTGTGCAGTCACCCCTAACAGCTCATGACACTTGTCCCAGATTAAGTTCCTTACTTGGTGGTAGGAGCTGTTTCCTTTTTCTCTTATTCTAGTACTCCTGTCTCCACTGAACACTTATTTGCGTCTCTCCTTAGATGGAGATGCCATCAGAAAAAGCAAAAGGATTGAGATATTCATTTTCTATTTCCTTGATTTCTTTCATGACTGTGTCCACAAGTATAATTAAAAGTAATAGGGAAAGTAAACTGCCTTGTTGAACACTTTCCTTTTTCTTAAACCATTTTAGTTTTGTTTTTTTCTAATCGCCTCCAAAATTTTACATATCGTCTTGAGTATTTATTAGTCTGAATTACGCTGGCTCAAGTGTTACATCAAAATCAATTTTAGTCATTTACCTTAAATTCAATGGTTACCCAATTTAACGTAAATAAGGTTTTCAGAATAATAAACCAAACTTCTGACAGAACAATTAGCAAAAGCTTACAGATACTGACCCATATCTTGAAAACTGATTACATTGTCAGAACAACACACTAAAAATTATCACTCAAAATTTCTCAGCAGCTCTTAAAGAACTTCTAAAATATGATTATGTTAACACATCTTATCGACTCATGACATGACTTATACTAACATCCTGCATAGAACTGTATCAAACGTTAAACAAACCTAGTTAAGAAGCTCTTTTCTAAGATACAGGGAAACTCTAAAAGGAGAATTACAGCATTCACAAACAGTGAAACTATATTACAGTGCCAAATCCACAGCAACTCTTTATCATTACCGTTCCAAATATGCTCAGAGAATCATACATGCCAGTGGCCTGTTAACATTACTCATTCATAACAACATGAGCTGTGTCCATGGTCATCCCCTTTAAATACCTAAATATATTCTCTTTCTGTCAAATGCAGATCATCCCCCTGAAACACAAATACTTTATACACAGTTGAATGGCAGTTGAGACACACACACATAGTTAACCCTGTTATACAACAAACATTCGGTATGGTAGTTCAAACAAAATTCATAGCTCCCCTCAGAAAAAAAGCACAGTCATAAATTTAGTCTTCAAAGAAGCAGAGATAATTGTCAGCTATATTTAATTTGATGTGACAGTGTCAACCTGAAACCACTAACTTGCACTATACATTTGACACAAATGTGCCATAGAAATGGAGAATTCAGTTGTGGCCATACCACAAAACATACATCACTAACGGATTGATTGTCAACTACCACACAAGAATTGTCACGCACTGCAGTCCACCATAGTACTGTCTGCCCCTGGTAGCTGAGTGGTCAGTGCAACAGACTGTCAATCCTAAGAGCCCGGGTTCGATTCCCAGCTGGGTTGGAGATTTCCTCCACTAAGGGACTGGGTGTTGTGTTGTGCTAATCATCACCATTTCATCCCCATCGACGCGCAAGTCGTTGAAGTGGCGTCAAATCGAAAGACTGGCACCAGACGAACGGTCTACATTAAACATAAACATATCATAATATAAACAACATAAATATGAACATGAACATTAAGCAAGAAATTTAAAAATTACTAATGCTTTTTACTGTGGTTAAATGCTAGCAAAATATGATGCAGAAGTTCATGTTAAGGATGCTACAAGAAAAACGTTTTTCTTACGTGGTAAGTTTACACCGTTTATTTTTTCCACTGTTAATACATATTAGCTCCAGTTGACTAACGAAAATCATAACCTAACTTCAAACACTTTCATGACAGAATATGCGTTTCACCTCATTAAAATACAAAAATAAATCATGTATTAAGAGAATTTACACTTGATTGACTCACAGCGCCCAAAATGCATCATGCATTTAAGAAAACATGGAAATTTGTGACAGAAAGCGTTTTTTAATTTATACCTCCAGTATACTGAATATAGTCACGTTCACAGCTGCAAAATATGGATAAAGTTAAGTTGAAGAGTAAATGGAAATTTTCCAAACACGTGAGAAATAACTAAGAATAGAATATGAGAAATATAAAATAGAAGTTCAGACTGTTATTGATGCTATTGAACTACTTAAACCACAAACCAAAGGTTTAGATGCTAACATTCTGAGAGGTATTGAAGAAAATAGAGAACTTTAAATAAAATGGTTCCTTATCATCATCATCAGTTATAGAAATTTGAAGATTATACCACCAATTAAATAATTTAATTATACCTTTAGTGAATAAGAAATACGAAATCAATTACACAGAAATACAGAAGAGAGCAAAAAAATAAAAGAATGCTGAAAAATAAATATAAGTGAAAGAAAGTTAAAAGCATGAAGATAAAGTTTTTAGATTAAGACCTATTGGGGCTTTTAAATGTGTTGGTAACTTACCAACATAACTCGGTGGACATAATTTTAAAATTGGTGAAGTAACACATGAAAATACAGTTGCACTAAAAAATGTGTGGCTTAGACAGTATAAATACAAAATTTGGTCTGTTGATTTATCAAAGTTTGCAAATAAATTATTTGAATCAGGATCACTATATTTTGATAAAAATCCAAATAAATTAATATCAAGTAGAGGTACTATATACAGCAACTTGATAAAAGAAATTGTTGAAGATTATTTCCAAAATTAACATCAGGTACCTCACAATTCAGAATGTGGGAGACAGGTGAATGATTACTAAAAATATACAGAGAAACCACTTGAATATGTTTGGATGAATGATATAACAGATCTAACTAATGGGTTACTGGTAATTCATGGAGAAGAATCACCCAGAAATAAAAATTATCATAATGAAAAAATTGTTATATCAAAAATGTTAACTAGTAAGTTCAACTATTTTATTATAAATTAGATTTTAAGTAATTTACTGCATAAACTTTGGA
This sequence comes from Schistocerca americana, assembly GCF_021461395.2. Classification (NCBI taxonomy): domain Eukaryota; kingdom Metazoa; phylum Arthropoda; class Insecta; order Orthoptera; family Acrididae; genus Schistocerca; species Schistocerca americana. The sequence goes on along the minus strand of NC_060130.1, from coordinate 746,612,349 downwards.
AATCTGAAAAATATGGGAAGGGTTTAGTAAATACATTAACTAACAATAGATGATTTGAAATACATCTACTGGGTTACAAGTATTGTGGACCAGACACTACAATAGAAGAAAGGTTAGCTAGAGGATGTAGCGATGCAATGGGTATCAAATTTGTTATAAAGGTCAGTAAATTACTCAATGGACAGTATTTTTCAGTACAGGTATTTCGTTCATTCCAAGCAAGTATCGATTTGTGATGTCATTGTCTGGAAACGAGTTGACTGTAATCTGAATCCATTTTTAGAACTAATGGTTTCGTTCAGGTGATAAAATTTTATAGATTATGGCATACACGTTGCAGTTTATTCACAATGGGAAATGTTAATTAGTAATTGCAAGCCATAATTTATCTGTTTAGTATAAAGGTGTTTTGAATTTTGTCTGCATGAAAAAGTGTGAATTTATGTGCGGCTTTAACTATGAGACGAATTATCACTTAGAGTGCTAAATGTGCATGTGTACAGTTCGCTGACCTTCTTGGTGAAGTTTATTTTTTTTTTTTATTTTCACCTGAATGGAGACAAATCCAGTTTCATTTAGGCTTCACATGCGATAGATACATCACGTTATTACAAAAGTGTCATTTAACCCATTAGGGAAAAATGAAACCTGAGCACTCGATTTGAAATGTGTTACACTCTAGTGCATTATCGAGCTGTCCAGTGAATTGCATACAATAGTTGCAAACACACTTGCACTTAATGCACGAAGTTGGAAATTAATTTTGACACAAGTGCTGATTTTGACAAAAATGAACCACAAGTTTATTCCAAATATCGAGGTTCTGTTTTAATTAAGACACATATCACTTTATTGATCACATTGCTTAGCAGCACTGTAATGCAGGTTAATTAATTCATTTGAACGATTTGCGAGATAATAAGTCCCATTACACATAGAAACTGTTACACGAAATTTGCTGACTGCATGAGAGTATGATGGTGATTTTATTTCCAGAAATGCCAATAAACTGGCTGTTTCAAAAATTAAATTACGAACTGTTGTGTAACTTCATAGATTGTCCCACGCCACTGCTGAAGGTGTTTTATCGTTTCTATTCACAAGAGCTCTCAAGAAGCCTGGATAAACAAGAAACAAGAAGAAGACTAAATGGCTCAAATGGCTCTCAGCACTATGGGACTTAACATCTGAGGTCATCAGTCCCCTAGAACTTAGATCTACTTAAACCTAACTAACCTAAGGACATCACACACATTCATGCCCGAGGCAGGATTTGAATCTGCGGTCGTAGTGGTCGCTCGGTTCCAGACTGAAGCTCCTAGAACCACTCAGCCACAACGGCCAGCAAGAAGACTAAAGAAGACGCATCGGTATAAGGACAACAAGGTAAAAATCTTTTAGATGAAGCATATGAAATTGCCTATAAATATAAAGAAGATTTAGAATCTAGACATGAATCAGATAAACATCTCATAACAATCGCAAAACACAGAATGTATATGGAAAATGCATCATATGGGGAAAAATGAACTGCAACAGTAGTTAGAGGAATATTGTATAGAAAAAGAAAATTGGGAATGATTTTAGATTCGTAAAAATCTATGAGGATTATAATATTTTATTTTTAGTATATATGTATATATTAAGCATTGATTATACTACGCTAATGAGTGGAAAAAGTAAAGGTAGATCAATAAAACTCAAGAAAGATCAACTACACAGCATTGATGATTAGTTAACAGATACTCAAAAAAGATAGGTAGATAAGAAAAATAGTGAAAATTTGTCCATAACGGTACCTGTTATGAAAAAATATTGAATATTCCTTAAAAAATGAAAGAAGGATAAGCTTCAACAATCATGAAGTAGGTTATTTACTAGTCTTATTAGCAACATTAGGAGCTATCAGTTCATTAGCTGGTACAGTAGCTGCTATAGCTAAATCTGTTAATGAAAAAACTATAACGCAGAATAAGAAAAACGAAAAAGAAATAATATAGCAGTGGAGAAAAAAGAAAAAGTAATAAAAAAGGTTTTGAAGAAATAATTATAAAGTGTGATAGACCATTATCAAGTTTTGTCCTAAAAATCTGATTAAACAATATTTACACACACTGAATATATTACTACAAACCCAAAAGTAAGAATAAATTGTCTTTCATTCATTCAGCAGCAACATTACAATGGCATTAATCAGCTATGTGGGAAAAATTGAGCTAACTATAATGTCAATAGAATACAGCATTATGATGAATTAATATGTGGTTATTTCTGTATTTTTGCATTAAAGCTGTTGTCAGATGTTTATAAATTCGATAATATAATAAATTTAATAATTGTTTTCTAAGATAAATTTCTACAGTGATGGAAAAAATTAGGAGAATTAGAAAAATTAAACAAAGAATAAAAATATTTCACCTAAAAGTAAATACTTATTTAAAAAATTCTGTACTGAATTGAGTAACGCCTTTTGTTGTGACTTGGCAAGACAGCCAAGCCACTATGAGGTAGCCGAAAGGCACGCATTTAAGCTCACGCAGGCTGGCGTGAGGTCTGGAACAGTTAAAGGAGTTGAGAGTAGTAAAAAAAGTACGTAGCTTCTGGAATACTTAACTTTAATCCATAATTGGTAAACATCGGTCTGACGGTACATGCATCACAAGATAAATAGCAAATGATAATGGCGCCTTGCTAGGTCGTAGCAAATGACGTAGCTGAAGGCTATGCTAACTATCGTCTCGGCAAATGAGAGCGTAATTTGTCAGTGAACCATCGCTAGCAAAGTCGGCTGTACAACTGGGGCGAGTGCTAGGACGTCTCTCTAGACCTGCCGTGTGGCGGCGCTCGGTCTGCAATCACTGATAGTGGCGACACGCGGGTCCGACGTATACTACCGGACCGTGGCCGATTTAAAGGCTACCACCTAGCAAGTGTGGTGTCTGGCAGTGACACCACACCTTTCAAACAACTAAAATTTACATTGATTTTAATAGTGCAAAATTAGTGGATGTAAATGAAACAAATGATGAAAAGAGATAGTTATCAAAATTCATCACTAAAACATGTCTTCATCAAAAGATAAGTCAGCTTCATAATGAAAACTATGTCACTATAACAAATCTTAGTGCAGAGATTAAATACCTTCATCATGAATTCGGAAAATTTTTTATATAGTAACCAAATAACTGAATTTTCATATGTGATTGGAAATGAACAACAAATCGATAATATTGAAAAAAATTATTGTCACTGAAAAAATATAAACAAAGACATAACATTTAATGATTTTTATATTACACCAAGTACACATGATAATCTATATGAAATAAATAATAATAATTAATTACTAATAATGTGTAACTGAAATTTGCTAGCTATAAGATGAAAAGATACAATTATTACCGTACCAGTATATGTAAAAATTTACCTATTAGGTGAAATTTAATCTCTACAAATGACTGATTGTATTTGGTCCCTGTAAAAAAAACAGAAACTCATGCTCAAAGAAAAATATCTAGTAACGGATGACAGAGGGTTGAAAAAATTTGTACAGTTTGTAAAACTAAAAGTAGTAATTTTTTTAAAAGAATTTAAATATTCGTGTGAACATTAATGACTAAATAAGCCAATGAGAAGAAAAATTAGGAGGAGGAAATGTACTCTCACTTGGTATAGCTGATTTACACTTAATAGATTTAGTAGAATGGATTCTGGATACAAACGTAACAAACAATATAGTCATTTCTTAACACTAGTTCACATTTTTTGGCATTTCTTTGGACCATTCCAATTAAAGCTAAAACAGGTAAAAATGTTTCAGAAGTTTTGAAAAAAATTTGGTGGCAAGAACTCAAAGAAAGCTACAAACAGGAAATTGAAAAGTATTCTACAACAAAAATTTTCAATTGGGTTAGATAGAGCAGCAATCAGTCGTGGAATTAAGTTGCTTTAATATGACATTTATAGTCACAACGCAGATCAGATTTCCACCTGTGTCAGGTCAATATCAATGCTAAACCAAATACAAGAGTATATATTACTATGTGATTTACAAAAGTTATAAGTCCATCACATCGTTGTCTTTTAGTGTTAACATTACATACCAGTGCGGAATTGTAGCAGTTGTTCGTGCTCAAGTGAATGCTTACACAGTTCAACCATTACTGTCATAAAATTATATGCCTGTTTTCACAGTACACATCGGTTTTGCGTGTTGTGCCCTCTATGAGCTGCTCCTGAAGTTACAGTTTTGACGACATTTTTGTAATATGTATGTTGTACAGTAACTAAGTCATAACATGAAATTATTATGAGTAAAACTATGTAAAAATTACAATTCTTACATTTTCTCATGTCTGTAATGTGCTAGATGTTTCAAATTACTATAGCACGTAACTGTGACAGTTATGCCTCACGGGCTAAAATTAATTATAAAACTGATATGGCTACATAAAGTACATTATAGGAAGCATTACATATTTTGTGATGTTGGGACCTGTCTTCACTTAATTAGTTGTTACTTGACATTTATTTACAAAATGCACTTTGTTGGCGCTAGTAGCGCTTGTAAGCATCATTTCAATATGTCGCACTTAGTGGCTGAGAAATGAGAATCAATATGATAAAGCGTGATCTTTTGAACACTTATTTTGAAAAATTACAGTTTTGCGTATTAATTGTTGCTAATGGTTACCCTCATGAGTGTGTCTGTTATTATAATGAAATAAGTTATGTAAATATACTGCTATGAAAGTGGTATTCGTTGAAATCTTATGCAGGTGGCTGCTACATAATGGCGTGAGGTTGCGACTGTTCTTTGAGACCCCCTGGGTCGAATTTTTCACTGCTTTCAAGTAAGAAGTTTTCAAACAATTCCCAGAAATGGGCAATTTTCATTATGACCTGATAATTGATCAGGTTACACTTAGCATTTCTTTGGTGGCAAAAGATCTCCATCTCCTCAAGAAGATCGAGGAGTCCACTCTTCTCGCATCTATGTAGCAACCTTACATTTGACGTTAACATTGGCAATCTATGTTTAGTTGACAATAAATGTGCAGCCACACTTGATTTCTCTGCTGCGTCTTTTCTTTCTAGAGCAACATGTTCCTTGAACCTAGTTTCCAGTCTCCTCCCTGTCTGACCTACATAACATGCTCCACAACCGGGAAAATCTATTTTTTTACATAGTTTTACTCATAATAATTTCATATTACGACTTAGTTACTGTACAACATACATATTACAAAAATGTCGTCAAAACTGTAACTTCAGGAGCAGCTCATAGAGGGCGCCACATGCAAAACCGATGTGTACTGTGAAACCAGCATATAATTTTACGACAGTAGTGGTTGAACTGTGTAAGCATTCACTTGAGCACAAACAACAGCTACAATTCCACATGGGTATGTAATGTTAACACTAAAAGACAATGATGTGATGGACTTATAACTTTTGTAAATCACATAGTAATATATACTCTTGTATTCGTTTTAGCATTGATAATGACCTGACACAGGTCGAAATCTGATCTGCGTTGTGACTATAAATGTCATATTAAAGCAACTTAATTCCGCGACTGATTCCTGCTCCATCTAACCCAATATAACCACAGTCGTTGCGTGCATCCACCCCCATGGAGGGCAACCTGATAAAAATTTTCAAGGTATTGTGCATAAATACAACATTATTCATTACTCATCTGTTATAGAATAAAGGGCTTTAGTTGTTGAAATATTTAACACATCATTTAAGGAAAGAATGTGCAAACAAATACTCTGCAACGTAATTACAAGCAGATTTGTTTAGTTACAAAACTGCTTGATGAATACAAGAGTACAAAACATACAATGATAAAGAAGGAAAAGAAAAATTTAATTTAAATCTGAGAAAAAATTTACCTAGTTGCGATAAATCAAAATTTAATCTGAGACAGAAACTGAGAATAAGCAATTTGAAGCAAAATTTTGAGAAATGTTATACTTCAAAATAATCAACAACTTTTTTTAAAATGAAGATGTTATATTTCCAGATCCAATTACATATGAATTACATGAGATTAGAACAAAATTTTTAGCAACAAGTCCTACAGAAAACAAAATATTGTGCTACATATCTTTGAGATAAGTGGTTTACAGAAAGGTGATAAAGTTTATGTTAAATGGTTATTATCTGATAATTCATACAATAGTTTGACAAATAAAGGTAATATTAGTTTATAAGAATTGTTCATATGTAAATGGGTAAACTACTAACACAGAAACTTTCACCCTTATTTTTTCCTATCTGCTTGTTATCCTACTGATTTTATATATATATCAGCTAACTGATTATTTATTTCAGCTAAATGCTGATGGAGCATGTATCCACGTATTGTTTCTAAGTATTACAAGAAACAGACTTATGTATCCACATAAACCTTACCAAAAGCATTTCTTCTGTTAGATTAAATATAGTTCTTTTTTGCTTATTTTATAACGATTATCATATAAATGTGTGTCAGAATCTCTTATTATTATTTCGTCTGTGGTAGGATACATTAAGTAGCATTCTTCTATTTTTTGTTTTATTTCTCCTTGACTGATATTATCTAACGCAATTTATCAATTACAACACTTTTAACACTAGTTGTAAGCTCTTGGGTGACGATAAGAATTGGATACATTGTGCTGATGTTAGAAGATGGGCATATAACTTATTTTTAGTTTGATCATTTTTTAGTTCATGTTTCCTTACCATCAAATTATTTCTATCATCAACAAACCAATCTAAATATCACTTAATGTCATCAAATTACATATTATACAGCTCTTTTTCTTCTTCTATTCTGAAAGTTGTAAAAGCTTAAATTTTTCTATGAGTGCTTCGTTGTTGGTACATTCTTTGATATTTACACAATTAAATTTCATTTTTAGTTTCACAACCACCATTAAAGAAGTAATCTCTTTCGGGTCATTCCTGATTCTTTCGAGATATCAATTGATAAAAACTTCCATTTCTTTTGCTCAAGATTAGATGATTTTAAGGTTTCGATTTTTTACATAAATTCATATTGTGAAGAAAGTGGGTTATCAGATTTCATTTCTATCCATGGAGTTTCGTTAGTTTTGATAAATGTAGCATTAAAATTTTTAAATAGTTTATAACCTTCATGGAAATGATTTGATTCCTTTGCAATTTAATATAAAAAGCTAAATTAGCAATTGTAATCACATTTTTTATTCAAATCTCAGAATATATATATATATATATATATATATATATATATATATATATATTTTAATCACACTCTCAACTTTAACTGATAACTGTTTTGGTTTTAAAAGCAAATATAATGAACAGTACTGCTGATTGAGATTCATTTGTAGCTTGGAAACACTCCATGTAATAGAAAAACATTTTTAGAAAAAATGTGTTTTCTGTAATCTTATTACTTTTTGCTTCTTTTTTATGATGAAAATAAAGAATATATGCAACATTCATTAATAAGGATCGTGCTTTTCATTTATGGCAGATCTGTCTGGCTGACTTAGTTTCAATTTTATAAAATTATTTTCCCTTGTTGTAAATATTTTTTGAAACTTTATGTGTTTGAATATGTTCTAATATTACAGCTACATCTTAAGCCATTTGAAGTATGTATAAAAGAAGTTATATCTGTTGTTGTTGGTGGTGAAAACAGTTGCAGGTGGTAAGAGAGAACCACTTAAGTATTTAAATAACTTTAGTTCATTGAATGTACCAGGTAACTGAATCAAGTGAATGATGATGGATTCAGAGAATCATTAATGTTATTTCAGTTGATATTTAATCTTGAATTAAATGATTAGTTCATTGAAGATAGATGAAATTTTATAAAAATGCCAGCATGTGGTGTAAAAATTCATTTGGTAGCTGTAGCACCAATATATATAAATTGAACAAAAAACATGAAATAACATAATAAAGTAGCAACTAAAAATTAATACACAGTTACCAGAATTTGATTTGTGACAAATTATTGACAATGAGTTTAATCAGGATAGAATGTGCTCTTTTATTTTAATTACAAATAAAAGATATGTAGATAAATATGAAGTTGATATAAATCTCCAATATCTAACACTACTAAATGGAAACATTAATGTGTTGGCTCATGCGTTTTTCCTACTATTAATAATAATCTAGTAGAAATACTTTTGGCTCAAGATGAGGTGTTTACTTGTATATTGATATTAATGTACAGAAGAACAAATAAATCCATTTGAAGTATTAGTACATGAGATGGTAACTCATTAGGCCTGCTGCATACAAATATTTTTGGATGAATTAGCTCAAGATGACATTGATTCAATCAAAATTTATTTTGTGAAATATCAGTACAACGAAAACATCATCCAAATCATAAACAACACAGGTTCTCTCATTTTACAAATAAATTATAATTTTAATTTACATAAATATACAAAAGATGGTTATAGGACAATATGTAGATAATATTCTAATAAGTATCATTAAGACAATATATTAAACAATTAATTTGTGCCTTTCGAAAAATATTTTTCCGTTTTATTACAATAATCAAATAGAACAAAATTTGAGTGGTGAACATTACGAAATATTATTGTCTATTAAAAATTATGATGAACAACAAATTGAATTAAAGTGTTTATTGAAAGTCAAGAAGGTAAAGGATTTTGACACTCATTAATCGAAGCCATTGTATAAAGATAAACATTCAAGCAGCTGTAGAAGTTATACTCTGGAATATAAGAAAAAATTTTTACCTTGAACTCAGTTAAATTTATCCTTATCTTATGTCCAATGTTTTTAATATTATTATATTCAATATTATCAACAATTCTTAATATTTTCTTTATTCTTTTAATTTTGTTAATGAAATTTTTTCTTATAAATGGCGACAAATGTGAGGCTGTCCAAAAATGACACTCTTTCTTTAGAGAAATAAAATTACTGGACACACTAAATTATGAAATCATTATTTAATAGCTTTAATAATTCAACATCATAATATTAAAACCAATATTCGGAAACAATCATCTTAATTTTAAATTCAAAATCAACATCAGTTTTTTGAAAATGATGAAATCAAAAAACTAAAAGAAATATATTCATATTCTGCAAATGTGTGTGGGAAGGAAAGAAACTGAAAAATAGTTAATCATTAATTAATAAAGCATTTTAGATGTGATTACAAACTATAAATTTAGAGAGGAGTCTTAACATTCTTGTTCTAAATTTCTTTTTGAATGATCTAAACAACAAATTATGCAAATAGTGAAAGGAAATCTAAAATAACATAATGGATTGAAAGTAAATTTAATACTTTATTTGTGAATATGAGATGAAAACATCAGATTCAAAAAAATAAAATTTAAAATCCAGTCGTATAACTACAGAATCATGAATGAAAGAGATTTGAGTAACTTGTATAAAAATTGGGAAAAGGAATTATATCATGACTCATGGAACTAGTTGGTAACCATCTGAGTTTCTGGATTACAAATGGCAATTAATAAATATGTTCCATGGAGAGGTTCAGCTTGCATATAACTATTAGGAAAAAAACTTCTGTCTTAGTGTTAAAAATAATTATCAAAAATGTTTTCTGTGACCTATAAAATCTGCATTATTACCCGTAGATAAAAATGTGGATAGAGTTACAAAATACAGTAATCTATGTTTCAATATTCCTCATAAGATTGTACAATTTAAATTTTTGACAGACTTGAAAATATTCCTAAAATTGGGGCTAATACAAATGTATCAGTTCATGTTTGTTCACTTGATAAAAAATGTCTAGTAAATCTGTTGAGAAGAACTAAATGCAAATATGTCAATCATATTAATCTATTATATTTTAAGGGTGAAAGTAAGTCACATTATCGTTGGATAGAAAATATCTCAAGATTAGTTTCAGCACACTTAACATGATATTATTTGTGGTAATCGTTAATTAGCAAACTATTAAAAATTGAATTACTGAATAAAAATTCATAGATTAGGTTTAAAAATTATCAACATACAAAGATAGTTCTTTTAGCTGTTAATGCTAATTTTGAATGTTTGCTTTTCAAGCTGGATATTCGTCAGCCTGATTCGAATAAATTACATACAGTGAAATCTCAAAAACCTCAACCAACTCCTATTTGTTAGAACATTAGATATATGAATAAACATAAAACCCATTTGCCTATAGAGAACCAAATAGTGAAAAGAAATTATCAATTTGGCAATTTATTTTTCTGAAATTGAGGAAATAAAACCATTAAAATCTCAAGAACAATCAAGAAATCTAAATTATTCAGGAATGAAACAGTTCATCACAATAAACATTTAACTGGGAAATATGTATAGCAATTACGTAATAATTAAAATTTAAGACTAAAACATCACATTTTCTACCAGTTTATTTACACGATACCTCTTCACATTTTACTCACTTGTTTGTAAAAGAACTAATTGATGATTAAAAAGAAATAGATTTAATATAGAACAATGAAAATAGATCTCTCAGTTTTGTTAAAAAGGCAGAAAAATTGAA